>NC_080834.1:26796106-29196106 GCF_030435755.1 Ochotona princeps | reverse complement strand
AAATTACATGTTAGACCATGAAGAGCTGCCAGTAAATGCACACCTATTAAAAGAGACTGCTGCAACAGTAATTTCTCAGAGTGATTGAATTACGCAGAATAAATGATAGTTACACAAATTCACTAATAGGAACTTAAACATTGCCGACCTAGCAGACAATGGCTAAATCCACTGCACACCACAACACTGACGCCAACCTGAGATTTTCTGAAGTAGAAAAGGTGATTCTGGAGTAAATAAGAGAACGCAGTCCTAGGAAACAGCCCAGGAAAGGTAAGAGAAAGCAGTCCTAGGAAACGGCCCAGGAAAGGTAAGAGTAACTAGTTCTAAGAACTTCTTCAATTTGTAGACAGATGCTAAAAATGATGGCCCTGGTTTATAAATGTCTCCAATGTAACCCGCTTTTAAAGAATTTTTACAGTTGTAGGAAAGGAGCATTTAAACCCATACAGCAAAACTCACTCATTTTATAGGCCACTTAAAGTCACCTACCCAACGTTTGAAACAATGTTTAGCTTGAAAAAATGTTTACTAGATCAGTTAGGTTAACACTTTGGTTTCGATCTGAAGATCACTTTCTATTCTATTCCAAACTGATGTTTCACTGTAAGAAAATGTATGAAACATCGCAATGACAATACTTTCAAACGTAAATTCAAGAAAATTCAACTGAATCATAAGGAAGTATCAGATTAACCAACACGAGGAACACTCTACAAGTAACAAAGTGGTATTCATGAAGATACTGGAAGTTTGTGAACCCAGTTGCCAGTTTTCAGCCCGGCCTGGCCCCGGCCAACACAGGCAACCAGGGAGACAATCGCCAGATTGCACAGCGTTCTCTCTCCTGCTTCTCCAATACATCAATAAATACTCTGTTTGTGGGGTCATGAAAGAAAGGGGAAGACTGACAAACACTGAAAGAACTGAAAACAAAACAAAACAAATGCAATGAAGAATACAGATTCGGTTCTGAAATACAACATTGTTGTAAACATAACAATATGTAGTTATTTAACAGCTTTGTACAAATACTTTTTTTAATAAGTATACAATCGTAACCTGCAACATTATATGAAGGGTATATGGCAAGTCCCTGCAGTATAAAATTTAAAAATTCTGAAAAGCAGGAAAAAAATGAATTGATCATTTTTCACTCCTTTATTGAAATTATAATAAACATATGAAAACATTAAGGAATGCCATTTAATGTGAAACACTGAACAAGGTAAAGATTAAAATCCACATGTAAGAACACATGCAGTAACCTTACACAACATCTATGAGATTACTTACGTGATAAATTTTAAAAGTTGATCAGTAATCTTTTTGGCCGACCTTGCAATTACACTTTCAGGTTCATTAAAGGTTCTGGCATTATGTTCTATGTATCTGACTTCCCAAATTAATGCCGATAGTCTCCTTCAAAGTAAAGTAGGCAAAATTAGGGTTTAGAAACGGAAGACAGAAGTCCAGTGTACAATACCAGCACATTAGCTGAAACTGGTAAAAAAAATCCTAAGTGCAAAGTTGTAATTAACAATCCAACACCACTGGTTTGATTATAAACACTGGAAATCACACTGGAGGGCCCAGCAGCATGGCCTAGCGGCTAAAGTCCTCGCCTTGAACATGCCAGGATCCCATATGGGTGCCAGTTCTAATCCCGGCAGCTCCACTTCCCATCCAGCTCCCTGCTTGTGGCTTGGGAGGGCAGTCGAAGATGACCCAAAGCCTTGGGACCCTGCACCCGCGTGGGAGACCCGGAGGAGCTCCTGGCTCCTGTGTTCAGATTGGTTCAGCTCCAGCCGTTGTGTTCACTTGGGGAGTGAATCATCGGACGGAAGATCTTCCTCTCTGTCTCTCCTCCTCTCTGTATATCTGACTTTGTAATAAAAATAAATAAATCTTAAAAAAAAAAAAAAAAGAAATCACACTGGACATGGAACTGCAGGAAATAATGTCAGGAGCATAACAGGTCACTCAATCATATGCAGAAAATCAACAAAGTAATCCTCTTTTCATACTTACATTCAGTAATGAAAACGTGTTAAATATCACAAGCCCTAGGACAGTCAATCTCACTTTCAACTAGAAAAGTACTTTCTCAGTCTCACACAGTATTTGTTCGCAAAGCTAATGTGATATGAACTCAACAAGTCTCTCTTGGGCTGGCACCGTGGCACAGCCGGGTAAGCTGCCAGAGCACGAAGCCTCCCAGTTGTCCTGCTTCTGGTCCACCTTCCTTACAGTTCCTAGGAAGGGGCCGGAGCACGGTCCAAGCCATCAGGCCCCTAAGGGATCAGGATGGAGCTTCTGGCTCCTGACCTGAGCCTGACCGGATCAAACCGCTGCATCCATCCATGACCCAGCTGATGGAAGATCTCTACCTCCTGTCTGTCTCACCTCTCCCTCTGCTGCCCTGCCTCCCAAATAAAGAGATCTTTAAAGAGACTGCTGTAACAGTAATTTCTTAAAGTAGCTGAATTATAAAAAAGTGTTATCAATTACAAACATCATTAAGAATAGGAACTTTTATACTGCCAGCATTCTAGAAGCAGGAGAGACTAATGTCTATGGGAAATCAACCTTATCACAAACCCCAATTAACTAACTACCTTTAATTTTCAATTGAACAAATAAATACAAACTTAGCACAGAGTTTCAGAGATTAGGAGCACTGTGGTATAGTGGGTCAAGCTGCTGCAGGTGACAAACTACAGGAGCAATCGTTTCCCAGCTGCCCCACTTCCCATCCAGCTTTCTGTTAATGTGCCTGAAAAAGCAGGAAGATGGTCCAAGGAGGCGGGGCCGTACTATCTGCTTGGAAGACCCAGAAGATCCTCGATTTTCTCTGGCCCAGCCCCGGCCACTGGGGCCATTTGGGGAGTGAACCAGCATAAGCAAGATCTTCTCTCTGTCCATCCACCTTTCCTCACTCTCTTATCTCTTTCAAATAAATCTTTTAAACAAGTTTTTAAGAGTCAGGGTACTTAAGACTAAGGACTGGGTACAGTATGTAACCTTATGCTTGTCAATCTTGTTCCTAACACAATAGCTCAGGAACAGGGTATGAAACAGAAAATGCCTATCACTCCCTAACCCTATCATCATCTCCCTCAGCTCCCACCACCTTTCTGCTTATCTGACATGGTAAGGCCCAAAAGCTCTTTCAACGGTTTTTGAAAGCAAATTTCCACTAACCTGTAAAACCGATTGGCCAGCCTCATGCGGATTGTGTACAAATCAGTGGGATAAGCTACCACGGTGCAGTATTTTGGGTATGTGCACAGATCCACAGGACCTGCAAATGCTGCTGCTATATCTGTTAGGGAACACAGAAAAGGTTTTATCAACATCTCTGCAAAAAACATTTAATATTACAGGCTAAATCAAAATTTAAAAAATAGGAACTAAAAAACACAGTTCCAGCTCTGCTATTTTAAGATATATTCCTAAAAGTCTACAAATGAAACCTTTCACCCGAAAAACACTTACCAAGATTCAAAAGTTGATCTATACCACTGATAATTCGGTCGCATTCTTCATCCCTTGATTTCTGTCCCCATTCACCATCCTGTGGTTTATAAAGCAATTTCTCCAGCTCCTCTGAGGTGACAGAAATACTGGCTCCTAACTCTTCGGGTGGATCAACTATGAATCCCAATTAAAGAGAAGAGAAAAGGGGGGTAGTGTAAGAAAAAGAAAATCAGCCCAAAAGACATATACTGCACTGAAATTCAATTTTCAAAGTTCAAATACCTAAGCCATCTCCACAATCAAAATTACAGTAGTTCAAACTTGTAACTCCTTCCAAAGTACAGATGGAAACTCTGACTGCTTAGCTTTGGGTACAGTGATAATCAACCCACTCTAATAAAACTGGTGTCACCAGTCTTACTCTACTTTATATAGAACCACTTGAAAATGCAATTTGACAACATTAGTTTCAAATTTTACATTATGATCAGAATTTCTATTAAAAAATGTGTAAAATAAGCCCAACATGACAAACAGCTAATTTTCTTAAACTCAAAAATGCAGACAGGAGTAAAGCGCTTTCTTCTTAGCATGTCTCTGTGATGTTTCTTCATGGCTCTGAGGGAATGCGAGTGGCACCTGCTCCTACCTTCCGCTCACTCCTCACATGTCCACAACAGCCAGGATTAAGTGTGGCGTGGCAACACGACCAGGGACACAAGCCAGTCCCCTGAGCCATCACTGCTGCTTCCCAGAGTCAGCTGCAGTCAGGCACCAAGCCCAGGTATCAAGCCCCAACACTCCAACATCTTAACTAACAAGCCAGAGAGCAAAGAAAGTAAGTTCATGGTATTTTGGTTTATCGACTATGAGTTCCAACACGCAACAAACGCTTGTTAGCTGGGAGAGCTAGCGCACTGAGGAGAGTCGCAGCCATGTCAAACGCTGACGGCAGAGGGAATGCCTGTGGACGCCTCTCCTCATGCACCCTCCCCAATGACTTTCACGCAGTCAGATGTTTAATTACATAATAAATGCACAGTAACTTGAGATTTTGACTTATAGTAATTCTGATGCAGTCTTGCTTCTGAGAAATATTTTTTATGCAAATGGTACATGACAACTATTCGCTTATAACTCAGGTTTTTGCAAAGGAAAATATTTTCAAATTTATTTTCTGCATGAACATTAAAGATGACGACATTCTATCATCCTAACACCATGTTGGGGGTAAGTATTTGATTCAGGGCGAGGCCTGCATTCCAGCCCCAGGCCTTCTTCCCACTACCGTGACGCCGGGAGGCAGCAGGTCACGGCCAGTTAGTCTGCTCCCTGGCATCCACACAAGAAACCTGGATGGAGTTTCGGGGCCCAGCCCAGATGACTGTAGGCATTTAGGGAGTGAAGCCACAGACAGAAGACCTTTCTTTTCAATATTTTTATTAACAGTTACAGGAACATTCTTGACTTTCCATACCACGTGCCAGAGTCATCTTGTCACCTGCAGGCGGGTTAATCCGCCTGAGACACTTGGAGTGCCTGGCTTTGCTGCCCAGCTCCAGCTCCTGAGTCTCAGAGCCTCCCTGGTCCCCCAGAGCCCAAGCAGCGGCAGTGATGACCCTCAGGTAATTCCACTGCTGCCACCATACAGGAGACGTCAACTGAATCTCCGCCCCTGCCCAGACACTGGCTGTCACAGGCATCTAGGGAGACAAATGCCACATGACAGCATGTCTTCTCACTCCTCAAATACATCGATTTAAAATTAAAACAAACCAAACAAAAACAAAAAGGAAAAGAGGCTATATGGGAAGACAACATGATCTATTGCTTAAAATCATTAATGTTCACTAGTTAATTAGGGCTTTTTCTGTTGTTTCCACACAAGATGAGAGAATACAAAGTGCATATACTCTAGCAGCTGAAATTGCTCCCTCCTCCACCCTTATACTCATCACCCTTCCACCCCCAGGGAAAAAAAAATAACAAAGAGAAACAATTGCTTTCAAGAGAGAACGTTATGCAAAGGACAGAAATCCCACAGAAAAAAACAAAGGAGGTAAACCCCGTGACTGCTCCAGCTTGCCTTGAGTAGCCAAGTCACAACACAAGGACACCAGGGGTCCAGACTGATGACCAAAGGTGAAGACAAAGAACTGAGTACTAGCCTGCTGCAAGGGTTCAACTGGCTAATCCTCCCCTTGCAAACACCTGGATCCCATAAGAGCAAAGGTTCGCTTCCCAGCTGCTCCACTTTCCTTCCAGCTCCCTGCTTACGGCACGGGAAAGCAGAGAAGGACCCAAAGCTTTGGGACCCTACACTCATGTGGAAAACCTGGAAGAAGCTCCTAGCTTTTGCTTCTGGATAGCTTGGCTCTGGCTGTTGCAGCCACTTGGGGAGTGAACCAACAGATGGAAGATCTGTCTGTCTTTCTGTGTAAAATCTGCCTTTCCAATTTAAAAAAAAAAAAAAAAAAAAAAAAAAACCTTAAAAAGGAAAAAAAACAAAACTGAGCACCACGAGAACAAGTAAGCTAGAGTCAATAGTGCCGTAACGGGTCCCTCTCAAGTAGATTCTGATGGATACTATATGCAGTCCACTTGCTTCAAAAAGCAGCATGAGGCCAGGGTAAGCAGCTAAAGAACAGACTGGTGAAGACAGGCCTGAGTCGGGCCCGGCGGCGTGGCCCAGCGGCTAAAGTCCTCGTCTTGAAAGCCCCGGGATCCCATATGGGCGCCGGTTCTAATCCCGGCAGCTCCACTTCCCATCCAGCTCCCTGCTTGTGGCCTGGGAAGGCAGTCGAGGATGGTCCAAAGCTTTGGGACACTGCACCCGCGTGGGAGACCCGGAAGAGGTTCCTGGTTCCCAGCATCGGATCGGCACGCACCGGCCCGTTGCGGCTCACTTGGGGAGTGAATCATCGGACGGAAGATCTTCCTCTCTGTCTCTCCTCCTCTCTGTATACCTGACTTTGTAATAAACTGAATAAATCTTTAAAAAAAAAAAAAAAAAAAGACAGGCCTGAGTCAAGACAGGAACTACGCCTGCTTCCCCCGCCAGGCAGGGCACCGACCAGACATTGCTCAGGCCGGGGCAAATTCTAGTCTGAGACGGCATCAATCCCATCTAATATAAAATGTTTCCAACTAACTTAACTGTGATGTGGGACAAAGCTCAGGAACTATTTCTAGGGATATAAAACGCATAGCATCACTGGGGAGGATGACACCCACATCCCATGTCGCAGCACCTAGGTTCAAGTCCTAGCTATTAGCTTCTTGCTAAGGTAATGTACTGGCTGAGAGGTGAAGCCCCAGGCAGCTCAGGCAGGTGGGCTCCTGTCCTTCCCGCTGGGGACCTGAGTGACGCAGATACCGAGGCAGGTACTGATGGATACAAGATCTGTACAAGATATGTACTTGTTTCTGCCTTTCAAACAGCAGCAAAAGAATGAAAAATAAAGCACAGTTATTTTTAAAAATACTTTTCTCCTTAGAATGTGTGAGGAAGACATGAAGTATAACCTATCAGGAACATAACAGGTAACTTATGGACAACAGACTCAAATCAGCACTAGACAATAGTAAAACTACAAAGACATACAGGGGGAATCAGCAGCGATCCTGACAACCTCTTAACAGGAGGTCATATGCACAGAGCAGGGGGGGACCCCAGGGTGGAGCAGGTGGACAGAAGGAGGCTTGTATCCCAACCCTGGAGACTCTGGGATCCTCACCAAGGACTATCAGTATGGGCACCAAGGACTATATCCCAACTGCCAAGGAGACCACGAGGAACTGGACTGCCGTCGGAAGCCAAGAATTCTGAGGTCATCCACACCCATTTGGATCTACCACATGGGATGGAAAAAGCCCAAACCCTTCCTTACAGGATCCAAGGTCATGGGAACAGTAAGCTTCCTTCAGGACTAGGGAGAGGAGCTTTCTCTGGTCCTCACTTAGTTCCAACTTAGATCCATTCTCTGGATCCCCACCCTCTCTGGCAATGACCATCAGGGTCGCTCCAGAGCCCCCCACCCCAAAACACACACACACACACAAACTGGAATAGAGAACAACAAGGCAAGCTCAGAACCAGACAGGAAACGGTCAGCGTGGACTCACACATGCCTTACTAGGTAGGACATAAAGATTCGTTATTCCTCACTAAGGTATTGAAGATTTCTCTGCACACCCCTCCTAAAACTGTTCTGCACCTCAACTGTTGACATATGCCTTGTTAGAGTTATAAGCCAGTTTAGACTATTCTAAAATCTGCCAAGTTCAGCAAACTTATGCTTCAACACTATAAACTGCTGAATGCTAAAATGAAAATAGACACGAGACAGCTGAATTGTACCCTATAGCCATTTTAAGGTGTATAGCAGCCAGTTCTATATAAACTAAAATTGAAATGTCAATGAAGTAGTCACAGGATGTGGTTAAGAACTTGCATTTTTTAACATGTTGGTTACTCAATACCATGTCAATTAATTCCATAAGGTTGTAAATTGTTGTTGATGTTATGTTGTGGCTTTAAATTGATTGGGATGATATTCTGCCAGCTCTGCCTTCAGACCAGAGATGGCCTCCCCCAAGAAACCGTTGAATTTATCTCAACAATAAGATGCTGGATTCTGTGCGTGCAATGAAAGAATCTTGACTGAATTTGAACTGTAATAATACTGTAACAAGGTGGAGGAATCCACCATGGGGGGAGGGTATGGGGAGGGGTTGGGGGAATCCCAGAGTCTATGAGACAGTGTCACATAATGCAATGTAACCAATAAAAAATAATGTAACAAAAAATACTTTTAAAAATTCTTATTTCTAAAACAAATCTAGATAACATATGTATGTAAAGATAAATAGGAAGGAAAAAGGGCTCTGATTCCAAGCACACATAGCAGAATCTCATGGAGCAAACATTTCATGTGTCTTAAGCTAGAGACAAGATGAGTACATACTGCTAGCTATTCATTGCACTTCAAGTTCTTCTATTATTACGTGCAGTCAATTCTTGCAGCCTGGTTCTTTTTACTGTGAGCTGAAAACACCAGAGGCACCGCGGCCCTTTAGGAGATTTATTCCAGCAGGGCAGCAAAAGGATGGAGGTGGTGGGAGATCAACAAGAAAAGGAGGGAGGAACGGAAGGAGGCAGGCACCTGGGGGGCCCTTTATGTCACTCAGGTGAGCCCACAAGGTGTGGGGGCGGGGATGGGAGGGATTGAGGGCAGGCCCCCAGGGGATTGGTACAGGGTCCAGGGTGGGATGTTGGAATAACTCCTTACATATCCTGATGATACAGTGTGGCAGTGAAAAAAGGGAGCTGGGAGACATGGACTGCCCTCTCAGGAAGTTTAACAAAGGAGATACAAATGCTCAATCAAGGCAAATAAAAGGTGTAGGAGACGTATTCCAACAGCAGCAACAAAGCAGAGGAAACTAACACTACTGCAGGCAATCCACAACAGGTCCTACACAGGGCATGGCAGTGGGGGCCAGGCTGGCTGTAAGCAGACAACAGGTCCTACACAGGACATGGCAGTGGGGGCCGGGCTGGCTGTAAGCAGACAATAGGTCCTACACAGGGCATGGCAGTGGGGGCCAGGCTGGCTGTAAGCAGACAATAGGTCCTACATAGGGCATGGCAGTGGGGGCCAGGCTGGCTGTAAGCAGACAACAGGTCCTACACAGGGCATGGCAGTGGGGAAAGGCTGGCTGTAAGCAGACAACAGGTCCTACACAGGGCATGGCAGTGGGGAAAGGCTGGCTGTAAGCAGACAACAGATCCTACACAGGGCATGGCAGTGGGGGCCAGGCAGGCTGTAAGCAGACAACAGGTCCTACACAGGGCATGGCAGGGGGCCAGGCTGGCTGTAAGCAGACAACAGATTCTACACAGGGCATGGCAGTGGGGGCCAGGCTGGCTGTAAGCAGGCGTCTACTTCTCATAGGAAATAAAGACAAACCACGATAGGGTGGCTGAGGGGGATCAGAGCAGACACACTCCAGTCAAGCTAAAACTGTACCTTACAGAACTAAGTTAACAAGGGCAAGGGAAAGAAAGGAGACGGCAGAGAGGACGTTGCTTCCAAGAGAGGGTACGAGAAAAACGACAGCAGACAGCTCAGACCTAACCAGGATCACGCCAGAATTTGAGGCAGGAGTAGGTAAGAAAACATAGATAATGCTGTTGGCTTCCTTCAGTAAAATATACCATGACTGTATTAACATGAACACATGTTAATAAGCAACACAAAGATGTTCCATGTGCATTAGAAAGATATAAAGCTGAAAACATATTTGAAAACAAAAATACTTTCACTATTTAATAATGATATACCATTATCAGGAATTGGCTCCATATCCCACGGGCTAAGTTTTTCAATTTCAGTATTGTCCCACCTATTCAAAAAACAAAAACCAAAATTCTAGTTAGAATTCATGAAAACTAATTAGAGATATTAGCTAGGTTTTCATCATAAAAATAATTTTAAAATCTAAAAAAAAAATCCCTGCAAAAAGTACATTCTAAATATTAGTACTGAGTGTTTTTGGAAAGGTTAAAATACACAAACTCTCAGTTCTCAAAATCCAAATTCATGTGTGGACTACAATGTGTTAAGTGAATAACCAACTCAAAGGGCCAAGGTCTTGAATATCATGCTTCACAGTGCTCCACAGCCAATGACAAAGCATAGATTTATGGCCTGCTCCTCAACTATGGCCCCAACAGTAATAAAGAAAGCACCAGAAGCCTGCAGAAAGTCTCAAATAAGCAAGCAGAACCCGAACATAAGGGGAGTATAATAGACTGAAAATACTCCACAATCAGATACCTTCTGAGCCCTGCTACGAGGACACAGCAGGAGACTCCTGACCTGATCTCACTTAGCAGGGCTCAGGGAAGGGCACGCAGAGGCCTCGTGGTCACCCATCAGCAAACCTGGACCCAACCCCCAGCTTCTTGCTAACACAACACCCTGGGGCAGCTGCCCCGACACAGCTCTGGTCACTGGGCATGTAGGAGATGAACCAACAAGCACTCTGCATGGCTGCAGGGCTACCTGCAGCTCGAGTTCTTCCAAAGCTCACTTAAAATAGTGTATAAAATTCCCCCACTTTAACATGGCATAAAGTTAGCTTCATGTTAAATGTGTAAGGTTTATGTGAAATGTAAATAAATTTTGTCTTTAGACCTGGGTCCCAGCCCCAAAGCATGCATAATGCATACGTGTGTGTGTGTTTGTGTGTGTGTGTGTGTATTTGCAGATGCTTTAAAAACACAAAAAAAAGAAAATCTGAATGCATTTCTGACTCCAGGTAATCAGATACAGATCCTCAACTAGGGTTAGTGAGCAGAAAACCAGGGTTTGTGTCGGAGCTATCTCATAGGTCAGACAGATGTGACTGAACCACAGCCCAAAGTGTACATCTTTACCCTGAAACACAAGCACCACCAATGATGAGATTTTTACCAGCTACAAACCTGACAACGTAGCATTGGAAATGACTATCAGGATACTGTGGCTGGTATGGCTCTTGACGTAACACTGTCCCAAACCACCAAGCATCGTCAATGATAGAGCGGAATCTGTCACCTGGAAGAGAAGGAAAGGTGAGGCGACTATTTGCTACCGCTGTGTTGTCCGAGCTCTGAACACCAAATGAAAGAAATGAAAACAGAAAGTAACACGTATTTGTTTCATTCTGTATATCAACAAAAAGATGTAGAAAAGCTACAGAATATCATACTCAAGCAGCTTCCTAGCAGTAAAAAGTCAAGCCACAGAGCAAAGTGATTCTGACTAGACTTCACTGCTTAGTGGATTCAAAAACCTATTCCAAAACACAACATCCAACATTTTACAATGTGAAGAACGAAGTTTTAAAAATACTTTTTAATGTTTTACAACAATGTATCCTACATATACATCTATATGCCTAATGGGTAAAACAAAAAACTTCAGTAACATTTCCCAAAAATGTACCTAACAAGCTTCATGTTTAAAGTTGTTACTAAGTAAATAATCATAACTCCACATCAACAGTATTCCAATTACTAGGCTCTGTCTCCATAAAAAGTCTACGTTATATCTGATAGGATTAAATAAATGCCCACATATGCCAGTGTCTTAGTATAAAACACAAAAGCAGACAAGCAAATACTACAAGTGATTCAAGACCAACCAATAGGAATCTTTTAGTTTCACAGATTTCTAAATGCATTCTACCACAGTCCTGAGCACTCTCGCTGAGGAGATAGTCATCTCACCTCTGCGCGGTGCGCACCACGTGAAGCGCAGGCCAGTGCCTGGGCCACAGGTTAAGCCGCTGCCTGCAACACGAGCACCCCATAAGAGCCCAGCTGCCCCAGTGCTGCTGACGCCCTGGGAGGGCACCGAGGGCGGCTCGGGGGAGCCTGCACCCCCAGGGGAGCAATGCATGGGCTTCCAGACCCCTGGCTGCAGCAGGGCCCGGTGCCAGCTCTCACAGCCATGTGGGCAGTGAACCACTTTCTCCCTTTCTCTGTAACGCTACCTTTCAAAGGAATAAATAAATATTTTTAATAGATTAAAAAATAAAATAAGCTGCTATAGCTACCTCTTCTTTCCTCTTCATTCTACAACTTCAAAACAAAACCAACTGAAATAAAAAAATCACCTCTTCAGCATTAGTATTTCCTCAGTATCGATGGACAGTTTTTCTCAAGTTTTACAAAAATAATAAACAAAAGCTACATTTTAATCCAAAGACTCACTCTATGTATATATAATATACAAACACACAAAAATACACATACAGAGGCCCGGCGGCGTGGCCTAGCAGCTAAAGTCCTCGCCTTGAGCGCCCTGGGATCCCATATGGGTGCCAGTTCTAATCCCGGCAGCTCCACTTCCCATCCAGCTCCCTGCTTGTGGCCTGGGAAAGCAGTCGAGGACGGCCCAATGCCTTGGGACCCTGCACCCGCATGGGAGACCCGGAAGAGGTTCCTGGTTCCCGGCATCGGATCGGCGCGCACCGGCCGTTGTGGCTCACTTGGGGAGTGAATCATTGGACGGAAGATCTTCCTCTCTGTCTCTCCTCTTCTCTGTATATCTGACTTTGTAATAGAAATAAATCTTAAAAAAAAAATACACATACAGTATCCATCAATTGTAATTGCATAAAGTAGGCTAATAGAAAACACTTCAGTTTGAAAAATAATGCAACCCTTAGATACATATAACAAGATAATTACTATATCTTCAACTGTATTAGCTATGTCTTTAACCCTAATATTTTGCTCAATCCTGATGTAAATTAGCTAATAAGCATTAATTATAATTGAATGTAAATAAATTATTTTAATAATCAACTGTTCTAATGTTGAGAAACCTAATATAAAAACACGATTAGTCAATCTTTGATACAAAGCATTAACTATTTTATAACATTTGCTTCTCTACCTAATACTAAAACACAATTTTAGGCCAGATAAAAATTATGTCTCCAGTAATAAGCCAATCATTAAATTTAAAAAAGCTATAGAAATTATTTTCTAAGGGTAAAAGTAGCTTTTCCACATTTTTCCTAGCTCTCTGCTCAAATAATCTGATAAAATTTTTCAAGGAAGTTAATAACACACTGGGAAAATGAAAATAGAAACAACTTTCTCTAACCACGCTGCTGAAATTTCAGGTAAGATTTCACAAGGGAGTCAAACTGAATTATAAAAATCTGGTATAATTTGTTCCCGATCACAAAATTAAAATTAAATTACAAAGGGCAACTGGGACACATTTCCAGAGATGAGCTGCAGGGAACTAGGTTTGGAAGAAGCTTAAGTGACAATACTGGTAAAGATGAGTTCCTCTAACGAGATCTCACGGGGTCAAAAAGTCCAAACACCTAGCAAACCTGAACGTCCTTTGGGATTTGACTCTACAGTTTGTCAACTCCTATATATTGCAGCTTTCCGCTTTCAGCCAGATATCTTTCAAGAAAAAAACTTGCTTTATTTCTATTCCAAAAATAATCTAAGTAGTTATGTAGACATTACAGTTTAGAAACAGTCTATAAAAATAGCCATGCATAATCTTTCATTTCAAAAGAAACTAATTATAGGACATTTAGCTAAAATTTACGTACTTCTATTACCTGTAGAAAAAAGCTCCTGAATCTAGGAAGATTACAATAAGGTCTCAATACCGTTTACGAAAACGTACAACAGATGACACAGCCTAGGTGAACACAGTATTGTGAAAAAAAGGAATTAAGGGCACAATCAGTTATGCTACATGATTAAACTCAAACTTACATGAAACAGGTACTGTAGTTACTATCCAGTACTATTTAACTTATTTATATTCGTCAATTACATCCTGAAATCGATAATCTACACAGGTCTAAAGAAATCAACCAGAAATTATGGTAATCACAAAAATAATTCCAGTAATTCAATGCCACCATTTAGATTGTTTCTTTCTGTCCACCTACAGTATCACATAGGTATAAAGCATAACTACAAATAAATTATTTCTAAAGACTGGACTAATTCATTTATTTGAAAAGCAAACAGAGGAACAGGGAGGGATGAGGGAGGAGACAGAGAGAAGGCGAATCAGAGGGCAGGGAGAGCACTCAGTCTACCCAGGCTCCAAACCAAGTGCAGCCTGGACGTCCGTGAGGTCACCCGTGGGCGGAGGGAGCACATGGTGAGCTGTCATCCAGTGCCTTCCCACACGCATCAGCTGGAAGCTGGGTGGGAAGCAGAGCAGCAGGCACCAGAGCCAGCACTCCCACACGGCTGGCACATGCAGCAGCTTCACGGGCTGCACACAATGCCCACACCAAACTTCTTTTGTCAGAGAAAGTTTCCTTGTGATGCCAAAATCATTTACTGCAAGAGTGATTTAAGTCCCAGCTTCTCCACTGCTGATCCAGTTCCCAGACAGGCCTCAGAAAGCAGCGGATGAGAGCAGCAGACGATGGCCAAGAACTGGGGACCCCTGACACCCACATGGGAAACCTGGAGGGAGCTCCAGGCTCCTGGCGTGGGCCTGGTCAACCCCTGGCTGCTACGAGCATTTGGGGAGGGAACCAGCCAGTGGAAGACATTTCTCTTCCTCTCCCACTGTGTCTTTCAAGTCGGTCAGTCTTCAGAAAAAAAAAAAATCACAGAGTATTACATTCTAAGCCAGACCTACTTTGGAATCACTTCTACTTCTTTGGAATCACTTTTACTTCTTTCCAGTTTCCATATCTGTAAACTCCATAATTACACAATGAAAACAACAGATTAAATTTTAAGGCAATATAAAATTCAATAAAGACAGACTTACATGACTGCCAATTCCTCTGTCTTGCTTCATCATAAAACTGACGCAATACCAGGAAATCAATCACATCTGGCATATCGTGGTATCTAAACAAAAAGATTTTAATATTATTTTAACCCAAAATTCCCTAAGTATCACTTTAACATATAAACATTGCTTTATATATGAACATTAGCTACCATATTTGGCAGCACAAGTGCAAAAAGTCATTTGTTCTAAATGTTTCTCAAAAACAAAGGCTGAAATAATTTCACTATTAGAATTCTGCACACATAGGGCCTGCCGTGATAGCACAGTGGTTAAAGACCTCGCCTTGAATGCACCAGGATCCCATATGGGTGCCAGTTCTAATTCCGGCAGCCCCACTTCCCATCCAGCTTCCTGCTTGTGGCCTGGGAGAGCAGTTGAGGACAGCCCAGAGGACTGGGACCCTGCACCCACATGGGAGACCCAGAAGAAGCTCTAGGCTCCTGGCTTCAGACTGGCTCAGCTCCAGCTGTTGTGGCTGCTTGGAAGTGAACCATCGGGTGGAAGATCTTCCTCTCTGTCTCTCTTCCTCTCTGTATATCTGCCTTTCCAATAAAAATAAATAAATAAACCTTAAAAAAAAAATTCTACACACACAGATGAACACAGCATGCTGTAACACATCAATGCTACTTCCGAACGACTCTCTTGCATTTGATGTTCTACTCACATTGGAGGTTTTCCACAAGACAAATCAGCAAGACAAAAGCTCTTAAATTCACAGGATTCCACTCAAAAGGCAGTAATACATACCTAATAGAGAAAGCTCTATCCATGAGTTTCCCAGTTGCTGGGTCTATAAACGCTAGTTTGAGGCAACAAAGTGTAGGTGGTCCAACCTCATATCGTATTCCAACTATTTTGACCAATTCTTGATCCTTAAACAATTTTAAAAATAATTAAAAGAAGGCAAAACTCATTAACTGATTTTCCATTATTACTTAAATTAAGCAAACTCACAATTTAGACTTTGAAACCAGCAACAAGTTTAGATTATCATCACATTTTCTTGATCTTTGTGAAACAAAGTATTTTAAACATACTAACAAAGGGAATACAAACATACCATAAACATAACAAAAGGAACTTAGTCAATATACTCATTTTAGAAAATATACCTCAAAAAACTTAAGAATGTAAACACAGTTAACCTTAATATTGATACAGAAAACTATTAATAATCTTACATAATTCCTTGACATTCTCCTCTAAAATATATTTTAGTTAAATAAAACTGTCTGATATGTTCAAAATGGGCAAGTATTTCTACTATTCAAAATCCTGCTACTAATTTCCTAATTCACTCAATAACAAATACTAGTTTAATAATAATATACCATGTCCTACAATCTAACAGACAAGACAGTAAATCAGACAAGTTTTTTCTTGGAAAGAATATGCATTAAATGGACTTGCCTTACTTAACCTTACAGTCTGTTTCTGTTTCCAGAGCACTGGCACGGTTTTTCACTAAACAAGCACATGTGTATTATAAAATACCAAAATGCGTACGGACACTTGCTTTTCTCTGTTAATGTCAGTCACACTCGATGAAGTTGCTTAGAACACTAGAGTAGAGTACTAAGTCTGTGCTCACAGGGGAAAAAAATTCCTAATCAACTGGTCACGGCTACAACAGCATAGTCAAAGAATAAGCCTGGTTTTACATGCATTTTTTGTTCAATAGCATCTCATTGAATACATGCCACAGATTCATTCACCACGACTCACAGGCAACAGCACTGCACTCACTCCTGAGCTGGGCTGCCTAACATCTGTGCCCGCCCCTTCTGTCCTCCAGGCTCCTGGAGCTTGGCAGCACACCTGAGCAGCTACCCTCAGACAAGCACAAAGATGGACAACACACACAGTACTCTCCCCCCCTCTCAAATAAATAAATCATTTAAAAAGGGAATAGCTATCTTCTAAAAATCAAAAATACACACTATTCGACAGCAGTGTAAACTAGTACACCCATTATAACAGACAAAATCTGAACACGCATCTAGCAGAACCCAGCCATTCTACTCCTGAGAACTTAGACAAACGCAGTAAGAGTCAGCACATGCAGTTACCTGTACCCCACATTTATAGCACCTCAACTCACAGAAGCTAGTACATGTGATCAATGCAGATCTCCAGCAGCTGAGGCATGGATTTAAAGCACTGGGGTGTGCACGCACGCTGGAAGCCTACTGAGCCATATAAACAAATGAAACACCATTGCTCCCAAGAAAATGAACACAACCGGAATAACTGATGTCGAGCAGCAAAACTGACATTTGGAAACTTGATTATTGTTTATAACCCTGGCCTACATTCTTGAGCAACAGTGGTTTTCCTATATGCTACTTGTTAATTCCTTATTTAGTTAAGAGTCAAATTTGTGATTATAAAAAGTAAACTGGGCACAGAACTGTGCTATGGCAGCTAAGTCACCACCTGCATTGCCAGTTTGTGTCCCAGCTGCTCCACACCCAGTCCAGCTCCCAGACAATGGCCTGAGAAAAGCAGCCTAAGTGTTTGGGACCCTGCGTCCACATGGGAGCCCCAGGTGGAGCTCCGCTCTGGCCTGCTTCCAGCCTGGCCACGGCAGCCATCCAGGAGTGGCCCTGGGGATGGAAGACACTTCTCTGTTGTTCCCTCTCTCCCTGTTCTTTCAAATTACTCGATTAATTAGTCTATCTTTCTGTTGTTGTTGTGAAGGAATGGCCGTTTATTCAGCACAAGTCCATCAATGAGTCAGTCTTAAAAGAGAACATCCGAATCCCAGACGGCAGCTACCAGGGTTCAGAAGCAGCACCTTTTCTCTGCCTCTCAAGTAAAAAGTAAAAATTTCAAACATATGCTCACAAGTTGCCAATGGATCTATAAATAACTCAATCAACAAGAGTAATTTTTAAAGTTCAGGAGAAAATAAAATTTAAAAGTAAACTTATTTCACTGTAAAAAAAAAAATCAGAATTCACACAGATTGTTCGGGATGAGCATTCCAAATGTGCCCCTGTTGAACAGTTTCCTAACATGGCCCTGCCCCGGGATGTCCAAGATTTAGTAACGCCGTCATCCTACCCGGAGATCCATTTTTCTCCATGGCTCCTTGCTAGGGTTTAGTTCATAAATATTGCTTCTTCTCACAGCTTCAATGTAAGCTTCATGACCCTGTCGAAAATAGATCACCTACAAACGGGAAGTATATATTCCAAAATTAATAGCAATCTAAGGACTAATTTAAATTTGATTTCATGATCCACACTCATGTTCTTGAACTTCATCTTTCTCACCTCATCCCCCATCTGAGGAACAAAAGGAGACTTTCGAAGTGCTGTGTCAGTTATCCACACTGGAGGATGAAATTCACATAAATGTTCCATATTTGCTAGTTCTGCTGGAGTTATTCTACGCAAATTCTGCCAAAGCAAAGAGAACAAGTTCAGTACAGAAACAGCTTGAGGCCAGCACCATGGCCCAGCGAGTTAAACTACCACCTGCTGTGCCAGCTTCTGATGGGAATGCCAGATCCAGTCTGGCTATTTCACTTCTGACTCAGCTCCCAGCTAACGCACCTCGAAAAGCAGAAGATGGCGTAAGTACCTGAACCCGGGTCTCCAACCTGGGAGACCCAGATGCAGTTCCAAGTTCCTGGCTTCCAACAGGCCCATCCCTGGGCTTGGCAGCCACATGCGACCAGTAGATGGAAAATCCCTTTGTCTACCTCTCCATATTTGTTACTCTGCCTTTCCAATAGATCAATAAAACTTTTTTTAAAAGAGCCACTATGCACTATTTAACTGAAAAAAAACAAGTGAAAACCTTTTGAATGTCTATTGTTTTTATAAAATATTTATTTTATTGGAAAATCAGATAAACAGAGAGGAGAGACAGAAAAGATCTTCTGTCCACTGGTTTCACTCCCTAAGTGGTTGCAACAGCCAGAACTGAGCTGCTCCCAGGCCAGGTGGGCCGTCCACAACTGCTTTCCTAGGCTACAAGCAGGGAGCTGGAAGGAAAGCGGGGCCGCTGGGATATGAACCTGTGCCGATATGGGATCCTGCCACATTTAAAGTGAGAAGTTTACCTGACAGGCTATCACACTGGGCCCTTGAATGTCCATTTTAAGAAACATTCATTTTGAATTTTCAAGGCAACAAATCAGAGCAGGAAAGAAACAGACAGGATTTACTTCACAAATGGATACAATACTCAGGATGAGCAGACCACAACCAGGAGACAGTATCTCCAGCACTTTAGCCATCTCCCACGGCCTTCCCAGATACATCAGTACTGAGCTGGACTACAAGCAGAATAGCTAAGACCCAAAATGGCACTCCAATCTGGGCTGCTGCTTGAGCTAAAGCTTAACCCACTGAGCCAGTACACCAGCTCCAATGATTCATTTCCAATGATTACTGTTAAGCAGCAAACACATTTGGTTCCTGACATACATTTGAGTACATCACTTCTGAAAGCAATGAAACTACCTGGCACATTTGGTAACATCTCCTGATTTTCTTTTACATCTCATGCTAGGTAGCTAATGTGCAACCTAACTCCTCTTCTACACATAGCTGTTTGTACCAAAATTCTACAAGTGCCCCCTCGATTTGAGTTTGAGACTAGTGACTTTTTAAGTTGACCACAAATCCCTGCTGATGGCATCTGGACTGTTTGCAGGTCTTAGCTCCTGTGCTACCATAAACATGGTGTTGCAGGTACTTCTCTCCTATGAAGATTTCTGAAAATATGCACTTTCTATGAACTTCCTGAAAATCCTTGAATGCATGAAGTTCAAAATTATTTGCACTAAAATAAACATTTAATTGCCTTTTCTAAAAACCTCTTGAAATGCCTTGCATAAGGAAGGAAAGAGGACAGCACAATTAAGAAAAGCATGATGATACAAAGTATAAAGAGAACAGGAAAAAACATCAAGGAAAGTCAAAATAAGAAAGCACCTCAAACTTCTTCCAATTATCAGGAGACAAATATGAGCTACGCGATTCAGAGTAACAGAGCTCTCCCTGCAAGTTTTTGATATGGAAAGGATTCTCTGTCAACTCAGAGCAGAGTGACACAGAAGTGTCAATAACCCCTGGAGGGCAGAGCATGGCAGGCCAGCACCTGAGGCAGACAGCCCACACGGGAAGGGCTCCCGTGCCAGTTGCGGCGCCTCTGACCCAGAGCCCACTAGCAGAACGGAAAGTGCAGAGGACGAGACCCTTCTGTCACCTACCCAGGAGACCTGGATGAAGCTCCGGATCCCAGACTCAGCCTAGCCACTGAGTGACCTCAGAGTAAACCCGGGGTAGAGACTCGCTCTCTACTTTTCTCTCTGTAATGCTTTCAAATAATTCAGCACATACAAAAATACCTCCATAAAAAGTACAGATACAGGTTATTTTATACTCAACGCTGCTTCACAAATCTTTAAATTTTTATTGATATAAATAGACTAGATTCCATGTATTTCATAAATAGAATTCTTTGGCTTTTTTTTTTTTTAAGACTTCTTTTACTTGAAAGTCAGAGTTACATAGGGTGAGAGGCAGAGCCCTGCCATCCTCTGGATCACTCCCTAAATGGACACCACACCCAAAGTTCCAAGCCAGGAGCTTCTCCCAGGTCTCGCATGTGGGTGCAGGAGCCCAGCACCTTGGGCCCTGCTCTGCTGCTTCCCCAGCGAGCTGGATTTGAAGGCAGCAGCTGGGAATCAAACCAGTGCCCACATATGATGCTGGCGTCACGGGCAGAGGATTAGTCATGGTGCTGGTGCCCACAGATACAATTCTAAGACAATCACAGTGCTCTCCCTCAATCTCCTTCTTTCCTTTTTTTCATTTTTGCAAAACATAATGTCAGTCTACTCTATAAATCATAGGCTGAATGTCCCACTAGGCATAATATTCAGCCAAAAAAGAATACAAAGATCACAGTTCTACTGGAGTATGAACAAGAGCTATAAGACAATAAGCAAATTACAAGATATGTGACTCTTACCTCTTTTTTAGGCTTACTATCTTTCTTTCTTTTTCGTCTTCTTTTTGGAGGTGATAAATTCTCAGTAGACATTTCATCTTCTGAACTACTACAAAACCTGGTGACTCGTCGACGGCAGGACATTCGCAAAGGAGGCTGCAAGTTGATGCCTGCGTCAGCCGTCCAATCAGAGTATCTAGACGAAGAGTCGCTGGAGGAGGAGAATGCCGTAAGTAATGTGGAATCAGGACCCAAACACTGACAACAAGCTAGTGAAACAGCTCAAGGGGAGAGAGAAGACAGCAAAGGAGAAATCCCAGGAGCAGCCCCCCACATCACCAGTGAAGAACGGAAACGGCGACAAGGAGAGAGCGCAGATGCTGCAGGAAGGGAAAACACAAGCTTGCAAGTTTTTCTTCCCAAGCCTACAGATGAAGCGTGACAGAAGCTAACATCTGCAAGCCAGCAACAACTCTTCCAGAGACGAGGATCACATACAGCTCGCCCAGCACCCTGAGAGAGGCTGCAGCTTAGACTCAGAATGAACTGCAATCACAAGCCATCAATAAACACATGAGAAGGCCAGGGCAAGCAAGCAGGACACATCAAACACAAAGCTGTACTGTGTTTTTGGGTTTTCTGTTCCTGGCTTCAGCCTGGCCAAGCCCCAGCTGCGGTGGGTATACAATGGGAGCTGGGGAAGGCTGGGTTGGGGATCAGTAGATCAAAGTGCTTTTTTCGTTTGCTTGTTTTTTTTTTAAACTTAGAAGAGTATTTATATAACCAGGTCCTATAAAATCATGCCAGTTACTGATCAAAATAAAGTAAAAGGAAACAAGATATGAGACTATGGTTTGACTAATTACGATGAGAACAGGTGGTGATCTGAGTGCCACCTGCTGTCTAGACACGCTCTGCACAGGCTGGAGAGCGCACATTGGGGTTTCTGCCTTCAGACCCCGCAGAGACAAGGCAACACTGCACAGGCTGGAGAGCGCACGTCGGGGTTTCTGCCTTCAGACCCCGCAGAGACAAGGCAACGCTGTGGCACGGAGGGACAAGCCACAGCCCCCAGCGCTGGCAGCTCACAAGGGCAGCGACTGGAATCTCAACTGCTCCAGTTCCAACCCAGCTCCCTGATAATACGCCTGGGAACACAGTGCAGCATGGCACAAGTGCTGGGGCTCCTTTTATACATGAGGGAGACCTCAACAAACAAACAACACGTGGCTTCTGGCTTCAAAGCAGCCAGGCTCTGGGAGTTGTGGCCGTTTGGGGAATGGATAAGTTTCTTCCTGTCTTGTTCAAATAAATAATTCTTTTAAAAGGAAGGAAGGAAAGCTCAGAGGGAGGTAGGAAATGAGGGAGGGAGAGAAGGGAAAAGGAATGTGTGGGGATGAAGGTGACATGAGCCAAGATAAAAAAAAGAAGCCGACATTCTGGTCCTACGAAATCCAAAACCAATTATCAGGAAAACAAAACATATGCCAGTAATAATAATACGGATGTATTACCATACAGACTTTGTATATTACTCATTGTAAATTCAATCCAAGACTACACTGGCATTTTTACCACACATACTTAACACAACTAGGTATCAGCTAACACTACACAGCTGACACTGATAGTCACCTAAGAATCCCAAAAAGATGTGTCTTTAATAGCTGTTGATCCAGTTTGTTTCTCATTTTAAACACACTTACACCTCAGTGCTAACTGCACGGCAGGTGCAGACTCTTGCCCTGGAATTTCATTCACATACAGTTCTGTCCAAGCTTGTACAAGGCTTAAAAGATCAAAACCATCAAAAGCACATACCTTGAACTCTCACTGTAGCTGTCACTTTTTCTGTCATTTTTCCACTCATCCTCTTCTGAAGAACAAGTACCTTCACTCGCATCACAGGAAGTCTCCTAATTTGCAAGAGGGAAAAAATTTCTTCTCTGAAGTCAAACTGACACATCAGAAAATCTTCACAGTCATCCCACTGGGAGATGAAATCATCTCAATGTAACTACCCATTAATAAAAACATAATCAGGTAAACTTAAAAAGCAGCCCTTTTCTTACCAATGCATACAGCATAACGCAAAAAGAATTTGAATCTTTAACCCATGTACTATTCAACAAATCTAAAGAGAGAAAACAGAAGCTGAGCTTGAAATTTCTTCCAGCAGAGTATGTGCTTAAAGCCTGAGACACAGAAACGTGAAAGAAAAAAAGCCAAAAAAAAAGCCAGCTGAAGAGACTCGGTGGGGCAGACATCTGGACAGTAAGCACGCCCCGTCAGTCCTCAGCCATGAGCTCAGTAAGCTTTCATAGTGACCCATGAGGAAGAGTCTACCGGCCCCTCTTCAGAGACAGCGACAATGAGGCTCACAGACCATGAGACAATAGTAAGTTACTGCATATAAACCATATTAATGCCTGTTTATTATACCTAAGCAGACAAATCAAGAATCAATCAATCATTTACTGACAGACTACGTAAGTCTCAAAAAGAAAATGTGACTTAATTAGAAAGTACCAAGGAGAAAATTCTAAATGCGTGACAGAAGATCAGAGAAGAAAAGTAACAGGAAAGATGACTTAGAGCCAGGATAGCAGTCTGCTACAGCACAAAGATCAAGGGTTGAAATTAATATTAATGCTGAACACTCTTTCCAAAAGAACTGCTTTCCTTCCAAAAAATCACAAGCAAGAGCAACAACTTATACATGGTCATTAGGACTCAAGTGAAGGGGTCAGCATGAGACATCTTAGACGTCCATCTGAGGCAGGTCCCAAGGCTTTGGGGCATTCTCTGCTGTATTCCCAGGCCACCAAAAGGGAGCTGGATAGGAACTGGAGCAGCTAGGACTCAAACTGGTACCCATACAGGATCCTGTAACTTCAAGTGGGAGCATCAGCTGATTGACCTTCGCACCATCATCAGCTATTCATAATTGTGTGTTGATTTTTAACCTTGCAACTTTACCAACCTCTCTTGTGAGTTCCAATAGTCTCATAGTAGCGTTCTGGCTCTCCTACGTGGAGGATTGTGTCACTAGCAAACAGGGATAGCTTGACTTCCTCTTTTCTGAACACCCCAGAAGCACAGGCAATTAAAACAAAATAAACAAATGGGATTACAGCAATCTAATAAGCTTGTGTACTACAAAAGTAAACAACAAAGTGAAAAGGTAGCCAATAGAATGGGAGGAAATATTTGTAAACTATGCAAATATCACAAAACTAATATATCAGGATCTATAAAGAACTTAAGAAACTCAACAACACCCATCAGGGTAGCCTAGTGGCTAAAGTTCTCGCTTTGCATGCACTGGGATCCCATATGGGTGCCAGTTCCTGTCCCAGCAGCCCAGCTTACCATCCAGCTCCCTGCTTGCGG
The DNA here is from genome assembly GCF_030435755.1 of Ochotona princeps. Taxonomy (NCBI): domain Eukaryota; kingdom Metazoa; phylum Chordata; class Mammalia; order Lagomorpha; family Ochotonidae; genus Ochotona; species Ochotona princeps. Next base: position 29,171,906 of record NC_080834.1, on the reverse strand, counting down.
CCTTGGAAAGCAGTCGAGGATGGCCCAAAGCCTTGGGACCCTGCACCCGTGTGGGAGACCCAGAAGAAGCTCCTGGCTCCTGTGTTCAGATTGACTCAGCTCCAGCTGTTGCGGCCTCTTGGGGAGTGACATCAACAGATGGAAGATCTTCCTCTCTATCTCTCCTCCTCTCTGTGTATCTAACCTTTCAATTAAAAAAAAAGAAAAGGAAGGAAGGGAGGAAGAGAAGGAAGGAAAGAAACTCAATACCAATGAAACTGTCCAATGAAGAAATGGCCAAAAATACATGGATAGATGTTTTTTTAAGGTTGAAGCTCAAATGGCCAACAGAAATCAAAAAACTGCTCAGGTTCACTAGCCACCAGGGAAATGCAAATAAAAACCACAGTGAGGTTTTACTTCACCATAGCTACAATGACTGTCATACAGAAATCAGGAAACAATAAATGTTGGTGGGATGTGGGGGAAAAGTATACTAATTCAGCCAGTACTAGTAGAAATGCAACCCAGTACACCCATTGTTGAAGACAGTATGGGGATTTCTCAGCCGAAAACAGGTCAACCACATGACCAGCCATGCCACTACTGGGAATAAAATACAGATGCAATTAAATCTGCATTTCATAGAGCTACCTGGAACCCCATGTTTCCAGCAATGCATTATACTATAATAATGGTACAAAATCAACCCAGATGCTCAACAACTGATGACTGGATGAAGAAAATGTGGTATAAATACACTCTGGAATACTCATTAGCCATCTCTTCTGCAACTAAATGGATGCAACTGAACCATCATGCTCAGTGAAATAAGCCAGTCCTAGAAGACACAAATCATATGTGGGCCTTGATCTGTGATAACTAATACACAGCATACAAAAAATGTACTCCATGTGAGCAACACTGACTCCAGGCTTTGATTATTGTGGTGATGGCCTTCCCTACACTCACGAGGAACAGGACTTTATCATTATTATTACTATCATTAGTATTAATCTACTTGCTATGTGTATGGAGTGTTGAGCCTGTGATGGTGAACTGACATGAAAATGTTATAGTAAAAATTAGAAACAAAAATGAAGAAATCAGGAAGGAGAAAGGCTGGTGGCGAATGCAGCAGGAGCGGGGACAGAAGGGAAGGTCACTATGCTCCTAAACTTGTACTAGGAAATACATGAGATCTGTCCACTTCATAGAATTTGAAATAAAATTTTAAAAAGCCAGGTAATCTTCAAAAGTTAAACAAAGGCTAAGTGATTGAGCAGATAAACAACTAAATGTCTAAACAAAAACCTGTGTGCCGGTTAATAATCAGCATTATTGCGAATAACTAAAAATAGAAACAACAGAAATGTCCTCTAGCTGCTGAATGAGTAAAGCACATGTGGTCCCTGTGTGCCACTCAACAGTACTGGGCAATAACTATTTATATATCGTCCACTTATGTCAGCCGTGACAACACTGTGAGAGAACCAAAACATCATGTGTGGCCACTTCAATGAAATGGCAAAGAAAATGCACACACAGGAAGTACATTAGTGCTTGCCAGGTACAGGGAAGTGGAGAAAGAACAGCACAAACAGGTAGAGGTGCAGGTGACAGGAGCGGAGGGGTAGGGGAAGGGGACTGGCACTGCAGCACAGTAGATAAATCCTGCAACACCAGCATCCCATCTGGGTGCTGGCTCCTGACCCAAACTGCTGACAAAAGCAGGGAGGAAAGCCCACCTGTTTGGGCTCCCGCCACCCATGCAGGAGACTCACGGCTCCTGCCTTGAGTCTGGCCACAAAGCCCTCTTAGCAGTGAACAGCAGATAATCATCTCTAACTCTTCCAAAAAAACCTTTCTAAAAAATGAATAGTGGTAATGATGCAACAGCCACAGTAACACTACTAGTGGGTAATAACTCACATGCAGTGACTATCTCAACAAAGTTCTTTAACCTTTTACTGAAAAATTTCTAATTATGGGGCCCGGCGGCGTGGCCTACCGGCTAAAGTCCTCGCCTTGAACACGCCAGGATCCCATATGGGTGCAGGTTCTAATTCTGGTAGTTCCACTTCCCATCCAGCTCCCTGCCTGTGGCCTGGGAAAGCAGTCGAGGACGGCCCAAAGCTTTGGGACACTGCACCCACATGGGAGACCCGGAAGAGGTTCCAGGTTCCCGGCTTCGGATCGGCGCGCACCGGCCGGTTGCGGCTCACTTGGGGAGTGAATCATCGGACGGAAGATCTTCCTCTCCGTATATCTGACTTTGTAATAAAAAATAAATCTTTAAAAAAAAAAAAATTTTTTTTTTCTAATTATGAAATTCCACTGTTAACCTCTACAGAGTACCATATTTTCAAATAAATTCAGGGTAGGCTCACAGTGCAGAATTAAAACAAATACATTTACAACTGTTGTGTACTGTTTAAACTGACAACACTCACATGTCTTACGGACCCTGAAGACTCATTTTCAGAAGATGACTCATGCAGATTTCTTTGTCCATAATTTGGATATTTACGTCTACACGTCCTCTGTCTTGACCGTGACACTGGAACCACTGAGTCTGTCTGAAAGATAAACATGAGGAGGACAATCAACACCTAAGGACTGTGTCAACCAAACAGTCTTTCGGTCAAGTTCCAGAAAGGACGTAAGCCCAAAATAAAGGCCTGGAAAAGAAAATACTCAGGACCGGCACTGTGCCACAACAAATCAAGCCATCCCCTTGAAGGGTCTACATCCCTTATGGGCACCGGGCTTCAGTCCCAGCTGGTCCACTTCCAATCCAGATACCTGCTAATGTGTCTTGGAAAACTGCACAGCGACAGGGTCTGTGCCATCCACATGGGAAGACCAAGAGAAGGTCTGTCTCCTGACTTCAGCCAGGTCAAGCCTCAGCTATTTGGGGAGGAAAACAGGGTGGGAGATCTATGCTCTCATCTCTAATTTTGCTTTTCTAATGTAGTAACTAAAACAAAAAAAAATACATCTGTTCTTTAATATGTGCTACTCTGGCATACACTGTTAACTTAATCTTCCTGTTTTTACTTTTATGATCTGCAGCAGACACAGAAGGGATCAGCTGGCAATGACTGAAGCAAGCGTCTCTGCCGCCACAGCACAGGACACCATGGCCCACCCAGTAAGCACCTGTAGAGCCGACTACTGGATGAGAGATCTGTCTCCCTCCCTCTCTTGATCCTTCAAATAAAATTTTAAAACTGTACATGGAACAAAATTTAGAAGAGAAAGCCAAAGACGGAAGCATAAACTATGTACACGGTAGCCACCTCAGCAAGATATGTTAGCATGAGAGGATTTGGGGACAAGGCCTGTGCATTACAGTAAGCCTGCTCAGGCTTCCGGGAGCGCAGAGCAGGGCAGGGCAAGTCCTTGAGCCTCTGTGTCCAACGACAGGCTCCGACGGAGCACCTGGCCTCAGGCTGACCCCAGCCCTGCTGTCACCGCCAAGTGTGAGATGAGCTGTTTCATCTGCCTCCCAACCGTTTCTTCACACCAGCAAGACGTAAGAAAATAAAGTACTTCAACTTTTCCTAACTGCCCCCTCCCTGAAATTTAATTCCACAGATAATATGTTACATATATATTTTTATATGCAATCTATACATGAAACTCAAAGTCTATGGAAAATGAAATTAAAGGGATAAGTTCATTTTGGTACAATTTCTCAAATCCATACAAAACTATCTGGTTCTTTAAAATCTGTGATAAACATTTTAGGTCTTCTTGCTCAATGTGGAAGTGAAAACTAAAACTTTCAAGTAAAAATACAAACATTAAAGCTGTTCATATTAACTTTTATTGCCATTTGCCAATTAACCCCAATTTAACTACATAAATGGCATTAAATTACACATACAAACCATACTTACATAAAAACAAATGTTTAAAAATCTCTCAAAACTACCCATGAAAGTAAAATACTGGAAAAATTAATTTAAGAAATTATTTTAATGAGCTAAATTTTGGACTGTCACGAAATCTGTTAACAGGAAAATCCAGAGAAAGAAACATCCTACTTCAGCAGAAAGTCACAAACGTCATAAAGAAAGAATAAACAATCTCAGTATCCAAATAGCCTGTCCTCAGAGCAGAGGGAGGTTACCTTCTGTGAGAGCTGGACACTCTTCCTTTTTCTTCCTAGTATGTACAGATTCCTTTCCTCCTCTCCTTTCTCTATCCGAAAATCTTCCAACTTCCTGCAAATGGAAATAATCCAGTTATATTAGCCACTGAACTGATGAGTGACTATATAAAGAGGAAAAGCTGCTAATCAAATCAATCCTACAGGTCATTTACCCATACACCCTGTGTCAAAAACACAATATAAATTTTAACAGAGGAAGCTAGACATTCTGATTTTCATATTAACATAAAAATCCTATACACATGTCCCTTACCAAGACTGAACCATGAAGAAATAGAATTCCTAAATAGACCAATAATGTACAATGACATTTGAGATCAACAAAAATAAAAGTTTTCCAATCAAAGGAAAGTCTAGAACTACATGGCTTCACTGTTGAAATCTACCAAGCATTTAAAGAAAACCATCAATTGTTCTTACAGTGTTAAAGACTACAATAGGAAATTCTTCTCTTACTCCCTAAGACCACTAATATGTCTGGTACTAAGACATAACGAAAGCTACAAACCAATACACTTTATGAACATAGAGAAAAATCCTCAACAAAATGCCAACAAACCAAATTCAACAACACACGAAATAGATCACACATCATGATCAAGTGGGATTAATCTGAATTCAATGATGATTCAATGTATGGAATCAATAAACAGCTCACCATTAGAAAAGGCTATCTTCAACAATTACCAAATGCTGGCGATGCTGTGTGGGGAAGGTACCCCGCCACACTGTGGTGGGAATGTGAACTAGTGCAACCAGAGAGGACAGTACGGAGACTCCTCAGAAATGGGCACATACACCTACCACACAACTCAGCCATTTCACTCCCAGGAGTTTATCCAAAGGAAGTAAAATCAGCATTTGAAAGTTATCTATACTCTAATGTTCATAACAACTCAACCAACAACAGCTAAGATATAAAATCAACCCAACTGCCCATCAACTTATGATTAAATAAATTGTGACATATTTACATGATAGAATACTATTCAGCCATAAAATCCTGTCTTTCTCTGGACATTGCGGCTGCTTGGGGAGTGAATCAAGGGACAGAAGATCTTGCCCTCCCTCCTCCTCTCTGTGTATCTGACTTTAACAAAAAAAAAAAAACAACCCTTTCACAACAAAATGGACCATTATGTTTCATGAAATAAGCCAGTCTTGAAACACAGATGTAAGTTTTCCTTGATTTATGGTAATATACAAGAGTCTAATAAACGGCAATGTGTATGAATGAAATTGACATTTTGCTACTATTTGTAGCCTTTGTCCAGAAATCTTGAGAAGCAGTGACTTCTCCACTACTATCTGCTGAAATCTTTACTTGATAAAGGTTTACAACTGCAACTACAAAAAAAATTGTTTAAGTACATGACTGTAAAAATCAAGACAAAAAGAGGGAGGGTAGAGTGCAACGTGTTGTAATGCTTTAAAATTGGATTATTATATATATGAAATGTTCCACTACATCAATTTTTTAAAAATTAAAGACTATTTAATATACTAAAAATATATACTGGGATATTTCATATATCCCAGTATATTTGATATACCGGGAGCCAGGAACGTCTTCCAGGTCTGTCATATGCGTGCAATGGCAAGGACTCTGAGTTATTCCCCACTACCCCCTCAGCTCACAAGCCGAGAGCTGCATCACAAGTGGAGCAGCCTGGACACAGACTAGCACCCCCAGGGGATGCCAGCTTGCTATGTCACAGCACCAGACTCTGTCCTTCCACCTCTCAAATACATAAACATAAAATCCAGATGAAATTCCTATCCGATACATGCTGTATTTCCCTTCACTGTTACAAGAAACACTGTACATAATCCATTACCAACCCTACTGGATTATTCTTTACACCCTCAAATACACTCTATCACCTGGGCCCCTCACCAGCTTTAGTGTGGTCAAAAGACGACAGAAATGCCAGCTAGCCACACCAAGGAAGTTCCATTGACTAGAAATGGCCTTTTTCTCTTCTTTCTCTCTTCCTATGGCCTAAACCTCAAACCATCTCACCAAAAAGGACACGTAACGGCTGCAGCCCTGGCAGTGTTCTTAGGTATAGCAACTTAAAATTGGAAGCTGAGCTGCCAGTGATAACCCAGACATCTGGGTCATGCCTTGCTGAAAAACATCCGTTTCTTCTAGGTCAAAGAAGTAATGCTTACATGTTTAAGAAACTATTCACATATTTCACTTCCGACCCCTGTCTGACAATGAAAAGCTATCCCAAAATGACACTTCCAGTTCTGATCATCATGGACCAGACAAAATTTAAGGCTTAGTTGTACCATAAAAGAATGTTTCATCACATTCCTACCATCTGTTTTTCACTTCCCAACATTACTGCACCAACTGCTAGACAAGCCTCCACTGCAGTGAGACCTAAGACGGCAGGCAGTAGCAGCAGGTGTGGGGGCCAGCCCGTCACTCAGGCTGCCACCAGGACGTGTGCATCCTCTATGCATTTAGCTCTCTGCAAACAGATCTGGGAGGCAGCAGACGATGGGCCGAGCGTCAGGGGCTCAGGGGCCCAGGGGCCCAGGGGCCCAGGGACCCCGTGACCCAGCGGGAGATGCAGAAGGAAATTCCCGGGTCTCGGTTTCAGCCTAGCCAAGCTTCAGCTGTTTTCAGCACAGGGGAAAACAGACAGAAAATGGATCCACCATTCTTCCAAATAACTAAACAAATACATCTTTAAAACCTATTTTATATGATTATTTACACAACAAAATTAAAAATGTGTAAATAACCACATGAATATATCTTTAAAGATAAGAACCATATAAATATGTAACCTCAAACAAACCTAAATATGCCTAGTGGTACCTCTGGTACAACCACTCTTCGCTTCCAGGCTTGCAGGTCGCGCTCCGTAGCCATCTGACTCCTGGGAGCATTCTGATGCATCTGCCGAACGCCTTCAACTTGTCCACTACGTCGCAGACCAATATTCGGGGGGGACTGGATATCTAAACTTACTCTTCTAAAGCCTAGGAAAAAATCAGCAGGGTATTATTCCAAGAACGCTTTCATATTAATATGTATTTGGAATGCAACAAAAGCATGTATTTCTACTCGTAAGATATATACTAAAAATGAATAAAAGGTTTGTGCACAGGAACTAGGGCTGGGATGGGCCTAGTGGGGATCATGAGGGGTTCACTCCAATTAGGCTGCGGTTGCTATTGGTGTGTGTGAAAGTCAAGGTGGTGGGCAGGGTTAGGCTGGGCCACAGTATCTATTGGTTTGCATATGAGATGGGGCTGGGGAAAGAACTAACCAGGAGACTCTGACACCAGAGAGTGAGTGAGTGAGTGAGTGAGTGAGTGAGTGAGTGAGTGAGAAAGTGTGTGTGTGTGTGTGTGTGTGCCCGCGCACGTTTGTGTGATAATGGGGATGATAGACTGAACCAGACCCTGCACTGGCTGGCACACATAGGAGTCAGGTGTGGGGTCACCTCAGACGAGGTTTCTTCAGGGACACCCCCCGCCCCAACTGAACCACTGAACTCAAAACTCCAACCATGGGAAAAACCACAGAATCTGTAGTATGACCAGAGTGCTTGTGTCAGAACTGGGCCTCCTCAGCTGCACATGCGGGACATGACACATCATGGAGGCCTACAGAGAACATCCAGTATCATGCATGGCAGAACAAATTGGACAACTTCCCAGCCAAGTTTTGACAGCAAGTGTCTGAGAGAGTGGAGACTCTAAGGTAGACTGTATCAGCCAATGGACCTCGGAAAGATTTCATTAACCTTGCAGCAACAAAATCAACAGCATCTCAGAACTATCAAAACCATATAAGCAGTACCCTCAGAACAAGCTATACACTGGGGACCCTGGGATAACACCAGGTGGCCATCCCTCATCTTGGGGTCCTGATGCGGTTAGGCTGCTAGCAGCAACCCTCTCCTCTCCACCTTTCCTCCAGGTTCAGGAAGAAAGTAAAAAAAGATGAGAAGTAATTGTCTCATCTACTTTACCCCACTCCTTGTCCTTCCCACACTAATTAGTGGTAAACATGGGTACACAACTTTCCCTACTATGCAAACATCATCAGAAATAAAAATAAATTTATTATTAAAAAAGTGAAACAGGGACAGGTGTCTGCACAGACACTTGTACAAATCCATAGTGGAGTGCCTGGGTTCAAGTCCCAGTTGCACTACTAATTTTTTCTGTAACACGCAAATTGAGAAGCAACAAATGATTGTTCAAATACTTAGATCCCTGCCACCCACACAGGGAGGTCAGAATGAGTGCCCAGCTCCCTAGTTGTGGCCTGATCCAACCTTAGCTGTTGTGGGCATCTGAGGAGTGGGTCACGCAATAGGAGCTCTCACCTGTATCTGCCTCTAAAATAAGCAAATATTTTAAAGAGGTAACAAACACAACAAACAGGGTTTGACTGAAACCTAAACTTGCAAAGGAAAAAAAATGGAAGCTAACACTGGGACAATTAGAAAAATGTGAATATCAGTTATAATTAGATAGTAGTTCAGTGGTTATAACACAGTCTACTATTTCTAATCACTGACTTGTGGTCACATGAGACAATTCTCCTGGTTCTTGGAAAATTAAGGGTTAAAGTGTTGCAAGTCTTGCACTCACTGTCAAATACTGATTCAGTGAGGAAGAATGAGTATTCTGGGAGCAGTGCTAAGGCATATGCGGGAAAGCCAGCACCTGCAGCACCAGCACCCCATGCGGGCACTGGCTCGAGTCCCAGCTGCGCCCCTTCCTATCCAGTTCCCTGCTAATGTACCTGGGAAACCAGCAGAAGATGACCCAAGTGCTTGAGCCGTGTATCTAGGACACCCCCAAAAAGCTGCTGACTGGCCAAAGCTCTGGCCATTGAGCCTTTGGGGAGTGAAGAGCAGACAGAAGGTTCTCTTTGTCTCCCTACTCTTGACCTCTAACTTTCAAATATATAAATCATTAAAGTATTGCAAAATCAGTGATCAACACAATTCATTTTTCATAAAGCAAGGAAAAGCAAGAAACATAATTTTTAAAAAAACAGCATTTGCTTCTGTTTGTTACAATTTTTTTTCTTAAGATTTATTTATTTCTATCGAAAAGAGGATATACAGAGAGGAGGAGAGACAGAGAGGAAGATCCTCCATCCGAAGGTTCACTTCCCAAGTGACCGCAGTGGTCGGAGCCGAGCCAATCTGAAGCCAGGAGCCAGGAGCTCTTCCAGGACCGCTGGGATTAGAAGTGGCGACTATATGGGATCCCAGGCGTGCAAGGCAAGGACTTTAACCACTACACTATCGCGCCGGGCCCTTGTTACAATTTTCTAAGGCACATATTTAAGAGTCAACTATCTTGAGCCCAGTGCAAGTAGTCTAGTGGCTAAAGGCCAGGCCTTACATGCACCAGTTCATGTCCCTGCAGCCCCACTTCCCATCCAGCTCCCTGCTTGTGGCCTGGGAAAGCAGTCGAGGACGGCCCAAAGCCTTGGGACCCTGCACCCGCGTGGGAGACCCAGAAGCAGCTCCTTGCTCCTGGCTCCAGATCGGCTCAGCTCTGGTCACTGTGTCCACTTGGGGAGTGAATCAGAGAACAGAAGAACTTTCACTCTGTATCTCCTCTCTCTGTAAATCTGACTGTCCAATATAAATAAATAAATAAATCTTTAAAAGAAAAAATGTCAAACACCTTTAAGTAGTCTTTGATAATTAAAAATCAAATTCTGTCAGGGTGTTAGCAAGCAGATGGGAGTCAGTTTCTTTCTGCCTGTCAACAAGTTTTATTTTAGAAAAATGTGTAATAAGATATTCATGTTACATGTTTATAAAACTACAATACCTACTGAAAAACTTACTGACAAAGTATGTGCCTTCCCTTACACTAACCTGAAGGCGTGCCAACACACACAGTTCCCATCTGCTCAGTACCTCTCCGTGGGGTTTCCTCCCCACTTGGAAGTCCACCTGTGCTGGCGTCCTGATCCACAGCCAGTCTCTCGTCCTGCTGTTGCTGCAACTGTCTTATCATTCCATCAAGAAGACTGGACTCCGGGCTTCGCTCACCATTATCATTGCTTTGGAGGCTTATAATTTGCTCAATTACCTCTCCATCACCTATAATTTCAATGATTGAGCACACAATCATCACACATAACGCAAACCATAAAAAGAAGAAGTGGACTGCAACTAAAGATACATTAATAATGTTTCAGAATTTCTATTCTCACATAATCAGAATTGCATTAGAATACAAAATATATTATACACTTTCACAACTAATTCTGAGGAAAGACTAAGAGCAAACAAGACCCTTTCTTTATCATAGATTATAAAAACCTCAACATGCGCTCTGAAATTCCTGAAATAAAAGCATAAATTATCTCTATAAAGCATTTGTTACGCTTTTTCACTTTAATACTCTTCATTTATACCAGATATATTTCATTAAAATCTTACAGGGGGCTGCTGTGGCACAGCCAGTTAAGCTGCCACTTGCATCTCAAATGGGCACCAGTTTGTGCCGTGACTGCTCCACTTTCACTCCAGCTTCCTGTCAATGTATCTGGGAAAGCAACAGAAAGGCCCAACTGCTTGAGCCCCTGCAGCCACTTGGGGGCCGAGAGGAAGCGCTCAGCTTCAGCCTGCCCAGACCTAGCCGGTGTGGTCACTTGGGAAGTGAACCAGCAGATGGAAGCTCTCTAACTGTGCCTCTCGAATGAATGAAAAACAAACCTTTTTTTTTTTCCAAGTAGCAAATACAAAAAAACCTTCCAAACCAGAGCTTCTGACTAGAACTAACAGGGAAATTACAAGTGATATCTGAAAGAGAAAGAAGCAATTTTCTTTTCAACCGTCTTTTTCCAACATACTTGTTAAAAGACGGACTAGTCCGTTTTTCCATCTGTTTATTTATCAATCTGAAAGGCAGAGACATTCTGTCTGCTGATTCAGTCCACAGATGGTTGTGCTATCAAGAGTCGGGCCAGGCCAACACCAACAGAAGCTGAAATTCCATGCAGGTCTCCCCCGAGAGTGGCAGGAACTCCATCAGGCACTTGAACTAGCATCAGCTGCTTCCCAGGTGCCTCGGCTTGCATCCAGATCAAAAGCAGAGCATCTGGGGCATAGTGTGTAAGACCTCAACCAGAAGTGGATGCCAGTGCCCCCGCTGCTCTGTTGCTAATCTAGCTCTATGCTGATGGCTTGGTAAAGTGACTCAAGATTGCCAAATGCTTGGGCTCCTAAGACCCATGTGGGAGACTAGAAGAAGCTCCTGGCTCCGGGCTCCAGCGTGGCCTACTTCTGGCCTAAGCAGTCACTCGGGGAATGAAGCAGCACATTGAGGATCTCTGTTTCTCCTCTCCCTGTTAACTCTGCCTTTCAAGTAAAAATAAATCATTTAAAATACAACACATGTATATATACGTGTTTATACGTGTACACACACATATACATATGTATGCGAGAGAGGAAAGTAACTGGGGAAAACAGGAAACAGATACAGAAACAGGTGAAGGAGGAGAGGAGAGAAACCAACGCAGCAGGCAGGATGAAAGCAGCCCCCGTAAGACGGGCCCCATCCCTGCCGCTGCACAGTGCGCGGAACACGCTTCAGCGCTGACACACACCACAGAGGCTCTCCTGCTCCCAGGTCCCAGCCAGCACGGGAGTCGGCGGGAGCCGGCAGCTGCACAGCTGACATTAGCTGTAAGCTACTTTCGTTCTTACACAGGATTCTGAGTACAGCCGATACGGTGACTATTACCTCAAAGGCAGAATCCAATTTTCATGTCTGTATATCCTTTCTCTTTTCAGTAACATTCTTTACAAAAACATTAAACAGGCTGATGATTAGTTAATGGGATAAAAGTGCTAACTGTGGGACCTGGAAACACATCTAAGCACTCTGATTCAAATATTCCTTATGACACGTATCTTGTTTTAACATTAACTCAATATATTACAGTAAACAAATCCTCACCTGTTTCTTACAGAAATAGAATCATGAGGAGAAGGAAAAAGGAGGAAAGGCGCATGGTCATATGCTTAGGACCATAATCTACAAACTGCATCGAACCAGCTAGAAGCTAATTAAAAATTCTAAATAAGTTTTTAAAGAATTTTTCAGGGCCCGGCATGGTAGTCAAGGGGCTAAAGGCCTTGCCTTGTATGGACTGGACTCCCACATGAGTGCGAGTTCTAATCCCAGCGGCTCCACTTCCCATCCAGCTCCCTGCTTGTGGCCTGGGAAAGCAGCCCAGGACGGCCCAAAACCTGGGGACCCTGTACCCATATGGGAGACCCAGAAGAAGCTCCTTGCTTCAGAACAGCTCAGCTCCAGCTGTTGCAGCCACTTGGGGAATGAATCAGTGTATGGAAGATCTTCCTCTCTCTCTTTCCTCCTCTCTCTGTATCTGAATTTCCAATAAAAATAAATAACTCTTTTAAAAATGAGTTTCACAAAGCATTAATTAAAAGGAATGCAAAAGTAAAACCTGCACCACAGTAAGAGATCCAGAAACTGAAAGATGCCATACAGTGCTACAGGTGGAAGGGAAAGAAGTATTATCAGCCTCTTCACAAAGTTACGCTCATCTTACTAATTACATCCTCATTTGCCATGGAAACCAATACATCAAAAAACTAAATGTCGTAACTCAAATTAACCATGCCTTAAACAAAATCACAGGGCCGATGTGTAATGTAACACGGTTAGCCACCACAGGCAATAGGGCTTCCCATATGGGTGCCAGTCCAAGTCCTAGCTGGTTCACTTCCAATCTAGTAACTTCTAATGCACCTACAAAGAGCAGCAGAAATTGGCCTGAGTGTCGGGGGTCTGTACTGCCGCTGGGACATGCAGAAGCAGCTCTTGTTGAACGGCTCTGGACTAGCCCAACCCTGGCTGTTGCAGCAAATGGGAAAGTCAGCGAGTGGATGCAAGATCTAGGTTTCTCCCGCACTCTCTACCTCAGCCTTTGAAATGAAGAAATCTTTTTTGTTAAAGGCTAATTTTTTCGGATCACTCTGAAAGATGAGCTGAAAAAGAAGTGGAGCTTAAAATGGCTTTAATTAATGTTGGCTATTATATAAAATTCCAAAACTCACAACATCTCTAATCTTCATCTTTCAAAAACTATCCTTTTATACCAAAGGACATTTAGATGTTAACTTCAAGTATCACAGTAACTTTTAATTGCATATTAAAAAGATGCTTCAAAAACTTGGTGGAAAATAGAATACTTTATATAATGTATATTATATTATATATATATAACATATATATAAAACACACATATATATAAAACACTTTCAGGCATGGGAAACTCTTGTTCTTGGAAGAAAACATGAAAAAGCACTATTAAAAAATCTCTAAAGTTCTCACAGTGCTAGCAGTAATACAAGTTCCCACCAGCCAGAAGAGATAATTAATTACATTCAAAAAAACTGCTTGGTGCGTACATTAACTGTAACACCATTACATGAAAGTCTAAGTCAGAAGGAATGCAGTTATCACTCGGGCGGTCTGGCTCGGCACTAGCAGTGCCAACATCTCGGCTCTGACACGAACAAGTTGTGACCTTGCATGCTCTCTGAAAGGATCCAAATACCTGCACAGCTCTGCAGGCCGCACATCAGTAACTCCCTAACAACACACAACAGGGACCTGTGGCACATCACAACACATTGCCACCTGCGATGCTCCTGCAGCGTCACCTGTTAAACTCCCAGGACTCCACTTGGAGCCAGCTTCCTGCTCACGCTCCAGGGAAAGCAGCAGAACACGGCACAAGCCCATGGGCCCTGCACTAGACAGCACCCGGACAAAGATCCAGGCCTCAACGTGCCCAGCCCAGCCTTCAAAGCCGTCCAGGCAGTGACCCAGCCAGGTGAAGACTCCTGTTTCTCCTTTTGTCTCTATAACTCTGCCTCCCAATAAATAAATCTGTAGAAGTAAATAAAGCAGGCCCGGCAGCATGGCCTAGCGGCTAAAGTCCTCGCCTTGAACGCACCAGGATCCCATATGGGAGCCGGTTCTAATCCCGGAAGCTCCACTTCCCATCCAGCTCCCTGCTTGTGGCCTGGGAAAGCAGTCGAGGACGGCCCAATGCTTTGGGATCCTGCACCCATGTGGGAGACCTGGAGGAGGTTCCTGGCTCCTGGCTTCGGATTGGCACAGCACCGGCCGTTGCGGCTCACTTGGGCAGTGAATCATTGGATGGAAGATCTTCCTCTCTGTCTCTCCTCCTCTCTGTATATCTGACTTTGTAATAAAAATAAATAAATCTTATAAAAAAAATAAATAAAAAGTAAATAAAGCTAACAAGTATCACCAGAAAGATATTTATAGATGCATTACAGAATTATAATCCCATAGAAGGCAGAAAAAGGGGGGAAAGGACATACAGAACAGAAGACTAAAGTCCACAAGTTCTAACTGAAACATTATGGGATTAAATATGCAGCCCATAAGAAGCCTATTTTAAAAGACTCATGGGGCCCGGCGGCGTGGCCTAGCAGCTAAAGTCCTCGCCTTGAACACCCCGGGATCCCATATGGGCGCCGGTTCTAATCCCGGCAGCTCCACTTCCCATCCAGCTCCTTGCTTGTGGCCTGGGAAAGCAGTCAAGGACGGCCCAAGGCTTTGGGACCCTGCACCCGCGTGGGAGACCCGGAAGAGGTTCCTGGTTCCTGGCTTCAGATTGGCGCAGCGCCTGCCATTGTGGTCACTTGGGGAGTGAACCATCGAATGGAAGATCTTCCTCTCTGTCTCTCCTCTCTGTGTATCTGACTTTGCAATAAAAATAAATAAATCTTTCAAAAAAAAAAAAAGACTCAAAGATGTTAAGGATTGCAAATTAGATGAATCCAAGCACTAATCAAAAAAGGTGGGACTGAAAGTATTACTACCCATCAAAATAAGCCTTCGAAAAAAACTGGGGGCAGCCATTTGGCCTAGCAGTGCGGAAGCCCACCCTCTAAGTGTGTGAGTTCCCCACCCCAGGGTCCTGCTACCACACACCCTGCAAGCAGCGGGTCGTGGCTCAGGTGGCTGACTCTGCCAGCCAGGGAGTACACAGCACTGAGTTTCAGCTTCTTGGCTTCAAAGTGGCCTAATCATGGCTGTGAAAGGCATTTTGGGCATGAACCAGTAAATAAGCAACTCACTCTTCCCTTTCAAATAAAAATTTAAAATGCATTAGGCATAATCAAGAAAAAGAAGACAAATCCAAATGAGACATGCTACAAAGTTCCTGCATTACTCTCTCCAAACGCATCACTGTCATGGAAGTAAAGAAGCTAAGCCAGATTTTGACAGACAGAGGAAATGGAATACCTCAGCGCCAGGATTAATGCCAGACGGACATCACAAGAGAGCAAAGCTAAGGCATCAGAACACTGACAAAACTGATCACAAACACAGGTAACATTACCTGAATTAAATGGCCTGGTTTTAATAATACACAGTTACAGGAATGACTACCATTTTTAGAAATACATTTTAAAGAATTGAAGCAGAAACAAGCATGCAATCCAGAATCCTCACCTCAAACAGCATAAGATACTGCAGACTTCAAAAGAGTTCCATCTGGTGAATCTACAGCTACAGCAGGTCTTTGAATTTATTAAAAAAAAAAAAAAAAAAAACACCTTCACACTTACTTGTTGCCACGTATCCGAGCTGAGGAACCAGCTGTTCATCTGCAGAGTTTTCTCGGCCTGGTACCAATCTCTGGTACTTAGTTGGATGAGGATTTCCATCCACGTCCACTAAGAATGGCGGAGGCATAAGATGAGGGGCCTGCTGAGTTTGCTCATCTAAGACATAATTATTAGAATCTCTAATGAGAGGTCGATAGTCAGTGTGGAAGAACATTTGATCAGGAATCTAGAAAAGTCAAGTTCACAGGATGACATTTTCAGGTTTACAAATAACATGTAAAAAATGCATGTAAACATATGTAAATAAGCATTAAACAGCTAATCAAAATAAAAGATCAAATTAGCATAAATTTGCAAAGTTATTTTTCCCCACACTATAAAAAAATATTTCAAATGACCTTTTCATATGGTTTGCTGCATCCAAAACCAAATATTAAAAGGTGTCCATGAGAATCTGTACAAGCAAAATGCTGTCCATCCTGGGAGAATTTACAGTCAAACACTGCTCCGTGTCCTTGCCCTTCAATCTAGGAAAGCCAAAAAGAAACATCAGAAAGAATTCTATGCACCTTCTTCTGACACATGCATTTTCCTAATATCAATCAAGTCTTGCAATAGGTCCCTTCTGAAGCAGAAATTTAAAGCTACCTTTGCTTTTAAAATATACCAATATCGCAAACCAAAACTCATTTTGGATACTACTCTTCTAGAGAACAAAATAAACTTGCAAGTTCTAGGAATTAGTTCTGCCAGTCACTGAATAAAGGCTCCACATCAATCCAAAGTGAAGGTTTTTCTGTGCATTTTATAGGTGAATGACAGGCAACTGGTTAAGACTTGAATTTAATACATATTAAAAAGTTACCTACTAGGCAAATTTTAATAAAATTCAGTATTTCTGAACTAAAACGAACACTTCAAGAATTTATGGAAAAGTACTTTAACCCAGTCCTAAGCTGATCTGACCACCACACTGCAGTCTCCAGGGCACACAGGTACATGCCTGCCACTGCAGCTCCCTGCCTTCAGGGAACACATGTTCACTACTTAAAGCTGCTTTACTCTTCCTTGTGAGCTTTAACTTACATTGCTTGAGTATCACCCAAGGCCAATGTGGCCTGAGCTGGAAAACAGTCATTTACTCACTAACTGCTCTGACAGACTGCCCTCCACGTCCAAACAAGCTAAGGCAGGAAGCCCAAGACTGATGTCAAGCTGCACATGAATGGGCACTAATTAGCATGTGCAGAAAAATAAAACACACTGGACTAGTTAGGGCATAGATAATATGTATATAAATTTGTATTCTCTTGAAAGAGAATATACTAAGGCACTTCAAAAAGTCTGGACGATGGATCAGAAGTATATTTTAGTATAAAACATCTGAAATCAATCCAGTTTTTGCAGACTATGAATGTATGAACTTTCTGCACACATGGCTGCCAGTTAATTCACTAGCTATTACATACCCTGACATGTACAGAAACCTGAAGCCAAAACATGCAGATCAATTTCCAGCCAAACTTTGTAAAACCACCGCTCTAAACCAATGCAAGCAAAAAGATACACTTCATTTCACTTACCATATTAAAATAATGTTTCATCTTGGTGCCTTTCGTAAGATCCCATATAAATATGCTGCCATCATGTCCTGCAGATAACATAATTCTGGGATCAAAAGGATGTGTCTCCAAAACAAACACTTCATCAGCATGACCCTTTAGTCAACAAAGTCAAAACATTAAGGAGTTTATCAGTTGAAACTTGTACATACACATACACTTCCTAGTATAATGGTTTTTATAAATACACAAATCAGAAAAATTACACATGTAAAAGCTTCCAACTTGTAACTTAAATGGGGGGGAACGCGTGTTATCTAATCTGTAGTGTGAAAAGGAACATTGTAGCTCCAAAATTCTGAACTGTCCTATTGTATAAAAACTACCTACCAGTAAGTTATGGAGAAGCTGTCCCGTATAGGAATTCCACACTTTGAGGACATGATCATTCACAGCAGTGACAACAATGCTATCATTCTGATTCCAAGCTATCATTGTTACTTTAGGTTTCATAAACCTTTCTTCTTCTGAGGACAAGTCCCTAACAAAAAATACAGAAGGTATTCACTCACTTGGATGGCTTCCACACAATGCATATAATCCCTCAATACCACCAAAGCAGTGAGAATGACATTCATGTGCCTATTTTTCCAGTGTATACAAAGGATTCATTACATCTGATCCATAAAGACTACCAAGCCACAGATTAGAGTGGAACCTGAAGAGCAATCAGAAGCAGTTCAGAGACAGAGTAAATCAGATTTTACTTTGCTCCCTTTACGCCCTTGTCCTGATCCCAACCTATTACTAACACTTATTTTCACCTGGTCCTATCTCCAAAGAAATAAATTTTAGGAAAACAAAAAGCAATCCATCTTTATATCACCAGCATATAGAAAAACATACGACCCAAGACAATTTGTTGAGCTATAAATGAGATAGATCAGTAACATTTTATCAATTTGATTCACCAACATGAAAGAATAAAAAGTAAACTGCTTAATTCTTACAATGCTTTTCAAGATTTCCAGGAAAAACTCACTTAAAAGCAGATGATCAGGGATGGAGCCGTAACACAGCAGGCTGAAACACCACCTACACCCAAGTCCTGCTGCTCCAAAACAATCGAGCTTCCAAGTAATGGTAAGGCAGCAGGGGTTACCCCAGCACTTAGAACCCTGCCACCCTGCAGACAAGCCACATGGACTCCAGGTTTCTGTTCAGCTTAGCCCAGTGTAAGCCTCTGCAGGCACGGGGAAGTAAACGAGTAGATGGAAGATCTCTCTCTCCCTGCCAACTCTTTCAAACAAATAATCATCACACACACACACACACACACAGGTAACATTACCTCCAAGAATGGAGCATGGCAGCAAAAAGCTGCAGTTCTCAGGCTCATTAGAAAAAAAATCTTACTCATGTTTACATAAAATGTGGAGTGAGAATGAGAGGGATCCTCCATTCACTGGCTCACCTCCGGGATAGCCAACAGCCGGAACTGGGCCAGTCTCTATGTGGGTCTTCTCTATGTGGGTGCAGGGCCCAAACACTCAGCTCATCTTCCGTTGTTAATCAGGCCACTGGCAGGCAGCCAGATGGGAAGAGCAGCAGCCAGGATACGCACTGGTATCCAATGAGACGCTGATGACCAGGCAGCAGCTTACTCCTCCACCTCATAAAACAGGCCCTTACTCAAATTTCAACAGTGATATTCTTACTCGGCCTAAATACATAACTCTCCATGATCTTCACTCTCCCCTCTCCTTCATTATTTCAACTAAGAACTTACGCAGTCCGTGAAGGCTTTCCCAGGCCACAAGCAGGGAGCTGGATGGGAAGTGGAGCTGCCAGGATTAGAACCAGTGCCCATAGGGGATCCTGGTGTATTCAAGCAGAGGACTTTAGCTGCTAGGCCACACCGCTGGGCCCTCAAGGCTTTTTAACTTAACAAAGGTTGTTTATCAAAGTCCCATTCTATATTTTTTTCTCCATTCTCTGCAACAGTTAATTCCACAAAAATACTGAGGCCAAATTTATTTGGAAAACTCACTACAATTCCAATGGTTTATATTTCAGAAAAAGTAAACCAGATAGGATGATTTTTTGAAAGAATAAAACAAAACAAAATTTCTCGGAAAAATCGTTGAAAGTAAGTATACAAATCAGGAAACAAATTCAAACAAAATTTATGACTTTAGGTTTCTGTTGATTTCTTAAAGATATATTTATTTTTATTTGAAAGGCATATTTTAGAGAGGAAAGAAAAAACAGCAAGATCTTCCATCCCCTGGGGTTCACTCTCCAAAACAGCTGCAAAGCATGGATATGAGCCAATCTGAAGCTGACTGGGCAGCCAGCAGGCAGAGCCTGGCGCCAAATGGCGCACTGGCTGCCCGGGGACAGCTCACCATGTGCACATTGTGGCTGGAGTCGGGATCCGAGCAGGACGCCCCATCCTGGAGCCCACCCTATATTACTCTCAATAAGCAAAGTCAAAATATTAATATGCATAAACTTGCAGTTCTTATTCTGGAAACTGAAACTGTGATGAGGTAGGAAGTCAGAACCACGTCTTTCAACGTGATCATACAAACCAACAGTATGACAACATCCCTAGAGCCTAATTTTTAAATCTCCAGAGGATATGCTCACTTGGCACACTTGTTCTCCAACAAGCTGTGCAGCAGACAAAGCTTTGATAGGAAGAGGCTAATATCCCTTAAGGAAAATAACCAAGACAAAAACCCAGTCAGACCCCAAGCTCCCAAACACCACTCACCCCGAGATTCTGGTTGCCATGTCCAATAAAATGCTTCTCCATTCCAGCTGCTCAAATCTCCAAATCCGTGCTGTTCCATCTCTGCTACCACTTAGAAACCTGAAAATATTCAGAAGAACATCTATTCATACACCTGCCACCAATACTACAACTAAAATCACAAGCAACGAAGCTTTTATTAATGTGGTCGTCCTGGTGACAGGTCAGTGTACATGTGAAAACTCAAGAGAGTAAGTATTTAGGACCTATCTGGCTGGGAAAAAAAAAAAAATCAGCTCTGCTCTGAGGCCTGGTCCTATGGAACAAAACACATTTCAAACTCAATCAATAGCTTGTCAAATAAGATTGAGTTGGGAGAAGGAAATGAACAAGAATTACTTGGAGACAGGGAAAAAATCGTAAAATAAAAAAAATTAAAAATAACATAAAGACGAACAGGAAAATAAGAGAAAAACTCCATTTAAGTTATCTTAATTCTAAGTTCAAACTGATACATGCTAGTCACTATAAAAATAAATCAACCTATTAGCAAATTTAGTCAAACACTGGAGTAGCACAAGTGAACTGCTGCTTCGATGCCAGCATCCCACCCCAGAGCATCAGTGTAAGTCCTAGCTGCTCCAACTTTGAACCTAGCTTCTGGGTAATGTGCCTGGCAGACAGGAGCTATGGCCTAAGCACCTGAGTTCCTGCCGTAAACATGGAGACCTGGATGGAGCTCTTGGCTCCTGGCACTGGCCCAGCCTAACCCAACGCTAGCTGTTCACATAAGGAGAGAATACCAGTATATGCAAGACAGCTCTCAGAACATGCACAGCTAAAAAGATACCCCCTAAATGTTAGCAAGAGCTAGACAATGCCAGTGGCTAAGAATGCAGTCCACAACCCCTACATGGGGGCAGGAACCCAAGGAGTTGAGCACCGCCTCCCAGTCCACATTAGCAGGCAGGTGGAGTTGGTGCCAACGCAGATGACAGATATGTTAAGTCCTAACTAAAGGCCCACTCCAACGTAAGAGATTTATACATCCAGCCAAAGAACTCTATTTGGTTATAAAAACATGCAAAAATTGCAACTCCAAGATACATTTCATGTAACTTCCTTCCCTGTCCAACACTGTATCCAATGAATGTATTTATAAGTAACTGCAATACAGAAAGTGATACTACAGTTTATAATGTACACTTATAAACCACAGAGTTGATCTTAAATGTTCCCATCAAGAAAAAAATGTGAGGTGCTAAATATGTTAATAGCTCTATTTAATCATTTCCTAAAACATCATACTGCACTCCACAAAAAGATACTCTTGTTTATAAATTTTAAATAAACAAGCGAAAAAGATCAAACTGATATACTAGCTACACAAGCACGTATTATGTTAAACAATAATTTGCCTAAAAACATATAAATACACACTTACCGATCACCACTGTTAGAAAATTGGATACTATCTACTTTATCCTAAAGAAGAAACAAAAATACAGACATGTCACCTCTAAACTGTGTAAATGTTCCAAAAGGAAGTCTCACTGCTTTAACAAGCAGGAGATCTGTACTTACGCTGCTTGGTTCTGTCACTGAATATCTACAGTACTCTGAAGTATAGTAAAAAATCTAGAGCAGGCACACCCCAGGCTGAGGCTGGGGAAGGGCCTTGCTTCCAAAAGTAAAACTGCATTTACCACAACATCTTTTCAAAATGACTTAGGTGAAAATGAACTGTGTCAAAACATCAAAAGATAGATTTTTCAGCAGCTGCCAAGAAAGCATATTCACTTTGATGATGATATACAAATTGTTTTGTTTTGACCTTTTAATGTGATTTTATCACTTTATCAAGTAATCCAGTAGGAGAAAGTTGACCCGACATGGTCTGTGTACACAACACTAACAATTATCTACCTCACTATAGCCCCAATTATAGCATTTTCATTTCATAAGCTTGGGTAGGAGAAGATCTACTTGAAAGAAACCAAACTCTATTCATCAGACAAGGTCAAAACAGCCACTGCACAACAACAGCATTGGCAAGGCGCCGAGCTGCCAATATATTTTTACCATTTAAAAACCCACTATCTCCTATTCAAAAATCAGCATTACAGTAAAATTAACAAAAACCACAAGGGACATTTCCAATTGATTAATATAAAGTCTCTAACTTATTCTTAACTGATGAACATAATTCAGCAAAAATGTATAAAAACATTACAACCATCTCTCAACTAACGCAACTATGATTTAATATTTTTAAATCAAACACTTCAAAACTTTTACAATAAAATTCATTTGCTCTACAAAAACTACAAATAACAGTTTATGTTTGCAAATCTAGCAACAGAATCAACCATTACAGCTACAGAACTTTAAAAGGTGATGCTTACAGTGTGACTTTCAAGTTCTGCGATTTTTTCTGGTGCTTCAAAACCCAAAAAGTACATTCTGATCACATGATCAGTACTGCCCGTTGCTAAGAACATACCACCTGAAACACAGAAATCAAGGCTTAAACGTCTGTTCACATCAAACAGCCAAACAAATAGGATTGCTAAATTTTAAAATATAGACAAAGTGGGGTCTCTTATTCCAAAACTAAACTTATCTCAACTAGATATTGAACTGAAATTTCCTGTCTTTTATGAAAGCCTCTATGACCTATCAAAAGCAAAGTCGCCACACAAGTCCAAACCTGACAAGAAAAAAGGAGAGGAATTTCACCAAGACACACGTATGGAAAACAACTTCAAGCTACCAAAAATGCGTAATTTAGGATAATGGGAAAAAAATCAAAATTTTGTTATACCATAAACAACTGATCTCAGAAATGTACAGAAATGGGCCAAGAGCAACAGAAGCTAAAGTCCACGCCCTGCATGTGCTGGGATCCCACGCAGGCGCCGGTTCGCATCCTGGATAATCCACTTCCCATTCAGCTCCCTGCTTGTGGCCTGGGAGAGCAGTGGAGGATGGCCCAAAGCTTTGGGACCCTGCACCATATGGGAGGCCCTGAAGAGGCTCCTGGCTCCTGGCTTCGGATCAGCTTGGCTCTGGCTGTTGTAGCCACTTGGGCAGTAAAACCAGCAGATAGAAGATTATTCTGTCTCACCTCTCTGTAAACCTGATTTTCCAATAAAAATAAATCTCTAAAGAATAAAAATAAGCTAAAAAAAAGAAAAAAAGAAAAGAAAAAAATGCACGGAAGCAACCCCTAAGGAATAGCTCGAGCCTTGCTGCCGGCTGTCCTGTATCGCTGATGATTACACACAAGGGAAAGCAGAACAGGGGAATGGAAAAGAAAAAATACAAAAAGCTTGTTAAATGATCGTACCATACATTAAACCTAAAGAGAGGAAGTCATTAAAAACACTTGACTTAAAAGATCTTAGCTATACTGTAGATCATTTAGTAAATACTGAAATAAACTAAGAAAAAATCACTGAATAAATTACCTTACCAACACTAAAAGAAGAACAAAGCATCTGAACGCCCGGCCTGGGCTTCTCAGTGAACTTCAGCGGTCGTGGACTTTAAAAGAACAAGATAATGATTTAAAATCCGTCAGTTGTACAAAATAAGATGTTTAAACTATTAGCTTTATTCTTGCACAGTTAATCACTACAATCTTATCTGTATATTAAGCATCTTCATATACGCTATTATATTTGCACACTTTCAAAGATACTGTCCAGTTCAATCTTCCAGACAAACCCACCGCACAGAAGCGGCGTACTGACCCTCCCCAGAGGTGACTAAGACAGCACAGGTGAATGCACGCCAGGACATGGTCACAAGGGGGCAGCTCTCTCCTACAAACACGGGGCATGAGCTACAAGTACAACCTCAAATGTCCTAACAGCAACATTTCTAGAAAAGAAAACCCAGTTCATATTACTTAACATATCTAAAATCAATCCCACACCAACAGTTTTCACATCTGGGATACTTCAGACTTCTTTCTCACTGAACTGAAATTTTCTAGTGTGCACTTAGCAAATAAATACCTCAATTCATACACTGTCATCAAAAATTATTAGTTGAGTAGGATATCCTAAAACTTTCTGAGTTGAAGAATTCAGGCACAAATTATTCCAAACACATTTTAAGAGTTTCCTAACAACAGAGAGTAAGGTAATCTAAATTCAATGAAAAATTAGCTCCCTCACTGAACTGCTGTCAGCAGCACAGGACAGCACAGGTCTATGACCCAAGGCCCGTGCCTGTCACGTGTTCCCACCTGATCTTCATTTATCACACAGCTAATGACACGTTTCCAACACTTTTTTTGAAAGTCACATAATCTTTTGTCACAAAAATGTACTAAGAAAATTATGCTTTTTTCTACCCAGCTAATAAACTGTCGGATCGTCAACATGAAATGCCTGTTAACATGTAATAAAAGCCAAGTTCAAAAGCAAAAAGACAAGCACAACACACAGTATCTCATTACAGGTTTCAGTCCACTAAGACTGCACTGAAAATACTCTACAGGGACTGACGCGGCAGCCTGGTGGCTAAAGTCCCGACCTTCAAAGTGCCAGGATCTCATCCGTGCGCCAGTTCAAATCCCAGCTGCTCCACTTCCCTTCCAGCTTCCTTCTTGTGGCCTGGGAAGGCAGCCGAGGACAGCTCAAAGCCTTGGGACGACCCTACACCCACATGGGAAACCTGGAAGAAGCTCCTGGCTCCTGGCTTCAGACTGGCTCAGCTCCAGCCACTGTGGCCACCTGGGGAGTGAATCAGCGGCCAGGAGATCTTCCTCTCTATATATCGGACTTTCCAATAAAAATAAATCTTTAAAAAAAAGAAAAGAAATAAAAGACACTACAGAAAACTTGCTGAGGCCGGCAGGATGCTGCCACCCCCCGTGGCACTCGCAGCCTATGCGGACACTAGTTCTGAGCCAGCTCCCTGCTAAAGACCCTCTGAAGTCAGAAGAGGGCCCAGTGCTTGGGTCAATACATCCAAGACAATGGGAAGAAGCGCCTTTCTGGCTTCAGACTGGCCTGGCTCCAGCCACTGGGCCATTTAGGAAACGAGCCAGTGAATGGGAACAGCTGTCTCACCCGCTCTTCTCTGTGTAACTCTGCCTAAGTCTTGGGAGTAAAGAGAAGGAGTGGGGGGGGGGGGGGGGGGAAGAGAAGAAAATCTGTTACATAACTAAAGTTACTTACCTGAATTTCAGGGACTCTAAATCCCACTGCCAAAAGCAAACTGTCCCATCTGCACCAGTGGAAACCATGTACCTTTGAGAGCCTTTGGCCATTGGACTAAACTGGAAAGCAACAACACACACAACTCAGTGTCTAAATTATCTATTTACTCATATTCTTTAGAAGCAAAATACAAGAAATCCAAAATACAAGTGCTACTTCAGAGTAGTGATGGGGAATATTTGGTCCCCAGGCCACGGAAGGCCCATGAAATCATCGAGTGTGGGCTTGAAAAAGCTTACGTAAGACTTGAAACTCAACAAATGCATAGCAGGCTCAATTTTTTAAGTGATTCTGAATGACCCACAATGATGCTAAATATCTAAATGGCCCTTGGCAAGAAAAAAAAAAAAAATTAATTTTCCCACTCCTACCATACCATGACAAGGCTCTCCACTCATCCTTCAGAGTGAAAACCTTCATCTTCCCAGATCTCAGTAGAAGAAGCTTAGCGGCTGCTGGACTTCCAATCTAGCTCCCTGCTGACTGCCTGGGAACGTACCAGAAGACGGCACAACCACTTGGGCTCCTGTCACCAATGTGGGAGACCCCGATAAAATCCCTGACTCCTTACTTAAGCCTGGGGAAACCCTGGCTATTGTGCCATCTGGAAAATAAACCTCCAGATTCAAGATCTGTCTCTCCCACGCTGTGTCTCTTTCAAAAAAAACTAAATAAATAAAATCCCTAAGGAAATTAAGACCAGTTTTGAAACAAGCAAAATTACCCAGAGAAAATATAAAATGTGAGGATCAAAGTATATTAAAGCAATCACAAACACAATGGTTAAGATCATCTGAATGACCAACAGAAAGCCCCAAAATGAACTCCCTCGTAAGACTGACGTCAGATGAAGGTGATACCGCAGACCTAGGGAAACAATGCATTTCTGCATAAGCGGCACTGTAACAACTGTGCAGCAGTCCAGGAAAAAAACAAAACTAGATCCATTCTTTAGGATGAACGTCAGCTTAAATTTCAACTGCACTGTAAGAAACCACACTATAACCCAGAACAGGATTAAAATTTGTGTTTAACCAAGTACCCAGGCTCAGGAACAGGTACATGCCCTGTGGAAGTTTCTGAGTTTGATACCCAGTTCCAGCTCCGTCCTGATGCAGATGCTGGAAGAGGCTGGTGGTGGTACAATGAGCACACGGGACGCCTGGACTAACTCGCTGGCTCGAGTCCAGCCCAATGCCGTGCTTGCAAGCATCTAATGAATGAACCATCACAGAGCTCTGTCGTCTTGTGTCTTCAGGAAATAAACTACCAAGAATGCTACACAAACAAGCTAGGAAAAAAAAAAAAAAAGGAAGCTCTGGGGCATGGTACAGCAGTCTACTGGCAAGATCCCTGCTCGCCCCGGGATCCCATATGAGCCCTGGTTTGCGTCCCCGCAGCCCCACTCGCCAACCAGCTCTTATGCCTGTGGCCTGGGAAAGCAGTCAAGGCCGGCCCAAAGCCTTGGGACTCTGCACCCACATGGCAGGCCCGGAAGAAGCTCCTGGCTCTTGGCTTCGGATCGGTGCAGCTTTAGCCTCTGTGGCGGCTTGGTGACAGGAGATCGTCTTTTCTGTCTCTCCTGTATATCTCTGTATATCTGTATATCTGACTTTCCAATAAAAATAAGTAAATCTTAAAAAAAAAACATCTATTTCATCCAGAAATATTCAATCAGGAGGAACTCCGAAACAACAATGCCAGCATTGTGGCATGCAGGGTAAAAAGCTTAGGATGCAAGCATGTCCCAGGCACTTGCCTCCTATCCAACTCTCTGTTAATGGCCTGGAAAAGCAGCACAAGACAGCCCATGTGCTAAGGTCCCTGCCGCCCACAGAGGAAACTTGGATGAAGCTCTGTGCTTTAGCCTAGCTCAGCCCTGACCCCAGGAACCATCTGAGGAGTAAACCAACAAGCAGGAGATGTCTGTGGCACTTTCAAATAAACAAATATTTTAAAAAGAGAAGAAAATATAAGAGAAACAATATATAACAAAATAATATAAGCACTGTTTCCAAAGTGACAGAAGAAATCTGAGTGAAATTAGGAGATGGATAGGCTAGGTGGAGAATCTGGCCTTAGCAACAACATTGTGTGTGTATGTTAAAATCTATTTATTTTTATTGCAAAGTCAAAGTTTCAGAGAGAGGGAGAAAAAGAATGATCTTCTATCTGCTGGTTCCAATCAGGAGCTTCCTCCAGGTCTACCGCAGGGCCTAAAACCACCCTCTGCTACTTTCCAGGACACAAGCAAGAAGTTGAATGGGAAGTAGATCAGCCAGGACATGAACTGTTACTCATAACGGATCCTAGTGCCTGCAGGGGAGAATTAGCCCACTGAGTCATCACACTAGGGCATAGCAACAGCATGTTACAGGGAACTAAGGCTTGAATATTGGTCTAGATGCTTAAGGCCCTCAAAGATCTCTGTTTTACAGGTTATTTTTATGTTAATAGTTCTGAGAGTCTGGGAACAATACAATTGTGGTGTCTAAAAATGGGATCTTTGGGAAGTGACTAGATTAGACTGACACATCAGGGTGGAGCCCCAATGATTAAAGGTGGGAGACTTAGTGAAACCACAAAGATACAGTCACATGGTCCCTCCTGCCTTGTGATGCTCCATGCCTTCTGAGGTGGAGTGAATTACTGGACGGGAGATCTTCCTCTCTCTCTCCCTCCTCTTCTCTGTACATCTGACTTTCCTATTAAAATAAAATAAATCTTAAAAAAAAAAGAAATCTTACACAGTGAATCCCGAAATCAAAAGCCAAAAGTAAACCTTTCAGGTGCCCTGATGTAGTAACAGTAAACATAACGTAACTGTCAAATCAAACCCCAAAAGCCAAGGATGCAACACTGAAAGTGGACAGGTAAGATGTGAAGAAGAGCCAAAAACAATCCAAAAATCTTAACAGACTGACAGCCACCTGTTTTCCCATCCGTTCCCAGAAGGGAGAGTATAAACAAAACAAACAGAAGCAGCAACAGAACTCACTGATCGTTAAACATTCAAGACAAAGCAGCAACTGAAAGCATTGGGGCCCAGTCACATCCTGCACCAGAGTTTGGGAGTCCTGAGTCATGACAGCTCCTCACATGACCCAGCTTCCTGCTAGCGCATCCTACAAGATAACACAGGCCAGCTCCAGTGTCTGGTCCTTCCCTCCTCTATGGGAAACCCACATGGAGACTGGGCACCAGGCAACAGCCTGGTCCAGCCCCAGCTTTTGCAAGAATTTGGGGAGTGAAAAAGTAAACTTGGGAGATAAATATAAACAAACATTAAAAAGACAGAGACCGTCAGTGCCATTAACATAAAAAAACACATCCTGACCCATAAAGAATTAGAAAATTTTGAATCTGCTTACATACATTTAAGTAGATATGTTCTGAATATTGAGTTTATAGCAAATCTTTTCCAAAATAACAGAAGTAACACATCTCAAAATATATATTAATGAATGTACCTGTTAATTAAAATTAAACCTCAGTAAAACTTGGAGCCCTGCAGAGTCCTTTTACAATTTAAATGACTATGAAAGAACATTTTTAAGTCACCTGTATTCTAAATCCAATTCCCAGATGCACGAGTACTATTGCCACCTCTCTTACTGTGGTCTATTCTTGCATTGACAACACACTGTCTTCCTTATAATATCTCAATCTTAACTAGCTGCAAGCCACCGCCCGGAGGTCTGTGGACAGCAACCACGTCCTGATGCTATAACCAGAGGCACAGTCTACAAAGGGACCAGAACACAGGGGAGAAGGGCCAGTGCTGCAACTCACTATCCAGAGTCAGAGCCCCTGCAGTCTAGCCTTGCAGACTGGACTGCAGGTGGACCCTGACTTCCCAGAGGGAAGAGGCCAGCAGAAGGCACTGCCTCTACAAGCCCAGAGCTGCAGGAGCCTCAGCACCCTGGCCCTCCCTGCTGCTTGCATCTTTGGAGGCCAGGCTACCAGCTGCGGCTGGGGAGACTGCAAGAAGCTGTCCTGCTGGTCAGTAAGGCGCTAAGTCCTACAAAACTTTACTGACAGAGGGGAGGCCCCGAGTAGGTGTTCAGTAAACCACAGCTTTCCCTAGCCCTCCAAGCCTTACGCAGCCTTGTCACAGCAGATGGAGGTCCAGGCTCCTGGCTTTGACCTGGCCCGATGCTGGTTGCAGTGCCCAGCTGGAGACTGAACCAGCAAATGGAAGACAGGCCCATACCTCAGTCTCAGTATATCCCTCTCAAAGAAAACTCCTCAAAGTCCCTTGTCATTTTGATTTTGTGCTATAGTCATCTCTGTGCATTTACTTCAATGTCAAAATAATTCTCTTATAATAACATACATTTTTAGAAACTATCTTGCTCTTAACACATGCTCAGCAGCTTAGCAGTTTCTACTGTTAAAACCTGTGCAGTGGCAGAATAAGAACTTTGACTTTTCACTGATCCTGTTTCACTGTCAAAGATGGCATTATCACTATGGTCAGGAGGGATGAAATCCGTAACGTAAAACTTACTATATTAGCCACTTTAGAGTCAGTATTTCAGAGGCACTGAACACCTGCACAATGCTATTTTATTATCATTACCTAGGGCCACGGTTATAATGTACAATGTAAATCACAACATTTCCGGGCATTCTCAAAGGATTCCCTGAGATTTATCAAAAAGGCAAGCAAACTATTGGAAAATCAGAATCTTCTCCCCTTCCGCTGTGACAGTATGTGCTAAGATAACGTCCAACAGTCATGATGGCAGTCTCGTATTCACTTTCCCCAACAGCTGATTTTGTAAAATGTGTAACTGACACAGAGTATTTAATGATCGTCTCACAAGCACCTATCACAGAGACCAGCACTGTCCAGAGCTGGTTACTCCGCCCAGGCCGTGGGTCCCACGCGGGTGCCCAGCAGGGACACTGGGACTGAGCTGGAGACTTCCTGCCTAAAAGCAATAGCATTCACCCACGTAACTGTGACATGCCCAGCAACACTTGAGACACTTAATGCTGTATTATTACGTAACACACAATCCAAACTGAAATTTCCCGTTTTACACAAGTCCTTCAGAGCTTTTTCTCGCTGAAAATCTAGACTCCAGCGAAGGCTCACAAGGTGCATCCGTGCGTCGCTCTGCCTGAGCCTGTCTGTCCCGAGGAACAGGCAACTCACACTTTCTCAGTCTGTGTGTGTAACTCCTTCCTCAGGAGAGTCACATCAACTATTTGAAAGAAACACTAAACACAGAGAAAGATTTTTTTCAACTACATATTTAAGTCACAAATCAATTCAAATTTTAGAGTGTCAACCCTCATATTCTCCTCAATTTTCCTGTAGAATGTTTAAAATGTTCCTTTTAAGTTATCTGGAGATCTTCCCTGATGCCCCTTTCTCAAACCTGACTGCAGTATGCCGCACATTCTTCCCTGTTCCCTCACTAATCCTGATTTTAACTAGAATTTTCTATCTTCCTTTGTTAATCCTATATTTTTCTACGTATTATTCCTTTTTTTTTTTAAGGGTTTAGTTTATTTTTATTGGAAAGTCAGATA
The DNA here is from genome assembly GCF_030435755.1 of Ochotona princeps. NCBI lineage: Eukaryota > Metazoa > Chordata > Mammalia > Lagomorpha > Ochotonidae > Ochotona > Ochotona princeps. The sequence goes on along the minus strand of NC_080834.1, from coordinate 29,140,995 downwards.
TACAGAGAGGAGGAGACAGAAAGATCTTCCGTCCGATGATTCACTGCCCAAGTGGCTGCAATGACCAGTCTGCACCAATCCGAAACCAGGAGCCAGGAACTTCCTCCAGGTCTCCCACACGGGTGCAGGATCCCAAAGCATTGGGCCGTCCTCAATTGTTTTCCCAGGTCACAAGCAGGGAGCTGGATGGGAAGTGGAGCTGCCAGGATTAGAACTGGCGCCCATATGGGGTCCTGGCACGTTCAAAGTGAGGACTTTAGCCCTAGGCCACGCCGCCGGGCTCTCTACATATAATTCCTATACTTATCTTCATAATTCTTCTCTGCTGTTTGTTCTGACAAACACGTCTGATCATCAAATTCTGGCTTCCACTGGTGTACATGCTATATGTAACACAGCTATGTACAGTTTACACTGAAATAGAACAAATCACCCCACAGTGCGCTGCCCCTATCTCACAGTTCCTAAGTACTATCAGCACAGGTGATAAGAATCCGTATCTCACAGTCCCTAAGTACTATGAGCACAGGTGATAAGTACCCGTATCTCTCAGTTTCTAAGCACTATGAGCACAGGTGCAGTAGACGGTCAGCAGCTCCGGCTGAGGGTCTCACAAGGCTGTGACCAGGACACTGCCTTGGGCTAGTCCCACAGCTGGGACAGGAGATTCTTGACTGTCTCCAAGGCTGCTGAGTGTCCAGGTGACCACAGAGCTGCCCCTCCTCAAGACCAGCAGTTGAAGCAAATAGCTGCCCCCAATCTTCACTTCCCAGCACCCAAAGTCACACTACATCACGTCCACAATATCTAAGTTCCCAAGATCGAGTCTACACAAAAAGAGATGCCCTCCCAAAGCACAAGGAGTTGGATGGGAAGTGGCGCAGCTGGAATATGAACTGGTACCCGCATGGGACCCCAGAGCATGGGGCAACAATCTAGCCACTGAGCCATCGTGCCAGGCCTGCGAGAGAACTTTTTAAACAGCTCAGTAGGATGGTTAAACTTAGGTTTACAATTTTGTTTTTATTATTACAGACATCAAATGTAAGGGGTAAGCTTTGTTTTGTTCCTTATTCAAACAAAATACTGCATTCACGAGACAACCGTACGCCCTAAGACCCACAATGTGCTATCAGGAAAGGGAACCAGCAGATGGGAGGTCCCTGTTTTCATCTATGTCTCACTTTGCCTCATCAGGGACACATGAAGTGGCCAAGTAAACGAGCCAGGAGCCGGCAGGTCCAGGAGTCTCCTATGCTATCATTCTATTTTACATGTCTTCACAATTGCTCTTTACTTCCTGTGACAAACAGCTTAAAAACAGGGCCCACTGCAGGAGCCCAGTGGCTAAATTCTCACCTAGCACGTGCCAGAATTCCACAGGGGCACCGGCTCTAATCCCAGCTACTCCATTTCCCTTCCCGCTCTCTGCTTGTGGCCTGGGAAAGCAGTCGATGACGGACTAAAGCTGTGGGACCATGCACCTGCAAGGGAGACCTAAAGAAAGCTCCTGGCTTTGGACGGGCTCAGCTTTGGCCGTCGCAGCTACTTGGGAAGTGAACCAGCAGACGGAAGATCTTTCTGTCTCTCCTTCTCTGTGAATCTTCCCTTTCAGTACAAACAAATAGAATTTTTTTTAAATTTGAAAAATTTAAAAACTTCAACTTAAAAAATCAGCAAATTTAAGCTTGCCAAATTTCAGCCTGTCAGAACCCACAAGTTTTAAAGTAGAAAAATAAACCAACACTAGTTTGTAACTGACATCCAATTCCGCACTAATCTCAGAAAGCAGTAAGTCACACATACTGTCCTACGTAAGCCTGTCTGCATTAGATACTATATTTTCCTCCCATGATTTGTCAAAGTTCAAATCACATTTTTCTGTTACCTAAATTCAAAATCGATCACCTACAAGGGAGGACCTTTCTAGGTATCAATTCTAAAGGGACAGACTTGTAGTAACTGACATGTGTGCCCACCAAGCAGAGCTTTACCTGCAGAGACGTAATTGATCCTGTGTGCCCCTGAAGCACAGCAACCGGCGCACAAGTCCTCAGGCACCACACTCGAACGATTTTATCGCAGCTTCCTGCAGCAATCAGCGTGTTTTCATAGTTCACCGCCATATCTGAGATCTCCGCAGAATGTCCTCGTAACGTGGACAGCAGACGACCATTATGCGTGGACCAAATCTTTACTAAACAATCATCTGAGCCCTGAGGAAATAATACATGCGACAAACGAACATCAGTTCAGCAAGGCTTGTAAGTTTAAAACAACAGCTTTTGGGTGCCACCCAGTGAAGCATCTAGAGCCCTCCCCTCTTTCCAAATGTCGAAAATTCTGTGAATTATGATTACTATAGAATCATAGGAATCACCTATGGAACAACACTATTTTTCTTCAACATAAAGAAAATCTACATACACTGTGAAATTATCAATTCTATGGAGTAGATCACATCATAAATAACACTTTCTACAAATTTCCTTGACAATTAGTTAGGTCTCAGCTAAAAGTTCATGATCACCTCCATCAGTTAACAACAATCAAATGTCAGTACAGTTTACACCAAGTTCAATCATTTGACAAGTATTAGGACAAATATATGAAGACTAAGCAAGGAGCCATCCCAAAACAAATGAGGCAACAAGGAGAACACTATCTCCACCTCAGATTACAGTACCAACCAGCAGCTGCGCGCAAAGGTTTCAGTATCCACTCTGAATCTGATTCACAATGCTAAGAAAACTTACCAGTGATCCTAAACTTATCTAAATGCTTAAGTGCTTAAATTTCCACTTATCAGTTTTCTAATAATTATTTTGCATGGGAAGGTTATTTTCATAACCAATCTATTTTCATGTATTAGTGATTAATCAGTGTTAACAGAAATCACTTGTAGAAGTTTGGGATGTTTATGGCATTTTTTTAGATTCAAAAATTTGTTACTTGGAAGTCACATTTAACAGAGAGTGAGAAATTCTATCTGTTGGCCAACTCCCCAAATGGCCCGAACCCCAGAGTTGAGCCAGTCCAAAGCTGGGAGCTAGGAGCTTCTTCTAGGTGTCCTGTGGGAGTATAAGGGCCAAGGATTTGTCCCATCCTCCGCTGCTTTCCCAGACCACAGGCAGAGAGCTGGAGCAAAAGCAGAGCAGCCAGGACTAGAAAGAATGGCCGTATGGGGTTGCTGGCACCACAGGCACAGGGTTAGCTTGTTATGCCACCACGTATGCCCCAAAGGCATTTTTAAATTTGGAGTAATTTCCTTATACATATTTAGATTAATTACAAATTAATGTAATTCAGTAATCTAAAATGGGCTGCACTGGAAGTATTCGGTGTGTATATATTTTTTTGTCTTTCTAGGCATGTATATTTTTAAGCATTCTTAGTAAGAATGGGGTGGGTGTTCTAACAGCCAGGTTAAGCTGCCCCAAGCTATGCCCATATCGCATCACTGAAGTGCCTGGGGTTCAGACCTGACTGCTTCTGAGCCAGCTTCCTGCTAACGTGCCCAAGGAACAGCGGATGACAGTCAAAGTGTCTGGGTTGCTGTGACCCAGGTCCCAGCTTTTGACCAGGCCCAACACTGGCTATTGGCTAGCAAGTGCAAGATTCTATCTGACATTCGGTTTTCCAAATAAATCAATCTTTTTTTAAAAAAAAAAATTTCCCCAAGAGTCCGCGTTGTGGTGTGCAGGTTAAGCCAAGATCTGCGGCACACATGAGCAGGGCCTTCCGTATGTGCATCAGCTGAAGCTCCTGATGATATGCCAGGAAAAGCAGTGCAACATGGCCAGCAGTGGAAGCCACAGGGGAGACCCAGGGTTCTAGACTCCAGGTTTTGGCCTGGCCCAGCCCCAGCTGCTGTAGCTATTTACAGAGTGAACAAGTGAACAGATCACATATTAATTGATCTCTGTTTCTTCCTTTGGTTAACTCAGCTCTTCAAATAAATCTTTAAAGAAAAAAAAAAAAGGAAAATGAACCATTATTCTGACTCAGTATGTCTCAAAACAGCACACAGAGCTTTGTGCAGCGCTGACACCTGAGTTACTTTAACAATACAAATCTAGGGTGAGCATTTAGCCTAACAGCTAAGGCACTGGTTAAAACAGCCATGTGAGCAACAAGAATTACGGCACGGTGGGCAGAGCCATCATCCGCAGCTCCGGCGTCCCTAAGGGCTCCAGTGCACGGCCTGGCTGCTCCACTCCCTACCCAGCTTCCAGTCGGCAGCCGAGGGAGAGCAGCAGCAGAGGGCCCCAACCACCCCTGTGGCAGATTTTGAGGAATCTGCTGGCTCAGTCCTGGCCATTGCTGCCATCTGCGGAGTAAATCGACAGAATGGTCTCTCTGTCTTGCCCTCTCTGTATAACTTTAGCTTTCAAATAAATAAATCTTTAAATAAACACACACACACACACACACACCCATGTCCCTATCAAGAACATAGCCCGCCCCAGCTCAGGACTCCAGTTTCCTGTTACTGTAACCTTAGGGGGCAGCAGTGATGGCTGAAATTACCGGGTTCTTGCCACCCATGTGGGAGACTGAGCCTGAATTCCCAACTCCTTGTCAACTGTGGGCACCTGGGCAGGGAACAGGCAGCCAGGCACTGCTCCCACACACTCATTTAAATAAAAACACAGTTGAGAAGACAAATTCACAGGCTCCACACCAGACCAAGTTCATCAAAATCTTTTAAGTTTCTAGATGGTTCTGAAGCACAATAAAGTGCTCCAGGTGATCCCAAATGGAGTTTGAAATGTTAACTCACTGTGAAGATTCTATGTCCTGTCCTATCAAATGCTACACAGTAAACAGCAGACAGATGGCCAAGAATCCTCCTGTGCATTTTTACATGCTGATACATAGTTCCTGGAAAGGCTGTGCTAAAAGTGGAACACCCTGTGAGTTGTTTTCCTCGATGTATCTCCACTAGGAAATAAAAACAACGAAAATGGTTAAGGAGAAGCCAATACATAAAATGCTAACAAAAATCCAAAACAATCTCCGTAAGATCACAAAATCCATGTTTGAGAAATACCAACGATTCAAATGTCTTCCAATTCTTTTGTACTATATTAATACAGACGTCTCATGATTTTTCATTAATTTTATTCTTAGTACATTTAGAAAAGAATTTGAAATTTGATAAATACGACTGAAATAAAAGTACTAGTCTTTCTAGGTTTTACTACAGCATTCATAAAGATAAGAATTCTTCAAGAATGGAAATTGAGTCATTTCCAAGGCCACCCTCACTCACCGAGACTTGGCGGGGAACCATAGTTGACCGGCATTTCCGGGGGTCTTCCTCTGTGAAGAGCAGCAAAGGCAGAGCCCTTCCAAACTGTGTGCCTGCAGTCTTTAAAATGAATTTTAGATACACATAAAATCTTGAAAGTTAACCCCAAGAAAGATTTTATAGAATACTTACGTATATTGCAATAAACTGTTTATTCAAAGTTTTACCAACTAATATACTTTAACAGAAAAGCCCTGGAGATTTATTAGACTATTTCTGAAGGGGGAAAAAATCTTGATGACATCTCAGATACAGCCGTAACAACTAACATTTGTGTAGCACTTTACAGTTCACCAAGTGCTTTGCACATACAGTCTCATTGGACCCTCACAACAACCCTGTGAGGTAGGTGTGTTCGCCAACTTACAGGTGAGGTCACTGAGGCCCGAAAGTTCCAGGACTTTTTAAGAGATCCACTGCAAATGATTAGTGAGATGGACCATAAAATCAGATCTTTCGACTCCAAGTCCCATTTAGTATCAGGTAAGTGTTTATTTTTCAAAGCAGAATTATAAGTTACAATATGAAAGATAAAAGGTCTTAATCACAACTAATCCAGCTTTTTAAAAATGTTAACTTCAAAAGGAAAAATTTCTTGATAAGAAAACTCTTGACTTAAATAATTAACTAGTCTCACTTTCAAAATTAATCTAGCCAATACCACCATAACTTTAAACTCCAAAAAAATGAACAAGCTTAGCTTTCCGCTCATTTACAGAACACGCATGTAAGATCTGGGAGTCAAGCACTAACTCTGCAGCCCCATCCCTCCTTGAGCAGGAAATGGACTAAGGACCAGAAGAGGCAGCTTGTCCACAGCCGAGGAGAGGGAAGATGCCCACAGACCTCCACTGCCTTGGTGCCCCAAGCCAACAGGCACGTTCTGTTTGACAGGAATGAATTCATTATCTTCACCATGACCAAAGAGCAGTTCCAAGGCCTCTGTCTGGGGCACTCGTACAAAACAAATACAGAAATATGTTCCAGCCCTAGGGCAGCTTACTGAGGTCTCTCCGAAGATCTGCCAGTTCTAAAGTAATGCTCATCACAGAACACCATGGAGCTTGACAAAAGGGAACAAAAGCAAACAGGCTACCCAAATACCTACTACAGAACAACCTCATTACAAAGTGATGGGGACACAGAAAAAGGAAGAATATGAACAGTGCCTGACTAGAGCCAGTGAGTGACATTGCTTAGTCTCTACTAAGAAACAACTAAGCAAACCAGCTTGGCACTGGGCAAAGCAGAGGGTTGTTCTTTCTCAGTCAGGCATCTAAGAGCGCAGCACATCACCAACAGCTCTTGACAAAGTCATCACGGGATGAACTTGACATATGCTCAGGGTCAGAAGAGCCAACAGTCTTCCCGTCAGCCGGTTAGTCAAGTGTATACATAGATTATATCACATACATATGCTTAGTCTAAGTCAGTTATACCAAGCTAACAGAAAAGAATAGCAATTCCAAACATTTTGCTATCACATAACTTTGCAAAAAAATCCATGAAAAAGGAACCATGCAATTTTACATTTTTGGTGCTTGATTGCAAACTGCTACCAAATTTTAAAAATCACCTCCCCTCATGACAAAGGGCTCTCAGATTCTAAGTATCCAACGAAGTACTTCTAGCATTTAAGTTTATTTAGACACATACAATTACATTCAATGAAGTTACGAGTGAGCTACAAAATGGAAAGAACTCACATAGATCAAACCTCAAACACATCTCAGAATGAATTCAAGCTTCTTAGCTTAACAACTGCATCTTTATCAATATTTTAAATGCAAAAGGACTCATTAGACACTTAATGTAATAAATTTCAATGATCTATGCTAATTGCAAGATATTATAATCCACAGCAAGATTTATAGTTACATAACACCTTTCTTCCACATCGCTTACATTACTCCACAATTGTAATTATTAAGCTATTAATACAAAGCAGAACACTTCTTCAAATTAAGGTACCTTTTGCTGTACGTAGCAAAGACTGCCTTCCTGCACCAAGTAAAGAAGTGACTCTTGAAATACTGGGTGGGACTTCTTTATCCAACATAGGACCGATGCGCTGGCAGATTTGCAACAGATGGTCAGGAGCCACATGTTTATTGGATAAGACCTGGGTGAAGAGGAAGTTTTAATAACAGCACTGTTTACAGTATCATCAAAAAATAAATGCATAAGTATGATGAAACATGGTGCAAACTACAAAACATTCTGAAAAAAGTTAAAGACTCAGACACAGTAGATCAATCTATCAAGTCAAACCCATCCCAACCAAAATTCCAGAAGTTTTGTAGACATTAATTTCTTTTTAATTTAGATGAAAATGACCTAGAAAACCCAAAGCTCAGGAAACTCTGAAAAAGAACAAAGTTACAAGGTTAATAATGAGTACTATCAACTCAGCCCAAAGTTATCACAATCAAAACAGTACAGCAGAGGGGCCAGCACTGTCACCAGAGCGCTGGTGGAGTCCCGCAGTTCCACTTCCGATCCACCCAACACAGCAGCAGCAGATGGGCCAAGTACTGGGGCCCTGCAGCCACAGGAGAGGCCCGGATGGCATTCTGGCTCCTGGCTCGGGCCTGTTCCAGCACCAACCATGGCAGCTAGCAGGGAAGGAGTCAGTGAAGGGCAAAGATCCCTTTCTCTTGTTGTCTCTCCCAAGTGGGGGGGCATCAAGTGAGACAAAGACCAGTAGTCGAATCAAGTGTCCAGAAGCGCGCGCGCGCACACACACACACACACACACACACAAGCACCAGGGCTTCAGAAACTTGGTGGGGGATAGAATTAAAATACATTATGAATTCTTCATTAATTTTTTTGAGGTCGTCTCATCAGACTATTTGTAAAAAAAAAAAAAAAAGGACTTGATCTTCATCTCACACTGTAAGCAAAATTATCTCCAGATGAATCATAAAACGATACAACTCCTAAAACATCAGAAGAAAATGTCTATGATGCACAGGTAGGCCAAGAAGAATGTGATACCAAAAAGATAACCCAAAAAACACGGTAGCTTCTATTCTTCAAAGGGCAGCTCAGGAAGAATGAAAACACAGCCACAGGCTGAAAGTCATCAGGAAGTGTATTTCTGAAGGAAATGTATCCAGAAAATGTAAAGAACTCTGAAAACAATCTGGGAGCCAAGCTGGGACACAGCATGGAAAGCTGCCACAATTCCCCTCTGGGCACAGGTTCCTGGCCCAGCTGCTGACTCCACTTCTGACCTAACTCCCCGCTCATTTTCTGGGGCAGCAGTGGAAAACGGCCCAGCTACTTGGGCCCCTGCGACACTATGGCAGATCTGAACGAGCTCTTGGCCCAGACCTGGGCTGTTTTTGTGTTTTTTGGTTTTTTTTTTTATTTTTATTTTTGAGGCTATGTAGAGAGTGAAACACCAGTTGGAAAATCTCTGTCCCTCCCTCTCTGGCTTCAAACAAATAAATGTATATATATTTTTAAATTTATGAACTACCAAAAACAAAATTCCACAACCTGGTTTTCTTGAGCATGCCTGCTGTGCAGCTCAGAGTAACCTCAAGCCTCAGGTCTCACCATGGCCCCTCAAGGGTCAGCATGGTCCTTTTTATTTTGGGGGGGTCTGAAGTGCTCCCGTTTACTGTGCACCCCACACACCCTCACATTATGATCCCCAAGAAAACCACTTGAAATAATTCACAAATGTGATTAGGCCATTTAAATTGGATTCATTCTTGGTTAAAATTGAGTACCCAACAGTTGACCCCACTTCTTGCTTGCCTGAGTGGCGATTCCCACGCCGCTGCCCCAGCACGCTAACAGAGCAGCTGAACCTGCTCTTGCCCTGATCAATCAGGCCATTGGTTCCTGGGAGCTCCACCAGTGGAACCTTCAAACAAAGAGTTTGGGGCCTTGTCCTTAATACTGATCATATACCTACTGGTGCACTGTGGCAACCATCAGACAATATTGAGTGGGTATATATCTAGCTTCCTCCAGAATGGCAAAGGTCCAATCCCCCATTTCCATGCCTGCTGCCATTGCTAAAAGCCTATGCCTTTTCCCCTTACAGCAGTTAGGCTGTGAGCCAGATCTTCTGGGATTGCCAATCATTTAACTCTCTCAGCCTCATTAAAAGCATACACAGGCCTTAAGTTGATAGCCACTGTAATCCCAGCAAATTCAGTCAGGCTATGTGTCTAATACCCCAACCTTATCCTCAGTGGTTCTTCCTCAACCAATTTCTCCAGCCCCACTAGTCTTTACTGATGCTAGTTCCACAGACACAACAGCTGCAGTTAAATATACCTCAAAACCAACTACCTCAGCAATTTGTGCTTGCTGGACTGGCAAGGACACCTCAGTTTTCGCAGCTGTTGACCATTTACCATGCTTTACAGCTCACTCTGCGGCCCTGTAACTTATTCAATGAGAGCATATATTGTGCAATTGTTTCCTCAGCTTCCTTATGCTTTTTGCAGACTGGATTACCCTAGCCTCACCTCAATAGTTGAAGCCCACCATTCCCCCTTCTTTAGCTAACATATCAGAGTTCATTCAGGCCTTCCTGGCCCTTCGTCATCCCTTAATCAGCACGTATACCAGGTCACATATACCAGGTAAGGAAGTCCCAGCATGATGGCTACCACGGTGGCTGGAGAAGGGCGGAGTTTGCCTCCAAACAAACCTGGAATGGATGGTGGAATTCTGGCGGGCCCCTCAGGCGATGAGACCACCGTTGCACCAATGAGGGGCACAGACCCATATCCCCCCACCAATAAGGGCCGAGGTGACCCCCGTCTTGGTTTCCGTGTCAAGGAGAGTTTAAAAGGGCCCCTTCCCTGTCTCTTCCACGCTCTTCTTCCGCTGCAGCCCACTCCTTCACGGCTGTCCTTTCTGCTGCATGGGGAAGGGAAGCCCGTGATCATAGTTCCCTGAAATAAAGGCCATCTAAATTCTTCTCATCTGTTCGGCTGAGTTATTTTTTTCCTGGTGGTTGGAGAATCTAACACAGCACAGCTCATTCAAGGACACAGAAGAAAGACTGAGATGCAGCCCACTACAACACACTGCCCTTGCCTGTATGGCCAGTGATCAGGCCAATTTGAGGTCTTGGTTAGCTGAAACCACTGTCGGGCCCAAGCCCTTGGGATACTATCATCCACCCATCCAGGGGATCTGGACAGAATTCCTACAACAGCTAGGGCTTTGGTCTGGGTCCAAGCCCTTGCTGTTAAATCTATTTGGGAAATAAACCAGCAAACGGAAGGTGACTAAGTATTCATAAAGAAATGGAAAAGTTGATTTCAGTGCATTAAGGTTTTGAAATTTATGCACAATTCTTCAGGACACACATTGTCCATGAACTTTTTGAAGACACCCTATGTCAAAACAGAGGCAGCACTCAAAAGTTTCATAGTGTTAATAGCATGCTATACCAGAAAGTAAAACTGTAGCAGAAAATCAGAGAAATAGAGAAAAATAAGTCCTATATTATCAAGAAAAAAATCACGAAGAATTTTTAATACAATATGGAAAGAAAAATCACAATTAAACTAACTGACCTAAATAACACATGTAAACACTTCAAGATTCAAAAAACTATTGCTTCTCGGCCTTTTGGCTAAGATCAAGTGAAGATTTAAAAAATTAAGTAAAACACAACATGACTTGTGGAAGGAGGAAAACCACCTTTTTCCATCTAAGGAAGTCCACTAAAAGGCCGACGACTCTGTTAGAGAATTTCTAAATGGCATAACTGATTTCCAAGCCTAACAAACAATGAAGTCTTGATTTCTGAACATCAAATAAAAAGAAGTTCTCCAGATGTAAAACTGAAGACTACTTCCCAGGGTTTCATCTCTTAAACCATCTTAAACTTTGTTAACAACCAGACCACACTCATTTTCCAGACAGAAAAAGTAGTAAAACTGATCATCCAAATACTGGGGTGGTGAGCCCTTGGCACAGTGGCTAAGAGTTCCCCTAGGTCGTAGGGGGCACCCCTTAGCCATGTGCCTGGACTGGAGTTCTGGCTCAGGGAGGGTGGTGTCAGCAATGACAGCTCAAACATTAGGTCCCAGACTCCATTTCAGACTCCTTTCTTTGGCCTGGACCAACCCTAGCTGTCAGCTGTGCAAGCAACTGGAGGAATAAACTAGCAGATAGAACATGTTTCTCTGAAATTCAAACAGATAAATAAAAATAGGAAACTTCAACTTCCTAAATATATGGACAAGTATACTTAGACAAGTCCAAATATTACAGGAACGTGCATTCTATACAGTAGTCATAATCTTCAAACACAAGAAAATCACAGATCCACTACCCCACTAAGAACTGTAACACACCATCAAAGATCCAGGAAGACTCACCCTACTTCCATACCACACAAGAAGCATCTCAGCAATGTGGTGCCTATTCCCATACACTCAAGGAAATCACAAGAAAATGGTTCTTGAGTAATGGTCACATGAAAAAAATCAATTGGCACATGGAGGGACAGCAATCAGACTCACAGCCGATGACTTACAGGAAACTCTACAGACCACAAAAGAATAGAGCAACATATTCCAGATTCTAAAAGAAAAAAAAAATTGTCAGCCAACAATAATGTACCAAGCAAAGCTTTCCTTTGTCTTTGAAAATAAAATAAAATCTTCCACAATAAAGAAAAGCTAAAAGAATATGCCTCTTCCAAACCTGCCCTACAAATGATAAAGAGGTGCTAGACAGAGAAAATAGCCCCACCAAAACCAAAGGCAAACACGAAGAACATCCCAGCAAAATAAAAGACTAAATCAAACAAGGAACAACTCATTGCTTAATTGACAGGACCAAATTATCACCTATTTATAACAACCCTGAATGTAAATGACTTAAAGTCATCAATGAAATGTCATAGCTTAGTGGACTGGTCAAAAAGAAAACCCATCTACCTACAGGAGACATATCTCACCAACAAAGACCAGCAGGAACTACATTTCATGGATTCTGATGTTTCTGTTTTTATTTTCATTTCCTCAAAACAATTTTTTTCTCAAATTCTTCACCAAGAGGTCATTCATGAGCAAGATTTTCTTCAGAAAGGTTCTTGATTTTCATTTCTTCAGCCACACATTGGTCATTCAGTAGAATGTTAATTTAACTTCATGGCATTGTAAATTTTGATTTTTCTTCCTACTGTTGATTTTGTTATGTGGTTTTTCATTTAGGGGGATGCATAGTAACTGTGTATTAGAGACTACCATATCCCAATGCAGTGTTCACCTCTACTTCCAGATCCAAGATGGACTCCCAATGAAATATCTTGACAATAGGATGCTGGACTCTGCCATCATCCATGTCAGCAATGAGTGACTTATGACTGTTTAAGAGGAACTATACTGTTATGATAATATGGGGAAAACTAGAGGGGGGAGGACGGGTTTGGGGGAGGGAGTATGGGAAATCCCAGAGCCCATGGAACCGTATCAGAATTTTAAAAGTACAAATATATAATATATGTACATATATATATATAAAAGAATATACTATGAGCAAATCAATAAAATAATGTTAGTATTCTAAAGGCTCAGACCCGAATGTTAACAGGAGCACCTATTAGCAATTTTATTCATTGGCCACTCACCCACTCTACCAGTTTGTTCATCATCATAATCCGTATCTGACCACGCCTTGAATCACTGGTTTTATTAACTACCACTACCTTTTGTGACCAAGAATCAGCCTCTTCAAGTCCAGGGTAGCTAATAGGAAGTGATAATAGAGTCCAGATAGACTGGGTATTTTAGAAAGTAGCTTTTCTAAAATGAATATTCAATATCTTTCATTTGCTTCTATCTGACCTTTAATTTTCCCTAAAATTTTAAATGTTATCTAGAAACCACGCAAAAAGAAAATTTATACCATATCACACTATATTTCCTACACATTGAATCATAGCAGAGCCCAACACTGAAACAAAAAGTGACAGCATTTCTGTAGCACAAAATTTAAAATGTAGTGTCTTACTTAACTCATTCTGTTTCTGAAGAGATGAACACTCTCAGCTTCATTTCTAAGCTTTTCAAAGGATCCAAAACTCAAAGGCAAAGAGAGACTCCAGTAAGAATGAGGGAGAAAGGGCCCGGCGGCGTGGCCTAGCAGCTAAAGTCCTCGCCTTGAACGCCCCAGGATCCCATATGGGCGCCGGTTCTAATCCTGGAAGCTCCACTTCCCATCCAGCTCCCTGCTTGTGGCCTGGGAAAGCAGTTGAGGACGGCCCAAAGCTTTGGGACCCTGCACCCATGTGGGAGACCCGGAAGAGGTTCCTGGTTCCCGGCATCGGATCGGTGCGCACCGGCCGTTGTGGCTCACTTGGGGAGTGAATCATCGGACGGAAGATTTTCCTCTCTGTCTCTCCTCCTCTCTGTATATCTGACTTTGTAATAAACTGAATAAATCTTAAAAAAAAAAAAAAAAGAATGAGGGAGAAAGAGATCGCAACCCCTCATTTACGTAAAGAAATACCCGTGTTGCAGCGCAGGCTTCAGCTGAAAGCATTTTGGTCCTATGGTGCAGTGAAGACACTGCTCGATGTAGCTTCATCTTTAAAGCAAATCCATTAAAACTCAACACATACAAAACAATTCACAAAAATGTTCCTCAAGAAAGTTCTTAAACTTACAAAAAGTAAAAAAAAAAGATGCAAATTCTAAATTAAACTGCTGAGCTCTGAAAGGTTCGAACCAATTCTTCATTAAACATATTTAAATCAAATAGAATTATTTTCCAAATGGATATGGAATAAGCCAGAAAGTACACAGCTACCCCTCAAAAGGAAATATTTTATGATGTTTTAAATTATTTATTTGAAAAGGCTACAGAGACAAAGAGAAATGAAGAAATCTTCCTTCTGCTAATACCACAACAGCCAGAATTGGGCCAATCCAAAAGCAGGAGCCATAAGGTTCCTCCAGCTCTCCTGCATGTGTGCAGGGGCCGGAGCACGTGGGCCATCCTGTGCCTGCTTTCCCTGGCACATCAACAGAGAGCTGGATTTGAGATGGAAGACTTAAGACTTGAACAGCAGCCATATGGGATGCCAGTGCCAGTTACCCACTATGCCAGAGTGCCAGCCCCAAACTAAAATCTTAAGTTCAATCATTCAAATACTACAGAATGCACCAATTAAGAACAGTTTCCTAAATAGATCAAAGTTAGCAAGAACATAGTAACAACAATGACAGCACAATCTAGACAGAGTAGAGATGACCCAAGAGTACAAACTGATTAACATTTGGGCAAAGCTATACTTACAGCAATCATCTGTCAAAATAAAATACATGAAGAAAACAAAATTACACGAGTGGGCATTTGGTGCAGCAATGAATGTGCCGCTTGCAACAGCCAAATGCTGTATCAGAATACGTGGCTCTGATTCCAGACTAAAGCTCTATGCTAATGCAGATCCTGGGCTAGGCAGTAGTCATGGTTCACGTGTGTTCATATCATGAAGGAGACCTCGAATGGATTCCCAGCGCCCAGCTCCCCCCACAGCAGGCCATACAGTCATCAGCAGAGCAAACCAGAAAGGAATTCTCCCCAAAGAAAATAATAATAACAATTAAAAATTTATATTCAAGGGCCAGCACTGTGGCATAGCAAGTTAAATCGAGGTCTTCAATGCCAGCATTCCACATGAATGCCAATTTGAGTCTCAGCTGCTCTACTTCCCATTCAGCTCCCCAATAATGTGCCTGGGAAAGTAGCAGAGGATGGACCAACTGCTTGGGCCCCAGCATCCACAAGGGAACTCCACAAGAAGCTCTTGGCTTCACACTAGCCCAACCCGGGCCATTATGGCCATTTAGCAAGTTAACTAGCAGATGAAATTCTTTCTTTCTTTTTTGTCTCTCTCTCTCTCCCCACCCAATATTACATGCTAAAACTCTTTCAAATAAATCTCTAAAAAATTAATATTCAGGGCCCGGCAGCATGGCCTAGCAGCTAAAGTCCTCACCTTGAATGCCCCGGGATCCCATATGGGTGCCGGTTCTTATCCCGGCAGCTCCACTTCCCACCCAGCTCCCTGCTTGTGGTCTGGGAAAGCAGTCGAGGACGGCCCAAAGATTTGGGACCCTGCACCCATGTGGGAGACCCAGAAGAAGTTCCTGGTTCCCGGCATCGGACTGGCACAGCACCAGCCACTGCGGCTCACTTGGGGAGTGAATCATCGGACGGAAGATCTTCCTCTCTGTATATCTGCCTTTCAATAAAAATGAATAAGTCTTAAAAAATTAATATTCATAAGTGCGTTCAAATATTTAGGGAACTATATATGTCACACTACCATTATAATCTTCAAAACTTTAAGCAGAATCAACAGGGAGGTAAAAGTTAACAAGTATGAAAAACTTTTTTAAAACCAATGCCTCCAACAACCAGGAGCCCTGAGCGGTCCACAGAAACAGAAGAACAGTAAACTTCCTCCGGGACTAGGGAGGGGAGCTTTCTCTGGTCCTT
Source organism: Ochotona princeps (assembly GCF_030435755.1). Lineage (NCBI taxonomy): Eukaryota > Metazoa > Chordata > Mammalia > Lagomorpha > Ochotonidae > Ochotona > Ochotona princeps. Next base: position 29,125,184 of record NC_080834.1, on the reverse strand, counting down.
GCCTGGTTCCGACTTTGGGTCCCCACCCTCTCTTGCAATGACCATCAGGATTGCTCCAGAAACCCCTCAAAACAAACAAACAAACAAAAAAATCTAGAATAGACAGAGAACAAGCAAAGCCTAGAATCAGACAGGAAATGGTCAGCGGGGATGCACTTATAGCTCACTGGGTGGGACACAGAGATTAGTCACTCCTCATTAAGGTATTGAAGATTTCTCCGCACACCCCTCCTAAAACTGTTCACCTAAACTGTTGACATACGCCTTGTTAGAGTTATAGAGTTAGAGTACTCTAAAAAGAGCCAGGTTCAGCAAAATCATGCTTCAACGCTATAAACTGCTAAATACTAAAATTAAAATAGACAAAAGACAGCTGAATACTAATCTATAGAAATTTTAAAGTGCATAGAACCTGGTTGTATATAAACTAAAATTGAAATGTCAATGAAGAAGTCACAGGATGTGGTTCAGAACTTGCATTTTTCTTTTAACATATTGGTTACCATGTCAATTAGTTTCATAATGTTATAAACTGTTACTGATGTTATGTCAGGGCTTTTAATTGATCAGGATGATATTCTGCCGGCTCTGCCTTTAGACCAGAGATGGTCTCCCCAAGAAACCGCTGAACTTATCTGGACAATAAGATGCTGGACTTTATGCTTGGTAGATACTTGCAATGAAAGAATCTCAACTGAATTTGAACTGTGGTAATGCAACAAGGTGGAGGAATCCACCATGGGGGGAGGGTTTGGGGAGGGGTGGGGAGAATCCCAGTGCCTATAAAACTGTGTCACATAATGCAATGCAATCAATAAAAAGAAAAAAATTAAAACAACAACAACAACAAAAACCAATGCCTCCAATGAACTAGAGGCAGCGTAGGGGTTACAGACAGGTACTCCATCTCCATCAGAGTGTCTGGGTGTCACTCCCAGTTCCAACTCCCACTCTAGGGTGCAGACAACGCAGGCCACGGGGAGGCAGCAGTGAGGCTGAGTTCCCGCTGAGATTTCCCACTCCCAGCACCATGGCCCATCCCCCACCTGGGGAGTGGGCAAGCAGGCAGGGGCTCACACTGTTATCTCTGAATCTCAGTCTCTCAAACAATTTTACAAGCCACCTGCAATTATGAAAAAAAGGAATTTAGAATGTGACCAACTGGAGAGTTCTTTTAAAACATTCCAACAATAAGACAGATATGAAAAGATACTGCAGAAAACAGTAAAGAGTAAATGCTGGCTCAGTGATTAAACAAGGTTTTTAAAACTGATCAAAACTGCTGTAAAAGGAGTTCCAGGACTCAGATGCCCAGGGGCCATAGTTCCAGAGCGCACGTTTAAAAAGAAAAAAACAACTATTTACCTCAAACCTTCAACATCACTGTATCCCTTCCATCCTTCAGGTCAAATATTAACCACTCAAAAAAAGCTTTCCCTCACAAACCTATCTAAAATGTCCTGCAACAACTTCTCACGCTGCCACCACCGTTCCAAGCCCCATTACCAGTGTTAAGCCTTACACACAATTTGTCTACGGTTCTTATCAGTTCACCACCAGGATATGAACTCCAATGAAAAAAAAAAAAACCAGGGGCCCAACACAACGGCTCAGCAGCTAGACTCTTGCCATGCGCCAGGATCCCAAAAGGACCAGGATCCCACATGGGCGCCAGTTTCTATCCCAGTGCCTCCGCTTCCAATCCAGCTCCCCACTTGTGGCCTAGGAGAGCAGTACCAGACAACCCAATGCCTTGGGACTCTGCACCCATGTGGCTGACCCAGAAGAAACTCATAGCTCCTGGTTTCGGATCAGCTCAGCTCTGGCTGTTGCAGCCACTTGGGGAGTGATTCAGCAGAAGGAAGATCTTTGTCTCTCCTCTCTGAATATCTGCCTTACAATAAAATAAATCTTTAACAACAAAACTAACAGAAAAAACTAGAACCTTACGATACATGACACCTCTCTGGTGTCCCTGGAATCTCAAACGTGGAGGCAACCACTTACTGGACAAATGTCTACTACACGAGTCAATGTTCAAGCACCCCAACAGTGACCTGCAGTGTATCTGCTCCGTGTAAATACACCATCCAGGGACTTAACTGCCCAGGTGCACTGCAAACCGCATATCACAACGCATGGGGAGGGGCATGTCCCTCAGAAAGCTCACAGAACTCGAACATTACCTTTTTGGAGTGGGGGGGATAGATTTGTTTTATTTGAAACAGTGACAGAGGAGGGAGACCCAGAGATCTTTGTGCATTCTCTCCTCAGGCGGCAACAGCAGCGGAGACTGGGCTATGCCAGAACCAGGAGACCTGACTCCCTCCACGACTGCTGGCAGGGCCCAAGCACACTACCGGGGAGCTGCATCACAAGTGGAACTAGAGCTCACTCAGGTAGCAGCTTAACCCACCATTCCACCCACAATGCTAGCTCTTCAACACTATCTTTTAATTCAGTTATTCCAAGAACATTTTGAAACCTACTCATATAAATTAAGAATTGCTGATACAAGTTCAAACCGTTAACTTTATGCACAGTACTTGTAAAGAAATAATTCAAACATTAGCTAATCATGATTTGCCCTTTAGACAAGTTAAGATTAAAAGGCTGAATCAGTATACTCCCACATTCCATAATCAAAAATGTAAATTGGTAGTTTTTTGAAGAGTAAATTTTTGTTGTTAAACATTTTTATTGGAAAGTAAGATAATCAGAGGAGGAGAGACAGAGAGGAAGATCTTCCATCCGATGGTTCACTCCCCAAGTGGCCACAACAGCTGGTGCTGCGCTGATCTGAAGCCAGGAGCTCTTTCCAGGTCTCCCACGCAGGTGCAGGGTCCCAACACTTTGGCCGTCCTCAGGGAGCTGGATGGGAAGCAAGGCTGCCAGGATTAGAACTGGTGCCCATATGGGATCCTGGCAGGGTCAAGGCAAGGACTTTAGCTGCTAGGCCACTGTGCTGGGCCCTGAAGAGTAAAATTTTTAACAAACACCTAAAACATGGAAGCCATTTAGTTTAGAAACTAACAAGTATCAATTTCAAAACACAATTAAATGGGGACCGGCGGCATGGCCTAGCAGCTAAAGTCCTCGCCTTGAAAGCCCCGGGATCCCATATGGGCGCCGGTTCTAATCCCGGCAGCTCCACTTCCCATCCAGCTCCCTGCTTGTGGCCTGGGAAAGCAGTTGAGGACGGCCCAATGCCTTGGGACCCTGCACCCGCGTGGGAGACCTGGAAGAGGTTCCTGGTTCCTGGCATCGGATCGGCGCGCATCGGCCCGTTGCGGCTCACTTGGGGAGTGAATCATCGGATGGAAGATCTTCTTCTGTCTCTCCTCCTCTCTGTATATCTGGCTGTAATAAAATGAATAAATCTTTAAAAAAAAAACCACACAATTAAATGTACACACACAGATGCTATGTGTATATTCACAGAATCATTAGTAGAAAAAACAGAAACCAACCAATGTCCCTAAGCAGTTGGTTAAAAAAGTTCTGTGAAATGGAAAGGAGTTTACAGTCAGTCACCTTCCGGGATCTTATCTTACACCGGGTTCAGGCAGTTCCATGGACACCAAAGTCCAAAGACACCCAAAATCACTTACATAGAATGGTCAGATCTCTGTATAGTCTGCACACACTAATTCAAAAATATGCAAATTAAGTCAGTTAATTTTTCCAAAGCATTTAGATTCTCACATCCAGATTTACTGCACCAACCCTACCAGGAATACTGAAGAGTCCACATCACAGCAGGACCAGCTGCTACCTGCAATGCCAGAATCCCACATGAACACTGATTCGAGTCCTGGCACCTCCACTTCCAACCCAGCGCCTGCTAATGTGCATGCTGAACCAACAGAAGACAGTCCAAGCACTAAGCGCTGCCACAGAAGTGGGAGACCCGGCAGGCATGCCTCCCACTTTCAGCCTGGCTCAACCCTAAGCAACGTAGCCACTGGAGAATGAGCCAGTAGATGGACAAACGCTCTCCCTCCGATTCCCAGCCTAAACTCCTAACTTCGGCTTCTTGAAGATTCAAACCCTGGCAGCCTACAGAAACAGCTCAAGTAATTGAGAGCCACCACCTTTGCGGGAAATGGCTAGCTTCAGACAACGGAGGCGTTTAGAGCGAAACAGCATATGGAAGTTCTTGCCATCTCTGTGTGTGTCTGATTCCCAAATTTGGGGGAGAGGGGCCTCTGCTAAAATCTGAAGTAACACTGCAGACAAAATTCACTCTACACTGCTATTTTTTGCATTCAAAATATAACTTCCTGGGTCAACACACGGCACAACAGGCTAAACTAAGCCTCCACCTGAGGCACCAACATCTCAGATGAATGCTGGTTCGAATACTGTCAGCCCTTCTCTCAATCCAGCTCTCTGCTAATGGCCTAGAGACCAACAGAGGGCTGCCCAAGGCCTTGGGTGCTTGAACTCACTTAGAAGACCCAGAGGAAGTTGCTGGCTCTCAGGTTTCAACCAACCAAGCTCTGACTATTGTAGCCACGTGAGAAGTGAACCAGTAGATGAAATATATATGTCTCTCTCTGAAATTCTGTCCTTCAAATAAAAATAAACAAATATTGGGCCTGGCAGGATAGCCTAGTGGCTTAATCCTCACCGCACATGCACCAGGATCCCATATGGGTGCCAGTTCATATCCCAGCAGCCCCACTTTCCATTCAGCTCCCTGCTTGTGGCCTGGGAAAGCAGTCGAGGACGGCCCAAAGCCTTGGGACCCTGCACCCACATGGGAGACCCAGAAAGAGCTCCTGGCTCCTGGCTTCAGATCAGCGCAGCACCAGCCGTTGCGGTCACTTGGGGAGTGAATCATTGGACAGAAGATCTTCCTCTCTGTACATCTGCCTTAAATCTTAAAAAAAAAAAAAAAAATCTGTAATTTTGATTAACTGATGTCAAGAAGGACAAATTTCATCAAACATTTAATTACTAAATTACAGATAATCTGCTCTAAATAAGAAAATATACTCCAGCATAGTGCATTGTATGGACAAATACTGAGAGCCTACCAATTCCAGGAGCCACCAAGCAGCTGTAACTGCACTAAAGATTACATGAAGTTTGTCAGAAAGAATCACTATTAAAATAAAATGTTAGAAACTATTATTCTCTCCTTAAGCAAGAACATAAAAACGTATGTCAAAACCCATTACAGGGGCTGATACTATGGTATAACTAAGCAAGCCTCCACCTGCAGCAGCAGCATCCCATATGAACGCCAGTTCGAGTCCCGGCAGCTGCACTTCCGACCCAGCTTCCTGCCGATCGCCTCAGAGAGCAGCAGAGGATGGCCCAAGTCCTTGAGCTCCTGCACACACGTGGAGATCCAGAAGCAGCTCCTGGTTCCTGGCTTCAGATCAGCTCAGCTCTGTCCAATGCAGTTATCTGAAGAGTGAGCCAGCACATGGGTCATCTCTCTCTCACTCTCTCCCCTCACCCCCTATAACTCTGCCTTTCAAAATATTTTCTTAAAAGTTAAAAAAAAAAGTTTAAAAATAAATTACAGAGCTAAGGAAACAAATCTAAATTTACAGCACTTCAGGAAATGATGAGCCTGAACGGGTACCGTAGTGCAGCAAGCCAAACTGCTGCCTGTAACACCAGCATTCCATACGGGCACCAGTTCAGGTCCTGGCAACTCCACCTCCAATCCAGCTCCCTGCTAATGCATCTAGGAAAACAGCACAGGACAGCCCATCACACACATGGAAAACCTAGACATACGGGGCTTCAGCCCCACCCAGCCCAACCACTGAGGGAGTGATCCAGTGTAGGAGGACATTGTGACCATAGTCAGGAGCACAGGATTACAGTTGATGGGACAGTATTTGTATGATAAACAACTGAATGGATGTCTTGTGTGTGACTGGATATCCTTTGCATGAGAACAACTGTATGGCTACCTTTTGTATACCTGATGAGATATCATTTGTATAAGAACAGTTGAGTGGGAAGTAATATACAAGGCGAAAGGACTTCCAAACTAAGGCATAGAAACAGTTGATGGTTCTGTTGATGAACTAAGTATCTCTACCCTAATCCTGTATGACCCTCAGCATATAAAGTCTGTTGCCCCTAATAAATTTTGGCTATTGATCATCAGTCAGTAGTCCAAGCGTGTTATTATCGGCTCTGTGCACCAAGTCCATCGCTGCAGGACAGAGACAATCCAGCAGTGGACAAATGAGTTCTCATCTCTCCAACTCTGCCTTTCAAATGCAATAAATCTCAAAAACAGTGATGAGCCCTTCTGTGAAAGACTTGTAGCTGCTTTCGTCCCAGGTAGACAAAGAACTGACGACAGACACCTGTCCAACTTTCAGCGAGCTAAGTGACAGGTTGGCATCAGGGATCGGAACCCAGAACCGCCTCAGTCACACTGTACCTGCCCCAATTCTTCCCACAGATGTCAAAGGACCAAAAACGAGACACCGCCACTTCCAGGAGCACTGAAAGGCCCTTCAAAGGTCACAAAAGGGACAGAGCATAGCAGAAACGGATCTCTTCTGGCATAAAAGGCAAGGCAGGAATGTAAAGAGAACATTCCAGCAGCTATATAGCTGGCAGTCAAAAAGACGAAAAATTACCTCATGAATCAGACCTGGCACAGTGGACTGAGCCATTGTTTGTAACCCCAGCAGACAGCTGAGAGTCTTGGCTCCTCTCCCTCCCGATCCCGCCAAAAGCTAGCACCCCGGGAAGGCAGCAGCCATCCATGTAGGCTCCTGACTTCGGCCTGGCCCAGTCGTGGCTGTTGCTATCATCTGGGGAGTAACCCAGCAGGTGGAAGCTCTCTGTCACTGCCTTTCAAAGAAGGAACAAACCTTACATAACCAGGTTGGACACGGATCACTTGGGCAAGGCTACTGTTCCTGCCAGCACAGGAAGTGCACTAAGTCAGCCCGGACCAAGAACTCACCAGTGTGCACGAGATGTGCCACTGAGAGGGGACCCAACAGAGGAGCTTGGGAACAGCTGCAGTGCCTGCAGATGAGCGCAACAACTAAAGCAAGGAGCAGCTCCTAGCAGACCAGGTTACAGTACCTGCTGGCATACGTGTGGCTCAGGCCTGGGGGGCAGGCTGGGCTGGGCTAGTTCATAGCACCCACTGGCAGATGTGAGAACCAGGATGGGGTGCAGCACAGGCTGGGTCCGGCCGCAGCAGCAGCCAGTTTGCATTAGGGCTGGGACTGGGGGCTGACTGCACCAGATTGGGCAGCAGCTCCAACCAGTGCAAACTGGACTGTGCGCAGGCTGGGTTGGGCCAGACTACAGCACCAGCCAGCAAATGCCAAGGTCAGACGGGCCACAGATTGAGCCACAGCACCCAGCAAGACCAGAACGGGGGTTGAGCCTGGTAGGGAAGTAGTGATGATGCCAATGCTGGGCCACCATGCATGCTGGTAAGCATGAGAGCTGGAACTGGGGACAGACCAGGCTGGGCAGGGCTACAACACCTGTTGCCCTCCACGTGAACTGGGTTAGGGGGAGAGCCAGGCTGGGGTAGCCGATTGTATCCACTGGTAACAGGCATGAGACAGAATAAGGCAGGTGGGTTTGACTTTACAGCAGCATCAGCTGGCAAGTGCTAGGCCTGGGGCAAGTCCTGTCAAGCTAGATCACAGAACCACCTGGAAAAGTGTGAGATCAGGGGCAGGGAGTGGGTGCAGTGGGGTAGGTGGGTTGTGAACTCCTCTCTGATGGGCTACAACTCCCACTGGTGAGCAAGAGAACCAGGACTGGGGGCAGGAATGGCAGGACAGGCAGAGGCACCCGCTGGCAGGGGTGTGTGCTAGAGGGTGGAGTCAGTTGGGTTGAGTTAGGCTTCAATGCACAATGATGTATATGAGATCCCTCTGGGATGTGGTGCGGCTGGACCAGTCCATTGCTCATGCTGACAGGCACAGGAAACAGAACTGGGGGGCCAGTCCAGTGGGAGTTACTGGGGATAACTCTGACTAGGCTACAGCTCCCTCTGTGGTACCTGAGGGCTGAAGTTGAGTTGGGCAAGGCTGGACTGGTCCGCAACACCCACTGGTTTGCTGAGGATAGAGGGCAGAACAAACTGATCAACTACCCCAGTAAAACTTAACAGCAAATTTCTGGGTCAATGGAGATGCGGAGGCAGATTATGGCAGCCAACCAACCTCGGAAAGATTTCCTCCTCCTTGGAGAGGCGATATCAGCACCCGAGGACTATCGAAAGCACATGAGCAGAACACCCAGAAACTGCTCCACTACGGGGCTCGAGATGACACCGGGTGGCAGCGCCCAACCCCCGCAATAAGCAGCATTTGGGAAGCTGGGCATGGTTTCTCCTCTCGTGCCCCGCTTTCCCCCATATATAATGGAAGGAGAAAATGTGTAAACAAGGGTCTCACCCACTATCCCCTGATCCTCGATCCTTCTCACCTTGATCGACTGTAAACAGCATCAATAAATTTTTTTTTTTTTTTTTAAAAAAGGGCCCGGCACAGTGGTCTAGCGGCTAAAGTCCTCGCTTTGAACACACCAGGATCCCATATGGGTGCCAGTTCAAATTCCAGCGGCTCCATTTCCCATCCAGCTCCTGCTTGTGGCCTGGGAAAGCAGTCGAGGACGGACCAATGCATTGGGACCCTACACCCGTGTGGGAGACCCGGAAGAGCTCCTGGCTCCTGGCTTCGGATCAGCACAGCACCAGCTGTTGTCATCACTTGGGGAGTAAATCATTGGTCCTAAGATCTTCCTCTCTGTCTCTCCTCTCTGTATATTTAACTTGGCAATAAATAAATCTTTAAAAAAAATTTTTTTTAATTCAACAGAAAAGGGAATTTTTTTAAAATGGTAGTTCTTCCAATTGAAGGGAAAATATCACAAATAAGACCCATGGAACTGCACAGAAGAATCCAAAATACCAACACAACAGGTTGAACGGAGACCTGTGACAGCAGCCAGCCAATGTGCCGGCTCTAAGCCCAGCTGTTCCTATTCAGACCAAGCTAATGTGCCCGGGAAAGCAACAAGAGATGGCCCAAGTACTTGTACCCCCGACACCCATGTGGGAGACCGAGTGGAGTGCCAAGCTTCTGGCTTCTACCTGAACCAAGCCCGCCATTTGGGCAGTGAACCAGCTTGATGAAACATCCCTCCGTTTCTATCACTCTGCCTACAACTAAGTCAAACATTCTAAAGATACATAGGTGTAAGCAAGCAAATAATACTGACTTCAAAACAACTGTAATAATATCTAGGAAAAAGTGAAATATGTGCAAAGGGAAACACTGTTAATAGCACAAAGACCAGCAGAATAAGGAATAGCTTTAACTGCCTATGAGAACAAAGCATATAGTTGCACTGATAGCCAAAGGGAAGTTGGTAGGCATGTACTGACGCAAGGCAAACATTTAACCTAAGATGCACTATGAGAGATGAAGGGCATTCCTAACGTTTTGAAAGGGTCCATTTGACAGGGAGACAATAATTCTAAATTTATGAATGCACTGCATCTTAACAGCTTCAAAACAACTGAAGGGCGGGCTGGTGTGGTGCAGTGGGTTAACCTACCCTTGAGACATCAGTTTCTTGTACGAGAACACCAGGGCAGGTCCTGAGGCCAAGTCTGGGGTCGGGGGTTTACTCGTGATAGCCTTCAGCAAGTCAGGGACCTGATGAGGCGCAGGCGGGAGTGGCAGGCCAGGCACCTGACACAGCGTCAGAGCAGGCACACCAGTGTGCCTCACAGGTCTAAACAGAACACACCTGCAGCACACCACCATGTTAGGCCAGGGGCCTGAGGCTGGGGTCTTGGGGTGGGAGGTACTGATGGCCTTTAGCAGGCCAAGTGACTGATACTGGGGTCCTAGGAAGCCCACCAACCATGGTGTACCCCAATGTCAGTCTGGGATCAGATAAGCCCGGGATTTTATGGGTCCTAGGCAGGCTGCACCTACAACACAACACCATGAAGTCTGGGAGCCACAGGCTAGGGACCTAATCAGCTCCAGGAGGCTGCACCCTGGAGGACGAGCTTCTGGGAGCGGGCCCCTCTATGTAATCAACCCCCTTTCCAGGATCCTAAGAAGCTAGGAAGCAATTAGGGGAGCTGCCTCTCTCCCAACAACACAAGGGCAGATCAGAAACACCTCTCTCACCTTTCCCTCACTATCCACGCTACCACTGAGTACTACTCAAGCACCTGTGTGATTTTCTCAACTTTAAATAAGCTAGGGCCCAGCACGGTGGCCTAGCAGCTGAAGTCCTCGCCTTGAATGCACCGGGATCCCATACAGGCACCGGTTCTAATCCCGGCTGCTCCACTTCCCATCCAGCTCCCTGCTTGGGACCTGGGAAAGCAGTCACAGACAGCCCAAAGCCATGGGCTCTGCACCTGCGTGGGAGAGCCAGAAGAAGCTCCTGGCTCCTGGCTTCACATCACCTCAGCTCTGACCATTGCGGCCACTTATGGAGTGAACCAACGGACAGAAGGTCTTTCTGTCTCTTCTTCTCTGTGGATCTCCCTTTCCAATAAAAAATAAATACACAGGGCCCCGCGGCGTGGCCTAGCAGCTCAAGTCCTCACCTTAAACGCCCCGGGATTCCATATGGGCGCCGGTTCTAATCCCAGCAGCTCCACTTCCCATCCAGCTCCCTGCTTGTGGCCTGGGAAAGCAGTTGAGGACGGCCCAATGCACTGGGACCCTGCACCCGCGTGGGAGACCTGGAAGAGGTTCCTGGTTCCCGGCATCGGATCAGCGCGCAGCAGCCCGTTGCGGCTCACTTGGGGAGTGAAACATCGGATGGAAGATCTTCCTCTCTGTCTCTCCTCCTCTCTGTACATCCGGCTTTCCAATAATAAAAAAATCTTTTAAAAAATAAATAAATAAATAAATCTTTTTAAAAATAAAACCTAGTCCTCAAGCAAAAGGTTTACTCAGACGATAAAAATCTTAATTAGTGGCAATGAGTCCCCCTGTAACATGCTACCCCATGAAGACCTTTGGCATTTTTTCTTCTGGTTAAGACCAGACTGACTTACAAAGGCATATCATATTATCCATTGATGTTTCTTAATAATCCTTTTTGCTCTGTTAAAACCAGCATTTCACCTTTACAAACACAGTCCTGCCCAATCCCTTCATCTGCAGATATGTGAGAAGCACAGAGTGAGAAACAGAGAAACAGCTCCCATCCACTGGTCCATGCCCGAGATGACCACAACCACCGGTGGCCCGCATAGAAGTCAGGGACAGGAAGGTCAGGCAAGGTTTTCCAGGGGCACGCAGGGACCTGTGTTTAGGAGCCAGCACTGCCTCGTGGGGTCCACAGTAGCAGGAAGCTGGAATCCAGAGGGAGCAGGGCTCCAACCCAGCACTTCAGACACGGCACGCTGCGGATGCCCCCCACTGCGGGGTGGAGCCCCAAAACTGGCACAAGCTGAACAGAAACTGAAGTTTTACAAACATCAGTGTTACATAATTACTTGAAAACCTTTAAAAAAAAATCAATGCCTGGTTTTATGACCAAGACTCAGCTTCAACTGGTTAGAGCAACTGTATTTTAATTTAGAGTCCTTCAATCTCAGGCGGTTCTCAAGTGCAAGAAGTGAACCAAAATCTAACAAACCGACCTGGTCTCCTCACTAAAGCAACAACACAAGAGTACTTTTCAGAAGACATTGGCTATGTTATCAGTGCAATGCATAAACATTCACTTAACTCCAACTAACAGCAGAAACACAAGAAAATCTGAAGAGGGACACACACTGGCACTTAGCATTTTTTTTTTTAAAGATTTATTTATTTTATTACAGTCAGATATACAGAGAGGAGGAGAGACAGAGAGGAAGATCTTCCATCCGATGATTCACTCCCCAAGTGAGCCACAACGGCCGGTGCGTGCCGATCCGATGCCAGGAACCAGGAACCTCTTCTGGGTCTCCCACGCGGGTGCAGGGTCCCAAAGCTTTGGGCCGTCCTCAACTGCTTTCCCAGGCCACAAGCAGAGAGCTGGATGGGAAGTGGAGCTGCCGGGATTAGAACCGGCGCCCATATGGGATCCCGGGGCGTTTAAGGTAAGGACTTTAGCTGCTAGGCCATGCCGCCGCCGCCGGGCCCACTGGCACTTAGCATTACAAAGCCAGTCCTTCTCAGAGCTGTCCTCTGAAAAACTGAAATCAACACTATGTGACTGAACCTTGCTTTCAAATATCACACAAACGAACCAACGACATAGATGGCTACTCCAATTTGCTAAAACACAGTGGGACGGAGAAAGCACACACCAACATCCTTTGATGAAGGCTGCATACGGTTATTTGATGGGTGCTTCACGATTCTATTTTTTTTTTACGATTTTCAGTGTTATAACATGCCCACATAACGGCATCCCTCCAATTGAAATCAAAATAAATACAGCAAACTGGCTATAAAATCAAACCTGTAAATGTGCTGCATAGATCATTACACCATTCTCATTTGAAAAATAGAAACTTTGGGGGCCCGACGGCGTGGCCTAGCGGCTAAAGTCCTCGCCTTGAACGCACAAGGATCCCATATGGGTGCCGGTTCTAACCCTGGCCGACCTGCTTCCCATCCAGCTCCCTGCTTGTGACCTGGGAAAGCAGTCGAGGAAGGCCCAATGCTCCCACATGGGAGACCCGGAAGAGGTTCCTGGTTCCTGGCTTCAGATCGGCACAGCACCGGTCGTTGCGGTCACTTGGGGAGTGAATCATCGGATGGAAGATCTTCCTCTCTGTCTCTCCTCCTCTCTGTATATCTAACTTTGTAATAAAAAGTAAATAAATCTTTAAAAAAAAAACATTGGAAACTTAGAAATCACACAAAGAACCTTTACAAATACAGTAACAATCACAAATCACAAAAACAATTCTAGTAAATAATAAATAATCAAATAGTTGAACATCCCCATTGTCCTGCACCGTGTGGGCAGCCCGAGACATCTGCACGGCCACGCCCCCAGCAAAAAAAAAAAACTGACACGGATTTAAACAAAATTATTATTTTCCAGTAGGGTTTTAAGCAATCCAACTGGCCAAAACCAAAAGCTTACATAAACTGTATAACTTCTTCAGCGGCTACAGAACCCTGAATTTGCCTTCCGGAGTTTAATTTTCCCTCGTGCAGCGGAACTGCAGTGCTGTATTAATCATGACTTTCTGCCTCACCAATCAGGCTGCTATCATCAGCAAAGTACAGTTCTTGGATAACTTCACCCAACCTTCAGTGTGCACGCTGGCTGCTCCCAGGTGGCAATGCCACCTCACCAAGTCTTCCAGCATCCGCGGCGTAAGACCACATCCCCTCCGCCAGCCGGTGACCTTGGCCTGACCAACCCCAGACTCCCCTTTCACCCTAAGAAAACGCAGACTTTCCTGGAAAACACATTTTTTTCCCCACTAAAGACAAATAAATCCCTGTGACTGGTAACACTGTAAACAGAAACTCTTTATAGATTGGGACGGCAACTGAACAGGTGCCCCAAGGGAAGAGTCACGTCGGCAGCACTCACAAAGGAAACCCAGCCGCTCAGGGACGCCTGCGGTAACTCACACCGGCAAGCTCGGCGCCCACTCGCCGCTGGGAGCCAGCTGCCCAGCGCACGCTGCGACGACGTGCAGATCAGAGAAGCCGCCGTGTGAACACTGCAAGATCTTTACAAAAACCACTAAGCTAAAGCAGGCACCTTCGGGGGCCGAAGGCTCTTTTCCTAGGGAACAAGCGGTCAGAAGCCTGGGGCGGGGCCAGAGAGGGGACACCGAATCAGAGCTCGGATGCCAGTCAGGTGGCCGTTGCCCAGGGGTGCCAGCTGCACACCCCACGGGCGGCCACACCTGGGAGCCCACCCGGCCGCCAGGACCGGGCACCCCGGCCGCCCACACTGTCCACTTCTGCACAAAACCTCGGGGCTGCCTCGCCCGACACACCCCCACGGGGGGCTCCTCTGCAGCCGGCCGGCAGGTGCCCCTGCAGGGGTGCGCCGGGGCGCGGGGAGGGGTGCGGGCGGGACGCAGGGAAGGGTGCGGGAGGGACGCGGGAGGACGCGCTCACCAATTCCTCGTAGCTCCTGCTGTGCTCGTTGCCCTCCCAGTCCAGCCTCTTCGGCAACAGCTGGAAAAGACACGCAAGGCGCCCGAGTGAGCCCCGCCGTCCCCCGCCGACGCGGGGCGGGACGCGGGGCGGCGGCGGGGAGCGGGGCCCGGGCGGGAGGGGACGCGCCGACGCGGGGGCGGCACACACCTGGTACTGCTCCAGCTCCTGCACCAGCACCTGCGGCGAGAGACGCGCGGTCAGCGACGGGCACGGGGCGCGCCCCGGCTGCGGCCCCGCTCCCCGCCCCGCTCCCCAGCCCGCGGGCCGCCCTCACCTGGGCCGCTCTCCGACACGGGCCCGCAGACAGGTACCGCGCGATGAGGAAGTACAGCTCTGCGGGAAGACGGGGCAGCGGGTCAGGACCGGACGCGCAGGGGACAGCGAGGAAGGGGGAGCGAGGGGGCCGCGACGAGGAGCTGCGGGGTCGGGGCTGGGAGGGCGGCGGCCCCGAGCCTTACCCGACTCGATGAGGGGCACCGGGCGGCGGGCGGGAGACGGCTCCGCCATGGCCAGGCGCGGGCAGCGAGGCGAGAGCGGGCGAGCGAAGCGTGTAGGCCGCGCCGAGGCCTGCCGGGGCCGGCGTCCCTCTCCTCAGGCGCGCGCCGCCGCCGCCATGCCGTGCGCGCCGCCCGCGCCCGACCCCTCCGCGGGGGAGGAAGTAGTCCCCGCCGCCGAGTGGCAAAGTAGTCCCTCCGCGGTGAGGGGCGCGCTGGCCGCCCGCCGCAGCCTGCACGGCGCGCCGCCGGGCTTCTGCTTCGTCTCCGGGGCCTCGGGGAGCGGGGACGATGCGGGTGGACGGAAGTCCAGGGCCCGGCCAGCAGGCGGCGGCGGGGGGGAAGGGCGGAGCGCGCGTGGCTGGGATCCGTGCGCGCGGTGAGGCGCCGCCAGGCTTTTGTGAGGGGGCGGCGCGGCGGCCATGTGGGCGGGCGGTGGGGGCGGAGGCCTTGCCGGCGCCGGCCCCTGCGGGCACCGAGGGCCCCGACGCGGAACGGCCCAGCCTGCGCAGCGCCGCTCGGCAGCGGGCCCGGCGCCGTCACCTGCCCCGGGTCGTATGGAAGGGACACTTGACGGACGGTCATCCGGGGCCAGTGTGTGCTGGTCACCCCCCAGCACACGCACACATCATCGCCGCGAGAGCTCGCTCTTTTGGGAGGGCTCTGAGCGGAGGCTCCGGGGCGTGTAGAGCACTGGAGAATGTTCCCTGGGGCCGGGGGACAGAGGACCCCGCGGAGTCCCTGCGGCTCGTGTTGGCCGGGTGTCCGACGCCGGAGGAGGAATGAAGGGAACCGCGCCGCAGTGCCCAGGGCCCGGCGATCGGGTCAGCCGGACGCGGCGGGCCCAGGCTTGTTAAAGAACTAAGAGAAGGAAGGGGGCGCGAGGGCCAGGCAGCCACGCCTGCCCGAGAGAAGGTAGAAAGTGACCTTGTTTGTCTAGACGTCTCTTGAAGACACTCCAGGGACTGAGGTAGGCAGGGCGGAAGAGGGCCAAACAACGTTCGTGGCGGTGACCTAATGTTAGGCTTCTGACCTAACCGGATTCGTTGCCGGTGCACCTCTGGGGCGCCCCATACAGCAGCGAGCCTGCAGACAGCCCTGCCCCCACCCCGTGCACCCCTGGGGCGCCCCATACAGCAGCGAGCCTGCAGACAGCCCTGCCCTCCGTGCACCCCCGGAGCGCCCCATACAGCAGCGAGCCTGCAGACAGCCCTGCCCACCCCCGGGGCGCCCCATACAGCAGCGAGCCTGCAGACGGCCCTGCCCCCCGTGCACCCCCGGAGCGCCCCATACAGCAGCGAGCCTGCAGACGGCCCTGCCCACCCCGTGCCCCCCCCCGGGGCGCCCCATACAGCAGCGAGCCTGCAGACAGCCCTGCCCCCACCCCGTGCACCCCCGGGGCGCCCCATACAGCTGCGAGCCTGCAGACAGCCCTGCCCCCCCCCCCGGGGCGCCCCATACAGCAGCGAGCCTGCAGACGGCCCTGCCCGCATGCCGTGCACCTGAGGGACACACGGCCGGGCCTGGTCAGGTAATTTCACCCCCTAGGTCTCATTTTTTCCTCACCTGCACACTAGAGAAATGTATGCCCACCTGTGTGGATTAGTGCGAATTCTTAGCATGTGGTGAGGTTTGATCTCCCCTAGAGAGAACATCACCCTAGGCCCAGGTGCGCATGTTTGTAACCGGCCAGACATGTCTGGGCAAGTCCATCAGCAAGTGTGTGGTTAACATCACCTGTTAATGAAGCAAATACTTGCAGTGATAACAGGGAAGTAGACTCAGGCGGATCCGGAGGAGACTTGGGCCTGTGCGAGGGGACATGGTACTGGTCAGAGCCAGACATGAATATCATTTGAGAGGGTTAAGACCAACAGGCAGAAAAACTGCTTAAACAGACTCTTGAATACAAAAAAAAAAAAAATGCATTTAAGCAAGAGTTACAAGGGTGGAGAGGAAAAAACAGGTTCAAAAACGCATAGGACTCGAGCAACAGACTGAGGCCACCCAAGGACCTACAACTCAAGTTTGGGGCTTGGGGTTATGCCGTGGGCTAAGGTATGGCGAGCGGCCTGTGGCTGGCGTGTTAAAGGGCCGGCGGAAGGCACCTGATGGCAGCTACGCATGCCCCTGCTCTGCTGTTGTGAGATAGCAGATGACAAAGGGGCACGAAACCAGAGAGCCACCAAGCAGCTGTGTTTCCTCTGGAAACAAATCACCACATACAAGCCATCCAGAAGATAGTTGAGGTGTCCCGGACAGTGCCCTTGTCTGCAGTCACCGTGTGGCCCGAGCGCCAGGGTAGCTAGTGCAGGTCCTCAACGAGAAGGTGTGGATGTTCCTCTGCAGGAGCCTTGGGACAGCCATCAAAAAATACTCCTCCTCCATTTAAATAGAGACTGAAGCGACTCCTCACACGAGGCAGAATAGCCTTCCCGTGCCTGTCCCAAATGACGGACACTTAGGCGGGACTGGCCCTGAAGGGAGAGGGGGTTATGCTGTCAACTCCCAGCCTGGTACTGAATGCCCGCTGGGAGTGGTTTGCAACAAGCGAGAATCCGGCCTGGATCCCACACAGCTGAATCCAGTCCAGTCCAGGTACACGCACTCTGGATGCAAAAACGGAAACAGAGCCTGAGTTCCTCCACAGGAAAGTCATGAAAAGAGCTAAATTATCAAGATGACTTGATAAGCAAAGGCTGGAAGCTGTAATGTCACCCGTCTCCCCTGTGGGAGGATTGGCAAAGCTATCACTGCGTTTTAGCCCTTGGCAAGCAGTCCCTTCGGGATAAACTTGCTGGTCCTCCAGGCTTCTCCCAGGGGTCATTAATGCCTCCACTTCGCAATGAGAAAGGTGAAATCCCAAGGGATACAGGATGACGCCAGGCCGCATAGCTAGTAAGTGCCAGCTGGGCTGGAAGGACCGTGCTGCCAGTGGGGACACTACTACCTCAGCCTGCACCTGAGCAAGGCAAACTTCTTTCTCCTTTCCCTACATTTCCTGAAGGAGGAAAACAGCCTGAAAGAGACGTAGGTGCCATTGTATAGCTAGCATGCAAGTGAGCTAGTTTGAAAAACCTGTGTGGTAAGTACATGTGTAATCTGATTCGCTACCTGCAGCTCTTCCCGTCCAGCTTCCTGCTGTCACACACCCTGGGAGCAGTAGGTGCTGGCTCAAGTTCCTGGGTCCCTCCCGCCCATGTGGGAGACCTGGACTGAGTGGAACCCTGGCAGCAGCCTGGCCCAGCCCTGGCATGGGGCACTTAGCGAGCGAGCCGGGCGATTCACTCTTCTCTCTCGTTCTCTTCCATCCCTTCTTTCAAATTGAAAAGGAAAGGAAACTTGAAAAGGTTTAGGCATGTACCTTTTTTTTTAAAGATTTATTTATTTTATTGGAAAGGCAAATGTACAGAGAGGAGGAGAGACAGAGAGGAAGATCTCCCATCAGCTGATTCACTCCCCAAGTAGCCACAACAGTCGGAGCTGAGCTGATCTGAAGCCAGGAGCCTCTTCCGGGTCCCATGCAAGTGCAAGGTCCCAAGGCTTTGGGCCATTCTCAGCTGCTTTCCTAGGCCACAGGCAGGGAGCTAGCTGGATGGGAAGTGGGGCCGCCAGGGTATAAACCGGCGCCCATATGGGAACCTGGTGCGTGCAAGGCAATCACTTTAGCCACTAGGCTACCGTACTGGGCTCTAGGCATGTACCTTTTAAGGAAAATACCATAATTCAGTAGGACCTTCCAAGTCACCACTTAGGCAACCCAAAAGCATTAAATGTGAAAATGGCAAGCAAAGTCAAGCTTTGTTTCAAAGACTTACCCTAGTAGAGCAGTCAAAAGTACAGATGTCAGTTTTGAAAGACTTTGAAAAAGGTGATAAAATCCATAAGCAGTGGAGATTGTGCAAAGGAAATTAAATACGTGATTCAGGTCCTAATGTTAATATGTGAGAGCACGTTTGTTAGCTGAGCGTAAATCCAGGACATGGCCCGTGTCTGAGGGACACAAATTGGGGGGGCACTGGACTCAGAGCAGTTGACACCACAAAACAGTCTGCAGAGTGAAATAAAAGGCACGCGGACACATTGCACCCACAAGAGATGCATTCAAGGCCTGTGTAAGGCAGGCACCCTGTGCTTAATCTCCCGGAAGTGCAAGGGTTAACATCTGCAGGGGGTTTTTATAACTCAGTGACAGCCCAGCTTTAACTCCTGGTGCTTCTCATCTTCCCCCACGCTCCCAAACCCTCTCTTCCCTCTTTGAGATCCACCCAGCCTGTCGTCCTCCTAACATCCCTGCTTCCCTCAGCAGATAGTTTCCACATTTCTCTCTTCCTGTGCAGCCTCTGCCTCTCCCGGGTCGTTGGCTTCTGTCCCTGTAGGTTCCCTGCTGCCGGCACCAGCCCTTGTCTGTCGCCAGGTATTACCGGTTCTTCCATTGAAATGTCTCTGGCCGCATTAGGGGAGCAGAGTGCGGCTGGGAGAGACCTCGGGAATGCGGGAGCTGGAATCCGAATGTGTGTAGGCTTTGGAGGCTGTCGTAGAGCAACCCTCTGTGGCTCAGTAGCTTTTTTGTTTCTGTGTTTCATAGTCCTTGACATGAGAATAACAACCGCATGATAGGTATGGAGTGTTTTCCTTTCCCAGGCAGCGTGCTAAACCAGTCGCACATGCTCAGAGGATAGCTTAGAATAATCCTGACTTGTTTGTGAGGCTTTGCAGGGAGAGTCAAGCTCTTGGAACAATGCCTAGCTCCAAAGACCCAGCTGATACAGGAGATAATAGTGATTCTTCCCTCCATTCCTACTTAGTTTAGAACCTGCGCACTCGAAAGTCTCCCCCAATTCTTCACCCAATGTTATGGCTACTTTTTAGATTTCTTTAAGCTTCCCATAGTCTCTGTTCAGGCCTGTCTGGTTCCCATCCGCTCAGACCAACCTCCTTAGCTCTACTTTTTTTTTTAAAAAAAAAAGCTTTATTTATTTATTTTTATTGCAAAGACAGATATACAGAGAGGAGGAGAGACAGAGAAAGTTCTTCCATCCACTGATTCACTCCCCAAGTGACCGCAACGGCTGGAGCTGTGCCAATCAAAGCCAAGAGCCAGGAGCCTGGATCCTCTTCTGGGTCTCCCACATGGGTGCAGGGTTCCAAGGCTTTGGGCTGTCCATGGCTGCTTTCCCAGGTCACAAGCAGGGAGCTGGATGGGAAGCAGGGCTACCAGGATTAGAATCAGTGCCCATATGGGATCCTGGCATGTTCAAGGCGAGGACTTTAGCCACTAGGCTACAGCACCAGGCCCCTTAGCTCTACTCTTAAAGCTGTGTGGATCATTCTGCTCTCCACTTCGTCCCCCTGGTCTGAGCCCAGGAAAGCTTGTCATGCATCCAAACCCTTGGCTCACAGCCCACAGAGTTCCCAAACCACTCACTGGGAGGAGGCCTCAGCAGGAGACAAAAGTCTGAAAAGGGAGTGAGGTTGGGCTTTTTTTCCTTGCTCCCTGCCCACCAGCCTAGACTGGAAAGGACCGAAGGCCACCGTTCTTGCGCAACAACCATCTCTCCCAAACAGCAAACCCCTGTGGTAATCCATTCTGCCATTTCCCCTAGCCCTCTCCACCTCCTCTGGGCTTCTCCTCCAAGTCAAACGAGAGGCACTTGCCCTAGCCCTTGCCAGCTGGCTCTGCTTGCGTCCTTGTGAGTGGTACCATCATTCACCCTCAACGAGCAGGCCTTGCATTTTCTTGCAGATCTGTGACAGATACCCAAGTTCTGAGGACACAGCCACTGCATTGTCTCACTCATCCCCTGTGACTGTCCCCAATACCGTATCTCTAGTCCTCTGGCTCCCTGGCCCTCAGATTTCTTTCTTGATTCCGTGTATCTTGTCTGCTAGCTGAAAAGGGTCTGCCTAAGAGGAAACCTTTGGTGTATCAGCTAAGACAGCCACATACCGCAGCGGGGTGCCAAGCTCTGTTCCCTGTTCCCTCAGCATTGGCAGCTTTCGTCCAGTGCACTCCCTGGGAGGCAGCAGGGGATGGCTCAAGCCATTGAGCCTCTGCCACCCGTGTGAGAGACGTGGAGGAGTTCCCAGCGCCCACCTTCAGCCTGGCCCAGCCCCAGCCATTACGGGCCCTTGGGGAATACACACACCGTCAGAGAGGATCTGTGTGTGTGTCTGTGTATCTGTCTTACAATGTCTTGCTAGATCTCAGAACTCCTTCCTTCCCAAGACCTTTTCTAAGAACTTTAGACCCTCAACAATCTCTTTAGAAATTCTAGAATCATCTCTCCTGAGTCTCACATGCAGTGGTCAGTAAGTAGGGCCTCTGATGAACTGACCTTACACATCTGCCTGGAATCTGAGCCCACCTGCTTTGGGTGAGTGAAGCCCGCTCCCCAAATGTTCCTCTGCTTCGGCCTTCATGCCCGTTACCCTCTTTTTTCAACAGTCATCTGGAAGAAACCTGTTAAAAAGCCCAAAATCTGGACCGACACAATACCCTAATGGCTAAATCCTTGCCTTACATGTCCGGTATCCCATATGGGCGCTGGTTCTAATCCTGGCAGCCCCACTTCCCATCCAGCTCCCTGCTTGTGGCCTGGGAAGCAGTTGAGGACAGCTCAAAGCCTTGGGATCCTGCACCCACGTGGGAAGCCTGGAAGAAGCTCCTGGCTCCTGGCTTTGGATAAGCTGAGCTCTGGCCAGTGTGGCCACTTGGGAAATGAACCAGTAGATGGAAGATCTTTCTCTCTGTCTCTCCTCTCTGTAGATCTGACTTTAAATAAAAATAAATACAAAAAGAGAGAGAGAAGAAGAAGCCCAGCTTCTTGCTTCAGTGGGCCCAAGGCCCTAGTTTGCTCAGGGTCTTGCTGATCCCAAAGATGAAGAGCCAAATAGAATTGATCTGGCTGTGAGCTTCACAATGGTGAGAGGGAGGGGAAATCCAGTAAGCCCAAGAGGAATTCCAAAGAGGGAAGGGCAGGAATGGAGAGATATTCCAAGAAAGAAGGGAGAGTTTTGAGGCCACTGGTTCACGCTGTTGGCAGGTTCTGTCCTGATATCTGACGAACGTATGCAATGGATAAGAGCGAGCTGGGAACCTGAGGCAGGGGCAGCCATATCCAGGTGACGATGATGCTTAGCATGCAGTGGAAGAAATAGTATCCCCATGACAACCTGGAGGAGTCCCCATCCCTTGTTCTCAAGAAGGAGCAAGGCTGCCTGAGAGCAAGGCCTAAGCATGCCGCAGTCTAACACAAAGCCAACTTCCTATTTAAAAACAGAAGCCACCAAGCCTTGGCAAGGCCCATCCCCAGCATGGCAGGCGCTTCTAGAATCACGCTGTTGTGCCGACCTTGGTGGCTCTTTCTAGCCACATGGGAGCAGAAGACATAAGAAATCTCTCTCTCCTGAAGAACTCAGCTTTGCATATGTGCAGCTAGGAGCTGGATTGTCTCCAGAGGGCTTTAAGGCAACAGAGGTCAGTTTATTGGCTGGTCAGTCATGTTAAGCAAAGGAAGTGACAAAACTCATACAACTCACAGGTAACTTGAGGTTGGCCACAAAATGGGTGTGTTCATTAAACTGTTTTCAGCATGTCAGTTTTTATCACAGCTGAACAATAGAATTTCCTAACGAGACAGGCTTTGCCAACATGTCACTGCTGGAAGATTACATAGGCCACAGTTGTGTGCGCAGTCTTTGCAGAAAACAGGCCATAACAGGAGACTGTTGTTCTCCACAACAAAGCAATAATTTAGAAACTCAGTTTCATGCAGGAAAATATGGAGTATGTAGAAATTTACTTTCTAACAGACTTTAATTGCTAATTAGTGACTCTGGAATTTCCAGGAAAATCTTTGGCTATCTCTTTTCTCTTTGGAATAAAGAGTACTGCTCAGCTGGCTGCTATGAATTACCTATTATCTCACAATGCTTCAAGGGTTCTAGCTGCAGGGTTGTCTCAACAAGGTGGGGAGGGATTAATATATAAGTATCATTCTTCCATTGCAGAAAACAAGAAAGTAAACTCTTTTTTAAAGAGTGATTTATTTGTATGAAAGAGTTACAGAGAGAGACAACCATCTTCATCCACTGGTTGACTCCCCAAATGGCCATAGTGGCCGAGGCTGGGCCAGGCCAAGCCCAGGAGCCTGGGCCTTCATCCAGGTCTCCACAGGGCTGACAGGGCCCAAGCACTGAGCCATCTGCCACTGCGTTCCTTGCACATTACAAGAGAGCTGACCTGCAAGTGGAGCAGCTAGGTGAGGTACTGAGATTGCAGGTGGCTGCTTAGCCCACTGTGCTGCAATGTTGAGCCTGTAAGCTTTAACAATCACCGTGAAACAACAAGTATATAAACCACCCACTTGTGTCCAATCACATGTCTTTCTAGGGCCTCCTACGTTCCCGAAAGAGCTCGAGGCTGGGAATGTGTCACGCCCGACAAGGATTTTAGCAGGTGGGAGACTCTCTTGTTTCTGCCATTTTTCCAACTTTCCCGCTACTCTTTTCTACCTGCCACTTAACAAAAGCTTTATCACACTGTCACCAAGCACAGAACGGCTGCTTTGGCCTGGGTCAGTTTACGACACCACACTTGATCTTAGCCAAAAGGCCAAGAAGCGTTCACTTTAAGACACTGTTTTGATCCAAGGGACGTGTCACAGCCTAAAACAAGATGGAGCGCTTCTGTTTTATCATGTTGAAGCTCAGCCAGTCATCTGAAGGAGACAAATTCATCTGATCCTTGAGCCTCATTCCAGTGCTGAACTTTACCCCGTATGTGGTCCCTGAGGCCTGGAGTGGGGAAGGGAAGATAAGAAGAAAAGCAGGAGCCAGGTTAAAGGGCAGGCTCACAGTCGGGAAGGATGTGACGAGCAGCACAGGGACCGCCCTGGGCTCAGGATGCTGTGCGGCTTTCAAGTGCTGGCTATGTTTTGTTTTTGTTGTTTTGATTGTATATTTTACTTATTTGAAAGAGACACGTGGACAGCTCCCATTTGCTTGTTCACTCCCCAAATGTCCCAACCATACAGGTCTGGGTCAGGCCCAAGCTGAGAGCCAGGAATGCAACCTGTGTCTCCCACATGGCAGACAGGGGGCCAGCTACTTGAACTCTCCCTGCCACCTGCCAGGGTGTGCATTATACAGAAGCTGGAGTCAAATCCAGGGCTCCAACAGGGGATGTGGGATGTCCCAGGCATGATCCTGGCCACTACACTGAATGCCAGCCCCATGTGCCATGCCCTAACCCAGGACACGCTCTTGCGGCAGCAACCCTCACACACCAGAAGACATGGATGTGCCGATTTGCACAGGAAGCTGACTGCACTTTCCCGAGAACCTGTTGTCCTTGACAGGTCTGATGCACAAAAATCTGCCTTTTCTGTTAAAGTTGTGTCACCAGAGTGTCTTTTAACTTTTACTTTTGAGATAATTTTAAGTTTTACACAGGAGCTGGGCTAAGAATAGCGGAAGAGCAGGCATTTGGCACAGCAGGTAACACCCCGTTCGGGATACCCCCAATCCCATTTGGGAGGCTCTGGTTTGAGTCCTGGCTCCTCTGCTTCCCACACAGCTGCGTGTTACTGTGTACCCTGGGAAGCAACAGATGATGGCGCGAACACTAAGGCCCCTGGCTCGCGCCTTCACACCTGCCCAGCTCTGAGTGTGCAGGATTCAGGAAGTGTGAATGAGCACACGAAATCTCTGTCTTTCTGCCTTTCAAGCAACAATAAATACATTTTTTAAAAGATGCATTTTTATTGGAAAGACAAAGTTATGAAGAGGAGAGACAAAGATCTTTCATCTGCTGTTTCACTCCCCGAATGGCCACAATGGCCAGTTAAACCAATCCAGAGCTGGGAGCTTCTTCCAGGTCTCCCGCACAGGTCCAGGGGCACAAGGCTTTGGGGCATCCTTCACTACTTTCCCAGGACACCAGCCAGTGCCTATAAAGGATCCTGGCACATGAAGCTGGAGGGTTAACCTGTTGAGCCATCACACCATCCCTAAGTAAATTTTCTTTCAAAAATCAGTAACGAAGAACTTCCAAGCACAATTTTCCCTATTTCAAACATCTGCCTTGGAGCATGTGCGTGCAATCCCGTCCTTGCTTCTCCATTTCCCGGTAGACTGTGTACGCCAAGGAAGAGCTTCGTTGCTCCCCATTCATTTGTTTGTTCTGCTAGCTTGTGTCAGTATGGATTCAGGGGTCCCTAACTTGTCATTGGGTCCTGAGGCTCTGTACTGTAGAAGGTGCTGGACAATGCCTGCAGAAGCAGCATGTGCCTTCTCTGTGGCCAGCAGGTCCACTGTGGGCTGGAACCACAACAGACATTCACAAGGGAAGCCACCAGAACACCTGTGCAGGTATCAGTCTGGTGGAACCATTACAAATACTCTTGAGTCTGTTCATTCTCTGTTAGCTGTCACATGAGACCACAAATCCGATAATGCTGAAATACAAGAGGCAGACTTTGGCTCACGGCTCTGGAGGTGAGAGCTGTTGTGTTGGAAGAACCTTCTGGAGAGAACCAAGGTGGCACAGGGCAAACTTTTCACTTAGGTTCTCCCTCCCTCTTGTTTTAGCCATTCCTGGGGCCGCACCCTCATGATGTCAGCTAACCCTGTCTCCTCCAAAGGCTTCACCTCAGAATACCAAGATCAGTTCCCATTCTCTCCCATTAAAGGGAGCCAGCACAGTGGCATGGAAGCTAAACCTCTCTCTGAGGCACAGGCAACCCAAATGAGTGCCAGATCATGTCCTGGTTGCTCCACTTCCCACCTAACTCCCTGCTTGTGGCCTGGGAAGCAACAAGGATGACTCAAGTCCTTGGGCCTCTGTACCCACATGGGAGACCTAGAAGAAACCCCTGGCACTTGGCTTTGGATCAGTTCAACTCTAGCCATAGCAGCCATTTGGGGAGTGAACCAGCAGATAAAATATCTCTCTTTCTCTCTCTCTCACCCCCTTCCCTCTGTAAATTTGCCTTTCAAATAAAAACAAATACATCTGACACAACTCTATCTCTCCTATCTGTAAATTTGCCTTTCAAATTAAAACAAAGCAGAGAGAGAGAGACTGTAGGGAAAATGCTGTGGTAGCTATGTTAATTAGGACAATAGCTCTCAAAAGATCCAGAACTTTTTTTATATATATAGGAAAGTGGGTAATACTTTTATTTCCATATTGTTTCCTTTGTGTTTAAAGGGGGGTATTGAGGGAGAAGGCCCACCCAATTTCCCACCCTCCCCAGGTCCCGGATGTAGGGCATGCTCCAAGGTTCTTGCTCAAGTGGTTTTGATAGTTCACCAGTTATGAATCGCTGCCAATCTTGCCACTCCAAGCACAATGAGGTCGTTGAAGAATCCACTGATTGACATAGTCCATCATAGAGTCTCCGTTTGCCCCGTACTTCGCTGCCAACATATAGCTGAGATGGTTGATTGACCTGTTCTGTCTTCTGTCTTTTCTTGGTTAGGGTTCTGAGTCCAGCATTTCGATTGGGGAGATCTCCAAAGAAACTTTGTCTGAGGTGTTCCCAGTCCAGATTCTTGTATGTACTAGCAAATACAGGGCCCGCCACAGTCCATCACCCCAATCAGCTGGTGGTTGCAATCGCTGGGATGGTTCTGCTTTCAGCCCCGACTTCCACTGCAACCAATGGGTGTTGCAGTCCAGCCTGGTTCTGCCCAGCACATACTCAGCCCTCGCATAAACCAGTGGGAGCTGCAGCCTAGTCAGAGCGACCCACAATAACCCCCACAAGGCCCGCCCCCACCCTGGTTTGCCAGTATGTGTAGCGGACTAATCCAGTCTGTCCCACACCCCATTTGGCTCTTGTACATGTCAATGGGTATTAAAGCTTAGTTCCATCTAACCAGCTCCACTATGCAGCCCACACAGATGTTGTTGGGTATCTGTCTAGCCACCCCAGCCCCCATCCTAGTTTCCATGCCCTCCCGTGGGAGTGGTAACCCAAGAGGGAGGAGCCCACTATTTCCCTCCCAGACCTCTCCCACTCCCGGATTATGCACTCTTTAGGTGGTTCTGTGGTTTGACTTGACAGAATTGGCCCCCAGTACCAGCTTCTGCCAGCTGATGCTGTGGCTAAGCCCAAACAACCCTCACCCACTCTAATTTATGCTTGCACCAGTAGGAATAATCAGCCCAGCCTGGCTTTTCCCTGATCTGGTCTGCATGAGGCGCACAGGTGTTGTAGCCCTCCCAGTCTCGTCTGCTCTCATCCCAGCTAACGCTGTCCAGTGGGAGTAGCCATCCAGCAGGGGAGTACCCCCATATTCCCTCTGCTGGCTCTGCCTGCTCCCTTCCTGGTTCTCACGCGTGCTGGTTGGCCACTGCGGTCACACCCGGTACAGGCAACCTCACCTTGACATTCCATATTGTGCACTGGTTCTTGTTGCGACCGAACCCGGCTCGACCCACACTGTTCTGGTGCTTGGATTTGCCAGTGGATGACAAGAACTGATTCAGCCTGGTCTGCCCCCGACACATGCTAAATGTATGCCAGTGGGAAACTTTCCATGGCCTATTCTGGGCAGTTACCTATTATGTTTCTTGCGCTTACCTGCAGGGACTGTGTCCTACCAGAGGAGTTGCCCATCAGAACCTCTCCCAATCCCAGATTTCGCGCATACCAGGGGGTCCATGAGCCAGCCCTACTCAGTTCACCTCCTGTCCTAGCAGGATCAGTGGCTTTTCTTGCCTGGCCTTCAGCCCATTTTGGTTCTTGCTGTTGGATGTTTCAGCCCAACCATGGCTCATCCATACCCACATATGGCTCACACATGGCTCAGTAGGGGCTGAGACCTTGCCATCCCCCATTTACACTGGTCCTCCAGGACACCAGACGGTTTTGGAGTTTGACCCGACTCGGTGAATCCAATCCCAGTCCACACCTGTGCCAAGGGAGACTACAACCGTTTCCTGATCAGAACGCAGCCCCCATTCTAGGCTACGTGCCCCTTGGTGGGAACCTCAACCCAATTAGGATGTCCCCTTAGCTCCCCAACTGGGCCAGTTCCCAGCCGTAGATCAGTGGTTGCTCTGACTCCACTTGGCTCAGCCCCTCACCTGTCCTAACCTCTGCCTTAGACACTGTGGCTTAGCATTCCTGGCTCATGCAGACCAGTAGGTGTAAGAGCCTAGCTCGGCATGACCTGTGCTCCATCCTGGTCTCTAGTTTCACTTGTGGGCTAAGGTTTGCTCAGTCCTGCCCGGTCCACCCTGTTCCATTACCAATTGACACATTACCCAGCCATTGGAGCTACTTTGCCCAGCTTGTCCGACCCCCAGGTCTGGACCACATGTTCACCAGCGGGAGCTATGACTCACCAAGGGAGTTTCCCAAGTTCCTCTACTTACTCCACTCCCAGACCCAGTTCTCATACATGCCAATGGGTTTTAGGCCAGTGCCCGGCATAGTCTGACCTTCCATTTGGCCTTGTATGAGCTGGTGAATGTTGCAGCCCGGCCCACCCCACACCCTATTCAGGATGCACATTTGGCTGCTGCTGCCTTGACAAGTCCAGACTGTTGCAGGTTCCTTTACCTGTGATTGATGGCAGGCTCCTTGGTCACACCTAGCTTAGTCCATCACCACCCCAATCATCGAGCTAACCAGTGGGGCTAGAATTTCCACAGGATGTGGCCCACACATCCCTCACAGAATCTACACCTGGATATGGTTCTCGAGTGCTAGTTAATGTAATGGCCCTGCTTAATGTGACCCTTCTCCTGATCCATCATCATGTCAGGTAACAGGATATGATTCTGCTGGACAAGCCCCGAGCCATAGCTTTTGCATGGACTGGTATTTGATGGTCAGCATTGTTCAGTGATTACAAGTTTTTCAAAGGAAGAGTTACTGCCATTGGAAATCTTTAGGATTGATTAATGTCCTAGAAGCTCAGTGGGATCAACCTGGAGCTACCTAAGCAGCGATTCAAAGAACCAAAACCCCAGAGCTGCAGGCACAGCCTGGCACCAAATGGCACACTGGCCGCCCGAGGACAGCTCACCATGTGCACGTGGTGGCTGGTGTCTGGGATCCAGGCATGAGATGCCCTGTCCTGAGACCCATCAGCATCCAGGAGGCTGCTGGAAGTTTAAACTCCCAGGCCCAGGGTCGTGCCCCTCCCCAATCCCATTCACCACCCAATGAGGGCAGCGGGTGGGCCCTGGACCTGCCCAGTCATGGAGACCTCCCCCTTCGGTGTACTCACCCCGAAGGGAGCAGCCCCCGGAGCCCAGGCAGGCCCGGGGACAGCTCACCACATGCACATGGTGGCTGGCGTCTGGGATCCAGGCATGAGATGCCCCATCCTGAGACCCCAAGATGGAGATCTTAACCTCCTGGACCTCAGGCACATGTTATGTCGCATAGCAAGGGGACTTGGGTGTTACAAGCTGTGTTAAGGAGCTCAAGGTGGAGACACTGTCCTGTATGATCCAGGTGGCACAAATACAGCTAACAGGCTCCATAGAAGAGGAAGGCAGGAAAGAGGGGTGTGCTGTCGTCCGAGTGGAGGGGGGCCTTGAAGTCGACAGGAGTGGGGGGTGTGGGAGGCGGCACAAACCAAGGAAAGCAAGCAGCTTTAAAGGGTTGGGGACACCCAGCTCACAGGCTGTATAAAAACCCAGGAAATCACATGGCCTGGTCCTGCCAAGGAAGCCACAGATGAACTCAAAATTCCCTGAATCGATAGCAGGCCAATTCTGAAGTTGATGATTGTGTCTGTCCCTGGGCAGAGACTCTATGGGGCAACCAGTGCCCTAGCCCCACCTGCCCAGGCCCAGAGCGAGCACAGCCCTGCCGAGACCTCCACTTTGGCCTAGGAAAACCATGAAAGCATAAATCTGTCGCTCTTAAGTCATTCATTTTCTAGTACCTTCTCATGGAAGCAATTGGAAATTAACACAATATCAAACGCAACTTTTTTTCCCCTTAAATAATAATTTCCAAGGGAAAAAAAAAAAAACGCATACTCTGGAAAAATTGTCTCTTTCCTCTAGGCTCAGATAAAGTTCTCAAATGGGTTCAGATGCGACCCCAGTAAGTTTGAAAGTAACCCTTATTTCCAACGAGCCACTCTTAAACAAGATGGGGGCACCTTGGAAGCTGAAAGCTGGGTCAGGAGTGGAGCCTGGCATGGGACACTGGCACCCTGACCCGGGGCACGGATGCCTTTACTGACGTCTGAACCACGAGGCAAACACTCTGCCCAGCTTCATGGCTCTGTGGTCAGACTCCTGAGTTTGACTCTGGACTGTGCCTTCCATGAATTATGTGAGTAGGAACACTCTGACTGTGTTCCAATAAAAACAAAAACAAACATAGTAGCAGCCCCTCCTTTACAGGGGTGAGTCCCTCTTGAGCGAGTCAGGCGGCTGTCCGACATGGTGCGGCCATGTAGCAAGTGCGCAGTAGACGGTTGCCCATCATGTTCATCCGCAGTGTTAGCGATCACGTTGGACACAGCCTGGGAGCAAGACACGGGGCTAGCCTGTGTCACGGGCCACCACATGCTTTTGCTTTCTTCTTTGCACTTTCCTGTTTAAAATCACCTGTGATGAAAGCAAGTGCTATGGGCCAATGATTCAGCCCATGCACAACCCATGTTAGGACACCCAGGAGGAGAGTCCAGCTCCACTTCCAATCCAGCTTCCTGCTTATGACCTGGGAAAGCAGCAGAGGTAGGCTGGAATCTTTGGCACCTGTTCCTATGTGAGGTCACCAAAAGAGGCTGCTGGCTCCTGGCTCTTGGCTCCTGGCTTCAGATCAGTTTGGCTTTAGTTGTGGACATTTGGAGAGTGAACCAGTGCATGGAAGATCTTATTTTCTCTGTCTGTCCTCGCTGAAAATTTGCCTTTCAAATGAAAATAAATAAACATTTTTTAAAAAATCATGTACTGGCCCCAGCGCGGTAGCCTAGCAGCTAAAGTTCTTGCCTTGCATGCACCTCCGGGATCCCATATGGGCACCGGTTCTAATCCCAGTGGCCACACTTCCCAAGCAGCTCCCTGCCTGTGGCCTGGGAAAGCAGCCATGGACAGCCCAAAGCCTTGGAACCCTGCACTCACTTGAGAGACCCAAAAGAAGTTCCTGGCTTCTGGCTTTGGATCGGCGCAGCTCCAGCCATTATGGCCACTTTGGGAGTGAATCAATGGACGGAAGATCTTCCTCTCTGTCTCTCCTCCTCTATATATCTGACTTTCCAAAAAAATAAGATAAATCTTTTTAAAAAAAATCATGTACCATAAACTTGCACATTGTTTTTGAAACAACCTCTCTCCAGCTAAAAAGCCTTTGTCTTTTGCAGTTCCAATCTGCCTTCTGTTCCTCCACATGAGAATAAATATGTAGGAATCACCAGCTCTGTAGCTTCCCAAGCCTAAACACAATCTCACCCTGTATCATTTCCTCTCATCATCCCACATTTTTTGGCCTTCTCTCTCTCCTCCATTCAAAAAGAGTGACAACTTCTGCACTAATCCCCAGTTGTGAAGTCCACAGCCAGAACATCTTCTAAATCGTCCTTCTGTGGAATTCAAGCGTAATTAGCACAGGAGAACATTTTCTTCTAGCCAGTTACTCAGGTGCACTCTGCCAAAACAAACTCGGTCTTTGCCACGTCTGATTTAAGGGGCAAATATTTCTCCGTGGCTACCCTCGACTCTAAATTTAGAGACCTCAGCAAAAGGATCAGCAATTTAAAAATATAAATTTCAAGACTCCAAATAGGCGCACTGCCAAGTTTGGCAATAGCAAAACACACTTACAACAGTGTTTTACCTGCTGTTTCTCAGAAGTGATATCATATAGTTTTCATTATGTCACATCTAAAGGCATGGAGCCTTAAGATCATTTTAAGTGATGGTGAGTTTGATTATTTGGCTTTAAACATAAAGTGAGACCGTGCTTTAATTTGCTTGCGTCAATAACCAGCATGCTTTGTGAAGCTCTTTGCTTTTAGTAATTCTGCTGTGTTCTTCATTTGTAAAGTGTTACTTGATATTTCATATGGTGATATGCTTTGCAAAATCAAGGTTAAATTCCAATAAGTCTCAAATTTTCTTAATAAAATATCCCAGGGTGATTTATTCTATACATCTTGGCAAATTGATTGTCAGCACGTATCGGAGTGCTGGTTCAAGTCCCTGCAACTCCAGACTTCGGCTCGCCTTCCTGAGAATCTTCCTACCAGGCAGCAAGTGATGGCCAAGCCCCTGGATTCCCAGCGCCCATGTAGAAGGCCTGGCTGCAGTTCCTGTCTCCCAGCTGTGGCCCGGCCCAGCCCAGATGCTGTGTGCCTCTGGGGAGTGAGCCAGCCAATGGAGCACCTCCCGGGTGCTCGTCCTCTCCTTCTGTCATTATAATAAGATTTCTTTAAATCTACTAAGGTGGACTTTGGTCTTATTTTTTTAGTTTCATCTCTTCAAAACACTTTCTGTCTCATTAAATTCTTCACTGAGTCCTTCATCATACATTAGCATCCTTTTCTTCAAGAAGGTTCTTTATTTTCTTTTTCATTTCTTCAGTGACACATTAGTCATTCAGTAGAATGTTATTCAACTTCATGGTGTTGTTAATTTCTTTTTTTCTTTTGTTGATTTTGTTTTGTGGCTTTTCATATAAGGGGATACATAGTAACTGTGTAATGGAGACTATCATATCCAGATGTGAGGATACAATACAGTACATATCTCTACTTCCAGATCGAAGATGGACTCGCAATGAAACTGTTCACTATATCTTGACAATAGGATGCTGAACTCTCTGCCATTGTCCATGCCCGCAATGATGGACATATGACTGTGTATGAAGAACTATAGTATTGTAATAATGTGACGGAACTCAGTAATAGGAAACTTATTTACCTTTGAATGTAAATTACCCCACAATTCAATGGCTTATAACAACCCATACTTATTATCTCACAGTACCTTGGAGTCAGAACTACAGGCCCTGCTGGTGGACATTGTGGCACAGTGCGTTAAGCCGCTGTCTGCAATCCCAACATCTTATACCCAATTGTCAGTTCAAGTCCTGGCTGCTGTAGTTCTGCTCCATCTCCCTGCTAACAGCCGGGAAAAGTGCCAAAGAGTCCCAAGTAGTCAGGTCCTGCCAGTCATGTAGGAGACAGGGTTGTAGGTCCAGACTCCTGACTGCCACCTGGTCCAGCCCTGGCTATTGCAGTCATTTGGGGAGTGAACCTGAGCATAGAAAATCTCTCTCTCTCTCTATTTCTCCCTCTTTCTCTGTCGCTCTGAATTTCAAATAAATAAATAAATAAAAATAACCTTGAACAAAAATCTATTTACAATTAAAAAAGCAGCCCGAGTCTGGCTGAGCTGTTTTCCATGTCTTGGGGTCTCCCTCGGGGCTGCCAAGGGCTTGCCAGGGTTTGCTCCGAAGGCACCATGCAGAGGAGCCTGGTCCAGGCTCCATGGAATGCAGTTCCAGCAGGCCCGTTCAGCCGAGGGTATCGGCTCATCCTAGCTGACTGGAACTCTCTGGGCTCTGCAACATATCCTGGTGCCTTCTCAGACCATGCAAGCCAGGAGCACAGGTCTACTAGAAAAAGGAAAGATGCAGTATTATGTGACATAAGCATATCTCATTACTCTTTTTTTTTTAAAGATATGTTTGTTTTTCTTGGAAAGGCAGATATGCAGAGAGAAGGGGAGACAGAAAGAGCTTCCATCCTCTGGTTCACTCCCCAAAGGCTGCAACTGGCCAGAGCTGAGCTGATCCGAAGCCAGGAGCTTCTCTAGAGTCTCCCAGGAGGGTGCAGGGGCCCAAGGCTTTGAGCCATCCTCAACTGCTTTCCAAGGCCACAAGCAGGGAGCCGGATGGGAAGTGGGGCCCATATGGCATCCAGGTGCTTGGAGAGGGAGGATCCCCCTGTTCTGGTACCTTTTCTGCATTCTGTTGGTTAGAATCATAGACCTTGCTGGCTTGCAAGGGAAGGCTTAACAGAGCATAGACCATTCTAACTCGTCTGCTTCAGATTTTTTTTTTAAAGATTTATTCATTTTATTACAGCCAGATATACAGAGAGGAGGAGAGACAAAGAGGAAGATCTTCCGTCCGATGATTCACTCCCCAAGTGAGCCGCAACGGGCCGATGTGCGCCAATCCGAAGCCGGGAACCTGGAACCTCTTCCGGGTCTCCCACACGGGTGCAGTGTCCCAGTGCAGTGGGCCGTCCTCAACTGCTTTCCCAGGCCACAAGCAGGGAGCTGGATGGGAAGTGGAGCTGCCGGGAATAGAACCGGCACCCATATGGGATCCCGGGGCTTTCAAGGCGAGGACTTTAGCCGCTAGGCCACGCGACAGAAGGATAGACAGAAAGAGAAATCTTCCATCTGCTGGGTCACTTCCCAAGTGACTGCAATGGCCAGAGATGGGTTGGTGGGAAGCCAGGAGCCGGGAACTTCCTCCAGGTCTCCCGCGTGGGTGCAAGGGTCTAAGCATTTGGGCCACCTTCTGCTGTCTTCCCAGGCGTATTAGCAGGGAGCTGGATTGAACGTGGAATAGCTGGGACATGAACCAGCAACCATATGGAATTCTGTTACCACAGGCAGAGGCTTAGCCTACTACATAGTGGCAGCAGCTCCGGACTCTTTCAGAGTATAAAAATAAAAAATGTGCCCGGGATCACCACTATGGTGAAACAGGCTAAGCCTCTGCCTGCAGTGTTGGCATCCCATTTGGACACCAGTTCATGTCCCAGCACCTCACTCTGCTCCAGCTCCCTACCAATGTGCCTGGGAAAGCAGTAGAGGATGACCCAAGTGCTTGGGTCCCAGACCTACATGGAAGACTAGAAGAAATTCCTGGCTGGCTTCATGCCTGTCCAGCATGAGCTGCTGTGGTCACTTGGGGAGTGAACCAGCAGATAGAAGACCTCTCTCTGTCTCTTCTTGTCTCTGTAAACCTGCCTATCCGGACACAGTGCAGTAGCCTAGTGGCTAGGGTCCTCAGCTTGCACACGCCAGGATCCAATATGGGCACCAGTTCTAATCCCGGCAGTCCTGCTTCCCATCCAGCTCCCTGCACCCGCATGGGCGAACCAGAAGAAGCGCTGGACTCCTGGCTTTGGATCAGCACAGCTCCTGCCATTGCAGCCACTTACTAAATGAATCAGTGGATGGAAGATCTTCCTCTCTGTCTCTCCTCCTCTCTGTATATCTGCCTTTCCAATAAAAATAAAATAAATCTTTAAAAAAAATTTTAAACTATGTTTCATGCCTGGCATTGTGGCATGGCAAGTTAAGCCTCCAGGTACCAAACTGGCATCCGATATGGATGTCAATCTGAGTCCTGACTGCTCCACTTCCCATCCAGTCCCTTATGGCCTGGAAAAGCAGTGGAGGACGGCCCCAATGCCTGGGCCTCTATTGCCAGGTGGGAGATCCGGAAGAAGCGCCCGATCTCATTGCGGCCATTTGGGGAGTGGACCAAAGTATTCCTCCTGTGTAACTCTTTCACATGAATTACAGATAAATAAATAATAAATCATCATGTTTCCAAAAACACTTTAGAATATAATTCACATTTAGAAAATCCTGTATTTGGATTAATTATGTGAGTCTTAGTCACACTCTCATCAAAATTTATAAACAATCGGAATGTTTTTTCATCTGTGATACGTCCACGCTATCTCGGGTCATCCTCTGTGACTGCAGCTGATTTCCACAAGCCAGGGAATGGGCAAGGGGAAGGTGGATCGGCTTGCTCTGGCGATGTGCTATAGCCGAGGTTCGAAGGACCACACCTACTGAGCTTTTGCTGCCGGGATCACTCTTCGTTGCCCCAACATGGCTCCCAGCCATCACGTCTCTGTACCCAACTCTGCCCTGGAACGCTAGAGGACTGGACTCTGAAAGGCAGAGCCCTCGTGGTCTCATCCTACAGAGCTCCCACCTGGTCCAACCTCAGAAGCAATGAGGATGAAGTTTGGGCCGAGTTTTGGTGGTAATCTTGAAACCACAGCACACTCATGAGTGCAAGGGGTTTTTAAAAGTCCATGGATAATGTGAAGCTTAGAAAAATGTGTTTGTACATATGCATGGATTTCAAAAGTTTTGCATTGGGATGAACCTATCTCTTCATTCCATTTCCCCTGAACCTTTTAAAGTTCCGTAAAAGGGGATGAACACACATATCAGCCCACACAGATCACAAAGCCTGTGACATGCACAGGAACCAGGCTCAACGGACTTCACATGCAAGATGCTTTTACAAAAGCTAAACATGGAGGAGAGTGCAGATGGGGGGTCCCGGGCCTGGGAGTGGTGGCTGTCGGCATGAGTGTTGCCTACAAAGTGGCCTGAGGATGCTTTGGGGCCAGTGGAAACATTCTGATCGTGATGTCAGAGCTGTGTGTGTTTGTCAAACTGTGAACTGTTCATCCAGGACGTAAATTCTATCTCAGTACCTCAAGAATTTTCCTACACTGATTCATTTTGCTTCTCCTTTTAAGAGTTACATGTATTCACTTGAAAAGCAGAGTGAAAGAGGAGAGCCGTAAAGAACCCTCCCATCCTCCAACTCGCTCCCTAAATGGCCACAACAGCCAGAGCTGGACCAAACCAACGGGAGGAAGCTGCTGCGGGGATCCCCTGGCTGCAAGGGCCATGCCTTGGGCCATTTGTTGCCTTCCCAAGAAGTGGAGCCCCCAGGACTGGAATGGCGCTCCTGAAATAGGAAACCCACTGCCACAGGTAGCAGCCTAACCTGCTGGGCCACAATCCCTGAGCCTATATCTGACTTTAAAAAAGTATGTATTGCCTCGGGCCTTTTCCAAATAGCTTGTTCTAGAACATTATACTATCATGCCCATTCCAGTTCTCGCTTGTGAATTTTTTTCTTACTTTTTAGTACCTCTGTGGCTTCATAGTTTGTTTTTTTAACTTTCTGATTTCATTCATACAAAATAATGTAGGCATTGTTGATGACAGTTTAGAAGCCTGATTTTATGGGCCCAGCACAGTAGACTGGCAGCTAAAGTCCTCGCATTGCACACACTAGGATCCCATTTGGGCGCCAATTCTAGTCCTTGCGGCCCCGCTTCCCGTGCAACTCCTTGCTTGTGGCCTGAGAAAACAATGGAGGACGGCCCAAGGCCTTGGGACCCTGCACCCATATGGAAGCCCCGAAAGAAGCTCCTG
Organism: Ochotona princeps; assembly: GCF_030435755.1. Classification (NCBI taxonomy): domain Eukaryota; kingdom Metazoa; phylum Chordata; class Mammalia; order Lagomorpha; family Ochotonidae; genus Ochotona; species Ochotona princeps. The sequence goes on along the minus strand of NC_080834.1, from coordinate 29,088,363 downwards.
GCTCCTGGCTTCGGATCGGCTCAGCTCCAGCCACTGTGGCTGCTTGGGGAGTGAATCGACGGACAGAAAATCTTCCTCTCTATCTGATTTTCCAGTAAAAAATAAAATTAACCTTAAAAAAAAAGAAGCCGCCTGACTTTAGTGTTAGCCTGCCTCGAATCCATTACCCAACTTCAGAACTGTTGAAGGTGTCTCCCCGCCACCTCCTTCCAAGTCTGATTTCCTGGCTGGTCCCCAAAGACACCCACCACCCCGAACATAATGTTTATCAGACAACACCTTGCTTTGGTTTCTTTAGTTTTACTGGACAAGCTGTTGTTTCATTTCCTTGACTTGGAGTTTGGTGGGATTGGGATCATCTCTGGAGACTGGGTCAGCCAGAATCTCTTCAGGAAAACCGAACTGCAAAAGGAAGAGATGGTGGAGAAGGAACTAGCCGTTGAGGCCAAGGTTGACGGAAACAGGTGCCACAGGTGCCCCTAGGGACTGGCAGAAGGAAGCCAGGCCTGCCTCAGGTCACACGGTGCGAGGAAGCCCTCTGATGGGATCCGGACCACGGCAGCAGAACAAGGAAGATGTTCCCCAACTTCCCTTCCTGTTGTCTCACGACACCCTGCTGGCCTCTCCCCGTGGGGAGGAGCCTGGCTGGCAGCAAGCCCCTCACAGCGCCAAGACCAGGAGCATGAGTGGGTGGCTGTCAACAGTTTTCACTCAACACAGAACTGCTTTTTAGGTTCATTCTTGCTGTGGGTGGCTGCAGGAAGAGTGTTCATTTTTATGTCCTGCTTAATATGTCCCGAGGTGGACAATTCACTTACCTCTTCTGGATGGGATGTCTGCCACGGAGATTTTTGGAAAACATTTGAAAAGGATTTTGCCTGCAATCAACTGAGCGTGTTATGAAAGCTGGGAGCCCTCAGGGAGCTGGGGTTGTAGCATAAGCCTTAGTTCGCAGTACTGCCAGTTCGAGTCCCGGATGCTCCATATGGGTACCAGTTCGAGTCCCAGATGCTCCATTTCCTAACCAGGTCCCTATTAATGTGCCTGGAGGAGCAGTGGAGGATGGCCCAAATGTTTAGGCAACTGCCACGCATGTGGGAGAGCAAGATGGAGCTCCTGGCTCCTGGCTCCAGCTCGGCCTGGCCTGGCCATTGTCGCTGTGTATGAATCACAAACAGGTGGATGGAAGGTCTCTGTGTTTCCCCCTCTTGCTCTGTCACTCTGCCTTCCAAGCAAAAGTAAAAAAGTCTTTTAAAAGAGCGAGGGAAAGGTAGAGATGCCCGTGCCAGGTGCAATTAATGCTTCAGGAGCAGCAGATTTTGCTCTCACTGTAATCCATTATCAATTAACACAAAGAGTATTTAAGCTGCTTACACGCAGCATCGGAGTCCCTGGGTTCAATTCCCAGCTTGCTCCCGATTGCAGCTTCTTGTTCGTGCAGACCCCAGGAGGCAGAAGAACGGCTCAGGTGGTCGTGTCCTTGGGGCTCACACAGGATGACCGAGTCCACAGGTCTAGCCCAGCACCATCATGGGGCATTTGCAGAGTCAGTGGGAATTTTCTCTTTCTCAGTCAAACTAAACTAGACCACAGCAGCAAAGAACAAAGCAGCTTAATAGAGTTTTCTTTTATTTACGACTTTAGCGTTTTTTTAGTGCCTAATTCAGTGTCATTAAGTTTGTTCATGGGACATTTTTTTAGGGGGGTAGTAAAATTGAACAGTCATCTAGAATAATTTTTAGACCAAGATTTCTGTTGCAAATTTTATATACACAGTACGTTCAATCTTGTTATAATTTCCCCATTTATTTTATTTTATTAAGATTTATTTATTTTTATTGGAAAGGCAGATCTACAGAGAGGAGGAGAGACAGAGGGGAAGATCTTCCATTCGATGGTTCACTCCCCAAGCAGCCACAATGGCTGGAGCTGAGTCAATCCGAAGCCAGGAGCCAGGAGCTTCTTTCGGGTCTTCCATATGGGTGCAGGGTCCCAGGGCTTTGGGCCGTCCTCAACTGCCTTCCCAGTTCACAAGCAGGGAGCTGGATGGGAAGCAGGACTGCCGGGATTAGAACCGGCGACCATATGGGATCCTGGTGCGTTCAAGGCAAGGACTTTAACCACTACACCATCGTAGCGGGGCCCTCCCCATTTATTTATAAAAAAGGGACTTTTTGTTGTTCTTGTGGGGGGGGCACTTACTTGAGAATGTTCTGCAAGTGTTTTCTGTTTTCCCTCCAAGGAGGAGCACGGAGCTGGGAGGGGACAGGGAACATGAAACAGGATGTGATAATGCTAACTTCCTCCATTCCTCCTGAGGCTGTAAGTTCCGGATTTCCATCAGAAACAGTTCTGCCTTTCACTTTTCTTTTCTTTCTTTCTTTCTTCTTCTTTTTTTTTTTTTTAAAGAGAAAGTTACTTATTTGAAAGGCTGAGTTACAGCTTCATCTCCTGGTTCATTCCTCAGATGTCCACAGTGGCCAGGGCTGGGCCAGGCTGAAGCTAGAAGCCTGGAATTGCATCTGGGCACTCCCACAGAGGGAGCACCACCTCCACTCTAGCAAGGACATTACCAAGGAGCTGAATTGGGAACGGAGCAGCTGTGAATGACACCCAGGCACCCAGGCAGAGGCTTGGCCCCAGGCACCACAAGTCCAGCTATTAGCATCTCTGTCTCTATTCTTAAGCTTTCTTGTACTAAGAAACCCCATTGCTGGGTCACAGAACACAACGTTTTCTTCCTTTTTTTGTTTAATATTTACTTACTTACTTACTTACTTACTTATTGGAAAGGTAGATTTACAGAGAGGAGGAGAGACAGAAAGATCTTCCATCTGCTGGTTCACTCCCCAAGTGGCCACAACAGCTGGAGCTAGATCATCCGAGGCCAGGAGCCAGGAGCTTCCCTGGAAGCTTCCCCACGTGGGTGTAGGGTCTCAAGGCTTTTGGCCCTCCTCAACTGCTTTCCCAGGCCACAAGCAGGGAACTGGATGGCAAGTGGAGCAGCCAAGACAGGAACTGGCGCCCATATGGGATCCTGCAGTTGCAAGGCACGGACTTTAGTCCCTGGGCTACCACACCTGGCTCTCAGTATGTTTTCATTTAACAGGTGTCAGACCTGCGCTCCATCAGTAGGACCACTGAGGTGTGCAGGGCTGGGAACTGCTGTGAGCAGGCAGGTTTTTTTTTCTGTTTTGTTTTGTTTTGTTTTGTTTTATTAAGGCAGCAGCAACAGCAGCAAGGATGGGTGACTAAGAACACTGCAGCAGCAGCTGCCCACAAGAGCTGTACAAGAGCTGGACAAGAGCGGGCTCCTTTCCTCCAGAGTTACACAATAGTGGCCATTAGCCAAGAAGTTACCAAGCAGAAAATGCATTAGCCTTCTGGGGCCTGCTGACCAGCACAAAATGTATCTTCCTGCTGCTGGGACCTGCCCAGTTGCCATGGCAGCCTAGATAAGACGGAGCAGCAGCCCACAGTCTTAACAGGATCAGTCCACCTGTTTCCTGCATTACATTAGGCAACTGGGTAAGTGATTAAGGAAAGAGGTCTGTTTTGGCTCCAGGTCTTGCACCAAGGTTAAAAGACTCCTTCTTGCAAGAAGAACATGGAGTGTCACACAGCAAGGAAGACCCCCAGGAGGGGCAGCTGTTGGACACAGTGGTTAAGATGATGCTTGCCACGTCTGCATCCCTTGCCAGGGTGTCCTCATGGTAACCCTGCCTGTGCGCGATTCCAGCTTGCTGCTGATGTGTACCCAGGAGGCAGCAGTGATGGGGCAAGTCCTTGGGGCCCACCACCCTATGGGAAGCCTGGAATGAGGTCTGACTCGTGACCTCAGCCTGGTCACTGTGAGCATTTGGAGGAGTGAACCATAGGATGGAAGGCTGCTCTCCCTCCCTGCCTTTCACCAAAACAGAAAACTATCGTATGTGTATATATATTTTCTTTTTTTATATATAATTTTTTTAAAGATTTATTCATTTTATTACAGCCAGATATACAGAGAGGAGGAGAGACAAAGAGGAAGATCTTCCATCCGATGATTCACTCCCCAAGTGAGCCGCAACGGGCCGATGCGCGTCAATCCGAAGCCGGGAACCTGGAACCTCTTCCGGGTCTCCCACGTGGGTGCAGTGTCCCAAGGCTTTGGGCCGTCCTCAACTGCCTTCCCAGGCCACAAGCAGGGAGCTGGATGGGAAGTGGAGCTGCCGGGATTAGAACCGGCACCCATATGGGATCCCGGGGCTTTCAAGGCGAGGACTTTAGCCGCTAGGCCACGCCGCCGGGCCCGTGTATATATATTTTCATAAAAGAGCATACACAAGAGACCTAGTCAAACTGGTTCCTATAGCAGACCCATTCTCAAGGTGACCCCGGACTCCACTCATGAGGGCAGAGTCTTACTCAGCTGTTTAGAGAGCCCACCTCTTACTCCCTCATGGTGTGGAGCCAACGTCAGCATGAGTCACCAGACGCTGTGGGACAGCAGGTTAAGCTGCTGCCTGAGAAGCCAGCGTTTCTCATGAGTACTAGTTCAACTCCCTGCTAATGCTCCTGGAAAGGCAGTGGAAGATGGCCCAAGTAGCTGGGCCTCTGGGCCCTGGTGGGTCGTCCTGTTGGGGATCCAGGCTGGTGGTTCATTATGGCCCAGTCTTAGTCATTGCAATCATTTGAGGGGAGCCATTTGACAAAACAGCAAATGGAAGATGTCTCCTTTTTACTCTTCCTTTCAAATAAATGACAAATAAATCTAACTTTTTTCAGCATGAGTTTTAGAAGGGGACAAGGCATTCTCAAACTTACCAAATTCCCCGGTGAGTTCTTAGGGGGTTTATTTTTTTAAGATTTATGCATGTATGTATGCATGTATTTTTCAAAAGGCGAAGTTACAAGGGGGAAGACGGAGGCAGAGCGCACTCATCCATCCACTGGTTCACTCTCCCAGTGGCTGCACCAGCGAGGTGTGGGACAGGCGGAAGCCAGGAGCCACAGCTTCTTCCAGATCTCCCAAGGACTTGAATCATCCTCTGCTCCTTTCCCAGGTCATTAGCAGGAAGCTGGATCAGAACTGGAGCGACTCAGCCCGGCGCTGTATCCTAGCGGCTAAAGTCCTTGCCTTGTGCGCCAGGATCCCATATGGGCACTGGTTCTAATCCCGGCAGCTCCACTTCCCATCCAGCTCCCTGCTTGTGGCCTGGGAAAGCAGTTGAGGACGGCCCAAAGCCTTGGGACACTGCACCCACGTGGGAGACCCGGAAGAAGCTCCTGGCTCCTGGCTTCGGATCAGCACAGCTCCAGTTTGTTGCAGCCACTTGGGGAGTAAATCAAGGGACGGAAGATCTTGCTGTCTGCCTCTCCTCCTCTCTGTATATCTCACTTTCCAATAAATAAATAAATACATCTTTTAAAGTGGAGCAGCTGGACCTCAAACCTGCACCCATATAGGATGCCAGCACCACAGGTGGAGGCTTAAGCTACGATGCTACAGCCATGGTGCCAGCCCCTCCCTTGTCAATTCTTAAAACTTTAGATCAGAACCCAGAAGATGGGAAAGACTGCTTGGTCAGGTGGCCGTAAAAGCTGTCATTTAGGTGTGTCCCTTCTAAGACTTCATGAGTCATTGTTGAATGTATATTACACCGTGGTGCTGCTCCCAGCTCTCAGAGGAGGTGTGCGGAGCCGACCTGCCCTCGCCCCTGGCAGGGAGGTGTGCTGTTGGCCTCGGGAGCCCAGTCTGCAGAGTACTGGTTCTGTGTGTCCCCTGGCCTTGCTTTCAACCCGATGCTCTTTCTGAGGTCATTGATTTGTAACCGTTTCCTTATAACTAGTAGCCAAATGTTGAACTTTCTAGAAATATACCCTCTCCAATTTATTGCATAGTAGAAGGAACTTAAGGGCTCCAAAATGTACATGTTTATCCAAGATGGATGGAATCCATCTACCAAAAACTCCATTGTACTGATGATGTTGGTTGTACATGTTTTCCTGTTAGCTGAAAACAAAACAAAATCATTGAAATCAGCCTGGTGTCCCTTCACAAGAAAGCTGGTAAACAATGTGGTTCGCAATAAAAAGGAACAGATCACTGATGCATGTGGCACTCGAGTGGCAGGGGGAGATCTCTACAGCGCTATTCCGAGTGAAAGGAGAATACACAGTGAGCTGTTCCATCTACATGACATTCTAGAACAGGCACGCCCATGGGTGGGGGGAGAGAGCACTAGGGAAGGAGTGTTGGGGACCTCTGGGGTGATAGTCGTTTGCTCTGTCTTGATGGGGGGAAGGTTGGGCGCGCAGGTGGGGACCTCTGGGGTGATAGTCGTTTGCTCTGTCTTGATGGGGGAAGGTTGGGCGCACAGGTGGGGACCTCTGGGGTGATAGTCGTTTGCTCTGTCTTGATGGGGGAAGGTTGGGCGCACAGGTGCAGCTCATGACGCCGATGCATGTGATTTCCACATTCCACAACAGGCAAATATTACCTGCAAAGAGAAGAAAATAGAACTGTAAACAAATATTGAGTTCTCGTGAACAATGTGCATGAAGTATCAGGGGGAAGTGTACTGATGCCTAAACTGACTTTGAACTAAAAATAATAAAATAAGGTGAATTAGCGGGGGCAGATGGGGAGCTGAAGACAAGAGCGGCTGAGGCCGAGTTTCCCTGCAGCTCCTAGTCCAAGTTTCTCACAAGTGCACACCTCAGGAAGCTACTCACCTGGGGAACCCAGTGGAGTTCCTGGCTGCTGGCCTCGCCCCGGCTGTTGTGAGCACTCGGGGAGTGGAGCAGCAGGCGAAGTCTCTCTGTCACTCTGCCTTTCAGATAGAAAAGAAGGAATCGATTGGTGGAAAGATGGCTGGGGAACTGGCGGATGGTGAGAAAGACATTAGATAAAACTAGTAAAGCCAATTGTAGAATCTAGCTGATGGGTACTCAGTCTTCTCCGTGAAGTTTCTCAACTTTGATATTTATTTCAAACTTTATGAATAAGATACTGGGACAAGAAGTATATTGCAAATTGGGGGAAGTTAATTAATCTTATATTTGAAACTGAAGATCCAGCCAAACAAAACCGGGTTCAAATCCCATCCATTCAGCTTTTCAGCTGGTCACTTAACCTGTGCCCACTGTTAGTTCTGTCATTTACAAAGTGGAAATTATTTTATCTTGCAAGCTTTTGTAAGAGTCAAACTAATACACTCAAGATACCTGCATCCTACAGTGCACATAGCAGGTGACAGTAATTGTGTGTATATGTAGATATATGTTTATATATATATATACCCATGTATATTCATAATATTATACATATATATAACTAAATACTATAATGAAGGGATTCAAAGATGACAAACATTAATATGGACTAGGAAAATCTAAGGAGATTTCATTGCAGTGTGATCTTTTTTTTAATAAATGGAATTTAGACAGAATAAATCAAGGGCATTTGCAGTGGGAGAGGCAGCCCGAGGAGAAGTCTCAAGACAAGAGCGCTGCCAAAAGGGAAAAATTCCATAGGCCAATTATGTCAAGTTGAGTTTATTTCAGCAGTCAAGAACAACAACAAGGAAGGATTTGCACATTGGGCAGCTCCCTGCACCAGGAGGCTCTGGGAACCCCAGCCAGCAGCGTGACCTCAGCAGTTACCGAGGAAGGCAAGAGAGTGCGAAGCAACTGAAGGCTGAAGCGGAGTCAGTCAGTGGGTTAGGGCTTGGGTCACCGCCTGCAAGGCCTCCTGCAACCAACCCCAGCTCAGTCATCGTGATTAAACTCTTGTTGCTCTGGCCTGCCTGACCCACCCTTCAGAACTGTAACATCACGAAACCTGTGTGGTTTTCCCAAGGGGATGAGCCTGTGCTCCAGCAGCCAGTCAGCAGGCAGAGGGGCGTGGTGTTGGGTTGTAGCGGGTAAAGGCACTGCCTGTGACATTGGCATCCCGTGTGGGCTCTGGCTCAAGTCCTGGCTGTCCCACTTCTGAAACATTTCTCTGCGAATGGCCTGGGGAAAATAGCAAAAGATGACCCAAGTGCTTGGGCCCCTGCCACCCACGTGGGAGTCCCAGGTGAAGCTCCCGATGACAGCCAGACTGAGCCCTGGCCACAATGGCCATTTGGGGAGGAGGGAGCCAGAGAATAGACAATCTACCTCCCTCTGTCTTCCTCCCTAAATCTTTCACATAAGTCTATATTTAGAAAGATGCACGTGGACTCCCCAGTCGACTCCCTCCGGGGCTGTCCCGTGTCACGCAGAGGAAAGCCTGCCTCCGTTGCCATCCAGTTCTCCGCTGCTGCTCTCCCTCACCCTGCACCATGCTCCAGCTCATCTGGGCCTCAGGACCTCCGTGCGTGCTGTGCCCTGGGTCAGCATGCTCTGCCCCAACCCCCGACCGTCACATGGCTCCTGATGACATCATCCCAAAGCAGCTCTCCTCAAACATCGAAAATAACTCTGCCGCACGGTCTGCCCGCTTCAGGGTTCTCCCTAGCGTTACCCCTGATGTTGAATCACGTGACATTTCTGCATTGCCTTCTGGCCTGCCTCCCCACTAGAATGGAAGCTGCAAGACATCAGGAGTGGCCTGGCCGCTGTTGCACCTGCCGTACTAAGGCCTGTGAACTGATGTTGCTCACACACTGGCCTTCCCTCTCCTCCCACTGGGAGTCCATGCGCTGGGGGTGAGTTCATGAGGAAAGACCTCTGTCTCGCCAAGAATACTTGCTTGGCTGGAATTTTATTCCTGTGTCCCCTCCAAGATGTGGAGATAAATTAACAAGAAGGCTCAGAGCCTGCCATGCATCAGGTAATAAAGACTCTCAATTCAAAGTATCTTTCTTAACATCTTGCAGCTGGAGACATAAATAAACAAACAAACAAACAAACAAACCACTGTCTTTGGAGTGTAAATGCTTCATCTCACCCCAGCTAATGCTGAGCCATTGGGCATCTTTGGATAATGTAAGTGGGGGCTGTGTCCCCCCAAAATGCCTTGTTCTTGGAAGACACTATAACAGGTTATTTTCAAGTCATTATGATCTTTACTTATTTTTATTGGAAAGGCAGATATACAGAGAGGAGAAGAGACAGAGAGAAAGATCTTCAATCTGCTGATTCACTCCCCAAGTGAATTGGAAATGAGCCAGTCTGAAGCCAGGAGCTTCTTCCAGGTCTCCCACACAGGTGCAGGGTCCTAAGGCTTTGAGCCGTCCTTGCCTGCTTTCCCAGGCCACAAGCAGGGAGCTGGATGAGAAGCAGGGTCCCCGGGACACAAATTGGCACCTATGTGGGATCCCGGTGTGTGTAAGGCAAGGACTTTAGCCACTAGGCTACCGCACAGGGCCCTTGAATCGTTTTTAGCTCCTCAGCTGCCTCCTGTATTAGTCTGGCTTGGAGTGAAGCACTGAGGTGGGCTAACATAGAGAGGTTTGGGGCTGGCATTGTGATTCGGTAGATTAAGCTGCTGCCTGTGGAGCCAAGTGTTTCATATCTGAGCATTGATTTCAGTCCCGGCTGCCCCCTTACTGCTCCAGCTCCCGGCTTACAGGCTGGCAAAGCAATGGAGGACAGCCCAAGTGCTTGGGGTTCTGCACCCATGTGGAAGACTTGCAAGAAGTTCCTGGCTCCTGGTTTCAGGTTAGCTCAGCTCCAACTTGGTGGTCATTTGGGGAGTGAACCAGTAATTGAAAGATCTCTCTCTCTCCCCACCCTCCCCCATCGCTAATCCTTTCAATTAAACACATATTTTTAAAATAAGAGGTTTGCTTAGCTGTTGGTTTTGGAGTATGGATGTCCAGACAGCATGGTGTGGGCCCTCCCCAGCCACGTGGCTCCATGGTCTGTGGCCTTCCTGATGGCCAAGTCCCAGGCAGTACAGTGTATCCCGTGCCGGGGACAGGGGAGGGTGGCGCTGGGTCCAGTCCCTGGGCCTCTCTGCTTAGGAGCCACGGGGACTCACCCTGGGGCTCCCGTTAATGTATAACCTAACTCCAGTCACAGTTCAAAGGCTCCACGTCTCAACACCAGACACGGAAAGGTCCTCCATCTGCTGATTTACTCCCCAAATGGCCGTGGCTTACTTCTTCATCCCGGAAGCACTTTCCAGCTTATCCCTCAGAATGTTCGCATGAGTACCAGCACTTCCCAGTACTTTACATGCCAAAGGAAGGCACCGGGGAGACGCCAGTCATTAACAGCAGAGGGGGCCTTGTGGTTGATTGACACAGCATGCTGCCACGCGCTGCCTAGCCGTGGGTCGCCATGAGCTGCCTGCAGTGTTCTCCAGACTGCAGGATGTAGCTGGCTCTGGTGCTCTGAATGGGGCATCCAGTTCTCTACAGCTCCAGTAATCTGATCTCGGCCCACGGGGGGCGGAAAGGCCCTGCTTCCGGTTCCGGCTGCTTCTCACCGGAAACGGCAGAGAGCCAAGTGCTTGGGCTGCTGTCATCCACAAGGAAGACTGGGCTGAGTCTCTGGCTCTGGCCTGTGCCCCAGGCTCAGCTGTTGCAGACATCTGAGTAGTAAGCCAGTGGGTAGAAGAGTCTCTGTGTGCCAGTCTGGAGAGCAGCAGAGGATGCTGGTGCAGACACTGTGCAGTCAGTAAGGAGAGTGCTCAGACAGCTGAAAACTGCTCCCATGTATGACCTAGTCATTCCACTCCTGATAATATATCCAAAGGAAATGAAATCTGCATATGAGAAAGTGACCTGAAAACCTATACCTACCTATAGGGCCTGGCACGATAGCATAGCGGCTAAAGTCTTTGCCTTGAACGTGCCGGGGTCCCATATGGGTACCGATTCTAATCCCGACAGCCCCACTTCCCATCCAGCTCCCTGCCTGTGGCCTGGGAAAGCAGTCAAAGACGGCCCAAAGCCTTGAGACCCTGCACCCGCGTGGGAGACCCGGCAAAGGTTCCAGGCTCCTGGCTCCAGATCGGCGCAGCTCTGACCATTGCAGTCACTTGGGGAGTGAATCATTGGAAGGTCTTCCTCTCTGTCTCTCATCCTCTCTATATATCTGCCTTTCCGGTAAAAAGAAATAAATGTTAGAAAAAAAAAAACCCTATACTTATACCAGTACAATCCACAATAGCAAAGACATGGAAAAAACCCAGCTGCTGATCGAAAGAGGAGTGGGTAAAGAGACTGTGACACATCTACTCTGCCGAGTACCACACAGCCATAAAAAAGAATGAAATTGTGCCATTTGCAACTAAATGGTCCCAGCTGGAAACCATTATGCCTAGTGAAATAAGCCAACGCTAAAAGGAAAAATACCATATGTTCTGTCTGATATAAGGCAGCATTCATGCAAAATACAAAACGGATATACAGGTGAACAAGTATGTACATATGTTCTTATAGATGAACTGTATAATGGAGACTAGCATGCTGGGAAATGAAGACACTTGGTGTATGCATCCCTAATCCCAAATAAAAGGAGGACTCTCAATGAAACAGTGAAATACACCTTGACAATAGAATGCTAGGTTTCCTACCTTTGTCTATACCTACAACTCCATGACGCACTCAAGTGACAGAATGTTAAATGTATAACTGTTATTGAAGGATTATACTACTATATGATTACAAGGAGAAAAGGGGAGGGGAAAACGAGGAGGGAGAGACGGAGGGGAAGGGGGAATTGCTATACTTACAAAACTGTATCGTAGGAAGTAATTTAAAAAATGCAGTCAAGGGTGACCCAAATCCTTGGGGTCCTATTTCCATATGGGAGACCCAGAAGAAGCTCCTGGCTCCTGGTTTCAAATCAGCTCAGCTCCAGCCATAACAGCCATTTGAGAGGTGAACCAACAGATGGAAGATCTTTCTCCATTTTTCTTTCTTTCTCCATCTTTCTTTCTTTCTTTCTTTCTTTCTTTCTTTCTTTCTTTCTTTCTTTCTTTCTTTCTTTCTTTCTCTCTCTCTCTCTTTCTTTCTTTCTTTCTTTCTTTCTTTCTTTCTTTCTTTCTTTCTTTCTTTCTTTCTTTCTTTCTTTCCCTCTCTCTCTCTCTCTCTCTCTCTCTTTCTTTCTTTCTTTCTTTCTTTCTATAAATCTGCCATTTAAAAAAATTCAAATAGGGCCCGGCGGCGTGGCCTAGCGGCTAAAGTCCTCGCCTTGAAAGCCCCTGGGTCCCATATGGGAGCCGGTTCTAATCCCGGCAGCTCCACTTCCCATCCAGCTCCCTGCTTGTGGCCTGGGAAAGCAGTTGAGGACGGCCCAATGCATTGGGACCCTGCACCCGCGTGGGAGACCCGGAAGCGGTTCCAGGTTCCCGGCTTCGGATCGGCGCGCATCGGCCCGTTGCGGCTCACCTGGGGAGTGAATCATCGGATGGAAGATCTTCCTCTCTGTCTCTCCTCCTCTGTGTATATCTGGCTGTAATAAAATGAATAAATCTTTAAAAAAAATTCAAATAATGGAAGCATAAATCCCTTTTAAAGTCTAAAGTCCCTTTCTACCCATTGCCATCCCTTCCATGTCCCACCCCTTCCATGATCCTGTTTCCTGGAAATGACAGTGTTACCAGTTGGATGGGGTATTCAAAGCTTCTTTTAACACACACACACACACACACACACAGAGTCACTTTATGATCCTTAAAATAGGCTGATGCTAATGGAATTCTATTCTGCACTCTGTTTTGTAACTGGTCCTTCTTACTGGCCGTACCATCTGGACCTGCTTTTCTGCCAACCCGTCGGTCTCTGACACCTTCTTTATAGCCACCCGTCATGCTATAAAGCGAAATCCACTGCATGTTCTAGAATCTGTCGCTGGCATTTGGGCACTGCACTGAATTATTTCACATGGAATGTCCTTGTACCTATATCTCTATGCAGTGAACTGATGCTTCTGAACAAAGGATGGGGTCGAAGGATACTGCAGATTCTCCAGAGAGATAGAACCAACAGGACTGTCTGCCGACACACAGGAGTTACATCTTCTGCACCTGTGCCTGTGACGACGGAAGCTGGGATCCACTCCTGGAGACCAAGGGCTGTCAGGCAGGGACCTGGGAAACAGCCAGTGTTGCCATTTCAAGTCTGAAGGCCAGCTGCCGCAGGGTCCTCGTTGCTTGTGGTGGGCCAGCCTGGAGTACCGGGGGCGGGGGCTGGAGGAAGCCCACCCACATTCCCCAGTGAAAATCACTCCCTCCAATGTCAGCTTCCTCTCAAAGCTTCCCCACAGGTGTGAAATGTGACCACATATCTGAACACAGCAGAATGGACAAGTCCACACATCCAACAAACCACCACAAATGGCACGTTCATTTCAGATGTTGGTGAGGGCTGGCGAATGGCAGGTCCACTGCAGAGCTTGGTGAGGGTTGCCAAATTGCCTTTGAAAAGACCACCCCAAGTCGCACTCACTCAGCCTGGGTTTGGCTCCTGTACCCACTTGGGGACCCAATTCTTGGCTCCTATACCCACGTGAGGACCCAGAAGAAGCTCCTGGCTCCTGGCTTCAGCCTGGCGCAGATCTGGCTATTACGGACAACTAGGGAGTAAAAGACCATATGAAAGACTTCTCTCTCACCCCTCTTGCTGTAACTCTGCCTTTGAAATAAATAAATAAATCTTTAACAATACTTTTAGAGAATACATGTGTCGATGGTGATGTTTAAAAGTTGGGGACCTGGGCCCGGAACGACAGCATAGTGGTTGAAATCCTCATCTTAAACGCCCCGGGATCCCACATGGTCGCCGGTTCTAATCCCAGCCGACCTGCTTCCCATCCAGCTCCCTGCTTGCGGACTGGGAAAGCAGTCGAGGACAGCCCAAAGCCTTGGGACCCTGCACCCATGTGGGAGACCCGGAAGAAGCTCTGGGTTCCTGGCTTCGGATTGGCTCAGCTCCAGCTGTTGTGACCACTTGGGGAGTGAATCAGTGGATGGAAGATCTTTCTGTCTCTTCCTCGCTCTTTAAATCTGATCTGACGTTCCAATAAAAATAAATAAAATCCTTTTAAAAAGGCAATATGTGGATCTTTGTGTATTGCTGGCAAGGATAAAAAAAATGGTGTCGTGATTTCTCAAAAGTTGAACACAGACTGTTCAGTTTCACTTCTAAATGACATGAAGGCAAGGACCCCGAGGGTATCAGCACACCCATGCTGGCAGTAGCATTATTCACAGTTAACCAAAGAGGCAGACAACCGCAGTGTGCATCCACAGAATGGATAAACAAGTGTTCAGGCTTGAAGGAAACCCCACATCGGTGCCAACATGGGCCAACCCTGAAGACACTATGTTGAGTGAAATAAGCCAGGCCTAACAAGACCAACATTTGACTCCACTTACACATGCTGCTTCAAATCAACAAATTTATACACAATAAGTTGGGTGGTGATTGGTAGGGACAGGGAGGAGGAAGTTTGTGCTTCATGGAGAAAGTTAGGACAGATGACAGAGTTCGGGAGACTCGCAGAGTAAATGTACCTGATGCCACAGAGTTACCCTGTTCACAGTGGCTAAAATGGGGGCTGGCACCGTGGCACATCAGGGTACTGCTGCCTGGGTGCTGCTTCAGTTCCCAGCTGCCTCGCTTCTGATCCAGCTCTCTGCTAAGGCACTAGAGAAGGCCGCAGCCGGTGGCCTGAGTGCCTGGGCCCCTGCCACCCCGGCGGAAACCTTCCAACAGGTTGTTGATTCCTGTCTCCCATCTGGCTCAGCCTTGACTGCAGCAGCCACACTGGGAGTGAACCGGTGGACAGGGGATGTCAGTACCTTGCCTTTCAGATAATATTTCAAAAATAGCAACAAAAATAAAAGTAAGATAAGAAGACTCACGTGGAAGTAGGTGTTTGGCACAGTGGTTAAGATTTCTGCTTGGGGAGGACAGGAGGAGGCTTGTATCTCAACCCTGGAGACTCCTGGATCCTCACCAAGGACTACCAGTATGGGCACCAAGGACTACATGCCAACTCCAAGGAGACTACGGGGAACTGGAGTGCCCTCGCAGGCCGAGAACTCTGAGGTCAACCATTCCCTATCAGATTTCCCATACGGGATGGAAGAAGCCAAAATCCTTCCCCCGAGGATCTAATGTCATTGGAACAACAGCCAGGAACCCTGAGCGGTCCTCAGAAACGGAAGAACAGTAAACTTCCTTTGGGACTCGGGAGGGGAGCTTTGTCTGGTCCTAACTTAGTTCCAACTTTGGCTCCCCACCCTCTCGCAATGATCATCAAGGTTGCTCTGGAGCACCCCCCCCCCAAATTAAATCAGATAGACAGAGAGAGACCAATAAGGAAAGCTTAGAACAGACAAGAAACAGTCAGCTTGGACTCCCATATACCTTACTAGGTAGGCCACAAAGATCAGTTACTCCTCATTAAGGAATTGAAAATTTCTCTGCACACCTATCCTAAAACTGTTCTGCTCCTCAATTGTTAACATATGATTTGTTAGAGTTATAAGTCTGTTTGGACTATCCTAAAATTCACGAAGTTCAGTAGAAATACTTCAAGCTGCTAAATGTATAAAAGAAAATAGACAGGGCCCGGCGGCGTGGCCTGGTGGCTAAAGTCCTCGCCTTGAACGCCCCGGGATCCCATATGGGCGCCGGTTCTAATCCCGGCAGCTCCACTTCCCATCCAGCTCCCTGCTTGTGGCCTGGGAAAGCAGTCGAGGACGGCCCAATGCATTGGGACTCTGCACCCGCGTGGGAGACCCGGAAGAGGTTCCTGGTTCCCGGCTTCAGATTGGCACGCACCGGCCTGTTGCGGCTCACTTGGGGAGTGAATCATCGGACAGAAGATCTTCCTCTCTGTCTCTCCTCCTCTCTGTATATCTGGCCGTAATAAAATGAATAAATCATTTTTTTTTTTAAAAAAAAAGGGGGTGGGGAGAACCCAAGTACCTATGAAACTGTGTCACATAATACAATGTAATTAATGAATTAAAAATAATAAATAATTTAAAAATAATAAAAAATTATCAAAAGAAAAAAATAGAAGACAGCTGAGTAGTATCCTATAATTATTTTAAGGTGTATAGCAGCCGGTTGTGTGTAAACTATGATTGAAATGTCAATGAAGCAGTCACAGGATGTGGTTAAGAACTTGCATTTTCTAACATACTGGTCACTCACTACCATGTCAATTAACTTGATGATGTTGTAAATTGTTGTTGAAGTTGTGTAGTGGCTTTTCATTGGAGGGGATGTTATTCTGCCAGCTCTACTTTCAGACCAAGGATGGTCTCCCAATGAAACTGTTTAATTTATCTGGACAATTAGATGCCTGACTCTCTGCATGGTCCACAATGAAGGAGTCATGACCGGTTATGAGCTGTAATACTGTAATAATATGGAGAAATTCAGTTTGAGAGGAGGGTTTGGGGGAATCCCAGAACCTATGGAACTGTGTCATAAAATGAAATAAATGTAGTTTAAAAAAACAGAAAAGATTTCTGCTTGGAACCCCTGATCACAGGCCTAAAGCCTGACTCCAGCCCAGGCTCGGCTGCCAGTGCAGCTCCTCCTGAGGTGGAGTCTAGGGGGCAGCAGCGGACGGCTCAAGAACCTGGGCTATGGCTCCCCTTGCGGGAGACCTGGATTGAAATCCCGGCTCCTGGCTTCCACGGCCCTGGCTGCTGTGAGCATCTGGGAGTAAACCAGCAGGTGGAAGTGCACTCTCTACCCCTCATATAAAAAGAAAATAAATCCTTGATTGGTCGGGCCATTATCTTGCAGCTGGTGCTGCAGAATCTTTTATGTTAGAGATTCCAATCATGGATCCTTTTTTTAATATATATTTTTTTAATTTGAAAGGCAGATTTATGGAGTGAAGGAGAGACAAAGAAAGAGGTCTTCCAACTATTGGTTCACTCCCCAAATGGCCACATTGGCCAGTGCTGAGCTGATCCAAAGCCAGGGCCAGGAGCAGGAGCACCTATGTGGGTGCAGGATCCCAAGGCTTTGGACCATCCTCTGTTACTTCCCTATACCTCAAGCAGAGAGCTGGAAGGGCAGGCAGGGCACAAACCAGTGCCCATATGGGATCCCAGTGCTTGGAGGTGGAGGATTAGCCAATTGAGCCATCACCCAGAGTATGCTGGTGCTGCAGGTGCAAGATTAACCTGCTACCCCACCCCATCACATCTCTCTCTTTTCATAGAGAAATGCTCATGTTTTTGTCTGACCAGGGAGGAACACATGTGCCTGGGACCATGAGGGTGCACACGTGTGCTTTTGCCACAGCTCCCAGGCTCTGCTTGCCCCAATATCTAAGAGACCAGTTGATTCCTATGAACCTTGTTGAGTTTAATATTTGATTCATACTCCGTTTCCGGGAAAACAACTGAAATCAGGAGAAGTGAAGCATAAAGAGGTAAATTCTGCACTGACAGTTGAGGCCGTTTCTAAGCCTGCGGAAGCCCCGCGGTGGCAGCCGTGGACTGGAGAATTGTGCATATTTTACTACTACGCACACCGAAACAATCCACGCATGCAAGACTTTCAACCTTCTCCAAGCATTATGCATAACAGATGAGTGGATTATGAAATTGTCGTGTATAATTTGAATTTGGTGGTTTTCATGTTCTTCAGCTGTCATGGTCTACTAGTCAATGTGAAGTGCCTTCAGAGACAATAGTAAACGGTGACTTCACCTGTCGTCAGACGGCGCCACAGCAGTCTTGGCCACGGGGGTTGCTGGCGCTACTTTAAAACCTGGCAAAAACAGTGCTAAGCCAGACAGTAGCAGCAAGTGCCCCCCCACTGTCATGCTCTGTTGAAAAAGTTGCATGAGCCAAGCGCGCCTTCCAAGACTTTCCATAAGCAGCAGCGCACGTGGGTGTGAAGGTGGGGCTCCCGGGGAAGCCTGGTGGTGGGTGGCTCTGACAGCCTCTGAGGGAGTGAAGCCAGCCGACACAGGGCACTCGCTGGGCGCCAGGTGCCGCGTCAGCATCCCTCTGGTGAAGTCTTGTGAGCTGCCACAGACCCTCGCTTGCTGGGGTCACATTCGGGTGCAGTGCAGAGCTGGGGATTGTGGCAGGACAGTCTGGTAGATGCTCACGCACCCCTGCATGGGCACAGTAGCCAAAGCGCCTGGCACCTGCGTGTTGCCGCCTCCTTCCACCCCGCTTCTTCCTGTCCATCTGTACCTGCATCAGTCGGCCCTTCTGTGATCTTGAAACATTTCTTGTCTTGCTTAACCTTTCACTAGTTGGAAGGTGCTTTCTTGGCATCAGTATCTAGCCTGTAGGATGGGATCCTAAAGCTGAAGCCAGCCAGGATGAATTCTGGGAAATAGCTTACTAAATAAACTGCATCCAACTGTGACAACATGTGTACAGCTTCAAAGGTAAATGGAGATTTTTTTGTCTCTAAAGGAAGCATTTGTGTTCCTGTTCATTTGACTTTTTTTTAGTGTCTTTTTTTATTATATATATTATTTTATTAATTATTTTGCAGTTTCATAGGCTCTGGGAATCTCCCCACCCCTCCCCACGCCCCTCCCCCCTGGTGGATTCCTCCACCTTGATGCAGTATTACAGTTCAAATTCAATCAAGATTCTCTCGTTGCAAACATATACCAAGCATAGAGTCCAGCTACTTATTGTCCAGATAGGTTGAACAGTTTCTTGGGGAGACCATTTCTGGTCTGAAGTTAGAGCTGGTAGAATATCATCACAATCAATTAAGAGTCCCAATATAACATCAACAGCAATTTGCAATATTATGGAATTGACATGGTTTTGAGTAACCAGTATGTTAAAAAAAAAAAAAAAAAAAAAGCAAGTCCTAACCACAACCTATGATGAGCTCATCGACATTTCAATTTTAGTTTATATTCAGGACCGGCTGCTATATACCTTAAAATGGCTATAAGGGGGCCCGGCGGCGTGGCCTAGCGGCTGAGGTCCTCGCCTTGAACGCCCCGGGATCCCATATGGACGCCGGTTCTAATCCCGGCAGCTCCACTTCCCATCCAGCTCCCTGCTTGTGGCCTGGGCAAGCAGTTGAGGACGGCCCAATGGGACACTGCACTCGCGTGGGAGACCCGGTAGAGGTTCCAAGTTCCCGGCTTTGGATCGGCGCGCATCGGCCCGTTGCGGCTCACTTGGGGAGTGAATCATCGGACGGAAGATCTTCCTCTCTGTCTCTCCTCCTCTGTGTATATCTGGTGGTAATAAAATGAATAAATCTTTAAAAAAAGCAAAAAAAAAGCAATCACAGAATCTACCCCAAAATAGAACCACAGCTGGCTGTTTTTAAAAAAAAAATGGCTATAAGGTACCATTCAGCTGTCTCGTGTCTATTTCATTTTAGTATTTAGCCATTTGTTGTGTTGAAGTATAATTTTGCTGATCTTGGCAGATTTTAGGATAATCTAGACTGGCTTGTAACTCTAACAAGATATTTGTCGACATTTAAGGTGCAGAACATTTTTTTTGGGGGGGGGGGGGTCATGTGCGTGGAGCAGGGGGACACTCCAGAGTGGAGCAGGTGGTAAGGAGGAAGCTTGGATCCCAACCATGAAGACTCCCAGACCTTCACCACAAACTATTAATACGAGCAACAAGGACTATATCCCAACTGCCAAGGAGGCCACAGGGAATTGGATGCCCTCGGAGGCCGAGTACTCTGAGGTCACCCACCCCCAACCGGAGCTTCCGCAGGGGATGGAAGAAGTCCAAACACTACCGCGCAGAAACCAACGTCATCGGAAAGACAACCAGAAGCCCTGAGCGGTCCTCACAAACAGAAGAACAATAAATGTTCTTCGGGACCAGGGAGGAGAGCTTTCTCTGGTCCGAGCCTGGCTCCACCTCTGGACCCCCGCCCTCCCTCGCAATGACCATCGGAATCGCTTCGAAAACCCCTCACAGCAAACAATCATGCAAACTAAAAAAAACCTAAAATAAATAGACAAACAACAGAAAGTAGAGCTTGAAATCTGACAGGAAAGAGCTGGTGTGGATTGGCTCATGCCTCGCTGGGTGGGACACAAAGATTAGTTACTCCTCACCGTGGTGTTGAGGATTTTCCTGCACACCCCCCTCATTTGACTTTTTTAAGATTTATTTATTTTATTTTTTAAAGGTTTATTGTATTTCTATTGGGAAGTCAGATATACAGAGAGGACAGACAGAGAGGAAGATCTTCCGCCCGATGATTCACTCCCCCAGCGGCTGCAATGGCTGGAGTTGAGCCAATCCAAAGCCAGGAGCCAGGAGCTTCTTCCAGGTCTCCCATGTGGGTGCAGGGTCCCAAGACTTTGGCCATCCTGAACTGCTTTCCCAGGCCATGGACAGGGAGCTGGATGGGAAGTGGGGCCACCAGAATTAGAACCGGCGTCCAAATGGGATCCTGGTGTATCCAAGGTGAGGACTTTAGCTGCTAGGCTACCGTGCCAGGCCCTTACAATTTATTTATTTACTTGAAAGGTGGAGTTACAGAGGCGGGGAGAGAGAAAATTTTCCAACCATATGTTCATTCTCCTAATGGCCTCAACAGCCAGGCTGGACTAATCCAAAGCTCAGGAGCTTCTTTCAGGTCTCCCTTGTGGGTACAGAGGACCAAGGACTTCACCATCCTCTGCTGCTTTCCTAAGCACATCAAGCAGGAAGTTGAATTGGAAGTGGAGCAGCCAGGACTCAAACCAGCACCCGTATAAGGTGTTTCACCTACTATGCCAGAATGCCAGCCGCCCATGTCATTCACTTTTAATTTCTCATTTACTTAAAATGTATCTGTCCTTATTTGCTTTTAAAAAATATGAAAGGGGCAGAAGAAACAGGGTTGGGGGACTCTTTGTGGCTGACTGGCACACAGGGGAAATCATTTTCTTAGAGACCTACAATGGCCAAATTATGACTTAACTCTATGATAAACTAACTACTGCGTAAACATTCAGTCATCTTGCAATTAAAGATTGTTTTGTTTGTTTATTTTTAAAGATTTATTCAGTTTATTACAAAGTCAGATATACAGAGAGGAGGAGAGACAGAGAGGAAGATCTTCCGTCCGATGATTCACTCCCCAAGTGAGCCGCAACAGCCGGTGCACGCCAATCCAAAGCCGGGAACCAGGAACCTCTTCCAGGTCTCCCACACGGGTGCAGGGTCCCAAGGATTTGGGCCATCCTCAACTGCTTGCCCAGGCCACAAGCAGGGAGCTGGATGGGAAGTGGAGCTGCCGGGATTAGAACCGGCGCCCATATGGAATCCCGGGGCGTTCAAGGCGAGAACTTTGGCCGCCAGGCCACGCCGCCGGGCCCGACATAGCAACTTTTAAAGTCCCCAACAGTTCTGCTTCTATTCCAGTTCCCTGCCAATGGCCTAGGCAAGCAGCCAATGATGGGCGAAGTACGTGGCACATGCAGATGACACTCCTGGCTTCGGATTGGCCCAACCCTGGCAATGTGGAATGGGTTAAGCTGCTAACTCTAACAGCAGCTTTGCACTGGGGAAACTGGCTCACTGGGTCTGCTCCACTCTCCTGCTGAACCCGGGAAAGCAGCAGCAGACAGCCGTAATGCCTGCACCCCTGCTGCCCATGTGGGAGACCAGGAGAGGGCCAGTCCTGGCCATCACAGCCATTTGGGGATAAACCACCTGTTTCTTTAAAAACTCTAGTTTTCAAATACACAAACCTGTATTTTCCATGTGTCTTATTTTTGGAATGATTTACATTTGCTAGTCTTCCACCTGCTTGTTCACTCCCCCCAAACCTCCAAGAGCCAGGGGTTCAGCCAAAGCAAAGCAGGGGGGCAGGACTCCCTCCATCTGGGTCTCCAAGTGCTTGGGCCATCACCTGCTGCTTTGCAGGTGCACGTCACCAGGAAAGATGGGACTGAGACAAGACTCAGAACCAGGTACCCCAAAGGCATCTTGACCACTGTGCCAATGCCTACCCCATCCTCCATATTCTGGGAGGATGTCTGACGATGGTATGTCCGGTTAACTACTCATTGCTCAGGACTATCTGAGAAGGCACTTGCCCACCTCCCCCCAACACGGTTTTCTCAAATATAGGAACAATTGTCTTAGAAGTTTTGCTCTCACAACTGAAGGACCATTTAGGTAATTTTGCCCTACAGAACAATGTGTAGCCTTAAGACTGCTAAACACCTGAGTCATTAGCCAGATACAGTAGGCAGGTAGGAATTTGTATTTCTGAAATTCTTTACCTATAAGTAAAAAATAACCCCAATTTTTTTTTTAAAAGAAAAACCAACCATTCCCTCAATATATGTTCAAAACCACTAAAGCAATCTTATTTCTGAGCACTTAAAACTCCAAGGGCTTGAGGACTATTACAAACTGATCACAGCATTAAAATTCCCATTTTCCAATTCCCATTACATCTTTCAATACTTCAAATGCCACACTTGTGACATGGAGAACCGTGCAAGGCAGCCACAAGGAGTCAGTTTAAGTTTACCTTCTCCCAATCCTAGGGAACCAATGATTATTTTCTTCTGAGAGTTAGACTTCCCTAATAAACTGTATTCACACAGTTTCAAAGTATGTATTTATATGTTCAAGAATTATTTTATTCCTTCAAATTTGAAGTAACTCTGGAATAATCAAATACAAAAATTCACAAATAAAAGAATCCAAGCTCAATGATAAACCATTGGTTCACAACTGAGATTTTATTGGTATTGAATCAGTACACGGACATTTCAATTTGTATACAATGCTTAACATACGTACCAAGAGTCTAACAAGCCGTGAATTGTCATTTTTGAAGTTATTCCAGTGACTTTCCAGCTCTGAATTTGGAGGCAGCCCTCCTGGAAGAGGCTACCAAGTACCAGTGTCTGCCGTTGCTGTCACGGAATCCCACCCACTCACGACTGAACATCACATACACGACACGCAAGTCTTCAGTCTTTCACAGCACGTTAACGATTAGGAACCCTGGACTCCCACAGCCAAAGGTGTAACGGGTGCACGGTTCTGACACAGCAACAAGGAGTGGTTTACTGTAGGAAACAGCTCTACTGACCAACACGGGAGAAGCAACTGAAAATTTCCAAGACAGATGAAATGCACAATTTTGACTCCGAATTGCCATTTGGTATGCAGTGTGTCATAGGATAGAAAAACCACCCACCTATGGAATGTGAAGCTGACACCCAGACAAGCTGAGCCTCCCCTAATTCAATATCCCACTATTTTCTGGTTGTACCAAAAAATAAACAACCAGCAATGATTTCACCTCTTAAAAAAAATCATTTACACTTAAAAAAATGGGATGAGGTGGGCTTCCCTCCTTAAAAATGTTTCTAGAGCTACTAAAAAACTTGCATTTACAAAATAGTTGATAAAAATATTCCTCTGGATTGTACAAGAAGGGAGACAGGGAGCACTGATAAGACGTGGTGTGTGGCATTAATCGGACTTCGCTTCCTTCTCCTCGGCTTCGTCAGAGGCGGGACTCTGCAAACAAGGAAGAGCGGTCACTTCTCACTGTGCTCACCGCTGTCCAATTACACCTTCATCATTCCCAGATCACAAACAGCCGAGACCTGCCTACAGTCGGAACGATCTGCCACGGCCCATCAATGCAGGCAGCACGCCCAGCGCGAAGACAGGCACCACTGAACGATGCAGCTGCCCCCAACCCCACCCAAGCTCATCCCGCGCAATGTGCTGCCAGCCAGGTACTTCCAGCTGCTCATCACGCGCAATGTGCTGCCAACCAGGTACTTCCAGCTGCTCATCCCGCGCAATGTGCTGCCAGCCAGGTACTTCCAGCTGCGGTGTTCCCTGCTGATTTTATGCTTGCCTCCAAGCACTTCCCAGAGCTGTCTACGGTGGCTAAGTGTCTTACAGACAACACATCTGCTGGAACATCTGGTGTGTTCAGCATGTGCTGTGGGCACAGGGGCCCTTGGCCCTACTCGCTAAGACAGTGTGGGAAGCTTAGCACACAACGCTGCCGACACAGGAACCAGGAACGGTCGCAGAGCATGCTCTGCAAGGTGACGTTCTGTTGGAACTGATCTTGGCATCATGCACTTTAAGTGGTTGGAACCAGGAAGGAAAATGTTGCAAAGTTTGGATAAATTTTGAGTGCCGATTAGTTGAGATCTCTAAAAGTTGATTCACGCATCAAAGGTTACAAACACTGTGACTGACGTCTACTGGTAAGACAAAGCTGCTCCCTTTCAATGAAGATGCAGGACAGAGGTCCCGATTCGCTTCAGCCAGGTTACTTGGTCCTGCAAGGGTACTTGGTCCTAACTAAGAGGCTACTTTTAAGGATAAAACCAAAACACTTTCTTCATTACAAACAAAAGTGAGAAAAGCACTCAAAAGATTCAAATGCAAACAAGGCGATTTTTTAAAATTTCAAGTCAGAGTGATGTTGTAGAACAGTAAGCTAACCCTGCACCCCTTGGCACTGGTATCCCCCACAGGCCAGTTCGCGTCCTGATGGCTCCACTTCTCACCAGGCTGCCTACTTGGGGCGTGGGAGAGCAGCCGAGCATGGCTGGCTCTGGTACCACTTGGGAGATCTGCAGGGACCTCCAAGCCCTTGGCTTCCCATTGGCCCAACTCTGGTTGCTGTAGTTACTTGTGGGAGTAAACCAGCGGATGGAACTGTTTCTACATCTCCTCTGTAAAAGCTGCCTTTCAGTGCCTGGTGTGATGGCTAGTGGCTAAAATCCTCGTGCTGCACACCTGGGATCACACGTGAGCACCAGTTCATGTCCCAGCTGCTCCGCTTCCCAGCCAGCTCCCTGCTTGTGGCCTGGGAAAGCAGTGGAGGACGGCCCAAAGCCTCAGGAGCCTGCACCGGCGGGGGAGACCCAGAGGAGGCTCCTGGCTCTGGATTGGCTCGGCTCTGGCCATTGAGGCTTCTTTGGGCGTGAACCAGCAGAGAGAAGATCTTTTTCTCTGTATCTCCTCCTCTCTGCAAATTTTTTTTTTAAGATTTATTTTTATTGAAAAAGCGGATATACAGAGAGGAGACAGAGAAGAAGATCTTCCGTCCAATGGTTCACCCCCCCAAGTGACTGCAACAGCTGGAGCTGAGTCAATCCGAAGCCAGGAGCCTTTCCAGGTTCCCACGCAGGTGCAGGGTCCCAAGGCTTTGGGCCATTCTTGACTGCTTTCCCAGGCCACAAGCAGGGAGCTGGCTGGGAAGTGGAGCTGCTGGGATTAGAACTGGTGCTCATGTGCGATCCTGGTGCAAGCAAGGCAAGGACCTTAACCACTGCGCTATCGCGCCAGGCCCTGCAAATCTTTCAATAAAAATAAAAACCTGCTTTTCAAATGAAAATATATCTCAAAAAATAAATAAATAAATAAAGCCAGATATAAAAACGATCCTCCCAACTACTTAGTGCATTAAATCTGCCAAAACTCACACAAAGCACATGAATTGGGTGCACTGAACCCCTCCTTCCGGTCAGAGCCATGGAGCACTCTTCCAGGACCTAGAACACTGCCTGCCTGCCTCAGTGTACCCAACTGCCCCCATCGGCAGGCACCTCTCACCTCCTCGTTTTTAGTGTCTCCGTTTTCTGCAGGCACGTCCTCCTTGGTTTCCTGGTTGGCCAGCTCGGCCTGCTTGCCCTTCGCCCCTCTCCTTCCCTTGGCCTGCACCTTCTTGTCCGACGACTTCTCCTACAACACAGTACCAGACCAGGATGGCAACGCCACTCGCACGGTTTGTCTTGCTGCAGCATGGCTGCCATGGTCACTTACTGTTCATCACACACCGGGGTTAGTTACCCCAAGACGCCGCTAACAAGACCACTGAGGGAACTCCCAGGAAACAGCATCCAGCCTTGACTGAGAGCTCCTCTGCACCCCACGGGGCGGGAGGCGTCGGGAGCTCCGGATTCTCTTCAGCATCCAGAACTGCCCAGTGGCCGCTGGCCTGCCAAGACTCTCCTCCACCCATCAAGGCCACGCAGCTGACCATAGGCCGCGTGCTGTATGGCCAGCTTCCCTAATCTGCTAGCTAACCTCCGGATAGCAGGAGCAGCCACAGGGACTGGTGAACTGATCGCTGTTGTGGAGGTCTGACAATCACACAATGTCAAATTCAAAACTACTGGGTATTAGCATTGCAGTAATTTAACATTCGCTGCCAATGAAAACTGCAGCTACGGACAACTGCTACATCACCAGAGTCCCCAAGAGATGTGGAGCAACACCGAGAGGTGCAGGCAGGACCAGGCAGGACCAGGCAGGACCGGCAGCCTCTGCGTGGGGTCCAGCGAAGACTAGGGGAACTGGTGCTGCGTGGAAAGGAAAATATTCCTAGTGCCACCCTTGCCTTTCGGTGAAAGTTGAAGTGACACGCTGGTCCAAACACCTGCTGCTTTTCCGGACAGCAAAAAAAAAAAAAAGGAAAAGAAAAAGACCACCGGGGATAAAATCCGAACTGTTCTCAATTAAAACTTTCTTACAGCAAATAGTTACACACGAATGACAAACATTTCCTAAGAAAAGTAGAAACGATGGTGAGCGTAACACATTGGCCCGGCTTCCATGGAATGTTTTCATGGCACTCTGACTTCGTGTTTCTGGTGTGAAAAACTGTATGGATGCAGCATGCTTGTATCTCCTTCAGTATTTTTCAAAAGGACGAGAACAAGGAAGTTTGTATTGAAACGTGTGCGTGAGGAAGGCTCTGGTTTGTATCTCCAATCCAGCAGGGCCGTCAGCTTTCCCATCACCGTGCCCACGTGGAGCCCGGCCACGCAGCACTCACCCCTACGCCCACTACACTCCCAGCCCACCCGCCTCCCGGCCCGGGGCATCCCTTCCCAAAGTCCCACGCCTGCCTGGCACCCTACCTTGCCAGCTGCCTTCTTGGGCTTCGCATCCACCTTTGCAGGAGCCGGTTTCTAAAACGCAAAAACAAACACAAAACAGCCCAAGAACAACAAGCCCGCCCCGCGCCCGGCCGCCCGCAGACCAGGCCCCCCGACCCCACGCGGGACGAGAGGATTAGGCGCTCGCTCCACTTACAGCCGACAGCCTGGCCGATCTCCTCTTAGGCTTGGAGAGAGAGAGACAGAGAGCAGAGTGACCGAGGCGGCCCGCCCACGCGCACTCCCGCACGCCCTCCCGCCCACCCGCGCCCACCACTCACCTCCTCCTTGGCCGCCCCTTCGGCAGAGCTGACCTGCGGGGACAAGCAGAGGCGCCCAGTGCCCGCAGCCCGCCCGCCTGCCAGAACAATGCCCGGCCGCGTGACGTCAGCCCCGCCGCCCCTCTCCGGCGGCCCCCCTCGGGGTCCCCGAACGTTCCAGAAGGCCCGCTCCCCGCACCGCCCCGAGCGCGCGCCGCAGTCCCCGGCGGGCCGTCTGCGGGGTCCCGCGCGGCCGCCGTGGGCGCGGCGCGGCCTGGCCCTCACGCGGGAGCGGCGAGCGCGGGCGGCGGCGCCCGGGCGGGAGGGCGTGTGCGCGCGTGCGGGCCGCGGCCGCCCCTCACCTTCCTCTTGGGCATCTTGGCGGCGGGAAGCGCGCGTGGCGGGGTGCCTGCGGGCCGCGGCGCGCGCCGAGAGCCTTCACGGAGCCGGGCTGGCCTGGCCGCTGCCGCTCCTCCCGCCGCCCGAGCTGCTGGGACCCGCGGCGGGGGCGGTGGGAGAACCGGATGGAACCGGATTGGGAGCCCGCCCCCTCCTCCTCCTCCCTCCCCGGCCGCGGGCTCCCCGCCGCCCGGGCCGCCCCCCGCCCCCCATTGGCTGCGGGGCCCACCCCGCCGCGCGCGCGTGCCGCAGCCCGCGCCCGGAATAGGCGAGGCCGGCCGTCACTCGACCCCGCCGGCCCGCCCCCCGCGCCGGGGCGCCCCCACCCCTTCCCGCCATCTCCCGGGGCCCCCGACCCCGCGCAAGGGTGGGTGGGGAGGCGGGGCGCCCCGAGGCCGTGGGGCCTCACGGTAGTTGGTTTGAAGCGGAGCTGCAAAGTGCGGTCTGCGCGCTCATTGGCCGGGGCGCGTCACGTGGCGCGTGACGCGGCCCCGCCCACAAGCCTCCGGTTACCTGGGCGCCTGGCCGGCCTAGCTCAGGTGGCGCTCGGGCCCCGGCCGTTCCAGTCAGAAGTCCTCGCGGAGCGGCACCGCACACCGGGCTGCGGGGCAGGGAGACGGGCCGGCGGGAAGGCCGTCCTCAGGCGCACCGCCTCCTCGGCTTCGCAGGCCTGTGGAGACCGGACTCTGCGCAGGCGCCAGAGCAGAGGCCGTGGGAAGGCGCGCGGGAGCTCGCCCACGCGTGTGCGGGCCCTTTAGAAACCAGGCGCTCGCCTTAGAGTCTTCAAAGTTGATCCAGGCTTCGGGCCTAGAAAGAGAAATCAAAAGCCGGAACTTCTTGGGAAAAGTTCTGATTTTTTTAGACATGTCTCTTTGAAGAAACAGGGCTCCCCGCCCCACTTGTTTGCACCCCAAAAGTCCAGGACCCGGAGTTGTCAATCCAGGTTCAAATTCCATGATTGGAGCTGTGACCACTGCCTCCTCTCGGGGAGTGACTGAGCAGGAAGGCGGGACTGGAACCGGGACTCGAAGGCTGCTGGTACTGGCCGGAGTCTTTCTGGTCCAGCGTGTGTTCATCGCTAAGATAAAGAAACCATTGCTTCCGCAGGCCGTGCTTGCGTCACAGGTGGTGGCTTAGCCGGCCGGCCGTGATGCTGGCTTCCCCTATGTCTCAGTTTGAAATTGCAACTTCCTATTCCTTATCTGCCTCCCCCACCCCGCCCTCTATAAGCATCTGCTGTGTTGTCTCGAAGCAGTACCAGGGGTTACCCCTAGGACAGACAACTGGGCAGGGCGGGGATAATGGCTACTGCTCTTATGTGATGTGTGCCCCTCTGCCGCTGCATGCATGCATTGAACATCAGATGTAGCAGCCCTGTTTCCTGTGCCGGGCACCATGAAGACGCTTGTTACGGAGGGAGAAAGGTCCAGGAGTAGGTGTTAGGTTTTAAAGGCACTTGAAGGTCTTACATTCTTACGCACAGCTAATTCCCGCAGCCCAGTCCTCTTTTCTTTTTTTTTTTTTTTTTTAAAGATTTATTCATTTTATTACAGCCAGATATTACAGCCAGATATACACAGAGGAGGAGAGACAGAGACGAAGATCTTCCGTCCGATGATTCACTCCCCGAGTGAGCGCAACGGCTGGTGCTGCGCCGATCCGAAGCCGGGAACCAGGGACTTCTTCCGGGTCTCCCACATGGGTGCAGGGTCCCAAGGCTTTGGGCCGTCCTCGACTGCTTTCCCAGGCCACAAGCAGGGAGCTGGGTGGGAAGTGGAGCTGCCGGGATTAGAACCGGCACCCATTTGGGATCCTGGTGCGTTCGAGGTGAGGAATTTAGCCGTTAGACCACGCCGCCGGGCCCCTAAAGTCATTTTAGTTCATTTGCACAAAGCTTCCATGCTGGAACAAATGATGCATCCCCCGCAACTCCACAACCTGTGGACATGCTCTCTCATGTAGCAAAATCACTTTGCAGATGTGTCTAAGCTAAAATTTTATTATTATTATTTAAATATTTAATTATTTTTATTTAATTAGAAGCAGATTTACAGAGAGGAGACAAACACAGAGAGAGAGAGACAGAGAGACAGAGAGACAGAGAGACAGAGAGACAGAGGGAGAAAGAAAGAAGAGAAATCTTCGATCTGCTGGTTCATTCACCCAAATGGTTGCAATGACTTAAGCTGAACCTATCTAGAGCCAGAAGCCAGGAGCTTCCTCTAGCTCTCCGACATGGGTGTAGGGGCCCAAGGACTATCCGCTGGTGCTTTCTCAGGCCACAAGCAGGCAGCTGGATGGGAAGTGGAGCAGTAGGGACTCAAACCAGCTCTGATATGGGATGCTGACACTGGCAGTAGGAGGACTAGCCTATTAAACCACTATGCCATCCCTAAATAAAGTCTTTTTAAGAGAGGAGATTATGCTGACTTATCTAAGGGGATAATCATAAAGCTCTTTTTTTCTTCTTGAAAAGGATTTGTTTATTTTTATTTGAAAGGCAGATTTACAGAGAGGAGACAGCAAGAAGGAGAGAGAGAGAGAATATCTTCCATCTACTGGTTCATCTCCCCCATGGTTGCAATGGCCTGAGCTGAGTTAATTCAAAACCAGGAGTCAGGAGTTCTCCTAGATCTCCAAGTGGGTGCAGGAGGACTAACTTGCTATGCCACGGGGACAGCTCCTAATCATGTAGTTCTTAGAGGGCCGTGAGCTCAGGAATACGGGCATCTCTGGACGTTACAGAAAGGAGGGGGAGTAGACGGCCCTTCCGCCTCCAGGAGCAAGGCGACCCTGGCAGCACTTTCACTTTGCGCCGCCTGAGTTGCACTTCGGATTTCTGACCGCTAGACCTATACAGTAATGGATCTGTGTGACTTGAAGTGATGCATTTGTGGCTATTGATTATAGCAACATTAGGAAACGAGCTGCGTCTGCTACCTTAGGCTGCGCTTGCCCTGGACTGGTTCACACGCACATGTTCTGGCTCTCATGTCTTCTTTCTGCATGTTAGTATGCTAATTCAGCCTCCAAGTGTTGATGTTGGTTCTGCTGGCCAGGCATGCAGAGGAGAGCTGAGTTGTTCAAACTGGACAGCTTGTGACCACCCAGTACCCACAGTCCTCTCCCAGCCCACGAAGAGCCTAGGACACTCTCCAGTGTCAAACTCCTGCACGGGGCAGTGTTATGGCAGTGTGGGTTTGTTAGAGTGTGGGTAAAATGTTAGAATGATAGAATGTTAGAATGTTACAATGGAATGTTTTTATTGGGCAGTGTGCTGAGAAAACTGGTACTTTGCTAGGCCAGGAGGCGCCTGGACTCTGGGAGGATTCTGCTTTATTGATAAATCTGTTCTTTGCTGCCCTGCAACCTGTGGTCTATCAGCTAACCCAGGGGCAGGAGGGCAGGTCCCATGAACAGGAGGAAGCTAAGGGTGTGACAACGGGATAAGGCATAAAGATAATGGGTGTGAGAATGGAACAGACTGCCTGCGCCTGGAGGCCATAAAAAAATTAACACGTCTAAGGTTGTCACTTTTGATGTATGTCTCAGCCCAAAAGGGCCTATATTATCTTCTGTGTGGGGCTAGCTTGCGGTCTGACCCCGCTCGGCTGGCCTGCGTGCCTCAAGTGCGGTCTGACCCCAGCATGCTGGCACAATTAACTGTGTCTGCTGTTTGCATTACCAGTGAGACTCTGTCGTTCTCTGGGGGTTGACTAGCTCACACCCTAACGTCCAGGGGGCTCTAGCCCGGACCCTAATAGGTCAAGCCTTCAACCCAAATGAGTTCTAGTGTGAATCCCAGCAGCTCCCCTTCTAATCCGTCTCCCTGTTAATGAGCCTGGGAATGCTAGCCATGTGGAAAACCTGGATTGAATTCCAGGCTCCTGTCTTGGGCGCAGCTTAGCCCTGACCCAGGCCTGCCACTGTGGCTCTCTGAGATGTGAACCAGCAGAATCAAGCTCTATCTCCTTGTCTTTCTGTAATGTTGTCTTCCAAATAAATAATAACAAAAGTCCTTAACCCTGCTTGCCCCACCAGGAGTCACCTGGTCTGTCCTGGGATCGGCTGGGCGGGGTCTGGCGGGACCTTTATCTTGCAGCTGAACTGCAGAGCCTGCGGTGCACGAGGGGGTTTGGGATGAAGCGCCTCAAGTCTTCCTGGGCGGTTGTAACCCCACCTGCGTCTCCAGTGGCTAGCGGAGCCCAGCCTGGCCGTGACCAATGACTGATCCAGCCGCAGGCGCCAGTCCTGGGCTGTATTCTGCCCTGTGCTACAGCCATCTCCCTGCCACCATGCCCTTTCAGGGGTAAGAGTCACCCCACTGCCATTAAATCCCATCACGTGGCATGTTTTCTTGAAACAGAAGTCTGTGGAACCACACCTCGCATAATTTTAAGCAGGAGTCTCCAAGTGCTGGCATCCCATATGGGTGTTGGTTCTAATCCTGGCAGCTCCACTTCCCATCCAGCTCCCTGCTTGTGGCCTGGGAAAGCAGTCGAGGATGGCCCAAGGCATTGGGACCCTGCACCTGCGTGGGAGACCCGGAAGAGGTTCCTGGTTCCTCTCTGTATATCTGACCTTGTAATAAAAATAAATAAATCTTTAAAAAAACAACTTTTTAAATCTGAACGGCAGTTACAGAAAGAGATCTTGCAGCTGCTGCTGGTTCACTCCCCCAAACAGTCACAATGACGGGACCTGGGCCTGCCAAAGGCAGGAGCCAGGAGCTTCTTCCCGTCCCCCACGTGGGTGCAGGGGCCATCTTCCCGTGCTTTCTGGACCATGAGCATGGAGCTGCATCTGAGTGGAGCAGCTGGGACTTGAACCAGCGCCCACATGGGATGCCAGTGAGGCAGGCAGAGGCTTTACTTGTTACACCAAAGTTTTGGGATTCTTAAACTGCTAAAATCTCCAAAATTATCACAGGCACATTATAACCAGTGCCTGCTGGTTAATTAATGCCTATGTTCCAGATGTTATTAGTTTTAAAGAAACTTTACATAGAGTTTCTTAGAAAGTCCTTTTGGCTCAAAACAAAAATCTGAGTGGCATGGAGAGGAGGGAATGTGAGTACCCAAGTGACAGGCCACCCCTGAAACTGTCCCCCGGGGAGGGACTCGGTCAGGTTGGCGCCAAGGGGGTGCTCCGTCCAGAGCTCCCGTGTGGGTGGCAGGGCTCACTCGGTGCGTGTGAGCAGGCGGCTGGACTGGACAGCGGAACCCAGTTGTCCAACACCCGCCTCAGGAAACGTTATTTTTTTTTCCAGTTATCAACTGCTATGAGGCCTCCTAGTTCTGGAAAGCTCTACTTTAATTTTGTAGCAAAAGCGAGTCAACCTAAAAACAATTAATTAAATGACATAACTGGTTCGCAGACAATGACCAGCTCTACAAAACCACTTTTCGAAAAACTGCGCCGGCGTGGACCGCGGCCGGGCAGCAGGCCTCTACGGAACCCCGGAAGGCCAAAAACCAGCGAAGCCGCCGCACCCAAGATGGCTCCGTCCCCGCATCGGCGCGGGCAGTGCGCAGGCGCGCGCCGCGAGTGCCGGCGCGCAGGCGCGGCCGCCGGCGTGGTTCCCCCGGGCAGCGGAATCTGCAGAGGCGCGGGGCGTCCCGGGAACGGGCGGGATGAGCGCGGCCGAGGCCGACCGCTGGGCGTGGCTGCTGGTGCTCAGCTTCGTGTTCGGCTGCAATGTCCTTCGGATCCTCCTGCCCTCCTTGTCCTCCTTTGTAAGTGGCTGCCTGGCCTTCCCGAGGCCGGCGTGGGCAGCGGTCTCCCCTGGGCCGCCCCAGGGCCAGCTTCGGACGGCCGGAGAGCGCCGGGTTGCAGACGGCAGTCAGCGTCCAGAAGCTGCAGAGTTTTCTCCTCAGTTGCGGCTTGGGGAGGCGGTGCCGGGGTAGGGGAGCGGGCGCACCTGCTCCTTGGCCGCGTGTCCGCTCGCCGCCACCCCGCTCGCTCCCCGGTTTCCGTTAGCCCCCGGGACCCCCAGGCTTTGTGGCGGGTCTGGTGGGGTGGGTGAGGCGGGAGGCTGTCGGGGTTCGGGCAACACCCACTCTCCTGCACTGCCACGTGTTGAGCTGTCAGGGTTGCTGCACCCGGTGAATGGTACCGCAAGAGTGGCTGCGAAGGGTGGCTCGGGCCCCGGCGGGCCATCCGGGGCTGCCCCAACCAGGGGCGTCCTCTGGGTGCCCACAGTGCCGGTGAGGGGCTGCCTGCGTTGGCATGTTATCCTGTGTCCTCCCGGTGGTGGTGCTCACCCATCTGTGTGTTGTATTCTAGCAGTGTGGGAGTGCTGCTTGCACAGCTGTGATCTAGGGTCCTGGGCTACGGCTAATTCTCTTTTTTTTCTTTAAGTGAAGAGCTGGGAACTTGGGGTCTTGTGTGGGTGTTGGGAGCCAGGGGGTCCCATATGAGTGATGGGAACTCAGGAGGTCCTATGTGGGTAGTGGGAACTTAGGGGGTGTCCCGTGTGGTGGTGGGAACCCAGGGACTTGCACCCTCATTTGCTGCCTCCCTGGTGTGTGAGCAGGAAGCTGGAGCTGAAGCCTTGAGGAGCCAAGGCTCCAGGTTGACACCCCGGTTTGCGCCCAAGCGGTGCCTTAACTGACCGTGCCACAGTGCCTGCCCCGTGCCTGTTCGCTTTAAGATGATGACCTGGGTCCTTAGTATTGCTTTAGGGAGTTATAGAGCTGGCCTCAGCCTGTTTTCCTCCCTGTCGTTGTTAATTTTACAGGATCCAGGACAGTTTCTCATGTCCCTTGGGAGTGTGCATGGTGCTGTCACACTGTTGTGCCTCTGTCGCCATCCAGAGCATGTTCATCTGACACTTGGTGCCCTTGGCACTTCCATGCCCCATGCGCCCCTCTCACCTGAAGGGGGGGTCGGACCGTCTGCCCTGTCCTGCCTGCCCTGTCCCACCTGCCCTCTCCTGCCTGCTTTTTGCTTCCTGCCTTTTGTTTAGCCTGTTGCATGTGGATGGGCACTTGAGTTGTTTTTGCTTTTTATTTTATTTTTAAAAAAGATTTATTTATTTTTACTGAAAAACCAGATATACAGAAAGGAGGAGAGACAGAGAGGAAGATTTTTCCATCTGATGATTCACTCCCTAAGTGAGCCGCAACGGCCGGTACTGCGCCGATCCGAAGCAGGGAACCAGGAACTTCTTTCCAGGTTCCCACGCGGGTGCAGGGTCCCAAGGCTTTGGGCCGTCCTCGACTGCTTTCCCAGGCCACAAGCAGGGAGCTGGATGGGAAGTGGAGCTGCCGGGATTAGAACTGGCACCCATATGGGATCCCGGTGCATTCAGGGCGAGGACTTTAGCCACTAGACCACGCCGGGCCCTGTTTTTGCTTTTTAGCTGTTACCATTCATGCTTCTGTAATGTTGGACCACAGGTATACCACTGCTAAGAATCTCTGGTTTCGGTACTTTAGGGTATTTACCCAGAGATGGAATTGCTGGATTGTACATGCTTAATTCTTTTTAAAGATTTATTTATTTGAGGCAGGGAATTGTCTTCTATCTGCTTGTTCACCGCTTGAATGGCCACAACCAGGGCTGGGCCAGAGCGAAGCCAGGAGCCAGGAGTTGCATCTGGTCTCCTGCAGCAAGGACCCCAGCGCGTGGGCCTTCCCAACTGAAGCAGAGTGCTGTGACTTCAGCCCCATGGCCAAGAAGCAGCTGGGAACCCTTGGCACAGCCCGGTCCCCTGCTTGGTCTGTCCTTCTGTACTGTGGCTGTGGTCTCTTAGCTTCCCGTCGGCACTGCCCAAGGTCACAGCTGCTCATCCTCCACGGTCATTTTTTGGACTTGCAGTTTTTGTTTGTTTGGTGGACATGCGGCACAGTGCGTTAAGCTGCTGCTCCAGGCCCTGGCAGTCCGTACTGAGGTGCCGGTTTGCGTCCTGGCTGTTGTGTCCAGGTGGGAGGGATCAGAAGCGGGCTGATGGGAAGAGGCCGGGCTGGTGCTTGCCGTCAGGGAGCATGGCCTGGGAGCCTGGACGTGACTGTGTGGTGAGCACACAGGAGAGATGGGTCCATCTGATCCGTGTGCAGTTTGTATGTTCTTTGGACAAGTGTCTGGTCAAGTCCCTCGCCACCCTCAACCCCCTTTTAAGCCAGGTGCCTGTTTTGGCATTGAGTTAGGAGGTCTTTATTCTGGATATTAATCTTTCTTAAGATTATTTGAAAGATAAGGCGTGAGAGAGAATGAGTGAGTCTTCCATCTGCTGGTTCACTTCCTGACTCAGGTGTGGACCGGGCCAGGCTGAGCCAGGAGCGTGGGACTCCATTCGGGCCTCCCAGCTGGATC
The DNA here is from genome assembly GCF_030435755.1 of Ochotona princeps. Lineage (NCBI taxonomy): Eukaryota > Metazoa > Chordata > Mammalia > Lagomorpha > Ochotonidae > Ochotona > Ochotona princeps. The sequence goes on along the minus strand of NC_080834.1, from coordinate 29,052,598 downwards.
AGGGGGCCCAGTCACGTGGCCGTTGTCTGCTTTCTCAGGCATGCAGCAGGGAGCTGGATTGGAAGTGGAGCAGCTGGGACTTGACATGGCGCTTGTGTGGAGGCTGGAACTGCAGGCAGTGTCACGGTGTTGGCCCGTGGAGCCTGACTTCTTACAGGCATGAAGTTTGAATACTTTTCCACGCTGTGAGCTGTCTTTCTTGGTGCACTGCCCCCGTGCTTCCTGCGCCCCTGCAGCCGGTTCACCTCTGAGCTGCTCAGAGCCGCTGCGTGCTGCTGGTCTGCTTGGAGTCTAATTGCTCAGCTGATAGCGAGGACGATGTGCTCCGGCGTGGCAGTGCTGTGAATAAGGCCTGTCACCTAGGCGCCTTGGCCACGCCTGCTGCAAGCCTGTGCTCTGGACAAGTCCACTTAGACGTGGGCGGGGCTGGTGCCCTGTGAGGCTGCCCATTGGTCATCTGGGTGTGGGAGGGCGCACTGGGCTCCGCCTTGGACCGGTGTCTGCCCCGTATGCCTCTAACTTCAGGCCACTGAGCGCTGTAAAGCCCATGCCCTGATTGTTACGCCGCGCAGATGATTAACCTGAGGTCATCCCAGCAGAGCTCACCCCTGTAATTGTTCAAACACGGGAAAGTAATAATGCCGTGTGGTTTGCCTCGTGGCTGGGTCTGAGAAGGCTGCTGGGAACCTGCTGGCCTTGGCGGACGAGATGCTGCCCGCATGGTCAGCGACGAAGGTGGACTCGGGGCCGTGCTCATCCGCTGCTGACCACCTGCTCCAGCTTGGAGATCCTTATGGGGACCTCAGCCACCTGCTGGGCTGGGCGATGGGCGCACGAGGGCACACGGTCCCTGGCATTACGGGTTGGAGTTCTTCTTTTGTCTAAACTGGCCACAGGGCGCTCGCTACATTTTGTGGCGATCCAGGACGTTGTCAGGCGGTGGGAGGGGCAGCTGGACAAAGGTCCATTGGGTGGAATCCGAGTCTGTCGGTGCAGGGGAGGCGCATTGCGCAGGCGCCAAGCCCGGTGCCCGGGAGCTGCACCCACTGCGCAGGCGCCAGGCGCTCCTCCCGCCCAAAGCCAGGGCAGCCCAGTGTGTGCTGGGCCTGGGGTTTGGGCCGCCCGCTGGTGTTGGGTTTCTCTCACCCTGTGTGGGATTGAGGCGAGAGGTGGACCTGCCGCAGGGAGTCTCCCCTGGAGTTCCTGCTGCAGAGCCGAGAGCGCTGAGGGCGGAGTGCCCATGCCAGCGTGCTTGCCCGTCTGCGGGCGCCCGGGGCGGGCAGGGCGCCCAGGCCTGGCGGGTTGCCCGCCTCCCAGCCCGGGCTGACCTGATGCGGGCGGTTCCTGGCCTAGAGCTGCAGAGGGACCTGCTTCTTCCCCCAGAGGGCGAGGTCAGCCGCTGCGGAGCCCTGCCCTGGAGGGACCAGGAGTGTCCAGGGCGGGGAGCCGCTGGGGGTGCCCCGGGAGGCCACTTCACCTGACCAAAGGGGACCCGCGGGCGACTGTGGCCAGGCCCTGTGGACAGGGAGGGCCGAGTCCACTCTGGGTTTCTCGGGATTTCTGCTCCTCTTGACAGGAGTCTGTTAACTCCTTTCCTGCTGCGAAGTCCTTGGTGGGCCTGACCCGGCCCGTGAGCGTTCCTTCCAGTTCTGAGTGTTCCATGACCTGTCAGGTAGTTTTGGGGTATTCCTGTAAGAAAACAGGTGTTTGCATTGCTCTACTGGAATTCAGATGTGGCCCATAATTCTGGGGCGTTTGGATGGCCACGCGTGGCTCTCCAGTGCTGGTGTTCGCCAAGTCACGAGTGACTGTTTGCCCTTTCTGGTTAGTAACTGTATTTTCATAAGGGCGTATAATGTTTCTGTGCCACTGTTCTTGGCAGATAGCTGTAAGAGGAAGGTGTCTCGGGTCCAGCGTGGTAGCCTAATGGCTAAGGTCCTCGCCTTTGACTGCGCTGGGATCCCATATGGGCTCTGGTTCTAATCCCAGCGGCCCTGCTTCCCATCCAGCTCCCTGCTTGTGGCCTGGGAAAGCAGTGGAGGACGGCCCAAAGCCTTGGGACCCGGCAGCCACGTGGGAGACCTGGAAGAGCTCCTGGCTCCTGGCTTCGGCCTGATCCTGGCTGTTGTAGCCATCTGGGGAGTGAACCAGTGGATGAGAAATTTCTCGAATTCTGCCTTTCAAAGAAATAAGAGTGAACGTGTGCGTGTGTATGCGCGTGCGCGACCTGCTTCGGATTCAAAGTCTGAAAGCTGTGCCTTCACCAAGACACTGCAGGCACCTCAGGGTGGCCACACCTCAGGGTCCATGCAGAGGGCGTCCCTGCACAGCTGACCCGGTGCCCTGGGAGACGTAGGGGCTCGGCGCTGACCCGGTGCTCTGGGAGACGTAGGGGTCCGGCGCTGACCCGGTGCCCCGGGAGACGGAGGGGCCCAGTGCTGTCCTGGTGCCCCCGGGAGACGGAGGGGCCCAGTGCTGTCCTGGTGCCCCCGGGAGACGGAGGGGTCCGGCGCTGACGCGGTGCCCGGGGAGACGGAGGGGCCCAGCTTACTGAGCTTGAGTTGGAATTGCCTCACTGTTGGTTGGCAGAAGAGACCTGTGGGCTGTGGGAGAGAAAGTCATTCATTGTGCTTCTGCATTATACCATAGACTTCAGGTACACGCCCCTGGCTTGTTCAGATATCTAAAAAAATTCTTTTTATAATTTTTATTAAGATATTTTAAAAATTTGAAATTTATAAGTGTGCAGAAAAGTGAATTTGTACAGCATGGAGAACCAGTTTTGTTTCCTGGCCCACCTGAGAGTGAGTCCTCCCGCCTGAGTCCTCCCGAGGCGTGGTGCTCACGGTGTGGGGCAGCAGTGCCCTCACGCCCCACTCGGCCTTTCCTGTGTCCTAAGGCTCAGTGGGTGTTTGCTGAGACTTTGCGGGGAGGGGGGTGCTCCCAGGGCCCCCTGGGGGGTTTTGGTCCCTTGCCCTCCCTGGCACAGAGTGCCCTCTGGCGGCCATGCCAGGTATGGACGCGTGACGCAGTGCAACAGCGAGGTGACTGACTTCCTTCCTCCTCAAGGTGTTGCCCTGGTGACGGGTCAGGCCTTTGTGCCCACTCTGTCACCAGTGTGCATGCCATCTCACCCCATGTGGCCTCTGCCATGCTTTGACTGAGTTCCTTTTTTAAAATTTCCTTATTCCTGTCACCCGACCCACAGGTGATGGACTTGGTTTTTGTTTTATACTTGCAGTGTCACTGCCGTAGTGAAGACAAATTCCCCCAAGGTACGCCCCACACTGGCGGTGTTGTGGGCTGGGATGCCCAGCCAGAAAGTGCTAGCCACCGACTGCTGAGTCCAGTGCACTCAGGGACTTGGAGCCTGCTGTGGGATAAGGGATAAGGGATAAGGGATGCCTTATCCAGGCAGGTGTGGAGTTTATGTCAGTATTGAAGTGTTGTGGGCTAAGGAGTTGATTAGCACTTGTTAAGCTGAGCTCTACAAGGAATAGGCTTGGGTCTAAAAGCACCTGGTCTTACTGGATCTGCTGGCTGGAACATTGAAGGGCTTGCACTCAGAAGCGGGCCTGGATTCTGTGCAGTGAGCAGTCGTGCTATTCGCGGTGGTTTTTTTTTTTTTTTTTTTTAGCAGGAAACTAGATGGCTTTGTCAGTGTCCATGGGCGTTTATGGCTCCAGCTTGCAGGGAAAGCGTGCAGCTGGTCAGGCCACAGAGTGGCCAAGATTCTGTGTTGCTGGCTCAGGACCCAGAGGCAGAGCCAGGGATGTGGGGCCCTCTGTCCCCACGTGGGCAGTGCTGATCCCGCTGTCCGTCCTGCCAGATGTCCAGGGCCCTGCAGAAGGATGCCGAGCAGGAGTCGCAGATGCGAGCTGAGATCCAGGACATGAAGCAGGAGCTGTCCACGGTCAACATGATGGACGAGTTTGCCCGGTACGCCCGGCTGGAGAGGAAGATCAACAAGATGACGGATAAACTCAAAACTCACGGTACGGCTGTGAGGCGCGGGGAGCCTGGGGCTGGGAGCCCTTAGGTGGGGACACACACTTGCCTCAGTGGAATGACCGTTCGTCTCTCCTTGTGTCCTGGGAGCCTTTGGTTTCTAAACACGGACGTGTGGTTAGTCCTGTTAGGTTCCTTCAGAGCCAGCGTGGTGTCAGGGGCTCAGGGTCAGCTCCTTTCTGAGAAAAACCCAGAACAACCTCTCCCAGAAGGCTTCCGGGGGCTTTGCCAGTCTGGGAAGGACCGGGCAGTGTCCTCACTGAGTGAGCTGTTGGAGAGGAGGCGTGTGTGCGGGCAGCTGTGCTGTGTAGGGAGGGAGGGAGTCAAAGTGATCGAGGGCCTGAGCTGGACTCCTGTGTAGACCGAAAACAGGAAAGGGGATTCGGTCCCGCTGGCAGGGAGTATCTGCAGTATAAAGGAGTCTCCAGTGTGTTTTTAAAGTTAAAGGATCGCACAATTTGAACTGGATTCAATTTTGAATAATTATTGAGATGATGGATGTTTTTAAAAATTCTGTTTTCCATTTTATTTTATTATTTTTTTTAAAGATTTATTTATTATTATTGGAAAGCCAGATATACAGAGAGGAGGAGAGACAGAGAGGAAGATCTTCCGTCCGATGATTCACTCCCCAAGTGAGCCGCAACAGCCGGTATGCGCCGATCCGAAGCCGGGAACCTGGAACCTCTTCCAGGTCTCCCGCATGGGTGCAGGGTCCCAAAGCATTGGGCCATCCTCGACTGCTTTCCCAGGCCATAAGCAGGGAGCTCGATGGGAAGTGGAACTGCTGGGATTAGAACCGGCGCCCATATGGGATCCCAGGGCATTCAAGGCGAGGACTTTAGCTGCTAGGCCACGCCGCCGGGCCCCTTTCCATTTTATTTTATTTATTTATTTTTTTTAAAGATTTATTCATTTTATTACAGCCAGATATACACAGAGGAGAGACAGAGAGGAAGATCTTCCGTCCGATGATTCACTCCCCAAGTGAGCCGCAACGGGCCGATGCGCGCCGATCCGAAGCCGGGAACCTGGAACCTCTTCCGGGTCTCCCACGCGGGTGCAGTGTCCCAATGCATTGGGCCGTCCTCAACTGCTTTCCCAGGCCACAAGCAGGGAGCTGGATGGGAAGTGGAGCTGCCGGGATTAGAACCGGCGCCCATATGGGATCCCGGGGCTTTCAAGGCGAGGACTCTAGCCGCTAGGCCACGCCGCCGGGCCCTCCATTTTATTTTTAAAAGCTTATTTTATTTAGAAGAAGAGATAGAGAGAGAGGCAGAGACAAAAGACAGAAACACCCGTCTCCCATCCATAGTTCTGCCTGCCGCAGCTGAGGCGCGACCAGCTGAAGCCAGGAGCCTGGAGCTGGGTCTGTTTTGTGGGTGGGGGGCCCAGGGTCTTGGAGGACTGTCGCTGGCCACCTCCCAGGGTGTGCTTCAGAGGGAGCTAGGTCGGAAGTGCGAGTGGAGCGCAAACCCAGGCATTGTCCCGGTGGTTGTGGGTGTCCCAAGTGACAGGCTCACCGCCACACAAAGTGCCTAAGTTATTGACATATACTGAGTGACTATTCCGCTTACATTGGAAAATACTTCATAAGGACAAATAATATTTCTGTGCACAGTACATGCATATCTTCTTGGGTTTTCATGGCTTACCTAATTATTTTGTTGTTTTTCTTTTCAGTGAAAGCACGGACAGCCCAGCTAGCCAAGATAAAATGGGTTATAAGCGTTGCTTTCTACATCCTGCAGGTAAGCGTGCTGTGCTGTCATCCTGGGCACGGACATTGGCATGGCCTCCAGCGGCGTGTGCTGCAGGCTGGGCACTCAGGCTTCTCCCGTGGCCTGGCCAACGTGTGACTGGTCACCGTGGTCTGTGCCTCTGTCTGAGCAGCTGTGCCGGGCCCTGCGGCGGGCAGCTGGCCGGACCTTGTGTCTTCTGTGATGGTCAGGACCTTGACTGCTGCTTGTCCTCGGTGCGCTCAGCAAGCACCTGCAGGGAAGGGCCCAGGCTCTGCTCCTCGTCTGGAGAGTTTGTTGTGTTGTGCTGTGCTGCCCCCGGAATTCCTCCCGTTTCTGCTGCTGTCAGTGTTGGCTGTGCCGCGTCACCCACTGGGCAGTGGCTGCCCATACTGAACTGCTTCCACGCTGGGGGTGATCTTCCCTGAGGAAGAATATGTAAGCCAATACGTGCAAAACCCCCAATTTTTAGGAGTGTATTTAAAATCTCATCTGCTGGGCCTGGCGTGGTAGCCCAGCAGCTAAAGTCCTCACCTTGCATGCGCAGGGATCCTACGTGGGGACCGGTTCTGATCCTGGTGGCCCTGCTTCCTGTCCAGCTCCCTGCTTGTGGCCTGGGAAAGTAGTTGAGGACGGCCCAAATCCCTGGAACTCTGCACCCACATGGGAGACCCGGAAGAGGCTCTTGGGGCTTCGGATTGGCGCAGCTCCGTCTGTTGTGACCGCATAGGGAGTGAATCAATGAACGGAAGATCTTCCTCTGTCTCTCCTCTTTGTATATCTGACTGTCTTAGCAGCCAGGGCTGGGCCAGGCCAAAGCCGGGAGTCCAGAGCTAATCTCATGTTTCCCGTGTGGGGCTTAGAGACCCAGGTGCTTGAGCCGCGAACCACTGCTTCTCAGTGCCCACACTTGTAGGAGCTGGCGTGGAAGTGGGCGCTGGGACTTGGGCCTGGCGCTCTGCCAGGGCACGTGGGACTGCGGAGTGGCATCTCAGCACTGCACCGGAGCGCTGCCTCTCCTGGGGCGTTTGACGAAGCCGGGCCCGAGGCGCGGGCTGCCTCGGCAGGGGCCGGGCCGTCTGCCTCACCTTGGTGTCTTTCCAGGCTGCCCTGATGATCTCGCTCATTTGGAAGTATTACTCCGTGCCCGTGGCTGTCGTGCCCAGGAAGTGGATAACCCCGCTTGACCGTCTGGTGGCTTTTCCTACCAGGGTGGCAGGTAAGACGGCTCTGAAAGCAGCCAGAGGCTGGATGTGCCTCTGCGGACACGCGTGGTGGAGGCCCAGGGGGCCTGTGTCCTGCTGTGCTCCGTGCTTTGAGGTCGCGACTCCACGAGGCCTGCTGTGAGGAAACTGGGGTCTGGAGGAGTCCCTTCCTTTGTCCTGTGTCAGCGCAAGGCTGAGGGGCACAGCTGTGGCGTGGTCCCAAGACTGCCCTGGAGCCCACGCCAGTGCTTGGAGTCCTCGGCCATGGATTGGCAGTGTGTCTCTCCTGCCCTCGTCCGGTTGTAGAGGGCCTCTTCGTGGCATCCTGCTGTTGGCCAGGGACACTCCTCTCTCTTTTAGACATGAAGAGTAGTAGTACCTGTTTTTGTAGAATGATTGAAAAAACATGCATGAATTTGCGAAAGCCCCAGTAGCTGTGGATAATTCCCCTTAAAGAGGTGTTTTTCTTCACCGCATTCCCCACCTGTTTTAACTACAGTTAAGGCCGGCTGGCACACAGTGTTTTAGGCCCGTGCTGAGTGTCACCTCGTGAGCTGTTTCCCTGTGTGTCTGTCTGGGTTGCTGTAGGACAAAATACCACCAGTTGTTAGCGTACAAACAGCAGGATTCATTTCTTGCAGAAGCAGAGTCTAGAAGTACAGGCTCAAGGTGCTGGCAGCTGCCATGTCTGGTGACACGATTTTCGGGCTTCTGGGGCGCTGGCCTGGGGCCTCTCTGAGAGCACCCATGCCACTCATGGGGTCTTTGCCTTCAAGACCCCGAAAGGTCCTACCCCTCACACTTCGCTGTGAAGGTTAAGGCTTCAACACAGGAACTTAAAGTAGTTTTTTTTTTTTAAGATTTATTTATTTTTTATTGCAAAGTCAGATATACAGAGAGGAGGAGAGACAGAGAGGAAGATCTTCCATCCAGTGATTCACTCCCCAAGTGACCGCAATGACCGGAGCTGAGCCAATCCGAAGCCGGCAACTAGGAACCTTTTCCGGGTCCCCCACACGGGTGCAGGGTCCCAAAGCTTTGGGCCGTCCTCGACTGCTTTCCCAGGCCACAAGCAGGGAGCTGGGTGGGAAGTGGAGCTGCTGGGATTAGAACCGGTGCCCATATGGGATCCCAGGGCGTTCAAGGCGAGGACTTTAGCCACTAGGCCATGCCGCCTGGCCCTTAAACTAGTTTTTAAAAAAATTTATTTATTGTTGTAAGGTGGTTTTGCAGAGAGAAGAAGCAGAGAGGTAGATCTTCCATCTCCTGGTTCATTCCCCAAATAGCTACAGTGGCTGAAGCTGAGCCACTCTGAAGCCAGGAGCTCTTCTGGGTCTCCCTGGGTGCAGGGTGCAAGGCGCAAGGTTTTCCCAGGCCATGAACAGGGAGAAGGATCCGCTGTGGAGTAGTCAGGACATGAACTAGTTCCCGTAAGGGATTCAGGCGCTTGCAGGTGGAAGATTAGCTTGTGGAGCCACTGTGCCAGTCCCAAAACAATTTTTAAGATTTATTTGTAAGGTAGAAATGTATTTGTGTACTGGTGTACACACACACACACACACACACACACACAAATATACCACCCCTCATCCTATCTAACCGCACACCTGTCACACAGGCACACACACTGTCCCATCATGTCTAGTCTCTCTCTCACACACACACACACACACCCCATCTTACCTAGCTGCACACCTGTCACACACACACACACACACAGGCACACACACACTGTCCCATCATGTCTAGTCTCTCTCACACACACACACACCCCATCTTATCTAGCTGCACACCTGTCACACACACACACTCCATCCTGTGTAACCACACACCTGTCACACACACACCCCATCCTATCTAGCCACTCTCCTGTACACTCACACCCCTTTCCCTCACCCTCCATCCTGTCTGCCACTCAGATGCCTGCAGCAGGGGTGCTGGCAACCCACTCTCAGCTGGGTGGTGGAGACCTGAGACCTGACTCCTGGAGTCGTTGTGTCTGCCCTCCAGGGTGTGTAACTGCAGGAAGCGGGGCTCGGCAGCAGGGAGGCGCTGGGACACAGGGCTTCTGGTGAGCACTCGGGGCTCGGCCCTCCGTGTTTGCGTTTTGCAGGGAGGATGCAGACGCTGAGACGTTGAGACTGCCTCGCCAAGCCTCAGTAAGAGCTCGTTAGTGGCTGTTCTCAGTGTACTGTGTCAGAGGTGCTGCTTTGGCTGTGCAGCAGCGTGTGTCTAGGCCCTCCTGGCGTGCTGTTAGCGTGTGCTGCAGTGGGTGCTGTGCAACAGCGGGGTAAGGTGCCTCTCGGACACCACAGGACCAAGTCCTACTCCACTTTTTGTTTATTAAAGATTAATTTGTTTATTTGAAAGGCAGTTAGAGAGGGAGGACCAGAGCTCTTCTGTCATCTGGTTTGCTCCTCAAATGGCCACAGTGACGGGCTGGGCCAGGGTGCAGCCGGGAGCCTGGGACTGTGCAGGTGTCGGGTCCAACCTTTGGGGCCATCCTTCACTGCCTTCCCAGGTGCCTTAGCAGGGAGCTGGGCTGCACATGGATCGGCCAGGACTCAAATCCGCACTCACAGGATGCTGGCATGTCAGGTGGTGGCTTAACGTGCCGTGCCACAACACTGCTCACTTTTGCTCCTTTCTCATCCGGATTTCTGCTGTTGCTGGCTCTGGGAAGCACCACACTGTGGCTCAGGTACCTGACTTCTGCCCCGGGGGCGGGGGGAGACTGCCTGGATGGAGTTCGGGCCCCTGGGAGTTCTTCTCCCCTCTCCCCTCCCCAGGAGACCTGCCTGGAGTTAGTTCCTGGCCCGCCCGCAGCTGTTGTGGGCATTCAAAGCAGCACACTGAACATGTGTCTCTCTCTCTGTCGTTCTACCTTTCAAATAAATAATAACTTTCTTTTCAAAGCACCACAGCACCCAGGCTTGTAGCAGTCTGGTTGTGTTTAGTAATTATGCTAGAAGCCGATTCCTGTATGAGAAGGCACCATGGTTTGAAGGCACCAGGCCCTCTGCAGTGGTCCCAGGGGAACGGCAGGCTACCCTTGCAGGCGCCCACACGGCCTGTAGGCCCCTTGCAGTGCTCCGGGACAAGGGCTGCTCTGCCCTGTCCGTTTTCAGACCAGCAAGTCATGGGTGAATACTTGCTTATGAAACCTTTGTTATGCTTACTTGTGAGAGGAGAGGCCCGTTCTCTTGCAGTCCCCTAACGTCACACGCCCCCCGTGAGGAAAGGGGCATCCCGCTGTGTCTGGTTAGGTGTCGTTCCTGCCTGGTAGAGAATGCGGTGCTGTGAATCTATTGTAGACAGTATGATGAACTTGAACCTGTGAAACACAAACCTGGTCTCTCTCAGCTCATAGCTCTCAGGAAGAAGCTAAGGCTCAAGTCGCCCGCAGTGGAGGGAGAGGGGCCGGCCTGCTCACGGTGTTTCTCTGCTTTAGGTGGAGTCGGTGTCACCTGCTGGATTTTAGTCTGTAACAAAGTGGTGGCTATTGTCCTGCACCCTTTCAGCTGAACACCAGGAGAGGAGTGCAAGCGGGGGCTGCTCAAGATCAGCTCAAAGACCTGGTGTACACTATTTTTTTTTTAAATAACAAAAACGCACAGACTAATTTTTGGTTTTTGTTTTTGTTGAACCTATTTGTTCTTGGACTTCATATGCGAGATTCTTGTTTGAGAATCTGGGTTTTCTCCACTAGTCACTGAGCCAGAGGCTTTCTGACGTGGGTACACAGGTCCTAGCCGGCTCTGTGAGCAGTGTGAAGCACCCCGCGCTAGCTCCCGTCCTGCCTTGTGGCTTGAACCTGACCTGTTCCGGCTGGATTCCTACCAGAGTCCATCTGACAGCCTCAGCACTCCTCAAGACTTAGAGGTATTTGAAATTCAGTTTAGAAAGGAACCTAATTTTAGTATCTCTACTTGAACATTTGTTTTTTCATCTTCTGTTGTCCAACTGAAAGAATGACACTAGCCCAGCTGCTCCTGTCTGCGATGCCGCGGGCGGCCAGGCGCCTGCCGAGCTCTGTCTTCTTATTGGAAGCTGTTGATTTTTCACTGTTACACTGTTTATAAATGTAAGACTGCAGTGTGTTGTCTTATGTTCATATTTGTGATTTGTATTTAAAACATTTCAAATGACATGTATTTTGTAAGCGTTTAATATTTATGCCCTGTAGAATGGTTTAACAGAGCCACGAAGCAAGCTGGGAGGCCTGACTGAATTAATGTGGGCATTGTCTGTTCAGCTCACAAAATGTAATCCTGCTAAATCTACCTTTTAAAACACATGTTTTAACATTAAAATCCTTCCAAGAGCTTGTCTGTGGTCTTCCTTGCAGCCACTTAGTGGCCATGAGCCGTTTGTAACTGACCTGTGGTGTCGAGGTGTGGGCACACCAGAGCTGAGCCTGTAATCCGACTCGCAGAGTGTTCGGTGATATCCGTGCAGTTCTAATGCTGTGTATTCCTTAAAATAACTTGTTTTGGTAGTTGTAAAACTTGAAGAAGCGCACTGCTTGTTTGCTGCTGTTGCTTTTCTGTCAGCTGGTGAAGAAGGGTGACGGCGAGAGGGGCTGGCCCCGGGTGGGCTGGCCCCCTGGACCCCGCCGCCCCTCCTGCCTGCTAAGGGCTCCTTTTGCCACTGCCTGGGGTGGCTCCGGGATGGGCAACCTGGGCTCCAGTGGCACTGGATGCAACCCTCGGGCCGCCCGGCGTGCTCCAGGATGGGCAGGGAGACCGGGGTATCACACAGCTGAGGGAGAGCAGTGAGCTGTGAATTCACGCCCAGGTCAGGACTTACTGCCGAGGGACAGCCCTGGGAAAAGCCACCAGAAATGCAGGTGAGGAGTGACTGCCAAAGGACTCCGAAAGACAAGTCCACTGGATTTGCAGGTAAGTGAGAGGACTGAGACCTGCTGGAATACCAGGTTGCACATGGCGGCTTACCTTGCTACACCACAACACAGCTGCCAAACCGTTGTTACAATGTTAGCTGCAGTAATGGCTGGTGTATTTGCTTTTCTTAGGATGTTTATTTTCTCATAGAAGTTACTCTCTGGTGTTGTTCCATTTCACCCAGAGACTCCTCGGAGCGTTTCTTGCAGGCCGCTTCGCGTCCCACTTGTGCTGTCTGACTTCTCTGGTCCCTCTCATCTTTCAGAACTTCTATTATCTGACTTTTTGGGTAAGCCATCCTTGTGAATGTGAAGTGACACTGAATGGAGGCTTTGATCTGGTTTTTCCTTGTGACAAATGGTTTTGAACATTTTAAATATTTCTAGGACACTCGTATATTTTCTTGGGAGAAATACATATTTACCTGTTTTTAGATTGGAATGCTTTCAGTTAAAAGATTTTTTCTTTTGCATATTCTGGATATGATTTTCTAACTTCCAAGAGTTTTCTCAATTTGTGGGTCGCTTTTTTTTGGTGATAGTATTAAAGAAAGCACACAAGTTTTTTTTTTTTTTTTAATTTTAACAGCCTTTGACTTGGGTGGGTTTTTTCTTTGCCTGTTGTACTTTTGATGTCATATCTAAGAACCCATTGCCACATTCAGGGTCATGAAGTTTTATACCCATGTTTGCTTCCAAGAGCTTTATAGTTTTAGCTCTTACACATATCTTTGATCTAGTTTCTATTGAATTTTGCACATAGGAGGGGTAAGAACTCAATCTTATTTTTGAAAAAATAAACATCCATTTAATCAGTGTATTATTTATATATGTATAATACATTTATTTTGGTTACATAGTTAAAAAGGATGCATGTGCATTGGACCAGTGATTAGGGGGAGGCGGGTCAAGGGAGTGGGGGAGACTGGATGAGACAGCTGTTTCCAATCTCTTCTCTTCTTCCTGTGTCTGGGGAAAGTGGGCAGAGAAGGGAAGAGGGCTGCTCCCAGCATTTGCCTCAGTACCCAGGGGTTGGGGCCACCCAGTGTCATCCCAGGGTCCCTGATGTGGCGCATGCTCCGAGGGTTCTGCTGAAGTGGTTTGGATAGTCTGAGATGCTGTTGATTTCATTGCTTCAAGGTTGCAGAAATCCTTCCAGGGTGCGCAGACTGACATGGTCCACCGCGGAGTGCCCACTCCCCCAGATACTGTCGAAGTTTGGCCTGCAGAGCTGCCCAGTTTGTTCTGCCCTCCATGGTACTGGACGTCCTCTGCAGTCTCCAGCTGGTCATCATGTCCTGCATGTGCACCTGGGTGTGCTGTCCACAGCACAGGCTTCAGCAGCTGAGGGGACCCAGTTCAGTTCCGAGTGTTTTAAACGGAGGTGTAGACGAATCAGTTGTTAGAAAGCCGTCACACGTGTAAGGCAGATTGTCTGCTATTGTAGAACTCAGCTCCCCTGAGGCCGTCACAACTTGGTACAGACCAGAGTACACGGAGCTTTCCACGTGGCACACAGCATCATGGCTTCCTGGATCATGTACAAAATTAAGAACAGCCAGAGACAGATGAACTGGTAAAACCTGGACATTCATAAATCAAATGCACAGGCAAAAAAGTGTATTGCTTAGAAGGTGAGTAGAAAGAATTTTTTACAGGTTGATTTAGTGATTTGACGGAGTTACAGAGAAAAACAGGAGAGACAGAAAGAAAGAGCTGTGCTCTGCGTGATGATTCACTTCCTGGATGGCTGTAGCAGGTCCGGCCAGAGGAGCCAGGAACATCATCCAGGTCTCCCAGTGGGTGCAGGGGCCCAAGCACGTGGGCTGTCCTTGCTGCTCTTCCCGGCCATGAGCAGGGAGCGGGATCAGAAGTGGAGCAGCCAGGACTTAAGCTGGTGCCTGTATGGCTGCATCACAGCTCTGGCCCCAAAAGAATTAAAAAAAAGAAAATGAAGTTTGAAATTGAAAGGTGGAAGATTTCTGTGAACTGTTAACATCTTTTTGCTTTATAGCATTAAATTCTGGCTTTATGTCTGTGTATCTTTGGTACAAACACTCAGTTTTTAGAAATATATGAATGCTTTCCTTCTAATCTCAAGCTAATCGCATACGGAGTTCATGTTCCACAAACTCACAGCAGTCTTGTTTTCCTTTAGTTTGGATTTGAGAGGCAGAGAGGGAGGGGCAGTTGAGCGAGCAAGTGCTAGCACTGGACAGGACTCCCAGTTGCTGGACCATTCTGCAAGTGCTCACGATGGTCAGGGCTGGCCCAGACCAAAGGTCAGAGCAGGAACGGAGTCTGGGTCTCTCCTGGGTGGCAGGCCCGACTCCTTGAGCCATTGCCTGCTACTCCCCGGAGTGAACGTTAGCAAGAAGGAGGGAATGGGAGGCGGAGGTGGGTGTCTCAGCTCGGGTGCTCTGCCTGCATCTCGGCATCTTGAGTTCATGTTCATCTTGAGTGGTGTCTTGCGGGGATGTGGCTGTCCGGGCAGCAGTGACTGAAGAGGACTCCGTGTCGAGAGCTCTCAGAAACCGTGTGACCACCAGCTGACCACGGATACGCTGGTTTCTTGATTCTCACGTGTGTCGCGTGGATCTACACATGTATCCTCGTGCGAATACCACGGCATTCTGATGGCTGTTGCTGGTGAGGTGTAGACCTCCCGACTTGGTTCTCCTCCTCACTCATCCTGACCCTGTGACAGCGAAGCTTGTGATGGTTATCTCGAGTCACCCCTCCGTTTACCTTTGCCCCCAGGATGCTGACCACCCCTGCCAGCCCAACATGGGATTTCGGATGAGAGTCAAAAATAATGTCCCATGGTTAACTCCTAAAAAATGTTGATAAAGAAAAACTGTCATGAAATTTGGAACCCGGCCCCATCACCTCGTTCATTCTCCTCCCCAGCTGCCTGTCTCACCCTGGAATCTCAGGATTACTCCTCAGTTGGCAGAGCGCCGTGTGCTCCCCCCGCGTGCAGACCTGTTCCCAGTCCCTTGCGTTTCCATGGAGTCTTGGAGTCACCTTGTCAGCTACGGCAGAGACTTAGCTGGGATTCTGGGCAGGTGGTGTTGGACCTGCTCGCTGGGAGAGTGTTGTCATAAATGTAGGGATGCCATTCGAGTAAAATCTTCTATAATTTCATTCAGCTGTGTTATGTAGTTTTCAGAATTTCAAGTTTTGCATTTCCTTTGTTAAATGTATTAGAAAATATTTTATTCTTTTAGAAGCTGTTTTAAGTGGATTTTTAAAAACTTAACAAGTACATAGAAATGCAATTGATGTTTGTATAGTGATCTAGTGTTTTGCAAACTTGATGAACTTACAAGTTCTAATAGTTTTTTAGTGAAATACTTGGGATTTTTAAAAAAAGATTAATTTTTTATTTGAAAGGCAGACTTACAGAGAGGAGGAGAGATGGAGAGAAAGATCCTCCATCCACTGATTAACTCCCCAAGTGGCCACAACAGCCAGGAACTGAGCTGATCTGAAGCCAGGAGCCAGGAGCCAGGAGCCTTCTCTGGGTCTCCCACACAGGTGCAGGGTCCCAGGGCTTTGGGCCGTCCGCGACTGCGTTCCCAGGCCACAGGCAGGGAGCTGGATGGGAAGTGGAGCAGCTGGGACATGAACCAGCGCCTATATGGGATGCTAGCGCTTACAAGGAAAGGATTAGGCAATTGAACCATTGTGCCTGGCTGAGCATTTACGTCATTTATGAAGATTGGACCATTCTGGGTGTCTTATTTTCACTTTTGCCTCGTTGCTCTGAGTAGACCTCCAGTGCCATGTCGAATAAAGGTGGTGATGGTGAACTTGATGGCCTTTTTGTTCCTCTAGTTTGAGTGTCAAAGTTCTGGAAGCCTCACAAAAGGGAGCTGGACATGTCCCCCCTCTCCCGGGTCAGGCTGGTTAAAACGGGGATTGGGTTTGAACATTGCACAGTGCCTCACGCTATAGCCTGTAAATACAATTTTTTATGTTAACTTCTCTTAAAGAGTAAAACTTTTTAAAAAGGAATTTCAATTGTAAAAATAAAATTAATATTTCTTCTTTCACTGTATGATGAACTTGGGGCTAGTCGAAGTGATCTGTGTTTGTCTCTTATTTTTCTTGTAGGGATTTGAATATCTGGTTTGTTTCCTTATGTATCTTAGATTTACTCAGGGCTTTTTTTTTTTTTTCTAAAGACTAATTTGAAAAGCAGAATTGCAGAGAGAGAAAGCGAGCGAGAAACATCCATGTGCTGGCTCCTTTTTCAGATGGCTGTGATGGCTGGTGCTAGGCCAGGCCACGCAGGAGCGGGTGGGTCTCCCACGCGAGTGCAGGCGGCCGTCTTCTGTTGCTCTCCTGGGCGCACTAGCAGGGAACTGGATAGGAAGTGGAGCAGCTAAGACTCAAACCTGTGGTCCTATGGGATGCTGGCGTCACAGACAGTGGCCTAACCCACTGTGCCCCTAGTGGCCCCTTCCTCAGGTTCTGTATTTGTTCTGGAGTCGGTGTTTGCATAGTATTGTGATTTATCTGCTTCTTGGTTTTCAGTACCCCAGGGTGAAGTTTTGGTAAATGCTCTGTGTATGATGGAAAGGACATTGACTGGACGTTTGTGTGTTTCCCCTAGGAACCTTCCTTGACTTCCATAGAGGTCGAACTTACGCCAATGGTAGTATTTTTCTTGTGTGTGGTTTTAAGTAAAATTGTGTTTTCGTCATAACTTTTTAACCTTAAAAAGTATGTCAGTGTTCACCATCTGTGACACTTTGGGTGTCTCAGTTATGAAGAAGTTACCCTGTAAGAAAATAAATTTCGGGGAAGATGGTCTGGACGTTCAGCCGCTTTTATATGATCCTGTTAGAATATTCTAAGTGTGATGGATGCGTGAATTAGGACGGAGCGGCTGCTTGAGTGGGCATTAACTACACTGCTGTGCTTTTGTTTGTGTAGAACAGGATTATCAGAGACAGGCCGGATCTCAGGTGTATGTGAGGGAATCACGCAGGAGCAGGGCGTTAGAGCCCCACTTTACCCAGAGAACGCCCAATCACCACACTCCTCTTAAAATGGACTCTTGGATAATATCGCTCCTTTTCAAAGCGGCTACCATGTGTATAAGTTACAATAAACCCTAAGACTGATAAACATGTTAAAATTAACTACAGAAGCAGACAAAGGGAGAGGAGAGAGAACCCAGACCCCCGTCTGCAGGGTCACTCCCCTGTGGTCCTTAAGGACCAGGGGTCTGTCTGCGTCTCCCACGTGGGCAGCAGGAACGCAAGCACCCGCTCTGCTGCCTCCGCGGTGCCAGCTAGCAGTGAGCTGGGTCTGGAGCTGGGCTGGGGGGACCTAGGCCCTCTGCTGTGGAAGTCGGGCATCCTAACTGGCACCTTAACCTCAAGCCTTGTCCCTGACAACACCCTTCCTGGGAGTGACACCCGTCTAATGCCATATCATAAATGAGTCTTGTAAGAGGTCTTGACATGTCTCACTTGACGGAAAAAAAAGTAAATTTCTACTTCAGATATTACCTTTGCATTCTCTGTACGGACGGCCGCTCAGCAGGGTGAAGTGAGTGTATCTGGCAGTCTTACTGGCCAGCTGAGCTGGGGCTCCCGGGGTGGACAGCAAGGAGTGTGTGCCCAGCCACGGCCGCCTAGGGCGGGCAGCGGGGAGTGTGCTGAGCCGGGGCTCCCGGGGTGGACAGCAAGGAGTGTGTGCCCAGCCACGGCCGCCTAGGGCGGGCAGCGGGGAGTGTGCTGAGCCGGGGCTCCCGGGGTGGACAGCAAGGAGTGTGTGCCCAGCCACGGCCGCCTAGGGCGGGCAGCGGGGAGTGTGCTGAGCCGGGGCTCCCGGGGTGGACAGCAAGGAGTGTGTGCCCAGCCACGGCCGCCTAGGGCGGGCAGCAGGGAGTGTGCTGAGCCGGGGCTCCCGGGGTGACAGTGGGGAGCGTGTGCCCAGCCACGGCCACCTAGGGCGGGCAGCGGGGAGTGTGCTGAGCCGGGGCTCCCGGGGTGGACAGCAAGGAGTGTGTGCCCAGCCACGGCCGCCTAGAGCGGGCAGCAGGGAGTGTGCTGAGCTGGGGCTCCCGGGGTGACAGTGGGGAGCGTGTGCCCAGCCACAGCCGCCTAGGGCGGGCAGCAGGGAGTGTGCTGAGCTGTGGCTCCCGGGGTGACAGTGGGGAGCATGTGCCCAGCCACAGCCGCCTAGGGCGGGCAGCGGGGAGTGTGCTGAGCCATGGCTCCCGGGGTGACAGTGGGGAGCGTGTGCCCAGCCACAGCCACCTAGGGCGGGCAGCGGGGAGTGTGCTGAGCCAGGGCTCCCGGGGTGGACAGCAAGGAGTGTGTGCCCAGCCACGGCCACCTAGGGCGGGCAGCAGGGAGTGTGCTGAGCTGGGGCTCCCGGGGTGGGCAGTGGGGAGCGTGTGTCTTTCTGGGGTCTGAGGTGCAGGTGGCTGGGCCAGAGCTGGCTGTGCAAAGGCTGAGGGTGAGCCCATGGGTGCTTGGGTGTCCACAGTTCCTCTGCATGCTGGTGGCAGAGGAAGAGCAAGCCAGAGCTGAATCCACTCCTGAGCAGGCCTTAGGTCAGAAATAAGGATGTGACATTTGTCAAGGAGAATTCTACACTGTTCTCCAAAATTATACACAAAATATCATGCAGTGGGTTTAAAAAAAAATCAGATTAGCAATAAAATAAAACGTTAGTTATCCAAAGTCCGTTTAAATTCCAACAGGTGCGCACACACGCACAGCAGCACCAGCACCACCTCCATCTCTAACGCATAAAGGCACGGTCGCAGTACATCAGACCAGACTGTACTGGCATAGTGATTATATTTAAATAATTATCTTTCTTGTTTCTTCTGTGGGTGAAGACGACGCCGTCACAGAGTTCACCACCGTTACCTTAGAATCCCCAAAAGCATTGCTGGCGGACGCCTGGCTGGGAGGCAGCCGGGCCATCGCCTTGGTCTTCTGCGTCTTCTCACACGCGCCCGGGACGCCGCTGCTCGCCTGGTCGTGCTGGAAGACGTGGCCTGATCCAAAGAGTTCTTCCATTAGACTGCTTTTCTTATCTCGGAAGGCGGCTTCTCTGGCCTTCGTTCTGGAAGACTTCCCGAAAGAGGGCTCATACCCGCCGGCACAGGGCTCCAGCCTCGCGTCCGCCGGGTGACTGTGGTGTGCCCCCGGGCCGTGGTGGCATCTCGTGGCCCCCGACGTGGGCAGGCCGTGGTGCAGGTTTTCGATGGTTTCGGTGAAGGAGTAGCGCTTCCTGTGCCTCCAGGGCCCTGTGGCGCTGGGAGCCGTGAGCCGCTCGGATGCCGCTCCCTGGCCTGGGTCCTCCTCCTGCTGGTTAGCTGCTTCCAGGTGGATTTCCTGACTTCTCTGTGCTGGCGGGTTCTCTGGCTTTTCTTTCACTAAAGCCATGTTCTTCTCCTGGTCTTCCTTTTTCTCTTTCTGCCTTCCGGTATTCTCCAGAGGTGCCTGTGCTTCCAGATGTTTCTCTTCCTTCGGTATAACTGCAGGAGAAAAGCAGACAGGTTTGTGCTCTTGACCATGAATGGGTTTCTAGCCAAGGTGGCATTTCAGGCACACTTACTGACTCCTTCTGAAAAGCACTTAAAATGCACACGAGGCCACAACACAAGCTTGGGATGTTACATCCCGAGTCAGCAGGAATTATGAAACCCGCAGGAAAACCATCTTCATATGGGAAGAAATAATTTTGCCAATGAAGATTACTAATAGATAATAGGCGTTTAACATCATTAACTGGGTGTGGTGTCAGTTAAAACAATGAGGACATGTTTCACCCAATCCAGTTTTCAGATAATTTTTTTTTCAAAGATTTATTTTATTTTTTATTGCAAAGTCAGATATACAGAGAGGAGGAGAGACAGGAAGATCTTCCATCCGATGATTCACTCCCCAAGTGAGTGCAGTGGCTGGTGCTGCACCGATCCATAGCCAGGAGCCTCTTCCGGGTCTCCCACGTGGGTGCCGGGTCCCAAGGGTTTGGGCTGTGCTCGACTGCTTTCCCAGGCCACAAGCAGGGAGCTGGATGGGAAGCAGGGTTGCCAGGATTAGAACTGGCATCCTTTTGGGATCCCAGCGCATTCAAGGTGAGGACTTTAACCACTAGGCAACTACACCGGGCCCTCAAATAATTTCTAGAGTTGATGAGAATATGGGGAAACTAGAATTTTTTTTAAAGGACCTATTCAGGGGCTGGCATGTTGGCTCAACAGACTAATCTTCTGCTTTCCAGCACTAGCATCCCATTTGGGTGCCAGTTCTTGTACGAGGTGCCCCACATTCCCATCCAGCTCCCCGCTTGTGGCCTGGGAAAGCAGCAGAGCATGGCCCAGAGCCTTGGGGTCCTGCGCCTTGGCTCCTGGTTCAGCTCTGGCTATTGGAAGCTGTTGTGGGAGTGACCTGGGGACGAAAGATCTTTCTCTGTTCCTCCTCCTCCTCTCTGTAAATCTGCCTTTCAAATAAAAAATAAATCTTTGGGCTCGGCGCAATGCTTCATTTGGCTAATCCTCCCCTTGCAAAGTGCCAAGATCTCATGGGCACCAGTTTGTGTCCTGGCAGCTCCACTTCCCATGCCGCTCCCTGCCTGTGGCCTGGGAAGGCAGTGGAGGACGGCCCAAAGCCTTGGGACCCTGCTCCCGCCTGGGAGACCCGGAGGAGGTTCCTGCATCCGGATTGGTCAGAGAGAACGAGTGAGCTTCCATCTGCTGTTGACTGCCCACATGCGCAGAGCCAGGAGCTCCATTCAGTTTTCCCGTGTGGCTAGCAGGAATCCCCGCACCCAGGTCCTCATCTGCTGCCTCCCGGGTGCCTTAGCAGGAAGCTGGGCAGGAAGTGGACTTGCCTGGAGGTGAAGGAGGCTGTGGCTGTCCCAGACAGTGGCTTAGCTTGCATCACCGCAAGCTCCCCCTACCTCCCCAAAATGTAAATTGATACCACTGCTTTTTTTTTTTTTTTTATGGCAGTGTGGTAGTTCTTACCAAAGTGTACCTATTTCTAGACCCAACAACTTTATTTCTAGGAACACAACTACAAAAACTGAAAAGGAATGTTTACTGCTGTGTGGGGCAGTAATGGCAAAATGTCCTAAATACGTACCGATGCAAAATAGTGGTTCAATAAGAACTGCAGGTGCAGTCTTTGGGATTGTAGGCCATACATAGAATAAGGTGGATAAAGACAACGCGACAGGCAGACAGGTGTTCACCGTGTATTGGAAGCCCGCAGCGCAGGCTCCCTGCCACCTCCCCAGTGGTAGGATACCGTCCAACACATATCCTCAAAAAAATGTTTGGCAAACGAAAGAATTAGCTTTCTAGGGCAGCGTGACTTGTCCAAGTGGATTGGGAACTGGAAACCTCATGTGGAGCATGGCACACTGCTCGTGTGGCGTCCAGTGCCTCAGGCATTTCCCAGCAGCAACGCAGGGGCAGGGCAGGGCAGTGTCCCCCCGCTTCTGGAGGGAAGAACCTGGAGTCTTCTCTGTGAGAAAGTGTCAGTCAAGTGCAAGGGATGCGACTGCCGTTTACAGGTGGAAGGCGTTTGCCTTACACACCTGTTCCCACTTGCAGAACTGATGCCATGCTGCGAGGCAGGAGGGTGTGGTTTAGAAAGCAGAGGAAAGTAGGGGACACTGACAGGAACCTGCAGGAGATGAGGCAGGGGTGTTCAAGATCCTCATGGAACTCTGCCCCTTCCCCCCGGTGCCCAATGCCCATGAGTCAGTGTGCCCTGCCCAGGGACTGGTCAGATGTGGGGCTTCCTGTCAAGCCTGCAGCCTGGACAGGCTAAGAAGGCGCTCTGCAGAGACCTGCCCCTCAGTGCTGGAAATGTGCTGTGTCCATCTTAGACATTCTGAGCAGCCCTTGCCCGCTGACCCCACATCTCCTGCACCTGCTGGAGGAGCTCTGCCTGCTGGCGGCACTGATGGCTACTCTGTCTCCAGGACAGCTGGAGGCCCCACCCACCGGGCCCTCTGCCTTCAGGGAAACCTGCAGTCTTAGCTGAGCTCCTGCTGGGAGCCTTCTGGGTTTGACCCTGCTACCGGGATCTGCAGACCTGCACGTGCTGTGTAAGGACTTTGGTTCGGACCTGGCTGGTTGCGTCCCCCCAGCTTGAGACAGAGCCTTCCAGGTCACAGGAGGCTCCGAGCGGGGGCTGGTGATGGGATTGCTGTCCCTGGCAGAGTGGTGCTGCTCTTGCCTTCACCCTCTTCCTGGGACTCCAGCCCCAAGCAGACGCCATCTAGACCGGAAAGAGTTCTCATCAGGAACCAAGGGGCCGGAGCCGGAGCCTGGAGCCCGGAGCCCGGAGCCTGGAGCCGGCCTTCCAAGCGTCCAGACTGTGAGAAAATAAACGTCTGCTGGTATTTTCATTACAGCAGCTCAAGCCAACGCATGCAGAGGACAGGGTGGAGGGGCTGTGGGAGGAAACAAGGGCATGATGGGCCTGACATTCTAGAAGCTCCGCTTCGTGGTGGGCAGGGAGAGCAGGTGGCTGAGGGAAGTTCCGAAGGTCACTGACGTTCCGGTTCTGCTTCTTTAAAAGGTTTGTTCATTTGAAAGTCAGATTTGATGACGAGAGGGACACAGAGAGAGAGGGGGGGAGAGATTTTCTGTCTACTGGTTCACTCCCCAAGTGGCCACAATGGCTGGAGCTGAGCTGATCCAAAACCAGGAGCCAGGAGCTTCTTCTGGGTCTCCCATGTGGATACAGGTTCCCGAGGACTTGGGCCATGCTCTGCTGCTTTCCAGGCCATAAGCTGAAGCAGCCAGGACATGAACCTGTGCCCAAGGGGATGCTGACACTGCAGGCAGAGGATTAGCCCACACGTCACCATGCCAGCCCCTGATTGTTTGGTTTCTTAAGCAATATGCTGGGTGTGTAATGCCTCTATTGTTTTTAGGAAGTTTTCTTTTTTTTTTTTAAAGTTAGGCTCCTATTGTTAAAATTTCATAAACCTATGAGTGTTTTTACGCCCATACATACTAACTTATAATTTAAAGCAAAGAATAGAGGAAACAAAAAGATTACCTTCATGTTTTCTCTTAGAATCTTCTTTGTTTGGTAGTTTACTGATACAGTGAGGAGTTTCATAATTAATTTCAATTATTTTTTCTTTCTGGCCAATGTTTCTTGTTGCCTTTTTATCCTGTAATTTAGAAAACCAGCAAAAACATATTTTTAGGGGATCTAGATAATTTTTTGAAAGATTTATTTGTATTTGAAAGACAAAGTGACAGAAAGAAAGAGGTCTTCCATCCATTGGTTCACTGCCCAGATGGCCACAACGGCTGGAGCTGAGCCTGTCTGAAGCCAGGAACCAGGAGCTTCTTCCGGGTCTCCCACGTGGCAGCGGGAGCCCGCGGACCTGAGCCATCCTCTGCTGCTTGCCCAGGCTGTATGCAGGAGCAGGGGACTTGAGCAAGTTCCCATGTGGGATGCTGGGGTCACAGATGCAGACTTAGCCTACTGTGTTAAGGTGCTGACTGATGGGTCTAGAGCATTTTAAAAATTATTTGAGAGAGAGAGTTAGAGAGAGTGAGCAAGTAAGCTTCTCTCTGTTAGTTCACCGCCAGAGTGAATGCTGGGCCCTTTGGGGCCGGATGAAAGCTGGGAGCCAGGAGTTGGATGTGGGTGCAGGGGCGCAGTTGCTGAAGCTGACGGGACTGCTTGACGGGAATCTGACAAGGGCACGTGGACCCTCGACTGCTGGGCTACGTGCTGGGAAGTGGCACTTTTACTCTAATGAGGCAAACGTACTTTCTGTATAGACTAGTGGACCTGCCTGATCTGTCTCTGCTGAGACATATTTGGTGAAACATTGCCAGGTTCCAGCTTGCCGTACCTTCGTGGTCAGGCCTGAGAGCTCTGCCGACTTCTGGGTCTCTTGGTGTCGCACATTGATGGACGGCAAACTTTTTTTGTCTGCTTGTACCGATTTGGTTGAAGCAGCTGCAGAACAGGTAGATTTGTATGTAGGAAATATTTTTACTGTTGAAAGCAACACAGATTCAAATAAACGCGAAAGTATGTGATGTAATAATAAAGCAAAGATGTGCTGAATATTCAATATGTGTATCGCATTTGCTGGTTTCTTTTCTCTCCTCCCCCCCATCCCCCACCAGCTGTCTCCTGTTTTGTCTTTCTTCTGGGCCCAGGGTGTCACTGGCTCCACCGCGGTTAGTGAGCCCAAGAGACAGTGCTGTTCCCTGGGGACAAGGCTGTCCCCTGCAGACGGGCTCACCAGTGACACAGTTGTGAGGCAAGTGGCCAGACCGTGTCTGGAGCGCACAGCCAGGATGGCAGCTGCCCTGAAAGAGGATCTCCGTAAAGCACCCCTGTTTGATTCAGCTTTTTTTTTCTTTTTCTTGCTGGCTGTTATTCTGTATTAGATGCCCCAAACCAGGGAAGATGAGGAATTGGAGGTTGCTGCTTTCCTTTCCTTCCCAGGCTAGAAGAAGTGCTCCTATGGGTCCTCTGAGAGATGGTGGGGGAGAGAGGGACCCCACTGCCTTGAAGGGAGGAATGCTACTTGGCAATAAAAGGGCCCAAACTTGTGATAGCTACCTTGACACACGTGAATCAGTGAACATGACAGCAAACAGAAGTCGCCAGACACGGGAGCGTGTGTTTATGATTGCTTGAGGAAGTTTTGCAGGGGGTAGACGAAGCTGCTGTGAAAGCAGGAAGTCAGTGGCCGCCTGGGCCAGGGCTGAGGACAGGGCACGAGGGGCCTGGGGAGAAGGTTAGGAGCCGTATCTGGATTGGGGTGGTGGTTTTAAGGGGCATGCGGTTTGTCAAAACTGACTGAACTCCACACTGAAAAGTATTAAGTATACCTCAAGAACCTTCGTTTTCAAAAGCCATACATTGGTTAACAGAAAGATTGAGTTCAGTTGAACCTGGGGAAGGTTAAACAAAGTGTAATTTTTGTCAGTCATTTTGGTTCCAAGGAAATTTATTCTTTGTTTCATCAGGAAAAAAAGATGTAAGGGAACAAATCAACAATGGAGAAGCAGGAAGTCATTTTAATTTTTTTCTAACTATTTTTTTTTTGCCAGATCACAATTTAATTGATGTCATCTTCTAGAATCATAGAGTGTATTTCAGTGCCTAATGATTTTTCAAAATGATCCATTAGTTTGGCTCTACAAACTACGGAGATCTGACCAGATACTTCAAACTAGATTTGAAACAAAGTAATTAAAACCCACCTTTTGGATACTCATCTTTATCAAGCAGATTTTTAAGAATTCTGTTAGTATAGATGTTTTTAATTTCAAGCTCACGGTCCTTCTCCTAAAAAGAAACATAATATCCAGTTTCTCATAAATATTTGCTTTTCTCAGCATTGATTTCTTCATTTAAAAAAGCAATTTAAGTGAACTCAGTATCCTTTGAATAAAAATCAATGGATTCAAGAAGAAACCAGGAATCGTTCATACATTGTATACCACGAAGAACTTTGGAAGTCCTAAACTTTTTTTTTTTAAACACTCTTTCAAGGCACATTAGTGGAAAGCTGGAGCGACTGGGACTCAGCTGTGTGTGACGTGGGATTCTGATGTCACAAGCTGTGGCTGACCCCAGTGCACCACAGTACTGGCTTGAGGACAACACAGCTCAGTAACCTTGCAGGCACACCTCTTCCACTGTCCCCTTCCCGTCCCTGTTCCTGAACATTCATTCACTGTCCAGGTAGCAGCCACTAGCTGTGCACTGCAAGTTAAATGAGGGGGAGACATGGCTAACTGTCCTTGTATGATGCGCCCCACCTGTCTGACCAGTGGATCAGTGATGGATCCAGCACGGGGCAGACAGAGCAGAGAGCAGTTGCATCGTTCCGGAACTGCTGTGAAGCGTGCAGACCAGCGCAGGTGCGTCCCACCTCCACGTCCCACTGCCGCTTTCAGTCTCAGCACTGAGGGCTTTTTTTTTTTTTTTTGGATCATGGAAAAGCATAAGTTTTGAAATTCCAATTTGATGAGGGAAAAAAGATTTTCTTAAATACCAAACATTTTTTCTCACACATGAGTAAGAGGCAATGCTGAGTTCTAGCGATAGCCTTGGTTAGGAGGTTCTCGCTGTCTGGGATGTGAGGTTGTGACGGGCGTGTGTGCATGCACACTCACGCACACAATCCCACATCTCATGATTAGAGCAGATCTGTGGGCCAAGGGATGTTTGTGGGGGAGGAAGCAGCCCTGAGGTTTGGAAAACTCAGAGAAGGAGGCCTTGGGACATCCTGGAGGAACTGTGAGTCCCACTTCTTATGGAGACAGACTAGGCAGTGCGTTAGAGGACAGGACACAGTGCAAGGGGCCCCAATGGTGCTCCTTTTCTGCCACACTCACGGAGACCCCTGTGGGGCAGCTGTGAGTGGGGCTGGCAGCGTACTCTGGCGTCTTTCGGGTCACAGGTGCAGACAAGGGCACAGTGTGGCGTTTGGCAGAGGCTGCCTCTTAGAGCATTTGCTATCTGTCAGCGAGGGAAGACAGCCAAGGTTTGACCTTGCTTTTGATGGCCCAAGGTACTGGCTATATCTGGGGCACGCCAGCCAGGGTCCTAGGGTCTGGGTGGGGTAGAGACCAGTCACTGCTCAGTAGAACCAGGTCTGGCCAGGGGCCAGGGGCCAGGAGGCGGGGCTCAGAGGCCAGCAGCAGGTGCTCTGCCTCAGGCTCCAAGAGCTGTCACGGAGGTGGAGGACGTTTCTGCGAGGGTTGAAAACAACCTCAAAGACAACTTGGGGTTAGACCGCCCCTCCTCCTGCTCCCCGTGTGCTACTGGGGATCAGCTACAGAAAGCAGAGGAGACGTGAGGTTTCTGCAGGTGAGCAGGACAGGGCAGGGCTCCGCCCAGGTTGGTCGTGTCATCAGACAACAGACACGAGCTGCAGGGCTCGGAGTCTCTGGGAGCAGGCCTGTGGAGGGGGAGTGTCTCTGTTTCTTTCCTCTGTGTCACATTGAGTCAAAAGAACCACCATGATGACAGCTCATCACCACGAGAGGGGGTTCAGGAGGAGGGTGCTTCACAAAGGGCATGATACGGAATCAAAAGTTAAATTTATTGGAAGACCCGAATTTTGAAATCCACTTCTAGTTTTTCCCCCCCATAAGATGCATTTTACTAACCTTCTGAAGACTGCCCCATATGGATGACTACAGAACAAATATACCTTTTAGCTTCATTGTTCCATTAACTTTTTAAAGTGCCCTTGTATGATCTGGATATTATTTTTAAGAAGAAGGATATTATATACAAAATTGAAGGATGCTGTTTTCATCTGCTTAAGACAGGGATTTTGATGTTAGAGTAGCATACTGTTTTTTAGATTAAAGTTTTTCTTTTTTAAAAAATTTGTTTGAAAGAGACAGACAGAGATCTTCCATCTGCTGGCTCACTTCCCCAAGAGCCAGGGCTGGCTGAGCAGGAGCCAGCGCCAGGAGGTCAGCCTCCCAACGGGCGGCAGCACTCGGCTGCTTGAGCTGTCACCCGTTGGGCGGAAGCAAGAGGATGGTGTGGAGAGCTGAGCTGGGACTTGAACCCAGGAACTCTGAGGTGGGAGGCGGGCCTGTAAGCAATGGTTTAACCCTTGCATCAAATGCCTACTGCCTCAGGGGCATATGTTGATGACACGGAAGATGATACGTGTTAATTTGTCTGAATGCTCAAGGGTTTTGCAATAGAGAGTGGCGAGGGAGGGGATGTAGAACTGTGGACCAGCAAGTGTCCAGTGTGGGCATGACTGGCTCAAAAGGAAACCACAGATGGACAGTCCTCTCTCAGGCCTCGAATAGAAGACTGGTCTCCAGACGTCTAGGCCAACAGGGTGGGAATGCAGTACAGGAGACTTACGTACTTGCATTGAGCTAATGGACCAAAGGGACATACAATGGCTCAATTGGCTAATTCTCCGCCTCCAAGTTCTAGCATCACAAATGGGCTGGCTGCTCCCCTTCCCATCCAGCTCCCTGCCTGTGGTCTGGGAAGGCAGCAGAGGACAGCCCAAGCTCTAGGACCCTGTACCCACGTGGGAAACCTGGAGAAGCTCCTGGCTTTGGCTTGGCACAGCTCCAACTGTTGCGGCCATTTGGGGAGTAAATCAGTGGATGCAAGAATTTTCTCTTTGTCTTTCCTTCTCTCTGTAAATCTGCCTTTCAAATAAAAACTATTTAAACAAAGATTTTACTTGATTTGAAAGGCAGAGGGATAAGGAGGAAGGGGGTGGAAAGAGGGAGGAGTGTGAGAGAAAGAATGAATCTCTTGGGCCACCCTCCACCGCCTTTCCAGGCGCATCAGCAGAGAGCTGGTCAGAAATACGGTGTCCAGGATTCGAGCCAGCACTGCGAAATGGGATGCTAATGTTGAAGGCGGAAGCTTAGCTTGCTTTGCCACGATGCCAGCCTCAGAAGCAATGCCGTAATGGGAACCTCAAACACCCACCCTTGACCTCTTCAAAATCAATTTGAGTCACACCGTATAAACTATTTTGGAACTTTCAAATTTTTATTGGGCGTTTTTCCTGTCAAAAGGGGCTTCTTAAATAAATACTTTTTATATTTTGAAGTTTGCACAAGGAAAAGCAAAATTTACCTTAGTAACCCACTGATGTAGAGGATAGCCTTTAGCACAGGGTTTGGGATGCTGCTGGCATCTGGAGGGCCTGCGTTTGAGTCCTGCTCCAGTGACTGAGCTCCTGCCACACCTGGGGCAGACCCGATGGAGCTGTGGCCGAGCTTGGCCGGGACTGTGTGGGATCTGGGTGGATACTGGATGCAAGCTTGCTTGCTTGCTTGCTTTCTTTCTTTCTTTCTTTCTTTCTTTCTTTCTTTCTTTCTTTCTTTCCCTTTCAAATAAGTACCATTAATTAAAAAAAAATCCCTGCTTTGTCTCTGTGGATCTTGAAGACTCCTCTGTTAGGTTTCTGACAAGGTTGCTATGGCATGGTCCTTTTCTGGAATAGTCTTTCTTAAATTTCCTGCAACTCCGGAGAAGACAGTGTGAGAACAACTCTTCCTGGCTTTACAGAAGAATCTGTGAGCACTCTCCATGCTGTCACAGCCCTCTCTTTCCTCAGAGACACCTCACAGCTCCTGGGTTGTCCCCTGGGTATGAACTCCATGGCTGTCATAAGAAAACGTTATAGATTCTTGTCGTACAGTTTAAGATTGGTTAGTTAAGGGGCCAAGTTGCAGTAGCAACGGCTAAGCTGCTGCTTGCAAGGCTGGCACACCTTATCGGAGTGTCTAAGTGGCCGCAGCTCTGCTCCTGATGGACTCCCTGCTAATGTGCCTGGATGGCAGAGCTGGTGCTCCAGGTGCGTGGGCGCTTCCACCCGTGTGGGAGAACAGGACAGCATTCTGGGCTCTCACCACTGGGTATTTATTTATTTACTTTTATTTGAGAGGCAAATTTTATAGAGAGGGAAGGAGAGACAGAGATTTCCATCTGCTGGTTCACTCCTCAAATAACTACAGTGGCTCGAACTGGGCCAGTCTGAAGCCAGGAGCCTGGAGCTTTTTCCAGGTCTCCAGCATTGGTGCAGCAGCCCAAGCGTTTGAGCCATCCTCTGCTGCTTTCCCAGGCCTGAACAGGGAGCAGGATCAGAAGTGGAGCAACTGGAAACTGAACTGGCACCCATCTGGGATGCTGGCACCGCAGGTGGAAGATTAACCCAACAGGCCAGCTTGCCAGCCCCAGCTGTGATCATTTGGGGAGTAAATCAGCAGATGGAGGATCTATTTCTTACTCTTTCTCTCGCTCTCTAGTAGCCCACGTTTAAAATAAATATGTAAATAAATCTTTTGAAAATAATTTGTTAGTTTATGAAACAACTTATAATTTAGATATCTCAAATAGCTTCGTCAAGCTGTTGAACATTTCAGAAATCTTGAAGGCAAGAAGACATCAGTCTAAAAATATTTACAAATTCTTTTAAAGCAGTGTACCCGCCTGGCACAGTAGCCAAGTCCTCTCCTAGCATGTGCCAGGATCCCATATAGGCGTCAGTATGTGTTCTGATTGCCCCACTTCCCATCCAGCTCCCTGCTTGTGGCCTGGGAAAGCAGTCGAGGATAACCCAAAGTCTTGGGACCCTGCACCCACATGGGAGACCCGGAAGAAGCTACTGCCTCCTGCCTTCAGATCAGCCCAATTCTGGCTGTTGTAGCCATTTGGGGGAGTGAATCAGTAAACAGAGGATATCTGTCCAGGGGCATCAGGAAGGAGCTGGACTGGAAGCAGAGCCACGCTCCTACTGAAATGCCAGCTACACAAGCAGCGACTTAGAGCCCATTGTATCACCAGGGCAGCCCATGGCCCATAAATTTAAAAGTTCTACTTGCAAGCCCGGTGCGATAGCACAGTGGTTAAAGTCCTCGCCTTGCACACCCGGGATCCCATATGGGTGCTGGTAGCCCAGCTTCCCATCCAGCTCCCTGCTTCTGGCCTGGGAAGGTACTCGAGGACGGCCCAAAGCCTTGGGACCCTGCACCCGTGTGGGAGACCTGGAAGAAGCTCCTGGCTCCTGGCTTCATTGGGGAGTGAATAATGGATGGAAGATCCCCCTCTCTGTCTCTCCTCTTTGTATATCTGACTTTGCAATAAAAATTTAAAAAAATCTTAAAAATGTCTTACTTGCAGAACTGTCTTTTTTAGTATGTGCACTGCTTTATTTTTTTTTTCCAGAGATTTTTTTTTAATTGGAAAGTCAGATATACAGAGAGGTAGAGAGACAGAGAGGAAGATTATCCGTGTGCTGATTCATTCCCAAATGGGGATAGGGGCTCAGGGCCTTGAGCCACAAGCAGGAAGCTACATCAGAAGTGGAGCAGCTGAGACTTGAACCTGTGTCCATATGGGATGCCGGTGTAGCAGGGGATGGCTTTACCAGCTGCACCACACTGCCAGCTCTGAAGTTAAATAGTGCAAAGATGGGTGTGCATGAGCAGTTCTGACAGACAGATTTTCACCGTCTGTCTTCCGTCTTGTGTTGCAAGAGGTACCTTAAGCTTCTGTTGGAGGCGCCTCACTTCCATCTGCAGGCTCTTGGTGGCTGTCTGGGCTGTCAGGGTCTTGCGGTTTTCGGTGGCCAGCTGCCGGCTGAAGGCTCTGTTGTTGAGCCTCAGCTGCTTCTCCAGGCTCTGCGGACGGCATACATTTCGACCATTCTGTAACCAACTCGGTGCTAACAGAAGCTAGAGCAGAAGTCGTTACAGCGGTAGGGGCAGGTTTGCAGTAGGGTTGAAGTGACTGGCTTTCTAGGGGACATTTGCTAGAATTGAGTACAGCCCTCACTCACCCTAACCCGCCCCCACCGAAAGCCCAAGAACCCAGAGCGTCAGTATCACGTGCTTCAAGCACGAGGGGCTTTTTGCTTGCTTGCTTGTCTGTTTTTCTTTGATTTTGGTGTTTGCTAAAAAAATTTTCAGATGCATCCTGAACATCAATAAACACTGCCTGATTTAAAAATGGAACCAGATTTCTGTCCAAACGAATGAATCTTCTGTTTTTATATAGGTTTCTCTCAAATCTGGGCAGGCCTCTCCCCATCAGAGCCTCTGCCTCCTTGTAGGCCAGGTGGGGCCTTTCTGGGGGACACAGACAAGCAGGGGTCACCTAGCCATTGGTGCGCCCCTTGCTGGACTGTGCCAGCCCATGCGGTGCCTACTGTAAGCTGCAGCTGACGGCACACACACACACACACCCGTTTGCTGGGATGACAGCTCTTATCAAAAGAGCTTAAATCTTTTTTCTTTGTATAAAAATTGGGTCTTCCCACTAACACTGACACTTTCCCCGCTATGGCCAAGTGGAAAACGATAATGATGAAATCATTACTAAAGATGCCACTTTGTCAAACACTTGAACTGCCCGATCCCCCCTCCAAAAAAAAAAAAAGGACACTCTTAGTTCTTTCATTCAATTTGGGCTTGTTGATAGGTACACAAACGTGGACAGATGGATCCTGTATGAATTAAAAGAGCAAATAACGTGACTTTGGTGCACAAAGATGGAGAATGACTTCACTCACTGTGTTCTGCATCATGCACACGTAGGAGAAAGTTTTCTTCAAAAACAGAGGATTTTACCAATGCAAGAATTAAGGCTGAGGATGAAATGAAACTCGGCATTTACTGAATCCAAGACTGTAGGGAATATTTGCCTTACCACTGAGTATCGAGTAAGAGAGTAAGCTGCATTTATGTTTATGCCTGTAGAGATCAAAGCCATCTCCAGTGGCAGTTGGGCAGGGGACTTGTGGGCGAGCAGCGGCCCCTCCTGTGCCGCCCCTGCTGGGTGACCCTCGGCTCCCGACAGCCGTGCACGGTCCCTGTTGCCATTCATCTTGCACTTGCTTTCTTTCCTGTCTTGCCTAGTTCTCGGGACCCTCACCTGGAAGAATTCTCATTTGTGAAAGAACTAAGAGTGTGCACGTGGGAGTGACTGGCCAGATTGCAGAGGGAGAATACGAGCGAGGATACAGACCGGCAGACAAGTTGTCTTCAGGGCAACAGTGGCAAGCAGAGGGTTGAAATCTAAGGTTTCACACCACACAGCACACACAGAAGCTTCGTGAACACACAGGTCTCACTCGCTGACAGACCAGCCTGGCTCGCTTTCGCTGGATCGGCAGCAGCATGCCCAGCTCCTTACCTTCTGTCCCCTTTGCCTGCCCATCTGCCCTGCCAACAGGAGCCTTCCAGCAGGAGTGGCGGGCTCGGGAGGGAGCCGGGTGCGCTCAGCACGCACTGGGATCTTGGGATGCGCCGGCCTCTGGCATACAGACCTGTATCTTCTTGTCGTTGGCCTCCATTTTGGATGTCAGGATAGACAGTCTGTGCGTCAGCTCTTCCCTCTCCGCCAGGTTCTTGTCTTCCGACAGTTTCTGCAGAGCCTGCAACGCGTCCTTGGTCTTCAGTAACTCGCTGTCAGTCTCTCTCAGCCTCCTGGAAATGACTCTCTCCTTTTCCTGGGATTTCCTAAGCAGCTGCCTTAGATTTCTTACTTCGTTCTGATGTTTAAGCATAATCTGAGGTAGGTTATTCTGGGAATTCTCGTATTTTCCTATAGCTTTCAAGTGCCTGAGCTGAAGTTGTTTTAAAAACTGGTTCTCTATGACGATGGCCTCTAGCTTCCGCTGTATGTCAGCAAGCTCGTTCTTCAGCTGTTTGATCTTGTGGATCCGAGCTGACAGTATGCGCTGAGCCATGGCATCTCTTCTCTGGGCAATCATATTGATCTGGGAATTTAAAAATGTATTCCAGGTGTGCTTTTTTTCGAACGAGACTTCCTGCTGGCCTGTGTAAGCAGATAATCCACTTTATTACTGATTCATATAGAGGCCGATACAGCTCCCCTCCTTCCGCCCCACCTTGTACACATGTACGCCAATGGAAGTGTAAATGAAACAGGGAAGAACTAGCATTTAATGACTACCTGAGGTTTAGGCCTGGACACTTTGTTTAATACGGCGTTTATTCTGTTTTATGACTGAAGGATTTTAGTCGTGTGTCCAAGGTCGCAGAGCTGCGAAGTGCGCAGAATCAGGCAAAGCCAAGCCGTCTGCCGCGCGAGGCCGGAGCTGGAGCTCTTGTACAAAGCTACGTGAGGGCCCGCGGTCCTGGGGTGGCTGACACTCTGCCAGTGCGCATCAGAGCTTAAGCACTGAGCTAGGTGCTGCACCTGGATCATCGAATGTTAATTCCTTCAGCCGTTTGTTAGCAGCCCAATGTGAGATGTCATGTATTCAGAATGACCCTTAAAAAGCCGTTAAACTGCGTGACTGGGAAAGCAGCAGAGGGTGGCCCGCATCCCTGGGAGAGGCCCGCGTGAGGCTCTGGGCTGTAGGCAGTGGCACGTACCAAAGGCACAAAGTATATTGTCTCTTCTCGCCCTCCTTGGGGCTATCTCTGTTGGGGGGTGATGTTTGAAAATGGGAAGTGTTGGCTTTTAAAGATTACATGGCCTAGGGCCGAGCACAGTAGCCTAGTGGCTAAAGTCCTCTCCTTGCATGTGCCAGGATCCCATATGGTCACCAGTATGTGTTCCAGCTGGTCCCCTTCCCATCCAGCTCCCTGCTTGTGGCCTGGGAAAGCAGTGGAGGACGGCCCAATGCCTTGGGACCCTGCACCCACGTGGGAGACCTGGAAAGAAGCTCCTGGCTCCTGGCTTTGGATCAGCTCAGCTCCAGCTGTTGCAACTACTTGGGGAGTGAACCAGGAAGATTTTTCTCTCTGTCTCTCTTTCTCTCTGTGAATCTGCCTTTCCAATACAAATAAATAAATCTTAAAAAGAAAAAGACACACATGACCTTGGACAAGGAACATGTAAGTGATGGGAATGTGGAAGCCGTGGATCTTTCCCAAGGGTTTTGGTGGCAGGCCACCCCTCGGGGGCTCCCTGCGTCCCGCTAAACATGCCTCAGATGGAATTTCCTATCTACATAAGTGAGCTTGGATGGGAAGGGTTGAGGTTCAGAAAGGTAAATACAGGGCTAGATTTGACTGGGACACACCAATTTATACCACATACGTTATTCATACTGTGCAGCTATAAAAGAGAAAATGGAAATGAGTTTAATCTTAATGACTTTAATATCTCTTGATCCTAACCAATGCATCCTATGCATACTATAGCTTATCATTTGATTTCATTTCACACAATAAGAAATTCAACTGCCGTTAAGATATCTCATTTTACAACCACTGAGCTCAGGCACACTAATGAACTCAGTTCGCCAACGACAGACACACAGTTCAGTCTATGGTTAGCCAAGACACGCCGCTGACATAGCTAATGCTAAGCTGTGTCCTTGGTCCGCTTCCCTGAGTGCGCCTGCGCAGTTACTCATCGAGAGAATTCACCGTTTGGGCCCTCTTCCCCCCAGGCCTTCCCGGGCTCATCGACCCCTGTGACACAGCTTAATTTTTTTTTTTTAAAGATTTATTTATTTTGTTACAAAGTCAGATATACATAGAGGAGGAGAGACAGAGAGGAAGAGCTTCTGTCCGATGACTCACTCCCCAAGTGAGCCGCAATGGCCGGTGCTGCGCCAGTCCGAAGCCAGGAACCAGGAACCTCTTCCGGGTCTCCACATGGGTGCAGGGTCCCAAAGCATTGGGCCGTCCTCGACTGCTTTCCCAGGCCACAAGCAGGGAGCTGGATGGGAAGTGGAGCTGCCGGGACTAGAACCGGCGCCCATACGGGATCCCGGGGCATTCAAGGTGAGGACGTTAGCCACTAGGTCATGCCGCCGGGCCCCCACAGCTTAATCTTGCTATGAATGTCCTGAGTACATCACATACCAGCCAGGGTCATCGGTGACAATTGTAATTAAAGATGTGTGCAAATTTATTTAAAATAACGGCAGAGGAGTGAGGCACAGAGGGCCTTCGAGGAAGCCTAAGCCTCTGCCTCTCACTCTCCTGGAAGACAGACTTCTGGATTCCAGTCTCCGGTGAGGTGAGTGAATTGATTGAGGTGGATGCTGATTTGTGAATAGGTATGCTGGCTAAATGAGGCTCAATAGATATTTGAGCCTTTATAGGAGATATAAACGAGAAGTCACTGCTAATGAGCAATGTGAGAAGACACTTAGAACTCAAAATGTAGTGGGTTTTTTTTTGTAGAAATATTTTTACAGATGCTAACTGCTTTCTCACACAATCTCATCAAAATGTAGACTCAGTATGAAACATGTTGGGGGTCCAGTGCTGTGGCATATTGTGCCAAGCCTCTGCCTGTGGCACCATCTTCCTGTGTGGGCGCTGGTCCCAGTCCTGGCTGCTCTACTTCCGATCCAGCTCCCTGCTAAAGGACTGAGAGAGCATGTGGCCCATGTGGGAGATCCGAAGGAAGCTCCTGGCTCCTGGCTTGAGAGTGACTCAGCTTGGGCCACTGGGGCCATTCGGGAGGTGAGCCAGTTCATGGAAGATATTTTGTCTATGTTTCTTTCTGTAACTCTGTGTCTCAGATAATAAATCAATGTTTAAAAAATGCAGAACCTGCTGGATAGATTTAGGACCCTGTGGTGTAAACCTGTGGGGCCGGAGCTGTTTAGAGAATTTTGAGTGCCATCATTTTTCTTAGCTGATTGCATGGACAGTACTTTCTGCAGACAGCACCCTTCAACCAAATCATTTTTTAAATGAAAACCAATGATTATTAATACACTCTAGGCAACCGACTGTTCAGTCTCAGATCAGTTCAAATCATGTTTTTGGTGCTAAATCTTATTTTGGAGTCAAAAGCTGGTTTTCAGAGATTTGTGAATGTGGAATGTGGTTAAGGGCGGTGCGACTGTGGGACTAACCACCGTGAGGTTCCACCGAGATAGCCTCTCCCGATGCCGCCAGCTGGCGTTTGCTCTCTGCTTTTCTTTCTGTGGAGCCTTGCTGTTAGGGAGGAACAGAGGGGTCCCTGGACCACCTTGAAGAGGCACTTTCAGCCCCTCGGGACTCGTGTGGTCTAGGGGTCCTACCCTCTACAACAGTTCACAAACAGATGGACAGCAAAGAAACGAAACAGAAGCCCAGGATTTTAGGAGGTTCATGAACATTGACCTCAGCTGGGTCTCCAGCTAGCAGAGGGGGGACCTGAAGATTCTGGATGCTCCACAAGTGGTTGTCACTGGTTCACGGCTGGGCGGGGGAGCTCTAGGAGGTGAACCTGGTGGCGGTCTGTACTCCGGGAACCGCAGGCTCCTAGACATCTGGCAGCCCTTGACTGCGGATTCTGCAGTGGCCACAGGGATGAGGACTTCCAGCTACTTGCTCTCAAGAGTGTTGCAAGTGGGAGGAGGGGACCACACGGTGGGGCAGCGAGGGAGGAGGTCAGGGTTAGCACAAGGCTGATTCCTCTCTGGACAGCTGGGAGTTGACCGGCCTGGGAGTTTTACAGTCCCCCAGGGAAGGACATTACAGACGGCCCATTGAACAGCTCTGTTTCCAAAGGCTGTCTGCCAGGATGCCTCACCCAAGTTGCAGACTACCCTCCTGGGGTGCTGAGACACGCGTGTACCTTTCATTGTCCGTTCAAAACTGGATTCTTCAGCTGAGATGAAGGGCAAGAAGCCAGTGAGCTCCCGGTACTGTGGAAGTCTGTTACAAGGCCACCTGTTGGCTAGAAATGGAACTAACCTCACCGGCTGGCTCCAGGAGGTGTGGCTGTGGGAGGAGGGCTAGGCTTCATGGCAAACATTTCTGCTATTCTATGATTGCTCTTAATTTCTGTTTCCTAACTCCTTCTCTCAGAGCTTGCTGAAATGCACATTTACAGTATATTAAAAAAAAACTCCATAAAAGAGCACGGTCACCCAGCTACTAATGCATTAAACAGCAAAACCGTCTCAACACCCTGATGTCTTACCTTTCTGTTTGGGGATGTTGCATTTCTTCTCCTCCCCCTTTCCTTTGCCTGCGGGCTGCCCCAAGCAGTTTCTCCTCTTGGCCGTCTCAGAACACTCGGAGAGGAAGTCTTCCGAGTAGTCGCAGCGGGAGCTGAGGCTGCTGCAGGAGCACTGTGACCTGCTGTAGTCCACGCTCTTGTCGGACGCCAGGCTGTTCCTGGACAGGGCTCGGCCGCCCGGGCTGCCCGGCCTCGCTGCGGGCGCCCCGCTGGACTCCAGCACCACGCTGGGGAAGCGCTCGTCCAGAGCTGGCTTTGTGGGATCGACCATAGACATGGTAGACATCCTGGCAGAGAAGGGCAGTGTTTGAATTTCTTGTTCTTGCCAGCAAGACAGCTAGAGCTGCACTGTCTTTTCTGTAACTGTATGTGGCTAACTGGTGTGTGTGTGTGTGAGAAAAGCAGAAATACTTTCTGGAATTCGATTTTTTTTCGTATTTCTGCATAAAGTAGAAGATACCAGAGACCCACTTTGATAATATTCACAGGTAGTTTAAGATAAAGTCCATATAGGGCCCGGCGGCATGGCCTAGCGGCTGGGGTCCTCGCCTTGAAGGCCCTGGGATCCCATGTGGACGCCGGTTCTAATCCCGGCAGCTCCACTTCCCATCCAGCTCCCTGCTTGTGGCCTGGGAAAGCAGTCGAGGACGGCCCAATGCCTTGGGACACTGCACCCACGTGGGAGACCCGGAAGAGGCTCCAGGTTCCCGGCTTTGGATCGGCGCGCATCGGCCCATTGCGGCTCACTTGGGGAGTGAATCATCGGAGGGAAGATCTTCCTCTCTGTCTCTCCTCCTCTCTGTATAACTGACTTTGTAATAAAATGAATAAATTAAAAAAAAAGATAAAGTGCATATAAGATCACACCAGTGACAACAATTTATGAATCCCAAAGATTTATTTGAAAGGCAGGGTTACAAAAGAGATCTTCCCTTTACTGGTTCGCTCCCCGAATGGCCACAACAGCCGGGTCCGGGCCAGGCTGAAGCCAGGAGCTTGTCTGGCTCCTTGCGACACAGAGGGATCAGGCGGAGTCAGGGAGCAGCTGCAGGGACTGTCCAGTTCCAGGGGACAGTGCTGCAAGCCACACAGGGACGAGGACGGCAGAATCTGTCTTTGCCAGGTGCAGCCTGCCCTCCGGCGGTGGGTAAAGCAGAGGCAACCATTTGTGAATCTTGACATCTGGACTCACAAGACTCCAAGATGCAGGCCCAGGAGACCGGAAGGCCTGAACATGCTCCATGGCCACCTGCAGAGCTTTGCTGGTCCTTCGTGCCATCGCTCTCCCTCGGGATCCCAGCCCCCGATTCCCTTCTTGTATCTCACAATAAATGCAAGCACCCAAACAATGGTTGCGAATCCACAGAATTTGGGTGTTGGCTGGCTGTTGCTGATCTGAGCTAGGCTTCTGTTGAGTTCTTCTTCTAAACCCCATAAACATTTCCCACCTACGTCACCCCTTGGAGAAGATGGATTCCACCATTTATGGATAGAGGCTTCAGTCAACAGGTTCCCCCTTCTGTTTCGCCTCTCAATGTTACTTTCACAAATAAGCCAACGGCTACTACAGTGGAAGAACGCGATGGGATACAAGGGGAGAACCTGAAGGTTCGCAGGCCTGGATCTGGTCTCGAAGTTTCTTAATTGCTCCTGGTCGTCTGTAAACTGTGAACTGCAGCACTGATCCTGGAGGGTCACTAAGGCAGGAAATGCTAGTGTCCGGCACATGGTGAGCCTTTAACAGGTGCTACCTTGCCCTCTTGGAAGAGCAGTTCCAACACAAATGTAAAGACTGCCACGGGCACTGCTGGTGTCTGTGTGTTAAGAATACGACCAAGATTCAGGGCTGATGTGGTGGCTCAATAGGCAAATCCTCCACCTGCAGCACCAGCATCCCATACGGGCACTGGTTCTAGTCCCAGCTGCTCCACTTCCCATCCAACTCCCTGCTAATGCACCTGGGAAAGCAGCAGAGGATGGCTCAGATCCTTGCACCCCCGCACCCACGTGGGAGATGCGGAAGAGGCTTCTGGCTTCCAGCTTTGACCAGGCCTAGCTCTGGCTGTGGTCATTTGGGGGAGTGAAGCAATAGATGGAACACTTTGGTTTGCAAGAAAAAAAGAAATCAAGATTCAGTTGCTCCCCGTCCACTGCGTCGGTAGGGACAGCTGCCTGAGTAATCCCAACAGGCGAAGCTCCTGAAGCAGAGAGGATGTCCCGTCCCGGAGTTCAGGCCCAGCCCGGCTGCCCTGCGGCCTGCCTGGATGGTCACCACACTCAGTGCCACCTACTGTGTGCCAAGCACAGACAAAAGTGGCTTTCGGAGCTTTAGCTTGTTGTGGCATGACACCCTCCAAGAAACAGGTGTTATTAACTGGCAGACGAGGAATCTGAGACCCAGAAAGACTGAACAAGGTGTCCAGGAGCCAGGCAGTGGGAGAAGCGAGGTTCTTGCTTGACCTCATACAGACAGAATTTGTCGTGAGCTGATCCTGGGGCGCCGGAGACGCTCAGGAAGCTGTGGCACAGTGGGTTTCTCTCTCATTCCTATGTCACAATGCTGAGGACTCACACTGTGATTGTCTCCTACCTAAAATTGTTTTTTTTTTTTCCCCAGAGATTCCCTCCAGGTTAGCTCACCAAGGGCTCGCAGGAGCTTTCTTCCTTCCCGCATGAGCGTGGGTGGTCCGTGTGTGTTGCAGAGCCTGCCATCCTAGTCTCACAGGTTAATAACGATTTATGGAGTGAGGAAAGGAAGGAAAAACCCAAGTGGAAACCCATTAGGGACATGTAAGACTTAATAAACAAGACTCGACAGACCCCTGTACCCCTAAACCAGATCAAAACACTCCCTCAGGAAGGTGTCGCAAGTTCAGTTGTAAGAAAGGTGGTGGGTTTGAAGGTATTAGGGTGCCTGGCTCAGTGGGTTTGCAAGAGTCCTAAGCTTCGGTGATGACTAAATTGTCCCCTTCAGTACTGCCTCCTGTGGGTCCCTGTAAGTTGGAGGGTTTTTGTTGTTGCTTGAAAGGCAGAATAGCCTATGAAGAGCTGGATGGGGAGAGAGCAGTCCTTTGACTGCTGGTTTACTCTGCTGGTTGGCGGGAGGGACCCTAAGATCTGAACCAACAGTGCCAGTTGCTGCTTTGTGGAGTGCGCATTGGCAGAAAGCTGGGCTGCCAGGAAAGGTGGGACTTGATCAAGACACTCTGATCCAGCAGGCTTACCCGGGGCACCATAACCTGCCCCTTGCAGGATTTTCAGAGCAGGAGATAGTAACTGCAGCTCCTTTAAAATGCTGCATAGCATGTACCATTTAAAACGCCCTCGCTAATGCAGTCTGAGGCCATGTATAGTCATGCCTGATGCTCTCAGTCCTACTTTCACTCTCACCAGTGGGAACCCCAACTCACCTGGGGCACTCCCTTAGCTCCCCAGCAAGGTCTGACCCCATCTGTGGTTCTTGGGATGGTGGAGCGACAGATTGGCTTGATTCCAGCCCCACTGGTACTCTTGAGAGCCAGTTTGGGTGTAGAAAAGGCCAGACTAGGTCTAGAGTTCCACTGAACTATGTGAAAGCTGGGTCTAGGCATGGGCCAGGTAGCGCTGGGCTGCAACACCTAACAACAAGAACCAGAACGGGTGTGGCCGGCTGAGCAAGGACAGGAGGTGGACATAGTCAACCTGGGCCAACAACCCACTGGTGTGAGTGAGAACTGCCACTGGGAGTAGACTCGATGGAGGAGCTTGGGAAACTCCTTCATTGGGATGCAGTCCCTGCAGGTCAGTGCAAGAAGCAAGGCAAGGACAGCCCAGACCATGCCAGGTTACAGCACCTGCCAACATACATGTGGGTCAGGTCTGGGGACAGACCAGTCTGGCCCAGCACATACAGTCACTGGCAGATCTGAGAACCAGGGCAGGGGGCAGGAGGAGCCAGATCGGGGCGCAGCACCAGCCAGTTCACATTAGGACCAGGCAGCAATCAGGCTGGGCTGGGCTAGGCTGCAGCACCCACCAACAGGAGCAGGAACAGGGGACAGACTAGGCTGCACAATAAAACTGTGGAAGCTCAGGTGAGGCGAGTCATGCGAGTTCCAGGGATGGGGGATCTGACAGGGCTCGGGTAGCTTGGCTCAGGTCATTGCCCCTGTGTGGTAGGGGCTGGGTTCCTGAGCCCTGGGGACAGTGGAACTGGTGGGGTGTGGGTCGCTTGGCCCAGATCCTAGGACCTGCCTTCTAGGTGGGTGTTGGTTTTGTGAACCACGGGGGTGGGAGACTCAGCAGGGCTTGGGTCTCCTGGCCTGGGTCCTGGGGCCCGCCTACTAGGTGGGCTTGGGTTCGTGGGCCCTAGGAGTGGGAGACTCAGCAGGGCTCAGGTCACCTGGCCCGGGGCCTGGGGCCTCCCTATTAGGTGGATGTTGGGTTCGTGAGCCCCACGGGTATGGGATCTGGCGGGGCTGGGGTCTCCTGGCCTGGGTCCTGGGGCCCTCTACTAGGTGGGTGTTGGGTTCGTGGGCCCTAGGGTTGTGGGATCTGGCAGGGCTGGGGTCTCCTGTTCCAGATCCCAGGAACAGGAGGGCCCAGCTACTAGGTGAGTTCTGGGTTCGTGAGCCCCAGGAGTGGGGGATTCAGTGGGGCTTGGGACACCTGGCCCAGGTACTTGGACTTGCCTGTAAGAACATGCCCTCCTTAATGAAAAAGGTGGAGCAGTGGACATGGCCCTGCTGTAAAAGGAGAGTATGGCAGCTCATTTGGTACTATAGTAGAAGGAAGAGAACAGAACTAACTGGACAACTACCCCAAACACGATGACAGCAAAATCTCAGTGAATGGAGCCAGTGGACGTCGGGAGGGTGACGCCATCCTTGGATCAGTGAGACTGGAAGCATTTCTGAGCTATCCAAGCCACTTGGGCAGAACCCTCGGAATATGCACACACTGAGACTCTGGGTTGATATGAGGTGGCGGTTCCTCATCCCTGGGGACTGGGACGTGTGGAAAGTCATGAATGGTTTCCCCTTTATATCTG
This sequence comes from Ochotona princeps, assembly GCF_030435755.1. Classification (NCBI taxonomy): domain Eukaryota; kingdom Metazoa; phylum Chordata; class Mammalia; order Lagomorpha; family Ochotonidae; genus Ochotona; species Ochotona princeps. Next base: position 29,010,278 of record NC_080834.1, on the reverse strand, counting down.
CCCTTTTCCCAGGAACAACAAGAAGAAATAGCAAATATGGAAGCAATGAATTCACCCAATTTCCCCTAAACCTTGATCCTTCCCACCCTGCTCAACCATGTAATCATTATTAAAAAAATAACTAACTAAATAAAAATGATTTAAAAGCCCTAACAAGTGTGTGCCTTACTAGCGAGGTTGGCCACAATCTTTCCTGATCAGTAATTCACATTACCGATGCCATAGGTAGCTTCCTCAGCAAATGTGGTCTTCCTTTACCCACGCTTGTTTATGTGGATAAGGATAGCAAATTCTTGACTGGCACTAATTTACTAAAAGATGTGTGTTGGTCTGCTTTCATCCAGTTTCTGAAACACACGGTGAGAGTTCTGTTATTGATGGCTACAATAACCTAAACTATCTCACAGGAGAAAAACCCTCTGAGCATTTCAGGAGCACCACTGCATGCGTTAACTGCTTTACCGTTACATAGGCACAGATACCTACAAATCATAAACCGTCACGTAACCTAGCCTGAAACACTGCATTTTTTTTTAAAGATTTATTCATTTTATTACAGCCAGATATACACAGAGGAGGAGAGATAGAGAGGAAGATCTTCCGTCCGATGATTCACTCCCCAAGTGAGCCGCAACGGACCGATGCGCGCCGATCCGAAGCCAGGAACCTGGAACCTCTTCCAGGTCTCCCACGCGGGTGCAGTGTCCCAATGCATTGGGCCGTCCTCAACTGCTTTCCCAGGCCACAAGCTGGGAGCTGGATGGGAAGTGGAGCTGCCGGGATTAGAACCGGCGCCCATATGGGATCCCGGGGCTTTCAAGGTGAGGACTTTAGCCGCTAGGCCATGCCGCCGGGCCCTGAAACACTGCATTTTTCTAACTTGCTGAACTCAGATAGTTGTCATATATGCTTTAGTTTAGCATAGAGATTATATTCTTTTTTAATTTTTAAAAAGATTTATGTATTTAAAGATTTATTTATTTGGAAAGGCGGATATACAGAGAGGAGAGACAGAGAGGAAGATCTTTCGGCTGATGATTCACTCCCCAAGTGGCCACAATGGCTGGAGCTAGGCAATCCGAAGCCAGGAGCTCCCCTGGGCCTCCCATGCAGGTGCAGGGTCCCAAGGCTTTGGGCCATCCCAGGCCACAAGCAGGGAGCTGGATGGGAAGCGGGGCCACCAGGTCCACAACCGGTGCCCATATGGGATCCCAGTGCGTGCAAGGTGAGGACTTCAACCACTATGCTATTGTGCCAGGCCGATGATTTTTTATTTCTTTATTTTAAAAGATTTATTTATTTTTATTACAAAGTCAGATATACAGAGAGGAGGACAGACAGAGAGGAAGATCTTCTGTCCGATGGTTCATTCCCCAAGTAGCCACAATGGCCGGAGCTGAGCCAATCCAAAACCAGGAGCCAGGAGCTTCTTCTGGGTCTCCCACATGGGTGCAGGGTCCCAAGGCTTAGGGCTGTCCTCAACTGCTTTCCCAGGACACAGCGGGGAGCTGGATGGGAAGCTGGGCTGCCAGGATTAGAACCAGTGTCCATATGGCATCCTGGCGCATGCAAGGTGAAAACTTTACGTGGTAGGCTACTGCACCGGGGAGTAGAGAGTATATTCTTTGAAAACAGTGTGTTTGTAACTGAAAAGGCTGACTCTAAGTGACCTGCCAGAATTATTGTCAGGGTGACAAAAATCAGTTTTAGGTAAATGTAAGGTGCTCCTTTTTGTTATAACAAATCGTGATTATTCTCATTAAAAATAGCAGTTTTTTGGGTGTGATTGTGTTGCAAGTCCCTTTTATGGAGGTATGCGTGTGATTTAGTGAGCTGTACATATTTATTAATAGACATAGGCATACATGTATGGAACTCTCGTGCAGTGAGAGGAACACCCATGACCCGTAGATGTTCCCCCAACCTCTGAATTCTTCTCCTACGTACCCACATTCTCTTCCTTAGTGGCCACAGATTCTGCTACTAAAGATTTGCTAGCATTTTCTAGAGTCTTATGTATTTTCACTTGGTTTTTTAACACAGTGCAATTATTTTGAAATCCATAGATATTATGATGTGTATTAGTAGTGTATTCATTAAAAAAAAAAAGTTAGGCCTGGTGTGATGACTCAGTGGCTAGATCCTTGCCTTGTAAGCACCAGGATCCCATATGGCCACTGATCTCTGTTCCAACGGCCCCACTCCCCACCCAGCTCCCTGCTTGTGGCCTGGGAAAATAATAGAGGACGGCCAAAGCCTTGGGACCCTGCATTCATATGGGAGACCCAGAGGAAGCTCCTGGCTCCTGGCTTCAGATTGGCTCAGTTGTAGCCACATGGAGGAGTGAACCAGCAGATGGAAGATCTTTCTGTCTGTTTCTCTCTATAAATCTTCCTTTCCAAAAAAAAAAAAAAATTCAAATTAGCAGTGACTAATTTTATGTTTAAGTGATAATTTGGTTGTTTACCTGTGAATGAACATTTTTGCTATTACACACAAACATGTTACAATCACAACCACGTGGAGACCGGGCTGACGCTCCAGGTTTCTGGCATTGCGACCACTTAGTGAATGAGCCGGAAGGTCAAAGATTTCTCTTTTGTCTATCTCTGTTGTTATACTTTCAAATAAATAAATGCTACAATAAAGTTAGATTTTTTTGTTTTAAGTCATTTTTGCTCATTTGAGAGACAACACAGAGAAGGGAGGAAGGAAGGGAGGATGGAAGGAAGGAGAGAGAAAAGGTGAGGGGTGGGGAGAGAGGGTTTTCCGTTTACAGGCCATTTACTGGTCAGCCTCCAAATGCCTGCCTGCAGGGACAGGGCTGGACCGAAAGCAAGGGACTCCCCTGGGATCGAAGGCTCAGATCGGCCCTGCTGCATCCAAGGGGGCTAATAGTGGAGCCTGAACCCAGGCACCCAGCATGGGACCCATGTCCAAGTGGTAGCTTCACTGCAGGCAGTTCCCGCTCCTTGCTTGCTTATGCCGGAGTTTCCAGTGTTCTTCATATATTCTGGCTATAAATCATCACCAAATAAATGATTTGCAGTGGGCTGTGTGCCAGCCCATGGGACAGTGTGTAGTGGGCTGTGTATGTGAGCACAGGGGACAGTGAACAGCAGTGAACTGCATGTGTGAGCACTGGGGACTGTGTGCACATGGGACAGTGTGCAGTGGGCTGTGTGTGTACAGGGGACAGTGTGTGTAGTGGACTGTGTGTGAGCCCATGGGACAGTGTACAGTGGGCTGTGTGTGTACATGGGACAGTGTGTGCAGTGGGCTGTGTGCCAGCCCATGGGACAGTGTGCAGTGGGCTGTGTGCCAGCCCATGGGACAGTGTGCAGTGGGCTGTGTATGTGAGCACAGGGGACAGTGAACAGCAGTGAACTGCATGTGTGAGCATTGGGGACAGTGTGCAGTGACTGTGTGTGCACAGGGGACAGTGTGCAGTGGGCTGTGTGTGCACATGGGACAGTGTGTGTAGTGGACTGTGTGTGAGCACAGGGGAGAGTGTGCAGTAGGCTGTGTGTGAGCACAGGGGAGAGTGTGCAGTGGGCTGTGTGAGCCCATGGGACAGTGTGCAGTGGGCTGTGTGTGAGCACAGGGGAGAGTGTGCAGTGGGCTGTGTGTGAGCCCATGGGACAGTGTGCAGTGGGCTGTGTGAGCCCATGGGACAGTGTGTAGTGGGCTGTGTGTGAGCCCATGGGACAGTGTGCAGTGGGCTGTGTGTGAGCACAGGGGAGAGTGTACAGTGGGCTGTGTGTGCACATGGGACAGTGTGTGTAGTGGGCTGTGTGTGAGCCCATGGGACAGTGTGCAGTGGGCTGTGTGTGAGCACAGGGAATAGTTTGCAGTGGGCTGTGTGTGCACATGGGACAGTGTGCAGTGGGCTGTGTGTGAGCACAGGGGAGAGTGTGCAGTGGGCTCTGTGTGCACATGGGACAGTGTGCAGTGGGCTGTGTGTGAGCACAGGGGAGAGTGTGCAGTGGGCTGTGTGAGCCCATGGGACAGTGTGCAGTGGGCTGTGTGTGCACATGGGACAGTGTGCAGTGGGCTGTGTGTGAGCACAGGGGAGAGTGTGTAGTGGGCTGTGTGAGCACAGGGGAGAGCGTGTAGTGGGCTGTGTGAGCACAGGGGAGAATGTGTAGTGGGCTGTGTGTGAGCACAGGGGAGAGTGTGCTGTGCGATGCAAGAGAAGGTGGGGAGCCAAAGTTGGAGCTAAGTGAGGACCAGAGAAAGCTCCTCTCCTGAGTCCCGAAGGAAGTTGACTGTTCTGTTTCTGAGGACCGCTCAGGGCTCCTAGCTGTTGTTTTGTTGTCATTAGACCTGTGAGGAGGGTTCTGGGCTTCTTCCATCCCGTGTGGGAGATCCGATAGGGAATGGTTGACCTCAGAGTTCTTGGCCTATGAGGGCATTCCAATTCCCTGTGATCTCCTCGGCAGTTGAGATATGGTCCTTGGTGCCCATACTGTTAGTCCTTGGTGACGTACCGGGAGTCTCCCGGGTTAGGATACAAGCCTCCTCCTGTCCTCCTGCTCCACTCTGGGGTCCCCTCCTGCTCTGAGTATATGACCTCCTGTTAAGGGGCTGTCAGGATCACTCTTGGATCCCATTGTATGTCTTTATAGTTTTTGCTAATGTCTAATGCAGATTCGAGTCTACTGTCTATAAGTTACCTGTTATAATCTTGATAGATTATACTTAACATCTTCCTCACACACTCTAAGAAGGTGGAAGATTTCTCTGTTCTCCCGACCCATTGTGGAATAACATAGGGTATTAAAAGCATATCAGGCTTTTCATTTCCTTGATGTAGATCATAAGCAGTCTGTCTCTCAATTATTATTGAATCACTGGTTACATCACAATATCATTACGTGTGATACAGGCTGTTTGAGGGTGTAATAATATTACAATTTACAGGTACTATTTTTAGGATTGACATGATTTCATCTTTTATTAAAAGATTTATTTATTTTTATTACAAAGTCAGTTATACAGAGAGGAGGAGAGACAGAGGGGAAGATCTTCCATCCGATGATTCACTCCCCAAGTGAGCATAACGGTCGGTGCTGTGCCAATCTGAAGCCGGGAGCCAGGAACTTCTTCCAGGTCTCCCACACGGGTGCAGGGTCCTGAGGCTTTGGGCTGTCCTCAACTGCTTTCCCAGGCCACATGCAGGGAGCTGGCTGGGAAGTGGAGCTGCCGGGATTAGAACTGGTGCCCATGTGGGATCCCTGTGCGTTCAAGGCGTGGACTTTAGCTGCTAGGCCACGCCCCTGGGCTCACATTGTTTCATCTTAAATTAAGGCAAACATGTGGTATCTAACTTTTGGGGAATGGCTCATTTCCCTTAGCATAATGGTTTCCAGTTGGGCCTATTTGACCACAAAGAAATGCATTTCATTTTTTAAACAGCTGAGTAGTATTCCATGGAGTAGATGAACCATAGTTTTCTTATCCAGTCTTCTGTTGATGGGCATTTTGGTTGCTTCCAAGTTTTTGCAATTATTGATTGTGCTGCTATGAACATAGGGGTGCATGTTGGTTTCTGTGTAACAGGTGTTTTGGATATATTCATAGAAGTGCTATTGCTGGGTCATATGGCATGCTGATTTTCAGCTGTTTGAGTGTTCTCCATACTGATTTCCACAGAGGCTGTACCAACTTGCAGCCTCACCAACAGTGGAGTAGGGTTCCCTTTTCCCCACATCCTTGCCAGCAAGTGTTGTTCGTGGTTTTTTGTATGTGAGCCATCCTTACTGGCGTTAGGTGGTACCTCATTGTTGTCTTAATTTGGATTTCCCTTATTGCCAAGGAACTTGAGCATTTTTTCATATGTTTGTTTGCCATTTGGGTTTGTTCCTTTGTAAAGTGTCTGCCCGTTTCCCATGCCCATTTCTTGAGTGGTTTGTTTGTTTTGGTGTTTTGGTTGTTCTGGAGATCTTTGTATATTCTGAGATTAGCCCTCTATCACCTGTGTAGTGTGCAAAGATCTTCTTCCATTCTGTGGGTTGCGTTTTTACTTTGTTGATTGTTTCTTTTGCTGTACAGAAGCTTCTTGGTGTGATGCAATCGCATTTGTTTATTTTAGTCTTGATTACTATTGCTTTTGGTGATTTTTTTAGGAAGTCAGGGCCTACACCTAAATGTTGCAGGGTGTTTCCAACATTTTCTTCCAAAAGTTTGAAGGTTTCTGGATGTAGGTTTAGGTCTTTTATCCATTTAGATTTGATCTTAGTGTATGGTGAAAGATGTGGGTCTAACTTCTTGTTTCTGCAGGCTATCATCCAGATGTCCCAACAGCATTTATTGAAGAGACCTTCATTTCCCTGGATTGTTGTCTGTTTTTTGTCAAAGATTATTTGGCTGTATCTGTGTGGGTTCCCTTCTGCTGCTTCTGTTCTGCTCCATTGATCCTCTTCTCTGTCTTTCTGCCAGTGTCAGGCTGTTTTAATAACTACCACCCTAAAGTATGTCCAGAGGTCTGGAATTGTGATCCCCCTGTTAGATTCCTATTCTTCAGGATGGTTTTAACAATTTGTGTTTTTTTTGTGTGTGTGTTTCCAGATGAACCTTTGTATCATTTTATCCAGTTCAATGAAGAATGTTTTGGGTAATTTGATTGGGATTGCATTGAATGTATATATTGCTTTTGATAGTATGAACATTTTAATGATATTGATTTTACCTATCCAGGAGCATGATATGTTTCTCCATTTTTTGAAGTTTTCTTCAATTTCTTTTTAAAGTTTTTTGTAGTTTTCTTCAAAGAGTTCTTCTACATTTTTAGTTAGGTTTATTCCTAGATACTTCATTTTCTTCTCGGTTATTTTGAATGGTACCTTGCTGGTTATATCTTTTTCCATCTTGGGGCTGTTTACATACACTATGGACATTGATTTTTGTTCATTTATTTTGTATCTTGCCACTCTACCAAACTTGTATAAGTTCTAGCAGTCTCTGTATTGAGTCTCTTGGTTCTTCTATGTAAAGGATCATGTCATCTGCAAATAGTGATAGCTTGACTTCTTCATTTACCATTTGAATTCCTTTCATCTCTTTTTCTTGTCTTTTTGATATATTTTTATTTTTAAATTTTTATCACAAAGTCAGATATACAGAGAGGAGGAGAGACAGAGAGTAAGATCCTCCGTCTGATGATTCACTCCCCAAGTGACTGCAATGGCCGGTGTTGCGCCGATCCAAAGCCAGGAGCCAGGAACCCCTTCCAGGTCTTCCACATGGATGCAGGGTTCCAAGGCTCCAGGCCATTCTCAACTGCTTTCCCAGGCCACAAGCAGGGAGCTGGCTGGGAAGTGGAGCTGCTGGGATTAGAACAGGTGCCCACATGGGATCCCGGTGTGTTCAAGGCGAGAACCCTAGACACCAGGCCACTGCACTGGACCCTTCTTTTTCTTGTCTTATAGCCTCTGCGAGTATTTCTAGTACTATGTTGAATAGCAGTGGTGATAGTGGACATTCATGTCTTGTTCCAGATCTCAGTGGTAAGGGTTCCAATTTTTCTTAATTCAGTATGATGCTGGCATTGGGTTTTTCATATATTGCTTTGACTATGTTGTGGATTGTTCCTTCTATGCCTACCTCGTTTAGCGTTTTTAGCATGAAGTGGTGTTGGATTTTGTCAAAAGCTTTTTCTGTGTCTATTGAGAATATTATATGATTTTTGTTCTTCAGCTTTTGGATGTGGTGTATCACATTTATGGATTTCCGAATGTTGAACCATCCCTGCATTCCCGGGATGAATCCTAATTGATCCAGATGAATGATCTGATGTTTTTTTGAATTCTATTGGCTAGGATTTTGTTGAGAATCTTAGCATCAATGTTCATCAGAGAGATCGGTCTGTAGTTTTCCTTCTCTGTTAGTTCTCTATCCGGTTTTGGGATTAAGGTGATTTTGGCTTCATAGAATGAGTTTGGAAGGGTTGCTTCCTTTTCTGTTGTTTTGAAGAGTTTGTAGAGGACTGGGGTTAGCTCTGCTTGGAATGTTTTGTAGAATTCTACAGTGAAACATTCTGGGCCTGGGCTTTTCTTTGTTGGGAGATCTTTAATCACTGATTCAATCTCTGCCTTGGTTATAGGTTTATTCAGGTATTCTGTTGCCTCTTGGCTAATTTTTGGCAGGTAATGGGAGTTCAAGAACTTTTCCATTTCTTGGTGGTCTTCTTATTTGTTGGAGTACAGTTGCCTGTAGTAATTTCTAATTATTTTCTTGATGGTTGCAGTGTCTGTTGTTATGTTGCTGTTTTCATCTTTGATGCTATTAATTCTTGTTTTTTCTTTGTCAGTTGGGCCAGTGGGGTGTCTATTTTGTTTATCTTCTCAAAAAACCAACTTTTTGATTTGCTGATTTTGTGTATTGTTTTTTGATTTCTATTTGGTTTATCTCTTTCCTTGTTTTGATGATGAAATTGTATTTATTATGTGATGTATAGTCAGGCTTTATTTTAACGTAAACATCTTGTTTTATCACTGTTCTTAGCTGCACGCTGTGGCACACATTCTGAGAGTATTTAGGGTAAGTGAGACTAAGCTATGGTTTGTTTGGTGAATTTAATACATTTTTGACTTGTGACTGATCATGTATTTTTGAAGACCAAACCCTGTATAAACCAAGGAGCACCTGTATGTATGCTTGTGTAATATGAATTATACCTGCCAAAAAGGCCAAATATTCTTACTATTCTGGAAATCACAGGCCCAACCTGTACTCAAATTTCTGTCTATATGATCTCGACATGGATCTCTTTGGGTTCACCTGGGCTTGTTGGGAGAATGCCATTGCTTCTATTTATTACCTTTTTTAAATTTGTCTTTGCAAGGCAGAGGGATAGAGAACGAGATCTTCCACCTGCCAAGTGCTGCCGTCGCCTGAGCGAGGCCAGGGCAAAGCCAGGAGCCTAGAACTCAAGCCGCGTCTCTCACGTTGGGCGGTTGGGTTTCTAGGACTGGAGTCATCTGCAGAGTGAGGATTAGCAGGTGGCTGGACTGGAAACAGGAGCCAGATGTGCTAACTCAGGATGCAGGTCCCCAAGATGTGTCTCAACTGCTGTGCCAAATGCCTGCCCCTCTTCCTTTTCATGAAACAAACTTTGACAGACATTGTCAGCAATGTAAACCAAAGTAAAACCAACTTTGATTCTTATAGCCGCCAATGAGAGGGGTCCTGAATGCATAAATCAAATGGTTCCTTGAAAACTCAGGCTTGTTAAATGTTTTCTCATTGACCTGTTGAAACTTGATGGGTGACTAGTGTCAGGTTTATGATTGCATAGTTAAGTTGATTAAACCTTTAGCATGTTTCTTTAGACTCTTCTTGACCAAATCAAAAGAAAAATGATACAAATAAAAAAAAAAAAAAAGGGAAACTTCTGCCTCCCAAGTTCTCAACACAAAGTTACTAAGTCTGTACTAAATGTCTGCTGTGGGCAGCACGCTGGCGCTTCCTGAATCAGGTGTAAGGCAGTGTAGGCCAGGGGCATGGTCACGGTGTGATAGTGCCTGTTTACCGCACTTGAAGCACGGTGGGGAATGGGCGCCGGTCACTCGTGGAGCTATCGCTGCTTTATGACTCAAAACAAGCACAGCTCGCAAGGACAACCAGCTTAGGGTGGAATGATCTGACCTGGTGGACGCTTTTTTCTTTTTGTTTTTGTTTTTTTGGAATGCGCTATTGGAGTAAAGGAACAATAAACCTTTATATTGTGTTAATCTAGTTACAGAATAAGAAATAGTAATGTTTGACATCAGACACACATACCAGTCATCCTCAATACTGTACTCAGTGGTCTTCCATCTTGCTTTCGCCACAAGGAAGACAAAAGATAAACCATGCGTTCAATTGCTTTAACAAGAATTCCCGCGTACCTGCTGTCCTGTGCCAAGCTCCCCTAAGATGTCTGAAGACAGATTGTTCTAAGCGGAGGGTTCTTCACACCAAAGTATTTATGAGGCTTTCAGAGCAGTATTTTTGGACATGATTTGATCTCTTTTTAAAGAAAGACAATGTTTCAGAAAACCTAAAATGACATCACAAAAGGAATGCATTACAGTCTCAAAGAAACACAAACACAAATGTTTCACCATAGTATTAATTTTATGTCTTCATTTTTGCAACAAACAGCTGTATATATCACACATACAGACTTTTTCTCTCAAAGTGCATCTCCTATTGAGAGATGATCAAGTTCTTGGTCATAATGATCACACTGAAGCAAAATATGAAGGAACCATACAGAGCAGAACCATTCTCTCTCTCTCTTTTTTAAACGCAGAACAAAACATTCTGTGGCTCGCTCACCTCTTCTTTCTTTCCGGTGTGAAGCTGAACACAGAGTTTTTGCTTGTAAACCCGAAAGCAGAAGACCCTGGTGGTACTTACTGGTGGGCACTGGATCTTATTCGAAAAGCACTGACATCTGTCAACTGACTTAGTGTAGTATGCTCAAGTGAAATCTTTCGGCTCAACAATCAGTCATGTGATCTGGCTGTCATTACAACTACAAAATTCTTCTTTTTTTTTTTTTTAAAGATTTATTATTATTGGAAAGCCGGATATACACAGAGGAGGAGAGACAGAGAGGAAGATCCTCCATCTGATGATTCATTCCCCAAGTGAGCCGCAACGGGCCGGTACGCGCCAATCCGATGCTGGGAACCAGGAACCTCTTCCGGGTCTCCTACGTGGGTGCAGGGTCCCAAGACTTTGGGCCGTCCTCGACTGCTTTCCCAGGCCACAAGCAGGGAGCTGGATGGGAAGTGGAGCAGCCAGGATTAGAACCGGTGCCCATATGGGATCCCGGCGCGTCCAAGGCGAGGAATTTAGCTGCTAGGTCACGCCACCGGGCCCACAAAATTCTTAATTCTGGAAATGAATAGATTGCTTGCTTCCTGATGGGGCATGCATTGGACTGTTTTGTTGATTGCTCTATTTTCAGCACCTACAAGTGTTGAGTAAATATTAATCAACTTCCTGGGTATTTCTATGCTTTGCTAACTCCTGTCTCCAAATCCACTGAATTTGTCTCCATGGTGCCTCTCACCCCTGCCAATCCAACTCAGAGCGCTTTTCATGAATGCTTTCCCTATGTTACCTATAAATCCATATCTTACATTAAAAACGAGTCTTATGTTTAATGGTAAAGCTTTAATTGCATTGCTCTAAGGACTGAGATAAGAAAGCCTATCAGCACAGTGGTTAAGGCTGTTCTGGAGGTACCTGTCAGCAGCACTGGACGTGACAAAGCAATGGCAGGTGCATCAGACAAGATAAGGCTGGTCCTTTCACAGAGCCAGCTTGCGGAAGCCTTCATTGGTCAAATCCGAGATAACTCGAGCATCCAGAATAAATGAGGGCACAGAGTTACAACCCAGTGAATGAAATGGGAATCTGAGAATCCCTACTGAGAGAAATGAATAAATGACAAAGGAAGGGAAAGCACTTCCTTTTTAAGTTAATTATATTTGTTTTTACATAGTTGATTAGGATGATAAGGGTCAAGAGATCACCATTTCCACATTCTCTGTTTTTTTCCTTCCTGTATCTGGGGAAAGGGCAGAGATAAGGGGAATAGCCACAGCCAGCCTCCCAACTGCCTCCATACCTTGTGATGGAAGACAGCCACCCAATGCCATCCCAGGGTTCCCGATGTGGGGCAACCTCCGGGTCCTGCTCAAGAGATTTTGATAGTTCAACAGTTCTGTATAACTGCTGATCTCACCGCTCTAAGCATGATGAAATCTCTCCAGAATCCACTGGTTGACTTGGTCCACCTTAGAGTCTCTGCCCAAGTATTCATTGCCAACACTTGGCTCAGGTAGTTGATCGATCTGTTCTGTCCTCCAGGTGTCCTCTGCAGGTTCCAGTGTACTGCCACATCTTCCATGTGCACATGGATATGCAGTCCACTGCTCCGTCTCAGCCACTGAGGAGGCCCAGCTCTGACACATGCACTCCACTGTCAGACAATGGAACCTGCACTTCTCTTTAGGGTTGGAGTTCTGAGTCCAGTGATTCAGTTGGGGGATCCCCAGAAGAACTTCATCTGAGGTGATCCCAGACCTGACTCTTGTGTGTGCTTGTCATTATAGGGTCCAACACAGTCCTTCGCCCAAATCAGCCTATGCATATGCTGGTGGTTGCAATTGCTAGGTCAGTTCTTTCTCCAGCCTTGTCTTCTACACGAAGCAATGGGTGTTGCAGCCTACCCCTGTCCTGCCCACCATACAGTTGGCCCTCATACAAGCCAGTGGGAGCTGTAGCCTCGTCAAAGTGACCCACAATAACCCCCAACAGTCCTGCCCCCTGCTCTGGCTCCCGTGCCTGCCAGTATATACAGTAGACTGGTCCAGTCTGTCCCACATCCCATTCAGCTCTCATACATGTCAATGGGCACTGAAGCCTAGTTCAACCCAACCAGCCCCACTAACCAGCCCACACACATGCCAGTGGGTGCCATTCTGTCTAGCCGTGCCTGGTTCTCATGCTCACCAGTGGGAATGGCAACCCAAGAGGGATGGAAAGCACTTCCTTATGATAGAACAACTACTAACAAAAGTACAGGAAAGACAGAAATAGATAATCCTTGCTTGAAAACCAGAGGTAGTTCGAAGAGGCAGGAGCTGCCGATGGATGCAGAAGGTCGGTGAGTCTAGGTGGGCAAGGAGCAGGATTTGCAGTTTTATCAGGGAATCACTTCCTAGAATACACATCAAACACACAAGGAAGACCGACGACTGTAGAGAAACCTGGAAGACGTCAGAGCCCACAGGAACGGGCGTGGGGCAGGTGGCCCTCACGTACACCCCGGGCACTGAGAAGGGCAGGGCTTGGCTGTCAGCTTCCTGTCACTAGGAGCTCACCCTCAGCCCTCCGTCTGCTCTGGAGGAAGGAGCAGCTGGACCCACGTTCAGTGTCTTCCTACGGAACGAAAAGTCTGAACCCATGAACACAAACTCTTGGCCATGCGGCTGAACAGACTGCTTACGGAATAGGAAAGCTCTTCCCTTAGCCTACTAACTTGGTCAAGATAGGCAGTAGCTTAGGGCTGTCAAGAACACCATTTCAAACACTTTAACTACCATTATGATTGTGTATACACTTTTTTTTTTTGCTTCAGATGTTTGGGTGCATTAAATATTGATGAAAGAAGAATATTGATTAAGACAAGTGGAATCAGGTGTTGTGGTGTGGCAGCCTAATCCTCCATCTGCAGCACTGGCACCCCGTATGGGCACTAGTGCATGTCCTGGCGGCTCCACTTCCAATCTAGTTCCATACTTATGGGCTGGGAAAGCAGGGCAAGAGAGCCTAACTCCTTGAACCCCTGTACCCTGTGGGAGATGAGGAAGAAGCTCCTGGTTCCCAGTTGTAGATCAGTTCAGCTCTGGCCATTGTGGCCATTTGCAGAGTGAACCAGTGAACAGGAGATCTGACTTCTCTCATTGTAAATTTGCCCTTCAAATAAAATACATAAATCTAACTCCCCCAGCCCCCCAAAACCCAAAAGCAGCAACATGCCATGGAGGGAAAAGGAACTGTGAGATGAGTTAGTAGAACTATATCTCAGGCCTGGTGTGATGGCTCAGTGGTTAAATCCTCAACTTGCATGTGCCAGGATACTGTATGGGCACTGGTTGACGTCCCGGCTACTCCACTTCCCACCCAGCTCCCTGCTTGTGGCCTGGGAAAGTCTGGACAGCCCAGAGCCTTGGGACCCTGCACCTGTGTGGGAGACCCAGAAGAGGCTCCTGGGTTAGGATTGGCTCAGCTCTGGCTGTTGACACCACTTGGGGAGTGAATCAGCAGGTGGAAGAACTTTCTATTTCTTTTTCTCTGCAAATCTACCTTTCCAATAAAAATAAATAAATTAAAAAAAGTATTAGAGCTATAGTTTCCACTCAGCCAATACAATAAACTGGCTTAAATTGGTGAAAATGATAAATTTGAAATTTTAATGATTTCTAAAGTCTAGGTTGAGCCATCAACCAGAAACTTCAAGCTTCATTTGACAACATGCAAGTGTGTCACACTTGAAACTTCGATAATAATAGACTAGCTGTGTAGGCTTTGATCATTTAGTAATTTTTGTATTTATTGTTTGATGAAAAGCTTACCATATTGGTGCCCACAGAAGCAAGATACGCTGCTGTGTGTCTATTTCCACCCAGTGGTGGTTAACGCGACGTACTCTGCGGCACAACGGGCCTGGAGTCCTGGGAAGCACTGCATGGGGAGCCCCTGCTGCCCGCTTCTTTAGATATGTCCTCTGGGTGACAATGTTCATTTCGTTCCTTGCACACATGTCTGAGGAGCAGGGAATGTGCCAAGTGTGGGACAACAATGAGGACCACCAACAGGAGTGGCTGTTTGTTGTGGAGCTGACGAATTGGTGATACATTACAGTAGTCCCTGGTTGAGCTGTGAACTCTGAGAGGGCCTGTGTTCCTCATTCACAGCCTTTTGGACTTCGGATTTTTTAGAATATGTGCCTCTACACAGGGAGATGTCTGCGGGATGAGATTCAGGTCTAGTTTCGGGTTCATCTGTTTTACACAGTTTTGGACTTTGGAGCATTTTGGAATTCAGGTTTGGGGATTCCGATAGGCATGTGGCAAGCCGTCTCTGTATGAGTACTTTCTGAGTTGAGATGTGAAGGGTTAGTGGGAACGAACTAGAAAGACAGGTGAGGAGTGTTAGTTATTGCACCAAATATTTTTTTTTTATTATTATTATTGGAAAGCTGGATATACAGAGAGGAGGAGAGACAGAGAGGAAGATCTTCCATCCGATGTTTCACTCCCCAAGTGAGCCGCAACGGCCGGTACGCACCAATCCGATGCTGGGAACCAGGAACCTCTTCCGGGTCTCCCATGGGGGTGCAGTGTCCCAAAGCTTTGGGCCGTCCTCGACTGCTTTCCCAGGCCACAAGCAGGGAGCTGGATGGGAAGGGGAGCTGCCGGGATTAGAACCTGCGCCCATATGGGATCCCGGGGCTTTCTAGGCGAGGACTTTAGCTGCTAGGCCACGCCTCCGGGCCCTCCAAATGTTATTTAAAACAGTTAGAGGTCTAGTCCATACGTTATTACAATATTGTTACAATATTACTACACGAAATTAATTCCCGCAGCCTGGTGCTTTACTGTGAGCCGAAAACACCAGACGCAAAGAGGTATCTTAGGAGGTTTATTCCAATGGGGCAGGAACGGGGTGGAGGTGGTGGGGAGAGAAGGGGAAAGGGGAGGAAGGGGTAGCCGGAAGGAGAGAGAGAGCCGCACCTGGGGCCCTTATGTCACTCAGGTGAGCAGCAAGGTGTGGGAGGTGGGGATTGGGAGGGGTTGAGGGCAGTTCCCAGGGGATTGGAGCCCGAGACTGTCACAGGTGATTGTCTAAGAATGATGGGTAAGGGGGCGGCGTTGGGGAAGGGGCTGGGAGATTGGGGGTGGGATTCTGAGGTGAAGTGCCCGATTGGTGGACGGCTGGACTGGCGCGAATTTCGTGAGCTGTGAGGAAGAGGAAATGGCGCCGGGTCCAGGGTGGGCTATTGGAATAACTCCTTACAAGGCGGAACAGGGAAAAACCTTACAGACAGAAGAGACGTGCGTGGCCTGGTGGCTAGGCCAGGCCCAGGGCTTCCAGAGCCGCGCTGGGAGGCATGGGGTGAGGAGGACCGTGGAGCCTTAACCCACGGGCAGTGCGCAGCTGGCAGTAAGCAAAGCTGGAAGACTGACTCAGCTCTGCCTTCTGGGAAAACAGAATAAAGGCAGGGGTGACGCAGGGGAGGCAGGCGGTGAAGGTGGGGGCCTGGCGTTTAACGGCTGCGGGGGAAATGCCAGCTGGGCCGGCCGGGTGATTTACACTGGCAGGGAAGTGGAGAACTGAGCGTCCTAGGCGCGGTGGGGCGGGCAGCGACCTTGGGGTGGGAGAGGAAGGAGGCCTGAGGAGCAGGTGCGGCGGTTGCTGGGGAGTGAGCGGGGAGCACCACCCGCAGCTTTCTCTAAGGAGTGACGGGGACGGGAAGGAGTGGGGTAAGATCTGGACCCTCCTCCAGACGCCCGGCAAATGGCTGCAACCCGACCCTGGGGGCTGTGGTGGTGGGAGGACTCCCAGGGCGCAGCTCTCCTTTAGCGTTTGAGTTTGCATCTGAGGAATTCATCTAGACAGTTCAAGGTCGCGGGCAGCCAAGAGAAGCTGGTCTGGGAAAAGTGACCTGTTAGCCCAAGCCTGGTAACAGGGAGAGCGGTGAGCGGGCCACAAAGGGGGACGAAGACCAGTTTAAGGGGCACCTGCGGACGCCAGGGTTAGAAACAAACAGCCAATCCGGCAGAGGCAGGACTGAGTGCCGGAGATTCAGATGAACCGCGGGGGGTGGGACTAAAAAAACCACAGGCGGTAGCCTCGACGTGTGCGTGGGAAGGAGGGAGCGTGGCTCCCCGAGGGCCTGGCTCGGCCCTTCGCGGTCCCCGGGCCGGGAGCCCTTCGCCACCTCCGCCGGGCCGGGGCGCAGGACCTGGGCAGGGGCCAGGGCCGGGCTGGAGCGGCGCAAGGGGCTGCGGGGGACGGCGGCAGTTACCTGCTCCGCGCGGCTCCCGCTGCAGCGCCAGCCCCGCAGCCTCCGGGATGCGGTGCGTCGCCCTGGAGACGCGCTGGGCCTCTTGGGACCGGCCTGCCCTGCGCACTCAGGACACCCGCGCCTCGTCCCGGTGCACGGGCCTCGCGGGTGTGCTGCGTGGGGTGCGCTGTGCGGGGTGAGCTGTGCGTGAGCGTGAACAGGCCTGTCCAAGCCAGGACCCCGCCCCAGAGCCCCCGCAGGCTGCGCCGACTCCCTGGCAGGCCAGTGTAGACGCCCAGTGCCTGCTTGGGGAGCAGGTGCACCAAGCTCAGAGGCGGGTTAACTCGGTTTTCATGTAGATGAGGGTCTTCGGAAACTCAGCCATCATCAACCCAATGGTACCTGTTGGGTATGGAGAATTTAGGTGTGTAAAAATAGCCCAGGTATTAGAACTGTGGGTGATTTTTGAAATGACTGCCTAGGAAGGAGACGTCGTTTAAGAATATTGATAGTGGACCCGGTGCTGTAGCCTAGTGGTTAAAGCCCATCTTGTACGCCCGGGATCCCATATGGACCCCAGTTCATGTCCCAGCTGCCCCACTTCCCACCCAACTCCCTGCTTGTGGCCTGGGAAGGCAGTGAAGGGTAGCTCAAGTTCTTGGGACCCTACACCCACTTTGGGAGACCCAGAAGACGTTTCTGGCTCCTGGCTTCAGACAGGTGTAACTGGTCGTTGTGATCATTTGAGAGTGAGCCAGCAGATGGAATATCTGCCAGTCTGACTTTCAAATAAATAAGCAGGCTAAATGATGTTCAACTTCACGTAAGTTTTAAAACAGTCACGAAATCATTGATACTGTACTATATCATTCCTACCAGTTTGAGAAAGATTTATTGATTTATTTTAAAAATATTTATTTCTGTATTTTAAAGGCAGAGTTGCAGAAAGGAAAAGGCAGAAGCAGAGAGAGAGAAAGTCTTCTATCTGCTGGTTCATGCCCCAGAGGGCCTCCATGGCCAGGTCGAAGTAGGAGTCAGGAGCTTCTTCCGGGTCTCCCGTGGGGGTGCAGGCCCAAGCACACAGGCCTCATCCTCCACTGCTTTTCCTAGTGTATTAGCGGGAAGCTGGATTGGAAGTGGAGCAGCTGGGACTTGAACTGGTGCCTGTATGGGATGCTGGTGCTTGCAGATGGCAGCTGAACCCATTGTGTCACAGCTCGAACCCCTTGACAAAGCCTGAAAGCAAAGTTTGACAGACACATGGGGTCGTTCCCGTTTCCTCCGTTGCTCTGTTTTTATTTTTGGCTACTGCCTCAAGGCCGTGCAGGAATCCTCGTAGACACATTTTGACCTCACTCTCCCTCCTCAGAACAGATCCAACAGCAGCATGCAGAGCTGAGCGTGTGCCCATGTTGAGGCTTTCTGGATTCACATGCCAGTAGCCTGCTGGACAGGTGCTTCTTCTTCTTCTTTTTAAACATGTATTTTTATTGCATTTCATTTTTTAAAAAAATTAATTACATTGCATTATGTGATACATTTTTTATGCACTGGGATTCCCCCCTGCCCCTCCCCACACCCTCCCCCCACGGCGGATTGCTCCACCTTGTTGCATTTCCATAGTTCAAATTCAGTTGACATTCTTTCATTGGAGGTATTTACCAAGCATAAAGTCCAGCATCTTATTGTCCTGGTAAGTTCAATGGTTTCTTGGTGAGCCCATCTCTGGTCTGAAGGTAGAGCCGGCAGAGTATCATCCCAATCAATTAAAAGCCCCAACATAATATTTCCAACCATTTACAACATTATGGCATTAATTGACATGGTATTGATTAACCAATATGTTAATAGGAAAATGCAGGTTCTCAACCACGACCTGTGACTTCTTCATAGACATTTCAATTTTGGTTTACATTCAACCGTGTTCTATACACCTTAAAATGGCTTAGATTGCTATTCAACTGTCTCATGCCTATTTTAATTTTAGTCTTTAGCAGTTTATAGCATTGAAGCATGATTTCACTGAACCTGGCTGTTTTTCGGGTGATCTAACTCTATAATTCTAACAGGATATATGTCAACAGTTTAGGTGAGCATGTTCAGGAGGGGTGTGCAGAGAAATCTTCCATACCCCAGTGAGGAGTAACTAATCTTTGTGTCCCACCCAGTGAGGTATAAGTGCATCCCCGCTGACCGTTTCCTGTCTGTTTCTAAGCTTTCCTTGTTGTTCTCTGTCTGTCTATTCTAGTTTTTGTTGTTTGTTTTGAGGGGTTTCTGGAGCGCTCCTGATGGTTATTATGAGAGGGGGGTGGGGACCCAAAGTTGGAAGCAGGCAAGGACCAGAGAAAGCTCCTCTCCCTAGTCCCGGAGGAAGTTTACTGTTCTTCTGTTTCTGCGGACCGCTCAGTGCTCCTGGTTGTCGTTCCGATGACCTTGGATCCTGCAAGGCAGGAATTGGGCTTCTTCCATCCCATGTGGTAGATCCAAATGGGGGTGGGTGACCTCAGAGTTCTTGGCCTCCGAAGGCACTCCATTTCCCGATGGTCTCCTTGGCAGTAGGGATATAGTCCTCGGTGCTCATACTGATAGTCCTTGGTGAGGATCTAGGAGTCTTCAGGGTTGGGATAAAAGCCTCCTCTGGACAGGTGCTTCTAAATCTTGGCCCACATTGGATGCCCGGGATCCCTCCTTCTCCTCTGGGCTCTGGACCGGTGTCACCAAGGCGGCTGGCTGGCCGCGATACAGAAGATGAACTGCACAGAGTCGGGAGTGGGGTGGTAAAGGCAGGCTCCAAGGAAGGGGTGAGGCCGGCGGGGGGACAGGCAGCACGTTCCCGTCCAGCTTTGGGGATTTTCTCCGTAAACCTTGCAGTGTGACTGATGGTGGCCATGTCACTCCTGATTGACATGTGGGAGTTGCATATTTTGCTTTATGTATGCATGTGGCTATAAACTAGACTTTTCTGGTTTGCCTGAACTCCTGTTTTATAGGAACATCTTAACCATAAGTTAAACTTCTAAGAGCATGGGCATGGTTGGACCCCGGCCACAAGCGGGGCCCTTGGCTTCACCCTGAATGAGGCCTCTCCTCAGTCACTCATGTCTAGCTATCTACCTTATATAAGGATATGTTATTAAATATACATCCAGGGGGTGGCACGGTGGCTCAACTGGCTATTCCTCCACTGGCAAGCATTGGGATCCCATATGGGTGCAGGCTCCTGTCCTGGCCGCTGCACTTCCACTCCAGTTCCTTGCTGGTGGCCTGGGGCAGGCAGCAGAGGAAGGCCCAAGACCTTGGAACCCTGAACCTGCTTGGGAGCCCAGGAAGTAGCTCCTGGTTCCTGGCTTCAGATTGGCTCAGCCCTGGATGCTGTGGCCATTTGGGGCGTGAACCAAATCATGGAAGACCTTTCTACCTCTCCTTCTCTCTGTAGATCTGCCTTTCAAATAAAAATAGAATAGAACTTTAAAGAAAAGTATCCTGTGGTGATCACAGAACCCACTCTGAAATCCCATCAGCAGGCAGTTTTTACTGCTTACAAGCCAAGCTGGAAGCTGATGCTTCAGGACTAACCCCTGACCTACAGCGTGTCTGTGTCCTGAGGTACAGCTTGCCTTGTGCTTCTCTCGGCTTCCTTGCAGGGCAGGAGGTCCTGGCCAGGCTAGATCTAGCCTCATAACCTGTGCATCTCAGGGACCACCATGACACCTAGCCTTGGTGCCTGGCGCTAGAGACCTGCAGCTCTGTCCTGGTTTTGCCTGGTAGCCCCTTGATACATCACAGATACTCTGATCCAGGGGAGTGGTAGACCCTGTAGTCTGCTGACAGAGGATACGTTCTCTTTGCTTTACCTCAAAGCCTTGTCCTCTACTTGAACGGGGCACTGGGAACAGGCACTGAGCTTTTGGCAATAGTCCTGAGGTTGGATCCACCAGGATCTGCACAGCCGGGATGAAGAAGTACCAAGGAATAAAGCTCAGTCCGCCTTCTGAACTGTCCCTAGAAAAGCCCCTTCTTGGAGCCAGCAGGTGCGGCAATGAGAAGGGAGGGCCTTTCCCTCCTTTGCCTGCTGTGCGCACAGCAGATGCTCTCCTGGTCCCAGAGCTTGCCTACAGAAGGCATTGGGTGATGGACACTTGGTGCTGGTCCCCCAGGTGGGGCTGCCTGTTGGACTGCCCGCCTGCACCTCTGTCTCCTACCAGTAGGCGCCTGACTGTGGGAGCTGAGAGCCGCAGCCATTTAGCGATTTCCCCCACCCACCCCACCCCTGTCCCTTTTAGGGACCCATAGGGAGTCATGTGGCTTATAGAGCAAGGCAAGGCCCCTTGGGGCAAATCTGCTTGCATCTGGAAAGTCTTCTGGGCCCAAGGACACCTCTGGTGAATACCCCTCCCTTGCACGCAACTTGTAAACATGTCTCTGTGCGTTCAGTGTTGCCAGGGGGCCTGGTCTGAGTCTCCACATTTGTCTCCACGTGGTGAGGCACTGGACAATAAAGCCATTGATCACACAGGATGGAGAATGAGGTCTGTGTGTGGTCTTCTGGTCATATCGGCTGAACATCATTGCTTGAATATGTGTGCTTATGTCCTGTCCACTGTGTTGCTGTCAGTGGCATTAATTAGCTTCCATTAATTGGTGTTGACAAAGTTCAATTCTCTGATGACTTCAAAAATAATAGATTTTAAAAGATTTTTTTAAAAAAATTTGTTTTATTTTTTTGAGGCGGAATGAGAGAGAGAGAGAGAGAAAGAGAGAGAGAGAGAGAGAGAAATTGATCTTCCACTCCCTGATTTGCTCACTAAATGGCTGCAATGAGCTGGGCTGGGCCAGGTGAAAGCCAAGAGCCTGGAACTCTGTCCAGGTTTCCCATTATGGGTGTCAGGGACCCAGATTTGTAGGAACATCTCCCATCTCCCACTTGCCTCAGCAGAGAGCTAGAGCAGAAACAGAACAGCTGAGAACTAAAACTGGCATTCCACTATAGGGTACGGCTAGAGTGGGTGAAAACTTAACCTACTGTGCCACAATGCTGGACCCCAAAGAAAAAAAATTTATAGGGGTCCTTGGACTCTGCAGATCTGGGAGGCGCTGACCCCTCTGACCCTCTAGGTGTGCTTCTGAGTGGTGGAGCCTGGTGGAGGCCCTGGGTGTGTGGCCCGTGGCCTGAAGTCTCCTGGGGGAACCACCTGAGGATCATGACGTGTCCTTGGCTTGGAGGCCACATGTTCCCAGATCTGGGCCGCCTCTGAGTTCTTCCCAGATCACAGGAGATCTGGGGCACACTGCCAGTTCCTGCTGCAGCCCTTCAGCCGCTCTTTCCGCACCCTTGGCATAGGTTTAGCTATTGGTCAAGGAGGCCAAAGAGGAACCTTTTTCTTTAGGAAGTGACGTGGCCTCAGGACTCACAGGAGTTTCAGGGGGGATGCTGGCTGGAAAAGTGGACTCAGTTGGTCTGTCATGTCTGTGGATGGGAAGGCTTGTTGGGAACGGACACCAAAGCCCTACTGCCGGGAAGTCCGAAATCACCACGGCCGTTGGACGGCTCCACGTAGGACACAGAAGGTCCACAGCAGTTGTGGCGATTCTAAGAATGCCTTTTCTCTTGAAGCTCATCAAGCTATACGGAAAGAAAGGATGGCATCTTACTGCAGGAGAAATGTCAGCCTTTGCAGAGGCAGTTAACCGGCTCAAGAGGAGGCAACGGTGCACTCTCCTGCGTGTTAACAGTTGACAAGTCACCGAGGGAAACGCCAGAGCTGGTCAGACAGCTAACCTGGGGCTCACATCCTGCCCTTGGGCCTCACGCTCCACATTGCTGCCTTCAGGCCCAAATGTCCTGAGCGATTTGGATGGGGCAGGAGAATGGGCTGGGATCTGCTTAGTCAGGATTCATGGCCAAGTGGGAATCATGTTTCTCCCTGGACACTCTATTGGACATGTGGTAACAACACATTTAGGAGGTTATTACCCATCTATGGAAGCACTTGTTGTTGGCAGGCCAGTGCCTGCAGTGATAGTCCACAGGTGTGGGCGTTAAGTCTAGCATTTATAACACCGCTGGGCTACCACATCCCCAAGCACAGTGCCTGGTTCAAGTTCTGGCTCCGTTTCTGATTCCAGCTCTCTACTAACATGAACCTGAGAAGACAGCGCATGACAGCTCTCTGAGTCTGGGCCACTCACATGGGAGACCCAGACGAACTGCCTGACGCTTGGCTGCAGCTGGCCCAGCGCTGGCAGCTACGGGCATCTGAGGAGTGACCAGTGCCACTCTCTCTGTCTTTATGTGTCTCGCTCTACTATTCAGTGAAACCAAAAATAAATGAACATTAAAAAAAAAAAGGAAATAAGGGTAGTTCATGATCTTTACTTTGTGACAAAAAATGATCCAAAGACAGGTATCTGCCCTCCTAAAGGCCTCGAGCAGAGGGTATCTTTTGCATTTGTAGGTCTTCATGAACAGTTTGACCAAATGGGTGGGCACTTTCAGTGGGGCACAGAAAAGACCTGTGAAGATGGTTTTGTAAGTCGAGATTGAGTGTTATTTTAAAGCTCATTTGGAATGTCTGGCATTTGTGCCACCTTAAGGCTCACTGTTTCAGCAAGGGGTCCTCACAGTCCCCATTGTAACATTTTCCGAATTGTTTTTCACAGGGCAAACTCCTTTTTGAGAGTTGATAGTGAAAGAAAAGGGGGTACTGCGTGCAAGTTTGGGGGGTGGTGTGTGTAGGAGCTGGGTCGAGTAACGTCTGGGTGTGACTTGTTCTGGTTACTGGATGGATGGGTCCTGTTGGAGCCCAGGTGTTGGGGGCGGTTTGTGCCAAGGCCAAGCAGTGGACTTGGCGCATGGGCCATGGTTACCCAGCACAGCTGCCAGCTGCCGTCTCAGTAGCAAGGAAAGGGGTTTCCCCCTGGGTGTCCTACATGAAGGCAGCTCCCGCCCCAGACGGCCGGGGATGGTGCGACCTCTCCAGGGCACCTGAGAACCCAGCTCTAGCTTAGTCACTTTCTTGCAGTGTTACTAAGAAAAGTGCCTGGCTTCTTGCTTTCTTCAACAGTGCAGGCAAATAGCATGCTTGTACGGCAGGCTTTAAGGTAGAAAATACACATTTTTCCTGGGCAGAGGGGACGGTGTGAAAAATCAAAAAGTTTGAAAGTAAAAGAATCAGAGTGAAACTGATCCGTCATCTTTGGGCTTCAGAAGACATAACAGTTCTAGCAACTTCAACTTGGGGAAGCACCAGCCATCCTCACCGGGACCTGCCTGTGGGGAGTGAACTTTGCAGTGCCGGTGGAGACATCTCAACAGTCCACTGTGAGTGAACTCGAGTTGTACTCACCGGCTGGAGTGTTCTTGTATCAAAGGGCTTTAAGAAAAGAAGAGGGTCACCCAATTGTTTAGGAGGACCGAGCCTTTCCCAGCATTTCTTGTAAACCTGGACTTGGCCACCAGTGCCTTTGATCCCGACTTTGAAAACCTTTCGGGAGAGTCTGCGAGTGCCTGGGGTTGGCTTTCTTCCCCGTGTTTGCCTCTCAGTTGGAACAGAATTCGAATGCTCTGCTTAAACACGTGGGTGATTCTCCCCTGTCCCACCACCGTCTCTGAAACAGTCAGGGCCCTGGCTAACAAGCCAGCCGCTGCTCCCTTGCTTGGCCGGGTGTCTGTTTCTGGGCTTGGGAGGGCGAGAGCTGGGACACTCCCACGTGGCCTCTAGTGTGTAAGTGCTTACCGAATTAAAAAAGAACTCTGCCTGGACCTTGGGACCCTTCCAGTTTGCCCCCTGGGATCATGGTGGCTGCAGCCTCCATGATGTTCTCCGGGGGCCCTTCCAGCCCCCAAGCCCCACAGCACCCCCACCCCCAACTTCTGTCCTCCGGCCCCGCCTCCCCTCTGCCCTCCAGGCCTCTGATTGGTGCGTCGTGCAGCCTGGCCTTTTAGGGCCTGTTGTCCAGGCCTTTGAAGTGATAAGGGAAAGGGTCCAGAGGCTGCTTTTATCAGCCAATCAAATGTTCTCCTGACGGCGCTCCCCCCCTTAAGAGGTGGTGGGAGGGGCAGGCTCCCAGAGCAGCCCTGGGCAGCCGCCAGCGCACCTGGTACTGGCCTGTCCTGGGTTTGTCCTGCGCCGCGTTCCCTCGCACGGGTGCGTTGGGGGCCGTCCCGTGCCTTCTACCGACATGGTTATCAAAGTGTTTGTGGCCACTTCTTCCGGGTCCATAGCGGTAAGGTCTTCTCTGTGGCTGGCACTTTCCTCCTGGCCTAGTTTTCTGGAAGGGGAAGGAGCTGGCCTGTGCCACCCTTCCACTCTGTCAGCTGCACTCGCTGAGCGTGGACACCCCTTGTTTTGTTTCCGCGGAGTTGAGCAAGTGTGTGATCCCAGCACAGCTGGCACGCAGGGGGCTGCAGGCAGGAGGCTGGTTTCTGATGTGTGGTTTGTGGCTTCTGCCTGTGTCACTCACAGATTCTTTTTTTGTTTGTTTGTTTTGGTGTGTGTGGGGGGTCGTGTTTCTGCTACTCCTCTCAAGTCGCAAAGCTAGGGCACTGTTGTCGGCAGTTTAGAGCGTGCGGTGGGCAGATGCGATGTTGACCGTACAGAAAGTGTAAAGTTAGCATGTGTAATTCTATTATTTGAAGAAGGTGATGTCACAGCTGTAAAAGCAAGCATCTTTAAGGCTAGAGTGGTCTGCTCTGGGACCAGCGACCTTCGATGCTGGCTCACCCTCTGCCACAGTCCAGACAGGAGCTGGGGAACGGGGACTCCTCCCTGGCAACAGCTTGGGCTCTGGCACCTGCAGCGTCCTGGCAGGAGTTAGGAGGGCTGCAGAACCAGTTGCAGCAATCTTGGGAGTGGGACATGGGCCAGGGGGCTGTCCCCTTGGATGTTCCCAAAGCTCTGCTTTGCTGCCCTGGTGTGGGGGGCCGGAGAGTGCCAAGCAAGTGAGTCTCCAGAGGAAGGTGCTGTCTGGGGTGGCAGCCCCAGTTGGCTAGCTGACTGCCTAGTGTCGCCCCGGCAGGCCTGGAAATCCACGTGGTTTCTGGCAGCAGAGAGCGGAAGGCAGGAGTAGGGGGCTCTGTGGTGGTTCCTGAGCGCCCTTTGTTTGCGATTGTTGTAGCTCTCCCCAAACGCAAAAGTCTGAAAAAGCTGTGGTGATGACTGATGGCTGCCAGCGTGGCATGGACCTGTGGTGAATGCATCTTTGGAGTGTTTGGATTACGTTTCTTAATAGAGCAAAATGGCACAAATGCGTTTCAATGATATTGTTAATGCTTGTTGTTGACCTTTGGCCTACCTACTTACCAGTCTGCTGTAGTTTTCTGTGGACCTGATCCCATTCTTGGAGGGACTGCAAGTGTTTACGTTTAGGAGGTGTTTGTAATGTAATCGGCCCTGGAGGCCCTGGAGGGATGCTGTTCTTGCAAGGGTCTCGACAGGGCAGGTGAATTCTGGTGGCCTAAGGATGTGTTTCTGGGACATTGTAATTTCATG
Organism: Ochotona princeps; assembly: GCF_030435755.1. Lineage (NCBI taxonomy): Eukaryota > Metazoa > Chordata > Mammalia > Lagomorpha > Ochotonidae > Ochotona > Ochotona princeps. Next base: position 28,984,214 of record NC_080834.1, on the reverse strand, counting down.
ACCTTGGGCAAAGTTATTTCACCTTGCCAAGCCTCAATTTCCTTGTCTGTAAAATGAGGATAAGAATAGTACCCGCCTCATGGCGTTGCCATGAGGACTTAGGAAATGCCAGGCTGCAGTGCCCAGCGTGGCACCAGGCATTTCATCAGCCCTCAGCAACATCTAGAATTGTTGGTTAATGCTATACCTAGTAGCCACTATTAGTTAATATTAGCTACTACTGTAATTTCTATAATTCTCAATTCATGTGAATTGATGTTAATTAGAATCACAGCTGTTTTTAGTTAGTGTAATTATCACCTAGTATTTAGTAGAACTGGGTCTACAATCACTGGATGTAGGAACTGTCCAAAGCCAAATCAATACAATAATTCTTTCCTTCCTCCCTCCCTCCCTTCCTCCCTCCCTCCCTCCTTCCTTCCTTCCTTCCTTCCTTCCTTCCTTCCTTCCTTCCTTCCTTCCTTCCTTCCTTCCTTCTCTCTCTCTCTCTCTTTCTTTCTTTCAAGATTTATTTATTTTATTACAAAGTCAGATATACAGAGAGGAGGAGAGACAGAGAGGAAGATCTTTCGTCTGATGTTTCACTCCCCAAGTGAGCCGCAACGGGCTGGTGCGCGCCATTCCGAAGCCAGGAACCAGGAACCTCTTCTGGGTCTCCCACACGGGTGCAGGGTCCCAAGGATTTGTGCTGTCCTCAACTGCTTTCCCAGGCCACAAGCAGGGAGCTGGATGGGAAGTGGAGCTGCTGGGATTAGAACCGGCGCCCATATGGGATCCCGGTGCGTTCAAGGCGAGGAATTTAGCCGCTAGGCCATGCTGCTGGGCCCCTCTTTCTTTCTAAAAGTTATTTACTCATTTGACAGGCAGAATGCTCAAGGCCTTTCAATAGTTGATTTACTCTCTATGGCCCTAATGGCCAGAGCCCATCCAGGCCAAAGCCAGAAGCCCAGAGTTCCATCTGGGTGTCCTGTGTGGGTGGCAGGGCCCAGAAAGGGCTCTGCTTTTTCAGGAGCATTACGATGGAGCTGGATTGGAGGTGGAGGGACAGTGTGCTGGGGGCCTGACTGTGCAGCTCTCGGCTTAGGGTACAGAAACTTCTCTGTTTCTGGTCTTGCTCCACTCACCCCACTCCGAGGGAGCCATCGCTACATCCCTGTTACACACGGGGAAGCTGGGGGTGTGAGCCCCAGCGCAGATGGCCAACTTCTGAGCTCAGATGACTCGCATCCAGCGTGCTTCTTACTGCCGTACAGTGACCTCAGTTGGAAAGGCTCCTAACTGTACAGGACAATGAGCAGGAGGTGACAGACAAGTGACAGCGAGAGGTGCTGCTTTCAGGCCACTGCGACACATTTGGAGCAACTCGCAGTGGCTGGGTGACTTAAGGTCGGAGAACGGCATTTGCTGATTGTGGGGAAGGAAACAGGACAAGAGGAAAAAGGAGCTCTTGGAGCCTCAGTGGTGACATTGACCCAGCTACCCCAGATCCCGAGTCTCCACCTAGCACAAACACTGCAGCCTTGGAGCTGGCGTGGGCCCAGGGCACCCCGAAGGGGCACAGGGGGGAGACAGAGGGAACGTGTGTGGGAGAACTCCTGGACTACCGCACAGCGCAGCCCTGAGGGTGCGGAATGCGAGTGGCCCCACACCGAGAAGAACTGCACCACATGAGGGAAGACACTGGAGACTGGGGGTCAGAGCCCACCCTGGGGTCTGGGCGGAGCAGCAGAGCTGGCAGCGCTGGCCAGGTCATGTGCTCTCTGCCCCCCATGCCATGCTTCCTTTTCCTTTTTGCTGACTTGGGGGGAGGTGGAGGAGGGCGTGGGGGCTAACAGCACTTCCCCTCACTTCCCGTGTGCTTTAGCTGTCGCATGGCACCAGGACTGCCTCTCTTGTCTTGGGAGAAAGCAGGCAAGACTTTAGGAGATGTTTCTCATCTACTCAGGGGTTGTGACAGAAAATGTCATCCCTTTACCATTCCACCAAAGCATGATGGGATGGAAATGGAAAGCAAGCCGGGCAGGCAGCCTGCTGGGCTGAGCTGAGCTCCTGATGGTGGATCTGAGAGGGTTTGGAGAGAGGGCACATGGGGAATTGGACAGAATCAAGGGGGTTGCCTTCAGAACTGTCTCATTCAAAGCCAGTGTGTTTATCAAGAAGACATCTGGACTCCAGGGCATGCAGAAGTTGTAGAACAGCACGTGTCATGTGGGCAGGTTGGAAAATGGATAGAAAATGTGATTATTAAAGTAGCGATGCAGCCCAGCAGTTTGCTGTGTCCAGAGAGTCAGCCTGAAAGTTGTGGCATGCTGCAAGGTCTCTGGGCACAGAAGCAGGAGCTCTGGGGTAGGTACCCGCAGCAAGGACACAAAAGGCACCTCGCTGGGGTGGCCCTGTTCTTGTTGGTGGGACACCAGACGGCAGCCAAGGAGGGTCTTGACTGGGAGGTTTATGGTGTTCTGGGGTTGCTAGAAGGCAAGGGGGCAGCTCTTTTAAAGCAGGAAAGACTTTTATTGAAGTCGGGACAATGAGATGGGAGAAAGAAAGGTTGCAGTGATTGGGATGGGGTGCGGGAGATCCTGGAAGATTGGCCCCGCAGGCTGTGGGTAGCAACCTGTTTATGCTGTTGGTGGCAGAGGGGGCCACATGCGTGTCAGAGACCCACGTCCACCAAGAGAAGGCAGGCTTACGCGGGCAGAAGACCCCGTTGACAGGTGTTTGGCCAAGCCTACAGTTCCCAGTGGGTGTGCTTATCAGCTTGGGCTGTCTGGGTCAAGTAGGCAGCTGTAAGAACCAGAATCACAGAGTTTCAGGAAATAAAATTTCATCCTAACATCTTCAGACTTGTTCTTTACTGGGCTCAGGTTAACTGTGTGTGTCCCAGTGGCTGCATGAGTTCTAACAAGTTAGCACTTTAGGGGATACTGCATCTTTCATCCCCCCTATATATGCACATATCTATGTGTGTATATATATGTGTATACATGTATGTGTGTGTATATAAATATATATATTGGCTGCTCTTGCTCCAAGTTGCAATGCATGTCTGGGATTGAGTCTTATTGATTATAAATGTTGTGTTGGAGCCAATGTCATTCTTTAATTTATTGCTTTAACGATTTTAGCCTCAATCTCCTTATATATATATATGGATTTGGACTTGATCCGAGGAGGATTTCAGTCTAGATCTGAGAGGCTGGCATTGTGGTACAGTGTGTTAAATTGCCTGTGATGCCAGCATGCCGTAGCAGCCACTCTACTTCTGAGCCATCTACCTACTAATGTGCCTGGAACAGCAGCAGAAGGGGGTCCAACTGCCACATCCTGGCCACACTGCATCTCCATGGGAGACCCAGATGGAATTCTAGTCTCCCAGTTTTGTCCTGGTTCAGCCCTAGTTGTTGTGGTTATCTGGGGAGTGAACCAGAAAATGGACTCCCTCTCTCTCTCTCTCTCTTTCTCTCTCTCTCTCTCTTTGGTCTCTCTCTCTCTACTCTATAACTCTGGCTTTTAAATGTATGAGTAAATCAATCAAAAATGAAAAATCAAAATGCGAGGTTTGAGACTAATGTGCTCCTGGATGGCACTGATTGGGACCCCCAAGATCAGTCCTGTGTTACCAGCCAGCCACATGAAGACAACCAGTGCACTTGCATCTTGGAAAACATCTTCCATGGCTTGTTTTTGTTATGGGACAATATTCTATTTGAAGACTTGGGAAATATGCAGATATCAGTCTTTGGTATCAGAGTGAAAGCATATTTAAAATTTCCAATTATCACCAAAGTGATGGTTAACTTGTTTCTTTGTCACTCCTAGCGCTCTGAGATCTATGTTGAGCAGAGTGGTGCTTTCCGCTCTTTTGCCCGCCCACACTGGAGAGCCCGTTTGTATCCGGTTCCTGGCACAATGTCCTGTTCAGCTGAGAGTTCAGAAATCCCTGGTCACTGATCAGTTCACTGGTGACGCCCTTGGGCCGTTTCCCTTTGGGGATCTTAAGCATGCTCTGCAGTCTACAGTGACCGGTTCACCAGTAAGCAGCTGTGTCTCCTCTCTCTTTCTTTCTTTCTTTCTTTCTTTCTTTCTTTCTTTCTTTCTTTCTTTCTTTCTTTCTTTCTTTCTTTCTTTCTTTCTAAAGATTTACTGATTTTTATTGGAAAGTCAGATATATACAGAGAGGAGATGCAGGCAGAAACAGAGAGAAAGATCTTCCATCTGCTGGTTCACTCCCCAAGGGGCCACAATGGCCAGAGCTGAGCCAATCTGAAGCCAGGAGCCAGGAGCCTCTTCCGGGTTTTCCACATGGGTGTAAGGTCCTAAGGCTTTGGGACATCCTCTACTGCTTTCCCAGAGCACAAGCAGGGAGCTGGATGGAAAGTGGAGCAGCCAGGATACGAACCAGTGACTATATGTATTCTGGAGCTTGATGGTAGGGGATTATTCTGTTGAGCCATAGCGCTGTTCCCCCACTAAAATTATTTTTGTTAGAAGAAGGGAGAGCATGTGCCTGAGAGTGAGCTCTGCCTTCTCCTGGTTCACTCCCCAAATAGTTACCACTGCTGCAACTCAGGTCAGGAGCCAGGAACTCCATCTTGGCCTCTCACAATGGGTGCAGGGACCCAAGTCCCCAGTCGTCATGAGCTGCCTCCTAGGATGCACGTTAGCAGGGAGCCGGAGCGGAGCCGGAGCGGAGCCGGAGCTTGAGTTCAGTCGTTCTGATACGGGAGGCAGTCATCTCAGTGTCTTCACCACTCCATCGAATTTCTTCTCGTTGTTAGTTTTCTGTGTTGGAGGAAATAACTGCCAACTTGGCCCCACCTTCCTTCCCTTCCCCTTCCAATGATCTCTGTGTGGGCCTTTCAATATTCCGTGTTATTTCCAAAGCTACCTTTGGTTCAATGCGGTTCATTAACCTGTTTTTGTAATTTTGAATGAAATGCATTTTAGTATGAGTGTACTTGGTGTTTGGGTTTCAAAATAAATTATTTTTCCTCTTTTAATCAGAACTCTTCCCAATTCTTATTTACTGATTGGCCATGTGATTTTTTGAAGATTACAATCTCTTTTTTAATGGATTAATCTTTCTGATAGAATGGGGAGAGAGTATGAGAGACAGAGAATCTTCCATTGCTGGTTCACTGCCAAATGGTTGCAACAGGCAAGTCTGGGGTAGGTTGGAGTCAAAGCCGAGAACTGCGTCCAGCTCTTCCACATCTGTGGCAGAGCCCCACGTCCTTGGACCAGTTTTTGTTGGCCTCCTGGACACATTAGTAGGAAACTGAATTGGAAGCAGAGTTCCAGAAAGTCTGCTATGGGATGTTGACATTGCAAGCTGTGGCTTACCCTCCCCTGACTCTAGTCTATTCTGGTCCATTGATTATATCATGAATTAAGCAGAATTAAAGTAGTTACTCTGTTGATTGCTTATTATGAAGCGATGTGACTTGATGTCTTCCTTGGCTGAATTCTTCATGAAAGGATTGGTGTCATCCAGAGGCACTGGGCAGAGGGAGCGGTGTGGGTCGTTACGGGGAGAACGCAGTTGGAGAGCAGCGGTGGGGTTACCTTTCTTTGCTCTGCACCAGATCAGGAAGAAGCAGCAGGAGGTGGTGGGCTTCTTGGAAGCGAATAAAATCGACTTTAAAGAACTGGATATCGCTGGAGATGAGGACAACAGGAAGTGGATGAGAGACAATGTGCCTGGAGAGAAGAAACCCCAGAATGGGATCCCGTTACCGCCCCAGATCTTCAATGAAGAGCAGTACTGCGGGGTGAGTTCCAGTCTTACGGAAAACTGTGTGTGTGTGTGTGTACGATTGTTTATTGAAAGCTTTTTGGGTGTCAGATTTATCTATTTGAAAGGCAGAATTACAGAGAAAGAGAGAACATTTCCATCTACTGTTTCACTCACCAAATGTCTCTAACAGCTGGGGCTGGGCCTGGCTGAAGCCAGGAGCTTCTGCTGGGTCCCCCACATGGACGCAGGTCATCCGCTGCTGCTTTCCAATCAGGCCCTTAGCAGGGAGCTGGATCAGCTGTGGAGCAGCTGAGGCTTGAACCCACGCCCACGTGGGCTTCTCCAGCCTGGCAGGCAACAGCTTCACTGGCTGTGGCACAATGCAGAAATTTTTTCAAAAGCAGATTCATTCTGAGAGGGCATTTTGAATTGTTCACAGTTCTTAGGTCCTGCACTGTGTCTTGCACACAGTCCCTTTGAACTGGTTGATTCAGGATTTAGATCAGAAGTTTGTCTGTTTCGGAGAACTGGAGTCAGCGTCAATGTAAAATGTGCATTAGTTAGGGATTCTTTTCACTTTTGCACCTTCAAGCTAAGTTCCACATTAATGAAGATTGATTTGCAGAAATAAAATCCTTTTTTTTTAAATCTATTTTATTGTATTGTTGTTGACAATCTTTACATAGTTAATTACAGTTAAAGGAAAAAGAAGAAAAAAAAAAGGTTCAGGGGGATAGGGAAGTGGGTAATACTATTATGTCCATATTGTTTCCATCTTGTATCTGAGGTAAAGGGGGATATTGAGGGAGAAGCCCCACCCGGTTTCCCGCCCACCCCGAGTCCCGGATGTGGGGCATGCTCTGAGATATGTGCTCGAGTGGTGTTAATAGTTCTCCAGTTATGAATCGCTGCCATTTTCGCTCGATGAGGTCGTCCACTGATTGATATGGTCCATCATAAAGTCTCCGTTTGCCCCATTTTTCGCTGCCAACATATAGCTGAGATGAATGATTGATCTGCTCTGTCTTCTGACTTTTCTTGATTAGAGTTCTGAGTCCAGCAGTTTGATTGGGGAGATCTCCAAAGAAACTTTGAGGTATTCCCAGACTAGTTTCTTGTATGTTCTAGCAAGCACAGGGCCCGGCACACTCCATCACCCCGATCAGCTGGTGGTTTCAATTGCTGTGTTGGTTCTGTTTTCGGTCCCGAGTTGCACTGGAACCAATGGGTGTTGTAGTCCAGTCTGGTTCGGCCCTTACGTCAACCAGTGGGAGCTGCAGCCTAGTTGGGGCGACCCACAATAACCCCCACCAGGCCCGCCCCCTACCCTGGTTTGCCAGTATGTGTAGCAGAAGACCAATCTGTCCCCCATCCCATTTGGCTCTTGTACTTGTCAATGGGTATTAAAGCTTAGTTCTATCTAACCAACTCAACCATCCACCCCTCACTGGTGTTGTTGAGTGCCTCTCTATCTAGCCATCCCAGCCCCCGTCCTAGTTTTCATGCCCTCCCACGGGAATAGTGACCCAAGAAGGGGGAGCCCACTTTTTCCCTCCCAGGTCTCTCTGTCCCGGTTTATGCACTCTTTATGTGGTCCTGTGATTTGACTTGACAGAATTAGTCCCCAGTGCCAGCTTCTGCCAGCTTTTGCGGCTATGCCCATACATCCCTCACCCACTCTAGTTTATGCTTGCACCAGCAGGAATAATCAGCCCAGCCTGGCTTTTCCCTGGTCTAATCCACATGCAGGGCACAGGTGATGTAGCCTTGCTTAGTCTGGTCTGTCTCTATCCCAGCCCACGCTCTCCAGTGGGAGTAGCTGTCCAGCGAGGGGACCAGCCCCTTAATCCCCCTGCTGGTTCTGCCCCTCCCTTCCTGGATCTCACGTGTGCTGGATGGGTGCTGCATTCATATCCAGTACAGGCAACCACGCCCTGGCATTCCATAATGTGTACTGGTTTTGTCGCGACCAAACCTGGCTCATCCCACACTCTGTTCTGGTGATCGGATTTGCCAGTGGGTGACATAAACTGATTCAGCCTGGTCTGCTCCTGACCCATGCTGAATGTGTGCCAGTGGGAAACTTTCCATGGCCTATTCTGGGCTGTTTCCTATCATGCTTCTTGCGCTAACCTGCAGGGACTGTGTCCTGCCACAGGAGTTGCCCAGGCTCTTCCATCAGAACCCCTCCCAATGCCAGATTTTGCGCATGCCAGGGGTTCCTTGAGCCAACCCTACCCAGTTCCTGTCCTAGCAGGAACAGTGGCTTTTCCTGGCTGGCTTTCACCCCATTCTGGTTCTTGTTGTTGGATGTTTCAGCCCGGCCATGGCTCGTCCATACCCACATACAGCTCACGCATGGCTTAAGAGGGGATTGGGACCCAGCCTAGTCAGTCCCACATCTACCCTCTGGTTCTTCATGACACCAGATGGTGTAGGGATCTGAACTGGCCTGGTGCATCCAATCCCAGCCCACACTAGTGCCTCGGGTGACTACAACTGTTTCCTAGATAGAACGCAGCCCCCATTCCAGCACACGCACCCCTTGGTGGGAACCTCAACCCAGTTAAGGTGTCCCCTTACCTCCCCAACTGGGCCTGTTCCTAGCCATAGATCATGCGCCTGCCAGTGGTTGCTCTGACTCAGCTTATCTCAGTCCCTCACTTGTCCTGGCCTCTGCCTTAGTCAGTGTAACTTAGCGTCCTTGACTCAACTAGCTACCTAAGCAGCGATTCAGACAACCAGTACCCCAGAGCTCCCTGGCTGGGCGGCCAGCAGGCAGAGCCTGGTACCACATGGTGCACTGGCTGCCCTGGGGGAGGCCGAGGACTCGTTCACTGCCTTGTGGCAGTGTCTTTGGCGTGAGCCCCCAGCATTGGGTCTGACCCGGCAGGGGCACCCCCCACAGCCGCCACACTGTGCGGAGCGGCACTTGCCCCCGAATCCCAAGGCCCGAACCTAAAATCCTTTCTTTTTAAGTTTGAAGATTTATTTATTATTTGAAAGTTAGAATTATAGTGAAAGGGAGAGGCAGCGAGATCATCCATCCACTGATTTACTCTCCATGTGGCCAAAACAGCCAGGGCTTGGTTAGACCACAGCCAGGAGTCGGTAGCTCCATTTGGTCTCCCAAGTTGGTGGCAGGGGCCCAAGCGTTTGGTCCATCTCTGCTTGCTTTCACACGCGCATTAACAGGGAGCTGGATTGGAAGTGGAGACCCTGGGGGATGAACCAGCTACCCATATGGGATGGCAGCATTGCAGGCGGTGTAACCTGATATGCCACAAGACCAGCCCCAGAAGTCGTACTTGATACAAAATGAATTTACACAAACACAGCTGTCTGGATTCTGTAATTTTAACACTGATTTCTTTTTATGCATTTAATAGGACATTTTGACACACAGTCACTTTTTCCTGACAGTTCACAGAGTGTATATAGCAGGTCAAATAGCTGAAAAGAAGCATTTTAAAAAAAATTCAAGGCCCCCCAAATGCTGATCTGAATGTGGCGTATCAATGACTGGAGTGAGAATAAGGGAGCTGCTTGGGGGCTGGGTGACAGGACTGGGCCCTGGTGTTCCACTGCCCGGAGGGGTGACTGCGGTTCACAGCTCCCTAGTAGATATCTTGCGAACAAACAGGACAGGTGTGAAGTCACGGTCAAGAGGTGTGTAAGGACCCCGATGGCATCGGCACGCGCTGTGTGTTGGACCCAGCAGTAACCTGTTAGTGACAACATCTAAATGCTGTTCGTGGAGATGGCAATGCTAACTCACCTGATTTGATCATTGTCTATCTTACGTGTGCACTGAATGATCACACTGCTCCCCCAAAATATTGCAGTTCAGATACCACAGACCCCAAGGGGTGTCAGAGTAGGGTCGTTGTTTTTCCCCACCGCCGCCCCAGGGACTGTGTCAGCTGTCCGGGGATTTCTCTGGTGAGCAAGACTAGAAAACTCGGGGTGGGAAGAAGGGCTGGCTTGGTGTGCAGCCCTGCTGGGAGTTAAACCAGGTGGTGGTGTCTTAACTCACTTCTTCCTCTTGCAACACAGCCCCTCCAGTTCTTGGAGAAAGTTATCCTGCCTTTTCTTCCAAAGCGCCTGTCATCCAGATCTGGTCTGAGAGTCAAATCCCGCCCTGTTTTCAGTCAGTTGAGTCGCCCTGGATCACAGCTGCACTAATGCATTTACCCTCTGCCTGTGGCTGGCTTTGCAGCGGAGCCTGGGAGACCCAGAGAATCCAAAATGCTTGCTGTCTGCTTGTCCAGGGTTCTGGACCTTGGAGTGGAAGCAGGTGTGGACTGTCGCTGGGGGTTTGTGTTAGTTCCCCTGGGGCTGCTGAAAATGCAAGAGAAATGTCTCCCTGGGGTTCTGGCTGCCGCACGCTGCTGTGGGCCCAGGGCTGACTGAGCAGGCTCCACGCCTCCCCTGGGCTCTGGGGTTCTCTAGCAGCCGGTGGCTGCAGCCCCTGCCTGTGTCTTTGCATGGTGGCCTGTGTGGGTTCGTGAGGCCTGATGCCAAACACAGCAGCTAGGAGCTCATTCGGGTCCATTATGATCTGACCTTATAGCTAATGGCATCTGTTGAGATCCTGTTTCCAAGTCAGGTCGCTTCCTGAGGCCCTGAGTGGACATAGATGCGAGGAGGATGTTCATGTGTGAACTCGTGGGGCTCTGTTAGCCTTTCTCAGAGGTGTGGCTAGAAGCTCTGTGGCTGTGGGAATGTCTGCAGACCATCTTAATGTGGGCAGCCGTTATATAGGAACGCATCTGGCCCTCTTGCCCTCTCCTGGGGCTCCCAGAAGGCACACTGGGTTTTCTCTGGAAGCAGGAAGTCCTCTCTCTCCCGTTCCCAACATTCCTGCCACCTCCCTCTACCGAACTCCTGTTTCTGAGGGCTAAAGCTCTTGCTGGGTAGGGGACAGTATAATGGGGACGGAGGGTCGGGCTGATGGTGGCGGTAGTTATTCTTTCTTTCAACTGAAATGTAGCATGTATATTGAGAAATGAAAGTGGCTGCATAGTGACCCTCCTGCCCCTGCCCTCTAGCCACCTTCCCCTGAGCCAGGTAAGCTCCGTGGGCCTGCGATTGGGACGTGCCTGTTCTTAGATTAATGCACATCGCTGTGTCTTGAAATGCAGAAACTTGGAATGAAGGGCCTCATGTCTTCATCTTACACCTGTCCCCAGTAATCCCATAACGAATTCTGCTTCCAGGTGGCCCATGTAGCAGTGTCCTGTTCGGTTTCCCCAAAGTCCTCGGTCTGTGTTTGTAGTTCTCTATCACTCTAGAACAAGTGTGTGCGCCCTATATCCCCTTTGCTCTGTTCCCCTAGTACTGCATCCCAGCTGTCACTGCTTGGTGACACCTGCTTTTAATTGCGTTGGCTAGAAAACTTTCCATTGTACGTGACAGCGGGTTTTGGCATGGCTGTGCAGTGGAGAGCTGGGCTGTGTTCGGCCTTTGCCGTCCACACAGGGCTGCAGGCTTCCTCACTGTTCACACCTTGGCGTCTGCTAGGCGTGTGCAAGTGTGTGTCCACACAAGCAAACACCACATAACATGAGAGTACTTTAGAACAGTTTGTGGAAAATGGAATTCAAAGAAAGATGGGTTGGTTTTGGCGTGAGAGAGTTTGGAAGTTTAGACATAGTTTTTTTTTTCATAATGTGTGTTCTCATGAACTTTTTTGTTAGTTCATCTGTAAGAACTTCAAGTTTTTCTTTTTTTAAAATCAAAATAAACTTGTTGGTTCCCTTCTCTGTGAGCCTTTTGAGAAATCTCTGTGTAGGTGTGTATTCCTAGATGTGCTGCGGCACACCGCGTATGCTTCTCATTTTCACAGCGGTTGGCAGGTGCCCCTGTGTCGGGCTGCGCCATCCGAATGCCGGTGATTTCTGGACTGGGTGATGTCAGGGGCCAGAGCTTAGTCCCAGTCTCAGGAGTCCTTACAGCTGCTTCCCAGGGTGCGCGTTCACTGGAAGCTAGAACTGGGGGTGGAGCCAGACCTCAAACAGAGAGACAGAGAATCTCTTTGTTAACTGGTTTATTACTCCTCAAACGTGCTCCCAACACGCGTGCAATGGACACACACCCTGCTGGGCTAAAAGTGGAAGGTGGGAACTCAAGCCACGTCTCCAACATGGGTAGTGAGAACCCAGGTACTTGGAGCAGCCGGCACTTGAACTGGAGCTCAGATGGGATGCTCAAACCAGGAGCCAGGAGCCTCTTCTGGATCTCGCACGTGGGTGCAGGGTCGAAGGCTTTGTGCCATCCTCGACTGCTTTTCCAGGCCACAGGCAGGGAGCTGGATTGGAAGTGGGACCGTGGAGATTAGAACCGGCGCCCACATGGGATCCCTGTATGCGCAAGGCAAGGACCCTAGCCACTAGGCTACTGTGCCAGGCCCAAAAGGCAGATTTTTACAGAGACAGAAGAGATAGAGTTCTTCCACATGCTGATTCACTGCCCAAATAACTGCAACAGCCAGAGCTGAGCTGATCTGAAGCTGAGACTCAGAGCTTCTTCCAGGTCTCCCTCGTGGACATGCAGGCTCAAGGACTTGAGTTATTCTCTGCGGCTTTCCCAGGCCATAGACAAGGAGCTGGATCAGCAGTAGAGCAACTGGGGCATGGACTAGTACATATATAGGATGACAGCACTGCAGGGTGGAAGATTGGCACACTGTGCCACCCACTGGCCCCTGAAAAAAAATTTTTTTTTAAAGATTTATTCATTTTATTACAGCCAGATATACACAGAGGAGGAGAGACAGAGAGGAAGATCTTCCGTCCAATGATTCACTCCCCAAGTGAGCCGCAACAGGCCGGTGCGCACCGATCCGAAGCCGGGAACCTGGAACCTCCTCCGGGTCTCCCACGCGGGTGCAGGGTCCCAATGCATTGGGCCGTCCTCAACTGCTTTCCCAGGCCACAAGCAGGGAGCTGGATGGGAAGTGGAGCTGCTGGGATTAGAACCGGCGCCCATATGGGATCCTGGGGCGTTCAAGGTGAGGACTCTAGCTGCTAGGCCACGCCGCCGGGCCCCCTGAAAAAATTTTTAAAATGGCATAAATCTGAATGATTGCCATTGTATCTGTCCGCATGATTACAGCACAATTACATACAACTGTTACTGTTTCTGAGAACCCGGTGGCAGAGCAGGTGGTGGGGAACCTCGGGGCCAGGCAGTGGGTTTTGTTGCCCAAGAATACTGAAGGGATCAGTGTCAGGTGTCAGGGACAGTCCGGAGGGTCATCTTGTCCCTTGCCAGTTTGTACTTGTGCTGTCTGGGCAGAACAGATGAAGATATATTCCCGGCCAGCATGGCACACAGCTGTTAGAGAAAGGAGACACCAGCAGGGGAGCCGGGCACTGTTGAGGCCAGGTTGCCCCTCCTGGCAGCGAAGTGCTGCTGGAAGGAGTCGTGGAGCTGCTGCTGACAAGCGGGAATCTGCACGTCTTAGTCCAGTTCTAGGGCGTGGGGGCCTGGGCAGCCTGGACCAACCGCCACCAAAGGAGCCCTTGCATTCAGCAGAGAGGCCAGCACCTCCGGCTACTCAGAGCTCGAAGGAGGGATGGGCTGCTACTCCAAGTAGGGTGGAGAGAGGTCTTCTCAGCCTGGTACTGAGCACACCGTTCTGTGCTCTTGGATATGGACGCAGCGTGTCTGATGAGAGTAGGTAGCTGGAGGAGGAGCAGTACAATCCACAGCTATGGCTCTGCATTCGCCATCTAGGAGGAGGTGACGTGGCTACATATTTATTGTTTTATTTGAAAGGCAGAGTGGTAGTAAGAGGGAGAGAGTAAGAAAGGAAGGATGGAGTAAGAAAAGGAGGATAAAGAGAGAGAGAAAAGAGAGAGAATCTTCCATCCATTGGTTCACTCCCCAAATGCCAGCAACAGTCAGGGCTGAGTGAAGCTGGAGAAGCTAGGAGTCTGGACCATGATCTGAGTCCCCTTGTGGGTGGAGCATCCTGAACACCTGGACCATCTTCTTGTGCCTTCCCAGATGGGAGCTGGACCAGAAGCAGAGTAGCTAGGACTCAGACTGGTGCTCCTGTGTAGAAACCCAGTGTGGTTTTAGTGCATTACGTTTTTCTGTATTGCTGGATTAGGCCTGTTCATGTTTTATTTAGGATTGTTATTTAGGATCCATGTGCATGAGACAGAGAAAGGCTGTTTCTAATTCTGGCATCCATGGTGGGTAGGCTGACATTGTGAAATCAGGTGTGGCCAATCTCCTTTTTCTTCTGTCTGTCGTCTCTTTATCGCTTCTGAGAGCCAACCCCAACCACTGTCACCTGCTTGTGATGTGGCAAAGGCCTTTGCAGTGAGTGCAATGCCAAGCTTTGCCAGTGGAGGGAGCTGGAGAGACGTGGTATAAGGAAGGGTCATGGTTCCCCCTTCCTCCTAGCAGGTGGCGACAGCAGTGGGGTGTGCGTGTGTGCCTGTGTGAGATCCTATAGTGCTCCACCCCCATCACACGCACAGAGCAGGCAGTGCCACAGCCAGTTTGCAGCCCTAGCTCCAAACCCTGCTGCCAGTCTAACATTGACATGCCCTCAGCCCTCCTCCTGGGGACTCCTCCAGCGCTCCCAAAGCCCTTTCTCTTGCTGTAGATAGCTGCCCAGCCTCGGATACTTGCCCGGCATGCCAGGACCAGCCAAAGGAATTGTCCCTCATCCCATGGGGCTGTGTACCCTGTGCGCTGTGGGTTCAGTGCCTTCCCTCTTCAGATACCCTGTCTCAGCGCTGGAGAACCCTGCACTTCCCTTTCGATTCCTTTCTTGCTAGTGTTGATAGTTATGCGTCAGACCTTACTTGTTGGAGTTGCTGTGTGAATTCTGTCTCCTCATGCTGCCCCACCTTGACAGAGCTTGTGTGAGGTGGGAGTGCTCTCTTGCTAGAAGGCATGCTGCAGCCAACCTGTGAAGCTCATTGAACTTGGGTTCTCTGTGGGAAAAATTCCAGTGGAATTTCCTTCGTTAAGGATTATTTAGGCATTCTTTTTCTCTGAAATTGGTTTCTGTAACTTCTTATCCCATAAATTTTAGTATCTACTTCATCTATGCTTTTAAGTAAAGAACTTGCTTTTATGTGAAAGACAGAGTAATAGAACAATTGATTGAACTTCCATCTGCCGACTCTCTCCCCGACGGCTGCTGTAGCCAGGGCTGGGCCAGGTCAAAGCCAGGAGCCAGGGAGTCCATATGGCTCTCCCACACGGGTGGTAGGAACTCAGATACCTGGGCCATCATCCGCTGCACTTCCAGGTGTATTACCGAAAGCTGGATTGGACTGTAACTGGCACTCTGACATGGAATGTAGCTTCCCCAAGTGGTGGCTTAATTTGCTGTGCCATAATACACCTACCCCTGCTTTTTAGTGTTTTTTTATTTTTTACTATGTTATTTTCATTGGACAGGTAGCTTTACAGAGAAAAAGAGAGACCAAAAAAGATCTTTCATTTGCTGGCTCATTCCCTAAATGGCCACAAAGACTAGAGTTCAGCCGGTCCAAAGCCAGGAGCCAGGAGCCAGGAGCTTCTTCTGGGTCTCCCATGCAGGTGCAGGGTCCCAAGCCTTTGGTCATCTTTACTGCTCTCTGAGGCCACAAGCAGGGAGCTGGATGAGATATAGAGCAGCTGGGACACGAACAGGCATCCATATGGGATCCTGGTGCATGCAAGGTGAGGATTTTGGCTGCTGAATCATTGCACTGGGTCCTCACTTTAAATTTTTTTAAAAGTGAGTTTATGTTTATTTGAAAGACAAAGAGAAGGAGAGAGAATGTATGTGAGAGAGAGACGGGCAGGTGTACACACACTCACACACGGACAGTGCTGGCTCACTGCCCAAAGGCCTGCAGCAGCTGAAGCTGGGCCATTCTGACCTCACGAGCCAGGAACTGACTCCAGGTCTCCCAGGTGGGTGGCCGGGACCCAACCATTTGAGCCATCATCAAATTGGTGCCTGTATCAGCAGGAAGCTGGGATTGAGAATGGAGCCAGGCCTTGAGTGCCGGCACTCTGCTATGTGGCATGTGGGTGCTCCAGCTCATGTCATGATTGCTGTGCCAAATGCTCATTTAGAAGTCTCTCACGCTAAACTGGATGCTGTTGGTTGCTTTAAATTAAAACAATAAAAAGAGGGCATCATGGTTACTTCACACCAACAGCACGGCAATGAGGATTTAGGAATGTTGCTTCTTGGAGAATTTATGGAATACTCGAACAAGTACCGAGCCCAGTAGATGCTGTGCACCATTCCCGTAACAAGATGTCTGACAGCAGGCATTGGAAAAGAACTGAGGTTTATTGAGTGTGCAGTTCTGCACCATGGTGCTGGCCTCCATTGGGCCCTGAGCGAGGGCTGTGTGGTGGTGGGATCTGGGCCCTGAGTGAGGGCTGTGTGGTCATGGGATCACATTGTAGGGGAGATTGCAGGCGGAGAGAAGAGGAAGGGGTTCGGGGGCCAGGCCCTTCTGTGAAAGCCAGCTCTTGTGAGCACTGACTGGCTCTATGAGACACGCATTGCTCTCCTCTCAGTGGCTTTGTACCTGGCCCCATCTCTCCAGGTCTCACTGCCTCCCACATTTCTCCCCTGGGGATGAGGCTCCAGGGGGATGAGGCTCCAGCTGGATGAGCCCAGGGGGACAGCGGGTCTCTGAACCACAGCAGTGGGCTTCTGGGAAGGCAAAGTACCTGGTAGCCATTTGTTCAAACCAGTACAAGCCAAGGCTTTGTTGCCCAGGCCGTGTACCTATCCTGTCCCCTCTCCCCACAGACATTTGTCTCCCATGGCTGTCCTGCGTTGGTGGCCATCGCTGGACCCACAGCTGTTCTGTCTTCTCTGCGTGGCAAGCGGGTCTCCCCGTGTCCTTCCACTGTGCTTTGAGACCCGAGACCTTGGCCACTGTCCTGGGCACGAGTCACCCATACAAGCCTTTGGCATCTGTGCTACAGATGTGGTGTGTGTGACAGTCCTGGGACTCTCTGTATGCTGTTTTGACTCTGGGTTGCCCATCAGGGGCTTCCCACAAAGCTCCCAAGCTCAGAGCTTCTCTGTGCGTAGATGAAAGCTTTGGTGCCCGTCTCACCCGCCCAAGGCCCATCTGCTGTGTGAGGCCTCCCGTGGGCCTTCGTGGGACAGTGTCCTGCTGTATGTTGGCCGGATCATCCGCTCCCAAACGTGACCACAGAGCTCAGGGTGCTGTTCCACACACTGTTCGTTAATCTTTCACTTTGCTCATTCCATCGACGAACCCCAAGGCTCCAGGGGCCTGGGGCTCGCAGGTCTTGGGGTCCTGGGGTCTCCGTGACCTTTGCTCCCTGGACGTGGTCATTTATCTGAGCTTTCCTGCCCTCCTGCTCTTCCGCAGTTGCTCCCTTCATTCTGGCGTCGCTGACCCTGTCCCTGGTGTGCGTGCTGTGAAGTCAGGATGGTCACCCTGGCCCCCAGGTCCTCTCCATCAGCATCCTGTGCATCTGCAGTTTGGTGGCATATCTTTTGAGGCAACAGACTTCCTTTTGGGATAGACTGTTGTTTTCCTCACATTTATGAGGGCAGTTTTTCCAGAAATCTGGAGTACCAGATCTGACCTGGGGATGTTGTTAAGTTTGCATCCTCTTCCTGGGAACCTCTGCCGTGTGTGTGTGTGTGTGTGTGTGTGAGATCCGGGTCCTTTGGCAGGGTATCACAGTGGTGTAAATCTCCTTCCCAGGTTGGCAGAACTCAGCCGCTCATGCTTCCAGAGAAACTTCCTAAAGCAGGTGCCCCAGACCCTGACTCTCCCATCCTCCTCTCTCTTCCACCACGCTAGCTCTACTGCACCAGCTCCTCCCAGGCGGTGTTCTCAGAGTGGAGTGGCAGAATTTTGTGATCATTGTTACTGTTGCATGAAAACTGATGAGAACATCCATGAACATGTGGACTGTCATCCTAGTGCCTGCTGGGATCACAGCAACCCTGACTTGAGGCTCATCAGACCTCACAGGGCCTCTCAGGGCTCATTCGTGGGCTGGGAAGACAGCCTTGGGTTGTGGGGGCACAGTAGTTTCCCTTTTTGGAGTTGGGAGGAGGGAGAGGACTGGGAAGTTGTGCGCATTCTTAACTTCCTCCTACATGAGCTTTTGTCTTTTTTTTTTTCTTTTCTCCTGAAACTCCATCTTGTATACTTTTCTTTTTTTTTTTAATTATTATTTTTTATTCATTAATTACATTGTATTACATGACACAATTTCATAGGTACTGGGATTTTCCCCCCTTCACCCCAAACCCTTCCCCCATGGTGAATTCCTTCACCATGATGCATAACCACAGCTCAGGTTCCGTTGGGATTCCCTAATTACAGGCTCACACCATACAGAGTCCAGCATCCCACTGTCCAGTCAAGATCAACGGCCTCTTAGGGAGGCCCTCTCAGGTTTGAAGGCAGATTTATTTATTTTTATTACAAAGTCAGATATACAGAGAGGAGGAGAGACAGAGAGGAAGATCTTCCATCCGATGATTCACTCCCCAAGTAAGCCGCAATGGGCTGGTGCACGCCATTCCGAAGCCGGGAACCAGGAACCTCTTCCACGTCTCCCACGTGGGTGCAGTGTCCCAATGCATTGGGCCGTCCTTGACTGCTTTCCCAGGCCACAAGCAGGGAGCTGGATGGGAAGTGGAGCTGCCGGGATTAGAACCGGCGCCCATATGGGATCCCTGTGCGTTCAGGGCGAGGACTTTAGCTGCTAGGCCACGCCGCTGGGCCCTAGCTTTTGTCATTTTTAAAAACAGTTTTTTGGGGGCCTGTATTGCAGCAGAGCGAGTTGGGTTACCATCTGCAGTGCAGGCATCCCATTTAGGTGCCAGTTTGTGTCCTGGCTGCTCTGCTTCTGATCTAGCTCCCGCTAGTGTGCCTGGGAGAGCAGCAGGAGATGGCCCAAGTGCTTGGGCCCCTGCATCCGTGTGGCAAGCTCAGATGAAGTTCTTGGCTTTGGCCTGGCACAGTCCTGGCCACTGCAGCCATGTGGAGCATGAACGAGTAGATGGAAGATCTCTCTCTGTAACACTGCCTTTCTAGTAAATAAAATCTTTAAAAGAAGGTATTTGTTTGAGAGGCAGACAAATAGAGGACCATCAAGTGATCTCTCAGCTGTTGGTTCACTCCCTAAATGCCTGGGGTATCCACAGTAGAGTGGGGCCAAGCCAGCAGGCAGGAGCTCACACCAGGCTCCCATGTGGGCAGTTGGAAACTAACCGCGTGAGCTCTCACTGCTGCTCCTTAGTGTCTATGATCGCAGGAAGCAGGAGCCAGGAGCCAGAGCTGGGAATGAAATCCAAGCGGTACAATGTGGGGCTGCATGTCTTAACTGATGATTTCACTGCTGAGTCAACCGTGTGTTTTAACAAGACCAAGTAAATGTGTGCTCTGGGAATCAAAGAGAAGTTATTTTTAAAAATCTTTTTTAAAAATTTGTTTTTATTACAAAGTCAGATGTACAAAGAGGAGGAGAGAGAGAAAGATCTTCCGTCCGATGATTCATTCCCCCAAGTGACCACAACGGCTGGTGCTGCGCCATTCCGAAGCCGGGAACCTGGAACCTCTTCTAGGTCTCCCACACGGGTGCAGGGTCCTAAAGCTTTGGGTCATCCTGCACTGCTTTCCTAGGCCACAGGCAGGGAGCTGGATGGGAAGTGGAGTTGCCGGGATTAGAACTGGCGCCCATATGGGATCCCGGTGTGTTGAAGGTGAGGACTTTAGCTGCTAGACCACGCCGCTGGGCCTGAGAAGTTATTTTTAAAAAAGATTTATTTGTTTATCTAAATGGGTGACAGAGTGACAGAAAAAGAGGGAAATACAGACAGGAGAACTTCCGTCTGCTGCTTCACTTCTCAAGTGGTTGCCATGGCAAGCAGCCATGCCAGGTTGGAGCCCCGAGCCTGCAACTCACCCCGTTCTCCCACATGGGTACAGGGCCCCAAGCACCTGGCCATCACCTGCTGGCCTCCCAGACCCATTAGTAGGTAGTTGGGTTAGAAGCCAAGAAGCCGGGACTTGAATCTGCACTTGGGTGAGGGATGCTGGTATCTTAACCCACTGTATCAGAGACTGGTTGCTGGGTGGGCCTTTTTGGAATGCACTTACAATTGCGTTGTGGCCCCAAGGACAAAGACTGGCAGTAACTGAGTCATCAGGATGATGGGCTTTTATGTCTTAATTAGGAACAGGTGGGCCCTTTGGAGCTGTTGACTGGTGAGGACTGGACTCCCTGTTGGCCTCAGCTGGGAGCGGGCACCAGTGTGGGCCAGGCCTCCTGACACTCTGCAGGCTTTCTTCTCAGTTTCCCCCTCTTCACCCTCCATGTCCCACATGGGCTTGTGGCCAGACACAGGTACAAGTCCTCAGCAGCTACCGTAGCAAGAGTACGGAGGCCCCATAGTCTCCAACTTGGCATCTAGCCCACATCTGTAGGAGCCGTATCGTACGTAAGCCAACTCCAGATGTGAAACTTCAGGAGACACCAGTTGATGGGCATGCTGGGTCTTTCCAGCAATTCCTGAGCAGACAGCAGGGGTGTGTGTGTGTGTATAGTCTCACTGTTATATAAGCACAATGAAAGTATGTAAAACTAAATGTGATGTTCACAGACTTCTGAACTTGTGAGATGGATTCCATTTGACAAAGCGTCCCGGGATAACCTTTTGTGCTAGCGCCTAAGTTGATGACTAATTAAATAAGATGAACTTGGGTGGCTCTATGGGCTCAGTGTGCCGTGGTTGTAAATGTTCTTTTTCTCTGCTTCAAGGATTTTGATTCTTTCTTCTCTGCGAAAGAAGAGAATATTATCTACTCCTTCCTGGGCTTGGCTCCGCCTCCAGGCTCAAAGGTAAGCTGGCACATCTCACCGTGGCTCTGCACAGGTGATCATAAACGAAGATGCATGTAGGATGCAGGATTGCTTAGTAGAGGCCAGTTAGCAATGTGCAGGTGTGTGGCCTAGTGGTTCAGACACCACTGCAGTCACCCGCATCCCACATTGGAGGGCCTCGCTTGGAGTCCTGGCTACCTGCCAGCCCCTGCTCTCTATAAATGCATATTCCAGGAGGCTCAAGTAATTGGGTTCCTGCCATCTGCATGGGAGACCGGCATGGAGACCCACACGGAGTTCTGGGGTGCTGGTTCACTTGGGCCCACTATGGCCTTGGCAGGAACTTGGGGAGTGAACCAGTGACTGCAAGTTCTGACTCTTAAAAAAAAACCCCAAAACACAAAGGATACATGTGATTTTTAAAAATGTATGAAATGCTGCACATTGCATCTTCCCCGTATGAGGCCAACACGAATGGCCCCGATTTGGGTATGGAAGCTGCTGAAGCGAGTGCAAGGACTTTTTTTTTTATTATTCTGAGAAAATTCTTATGTTTAGAGATAATGCCTTTTTTTTTAAACAAAAATATCCCCAAGCTAGTTTTCTTAAAATATAATTTTGCTGTGTTTTCACTTTGTTTTGGTAAGTTTTATAATACATAAGAGATAGCACTGCCTTCAACAATCTTAAATGCACTAATTAAAGTTATAAACATATAAGCTGCAGGTTTGTGTCTATGAGATTGGTATGAATGAACTTGTCTTACGGTTTGTGTTAATTCTTTTCGTGTGTAATGGTATATACCCTTATGTTAATTAACTTATTGAAAAGGAGTTGAACTTGGCTGTTGAGTCTGACGACAAAGGAGAACGCATGTCAACTCGAGCACAGGACGGACAGCGTTCTCTGTCGGCCGACTGCTGGTACTGGACGGGGACAGTGCGCACAGAGCCGGTGCTAAACATGAACTTGGACATGGATCAGCAGCGGCTCACATGCATGTCACAGACTCAGACAAGGCCAGATGCACATTGTTTAATTCATTCATTGTTGAAAAAGTTTCATTTACTTATTTGAAAGTTATAGAGAAAGAGATGGAGACAGATCTTCCATTCACTGATTCCCCACTGAAATGGTTGTAATGAGTAGGGCAGGGCCAGGCTGAAGCCAGGAGCTTCAACCCGGTTTCCCACCTGATTGCAGGGGGCCCAGGAAGTGCGCATGCCATCTTTGCTGCTTTCCCAGGGGCGTTAATACAGGTTGGATGAGCAGTGGAGCAGCCTGAACTTGAAGTGGCACCCATGAGGGATGCTGGCATCACAGGCGAGAACTTAACTCACTGTGCCACAATGCCAGCCTCTGCTGTATTTGTTGTTTAATAATTTGATTGCCCCCAGCTTCATTTCAAGAGAGATTTATGGGGGAAACAACTTGAATTCTACACCTTGCAGAGACTGTTGGTTGGGGATTGCGGAGATGCTGTCTGTCACAGGCCAGCACTTTGAGCCATTTAAGATTTCTTGGGCTAATTCCTTCCCCAGTATGTAGTGTTTGCATTTGGCTAATGAGAGAAAAGCCTTACCTTTTATTGAAAATTACTTTTTTGGCATGGTCGACTTACTTGTAACGTGATGCACAATCTTATGAACAGTTACGAAAAAGGCAATTACATGTGATTTAATACCTAATATTTGGCATAGGATTTTGTTACTGGAGTCACATTAGGTTAGGTGTCATATTTGAGAGCTGGTGCTTTAGTGTGAAGGCACATGTCCTGTTAGGGACCCTCGGCCACCTGCCTGGCCAGAGATGAAGGAGAAGTGGACGGGAAAGGATGGGGCAGAGGGAAGAGCAAACAGGAGGCGAGCAAGGCAGGAGGGAGCTGGGCAGATTCTTAGCACTCTCATGAAGGCCAGGAGTGGAGGCACAGCTGGAGAGCCTACATGGAGGGTGGGTTGCTAAGACACGCCCAGAGGCTACGAGTAGGGAAAATGGACCCTGTAGTGCTGAAGCGGGGCCCGTGTGACCAGGGATATTAAGCTCCAGTGAGACACGTGAGTGAGGCGGTGGGGTAGCACACTATGGCAGGTTAATGTGCACATGCGGAAGCCACAACATGGGATCGAGGCTGTGGAAGCAGAGGGAGCTGAGGAAGGAGCCAGGCTAGGTGTGGGGAGCAAGCTGCACGTTTGCAGCTGGGTGGAGGAGGATGCAGCGTGTGTGGGACCAGGGGTGTATGGCGTCATTTCCTACCCAACAAAGCGAGGTTGGTCATGTTGAGTAGTGCTGAAGGAGACCATGGCTTTGGACAGCGTGGAAGGCCTGGTTGTGCTCCGGGTGCCGTGTCCCTTCTGGTTGTGCTCCGGGTGCCCTGTCCCTTCCCGTGCACCGGGTGCCCTGTCCCTTCCCGTGCTCCGGGTGCCCTGTCCCTTCTCGTGCTCCGGGTGCCCTGTCCCTTCTCGTGCTCCGGGTGCCCTGTCCCTTCCCGTGCTCCGGGTGCCCTGTCCCTCCCGTGCTCCGGGTGCCCTGTCCCTTCTGCTTGTGCTCTGGGTGCCCTGTCCTTCCCGTGCTCCGGGTGCCCTGTCCCTTCTCGTGCTCCGGGTGCCCTGTCCTTCCCGTGCTCCGGGTGCCCTGTCCCTTCTCGTGCTCCGGGTGCCCTGTCCCTTCCCATGCTCCGGGTGCCCTGTCCCTTCTCGTGCTCCGGGTGCCCTGTCCTTCCCGTGCTCCGGGTGCCCTGTCCCTTCTCGTGCTCCGGGTGCCCTGTCCCTTCCCATGCTCCGGGTGCCCTGTCCTTCCCGTGCTCCGGGTGCCCTGTCCCTTTCCTGGCATGGGGAGCCCATGCTCTCTTCCCTCCTCTCTCCTCCCGCTTTCCAGACGGTTCTCCCATCTCTCTTACTGACATTTCTCCAGTTCTCACGGCTGCTCAGCCCCCTGCTTCCAGACCCTGGATTGATGGGCGGTGGTGACCCTAGACCAGCTCTAGTTTTTGTAACCGAAGCCCACTAAGGGGTTTTCTAGTGTAAGGGAATGTTCCGTCTTGGAGAGGAGATTTTATCTCTCTAAGCTTTTCTGACAGTCCAGTTTTCATTACAGGGATGACCTGCCTGGGGTTGACTGATTTTCTGAAGAAAACAGGGTATTTCATGTGGATGGCAGTGACTCATGTGCCTGGGCCGTCACTGTTTCTTTCCCAGATGTGTTAACAAGGAGTTGGTTTGCAAGCTGAATAACTGGATTCAACTGCCATTCAAATGCTGGCTGCCAGCGTCACAGGCAGCTGTTTAACCTGCTGTGCCAGATTGCTCCCCGCCCCTTGTTGTGGCAAGAACACACATTGTCAAAATGTGCTGTGTCACTCATGTGTCACATTGCACATTTCTTGAACCTACTCATCCTGTCTGCCTGTCGATGTAGGATTTCATTTCTCCGAGGATGACTGAAACAATTCAGCATTTACTTTGTGCCAAGTTAATGCAAGTATACTATCGGAGGGTCCACCAGTCCCTCAAGGATCATTATAAAACAGGTGCCTGTGCTCACACCTGGCGCGTCAGGCCGGGCCTCATCTCTCCTCGCGTCCCAGTGGGATGCCGCGTCGCTCGGCCAGCGGTGCAGGTGCCGCGGCCCTCGCCTTTCAGGCTGCCCGAGTTGCTGCGAACATGTGGATGGCTGTCTGTCAGCAGAGGCTTTCTGCATGGTGCTGTTTACTCCTCCCAACTCTGGGGGCATCTAGGGCCTGACCAATCCTGAGGTTGTAGGCCTTGGTTTGTGCTGGGCCTTTGCGGGCTTGTTAATCTGGGGAGCCACCTTCTTCAGTTGTAGGAGGGAGGTGTTGGGGCGTGGGCATTCGCTTTTCTTTGTAGGTTGTCCCTTCTCTTTGCAGTTTTTATTACTTGAATGTCGGACCTTCTGGAATGATTTCCTGGTTTTCCTGTCTTTTCTCTGCCGTTTTCCATATTCTTTTCTGTTTCTGATTTCTGTAATATTTCTTTAGCTTTCTACTGTATCTTTCTTCTACTGTTATTTTTTGTTTGTTCGTTTTTCCTGTCTTGATTTTTTAAGAGTTCTCCCTCTTTTTTTTAGAAAATTTGGTTTGCTCTGGATGTTCCTTTAATGAATAGCTTCATATATATACATGTGTATATATATATTTGTCTTTTAAAAGATGTATTTCTTTTTATTGGAAAGGTAGAGTTACAGAGAGAAGGAGAGACAGAGAGAAAGATCCTCCACCCACTGATCCACCTCACAAGTGGCTGCAGTGGCTGGGGCTGAGCAGGTCCAAAGCCAGCAGCTTGAGCCATCCTTTACTGCTTTTCCAGGCCACAAGCAGGGAGCTGGAAGGGAAGTGAAGCAGAGGTGGGACAAAAACCAGCGCCCATATGGGATCCTGGTACATGGAAGGCGAGGACTTCAGCCTCGGGGATACCAGGCTGGGCCCAGCTTCTTATTCTTGCTATATAGGTTCGTTGTTTTTCTTAACTTTCAGCTTATTACATTGTTCTTTTTTTTTTTTTGAATATTTATTTTATTACAGTCAGATATACAGAGAGGAGGAGAGACAGAGAGGAAGATCTTCCGTCCGATGATTCACTCCCCAAGTGAGCCGCAACGGCTGGTGCTGTGCCGATCCGATGCCGGGAACCAGGAAGCTTTTCCGGGTCTCCCATGCGGGTGCAGGGTCCCAAAGCTTTGGGCCGTCCTCCACTGCTTTCCCAGCCACAAGCAGGGAGCTGGATGGGAAGTGTTGCCGCCGGGATTAGAACCGGCGCCCATATGGGATCCCTGTGCGTTCAAGGCGAGGACTTTAGCCGCTAGGCCACGCCGCTGGGCTCACATAGTTCTTAAAAACATTTACTTTTATTGGAAAGGCAGTGTTACAGAGAGGGAAAGGCAGAATGAGAGAAGGAAACACACAAAGAGAGCTCTATTGGTTCACTTCCCAAATGTCTACAATGTGGGACTGAGCCAGGCTTGAAGCCAGGAGCCATGAGCTTCTTCTGGGTCTCCCACATGGGTGCAGGAGCCCAAGGCCTTGGGCACCTTCTACTGCTTTTCCAGGATATTAGCAGGGAGTTGGGTCAAAAGTGGAGCAGTTGGGGCTCAGGGCTAGCTTGGGTCTAACCTTTCACTTGGGGCAGGGGCATCCCATGTGGGTGTGCTGGTCGAGTCTGGCTATTCTATTTCTGATCTAGCTCCCTGGCTCTGGCCTTGGAAAGCAACGAGGATGACCCAAGTTCTGGGGCTCCTGCACCCATGTGGGAGACCCAGAGAAGCTCCTGGCTCTGAATCAGTTCAGCTCCTACTATTGTGGCCATTTGGGGAGTGACCCATTGGGTGGAAAATCCCTTTCCCTCTGTCTCTCCTGCTCTCTGTAAGCACTGCCTTTCAAATAAAAATAAAATAAATCCTTTTTTTAAAGTGGAGCAGCTGGGACTCAAAGTGTTGCCTAAATGGGATGTCAGCATCACTCAAGTGGCAGCTTAACTTGTAATGCCACTGTGCCACTCCCATGAAAGATACCCAGTGCCCTTCAGCTGTCACTCTGTAATGCAGACATCGTCCCAGCCATAGAAGGCATTGATTGTGCTTCCCCTCTGTAGAGTTGAACGGAATCACAGAACAGGTGGCTCTCTTCTTTCATCAACGTCATGTTGATTATGCCTGGCCATTCAGGTTGAGTCAGTGCCTCTTTGTTAGGGCAGGATAATGTCCATTGTATGACTAGACCTTCTGTATTCACTGTTCACCCACCGGGTCGATGGATCACTGTAAATAACTTGGCCTTGACACGTGGGTACTTTTTGTTTAATTTTGTTTTCAGCATGTCTGTTGTTCGTATACCAGGCTGCTGTGTTTCAGAAACTCTCAGACAATTTAACAACAACAAATCAGATGGCTGAGCTCTCCAAGCCTGCTGTGAGGCCCAGGGATGTGTACTTAGAAAAAGCTCTTTGTGGCTGTTGATGCCAACTTCCGTCCAACACCCATTCTGCTGGAGCCCACTTTATAATTCTATCTGTTCCTCTCCAGAAGAAATGTCATAGCCAGTTTTCCTTGGATGAAGACCTCAAACATTGTAGTCACGAGGTTACCCTGTTGTTCCTTTTTCCAAGCCCATTTCCCTGCTTTCCTGGAGGTCACCCTTCTCTATTCCTACAAGCACAACATCATGCTGCTTTTTTGTCTTATTTTTCATTTGGAATTGTGATCATATTTTACGGAATGTTCCGAAGCTTGCCTCTTTTGGAGTCATGGGAATTTTATTAATCTTTAAAAAAAAAAAAAGCAAAGCAGGGGGACCAGCACTGTGGCATAGTAGGCTGAGCCTCTGCTTGCTGTACCTGCATCCCATATAGGCACTGGTTCAAGTCCCGGCTGCTTCCCTTCTGATTCAGGTCTCTGTTAATACACCTGGGAAGGCAGCAAAGGATGGCACCTTGGACCTGCGCGGGAGACCTGGAAGAAGCTCCAGGCTGCTGGCTTTGCACTGGCCTAGCTCTGGCTGCTGGCTTTGCACTGGCCTAGCTCTGGCTGCTGTGGCCATTTGGGAAGTAAACCAGCAGATGAAAGACCTCTCTCTTCTCTCTCTGTGTGTCTCTCTCTCTCTGTAAACTCTGGCTTGCAAATAAGTAAATATACCTTATAAAAGAAAACAAACACAAAAACAGATAGAAACCTCTACAATAGAATTCCAAATGGAATTCTAGTCTCAGAAAAACCTAGCTCACACACAAGCATTTAACAGATATCAAAGAAAACGTACAAGTAAAGGAATCCTAAGGATGAAAATGTCCAACTAGCCTACTCTAGGTCACAGAACTTATAGACAGGAAAGCTAGAATTTGAGTCTATTTGATTCATAAATGGAATCAGGTCGTGTGCATGAATTTAGAAGTGTCTCCACCCCCTTATGCTTAGGGCTCATGTATTTGTTAGAAGGAAACTGTCGTTAAGTAAACCATAAAAAATTCTCCTTGTCTCCTATAGAGGTAACCGTCATGTCAATATTTTATCCTGATGTTAACAGTCAGAACAGAGACTTGAGAGTGGGTGTTCAGTCTCCCAGTTAAGATGCGCAGGTGCCCTGTGAGGGTGGCTGGGTTCTGGGTTCTGGTTCTGGCTCAGGCTGTTGGTGTTAGTGTCCTGTTAGTGTAGACCCTGCGGGCAGCAGTGTCGGCGTGAGTGGTTGGATTCCTGCCACCCACGTGGGAGACTCCTGGAGCTGGCCTGGCCCGTTGCTGGCCGCTGTGGGCGTCTGGGGAGTGGGTGAGTAGGCGAGAGGTCTCTGTCTCTCTGCCTCTCAAACAAGAGAATAAAGAAATACTAGCTTGAAGTTTTAGTTTAGGCAGAAAAAACACCACACAGCCCAAACAAATTTGGGACCATTTTAGAAGATAATCAAGACTCACAAGCATTCAGTGTCACAGAAAGCCAATAAATTCAAGGAAATGGGACTGCTTCTAGACTGAAGTCAGCTGAAGAGATGTGAGAATGAAATGCAGTCAGTACCCTTTAAGAGCGTTCAGGTCATAAGATGTAATGGTAACACAATCATTACAGGTGGCCTGGGCAATCTGATTGAGCTGGGTGGAAGGTGACATTTGGGAATCATCAATGTGAGAAAAGCCGTGGAGTTACCTAGAACACCTGACCTGCTGGTGGGAGACAGTGCTGGTGAGGTTCTGTGTGATTCATGAGAAATGTTAGCAAGTGCTGATGCTTTGTTTTTTCACGTGGTGTGTGGTTGACGTTTTCCTCTTGGAGAACAGAGAGAACACTTGGTGATCAGCCTGTGCCTTGCCTGGTCAGGATCCTTACAGACAGCCTCGCTAAAACCCGAGGCAAACTGCTCTAAAGGAAGAGTTATGTCAAGCCAGGAAGATCCAAGTGGCCAGTGGGATGTTTTGGAAGCTACATACACTTTATCTATTTGAGGATTTATTAATTTAATTTGAAAGGAGGAGAGCGAGCGAGCTTCTATTTGGCCTTTTAAGCAGGGGCTTTCTGGAAACAGCAAGGAGGGGATTTTCTGAGAATTTCCACAATGCAGTTGGGTCAACTGAGGCACTGCTCTTAGGTCAGATGCAGTGATTGTGGGCAGGTGGGACGCTCTGTGATGGTTGGGTAGACAGTGCTGCAGCACTCAAATATCCAATCAAAAGTTATATGACTGAGTATGTGTTACGGGACCAAAAGTTGTTTGTGATAGACTGTAGAAGACAGAACCCTGCTTGGTTTGTGGACCAGAATTTGCAGGCAAAACCCTCCCCTGGGTCTTGCTGACAGAAAAGAGTAAGAAGCTTTTTCGGTGAAGAGCCTGGGTGTGCCCTGTCTCTGTCCGTGTTTTCTGTCACACTCCCGCATGGATGGCAAGGACCCACGTTCCTGAGCTGTCACCCACTGCTGTCGAGGTGCAGACTGGGATAAAAAACTGGGTCTCCAACCCCGTAAGAGACACTGTAGTGAGAGATGCGGGCATCCCTAGTGACTGCCCTGGGAGCAACATCTTTAGTGTTTATTATTTCGAGTTATTAAGTTAAAAGAGAAATGCTCCCACCTGCCACTTAGGGCTGTTGTTAATAATTTATTCCTCTAGGAAAATGTACTTGAGCATGTATCATGCAGTGAGCTGGCAGCTGGGGGCTTTCTTCTGCGATCTGGAGGCGCAGGCCTGTGCCACCGCCGTGAGTTAGTCATTGTGTGACTGTGTGGCTGGGCTGTCGACCTCAGGCGACTCCTGTCCCTGGGGCCTGTCCTCTCCAACGCTGATGCGGCGATGTGGCCGTCATGGGGCTGCTCTGACGGGGATGGAAGGGGAGGCCGCCCTCCTGTTTTCCGCTCATGCTCATGCAGCCCGGCCCTCTGCCTTGTGCCATCGGTTGGAGCACCGGGGCCTTGCCAGCGCCATGCCCGGGGACATTCCCAGGCCTTAGAACCCATTTCTGTTCTTTACTGTCCCAGAGTCTTAGCTGCTCTTGAGACAGCAACCGAAAATGGGCTAAGAATGTCTCCTGACCGCCCACCCCCCAAAAAAAGGTTTACAGCACACTTGACACCTGAAGATGCAGCAGAAGCTAGACAGGTAGACAAGACAGGCAAGACGCCCCTGTGGGACGGTGCGGGAACCTGCAGAAGAGGGGACGTGCTCTCAGCAGGCGGTGGTTCACTCAGGACAGCCAGGGGAGGGGCGGGCTGCAGAGGTCTCCGGACCACCCAGTATAGGAGGGGGGTGGAGGCGGGAGCTGAGTGAGAAGGGTGTGTAGCGCGGTGTCGTACGTGTCTCCTGTGACCGTGAGGACAGACGAGGAAGGGCAGAGCAGAGGCAGCTACACCTCACACAACCCGTGACTCATCGATGCAGAAGACTGAGGTGAGACACAGGATCCAGAACTGCTTCGATTATGTTGACAGCCTCAGACTGATGTAGTTTATGGGAGATGTTTAATTCTGCAGATTGGGTGGTAGTGATGAATGGCGAAGCCGGAATCCCTGGAACATTCAGGTGATGTTCAACAGGCGCCTTCAAACGGAAGGGATCGAGAGAACGGTGGGTCGGAACGTTGCTTTAAAAAATTTGTGTTTTTTTTTTTAAAGATTTATTCATTTTTATTACAAAGTCAGATATACAAAGAGGAGGAGAGACAGAGAGGAAGATCCTCCATCCGATGATTCACTCCCCCAAGTGAGCCGCAATGGCCGGTGTTGTGCCGATCTGAAGCCGGGAACCAGGAACCTCCTACAGGTCTCCCACATGGGTGCAGGGTCCCAATGCATTGGGCCGTCCTCGACTGCTTTCCCAGGCCACAAGCAGGGAGCTGGATGGGAAGTGGAGCTGCCGGGATTAGAACCTGCGCCCATATGGGATCCCGGGGCACGTTCAAGGCGAGGACTTTAGCCACTAGGCCATGCCGCTGGGCCATAAAAAATTTATTTTTAAGACAGTATAATGCTTTGAGATCCGTGGGACTCCATCCGAGACTCTGCTATGTCTCATCATGTTTTATTTCAGTCTCTAATCTCAGCTTGTGGACCCTGCCCAGTGTGTGAGCAAGTCTCATCTTATTAAATGGAATCTTCTTTCTGTGGAAGAAAGGCGTGGGATGCCTGAGACGCTTCCCTTCCCCAGGGGGAACCTGCAGCCCAGGGGGCATAAGCGATTTGCACAGAGATCCCCCATCCCCACTGAGAGCACGTCCCGCTCAGTCCCTGGCAGGGCCAGCCTTGCTCAGGTTGATGGGTGTTTATGCACGTACACAGGGGGGAAGCATGTCAAGTATAGCTGGGAATGCAAACACTTGATTTATGGAAGCGATATTGCTTTTCACAGTGTCATGTTGTTGTAAACAGCATCGTGGAGAAGTGTCAGCAAGCAAAAGCAATCTTGCTAAAGCTAAAGATAGGTCTCCTTAGCCATGAGGTAGACTAACGTATCTTATGAAAGGATTGTGAGCAGCCCAAGAGGCATTGTTGCTTCCAAGGTTTCTCTTGCCTCAATCGGGCAGCGCCAGGCTGGTTGCCAGAAAGCTTTTTTTTTTTTAATAAGACTTATTTATTTTTATTAAAAAGTCAGATTTACAGAGAGAAGGAGAGACAGAGCGAAAGATCTTGCATCTGCTGGTTCACTCTGCAAGTGGCCACAACAACTGGAGCTGAGCTGGTCTGGAGCCAGGAGCCAGGAGCCAGGAGCCAGGAGCCAGGAGCCAGGAGCTTCTTCTGGGTTTCCCTGCAGGTACAGGGTCCCAAGGCTTTGGGATGACTTCCACTGCTTTCTTAGGCCACAAGCAGGGAGCTGGAATAGAAGTGGGACAGCTAGGACATGAACCAGTGCCCATATGGGATCCAGGTGCTGGAAAGCAAGGACTTTAGCCACTAAGTTTCCATGCTGTGCCCCCAGAAGGCTCTGTAAGCACCTGCTCCAGTAGCCATCGCTAGTGAATGTCAGGTCAGGTCTTGTTGCAAAACCAGCATTGCAGCCGTGCCTTGGCAAGAGAGGAGACAGAGACTCATTGGAACTATGCAAATAGCTGTGTTGCCATAAAAACCAAAATAGTTATTCCTAGTTGGATAGCAAGTTCTGAAGGGGGTTCAGGTAAGGAGATTAGGTGTCGCCAATGTTTCATTTCAGTTTACAGAAACAGGGTCTACTACAAGGTTATGATTTATAAAAAGCTGAAGAGGAAAGCTTAAAGACTTCCTTGTGTATCCAGAAATTGGAAGAGCACTTGAGAATGGTAACAGAAAGTAGGCGTTTGACCTATTGGTTAAGACAGCGGTGAGGTTGCTGCTGTCCCATATCAGACTACCTGGGTTTGATTCCTGGCTCTGGATCCTGGTTCCAGCTTCCTGCTAATGTAGGCGATGGGAGGCGGGGTGAAGATCCAAGTGCTTGGGTCACTGCCAGCCATGTGCGAAACCCAGATTGAGTTTATGGATCATGGCTTAGGCCTCCTGGCCATTGCAGACATTTGGGGATGGAGTCAGAGGATGGGAGCTCTCTGTTGCTAACATTCTCTCCGCCCTTCAATGAAGTCATAAAGAAAAGTCAGTAGGGGCTCACATTGTGGCATAGGAGGTAAAACCACTTCCTGCAGCACATAGGGATACTGGTTTCAGATCCAGCTGCTCTAGTTCCCTAAAACACCCGGGAAAGCAGAGAAGATGGCCGAATCACACATTTTGGAGTTCCGACTAAAGCTCCTGGCTGGCCCAGCCCCAGCTGCTGTGGCTATATGGGAAATGAACCAGCAGATGGAAGATCTCTGTGTCCCTCTCCTGCTTTCTCTTTCTTTTTAAAAAAGATTTGTTTATTTTTTGGGCCTGGCGGCATGGCCTAGAGGCTAAAGTCCTTGCCTTGAAAGCACAGGGATCCCATATGAGCGCCGGTTCTAATCCCGGCAGCTCCACTTCCCATCCAGCTCCCTGCTTGTGGCCTGGGAAAGCAGTTGAGGACGGCCCAAAGCCTTGGGACCGTGCACCCGTGTAGGAGACCTGTAGGAGGTTCCTGGCTCCCGGCTTCAGATTGGCGCAGCACTGGACGTTGCGGTCACTTGGGGGAGTGAATCATCGGATGGAAGATCTTTCTGTCTTTGTAATAAAAATAAATAAATCTTTTTAAAAAATAATTGTTTATTTTCACTGGAAAGATAGATTTACAGAAAGAATTGACAGAGAAAGATCTTCCATCTGCTGGTTCACTCCCCAGGTGGCCACAATGACTGGAGCTGAGCCAATCCGAAGCCAGGAGCCAGGAGCTTCTTCTGGGTCTCCCATGTGGGTGCAGGGTCCCAAGGCTTTGGGCCATCCTCTACTGCTTTCCCAGGACACAGGCAGGGAGCTGGATGGGAAGTAGGGCATCCGGAAGACAAACTGGTGCCCAGATGGGATCTCTGTGCTTGCAAGATGAATATTTAGCCATTGAACCATTGTGCTGGCCCCTTCTGCTTTCTTTTAATCCTACCTTTCAAATAAATAGATTAATCTTTAAGAAGAACTAACAGGAAAATAGAATTAAAAGCAACTTTGTTTTGAGGCAAAAGTTTCTGAAGTGCATGCATGATTTTTTCATGACAGGCGTTTTCCAGGAGCTTTTGGAAAGCCCTTTGTAGGATTATTAAAATGACCTCAGCAATATTCCAAGCGAAACTGTGCATCTTTTCCAACCGATTCCTTTAGTCCGTGTGATTCATCATTCCACTGGATACTGGGTTAGCAGTCTCTTGCATCCGTTTATGTCCTGACTAAGGCTTTGGAAAATTTTGACTCTGCCTGCTGATGTTAAAGTTCATTTTTTTTTCTTTTTCTTTTTAAATTTATTCATTAATTACATTGTATTATGTGACACAGTTACATAGGTACTGGGATTCTCCCCACCCGTCCCCAAACCCTCCCACCATGGTGGATTCCTCCACCTTGTTGCATAACCACAGTTCAAGTTCAGTTGAGATTCCCCCATTGCAAGCATATACCAAACATAGAGTCCAGCATCTTATTGTCCAGTCAAGTTCAACGGCTTCTTAGGTATACCCTCTCTGGTCTGAAGACAGAGCCAACAGAATATCATCCCGATCAATTAAAAGCTCCAACATACCATCAGCAAAAATTTACATCATTATGGAAGTAATTGACATAGTATTGAGTAACCAATATGTTAAAAATAAATGCGAGTTCTTAACCACCTTCTGTGACCACCTCATTGACATTTCAATTTTAGTTTATACACAACATATAACATAACATACATAACATAACGTGTTTTATATAACATATCATCTTAAACTAAGGCAAACATGTGGTATCTAACCTTTTGGGATTGGCTCATTTCCCTTAGCATTATGGTTTCCAGTTTGGCCCATTTGGCCACGAAGAACTGTATTTTGTTTTTTTTAATAGCTGAGTAGTATTCCATGAAGTAGATGAACCATAGCTTTCTTACCCAATCCTCTGCTGATGGGCATTTTGGCTGCTTCCATGTTTTTGACAATTACTGATTGTGCTGCTATGAACGATGTTAAAGTTCTTTTAGCCATCTGATCTGAAACCTGCCCCTTGACGTGTTTGGCTTGGAATCCTTTTTCATGGGGTTCCAAGCAGTCCTCCATGGAGGGAGCATTCTGGTTTCTGGCTGCTTGTAGCAACCTTTCAGGGAAGCATCACAGTAAAGCAAGCTAACCAAAACAGCTACGTATTGAACGAGGCTGATTTTTACTACTATAAATACTGAGGTCAGACACTTTATAAAGAAAAGAGGTTTATTTAGCTTACAGTTAAGGAGGCTGTAATGGGTGGTGGTATCCATTCGGCTTTTCATGAGCATCCCTCCACCCCAGCCAGAGTCACCAAGGATAAAGGGGACCATCATGGAGGGAGGTGTGGAGAGGAGACATCTCACAGGAAGATGGGAAGCCAGAGAAAGGGGATGGGTCAGCGCTGACCTCTTACCAGGCTCACTTCCTAAAGGTTTCACCTCCTCTTAGCATCATCACGCTGAAGACCAAGAAGCTTCCAATGCATGGACTGGGGACACCTAGACCCTATCCAAGCCATGGCACACAGGTGGTTGGCGCTTTCCCCAGTCACAACATTCCTAAAAGACTGCAATTTAGGAGTCCTGTTGTGTGTGACCATTCGGTGTTGGCAGTGGACCGTCTCAGTGGGGGCTGGCCTCTTCACGGGAGCTGCCTTGGGAGGGGCTCAGCAGGCTGACTGAACACAGGCTTTGGAGCCCTGTCTCAGAGTCAGGGTAGCATCTTCTGTTGGCAGGTGGATTCCTGTCTGAGGAATACGGCGTAGATGATACAGTTGGGGAATCTAATTTGTAGTCCAGGATTTAAAGTGACAAGTTTTGGTATTCATTTTTCCTTTTCTTTGAGTAGCGGCCAGACTTCAGTAAGCACAGCATTTCCTAGCCACCAGGGGGCAGAAGCCCACGCTGAACATATGATGGTGGCTTCAACCAAAGAAGTGTCAAAGCAAGAGGTGGGACCCATAAGAGACGTAAACTTGAAATGCCAAAGCACTGCCTGGAGTTTTCCAGTGTAAAACCATAGAGGCGAGCATCAGGGGGAATGGGCACCATGGAGGCCCACGTGACCAGCTTAAGAGGACCAGAGTGACAAACCCGTCCTCTATGCCATAGAAACCAGGAGCGGAAGGCAAGAGTCTAGAGTGTGGAGGAGAGGGACTCCTTCACCACAGGCAGGTGGGAGAGAGGTGCTGGGCGGGTCTCTTCCAGCAGATGCTGCTGCAGTTCCGCCGGCAGCCCCTCCCGCTGCCCTGGTCTCAGGATTGCACAGAGGGGCGCCGCCTCAGAGGAGTTCTCAAGGCAGCAGGGCTGGAGAAGAGTCAGTGCCTCGCTCCAGAGAACGGGAGTGGCTCTCCGGGACCCTCGGTCCACCAAGTGCTGCATTGTAGCTGCAGGAGGAGCCTGGAAACAGCAGCTCCTCGCCCCTCTGCCGTCTCCCGTGCTATCAGCGTCAGTAGCGGGATCTGTCCTTTGTCAGAACACTGAATGTGAGCTGGCTGGGAGGCAGAGCAGGCCCTAGGGAACTCTCCTTACCAGAAGGTCAGAGCCTGTGCAGTGGGAAGTTCCAGGGAGCTGCAGTGCTGGGGCGCGGGCAGATGGCTGGGAGTGCAGCGTACAGGTCAAGCTGTTGCCCCGCTGAGGAGCCCGCCCTTCCTTCCTTCCTTCCTTCCTTCCTAAAAAGCTTTATGTATTTACTGGAAATTCCGTATTACAAAGGCATAGATCCTCTCCTTTGGTTCATCCCCAGAGGCCTGCAATGGCCGTCAGTCTGAAGGCAGGAGCCTGGACCTTCCTCTGCATGGCCTGCATTGGTGCAGGGCCCAACCTCTTGGGCCTTCGTCTGTTGCTTTCCCGGGAGCATTAGCGGGGAGCTGGACTGGAAGGGGAGCAGATGAGATGCCGAGGCCACAGGTAGCAGCTTTGTCCACTAAGCCGCAGTGCAGGCCTAGGGAGTGTTTCTTAAAGGAGAGCGTTAATAATAGTGAAGCTGGGAATTTTCCATGAGCTGGGGAGAATCCAGGAGTTGTGGGCATGGATATGCGCTACAGGGACAAGAGCTGCTCTTAGATGTGAGATGGAGGAAGGCCGTCATGCCATTGAGGGGAGGGAACTTGAACCCCGCCCCCCACCAAGGAGGGATCTGTCTGCTTAATGGGGGTCGTTGGCAGAGGGAGGAAGACAGTAGAAGAATGTTGGAGCAGGGAACCTTTTTTCTGCTCTTTTTTACAACATCGTTTGGACATCTGGTTGTCATTTGGGCCATTGGAGCTATTTATAACATTTGTGGACTCTATGAACCCATCCAATTAACAATTAGCGTGCTACAGATTTATTGAATTTCCAGTCCCGCCCTCGGTTGCTGTGGCAGGGCCAGACCAAGTGATTTTAAGAACCAAAGGATTCTCACCACTAAGGGGTGGCGCTGGGCAAACAAGGAGAAAACACGCTCCAGGCGGCCAAGAAAGAAAGGAAAAGCAGGAGGAAAGACTCGGGCGAGCTGCCACGGGTGAACGCAGCAGAAGGAGATGAAGTGAGCCTAACGTATATGTCTGAAGAGGCTGAAATTAGGAAAATGAATCAGTTCTTATCTCTGCCCAGTGTTTCACTTATTAAAAAGATTTACTTATTGTAATTGGAAAGGCAAATTTACAGAGAGAGAGAATTTTTCATCCACTGGTTCACTTGACAAATGGCCACAGTGGCCAGTGCTGAGCTGATCTGAAGACAGGAGCCAGGAGCTTCTTCCAGGTCTCCTGCATGAGCACAGGGGCCCAGGGTTCTGGGCCATCCTTCACTGTTTTCCCAGTCCGTAGCTGAGCTGGATCAGAAGTGGAGCAGTTGGGATTAGAATAGGTTTTTATGGGCCTGGCGTGATGGCCTAGTGGCTAAAGTTCTCACCTTGAACGTATCGGGATCCCATAGGGGTTCCCTACTTCCCATCCAGCTCCCTGCTTGTGGCCTGGGAAAGCAGTTGAGCATGGCCCAAAGCCTTGGAATCCTGCACCCGCATGGGAGACCCAGAAGAAGCTCCTGGCTCCTGGCTTCGGATTGGCTCAGCTCCAGTCATTGTGGCCACTTGGGGAGTGAACCATCGGATGGAAGATCTTCCTCTCTCTCTTCTCCTCTCTGTATATCTGACTTTGTGATAAAAATGAATAGATCTTAAAAAAAAAAGAGCTGTCTATATGGGATGCTGGTACTGCTGTTGGAGGTTAGCTGGCTAAGCCACTGTGCTGGCCCCCATAGTGGCCTGAGGGCATGTTTGGTTTCCAGGTGAGAGGGTGGGTCCAGCTCTGTCCATTTAGGCCCCACGCACTTGAAGGCTGATTAGGGGCATTCATGTTGTACCTTCCAGATCTTTCTGCACTCATCAGCTTTTCTTTTGTGTCTACCTCTGGCAAAAACTCCCTGGTTTTATATTTGCATTGCAAGTTGAATGACACTTTTGGGGTGTCAGGTCTGCTCAGAAGGCTTTGGTTTGGAGCATTCTGGGATCAGGCTTTCAGAGCAGGTGTAGCAGTAAAGTTCCGGTTTCTCCAGGCGTTGACTTGGTTTAAATGGTAGACTCCACAATCAGTAGCACTCAAATATTAGCTGAGTTATTGTATTTTTTCTATAGTTGAAGCTAGATATTTTTGGCAGTTTATGAAGACAATTTGGGGCTCCTCTTTCTTTCTTGTCTAGGATTCTGTTCTCATTATATAGTGGATAATAAAATTCCAGTTTCTGTCCCTCTCCTCAGCTCCCCTCACCCATCTACCTCCATGGGAGGAAACCTATGGACTTTTTATTTGCTTTTATTTCCTAAACAAGATCTTGTTTTTGGTTTAC
Source organism: Ochotona princeps (assembly GCF_030435755.1). Classification (NCBI taxonomy): domain Eukaryota; kingdom Metazoa; phylum Chordata; class Mammalia; order Lagomorpha; family Ochotonidae; genus Ochotona; species Ochotona princeps. The sequence goes on along the minus strand of NC_080834.1, from coordinate 28,946,259 downwards.
TCTCTGAAAACAGCAACTGATCTTGTGTCAATTTTATCTTTATTTTTTTTAAAGCCTATCTTTGAGTGTACCATTCAGTTATGTTAGTTATATTCACATTATTATGCAACATATTTCCAAAACATTTGTTTTAGAGGTGGGTTGGAGGAAACAGAGAAAGGTGTCTTTCATCTACAAGGTTGCTCCAAAAATGGCTGCAGAGGCTGAGACTGGGCCAGACTGAAATCAGAGCCAGGAGCTCCATCCAGGTCGCCATGTGGATTGCAGGGGCCAAACATTTACGTGGTCTTCTGTTGCTTTCCCACTCACACTTGCAGGGAACTACATTGGAAGTGGAGCAGCTGGGACTCAAACTGGCACTCATGTGTGATATTGCATTGTAGTTGGCGGTTTAACCCGCTGCACCCTAATGTTGACCCCTCTAGAACTTCCTGATTTGCGAAATTGAAATTCTGTGAGCAATCATTTATTCCTCTCCCAGCCCATGATAACCACTGTTTTTCCTTCTATGAATTGGACTGTCTCAAGTGTGTCATGTTTTTATAAAACAGGCTTGTCTCACTTCCTCTCAAGGGTTGTCCATGTTGTAGTGTGTCACAGGATTTCCTCCGTTTTTAAGGTTGAGCAGTATTCTACTGAGTACAGACCAACCTCCATTTACCTGCCAATGGATGCTTGGGTTAATTCCACCTCTTGGCTGTTGTGGATAACGCGACTGTGAATACAGCGTGCAAATCAGTCTCATTTTTAGCATCACTCTTGAATCTTCTTGCTTTGCTTAGTTGTTTATTTTCTGTTTTCTGTTATTTCCTGGCTTTGTCTGCACCTTATGGTCGTTATCTGTTGGAAGATTGTGCCTAACAGAGACTTACTTGGCCATGCTGGGATTGCAGTTGTCAAAAAGTTTCAAATTTTGTATCTTTTTAGGTCTTCAAAACATTGCTGAAAAAAATGCATATTATGAAAAAACCATGTATTATAAATTTTTTTCAATTCCACTTTGTGCACTTTCTGAAGTAGCCTTGTGTATATGTGTGTAACATTTTGAACAGATGAAACAGTTAAAATTCCTGAACAGTTGAGGCATTACTTAGGACACTTTCAGATTTACCTACATTATGGACTAGAGGTCACATTTCTGTTGACAAGGGATCTCAGATAAACGTTAGACAAGACATGGGTGGCGGAAAATCTGGACAGGAAGTGTAAGTGACTAGTAGTGCATCCAAATCTTAATTTCCTTTTTAGTAATCAGGAAAGTGTAAAAGAGCAAAAAGTGAAATTCCATTTTTCCTCAACAGATTGGCACAGATTAAGAAGAGCAACCCTCTTCACTGGTCACAAAAATGAAGGAAAAGGGACACATTACTGCTGCCACTGGGAAAGAAACCTAGTTTTCCAAATCCCACCATCTCATTCCTAGCTGTGTTTGGAGTTCTTCCTCAGCACTTTGTAGATGTGGGAGCATTCTGGATGGTTGGAGATGGTTAATATCTTTAATACTTAGAACTGTAAGAATTAAGTCAGAAGAACGACTGTGACGAACCATGTTGGAAAGCCCATGTTCGGATGTCGCTCTGTTCATGCTTCTCAGAAAAGCTACAGGCCAACCTCCTACTCCCAGCAGCGCCTCTGAGTGTGTGAAGATAGGATTAGGCACAGACCAACTCTTCCATATTGATTTCTGTGGGACAGTGGACCTAGCGGCTGACTGCATGGTCTACTTTGTTCCCATGAACTTGAAGCGCCTTTTGCAATAAAGCAATTCGATATTTGAAAGACGAGAAACAGCTTCCTAGAGCAGAAGGTAGCAGGTGTGGGCCTAGTTCTGTCTTGACTTGAGTGCGATGTTTTCTACGTCTGTTCTCTAATGCGAGGTGGCAATCCATGCGTGTCCTACCCGGGTAGGTCACCGTGTGGCTGTGAGGGCAAAGTGAGGGGTGAACACACGTGTAATTTCACAATCAAGGACACTGAGAAGTGCAAGCTGCGCTCCACAAGGCAATACCCAGATGCTTTCCGTTTGTGACGCAGGTGACAAAAGCGCCAGAGGAAGCCTCGTCCCTTTCCAACGGAGATGTGGTGGGAGAGGCGGAGAGCCCCACAGAGGTAAGGGCTGGGGGCAGATCCTGCTCTCCTCTCAGTGGCCTTGTCAGGCTGACCATGGGTCCTGTCACTGTCTACCTACCTTACCCGTGTGTCTGTCCAGCCATCTGTATGCCTGCCCACCTGCCAACTCCCTCCCCCTCCTCTCCTTTCTGCCTTCTGTCTTTCTATCTTTCTTCTCTTCCTCCTCCCTCCCTTCATCCATCCTTCCTCCTTCTCTTCCTTCCTTCTTCTCTCTCTCTCTCTCTCTCTCTCCCCATCCACCCACCTACGTACCTAACATTCATCTTTTAGTATTTACAACCATAAAGCCCTCCATCCAAATCCTAGACAGCAAACCATGTATGGATTGGTAAGTTCTGGGGTTCAGCGCACCCTGCTGCGGTAGCCATGTGGCTGCGGAGGTCCGAGTGTGTATTCTTTATGCATCATGCTCCTCAAGGAGCAGGCTGCAGCCCAGCGTGGCCTGCTTCTCCCCGGGGAGCTTCCCAGCGTTGGTGACACCTGGGTCTCCTTTACTACCAGGGGACAGAGAAAACCGAAGAGAGTGGAGAGAACGAGGCCCAGCAAGACGACCCCGAAGCCGCCGAGAAGAACGTGAGTGACTGCTGGGCTCGTGGTCACAGCGCTTTCGCTGGCTGCACTTGCACGTGGCACACGCTCTCTGGGTGTCTAGCAGCCGCCCGGGGTCAGGGCAGTGGGAGAGCGGTGAGGAGCTGGGCGTTGAGCTGGAAACCAGGCAGGCACTTTCTATCAGTGTGTAAACCGCTGTCGTCTGGCACGGAGAAGGTTAAAGGGAAGCCGGGAGAAGGGCTCTGATGAAGCTATCTGAGCTATCTTAGCTTGCTGTCCAGTTAAAGATTGATTTTTAAAATTTATTTGAAAGGTATACTTACACACAGAGAAAGAGAGATACAGAAAGACACACCTTCCATCCACTGATTCACTGCCCAGATGGCTGTAACAGCCAGAGCTGGGATAGGCTGAAGCCAGGAGCCAGGAGCTTCGTCCAGGTCTCCCACATGGGTACAGGGACCACTTGAGTCATCCTTTGCTGCTTTGCAAACACATCAGCAGGGATCTGGATAAGAAGTGGAGTGGCTGGAACTTGACCAAGCACCCACATGAGGTGTCGGTATCCCAGGCAGAGGTTTAGTTTGTTTCATCATAACTGCAGCCCTAGGTTCGTGTTCTTCATCAAATAGGGGCGCTCTCTCCTGGGTCGCGGCTATTGGCAGGTGCTGGTCTGGAGTGCCCAAGGGAGCCCTGCCTTTGAGGAGACAGAGCTGAAGGGTGGGTGCATTGTGCGAGATCACAGGAGCATGGGGATGCGAAGGGGCCTTTGTGGAGAGACACTGCCCCATCAGGCTGGCCAGGGAGCCCAAGCAGAGGGTCTCACTGTACGGGGCTCCTGTTCAGGGACTCCCGTCAGCAGCAGCAGGCTCCGGACCTGGAAGCTGGGTGCAGAGATAATGGGGAGCCCAGGTATGATCTGCTCCAGGAGTTCTGGGAAGCCAGTGAGAGTGTAGCCCTGGCTGCGCCAGGTGCCAGCTGGAGCTGGGGTGCCCTGGGACTGCCTGTAGGAGAATTCCAGTGGGAGAAATACCAAGACTAGATGAAGGCTGCAAATGCTGTGGCTTGTTCGTGCTTGTGACTGGCTTGCATGAGGGGAAGATGATGTACAATTTGTGTTCTTTGCCAACCTGCTGGAAGCATCTGAATGTCCCTGGTCTGATCATGGTGTCACCCCCGGGGCTTCCTTTGAAACTGGCATCAAGAATAATGGCGTTGTCAAAGACAGGTGTAGGTCTAGGTGCCAAGGGGCTCAGGCTGAGCCCAGGAGGTTGAGTGAAAACTCCGCTCCTGCGCTCCTCTGCCCAGCCTCTCCCAGGCCAGCTGTCCCTTCGGGTCACACTGGGCCACCTGGTCTTCCCCTCCTGTTCACTGCCTGACACTCAGCAGTGCTGGCACCTGCCCTCCATCCTGGCCACACATCATGTCAGCAGCCTCTTTCCCTGGCCGGGTTCCCAGCAAAAGTAGCCGCTGTGGGCGGTCCTAAGGTGTCCAATCCCAGGGCTGCCCCTTCTCGCCTTCTCGGAAGAGCAGAGTGTGACGGTTCTCAGTTTTCTGCACCCGCAAGTGTGTGCTTCTTATCCTGTCGTGAGACACTTCCCAGAACTGGGCGTGAGCTGCACAATCACCCGTGACAAGATGCTTCTGTAGATGTCATTAGCTGCCAATTGTAATTGTCACTGTCCACGTAAAGGACGTATAAGGATCTGTCTGGTTCTGAGGTTTTGTAATCCAGGGAGCAGCAGTTTGGTAGTTTCCAGTTATTTTCAAATGAATATGGCTCACCTTGTCCGAAGCTGGATTGGAGGTAGAATTAGCATTACGCCAATGCTTCCATTTGATATGTTAGTGACAGAATGAGCAGTGCCACATGCCAGGCAGAGCACCAGAGGCTGGGGAGGCAGCAGAGATGGACAGTGTCCCTGCTTTCTGGAGCTTATGTTGTTAGAGGGGACGATGCCCACAGAGCTAACTTAACCTTTGGAGGTCAAGTGTTTCTAACAACCTGCAGAGCCATGCCTTTCTCCAGTTAACAAACCCTTCCAGAAATCAAGAGCTGTTCAATGATGGTTAAAGCACAAGGCCCTCTGCTGTTACAGGAGCCAGCAGGTGCTTCCACAGGGTGCCCGTTGCTCCAGGCCCTCTGCTGTTACAGGAGCCGGCAGGTGCTTCCACAGGGTGCCCGTTGCTCCAGGCCCTCTGCTGTTACAGGAGCCGGCAGGTGCTTCCACAGGGTGCCCGTTGCTCCAGGCCCTCTGCTGTTACAGGAGCCGGCAGGTGCTTCCACAGGGTGCCCGTTGCTCCAGGCCCTCTGCTGTTACAGGAGCCGGCAGGTGCTTCCACAGGGTGCCCGTTGCTCCAGGCCCTCTGCTGTTACAGGAGCCGGCAGGTGCTTCCACAGGGTGCCCGTTGCTCCAGGCCCTGTGCTGTTACAGGAGCCGGCAGGTGCTTCCACAGGGTGCCTGTTGCTCCCCAGGCTGGTCCTGAGAATGACTGCAAATTTCTGACTTATTTATAGCTTTATTTTCTTTGTGTATCATTTTTTATTTGAATGATAAAAAGAGGGAAAAACAGGGAGAGGTAGAGATCTTCTGTCCTCTGGCTCACTCCTCAGATGACCACATTGGTTGGGGCTGGGTCAGGCTGAAGCCAGGAGCCAGGATTTTCCATCCAGAGTTTCCATGTGGGTGTCAGGAGCCCAGGCACTCAGACCATCTGGGACATAAACTGGTGCCTATATGGGATGGCAGTGCTGCAAGGTGGAGGATTAGCCTATTGAACCACTGTGCTGTTCCTCCATCCCATTTTAAAAAAAAAGATTTATTTATCTTCTTTGAAAGGCACAATTACAGGGAGAAAGAGAGAGGAGAGTACAAAAGAGAGAGAAAGAGAGAGAGAATGAAGAGAGAGAAGAAAGAAGAAGAGAGAGGGAGGAGGGGGGAGTAGTGTGAGAGGGGACGTGAGAGAGAGAATGTCCCATTTGCTGGTTCTTTCCTTGTGTGGTTCCAATAGCTAAGGCTGATCCAGAGCAGAGCCAGGAGCCAGGAGGCAGGAGCCAGGAGGCAGGAGGCAGGAGGCAGGAGCCAGGAGGCAGGAGGCAGGAGCCAGGAGGCAGGAGGCAGGAGGCAGGAGCCAGGAGCCAGGAGCTTCCTCCAGATCTTGTAGCACTCAGGCTGTCCTCTGCGCTTTCCCAGGTGTGTTAACAGGGAGATGAACGGAAAGTGGAGCGGCCAGGACGCTGGTGCCCATACGTGATGCTGGCACTTCAGGGGGCAGTTTACCTCAAGGTGCCACAACCTCGACCCCATCAACACAGTTCTTGAGCTCACACTCTGCTTTCTGACAGTGGCTGGGTCTCAGTGAGCCCAAAGTAAAAAGACACAGGTGCTGTTGCCAAGGAGCATATGCGCTAGTTGGGGAGGCCAATCAGGTGATGGTGCACACAGGCGTGGACATGTAGGGCCGGCTCTCCCTGACGGTTTAGGAAATTACTTTGGAAACAACATTCTGAACCATATCCTGGAAGGGGCTAGTGACCTGAAAAACTTGCCTGTGATCCTGAATGGCTGGAGGAGGGGGGTGAAATGATTAGTTTGTGGGGCTGGCAGGACCCACGTGACTTGTAATCATCCAAAGACCCTGGAGTCCTCTGGAAATGGGAGTTTCTAAATGGGAGGGCAGCTCAGCACCTCTGATATGGTGTGGGGGCCGACTGGGGAGGAAGCCCAGTGGATCATGATCCCGTGGGAACACCTTCTAGCCAGCAGATGAGCAAGCAACAATAGCTACGCAGGGAGTGAGGGGCAGCCTTCAAGGAGCACAGTGCAGTGGTCATCGTAAAGACAAGACTTGAGCTTTGCCCCCAGAGCCCGGGATCCCTCCTCCTCCTGGATGTGACATCAGTCCTGAAGTTTGCCCCCAGAGCCCGGGATCCCTCCTCCTCCTGGATGTGACGTCAGTCCTGAACCTGCCCCCAGAGCCCAGGATCCCTCTTCCTGGATGTGGTTTTGGCCCTGACCCTTGGTGATTCCGAGTGGCATCTCATGAGAGGATAACTTCGGAGAGTCCCAGGGCTGGAGAAATCTGCATATCCTGTCTCGGTCAGGTGCCTCAGAAAGCGGAAGTGGTTGCTCTTTTCATTATTCAAGTGTCTTTATTACTTACCACGATACAATTTTGTAGGTCTAGGTGTTGCCTGTCCCTCCCCTTCCTCCCTTCTTGTCTTCTCCTACCACTATGTTCCCCTGAATTATCACGATAGCATAGATCCTTAGTAACAGTTGAAGTTTAACTTTCTGATATTAAAATGTATACTGACTTGCTAGGGATAGGCAAAGGTAGAAAATTTATAGTCTCATACTGTACAGGTGTGTTTACATGTTTTTTTTAAGATTTACTTATTTTTATTGGAAAGTCAGATTTACAGAGAGAAAGAAAGACAGAGAGAAAGATCTTCTGTCTGCTGGTTCACTCCCCAAGTGGCTGCATTGGCCAGAGCTGAGCCAATCCAAAGCCAGGAGCTTCTTCTGGATCTCCCATGCAGGTGCAGGGTCCCAAGGCTTTGGGACATTCTTTTAATGGGAGTTTTATTCAGGAGTAGAGAAGTGTACTGCAATGTAACTTTACTTCCCAGTATGCTAGTCTCTGTTACAGTTTATCTGTGCAAATACATGCAGACTTCCTTCCCTAGATCTGTTTATTTTGTAGCTGTATATCAGAGAGAACACATGGTTCACATTATGGACTCTGCTGAAAATGCCGAGCTCAATATTCCTGAACTAGTCTGTGAGCAGTCCTCTGTGCGCGCGCACGAGAGAGAGAGAGAAAGAGAGAAAGAGAGAGAGATTGAGAGACAAGAAGCTGGATGGGGAGCGGAGAATCCAGGACTCCAAGTGGCTCCCTGGTACGGAATGCCAGCATTATAGGTGGCATCTGATCCGCAAAGTTGTAATGTCAGCCCTTTACCTTCCTTAGGACAGAAGGAACAGCCTGGGCTTGTGGAGGGAAAGCACACTGAGCCAGGAACCAGGGGGAAGCCCACTGAGCCAGGAACCAGGGGGAGGCCCACTGAGCCAGAAACCAAGGGGAAGCCCACTGAGCCAGGAACCAGGGGGAGGCCCACTGAGCCAGGAACCAGGGGGAAGCCCACTGAGCCAGGAACCAGGTAGAAGCCCACTGAGCCAGGAACCAGGGGAAGCCCACTGAGCCAGGAATCAGGGGAAGCCCACTGAGCCAGGAACCAGGGGGAGGCCCACTGAGCCAGGAACCAGGGGAAGCCCACTGAGCCAGGAACCCAGGTAGAAGCCTACTGAGCCAGGAACCAGGTAGAAGCCTACTGAGCCAGGAACCAGGGGGAGGCCCACTGAGCCAGGAACCAGCTAGAAGCCCACTGAGCCAGGAACCAGGGGGAAGCCTACTGAGCCAGGAACCAGGGGGAGGCCCACTGAGCTGGGAACCAGGGGGAAGCCCACTGAGCCAGGAACCAGGGGAAAGCCCACTGAGACAGGAACCAGGGGGAGGCCCACTGAGCCAGGAACCAGCTAGAAGCCCACTGAGCCAGGAACCAGGTAGAAGCCCACTGAGCCAGGAACCAGGGGGAGGCCCACTGAGCCAGGAACCAGGTAGAAGCCCACTGAGCCATGAACCAGGGGGAAGCCCACTGAGCCAGGAACCAGGTAGAAGCCCACTGAGCCAGGAACCAGGGGAAGCCCACTGAGCCAGGAACCAGGGGGATGCCCACTGAGCCAGGAACCAGGGAGAGGCCCACTGAGCCAGGAACCAGGGGGAAGCCCACTGAGCCAGGAACCAGGTAGAAGCCCACTGAGCCAGGAACCAGGGGAAGCCCACTGAGCCAGGAACCCAGGTAGAAGCCTACTGAGCCAGGAACCAGGTAGAAGCCTACTGAGCCAGGAACCAGGGGGAGTCCCACTGAGCCAGGAACCAGGTAGAAGCCCACTGAATCAGGAACCAGCAGGTTTTGACTGAACTCTGTGACCTTGGCATCTTCTTTGCTCTGGAAACGGGCAGGGAGAGAGGGTAGAGGTGACCCCAAGATCCCACGAGCCCCCTGCCCTTGTGGTAAGACCTCTGGGACTTTGTAGGGACTGCTCTGAGAGAACCAGGGCCCCTCTCCACTTACCTAAGGAGACTGCAAGTCGCTGGCCCAGGGGCTAGAGGAGAGCTCTCTTGGGAAGGGAGGCAAAAGCTTTCGTTTCCTTAGAGCCTGATGCCGTGACTGCTCTGGGGCAGGTGGAAATGGAGTGGGCGGTGGCTTAGAAAGTGGAGGCTGTTAGCAGGAGTCGCTGTTTTGAAATACTATGCAATTCAGAAATGAAATAGTTTTGTATCCAGAGAGCAGTAGGCTTTGATTTGCTTTAATTAATGAGCCCAAATGCAAAGTAAATTCACACCTATGGAGGCGAAAAGGTAGAAAAGACAATTTTTGTTTCAATATTTTTTTTACTTGTCCTCATATATGAAAGGGATTTTATTCTACACCGCTGTAGATCTTTGGTAATCCTTGCATATAGAGACAAAATTATAGAGACTATCCAACACTGTCAGCAACGGATTCTACCCTCTCAATGGTGAGCATGGAAAACGTTTCAGTCTTACACTATTCTGAGAGTTTAAGAGACTTCTAGTGCATGAGATGAGTAGACAACATTGTTTCTTTCTTTGTTATTCACCTATCTCTTAGATATTGCTGTGGAATTCTCTTTGATAAGCTTTTGTGGTTTTTTCATAACTGATTGAGTCTTCAGGTTCAACTTAAAACTTACTTAAATTTAAATATTTTTCCCCTTTAACTTTGACTCACTGGACCTAAGGAGGAAGATGGAGAGAGAGCCACGAGGGAGGTATGTCTGTGTTTTTGAGCAGCTCTGATGAGCCACTCATTTCATAGCAAAGAGGTGCCGATGCAAGCCACACTTGCCACCTGCAGAGAAATTGCCTGTGGTGGAAGTGGTTGGAAAAGAATAAGGTCATGGCCGGGGCCTTTCCCCAGCCACCTCTCGGGGCGGGCGGGTGGGGGGGTGGTCTGGCCTTGAGATAGCTGGAAGTCTGACGTCCCTCTGGGATGTGACCACTGGCTCAGGACTTCTGGTGGGGGTCCCCTAGGGAGAGCATGACAGACAGGGATGGATTTGAACCTGCCTGCCCAGCTGGGTATTCTGGGAGGGTGCTGCAGGAGCCTCATAGACAAATGGGATTAAATGACACAGTTATTATGCAAAAGGAATGGGAAACTCATGCATGACTTTTTCATAGTTTGCATTTTTCTCTGAATGTTTTGAAGCTCCTGCTTATAAATGTAGTAGGGTAAAAGCATTTAAGAAAGAGATGTCTTACAATAGAGGTAGGACAAGAGCAACTAAAATCCAGGAGAGTAAAATTACACGAAGGTAAAGAGATTGGGGATTGTATATAGGAGAAAGTAACTGTTCAAGTATACTAAGGACGTGACTTGAAGGTATGATAAACACATTGAAAGAAAAATGAGACCAGCCCACCTCAGATCCGGAGGGGGCAGGAGGTGACCCGCCTTGGAGTACCCTACCGGCCCCTGACCCCTGCTTCGTGCTGAGGCAGGCCCAGGGAGGCAGTAACGATGTCTGAATTTGTTGGATTCCTACCACCCCCTTGGAAGACCTGGATTGAGACTGAGGCCACAGGCCCTGGCCCAGCTATTTGGGGAGTTAGCCAGTAATGTGAACTCTGTTTCTCTCAGCCATCTTTCTGCATCTACACCGCCGAAAGAAACATAAGTCAACAATAAGTGAATTTTAAAAGGCTTTTAAGGGTCAAAAAAAGGAAAAAGACTTTCTTCTATTACATGCAATTTAACATGCTTGTACTTTGTTTTTTTTTTTTTTAAAGATTTATTTTTATTTCATTACAAAGTCAGATATACAGAGAGGAGAAGAGACAGAGAGGAAGATCTTCCGTCCGATGATTCGCTCCCCAAGTGAGCCGCAACGGCCAGTGCGCGCCGATCTGAAGCCGGGAACCAGGAAGCTCTTCTGGGTCTCCCATGCGGGTGCAGGGTCCCAAGGCATTGGGCCGTCCTCAACTGCTTTCCCAGGCCACAAGCAGGGAGCTGGATGGGAAGTGGAGCTGCTGGGATTAGAACCGCATGCTTCTACTTTGTTATAGCTGACATTCCCTGAGTATAGCTCGAAGGCTTGCTTTTCCATATTGGAGTTGGAGATTATTTGAGTACTGGAAGAATTAGCATGAGGCCACAGAAACTTATTTGAACTTGACTCTAATATTTATTACACTAGGTGTAAGGAAAGGCCTGCTTTCTTTAAATGCAGAAATTGGGATAATTTTTTTTCCCCTTTAAGATTTATTTATTTATTTCAAAGTCAGAGAGAGAAGGAGAAAGAGAGAGAGAGAGAGAAGTCTTCCATCTGCTGGTTTACTTCCCAGATGGCTGCAGTGGCCGGCCAGGGCCAGGCCAGGAGCCAGGGGCTTCTCCTGGGTCTCTCACGTGGGTGACAAGGGCCAAGCATTTGGGCTGTTTTCTATTGCTTTCTCAGTTGTAACAGGGAAGTGGAACAGCAGGGCTTCCCCAGCACCCACATGCTGGTGTGTCAGGTGGTGGCTTAAACTGGTACGCCACTGTGCTGGTCCCTTAGTGATAATTTTAGCGTGATTTAGATGTGTGCGGTTTTCCTAAAGCATTCCATGAAGTCCACATAGGAAAACAGGTTCCTTCCCCACTCATGTGTTTCACTGTGTGCAGCGTGCTTCGCGTGTGGCACGTGGTGTGTGTTACATGTTGTGTGGTGTGTGCTTTGTGCATGTCTGACATATGTCTGTGGCCTGTATGTATGTACGCATGCAGTGTATATGATGTATGGTGTGTATGATATGTGTGCACCTAGACTACATGGTGTGTGCTATGCAACTTGTATGGCTTGCACGTTTGTGGTGTGTGTCTAGTATGAGGTATGTATATGATGGATGTGTATGGGATGTAGGACATGTAGTATGTATGGGTGTGTTGTGTGGTATAATTGTACAGAATGTGTGTTTGTTTGATATGTGAGTGATGTGTTTGTGTGGGGCATGTATGTGTAGGGTGTATAGTGTCTGGTGTGTGGGTGCGACTATGAGCATGCACAGTGTGAGTGATGTGCGTGTATGGTGGGATGTGTGTGTAGGGTCTATGGTGTTTGTGGAGTGTGGTATGTGTAAGTTGTGTCTGTATGCAATGTGGGGAGTGCGTGTGTGGTACATGTGTGTGTATGTGTGATACATGCATAACATGTGGAGTGTGTATGGTGTATTTGGAGGGTAGGGATGTGGCATGTGTGGTGTGTATGGGTGTTTGTGTGTGAGTGTTGAATGTGTATAGGATGTGGCATGTGTATGGCACATCTGTATGGAGGGTATGGACATGGCATGTGTGCTGCCTGTGGTGCACATGTATGTTGGGTGTGTATAGCATGTGGTGTATGTCTGTATGGTCCATCTGTATGGATTGTAGGGGATGTGGTATGTGTGGAGTATGTGTTATGTGTATGGCACACCTGTACAGAGTATAGGGGATGTGGCATATGTGCTGTGTGTGTGTGTTCATGTGCAATGCTGGGTGCAAGGTGGGCTTGTCTTCTCTGGCCCCAGATGCTCTACTCTTTCCCTCCTTGGGCCCTGGGTCAATGCTCGCCGACATTGCACTTTCTATTACAGAGGCCAGATGAGACAGCAGAGGAGGAGGGAGCTGAAGAGGAAGCAGAGGTAGACGGGGCAGAGGAAGGAGGCGAGGAGGAGGGCGAGGAAGACTCTTAGGCCTGTGCCTGCATTTCTTCACCTTTTCCAGGTAAGGGCAGAAAATAGCGTGCCATCTTGGGGCTTTGTGCCAAGTTCCCTGGGGGGAACAGTAGTCAAGAGTGCTCCTGTGTCCTAAGCCCACATGTCCTGCCCAAGATCGCTGTGTGCATACCCTCCTGAGGAGTGGGGCGGTGATCTGGGGATGTATGGCCCAGGCATGCATGGGGCTGGGGGTGTTGGGTGTGATGTGAGGCTAGGAGGAGTCTTGTTCACACTCTCTCCCTCCTCTTCCTCCACATGACCTTTCAGAGGAGGAACCAGATGATGGTGGCGGGTCCTGAGGTTGTGGGGAGGCCTTCATGTTGGGGCCACACAGGGGGCCGGGTGAGTGTGTGGCCCTGCTGAGGCTCCGAGCCCTAGACGGAAACCTGCACAATGTGTAGTTACTGATTGATGAGCCTCACACTCGCATTGGAGGTTGCTATCTAGTTACTAGGAAACAGTTGCTTGCCCTCTTACTCTGGTCCTCAAAAAAAATACTGAAAGAGCATTTTTCTTTAGATCACCCCCTTCTTGTCCACACCACACCTCCAGCGCTGTGGATCAGCTTGAGAGAACCAAGCCCTCCACCCCACATTGGGTCTGCAGAAAAGCATTGTGATGGGGCATGTACTTACTAGCAGAGGAGCCTGAAGTTGTAATTGCCCAGAGCAGCCCTTCCTGTCCCAAAGCCTGCGTGCACTGGCAGGACCTGCCCTTCTTTCCAGCTTGTAGTGGAAATGTGGATAGTCTCCAACACTCGCTGTATTGTTTGGACATCTCAGAGCTGGTGACAGTGGCTGCCCCCTTGAGTACTAGACTGTCAAGCTTTGGAGATTCCTTTCTTAAAAATCACAAAGCAGGGGAGGCAAAGGTGTCAGAATAGGGTGAGGACGGACGTGTTAGCTGGAGTGAAGTGCAGAGAGCATGATCCCAGGAAATAGGAAAGGACAGGTCTATGGCAGAGGGACACCTGGAGACCCATGGACTTGGGGAAGCATCGGAGACAGCTGAATGATGCTGCAGTGACCAGACACCCCAGTGGTAGTCAGCAACCAGAGCTCTACCAGTGCCAGGTGGGAAGAGAGTTCACTGGGAACCCAGGCACAGAACTGTCTATCCTGCTGATGTGCTTAATCCCACCCCAAGCAGAAGCAGAGCAGCAGAGCCCAACAGGCAGATGCAGGAACAGGATGGATTTTGCAGTTCAGACATCCACCAGAGCCACATTAGGCACCGTTTTGTGTGTTGAAGAAAAGTTTGTGGGGCCGGAGGGATAACAGCAGGCTGCCGATGTGCTAAGCCAAGAGCAAACTCATGTTCAGCTCAACGCCTTGCACTGGTCCCACAGGGAAAACAGTACCGACTTGGCATCCTTCATTCTCCACCCTAAATAGGTGGTTCTAGGTGGTTCTCAGACCTAACAGCCAGGAGATTCCAACAAGACCAACACTGCTGACAGCCCAGTGATTTAGGACAACTGGTGCCTGCTTAATCCCAGGCACTACTTAAGCCAAAAGTGGGAGAAAGGCTATGCAGGCAGCAGTGTGGCCACAGCATGGAATCACAGTGGCTAGAGAGTGGTGAGCCAGGAGCTATGCTATGGAGACTGTGATGGAAGCCTAGCGCAAGAGCCCAAAACTGAAACTTGCTGGAGGGAGTGGCACTAGTGACTGCAAATGAAGAACCGGGTACCAAACACAATCAGTAAAATCAAGCAGTGGACAACACAGCTTAGAAACCAGCCCTTAATAGAGGAATCTGCTAGCCAGACTAGCAATGACCAAGTCCAAAAGAAGAATCAGAGGCACATGAATATTCCCGAGGACTCCCCTACAAAGGAGCAAAAGCCTTTGCCAACCTCAGAGTTAACCGAGGAAGATATTGAGGAAATGGGGAATTAAGAATCTTAAAACTTGTTATAAAGCTTAACAACAATGAGAAGCACATACAGGAGTTCAAGGAATATGTCGCACAGAAAACAGCAACAAGGAATCAAACGAAAGCTGACATTTAGAAATTAAGAACACAGTGGAAAAATTGAAAATTCAGTGGAAAGCCTCAGTAATAGAATGAATGAGGCAGAAGAAAGAGTCTCAGAATTGGAAGATATTTCTTGCCACAATGGGGAAACAATCAAAAGCTGGAAGCAGAGCTGGATCAGGCTAAAAAAAAGTATTCAAGAATTGAAAGACACTATTAAAAGACCAAAGAAAAGCATTAAGGGAGTTCCAGAAGGTACAGAAAGAGAAGCTCAGTTCAAAAATTTATTCCTTGAAATAATAAAGGAAAACTTCCCCAATCTGGAGAAAGAATTGGAAAGCAAAATACAGGAGTGGCACAGAACTCCCAACAGGATTGGCCAAAAGTGATTCTTGCCACAACACATGATAATCAAGCTCTCTTCAGTTGAACATAAGGGGGGAAAAATCCTTAAATGTGCACATGAAAAAAATCCAATAACATACAGAGGAACTCTAACCAGACTCACAGCTGACCTCTCACAGGAAACTCTACAGGCTAGAAGAGAGTGGAGTGACATTTTCCACATTCTGAAAGGAAAAAATTGCCAACCCAGAATAACTTACCAGGAAAAGCTTTAGTTTGTCTTTGATGATGAAATAAAATTATTTCATGGTAAAGAAAAGCTCAAAAACTTAGCCTCTTCCAGACCCACCCCACAAACAATATTTAAAGATGTTCTCTTGACAGAGAAAAGGAATAGCACCCACGAAAATCAAGACAAGTATGGAGAATGTCCCAATTAAAATGAAAAAAGAGGACTAAATAAAACAATGGACAACCCATTGCTAAACTGACAGGACCAAATTACTATCTATCCATTAACCCTGAATGTAAATGGCTTAAATTCATCAGTCAAACACCAGAGATTAGCAGACTGGATAAAAAAAAATAAAACCCATCTGTCTGTTGCTACAGAGACACGTCTCACCAACAAAGATAGGCGGAAACTGAAAGTGAAAGGATGGGAAAAGTATTCCAGGCTAATGGAAAGGAAAAATGAGCGGATGTAACCATCCCAGATAATATAGACTTTTGATGTGAAAAGCGTTAAAAAAGGTGAAGAACACTACATACAGATCAAAGGATATATTCAGCAAGAAGGGACTGCCAAAATAAACGTATATGTGCCAAATGCCAGGGCACCTAGCTATGTGAAACAAATATTAATGGATTTAAAAAGGCGAAAGATTTATACGATCTGAAGAGAAACCAGAGTATATATTAATGGATTTAAAGAGAGAAATAGATTCCAATACAATAATAGTGGGTGACCTTGATACCTCAGTAACATCCATGCACTGGTCAAGAGGACAGAACCTCTGCCAGGAAAAAAACAGAGTTCACCCAGACACTAGAGCAAATAGACTCAATAGATATCTATAGAACCTCCACTCTACAGAGAACACACTTTCTTTTTTTATTATTACATGAAACTTCCTCCAGAATTGTTGATATTATCGGCCACAAGACAAGCCTCAGCAAATTTACAAAAATTAAAATTATACCATGCTTCTTCTCAGACCATCATGGAGTGAAACTGGAGACCAATAAGTCAAAATACCCCTGAAGATACGAAAATACCTAGAGACTGAATAATATGCTGCTTAATTAACAGTGAGTTATAGAAGAAATCAAAGGGGAAAGAAAAAATTTCTTGAAACAAATGAAGGCATCAAAACAACATATCAAAATTATGGGACACAATTAAGGCAAAGTTAACAACAAAGTTAAGAGGAAAGTTCATCTCAATCAAAATTTATGTTAAGAAAATTAAGAGTCTCATGTTCTACTGACTGAGCTAGCCGGGCACCCTAAGACAATTAGAAAAGCACCAAGTAAATGACCTAACCATACGTTTGAAGGAGCTAGAAAAATAACAGCAAAGCAATCCTAAAATTAGCAGGAAAAAAAGCAATAACCAAAATAAGGGAGGAAATAAACCAGATAGAGACCAAAAGAAGCATACGTAAGATCAATGAATCAAAGAGCTGGCTCTTCAAGAAAATCAACAAAACAGACACCCCACTAGGCCAACTAATCAAAAAAGGAGGGATAAGATACAAATCAAAAGAATCAGAGACAAGAAAATATAACAACGAATTCTTTGGACATACATAGAATAATCAGAAAATATTGCAAGAAATATATACCAACAAATCAGAAGACCTAGAAGATATGGATAAATCTTTGGACACATACAATATATCCAAATTGAATCATGAAGCAATTAATAGTTTAAATAGACCTATAACAAGGACTGAGATTGAATCAGTAGTTAAATCCCTCCCAACCAAGAGCCAGATGGCTTCACTGCAGAATTCTACCAAATGTTTCAAGAAAAACGTACCCTACCCCAATCCTCCACAAGCTATTCCAAACAATAGAAAAGAAGGCAACCCTTCTAAATTCTTTCTATGAAGACAATATCACCTAATTAACAAAGGCAGAGAGAGACGCAACAGAAAAAGAGACTAATATCCCTGATGAGCATAGACACAAAGATCTTCAACAAAACTAGCCAATAGGATCCAACGATATGTCAGGCAGATGATTCACCCGGACCAGGTAGGATTCATCACAGGCATGCAGAGATGGTTCAACACTCGCAAATCAATAAATGTGGTACACCACATCAACAGATTGAAAAACAATAACTGTATGATCATTTCAATAGACGCAGAGAAGGTATGTGATAATATCCAACACCACTTCATGTTAAAAACCCTAAACAAGATAGGCATAGAGGGAACATTTACAACACAATCAAAACATTATATGAAAAACCAACAATGGCTTCATACTAAATGGGGAAAGGCTGGAAGCTTTTACACTAAGATCTGGAACTAGACAAGGATGCCCACTTCCACCACTATTCAATATAGCATTTGAAATCCTTGCTTTAGAACTATTAGACAATAAAAAGAAATTGAAGAATTTCAAATGGGAAATGAGGAATTAAAATTATCCCTATTTGCAAATGATGTAATTCTCTACATAGGAGGATTAAAACAATCGAGATACTATTGGAGTTTAAAAGAGAACTTGGCAGGGTAGCAGAAGATAAAATTAATGTACATGTGCTAGTATATACAAATAGTTCCATGGCTGAGAAGGAACTTCCAAGTACAGTCCCTTTAAAAATATCAGAGAGGAACCTTAAGAATCTTGGATTTAACCTAATCAAAGATGTGGAAGACCTCTATTATGAAAATAATAAAACATTAAAAAAAGAAATAGAAGACATTAAAACTGAAAAACCTATCATGTTGCAGGATTGGCAGAATTAACATAATCAAAATGTCCATATTACCAAAAGTAATATTCAGGTTTAATGTGATCCCAATCAAAACCCCAACAACATTCTTCTCAGAAACAGAAAAGATGATATAAAAGTTCACCTGGAAACACAAGAAGCCATGACTAGTCGGTAGAATAAAAATCAAGCTGGAGGAATCACAATTCCAGATCTCAAGACATTGTACAGAGCAGTGGTCATCAGAACAGTTCGGTACTAGCACAGAAACAGAGGAGAAGCTCAATGGAGCAGAACAGAAACCCCAGAAGGGAGCCCGCACATGTGCAGCTAGCTAATCTTTGACAAGAGATCTGAAAATAATCCAGGGGAGAAGCCTGCTCTCTTCAACAATCACTGTCACCCTGTACAAAAATCAGATCTAAATGGGTCAAGGACCTAAATCTGCACCCAGAAACCATCAAGCTACTGGAAAAAACATAGGAAGTACTCTACAATATTTAGGCGCTGGTAAAGGCCTCTTAAAAAGACACCAAAAGCACAGGCAAAAAAACAAATGATATGTTTTTTAATCCAGTCTACTAATCTATGACGTTTGATTAAACTTAAGCCATTTACATTCAGAGTTTAATACACATGGGTGTTACGTTGCTCCTGTCATTTTAGGAATGGGTTGTTCTGGAGGAGACACACTTCAACAAAGATCAGCGGAAACTGTATCACATGGGTTTTGTGTTTTCTGTTAGTTTCATCTCTTCAAAACACTTCCTTCTGATTAAATCATTCAGTGACTCATAGATCATGCAGTGGCATCATTTTCTTCAAGAAGGTTCTTGATTTTCATTTCTTTAGCTACACATTAGTCATTTAATAGCATGTTATTTAACTTCATGGTGTTGTTAATTTCTTTTTTCTCCCGGATGTTGATTTTGTTTTGTGGCTTTTCATTTAAGGAGATGTATAGTAGCTGTGTAATGGAGACTGTCATATCTAGTAACATGTCATTTAACTTCAAAAAAAAAAAAAAGAAACAAACGATATGACATCAAAATAAGAAGCTTGTATATGTCAAAGGAAACGATCAACAAAGTGCAGAGACAACCAACAGAATGGGAGAAAATCTTTGCACACTCCACATAGGGGATTAACATCCAGGATTTACAAAAAGCTTCAGAAACTCAGTGACAGCAAAATAAACAACGCTGTGAAGAAATGGGTGAAGGAAATGAACAGATATTTTTTAAAAGAACAAATTCAAATGGCTAAAAGGCATATGAAAAAATGCTCAGGCGTGGGACTGGCACAGTAGCCTAGCTGCTAAGTCCTTACTTTGCACGCACCAGGATCCCATATGGACGCCGGTTCTAATCCCGGCGGCTCCACTTCCCATCCAGCTCCCTGCTTGTGGCCTGGGAAAGCAGTCAAAGGCGGCCCACAGCCTTGGGACCCTGCACCCACATGGGAGACCCGAAAGAGGCTCCGGGCTTCTGGCTTCAGATTGGCTCAGCTCCAGCCTTGCGGCCACTTGGAGTGTGAATCATTGGACAGAAGATCCTCTCTGTCTCTCCTCCTCTCTGTATATCTGACTTTCCGATAAAAAGAAAATAAAACAAATTTAAAAATGCTCAGGCTCCCTAGTAATCAGAGAAATGCAAATGAAAACCATATTGAGTTTCCACTTACCTCCAGTGAGACTGGCCTACATTCAGAACTCTACTAACAACACCTGCTGGCGTGGATTTGGGGAGAGAAGTACCCTCCTTCGGTGTTGGGGGAGTGTAGGCTAGTACAACCACTATGGAAGTCAGTATGGAGAGTGCTAAGGGAACTGAAAATTGACCTGCCATATGACCCAGCTATCCCGCTTCTGGGAATACACCCAAAGGAAATGAAATCTGCATATGAGAAGGGGATCTGTAATCCTGTCTTCACAGCAGCACAATCTACAATAGCCAAGACGTGGAAACAACCCAGATGCCCGTCAAAAGGTGGGTGAATGAAGAAATTGGTGCACCTACTCCATGGAATGCTACTCAGCCATTAAAAGAATGAAATTCTATCATTTGCAACCGAATGGTCCTGACTAGAGACCTTTCTGCTCAGTGAAATAAGCCAATCCCCAAAGGACAAATATCGTATGTTCTCTCTGATTTAAGGCAACCTTCATGCAAAACACAAGATTGACAGATAACATGTATGTGTGCATATAGTCATCTAGAGGAAGTGTACAATAGACTCATATGTGAAGATACAGCCTGCATCGCTACTTCCAGATCAAAGATGGACTCCCAATGAAAGTTTACTGTATCTTCCCAACAGGATGCTGGACTCCATCATCATCCACACCTAAGAACAACAACAACAACAAAAAAATAAAAATCACAAAGCAGGGGCTGGTGAGGTGGCTCAACAGGCTAATCCTCCACCCATATGGATGCTGTTTGATGTCCTGGCTGCTCCACTTCCCATCCAGCTCCCTGATTGTGGTCTGGGAAAGCAGCAGAGGACGGCCCAAAGCCTTGGGACCCTGCACCTGTGTGGGAGACCTGGAAGAAGCTCCTGCTGACTTTGGCTCACCTCAGCCCTGGCCATTGTGGCCGCTTGGGGAGTGAACCAGAGGACAAAAGATCTTTCTCTCTGTCTTTCCTTCTCTCTGTAAATCTGCCTAATAAAAAAATCACAGAGCAAATCCAGCCCATGATTGGATGTGTTACCTGATGGGTTTTCTCCAAATCTGATACTCCTTTTGGTTATGAACCTGGTCTTCAAGGGTGAGGGTGAGCTGGGAGTCTCCTTTTCCTCCTCCTTCTTCTTAAGAAAGAAAAAAAACTAGCAACTTGTTTTTACAAATTCCTATTGAAGAAGTATTGAAGACAGAGACCTGTTGCGGGCAGAAAGAGAGCCCTGCGAGGGACGCAGGAGAGAACTCCAAGTGCTGTTTAAATGGGTTGCCTGCTGTGCCCCCTGCTCTCCTGGTGTGACAGCTGTTAGAGATAATACTGAATGCAAAATGGCATAGCCAGTAGAGAGCTGGAGTCAGGGCCCAGCTGTGTGAGTGTCACAGCGCCCTGCTCCTTATGGGGCTCACACCAGCTGTGTGGGGGTGACAGTGCCCTGCTCCTTATGGGGCTCACACCAGCTGTGTGGGGTGACAGCGTCCTGCTCCTCTGGGGGTTCCCACTTTGACATCAGCCCTTCAGTGTGTGGACAGTGCAGGAGTGAGCTGGCCAGCCCACTCCCCCCAGCTGTTCTCTCCTGCAGCCTGCCATCAGCCAGGCCTCCTGCAAGCCACTCACTGTCAAGGGCAAGCCAGCTCCCTGGTGACAGGCAGTGCAGGCACCTCGCTGGCAAAGATGGGTAACAACGAATGTAGCAGGGGAAGGAATCCTCACTGGGAACTGGAGGTGGGAATGGGATTGCTGTTTGGGTCCCAGGAGGCTGAGGGACTGCTGTCTGGGTAACACAGCATCACCCGCTCCATCCACGCACCTGGGAAGAGACCTCCTCCAGCCCCGGGCTGGAGACCCCCATCGGTTTTCCCACTAACGGGGCAGCAGGAAAGCTATGACATTAGGTATTGGCCTCCTGAGGGGTTGGATGTGTCCTCAGCACAGAGAAAGGATGCCAGCCTGGCTTGGTTTGCCAGGGAGAAAAATCGCTCTCCTGGTGCTGGGGAACCAACAGCGTGTGTCTCCAAGTTTGGATAATTTGCATAGACCTCAACAGGTGAGTATCCCTAATTGGGAGACTCCCAAATCCCAAACTTCCCCCAAATCCCAAAGAAAGTTTGTTCAGAACATTTTGCTTTTGGGACTTCTGGGTCAGGACGTCTCTTGAGCTGTTCCTTGTACCCTAAAAATCACAAAAGTGCACCGTGTCCCTGTCTCCTAACATCCTCTCCCTCGTCCTCCCCCTTTCTTTCAGAACACCCAAACCATGAAGCAGCATTTCCAAAGCCTCCCCACAAAGCAACCTCAGCGAAGTACTTGGGCCTGAGACTAGCTCTCCTCGCTCAGCATCCGGGGCTCACTGAGGCCGCACAGCCAGCAACGCCTAGCTGCTCTGGGATCTGCCCACTTCTTCCCGTCAACCTGAAACTCAGTGTGGCTTCACGCACCTGTCATTCTTAATATCATTACTTAATTAGACTTTTTTTCCTGCATGATTTGACTTTCTTGTTCAATCTCCGGAACAAGGCTGCCCTGGTCCAGCAGAAGAGCATCTTGTCCTTGCCCGGGGTTCAAAATTAGTTTGGGGCCTGAGCTGCTTCCCTGAGACAGGCGCTGAAATAAAGATGAATGGTGACTCTCGTCCCAAGAGCATCTTTTCTTTGCTGACCCTCCATCTGCCCCAGAGCGTCTCTCTCTCTCTCTCTCTCTCTCCCCCCCTGCAGCCTGCCTGCGCTGCCTGCATAGCCTGCAGTGCTTTCCACCTGCCAGTGGCAGAGGGATGTTTTGCGTACTGATGATTCAGTCTTGACTGTCTGGTCCCATCACGGTGTGTCCCGGAAGCGCTGCGGTCCGCGGGGCCCACGTGTCAGGGGGTGATGGGTGGGGTGTCTGTGTGCAGGGGGGAGTTTACAACCCGGGTCTTTGCCTGCCGCCTGCGGCTCTGCCCCGGTCGCTGCTGCTGACTTGCGGCCATGGCTGCTGCGTGCACCGCCCCGCACGGGGATTTTGCCTCGGACTGCTCCTACCGTGAGCTCAGCAGGCGCTCGTCCGGCTCCCGGACCGCACCCCAGGTAGGCTCCACCGCCATGCCCTGCTCGGCCTCGCTCTGCAGGAGACGGGTTTCCCGTCAGCTTTGGGCGCTGTCCCTCCTCCCTGCATTGCCCGCTGCTGCCAAGGGCTCAGTCTCCTGGCAGGGCCTTCCCCTCCTTCCTGGCTCCTAAGGAGGAAATCCCGCCCCGTCCAGCTCTGCCCGTTGGGTTTGTGGTCTATGTGGATGCGGTCCAGGGTCACCCCGGGCCGAGCAACCTCTGCAACACAGTCTATTTCTTGTTACCTTAGCAACAGAGAGTACGCTTCAGGTTATTTTGTTGCCACTGGTTCGAAGCGTCTACTTTGAAAAACACTTTTCCGTCTGCTGAAGACACGGCAGAAGGCTACAGTGAGATGGAAATTAGTGTAATTAAAAATTAATCTCTATTTTGTTTCATTATTCAAAGTTATGTCGTATCTAAAAAGCCTGTTTTTTTTTTAAGTTTACAACTCCACACACAAAGAGGACTTGAACTTTTTTTTAAGCCCTTTTGTAATTAGGTAGAACGAAGATGGATTTGGCTCGGTGCCAATATCCCCCACCATGTCTCGTTTATAAGTTAAACAAATATTTGTGCTAATGATAAGCAAAGAATAACAAAGCAGATCACTTTAAAAAAAATCAAATTAATTATTTCTCAGATGGTCTGTTCTCCTGCAGTTAGGAAATTAACATGCTAGGATTTATTTATTTGTATGTCATTTTCCTCAGCACAGCGTTGCAATGCAGAATCATTTAGATCAACAGGAACAGACAAATAGGCCCAGTTTTCTCTTAGTTTCAGTTCTATGAACCACTCCAGCCCGGTGCTTACTGGAAATGTGACTGTGTGATATGAGAACACAGTCACCAGGCGTCCACAGGTTCGATCCACGTCGGAAGCTGCTAGAAACGACACACATTGAGAAAGGCGAAAGGGACTCACTCTTACGAACACACCACGAACAAGCAACATCCTTTGCAAAAATAAAAGACGAAGAGAGATGCAATAATTCTGTGATGATTCGAAGCTGGGGTCCAAAGAGCGGGATTTCTGAGTTGGAAGGAGGCCTTGGCGTTGGAAGGTAGGGCTTTTCTCATTGTTTTAATTCGAAGCATTCGGATGCGCGTTGTTGGTCCCTGAGCAGTGGGCATCCTCCTCGCTCCTATCCGACTCGCTCTTGTTGCTGTGGGTTCCAATCTCTAAGAACCCTCCATCCGGTCCCTGCTGGAGATGGTTCATGCTGGAGAGAGTTCCGTCTGCCTGAGTAGAGGTCGGAGGTCAGGGAGATACCAGGACGGCCGGCCTGCAGGGGTTCCTGGGTCGGGGGAGGGATATTTATGAGCCCTTGCTTTAAAAGCCGGGTTGACGGTTTTTCCTGCGGAAGCACCAGGAGCAGGTGCCTCTGGTGTGTTGTCATAGCAGCACATGGCCAGCAGGTGGGGCTAAAACACAAGCTTCTCCCTGTGGCGTTGCTGCCCTCTTGGACATGGTAAGTTAAAATCAACCATAGAAAAAGCAGCACTTGGTAAATCGATTATTGTATGGCTTATCATGCTTTTATCCAAGGTAAATTACTTTTGGGCAACATATGAAGTTTTAAGAGCTGTTCAAATCAGTAATTGGAGGGTGGACTTCTGGCATGATAGTGACTCCCATTCTGGAGTGTTTGGGTTCGAGTCTTGAATCCACTTCTGATTCCAGTTTCACGCTAATGCAGAACTTGGGAGGGCGCAGGTGACGACTGCTCAGTGCTTGAGTCCCTGCCCCCACCCCCACCCCCACCGTGTGGGAGTCCTGGGCTCGTGGGTTCAGCCTAATCCAGGGCAGCTGGGGAGTGGACCAGTGACTGCAGCCTGGTCCAGGGCAGCTGCTATGGGCACTGGGGAGTGAGTGGACCAGTGACTGCAGCCTGGTCCAGGGCGGCTGCTGCGGGGAGTGGACCAGTGACTGCAGCCTGGTCCAGGGCGGCTGCTGTGGGCCCTGGGGAGTGGACCAATAACTGTGAGATCTCCGTATGTCTCTCTTTGCATTTCAAGATTAGAAAAAAAAAACCTTAAAAAACAGCAAGAAGCCCAATAATTGTTTTTGGGAATTTTCCATTCTTGCATTCTTTTTATTGTTACTATTATCTTCTCTGATAGTTTTGTAGGTGTAGGGCCCCCCCACCTGCTCCCTCTCCATGTCCCCTCCCATGATTTTCCTCCCAACACAACATTCCTGCATTCTAAACTCAGTCAACAGTTGATGGCATGCTGACGTTGAGTGATGTAGGATCTTCATTTAGCCTGTCAATGGTTGTAATATAAACCACAAGGTGTTACAAAACGTTCCTGGAAAATGGGATTTTTAAAAAATCCATGCTCACAAGGTGTTTCCAAACAGTTCATGAAGATGCACATCATATCATGAAAATTTCAAAAATTTTTTGCATCAAAGAGAAACTTTCAATTTCATTTTCCCACAAGCATTTGAAGTCCAATCATACAAATGGCACTTTAATCGGCTGAGTCTGTCCTGATATTTTTATTTCTGATGAGATTGATGTCCAGATATTAACAAATGTGATCATGAGGGCCTGGCGTTGATAGCGTAGCGGTTAAAGTCCTTGCCTTGAACACGCCGAGATCACATATGGGCGCTGGTTCTAATCCTGGTGGTAACACTTCCCATCCAGCTCCCTGCCTGTGGCCTGGGAAAGCAGTAGAGGACAGCCCAAGGTTTTGGGACCCTGAACCTGCGTGGAAGACCCAGAAGAAACTCCTGGCTCCTGGCTTCAGATTGGCTCAGCTTTGGCCGTTGCGGCCACTTGGGGAGTGAACCATCGGATGGAAGATCTTCCTCTCTGTATCTCCTCCTCTGTGTATATCTGACTTTGTGATAAAAAAATAAATAAATCTTTTTAAAAAAAATGAAACAGTTAAAAATGTGACCATGACTGTATGCTGAGCATCCCTTTGTGGTGTCCTGGGCACCTGTGACTTCCTGGGGACTCCTGTTGCCTGGGAGTTGCCTTGGAATGGAGGGCTGTCTCTCACAGGGGACTCTGGAGACATCTGAGGGCGTGTTAGTGGGGTGTGGGAGATTCAGAGTGGGAAGCTGTTCCGCCGCGCAGCCCGTGGTTCTGTGAAGGGCCTGGGGAGGAGGCAGCAGCGTGGTCAGGTGGAGCACCTGGATGCTGCATGCTCGGGGGTCTGCAGTCTCGGGGCGTCCAGTGGAGCCTGTGCTTCTGTGTTGCTTTCGCTCACTGTCATTGTGTGCCTGCACAGTCAGGCTCTGGATGAGGCCGTGTGGAATCCTGGTAGCGAGTGTCCGATGAGGCGGCAGATACGCACATGCTTGATGAGGTCACGCAGCTGAGCACGGAGATCCACACGTGTCCCACTCCTCAAGTCTGAGAAAGCTCATCTGTCCTCGTGGGCCACAGCCCCCTTCCCCTTGTTGGGGCGTGCTGGGGTGCGAGCTGTGTGCCACTGGGTCTGACAGCCGCCACGGGAGCCTGAACTCTGTCACCTTCAGTAAAGACACCTGCTTCTCACCTGGGATTCATGTGTCTGGTTCTTGGTTGCTCCTTCAGGCACATCTCTACCGTCCATTCTTCACAGGGGGTCAGGGCTCTGCACATGGTCCAGGGAAGCCTCAGGTGGCAGAGAGGAAGAGTGGAAGTGGCCACCTGCCTTGTCCAGCCGGCCTGTCATCCCAGGTCACCTGATGCCTCGGTCGACAGCTGGGGATGGGACAGAGCCACTCCCATCTCAGGTGGTGTTTGTAATTGAGAATGTTCTACCTCCAGTGGGGGCTGAAATGTTAGTGTTTCCAGGGATTCCCTATGGGCGTTCTGGAGCTGCAGCAGGGTCTCTACAGGTGCACCAAATCAAGGTTGTTAAGGTGCGGCCTAAACACAAATGACCCAGTGTCCTTTCCCAGAGAGAAACGTCACCAAAGACAGAGACCTTGTAGCCACAAGTAAGAAAGTCTGGGGCTTTGTTTATGAAAGAGAGATTGAGAGAGCTTCCACCCACTGGCTCACTCTCCAAATGGCCACACAGAGCTTGGCCAGGCTGAAGCCAGGAGCCAGGAGCTTCCTTGGAATCTCCCATGCAGGGTTCCAAGTGCTTGGGCCATGGTCTGCTCTTTCCTGGGCAGAACACAAGCAGCTCAATCAGAAGTGAAGCAGCTGGGACTTGGCTTGAACCACTGCCCACTTAGGATGAGGTGCCGCAGGCGGCAGCTAACCTTTTTATTTTTACAATTTCACTTCTTTTTATTATTATCCTTTTATGACTGAGTTGCATAGGTCCTGGGATTTGCCTTATCCTCTCCCCACTTCCCTCCCCCCACTGAGTTCCCCTACATCATTACTATAGTATAGTTCTTCATACACAATCATATGTCCATCATTGCGGGCAGGGACAATGGCAGAGAGACCAGCATCCTATTGTCAAGATATAGTAAACAGTTTCATTGGGAGTCCATCTTTGTGAGGAAGTAGAGATGCATACTGCATTGTATCCTCACATCTGGATATGATAGTCTCTACTACACAGTTATTGTACATCCCATAAATGAAAGTCACAAAACAAAATCAATATCAGGAAGAAAAATAGAAATTTACAACACCATGAAGTTAAATGACATGCTACTAAACGTCTAACGTGTAGCTGAAGAAATGAAAAATAAAATCAAGAACCTTCTTGAAGAAAATGATGCTAGTGTATGATCTATGAGTCATTGAAGAATTTAATGAGAAGAAAGTGTTTTGAAGAGATGAAACTAACAAAAAAATCAAAGTCCATGAGATACAGTTTCTGCTGATCTTTGTTGGTGAAATGTGTCTCCTGTAGAAAACAGATGGGTTTTGTTTTTCAATCCAGTCTACTCATCTATAATGTTTAATTGATGAGTTTAAGCCATTTAACTTCAGGGTTAATATGATTGGGTGGTACTTTGGTCCTGTCATTTTAGGAATGGGTTGTTCATTGGTTTAGTCTTCTGTTGTTATTTTGCTGTGATGTTCTTCGCATTTGCCTTTGGTTTTGTTTGGTGCTATTCCTCTTTTCTGTGAAGAGAACATCTTGAAGTATCATTTGTCGGGCAGGTTTGGAAGAGGCAAATTCTTTTAACTTTTCTTTACTGTGGGAGAATTTTATTTCATTTTCAAAGACAAAGGAAAGTTTTGCTGGGTATGTTATCCTAGGCCGACAGTTTTTTCTTTTAGAATCTGGAATATGTCACTCCATTCTCTTCTTGCCTGTACAGTTTCCTGTGAGAGATCTCCTGTGAGTTTAATTGGCATTCTTTTATATGTCAGTTGATTTTTTTCACATGCACATGTAAGGATCTTTTCTTATGTTGCATTGAAGAGAGCTTGATTATCATGTGTCGTGGTGAAGATTGCTTTTGATCAGCCCTGTTGGGAGTTCTGTGCTCCTCCTGGATGTTGTTCTTTCCCAATTCTTTCTCCAGATTAGGGAAATTTTCCTTTATTATTTCATTAAATACATTTGTAAACCCAGCTTCTCTTTCTACACCTTCTGGGACTCCCATAACTCTTATGTTAGTCCTCTTAAGAGTGTTTTTCAATTCTTGAATACTTTTTTTGGCCTGATCCAGCTCTGCTTCCAGCTTTTTGTTTGCCTCCCCTTAGAGACAGGAAATACCTTCCAATTCTGAGATTCTTTCTTCTGCTTGCTTCATTCTATTTTGGAGACTTTCCACTGTACTTTTACTTTGCAGTACTATATTCTTAATTTCTGATATACCAGCCTTGATTTGCTTTATTGCTTCCTTAAATTCTTTGAACTCCTGTATGTGCTTCTCATTGTTGATAAGAAGCTTTATAACCAGTGTTTCGAATTCTGTGTGTCCCATTTTCTCGATGTCTTCCTCAGTTACCTCTGAGGTTGGCGTAGGGTTTTGCTCCTTTGCAGGGGAGTCTTCAGTAATATTCGTTGTGCTTTTGTCTCTTCTTTTGCTCTTGGTCATTGTACTTCTAATTATCAGAGTCTTCTCCTTGGGGCAGGTTTCTAAGCTGTGTCACCCACAGGTCTACAGTTTTATTTTACTTATTGCAGTTGGTTCACGACTCTTTGTTTGCAGCCACTTGTGCCACTCCCTCCAGTGAGTTCCAAGTCTAGGTTTTATGTTAGATTTCCAGAAAGAACTCCACAGCCCCAGCTCCTGACTCACTAGTCTCCACCTCCTGTGATATCGTGCTGAGGTGGCACCATTGTCTGTACAAACTTTCTCCCACTTCTGGTTGGAGTAGTTCCCAGGATTGGGGAGATACCAAATGTCCTATATAGCTAGGTTGTTGTTGGTGGTGATCTTGCCAGAACCTGTTGGCTTTTATGTCTGAGGACCACAAAGACCTATTTTGACCTGTATGATATAATGCCATAGTCATTATTACTTTCTTGTGTTACCCATGCAATGTACTGAGTTTCACATGCACAGCTCACTGTTGTCCTTACAGTCTTAAAGCCTTTGCCACACTGTGCAAAACGGCCCTTTATGTGCCTCTACTAGAGTTCTTGATCTGCTGGACATCAGGTCTAAGGGTTACCTGGACCTATTTTGGGGGGAATCTGTAGGATGCCATGTTGTTGCAGTTCACTGAACCTGAAATGAGCTCACTCCCAGCTCAGTGCATGCTCAGTACTGCCCCACAGCCCTTGATTTCTTAAAAAAAAAAAAAAAAATGGCTCCCGATTTGGCTCTACGGGGCAGACTAGGCTGTGAAATTCACCCTGTCCCTCACTGCCCATCTGAGATCTGCTGCTCTGTCTCTGCTCCTGGTCAAATCAAACAGACCAACAGGACGGGCAGTTCTTTGTCTGGGTTCACCTCCTGAGCTCCCAGTGGATGTCCCTTCCTACCTCATTGCTGGTGGAATTCCGGCTGCTAGTGCAATTCGGATTGCCACTCACCAGATGCCCTGGGGTATCAGTCACTGCAACACCACACTGTTGTGTCCGCTGCTTTCCCGTGTCTGTCAGTCTCCAGGTGCCCCTCTGCTGTTGTTCTGTCCTCTCCTATTTCCTGGAATGTGGCCTCTCTGCTTCACACTGGCTAATGTTTCTCCGTGCATTAAAACGTGACCTTATCCAATTCTGACTTCTTGATTTTTTCCGTGGCAGCTTTATTTTTAACACCAGTGACCTAGGTCCAAGGCAGAGACGCTCATAAAGATCTAATGCCCAGCTGCAGACCTTCTGGGAGTTCGTTCCTGCAAGCCTCAGTTCCCCAGGCTGTGGGGCTTCCCGGCTTGGTTACAGCACCCCAAGGCACACACACACCCCACTCCCTGGTGCTTCCCTCTGTCTGCTCTACTTCTGCCTTCCCCTTTCCCTCCTCAGCCTTCAGATAAATATGTTGCTGAAGGACCATCCTGCGTCTTTCGGTTTATCTTCACCCTGAACTTCCCCAAAGTATTCCTTTTCCTAATAGCAAAGGTAGCCCAATGGCTGTGAGCAGGAGAACCCTGAGCACTTGAAATATTGAATGGAGCCCTTATTCTGGAGACAATATGGAGTTCCCAAAAATAGAAAATTGAAAATAGGATGACCATGATTCAGCAACTACACTCCGGAGTTTAATTGCTGCAGCATTGTACATCTATGTTCCTAACAGCGTACGCCGCACTAGCCAAAGGATGGAAGCATTAAACAGGTGGGAAGCACTGCGTACGGTGTCCACCAGTGGTGAATTGTTCAGCCTTCTAAGGAAGGAGTTTCTGCACTTGCTGCAACCCAGGGGAAGCTGGGAGACCCATGGTGAACACAACCAACCGGCACCAAGCACACACCCTATGTTGATTCAACTTAGCTCAGGTGCTTAGAAGGGGCCAAATTTAGAGGCAGAGAGGCGAATGGTGGTCTCCAGGGGCTGTTGTTCTGGATTGGATTGGGGAGTTTGCAAGATGCAAAGACTTCTGGAGATAATGACCATTAAAAACAAACAAGGCTGCCAAGAGCTGTGTGTGGCTGCTGTGGGGTAGGTTTCAGAGTCCTGGGGCTCAGGGGACAGCCAGGCTGTGTCTCCTACAGCCATAGTTCATGGTGTCACTGAGACCTCTGCCTGAACAGACCTCAGTACCACAAGCTCTGTTAGGCCAAACACCCAGCTTGTTTCCACCATTATGTGGTATCCAGCCCAATGTCTCAGCCATGGTGCCTTGGCACGCTCTTGAAGGCCATTTTCTTCTTATTAAAAAAGTAATGTGTGTTCATAAAACCATTAAAGAAAATACAGAGGAGTAAGAACATAAGCATGAATATCACCTGTAACCTCTGAAATAGCTCTTAATATAATTTTATCGTATTTTGCCACTATTTTGTACATACTTGTTCGTCTGTTTAGGAAGTCTTTTGTGATTTTATTTTTATCTGACCCCAGACTGTGACTGTTTTCTCAAATAATTAGACAGTCTTCAGTAGTTCTTTAGTCTGAACACACCACAGAATTTAAACATCTCTTAATGTTGGATATTTACACTGTAATTTTCAGATTAAAAACAGCATTATGGAGGATGTCTCTATCGTGTTATCCTTTGTATATTCATGAGTACTTTCTTCGGAGAAACTTTCAGAAGTAGAATCATTTGCAAGATCGAAATGTGTATACATTTTACCAGTGATTGTTTTAACTTCATTATTCTTTTAATTATTTTGCTAATTGAGAAAAAAGATACTATTATTTCAACTCACTTTTTAAAAAAAGATTTATTTTTATTTATTATTGGAAAGGCAGGTTTACACAGAGAAAAAGAGAGACAGAGAGAATGATCTTTTATCTGCTGATTAACTCCCCAAGTGGCCGCAATAGCTGGAGCTGAGCAGATCCCATGCCAGGAGCCCAGAGCCTCTTGCAGGTCTCCCACATGAGTGCAGGGTCCCAAGGCTTTGGACTGTCCTCCACTGCTTTCCCAGGCCACAGGCAGGGAGCTGGATGGGAAGTGGAGCCGCTGGGAATGATTCAGTGCCCATATGGGATCCTCGTGCATGCAAGGTGAGGATTTAGCCACTGAGTCGTCAGGCTGCGCTCTGTTTCAATATCCATTTCTTGAATTACTTAAGTGGTTGAATATGTTTGGTGTATTTATTGCAGGTTTTCAGTAGTTTTTTTCTTCCTTGACAACTGGCTTTTTGTGTTCTTTGCCTGCTGGTCCATGTAGAGTTTGCTGCTCTCAATGCTTTGTCAGCACTGTCCGTAGGCCCTCCTCTCCATGTTTGCACAGTTTTCCTATGGGTTAGTGAGGGCTCTTCCGGGCAGCAGAACCAGTAAGAGGCACAGACACTTGGCAACACACACCACACCTCACACCATACAACACACACACCCTACGCAACAAACACTGCCCCATACACTGCACACCCTACACCATATAGCCCCCATGCTCACACCCTATACAACACTTACCCATATTGCACGCACACCCTCACCACACCCACACCCACGCCCACACACACCACACACCATACACGCACACACCCTACACAGTAAATACCATATCCCACACCCCTCACCACACACACACCCACACACACCCTACAACATACATGCACACACCCTACACAGTAGACACATCCCCACATCCCACACCCCTCCCCCCCACAGTATCTCACACACAGCACCACACACACAGTATCTCACACACAGACACCACACACACAGTACCTCACACACAGACACCACACACACAGTATCTCACACACAGACACCACACACACAGTACCTCACACACAGCACCACACACACGGTACCTCACACACAGACACCACATCCCTTTCCCCACACTCCTCCATGTCAAAGTGTATGGAAAATGAAATTAAAAGAGGAATTCATTTTAGTGTGAGCCATCTTCAAAAAGCCCATAGAAAATATATAGTATGAACAAATATTTGCGATTTGTTTTTTACATCAAATTAGCCTTTCTTTAAGTTCATTTATTTATTTATGAAAGAGAGAGAAGGTGGAGAGACAGAGACAAAGAGAAATTTCCTGTCTGCTGGTTCATTCCTCAGATACCCACAACAGCTGGGGCCGAAGCCTGGCGCTGGAAGCTCATTCAGTTGCACAGAAAGGGCCATGTGCATTGAATCCTTACAGCAAGCACTAAAATGGCGTTTTGACACAACTTTCCGTCTAGTTGGGCATGTCAGCAGTGAGTAGGCACAGTTCCAGTGTGTGCTCGCTGGGAAGTGCGGGAGCAGGTGTCGAGCAGAGAGCTTGTCTCCAAGGCTGGGACTCCTCACGCTGCGCTTCTTGGCTGCCCACTCAAGCAGCTGAGTTGATTTAACTGGTGGTCAGGTGCGTCTGCTCACCAAGAGCCCTGGAGGGGTCAGCAGCTCCTCCCCACTCCGAGGAGGAGATGGATTCTGCTAAAGTGAGGCTTGAGAGTCACTGGTTGTTTTGGGTCCCTGGGTATTTTGTTAGATTGTTGGAACATCAGCTGGATCTGGAATGATTCACCTGTGTTTTTCATGCCCTTGGCCTTCTGCTATCAAATGAATCATTCATCCCCTGGCTCTTCGTGTGTGGAATCACCACAGACAATCCTTCCCCAAGTTCTGCAGGCCTCTCTGGAACCGGGGAATCCTTCTGGGAGAAGGAACTAAAGGGACCCAGTGTTCTTGGAAACTCAGCATCCATTCATCCACTCTAAGTGGACACAGTGTAGCTGCTGGTGGCCAGCGGCAGTGTGGCCAAGGCAGTGTCACAGTGCAGACAGGGCAGGCTGGAGCTGGGCTAGAGGGGAGCTGGCATGTGCTGGCATGTCCACGTGGATGAGCCAAATGTTGAAATGCTTCTGTCTTCTAGGTAAATGGTAAATGGCATGTGGCCTTGGCGCTACCCCTGGGACACTCAAGCTCCCAGGGCCCAGCAGCCACAGGGTTAAGCATTCAACTTGGCTGCCCCCCATTCCAACTAGTTGGCTGGATGAGTTGAACAGTCTGAATGAATCCACTGTCTGAATGTGAGTGTCAAAATAGAAATGTACAAGCCGCAGCTCTGTCATACGGGAATTAAAAATTTGGGGAAAAATGGAAAGGAAAGATGTTTATTTTGATGGAAAATGTTTTGAAATCCCTGCCAAGTATTCTCCTAATGCATATTTTTGTGAACTTGTTGAAAACCCCTTATACACATGCATTTCAAAATGTTTTGTGCCAAAATAAAGTTAGATTTTAACTGTGCCGCTCACGAACCGTTTGGAGTGTCCTTGTGGTATCTCGCTTTGGGCATGAAGACAGCCACGGCTTTTCTCTCTTTGTGACTCATCCCCATACTTCAAACACAGACAATTTGGTTCAGCCTCTCCCTCAGATTTTCTGCAGTAGGGGAGAAAATAACTAAGTATTTGTCAGTGCTTCGTAGTTCTTATTTGAGATGGACTCTTGTATCAAAACAAAACAAAATAAAACTATAAGAAAAATAGAGCTTTGTTTGGTATATGTTCCCCGTGCGTACCTGAGAGAGACAGAGAAGGGAGTGTGGTTTCAAGGGGTGAATGAGAATCCAGGCTTGCACACCCTCTTTAGCTGAAACAAAGAGGAAGAAGGGGCCAGGTCCTGGGAGATCAGGAATAGCAGGTGCGCTGGGTGAGGTTTGCCGTGCAGGTTTGAGCTGATGCCTTCTCCATAGGTAGGAGGGCTAGTGGGTTTAGCTCTTCTCTTCCTGCATCCCAAGCAGTGGCTTAAGTTGCTGGGCTGCCATATCTCTTCTAAATTTTCCCTCGAAGAAGGTGATTTTGACTGTGATTTCAGAACTTGTCAATCGTTGTGCCCGAAAGGCATAGGTGGGGAAGAGAGCGTGCTCGGGTTCCCTACACTGATCCTGCCAAGGCACAGGCAGATGTCGCAGGCTTGCTGCTGTGGGCATGGCTTCATTCTCATCCTTGGTCCCTGCAATCTTTGGAGAGTTACAGCAAGGCACACAACTTCTCTAGCACTGGGTTGTCTTATCCACAGTGCGTAAGGTAACATCTGTGTCTCACAGATGAGTTAGTGGGCATCTAGACCTAGCCCTACGTGCTCGTGATTGAAACACTTCTGGTGAATTCTTATGGATTTATCCAACATGGAACATTGCTTTCTTAAGACATTCCATGCTGTTGTTGTTAACTCCGAAAGAGCTCCTGCTATCTGCTTCAGACTAACTTAACTGTGGGTAAATTGATTTCTGCTCCAACTTATTTTTCTGTATTTGTTGTGGGGAGGTGGTAGGGGTGGAGAAGTGAGAAAAAGATTTTTTTTCTCAAGAAACTGCTGATGAAAACTGTTGGAATAAAGAAAAATCAGGCTGCATCAGCGCTCGAGTCTCAAGCTGCTCTACCCTGTCAACGTCCGTGCAGCTGCTGTGATGGAAGGGATTCTCACGCTCTGGCTCTTTTAAACACAAAGATGTACATTTCTCCTGATTGCAAGCAACTGCCTTTTGTTTTTCAATAGACCACCTTTCAACCAGAGTGCAAACAGGGGTTGTAAATGTTAAGCAAACCCAAGATGTTGATTTCATTCCTAAACATGTGTCATAATACATCCCACAGGTCAGCTGGGACGGCAGAGGCTGTGGGATCCTGTTGAGAGGAGGCTCCAGCAAGGAGGAGGTGGAGGGCCTCTTGCCCCCATGAGTCCTCGGATGTGCCTTCGTTCTCTGCTTGAGGAATAGTGAATATCCGTGCTCGGTCTAGTCGGCCGGCCAAGGAAAGACAGTACTCCTTGTCTATTCCCTATGTCAATAGTGCTTTGACCAAATTGCCTTGTTAGCTTCCTTGAACTCTGTTCCCAGACATGACCTAATTCTGAGTTATGTTTCCAACAATTGTTTTACTAAGTGCGTAAGAACTGTAACCCTGGAAATAAACTTTGTCAGTTGCCCAAGACAACACTGTTCCCAGTTTCTTCTCCGCTGCATCTCCTGCCCAGGAGCCTGCAAGGTAAACTTGCAGGCATGAATTTTTTTTTATGCTCTACATATTAGCTATCAGAAATCAGAGGAAACATGATACTTATCTTTTTAGGGTTTGGCTTATTTCACTAGGGATAATCATTTTTAGTTGCATTTATTTTGTTGCAAAAGACAAGAATTTGTTCTTTTTTTCTATAAAGGTTTATTTATTTATATTGAAAAGGAATATTTACAGAGAGAGAAAGAAAGAGAGCTCTTCCATCTGCTGGTTCACTCTCAAAGTGGCTGCAATGCCTAGAGCTGGGCTAGTCCAAAGCCAGGAGCCAGGAGCCACTTTGAGGTCTCCCCGTGGGCATGAGTTGCAAGGCCTTGGGCCATCCTCTCCTTGCTTTTCCAGGGAGCTGGATTGGAAGTAGAGCAACCAGGGCTCAGCCTGGTGCTATATGGGATGCTGACACCCCAAGCAGAGACCTAGTCTGCTTTGCCATGGTTCCCACCCCAGGATTTCATCATCTATTATGACTGAGTAGTATTCCAGTGTATGTATACTACATTCTCTTTATCCAGTCATCAGGTGATGGACATCTGGGTTGATTCCATATCTTAGCTATTGTGAATTGAATTGCAATAAACATAGAGAATGGGCAATTCTTTCATATGTTGATCTCATTTCCTTTGGGTAGATTCCCGGGAGTGGGATCACTGGGTAGACCTGCTTTCACATCTCTGAGGGATTTCTGTACTGTCTTCCATAACGGTCGTGTAGTGGGCCTCGAGCTTTGATGTTTAAACCTTTCATGACCAGTACAGTGATTCCTATCCTGCCTGGCCGTTTTTCTCCCTTGATGAGGTTTTAGTCTTGAATTGGACAAGCACACACAGCTGGAGAAAAGGAATGTCGGGTCTGGGATCACCTCAGATGAAGCTTCTTTGGGGATTTTCCCCAACTGAACCGCTGGACTCAGAATCCCAACCATGGAGAGAATCATAGGATCTGTGGTCTGACCGTGGAGTGCGTGTGTCAGAGCTGGGCCTCCTCAGTGGCTCAGACGGAGCAGTGGACAGCGTATCCAGGTGCACATGGAGGATATGCAGTCCGTTGGAGCCTGTGGAGGACACCTGGCATCATGACAGAGGACTGAACAAATCGAACAGCTACCCCAGACAAGTGATGGCAGTGAATGTCTGGGAAAATAGACACTCTAGGGTGGGCTATGCCAACCAGTGCCAACAAGTGGATTCTGGAGAGATTTCATCATGCTTGGAGTGGCGAGATTAGCAGTTACCCAGAACTGTTGAACTATCAAAATTTCTTGAGCAGGACCCTCGGAGCATGCCCCACATTGGGAACCCTGGGGTGGTGTTGGGTGGGCTGGCCTCCATCCGAGGATACAGAGGTGTTTGGGACGCTGGGTGTGACTTCTTTGCTTGTCCCCCTGTACCCCTTCTCCCAGATACAGGAAGTGAAAGGATTGTGGAAGGATTGTGGAAGGATTGTGATTGTACTTCCTTCGGTTTGTCTTGGAGAAGCCAAAGGAAGAAACACAGCCCAAGAGTGTTTCTTTTTCTGCAAATGATAGTGATGGGAGGTTTTGTTTGTTTGTTTGTTTATTCTTGCAAAGATGCCTTTATAGAGAAGGACTCCTTGTTTGAGGGAACGAGTCCCTTTTGTGAGGGCTGCACCCTCTTGACCCAGTCACCTCCCAAATACCCTGCCTCCGGGTACTGTCAAGAATGTTGGTGAGGTCTACACATTCAGGCGATGGTAACAGAATGCAGGTGTTATACTTGGCTTCACAGGGCAACAACGTTCATGGGTTTACTTGAAATACCATTTAGATAAACAACAAAAGAATGAATCAACAAGGCCAGGAACAAGAAAAAAAAAAAAAAATCAACCCATGCTGTTAATACAGCTAATTGCAGAGCCAACTTGGGCTGGCCTGACCTTGAGTGTCACATGATCTGTGGTTATATATGTGTTGTCTCAGTGAGTGCTCTTCATGCTAAATGGAGCTGGCGGCAGCTCTGGGACTGGACGCATATAGACACTGTGATCCTTGAAGGCCATATAGGCTGGGGAGAGGGCCCTGTGCCCTGCCAGGCTGTGAGAAAGCCAGGAGCTTCACGCAGCGCCTTGCCCTGCATGACCAGAGCCCCCAAAGCCCTCGCCTGCCACGTACTGGCTCACTGCCTTTCACCATGCAACCCAGACCTGCCTCCCATGTTTTCTCCTGTTGCAGAGCCTCTGGCTCTGCCCAGAACATCTGAAATATCCTTGTTCTTCATGGGAAAGAAGTCATGGAGCTGCTGCAAGAGTGAAAGCTTCCCGGAGGAGCAGGTGGGCCAGCCCCTTTGCCCTCAGCTCCATTCTACACAGCCAACAAAGGCTGTGGAGGTGATTCAGTCTCTCGGCTGCAGGCTATCGTTTTGGTCTGCTGGTGTCTGTGCTCGTGTCGCCTCCTGAGTTGGCCAGAGCTGGAAAATGGTGGGCAGTAGCAGAACTTGTTGGCCCTGAGCATGTACATGTAGAACAACATCGGCTTGCCCTCTTCTACCTGGCAGGGGCAAGCACACCTGTGGTGTGTTAGCCGCAAGCAGAGGGTGGTCCTCTAAGGTGTTCTCTATTACCTGGATTCCTGGTGAGCTTGTGTTTTTGTGTGTTCTTTCATGAGATGTGTCAGGAGAAAGCAGACTCACAGGTGAAACTGGCTGACAGCTGAATCAAGCAGACATTGAAACTGAAACAGGTAGTCCTAATTGCTCAAAAGGAAAGTGTGAACGAATTGCCATTTGACTGTGCTGTCTCCGGCCACGTTCAGGTGAGCACACGAACAAGGACGTGGGCTTCTCCTCTCCCCTCTGCCACAGCCACAGCTGAGCAGGTTTTTGCCTCTGCACTTGGCTGGGCTCTGCTTCGCCTGCTGTCCCAGCTCCACCCCTTGCAGCGCTTGCTTGGATCACCAGGTCCTTCAGGCGTCTCCTCAGTCCATCTTCTCAAGAAGGCCTCCCCTGGCCACTTACTTGAAAATGGATTTCTTGCCTCAAAAAGCTAAGCATGGAATTACCCTGTGGTCCAGTAATATCATACCTGTGTATCTGTAACCAAGAAAAATGAAAGCATACATCCACGCAGAAACATACATGCACGAATGTGCATGGCATCATTGCAACAGCTGAAAGGTGGACACAGCGCAAGGTGCATCATTGCTGGAGTGAACATGCGCTATTCCTACTGTGGAGTAAGTTCAGCCACAATGGCATAAAGTGCATAGAAACAGAAGGCAAATGGAGGGACAGCCTGGACTGGGCAGAGGAGACAGCCAGAGTGACTACCTGCTAGTGTGTTTTCTTGTTGGGGAGGGGGCTGGTGGAAAAATGCCCTGGGTGTAGAGAGGGGTGATGGTTGCCCAACTCTTAAAAAAATCACAAGCTTCCACTTTTTAAAAGGGTGAATTTTATGACTCAAGAAAGCAGTTAGAGAAACGTTTAAACTTCCTGTTCTTCTGTCTGTAAGATTCTTGAGTCCAGGAAGACACTATAAAAAGAAGGGGACTTGGGAAAGTTTATGGCAAAGGGAACAAAATGTTAAATTTATTGGAGAAAAAAAAATTCTGAAATTCACGCATGTTTTTCATCATGTGTATGTTCAATGAACCTCTGGAAAATCGCTCATTTAGATATATGGCTGTCAAAATGTTTTTGGACTTTACTTTTATTTTCTACAAACTTTGTGAAGTGTCCTTATGCCAATGTGTCTTGGGAATATAGTAGTGGCAACATTCACAGAGGCTCACATGTTAGTTAATGAAGAGGCCTGGACTTGTCAGTGAAGTGTTGGTCTGTGCCCAGGCATTCAGAACCTCTCTTTCTGCAGAACTGTTCAGTTTATCGTGGTAGAGTCACAGTGAATGTGGGCCATGCTTTCACATTATGGTGGCAGGAGTGAATAAAGGACTGGATTCATGTGCATCGTGGGGGCTGGCCTCTTGCAGTCTCTATATTGTATTCCAATATATTATATCATATTATATTACTATACTGTTATATAATGGACTTCAAGTGCTTAGTTTGCACTCTCACACGCATACACATTGTTAGCTATTTTCACCACTAAGTCAGAAAGCCAGACACAGTGAGTCAAACAGAATCTTTATGCCAATGGGAGGGGCAGCCATGCGGAAGAGAGAACGCAGGGAGCAGAGAGAGACAGAGAGACAGAGAGAGACAGAGAGAGACATAAGGAGGGAAGAGAAAAAGAACAGAGCAGGTAGGAGAGGCGAGACAAGAAGAACAAAGGGCGAGGTGGGGATCGGGAGTGCGGGGCCACAGGCTTGGCAGGTGCAGCTATAAGCAGACACTGGGAGAAAGTGCCATAGGGGATTGGTGAGTGGGGTCGTCAGGAAAGTGACATGAAGTCCAGCAGATTGGCAGAGGACACAATTTAAACCCTACGGGCAGGAAGCGTACACAAGTGGGCCTTGTGGTGACAGGGACCTAAGGGAGGCAGGTATTTAAGGTGGCACAAGGCTAAAATGGTGTGGTCAGTCTTCGAGGCCAATGTTTGAGTCACTCCTCACACACACGTATACATGTGCCGGCACGTGCAATCGGATCTGCCATTCCAAATTCCCAAAATGGCTTAGCTACCTTGCTTTTGTGGTCAGGAAAGCAACCTTGATTTGTCGTTTGTGCCCTTGGCTTAGTGTTGAGATACTGGTTGAGACAGCCACATCACATGTCTCGATAACTGGATCCATTCCTGCTCCTGGTTCCTGCCTCCAGCATGGAGGCATGGGTGATGGCTCAAGAACTTGGCGTGTGCAAGTTTTCTGGATCCGGGTCTCAGCCTCACCCAGCTTTGGCTATTGCAGGCATTTGGGAAATGAGCTAGCAGACTGGAGCTCTGTCTGTTCTGATTCTCAAATAAAAAATAATCAGTTAAGTATTTTGGGAATGGTCTCAGCATTTCTCCCCCAACCTTTGTTTCTCTGGCAACCTCTGTGCCCTGCCTCCAGGCTTAGTTCTGAGAGCAACATTCACTGCCTACGCCAGCAGCTGTCCTCACAGCTTTTCTGCACCTGAAGTCCAACCAATGTCAGATCTACTGCCTCTTGTTGGATGGGCCAATTTTATGAGGAAGGCGGTTAAGGGGCCTGGAGGAATTCTGAGCAAGGCTGCAGTATCAGAGGCTGCCTGGATAACGACGCCCTGGAGCATGGATGCATAGCAGCGTGACCAAGAGACCAAGAAAGAGCTGGAAGGTGAGAGGTAGGGTGCCTCAGCAGAAGCCCAGTTGGTAGTGGGAAATGGTCAGGTGGACTTTTCCTTTTAGTCCAACTGCAATATGGGGATTTGTTCTGAAGGGAAGGTCATGTGGTGGACTCCTGGATGGGAGGGCATCCAGGAGGGTTGTGAGCATCTCCACGCGGCATCAGGCTTTGCACCCAGCGCCACCTGTGCCAGCAGATCCCACTCCACTTTCTCCCACTGCATGCATGTGGAGCAGGCAGCTGCGGAGGCTGCAGGTAGTGCTTCTACTGCCTTGACTGCTGCTTCCTGCCCCTCCTTGGCTTCCCCTCCTTCTAGAGTGTCTGCTAGTCCAGCACCTTCTCTAAGTCACCCAACTGCTGCTGCCAGCCTCAACACTGGGGTCAGCCCCTGAGCTCTCCTAGCTGCCGTGATGCTGGGTTGTGACCTCAGATTCTCTTGACTTCAAAGTGAGTACTCATTTAAAAAAAAAAATCCTCAGTCTAAATACAAGCACATTAGCAAGGAGCTGGAGAGTAGAGGATGGCCCAAGTGATTGGACTCCGGCACCCACATGGGAGAACTGAGTGGAATTCTGGGGACTGCAGTGGATGGAAGGTCTCTCTGTCCCTTTCTGCTATTCTGCCTTTCAAATAGGTAATTTTAAAAAAAGATTCCTTGGGGACTGTGTTATGGTATAGCACATTAGGCTTAGCCTGTGATGCTGGCATCCCATATGGGCACTGGTTCTAGTCCTGGCTGCTCCACTTCTGATTCAGCTCACTGTGAACGTGCCTGGGGAAGCAGAGGAAGATGGCCCAAGTGCTTGGGTCTCTGCACCCTTGTGGGAGACTCAAAAGAAGCTTCTGGCTCCTGACTTTGGACTGGGCCAGCCCTGGCCCTTGTGGCCACTTAGGGGCCAGAACCAATGGGCGGAAGATGGCTCTGTCTCTTGTACTTTATTACCTGTTTCAGCAGTACATGCTTGAGGAGGACTTCCTTTTTTCTTATTGAACTAACATGCCTCAGGACTCCCAGACATGTGGGCCCAGCAAGACATAAGATCAATCCAGCACAGGGACGTTTCTGGAAAGGCCCCAACCCCACATCTCAGGACTGGGTTGGAGCCAACACTGGGGAGGGCACACTCCATTCCTGGAATGCTCCACAGCCAAGATGTGTGCTGCTCTGAGTCCAGGGGGTATAAGGGTATTTAACTCAAGCACAAAACCATCAGAAACCCTGTGACTGCAGAGCAGCAGGCCAGGATGCTGCAGAAGGGCTGTGACCTACTAGCTCCCGGGGTCCCTGCTAGCTCTGAGCTCACTGGAAAGACCTTACCTGTATGTCAGTTCCACAGGGCTCTCTGTGTCCTGTTGCCACAGACACAGCTTGCCTTCCCCGAATATATGAAAACTGCCGACTGCCAATCTAGGCTCATTTATCAGAATGTGGCTCAACTCTAGGCACCTCCCATCCCCCCAAGTTTGTGCAGTGGTGAGATATGGAGCTGAGTCTTGGAGGGCCAGATTGGTAGCCATGGCAACAGCACTGCCATCAACATGGTGACTCCAAGCTGGCCTGAGGCGCACTGGGGTTGGGAGGCTAATTCCAGCATCAAAGGCTTTTCTGTGGGCATGGGCAAGTCACTGCCTGCCTGGGATGGCCACCCATACAAGCCTTCAACCTGGAGACCTGTAGGGTACAGTCATGAGGCCAGAGCCTTCACATCCTTAATGGTTTATGAGCAGGCGAATGGATGCCGCAAAGCTGATACCAGTCCCCATGCCAGCCAGGCTGCCTTCTCTGCCCTGTGACCTACCCTGACAGGTGCGTGGAAAGGCTCCCCAGAGCCATGGGATGTGTGCCTCAAACCTTTCTCAGGTGCCAAGCTGCCTGGGACAGCCAGGATGGAGGGAGAGCCACAATTACTCGTTCTGAGAAGTTTTTATTTTTTAAAAATAACTTGCACCAAGTGCTGGTTTGGCTGCTTCTGTCATCTGTTACTTATAGTGAAACGGGACTGGGGAGGTCCCTGGGTACCCTGCTGTGGCGATTACTGAGGTCTGCGGCTTCTCTGCTTGCTGGGGTGTTTAGGGTGGGATCTCAAACAGTGTGGACACACGAAAGCCTCCCAGTTGTGAAGTGCTGGGGGCTGGCAGTCTGCAGTCCAAAAACAGGCTTCATTTTGAGTCTGTAGAGAAAGAGCAATGCTTATTTGGAATTTATATTTATTTATTTATTTATTTGCTTATTTATTTGCTTATTTGGAATTTAAAGTGACAGTTGAATGGTGTCCAAAAGCCACTCGCTTTCAACGACTGATAACAGCTACTTTAAGGTTATGAAGGTGAAGCCTTAAGCTTTGTGGTTGGATCTTGGTTTTATTATTTTTCAGGTGAGCGATTCCAGGTGCGGAACTCA
The DNA here is from genome assembly GCF_030435755.1 of Ochotona princeps. Taxonomy (NCBI): domain Eukaryota; kingdom Metazoa; phylum Chordata; class Mammalia; order Lagomorpha; family Ochotonidae; genus Ochotona; species Ochotona princeps. The sequence continues at coordinate 28,903,153 of NC_080834.1, read as the reverse complement.
ACCTATCTTGGGGGGTGGGATGGGTAATTCTTCAGTCCTAAAATGGAGATTAAAAACCTCATTTTCGACCTCAGAAGGTGTGTGTGAGAATCAAATGGGATAATTCATATCATGTATCATGGAATCAGTTTTCAACACAGTTTTATATTTATGTAGTTCTTTGCTGAATGAATTCATTGCGACTCAGTTATGTGTGTATTTTTCGTGAAAATATTATTCTCGACAAATTTGATGATGGGTGAGCATGGCTAGCCAAACTGTTGTCTTGGATTTGAAGATATTAAAGATATTGGCAGAAACATGTGGGCTTAAATTTGAAAGAAAATGTATTTGGAAGGGAGAGAGAGAGAGAGATTCTACCTGCTGGTTCACTCCTCCAACACCTACAGGAGATGGGGCTGGGTTAGCCTGCACTCAGGACACAGTCCAGGCCTCCCACATGTGTGGCAGTTCCCCAAGTGCTTGTGCCATATTCGCGCCTGCCTCTAAGGGTATGCGTTAGCAGGAAGCTGGGACTTGACCTAGATGCTTCAAATGAGAGGCCAGTGCTCCCAGCGGCATCTTAACTCCTAGACCACCCACTTATGCTGAACTTCTGGATTAAAAAAAATTTGCTCTGGGATTGGCAGATTACCCTGCTGTGGGGTCTGGATGAGAGGAAGGGAGCATGCAGGAGTCAGCCCTGGGTGAGGGACGGCAGACCAGGCCCCACTGTGCCCTGCGCGGGGACTCCCAGAACAGTGTTTGCCAGTTTTGACACCATAGTTTATAGCTCAAGGAAGTGCTTGAAGGTCTTGACTATAGCTTGAGGAAGGAAGTGCTTCAAGTAGCTTAAGGAAGAAAGCCTTCTGTGGATGTCTTGGTTGCTAAATTCACAAGGTGGGACCTGCCAGGGCTTGTGACTTTGCGTCCAGGGTTCCAGTGGCTGGGAGAATGGGTGGGGACTGCCTCTTGGCTCCTCTGCCTTATGACCGTGTGACTCTGGGTGATGGCACTGTGTCCTCAGTGTCTCTGCGGAGGTATGGAGAATATCGGTGTGTGATGTGCATTCTTTGAAAACACTACACCTGCTAGGACAGCTGGAGGTGTCTGGCAAGCCCCTGGGACAAGGTGGGCATAACTGGTCTTTCATGGTGCTTGGGAGACCCCTGCCTGCCTTAATGCAAATGACACCCCCTTACCCACCCTCCACAAGCTCCTGCGTGCCGTTCAAACAGCTGAGCTACTGTGACTGGTCAGATAAGTCTCCCTCTCTGTTTCTCTCCATCTCTGTCACTCAGGGATGCAGCCACATAGCCACAGGGCAGAGGCAACTCAAACCCAATTGCAAAAACACCCAATTAACTGTATCTATGTGTAATGGTGACCCAGACAAGTTCAAATGCTTTCTTTAAGAGAGAAAGACCTCGAAGTGTGGGTGTGAACTGTGTCGGTATGTGTCTAAACAGTGATTGTCAAGAATGGAGTCTGTTAACACTGCTCCAAATATACCATGACTTTCCAGTATCAGCTTTCAAAAACAAACGAGTGAGCATTTGGCATCGCGGCTAAGACATCAGCTGGGACACCCATATCCCACATCCAAGTGGCCGGATTTGAGTCCTTAGCTTTGCTCCCAATTCCTGCTTCCCACTAACGTGCATGCTGGGAGGCAGCTGGTTAAGGTCCAAGTATGTGAGGCCCTGTCACTCACATGAGAAACCTGGATTGAGTTCTCAGTTCTTGACTTTGGCCATCACGCTTGGCATGTGAACCAGTGTTGACTTGGTCTACCTTGCAAGTTACCTTGGTGAACCTGGGAGGAAAGCCACCAAAGGAATGAGACTCACAGTACTCTGATGACAACTGACAAAGCTTGTTTCCAGGGTCCCAGTTATTATACGCTCAGCAGACCAACAGTTCAAACTTAGTTCAAATAGTTCAAACTTACATCACAGTCACCAGGTTTGGTTTACAACTCATATCAGCTTTGTAAGCAAGCAGGAAGTTCCTGGATAGCTAATAGGGAACCTTGATCAAAGCACCATGGATGTAGGGAATTGGTAAAGAGCACTGCCTGACCTTGGCTGGTCCCTAGGCAGAGCACCAGTGGTTGCCATTTGCCAAGAAAGCATGAAGCACATCCAGGGACTCACTGGGGGCAGAGTGTACTTTGGTTGATGGGCCTTTTGCCTGCTCTTCATGGAGCCTGTCTCCACAGGTGCACACAGGCATCTGTTACCCCAGTGATCTCGCTGGATGTGTTCCAACAATCCAGTAAAGGGGAACTCTTAATTCTCTGCAAATGAAATTAACAAAGAATTGCATAAATTTAATACAAACTTAGAATTAAAATACATTAAATAGAACAGAAAGTAAGACTTCCTCTTCTTGTCTAGTCTTTCCTCCAGGCTTTAGGAGGCATCATGTAATAATACTTAATTATTAAGGAATGTTTGATATTATTGACACCGTTAGCACATTCAGAACTGTAAGTATGTTTTTTGCATATTATTCCAGAATTCAAGTACATGTATTGACAATAAGTGAAAAAGACCAATAAGAAGAGAGTAGTATATAGTATAATTACATATGGGACTATATTTTCAACTTCATTTTTCTACTTAAAATATCCATTTTTCCATAGTTTTTTCTTTTTTATTTGGAAAACCACATAGTATTATGATATTGACATATCCAGACTTACCCTGTACACTCTTGGGGGGTGGGTCTACTTATTCGCTTTGAAAAGTAATGCTGCCATGAAGTGTTCTGGGCAGTTATTACTGTATATATTCATGCAAATATCCATACATTAAATTCTCAAACACTGATTTTAGTATTAGGACAGCAGCAGTTTGCAAATAAAAAAATTATTTATTTGAAAGGTAAAGGTTATAGAAGGGGGAGAGAGAGGCTCTTTCATATGCTGATTCATTCCCCAAGTGGCCCCAACTGCTGGTGCTGGGTCAGGCCAGACCAGGAGCCGGGTGCTTCGTCCAGGCCTCCCACGTGGGTACAGACCAGGAGCCGGGTGCTTCGTCCAGGCCTCCCACGTGGGTAGGGACCCAAGCACGTGGGCCATCTGCTGCTGCTGTTTCAGATGCACCAACAGGGAGCTGGATAGGAATTTAAGCAGTTGGGACTTGAACCAGTGCTCACATGGGAAGCTGACTTTACAAGTGGCAGCTAAACCCACACCACAAGGCAGCTCCAGTTTGTATACTTTCAGCTTAGGCAGTCAAATTCCTCCTTAATATACTCAGACTGCAGCCCACAGTGTATGACAGTCTATTTCCCATGACTAAATTAAAAGTTTCTGCAAGGTTGAAAATAAATAATAGTTGTTAGTGTCTCTTTATTTACCATGTTTGTCTTAATTTTTTATGTGCCACTTTGGAAATCCTTTCTCATGCTGGTAGGCCATTTTAATATCTTCTCTATGAACTTCCTACTTCAATGCCCGACTTCCTCCCATTGGGCCATTTGGTCACTCCATGCTGATTTACAGAGCTCTTTGTACAGTAAAGAGATAAGCTTTTGCTTATTTCTGACTCTCTGTGTTACAAATAGCTTAATCACTTGGCACACATCTTGGAACTTTGGTTAAACAGTGCTTATTGCTCTTCATGCAGAAATTTTAAAGGTTATTTTTCTCACCTTCATTTGAGACAGGGCTATACAGGCAGATATAGACAGACAGTAGATCTCCCATCCTGCAAATGCTTGCAGCAGCTGGAGCAGGGCCAGGCCCAAGCCAGGAACCTGGACTCATGTAGGGTTGCCCACACACATGGCAACACCCCAAATACTTGAGCCATCATCTGCTGCCTTTCAGGGTGCACTTAGTGGGAAACTAACCTGGAGGGAGCCCAGGGCTTTCCAACCAGGTGGCACCCACCCCCCCCATCAGTCTCTTCTATGGTTTGTGGGCTCAGCAAAGTCTTTAACAAGTGAGGGGGCAGTGCCTTTTCCCAAGGTTGTGCTTACAAGACCTTGTTGGTGGCATTTGGGACGTTAGAGAACTGTGGTTGCTAAGCTGTTTTATGGCCCTGTAGCATTTCAGGCAGTCTCATAAAAATATCTCTACTTTGCAAGTCAGTTCCTCCAGGTGTGATGCCCTGGAGGTGTTTTCTATGGGAAGATCACAGTGCTCCCCTTGGCGTGTTGAGTGACGTGTGACCTGGCCTAGTTACAGGTATTGGGCAAGCTCTACGGGAGCCGGCTCCTGAACTTTCCTCAACCACTTGGGTGAAGACCCTGAAGGGCAGGTGTGGTAGAAGGACTGGCATTGCTAATGTTCTCCTTCAGCCCACCCTAAGCTAAGGATACCTCACCTTGAGCTCTTTAACTTGGTCAAAGGCCAAGATCACATTCTGAACTTGGGGGTGATGTCATCCCATCCGCTGCCTCAACTAAGTCAGCTCAGCCAAATGTAGATGGATTTGCTATGCTTCTGACAACCTCAGCTGTGGTTGGTGGGCCTAGAGTTGACCCTGTTGAGGCTGAAGTCTGAACAAGCACCATCAGCAACTTGAGCCACCTGGAGAAGAAATTCACTACCAACTTCCCCTAAATGCAGTGAAAATTCAATAAAACCCTTGACCAAAGATTCTTGATAATGTCCCATGGATAAATGGGTTCTTTTTTGTCTGTGTTGCTTTGGCCAAGAGTCTCAGAGCCCTTACATATAAAGTGGTGATTGCAGCATGGTCTGTTTGTTGGGGTTGTGCAATTGGAGCGTTTGGGGGTAGTGTTGGGAATAGTGTAAATGTTCAGTGAAGGTCAGCACTGGCCAAGATGAAAGGAAATGGTGGGAACATTGGCTTTGCTTCCTCTCCACCCTCCTGGCACTGTGTGGTGGCTGATCTGGTGCTTCTCCCAGCCAGCTCCCCTGTGCTCTCCTGATAGATACAATGACCAGTATTAGCTTTGTTCCCAGGGGATGCGGCTCCTGTAAGGTACTCGCTGTGGGTTCCTGCCTCTGAGTAGCCCTTCGGACACAGTTTGTTGTTCTCCGGCTCATCGTGGCTCCCTGCAGCCTGCCCTTCCCCATCCTGGTTTACCTATAGGAATCCCCCCACATCCGTCCACTCTCCCCTCCCTCCTGGCCTCTTTCTCTGTCTTTCTTCCTCCTCTTCCCTCCCTCTCCATTCCTCTCTCTCATTTCCACCTGAACATTGGATTTAGAGGGTTAAGTGGGTCACACTCCCTGGTTCTTGGCACATTTTCAGTACTGCTTCACACAAAGGCCTAGTCTCTGTTTTAGTTCACTTTTGTTTTCTAAAATGTATTTATTTGGCAAAGGGAAAGCGCTAGAGAGAGAGAAAGAGAGAGAGCAAGAATCTTCCACCTACCGACTTACTCCCCAAATGGTTGCAGTGGCTGAGGTTAAGCCTGAAGCCAGAAGCCTGAAACTTCGTCCTGGTCTCTCATGTGAATCCATGGATTTAATCACTTGGGTTGTGGTCTACTGTAGGGGCTGAATCTGGACTGGAATAACCATGACTCAAACTGGGGATACTGGCATAGCATGTGACAGCTTGACACACGCTGCTACCACACCAGCCCCTCTTTAATTCCCTTTTATTGGTAGTGACAACAATCTCAAACTTCCCCAACACTGCCTTCAAGCCAGGTGCTATTGAAAAGGCTTGAATTTTGAGACTAACAACGTTCCTACCTGGCAACAGCCAGGACTGGGCTGGGCTGAAGCTGGAAGTCAGGAACTCAGACTGTCTCGTGTGGGTAGAGGGCACGCTGGTATCTGAGTCATTGTCTTTTGCCTCCCAGATTGCATTCACAGGGAACTGGAGTCAGAAGTTGGGAGCCAGAGCTGGGGAATGGACCTAGGTTCTCCGGTGTGGGTTGTGCACGTGCTAGCTGCTAAGTCAAGCAGGAAGGGCTGACCTCACATGGATCCACTCTGTCCTCTGAATCACTACCCTGAGGGCTTCAGCTGAGGAGCACACAGGTTCAGAGTCAAGGTCAGGTGGTCGGCCTCAGTGGAGCCTCCAGCGTGTTCCTCCCCTCCCCTCTGCTCACCACCTCTACCCTCCCTAGCCTGAGAGTGGATATGCATCATTTTTACATGTCCTTACAAAATGGGTTTCACTGTTTGGTAGTCATTTAACAAGGAGGAACAAACGGTCACGTCATACGTCTGTGGCTTATTTTTCCCACTAAGCAGTATGCCAAAGCTTCACCCATGTGCAGTCCCGTGTATCTGCTGCATGGCTGTCAGCTGAAGGGAAGTCTGTCCATCCTCTGGAGCAGGGTGGGCCCGGGCTGCCCCCACCTCACCTCTCTGTCTTGCAGGGAAGTTGCCTAGTCTGTTCTCTGGTGGGACCCCACCAGGGGCTGTGTTCGCATTTCTCTGTCTGCCTTGCTTTGCTTGGTCCTAGGGGTGCCAAGATTAATTTGTTCTAGGCAGGCCAGCCTGTGTTCCAGAATGCCCCCCGCTTTTTCTCCCACAGGCAGGCACGGTTCCAGGATCCCCACATGCCTGCCAGTGCTTGGCATTGACCAGCTTTTGAATTTGTGCCAGGTTAATAGGTGTAAAGTGATTTTCTGTAGTATTAATTTTTGCATGTCTTTGACTGTTAACAAATGATGTTGACTGCCTTTCACAGCTTGTTCCTTGGCAAATTAGTGCCACTTCTTTGATGGGTAGGGCAGTTGGAATCCTCTTGTCAGTGGGTACAGAAGGATTTTTATTTAAGAAGTGGATCTCCTACCTGCTGCTTCACTCCCCAGATGCCTAGAATGGTTGGGGCTGGCCTGAAGATAGGAGCTCAGAGCTCAGACCAGGCCTCCCACATGGGTGGCAGAAACCCAGTCCTTGAAGACTGCTGCTTCCCAGGGCTTGCATGCGTGGGAAGCTGGAGCCGGGAGCTGGCAGAAGCAGTGGAATGCAGGGATCCTGCTGCGGGATATGGGCGTCTTCCCTACTAGGTGCGTGCCCTATGCCTTGTGCTACGTTCTAAAGCTCCGTGGATTGTGTTTATGAAGAAATCTTGTCTGTTGGGGGTTATCTATGTCCATTTCCAGGTGAGCAAAATTATTGATGTGTTTGTACACTTGCAGCTTTAAGGAGTGTTTCCCTGACTGTAAATCATAGAAAAATCCGCTGGCTTCTCTTGCCGTTGATGTTGTAGCTTCTCTTTCTCAGGCAGGCATTGAATTCATCCCAAGCTCACTGCCGTTGGTGTATTAAGTGGGAGACTCAAGTGCAATTTGCTTGGTACCTGGACGGCCTACCCAACACTGTGTGCTAATCAACGTGCTCCTCCCTGATGGGACTTTGTGACTGCCTGTACTGGGCGCTAAATCCCCTTAGAGACACAGAGCTTACTCTGCCCTCTGTCTTTTGATATATTTCCTCTGAATGTATTTTAAAAAGTTCACTTAAAGCTTAGCTTATTGTGGTATAAAACATTTTGAAACTCATGTGCTGTTTTGTTTTTTTTCCCGTGAACTCTCTGAAATACCCTAACGGTCTGCTGATTACACTCTTTTTATTACTGTGATTTTGAGATGTGGTTTAAACTTGGCTTTTTAAAAGTTGACCAAGCTGTTAACAGACTTTTGTTCCTCCATATAAATCTCCAGGTAAGATTTTACTGAGTTTCCCCATACACATAGCTGGTCATTTACTGCATCTGGATGCCATATTCCTACTGTCCTCTTATCTCATAGCTGTCTTTCACAGATCATTGAAAAGATCATCTTTTTCACCTCTAAACCAGATCAAGAGTGAGCGCTGAATACTGGCAGTAAGCTTTCCTTTACCTTGAAAGGAGTGCACCTGTCCTGGTTACTTTTACCCCATCAACAGGGGTTGCACAGGGCTCAGGAAGGAGCTTGGGTTGCTTGCTGGGAGCAAGGCCGCCTCACCAGTGACACCCACCACTCCTGCTACAGGGAGTCCTGGTCACATTCAGCGCCCACATTTTTAACACCTGCGCTGCCTCCACAAGATGTCCTGGAACTGCAGGTGATGCCTGATCCCTCCTGCATTTCCTGCCCTGGCCACGTCCTGGAACCATTACTCTGTGCCCTGACATCCTTTGGGGGTAGATGTCCTCCCTGCTCCTTTCTGTCCCTTCCAGGCCTCCCTAAAAACTAGCCTCCCCAGCTTTGCAGCCGAGCCACTGGAAGGGGTCCCCATCTACCTGTCACTGACTTGTCACTGCTCAGGATTCTGACTTCTGTCACTCTCTCCACGACCACTGTGGCACTGATTTTTTCTGACTTCAATGCATGCAGTTGAATCTTCCAAACCAGAACTTTCTAGATACCCAAATCCTTCTCTTACCATGGTTCTGATCTGCACTCACTCCAGTCTCTCATGCTCTGGTCTATAGCTCCTCAGAACAGTGCTGTGCAATGCGGTGGTTCCCTGTGGCTGTTTACACCTAGAGCAGGTGGACATGTGCTTTCCCAGTCACAGGCTGGTGGCCGGCAGCTAGCCCTTTGGCTAGGACAGACAGAGCACAGACTCATCCTCACAGAACCTTCTAGCACTGTGCTGGGCTTTGTAGTGACTGTGAACGCAGCTCCTCCGTATGCTCAGCTGGGTCCCTGCTCTACCCACCACCTTCCAATCTCTGCTAACCTCCATCTCACTCCAGAGTGCTGCCTGTCCTCTGATCCTTCTGCAAATACATGATTCACCCATGCCCGCCCTTTCGCTTAACACCCACTCTCTGTCCTCTAGCCGCTCTTCTCTCCTCATGTGGTCAAATTTCTGGTCACCCATGAAAGTACGGTGTTTTTTTCTGATATCAAAGTGAACTCCCCTCTCTGTCGTGTTTTCTCTCAAGATTCAGGATCGAAATATTCCTTGCCAAAACAAAAACAACCCCTCCAAACCCCCCAAATTAAAACACACACACACACACACACACCAACAACCAGAAAAACCAAACAAAATAAAACAAAACAAAAAGAGCCAAAAAGCAGACAAAAACCAGGACCAAGCCCAACTCACACCACTCTCCCTTGGATCCAGAGGCAAGCTGGAATTGAAGTGGGGAGAGCTCCCTCAGGAGGCCTTGGAGGAGAGTCGAGCTGAGGCTGGAGACGTGGCACTGGAGCTGACTCACACGGTTCTGCTGTGTGATGGTGACCCTCGTCTAAACTACATCAGGCAGAGACCACCGCTGTCAGGACAGCTGTCTACCGGGGTTGTGGCTTTGTTTCTGTGCCCTGCACAAGTGGGCTGTCACTCCTTGCCTGTGCCCACTGGCCAGATGGACTGGGGAAAAACACACAGCCACGCTAACCACACCACCACGACCACCGAGGGGCCATTCAGCTCTGTGACAAGGCCATGGTACTGTGTTTGCCTGTTTCATGCAGTTGGCCTGTTTAACTTCTGTTTAGGGAGTCTCGTTCCTTCCTGGTTTTCCACCAACCTCCCCTTCAGCCTGGGTCTCAGTTGGTGATCATGTTTCTTTGTTCTCCCAAAGCACAGAAGAGAACGTGTCCAATCTGCTCCACACCTGCCCAGCGGCCGGCACCTTGACCTCCTCTGCTTTCTTTCTGGTGGCAGCTGAGACCAAGTGTCCATGTTCCTGGTGAGGGCAAATGCTCCTGTTTGTGTGTGGGACCGTCCTCTACTGCCCACCCAGTGACATCATGTCACACATCTCTCTCCGCTCCTGCACCTCTGCTCCCGTCTTTCAAAGCGATGCTCTGTAGCTCCTACTCTGCTCCATCACCCTCCTCCTTGATTTCTTTCCTCCTTTTTAAAAACTTTATTAGTAAAATTAATTTTGTTTGTTTCTGGTAATGTTTTTTTTTTAAAGATTTACTTATTTTTATTGGAAAGGCAGATATACAGAGAGGAGGAGAGACAGAGAAGAAGGTCTTCCATCCACTGGTTCACTCCCCAAGCAGCCGCAATGGCTGGAGCTGAGGCAATCTGAAGCCAGGAGCCAGGAGCTCTTCTGGGTCTCCCACACAGGTGCAGGGTCCCAAGGCTTTGGGCCATCCTTGACTGCTTTCCCAGGCCATAAGCAGGAAACTAGATGGAAAGCGGGGCCACCGGAATTAGAACCAGCGCCCGTGTGGGATCCTAGCATGCTCAAGGCGAGGACATAAACCACTATGCTATCACGCTGGGCCCTCTTTTCTCCTTGTTACAGCAGATCTCCCCTCACCTTTTAGCATTTGTCCTGCTTCCAGCTCCTGCGTCCTTTCCTCTCATCCCATTTCATGGACTGACTTCTTTGGGGCAGATTTCTGAACTGTGTCACCCACAGTTCGGTTTTACTCATTGTGGTTGGTACAAGACTCTTTGTTTGCAGTCACTTGTGCCACTCCCTTGTCCAGCAAATTCCAGGTCTGGGTTCTTAAGTTAGATTTCTGCCACAGTCTCCATAGCCCCAGCTCCTGGCTCACCACTCTCCACCTCCTGTGATACCGTGCTGAGGCTGCACCGTTGTCTGTGCAACCTTTCTCCCACTTCTGGTTGGAGCAGGTCCCAGGATTAGGGAGACACCAGGTGTCCTATATAGCTGGGTTGTTGTTGGTGGTGATCTTGCTGGAACCTGTTGGCCATTAGGTCTGAGGGCCACACAGACCTATTTTGACTGGTACGGTGCCATAGTCGATATTATTTTCCTGTGGGACCAGTGCAATCCACTGAACACAGCGAGTTCTCACTCAACTCAGAACATGTGCAGCAGTCTTAAAGCCTTTGCCACACTGTACAAAATGGCGTTTGATGTACCACTACTAGAGTTCTTGATCTGTTGGCCATCGGGTCTGAGGGTTACTTGGATCTATCTTAGGTGGAACTTATAGGATGCCACATTGTTGCAGTTCGCTGAGTCAGAAGTGAGTTCACTCCCAGCTCAGTGCATGCTCAGTACTGCCCCATAGCCCTTGACTCCTTAAAGAAAATGCTTCCTGATTTGGCTCTAGGGGGCAGACTAGGCTGTGAAATCCACCCTGTTCCCACACTGCCCATCTGAGATCTGCTGCTCTGTCTCTGCTCCTGGTCAAATCAAACAGACCAACAGGACGGGCAGTTCTTTGTCTGGGTTCACCTCCTGAGCTCCCAGTGGATGTCCCTTCCTACCTCATTGCTGGTGGAATTCCGGCTGCTAGTGCAATTCGGATTGCCACTCACCAGATGCCCTGGGGTATCAGTCACTGCAACACCACACTGTTGTGTCCGCTGCTTTCCCGTGTCTGTCAGTCTCCAGGTGCCCCTCTGCTGTTGTTCTGTCCTCTCCTATTTCCTGGAATGTGGCCTCTCTGCTTCACACTGGCTAATGTTTCTCCGTGCATTAAAACGTGACCTTATCTTATTCCACTATCTTGAGTCTGTATTTTCTGTGTTTCCTAAGTTAACTTTATTGGTTATATTTGTGCTACTTAGAATATTGCCTGGCACACAGCAAGCATGATGTAGGTGTGCAGAGTGTGTTCTTAATGGGTCTTTATTTCATTTGTAGGAAGTTTTGATTTAGGTATTTGTGTGCTATGTTATTTTTTTTTATTAATTATTTTGCATTATGTAACAGTTTCATAGGCTCTGGGAATCCCCCCACCCCTTCCCCCCCTCCCCTCCCGCCTGGTGGATTCCTCCACCTTGATGCAGTATTACAGTTCAAATTCAATCAAGATTCTTTCCTTGCAGACATATACCAAGCATAGAGTCCAGCTACTTATTGTCCAGATGGGTTGAACAGTTTCTTGGGGAGACCATTTCTGGTCCGAAGTTAGAGCTGGCAGAATATCATCACAGTCAATTAAGAGTCCCAATATAACATCAACAGCAATTTGCAATATTATGGAATTGACATGGTTTTGAGTAACCAGTATGTTAAAAAAAAAAAAAAAAAGCAAGTCCTAACCACAACCTATGATTAGCTCATTGACATTTCAATTTTAGTTTATATACAGGACCGGCTGCTATATACCTTAAAATGGCTACAAGGTACCATTCAGCTGTCTCGTGTCTATTTCATTTTAGTATTTAGCCATTTATTGTGTTGAAGTATAATTTTGCTGATCTTGGCAGATTTTAGGATAATCTAGACTGGCTTGTAACTCTAACAAGATATTTGTCGACATTTAAGGTGCAGAACATTTTTTTTTTTGGGGGGGTGTGCAGGAAAATCCTCAACACCACGGTGAGGAGTTACTAATCTTTGTGTCCCACCCAGCGAGGCATGAGCCAATCCACGCCAGCTCTTTCCTGTCAGATTTCAAGCTCTACTTTCTGTTGTTTGTCTATTTATTTTAGGTTTTTTTTAGTTTGTATGATTGTTTGTTTGCTGTGAGGGGTTTTCGAAGCGATCCCGATGGTCATTGCGAGGGAGGGCGGGGGTCCAGAGGTGGAGCCAGGCTCGGACCAGAGAAAGCTCTCCTCCCTGGTCCCGAAGGACATTAATTGTTCTTCTGTGTCTGCTGACCGCTCAGGGCTTCTGGTTGTCTTTCCGATGATGTTGGTTTCTGCACGGTAGTGTTTGGGCTTCTTCCATCCCGTGCGGAAGCTCCGGTTGGGGGTGGGTGACCTCAGAGTACTCAGCCTCCGAGGGCATCCAATTCCCTGTGGCCTCCTTGGCAGTTGGGATATAGTCCTTGTTGCTCGTATTAATAGTTTGTGGTGAAGGTCTGGGAGTCTTAATGGTTGGGATCCAAGCTTCCTCCTTACCACCTGCTCCACGCACATGACCTCCTGTTAAGAGGTTGTCAGGATCGCACCCGATTCCCCCCTCATGCATTGGTATAGTAGTTTTATTGTTGTTTAATGCTGCTTTGAGTCTGTTGTCTATGAATTACCAGATTTGATCTTGATAGGCTATATTGTGCTTTTTTCTCACTCTTTTTATGGTCCTGAAAGATTTCCCTGCACTCCGTCCCCATTACAGGTTAACATAGTGTATTGAGGGTATAGTAGGTTTTACAGTTTTTCGATGTAGATCTTAAGTATTCTGACATTAATTGTTGGTTTATAGATTATATCACATTATCTTATTGCATTGGATACAGGTTGTTAGAGATTGCACTAATATTACAATATACAGGTACTATCTTCCAAGTTGTCATCTTTTCATCTCAGATTAAGGCAAACATGTGGTATTTAACCTTTTGGGATTGGTTCATTTCTCTTAGCATGATGGATTCCAGTCGGGCACATTTGACCACAAAGAACTGCATTTCGTTTTTTTTTGATAGCTGAATAGTATTCCATAGAGTAGATGAACCATAGCTTTCTTATCCAGTCTTCTATTGATGGGCATTTTGGCTGCTTCCAGGTTTTTGCGATTGTAGTGTGTGCTATGTTATATGAATAAAGGTTTATGGTTGTAATATTATCTCTGTAGAGCCTACCACTAATCATAACAACCTCTCTCTTGCCTAATTAATGCTTTTGCCATGAATTCTGGTTTATTTTCTGCTAATAAAACCATTGCAATTTTCTTTCTGTCACATTTTTGTTCTATGTTTCTATCTTTTTATTTCAATTGTTCTTTGGCAGAGGATGTAAAGCCTTCTTCTGGACCCAGTGACTTGTGGTCATGGCTGGAAACAGGGGTGGACTGTGGGTCTTCCCAGAATTGTTGCGTTGAAGCCTTAACCTCAGTGTCTCAGAAGGCGGCTGTTTCTGAAGTCAGCATCTTTACCAAGTTAAAATGGAACATGCAGGTTATCCTCTGATCCAATGTGACAGGAGTTCTTATAAAAAAAGGGAAAATTTGTAGATAGACTTCCAAATAGAGAGAATAGCATGCACACCTGAAGGTAGCCACCACAATCCCAGGAGAGGGTCCTGAAACAGGTCATCGCTCTCTCCACCTCGGAAAAAACTAGTCCCAGAGACACTTTGATCTGTGCCTCTGCCCCCCTCCCTGCCCCAATGGTGTCAACAAGGCTGGTTGCTTAAGCCCTCTGTAGGGGGTACTTTGTAGTAATAGACCCAGGTCTCCCCTCAGTACAGCTGATGGAGTTAGAGCTGTTTAGGAAGGCTCACGGTCTGATGTGTATGTGAAGGCAAGGAAGAGGGTGCCTCTGTGTGAGGCTGCAGGTGCACACATGCACACACGCACGTGCAGCCTGGTTTAATTTGCCCTTCACCTGGGGAGACCCTCACTAGATGACCGGATGGGAGCCAAGGCGAGCATGGGAGCATCTTCAGGATCTCACCTTGTAAGTTTCCTGTGAGCTGAACAGCTTAGTCATAGACAATTTTATCAACACTGGTCTAGAACACCACGTTTCCTGTCTCTGATGCTTCTTAATCTCTCTGCCATAAAACCTTATTGGACTTTTCCAGATATAGTAAAGTGTGTGGCAAGATGGACTTTCTGTCTTAGGGAAGACACACGCACACACCCCTCTGGGGAGCTGTTGTGGCATTTGCAGTGCTTGGGCGGGTCTGAGATGTCTTGATGATTTCATGACCAGTGTGTGTTGTGAGTCATGAGTGCTTCTCTGCTTTTATCTGAATATCCTTTTTATTTACTGAAGATAACAAAATGGCTTCCTGCCTTGTCCTAGAAATCCAGAAAACTGCTAGTTTGAATTGATCACAAACTGAATTATTTTCTTGGCATCTTTCGACGTAGTCATTTGTCTGGATGCGATTTTCGCAGATTTGTTGATTTTTTGGTGATTTTTCGGATTTTAAAATTTGTGTGTTCAGATGGCAGACTCTTGAAAGAGGTATTTACTCACAAGAATTAGAAGAGTTGAAAAAACGAGATGATGTAAAGCTTGTATTGCATCGAAGGGAAAGATGTTTAGATGCATTTGGAAGTCACACACGAATATCCTTGGGGTTACACTTGAAGAACAGTGGGCACAAGATGCAAGGAAATGGAGCTCCAATCCACTGAAATCAGGCAGGGGAGTATAAGGCATGTGTCAGGGGGATGTGGGACCCAAAATGGAGAAAAATAGGGAAAAATTTTCCAGAATTGCTGTCTCCAGTTCTTTCTTTAATTCCAACACTTCACATGCCAGTCCGATAGACTCTCCTTCCCATGGTACACCTGTCTCCTGCACAGTGAGGAAGGCACAGGTGCCTCGATGACCTTGTGTACATGGAACACCATGGGGACACATCGTAACAATTTCCTGGAGGATCTCATGCAAATTAAACCCCACCCCAACTCCACCCTTGTATATTTTATTGGAAAATCACCCCCTTTCTCATAAAAGGGGGCATTGAATGTGGCAGCACCCCCTTTTTGGCCATCTCTCAGGCACTGTCCTCGTGGGCAGTTCTCTCTGTCTCTTTCTTGCCCTCTCACAGTGATTATATCTCCACGATGGCTGTCCCTAATTGTGCCTAAATGTACACTCATTCTCTTACTCTACATTTGTCTCTTGTCTGAGGATCCCAGAATAAAACCTGGGGAGCCCATTCTTATTACCAGGGGACCGAGGGGCAAGGCACGGGCAAGTGTGAGGTCTTTTCTTGAGGAAGATGGTCTGATGCAGTGAGAAAGAAAGCAAACAGCGCTGCTCCATCCGTGTCAATGTGGGAAGGTTCTTCTGGCTGGAAGCAGTAGGGCAACCCGGGGGACGGAGCGGGTGGCCAGCACTTGTCACGGGCATTTGCATAGCAAATCTAACAGTCACTTCTGGACAACTGACATTGCTAAGTGTTTTCCAGAATGGTTGCAGGTGCGTTTGAGGACTCATAGACTTAGGCTGAGCCCCTGAGACCGAGAAGGAGCTTGTTTCAATTTCGCCCTTGAAAAAGAGAAAAAGAGTTGTTCTAGCTAAGGACAGTTCCTGATTACATCGGGACTGTTGTCGGAAACAGATGGCTTCTAATAGTCACCAGAGAGAGCACTGAGCACTGAGTGCCAGTGGAGGCTTTTGGGGAATCAATCATGACCAACTGACTTCATGTCCCTTCTTGTTTTAAAGAACTGAGTTTAGGAATGTTTTATGCAAGTTGTTGACTCATAAAATAATTAAGGTTTCTCTTAGACCAGGTGTAGAAATGGGGAAATTGCAGTGTCAGTACTAGAAGATGGAGTCTCAACTGAAGAATGACTTTAAGTTCTATGGGCTTTCAAAAAGTGTGTGAAAATTGCATGTTATGGAAAAATCTTCTGGGTCTCCCACATGGGTGCAGGGTTCCAAGGCTTTGGGCTGTCCTCTGCTGCTTCCTCAGGCTGAGAGGAGGGAACTGGATGGGAAGTGGTGAAGCTGGGGCACAAACCAGCATCCATATGGAATGCTGTTACTTTCTGGAGGATTAGCCAAATTTGGTCTCCAAATTTCTGTGAAATTTTAGAAGTACCCCTTGGTATTTAATAAGGACATGGTGTCAATATAAACAGAGCTGTGCTCTTGACTTATAAGCTTTGCCCTGGGCTGGGTTTGCCATCAGTCACACACAGGAAGATTCTGTGTGAGTAGACATGCTTATGAGAAGGCAGGTGTACCTGCAAGCAGAAGTCATATTTTGTAGCAATGCAAGTTCCACAGGAGGTCTTTGCTAATGGTTGGTGCATAGCAGCTTATCATGAGACATTTGAGTGAATAAATAAAAATAAAAAAAAAGATGAGGTTGTTTGCACACTAGAGTGCCTGCGTTAAGACCCAGTGCTGGGGCTCGGTGTGGTGGCCTAGTGGCTAGGGTCCTCGCCTTGAATGTGTCTGGATCCCATATGGGCACCAGTTCTAATCCTGGCAGCTCCACTTCCCATCCAGCTCCCTGCTTGTGGCCTGGGAAAGCAGTTGAGGACGGCCCAAAGCCTTGGGACCCTACACCCATGCGGGAGACCTGGAGGAAGTTCCTGGCTTCGGATCAGTGAAGCACCGGCCGTTGCGGTCGCTTGGGGAGTGGATCATCGGATGGAAGATCTTCCTCTCTGTTTCTCTTCTTCTCTGTCTTCCACATCTGACTTTGTAATAAAAATAAATCATTATATATAAATAGTGCCACAGCCTCTAATCCATCATCTTATGATGCATCCCTGGGATGTTGCACGAGGTGACGTCAGTAACCGGGCTCCTGCCATCCTCCTAGGAGACCGGGATGGAGTTCTGGGATGCTGGTTTTGGCCTGGTCTAGCTCCAGCTGCTGTAGATGATTGGGGCAGCAAACCAGTGGATGGAAGATTTCTCTCTGTCTAATTGCCTTTCAAATAAGATGAAAACCAAAAATTAAAAGTGTTTTAACAAATGAATAGAGGGTGGGGTGATTGAAGTTGTGTTTGGGAGGTCCATATCCCTCACCGAGTGCTTGGGTTTGAGTCCTGGCTCTGCTGCTGCTTCCGGCGTCTTGCTGAACTGCATCGTGAGAGGTAGGAAGTGATGACTTAGACAGCTAAGTTCATTCCACTGACTCAAGTTCCAGGTTCCTGGCTGCCAGCTGGCTCAACCGCAGCTGCTGTAAGGGAACCTTCAGATGAGAACTTTCTGTCTTTCAATGAGATAAAATACACCAATAAAGTAAAAGTGATTATGGACATAAGAAGAAGGAATAAAAAAATAAATTAAGTAAGTAAAAAGATGTGAACAGATTACCTAGAAGGCAGAGGAAGAAGATTAGGGAGAGAGAGAAGTGGAGAGAGGTAATATAAATTTAAAGGCAAGGTCGACAGGAAGAAACTCCAGCAACTAACTAGTGGATGCCCACCAGGAGATCACAAGGGAAACAAAGCTAAGGCTGGAAGAAATAGTGCAACAGGTACCTGAGACCATCCCAGTGTCGATGAAGAGGTCTGCGTGACACACACCGAGGCTGGAGAAGTACGTGTGAATACAACACATTTGTAGATGAACACTTGGGGATGAACTCGACACACTATAGCAAAGGCAGACCTGAAAGCCGCAGAGAGCAGCCGGCAGGCTCCACATCGAAGAACAGCAGTGACACACCGGGCCTTCTCAGCAGCAGCTGTGGATGTCTGGACCGACGTCACTCAGCCAGATCAAGCGGATCACAAGTGGAGCAGTGTGGAGACTGGAACAGGCTGTACCATGTGGGATGACGGCATGGCACGCGCACACTGATCAAATGGAAGCAAGGTCTTCCTTAGAACAAACGGATCAGCAGACAGAACAGGAAACCAGCATCCTCCTCTCAGCCTGAAACGTGCAGGTGCAGAATGCATTCGTGGTAGGCTGCGTCTCTGGAACTAAGCCAGCAGGTGCAATCGGATGCAGAATGCATTCGCGGTAGGCTGCGTCTCTAGAACTAAGCCAGCAGGTGCAATCGGATGCAGAATGCATTCGCGGTAGGCTGCGTCTCTAGAACTAAGCCAACAAGACCAGATTCTTCCCTTACTTTGCTAGATTTTTCTGTTTGATAAACAGAAGGGCACTCACGGTCTGTTTACTTAATTAAAAACCGGGGACTATCAAGCCATCTCAGTTTCTTCTGTTAATCCTTCTCTCAGGCCCGAAGGAATCGATAGCCAAGGTGACTTGGTGGCTGTCCAGGAAACCCAAAAGATATTTTAGGCGTAACAGACATCTTCACCTTCATGACTTTAATCTGCAGTCTGCATTTTGAAAACAACAACTAAGAGACAAATGGGCCAGATGAACACGAAATAACTGTTAATTTGATGTTCTCAGTCAGAATGATGAAAATACAACCTTAAAAATGAATGTCGTGGAGCCCCCACTATGGCTCACTTGGCTAATCCTCCCTGGCTTTGCACATGGGCAGTTCATATCCTGATTGCTCCATTTCCCATCCGGCTCCCTGCCTGTGGCCTGGGAAAGCCTGGAGGACGGCCCGAAGCCTTGGGACCCTGTGCCTGTGTGGGAGACCCAGAAGAAGCTCCTGGCTCCTGGCTTCGAATTGGCTCAGCTGTGGTTGTTATAGCCATTTGGGGAGTGAACCAAGGGATAGAAGATCTTTCTCTCTGTAAATATGCCTTTTTAATAAAAATAAATAAAACTTTTCAAAAAAGAAAATGAACTTGGTGCCTACAAAATTGTAAAATGGAAAACAAGAATAGAAAGACACTTCAGTGTCAGGAAAAACTTCTTAGAGAATGACTATATTCTCTTAATTATCAATATTCACAGAATAGGAAGTATTTGTTGAGTGAATAAAAGGATATAACTTATCACAGAACTTTAAAGAAATAATGCTATGAATGTAGAGAAAAACTAAATCAACAATGAAAATATTTCTTGATTGATACATTTTTGTTTTTGCTGTGATCATCAATTTTTATATTTGTATTTATATTTTATTAAATATCTGTTTAATTTTAATTTGGCTGACACATTTTGTAGGAAAGAAGTAAGGCTTGAAATAAAAATAAAACTTGGAACTTGGGCCCGGCGGCATGGCCTAGTGGCTAGCGTCCTCACCTTGAACTTGCAGGGATCCCATATGGGCGCCGGTTCTAATCCCGGCAGCTCCACTTCCCATCCAGCTCCCTGCTTGTGGCCTGGGAAAGCAGTCGAGGACGGCCCAAAGCCTTGGGACCCTGCACCCACGTGGGAGACCCGGAAGAGGTTCCTGGTTCCCGGCTTCGGCTCAGTGCAGCACCGGCCATTGTGCTCACTTGGGGAGTGAATCATCAGACGGAGGATCTTCCTCTCTGTCTCTCCTCCTCTCTGTATATCTGAATTTGTAATAAAAATAAATAAATCTTAAAAAAAACCCCTTGAAACTTGAAATATAAAAAAAGAGAAAAGGAGCATGATGGATACAACAATAATTCAAGTTAGTAACATAATAAATATTCAGATCACTAGTCATAAAAATTCAGCTCAGTCACACAATAAAAATTCAAGCAATTAGCACAATACTTCCAATTAGTAACACAACTACAATTCAGATTAGTAGCACAATTTTAAAATGCAAATCCGTAGCACAATTGAAATTCAGATCAATCACACAATGGAAATCCAGCTTGCTAACACAATCATTCAGATTAGTAACAATTAGAATCCAGATCTGCAGCCCCCTGCTAAGGAGGAATCCTCATTGATCCATCTAAAGTGACCTAAGGTGCCCACTTGCAGTGGCCAGTAGGATTCAGTCTGGTACCTGCTTGCTTTCTTTCTTTTTTTAAGGAACTATTTATCTGTATTTGAAAGGCAGAATTGTAAACACACACACACACACACACACACACACACACACACACACAGAGGGAGGCGGGGAGGCAGGGAGAGAGATGGAGGGAGGGATGGAGGGAGATCCCAAATGGCTGCCCTGGCTGGAGGCGGGCTGGATTGACCATCCAGGTCTTCCCCATGGATGGCAGGGCCCCAAGTCCCTAGACCGTCTTCTGCTGCCGTCCTAGGTGCATTAGCAGGGAGCTGGATAGGTAGTAGAGCAGCCAGGACTTGAACACTCACTCAAATCGGTTGCCAGCACTGCAGGTGGCAGATTAATCCTCAGTGCCAATATATATCCATACCACCTCCCCCTCCCTTACTCCAAAGCTTGCACTACCACAGAAAATATGGGCGAACACACAAAGCAATGATCTGACATCTTTGAAAGAAGTGGGGAATAAATTCAGGAGGGCAATGGAAGCTTGAGGAATTGATTGATGACAGGCTATCTTTCGCTTTTCCTTGGTGACCCTCGTGGAACCATGAGCAGGATGTGGGTGGCGTGAACTGGAAGAAAAGTCCACTTTTTTTTTTGCTGGACGGAGAGCCTAGGCAAGGGGGCTCTGCAAGCCCGAGAGTGAGGGATGAATCCACACATTGTCCCCCCTTGATTTTTGTTCTCCTAACCATGTTTTAAGCTGTGGCTTACATGGGGAACCACTTGGATGTTATATGGGCAGCTATGCCTGTGACAGGAACCAGGTCTTTTACACAGCGGAAGTAGCTGGAGAAAGTTCTCTTGTGTTCCAAAGACTGATTTTTCCCCTCACTTCCTTGCTCTGAATAGAGCCCCATTTGTGCAGAACTGCGTGGCACAGTGTGAGCACCTAAAACTGGGGCAGGAGCTTGCTTTTCTGGATGTAAGAACAGGAAACAGAGGAGAACATAGAACAATGGAGGAGGCAGAGATAATTCTGCCTGACAACTGAGCTGACACTGAATCTGCTGCCACAGTCAGCAAGATGGAAGTTGGGGTTTGAATGAACATAACCAGGTGGACCGACGGCTAAAAGAAGAATCAAGCCGTTAACACTCTCAGTAGGTCTCTAATCTGACCCAGAGTTTCACGCCATAACGTTCAAACCGTGCAGGATACAATATGCAGGACACAGTCTACTCCACACACACAAAGAGCCAGGGAAATCTGACCCATTCTCAAGGTCCACTGAGAATGGACCAACAGAGAACAGGAGAACCAGGAAGCTTGGTGCACAGTCCTCTGCAATTTAACAATGGGGTGGGCTGAGAACTGCATCATTAGTCTTTATGTGAACATCACAGAGTGCATTTACACCAACCTGGTGTGATAGCCTCCTATAGACCTGGGCCAGAAGCGCTAACCTGTCTCTCCTGGGCTACACACCATGCTCCTGTACTGAGTGCTGTAGGTAGCTGTAGCACACTGGTGGCCGTCTTGTGTCACATCTAAATACAGAAAAGGCCCTGGAGAAATAGGAGGGGATAGGAACATTTCAGCTTTATTACCTTATGGGACCACTATGGTATTTCCATTTCTCATTGGCCAAAGCATCATTACAGTGCAGGATTATAATGCAGACAACTTGGAGCTGAAAAATGCCACTGTCGAAGTGAAAAGGCAGTTACTGGAGGAAGTCTAGGGCCGAATACAGACTACAAAAGGATCAGTGGATCTAGGGATGGGAAACCTGATCTAATCAGGAAAGCGAGTGGCAAAGGCCAGCAGTCAGAATGCCTGAATTTCAAGTCCGGCTAACGCCCACCCTGGGAAGTAGCAGGTGGCTCAAGCAGTTGGGTCCTTGTCACCCATGTGGGAGACCCAACCTGAGTTCTTGGCTCCTAGCTGTAGCTCAGCCCCACCTCACTCAGCTATGTCAAGCATTTGTGGAGTCAACCAGCAGGTAGCAAAGTTCTTTCTCTACCTTTCAAATAAATAATTGAAAAAGAATTTTAACATCTTTGAATGGTCTTTTGTAGCAAGGTATCACACGATGTTCTGGGGAGGATCCTCTTGCAGGTGCAGAGGGCTGTCTTCTCCCTGTGTCCTGGGATGGAAGAGAAGTGAGAGCGTTCTCTGGAATTGCTTTTCGAAAGAAATCCACACCATTTGTGAAAGGTCCACCTTCTGAAACTCAAAGCACTCTGCCCCTACTATCTCATCATGCTACATTTTCAGTCCATAACAGAAAAGCTTCTGAGATGTTTGGGATTGTAAATATTCTGACATTTTCATTGGAATCTTAGAAGCAAAGTAGTGACAAAAGTAAAAAGGACCTTTAGATAAATTTGTGGTGGCCACTTTTCAAAACGATGTGTTTGTTTATTTATTATTGGAAAGGCAGATTTACAGAGAAGAGGAGAGACAGAGAAAAAGATCTATATGCTGGTTCATTCACCAAGTGACCACAATGGCCAGAGCTGAGCCCATCTGAAGCCAGAAGCCAGGAGCTTCTTCCAGGTCTCCCACACGGGTGCAGGGTTCTAAGGCTTTGGGACGTCCTCTGCTGCTTTCCTAGCCCACAAGCAGGGAGCTGGATGGGAAATGGAGCAACCAAGAATAAGGTTGCTTTCCAAGCTGGATTTCTGCGCCATCCACATCCCAGGGAAGCTGCACCCAAGAGCCCGACTTTTCAGATGCCTACAGACTCTCATCTGAAACCATGGAGGACGGAAGGCAGCGGTACATTTTGAGTTTTGTAGCCATAATTTTCTTCAGATTGGTGCGATAGTAAATCATTAGGTGAATGAAAACCAAGGTGAGCTTGTCACCGACATACTTATTCTTATAGAATCGCTAAGGGAAACTCCCCAGGCAGAGGGAGAATGGTGACTGCCGGATCCCTAGGAGTGCAAGAGCTAAAGAACGGAACAAACGGCAGATGGGAACGGGACTATTTTTGTCCCTGGAGGCATGTACAAATGTGTTTGGCTGTTGAAAACAAAGCTTGTAATATTGACTGGCAGAGTTTTTTATTATTGAAGAGATGTGTTATAATGTAGTATGCATCTCAACTTCCAGATCGAAGCTGGACTCCCAGTGAAACTGTTAGATGTATCTTGACAATGGGACAATGGACGCTCTGCCACTGTCCATGACTGTGTATGAAGAACACACTATTGTAGTAATATAGGGGAATCAGTAGGGGTGGGGAGGAGTTTTGGAGAGGGGGTAAGGGAAATCCCAGAGCCTATGGGACTATATCATAAAATAATATTAATATCAAAATGGGAAAAAAGCAATCTCACATTAGGAACGAGCCAATGGAGGCTGGAAAGGTTTATTAGTGAGTCTCTGAGTTGGAACTGAGCCCAGGTGATCCCAGATTCTTGTTCTTAACCAACTGTTCCTGATGAGTGCATGTCTAATCATTGCACTCTTATTTTGTAGCATTTGTGATTATTTTCAAGAACAAAGAAAAAACGTGTGATACCATTTCAAAAACAGCTTAATAAAAAATTGATCCATTAAAAAAATGAAGGTGAAAAACATCCATGGTTATAAATCTACATTCTGCTTATAAAATATTGGCTGTAGGTATATTGCAAAATATAAAACATCTAAATCCATGACATTTTAATATGTATCTATTATAATAAATAATATGTATGTATGTATAAAAATTATATATATGATAATGATATACATGGTCATGGATTATAAACATCTAATAAAATATATTAAAAACAATAGGGTGTGAGCTATAAAATGTAAGTATGTATTTATTTACACTGTAACCTCAGAGCAGCCACTAGAAGAATGTGTCCAGTGGTACAACTAAAAAACCTGTAGAAAAATTTAAAAGGAAAACCAAAAGTACTGGAATGATCCAGAAAACTTAGAGGGAGAAAGGTGGGAACAAGAAGCAAAAGAATGACTAGAGAACAGAATGGTAGACATTTCTTTTTAAACATTTCTTATTAAATTAACAAAAATGAATTCTTAGGCCGTCTTTGTTTTCCCAGGCCACAAACAGGGAGCTGGATGGGAAGTGGGGGATTAGAACCAGTGCTCATATGGGATCCAAGGAAGCACAAGTTGAGGACTTTAGCTGCTAGGCTATCGTGCCAGGCGCCGAAATGGTAGACCTTTCTAACCAGATTAGTGATAGCACGAGACACAGATTGTACCAATCAAAGGTCAGATATCACCAGTGGAAGCAAAAACTTAATCATCGACAGAGTACAAGAATCCAGTTTTTTAATATTGCATCTTCATTTTAATGTAAAAGGGTAAAACTCTGAGTGCAAGCTGACAGGAGTCTCCTGTGGCTACATAAATATTCATTCAAAGTAGACTTCAGAGCGCAAATAGGCGAAACAATGATAAATGGTTAATTCGCCAAAGAAACACGACTGTCTGAATATGGGATGTGTCTTGGCTTCAAACTACTTGGAACAAACATGGATGGAATTGGGTGTAGATACAATCCTTAGTTACACGTGGACATACAAACATTCCTGTACGTAACTGACGGAGCAGTGACAGATCAAGAATGTGAGCAGCTGGAGTGATTACGCACCTATTTGGATTAAGTAACATTTGTAAAACATCCTCACTACAGCGAAATACATATTGTTTACAAATTCCTACAGAGCATGAACCAAGGTAGACCACAGTCTGTGCTAAAACAGTCTGTGTGGAACACACAGAGTTTAAAAGATCATACATTATTAGAAACCTGGTCTCTGATTACAACAGAATGAAAACAGAAATCAATAATGGGAAAATCTCTATAAAATCCTCTGATTGAGCTCAGCGCAGTAGCCTAGCAGCTGAAGTCCTGGCCTTGCATGCCAGGGATCCCATATGGGCTCCGGTTCTGATCCCATGGCCCTGCTTCCCATCCAGCTCCCTGCTTGTGGCCTGGGAAGGCGGTGGAGGATGCCCCAGGGCCCTGGGACTCTGCGCCTGCTTTCAAGACCTGGAGGAGACTCCTGGCTCCTAGCTTCAGATGGGCTTAGCTCTGGCTATTGCGGTCATTTGGGAGTGAATCAATGCACAGAAGATCTTCCTCTCTGTCTCTCCTCCTCTCCATATATCTGAGTTTCCAATAAAAAATAAAATAAATATTTTTCAAAAAAATCCTCTGATAATAAAAATTACACACAACCTGCTAGTCAAAGAGGAAGTAATAGAGAATTTAGAACATGTTTTTGCCCTGAGTGAAAAGAAAAAAAAAAAACCCAAAATCTGTGGGATTCATCTGAAGCTGTAATTGAGGGTCTTTTATGGTATTAAGGAAGAAAGGAAAGTCTGAAATTTATAACTGCCTTAAAAAACTGTATGAACAATTTAAACCAAAAGATTATAGGAAGGAAAATATACACTGTCTGTAATTTTGCGGGAAAGCAACGGAATCAGAATGGTTAAAACAGGTTTGAATAAAGAATAAAGCGGCAAGAGCCAGTCTACCCAATTTCAATATTATCTACATGATTATGGCACTAACAGAGGGCCAGACACATCAATTACTAGGACACAGACACAATACTAGGAAACAGACCCACTCAGTGTCTCTTGACAAAGGTGTGCAAGCGAGTCCAGGAAGGACCGCCTTTTCTGGAAATGGCTCTGGGATAAATGGGTCATGGTTTTAAATGTGAAGTGGAAACAGTACAATCCACAAACAGAAGAGTTGGTAAGCTCAAACGCCAGCTCAAGGCGTGCTCGGTTCAGGGAGCTCTCCAAGACTGCAGACTGCAGGCATGCAGGGCAGAAGGTGTCAGCACAAGGAGACATGGGGACATTTCCTTCTCTGTTCTACACACCCAGGGCCGCAGCCCCAGGGGACTCCTGCACCGGGCAGAGTGAAGCACCAAGGAACCACCTGCACTGCTTTGACGAACAGGGGTGCTTGGCGGGCAGGGCCTGCAGAGTGGTATGGTGGGTACTTGGCTCAGCTGCCTGAGGCAGCATCGTGGAGACATCTCTTTGATATGGTGAACACAGAGGTCAGCAGGTTCGGAGTTGGGTGCACTGCTGTCCATGATGCGGGGGAGCCTGCTCCAGCCAGCGGGAGGCCTCAGAGACCACACTGCCCGAACACAGACATGATGAATCGCCAGCTGTCCCGTTTGTGTGAGCCAATTCCTGAAAAATCTCTCTCTACCTCTCACCACCTCTACACGCCCATGTTGGCAGTTCTCCAGAGGGTGCTAGGTCATTCTTTGGGTGGAGAAATCTGGGGGCTTAGAAATCCCACATGTCTTTGCTCAGGAAACTCTTCAATTCTGCTTAACAGGGTCTGACAGCCCAGAAGCCTGCTGTTCACCCCTTACCTGGCGTGGCAGGGTCATGTGGGGGAGATAGCATCCCTTTTGATGATTCCTGGCAGGTGCGGCTCCAAGGAGGAAATGCCTGTATTTTCTCCCATTAAAAATAAAAATAAAAACAAACAAAAAAACACAACTGTTTCTGTTTTCCTTGATGTTCTGATAGCTGTAAAATGACAATATTTTGAAAAAAGGACTATATCAAAAGGAAGATAATAAATTCTTTCTAAAGATTGATGTATCTATTTGAAAGGCAAAGTTGCAGAGAGAGAGACAGAGAGAGAGATCTCATTCATCCACTGATTCATTTCGCAGGGTGAAGGCAAGAACCTGGAACTCGATGTGGATTTGTGGCAGGGGTCCAAGAGCTTGGACAGTGGTCTGCTGCTTTTCCAGGGACATTAGCAAGCAGTTAGATCGGAAGTGGAGCAGCTGGGACTTGAACCACCCAGCGTGGGAGACAGAGGCTTTATCTGACACAAGCGCAACGCAGGACCGACTTGCCCCTCTGGTCCTTTGGTGCCTGGATGTGTTTTCATGCCAGCCTTGGTCAGACAGCCTTAAGGTGCACAGGGTCTGCACGACCCTTGCCCACCCCTGCCTAAAACCTTGATTCAGGAACTCAAGGGGTCATGAACTGAACCGTGTACAAATGCTTTCCTAAACTCTTAAAATACTCTCCTACTACTGTGGCCTTTTAGAAGACCGTAAAGGCAATGGAGATGTGAAGTGAGTTCCCAGCCTAACAGAATTGATGTCTTTATACGAAGAGAGAGACCAGAGCAGGGCCCCTTCGCTGTGTCTGTCTCTGTGTGTCTCTCTTTGTCTCTTGCTGTCTTGGTCTGTCTCTGTTCCTGTCTGTCTGTCTGTCTCTGTCTTTCATGCTTGTCTATTTCTGTCTCTTTCTTTGTCTCTCCCTGTCTCTCTCTCTCTGTCTCTCTCTCTCTCTCTCTGTTGCTGTTAGTCTCTCTCTGTATCTCTGACTCTCTCTCACTCTCTGGCTGCTGAGCAGAAGACAAGCCCAAGTGAGGCCATGGCCACCTACACGCCAGGAGAGAGCCTCACTAGGAGCCACCTTGATCTTGATCTTGGACTTCTGGCCTCCAGACCCACTGCTGTGTCAGTCACTGGTCAGTGGTGCTTTGCGGTGGCCTCCTCTGGGGGCATGAGAGTTTGACACTAGGTTAGAGCCAGACCAACCGGTCCTTCCCCCAGGTGTGTCTCCTCGGTCACTGAGAAGCCTTCCCACGGTGGCACTGGTTCCGTTGCTTCCTTCCGTGCACTGATTCCTTCAGCTCACACCTTAATCCCCGTGCTGCCTGCCAAGGCCAGCCACCTTGCAGGTAGAATCAGGCCTGCAGATCTGTGGGGAGATCATGCCGGATCAGATAGGTGTGGATCCTGTCGGATCACATGGGCCCTTGAGGGTGAAAAAGGCCAGGTGTGTGGGATGCAGTCTGCTGTCCCAGCTGGAAGGAGGACAGGCCATGAGCCAGCAAAGGCTGGCTTCTCAGATGTCGGGAAGAGCTTGGCCACCAGCCAGCAAAGAACAAGAAGTTTGTTCCCACAGCCCCACACACCTGAACTTGCCCTGTGAGCCTGAGATGCCCTGCGGACGCAGGCCCCCAGCCCTTGGCCAATGTGACAATGGCGCCCTGATTTGGGCCACTAAAAATTTACAGCAGCACATGGCCGATCGCAAGAACTGCAGATAATCCTGCTGTTTGAAGCCAATCAGCTGGCAGTGTTGCTAGTCTCCGCTGGGAGTGAGTGCCAGGACCCCCACAGATGCCCCACAGCCCCTTCTGGAAAAGTGTCATGTTTGCATCTCTGGTGTTTTGTGGCTCATCTCTAGATGACTTATGGGACCCAGAGCCATGCAAATCTATATACACAGTTCCGTGGTACTGCGTAAGGAATTAAGACCAGAAACCAAGTCTGCATGCATTCATGGCAGACATAGCACGATGCTCAATTGTTTCCTGCCTGCAGTTGGCTGAATCTACAGGTTCAGGTGTGGACGTGGAGGCTGACCGGGCCTGCCCGCCCTGCATGTCCCCAGGTCTGCATGCCTGTGCACACACTCATCGCAGCCACCACTCTCCGCTTCTCTCCATTTCCCCGCTTGGTTAAGGACACTGCCCAGCCCTTTCCCCCAGCAAGTACTGCCTGCCCTCCTCTCTGCTCCTGCCACTCTGACTTAATGGCAGGTGGCCTTGACCCTCGCCCAGGTGTAATGGGCTGCCAGCCCAATGTTCAGGGAGACACTGTGCTGTAGCAGACTGCAATGTCCCCTGCACAGGGCTGCCAGGCGCTTCCCGTGGAGCCGCAGGGCCTTGTAAACTGCTCTTAGTCACTGAAGCAGCATCGCTTGGGAACAAGGACGCCACGGCCACGTTTCTCTCTCCTGTTCTGTGGCCCATCTGGGAAGTCCCCATGGAGGGCTTTGGGGAAGGGGGTGGTTGGTTTCGTGATGTGATAACCAGAGATTGTGTCTTTCTTTTCTCTTTATCTTGGCATGTAATCCCCAAATACACCTAAGGCAGAACTGGGAGGAAAGCTGGCTCCAGAGATACGGTTGTCTGAGCTGGTCCATCCTTGTTTTATGGGTTGGCTGGTGGTTTGTCATGGGTTAGCCTAGGGCAAATTCAGATTAAAATTTCCCATGAGGCCTCCTTGTCTTTGGTCTTGGCAGTGTGATGCTATCTGGCTTGTCATTTGCTGTTTGCTCAAAGAGGCTTTACAGTTTCATTGTGTCCCAGTTAATCTTTTTCTCTTGAAGCTTATCTTTTTGGCCCATTTTTATGAACTTTTAAAAAAAGTATTTAATTATTTATTCGAGGGGCAAAGCAAGAGAGAGAAAGAGAGAGAGACAGAGGACTTGCACCTGCTGGTTCACTGGCCAAATGACCTTAACAGACTGAAACCAGGAGGCAGGACCTCTGAACTGCATCAGGAGCCCACTGATTTCCTCCCCTGAGAAGAGGAAACAGAGTTGGAAGTGGCATCACCAAGACTCAAACTCATGCTCGGTATGGTTTGCTGATGTTGCAAGGGGCAGCTTATCCCACTGTGCCCCTTCTGTTCATCTTTAGCATGTCAGAGGAGAGCAACCCTGCTCACCTCTTGATCTGTGGCAGACAGCTTCCAGAGCTGTGAGGTCCCAGTCACGGCTCTGGTCATGGCCACTGAGTTGGCACATAGCTATGTCTATGGCTTTGTTCAGGGTTTCCCTTCAGGTTTCTGTGACTGTAGACCCATCTCCCGAGGGCTGGCCGGAGGAAAAGCTGGGCTCTGAGCTGATGTAGGGAACCCAAGGCCAAGGCCCAGTAATGACCAGAGACAGGATGGCGTCACGGAGGAGTCAGAGGGAGCTCCTTGTTCCGAGGGCTTGAAGATCTCTACATGTGGACAGCAGACAGACGGGAGCCGAGGATCCTAGAACCCGTGGGAGGGGAACTGGTTGCCCAAATGGCTGCCTCTGTGTGGCCTGCCCTGCTGGCTAGGAGCTGAGGCTGGCTGGCTGGGCACCTGGGAGAGGACTCACTGGAGTATGGAGCTGTGATTCTCAGATCCTCTTTCTGCTTGCATTGGGAGCCCTCCCAGGCAGACATGCTGCTCCCACCTGGACCAGTATGAACAAAACAGCCTACAACTATCAAGTTTTGTACTGCAGCTGTGCTTCCTGCTGGTTTGCTGGAAGAACTGACCAAGAGGGATTTGTGGCAGGATCTGTCGACCCTTTGGCTTCATCAGGAGCGGGCAAACTGGGGCCAGGGCTCAGAGTGACTTCAGAGGACAGCCGGGAATACAGCCAATTCCTTTAACCATTCTTTGACCATCTGCAATTTCAGTTACGGGTAGTCTGAAAACATGACCTGAAACATTCCAGAAATAAGTCATACAATTTAAATAACTGATTACAATACATTATGTGCACTGTTCTATGTCCTCATTATTGTTTATATCTTTATGTGTCTAATTGATTCATTTTTGCAAGGGTTTGTTTATTTGAAAGGCAGAGAAACGGAGATGGAGGGAGATTCTCTCTCGCTCACACACAAACACACATTGAGAGAGAGAGAGAGAGAGAGAGAGAGAGAGAGAGAGAGAGAGATTCAGTGCCCACCAAACAACACTGAGGTTCTCTTACCACAGTCATAGGAGCAGCTGCTTCCTGTCCTGAGAGCTTGGGGACCTCACAGTGGCTCCACTAAAGTGTGCCAATAAAAACGTTCATGTTGTTCGGAAGGCCTTAATGAACTTCCTCATTTGAGTGTTTGTAAACTTGAATGTTGGTTTGCCAGATGGGGCTCTGATCAAGGCAGAAATGAAGGCGTGTCATAGTTCATTCTTCATTTCTCTTGGATGTTTCCTCCTTTAGAACAGGATTATCCAGGCCTGGTGTGGTAGCCTAGTGGCTAAATTCCTCACCTAGCTTGTCCTGGGATCCCATATGGGCATCAGTTCGTGTCTTGACTGCTTCACTTCCCATCCAGCTCGCTGCCTGTGGCCTGGGAAAGAAGTAGAGGACGGCCCAAAGCCTTGGGACCCTGCAGCTGTGTGGGAGACCCAGAAGAAGCTCCTGGCTCTTGGTTTCAGATCAGCTCAGCTCAGCTCCGGCCGTTGTTGCCACTTGGTGAGTGAACCAGCAGATGGAAGAACTTTCTCTCTATAAATCTGATTTATTAAAACATAGATTTATTAAAAACATAAATGAATCTTAACAAGTAATGATAATAATAATTTTAAAAAAGAGAAAGAGATCACTCAACTCAGGGTTCTCGGAATTTTGATGCTGTGTATTCTCTGAAAAACACGTGTGATTTCCCTGAAGTTTTGAAAAGGTCTGATTTCTCCAATGCTTTCTTAACACATAAAACTCACAATAGAGGCTTGGCGAAGGCTGGCCTCCGCATTCTATGGACGCTGCATTATGTTTTGTCTTTTTTTTTTTTTTTCCTTAAAGGATTTTTTGAGGCTGACATTGTGGTGCGATGAGGTAACCTGCTGCCTGTGGTGCCAGCTGGTTCAGGTCCCGGCTGCTCAACTTTCAATCGAGCTTGCTGCTAAGAGAAAACAGTAGAAATTGGTCCAAATGCCGGGACCCAGGCCACCCAACTGGGAGACCCTGATGGAGTTCTAGGCTCCTGGCTTGGGCCTGGCCCCACCCTGGCTGTTGGGTGGAGGGGGAGAGATTTTTGTAAATGCTGCCTTACAGCACACAAACCAAGCCAGGCCTGAAAAGGTTGCACTGTTGAGTCCTAGAGGGAGGAGGAGAGTTTGGACTGACCGCAGGACATCTCTCACCACCATGGAGAGGACCTTGACACCTCCTCCAGTTTTGTGCCTCTTCCATCCCTACTTGGTCTCTAATTAGCTTCCTTGCTGCATGTCTCCCTACTTCTTGATGTCTTGCCTCTTACGCAATTAGGATAATTAGCTCCTGTCTCTCCTCCAAAGCGATTGCACCTGCTGCCAGTCAGGGGCTGACGGTGGGTTTGTGGGTTTCTGCCTTGGAGAGCAATCAGTGCCAACTACAGCTCAGTGCAGTGGGCAGCACTGGAAGCCTCCTGCTGGCCCCCTCGCTTTTCAGATCACTGCATTTAGGACAAAGACTGGGAAACATACACACACTCACTCTCACTCTTATTCTCTCTCACACACATGCACCTTCAAGTTGCTTCTATTTGTAAGCAGGTTGCTTTTTTCGGATCAGTTACCCCACGTCTCTGTGGCTTAGTATTTATTTTGCTGTCAAATGGGACCACAATAGAACGTAGCTCAGCAAATTCTGGTGGGGAAGGAATGAACTCCACAACTGTCAGAATTTAGGAACATGACTGACATAGAGATCTAATGATGATCTTAGTAATTTTAGTTCTTAGTAATTTTAGTGAGATTTCTAAATTAACTTTATTTCCAAAATAAAACCAATAATGTAGCAGGATGTGACAATGTTGTTGCTGGGACTTCTCACTCTATTGAGTTGATCATAAGTGGTACTGCAGTGGACACAAGCAACCACCAAAGGGCCTGAGCAGCATCCCAGGAGACTGCAGAGGCCGGCTGTGGTCCCCAGCTCCTGGGGACCAAGTGACCACAGCTAACACAAAGCTTGCTGCCCACTCTGTGTGGATGTGGAACAACGAGACAACGAGAAGCCACAGGCTGTCAGTCAGCTGGGATCCTGCCCACTCTATTTGATGCCACAGCAACCTGAAGGAGGCAGTGCATGTAGCAGGTGCTCCTAAAGCTGGCGCTTCAGAGGATGAAAGCAGGTGGTTTGCAGGAGCTCCCCTTGGCTTTGACCATGTGTGGTCCTGCTTTGATTGGGCAGTGATAGGGACCAGCGTGTTTCCTTTGGAATGGTGAAGGTGGGCTCCAATCTGTCTGGGTCTGGGGGAAGACTGGGCATTGCTCTTTCTGATAGAGACCCTACGATGCTAGCGATAGCAGAAGAATTTTGAGGCTTGCTACAGGGAGATCTGCAAGAGTTCTGGAAACAGAAGTCAGCATTGAGATACTGGCCACAAGGCCACAGCGCTGCCCCTTTAGTGTCACAGAGGAATCAAACTAGGAGACATTGGGACCGAGTGAATGTCTGGGTCAGACACTGCTAGGGAAGGGGCTTGTGTCCATTAAGGCAGGTTCAGCCCTTGCCTGTGGACCCGCTGAGCAGAAAAGGCAGGCACTGAAAGAAGCAAAACCCTGAGCTGTTTACTATTTTCCCCAAGGAAACTCGGGTGCCTCAGGAGCCCCTCAACTTTGGGTGGGACATTTCTCTGTGCTTATACCCACTATGCAGGTGGGGAAACTGAGGAATGGGGCCAGCTTGTAGAGTCAGGAGGTGACAGAACCAGGCTGCTGTGGGGCTGGAAGGATGTGCCTAACCCACCCCCCATCCCCTCCTTGGCTGGGTGCCTGGGTCCTGAATCCCTGTGGGTCTCTATTTCCACAGACCTTATATTCGCCTTCCGATAAGACACTCCAGGACTCTGGGAGGTTCTGGGAGTTCAATCTGGCCAGTGCCCTTGGGTTTTCTATATGCTGTGAAATGGCCTTATTCTGGAATAATCCAGAAAGCTTTTAAAAAAATATTTATTTTATTTTTATTGGCAAGTCAGATATACAGAGAGGAGAAGAAGGGAGAGAAAGATCTTCCATCTGCTGATTCACTACTCAATGGCCAGAGCTGAGTTGATCTGAAGCCAGGATCCTGGAGCCCCTTCCGGGTCTCTCACAAGGGTGCAGGGTCCCAAGGCTTGGGGGTCATCCTTGACTGCTTTCTCAGGCCACAAGCAGGGAGCTGGATGGGAAGTGGAACAGCCTGGATATGAACCAATGCACATACGGGATTCTGCTGCATTCAAGTGAAGGAATGTAGCCACTAGGCTACCATGCTGAGTCCCAGAAAACTTTTTTTTTAAGTGTGGTAAGTGAAATAGGAAATCAAGGGTTGGTCTTGTGGTACAGTGGACCAAACCAGTGTGTGCAATACCAGCATCCCAAAGGAGAGGCAGTTTAAGTCCTGGGTGCTTCACTTCCCATCAGCTCCCTGCTAATGCTCCTGGGAAAGCAGCAGAGGGTTACTCAAGTGCTCTGGCCCTGGCCGCCCCTGCAGGAGACTTATGGAGTTCTTGGTTCCTGGCATCGGTCTGGCCCAGCCCCAGACCTGTGGCCACGTGGGGAGTGACCCAGCGGAAGAGGCAGCTCTGCTTCTCCCTCTTTCTGTCTTTCAAGTAAATCCATCAATCCTTCTGATGCAAGTTTGTGTGCTGAACATGGTGCATTTCCCCAGACCTCAGACCTGGAGCAGGGAAAGGGGGGACTCCGATGTTGTCCCAGGGCAGCCGGGAACCATTCAAAGGCAGAACCCTTCGCTGACCTGACCCGTTACTGAGCAGTGTGGACTTTCCTTTCTGGTCCCAGTCTGAACATGCATCCCTTTGGTTCTCCGGGCAGTGGAGTCCTGATGTGGCAGAGTCAGGCAGGAGCCAGGCAGGAAGATCAGGGAGGAATAGGTGAGCTAGAGATCCTGCCAATCTTGCAAAGTAACTGCACCCTCTTGCCTCTCAAATCCGGCATGCCCACAGGCATTGAATCCAGTGCCTGGAAGGAGCAGATGGTTATCCGTCTGGGTGTGAAACTCCACGTGGAGCCACCATGAAATCCCCAGAAAGCCTGACGCACACTGAACCCCATCCTGTTGCATGTTCAATTAGGGCACCATCCCCTGTCTCATCAATGACTGGTAACTTGGATGGGCTCTTGCTCTTGGCTTTGCCTATGAATCCTTACCTGGTCTCCCTGTCTCTCTGCACAGGCAGCCTCTGGCCCACATGCAACAGGGACCTCTTCGTGGGGGTGGCCCCTAATCATGAACAAATAGATAGGCTCTCTCTCTTTTTCAAATAAATACTTCTCCCACTTGTGCACTGTATTCATGCCTCTACTTTGAATTCTTATCTCTGGCAAAGTAGGAACAAGAGATACTTAGACCCATGAAAGTTCCATCCACTCATGGGCAAGAGGTGACACCTCATCCCCAATTCATATGATAATACTGGCCACCACTTTGTGTCTCTGTATGACTCACAACTGCTGTGGTCTGACTACCCCACCCTACCATGGCTGAACTGCTCTACCCATGTTTCCTACAGTCCTGTGACAGCCCAGACCAGATGGGGACAGGCCACCCTGTTTGTGAGGGGAAGGGCACCAGCCTTCATGGACAGGCTATTCCTTGGACTCCACCCCATTGCTTGTGCGCACACACCCACACCGCATTCTACCTGGCTTCCTGTGCTTCTTGGTTGCTAAGCCCTGCACTGTGCTCCATCACCCAGCTTTGTTGAACATTTCTGAAAACTGCTGTGGGCCTTGACACACCCTCCAGAACTATGTTAATTAGTAGAACAGTAATCACTTCTCTAGGTTTGGGTCAGGCTCCCTGGGATTCAGTTGGGTCCATTCAGTTTCTTTCTTTCTTTCAATTAATGCATTTGAAATGTGGAGGGAGAAAGAGAGAGGAGAGAGAGAGGATGTGGAGCAAGCTCTCAGCCTCTGACTTTACTTCCCAGTAACAGGGACTGGGACTAGCCCAACCTGGGAGCCACGACCTCAGTCCAGGCTCCCCACATGCATGGCAGGGACCCCATCTCTTGAACCGTCACCTGCTGCTTCTCAGGGTCTGCGGTAGCAGGAAGCTGCAGGTCAAAAATCTGCCCTGTCCGCCCCCCGCAGGCTGATGGGAACATGCATGTCCTAACAGGTGTCTTCAGAGTAAGGCCAAACACCTGCTCACCCACTATGGCTCTGGAATCAGTTCTGGCAGCAGTTGGAACTTGGCTGAGATGAGTCAACAGCCCTGTTCCCTGCCCCCACTGTGACCATCAGACTGGGCCAAGAGGGCAAGGGAAGGAACAGTTGATATCTTTGGTTGCCATAAATATGCCCTACTTTCTCTTGAACCCCAGCTGCTGCAACATAGACGCCATCTGGTCAGCCCTGGCCTGATTCACTCAGTCACCAGGGCTTGAACGTCTGCTCTGCGCCAGGCTGAGGCCTTTGCTGGGATGTGCAGGGGTGGGAAGACAGTGCAAACAGGTGACCAGGGCAATGGCAGGGAGCAGCCCTGAGCCTGTGGTGAAGGCACCAGGTGCAAGAACACATGTGCTTTGGGCATTCGCCAGGAAGAAGTAGGAAGGACATCTAGGCAAAGTCAGGGATTGTCCTGCAGTACCTGGCAGAGGGGCAGGTGTGTAGGGAGGAAGCAACAAGAAGCATACTGGTCCCGAGACTGGCACGAGTGAGGCCAGTGGCACAGGGAGGCTGGCGGGAGACCGCTGGGCAGAGCCTTCGCAGGTGGTGTGGCCTCTGCTGCTTGGGGAGTGTACCTGCCCGAGCAATGGCTAGTGATGACTGGAGCAGATCAGCTCAGCCAGGGGTGAACCTGCTCCCCATCAGACACTCGGCAAGTCTGGATATCACAACTCGTGTATGTGTGTGTGTGTGTGTGTGTGTGTGTGTGTGTGTGTAAGAACACCGTTTGGGTTGCAGGGCATTCTGTTGGGCATTGAGTGGCACCAGGTGGCGGTGGAGACCCATGCCGAAGTGGCATGACTGAAGGATTTTTGGAGCATGGTCCAGCACCCACCTCCACGGTGGCAAGGACACAGGTGACTGCAGCGGGAGCCTCTCTGCAACCTCAGAGCCTTGGACTGTGAGCTACTGCTACGGTAACACCTTTCCTGACAGCGTCTGTAAACGCATGGCCACAGCTAGCTCATCTCAGTTGCGCCTGACTGAAGTAACCTCCTCTCCACAATGAATCTCTTTGTTTAGTTCCTGCATCGTCCTTGCTTGTCTGTTACAACAAACAAAACCAAGCAAACAAAAATTACCAACTTGATGTCACAGTTTCTCAAGTGGTCAGAGAAAGTACTGTGGCCTTTCACTCAGCTTAGATGCCTGGGGCTGGTATGGGTCCCACGTGCCCCGAGGAGCCCGGGACAGGGGCCTGGGGCAGGGCAGCCTTAACCCCCTGGCTCTCTAAGCTGGCCCGAGTTCCCCTAGTGGCCGCCAAGCCGCATTGCCCTGGCAGTGAGTGAACCACGCCCATCTGGTTACCCCAGGAAACGGCAGCTGTGAGCAGCGTTTGCAGAAGCGCGTGGGTGTTTAATGAAGGGTTGGTGATGGTGTCCCACTGGTACCCTGTTCCAGCTCACGCAAGACGCTCTGCAGGCACCCCCACCCCCAGTCCACAGCTCGCCGGCTTCCCAGGTGCTTCCTCGTTGGACTCCGGCACGCTCAAAGGCAGGGAGGGGTACCCTCACCCCACGCCTGAGCTGGCAGCAAGGCTGCCGTGGGGTAACAGGCACTGGCGCTCAGCCGGGGCATTGGGAGACTGGAGACTGGAGACTGCTGCGAACAAAGCCGTGTGGAGCAGGAGTCCCGCGCACTGGGAATTTCTGGAGCTTTCCTGGAGATTTCACCGGCCACGCAGGGTTGCACCCCACGGAATTAGACATGTCCTCGATTCCTAAAAAGCACAAATGTATATATATAATTTTTTGCGCTCAAAGCTACCTAATTATAGGACTGTTTTCCCTGTTGGGGGCGAGGGCGATTCTACCACGCACCCTCCTCTGCTGCTCCACCCCCAAGCCCCCGCCCTGCCGCTGCACTCTAGTGCATGTGTAATGCAACGCTGCCTTGGTTTCCCCATTTGCACAGTGGGAATGCTCATGGGACCTTCTTGGCTGGGTGGCCATAAGGAATTAAGCAGCCCTCAGGAACCTGCAAAGCCCGGTTATCTGACCTTGACTCCTGGCTCAACCAAAGCTTTCGCTAGGAATACTGCAGCCCTTCTAGAAGAGGTGAGGTGCGCTGGTGGGGCAGACAGGAGCCAGGTTTTCCCCCCGAGGCCTGGGTAGGGAAAGGCGGTGCGGGGTGGGGTAAGCTGAAGAGTGTAGGACCCCCGGAGCTTTCTCTGCGCTGCTCTCAAAGTTCACCGGGAGTGGAGGGACCATCTTCTGAGTGGGTGGATGGACACATGCAAACGGCACATGGGGACAGATGCGCTTACCCCAGGTGGGAGTCGTTGCAGGAGGGCTCCAGCCTCCCCCAGACTCCCGGTACCGTGGGTCTCGAGCCGGGCTTGGGGCGCCGCCCCCGGCCGAGCTCTGCAGAGCCCTGGTCCTCCGCCCTCCGCCTGCGCCTCACCTATCAGATTCCTCGTGCGCAGCGCGCGCCGCTCCTCCCACCTCCTAAATGCGGAGTGAGCCTAGAGGTTCCAGGGCCTGGACCCAAGCCTCGGTGCACCCGAGCGCATCCCGTGCCCCGGCCGGGGGAGAGGGGATGCGCCTCTGAAGCCCACCGCGGCCTTCAGCGCAGCCGGGGTGCCCTGGGGATGCCGCGCGCTCACGGTAAGGCCGCACGGGGTGCGGGGCAGGAGGGGGCGGCGCGGGGCGGGTGAGCGTCGCGTCCTACAGACAGTGCGAGAGGCGGAGGCGCGGGCGCGCACTCTGGGTCCCCCCACCCCCTTTTTGAAATAAAAGAACCAGATTTCAACCAACTTGGAGCAACCGTGTACTCCTGCGCAAAAGTCTTGGCCCGACTCCGCGGGCACGCCAGGGAAGTTGTGTTACTGGGTGGGCGCCGGGCGTCTGAGAGGATTGTCACCGCGATTAGGAAAAACAACAATAGCAAAAATGAAATCCGGCTCCTCACAGCAGTTGGCAGGGCAACTCCTCCGAGTGGCGGTACAGGGGTCAGGCGGGCGAGCTCTTGATGAATATCTCCTGCCCAGGAGTGACATCCCGGGCTCGGACGCTGTGGTGAGGACTGACCTGAGTCTGGTCCCGGTCATTACTGAATGCAGCCAGGTGCTTTAAGATTTTAGAAAAATTAACATTTAAAAAATACTATCAAAATCCGTGTGTAGGTGTAGAAGTCATGCGTGTGATGAACACTGCAGTAAATATTTTTGCTTGAGTGAAATGACCCATTTCCTTAACGTTTTTCTGTTCCCCTTTCTTTTTCTTTTAGGTTTCTAACTTTATAGAAAGGGAGGGTGGTAAGTTACAGTTTCTAAATAATAATACAAAAATCAAATCCGTGGCCATCAGATGCTGTAGAGTTGTGTTTCCCCCCGACTTTATGTCGATACCACCGTTAGCTTGCCCTCCCATCTCTGCATCTCCCACATCTGCTCTTTCTGTTCTTGGGGGGCCGCCCCTTTCCCCGACAGGGCGAGTGCATGCAGATTTTGCTGGTCATTGTGCGTATTAAGTCAGCGCTGTGGTTCTGCGTATGATCCCTCTTGGTGGCATTTCCTCTTCACAGCTGGTGCGAGTCATATGCCAGCTTGGCTTTCAGCCGCATGAAGTTTCAAGCTTTCTTTCAAGAAGTGGCTGCTGTCTATCAATATCAGTTTTCCATCTTGAATTTTTTCCCCTTCTCTTCTCATATCGAATCATTTTACATAGATTTTCCTTAATACCAATTAACAGTCGCAGTCTGCTGTGTTCAAGGGGGAGCGCCTTGTGGGGTGCCTTGGTCCCAGAAGTGCACGTGGGAAGGCAAAATACATTTCCAGGGTTGCGGCCTCCAGGAGTAGACAAGGGATCTTGTTGTGTTGGCAAAGGCTGTTCCAGACAGAGGTGTCCTTTCGCTTAGAGGCGACAAAGACTACCTTTAATATTTGATGCTGTGAGATTCTGTGTCCTTCCCGTGGCCAGGTGTCCTCCTGTGGCTACCAGCCCCCATCCTTTTCTGCAAGGGACGCCAGAGGGCAGCTCTGCGTCTCAGATCCTAACCCTGTGCAGGCCAATGGCCGCTGCAGGCTCAGGCTGCAAGGGTTCCAGGGGCTCTCTCATCTCCTTCCTGGAGTGCGTGGGATGGCTTTGGGCTCCGAGCCTGGGGCGCTGGTGTCGTGTCCCAGGGGAGCCTCCCTGGCCTCCCTGGATGCTTGTTCCTTGCACAGGGCTTGTGAGCAGATTTTTCCTTTTTTTTTTTTTTTGCCAGGATTGCATCATGGGTGTTGAGTCTTGTCTCCACAGGCCTTGAAAGCTGCCCGGCCCTTAACATTGGGATGCTGCCTAGGATGGGTCTGTTCCTTGACCCTGATAGACTGCCTCCCGCTGCCTCCGGCCAAGAGCTGACAGTCCGTCTCCTGGCTCTGCCCCACACGGATGTGCATAGATGAGCACAGGTGTGCAGCCTCATAGAAGTGTGAGTTCTACTGGCCTTTCGTTTGCTTCTTGCTGCGGTTCCTACCTGCTCTTCTTTTTATTTTGATTCAAGGAGAGGACTCTGACAAGCTCTATGCTTGGCCCTCTGCTGTGTTTACACTTTCCTTAGCTGACGTCAGAGGTGGCAGTACCTTGCCTTGTCTTGGCCTGTGACAGCAGAGAGCTTTTGGGCCTGTGTCTGAAGAGCCCAGCTGAAGGACTGAGGATGGTGAGGTAGGAAGTTGACAGACAGAATTAGGAGAGGGAAGTACTACAGCCAGGACTTTTCCGCATTTTTTTTGTTTAGAAACTTACAATGCTATGAATTTTGTGTGTGTGTGTTTGTCTCAATGTAATTTTTTTATTGCATTTCATTTTCTGAGATTGTTTCACAGGCTCTGATGTTCTCCCATCCCCTCCCCGTACCCTCCCCTCATGGTGGATCCTCCACCTTATTGCAGGATTACAGTTCAGATTCAGTCTTGTTTCTTTCATTGCACGCATGTGCCATGCATAGAGTCCAGCAACTTATTGTCCAGATCAATTCAACAGTTTCTTGGGGAGACCATCTCTGGTCTAAAGGCAGAGCTGGCAGAATATCGTCCCAACCAATTAAAAGCCATAATATAACATCAGCAACAGTTTACAACATTATGGAGTTAATTGTCATGGTATTGAGTGACTGATATGTTAGAAAATGCAGGTTCTTAACCACATCCTGTGACTACATTAACATTTCAATTTTAGTTTATATATAGCCAGTTTCTATCCACCTTCAAATAACTGTAGGATACTATTCAGCTGTCTCGTGTCTATTTTCATTTTTGTATTTAGCAGTTTATTGTATTGAAGCATAATTTTTACTGAACTTGGCAGATTTTAGGATAGTCTAAACTGGCTTATAGCTTTGACAAGGCATATGTCACCAGTTGAGGCATAGAGCAATTTTAGGAGGGCTGTGCAGAGAAATCTTCAATGCCCTAGTTAGGAGTAACTTATTTTCGTGTTTTACCTAGTAAGGTATATCCACATCTAATTTTGAGCACTATCCCAAACCCTCAATGGAAGATCCAGAGGCAGAAGTCCCTGGAGATCGGGTTGGAGGAAGTGGCTAATGGTTCATTCACTTGTACAGTGTGTATTTGTGTACAGAGAACTCCAACTCTGAGGCCAGATGCTGGGGTTCAGATCCTAGCACTGCCAGGGTACTTGTTACATGGTTTCGGGTTGGGTAATGTCTCTGGGCTTCACTTTCCTTAGCTGACATCAGAGGTAATAGTACACTGATTGCATGGGGTCCATCGGCGTAAAGCCATATACAGTGCTACTACAGAGGTTAGAGCAATTACTGCTGGTTTGAACAGCAGAACGATTGCCATGGTATAGATGATACCAGGTGAACAATGTTTAGTGTGTGCATTTTGGTCTTGGTCTCTTTTACTTATTTTTTGTAATGATTAGTTATGGAAAACAGAGTTTATGACTGTCTGTTCTGCCTCTGATTTATGTATTCGTTCTGCAGGAATGTTTGGGCTGTTTTCCTTGAATTTTGCAAGTTGCCTGTTAAGTCTCTTTCTGTCTCCTTGTTACCTTATGTAGCTTTTCCTGTTTTGCCAATATGTTCTTGACTTCTCCTTTTTTTCCCATTAGTTTATTGAGAGAGACAGACAGATAGTTCATCTGTTAGTTCACTCCCCAAATAGCTGCAACAGCCCAAGCTGGACTGGTTTAAACCAGGAAGCAAGGGCTTCTTCTGGGTTTCCCATGGGTGTTCAGGGCCCCAGGGACGTGGGCCATCGGCTGCTGCTTTCCCAGGCACGGCAGCAGGGCCTGGGTAGGAAGCGGGGTACCCAGGAATGTAGGGAACAGGCTGCGTTTGCAGGCACTACTTTTACTTCTGTGCCAAAATGTTGGCATTGTGATGAAAAGTGAAAAATTTAATCTGTTTTTGAGAGTCTGTTTTCTTTCAGAGCAGCCCCTTCACTTCTCTTTGGAACATTGATTTTTCTTTTTCCTTGCTGTGTGTGTTTGCTCTGCCAGTTCCTTCTGTGCCAATCGGAATCAACAGGGCAGGCTCAGCTGCAGCTTCTCCCATAGACGTGGACTGAACTGTCTTGATTGCATCGTGTCTTACTGGACTTTCTCTGCTTTCTTCCCAGAGCTCAGCGCTGTGCTGCTGACCGTGGCTGACTGCCCTTTCTGCTGCCTGAGGAAATGAAGGTGGGGAAATGTGGTGGGAATTGGGAGTGATCGTGTTGGGTAGATTGAGTGTTCTGGGTTTTTTTGTCCCCTGTAATTTTACAAAGAAACATTGTTATAGGATTTTTCGGGTTGCAGATTGGTTCTTTTTTTTTCTTTTTTAAGATTTATCTATTTTTATTGGAAAGACGGTTATACAGAGAGGAGGAGAGACAGAGAGGAAGATCTTCCGTCCGATGGTTCACTCCCCAAGTGGCCGCAGCGGTAGGAGCCGAGCCAATCCGAAGCCAGGAGACAGGAGCTCTTCCAGGTCTCCCATGCAGGTGCAGGGTCCCAAGGCTTTGGGCTGTCCTCAACTGCTTTCCCAGGCCACAAGTAGGGAGCTGGGTGGGAAGTAGGACCGCCAGGACTAGAACCAGCGCCCATATGGGATCCTGGCGCGTGCAAGGTGAGGACTTTAACCACTACGCTATCGCGCCAGGCCCTGCAGATTGGTTCTTAAAAATAATCCTTCCAAAATATGTAGTGTTTCAAAATTAAGTGTTCACCTTGTTCGCTGTCCGGAGTGATGGACTTGGTGCATGGAGCCAATAATCATGTATGTGGACTACTGACTAGTGGTCAATAGCCTAAGTTTTTAAGGACTAAGCTTTTAAGGACTGAGGGTCATGTGGGCATAGGGAGGAGGGTTTGAGGAATTCGCATATCAGCAGCAAGAGGGAGTTGACCTGAAACTATGAGAGCTCCACATGCCTGGGAGTACCTCACTTTGTTTTATACACTAGGCCTACAGATTCAATCAGTTGTCCTCCTACGTCTAAGGAAGACTCAGGGCATAAGGAATGAACGGTGAGGGTGTCCACTTGCCAGCTTTGTCAAGTGCTAACTGCTTCCCATACTGGCTTCTGTCTAAAAGATGACTTCACCCACCCCACTTCTCCCTACACCCCTACCCCCATCTCACTGTCCAGCGTTGTTTCTTATTTTTCTCCAGATATATTTTCACATCGCTACTGCACGTGACTCTATAATGAATTGGGCTATTTTGTGTTTTGCAAGCTCTCTAGAATGATTTCAGACCGTCCTAAGATCCTGTAACTGTATTCACAGTGCCTTTGCACTGTATCCTTGCTGGTAACACAGGACCACTCATTTCGTTGCTATGTAAGATGATGCTGTAGGGTTGTATATAACTAGGTCAAGTATTTATTGTTAACGGATGGTTACCTGACTTTTGTTTTTAATATGAAATGCTGTAGTAGGATTTCCTCTACACACACAGGTGTGGGTTTCCTTTAGAGCATAAACCTAGGAATCGATAGTCTGATAAAAGCTCCGTCTTCCCTGGATGTTGGTGAATGCTTTCCAAGGGTGTCATGCCAGCTCACACCCCTACCTGTGGCATAGCTTACTGATTCAGTTCACCACAGTGTAATACTTCCAATTACTGGGCAGTGACTTTTTTTTTTAATGTAATGGGGATGCAATAGCATATCCTTGTTTTAAGAAAATATTTCTTATTTTAGTAAAACTGATTATTTTTTTTTTTCACCTACACACATACATCCACACCATTTGGCCTTCTTCCTCTGAAAATGCCTTTTCATAACTTTCGTTGATTCTTTATTTGAGAGGCATAGAAATCAAGAGTCAAAGAGGTAAAAAGAAAGACACAAAGAGACAGAGCGAGTTCCCATCCTTCGCTTCCCTTTTTTTATGTTGTAAGTTAGGGATTAATATTGAATAGTCTGACTTCCCAGAGGGTTTCTGATATTCTTGTCATACAAGTCTGTCTTTGGAGTGTTTATTTTGTTGGTTATCTAAGTCTACAGAACAAGTCACCGTAGGATTGATGACTTAAAAAAACATTTATTTTCTCCCATCTGGAGTCTTGAACTCTGAGACTGTGCGTGGGTTCTGGTGTGGGGTGCCTTTGGGGTGGCAGATGGCCACCTGTTTGTATGTCTTCATGAGAGAGCAAGATTTCTCTCCCTCTCTAAGAAAGTCACCAGTCTGAATTTGAGGACTCTGCACAATAAACTGATTTTGAACTTAACAACCTCCTAAAAGCTGTATGTCTAGATTTAATCTCATTGAACATGAAAGTTGTTTTGATGGTAGAGGGCGACGATTCCAACCAGAGCACTGGCTGATCTGTCTATACCCCACAAATACCTTATTGGTTTGTCAGTGTATTTCAAGACTTGCAAATCTACATATCAAGATGTAAGTTGACACTTCAGAGACACCTTATGGGCTAATGATTTGAGTCATTGATGTAGGTTTATAGATTTAAGT
The DNA here is from genome assembly GCF_030435755.1 of Ochotona princeps. Classification (NCBI taxonomy): domain Eukaryota; kingdom Metazoa; phylum Chordata; class Mammalia; order Lagomorpha; family Ochotonidae; genus Ochotona; species Ochotona princeps. Next base: position 28,858,613 of record NC_080834.1, on the reverse strand, counting down.
CATTAATTAAGAGGTCAAGTTTCTCTACCTTAGATTTTCTTTCTGTCTTGTATTTAGCTGTTTTGGAAGGTTAACCTATCAAATTTAAACCAAAAATTTGTGGCTCCATTCCTAACATTTTCTTTTTTGTTTTGTTTTGTCCTCATTCCACACCCCAACCCCAGATAGCATATTTTAAAAATTGTTTTGTCTTTACAACATTTCTTGCTCAGGTAAGGTCAGATAAACAACTTATGATCCGAGATTTTTAGATCTGTGGAAAAAGGACATGTTTATGACATCCCGTCTGTGTGAGCATACTTTGTGTAGGTTATGTATTCTTCATTTGTGATGTTTGTCACTTACTGGATCATTTGTCATCCTGCTTGTTGAGTATCTTCAAATACTGCCATTGTGCGTGGTGCCATCTATTAAGTTGGCCCTTGTTGCCTTTCTTTGTAGTTGTGATGCTCTTGTGTTTACTTTTGCTGCTCTTTCTTTTGGAGATAAATCTTCATTTTGCTTGGAAATAATTTTATATTTGTTGAAAAGTTGCAAAGACTGTATGGAATTCTTGTATTCCTGCCTTTCACGCAGCCTTCCCTAATGTTAACAACTTAGACACTAACATAGTTCAATCGAAACCGGGAAATTAATGTTAGTACTATATTCTTCAGCTTCAAATTCCTTTTTTTTAAAATAAATTTTACTACGTTTCCTGCTAATTTCTTCCTTTTTGTGTGGTCCAAGATGTAGTGCGAATCCCTTAGTGCATTGGTGGTCATCACTTCATTCACACTCAGCTGGGACTAAGTTCCGCAGGCTTTGTTCTGTGGGGCGAGGCAGCTGTTGGCCGAGACAATTGGCATGCCTTACATTGTCTTAGATAGAAGTTATGCATTTTTATTGCTAATAATATTCATATTTCATAAATGTGATATATTTGCTTGGTTCAAAGGCTTGTATGTAGACTGTCCCGAGTGCTTTCAGTAGGTAATTTTATCAGACGTTTTAGCTAGTTATGTCTTTCTAACATCTAGGAAGATTTTCTTCAGCCTCTTAAAATTAGGAATGGTCAGGTGACTTTTTCAGGCCAATGAAATGAGAGCTAAAGTGACACCTGAAGCAACATTTAATTACGGGCGCTTAATTTTCCCTTTTTAAAATTATGCTATAAGTATATCATAAGATCAAAATGGCACAAAATGATAAACCAACGTATGAAAGAGTAGTGTGGATCAGTGTTGGGCTGGACTTAGGTGAAAATAAGCTTGTAACATGAAGATGCTGAGCTTTTGGGGGTGTTTGTAGCTCAATAGGCAGTTTGATCTGATGTAATAATTATATTATCTGTTAGTAGGAACAGATTAGTTACTTACCTTTTAAATTTCTCATTTTTTCTGGTCTTATTGCGTTGGATAGGACCAAGTGCAATGTTCCACGGAAACACGCAGTGACAATGAGTGTGCTTGTCTTGACTTCTAACCTTAGGAGAAATACCTTTTTTTTTAAAAAAGATTTATGTATTTTTATTGGAAAGCTGGATTTACAGAGAGAAGGAGAGACAAAGAGGAAGATCTTCCATCCAATGATTCCTCAAGTGGTTGCAATGCCCAGAACTGAGCTGATCTGAAGCCAGGAGCCAGGAGCTTCTTCCGAGTCTCCCATGCAGATGCAGGGTCATAAGGCCCTAGGCCATCCACTACTGCTTTCCCAGAACACAAGCAGTAGGCGATGGGAAATGAAGTAGCTGGGATATGAACTGGCACTCATATGGGATCCCAGCACGTGCAAGTTGAGAATTTAGCCAGGGAGCCATTGCCCCAGGCCCAAAAGAAGTGCTTTTAAGTCTTACTGTCAAGTATGATGTTTATTACAGATATTTCATATATACCCTTTGACAAGTTAAGAAAGCCTCCTTTAAATTATGAACTTTGAGATGATCATGCATTTCTCTCCTTTATTTTGGTCATGCACTAGTTTCTGATTTATTATTTAGGTACTTCCTAGTTGTGTCAAAAGAGATATTGTTTATAATTTTCTTTTCCTGTGCTTGTCTGAGGTTGAGAATGTCTTCATTGATCCTTGAAATTGCTTGAATGAAAGAAGGATTTGTTGCATTTTCCTGTGGAGAAAGATGGACTATAATACTATTGCTAAATAATTCTTAGTTGTATCATAGAAGTTTGATATGCTATTCTCTCATTTTTAATTAATTTATAATCTTTATTGCAATTTACTGCTTAATTCATAGGTTATTTCAGGTGTGTACTTGAAAATTTAGGGGCTGGCATGTAGCTTAGTAGGTTAAGCCACAGCTTGGGGTGCCAGCATCTGTAATGAGTGCGGTTCAAGTCCAGTTCCCATCCAACTCCCTGCCAATGTGCCTGGAAAAGCGGTGGAAGATGCCTCAAGCACTTGGCCCCTCTCACTGACATGGGAGACCTGGATGGAGCGCCATGATCTTGGCTTTGGCTTGGACCAGTATTAGCTGTGTGGCCAGTTGAGAAGGGAGCCGCCAGATCTCTCTCCTTCTCTCGCTCCTGCTTTTTATCCCACTCTCTTTGCCTTTCAAATAAACAATCTTAAAAAAAAAAAAAGGTTTAAAACATGTTTTCCCCTGTTACTTTAGTTTTTATTGATTTTTTTCCCCGTTTAGTTTTACTTAGTTTTGACATGCAAAGAGAAGAAGACCAATATGGTGGCCTGGTTGGGGGTGGCAGAGGGAATTTACGCCTGCTGGTTTATTCCCTAGATACCTGTAGCTGCAGGGACTGGGCCACACTGCAGCTGAAGTCCGTCCTGTGGCTGGCAGGGACTCAGGTCCGTGAGCCAGCACTTACTGCCTCCCAGGGCGTATGTTAGCAGGTAGTCGGAGTCAGAAACTCAGCCAGGATCTGAGGCCAAGAGTTAAGATATGGGAGTGTCTTAACTGCTTTGCCAATGTCTGACCTCCTGTTACGTTTTTATTGTTTCAGAAATACATATGTGTGAAAGGTAGAAGGACAACAAAGAGAGAGAGAGATAGCTCTTCCATTCTCTGGGTTACTCCCCAAATTCCTGCAACAAACATGGCCGGGCCAGGTTGAAACCAAGAGCCTGAAACCCAATCTAGGCTTCCCCGCTCGAGTGATGCATCTCAAGTGCTTGGGCTACTGTCTGTTGCCTCACAGGCCCAATAGCAGGAAACTTGATGCAGAAGACCCGGAGGGACACTGGACAGAGGCGGGACACCGGGACGGCCACCAGAGGAAGCCTTATTAATGCATGCAGGCAAAGAGGGCTTTGTTTACAAAGTCTCAGCCCCAGTCAAAGCATAAATAACCTTAAGTTTCCTGTGACATGTTTGGGCACATATATCTTGATTGCATATTTGAGAGCTCTAGCACTGCTTACACAGTCATCACACGTGACTGCATACCTCTGAGTTACATTATTTCTCAGAAACACCACCTCCCTGTTTCTGGAAAACCCTGCTGGAAAATCCCTATCACTTAGGTTAGCCAGTTTTTGTTTTAATTTTGGGAGGGGGTCCTGCCGCAGTCTCCCCTCCATGCTTTGACACTCAGACACTCCACCAGAAAGTATCATATTGACCCAAAACATCGCGTTGGTTTCTAGACCCATCTTTTGACCATTGCCTTAACGACGTTGAAAGTCAAAGGGGAGCCAGGCAGAGAAGAATTGGGCAACTTCTTCACATTAAAACTTCAGTGCCCCTGAGGGCTTTGAGTTCCCCTCCTCCAAAAGACGGAAGCCCTTCTCCAAATCAACTGTTGGAGTTCTAGCCCTCCCAGGTGCGGACGGGAACATGGGCAATTTTTCTCATTTAGTTGGCATTCTCTGTATGACTGTTCCCAAGTCATCTGTCTTCAGGCAGTGGTCAGGTTGAACTTCCAGTAGGCTTCTCCATCGGATGTAAGTCAGTACCCTGCAGCCCGGCAGTTCTGACAGATGGCATTGCAAGTCTGGATAATGTGTTTATCTACCATAAAGACACTTGAGATTTCATTCACTATCACCTCAGCTTTAGCCTGTCATCTGGCCAGTGTTGTTTGGCATATACATGGGGCACCATTACCCCAGGAGCCATCCTCTGTCCCAGTGGTGGGGCTGTAGTACTTGATTATCTTTATCTCTCTGGTCTCCAGTTTTTATGAACATGGAATGCTTTTCTCTCTGGTCTTCTTGGTCTTGATATACAGGAACCCACAACTATTCACCTCTAGCCAGTGGGAGCAGAAGGAAGGAGGGGTAGATGCTACCAGGTACTCATGATCCTCACCAGGGCTGGGACAGTAACATAACCAATATAGCCTGTCAGTGATATTAATCCAGGCCTTCCTTTTAAAAGTATTTTATTTTCAAAATTTGTTCAATTTTATTTGAAAGGCATACTTACAGAAAGAAGGGGAAATGTGTGTGTGTGTGTGTGTGTGAGAGAGAGAGAGAGAGAGAGAGAGAGAGAGAAAGTGAGAGAGAGAGAGAATCTTCCATCCACTGGTTCACTCCATCAATGGCCACAATGGTCAGAGCTGAGCTAATCTGAAGCCAGGAACCAGGAGCCTCCTTTGGGCTTCCCAGGTGAGTGCAAGGGTCCAAGGGCCTGTGCCATCCTATGTTGCTTTTCCAGGCGACGAGCATGGAGCTGGACCAGAAGAGGAGCAACCCGGGCATGAACTGGTACCCGTTAGGCTGGAGAAGCAGGTGCGAGGCTCAGGGTGTCTGTGGTTAGGAGGTTCTCACCAATAAGTTTCTCTGGTCATGGCATTCCTGAATCTTTGACCTGGACACATTGTGTCTTCCCCAGTTGGCATTTTCCAATAAATAACCTTTTTTAAAAAAATAATTTTATTGTCCAGATGAATTGAACAGTTTCTTGGGGAGACCATCTCTGGTCTGAAGGTAGAGCTGGCAGAATATCATCCCAATCAATTAAGAGCCCCAACATAACATCAACAACAATTTACAACATTATGGAACTGACATGGGTTTGAGTAACCAGTATGTTAAAAAAAATGCAATGCTTGGTATATGTTTGCAAAGAAAGAATCTTGATTGAATTTGAACTGTAATACTGCAACAAGGTGGAAGAATCCACCATGGGGGAAGAGCATGGAGAGGGGTTGGGGGATAATGCAATATAAATAATAAAAATAATAATGCAATATAAATAATAAAAAAATAATTTTATTGTGTCTATTTATTTTCCTGTTTCACTTAAAAAAAGATTTATTTATTTTACTGGAAAGTCAGATCCCAAGTGGCCACAATGGCCAGAGCTAAGCCAATTGGAAGCCAGGAGCCTCTTCTGGGTCTCCCATGCAGGTTCGGGATCCTAAGGCTTTGGGCTGTCCTTGACTGCTTTCCCAGGCCACAAGCAGAGAGCTGGATGGGAAGCGGGGCAGCTGGGACATGAACTGACACCCATATGGGTTCCCGTGGATGATTTATCTACTAAGCTACTGCTCTGGGCCATAAGCTTTTGATATCCACCAGTATCTGCTTTGGGAAATCTTGCCTCAGTCCAGGGTGTGCGAGAGTCTACTTCTTTAGCCTTACAAGGCCACTCGCCTCCTATGCTGGCTTTCCACAGACATAACCAGAAGAGACTGGGCTATAGTTTTTGCCAAGGAACAAATTTTCGCTTGTAATAGATATGGAGGGAACTCTTTTATTGACTCTTCATAAAAGCAATAAAATACCCTAAAGGGTGAAGATTGGTTTTAATTCTTCTGAAGTGTAAGATAGCTCTGGGGTCAGTACCTCATTCATGAATATATAATCCCATCTCTCATTCTGTTTTGTCTTTCCATAAAGCATCAGCCAGGTTAATGATAACGAAAATAGCAGGGTTGCAGATTCACAGTGTGGAGTTTGATAATGCAACACTTTTTTTTTTTTTTTTGTAGATGAGTGGCTATGCTCTTAGTTCTGGGACCCTTGGACCAGGTAGCCCATTGAACACAGTTCCAGGCAGGGCAATAGTACCAGGTATGTGGGTAACAGCCATTGGGCTCTGTACGTATCCACTAAATTTGTCACTAAGCCTGTAGACTTACCCCAAGATAAGCTTCCATATGACCAAACATGATGCGTATAAGATTTGTTTACAACCCACAGGCATCAAAGTGGAAGGTCACTGGCCACTTTTGGTCAAGGATCTGTATTTTGTGAGGTAGCTGCTACTTTTAGTGTTAGAATTCCAGGCTTGTGGGTCAAAGCAAATAGGTTGGCTTTGATGTTGGCAGATGGAGTAGGCAGTTCGTTGTAAGTACAGACCCTGAAGCAGTTCCCCCACATGGGAGCCACAGCAGGGGCCAAACTGGAAACAAGCTGGAGCCAAGCATTCTGCTCAAAAGAGATAAAGGAAGGCCAGTAGGAGTTCTCTGCCCACAGAGTAGCTTCAACCAAGGTTATGGCAGAGAACAGGGCAAGAATTACAACCACGCTTAGGAACCAAACTGCCGAGCATCACGGCCAGAGGATTAACAGGGAGAATGGAAGGGTCTACACATTCTGTCCGATCACTGACCCCTCAGGCTTTTGCTGTGCTTAGATGAGGTCCAGGAGTGACTCAGGAAGGGCCGTTGTCCTAAGGAGCTCTTCTGAAGCCGTTGTCCTTGTGGCCTCCCAGAGCATGGCTTACTAGTTCCGAAAGGTCAGCTTGCACGGTGTGGTAGGGGAAGGGTGAGAGTAGAGGACAGAGCAGGAAGTGGTAACAGACTCTGTTGCCTGTGGTTGCCCCCTACTAGTGACTTGATTCTGAGAAGTGGGGCCTGTGGACTGGATCATCACCAAGTGCTCTGGCCTCGTGACAGTGGGCTGGCCCCTCTATATGTTTGGACCATGGGCTCCTGGGGGTCAAGCAATATGTAGCCTGGTATCTCCTAGTCGTCCATGCCGTGATCTCTCCCTGAGCTTCTGGTGGTCCCTGAGTGGTAGATGGCCTCCCTGCTAGGCTGCTGAGAGCCCTCTTCAGTGACCTGGCCACACCAGGCATGCTGGTTCCATCCCAGCCTGGCTTCTGCTTTTCGCTCTTCTTCTGGCTTTCCTCTATCTTGACCTCATCCAGGGTCCCGGAGGTGCCTCTGTGGGAGTATCCTGATCTTTCTGCCTGGCTTTGCAGTGGAGGGTGTATGATTAGCAGATTTTGTTTTCCCTTTGGTCAGCTTCCTTGTGGGAATCTGGTTCTTGGCTGGCAGGGACATTGGCTGTGACTTCCAGGAGCTGGCTTACATTCCTTCATCCCAGCGAAACCCCCTGGATTTTGTAGTTTGTGACTGCTGCCCCCTGAAGCAGTCTGCCAAGGAAGCAGTGTTGACCAGCCTGGCTGTCCTGTCTCAGGGTTGTAAACACGGAGGCCTCCCACAGTCTTTCTTGATTCAGTCCCTTGAAGGATCTCTTCCTGTCATTTATCAGGGCCTCTTGATAGCACAAGAGCTTCTCGAATTGCTCAGCATTATTGGGGTCCCAGTTGGAGTCTTCTTCCATGTACTTGGTTGTTTATAACTCATGCCTGTGAGTTTTTTTCCACTCATTTGTGTGTGGCCTGGGTAATTCATCATGTTACAGAGTTACAGAGAGAGAGAGGTCTCTGTCTACTGGTTCAATGGCCAGAGCTGGCAGGACTGATTGGGCTCAGGTAGGCTTGTGGATCCACTGATGGGTTGTATCCAGTCATAGCTGGGGGGCTTCCCTGTGAATCAAAGGGTGTGATTCTTCCAGTTTAGAAGGTCATCAGTGGAAAATGGCTGATAGATGAAGGTGTGCTGTCCCTAGTGCATTTGCCTGACATCGTGAAACGTGGGTCTCTGGGTCTCTCTTAATGGCACCTGCAGGGCATCTGGGGGTCAGGTGGAGGAGCGGGGAGCTTTCAGGGGAGGTCTCCTCTGCAGTTTTCAATTGGACTCTATGGAATCAAGATGAGAGGCTCTGGAGTGACCATAGCTTAGGGCAATTCCAACAGCCTTGAAGAAAGAGTGCCTTTTTGGGAGCAGGTAACCTCTTATGGGGTTGTGGCTGCAGGAGCAGCTGGTGCGCTGGGCATGGGAGGTGCAGCTGACAGTGGTGGATGCTGTGGTATGTAAGGTGGAGGAACTTCTGCTGGGTCTGCAACGAAGATGGGTTTCCTTTCTCAGGCAAATTTTATCTTTCAGGTTTAATTCTGCATTTTGGAGGGGTGGCTGCTCAGGCCAGCATAATATTACTGTGTCCTTCAGCCACAGAGGCCAGGAGTAAGCTCAATTTAGCCAACTGTCAAGGTATGGGAGTTGGTTGGGTGGGATGGCTCACCAGGACAACTCTATAGACTTCACTGATTAAGTCTGTCCTTAGGGATCCCTTGGCCAGCCACTGTAACTCACAGCAGGTACTCAGCCTTTTGGGGGGTCAGTTCTGCCCCACGATCCGACCAATCTCAGTGAGATCACTGTCTTAAGATGGTCTCTGAGTCCCTAGAAATGTATTGGGATGCTTGGGCAGAGTCAGGACACCAAGCCTGTCCACAGGGAGAAGCTCTGTTAAGGCCAGCTGGCAAACTGCCTTTTGTTTCTCAAGTCTGGACCCTGATGGAAGCAGAGTATCGCCTGCTCTACCCTGGCTCAAACAACTTAACATTTCCTTGTACGTATTTGATTATGTACGTCTTGACTGGATATTTTAGAGCTATAGCACTGCTTACACAGTCATCACATAGCTGTGTAGTATAGATTGCTTACATTGCATTGCGGCATTTCTCAGAAAATGTCTTCCGCACTGGAAAGCCCCAGCTGGAAAGCCCGTATCACACAGTTTCCCCCTCTACCTTTGGAGAGAGGTTCTCGCCTTTAGGAAACAGAACTTAATTCCAGACACTTTGTCCCAGAGGGTGAGTGCCACAACGCCCAACCCTGTTGCTATTCAATTTCCCTAAATGGCATATATGCAATTTAAAAGAATTCTTACATTTTCCATTTTTCTACTTGTTTAGGAAATGAAGTTTGTGTTTTTGTGAAATCATTGTCACTGATTTTTGGTCCGCTTGATTCTACACTTCTGAAAGAGTTGGTTGGAAATGCTTCCAGGTCTGTGCTGAGTGTTCTAGTCCGTGTTGCTGGAGTCTGGTGTTTCTAAGGATTTGCGCAGTTGTGTGGTGAAGAGCTGAAGGGCTCATGTGCTACGGGCTCATTTCCTTTTCCTGGCTGCTTTCCCTGCTACTGCAGACATCCTCGCCATGTTTCTCCTTATGTTTCTACCATGGCATCACTTGAACTCACCAATAGGTGGAGTTTTTCCAACCTGACAATTTTGTTTAGTGCAAAAATACTCTTGGTGATTTCTGAGACATTTAGACTTAATTTTACTGTCAATTGTGTATTTTTTTTCTTTACCAACTTTCTTCTCTTCGTTTGTCTTGTCTTTTATTAAAGTAATCAAGTATTATTTTTCCATTTTTCTCCCTTTGCTGAGCTTCATGTTACAGTTTATAAATTATTTTTACTGGTTACTTTGTAACTGTAGTGTCTTTTGAGTCATGTACTTCTACCGTATACATTGTTTCAATATTCCTGTCATTTCCTTGAAGAACCTCTCCCTACCAGAAAACCTTTGTTCCTAGTTTGTAACTGTTGCCTAGCATTCTGCTTGAAAATTCTGATATTTTATAGACATAAATTAATGTTTGATTAACTTGTATGTAACTTTTTGTGTCCTACACAAGCTTGTATCTACTACTACTATTACTACTATTATTAATATTGTTTACTCAGGGTACAAAGGTGGTATATTTCTTATTATTTGTGTGCTCTGAAATGTTTTCATTATGGCATTATTTTTAATGTGGTAGTTCAAGTGGGTATAAAATTTTAGATCGGCAGTTAGCTTCCCTCTAACATTTTACAGATACCTTCCAGCTTATCAATTATGGAAAAGAATGTTAAGCTTTTTCTCCAAATCTTTGGTGTCCCACAGTTTCATGGTGGCTTAGATTTATCTTCATTATGCTGAGTATTTAGGGGAAGTTCTGGTTTGAGGATTAATATTTGTGACTCTAGAAAGCCTCAGTCGATCTTTCTTCACATATACATTTTTCCCTCTTTTCCTCCGTTCCTTTCTTCAGGAGCTCTTAGAGGGAGTTGACCCTGGTCACCTGTCCACTGATCTGTTAATCCTCCCCTCGGTCCTGGCTGCAGCTGGAGGTAGTTTTCTTTGGGAGGAGATAACGATTCTCCTAGCAGTCACAGCCTTCGTGTTTGTCTTATTTTTTAACTCCTCAGATTTCGGTTTGTCTCTGTTCACTTTCCTCCAACCTGGGAAGGGAAGCTATTTTAAAAAGATTTGTTTGAATTTAGGTCCCTCATCTTTTCCCTGATTTCACCTCTGCCTACGAAGGAAAATGTAAACTCTGGTAATTTGGTGTTTTCCCCCAGCCAGCACTTTCCTGAGATACACCGAGAGCTGGGGATCGTCATTTGACTGTGGTTTTTGTCCCTGTTTTCTTGTCGCTGCAGACGAAGCAGAGAATCAGATCACAGCTGAGCCGTGACAGTTGCTGATGTTACACAACCCACTGCAGTAGGGGTGCAGGGCGAAGTTACTCAGGGGTTTGGCAGCTTGGGGGAGAAGTAGTTGTGCATGGGACACAAATTAAAGAATTGGGAAATTTGAATGAGGCCAAAGAGAGCTGCTGACCTCCCTGAGGCAGAGAAGAATGGAGGTGGGCGTTGCATAGACACAGCTTGTCAAAGTGTGCCAAAGCTGACCCTCGATGGTTTCTTGAGAATGCACAAATAACTAAAATGGGTTTGTTTTCAAGGGGTAGTTGTGTGTCTTTCTCAAGGCCTCAAACCTCAAGTTACCTCATTGTTCATTGTTAGATGATTCACACACACACATATATACATACATACATACATATATATGCAAATAAAGTCCATTGTGCTAAGGCTAGAATCTTCTCCAGACTCTCACTCCTAAAAATCTGATATTCACTGCTGTTCTAAGACTCAGGTGATCAACTGACTCCCCCATGGAAGAAATTTGTGAGTATGAAAACTAACTAATCGGGACTTTTCTCTGAGTTGTTGTTGGAAAGATTTTAGACTAGGGTCTATCACATATAGTACCACAAAGGCATCTTTGCAGTTTCCTTTTTGACAGTGTGTTTAGTGGAAGCCTTAGGTCATCTGTACCAACCCGAGGCAGGAAAGGCAAAGTGGTTTGTGTGTATTGTCTCATTAGGGAAAAGAAGGAACTTTTTAAGTCGAAGTAAAACCAAAAATGCTGAATGTCCTGTGGGAGATTTAAAGGGTGCTTGAAAGCCCCTTAAGACTTTGTGTGGGCACCAGAGTGGCGGTGTAGCATGTAAAGCTCCACCTGCAACCCTGGCATCCCATGTGGATGCTGGTGCTGGCTGCTCCACTTCTGATCCAGCTCCCAGCTGGTGGTCTAAGAAAAACACCAGAAAAAGACTCAAGTGCTTGGGTCACTGCTGCTCACACGGGGATCTGATGTAGCTCCTGGCCTTGGCCTGGCCCAGCACTGACCACTGCAGTGGAATGAACCAATGGAAGGAAGATCTGTCTCTCTTTCTCTCTGCTAACTCTGACTTTAATACAATAGATAAATCTTAAAAAGAGAGAAAAATACTATATATTGTGGTGCAATGGTATCTATTATAAAGTGTTAAGAGGGTGGATGCTTAATGTGAGTCTTATGGTTAGAGGTGGAACCCTTGGAGGAGACTAGAATAGATTAGTTTGTGAGAGTGAAGCCCCACCATCCAATTCTGGTGGCTTATTAAGAAGAAATATCAGGACCAAACACACACACACACACACACACACACACACACACACACACTCTTGTGTATTACCACACAGTGCCTTGCACCACCTTGGGGCTGTATCAGCAAAAAGGCTGCCACCAAAGGTGGATCCTGTGCCTGTCAAGCTATGAGCCATAACAGTCACACACACACACACACACACACACACACACACAGTTATCCACTGGTTGACTCTTCGGATGGTCTCCATGGCTAAGGCTGTGCTAGGTTGAAGCCTAGACCAGGAGCTACTTCCAGGTGTCCAACCTGGATGCAGAGGCCCAGGCACTCGGGCCATCTTCTACTGCTTTCCCAGGCACATGAACATGGGGTGGGATTGGAATTGGAGTGGGGAGGGGGATTGGAACTGGGATGTAAACTGGTGCCCATAGGGGGTGCTACACTGCAGTCGCTGGCTCAATTCATTGAGCCACAGCAGCAGCAGCCTCTAATTCTATTTTTTAAAATTGTGGTTAATAAGTGTAGCTAAATTGATCATTTCAACTGCAGTTCCATGGGATTTTGTACTTATACAGCATCATGTAACCAGTACCACGGTCTGGCACCAGCATGTTTTCATGGCTCCAAGTAGAAACCTTGAAGCTATTATCAGTCATTTTCCCCTCGATCTCCACCAGCCCCTTGGAACCACCGTTCTGTTGTCCCTGTGCATGAACTGGGTTACTCTCAGGACCGTATGTGAGTGCAGTCACACCATATTTCCGCTTTGGTGTCCAACTTGTTGCATAGGATTTAGTATCTGAAGTTCATTCGTGTTGGCGCATGTGTCAGTGTTTTTGTCCTGTTCATCTGTCAGTGGACCCTTGGGTTGCTTCAATCTTTTGGCTCTGGTGGATGCTGCGCTGTGGACATGAGTGTGCAAATATTTTCTTAAGCCCCTATTTTCATTTGTTTTGGGCATACACCCAGAGGTGGAATTGCAGGGTTGTTTGGTAATTCTATTTTTAATTTTTTTTTTTTGAGGAATTTACCAAGAGTTGTCATAGATTTGTAGTTCCATAAGCAACTCAGGAGTGTTTCAGTATTTCTACCTTCCTGCCCACATTCACTATTTTCTGTTTTATTGTGATTGTATTTTATATTATATGATTATTAATTGGGATTTAAATTTACATGTCTCAACAATTAGAGATGTTATGTGTCTTTTCATGTGCTCACGACTATCTTCTTTCTGTCTGCTTTGGAGAGCTGTATATTCAAGTCTTTGCCCAATTTTAAAAATGAGGTTGTTGGCTTTTGATTGTTAGCAAACCTTCGATTTGTTAAGAGCCGTGAGACCCTTATGACCCTGAGCTGAACTTCTGAGGAGGTTCTGATTGGCATGCATTCCTCTGGAGCTCTCTTCTCATTGGAGAGCTCCACCAGTCATCACTGGATGCTCTTTTCCTTGAGCTTGTTCATTTTCAGACTAGACCAGCCAGCTTCTTTCCTTCCCTGCCCTCTCCAGGTTTTGAGTCACGGACTTCCTTCCCTTCAGTTGTTGGTTCTGGAGAGGGGACAACTGCCATGATTGCTTTCCTTTTCCTTCCTAGGGGAGTGTCCTCTGCTCTCTGCCTTTAGCCACAGTAACACTGGCAAGCCTGAGGGTTTCTAGCTCTGAAATTTTCTATAGATCTGACACTGACACTGACAGTCTTGAGGCTCTGTTGGTCCCCAGCACCCTTGCGTGTTGCCCTGGGTGGAAGTGGCCAGTGGAGTCAGGTGCCTGCACCTGGCTGTGATGTTGTCTTGGTTGACTCACGCTTGGCCCCAGGTTGGTAACTCCACCCTGTGGGTTTCTCTTCAGTATACGAGGATGTTGGCACCCACCATGCGGATGTGTGGTGAGGACTCAATGGGAAAACACATGATGTGGACAGCACACAGGAAATGGTGGTGGTGCTCCCACTGTTGGAATGCTGCTCTTGCGTCTACCCCGTCTCTTCTCCTCTGTTTCCCCCTCTTGTTTCTTGGCTGCTCACTGTTCTGTTTCTGGATGTTGTCCTCTTCTTCACCATGTCTGTGTCTCTTTTGCTTCAGGTGATCTTTACTAGCCTTTTGGCAGCTTAGGGGGAGGCTCACTGCAGCACAGAGCTGTGCCTCGAGGACACTGGGGTCTTGTCAACTCAGTGAACTTTGGTGTGCCTGCCCTGGTTCTGGCTTGGTCAGGTCAGCACCACTTCAGAGGTGGAGACCTTTGCCCCTTCTCTAATTTCTGTGAGTGCTGTTACTTTGAAGGCAAACTCACAAATGCCACACTGATGGGACCAGATTGAGGAACTGTGGCCTGAGCATTGTCTAAGAAAGGATCGCAGGGCTTTGTGGGTCCAACAGAATGGTCAAAGGCCTTGATATGATCTAGACTATTTGAGTGTTGCTAGTTCCTGGATACTATGAACCACTTACTTGATTTCCACAAAGCTCTAACAAAGAGCTTGTATTATTTTCTCATTTCCCCCACTCCTCATTTATCAAGGAATCTGAGTCTTAGACAGTTAAGAGCGAATTCCAAGTGCAGAACTCTTAACATCTGGATTGTGTTTTGTAGGTATCATTTCATATTTTCTGTTTTCATTTTGTTTAAAATTTTTTCATCACTACTTTTAGGCATATTGGAGCTTAGTCTATTCCAAATGTGTGTAGTCTGTAGCAATTTCTTTCATTTTTTTCTCCACAATTAAACTCATCTTTTAAAATTCATTTTCCATGAACTTTCTGAAGTACCCGTTTGTAGTTGCAAACACAACAAAGCTGGTTTAAAATGAAAATGGTTCCCTACAGGTCCCTTGTTTTTCTTATAAGCCCTAGTTTTTACTTTTCCAACGGGCTTTTGGACTTCCTATAGAAGGTGTGTCCTTAATGACACTCCTAAAGCAAATAGCTTTGATTTTTTTTATTGGAAAAAAGTCCCAGTGCTCAAAGCTAGATACCTGTGAAAAATATTCAGAGGCGTCTGTAAGTGGAATGGGAAGGATCTCTAACAAGTCTGTGAATCTTTAACAATTTTAATGAGCTTTTAAAAAGTGTCATACTGGGTGCTGTGAATCACTGTACGTTAAAATCTGTGGTTCTCATGCCAGAGTTCCGTTCAGCAGAAGCTTTGAACTTGAAGCCAGATTTGGAGTGAAATGATTCTGAGTAGAGCCAGAAGCCCAGGGCTGAGACAGGTTTGTGTGTTGCACATTATCCTGAGTTCAACACTCCCACGGTCCATCTTCTTCACTCTCCATTGCAGGGAGGCACTGTGAGCCTGGCCAGCACTGTCTCCTCTCTGCCCTTTCTTAGGGTTTAAAATGCACTTAAAGTTCCTTTGGTCCTTAGGTTGTTAAGCGCAGCTGATTCCCACAACCAAGTCAATGAGACATTAGAGGATCCTTTTGTGTGAAAATTGAGACAGAATAAGGGTAGCCGGCAGTCAGGCTTTTTCTGATCCCTGGTGAAGTTATCTCTAAGATGTTAATTGTGCTCTTTTGTGATTGACTCATTTCACTGAGCATACTGGTCTCTAGTTGGGACCACCTAGTTGTAAATGATTTAATTTCCTTCTTAATAGGTAAATAATATTCCATGAGTAGATGTCCCACAGTTTCTTTAACCACTTTTTTTTTTTTAAAGATTTTTATTATTATTGGAAAGCCGGATATACAGAGAGGAGGAGAGACAGAGAGGAAGATCTTCCGTCCGATGTTTCACTCCCCAAGTGAGCCGCAACGGGCTGGTGCGCGCCGGTCCGATGCCGGGAACCAGGAACCTCTTTCAGGTCTCCCACACGGGTGCAGGGTCCCAATGCATTGGGCCGTCCTTGACTGCTTTCCCAGGCCACAAGCAGGGAGCTGGATGGGAAGTGGAGCTGCCAGGATTAGAACCGGCGCCCATATGGGATCCCGGGGCTTTCAAGGCGAGGACTTTAGCCGCTAGGCCATGCCGCCGGGCCCGACCACTTTTCTTAGATGCACATCTGGATTGTTTCCATGTCTTTGCTATTGTGGATTGTGCTGCTGCAAATATAGGATTACAGATCCCCTTCTCATATGCAGATTTTATTTCTATTGGGTATATTCCTAGAAGCAGGATAGCTGGGTCATATGGCAGGTTTATTTGCAGTTCTCCAAGCACTCTCCATACTGATTTCCACAGTGTTTGTACCAGCCTACACTCCCAAGAGCAGTGAAGGAGGGTACCTTTCTTCCCATTTCCACGCCAGCAGGTGTTGTTAGTTGAGTTCTGAATGTAGGCCAGTCTCTCTGGAGTTAGGTGGTACCTTAACGTGGTTTTCATTTGTATCTCTTGGATGGCTAGGGAGCCTGAGCATCTTTTCATATGTCTGTTAGCCATTTTAATCTGTTATTTTGAAATATGTCTGTTCATTTCTTTGCCCATTTTTTCACAGGTTTTTTTAACTGTCCCTGGGTTTTTGAAGCTCTTTGTAAATCCTGGATATTAGTCCCCTATCACTTGTGCAGTGTGCGTAAATTTTCTCCCATTCTGTTGGTTGCTTCCTCACTTTGTTGATTATTTTCTTTGCTGTACAGAAGCTTTTTAGTGTGATGTAGTTCTATTTGTTCATTTTGGCTTTGATGGCCTTTGCTTTTGGCTTCTTTTCTAAGAAGTCTTTCCCTGTTCCTATATCTTGGAGTGTGCTTCCAGTGTTTTCCTTTAATAGTCTGATGGTTTCTGGGTGTAGATTTAGGTCCTTGATCCATTTAGAGGTGATTTTCATATAATGTGACAGGTGTGGGTCTTGCTTCTTAATTCTGCAAGCTGATGCTGGTGGCTGCTAGTCTAGCCCAGTCCAGCCAGCCAACAGTCCAGACACCAGTGGGAACTAGTTTGTGTTGTGGCTCAATCTGGTCTGGACTGCATACCACCCTGACTCTCATACCTGCCATTGGGTATTGCAGACTGGCCTAGTCTGGCTTGCCCCTAGACCTGATCCACATGTATGCCAACTGGTGCTGTAGCCTGTCTCGGCTAGATTGACCCTAGACTTGGTTCTCTTAGTCACCAGCTGGGGCTGCGTCTTAACTAAGCTCCCCTATCAGACCAGCTTCTAGTTGCTAATCTCGCACTCACTGGTGGGTATTTGGCTCAGTCTGACTTGGCCCACCTCCTGTCTCAACTTTCTTTGGTGGGTGTTGTGGCCTTACCAGACTGGTCCATATCCATTCTGGCTCTCTCCAGTGGATGCTACAGCCCTGCCCTGCCTGGCCCATTCCCAGACCCAGCTCTTATAGGGAACAGGGACTGCCATGATCTAGCCCAGCCTCTTCCACACTCATTCTGGCTCTCAGTAGTGTCAGTAGGTGCTGGAGCCTAACTCAGTCTGGCACACCTCCTTATCCAGCATGCACACATGCTGAAGGCTGTTGCTGTTATGTTCAGCCAGATCTGCACTCATTCATTGCTGGCTTTTGTGTTCACCAGTGGGAACCACAGCCCAGAAGCAGGATCCCCTTAGCTCCCTTACTAGACCTACTCTCAGCCACAAATCTTGCACATGCTGGTGGTTGCTCCAACCCAGCCTGGCATGGCTAAACCCTGTCTTGTCCCTTGCCATTGGATGCTGCAGCCTGGCCCAGCCCAGTCCCAGCTCTTTCTGTTAGGTGCTGCAGCCTAGCCCTGCCAGCCTGCCCCAATCTCTGGCTGTCATGCAGACTGGTAGGTGTGATAGCCTAGTCTGGCATGGCCCATATTCTATCCTGGCTTCTGCACATACCAGTGTGCAATGGTTCTGCCTGGCCTACCCCCCATCCCTCCAACCCCCAACCCTTGAGCCAACCCATATACCTGTCAACAAGCAGAGAAGCCTTGCCTAGCCTGACCAATACCCAGCCCTGACTCATGTGCTCACCAGTGGGAACTATAGACCACCAGAGGAGTTCCCTAAGTTCCCCAGACCTAGATCTCATATGTGCCTTAGAGCTTACAGCTCCTTGCACAGAGATGGGCTATGAATAAGGGACGTGCTGAGATAAGCCGGAAAGGCAGAGCTGACTGCACAGTGTGGACAGTGTTCATGGTAGAGCTCTGTGGGTTCTTTCCTTGACTTAGTACAGAAATAAAGCGGTGGGAATTGGTTGCAGACAGGTTTATTTGCAAAGTGACCAGTTAAATGGGGAAAGAAGGAAGGAGGAAGCACCTCCCAGGAGGGGTCTAGGAGATGAGGAGCCTCTTGTAAAAAGAAAGGGAGAGATGCTGACATTTTAGGAAGTATCCTGGGTTTTTAAGTTTTCCCTGGCTAGTCTTTGTGTAGAAACCTGTGGGCAAGATAGTCTCCACTGTTGGTCTTTCAACCAGTTAGGAAAATGGCTAGGCTGATCTCTTGAAAGTGTAATTTCTTGGCCAACCGGTGATGGAAAAATGGTGGCCTGCTCAACAAATGGTGAATATCCTTTCTCATGGAGGTGTCAGACTTCTCAGGATTTCAATGCCATCCTGTTTGCCAATACTCACAGTGTGTGCACACATGGGACAGTGAGATGATGGCTCAGGGAGAATTGCCTCATGAAGCTTGTCCCTGGAACTCACACAGGATTTTAATGGGCATGGGTGGATTTGAAAGGCAAGGGAGATTGGAGACCGAGCAGATGGTGTTGGGTTGGATATTAGTCACATTCAAAGCAGGACTCATGTAGGAAATGACACTCACCACAACAGACACGTAGATATCATTTGTATAGCTTAGTATTCATAATGTGGCAGGAAAATTGATGATGACTGGGCTCATGTCCCTGTGTCGATGACACTTTACAAGACTGGACACAAGCGTGACTGCAAGCTTGTCTCTGAGGAACAGAAGCAGTGAGTACACACTATTTACTGTGAAGGAGGTGGCTCACGTTGGTGGGGGTGGGGCAGTCTTAACAGAGCCCTTTCTAGCTTATTTTTGTTGAAATCTAGATCTTGTCATTGAAGCTTCGGTCTTGTGATAAGAATTATTGGGTAGTGTGTACTTGCTGGCAAGAAGTTGTGGGGTGGAGTCGGTCCAGCCTCTTTCTATCCCAGATTTCCTCGTTACCCCCCTCTGCTTGTAGAGACCCTGGTTGCCAACAGTGGTTAGGGTGACGGATGCTCTGGTTTCTTCGAGCTGAGTAGGGCCAAGTTGGAGTGTGCAGTGAGGGCTGCAACAGTAGGTGGCCTTTTGAGGGGGGCTTCTGTCCCAATGTGCAGGCACAGTGTTCATCTGAGGTTCCATCTGCATGAATGCCTAGATTTTTAGTGTGTCCTGTCTGAAAGAAACAGACTGGGAAAGCAGGTTAAAAGGCAGAAGCCAAAAATGAAAAAGTAAGGGTTATTCATAGACAATGGACCCAGGAGAGGAGGTACCCTTGTCATGGATGGCATTCAGAATTTTGCTTGTTTTGACTTAACCTGTCATTTTGTATTTTAGTTAAGGGATTATTTTAAAAGATGTATTTGTTTTACTTGAAAGTCAATATGAGAAAGAGAGAGAGAGCGTGAGAGAGCGAGCTTTCACTCACTGGTTAACTGCCCAGATGTCTGCGATGATCACTGCAGGGCTGGTCAAAAACTGGGAGCCAGGAGCTTCTTCCAGGTCTTCTATGTGGGTACAGGGTCCAAGGCCTTGGGTTATACTCTGCTGCTTTCCTAGGCCACAAGTAGGGAGCTGGATGGGAAGTGGAGTAGTTGGGTCATGAACCGGCAGCCATATGGGATGCTGGCATCGTAGGTGGAGGTTTTTAGCAGGCTATGTCACTGCAATGGCCCAAACTGAGAGATTTTTTCTTTAACTACATAATCTTCTGTAGGATTTGATCTGTTCTGTTGATATAGATGCAACGAGAAGTGTTTACCCCTGCATACTGCACATAC
Source organism: Ochotona princeps (assembly GCF_030435755.1). Lineage (NCBI taxonomy): Eukaryota > Metazoa > Chordata > Mammalia > Lagomorpha > Ochotonidae > Ochotona > Ochotona princeps. The sequence goes on along the minus strand of NC_080834.1, from coordinate 28,838,995 downwards.
TCCTCCTTGTTGAGCTAGCAAATAGTCCAAAGCAAGTCTGTGGCCTAAGGCCATTCGTGCTAGTGAGTTGAGAGGTTTTTTTTTTTTTTTTTTAATTTCTTCTTCTTCTTCTTCTTCTTCTTCTTCTTCTTCTTCTTCTTCTTCTTCTTCTTCTTCTTCTTCTTCTTCTTATTTTATGATACAGTTCTATAGGCTCTGGGATCTCTGTTGCTCCATTTCCAATCCCTTCCACCCTCACTGAGTTCCCCTATATTATTACTATAGTATAGTTCTGCATAAACATTCATATGTCCATCATTGTGGGCAGGGACAATGGCAGAGAGTCCAGCATCCTATTGTCAAGATACAGTTAACAGTTTCATTGGGAGTCCATCTTTGATCTGGAAATAGAGATGAATACTGCATTGTATTCTGATATCTGGATATGATAGTCTCTACTACACAGTTATTGTACATCCCATAAATGAAAACTCATAATACAAAGTCAACAACAGGAAGAAAAATAGAAATTTACAACACCATGAAGTTAAATAACATACTACTGAATGACTAACGTGTAGCTGAAGAAATGAAATTCAAGAACCTTCTTGAAGAAAATGATGCTACCGTATGATCTATGAGTCATTGAAAAATTTAATAAGAAAGCGTTTTGAAGAGATGAAACTAACAAAAAAAATCAAAGTCCATGAGATAAAGTTTCTGCTGATCTTTGTTGGTGAGATATGTCCCCTGTAGGAAACAAATAGATAGGTTCTGTTATTTTAATCCAGTCTACTAATCTATGATGTTTGATGGATGAGTTTAAGCTATTTACATTCAGGGTTAATATGAATGGGTGGTAAGTTGGTCCTATTATTTTAACAATGGGTCGTTTATTGATTTAGTCTTCTATTGTTATTTTACTGGTATATTGTTCACATTTGCCTTTGGTTTTGTTTGGTGCTATTCTTTTCTCTGTCAAGAGAACATCCTGAAGTATCATTTGTTGGGCAGATTTGGAAGAGGCATATTCTTTCAACTTTTCTTTACTGTGGAAGAATTTTATTTCATTTTCAAAAACAAAGGAAAGCTTTGCTGGGTACATTATCCTGGGCCAACAATATTTTTCTTTTAGAATCTGGAATATGTCACTCCATTCTCTTCTGGCCTGTAGAGTTTCCTGTGAGAGGTCTCCTGTGAGTTTAGTTGGTATTCCTTTATATGCCTGTTGGAAGTTCTGTGCTCCCCAATTCTTGCTCTAGATTAGGAAAACTTTCCCTTATTATCTCATCGAGTACAGCTTTAATCCCAGTTTTTCTTTCTGCACCTTCTGCGACTCCCATAACTCTATGTTTGACCTTTTAATAGTGTGTTTCAATTCTTGAATACTTTTTTTTTTTAGCTTGACCCAGCTCTGCTTCCAGCTTTTTGTTTGTTTCCCCCTGGTGACAATTAGAATATCTTCTAATTTTGTGATTCTTTCTTCTGCCTCCTTCATTTTATTTTGGGGACTCTCCACTGTACTGATTCATTGCTTCTATTTCCTGTGTAACATATTCCTTAAATTCCTTGAACTGCTGCCTTATATGCTTTACCTTGTTGATTAGAAGCTTTATGACAAGTGCTTTGAACTCTGTATCCCCCATTTTCTCAGTGTTAATTTTGAGGTTGGCAAAGGGTTTTGCTCCTCTACAGGGAAGTTTTCAGTAATATTCATTGTGTCTTTTTTTCTGCTTCTTTTGCTCTTGGTCACTGTGCTTCTAGTTATCAGATTCTTCTCCTTGGGTCAGGTTTCTAAGCGGTGTCACCCACAGGTCTACAGTTCGATATTGCTTATTGCTATTGGTAGAAAGTTCTTTGTTTGCAGTCACTTGTGCCACTCCCTCCAGCGAGTTCCAGATCTGGGTTCTTATATTGGACTTCCACCATGGTCTCTGTAGACCCAGCTCCTGGCTCACCACTCTCCACCTCCTGTGCTACCATGCTGAGACTGCACCATTGTCTGTACAACCTTTCTCCCGCTTCTGCTTGGAGCACGTCCCAGGATTAGGGAGACACCAGGAATCCTATATAGCTAGGTTGTTGGTGGTACTGATCTCGCTAGAACCTATTGGCTGTTACATCTGAGGCCCACATGAACCTATTTTGACCTGTACAATGCCAAAGTCATTATTATCTTTTGTATGTAACTAGTACAATGCACTGAGTTCAGTGAATTCTCTCCGAGCTCAGCGCATGCGCAGCTCACTGTTGTCTCCGCAGTCTTAAAGCCTTTGTCACACTGTACAAAATTGTGCCTGATGTGCCACTACTAGAGTTCTTGATCTGCTGGCCATCAATTTGGGTCTATCTGGACTTATCTTAGGCTGAACCTGTAGGATGCCACATTTTTGCAGTTCACTGAGCCTGAAATGAGTTCACTTCCAGCTCAGTGCATGTGCAGTCCTGTCCAATAGCCCTTGCCTACTTAAACAAAATGGCGCCCAATTTAGCTCTAGGGGTGGACTGGGTTGTGAAATCCACCCTGTTTTCACACTGCCCATCTGGGACCTACTGCTCTGTCTTTGCTCCTGGTCAAATCAAACAAATCAGCAGGATGAACAGTTCTTTGTCTGGGTTCACCTCCTCAGCTCCCGTTGAGTATCTCTTTCCACTTTGTTGCTGGTGGAGTTCCAGCTGCCGTTCTAATTCAGATCACTGCTTGCTGAATGCCCCTGGGATATCGGTCACTGCAGCATCACACTGTGTCTGTCAATTTCCAGGTGCCTCTCTGCTGTTGTTCTGTCCTATTCTGTTTCCTGGAATGTGCCCCCTCTGCTTCACACTGGCTAATGTTTCTCCGTCTGTTGTAATGTGTCTTTATCCTATTCTGTCATCTTGATTGTCCTCCGAGTGGAGAGGTTTGACAGGTCTTGGACACTCAGGCCGCTAAGTGGTGGTGACACCAGAGACTGGCAGATGTGTACTCACGACTCCATCTGTTTAGCCCAGCCTGGACGGCCACCATGGCTCACTGGTTCTGGTCCCAGGGTCACTTGTTGAGAATGAAAACTGCTCATCTGTCACTTCTTGGCCTGGTGTCCAACATTGTTGTGTTTTACCTTGATTTAGGCATCTTACCACCGTGCCCTTTTGTATTGGTTATTGTAACCCACGGCTTTTTGTGGCTGTGTTGTTTGAGTGTAGATTGCCAGTGATAGGTTGAATTTGAGTAATATGATTATTCAGTGGTGTGTCATCTCTAGAGTGTTTTTAAGATGTTGAATCTCTCTCTCTCTCTCTCTCTCTCTTTTTGCTTTGCCTTTACTCATTTTTTCCCTTGCTCTGTTGGTGCATGTTGATCACATATTGCTGACATCTATATTATGAATCTTATTTTCATCAACTTCCCCTGCTGCCTGAGCCAAATATATAAGCATAATCAAAAGCCCTCTGAAACCTATAGGAAGTTACCTTCCCCCAATGAGAGGTGATCCCTGGGGCTGGTAGGGTTGAGGATGGACAGATCTTGTCCCGTTATTATTGGTGCCAACCCATTTCAAATTTGAATCTTACACCCCTGATGCTCGGTGTCTGTTTTAAAGAGCAGAAATGCATTCAGCAATTTTTCAGGTTGGTGGCTGCATTTGCCAAGTGGATGAAAGAGCTGTGTTCAACTTGGTGAATGTGAAAAGGTCACAGCTGAGTCCATCAGTGCTATACACGACACAGGAAAAAGAGCCATCTCGCTGAGTGAATGAAGAACGGTGCTCCTGGGGTCTGTTTATTGGCTGTCTACTCAGAGGGTTTTGTTACTCCCAGGTTTACTGCTATTGCCAGGACTGCCACTGTTGTTAGTGATCTTGCCAGAGGAGGACCCCGGTCTTGGCTGATTTTTCTGATCCATCTGTTTTGAAAAGGAATGTAAGCTCTTTAATGGGCTCACAGGTGTAGGTGTCTGGGTGGGTTGTTTTGTCTTGATCTGGCTCTTGGTGTTTATGTCTATGTCTTTCGTTTAACTGTGCCAATAACTTAGGAACAGTGGGTGTGGACAGGATCATGATAGATGGTCCCTTCCAGACGTGCTCTCAAGAAGATGAGAGAGGGTGAAGCCTTGCCCAGTGTGTTATCTCCTGGGTTGCACAGTGGGTTTCCCTCTTTTCAGTGTTGAGAGTTAGACAATTGTTAGGCTGTTGGAATGTGATCAGGGAAACAATGTCAGGGACCAAATCAGATGCTTCTTAATTGATGAGGTCGTAGGCAAGGAAAGGCAGCCCATACATTGTATCCTAAGGACTTAACCCTGTCTTTGGGAGGTATTTCTAATTCTAATCAAACCATGGGAAGGAGAAGGCAGTCAAGGAAGGTGTGCCTCCTGGGTTAAATTTTTGAGGTGTCTCTTCAGGATACTGTGAGGACTGTGGCCTCCATGGTCAGTGGAAATGGTGCTGAGTTCCCAGGATATTAGACACTCCCTGGATAACAGTAACCTTGAATGAAGAACCATTGACACTCTGTAGAATTCTGGGATATCTAAATCTAGGAATCATGTCATGGGCCAGGGTTTTGAATACCTCTATGACTTGCTCGGTTTTGCAAGGTAATACCTCTACCTACCTACCTCTTCCCATCCCATATGCTCAAGACTTAGGCTTATGGGTGACGGCAAGTTGCCAATCTTCTCCTGGATTCTCTCCCTTTCTCTGGGGTTAAGGGGCAGCTGTTCCTCTGTTAGGAAGGTTGACAGACTTCACAGGCATGAGCTCTTTATCTGAGGGTTTTTGCTAAGTTAGTGCCAGCAAGTTACCTTAGAGCCAACTGGTGTTTTTTTTTTGTTTCTGTTTTTTTTTTTTTTTTTTTTTCAGCTCCAAGGTGGAAAGCATTGTGGAAAGCTCTAAGCACGTTCCAAGAGTCCCTATTTTTGGGAGAAGTGACCTGCCTTCTTCATTTTGCATCCGTCTAGAGGACTATAAAGAGAATTCTTCTGTTACTATGCATCTCTTTCTGTAGCCCCATGATGGGGACTCAACCCTTAGAAAGATCATATCCTTGGGTTCTGGCTAGCTGCCTCCATGGTTTTTCAGTCAGCTCCTCTATCTGTTCAGCGACTCCTCATGATCCTTTTAATGTCCCCGACAGTGGATAATGGCCACTTTGGAAGAAAGGTGACCAACTAGAAGCTGATGGTCATTTTTCCTTATGATATCTAATAGTTGACCCTGTAGCTATCTTCCAAATGGCTGCTGGAACATCAGAAAAGCAAAGTTACACAGTGTGGAGGTTTCCTCTCTTATTTTCAGTGAGCTTGGGAATGTTAGCAAAAGCTGTTCCACCAGCTGAGTTGGTGCCTGCTGGCAGGAAGGGACTTAATAAAATCTCCGAAGGTGTGGTGACCGCATAGCCTGACTGCGTATCCCTTGCACCACAAAAGAATTGCCGTTAGCTCATGAGATTAAGTCAGGGTTGAGGAGTGGGGCCTCTCTCAAGTGCTTTCCAGCTGCAATAGGTATGTATTACCACTTGCGTACAGCCACGCTTCATTCTGTCTTTTTCTTCAAGCAAGTAGAATTTAAGGTACAACAGATTTTAAGGTGGATAACAAGCCCTTCTCACAATTATGCTTGGTCCTCTGGTACCTCAGGCTATTATCAGGAAGCCAGAAGCTCCCCCCAGAAGATTTGACAGTTGTGAGGAGTAGGCATCTAAGTCCCTCCTACAAAACAATTTGGTTGTTTTAGGATTTAATGTGAGAGTGGTTGCCAAGGGCTTTATGCATGCCAGAGGTCCTTTTTCCCACAGTGTCGCTTTCCCGCAGCGATGGACTTGGTGCACGGAGCCGATAATAACACACGTGGACCCTGACTGATGGTCAAAAGCCGTAGTTTATTAGTGGCATCAGACTTTATACACTGAGGGTCATACAGGATTAGGGTAGAGATACTTAGTTCATCAACAAAACCATCAACTGTTTCTATGCCTTTGTTTGGAAGTCCTTTTCTCTTGTATATTACTTTCCACTCAACTGTTCTTATACAAATGATATCTCATCAGGTATACAAAAGGTAGTCATTCAGTTCTCATGCAAAGGATATCCAATCAGTCACACCCATTCAGTTGTTTATCATACAAATATTGTCCAATCAACTGTAATCCTGTGCTCACTGACCTTCTAGGGTCACAATGTCCTCCTACAAATCCCCCTTCTGTGTTTTGTAAAATTAGGCCTGAAAGATGTATGTAGGGGGAACATGCTCTTGGAAGAGCAGAAAAATGGGGAGAAACAATATTATTTAACTGAAATCAGAGTGGCACAGGAACAGTGTAAAGACCAACATTGACATACATAGCAGCTGAGTTCAAACATAATATCAAAGTTCTTTACAGTTACATCTTGTTTAGCATTAACAGTTTTAAATTGATAAAAGCTTTTCAGGGAGATTCTTAACCCAATTTAAACTTTGCAGTTTGTAGTGATTAAGCACTGTTTTTACAGAACTTTGCATTTAACAATTGAAGAATAGAAAAGTCTTAGGCAGGTGAGCAGGGAAATCCCCAACAACTTAGTGAGTGAGGAAGAATTTAACTCTACATGGGGCTCACAAGCAACCCTGATGGTTGGTGTAAGAGAGGGCTGGGAGCCAAGGCTGGAACTAGTTAAGACCTAGAGGAAGCTCCTCCTACAATCCTTTTGTCTCTGAGTGCCTCCCGGGGCTCCTGGCTTAAGTTCCCAGGTCACCAGACCCTATGAGCAGGGTACTGGGCTGCTTCAATCCCTTGTGAGAAATCCAATAGGAAAGGACTGACCTCAGAGTTCTCAGCCTCCAAGGGCACTCATCTTCCTTGTGATCTCCTTGGCAGTCGGGATACGGTTCTCGATGTCCTTGATGAGGCAGGTATCCACTGCTCCTGCAGCGAAAGCACATGGGAGGCCTCCGGGGGTCTCCGGGACTAGGGTAGAGGGCTCCTCTTATCCTCCTGCTCCACCCTGAGATCCCCCTTGCTCTATACACACAACCTCCTTTAAGAGGGTGTCAGAGTCTTCCTTGGATACCACCACAAATTTCTATGGCTTTTCTAATGTCTAAGGTCATTAAAATCTATAAATAACAAGTTACACTTAAAGTCTTCCTCAAACATTCTAAGAAGGTGGAGAATTTCTCTGCACTCCCGACCTGTAGTGGAACCAGAGGAATATTAAACAAATTTAGCTTTTCAGTTCTTAGAGGCAGCTCCACTGGGGGTTCCATCTTCTCCAGGGGCAGCGTTGAGTTCAAGGGAGTTGCAGCACTTTCGAGGTCAGATGAGCCAGTTTTGAGGATCCATCAGGAAATTCTAGGGACAAGAGCATAACCTTTCCCACGGATTATTAGTGTTTATCAAATGCATCATAATGTCAAGGACAGTTGTGCTTGATGCACCAATCTCTTAGGATCCCTCACGTCACCCGGTGTTGGAAGGGGTCTGGCCTCGTCCTCCTCCTCCAATGTCTCCTTGATGGAGATGGATCTTTCAGAATGAAGTCGCGAATTTGTCTTACTGCAGGCGCTTCCTCCGGTGAATGGAGTCCAGGGCTTTACATTACCAGCTGGCACCCACACAGGCTGCAGCTCAGTTTCTGGAAAAACACAAACAAACCCTCTTCCCACAGTTAGCAAGGGGTCAGGACCTCTCCACTTGTGAGTGGCTGGGTCCCTCCATCAAACCAAAGGCATCTGTGTTGGGCCTGCAAGCAGCCTCTAGTGACGCAGAGCTGGTGCTCACCAGGAGACAAAATCTGAACAAAATTTAAGGTGAGTAAGACCAAATTAATGCATTTACAGGGGTAGCATATTCCCGCCTCTGCTTTTAAAGCATAACTTTAACATCTTTGTGATTTTACAATCCTATCAGAAAGCTCTGGGCGTGGCTGCAGGTTGCCACAGCCCCAAGGCAACCTGCTCTTGATAAACAAACAGCAACACATGATAACAATTTTAAACAACTTTTTACAAAGGACAGAATGTTAAGACACACCTGTATGCGCGCACACACACAGACACACACACACACTTTTGGAGACTTGAAAATATTATTCTCAACCAAGCTTAGTAGTAGTGTTCACCAAAAACCAGTAAGTGAAACGCCATTAAATCAATAGTTTTGAACCAAGAAACTCAGACAAAAACATTGATCATGCTATGAAATCCCTCCATCAATCTAAAATTGCAAATTTCAGTCTTCCCAGCAATACAGCCATGCTAAGAATACATAATTAGCAACGCAAACTAAAATTAAACCTTCACAACTCCATGGATGTATACAACGTTTTGACACAATAAAATTTTACTCCATTTGTTATTTGGCAATAATCTTAGTATAATCCAATAGCCTGGTCAACTGTCTCCTGGTCAACAAAACGGGAGATAGATCCGTTGGCATTCTTGAGGCCTCGTAAGAATACCAAGGGAATCCCTAGGATTTGAAACCTTTGAATTCTTAAATGCTTTTTTAAGGATAGCTAAAAATATCTGAAACAAGATTTGTTGTTGACATTAGCATAACACATGATAGATTACAATTGGTTATTGATGCGAGATCATCACTCAAATATCTTTAAAACAAATACAAAACCTTGACACATTAAAGGCAGTGAGAGATTTGATAACCAGCCAAAAACACAAGAATTACACTAATACATGCAATTAATACATGCAAACACTTTGTAGACAATGAATATCACATTAACTTATACCTTGAAATAATCAAATAGTGTTCGAGTTCAATTTTATACCAAATTATTTATGATAAAATTTCACATTTTTATTAAATGTCCCCCCAAAAAACCCTCAGGATTTACAAAAGCCTAGTATCTTCTTTGAATTCCACGCTCCCAAAAGTTGCAATGGATAAAGACCTTGAAATTGGTGATTATTGTGAAAGCTAGCCATTAAACTGAAGGCAAGCTTCCTCAGCATTATAAAATATTACAAAAGACATGCGGTTACAACTTGGGTACATTAACAAACAAAACAGCAAACATTCACTTTATAATGATATAATGACATCACCCAAACACTCCTTAAAGCAAGAACATCGCTTTTGTTAATTTTAAACATTGAGAACGTAATGAGGCAGTGAACATAAAAATTAACTTAATATAAAGACTTGTACTTAAAACTTAGTATACATGATTAAGCAATGCTGTATAGGAAAAAGCGCTATATGAATAACATGCATACACCACAACTGATTGGAATTTCAGCCTCCAGGATTTATACTTGCAGGGTGAGGAGCACAGGTGGGGCAATGAGACAGTGGCAGTTTTAAGTTTGTAGCTTCTCTGCAGATTCCCATTTTGTAAACCTGTGAATGTTTGGGACCTGGGGCTGACCCCTCCCAGAGTCTTCTGGCCACAGGCATCTGCCATCACGGTCAAATTTGGATTTACATTCTTTTTTCCAGTGTTGGCCTCTTTGGCACTTAGGACATATTCCAGGGGAGTGACTGTTAAAAGTATCCGCATGGTATTTTTGAGTTGAAGGAAGCATTCGGCAATCTTTTCTAAGGTGTCCTGGCTTGCCACAATTAAAACATTTAGCCTTCATTTGTTTTTGAATAGCAAAAGTTTCAAGTGCTGCTAGGCGGCACGGTGCTTAAATGTCCCTATGTTGCGACAGGCTTTCAGGTAACCCAGAAGATCCTCTCTTTCTTTTATAGGACAAATAACAGCCTGACAGTCCTCGTTCGCATCATCAAAGGCCAGTTGCTTTAACAATAATTTCCTAGTGCCTTCTCCCTTAACTTGTTTTTCAATGGAGTCTGTCAAACGTCTTACAAAATCAGCATAAGATTCTCTGGCTCCTTGAATGACTTTTGTATAACTGCCTGCAAATTCAGACCCAGTTTCAGTTTTCTCCCATGCCCACAATGCTACGTCTCGTATATGCATGAGCGCAGCTTGAGGTAGCTGTATCTGTTGCTCTGTAGTAACCCACTGTCCATCTCCAACCAACATATCATAAGTCAGTTGTCCTCCACCAGGGAGTTGCCGACCTGATGCTCCTAAGGACAGCAGTTTTTCTTTAGCCATATCGCTTCTCCACATTTTCCATTGTAAATATTGAGAAGGAGAAAACCCTATTTTTGCTATTACTTCAAAATCATAAGGAATCCAGTTTGCTCCCTGGCTCCAGCCATTTAAATATTCCCACACATAAGAAGAAGTAGGTCCATAGGACACACAAGCCTTTTTAAAAGCTATGATGGCATTAACGTCTAGGCTTTCATAGGTAGGTTGGTTATTTTCTTGACTAAGTATGATTGGAAAAAGCAATCGGAATTCATGAGGTCTCCGGGGAACATCAGTCATTTGGAAACGTTTCTGATCAGATTTAAGAGCAAGACAGCATGGGCTGATATTTAACTGTTGCTTTATCCCAGCCTCATTTACCTCACTAGAGAAATCCTGTGGTTTAACACTGAAAATTTTCTTTTTCTTAGTTCTGATTTCATTTTCAGTCACATTATGGTAACATCTTCCAAGCTTTCTTTTCCTAATTTCCACATCTGTAGTATAAGGCCTTTCTCTTTTAGCTGCATTACAGTGGCATCTCCTCGTGGGAGGGTCTCTCACACATTCTTCCTCATCTTCATCTGTAGTATAAGCCATTTCTTTCCTAGCCACATTACGGTGGCGTCTCCCATTAGGGAAATCTCTCACAGGCTCCTCTTTGCTGTCCTCCTCATCTGTACTATGAGGCGTTTCTTTTTTAGCCATATTACAGCGTCCTTTCCTGTTAGGTGGGCCTCTTAAGGATTCCCTTTCTGTTTCTTCCTTGTCCGTACTATGAAACACTTCTTTTTTAGCTACATTTTGGGGGTGTCTCCCCTTAGAGGAATTTCTTGCAGATTCCCCTTCTAAAATTATAATAATAGCTCTAATTAAAGCCAATATAATCCAAAAACTAACTTGAATATCTTCTATCCTTCCGGCATTTTCACCATTTTTCTGAGTAAAATTGTTAAGTCCAGTTTCTAGTGTCCATTCATCTGGAGACCAAGGATTATATTCACTAACAAGCTCTAAATAAAAACGCAATTGCTGCCTAGTTATCTTCCTTCCACTTTTCACTAAAAAATTCTGCATAAGAGAGATAAAAGACTGTGCCCTACACTGGTTCTGGCCCATTGTCCCACTCACCACTTTCTATGCGGGTCTCCGCTGCACTTTCTCATCTTCTTTCAAGTCCCTGTTCAGGCGCCAGTTGTCGCTGTCCCGCAGCGATGGACTTGGTGCACGGAGCCGATAATAACACACGTGGACCCTGACTGATGGTCAAAAGCCGTAGTTTATTAGTGGCATCAGACTTTATACACTGAGGGTCATACAGGATTAGGGTAGAGATACTTAGTTCATCAACAAAACCATCAACTGTTTCTATGCCTTTGTTTGGAAGTCCTTTTCTCTTGTATATTACTTTCCACTCAACTGTTCTTATACAAATGATATCTCATCAGGTATACAAAAGGTAGTCATTCAGTTCTCATGCAAAGGATATCCAATCAGTCACACCCATTCAGTTGTTTATCATACAAATATTGTCCAATCAACTGTAATCCTGTGCTCACTGACCTTCTAGGGTCACAATGTCCTCCTACACCACAGTATTTAATTCTTTACTCAAATGTGCTGCTGGCTGTAAGGTAGGTCCTTATGACTGAGCCAGTACTCCCACAGTCACCCAGTTCCTTTCACTGCATATAGATTAACAGTTTCCCCAGCCCCCAGAGGGTAACCCTGAGACCCATGCTTGTAATAAAATCTGTTTTAAGGAATCAGAGGCTCAGGGCCACAGAGGTTTGGGCATCCCTGATGGATTGACATGATGTTCTTGTGAACTATCTATAACCTGGAATCCAAACTTCCCAAAAACCTACCAATCCCAAGGAAATCTTGTAGCTGTCTGAAGTTTCCTGGATCTTGGGAAAGAGAGGATGGGTGCTAGACTTTCTCTATCCATGCAGCAAGTTCCCTTGCTAAGAGTGATGCCTAGGTACTTAACTAGTTTTTGGCTTAATTGAACTTTGGACCTAGATAAATTATATTCCTTAGATGCAAGAAAAATTAAGCAGTGGTGTTTTTTGTCTATGAACTGTATTCCACTGGGGAGCCTAGAAGAATGTCATCCATGTGTTGAATGTCCTTAGTATTAGGACATGGAAAGGGGCCTGGGTCTTTGGATAGATCCTGCCCAAACAGGTGTGGACTGTTGTGAAAATCCTGTGGGAGGACTGTCCAAGTGACTTGGGAGGATTGGGTGGATGGGTCCTGAAAAGCAAGTAGAAACAGGAGTCTTCTGTAAAGGAATACGGAAGAAAGCAACTTGCCATTTGGGATAGTAAACCATTGTGATTCCTCGGGGGTTTCAGACAGTAGAGAGGTGATCGGGTGTCCCCAAGCTCCATTAGACTCTCAGATTCCCATGATTGGAGTATTACAGGTGAGTGAAAGGCCTTGATCTTTTACATTTTTTTTACAGTGACTTCTAGTCCCTGTCTAGTTTTGAATCTTATGGTGGCTGGGTTAATGGATGGGGAGGAGTCTGGCTGGATCCCACCAGGACACATGTGCCCAGGCAGGATAGTATGTCTCATCCCAACAAGGTGATTGAGCTTTTTGGCCTGACCAGAAAAGTTGGGAGGATAGGAACCGCTCCTCTCACCCCCCATTTACTGCAGAGTGGGAAGGTGAAGTGCTGGGTAAGGGACTGACCTGAGGCCCCTTGACCTGTCACTGGGTGGGATGAGAGAAGTCCAGGAAATCACAGGAGCACTGAGTATGTTGTCTGAGGGCCTAAGAGGAAATACGCTGTTTCACCGCTGTCCTTTTGTAGATGGTTGTCTGATAGAGGATGTCTTTAGAGGCCCCTCTTCATTGCAGGGCCATCTGTGTGTGACCTGTGCCCAGGAACCTTCACTTCTGGGCACAGTCTGCCTTCCAGTGGTCTGCTTAGCACACAGCTGGTGGTGGGGGGGTGGTCAGTCTTTTCCTCTGAGGGTGGTTCTTTTCAGTGTCCTTCCTGCTGCAGAGGTGTGCACAGGACCTGTTCTCTTTACCTTTTTCTCCTCCCCCACATGGCCTCGCTCACTACTTCTGCAAGGGCGGTGGCTTTCCATGCATTCTTTCATATTTTGATTCTAACCTCTCTTCTTACTGTAGAAAGTGTCAGCGGCCATATTGAGGAGGTTATCTAGGGTGCCCTCTGGTCCTGGTGGAGACTTCTATCAATTTCCTCTGATATCGTGGTCTCCTTGGCAGTTGGGATGCAGTCCTTGGAGCTCCTACTAATAGTCCTTGGTGAGGATCTGGGAGTCTTCAGGGTTGGGATACAAGCCTCCTCCTGTCCACTTGCCAGAGCCTGCATTTTATTTTTATTTTTTTTATTCATTAATTACATTGTATTATGTGACACAGTTTCATAGGTACTTGGATTCTCCCCACCCCTCCCCAAATCCTCCCACCATGGTGGATTCCTCCACCTTGTTGCATAACCACAGTTCAAGTTCAGTTGAGATTCCCCCATTGCAAGCATATACCAAACATAGAGTCCAGCATCTTATTGTCCAGTCAAGTTCAACGGCTTCTTAGGTATACCCTCTCTGGTCTGAAGACAGAGCCAGCAGAGTATCATCCTGATCAATTAAAAGCTCCAACATTTTAGTAGATACCCCATGAAAGCTTGAGAAATGCTGGGCTTCTGGCCCTGAAACTCCTGGCAGCCAGAATGGAGTAGGCATCCAGAGGGAATTGTAAAGGCAGTTGGGATGTAGTCCTCGGTGCTCGTACTGATAGTCCTCGGTGAGGATCTGGGAGTCTTCAGGGTTGGGATACAAGTTTCCTCCTTTCCCCCTGCTCCACTCTGGGGTTCCCCCCTGCTCTGTGCATATGACCTCCTGTTAGGAGGTTGTTAGGATCACTCCTGATTCGTCCCATATGCCTTTGTAGTTTTACTGTTGTCTGATGCTGATTCGAGTCTGTTGTCTGTTGAGTTACCAGATATGATCCTGATAGGTTATGCTTCCCATCTTCTTCACACCTTCTAGGGTGATGTAAGATTTCTCTGCTCTCCCTCCTCATTACGGAATAACATAGGGTCTTAAAAGTATATTAGGTTTTACAGTTCTTTGATGTAGATCCTAAGCTGACTCACATTGATTGTTGATTCATAGGTTACATCACCTTATCTTATTGCATCAGATACAGGCTGTTTGAGGTTGAAATAGTATTACAATGTACAGGTACTATTTTCTGGATTGACATCATTTCATCTTGTATTAGGGCAAAAATGTGGTATTTAACTTTTTGGATTGGCTCATTTCCTTTAGCATAATGGTTTCCAGTCAGGACCATTTGGCCACAAAAAACTGCATTTCGTTTTTTTTTTTTTTTTAAAGATTTATTTATTTTATTACAAAGTCAGATATACAGAGAGGAGGAGAGATAGAGAGAAAGATCTTCCGTCTGATGATTCATTCCCAAGTGAGCCGCAACGGCTGGTGCTGTGCCGATCCAAAGCCAGGAACCAGGAACCTCTTCCAGGTCTCCCACACGGGTGCAGGGTCCCAAAGCTTTGGGCCGTCCTCGACTGCTTTTCCCAGGCCACAAGCAGGGAGCTGGATGGGAAGTGGAGCTGCCGGGATTAGAACCGGTGCCCATATGGGATCCCGGGGCATTCAAGGCGAGGACTTTAGCCGCTAGGCCATGCCGCTGGGCCCCATTTCTATTTTTTTTAAATAGCTGAGTAGTATTCCATGGAGTAAATGAACCATAGCTTTCTTTTTTTTTTTTCCACTCTTTTAAATCTCCATTTATTTATATGTGTTACAGTAGTAATCTTTTTATTATTATTATTATTTTTTATTAATTATTTTGCATTATGTGACAGTTTCATAGGCTCTGGGAATCCCCCCACCTTTCCCCCTCCCCTCCCCCCTGGTGGATTCCTCCACCTTGATGCAGTATTACAGTTCAAATTCAATCAAGATTCTTTCCTTGCAGACATATACCAAGCATAGAGTCCAGCTACTTATTGTCCAGATGGGTTGAACAGTTTCTTGGGGAGACCATTTCTGGTCCGAAGTTAGAGCTGGTAGAATATCATCCCAGTCAATTAAGAGTCCCAATATAACATCAACAGCAATTTGCAATATTATGGAATTGACATGGTTTTGAGTAACCAGTATGTTAAAAAAAAAAAAAAGCAAGTCCTAACCACAACCTATGATTAGCTCATTGACATCTCAATTTTTGTTTATATATAGGAGCGGCTGCTATATACCTTAAAATGGCTACAAGGTACCATTCATCTGTCTCGTGTCTATTTCATTTTAGTATTTAGCCATTTGTTGTGTTGAAGTATAATTTTGCTGATCTTGGCAGATTTTAGGATAATCTAGACTGACTTGTAACTCTAACAAGATATTTGTCGACATTTAAGGTGCAGAACATTTTTTTGGGGGGGGGGTTGTGCAGGAAAATCCTCAACACCATGGTGAGGAGTAACTAATCTTTGTGTCCCACCCAGCGAGGCATGAGCCAATCCACGCCAGCTCTTTCCTGTCAGATTTCAAGCTCTACTTTCTGTTGTTTGTCTATTTTAGGTTTTTCTGGTTTGTATGATTGTTTGTTTGCTGTGAGGGGTTTTCGAAGAGATCCCGATGGTCATTGCGAGGGAGGGCGGGGGTCCAGAGGTGGAGCCAGGCTTGGACCAGAGAAAGCTCTCCTCCCTGGTCCCGAAGGACATTTATTGTTCTTCTGTTTCTGCAGATCGCTCAGGGCTTCTGGTTGTCTTTCTGATGACGTTGGTTTCTGTGCGGTAGCCTACACCTAAATCTTGCAGTGTGTTTCCAACATTTTCTTCCAAAAGTTTGAAGGTTTCTGGATGTAGGTTTAGGTCTTTTATCCATTTAGATTTGATCTTAGTGTATGGTGAGAGATATGGGTCTATCCTCTTGTTTCTGCAGGCTATCATCAGTTGTCCCAACAGCATTTATTGAAGAGACCTTCCCATTTACTTGGATTGTCGTCTTTTTGTCAAAGATTAATTGGCTGTATCTATGTGGGTTTCCTTCTGTTGTTTCAATTCTGTTCCATTGATCCTCCTCTCTATCTTTGTGCCAGTACCAGGCTGTTTTGAAAACCACTGCCGTGTAGTATGTCCAGAGGTCCGGAAGTGTGATTCCCCCTGTTAACTTCTTATTCTTCAGAATGGTTCTAGCTATTTGTGGTTTTTTTGTGTTTCCAGATGAACCTTTGTATCATTTTATCCAGTGCAATGAAGTATTTTTTGGTAATTTGATTGGGATCGCATTGAATGTATATATTGTTTTTGGTAGTATAGACATTTTAATGATATTGATTTTGCTTATCCAGGAGCATGGGATGTTGTTCCATCTTTTGAGGTCCTGTTCAAATACTTTTTTAAGTATTTTGTAATTTTCTTCAAAAAGGTCTCCTACATTTTTGGTTAGATTTATTGCTAGATATTTCCTAAATATTTCATACTTTTCTCTGTTATTTTGAATGGTATCTTGCTGGTTAGATCTTTTTTCATCTTGGGATTGTTCGCAAACACTATGGCTGTTGATTTTTGTTCATTTATTTTGTACCCTGCCACTCTACCAAACTCTCGTACAAGTTCTAGCAGTCTCTGTATTGAGTCTCTTGGCTCTTCTATGTAAAGAATCATGTCATCTGCGAATAGTGAAAGCTTGACTTCTTCATTTCCTATTTGAATTCCTTTGATTTATTTTTCTTGTCTTATGGCCTCTGTGAGTACCTCTAGGACTATGTTGAATAGCAGTGGAGATAGCGGACATCCTTGTCTTGTTCCAGATCTCAGTGGGAAGGGTTCCAGTTTTTCTCCATTCAGTATGATGCTGGCGTTGGGTTTTTCATATATTGCTTTGATTATGTTGTGGATTGTTCCTTCTATGACTACCCTGGTTAGGGTTTTTAACATAAAGTGATGTTGGATTTTGTTGAAGGCTTTTTCTTCATCTATGGATACTATTATATGATTTTTGTTCTTCAGTTTTTGGATGTGATGTATCACATTTATGGATTTCCGGATGTTGAACCATCCCTGCATTCCCGGGATGAATCCTACTTGGTCTGGATGAATGATCTGTCTGATGTTTTTTTTGAATTCTATTGGCTAGGATTTTGTTGAGAATTTTAGCATCAATGTTCATCATGGAGATTGGTCTGTAGTTTTCCTTCTCTGTTAATTCTCTGTCTGGTTTTGGGATTAAAGTGATGTTGGCCTCATAGAATGAATTTGGAAGGGTTGCTTCCTTTTTTATTGTTTTGAAGAGCTTGTAGAGGATTGGGGTTAGCTCTCTTTGGAATGTTTTGTAGAATTCTGCTGCGAAGCCATGTGGGCCTCCGCTTTTCTTTGTTGGGCGATCTTTACTCGCTGACTCTATCTCTGCCTCAATTTTGGGCTTATTCAGGTCTTTTGTTGCCTCTGAGGTGAGTTTTGGTAAGTGGTGAGAGTCTAGGAACCTTTCCATTTCCTGGTGGTTTTCTGATTTGTTGGAGTACAGTGCTTTGTAGTAATTTCTAATTATTTTCTTAATGGTTGCAGTGTCTGTGGTTATGTTGCCTTTTTCATCTTTGATGCTGCTAATTCTTGCTTTCTCTTGTTTTTTTTTTTTTTTTTTTTTTTTTGTTAGTTGGGCCAGTGGGGTGTCTATTTTATTTATCTTCTCCAGAAACCAGCTTTTTGATTCATTGATTTTGTGCATTTTTTTTTATTTCTATCTGATTTATTTCCTCCCTTGTTTTGATAATTTCTTGTTTCCTATTGATTGTGGGGTCCTTTTGCTGCTCTTTTTCCAATTCTTGGAGGTATGTGCTTGGTTCCTGTATTTGATGTCTTTCTTGGGCCTTGACATGAGCTTACCCCGTAGCACTGCTTTGGTGGTGTCCCATAAGTTTTGGACTGTTGTATTTGAGTTTTCATTGGTTTCCATAAATTTTTAGATCTCTTTTTTAATTTCTTCTCTAACCCATTGTTCGTTTAATAGCATATTATTCAACCTCCAAGAGTTTACGTATTTCCTGGAGCATTTTGAATTCCTGATTTCCAGTTTCATTCCGTGATGGTCTGAGAGGGTACCTGGTATGATTCCAATTTTTTTGAAGTTTGTTAGATTTGCTTTGTGTCCTATCATGTGGTCTATCCTGGAGAAGGTGCCATGTGCTGCTGAAAAAAAATGTATAATCTGCGGCCTTAGGATGAAATGTTCTATAGATGTCTATCAAGTCCAGTTGTTCTATTGTTTGTGTGAGCTCTGTAGCTTCTCTGTTGAGGTTTTGTCTCGTTGATCTATCTATTGGTGCTAATGGGGTGTTCAGATCTCCCACGATTATCGTATGTTCATCTATATCTCCCTTTAAGTCTATAAGTAATTGTTTCACATAGCTGGGTGCATATGGACTTGGAGCATAAATGTTAATGATGGTAATCACTTCCTGATGGATCTTTCCTTTCAAGAATATAAAATGCCATTGTGTGTCTTTTTTGATGTTTGTCACATTGCAGTCTATATCATCTGAAATTAGGACTGCTACACCAGCCTTTTTTTCTCATCCGCTGGCGTGAAATATCTTTTTCCATCCCTTGACTTTCAGTTTCTTAGCATCTTTTCTGGTTAGATGCAACTCTTGTAAGCAACAGATAGTTGGGTCCTGTTTGTTGATCCAATCTGTTAATCTATGTTTTTTGACTGATGAATTTAGGCCATTTGTGTTTAGGGTTAATATTGAGAGATTGCGATTTTGTCCTGCCATGCACGTGTGTTTTTGTGGTTGTTAGTATCTAATTGTTTTTCCTTGCGTGGACTTTAGTGGGTAGGTTTTCCCATTTGCCATCCTTGCTTATGGTTTGCTTCCTTTTTCTCTGGGAGTAGCGCATTTCTGATGAGATTTTGTAGAGCTGGTTTTGTGCTGGCATATTCTAGTTTCTCCTTGCTATGGAAGTATCTAATTTCATTCTCAAATACAAATGAGATCTTTGCTGGGTACATTATTCTTCGTTGACAGTTGTTCTGTTTCAGGATTTGAAAGACTTTATTCCATTCTCTTCTTGCTTGGAGAGTCTGTTCTGAGAAGTCAGCGGTGATCCTGATGGACCTGCCTCTAAATGTAAGCTTGTCTCTGCTTCATGCTAGCCTCAGGATTCTTTCTTTGTATTTGTTGGAGGGGACCTTGATTACCACGTGTCCGGGTGAAGATCTTTTGGGGTCATATCTGTGGGGTGTTCTTTGGCCTTCTTGGATTTGGACTGGGCTTATGTTCCAAGTGTTTTGGAAGTTCTCCTGTATAATTTCATTGAGGACCAGTTGTATCTCTGTCTCTCTTTCCACTCCTTCTGGAAGGCCTATAATTCTTATATTCGACTTCTTGATGTTGTCGTTCATTTCCTGTATTGCCTCGTATGCCTTTTTCAACTGTATCTCCAGTTGATTAATAATCTGCCTGCTTTCATTCTGGGAATCTTCCAATTTGGATATCCTGTCTGCTGCAATAATTCTGTTGGCTAAGCTCTCAACTCTGTGCTTCAGGTCAAGGATCTCATTTTTGACTAATTTTGTTTCTGTGATTATGTGGTTTTTGAATTCCTTAAGTTCCTCCCATCGTTTTTCATTGTCTCTAAAGAGTTTCATAACTATTTTTCTGAACTCCTTGTCTGATAGGTCATCAATTTCTTCATCTGTAATCTCTGCGATTGACCAGGCCTTTTGGTGACTTTTTGGGGGTGGCACTGGCTCCTTCCTCTGACTCATTTATTTTCCTGTGACCTTGCCCCATGTCTATGTGATATAAGGTATTGCTGGCTTCAAACCCTTGACCTCTGCTGCTACCTAGTGGGTTACCTGATGTCTTGCTGACCTAGATTTTTTTTCTTCTTTGTGGCACCTGGATTCCCCTCTCACTACTTCTTCAGTCTGTGGTCTTGTGGATTCTTTAAAACTGGGCGATAATTATGGTAGCTTTTGAGTGTCCCTTCTAAGGAGTTCTTGTGGCCCTGGGATTGGCACCACCCAGTGCTGGGGAGCTCCAGTTCCCAGGATAGCTCAAGCTCTTTGTTTCTAAGCCTAGTAACCCTCTCTGGCCCGTCTGCCAGTTCTAAGCCAGCCCTGAACAAGCCAGCCCAGATCTGAGCCAACAGCTCCGGTCCCTTTCACGCGTTTTGTCGCAAATTCCTCCTGCTAAGGGTGGGCACTTCCCTGTGTTAGCAACTCACCGAGGTTCACTCCCCGAATTTTGCTTCCTAGATTTCGCCTCCTGCTAAGGGTGGGCACTTCCTTGTGTTAGTGACTCAGACTCACCAAGGTTCACTCCCCGAATTTCGCTTGCCCTATTTCCCTCGAGTCTCTGCAGCCCAGGGCTTCCTCTTTGTCCTCTCGGGTTATTGGTCCCAGTATTTCACGTTGTTTTTCTGCGATGTGCCACCTTTCTCAGTCCTGGTGGGATCGGGGAATTTCCCGCAGTGTTCCCCGCGGTTCTTTTCCTTTCGGGCTCACTTCAGAGTGCTCCCGTCCCTAACTTTTAGGACCCTCGGTTACATCGGTCTAACCCCGTCGGCCATCTTGACTCCTTCCCAAAATAAATAAATCTTAAAAAAAAAATGAGTTTGCTTTTGGAATGTCAGAGTGTAGGTTGGTATACTGGGATTGAGCTTCCCTGAGCTACTCTAGAAACAGTGGGAGTTCCTCACCTCTTTATCTGTGACTGTTAAATGTAGTTAACCTGTTCATTGCATCATTGAGCTCTGCCCCTCTTTAGTTGTAGGGACCCACTCGAGGTCACTAGCAGGAACTTGCTGATCCCCAGTGGGGTAAGAAAATTGTGTACCATGCTCCCAGGCTTCCACCCAGTCATTGTCTCCTTCCTTGATTACAGCAGAAGAGTCTGCCGCTGTTGCTATTTTGCCTGTAAGCTGCATTCGGTTGCTGCAGGGTGGGGTGAGCTTTCTGGGCCACGGCCCATCTGTCCTCCCCTGACATAGACATAGTCTGTATTGGCAATCTCCATAGTCTCCCTTGTCACTTCTCAGAGACTGTTAGAGTCTGAAGAAGGAGATCATTGTTTCTTTGCAAGTGAGGTCAAGCACCTGGCCAACTTCTATAAAGGTTTCAGTATATTTGAAATATGGGCGATCAGAGATTTTTCCCATATCTTTCTGGATTTGTTTCAAGTTTTAGCGCGAGGAGGGGGGGTAGACTTTGATAGGATTGCCAGTTTCTGTTGTCCCCTGTGTTAGTCCTTCTGTGCAGCTAAGCTCGCTTTGGGATAAAAGCCCTCTTTTCAGCAATAAGCCAAAATACCAGACACAGTGAGGCACCTAGGAGGGCTTTTATTCCAGCATGGTAGGGACAGGAACAAAGGCAGAGGGAGAGAGAAAGTAGGGGGATATCTCCTGCCATGGTGGCAGAATGGGGATGCAAGGAGCCAGGAAAGGAAGAGGGGACACGGTAAGGGAGGAAGGTGAAGGGCTAGGGAGGGGAAGGGGCAGCATGTTGAAGGAAGAAAGACACCTGCCGGAAGAGTGCTTTTTTGTGACCAGGAACAGGCATTATGGGGCTGTGAGGGATTGGTGGATAGGATTGTCAGGGCCTCAGGAGATTGTCAGGTGGGCAGGGATTAGGGGGAGGAGCCACTAGGGGTTGGTGGGAAGGGCTGTCGGTCAGTCGGGTACAACATCATGATGTTACAATGGATTGGTGGGAACAGGATTACAAAGTTACAGCAGATTGACAGACAACAAAATTTGCACCTAAAGGGTGTGTGAATCTTAAGGAAGCTGACCTAGGGGAAGTAGATATTTAAAACAGTACCAAGTCCAACATGGCAGGGGCCTTTAAGGCCGATGTTCAAGTCACTTGTCCTGCTCTTTGAAGGAGAGGAAGGAAGGGGATTCAAATTGGTAAGAAAGTGGCACATTTGGGGTGGCAGCAAGGATGAGTAGGCTTGTGAACTAAGGAAATGGGGGAAATTTGGTTTTTTGGAGTTTTCTAGGGAGTGTCACAGTTTTTACTCTTTCCCTTGTTTTTGAGCCATTGTCAGGGGAGAAGAATATTACAGATGGCATTGGCTTAGTCTCCTTATCCCTTAGTGCAAAGGAAGCCCGAACATATGGGATCCTCCACCCTGCCAAGGGGCAGTAACTTTATACTGCAGACTAAGATCCAACTGGAAACATCCGATGAATCATGGGTTAGCCCAGCCTCGAGGTGGGGAGTCAGGTCAGGAGGTTTACTGATAAGTCAGAGACTTTGTCACATCAATTAGTTTATATATGTATTCAACAGCATTTGACGTTATTGGGTCTGGTTTGTTGCCAGAAGCCCATGGGGAAGGTTACAGCAGAGGCAGTGGCAGGCTTGCAAACCTCTCCTTCATCTGGAATTGAAAGCCTCAAAAAGAAGTTGGACCCTGGTACCTGAGGAACCCTGGTGTCTCATGAAAGAACAGACAAGGTGAGGACCCCGTGACGGACTCCTGGAAGAAGTGAATGCGTGTTGGAGTGTTATGGGGAAGTCAGTGCTAAGGAGGGAGGCAACGTTGGTTCTTGTCTCATACAAAAGAAAAATTTTCACACAGAATTTTCAGTAAGCAAAGCACGAATTATTAAAGACAGAAGCATGATGCTGCAGTGTGGTTGGGGTAGAATGGGTTGGGCCCCAAGAGAGGAAAGACCTGAGGAAATGGTGGAACTGATGTCTTTTAAGCATCTTCTTTTTTCCATTCTCATGATAAACCCAGACACTCAGAAGGGTGGGGTGGCACTTTAGTGTTGTTAAAAGCACCTTTTGGGCAGCAGCAAATACCTTGAACAGTTTTAAAGAGAGACTCCTCCTTTTCTTATTCCAACAGAAATATGAGCCTGACTAGCTATTAGCTCATCTAACTGCTGGCAGGAGCATATGCTGGGAAATAGAGGCCAGGGGCCATTTAGGAGGCAGAATTCCAAGATGGGAAGTTGGAGTAAAGTGACTGGCACTATCCTCAACTCACCAGGGGAGTGAGGAGGTGGACTCCCAGAAAGACCATGGGAGTTACTTCAAGGGAAAACCTCCACAGACAGGAGAGCCCAGGAATCTCACCTCTCCTCTTCCAACGAGAGGGAAGTGAAATTCAACGCTAAGATGTCACATTGGGCAGTTGGTGTCTGGAATTGGCTCGGGGGAGCTTTGGATCCCACCAGCGAGTGGGCTTGGTCTGTTACCATCGGTCCTCCACCAGGGTACCTCCAGTCACATGCATTCACGGAGTCATTCTGGCAAGGAGAATGGAGGTGAGAGGAAACACCAAGTTGGAGCTGGCGTGGTCTCTGATGCACTAACTGCAGAAGAATCTCAAGAGAATCCCCAGTAATTCTGCAGGAAAACTGGTGATGACTCTGGTTTATGTCCTGGTGTCGATGAGCGCAAAAGTGGAATTTAGTCTAAGAACAAGATAGGCTCTGAATAATAGGATTAAACAATTGCAGGGCTGCTTGAAACAGACAAGCCACAGGGGCTTCCAATCTAGGGGTGTTTGTGTGTCGTTACCACATTATCGCCAAGGCACAAGGGTAGTGGTTATAGGTTAGTTACTGTGAAGGCCAGAGCACTCTCAAAATAGACCTTCCAAACTTGTTTTTGTTTAAATCTAGATTTTTATCATTGTCGGTGTTTTGCTAAGTGCTAGTGTACTGGCAAGCAGCTGTAACATGGAGTTGGTTTTGCTTCCTCCCACTCCTAGGATCCCTCCATAGGTGTGACCGTTCTCTTAAACAGTCTGGGGTTAGTTAAATTAAACAAGATTTATTTGAACAAGAAAAAATTTTAGAACTGGACAGAATTCCAGACCTAATTTTTTTTGGCATTTCCTGTCCCACCACATGGGCGAACAAGATGATGGGGCTTCAAAAAAACTCATGGAATTTGTAATTACTAGCTTTTGTGTTTATTTCCACATTTTGAAGCCTCTTCCTCCTTGCTTTCCTCTCTCCCGCCTTTCAATCTATTTAAAAAGCAGAACCACACACACACACACACACACACACACACACTCACAGAGATCTTCCATCTGCTGGTTCATTCCCAAAATACGCACAGTAAACAGACCTGAGCCAGGCCAAAGCCACAGGCGCCATCCTGAGCTTCCACGTGCATGGCGGAGACTCGAGCCCTCACCTGCTACACACGAGGAGGAAGCTGGTTTTGAACTGGAGCTGGGATTCAAACTTAGGAATTCTGGCATCCCAAACAGCAGTTTCACTGCTGGGCCACAGCGTTTGCTCCCCAAATCCCTTCTTTGTAGCTAGAGAAATGCCGAATGCCATCAGAGACAACCCAGCTGGCTGCTGTGACATTGGCATGCTGTAGTCATGATGTGATTAGGCCTTTGAGTCCATAGACACAGTCTGACTCATTAGCAGCCTGGGTGTGATGCAGACCAGTTGCTGGTTTCACGAGTGTGCTTATAGATTTGAATACACGTCAAGCTGGGTTACAGACGCTGCTTTGGGCCAGACTTACTCAGTTGATTCTAGATTGTGAGGAACTTACAGTCCTACCTGGCTAGAAGCCAAGATCCCAGACTGTGGACACTTTTCTTCGGATCTCAGTGCTGGCTGGGACTTGGTTGTGAATGTGGCACTCCCTGGCATGAAGAGATGGTGGCACCACAATGCAATATCATAGAGCCCTTGGTTTTAAGGTTCTAAACTTTTCCCAGATTTCAGCTGATTTGCTCCACGAGTAATTATGCACCGCCAAGTATTCGGGCAGGGAGAGTGTTGTCCTGGCTCATCCAGAAAGGGAAGTGGCTGTAAGCAGGTGGCTCCCTCTGTTGCAAGGGGTGGGGTGGGGAATGGGGCTTGCTGTGGATAAATGTCTGGACTATGTTCCTTTTAGAGAATCATGAAAGTAGAAGTGATTGGAGAAGTGATGGGTGCCATTTACAATACCTGGCAGTACGTGATAGATAACAGAATATGGCTACTTGGGTGTTGGGGTCTATGCAGTGGTCGTGGGGGACACGAAGGTGTGAAGAGTATTGTTCCATTACAGTCAGGGCCACAAGGAAGTTCCCGCTG
This sequence comes from Ochotona princeps, assembly GCF_030435755.1. NCBI lineage: Eukaryota > Metazoa > Chordata > Mammalia > Lagomorpha > Ochotonidae > Ochotona > Ochotona princeps. The sequence goes on along the minus strand of NC_080834.1, from coordinate 28,813,904 downwards.
TACGGCAGGACCCAGGGGATGTCTCTACAGCCACCTGAATGCAGCTCCACCTTCCTTTGCATGGACACTGGATCACCCTGTGCAAGAATTCTAATCCATTCAGACATTGTTTGCTACTGTGGAGTTGGCTTTTTTACTCAGTGTGAGCTTGGAGGTTAATGTCAATAATAATGTCTTGCAAAAGGGCCTTTTATTATTCATACTGTCTTGGCTGTCCCCACTGACCTTATGCTAATCATGGGACCTACATTTAGGGTTTCATTCTTTCCTTGATCTTTAGGTTCTCCTTTTCTTTGTGATACAAGATTGAGTTGTAGAATAAGAACTGTAGCAGGAACTTCTAGAGTTTTTAGGTGAAACAAACGTTAGAATTATCCTTGGAAACACCTATTTGACCATGACGTAAAAAGTCTGAGCCAGAGTTTGACTGCTTTTGTATGAAAAAGTGGACAGCTTTCTCGCATTGTCCATTATGATCATGGAATCGTAGTGGTCCATTTCTTTCCTCTTTATGCCTAATCCATGCACCCTTCTCGAGTTCCCAACTTGGCTGGAACTGGACTCTGGCACTTGGCTGTCAGGATAAATGTTTGTAATAAGCATGGTATTTACACTGACAGGGAAGCTTTGAAGTTTATTTCTAGGCTGTTATGCTATAGTTTGCTCTCGGAAATGGACAGAAATGATATCCACTACAATCTTCACTTCCTTTTTTTTTTTTTTGCAAATGCAACAGGAGCTTGACAGTGGCCCAGGTTTCCCTTCCTGTTGACCCCTGATATTCCTTCTGCCGAGAATGAAGCTTTAAAATCTAGAATGGATCTTTGTTTAAGATAACTATCAACATGTGCTAGCCTCTTCATGTTTTACAAAGTGCTTTCAAATATGCTTGTCTCACGCTTGTCAGTGTTGCCAAGTTGCTTGAATAAGCGGAGGTTTGGAAGTTGAAGAAACATGATCAGAATCAAAAGCCTAGGATGGGGTGTGTGGTGACGCCTAAGGCCAGGCGTGTGGGTCTTTATAATAGCTGTGCATGACTGAGTGCGCTGCTCTAATTCTGTATCAGTGTTTCTCATCCCTTTCGCCCCACAGTGAATCTCTTTCACGGGATGACTCAGACACACCCATCATCCCTCAGTGTTTGCTTTGACCATTCACAGGCTTTCTAATATTTTATTGTATTCAGTTCTGTTTCTTTCTTATCGGTGCTTGGTCTTTTAAAATTAATTTTATGATGCTCTAATGGGTTGTGATGCAATATTTGAGAAAAATTACATTCACTCCCTTTCTTGAGAAGTAGAGGCGATGGAGGCTGGTGGGAAAGGAATGGGGTGTGTGCATACCTGGGATGGGTCGGAAAGGAAGTGCCGCTTCACAAGCCTAGTCTCTGAGAACTGGTCGCACCTCCTCACTGCACTGTCGGAGGGTGGGAGAAGACAGCATATGGAGTAGAGGGGAACGTCACCCCGACCTGTCTCCTGTTTGGTCTGCTTTGTGGGCTGCCGTCTGCTGTGGTCTGCGTTGTCCATTCTGCTTGTGAACTTCCTACACCTGTCTACGGCTTTCCAGTAAGTGGAGGTCTGAGGTAGGTAGTCTGGGAAGTGCGCGTGAGGCTTCTTGACAACTGTGCTCTTGGTAGGAGTCCTAGCTCTTCCCTGTCAATGGGCCTCTGGTTCTTGGCTATGTGTCTTGCCTTCCGTGTGTTGCTCAGGTCTGGCATACCCAGGGCTCTGCCTCAGGTTACTTTACAGTGGCCAGCAGCCATGAAGCTTTGCTGTTTCCACTAGAAAAACAACTCAAGGTTACTCCCCAGTCATGTCCCTTTCAGAGTCTTAGTTTTCCAAAAACAGTTAATCATAGAGGCCAGGAGAGGCTCTGCAATTGTTGTGGATGAGAAAATGCAGGTGTCGGCAAGTTCTGTCACCTTGAGATTGAAGTCGCTCAGCCTATTCCAGGAGTGCCACACTGTGTAATCAGAACGTTTACACATGCCCGCTGCAGTAGCATTGAGGCCCCTGGGACCCAGGCTCCGAAGAGGTCCTCGTCTAAGGCAGAAGGTGCAGTCAACAGCCACTGCCTGGCGACTGTGCCTGCTGGCATGGGTGAGAGGGCTGCTGTTTGACTTTGCCTTCATGCTTGTTTGTAGATTTTGGGGGTCTTCTGTCGGGTGAGAGATGGCTGTGGATGGTGTACTCAGTGAGAGAGCAGAGAAAGTATCAGGTTGAGGGAAATCTCCTTGTGCCATGGAAAGGGCAGCTGTTTGGCTCTGGTTATCCTGGGGACATGCATTCTGTGTCTGAATAGCTGTGACATGTCAGAATGTAAGGTTCCATCCCTTCCACTGGGTTGCCAGAGGCCCAACTCCTGGGACCACTGGCTCCATGTTGCGTGTGGCATTTATTTTCTCACAACTTTTAATGTTATGGATGTGTTGTCTGGGCAGCTGTTGACTTTTGGCCCCAGAATCCTTTTCTTTCCTTTCCTTTTCTTTTCTTTCCTTTCCTTTTTTCTTTTCTTTCCCTTCCTTTCCTTTCCTTTTCTTTCAAAGATTTATTTATTTATTTTTGGAAAGCCAGATTTGCAGAGAGAAGGAGACAGAGAGAGAAAGATCTTCCATCCGATGGTTCACTCTGCAAGTGGCCAGAAGTGAGCTGATCTAAAGCCAAGAGCCAAGACCCTCTTCCCAGTCTCCCACATAGATGTAGGGTCCCTAGGCTTTGGGCCATCCTTTATTGCTTTACTAGGCCACAAGCAGGGAGCCGAATGGAAAGTAGAGCAGTTGGGATGTGAACTGGTGTGCATATGGAATCCTAGCGTGTGCAAAGCAAGGATTTAGCCAGTGAGTCATTGAAGTGGGCCCAGTTCCTCATCTGTACACTGTGGCCCAGTGATTGAATTGCCTCTTGGGATACCCATATCCCATACCGGAGTGCCTGAGTTGGATCCTGGCTATCCTGCTTGCAACACAGCTTCCTGTTAGTGCAGACGGTGACTCAGGTGCTTGAATCCTGGCCGTCCAACCGGATGCAGGAAACCCGGATATAGTTCCAGTCTCCTGACTTTAGCGTGACCCAGCTCCTGTTATTGTGGGCAGTTGAGGAGTGAACCAATAAATGTGTGGAACATTCTGTCTCCTCTTTTTCTTTGCCTTTTCTTTTTAAAAAGTAGGGATGTAATAACACATGAAGGCATTGTGAAGTCAGTTGAGAAGGTATATGTAGAGAAGTAGGCACGGAGCCCAGTTCATGGAGACCACTTTACAGTTGATGTGTTCATGTTCTTTAACGGCACACAGTGCCTTAGGAGGTAGCTGCTGGCAGAGACCATACCATGGTGGACAGTCTAGAGACGATGAGACCCAGAACCCAGGAGGAACTGTGGCTACACAGAGCGCTTCAAGAACTTCACATAGAAACAAAGTTCAAAATAGGATTTTGTTGAAAATTACTTTTGAAATCCATGCTTGCAGTTTCTTTTTGTATAAATATTTATTTATTTATTTATTTATTTATTTATTTATTTGAAAAGGAGAGAGAGCTCTTCCCTCTGCTGGTTCATTTTCCTAGTGGCTGCAATGGTCAGGTTGAAGCCAGGAACTTAGAGCTCCATCTGAGCCTTCCACTTGGGTGATAAAGCCCAAAGCACTTGGGCCATTATCTACTGCTATCCCACGTGCATCCACAGGAAGCTGGGTGTAGAGCAGAGCAGCCGGGACTTGGACTTGAACCAGTGCTCTGTTGGGCTGCTAGTGTTGCAAAAAGTTTAACCTGCTATAGCACCAGTGTGGCTGCCATGCTTATTGTCTTTTTCTCCTTCCTTCTTTCTTCCCTTCCTCCCTCCCTCCCTCTATCCCTCCCTCCATCCCTCCCTCTCTCTTTTTCTTTGTTTACTATGTTTTATTTATATTTGCAAGGCAGAGTTACGAGAGAGAGCGAGGGAGAGACAGAGAGAAGGATCCTTCATTCACTGGTTCACTTGCCAAATGGCTGCAACGACCTTAGTTCAGCTGGTCTGAAGCCTGGAACTTCTTCTGGGCCTCCCACATGGGTGCAGGAGCCCAGTGACTTGGGTCATCCTCTGCTGCTTTCCCAGGTCATTAACAGGGAGTGGGATCAGAAGTAGAACAGCTGATATTGGAACTGGTGCCCACATGGGATGTCCACACCACAGGTGGAGGCTTAACCTACTATGCCACGGTGCCGGCCCTATTCTGTTGTTTTCATAATGCATGTTGTCTGTGAACATTTTGGGGCCCCCAGACTTCACTGCTTTTTGAGGCATCAAGATGAACTTTTTGTTTCATTCTGGTTTAGCATGGACATGTAGAAGCACCCTTTGCTAGAGTGGCTGTCTGACAGGGATTTAGCAGAGAAATATGGCTTGGATCTGGAGAATACAGGAAGCAAGCCTGGGCAGCTTATGTCCTGGTCCCTTCACTGTTCTCCAGTCCCCTGCTGTTGGTTCCAGTGGCAAACCCTAAAGCACATTGTGCAGGAGGGCAGCCCCGGCGTGGAGCCAAGGGTCAGGAGGGCAACCCCAGAGTGGACTTCTCGAAGGCTCAGCATCTGTTGGGATTTTCAAACATAATATACCAAAATCAAATTATCTTTAAAAAAAATTTATTGGGAAGACAGATTTTACAGAGAGAAGACAGAGAAAAAGATCCTCCATCTCTTGGTTCACTCACCAAGTGGCCGCAACTGCTGGAGTTGAGCCGATTGGAAGCCAGGAGCCAGGAGCTTCTTCCGTGTCTCCCATGTGGGTGCAGGGTCCCAAGGCTTTGGGCCATCTTTGACTGTTTTCCCAGGCCACAAGCAAATTGCTGGATGGGAAGTAGAGCAGCTGAGACGTGAACTGGCATCCATATAGGATCCTGGCATTTGCAGGGAGAGGATTAAACAATTGAGTTTTCACACTAGGCCCCAGATCATCTTTTAATTCCCTTTTCCATAGTCTTCTGTAAGTAAATCCTCCTGCCCGTCCCCCAAATCCAGCAGGTATAAAAGAATAGCAAGGTAGCCCTCAGGCAAACTGTTTGTATAAATAATTGTACAACTCATTCTTGTGTTAGCTGCTGAGTTTGTTCACATCAGTCAGCTGAAAAACCTCCCCTGCTTCCCTGTTCCTGGCTGTCCACCTTGGGCCGGTCCTGTTTGCAGCTCCTCTGGCTGCCCTGGACTGAACTGGCCACTGACCTCCGTGCTTTTTCCTATTGCCACACGCTGCCCAGTCACCTACATGCTCTGCTCAGGCTCTTGTCCAAGACAAACCTGTGTACCTTTGAAGGCTTGTGAACTGGCTCCTGTGGCAACCATGTGTCCTGGTTCTTCTTGGAACGCGAGTCTAAGGTGTTGTCTCCTGTAGAGGCAAAAGGCAATAGAGCAGGTCCGTGTGACAGTCCATGCCTGGCTGCCACAGGACAAGTGAGTTTTGTGAGGACACTGTAGCAGAGGAAGGCTCACTTGCTGTTAGGGGAGGAGGGGAGTTCTGTGGCTGGACATTTTTTCCTGGAGCAGATGGAGGTCAGAGCATTGAATTTCAGCTGCGCTTGTCAGGGGACACCTGCTAAGTGCAGGTGACAAGCCATGGTTCTGGCTCCTGTATCTGCTAATGTGGGGCTGGCAGTGGCGCTGGCCGGGTCATGTGCTAGCAAGGCCGACTCCCTCATGTATAGCTCTCTGCTCCTTTTGGTAGATAGCAAAGCTGCTAATGCTAGAGCAGTGGGGTGGCCTCTTTCCCACAGCCTCAACCTCACTGAATCATCATAAACAGAAATCCGAGTTTAAACTCTGTCCTGTAGACAGACACAGCAGCTTGCAATGCATCCCACTTACACATAGATGAAGTGTCAGCTGCCTGGCTTTGAGTTGTAAGAATGTTCCACGGGCTTGGTGCGGTAGCCTAGCAGCTAAAGTCCTCGCCTTCATGTCAGGATCCCATATGGGTGCCAGTACTAATCCCGGCAATGCCGCTTCCCATCCAGCTCCCTGCTTGAGGCCTGGAAAAGCAGTTGACGACAGCCCAAAGCCTTGGGACCCTGCACCCATGTGGGAGACCTGGAGGAAGTTCCTGGCTCCTGGCTTCCAATGGGCACAGCACCGGCTGCTGTGGTCACTTGGGGTGTGAATCATTGGATGGAAGGTTTTCCTTCCTGTCTGTCCTCCTCTCTGTATATCTGACTTTGCAGATCAAAACAAATAAATCCTTATAAAAAAAGGATGTTCCAGAAGTATGATTCTGGGCGCCTCCAAAGCAGCTTCAGGCAATTGCTGTTTTCCAGACTGTGGCTCGAAGCAGGCCCAAGGCACCCAAAAGGTGCAGCTATTGCAGAGGCTGCATCTGCAGGATGTAGGCTTTGCTTGAGCAGTGCAGTCCTCTCACACACCCGGCGGGGGCGGGCAAGTCTCCCAGAGGCAAGCAGGGAGCCACCACTGCATGCCGAGCACTGCTTTCCCGCGGGCTCTGTGTCCCTTGGCAGAGCCTGTGGTGTGGCTCGTGGTGGAGGACACTCTGGCTTGCTACCTCGTGGAGTTGGGTCGATGTTTCTCATGTTGCTGCCACTTGACAATATGAATCAACTGAAGTCCTGAGAAGTTACATCACGTGCATGGCATTCCACTCTTAGTCAAAGGTGGAACCAGGATTCAAACGTCGGGTGGGGGGTCTGGTTTGTAAGCTGGGTTCCTGTCCCTTTGGCATGTCCCATGCCCCAAAACATGAGGGCCCCACCAGGGCTGATGTGTCCCTGGGTGACACTTCCTGTCTGGGTTGACTTGTTCTCCATCACGGTGGCCGGGGAGGCACCCAGCCTCACCTTTCCTGCTCCCTGCTCCACGGGTAGTCTCTTCCTCAGACCTTTCTTCCTGGTTCCGGTCCCTGCTTGTGGAGTGCAGGATCAGGTTTTTGTGTTTTGTCGCCACTGCTCAGCTTACTGTTGATGGCTACTGCGTGTATTTGTGAGATTTCCAGTATCTGGCTGTATCCTTAAATGTTCTCAGATACGTTTTGGAGTAATTCAACAGGGATTTGTCAAGTCTTTAAGAGCATTTCCAAAGTTTCATGAATAGTTTAATTGAGAGATAAGCTGACTTTGGTGCAAAAAAGTCTTGACATCTATGTATATTGGGAGGACTTCAGAAAGTTCATGAGGTGTGTATATTGCATAAAAAAGCCTTGCATGGATTTCAGAATTTGCACCAAAATCGACACCTTCGAATTCCATTTTGCATGACCTCAAATATGCTTGTATTCTGTACTTGAAAACCGTAGGGCTGACCAAAATCAATTTTTGGATAACAAAATTGATCATATCAAGGAAGATGAAATAATTCCATTTCATTGTGTTAAAAATATTTTTAAAGGTTCATTTTATTATTATTTGAATGGTAGAGTTACAGATAGAAGAAGAGCCAGAGATAGATCTTAAATAGCCATGATGGCTGCAGCTGGGCCAGCCCAAAGTCAGGAGTTTCTTCTGGGTCATCTACATGGGTACAGAGTGGACCATCCTCCACTGTGTCCCCACGCCCTAAGCAGGGGAACTGGATTGGAAGTGGGGCAGCCGAGACAAGAACCAGAGTCCATATGGAGTGCCCATGCTGCAGGTGGAGGGTGAATCGGCTATGCCAAAATGCCAGCCCCTAATTACTTTTAAATCTAAAGGTTAAGGAGAGATGCTGCTTGTTCAGGAAGAAGAAGATAGAGACTCAGTCAGCTGTCTCCTTGGCTAGGACTGCATGTAAGGATGAGTCCTTCATTTCCTTCCCAAAGCTTGTGATCAAATCGTAGTCTGTAAAAGTTGATAGGGCAGTCAGTTCCTAATGTATATTATAAAAACATGTAGCTCTTTGTAGCTCACACAACCACCTTCTGTTCCACTTTCAAAAGAATCCCAAACATCGTCAGAGAGTGAAGGCATTCCTCGTGTCCCCATACTCCAAGGGAGAGGAGGAGGAGGCATTTATCCAGCTCCTACTGTGTGCTGTGAACAGGATCTTGTTCACTGGTTCACATGAGCCTTCAGAGCACGTAAGCTCTGTTGGAGAGCGACAGGCCGAGCTGGGAGGCTAGAAATGAGTGGGTGCAGGATGGACCCTGACGCCGGCCCGCCCAGGTCCACACCCACCGTACTGTGGAGACCGTCTGAAGGTGACAGACCCTTGCCAGTCTGTGCCCTTCTCTCCTTGCTCTTCATCTCATTGCCAGGAGATTCCTGTTGTCAGGTAGTGTGGCCGTGGGTGAGCCTGACCCCCAGCGGTGCAGATGTCACTGGGTCCTGGGGAGCACAGTGCTCCCCGAGTCACAGTGGGAAGACTCCAGGTCCTGACGTTCCTGGGATGAGCTGTATTTGCTCATTTTGGTGTCTGGCTCTGCCTTTTCTGAGATGGGCAAGCCCCTTTCTGGCTGAGGAATGGGTGCACTAAGCACAGGGAAGGATGATGAAGGTGATCGCCTCTATTGTGCCCTAAAAGGTGCTTCCCACATCATCTGAGAGCGTTGCTCGGTGACACCGGAGGGCAGGCACTTAAAGGTGCGCCTGCTATGGACACAGGATGCAGTTTGGGCTGGCGATGAAGACAGCCTTCTCCCTTGATGTTCTTCCAGCAGTCCACTTCTCACTTCTGCACAAAACACAACCTTGTGTTGCATGAGGACTGGGAGACACCCTGCTGGAGGTTTCCACACTGTGTAGTGTCCTGTCAGCCACCCTTTGTTGGTTCAGCCCACTACACAGTAACGCTGTCTGCGATGGGTCTGTCATGATCAGCTGCCACATCTGCAGGAGCCACCTGGCCCTTCTTAGGCTCTCCTGTCCCAGTGAGTTCAGCCTGAGCTGGCGTCCTTTCTTCTTCAAGTTCGTCCTTATCAAAAGTTTTCCCAGCAAGATGTAGAAGTTCATGATGTCTAATTTTGTCTCCTTGCATCTTGAAAACACCCGGGGATGAACACCCAAGCTGAGCCGCTGGCATCGTAGCTGATACCACATGACGTCTCTGTTTCCACTCCTGGGCCAGGGGTCGAGGGGCAGTGAAAGCTCCCAGGTTAGCTCTGCCCAGCGTCCCTGCTGGAGACCAGGCCTGCTGGGGGACATGGAAGCTGGACTTCTAGTGAAGACATTTGGTTGTTGAACCCCGCTTTTCCAGCGACCACCCTGGGGAGGGGGCCATCTGCCCGGGTCCACCCATGCGTGAGCGGGGAGAAAGCTGGTTCACTGTCCGTGCCTCCCTCAGCCCAGCCGTGCCGACTATGGTAGAGGTCTTTGCTAAGCCTTGGATGTTCCCCAGACAATTTCAGGCTTGAGTGCAGAGCTTATGGTTGCCCTCTGCACCCCACCACAGAGGGGCTCAAACAGGTGTCTTTATTCTTGCTGCTGCCACTGTTGGACTGTAGTCTTCATAAAAATGTGTGTAATGTTGATCTCATACACTTTGGTCCAGAGCCAGGGGAAGCTGGGAGCTGTTGCGTGGCTCTCACAGGTGTGGGAGCTGAACACTTGGTGTCACTTGCACCTCCTCTGTGTGAACAGTAGGGGGTGAAACCTCTGCTCTTGCTTCCCCTTGCGTCGAGTTCTTTCTCCTCAGAAGCGAAAATTTTATGAAAATGTCCAATGCAACCGAGACGTTTTGGGAAATGGTTTCATCCTGGGGAGAGGCCATGTAAGCCGGCATTTGTTTTCATGTGAGGAAATGCATCATTGTACTGCAGAAGGATAATTTGGTTTTAATGACATGGGCAATCTCCCTTCTCATCTGTTTCATTCAGAATTGTCCACTGGGCAGCCGTGTGCCACCCAGATCTTACACTGGTTAGAAAAATACAGAAACAGTCCCTGTCATCTTTTGGGAACTAAGTAGTGGAAATGTTAGTGGTACAAAGATTGAACAAAATAGAATCCCAGGGTTTGTACAAAGAATGAATAAAATCTGATCACAGGAATTTGAGGAATACATCCCGGAGCAGCAGCTTCTGTGAGTGGTAGGCAGGCGGATGGCTCTGCAGGGGACTGACAGTTAAGAATGGAGCCAAGGGCCCGGCAGCGTGGCCTGGTGGCTGGAGTCCTCGCCTTGAATGCGCCGGGATCCCATGTGGGTGCCGGTTCTGATCCAGGCGGCTCCACTTCCCATCCGGCTCCCTGCTTGTGGCCTGGGAAGACAGTTGAGGATGGCCCAGGGCCTTGGGATCCCGCACCCGCGTGGGAGACCCGGAGGAGGTTCCTGGTTCCCGGCTTCGGATCAGCGCGCACCAGCCCGTTGTGCTCACTTGGGGAGTGAATCATCGGACGGAGGATCTTCCTCTCTGTCTTTCCTCCTCTCTGTATATCCGGCTTTCCAATAACAATAAATCTTTAAAAAAAAAAAAAGAATGGCGCCTAAGTGAGGGGTGGTGTGGGGAGAAGAGAGCACACAGGCAGGGAGGGACTCAAGCACCGGGCCAAGGAGCCAAGGGGGCACAGCGGTGGCCCGCGGGCAGAAGGCGGGGTGAGCAGGGCGCCCAGAGCCCCACACAGACAGGCTGTCACTAAGGAGGCCAAGCTCACTTGTCAGGAGCCTGGTGGGTTCTGATGAGCTCACATGGCCCAGTCCAATCCAAGTGGTCAGTGTCCCTTCCACGGCCTCTTCTTTAGGTGCTTCATGGACCATGAACTCTGGACAGAGCCTTGTTTCTAGAATGACCTCATTTCCTTGCTTTGAATCCCCTCCTGCTGGACCTGTGGTGTGCACCCTGGATTCCTATCAGTCTTCAGGTCTGTGTAGGGATGTCATCCAAGCCAGCGCAGGCTCTGTGGCCCTCCCATCAGGGCCACAGGCATCCAGAATCGCCGGAGAGGAGAGTCTCTTTAGGGGTTTCTTATCATTGTTTTCAAAGTGTTCTACAGGGGACTGACACCCAGGCAATCTTGGATTCTGCAAACTTCTAGGTTTTTCTGACCCAGTTGGTTGTCCAGGATAATCCACAGCCCTCCTGGTGACATTCTCTTGACCTTTGGAGCCGTGTTGTTAATATGCTTCATTTTCTGGCCAGAAGAAAGACACTCATGCTTTTATTATTAGTTTAGTGAATCATCAAAAGCTTGTGTTTCTAGAGAGCTGGTTGGCGGCAGGCTGTCTTCTGTCTAGGATGCCCTCTGTTTGTTCCTTTAGACATGGTGGCTGAAAGTGTTCAGCAATGCTGCTCATTGCACTTTGAGCTATTGCTCAGGAAAGAATCAGTTTCAAACAGTGTTGAGTTGTGGCTGCGCTCTTGGGAACTGTACATAAAGACACTGCTTAGAATTTTTTCAAAGAAATACAGAAAGCTTCAGCAGGGAGTAGAGTGTAGGGAGAGTACAGAGCTGACAGGAGGGACCACTTTTGCTTAATGTGCTCACAGCTCTCCCACTGCGTCCAGTGTGGGATCCAACCTTCTGCGTGGTCAGGATCGATAGGAGTCCAGACAGTTAAATGCAGCTTCCCAGGAGGAGACGCCGCTGGCGGCCAGGGAAGCTGCGATGCTGTCCACTGAGACCAAGTGCAGGGGAGGTGAGACTGCTCAGATAGGGCAAGTCCAGTGTGGGATCCAACCTTCTGCGTGGTCAGGATTGATAGGAGTCCAGAAGGTTAAATGCAGCTTCCCAGGAGGAGACGCCGCTGGCGGCCAGGGAAGCTGCGATGCTGTCCACTGAGACCAAGTGCAGGGGAGGTGAGACTGCTCAGATAGGGCAAGTCCAGTGTGGGATCCAACCTTCTGCGTGGTCAGGATTGATAGGAGTCCAGAAGGTTAAATGCAGCTTCCCAGGAGGAGACGCCACTGGCGGCCAGGGAAGCTGCGATGCTGTCCTCTGAGACCAAGTGCAGGGGAGGTGAGACTGCTCAGATAGGGCAAGTCCAGTGTGGGATCCAACCTTCTGCGTGGTCAGGATTGGTAGGAGTCCAGAAGGTTAAATGCAGCTTCCCAGGAGGAGACGCCGCTGGCGGCCAGGGAAGCTGCGATGCTGTCCTCTGAGACCAAGTGCAGGGGAGGTGAGACTGCTCAGATAGGGCAAGTCCAGTGTGGGATCCAACCTTCTGCGTGGTCAGGATTGGTAGGAGTCCAGAAGGTTAAATGCAGCTTCCCAGGAGGAGACGCCGCTGGCGGCCAGGGAAGCTGCGATGCTGTCCTCTGAGACCAAGTGCAGGGGAGGTGAGACTGCTCAGATAGGGCAAGTCCAGTGTGGGATCCAACCTTCTGCGTGGTCAGGATTGGTAGGAGTCCAGAAGGTTAAATGCAGCTTCCCAGGAGGAGACGCCGCTGGCGGCCAGGGAAGCTGCGATGCTGTCCTCTGAGACCAAGTGCAGGGGAGGTGAGACTGCTCCGATAGGGCAAGTCCAGACCTCCACGACTGCTCATCATTCCCTCTGCAGGTGCTTCCAAAAATTCAAGGGAAGATGAAACTGAAAGGCAAGTTTGTTTTGGTGCCAAGAGTAAAACCAAATCAAATCAGTGCATAGTTTTTTTTTTTTCCAAAATGTGCATTTTCCACCAAGTTGTGGAAGACACCCTAGCACAGAGGAGGCTCAGTAACTTGGTAACAGATCCCTGCTGTGCACTGCATCCCCTCTCTCTCTTTCTCTGTCTCTCTCTCTCTCTCTCACACTCACACACACACACACTCATGTGCTGACAGCACATGTGGAGCAGGAGGGAGTGAGGTGGGGACGGACACTGCACAGCAGCTTTAGGGCTTTTATGAGAAAAGAAAGAGACTGGAGCTTGCTATGTCCGCTGTGCCGGCATGTGGGATAAAACGGCCATATGCAGGCCAGCAAGGCATCCCTGGCAGATGCCCACGTCGGCCTCTAGCCTCAAGAACTGGCTATGGCATTTGGTAATGACAGTCCATGCTAGGACGTTTCTTCCAGTGCCTTCAGCCTCTCAAGTCACCCTTTTGGAGCCCAGCAGTTATTTGCTTGAATCTCTGGCCCTTTCCTTGATTGATCCCACTGGAGAGGCCATGTTCAGTCTCCAGGATCTCATCTCTGCTGTACTCTGCTGTACTGTGGTGGGGAAAGAAGCCCCATGTTTCTGGACTCAGAGGACTGTAGAATTTAGCTTAGGTCAGCAGGCACTGTGCTGTGCTCAGCCTGCAGGAGCCTGCGTGGGCCAGGAGACCTTGGTGGACTTGGGCCAGGAATCCTTGTTGGGGCAGCCGATCCGATGAAGTCCTCAGCCTCTGGTCACACGCTCATGCGGCCTTTGATGCTGCTCTGGGCCTCCACGTTCGTTTCTGGCCTCTTCTCCGAGCTTTCCCTCAATGTCCTGTGCTGTTTCTGGAACCTGCTAGGCCCTCCTGGATTCTCCCTGTTGGCCTCCTCAGAGCACCCCTAGGTAGGATCATTGCTCTCTCTGCCCTGTACAAGGCAGGATGCATGTGAGAATGGATGGAGCGTATCCTGTCAGGAGCAGAGGAGATCCTAGGAGAAAACTGGCCTTGTGCAGCCAGTGTGGATGTGTGAGGGGTTTTAGCCAAGGTGTGGGTGCAGCGTCACCCTGGGGAGACTGGTGGGAGGCAGGGATTCTTGCTGAATGCTGACCAAGGAGACAAGATCCCAAGGATGGAGGATGGGGGTCCTAGCTGAACCCACCAAGCTGGATTCATGTTAAAATCGGGCTGAATGAAAACAACCAGGCCAATGCAGAGGTCAGGGACGAGGGGGCAGGGGAGCCTGGGCAGTGTGGTTAGCGGCCTTCAGGGCTTTTGCTGCTACTGAGGAGGCAGTCGGAAGAGGCTTTGAGGTAGTGGAAGGATCTGGAAAGAGGCCCAAGGCGCTCTCTGTAGTGGACAGACGTGGGCTCCATAGGCAGCCCTTTGAGCAGGGCATTCCTGTCTGAGTGGTCAGCTTGGCTGCCGGGGCACAGTCCCTCCCTTTGTCCCCCGGCAGCCTTACCTGGTGGGTCGTTCCCTCCCAGTTTCCATAGCAACTGGTGATGAGTGGTGAATGAGCATTTTGTCCACAGTGCTTGTTTGGGCTGTCTCAGGGATGTGGAGGAGGAGGAGAAAGAGGCCCATTCTGGTTGGGTGGGGAACTGGCAATTCTCTGCTTCCCCAGTGGGAGGACAGGCGCCCTCCCTGTGTGGATGCCCGCCAGTGGCCCAACCAGGCCCAGGATGCCTCCCATCCTGTGGTCTGTGGAGCATTTACTAATGGGGGAGTTGGTAGCAGGCTGTGCTGAGCAGGAAAAGCAAAATCATGAACATTATTAACTACAGTCGCCTTTCTTCTTCTTACAACTGAAAAATGAATTTTGCCAAAATGCATAGTAAAAATGTAGAATTCAGTGGCTTCCATGCCTAGTGCCCTCAGGCACTCGCAGGGAGGGCTTCAATGACGAAGACCAAGAAGGCCAGATTGGATAAAAGCAACACAAACAGAAAAACCTGTGATAGGTGGCGGGCGTTGGGGAGGCGATCCTGGTGACCCCTGCCATCTTCGTCCTGAAACCCTGTGACATCACCCAACACAGGGGCTCCTGGGGTCTGAACCTGCCCACTCCTGCTTTGCTGTTGTTGGTACAAGATTTTGAAAGCCTGGAGCAGAGCTGGTTGGCCTGGGCTCCAACTATTTAGGCAGGGTAAAAACATTCCATCCTGATTCTTTTTTTTTTTTTTCTTTTGCATTATGTGACAGTTTCGTAGGCTCTGGGGTCCCCCCCCCACCCCGTTGCATCGTTACAGTTCAAATTCAATCAAGATTCTTCTCTTGCAAACAGATGGCAAGCACATAGTCCAGCTGCTCATTGTCCAGATGGAATGTACAGCTTCTTGGGGAGACTATTTAGCTGCGGTCAACCCCTATTGGTTTTTTTTTATTATTATTATTTTAACCCCTATTGGTTTTAATATTTCTCTAGTTATGAATCACTGCTAGTCTTGCCTCTCCCAGCTCGATGAGGTCGTTGTAGAGTTCACTGATTGACACTGTCCATCATAGAGTCTTCATTCGCCCAGGTTTCGCTGCCAACATATATCCTCTGTCTTATCTTGGCTAGCATTCTGAGTCCAGCTGGTCATCACCACAATCAGTTTGTAGGTGCAGTTCCTGGGCTGATTTTGTTTTTGGACTGGAGTTGCTGTGGAACCAGTGGGTGTTGCAGACTAGGTTGGTTTTGCCTAGCACGTACTCGGCACTTGTATCAGCCAGTGGGGGCTGGAGCCTAGTCGGGGCGACCCACAATAACCCCCACTAGGCCTGCCCCCTATCCTGGTTTGCCTGTGTGTATAGCAGACTAGTCCAGTCTGTCCCACATCCCATTTAGCTCTTGTATTTGTCCCTGGGTTTTAAAACTTAGTTCTAACTAACCAGCTCAGCCATCCTGACCCCACAGATGTTGTTGTGTTCCTCTCTGTCTAGCCACCCCAGCCCCCTTCCAAGTTATCATGTCCTCCCGCGGGAGCAGTGACCCAGAGGGGGAACCCATGGTTTCCTTCCTGGGTCACTCACCATCCCTGTTTATGCACTTATCTGGTGGTTCCGCGATTTGACTTAACAGAGTTAGTCCCCAGAGCCAGCTTCTGTCAGCTGGTGTTGCAACTAAGTCCTTACACCCCTCATCCATTCTAATTTAGGCTTGCCCCAGCAGGGGATAATTTGCTCAGCCTGGCTTTTCCCTGGTCTCGTACCCATGCGGCGCACAGGTGTTGTAGCCCTGCTTAGTGTGGTCTGTCCCCAGACCAGCCCACGCTCTCCTGTGGGAGTAGCAGTCCGGTGAGGGGACCAGCCCCTAAATTCCCATGCTGGCTCTGCCCCTCCTGGTTCTCACGTATGCTGGTTGGGCGCTGCAGTCAAATCTAGTACCGGTGACCTTGCCCTGACATTCCACATTGTACACTGGTTTTGTCGCAACCAGATCCAGACCAACCCACTCTCTGTTCCGGTGTTTGGATTTGCCAGTGGACAACATGCACTGATTCAGCCTGGTCTGCCCCTGTCCCGTGCCAAATGTATGCCTGTGGGAAATTTTCCATGGCCTCTTCTGGGCTGTTTCCTATTGTGCTTCTTGCGCTAACCTGGAGGGTCTGTATCTTGCCAGAGGAGTTGCCCAGGCACTTCCCTCTGAGCATCTCCCATTGCCAAGTTACGTGCATACCAGGGGGGTTTTTTTGAGCCAGTTCTTCTCCGTTCACCTCCTGTCCAAGCAGGAACAGTGGCTTAACCTGGCTGGCTTTCACCCCATTCTGGTTCCCGTTATAGGATGTTTCAGCCCAGCTGTGGCTCGTCTATACCCACGTACAGTTCACAAGTGGCTCAGTGGGGGGTCGAGACCTAGCCTAGTCAGTCTCATGCTTACCCTGGTTATCCAGGACACCAGACAGTGTTGGGGTCAGGCACAGTCCGGTGCATCCAATCCCAGCCCATATTAGTGCCTTGGGAGACTACAACTATTTCTAGGTTGGGACACAGCCCCCATTCCCGCACACGTTCCCCTTGAGGGGAGTCTCAACCCAGTTAGGGTATCCCCTTGATTCCCAGACTGGGCCTGTTACTAGCCTTAGATCATATGCCTGCCAGTGGTTGCTCTGACTCAGCTTGTTTCAGTCCCTCATTTGTCCTAGCCTCAACCTTAGACATTGTGGCTTCACATCCTTGATTCAAGCAGAGTAGCAGGTGTAATGGCCCAACTCGGCTTGACCTGTGTTCTATCCTGGCAGGCCCGGGCACAGTTTGCCTTGGGCACCTGGTGGCTAGAGTCAGGGTCTGAGCAAGACTCCCCATCCTGCGGCCCCCTGGCAACTTCCCAGTTGCCGGAGGTTTGAACCCCCGAGCCCTAGATCGTGCCACTTTCCAATCCAGTTCATCCTCCAATGAGGGCGATGGGTGTGTTGTCCTAGAGATTCAAGCTTCTGTTCCTGGACACTGCAAGGAATCCTGTCTCCCCTATACCAAAGTTGGTCCTATTGATGGGTGTCCCCAAATAGCTTTCCATATTGTAAAAATCTCTGAGCTCGCCCAGAACAGAGGACTCGCCCTCAGCTTCCTTGCTGCGGGTTTGGCAAATGAAACTCACCCAAGTTGCTCGCTCCCACCTAACGGGAGCAGGGTGGAGCTTGGACTTTAGTCCAGCTCTGAGGTGGCCCCCAGGCTGCCAGCCTGGGGACTCCGTTGCCCCCCCCCCGGGGTTTGAGGGGGACCGAGAATGCGCCAGCGGGGTTTGGCACCATTCTGCGGCAGAGTTTCACCGAATGGAGGCACCCCTGGCAACCCGCCACTTTGCCGAGGTTTCAATTCGCCCCCACCCTAAAAATGAAACTCACCCAACTTGCCCGTTCCCAACGCATAGGAGCAGGGCGGAGATGGGACTTTAGTCCAGTTCTGAGGTGGTCCCCAAGGCTGCTAGCGAAGCAGCTTTTTCGGATGGTAAAAACTCCGTAGCTCGCGGCAGGGCAGCCAGCAGGCAGAGCCTGGCACCATTTGGTGCACTGGCTGCCCAAAGATAGGGACTCCCTCACTGCCTCGCGGCAGTGGTCTTGGCATGCTGAGTCCTGGTTCTCAGATCCGGCCTGGCTGGGCCGCCCCCGCCCTGGGGAGCAGCCCGCGGCCTCTAGGCCAAGGTTCATGGTCCATCCTGATTCTTAAACAAGTTGAACACCTGCTGATGTTGTCAGTGCAGGCACCTGCTGTGTGATGGGAAGTTCATTGACACAGTCAGGTCGGCAGTGGTGCTTCCCGCCGGGGTAGGTTTGCTGCAAAGGTGAGCGCAACCTTTCCTTCCTCTCCAGCTCTCCCCTCAGTTTTCTGCCTTCCCCATGGCTGATGTGGCATGACACTCCTCACTGGATGTGGGAGGGAGGACTTGATAGCCTCCTGCACTCTCACCCACCAGCCTCCGTCCTCCTAAGCTCCCCCACCTGTGGGATTCTGGTGGGAGTGGTGCACATGAGGCAGTGACAGCTCCAGGATGCTATTTCTGGGGTCACTGTTAATGAAGCTACGCAAGTAGTGTGGCTGGAGCCTCCTGAAGCCCGGGAGACCTGGGGCCATGAAGGAGAACCCACTGTGGGCCTTTCTGCTTGGTTCTCATGGCTTCTGGTGATCTTTGGCTTATAGACGCACTGCACATCAGTCTGCCTTATTCTTCAGGCCGCATCCTGTGTGTATGTGCAGGCTTCCGCTCTTGTAAGGCTGTTATTCACATTGACTTTGTGGTCAACCTAATGACTTCCTTGTCACTTGGTAATGACCCCATCTCCAATAATCTTCTGGCTGTGTGTATGAGGTGTCCACAAGACTCAAATTAATTTTGTTCCCCCTCCCCACACACACAGCTGCCTGAAGACTATCTCCTTATGTTTGTGTATACATTCCTGAAACCTTCTGGTCCCATATGTTTTGGATATGGGACACTTGGCTTGGCCTGCTGTATACAAGCGTCTCCTTCCCACTCCAGGAGGTTGGCATTTCTCATCCCCCAGTTTGTAGATAGAGACAGGTGTGAGGTGTGTAGGCATCTGGAGTTGTACCACACTTCTTCTGGAATATGAACATGGATTTTCTCCATCCAGATTTCCCATTCTTTTCCTACTTTGCAGGCTACCTGGATTGAACATGGGGGTTCCTGTGTCGGGCTGAGGTGCTGAGGCTGGTTTATGGTGGAAATCCTAGCAGGAATTGGTTTGACAAGTCAGGGCAGAGTCCAGAAGTCCCCATGGCAATTTTTCAAAATCGATCGAAGGTCCTGCCTCCCATGTCTGGCCATCTGATGTGTTCAAGTAGCCATTGGCGCTTTGAAGTTGATGGCAAAGCAAATCTAGATTCTTCCCTGGGGCCATTCTGTGCTAGGTTAGCCCATGTAGTGTGTTGCAAGAGAAGACATACCCACAGAGAAAATTAGTTCTGTGGTGAGATCATCTGGGGCCATTCTATGGAAAGTCTCAAAAAATTGTTCTTACAATTATTTAGAAACACAAATATGGTCTTGAGTGCTGTGTACATTGTTGACTAGGTCCTCGTGTGTGTATGCAGGATTGCCTGGCATGTGTGTCTGCCTATGCCAGGTGCTTGCCTTCATGGACACGCACACTGGTGAGGGAAGAGAGCAAGCTGTGGTGTGTCCTTGGCAGAACTTACCTCCGCCACGTGTGTGATCTTTTGCCATCAGCATCACCACCCCCATCATGTCACTGGAGCAGCTTCTTTTCTTGCTGGTCCCTTGTCCTCTTATGTAAGGTTAACATTTATAAGACACAGTTGTAGTATTGGAAATTGATGGATTTCTCCTCTGTGTTAAATACTTTTAATGTCAGGGCCTAGCACAGTGGTACAGTGGGTTAAGCTGCAATGCTGTTGTCTCATTTCAGAGATCCGGTTTTAATCCTGGTGACTCTGTTTCAGATCCAGCCCTCTGCCAGAACACCTGGGAAAGTAGCACAAGGTGACATGAGTATTTGGCTCCCTGTCTCCATGTAGCAGAGTAGGATGGAGTTCTTAGTTCCTGGCTTCAGCCTGGCCAAGCCCTGCCTGTTGCTGCCACTTGGGAGAAATAAACCCACAGATGGAAGATTTAAAATTCTTGCAGCACCAGCCACCGATTCTGTTGTTCTGATGAAATAATTATCAAGGTGAGAGTTTGGATCTGTGAGGTTCAGAGGCATTTGAGAGTGAGAAAGAGGCTTTCGGTTCAAGCAAAGAGTTTTACTAGTGACGGGAGAGGGCCTGACAGACCATTCCCTGATGGGAGACAGCCCGGGACCACTTCCACAAGGTGGGGTGAACACATGAGGAAAGTGGCCCCCCAGGGTATAGAGCATTGGACTTTTATACATCTTGGATGTGGGGGGTGGGAGAAGGAAGCTTGTGTATGCATATGATGGCAGGTGCTGACCTGTGCAGAGGCAAGATTAGGGTGACTTGGCAACATTCCTGGTTGGGAGTGTCAGCTTGACTTTGGCAGGGTGCTGGAGCCGCCTCTGCTCTGCCCAACCTAATGGGACCATGACCTCTTTATCAGCTCAGTCCCCTTAACACTCTGAGGTCCCACTAGTCCCAAAAGAATTCTCAGGTACCTGCGTGCTCCTGTTTTGTGGACAGGTGAATCCGGTGGCTTTTCTTTGTCTCGATCAGACCTATTTCGCAGATGAGTGAAGCTGCTGGCTCACGGTCGCACGGATGGCAGGCTGAGTGGTTGTGCAGGCACAGTGAATTGGGATGGCCTGCTGGAGGCATGAGTGATTGGAAGGATGCTGCTGTTTTTGTCTTCCTAGTGATTCCTAAAAGATTTTCAGTCAACAACCCACACCTACCACCTGACAGTTCTCAGAAACGCCTCTCCTCTATCCTATGGCCTCATTTTTAATGCAGTTTACTCTTCCCCAGCAACAACAAAGTTCTCTGGTTTCCTTGATGGTGCAGTGTTCACATGACTGACCCTGACCTTGCTGAGGAGAGCAGGGAGGGGAGGCAAGAGGTAGAAAAATCAGACAGGAGATTGCAAAATGGAACCAGAAGGAACGAAGGATGGGGTTCTAAGGCAGAGATGGACTAGCTTATTCCATCAAGTCAGAGGGATGCGGCTGCCTCCTGCCTGCAGCTCTGGACAGAGTGACTGGAGTGGCACGCAGGCTGTCCAGGGATCAGCGGCAGGTCATCATGCATGCTTGGAGAGGCTGAGCTGAGAGATCTGGGCTTCTCTTCTTGTGGACGAGGATTCTGGCACTCACCAGGGCATGGGCTGGCTGGACTAGGATCCCCACACTGCTTGACACCATGGTTCATGGAGAGATATTCGTCATCACCATGCACTAGCACTCCACTCCACTCCCACACACTCACACTTCAGGTTCTCAAACACAGGCCTCTTCCCTCATCTCAGGCATCCTCAAACTTTATAAAAACTCATTTTAATGTTTCTGTGTGTTGACGGAACACAGTGTGAAAATTGATACAGGCACACAACATGTAGCAGTCAGATCCAGGTAACCGGCATTTCCATTTTCTTTTTCAAGAGTTATTTGTTTATTTATCTATAATTTGAAAGGCAGAATTGCACAGAGAAGGAGAGATAGGGAGAGGAGTTTCTGTTTTCTGGATCATTCCCCAAATGGCCGCAATGACTCGAGTTGAGCAGATCTGAAGCCAGGGGTCAGGAGCTTTCTCTGGGACTGTTTGTATATAGTATCGCAAGCACTTGGGCTGTCCTTCACTGCTTTTCCAGGCCACAAGCAAGGAGCTGGACAGGAAGTGGAGCAGCTGGGACATGAACCGGCACCCAGGTGGGATACTGCACTGAAAGCAGGAGAATAGCCGGTTGAGCTGTTGCACTGGCCCCCATCATCTCTATGTCAGGAGCACTGGTCCTCCCTGCTTCTGGGTGACTGTGCTTTGGTGTCTGCATGCTTGTGAGATCTGACACTTGCTTTTGCTCCTTGCAGATGGCTTTCCTGAAGACGAGGGTGCTGTACGCCTGCCTGCTGCTCGTGGGTGCACTCTGCGTGTACTTCAGCATGGACACCCTGATTGCTATCAAGGAAATACCCTATGTTTACAAGAAGGACGATGGGCGGTTCCTCCAGCTTCCAGATGTCGACTGTAGACAGAAGCCGCCCTTCCTCGTCCTGCTGGTGACTTCATCCCACCAGCAGGTGGCGGCCCGCATGGCCATCCGGAAGACATGGGGCAAGGAGAGGACAGTGAGGGGACAGCAGGTGCAGGCATTCTTCCTCCTAGGGGTCACAGCCAATAAGGCAGAGATGACTGCTGTGACCCAGGAGAGCCAGCAGTACCGGGACATCATCCAGAAGGACTTCGAGGATGTCTATTTCAACTTGACTCTGAAGACCTTGATGGGCCTGGAGTGGGTCCACCACTTCTGTCCCCAGGCAGCTTATGTGATGAAGACCGACTCGGACATGTTCATCAACGTGCACTACCTGACCGAGCTCCTGCTCCGGAGGAACCGGACCACGCACTTCTTCACAGGCTACTTGAAAATGAACGAGTTTCCCATCAGGCAGAAGTTCAACAAGTGGTTTGTGAGCAAGCTTGAGTACCCGTGGGACAAATACCCACCCTTCTGCTCCGGCACCGCCTACGTGCTCTCGGCCGATGTGGCCAGTGAGGTGTACAATGTCTCTGAGCTTGTGCCCTTCATCAAGCTGGAGGATGTGTTTGTGGGGCTCTGTGTGGCCAGGCTCGGAATCCGGCCTGAGGAGCTGCACTCAGAGCAGACCTTCTTCCCTGGGGGGTTGCGCTTCTCCACCTGCCGCTTCCGGAAGATCGTGGCCTGCCACTCTGTCAAACCTGCTGACCTGCTCATCTTCTGGCAAGCCCTGGAGAGCTCCCGGGAAGAAGACTGCTCATAGGAGGCATCCAGGGGCGTAGCCAGACCAGCTGCAGATGACCCGTGGGGATGACTTCTGGGAGACTGTGAACGGCATTGCTGAGTCACAAGGGTTGGGAGTCTGGGCAGAGGGATGCGGGCCTTCTGCCCCCAGCAGCAAGAACCTCCATTGGGCAGTCCCTAGTGTTTGAAATGAAATGCACCTGTGTTTCCTCCCTTTAAGGGCTCAGTGGCCCTTAATGTCCACAATTTGGGGACACAGCAGCTAAGAGAAGGACAGGGACACATCCTGGGCCTTCCAGCCAAACTGATTCTGGGGCACAGATGAAAGTGAGGTTGTCAGAATCTGCACCCCAGTGCATGTCTCTTGTGTTGCCTCTCCTGGGAACACGGGTGATGTCAGCGCCTCAAGGTGGGGAGCCGGGCATTTTTCAATCCTTTGCAGAATCCTTGGCTCCCATTCCTTGCTACCAATCCTTGCACTTTGCAGTGTTTGAGAATGGGGTGACTGAGCTCAGCCCCACTCTCGTCGCTTGCTGGGGTGGACAGAGCCAGGCTCAGAGGCTGCCCTTGAGGCCTGGCCCTGGACATGCCCCAGAAGACAGAGGTACCTGACGTGGCTGCAGCTCACACCCAGTCCCGGATGGAAATCGGCTTTCACCGATTTGTCCGTTGTGCCCACTGTGCAGGCTGACCTTGCTGTCGTCTGCCCCCTCCCCTATACCCTGGGAGTGTGACGTCACCACTGAGCCATCAGTGGCTCCTGGGATCTTGGCCCCAGATGCCTGTTGTCTTCTGTTGAGGTGCTTTTGTGAGAATCAGCTGTCTCCAAGTCTCTTGTCAGATCCCCAACCTTGGGCACCCACGTCCAGGTGAACCCTGACCCAGGAGGGAGCCCAACCTGGCCCATGCTCATTCCCAATGAACTTGTCATTTGGCCAAGGAACAACAGAGGTTTTGTGGTTTGGAGTTCAACCTTCCGTTTTCTTATTCCCACAGGGGATGACATGAGCCAATTTTTTGGCTTGCTGTGAACAGAAGGCAAGGGTTTCTGCCCCTGCAGCCACTGCCGTGTGACGTGCAAAGGGGAGCTAGCTGCAAACCCTTATGGGAAGGGTGCACTTTGCTGAGCACATAGTGAAAGGCCTGCACAGCAGGTGAACATGGGATTGGACTCAGGAGAAGCTCTTCACTGCAGAACACGGAGGGTGCAAATGGTGGCTCGCAGCCTTGCTTTGCACAGTGATTCCTGGGTGTGGGTTGAGCTGTTTCTGGTAGACATGCTTCCATGCCCTGAATGCATGGGGTCAGGTTCGCAAAAGCCTCCTTCTCAAGTGGGGAATTCAAGGACTGAGCTTCTTTTTGGATGCCCAGATTTTGCAAGAGCCATATCCCTTGGTTCTATAGTGCAGGTTCCTCTGACTCTGCGGCTTATGGTGGACTTTAACGGGCAAGTGGTTTAGCTGATGTGAGGCCTGGGTCTGAGTGTAGCTGACCACTGTGTCCAGGGTGTTTGTGGCTGTTGGCTGAGCTGAGTGACCTGGGACCAGGGCCAGTCAGACTGGCCGTGGGTCAGCGCAGGGCACATAGCGCACAGGGCTGTGCCTCCACCTGCTGTCCCTGAATGTTCAAGGACTTGCTTTGGACACTGTTTTTGCCACTTGCTTTCTTTCCAGGCAAAATATGTCCTGTGATTCTCTGGTTGAAAGTGAGCGTGGGATTTGTCTGGTTCTGCCTCTTTTTTTGTTGTTTTTCATGCAGGATGAAAGCAAAGCTCAGAGGGAGCCAGACGGTTGCCCGTGTGTGCCTGGCAGCTCGCTGTTGATTCGGCTTCCTGCTTGCTTCTTTTTGTTCCGACAATACCATCTGGCCTGGATGTGGGGAGAGTCAGCAAATGTGAGAGCATGAATTAGGGGGCAAGGTGGGACTTTCTTAGCATGGAGTTGAGGAAGTGCTGGCTCACTGTTGCGTGGCTTTGCCCACAGGCTTCATGACATGGATGGTTCTGAAAGCAGCTGCTGTGAGCCAGGACCTCCTTTAGATGCTCCTGGGCGAGGTGACGCTGGCGTCTGTGGGGTGCAGATGAGGAGACTGAGGCAGACAGATGCACAAACTCTGCCTGGATGTGTCCATGGCCGCTAAGTAGTATGTGACCTCAGGATGTCGGGAGCCCTGAGGGGCACTCACAGGCTGACAGCTGACCCAAACCAGGTTGCCAGGGCTGGTCCAACTGCATTTCTGAGGCATGTAGCACACCCCTGTCTCTCCATACCTTAGCCTGTGAGCCTCATTGTCTAACTTCCTCTGTGATCATGGGGGAGGAGCCACCCTCATGATGCGCTGGCTCCCCAACTTTGGAACTTGTTACCTCCTCCAGAGCCTGCCTCCTGCCCCATCCTCACCCTCCCTCTTGCTGGCCCTTCCCCCGGTGCACACATACACGTGGACACTCACGTGCACACTGTCCTGCGTGCCCTGATTGTCCGTCTGTACTGCACGCCCTCACCTCTCCTTGACCCGGTCACTGCAGCTGTAAGTCCTGCTTGTGGTCGGCCCTCTCACAAGAACTCACACACTTGCTGTTTTCTACTTTGCTTCCATTCATTCTGAAATCTGGTTGGACTCTGTGGACCTTCTTGAGGTTGTGGGCAGGCTGGGTCTCCAGGGAACATTCTCAGCCCTCGTCCAGCAGCTGCTTTCTGGATGATTCTCATGACCAGCTTCCTGGTCTTCCTTGCACCTGCCAGAGCTCCGGATTGGCCTCCTGCTCTGAGCTCATTGGCGGCTCTTTCTCCATCTCCTTGGCTTCTCCTGTTGACTTTGCTTCTGTCCAGGGCTGGGACTCTGTCTTGGCTTTGCTTCCTCCCACAGTGACCCCAGTCCTCTAGGGAGTGCTTCTGTCTTGTGTTTTTACATCTTTGTTACGTGGCTGATGGCCCCATCCGTGGTTTTCATGGATGGTGATTTTTAGAAGGGAATGGGTGACTTGGGACTTGTAATGCGCAGCACTGAGCCAGTCAGTGGGGACAATAAAGATTGGGCTGTGAGCTGAAGACCCAGAGAGGCCATGAACAAGGCTTCTTGATTTTGTGTCCCACTCCTTGCCTTTGCAGAGTTTTGCAAGGCCACGTTGTCTCCCCCAGGCCTTGTGTGGAAAAGGCGAGCGGACCACAGAGTATCCAGGAAGGATGCCGTTGGGCACAGAGTCTGGTGTCTGGACTTTGGTGAAGGGACATTGTGCAGGATGCAGCCTCCCTCATACACACACCTGTTGAGTAGACTTTAGGGACTGTGTGAAGAGAAGTTAAAGCTCCAACGAGGTTCTTCTCGCTTGCAGAGACTGCATCTGTGAGGTTTTCAGAAAGCCTCATGGAGAAAGTGACATTTGAGCAGAGCCTCAAGGGTCAGGGTGAAGAGCCTTGGCAGTTGCCGAGGTCAGGGCACCCCCGGCACAGGCACAGCTCGTGGGAAAGCCCTGAGGTCCTCACAAACTTTATGCATAATAAAAAAGGTTTTGCATGGATTTCAAATGAAAAAATGTGCCCCCACAGAAGACCCTGTGACTCCCTTCACCATGAAGTGCCCTCCTGGGTACTGTGGTTGGGAAAACCAGTTCTAAAGAGAAGCATTTTGCTTGAACTACTGCAGTTCAAGACTCTAACCCTCACTGCTACAAGTCAGTCTGGTCAGCCGCGGCCATCAGTGGAGGTGTCCTCAGAGCCGAGCTGTTATCTGAAGGCTGGGTCTAAGTCAGTGAGCCTCGCCCTCTGTCCGTCAGCTCCCAGCTGTCTCAGAACTCTCAGATGGTTTTACCTGTCCACACCTGTATGTCTTAGGGGTGTGTGCAAACGGGGCACTGTCTATCCTTCACCTTCTTCTGACTGGGTGTTCCTGACTGGGCAGGATGATCTGATTGCCGGCACTCGCTGTATCTACCCATTGGCCCTGGGGTTCACTTCCTTCCACTTTTCTGCAGGGCACAACTGGAACTAAAAGGGAGAAATGGATTTATCTATCTGTTTATTTTTTAAAGATTTATTTATCTGAAAGATGGAAAGAGGGGAGGCTTGGACACATCTTCCACTTGCTCATTCACTCTCCAGTGGCCTCAGCGGCAGGGGCTGGGCCAGATTGAAGCCTGGAACTCCAGCTGGGTCTTCTGTGTGGGTGCAAGGACCTGGGTGCTTTGGCCATCTCCTACTTTCCAGGAGCATTAGAAGGACTGAAAGTGAGCAGCTGGGACTTGAACTGACTGACACTCCCACGTGGGATCTGTTGGAGGAGATGCAGCCTCTCAGCCATCACATCCCATGGGAGCAGCCTCGCCCACCACCAGAGCAGCCCTTCCCTCCAGAGGCTCAGGCCTGGTGCTGCTGCAGGAGGTGCTGCCATCCTGCCCCTCCCTCGTTGCAGCCACCTGCTCTGTGAGTTGACCCAAGTCCCATGTGCCCATTCCTGGTCCTGACTGACATGCCGCATTTGACCCATTGCCACACGTGGCTTCCCAAGGCCTCCTTGTTAGCTGCCCCCATCCCTGCCCACTCACACCTGCTTGGCCGTGTCTGGTGACCACTCTGATTTCCATCTTGCAGCCACAGCCTATGCCTGGCGTCGACACACAATCCCCTCAGCCAGCCCCTGTTCCTTCTCATTCTTCCGGCACTCGGCCGCCAGGCTGCCAGCCTCTGAGGGTGATGTGCACATTGCTTGTGCCTGTGTGTGTCTGGTGGGTGTATGGTGTGCGCCTGTGTGAAATACGTGCTTAGCATTTGTGTGTGTATGACATGTGCGTGGTGACTGTGATGTGTGCCTGTGCAGCCTGTGGGGTGTGTGTTAAGAGCAGGGAGTCTGAGGCCCACTCTGGCTGTGCTGGTGAAGTGCCTGGTGACTGACTGTCACAAGCCACAGCCGTACATGCGTGTGCTGAGTGACAGCTGATGTGCACAGGTTTCCACGTCTCCCGTCATTTGGGCAGCAAGACAGCGCGGAGCGGCTTAAAGAAGGGCCGACAAGCAGTGCACCCAAGGGTCCCTTGCGATCCCAGCCCCTGAGGCCTCTCACTGAGTGTTGCTGCCACTTTATTTTATTTCCATTTGGGTCACCAGGTCTCCCGTGTTTGTGTATGCCATTGGGAAACCATAGCAGTGGTCTTGGGGTCTGAAAGCCATGCTGCCTTGGGTGTCTGGGTTTAGAGGGGTGTGCGCTACAGTTCTCTCTTGGGGATGGAGCTGGGACGATCTGTCGGGATTAGGCGTTTTGTCGAGACCCTGTGGCCTGGAGCCAAAAGGTGGAGCTGGCTGCAAAGCGCCTGGTGTGAGGCCCAGAGCCAGGGAGTCTCAAGATGACCAAGGCTGCAAGATGCACAAGCAAACCCTGATTTTCAGCCCTGCTTTGCAAAGGCTCTGCTGCTCCTTCTCAGGCATAACCACCTTTGAATGCAAGCAGACAAATGAGTTGCATGGAAGCATGGAGGGTCTGTCACCACTGTTTCTGTCCCCTCCTTCACCCATGTGAGAACTGATATGTGACGAGTGCAGGTGTGCATGGCCAGGGCAGGGTCCAGTCCTTGGGTCCTCAGGCAAAGAGGCAAACCAGACAAATGCCAGAGTGGCTAGGTTTGACCCGGCTAGCTAAGACAGCCAGAAATACACTATGACCAGCGGTTGCTCCATGCCATCTGAGGACACTGTGTGGCCAGTCTATTTTTTTCTATAAATCCAGACATTAAATTTTTAAGTCACTGAATGATACTTCAAATTGCCTTTCCCTTGTACACCTCAGGGCCCTACTAGACCCTTAATTTGTCATATTTTGAGAGTGGATATACCTATTTATTTATGTTTTTGCTGGTCAGGGTATTTATCTTAGGAACAATTAAATGATTGAAATAGCATGGTGATTTCACTGGGTTACGTCTGAGTTGTAGATAGATGTTCTTTCCAAAAAGCTGGGTGTGTGTGTTCTAACTGAACTGGATGATATTTTCCCCCCACTTGGTTATTTTCTCTATTTATTTTGAATTTGGGAAAATAGTTTTAGAATTCAGCTGTGATTTTATATGTTTACCTTGGCATGGGTGACTGTGGGAAGTGGGGACATTTTGTTTCCCTTGATTTGGGTGAGCAAAGCATTGACACCAGAAGTCTGGGGCACCCCAGGAGGCGTGCATAGGGCGTTAGTGAGGGGCAGGTGTTGTGTCGGGAGCCGTGAGCCCAGCACCCGAGGCGTGCATAGGGCGTTAGTGAGGGGCAGGTGTCCTGTCGGGAGCCGTGAGCCCAGCACCCCGAGGCGTGCGTAGGGCGTTAGTGAGGGGCAGGTGTCCTGTCGGGAGCCGTGAGCCCAGCACCCCAGGAGGCGTGCGTAGGGCGTTAGTGAGGGGCAGGAGTCGTGTCGGGAGCCGTGAGCCCAGCACCCCGAGGCGGGCCTCCTTTGGACTTTCCGTCTCAGGCGTATGTTCACTCCAAGCCTCCCTGTCAGTTCCGGAAGTCTGGTCTGCACTGTTGTGTCCTGACTTCAAGGTGCCTGTTTGGGTCTTTCCCATGGAAATAAAGTGGCAGAAATGGATGTGTTTGTGTTTGACGTTAGCTGCGTCTGTCACAATTTTCCCTATTCTGTGGACCTGGTCCTTCTCAGGAGGAGGAGAAGATGGTAGGGGAGGGGGTGCAGGGCGTGCGGGGACATGCGGGAGGCTTGCAGAGTGTGCAGGAGGGTCTGCGTCCACCAGCCATGACTACTCCTTTGGGTCCTCCGGCTGGGCCTTGCCATCTAGCCTGCACAACATGGAGGCTGTCCATGGCCCTTGGGAGCCTGGTCATGCCTTACCTGTGTCTGCTCCTG
The DNA here is from genome assembly GCF_030435755.1 of Ochotona princeps. Classification (NCBI taxonomy): domain Eukaryota; kingdom Metazoa; phylum Chordata; class Mammalia; order Lagomorpha; family Ochotonidae; genus Ochotona; species Ochotona princeps. The sequence continues at coordinate 28,784,778 of NC_080834.1, read as the reverse complement.
CTCCCACCTGTGGCTCCAGCACACCTTACCTTCTAGAACTTTCCCATAGCACAGAATTGTCCCTGGCTACCCACTCAGACCTCTTCCTCCTCCAGGGATGTGCCCTTCCTCTTTTACCTTCCTGCCCATTCCCTCCAGAGAGCTGCCCTCACCGCTGCCACTCCCTCAGCTCCTGTGTCCCCTCACCCCTACCATCCTACACTCTCCCTGGGTGACAGCTGTGTCATCCTCAGAACTGCTCTTGCCAAAGTCCTTGGCACCATGGGACACTCTGAGCCCTTGGCTCCAACCCATGGACATTTCATCCCATAGCTTGGTCTCTTCCTGGGCTCCAGTACTCATGGTACCCTTTCTTCCCACCCTCCCATTAGTGTATTCCAGGGCTAGGATTTCAGAATTAATTTTCCCATTGACACTTTTTCTTTTCCTCCCTTCCTTCTGTCCTCCCTTTCTTTCTCTCTCTCTAAAGGAAGATTTATTTATTTATTTGAAGGCAGTGTTACCGAGAGAGCGAGCAAGCAAGAGAGAGAGAGATTGCCTATTCACTGGATTGCCTATTCCCAAGCAGTCACAACAACCAAGGTATGGCCAGGCCAAACCCAGGAGCCAATGATCCCATCCAGGTCTCCCCAATGGGTGGTAGGGACCCACGTACTTGGGCCATCACCTGCTGCCTTCCCCGGGTGAGCTGGGTCATAAGTGAGCATCTGGGACGTGAACCTTTCTCCAAGTCGAACTAGCTGTCTCTGTGTGTCTTCCTTTGCCAGGGATATCAAGTAGGGTGGGTGGGGTTGGAAGAGCTGAAGCAAGAGATGCTGCTTGTCTGGCGTCCTGGGTGCTGGAAGTCCAAGATCAAGGTTCACAGGGTGGTCCCCCTGCAAAACTGTCTGTGTTCTCACAGGTTGATCCTGCAAGCATTTCTGTGTTTTATTTTCACCCCTATTTCTTTTCTTTTAAAAGATGTTATTTGAGAGGCAGAAAGACAGACAGACTAAGCTCCGTCTTCTGGTTCAGTCCCCATGGGCTTGCAAAGGTGTGGGCTGAGGGGTTGAAGCTGGGAGCTAGGAACTCCACCAGGCCTCACAGATGGGTGATAGGGACTCAACCATCGCTTGAGCCATGGCTGCTGTCTCCCATGGCGTGCATTAGCAGAAAGCTGGGGCCGGAGCCTGAGCCGGGTATCATACCATGTTCTCTGACATGGGACACTGATGTCAAACTGATGTAGAACAAACATGTACCCTTCTTTTCAAGCCTGTAAATTATGCTGGATTAAGGCACACTCTAATAACCTCGCTTGAAAAATAATCTCCAAGAATGCTTGTAAATAGGGTATGTGGGGTTAAGAATTCAGTAGGTGTGGGCAGGGTGGGGAGGCACCTTTATACCCCCTATCAGCCTGGGTTTCAACTGAGTCTCTGTTGCTCCCTGTAAGTGCCTGTAGCTGGGCCTTTCCACCATAGCCTGTACTCAAATTCCTTCCCAGCAGTTGGTTTCAGGGTGAAATGGGGAAAACGAAACCTTCAGGCCTGGTTCCCTCCCATCCCCCTTGGTGACATCACCGTTATTCCAGTGTCGCAGACTCCGAGCTGGGGAGTTCTCCACTCCCTTCCTTCCTGGGCTCCTTCTGGGGAAGCCTGAGTTGTACTACTTTCCCCTCGGCTTTGCTCTCCCCTGTGCCTGCGTGGGATCTCCCTGCATGGTCTCTGGAGATCCAGAGTGGGCTCTGGAACACAGATGCCATGTTCTAGAACTCGGCTGCTTATGGTTCCAGAAGCTTCTGGTTCCTTCCATGTGGTCTACAAGTTCCTTTCCATGACCCACAAGACTGTGGTGCCTGAGGACCCCTCTAACTTCCCACCACACCCTTGACTTCTCACAGACACCCAGGTCATGTTCTTTCAGTTAGCCATGTCCCTTCTTCCTTGTTTCTCCAGATCTTTCTATGGCCACCTCCCGCGTCACTGATGGTGCATTCACATGTCCCATATCATTTTTATATGGCAAAGCCAGAGGCAGCTCATACCACAGACACCGACGGTCTTTGTTTAAGATCAAAGTATGGGTAGATTGGTTTCTTTTTGGCTGATAGCCAGGGTCCTTTCCTGATGTCCTCCCATGGCCATCGTTCTGTGTATGTCTGTGTCCTCTCACCAGTTATAATCCATGTGACCACATTTTATCTTGATCCCCTCCCTGAAAGTTGCCCCCTCCAAATACAGCCGTACACAGTCCGTAACCAGGTCCCCCTCTGTAAGCGCTCTCCCTCACTCTGTCCCTATTCCTTGGTTTTCCTTTACGCTCCACTGTTCCTTACGTCATGGATACACAGGTGTCTCTCCGCTGACCATGTCTCCCCATGATCTTCCTCCTCCCTTCTTCCATAGCAGATCAAGCACTGGTTCTCACACAGGAATTTGCCTCAGTTTGCACAAATAAATCGGCCTGTGATTTGAGGAAGCTGAACCAGGGAGTGCTTGATTTAATGAGCAGGAAGGTAGTCCTGTGACCCCAGAGCCAGGTTAAACCTCCCTCCCCACCACTGCCACCGCATCAGGAGAGGGTAGAAATACCAAGAGCAGTAGCCTCTGTCTCCTGCCCCCAAATGTGGGCTACTTGAAAGGGTATGACCTGCCCTGGGCATTTGAGCTAGCCGTCAAGTCTCTTTGCCTTACCCTAAAGCGACATGGCTGCCTCAAAGGCAAGCTGAGATGGTGTTGTGGAGTGTGAGAGAGATCACACTGGACACAAGTGTAGGATTTAGGAGGAGTCTTTATTGGCTAAGCTTGGTGACAGTAGCTCCTGCTACACTCCAGGAGCCATTTAAAAATATATATATATTATTATTATTTTATTGGAAAGGCAGATATACAGAGAGGAGGAGAGACAGAGAGGAAGATCTTCCGTCCGATGGTTCACGCCTCAAGCAGCTGCAATGGCTGGAAATGAGCCAATCCGAAGCCAGGACCCAGGAGCTTCTTCCGGGTCTCCCATGTGGGTGCAGGTTCTCAAGGCTTTGGGCCATCCTTGACTGCTTTCCCAGTCCACAAGCAGGGAGCTGGATAGGAAGCAGGGCCACTGGGCTTAGAACCGGTGATCATATAGGATACCGGAGCATGCAAAGTGAGAACTTTAGCTGCTATGCTATCGTGCCGGGTCCGAGCCACTGTTACTTTAAGCTCTCATCCTCCAGTCAGATTGAGAGCCATACAATACAAACTTTCCATGCATTCAGTTAACTAAGTGGCAGGAAGAGGGCTGCCAGAGCCCAAAGTTTCCATGTAGCTAATTAACCTAAAGTAACATGATAGGAGCAGGAGGGGCCAGGTGCATGGAGCCTCAGGAACCATTTCCTTGCCGTCAACTAACTTGAGTGGCATGGGCGGCAAGTTGGGAGAGGCACACATAAGGGGCCACCGTAGCTGGTTTTGTGCATTCAGTTAACTTGAATAGCTGAGGAGGAGGTAGGAAGGGCAGGTTGTGGAGCCTCCTTTCTGTGCGGTTCCTGCTATGTTCTAATCCAGCAAGATGGTGCTAGCTATCAAACCGTGGCACCCCATCACATTGGCCTCCTCCCCTTTTCTTGAGACTGGATGGGAAGGATGGGGTTGTCACAGCAGGAAGCAATATGGTCTCTCTCCAAGGCCATCTGGATGGCCAGCAAAGGAAGCAAGGTCTTATTTTGCTAATAGGATACCCCAAAAAACTATCTCTGGGGGCCAGTGTCATGCTATAGTGATGAAGGGGTAGAGGCTGCTGGATGCTACACCTTGGGTTTCCCTCCCAGGGAGCTGTCCAATCACCAGCCGATCATAACTTGCTCTGTGTATTTCACCTAATGTCCATTTTAACAACTGCAGAATTATCCCCACTTTGCAACAGGCAGAGGTCTGTATCAGACTATGAAGACGCTAAAGGGGACCAGGGTAGTGGGACCGAGAGCTAAGCCTTCCCTTGTGCAAGCATCGCATATGGACACTTGTTAATGTTCACCTGCTCAACTTCTGCTCCAGCTTCTGACTAATGTACTGGGATAGCAGTGGAACATGGCTTAAGTCCTTGGGCTCCTGCAACCAGGTGGGAGACCCAGAAGAAGTTGCTCTCGGATCCTGGCTTTGGATCGACACAGTTCATCCATTGCTGCCATTTGTGTGAGTAAACCAGTGGGTGCAAGGTCCCTCTCCCTGTGTCTCTCCCAACTAACTCTGCTTTTCAAATAAAAATTAACAAATCCTTAAAAAAAAATAGAAACTAAAGGGAAAAAAATGATGATAACTCATCCTTGTACCTCGGCCTGATGATTATTTTGTCTGGGCACGCAGTAGAGATTGAATTATCTGATGCTGATATCATGTGCTTACTCAGCACTCAGTGACGCTGTTCCATTAACCAGTTCTCTAAAGTGGGCATGGGACGGCTCAGGGGGAAAAGCACCACAGCCACACACCATCCCTGTCAATAGAGTTCTAAGCAATCCCAGTGGTTCTGTTTAGACTTCATGGTCAATGTCTGATGCATGACCCAACCTACTTTTAGCTGGCACCTGTGGCCAGCAGGCCACACCCAGCTCATGGATGACCAGTCCTGCTACTGAAAACGGTCTTGTTGGCAGAGGAGAGCCAGGCCTTGCTGACTTCCTGGGGCACTGTCACTTGTCTCCATCTCCATGGAGACAGGCACTTAGCAATTAGATTTCTTGCAGGGATGAGAACTAGGCTGCAGAAAATTAGATAATGTGTTTATGAGTGTGGAGCAGTTGCACATCTAGTCATGCTGACTCATCCCAGGGAAGCGAGGCAGGGAAGGTGACCTGGGAAGTCAACTGGTGCTGCATCCACTCTCCGCAGATGGTAAAACTGAGTCTCAACAGAGGTGTTGTCATACCTGAAACAAGGCTTTCCTTGCCCATTCCTTGTTTAGGGGTTGGCTCTGTGGTGTTAGCAGACTAAGGTTTCATCTGCACTGCTGGAGTCTTGTATGGGTACTGGTTGAACCCTAGATGCTCCAATTCCTGATCCAGCTCCACACTCTTGGCATGGAAAAGCAGTGGAGGATGGCTCAAGTCCTTGGGCCCCTGCACCTGCACAGGAAACCTGGAACAAACTCCTGGCTCCTAGCTTTGGATCAGCTCAGTTCTGGCTGTTGCACTTATTCAAGGGAATGAATGATCAGATGGAAGATCTCTCTCTGTCTCTGTCTCTGTCTCTGTCTCTCTCTCTTTCTCTCTTCTCTTTAACACTGCTTTTCAAATAAAAAGCACAATCTTTCTGTGTTGCATCCTGGAAATGTGTGACAGAATATCTAAAGCATGAAAAGCAAAGAGTCAGAAAGTCTGGAGCTCCAGGGTTCGAACCCCCAACTCTGCTGCATGGAAGTCTAGTGGGAGGAACGCTCCTTGCAGGAGGTATAGTGCAATGGGTCGGTCACTTAGACTTCCCCCTGGAAAGTGCTGCATAGGCATGTCTTTGTTGAGTACTATCGAGTTCCAACCTTCCTGGACCCTATATTCTAGAACCGAAGATGGCGGGGAGACAGGCTTCTGCAGTGCCAGGGGATGTTGCTGGGTGCAATGGAACCAGACTGAGAAGAGACCGATGGTGCTCTTGTGACATGAGGAGAGCTTTCCAGACCTTGGTGCATGGCAGTGGAAGCCCAGGGGTCCTGGGAGGCAGGCAATGCTGAATGTGGACAGGAGCCTGGTGGGTGGGATAAGGGACTGTTGCTCAACACAACAGGATCATAGAGTCCAACGTGGCAGGATCGAGAGACAAGACCTACAATGGATGAACATCTGTGTGCTTCTGGAATTCTTGTCCTGAGGCACTGAGTGCCAACATAGACAGCATTTGAGAGTGGGGTTTTTGGGAGATCAGTAGGTCACCAACATGGATCTCACGTGAATGGAATCAGTGTTCTTCAAAGAAGAGACCCGGTGCTGTCCTTGTGCTGCAGCATGGCAAGCTGCTGCCTGTAATGCCAGCATCCCGTACCGTCGCGGGCTGCCCCACTCCTGATGCCACTCCCTACCAATCCCCATCCCGTACGAATGCAGGCTGCCCCACTTCTGATCCGACTCCGTACCAATGTACCTGGGAGCCTCCTTGCCTTAGTCGCTTTTCAAAATCCCTTCCCCTAAGATCATGATATTGGCAATGCCTGAATTTTGGAGAAAAGATATGCTTAAACCACAGCATTTTACCCCTGGCCTCCCAAGCTTCATGCCCATCTCCTACACTGAATGCCATCATTCCCTCCCCATAGTCCCACGTTCTTACCTGGTTCCACATCAGTGTTGAAGGCCAAATAAGTCTTGTTTAAGCATCTCATGAATGAGACCCAAGGTGTGTGGTTTGTCTTTAATCCCCCAGCCCTTTGTGATTCTGTGACATCAAGCATGCTAGGTGTGTCCAAGACACTAGACATACTCCTGATTGAAAAGGGATTGGCAGGCAGGAAGGAACAAGTATCAGGTCCCAAGCAAGCCCCAATCTCAGCAGGCAACAACAACATTAGACTTTTAAAATAGTAAATTTATTTGAAAGTCAGAGAAAGAGAAAGTGATTACTTCCCAGATGACCCTAACTGTCAGCTCTAGGCCAAGACAAAGCCGAGAGCTTCCGGTTGCCCACCAATCTGCTGTAACCTCATGATGCTGTGCCTGTCAGCCCCATCCACCAATCCCTTGTGGTCCCTTTCCCTAATCCCTGCCCACCACTGAACTGACCAATTTCCTTCAGCCCCGACAATCCTATCTACCAATCCCTCAGGACCCACTCATGGCCTTATCGGACAATCCTGCATGGTCCTCTTGCATTCTCCAAGATCCACCCTGAGGATATAAAGTGGGCTGTGCTGTGTCGCTCTCTGCCTGCACTCCCTCCCATCACCCTTACCCATGTTGGAATAAAAAAAAAGCCTTCTTCTTGGCTTACTGCTCCTGGTGTTTCAACTTGTTGTAGCAAACTGAAGAGAGCTAAAGGAGTTAACATTAGCTACATAGCCAACAGACGGAAGGTGGCCCACATGCCTGAGTCCCTGTACCCACGTGGGAGACTCATCAGTCTCCGGGGTGATATTTGAGTCAATCCTCACATTCCTCCCTTTCGTTATATATAAAGGAAAAGGGGCACTGTTCTCTTCTGTAGGATTTTCGAAGTGAATTTGGATGTAGTGTTCTCTAGGCAGAGTCTCAAAGTGGCCGGGGGAGGAGTGGGAGAGGTCAGGAGGGGCTCATAGCCCTGCCCCCGCCCAAAAAAGCTGGTTAACGTTTGGGTTAGAGATTTTTTTTTTTTTTTTTTGCATTTGTGAAAGGAACAGATGAGACAAGGGGCTATGGTGAGTCCCGCAGAGTAATAGAGGAGTGAGGAGAGGGGCAAGCAGACACATCAGAGGAGGCATTCTGGGAAAGCCAGCAGTTGCTATTCGTTCTAGACTGATGAAGGCGATCTTTGATGTATAGTAAGTTTTTCACAGTTGGCTCAACAACCTCCTGATTTATTAATGTAAAAGCAACACTCCGCTTGGAGGAACATGCAGGTACCTCCCGCTTTTGCAGTAAGGAGCTCCAGGACCCTCCTGTTTTGGAGAGTTACCTGTAGCAGAGAGTAAATTGGCAGTGGAGAGAAGCCAATGAGAGAGCAGTGTTATTTAGGGCTGATTTATGCTTGGTTGAGGTGATCCAGGATCCAGAGCTTCTTGCTTCTACCCCAACAGAAGACAGGGAAGGACCTGTGGACACCCCCACAAGTACTGAGCTCTCCCAATTGATCGGGTATGGCTTCCATTGTTTGGAGTTTGGTTCCATAAGTCCCGGCGGGGTACTGCATTCTCTCACTGGCTGGCTCCCGTGCCCCAAAGTGACAGCTTCTAACTCAGGCTGTCTTTTTGGGACTTTAGCTGCTCTCTGGCACGTGGGGTGACAACCCTCTAAAAACTATTCCATTGTCATTTTCCTGACCTGAGAGACTCTAGGGGACATTCTCATTTCTCTGTGTGTCAGGCCATGTTCCAATGTTACAATCAGCCCTGAGTCTGTTAACCATGGGAGCTGCCTCTCTTTGCGCAACCTGCCCTGGCCCCGGCAGCCCCTTAGGCTGTCTCCTAGCCAAATTAAAAACCCTTCAACTGAATGGTTACTTAAAATGTAAAGGCCTTTGTGTGGAGTGGAGGACAACCGGCATGGTGCAAAGTTTGCAGGTAGGACAATGAGACCCAGGGGAAGCAGGTATCCAAGGGAATGCAGGATCCAGAGTGGGCGGGGTCTCATCAGTTTCCAGGGGATATCCAAGTCACTGGTCACACCATCAGTTTTCCCAGACAATTAGCAAGAAACTGGATTGAAAGTAGAGCAGCTAGGACACTAACTGGCACCCCTAGGGGATGCTGCTGTGGCAGGAAGTAGCTTTACCTGCTATGCCACAAAGCTGGCCCCACACAATAGACTTTAAGACTTGAGAAAAACTTCTTCCAGGCACACGGGGCAAGGGTCTGGTCCTCATGGTTCTAGAGGCTCCTGTCCCCTTGGGTCTTGTGGGTTGCTGTGGGGACCTATAGCTCTGCAAGGTGGTGGCTGTACAGTTACAGCGTCTTGGAGGTGGTTCTGCCTCCAAAGCTCCACTGGTCATTGCCCTAGTGCAGCTTGTCTGTGGTGGCTTTATCCCATGGCCGCTTTCTCCCTGGGTCTCTGAGCTGTCCGACACACTGCATGCCCCCATGGGTCCTGCACCCTGAACAACTGCAATGTAGGAACAAGGTGGTCGCTTGGCAGGGCTTGCTGCTGTGTCCTCTGGAGCAATGGCCTGACTTGCCAGCCACCTGGGCTCACTGGAGCCACAGTGGAGGGCTACGACACTGAAATGTTAGGTGAAGCAATGATGCAGGCTCCTAGGCAGTGAAGAGCCTGGAAGGGCCACAGATGGGGCCCCAGCTCTTTTCCCAGAACTGCCCTGCCCTGCCCACCAAGGCCTGTGGTGGGCGTGGCAGCCACAGATCATGACTAGAAAGCCCTTGTGGGCACCCTCTCACTGTCCCCATGAGTGGCATCTGGCTTTCCTCTGCCCTCATTAATCTCATTATCAAATGCCTTGGTTTATTTTTTAACTGTGCCTCTTGTTCTTGTTCTTCATTTGGCCAAGCTGGCAGTTTTCCAAGTGTTTCACTTTTCTGCTTTTTTTCAGGTATGAATTCTCCAAGAGTGGGTTTCTCTGCTCTTACATTTCACTACTGACACTTCAGAGAACCCAGGCAGCACCCTGCATGCTCATGGAGAGCTCTCCTGCCAATAGCATAGCTCGTAGCTCCCAAGTTCTGTCTTGCACCAAGGCCCAGGGCTGGGCTGCTGTCCAACGAGAGTGGCCTTTCCTCCAGTGTCCAGTCCTCTGCTCCCTGGGCCTGTGTCAGGTCTCATCCAAATAGTCTCCTCAACATGTCCAGCAAGCGAAACTTTCCCTCCATCTCCATCTCCTGATCTCTTGCAGAGTCGCCCTTGTCTCACGGCCACACCACCATGGAGCAGGCAGATTAGCTGTGCTAATGAGCAGCTGGTAGTTGACTGGATAACCAGAGACTGGTCCAGCTAAGTGGACACGTCCCATTCGGTGCCATACATTTTATGCTGAAAAAGCAATTAGGACATGAGAAATGGGTGGATGTTTGTTGCAGAGGTTGAGTCACCCCTTGGGATGCTTGCATTCCCCACCAGAGTGTCTCAGTTCAGGCCTGGAAGGCAGCATGCGCTGGTGTAAGAGCCCGGGTCCCTGCTGCCCAGGAGGGAGACCAGGACTGCATTCTGGGCTCAGATTTCAGTCTGATCCAACCTTGTAGGCATATGGGGAGTGAACCAGTGGATGGAAGATCTCTGCCTGGCTCTTTCTCTGCCCTTCAAATAAAATGAAAATAAATACACGTTTTTTTGTATTAAGGATCTGATAAAAATTTGTTGATCCTTGGGGTCTGCACATTGACGCAACTGGCTAATACTCTACCCCCAAGTGCCAGCATTCCATTTGGATGCTAATTTGAGTCTTGGCTGCTCCGCTTCCCATTCATTTGCCTGCTTATGGCCCAAGAAAGCAGAAGATGGCCCAAAGCCTTGGGACCCTGAACTCACATAGCAGACCCAGAAGAAACTTCTGGCTCCTGACTTTGAATCACCTCAGCTTGTGATTTGGGGAATGAGCGAGCAGATGGACGATCTCTCTATCTGTCCATCTCTCTGCATCTCTCTCATCTCTCTGTAAATCTGCCTTTCCAGTAAAAGCAAATAAAATCTTAAAAGATGTATTGCTTGCCCTCCTGAGAAAGGCCATGTCAACACTGGTCAACTCCTTCCTCTATATTTGTGCACATTTTCAGGCTGCTAGTTGCGGAACCTCCTTCCTGTTCAGGGAAAGCGTCTTGGTGGAAGTCCAGTCTCATTTCACTCTACACACTCAAAGGCTCCTTCCTTTACTTCTTTTCCAGCCACTGTAAGACCCAAGGGAAGCCCACCAGGGACTCCAGTCAAGGGCAGAGCGGCTGGGCACTCTGGCTGGGCTGTTCTTACACAGTTCCCTGTACCCTGGGCTTCGTCATGGCCTCCTTCTCATTGATTCTGTCAGCAATCTGACATCCTTCTGCTGCTGCTGCCTGTGTCATGTGTTGTAAGTTTACCCTGAGTCAGTGTCTGTTGATTGTAACCGTAAGTCCTAATTTGTATCAGCAGGAAGTTGACAGCAAAAATCAAATGGTGAAATGTTAGATGCATTACATTCTGAACCAAGGCTGATTTTGTCCTCTGGGGATGTTTGCAATGTCTGAGCATAGCTTAGGTTTTCCTGGCTGGAGGAGAGGATTGTGCTACCGGGTAGAGGCTGGGAACATTTTCAGCTTTTTACACAGTACACAAGGCATTTTTCTAACTGTTATGAAAAAAAATTATTCAGTCCAAAATACCAATAATGCTAAGATGAAGAGACGCTGAAGAAACAAGGTAAGATCAGCACTGTGACAGATTGGGTTAAACTACTGCCTGCAGTGCTGGCATTACATGAAGTGCTGGTTCAAGGCCCAGCTGCTGCACTTCCAATCCAGCTCCCTGCTAATGTACCAGGGAAAGCAGCTGACCCAAGTGCTTGGACCAATGCTCCTTCCTCCACACCGCAGCCCAGCAGCAGTGCTGGGAGCGCTCCTAGCTCTTGGCTTCAGTTTGACATAGTCCTGGTCATTGTGGACATTTGAAGAGTGAACCAGCAGATGGAAGGTCTCTCTTTCTTCCCTTCTCTTTCTATAATTCTGCCTTTCAAGTAGCTAAACTTTCAAGTAGCTAAATCTTCACTTTCTCTGTTTCTATTTGGCATTACAGCAGGAGGGTCTAAAGAACATAATAAAAGGAGTGGAAAAGCAAGGACTAGAATGGACAAAATGAGTTGTTTATTATTAACAGGCACTAAGGATGACTATCTGAAAATAATATTCAGAAAAGCCATTAGAACCATAAATAATTCATCAAGGATGCTGGATATAAGATCAATACACATGAGTCAACAAGACACAGACATCAGCCACTTGAAAGGGATTTATAGAAGTTGTTAGATTCAGCAGGATGGCAGCTGAGTGAGCCTGTGCTCACAGAGACAGCAGTCTGCCAAGCTGTGTATGCAACTTCATAGAAGCCATGTGAGGGACTGCAGTCACTTAGCAGAACAGTAAGACATTGAAGAAAGCGGAAGGAAAGTGCTGCCCTCCCTCCTTTCTCACTCCAAGCAGCACAACATGGAGAGAAATGCTTCCTGCTTGGAGGAGGGAGAAGGAATTAAGTCCAGACCTCGTAACCACACCCAGTACCAGGCTCATCACTGAAAGCCAGTGGTGGGCAGTGCCCCTGTCCAACCAGGGTATGGAGACTGAGCCTCTGGGGAACAGTATCATCCAGCACTCTCCCACAACCTCAGGCTGAGCAGGGGAAAGAGGAAAATCACCCACTGGGACCCTCGGGCAGCACATCCTCAGTGGCTTAACCTATCCACAGGGTGCCCGGCCCGTCCATTTGCTGACCCTCAGCCTGAGAAAACAACTAGACAACAGAGGGAGGATGGCCCTGAATGGCACCATCTTCAGGATGTGATGATGGCGCTCCATCTGCAGCAGTTGCGGCACACAGAGCTGCATCCCAACTGACAATGTCCCAGAAGCTTAGTGTGGTAGCCTGACAGCTGAAGTCCTCGCCTTGCACACGCCAGGATCCCATATGGGCGCCAGTTCTAATCCTGGCAACCCTGCTTCCCATCTAGCTCCCTGCCTGTGGCCTGGGAAAGCAGTCGAGGATGGCCCAAAGCCTTGGAGCCCTGCACTCACTTGAGAGACCTGGAAGAAGCTCCTGGCTTCTGGCTTCAGATCGGTGCAGCTCCAGCCATTGTGGCCACTTGGGGAGTGAATCATCGGACAGAAGATCTTGCTCTCTGTATCTCCTCCTCTCTATATATCTGACTTTGCAATAAAAATAAATAAATCTTTTAAAAAATGAGGGCAAAGAAACAGAAGTTTACAGATTACCTACGTTTAAATGAGTAATTTCAAGGAGGTATAATGAGATTCTAGAACATTGCACAGACAAATCAATAACACCAGGTGGACAATTCATGTGTGAATGAGAAATTCTGCTAAAAGGATCCTAAAAAAAGAACCAGCAAGATGGTTTGGAAGTAAAAACTCATTAGTTAAAATTAAAAATATAATTGAGAACCTCAACAGCTCAATTTTGCTGATCTGATAATAGGATGGATACTCCTGTTCATTATTATTTTCTGTGACGTGGGATGCGTTTTTCTACACCCCCTGCCAACCCTTCATGCTAGACTCAGTGTCTGTAGGAGCCATGGACTTACCCCTTCAATACAAGCGCCCGTGCTGCAGGCCGTAGCAGCTTCTACTCACCCTGTGAATCACTGGATACCATTGCAGGGGCATGGGAAGAAAGCAACGTGCCCTCCCATCTCGGAGGTCCAGGGGTGCTCTGCCACCTGCTAGTGTTCCAGGCTGGACTCATTCATATCAGTGGGGTCTGTGAGGTTCTCCCTCAGGCAACATCACCTAGGCTCCCACCTCACTCCAAGAAGACAGTGTCTTCTCCAGCCCCCCGACTGTGCGAGTCGCTGGCAGCGTCTCACTCCCAGCTGCCATGTGACTGTACCGTCTCCACTGTTCCAGCATCTATCCTCTGTCTGAAGAATTTTCACAGCAAATGTCTCTCCACCCATCCCCTGGAAATGTGGATTCCTCTCTTTTATGTCTGTTGTCTTCCGGTAATCATCGTCAGCATGTCTGTTCCTCAGCGGCTATCAGGAATGGCAGTTGAGACAATGCAAGATGCCCAGATGAGGAGACATTCTGAAAGCTGAAGGCAGCATTGTGCCCGAGCTGCACTATGTCAGAAACCTGTGCTATGTCAGAATTCCAAGAACTCCAAGAGGACCGTGTCAACTTACTTGGGTACTCATGTTAAGTAGCAATCAGCTGGAGCCTTCCAGGGCATGAGAGAAACAGGATAAATAGTCCAAATCCCAAACAGAATAGTCAGCCAAGAATGCTGTCTCCAGCAAGTTGTCCTTCAGAACCAGAAGAGAACGCAGAGACTTCCCCTTGACCAGCAAAAGCGGAAGGAATCCTTTGCTGCTAAGGTGGATCCGACAGGCAACACTTCGGGGACTCTTCACACGGCAAACGCGCAACAGTGCGAATCTCAGCACAAGTACAAGACAGTGAGAAGAAGGACCTCATGTTTACACGTTCACTCCTTTTCTGGATTTAGTTTTCTGGGTATTAGACTTTCTTTTTTTTATACCTATGTAAGTTAGAGGTGTTGTGGTCTGTGGAGCTGATTTACATTGCTTTAGCTGAGCACTCAGGAATCAGGCCTAAGGCAGTAGCACCTGGCCTTTGCAGACTCATTGACATCCTATTGTCCTGTTAATGGGCTTGGGGGAAGAGGAGATAATATGTAACAAAGAGGCTTAGGAGCAGGCCGCTCCCAGCACTTCTACCACCACCATGATCTCCGTGTGCTTTTCGCTTGGACATTCGCCGTGCCTACTATGCTGGCTCAGCGGAAGAATTCTAATCTGTCCAGGCATTTTTGCTACTGTGAGACTGGCTTTTTACACAATGTGAACTTGGAGGTTAATGTCAATAATAATGCCTTACCAAAGGGCCTTATATTCCTACTGTTTTGGGTGTCCCCATTGACCTTATGCTAATCAAGGGACCTGTGTTTAGGGTTTCATCCTTTCCTTAATCTTTAGGTTCTCCTTTTCTTTGTGATACAAGATTAGGTTGTAGGATAAGGATTGTAGCAGGAATTTCTGTTGTTTTTGGATAAAGCAGATGGCATGGTTGTCCTTAGAAACACCCACTTGACCATGACGTGGAAAGTCTGAGCCAGAGTTTAACTGATTCTGTATAAATAAAGCGGACGGCTTTATTGCCGTGTCCACTATCATCATGGAAACCTAGTGGTCCATCTCTTTCTTTCTGCGCCTCATCCACGCACCCTTCCCGAGTTCCGAAACCCAGGCTGGAGCTGGACTCCGGCATAGAGGTACAGTTCTGTAAATTGTTTTTAATATACTCATTATGTTTTTTAAATATTTATATATTTTTATTGGAAAGGCAGATATACAGAGAGAAAGATCTTCTGTCCACTGGTTCATTCTCCCAGTGGCTGCAACAACCAGAGATAACTGATCCAAAGCCAGGAGCCAGGAACCTCCTCTAGGTCTCCCATGCAGGCACATAGGTCCCAATGCTTTGGGCTGTCTTTGGCTGCTTTCCCAGGCTTCAAGCAGGGAGCTGGATGGGAAGCAGAGCAGCCAGGACACAAACTGGTGTCTATATGGGATGCCAGCGTGCGCAAGGAGAGGACTTTAACCACTTGGCTACTGCGCCAGGTCCACTCATTAGGTTTTGAGGTTAAGCCTACATTGATCTCCTAAAAGAAGTTGGAAAGACATTGAGCCTTCTGTGTCTTCTAAGCGGACATGCTACTGTGCCATGAGTTTTCTGGAAGTGTTTAACAGAACGCGCCAGTGGCACTGAGGCAGCTAAGGGTTTGCTGGGGAAGCTGAGACAGTTCTGTTTCAGTCTTTTTCCTTTTCTGTCTCTGTCTCCCTGCCTTTACTTCTGACCTTGAGGCGGGAGATAGAGAAGAGGTATTGGTGTGTGTGTGTGGGGGGGGGGGGGCGTGGCTGAGAGAAAAATTTGCAAGTTTAAAAGTTGTAAGATGGCCTGCACATAATAGAGATGATCTCAAAAGCACCCTGCAGGACCCTCACCCACTACCTGACCACCCTACAGAAAGTGTAGCTGCCAAGGGATAAGGGATGCCCGATCTCTGACCTGCACAGATCCTTAATTCTCGAGCCAAGTGCAGTCTTTCCTATGGTCACTGCTGCTCACACTGGTCATGTGAGCCTTATCCACTGAGACTGAGAAGCAAGTGATCCACACCTTGCTACTCGCCACCTCCGCAAGAGAACCATTTAGGCCTTTAGGTCAGAATATTTTAAAAATACTTCAGCTTTTAAAAACACCTGATGGGCTACTTGACATTTTTCTTTTTACATTTTGTCCATTGGTTTTATTGAAGGCACTTTCGTGATTCACAGCTTACCTCAACCTTTCTCATAAAACTACGTAATATTCTTTAAGAAAACATTCTTTTTTGACATTTTCATTTTATTATTATTATTAATTACATTGCATTATGTGACACAGTTTCATAGGCTCTGGGATTCCTCCTACCCCTCCCAGTACCCTCCCCCAATGGTGGATTCCTCCACCTTGTTGGAGTATTACAGTTCACATTCAGTCAAGAGTCTTTCATTGCAAGCATATAAAGCATAGAGTCCAGCATCTTGTTGTCCAGATAAATTCAACGGTTTCTTGGGGAGACCATCTCTGGTCTGAAGGCAGAGCTGGCAGAGTATCATCCAAATAATCTCTTTTCTCTAATCAAATTCATCACGTGCTCATGGATTGTACGATGGCATCATTTTTCCCAAGAGACTTCTGTGTTTCTTTTTTGTCACTTATGTGTTGGTTACTCAGTGGCACGTTATTTTTTTCAAGGTGCTATAGTTTGTTGTTGTTGTTGTTGTTGTTGTGGCTGTTCTAACTCATACTGGTTGTTGACCTTGTTTCATGGCTTCTCACTTATGGTAATGTATAGTGATGGAGTACTGGGGTCTATAATACACAGACTTGGGGTACAAAGGAACATACATCCCTGCATCCAGATGAAAGATGGATTCCCAATGGAACTGTTAGACATGTGTAGAATCAATAATTGCAAAAATTTGAAAGCAACTGAAATGCCCAACAACAGAAGACTGGATAAGAAAGCTATGCTTCATTTACTCCATGGAATACTACTCAGCTATTTCAAAAATTGAAATGCAGTTCTTTGTGGCCAAATGTGCCCAACTGGAAACCATTAAGCTAAGGGAAATGAGCCAATCCCAAAAGGTTAGATACCACATGTTTGCCTTAATTTGAGATAAAATGATGTCAATCCGAAGAAAACATTCATAAGCAGAAAATGGAACCAGTCTTTGATGCAGCTATCCACTCCTGGGGATGGAGCTGTTGAGATAATGTTTGTGAGACAGAGGTTGGCACTCCCGTGTTTATTACAGCACAATATGTGATAGTGTGCCTGGGAAGTGTCCTTGAGCAGATGGATGGATTACATTATTGGCACATGTACATCTTAGGGTATTCTCCAGTCATAAACATGCTGAAATCCTATGGCAATGTATGTGAACTCTAACAAAATAGAGACTATTCACCCAAGAAATGATTAAAATCTCGTGACAACTTAGATAGCCTAGAGGATATTATAAGAGGTGTAAAAAAAAAAAAAAAAAAAAAAAAAAGCCCAGCACAGAAAGACAAATACAAAGTGATCTTAGGAAGCTGAGAGAAAGATGGAGGAGACCAGAGGGTGAGGGTTGGATTAGTTCATGGGTCTTCAGTCTTACAGTTAAGTAGAAGAAACAACTTCTGGTGCTCTGTGGGGTAGTAGAGTGATTCTAATTCACAGTATTGTATATTTCAAGATAGCTGAAAGGAGAATCTGATATTCTCATCATGAATAAATGATAAATGAATAAGGTGATGGGTATGCTAATTATTGAAACATCCCATTCTACTCTATAAGTACCTAAGCATCAGTGAAAAAGGAGCAATACTTTCGAATGAGTCTATAACTATTCAAAAATAAAAGGTTTGTGAAAAAGATGATAAAAATAAAACAAAATAAAATAAAAGTAAAGTAAAAATAAAAATGCCCCTGGATAGGCAAAATCAATATCATTAAAATGTCTATACTACCAAAGCAATATATACATTCAATGCGATCCCAATCAAATTACCCAAAACATTCTTCATTACACTGGATAAAATGATACAAAGGTTCATCTGGAAACACAAAAAACCACAAATAGCTAGAACCATTCTGAAGAATAAGAAGTTAACAGGGGGAATCACAATCCCAGACCTCTGGACATACTACAGGGCAGTGGTTATCAAAACAGCCTGGTACTGGCACAAAGATAGAGAGGAGGATCAATGGAACAGAATAGAAACAACAAAAAGAAACCCACATAGATACAGCCAATTAATCTTTGACAAAAAGATGACAATCCAAGCAAATGGGAAGGTCTCTTCAATAAATGCTGTTGGGACAACTGGATGATAGCGTGTAGGAACAAGAAGATAGACCCACATCTTTCACCATACACTAAGATCAAATCTAAATGGATAAAAGACCTAAACCTACATCCAGAAATCTTCAAACTTTTGGAAGAAAATGTTGGAAACACACTGCAACACTTAGGGGTAGGCCCTCACTTCCTAAAAAGGACACCAAAAGCACTAGCAATCAAGGCCAAAATAAACAAGTGGGACTTCATCAAACTAAGAAGCTTCTGTACAGCAAGGGAAACAATCAACAAAGTAAAAAAGCAACCCACAGAATTGGAGAAGATCTTTGCACACTACATAGGCGATAGGGGGCTAATCTCCAGAATGAACAAAGAGCTACAAAACAACTAAAGCACTAAAACCAACCACTCAAGAAATGGGCATGGGAAATGGGCAGACGTTTCACAAAGGAACAAACCCAAATGGCAAACAAACATATGAAAAAATGCTCAAGTTCCCTGGCAATAAGGGAAATCCAAATTAAGATATCAATGAGGTACCACCTAACGCCAGTAAGGATGGCACACATACAAAAAACCACCACCAACACTTGCTGGCGAGGATGTGGAAAACGGAACCCTACTCCACTGTTGGTGAGGATGCAAGTTGGTACAGCCTCTATGGAAATCAGTATGGAGAACACTCCAACAGCTGAAAATCAGCATACCATATGACCCAGCAATTGCACTCCTGGGAATATATCCAAAAGACCTGTTACACGAGAAACCAACATGCACCCCTATGTTTTTAGCAGCACAATCAATAATTGCAAAAACTTGGAAGCAACCGAAATGCCCATCAACAGAAGACTGGATAGGAAAGCTATGGTTCATATACTCCATGGAATACTACTCACCTATTAAAAAAAACTGAAATGCAGTTTTTTGTGGCCAAATGGGTCCAACTGGGATCCATTATGCTAAGAGAAATGAACCAATCACAAAAGGTTAAATACCACGTTTGCCTTAATTTGAGATGAAATGATGTCAATCTGGAAAATAGTACCTGTAAAATGTAATATTATTGCAATCTCAAACAGCCTGTATCTAATGCAATAAGATAATGTGATATAATCTATAAATCAACAATTAATATGAGTCAGACTGCTTATGATCTACATCAAAGATCTGTAAAATCTAAAATACTCTTAATACCCTATGTTATTCTGTAATGGGGAGGGAGTACAGAGAAATCTTTCATCTCCCTAAAAAGTGTGAGGAAAACGTGAAGTGTAGCCCACCAGGGTCATATCTGGTAACTCATAGACAACAGACTCGAATCAGTATTAGACAATAGTAAAACTGCAAAGGCAGAAGGGGGGAATTGTGAGTGATCCTGACAGCCTCGTAACAGGAGGTCGTGCGCATGGAGTGGGGAGGGGGGACCCCAGAGTGGAGCAGGAGGACAGGAGGAGGCTCGTATCCCAACCCTGAAGACTCTCAGATCCTCACCATGGACTATCAATACAGGCACCAAGGACTACATCCCAATTGCCAAGGAGACCATGGGGAATTTGAGTGCCTTCAGAGGCCGAGAACTCTGAGGTCACCCACCTCCATCTGGAGCTTCCACAGGCGGTGGACGAAATCCAAACTCTGCCGTGCAGGAACCAACATCATCGGAACGACAACCAGGAGCCCTGAGCGGTCTGCAGAAACAGAAGAACAATATACTTCCTTCGGGACTAGGGAGAGGAGCTTTCTCTGGTCCTTGCCTGGTTCCGACTTGGGTCCCCAACCTCTCTTGCAATGACCATCAGGATCGCTCCAGAAACCCCTCAAAACAAACAAGCAAACATACAAACAAACAAACAAACAAAATCTAGAATAGATAGACAAACAACAAAAAGGAAAGCTTAGAATCAGGCAGGAAATGGTCAGCGTAGGTTCACTCATACCTCACTGGGTGGGACACAAAGATTAGTTACTCCTCACTGGGGTTTTGAGGATTTCTCTGCATACCCCTCCTAAAACTGTTCTGCACCTAAACTGTTGACACACATCTTGTTAGAGTTATAAGCCAGTTCAGACCATCTGAAAAACAGCCAGGTTCAGCAAAATCATGCTTCAACACTATAAACAGCTAAATACTAAAATGAAAATAGACACAAGACAGCTGAATAGTAATCTATAGCCATTTTAAGGAGTATAGAACCCAGTAGTATATAAACCAAAATTGAAATGTCTATGAAGAAGTCACAGGATGTGGTTGAGAACCTGCATTTTCCTTTTAACATATTGGTTAATCAATACCATGTCAGTTAATACCACAACGTTGTAAATTGTTGCTGATGTTATGTTGGGGCTTTTAATTGATTGGGATGATACTCTGCTGGCTCTACCTTCAGACCAGAGATGGTCTCTCCAAGAAACCGTTGAACTTACCAGGACAATAAGATGCTGGACTTTATGCTTGGTAAATACTTCCAATGAAAGAATCTCAACTGAATTTGAACTGTGGTAATGCAATAAGGTGGAGGAATCCACCATGGAGGGAGGGTACGGGGAGGGAGTGGTGGGGGGAATCCCAGTGCCTGTAACACTGTGTCACACAATGCAATATAATTAATAAAATAAAGAAAATTAAAAAAATAAAAGGTTTGTGAAAAAGATAATAAAAATTAAATTTTAATTTTTATTATTAAATTTAATTTTAATTACATAAAAAGCAAGTCAAAAATTTTGTTTTGCAAGAGTAACAAAACCATGAGCTATCCAAGAGCAATTCAACAACAGCAACAATAACAAACATGCAAGGACTGTATGAGGAAAAATTCAGATATTAATGGAAGAACATAATAAGACGACATGAGATGTGTGTCATGGTCATGACTGGGAGAACTTAGTCATGAAAATGTGACTTCCCATCAAGCGCAGGTGTTATTCAATATACTCCCATGAGACATCCCAACACGGTTCATTGACTGGTCTTGTAACCCAAACTACAGGATTTGGACACAGGAGCCCAGGCAGGGAATTAAGCACCTGTTTGCCCCTCAGAGCTTATTCTTCAGCGGCTGCTGCAGGGAAGTTCATTCTGCAATCTTGCACTCAGAGGCTGAAACCATGCTGACAGTTCACCAGTTCAAGTCACACTTTTGACTGTATGAGCTGTACTATGTGTTACATAAGCAGGAGGCTCTCCTTCCTACCCCCTCCACTTTTATACCTTGAGTGTCCCTTCATCTTTGCTGGAGTACCCTGGCCACCTGCTTCTTAGAGAGCTTGTTTCCACAGGGACTCTACTTCTCACGGTAACTGCAACTTTTCTCCACCAACAAGCCTGATCATCCGGTGACGCTCCCGGGCAACAAACCCTTGTGTCTGCTAAGTATCTTAAATGGCCACGAATATTGAACAAGATTTTGAAAACATAAAGCTGACCTCTGGGTAGAAAAGAAGGAAAATGGGACATGGGGACTGGAAGGAAGAAGGTCAGAGACTCCTGAGTAACAGTTGTAAAGCAAATGTGTCACATCTGGGTAGTGTGTGCATAGATGCTGGTTAACTTGACAACTATTAGAGAAAAAATGAAATCCTACCCTGGCTATTATATGACGGGTGGATTCAAGGTAGATAAAGACAGGACCGAAGATACCCAGGACAGTCATTCAAAAATAAAAAAAGCTCTAGTTCATTGGAATTGAGAGATACGTAGCAATTGAGAGATACAAAGCTTGGGAATTAATGAATTATATGTAGGGAACAAGAAAAGGAACCGTATAGGATGATACCAGGCTGGAAGGCTTGGGATAGAAAATGGAGGAGCAGGACTAGAATTGGGTATTGATTTTGTGTGCACAGGTGGACAAGAAGTTTTGTAAGTAGTTGATCATGTGTACCTGGGAATCCAGTACAGACATCTGGGCTAGAGACCTAAACTTGGAAGTCCACATGACAACAGAAACCCTAGCAAGGAAAGAAGAAAGTGACCTGGTATAGTGACTGGGGGCACTGCCCTTGCTGTCCTCTTGCAGCAGCCTGGTGCCCAGGGTTGAGCTGTGATTTCTCCCTGTGTCTGCTTCCACCATAATACCTTCTTTCATGGTGGAATGCCCTCAAGGAGGTCGCTGGCAGAGCCCACATGGTACTGCCCAGGCTTTCAGCTTCCAAAACTTTGAGCTGCTTGTGCCTTTTTTCTTCCTACGTATCTATCCTCAGGCATTCTGTTATAGTCTCGAGAACTGGGTTAGTGCTGTGGGGGTAGTATTGGTGTTGATGGGGTCAGTGTCAGCCTGTTGTTTGTATGCTGTTGAACAAAGCAAGTTTGTGATTGTGTGGGGAACAAGAGTATTCTGTGTTACTGAACATGTGAATGTAAGATCCACAAGGTTAGATGGAAACTTCATTGTTCTCAGTTTGATTTGAAAATGCCGGACCCAACTCATGGTCTATTTTCTCTCTCTACGAAAAGCATTTGCTTACTCTTGTCTAGGCTGAAGGCTTAAAGACTATGGATAATTCTTCAGCAATGAAGACTTTCACTGTCTGTATTTGAGGTAGAAAATACAGAGTGTGGGGGCCAATGTTGAGTACAGTGGGTTAAGCCACCCCCTCTGATACCAGTTCAAGTTTTGGGTGCTCCACTTCCAATTCAGCTCCCAGTCAATGCACCTGGGGTAGCAGCAGAAGATGGCCCAACTACTTGGTCCCCTGCTATCTACATGGATGAACTCACTTGGATGGAGTTCCTATCTACTGGCTTCTGGCTTCGGCTTGGCCCAGCCCTGGCTGCTGTGACCATTTGAAGAGTGAATCAGCAGCTGCCACTCTGCCTTTCAAACAAAAAAGTCTTTAAAAAGTAAAAGAAAAGCAAGCTGCAGATACTAACAGGGTCGCATGTAAAAGACTCAGGCACCAACAGCAATAAGCTGTAATGGGTAATAATGGCAAGAGAATCCATGAGTTGTACAGTCAGGTGCATCTGTCTGTGCTGTCCCCCGCTGTCATGCCAGAGCAGAGTGTGGGTACAACACGGACTATGGGGCCCACCAATCAAAAACACTCGGCAGCTTGAAGACAGGTGGCCTTCCCTGATGAAGTATGTTTTCAGATGTATTTATTTTCATTTGATTTGAAAGAGAGGCATAAATACATAGAAGTGCAGGGCACGGGTACATGTGCATGCAAGCACACACACTCACAAATACATTCTGTTTGCTGATTCATTTCCCAACTGTCCACAAGAGCTACTGCTGGGACAGACTGAACTCTGCGGCCAGGAAGTCTATCCAGGTCTTGGTCTCCCTCTCTCTCTGCTCCTTTCTCTTTTTTAAAAAAATGTATTTATCATTTTGAAAGTCATAGTTACACACACACACAGAGAGAAAGAGAGAGAGAGAGAGAGAGAGAGAGAGAGAGAGAGATCTGCTGGCTCACTCTCCATTGCAGTTGCAACGGCCAGGGCTGGGCCAGGCCAAAACCAGGAGTCAGGGGCTAGGAGCTTTATCTTGATCTCCCATGTGGGTACAAGGGTTAGACCACTTAGCCATCTTCCACTGCTTTTCCCAGGCCATCAGCAGGGAACTGGATTGGAAGTGGAGCAGCTAGGACTCGAACTAGAGCCCTGTGGGATGCTGGCATTACAAGTAGGAGCTTTACCTTCTATGTCACATCCCCACACAAGTCTCTTTATGCGTGGTGAGGATCCAAGGACTTGAGTCGTCATCTGCTGCCTCCCAGGGTGCACATTAGCAGGCAGTTGGACTCGAAGGCAGAGCTGGACTTGAAGGCAGAGTTGGACTTGAAGGCAGAGCTGGACTTGAAGGCAGAGCTGGGGCTCGAAGTGAGGTGCTCTGACACAGGATGCAGCTGTCCTGCCTCTCTGGGAGAGAGAGGCAGATGGTGGCTCAAAATCGTGGATCCCTGCCATCTATAAGAGAGACCTGGATTGGGGCTGGCATTGTGGCGTATTAGGTAAAACTGTCTCCTGCAATGCCAGCATTCCACACAGGTACCAATTCTTGTTCTGTCTGCTCCACTTCTGATTCGGTTCCCTGCTGATAGTACCTCTGCAGCCTTCTTGCCAGGATAAGAAAAAAAAAAGGCAAACCAAGTCTAAATCAGACCAGACCTATCTGTCTAACTATCACATACAGGGGACAGAAAACCCTCTAGGCTCAAGCCCCAAGCAGGTCAAGAACAAAGTCCCAGGTTAGGACAACCGCAGGATAAACATTGAGCTTCTTCAGCAGATGCATTAAAGAGAGAAAATGGTGAGGTGGGATGAAGTGGTAAGGGTCTTCCTGAAGAGGAGAAAATGAAGCAACATTCTTAACTGTTATTCAGGGATGTTTTCTAAGCCCAAATGGAGCATTTGTGAGATCATTCGGTACTTTTCAATCTGTAGCAGATACATGATGATTTATTGTTGTCAAGCCTTGGTTGTGATGGTATATTATGATTTTGTTTAACAGCCTTCTATCACCTGAAATATTTATGGATTTAAGGTTGAAATGTCTGAGATCTGGTTCAAATAATTTGACATAACTGGAGGTGGGTATGTTTGTGAGGCGAGATGAGTTGACAAAGACATTCTGAAGACTACTTGTGGGATTGTTCAGCTATTTTCTCTGCTTTCATCCACAAACCCATTTCCTTGGATGTTGTTAGAGATAACCACCAACTTAGAGACTTCAAGCAATCTAACCCGTCCATGGGTCAGAAATTTGATGTGAGTCTCACTGGGTGAAAATCACAGTGTTAATGAGTGTTCTAGTTGGTTTTGTGTGTGTCTAACCGTACACCCAAGGCTGGATACTATAAACCAAGCAGAAATTTATTCCTTACAGCCCTAGAGTCTGGGTTGTCCAGATCTGAGGGGTCGAGAGCTGAACAGGGCCCTCTTGTTGCAGAACCCCATGGCAGAAAGAGAAAGTATGAGAGAGAGAGGGAGTAAGTGAGAGAGCCCACCACCCCTTCCCCCATTTCTCATCCACTTTCATTCACCCATGAGGGTACAGCCCTGATGACCTGGCATATCCTTTTACTATTAGACTCCACCTGCAGCACAACTGCACTTGAGACCAAGTTTCCAACCTGACACTTTTCGGGGATATGTTCAATTCAAGGCTGTTGTTGGTCCTGCACTCTTTCCTGCAGGCTCCCTGAGAGAATGTTTTAATGCTTTTCCCAGCTCCCTACATTCCTAATGGTAAGGCACCTTCCTCCATCTTGGAAGCTCAAGGGTCTGCTGAGTCCTGCTCCCCTTGGCATTCCTCTGCCTCTCAATAGCCACACCATGGATGTTCCCTGCTATTCAAAACTCACACGGTCACCTTGGACCCATGATTAGTGCAGGATGGTTGCTTGTCTCCAAGTCAGCTGATGAGCAACCTTAGCACTCCTTGCCAACACCACTAATTTGATCATAAGGCTCAAGATCAAGGTGTAGGCTTCTGAATCCAGGGTGCGGAGAGGAACATTATTCTGCCTATATCATATAAGTGATTTTGTCACAATAAAAACATAAACCAAACACCCAAGAAACTCCCAAGGAAAAATATCCTTGCCTATTCATATGTCATCAGTACAACAAACCTTGTGTCGACCTTGGTCCCTGTACATGAGGACGGTCATTTTGCCCATTACAAAGCACCGCCATGGAGGAAACACAGAGAGTGCACCATCACGCAGTAAGAAAACCTCCAAGTCACGAGGGGTAGATGCCACATGGGAAGTTTAGTTGGCCTGATCTATTTTTTTTTTTAAGAAAAATGTGAGGTGATGGTGTGTGATCAAAGATGCACTTCATGGATAAAAAATAATTAATAAAAGCAGCACTTGGCCACGGACAAACACTTTGGTATGCATTCCCTCCTGGCTTCATAGCAACCTTGGAGCCGGGCAAAACAGATGCGCTTTTCCCCCCTTTTTTGGTTGTCAGGGTCCATGGTGACTGCCGTGACTTTCCCAAGTTCATTGGCCAAGGTGGCATGAGGCCCAGTTCTGCTTTCACTGCACCAGGCTTCCTGCACAACCACAGAGGACAACTGGACCATGCTGAGCAGACTCTTCAGACAAACCCAGATGTGATCTACACTAAGTGCTTCCATAGACACTGGATACCTCAGGGATACACTCCGAGGCAGACGTATGCCCTGGAATTCCTCCTCTGAAACCCTCTCATCCACCTTCTGACTCTGACTGTGAGTTCGTCGTGTTTTCACAAAGGCTGTGGTTGTGCTGTTGACTGCAGCGCCGGCACCCTATATGATTGCTGGTTTGAGTCCTGGCTGTTACTTGTGGCCCAGCTTCCTGCTCATGCTCCTGGGAAAACAGCAAAAGATGGCCCAAGGACCATGTGGGAGGCCTGGATGAAATTCCAGCTCCTGGCTTAATCCTAGCCCAGCTCCAACTGTTGCTGTGGAAGATCTCTCTCTCTGTCTTAAAATTAAAGATTGAAACATCCTGGCACAACAGAAGACTGCCTTTACCAGTCTCCTCTGTGCCGGAGTCCAGCTCCAGCAGAGTTCAGAGCTTGAGAAGGGTGCGTGAAATAGGCGTAGAGAGAAGAAACGGACCACTGTAATTCCAGGATCATCGTGGACAATGCGAGAAAGCTATCTGCTTTATTTATACAGAAGCAGTACAAGGTTTTCTTTAGGGGCAATTTGACATCGCCTCGGGGGGCACAATTTACAGTAGCTTGAGAGATGAATGAGGGAGGATTGCACATTCCTTGCTTATCTCGGCTTGCCAGCCCCCACCTGCTCTCCTCAAGTCTGGGTTCTATCCTTGGTGCTGCCTGTGACAACCAGGCCCCTATCTTGAATTATCTGTGGGTTAATAAGTCTGGAGTCTTGGTTTATGGGGATTGGGGTCATTGGCATTAGTTGACCATTGGGCCTGCAAGCTCACACAGTTTGTTAGCTAAGCAAGTAAAGCAGGAGTTATAATGGCGAAAAGAATTGCAGTTAGCAGTGAGCCATGTTTACTCTATTTTGGTTTCAACTCTACAATGGACAAGTGGGTGCTTCTAATTCTGCAAATTTTTTCACCTTGAGACAGGGCATTATCCATTCTGACTTTGCAACCAGGAATTGTAGGCAACACATCTTAATCAGTAATACACTCCTACTACAATTCTTCTACAACTGATCCATCACTGAATGGGAGAAATACATCAAAAGAGAAAAAGACATAAAGATCTAAGACAAAAAGCTTCAAACATTGAATCTCCCTACAACTACAGGCTCTATAACCTCATAAACAATCAAACAATAATCAAAAGTATATCTTTATGATGTTAGTAAAATCGCCCTCTATTTCCTCTAGTTAAAAAATTAGGAAAGCAGCTAAAACAACTACAGTTTCTGTGTTCGAAAGAGTTGCAAGGACAGGCTAACCTTTAAGGTCACAGTAACTATATTTTTTGCCATAGCAGGATAACCTTTAGGGTCACAGTAGCTATGTTTTTTGTCAGGGCAGGATGGCCTTTAGGGTCACAGGATAGCTTTTAGGGTCCCAGTAGCTCTATTTTTTGTCATAGTAGTTTCAGCGCATACTCCCATAACTTCCATTAGTTTGTAAAATTCTTATCAAGCCATTTCCAAGAAGGCATGCTATATGTCTGGGCCAGATTTCAGGGCAATGAGTAGGCACACAATAAGGTGTCCAGAAACGGCATGGATTTAATTGTACTCCTGTGCACAGTTAAAGGCCCACTCACCAAGACATTATCAATAACATTAACTTTCAGGCTCACGTTGGTTGCAAAAGCCATGTCACAGGGGAAACAATGCCTCAATAAATTACAAAATTCTTAGTGGGGTAGTTGAGTGTCTATGCAAAAAGGAGTGAGACTATGTCAAGATGGTCAGAGAGAAATCCGCCAGGCCCTGCCAAACAGCTGGAAGCTCCCCCCGGGGCCCTGCCAAGCAGGGGAGCTGTTCTCTTCACACCTACTGCATGGACCCCAGCACCTCTGCTATTAGACCATATGACCAGTTTTGAATCAAGAGGTTGTAAACAGAAGTTTTAGGAGGGTTCTGGGGTGAAGTGTGAGGGTGCAAGCATCAGTTCTGCATGGTGACATTTGGGGGCCACTTGTACACATGGAAAAGCCCCAAGCTGGACATGAACCCCAGAAGTACACTGGCATCAGAGCCATTGACACCATAATCAGTGTGTTTCTCTACAAACCTTGGACTGCGGCAGCCAGCAAGGGTGTGTATGTAATTACATGTCCCTTCTCTGCAGTCTGGCGCTAGCATCTCTCAGTTGCTTCATAGAAACTACAGTCCCCTTCAAAGAAAACTATTATTTGGCCAAGTTGAAAATATTGAAACCAAGCAATATTTGCAACTTTGAGGACTTTAAAAATGGAACTGGATTAGAAAGGTAAGAAGGTTTGTCGGGAGACTGGCCTCATCCTTTGTAGCTATGCCTACGGGAGGCAGGACAGAAGAGGCCATGTTGGTGTTGGCCTGTGCTATCCCACCTGCTCTTGGCACAAGACAGGCAGGTCTTTGACTGTGTCACTCAAGGAATGAAATCAACTGTTGAAATTACAGTCCTAAGGTTAAGCAAAATACACGATAAGGGAATCTTCTTCCACAATAATGCAATATATCAGCAATAAATGCATCATGAAATTTGACCTTGATCTCAGCCTGGTGTTTGTGAAAGGTTAATGATTTCCAGTTGTTTTCTCCTTTGTTTCTCTGCAGGTCTTTTTTTTTTTTAATCTATTTTATTGTATTGTTGTTGACAATCTTTACATAGTTAATTACGGTTAAAGGAAAAAGAAGAAAAAAAAGAAAAAAAAGGTTCAGGGGTATAGGGAAGTGGGTAATACTATTATGTCAATATTGTTTCCATCATGTATCTGAGGTAAAGGGGGATATTGAGGGAGAAGCCCCACCCGGTTTCCCGCCCACCCCAAGTCCCGGATGTGGGGCATGCTCTGAGATATGTGCTCAAGTGGTGTTAATAGTTCTCCAGTTATGAATCGCTGCCAGTTTCGCTCGATGAGGTCGTCCACTGATTGATATGGTCCATCATAAAGTCTCTGTTTGCCCCATATTTCGCTGCCAACATATAGCTGAGATGAATGATTGTCCTGTTCTGTCTTCTGTCTTTTCTTGGTTAGAGTTCTGAGTCCAGCAGTTCGATTGGGGAGATCTCCAAAGATACTTTGCGGTATTCCCAGATTAGTTTCTTGTATGTTCTAGCAAGCACAGGGCCCGGCACAGTCCATCACCCCGATCAGCTGGTGGTTGCAATTGCTGTGTTGGTTCTGTTTTCGGTCCCGAGTTGCACTGGAACCAATGGGTGTTGCAGTCCAGTCTGGTTTGGCCCTTACATCAACCAATGAGAGCTGCAGCCTAGTCGGGGCGACCCACAATAACCCCCACCAGGCCCGCTCCTTATCCTGGTTTGCCAGTATGTGTAGCAGAAGGCCAGTCTGTCCCCCATTTCATTTGACTCTGGTACTTGTCAATGGGTATTTTTTTTTAAATTTTATTTCAAATTCATTAATTACATTGTATTATGTGACACAGTTACATAGGTACTGGGATTCTCCCCACCCCTCCCCAAACCCTCCCACCATGGTGGATTCCTCCACCTTGTTACATAACCACAGTTCAAGTTCAGTTGAGATTCCCCCATTGCAAGCATATACCAAACATGGAGTCCAGCATCTTATTGTCCAGTCAAGTTCAACGGCTTCTTAGGTATACACTCTCTGGTCTGAAGACAGAGCCAGCAGACTATCATCCCGATCAATTAAAAGCTCCAACATACCATCAGCAACAATTTACATCATTATGGAATTAATTGACATAGTAATGAGTAACCAATATGTTAAAAGTAAATGCGAGTTCCCAGCCACCTTCTGTGACCACCTCATTGACATTTCAATTTTAGTTTATACACAACCTATAACATTCAAAACATAACATGTTATACATAAGATCATATCATCTTAAATTAAGGCAAACATGTGGTATTTAACCTTTTGGGATTGGCTCATTTCCCTTAGCATTATGGTTTCCAGTTTGGCCCATTTGGCCACAAAGAACTGCATTTTGTTTTTTTTAATAGCTGAGTAGTATTCCATGGAGTAGATGAACCATAGCTTTCTTATCCAATCCTCTGTTGATGGGCATTTTGGCTGCTTCCATGTTTTTGCAATTACTGATTGTGCTGCTATGAACATAGGAGTGCATGTTGGTTCAATGGGTATTAAAGCTTAGTTCTATCTAACCAACTCAACCATCCAGCCCTCACAGATGTTGTTGAGTGCCTCTCTATCTAGCCATCCCAGCCCCCGTCCTAGTTTTCATGTCCTCCCACGGGAATAGTGACCCAAGAAGGGGGAACCCACTTTTTCCCTCCCAGGTCTCTCTGTCCCGGGTTATGCACTCTTTAGGTGGTCCTGTGATTTGACTCGACAGAATTAGTCCCCAGTGCCAGCTTCTGCCAGCTGATGCTGCGGCCCTGATCTAGTCCACATGCGGCGCACAGGTGTTATAGCCTTGCTTAGTCGGGTCTGTCTCTATCCCAGCCCACGCTCTCCAGTGGGAGTAGCTGACCGGCGAGGGGACCAGCCCCTTAATCCCCTCGCCAGCTCTGCCCCTTCCTTCCTGGATCTCATGTGTGCTGGATAGGTGCTGCATTCATATCCAGTACAGGCAACCATGCCCTGACATTCCATAATGTGTACTGGTTTTGTCGCAACCAAACCTGGCCCATCCCACACTCTGCTCTGGTGATCGGATTTGCCAGTGGATGACATGAACTGATTCAGCCTGGTCTGCTCCTGACCCATGCCGAATGTATGCCAGTGGGAAACTTTCCATGGCCTATTCTGGGCTGTTTCCTATCATGCTTCTTGTGCTTACCTGCAGGGACTGTGTCCTGCCAGAGGAGTTGCTCAGGCTCCTCCATCAGAACCCCTCCCAATGCCAGATTTTGCGCTTGCCAGGGGCTTCTTGAGCCAACCCTACTCAGTTCACCTCCTGTCCTAGCAGGAACAGTGGCTTTTCCTGGCTGGCTTTCACCCCATTCTGGTTCTTGTTGTTGGATGTTTCAACCCAGCCATGGCTCGTTCATACCCACATACAGCTCACACATGGCTCAGAAGAGGAGTGAGACCCAGCCTAGTCAGTCCCACATCTACCCTGGTTCTCCATAACACCAGATGGTGTTGGGATCTGAACCGGCCTGGTGCATCCAATCCCAGCCCACACTAGTGCCTCGGGTGACTACAACTGTTTCCTAGATAGAACGCAGCCCCCATTCCAGCACATACACTCCTTGGTGGGAGCCTCATCCCAGTTGTGGTGTCCCCTTACCTCCCAGATTAGGCCTGTTCCTAGCCGTAAATCATACACCTGCCCGTGGTTTCTCTGAGGACCATGAGGTGCAAGCCTCAAGTTCATTTGGGAGTCCTTTGTTGCCAGTATTCTGTTTCCTCCATTTTGATTGAAGGGATCCCCAAAGAGACTTTGAGGTGTTCCCAGATCAGGTTACTAGCAAGCACAGTGCTTCACACCCCAAAGCACTGTGGGTTCAGGAGGGAGCCTCCCAGGCAGCAGGTCAAAGAACCAAAAGTCCAAAACTCTCTGGCCGGGCAGCCAGCAGGTGGAGCCTGGCGCCAAATGGCACACTGACCGCCCTGGAGCAGCTCCCCACGTGTACGTGGTAGCTACTGTGTGTTCCCAGGCTTGAGGCGTGGCCATCCCAAGGCCCCCGGCAGGCAGCAAGGTGGCTGCCTGCTGGAGGTTCAAGTCCTTGGGCCCCAGTCCCACCCCTCCTGGCTCCTTCCCCCAGCTCCGGCCACATGGCGAGCAGTAGGGGAGGCCCAGACTCGCTACACAGATCCCCAGGACTCACCCAGAAAAGGGGTAGCCATTGAGGTTCCGGCAAATCTGGGAGCAGCTCGCCACGTGTACGTGGTAGCTACTGTGTGTTCTCTCTGCAGGTCTTTGACTGTGTCACTCAAGGAGTGAAATCAACCATTGAAGTTACAGTCCTAAGGTTAAGCAAAATACACGGTAAGGAAATTTTCTTCCCATGGTAATGCAATATATCGGCAATAAGTGGATTATAAAATTTGACCTTGATTTCAGCCTGGTGTTTATGAAAGGTTAACGGTTTCCAGTTTTTTTCTCCTTTGTTTCTCCGCAGGGTTGGGTAAGGCCGGCTATGTGTCCCCAGCTGCTGGCCTCAGTGCCCTGCTGTCTCCTCACTTGACTGATGACAGGTGATGCTGTAGCCAGTTGTTCTACTGCAGTAGTGTACACTGTTGCTCACCCACAAAGCAGGACTTCCTTTAGAGCTCCCTTGCTGGCCTTCTAATGATTCTGTATCCAATTCCTTCTGGCCGGTGATCTCAGATGGGAGATCATCACAGAGCGAGCCTTTTGAAAGTCTGCCACCTAGTCCCCTGGTAGCTCACAATTTCAATTGGATTATCTGTGAGCAAGAAATCAGTCTTAACCATGGAAAATTTGGAGTTGATTGTTTACTTACAACATTTTCTATCATGATGAATAAGCCTACTTTTAAAATTTAATGGCATAGAGCGCTGCACAATGGCTCACTTGCCTAGTCCTCCCTTTTGAGGCATAGGGATCCCATGTGGACACCAGTTCATGTCCTGGTTGCTCTACTTCCCATCCAGCTCTCTGCCTATGGCCTGGGAAAGGAGTAGAGGATGGCCCAAAGTCTTGGGACTCTGCATCCGCATGGGAGACCTGGAAGAAGCTCCAGGCACCTAGCTTTGGATTGGCGAAGCTCCAGGCATTGTGGCCGCTTGGGAAGGGAACCAGCAGGTGGAAAATGTTTCTCTCCCTCTCTCTGTAAATCTGCCTTTCCAATAAAATAAACAATATCATAAAAAGTTAATGACATAATCATTGCACATTTTGAAGGGGTAGAGTGTGACAGTTCATTAATATAAGTATGCAATCTGTATCAACCAGGTAATGGAATGGTTATACCTACCGCTTCATATATATATATATGAAGTGGGTAAATTCAGAATTTTTTTTCTGCTAGATGATTTGACGTAAGTAGCCGACTCGCTCCATAGTTACCCTCTGTGTCATAGGAGATGGGCAGCTCCTCCTGTTCCATTGTCTTCCTGCACCGGTTGTCTATTCTTCATCCTCCCCTTTCCTCCAGGCCCCTGTTAATGGCCTGGGACCCTGACCCCTCGGAAATCTCCACCCTTAATCCAGTAACACAAGACTTTGGGGACCAAACTGTTACACAAGCCATGACACAGCATAATTTTTGAATTAGTATAAGACTTTTTAAAAAGGCATTAGAAAATATGGTAAATAGAACACAAATTACTCTGAAACTTACCATGTATTGTATAATATTTAACATTGTCTCAGTTATCTGAACAACACTTTTAACATGAAAATTTTCTTTTTATAAAAGATTAATTTATTTTTATTGGGAAGGCAGATATAGAGAAGAAGAGAGACAGAGAGGAAGATTTAATGTCAGCTGATTCAGTCCCCAAGTGGCCACAATGGCCAGAGCTGAGTTGATCTGAAGTCAGGACCCAGGAGCTTCTTCTGGGTCTCCCATGTGGGTGCAGGGTCCCAAGGCCTTGGTCCATCCTTGACTGATTTCCCAGTCCACAAGCAAAGAGCTGGATGGGAAGTGGGGCCACTGGGATTAGAACCGGCGTCTGTATGGGATCCCGGTGTGCTCAAGGCGAGGACTCTATCCACTAGGGTATGACACCAGGCCCAAAAGTCTTATATATTTTTTAAAGGTTTATTCATTTTACTTGAGGGAATTATAGAATGAGGGAAGAGAAAGATAGTACAAGAGAAAGAGAGAGGAACACACAGTAGCTACCACGTACACGTGGGGAGCTGCTCCCAGATTTGCCGGAACCTCGATGGCTACCCCTTTTCTGGGTGAGTCCCGGGGGTCTGTGTAGCGAGTCTGGGCCTCCCCTACTGCTCGCCATGTGGCCGGAGCTGAGGGGAGGAGCCAGGAGGGGTGGGACTGGGGCCCAAGGACTTGAACCTCCGGCAGGCAGCCACCTTGCTGCCTGCCGGGGGCCTTGGGATGGCCACGCCTCAAGCCTGGGAACACACAGTAGTTACCACGTACACGTGGGGAGCTGCTCCAGGGCGGTCAGTGTACCATTTGGCGCCAGGCTCCACCTGCTGGCTGCCCGGCCAGAGAGTTTTGGACTTTTGGTTCTTTGACCTGCTGCCTGGGAGGCTCCCTCCTGAACCCACAGTGCTTTGGGGTGTGAAGCACTGTGCTTGCTAGTAACCTGATCTGGGAACACCTCAAAGTCTCTTTGGGGATCCCTTCAATCAAAGTGGAGGAAACAGAATACTGGCAACGAGGGAATCCCAAATGAACTTGAGGCTTGCACCTCATGGTCCTCAGAGAAACCACGGGCAGGTGTATGATTTACGGCTAGGAACAGGCCTAATCTGGGAGGTAAGGGGACACCACAACTGGGATGAGGCTCCCACCAAGGAGTGTATGTGCTGGAATGGGGGCTGCGTTCTATCTAGGAAACAGTTGTAGTCACCCGAGGCACTAGTGTGGGCTGGGATTGGATGCACCAGGCCGGTTCAGATCCCAACACCATCTGGTGTTATGGAGAACCAGGGTAGATGTGGGACTGACTAGGCTGGGTCTCACTCCTCTTCTGAGCCATGTGTGAGCTGTATGTGGGTATGGACGAGCCATGGCTGGGTTGAAACATCCAACAACAAGAACCAGAATGGGGTGAAAGCCAGCCAGGAAAAGCCACTGTTCCTGCTAGGGCAGGAGGTGAACTGAGTAGGGTTGGCTCAAGAAGCCCCTGGCAAGCGCAAAATCTGGCATTGGGAGGGGTTCTGATGGAGGAGCCTGAGCAACTCCTCTGGCAGGACACAGTCCCTGCAGGTAAGCGCAAGAAGCATGATAGGAAACAGCCCAGAATAGGCCATGGAAAGTTTCCCACTGGCATACATTCGGCATGGGTCAGGAGCAGACCAGGCTGAATCAGTTCATGTCATCCACTGGCAAATCCGATCACCAGAGCAGAGTGTGGGATGGGCCAGGTTTGGTTGCGACAAAACCAGTACACATTATGGAATGTCAGGGCATGGATGCCTGTACTGGATATGAATGCAGCACCTATCCAGCACACGTGAGATCCAGGAAGGAAGGGGCAGAGCTGGCGAGGGGATTAAGGGGCTGGTCCCCTCGCCGGTCAGCTACTCCCACTGGAGAGCGTGGGCTGGGATAGAGACAGACCCGACTAAGCAAGGCTATAACACCTGTGCGCCGCATGTGGACTAGATCAGGGCCGCAGCATCAGCTGGCAGAAGCTGGCACTGGGGACTAATTCTGTCGAGTCAAATCACAGGACCACCTAAAGAGTGCATAACCCGGGACAGAGAGACCTGGGAGGGAAAAAGTGGGTTCCCCCTTCTTGGGTCACTATTCCCGTGGGAGGACATGAAAACTAGGACGGGGGCTGGGATGGCTAGATAGAGAGGCACTCAACAACATCTGTGAGGGCTGGATGGTTGAGCTGGTTAGATAGAACCAAGCTTTAATACCCATTGACAAGTACCAGAGTCAAATGGGATGGGGGACAGACTGGTCTTCTGCTACACATACTGGCAAACCAGGATAAGGAGCGGGCCTGGTGGGGGTTATTGTGGGTCGCCCCGACTAGGCTGCAGCTCTCATTGGTTGATGTAAGGGCCAAACCAGACTGGACTGCAACACCCATTGGTTCCAGTGCAACTCGGGACCGAAAACAGAACCAACACAGCAATTGCAACCACCAGCTGATCGGGGTGATGGACTGTGCCGGGCCCTGTGCTTGCTAGAACATACAAGAAACTAATCTGGGAATACCGCAAAGTATCTTTGGAGATCTCCCCAATCGAACTGCTGGACTCAGAACCAAGAAAAGACAGAAGACAGAACAGGACAATCATTCATCTCAGCTATATGTTGGCAGCGAAATATGGGGCAAACAGAGACTTTATGATGGACCATATCAATCAGTGGACGACCTCATCGAGCGAAACTGGCAGCGATTCATAACTGGAGAACTATTAACACCACTTGAGCACATATCTCAGAGCATGCCCCACATCCGGGACTTGGGGTGGGCGGGAAACCGGGTGGGGCTTCTCCCTCAATATCCCCCTTTACCTCAGATACATGATGGAAACAATATTGACATAATAGTATTACCCACTTCCCTATACCCCTGAACCTTTTTTTTCTTTTTTTCCTTCTTTTTCCTTTAACCATAATTAACTATGTAAAGATTGTCAACAACAATACAATAAAATAGATTAAAAAATAAAAAAAAAAAAAGAGAAAGAGAGAGAGATGTTCTGTGTGCTAGTTCGTCTTCCAAATTACCTCTATGGCCAGAGCTGGTCTGGTCTGAGCTGGGAGCTAGGAGCTTCTTACTTGCTCACCTGAGTGCCAAACCTAATACCTGGGCCATCTTTTGCTGCTTTATCAAGCCATTATCATAGAGCGGGATCAGAAGTGGAGCATCTGGGGCATGAATCAGCCCTGATATGGGATGCCAGCACTGTAGGCAGAGGATTAACGTGCTATACCACTGTGCCAGCCCCAGAAGGGTTTCTTTCTTTCTTGTACATTATCGTATGGTATACCAAATGACCACAATTCCATGATCTAATGGAAATACATAATCTTACTCAGAGCTTTCAACACCCTGAAGAATTGGAAATTTTAAAGAAAAAGAGACATTAAGACTAAATTTTGGCAAATTGACTTTGTTTTAAAGATGTATTTTATTTATTTGAAAGCAGAGATACAGAGAGGAGAGAGGGACACATATTGATACGCAAGGAGAGTGATGGGGTGGGGGGCAGGAAAAAACATCTCTTCACTGGTTCATTCCGAAATGGCTGCAATGCCCAGGTTTGTGCCAGACTGAAGCCAGGAGGTTTATTCAGATCTTTCCATGTGGCCCAGGTGCCTAAATACCTGGGCCATGTGCCATTGCTTTCTCTTGGCTGTCATCAGGGAGCAGTTGAGACTCAAACCCATGTCCTTTTAGGATGCTGCCATCAGGCATCAGGGCCAGCAGCTTAACCTGCTACACCACAGAGCTGACCCTGGTAAAATAATTTTAAACAGTCTGTTTATGTATCAAAACACCCACTACCCGCCACCCAGTACCACACCTAACAACACCCCGAACCATTTTCACATAATCTGATTTACTTTCAGCATTCTTTGCTGACACTTTCACAGTTCAGTAAAGAGGAGCTGCATGGAAAGACCACATTTGAGCTGAGTGTGGTGGCTCGGTTGGCTAATCCTCACCCTTCAAGACCAGGATCCCATATGGATGTCAGTTCTTGTCCTGGTTGCTCCACTTCCCATACGGCTCCCTGCTTGTGGCCTGGGAAAGCAGTGGAAAACAGTCCAAAACCTTGGGACCTTGCACGCATGCAGGAGACCTGGAAGAAACTCCTGGCTTCAGACTGGCCCAGTTCCAGCCATTGCAAGCACTTGGGGAGTGAACTAGCAGATGGAAAATCTTTTTCTCTGTCTCTCCTCTTCTCTGTAACTCTCATCTGGTTTTCCAATGAAAATAAATAAATCTTTTTTTTTTTAAGTTCTTAGTCTGTGGTTAGGCAGGAAAGGCTTTGTAATTATGTGGATATTCATTCACTGATCTTTCCTACTCGTCTCGACATTTATGAAAAATTTGGCCAGTGAGGATGCAGTAGTATACACACATACTTAGATGCAAAAATGTTTTAAAGTGTTGACCAAAAAAAAATAAGTTTCAGAGAATCGAGATGGCAGAATAGGGTAAGGACACATTTAAATGGATGGAAAAGTATTACCCAATGTGAAGCAGAGAGGGCACATTCCAGGGAATAGGAGAGGACAAAACAACAGAGGGGCACCTGGAGACTGACAGACACAGGAAAACAACAAAAACAAGTGTGGTGTTGCAGTGACTGATACCCCAGCAGCATCCAGTGAGTGACAATCAGAATTGCACTGGCAGCCAGAACTCCACCAGCAATGAGGTAGGAAGGGACATCCACTG
Organism: Ochotona princeps; assembly: GCF_030435755.1. Taxonomy (NCBI): domain Eukaryota; kingdom Metazoa; phylum Chordata; class Mammalia; order Lagomorpha; family Ochotonidae; genus Ochotona; species Ochotona princeps. The sequence continues at coordinate 28,746,993 of NC_080834.1, read as the reverse complement.
GGAGCTCAGGCATTGAACCCAGGCAAAGAACTGATCATCCTGTTGATCTGTTTGATTTGACCAGGAGCAGAGACAGAGCAGCAGATTCCCAGATGGGCAGTGTGAGAACAGGGTGGATTTCACAGCCCAGTCAGTGCCCTAGAGCTGAATCGGGTGCCATTTTTTTTAAGCAGGCAAAGGCTGTCGGCCAGTACTGAGCATGCTCTGAGCTGGGAATAAACTCATTTCTGGCTCAGTGAACTGCAACAATATGGCATTCTACAGGTTCCACCCAAGACACATCCGGGTAGCCCTCAGACATGATGGCTAACAGATCAAGAACTCTAGTAGTGGCACATAAGGTAACATTTTGTACAGTGTGGCAAAGAATTTAAGACTGCAGGGACAACAGTGAGCTGTGCATATGCTGAGCTTGGCAAGAACTCGCCGAGCTCAGTGCATTGCACTCGTCACATAGGAAAATAACATCTACTTTGATATTATAAGGGCAAAATACGTCCATGTGGCCCTTGGACCTAACAGCCAACAGGTTCTGGCAAGATCACCACCAACAACAATCTAGCTATATAGGACACCTGGTGTCTCCCTAATTCTGGGGTCTGCTCCAACCGGAAGTGGGAGAAAGGTTGTACAGACAACAGTACAGCCTCAACACAGTATCACAGGAGGTGGAAAGTGGTAAGCCAGGAGCTGGGGCTACAGAGACCATGGTGGACATCTAACATAAGAACCCAGACCTGGAACATGCTGGAGGCAATGGCACAAGTGACTGCAAAGAACCATATATCAACTGCAATAAGAAAAATCAAACTGTAGACCTGTGGGTGACACAGTTTAGAAACCTGCCCCAAGGAGAAGAATCTGCTATCCAGAAGTGCAATGACCAAGAGCAAAAGAAGAGACAAAGGCACAATGAATATTACTGAAGACTCCCCTGCAGAGCAACAAAAGTCTTTGCCAACTCAGAGTTAGCTGAGGGATATGTCGAGAAAGTGGGGGGTACAGAATTCGAAACACTGGTTATGAAACTTCTTATCAACAACAAGAATCATGTAAAGCAGGCACTCCAGGAATTTAAGGAATATGTCACACTGGAAATGAAGCAAATGAAAACTGCTGTATCAGAAATGAAGAATAAAGTGGAACAAATTAAAAGTACAGTGAAAAGTCTCAAAAGTAGAATTAAGGAGGCAGAAGAAAGAATCACAGAATTAGACGGTATTCTAATCATCACCGGAGGAAGCACAAAAAGCTGGAAGCAAAATGAATCAAGCTAAATAAGGTATTCAAAAATTGAAACATACTATTAAAAGGCAAATGTAAGAGTTATGGGAGTCCCAGAAGGTGCAGAAAGAGAGGCTGGGTTTGTCAATGTATTTAACAAATATCTAGTGACGTGTGCACATTGCTGTCTCACAGGGAAGTCCATGGCTCTGCAAGCACGTTGTGCTCCAGTTACTCATCCTTCTGTTTTCCCTGCCCTTTCCACTAACCTTTACACAGTGTGTGACCTTTCCAGAATGTATTCTACCTGTAACATGCATTTTCCATCTGGGTGTGTGTGTGTGTGTTTGCAACTTGTTAGCTCATTTATTTTCCTGGTAATGCTGGATAATATTGTCCTATCCACACCAACTCATTTTCCCATTCACCTACTGAAGACATCTTAGGTGCTTTCAAGTTGTTTTTTTTTTTTTTTTTTTTAGAGGTCGCTTACTTTCTTTTTTTTTTTTTTAATTATTTATTATTTAACTTCAGTAATTACATTGTATTATGTGACACAGTTACATAGATACTTGGGTTCTCCCCACCCCTCCCCAAACCCTCCCACCATGGTGGATTCCTCCACCTTGTTGCAAAGTTGCTGTAGACAACTGCGTCCAAGATTTTGTGTGGACAGAAGTTTTTGGCTCCCTTGGGTAGTTATCAAGGTGTGTCACCGCTGGGTTGCATGACGAAGCAGATTTAGTTCTCTAAGAAACTGCCAGACTGCCTTCCACAGTAGCTGCCCCATGTAACACGCTGCCAGCAATGGGCGAGAGACCCTACGCCCTACACTGACACCCCGAGTCCACCAGCATTGGGTATTGTCAATATTCTGGATTTTGGCCATTCCAGCAGGGAAGTGGTAGTAGCATTAATGTTGTACTTGTTGGTGTTTGTTGGGTACTTATACTTACAAAAGTAATGCATGCTAAATTCTCCCAGACTTGATTATTGTTGAGTTTTTGGGGGTATGTTTTTTGAGTTTCTTCTACTTTGCATATTTTTTAAAAATTGAGATTACATCACTTAAAACGTATATGAGTTTAGGTGAACTCAGGAAACTCCAACCCAGTTGATCAGTATTCCAGAAGCTTCCTTCATACTCCATGTAAAAAAATAACTCAGTTATGTTGATAACCACATTTCCTGTCTTTGTAGTTGTACCAGTGTGTATTTCTAAGTAGAATAGTTGAGTTTGCTTTTGAAAAACTTTGTTAGTTGTTAGCAGTGACTGCGTTCATCACCTTGTGTGTTTCACTGTGTGATATGCCGGGATGGACCAGCTGTTGTTTGATCCTTTGGCATCAATGTGCCCTGAAGGCGTTTGGTTGCATCCTCCAGGGCTCTTAGCTTCTATTCTTGGTGTAGGACTGCTGGCTCATGTATTTTTTAACATTAATAGAAAATATCAAATTGGCTTCCAAAAGGGTTGTACTAGTGCAGTCCTTAAACTGTATGCATGAGGCCTCGTTGCTTAAAATACTCCCATAACGCTTGGTTAAAACTAAGTTCTCCAGTGTGTAGCCATGTCGAGAGGGAAGGCGACAGATTTATGTGAGTTTCCTCACTAGAAAAAGAATGTGCAGAAGGTGCCTCTGTGACATTTGGTTACATCCTCTAGGCTCACCATTTTTTTTCCCTTTGGATTTTATTTAATGTTCATTTTCTTATTCCTTAGATGGATTCTTGTTCTTATTTTTTAGCTTTTCTTTGTTTCTGTGTATGTATGCTTCGTCGCTGTTCTAGCCCCCCAGAGACTCTTAAATAAATAAGTAGATGATATTCATTTAAAGGCAGAAAGAGAGATACTGGAGAGTGAGAGCTTATGCCAGACACCAGGTGCTGGATGTAAGAGAGGGTACTAGCCTCCACACTCCAGGAACCACTGCGCTCGCTGCATGGCCAGTCAGCGAGTTTTAAGCTCCCATGAACGTGCAGCAGGCAGGGATTGTCCAATCAACTCAGGTGGTGAGGGTTACAAACCAATCAACTCAAGTCACATGCAATCCAAGCTACTTATACCTTAGGCCAATCAGCTAACACGTGTGTTCACAGAAACAGCTAGCTGCTAGAAGCCTAGGGCAGTGCTGTGCCAGGAGGTGCCATCACCTGGCTTCACGCCACCAGAGACAGCGAGAGAGAAAGAGGGAGAGAGAGAATGAATCAGCCTTTTGGCTGCTGACTCGGTTCTGCAACATCCAGGCTTGGGCCAGGAGGAGCTGGGAGCTCAACGCTCCATCCAGGTATCCCTGGTGAGCAGTGGGGACTGAAGCATTTCAGGTACCTGCTGCTGCCTCCCAGGGTGTGCATTAGCAGGAAGCTGGACTGGAAGCAGAGCTGGGGCTCCACTCCAGGGACGGTAATGCGAGTGTGCACGTCCCATGCAGTGCCGTCAGCTAAGTTTCGATCTGTAGTGTTTCCATAACCTCTCAGTTTAGGATATTATTAAATTCATGAAGTCAATAATTTGGGAGGACCTTTGAGGTATGTCCATTAAGATCACATTCATTATTCATTAAGCTTTCCCATCAGTTTTTGGCGTGCTTAGTCTGTTGGTTACTGGCAGGTAAATGTTTCAATTCCCCACTGTCACTGTGGATTTTGCTTCACACAGTTGAGGTTAAATTATTAGACCTGAATTAATGAATGGCTTTTATATCATGCTGGTTGTCCAAGCTTGGCTGCATTTTGACCCATTTTTACCCGTCATGCTTTTTGCCTTAATTTTGTTGTTTTTCTTTATTTGTTTTTACAGATTTATTTATGTGAAAAGAAGACTGACAGAGAAAGGGAGAGACAGAAGAAACAAGCTTTCCTGTTCTCTGTTTTACTCCCCTTTTGACCACAGTGGCTAGGGTTGGGCCACACGGAAGCCAGGGCCTGGAACCCTGTCCTGGTCTCCCACATTGCGGACAGGGGCTCAATAGCTTGAGTCATCTTTCTTTTTTCTTTTTATTCCTTAAAAAAACAAAAAGATAAATTTGGGGTCGGTGCGATAGTGTAATGGTTAAGGTCCTCGCCTTGAACGCCCCGGGATCCCATATGGGCGCCGGTTCCAATCCCCCAGCTCTACTTCCCATCCAGCTCCCTGCTTGTGGCCTGGGAAAGCAGTCGAGGATGGCCAAAGCCTTGGGACCCTCCCCCCATGTGGGAGACTCAGAAAGAAGCTCCTGGCTCCTGGCTTCAGATCATCACAGCACTGGCCGTTGCGGCCACTGGTGGAGTCAATCATCAGATGGAAGAGCTTCCTCTCTGCCTCTCCTTCTCTCTATATATCTGCCTTTCCAATAAAATAAATAAATATTTAAAAAGATATATTTATTGTTATTGGAGAGTCAGATTTGTAGAGAGAAGAGAGACAGAGAGAAAGATTTTCCATCCATTGGTTCTCTCTCCAAATGAATGCAATGGTCAAAGCTGAGCAATCCAAAGCCAGGAGTCAGGAGCTTCTTGCAGGTCTTCCACATGAATGCAGGGCCCAAGGCTATCCCAGGCCACAAGCAGGGGGCTGGATGGGAAGAGGAGCAGCCTGGATATGAATCGGCACCCAAGTGGGATCCCGGTGCTTGCAAGGAGAGGTTTTAGTCATTGAACCGTTGTGCTATCATGTTTTTAACAAGTCCTAATGTATCTTGCATTTTACGCTGTCTTTTGTAAATAGAATACAATTATATTTTTTTGAGAATTTTTTTATTGGAAAGAGATTTGCAAAGAGAAGAAGAGACAAATAGCAAGATTTTCCATCCACCGATTTATTCCCTAAGTGTCACAATGGCCAGAGCTGAGCCAGCGGCTTTTTCTGGGTTTCCCAAGTGGGTGCAGGGTCCCAAAGCTTTGGGCTGTCCTCCACTGCTTTCCCAGGCCACAGGCAGGGAGCTGGGTGGGAAGTGGAGCAACCAGGACAAGAACTGACATCCATATGGGATTTTGGTGCACACAAGGAGAGGGTTTGAGCCACTAGGGTATTGTGCCAGGCCCCTAGATTTTGTTTCTTAATGAAACAGTTTCAGTTCCTTTTAACTGGAGCATTTTAAACATTTGAACTGGTTATGGATAATTTGGGTTTCTCCCTACATTTTGAGTTTCCTATTTTACTCCCTATTCATTTCTTTTTGTCATCTTATTTGTATTTTTAAAACATGGTGAATTTTCCTCTAATAGCTTGGAAGCTATGGACTCTGTCTCACTTTAGTGGTAACCTTGGAAACACACACAGACACTTCTTGAATTAAAATATAGAATTAATCAAGACTTCTACTTTCATTTTGAATATCTTGCGCAGATTAAATGTCTAAATTGCATGTAATGTCCTCTTCGTTATTGTTATTATTTTATAGTTGCCACTGACTTAACCTATCTCAGACCTTCCATCTGGGATTGTTCTGCCTGGGTGAACAGATGAATTGATGCAGTGCCTAAGGTTAGCAGCTGTGAGCTTTCCCGGCACTGAGAAGTTGTTCCTCACCGCCCGATGGCATTCAATGTGGCTGTCAGGAAACTAGAATCAGTTGAGCTGTTTTTGTTTGTTTGTTTGTTTGCAGTTTTCTTGCTTGCCTGCTGCTTTCAGAGTCTCTGTGGGTGTGGATGTGTTTTAGCCATCCTTCCGGGGAGTCAGGGGACTGTGTGATTTGCTGACGATATTTCCAGGTTGCCTTGTACTATTTCAGCTCAGGAGGTGTGGAGGTTCTGTCCTCTGCATTGGGCCACCTGCGGTCTGGCAGGTGTCATGGTTCTTCCCATGGTGCCTTGTGACTTGTTGACTTTCTCTGATCGTGTGCTGTTTGTTGCTCCTACAAGTGCGGGTGAGGAGCCAGCCATGCTGCTGGTTGAGCCACCTGTGACCCTGCCGTCCCATAGCCGAGTGTCGGTTTGTGTCCCTGCTGTTCTGTTTCTGATCCACCTCCCTGCTAACATGCTGGGGAAGGATGTGGAACATGGCCCGGGTCTTGAGTCATGAGGGAAGCCTGGGTGCAGTTCTTGGCTCCTGGCTTCAACCTGGCCCAGCTCTGCATTGCAGTTGTTTGGTAATGAGCTAGATATGTAAGCTCACTCTTTTCTTCTTCTTTTTAAAAGATTTATTTATTTTTATTTGAAAGGCAGATTTACAGAGAAAAGGAGAGACAGAATGAGAGAGAGATTGTCCATCCCTGATACACTTCCCAGAGAGCCGCAATGGCCCAAACTGAGCCAATCTGAAGCCAGGAGCCAGGGGCTTCTTTCTGAGTCTGCCACCCAGGTGCTGGGTTCCAAGGACTTGAGCCATCCTCTGCTGCTTTCCCAGGTACATAAGCAGGGAACTGAAGGGGTCAGGAATGGAGCTGCTGGGACTTGAACTGGAACCTACGTGGGATGCTGGCACTGCAGGTAAATGATTAGCTTGCAATGCCACCATACCAAATTCAGGTTGCCTTTTCCACTGTTTCTCTCTGTCTCAATCTTTTTCTCTGTCATTCTGCTTTTAAAATGAATAGAATGTGTCTTTAAAAGGTGATTTGTAGGGCCTGTCATGATAGCGTAGTGGCTAAGTCCTTGCTTTTCATTCTACAGGATCCCATATGGGTGCCAGTTTGTGCCCCAGCTGCTCCATTTTCCATCCAGTTCCCTGCCTGTGGCCTGGAAAAGCAGTTGAGGACGGCCCAAAGCCCTTGGACCCTGGACCCGCGTGGGAGACTTGGAAGAAGCTCCTGGCTCCTGGTTTCAGATTAGCCCAGCTCTGGCCATTGTGGTCACTTGGGGAATGAGCCAGTTGATGGGAGATCTTTCTCTTTGTCTCTCCTTCTTTCTGTAAATCTGATTTTCCAATAAAAATAAGCAAATATCTACTTTTTAAAAGGCTATTTGTGGGATTCCCTGCCATCAAGGGAGTGAAGCAATGTGCTCTGCTAGGGCTGAGTGCACTTCAACTCTGCACCTCAAGCTCCCTTGGAGATCCAGTATACATTTGGTATAAAAAGCTGGCACCCATTTGGACCAGAGCCCCCCAGGAAGAGACTTCAAATGGTGTCTCCTCTCTATGTGAGGTGCAAAAGCACCAGCGGGCACAGGATGAGGGTGGGTGGGGTGCTTTCTATGTTAATTGCCCAGCAGAGGCTTCTGCCCTGCCCTGATGGAGCTGTCTGTGGTTGTCAGAACAGAATCGCACAGGTGCAGTGGGGGTGTGGGTCTTGTAAGTGACAGCTTTCTCATGGTCCTGGAGGGGGGTGGTCCTCACCCAGGCTGCACACAACTGCCTCCTTGGTGTAACTCACACATTGGGGTCTCTGTCATGACCACTTGCCCCCTCAGAAACCCATGTCCTGATCTCACCACCCTGGGGACTAGGATTTCCACAGGAGAGCTTTATGGGGGCACGCTCGTTCTGAACACTGCAGCAGACGAGCCCCCAGGAGGTGAGGCTCTCGGCTTCCTGCCCAGCATCCATTTCCCCCAGAGCACTGTGCAGCCTCTTCTCCAGCAGCATCCCTCAGACCCCCCAGATCAGAACATCCCCAAGATTCACGGCATTGACTGCTGACTTGCCTTGGCAGCTCCCGGTCCAATTACCAACTCACCTCACATCCACCGGGTGCACAGAGCGGTCCCGCAGACTCATGGTTCCGAGGGTGGAGTGCGAGTGTCTGACTGCAGGCGGCTCCCGGTGAGGAAGCTCTGCAGCGCAGGCTGAGGACGTCTGCTCTGATTTGCCTGTTCCTCCCTACAGGTGCTCTGCTCTCCCTGGCCCCTGCCCTCTTTGTCTCCTCTCCTCATAGTCCCTTGTGTACTGTGTCATTTCCTTGCTTTGTCTGCTGTCCTGTTAATCTCCTGGCCTAAGACAGTGACTGTGGCATTCAACAGTTGCCAAACGGTAGTTCCCACCCACCTTCACAACCTCCCCCTACTCCATCTGTCACTCACACCTGTCAAGTGCACAGGGCCGCTCTCCATCCTCCAACTCGCCCTGCGTTTTTCCTCTATCTGTGAAGTTCTCATTTTGAACAGGCAGGACTGGTCTCCGTATCGCTGGGGAGGCTTCCCGGCTTTTCCAAATAGTGGACCGTTTTCCCACAATGCATTTCGTCTACGGCATGAGACGCATAGTGGGCAGTGTGATGTGGCCATTTGCAGTTTCCTCTTCCAGCGAGACTGAGAGGGCCTGCACAGAACTCCTCCACGGCCATTTTGTGATCCCAGAAAAGCATTCTTGAAATTTCTTGCATGACAGAATTGAAGCAATTTTCTGTGCTGTCATGAGGAGTCGAATGCTTCAACAGGTCTCGGTGGTCAGTCTGACAAGATAGCCTAAGTATCTACTGGGTGGACAGCACGCATGACATGGATGCCGTGAACAAAGAGAGATTCAAGTCCTGGCTGGAACACAGCTACACAGTGGCAGATTCCACCATGCTGTTTAAACGTTTGCAGCTTAAAACTTACACACATGTATATTTTTGTCCTATACTTTTCCGTTGAGTCTTTCCAGACCACAACTGACTACAGGGACCTGAAAGTAAGCAATGTGAAAGTTCAGACCAAGTTCAGACAAGCCACAGTGTTCTGTGGTTCTGATGCAGAACCAGGCAGAGAAATAGCTTCAGCCGAGATCTTCTTCAAATATGAGATAAACAGAACAGTATCTTCTCTGGCTGGGTCTTATGGGCAATGAGATTTGAATCAGCGCTGAATATTAATTCTCCCAATTTTTGCCTTTACTCTGGAGGGCACAGGCTATGTGATTGTTCCAGGTTCTTTGGAGCTGGAAGGCAGGCAGAAGGAGTCGTTGCCGGGAGGTTGCCTGTCTGCTGGCCTGCAGCTGTGGTGGATACCGGAGTGGCCCTCCATGCCGTTGGGGTCCCATGGTCCCGAGGAAGCAGGAAGGCAGGAGACAGCCCCATGTGTGTGTGTTGTTTTGGGTTGTTCGCCTCCAGACTTCACATTTCATGCGGGAAATAGACTTCTTCATTTGCTTTTTCACCTAAAATAGCTGTGTGTTATTGTCACACCCTCCCATCCAGCTGGGAGAGTGTTTGTAAAACCGGCTTGTGTTAAGTCAGTGCGTTAACAACAAATGTGTACACTTAACAGATGTCAGTACTTTCACACGTGTCCCTTTCTGGCACTCACGCAGCGATTGCTGAGCGCTTGGTGCCTGCTGAACCCTGGATACACTGTGGTGAGCCCGCTACGCGGCATCTTGGGAGTGGTGCTCTCATGGACACTTGGCAGACGGAGACCTGAAGTGTGCGTTTGCCAATTCCTGTAGTGTAAGGCTGAGCTCACGGAAGCCAGACTTGGAAAGAGATGTGCACAGTTTTGGCTGGAGCGCCCACCTGGACTCGCCACAAGCACAATCAGCTTTGGTTAAACCCTTGTTCTTAAGAACAAGGGACTTACGACTGCTTTCTGAAAGACTGTATTATTGTAATAAAATAGGGGAAACCAGTGGGGGTGGAAATGCCAAAGCCTTTGGAGCTATATTATAAAATAAGTAAATTAATTTAAAAGAACAGAGTGAGCCTTGAGAACACAGCTTCCTAGTGGAAGGGTTCTGATGAGTAGATTCATCCCCAGGGGCCTGAGGAAGTTTGGTCTCTGGTGAGCTACTTTCACTTGCTTTGAACTCCTAAGAGACCATTGCCTTTCCCTTTTCCTCCTGTCATGAAGCAGCTTACACACCACCCCGAGCCCCCTCTCACGCACTTGGTGGTGGAGGAGGTGATGTAATAAGCCCACTTTACTAACACCTCTTTTACATCATCCATCCCAGGCCGAACTGATGTGTTCAGAATTCAGATGAATTATTTCTATGTTTAAATCATGTATCATAGCATTTCTGTTTGCAGAAGTTTGTGAAGAACCCTCACACCAGACAGATGTGGCGATACTAAGGAGGGTCCCCGCTCCTAGGACCTTCCTCTTGCTAAGGCTGAGCTGATGAGCCTGTACCCATACAGTCACAGGGTCTCATTCACCAGGCCTCATTAACCAGGCATGAGTTGGGTCTCCCTGGGATTTTAGCCTATTTTCTGTTATACTCAAAGGAAATGTTTGCACAGCTAATTAGCAGGGCAATCAAGCTCTCAGGGAGAAAGCTTAAGTAATTAAGAGCTCCAGATAAATTACACCAGAGTGTAATAGAATATTGTAGTAAATACCACAGGGCCTTCAGGGAAACATCTTGTTAGGCAAATAATCTGTTGTTTTACCCACCTCGAAATCATAAATACTAGATTTCCTTGTCCATGAATGTATGGCCAGGCTAAATGTGACCCCATCCTAAATGGTGTGAGTCAGAGCTTGGAGGAAACTTCCAAGAATGTTGATGGAATCACTGTGTGCTTCTCAGGGCTTTTGATTTCATCGTAAGCACGATGCGCACGTTTGCATGGTTCCATCTTAAAGGCGAGCAACTGGCTACGCTGTTCCTTTCTGTTCAGTTGTCTCATGTTTGTAAATAGCATCAAACTGCACATGAAGACGTGGACATGACTGTTGGTGGGAGTTCTCGTGCATCATGGTTCAAGTTAGAAGCAACCCTAAAGACCATCACTAGGAGCATGGATGCAGCGGTTTTAATGTATTCATGCAATGAAATACTATCTAATACTAATAATGATAGATAAATCCCATAAACCACATGCTGAATAATCAAAATCAGACCCCGAAGTGTCCATGCACTATGACTCTACTTGTAAGGATTCTAGAAAAGACTAATCTACCCTCGTTTCAGAGTAGTGAATTGATTGTGGTGGATGGCTTGGCATTCAAACATTGGCATATTTGAGTGTTGTTATTCAGCCTATCATAATTAACCCACAGGTACCCAAGACGGGTGTTGATTCCACATGAAAAAGACAACTATCTTCGCCTCACATTCCTCCAATTCTTAGTACAGGATCAGGTCAAATTCAACATCTCAGCTGAGTCTCGTCAGCTATGGTGTCCCCTGTCTTGCCTAAACCAATGAAATCAGGACTGGGTGCAGTTGTGTGTGATCCATCCTATGACAAAATGCCTCCCCACCTGTGGATGTGTGCAGCTAGAACACAAACCTCCTACTTGAAAATGCAAGGGTAAGGCTGGATGGGATAATACAACACATGCTACTTTTCAAAGGGGGAGAGAATTAGAGGAAAAGAGGATTTGTTGATCCCATACAAATCTGAGGTATGGCATGACATAAATAAAAAGACAAGGTGGGCATTGAACAACAGTTAAGATGCTGCTTAGATGCCCTTATCCTGTGACAGGTGGCTTGCTTCCAGTCCCGGCTTCTCCATGTTGGATCAGTGTCCCGCTACCGTGCACACTGGGAGGTGGTAGATAATGGCTCAGAAGTGTTGGCCCCAAATAGAAGACTTAGACTGAGTTCTGCGACTTCTGCTTCAGCCTGGCCCATTCCTGGCTGTTTTAAGAAGTAAACCAGCAAATAGAGGATCTTTGTCCCTCTGAATCTAAAGTAAAGGAAAATAAATACATAAAAATACCTGCTCCAAGATAAACACTCCATCAGATCCTTTGGATGAAAAGGTAACTCAGAACATGTAAATGAATTAATACAGTACTGTGAGATAAGTACAAGAAGCTAGCTATAAAGTATAGGAGTAAATAGAGAAGTGATTATGTCTTGAAAAAAGTTGGGAAGTCTTGTCTTCTAGAGATCATTTTTAAGCTGATTGTTGGAAGAATTAGGAACTTGCCAGATGGAAAAGTCCAGGCAGAATGTAACACAAAGTGAAAAGGCCAAAATCTAGGAATGACAGAGTGTGTTCCTAGTTTGTTTGTTTGTTTGATTGTACTGCCTTTGTTTCAGGAAGAATTTAAGGTCATTTATGTTCCAGTCTTTTCACACTGGAGTGGTTAGAGATGAGACTCAAAGATGGCAGGAAGTATATTATCAAGAGTTTTGTAATTGATGCTTGAATATGAATTTTATATAATGGAAAATGAACCCAAGAGGACTGATAATCAGATTTGTTGTGAATTTTCTGTATATTGAATGAATGAAGATAGAAATTGAAGATTAATATGTACATTTACATATTAATTTATGTGTGTTTATGTGCATTTATGTGTGTTTATATATACTTGTATATACAAAGGAAAATGTTTCAAAGGATATACTTTAACTTGTTCACAGTGATAACCTCTGGGGAATGGGATTAGAGGGAGGGGGATTTATGTGGCTGTCTGTATACTGGGTGGGATATTGTGCTTTTATTTCTGTATTTGAATTTTTAATAAATATGTATTATTTATAATAAAAAAAAGAAAAAGGAAATTCCATAGAACAAATTCCTTTGTCTTTTTGATTTTGACTTACACCCGGAGCCCGCAGCTCTAGCTCCTTCTTTCACCCCACCTTGCAGGGCCCTCTAGGTTACCCGCATGTTGGACCCATCCTTTGTCAGGGCTTTGGAATTAGAACCTAGACATTTTGGGGGGCAATGTCCATCCTACTGGGAGTCAAAACAGTGGTCAGGATGCATTGAAACATATTTGTATGCAAAGTGTGTCTTAAAACAGTTGTGCTTTTACAGAAAAATTGGTTTGAGTCCCAGCAGCTCCACTTCTCATCCATCTTCCTGCTAATGAGCCTGGGAAGGCATCAGAGGATGGCCCAAGTGTGTTTGGGACCCTGCACCTATGTTGGGAGACCCAGAGGAAGCTCCCAGATCCTGACTTTAGGTTGGTCCAGCCCTGGTCATGGAGGCCATTTTGGGGACAAACCAACAGACGGAGCTTCTCTCTCTCTCTCTGGCGCTCTCTCGCCTGTCAAATGAAACCAAGTCTTGAAGAAAGAGAACTGTATCTACAAGTCACACTGAATCTGTTAAAAATTAAAAAATGGGAAAATTATTGTCACATAAGATGTTTAATGATTTAAGTCCTAAAGCGAAAACTATAATGAAACATGTGGAAAAATGATTATATCCTTATTATAACTCACAGTAATTATGAGACTGTTCTTTCTGTTTTAAAATTAGCCTCAGATATTAGGAGGTTTGTTGAAGGTGGGGAACAAATTATAATTTCTGATGGATTAAAATACAGTACAGTTAGGAATAAATTTGACCTTTTGGCATTTAAGCCAAAAGGAGCTTGGGGGAGCTTGACATGGAGACTGGCATTTGGTAGAGTAACTAACAGGACCTTCAGCTTTCCGCAAGAAGGCAGTGCCTTTTCCTCCTGTTGTCTGTGGCCATGTGTCTCACATGGTTCTGGAAGCAGTTTTCCATGAGCTTGGCTCCAGGGGCATGATTTGTTTAAAATTCTAAGGTTCAGGATGCTGCATCAAACTAGACAATGCTACCAGAGGGAACTTTGCTGGAAAGCAAATTGATCTCTGGCCAGCCATACTTCTGTGACATAGGTAACATATCTTTGAGAAATAATTTGAGTCCAAATGAAAAGATCTGTCCACTAAACTCACTTGCACCTAAGTGTCTAGCTCACGCTTTTCCTGTGCAGCGGGTGGGCTGTGGAGTTATTGCTGAAGCATGCATCACTGCAAGATGTAGAAGCTTGGAGCAACCCCAAGTCACCACGAACACTGTTTAGAGCTCTGGTCTTCTGCCTTTAACATCCAAAGGATGCATGGTGAGTGCCTTGTGAAGACAATCTGTCTTGAGATGCAAGAATAATCCACATACAAATACCCAAAAACTGATGTTATATAAACCACGGGCAGCACAACATCACAGGTTGCATGGAGTATTTTCAGTCCTTCACAAAAAACACCTGCCTTGAGGACCATGTGCAGGATGTAATATGGTGCAACACGCTGAGCCAGGGCCGCCACAGACCATTGGCTGGCTTCTTTCCTTGCCTTGTCCATTCACACAATTTTTACCAGCGAGGACTTTCAAATGAGAAAGCTAGAAAATGCAGCCAAAAACTCACTGTGAATGAGTGTTCAGAAGAGTTTAGCTGAATTTATCTGTGACTCTAGCCCTGGGAAGCAACTGTCCAATCCACTGGGGACCAGAAGGAAAGTGGTACCTCAGGATGATGTAGGCCTAGAGCCGATCGCATCGAATGTCCCAGCAGATGCCAGACCTGCCGATGGACACCTGAGCACCAGAGTCCCCGCCTTGTGCCAGATGCTATCCAAGAACTCTGGCAACCAGATGCCACCCCAAGATGATGTGAGGAGGAAATTAACTCCTGATTGACTGAGTTTACCCAAAGGTTTCAGAGCTGGACTTCATTGAACAATGCTGATTATTTTAGCAAGAGTAGATAAAAAAGGGCTTGAGATCAACCTCAAGTAAAAACAAAGGGTGCATAAGCTATCGGCCACTTGAGTTTTGTAAATGGAGAGGCTGACTCCTGGAGAAGTCAAGCTTCGTGCCAGGCCCCATGCCAAGTACTTTACACTGGATGCTTTAATAACTGTGACAGAATGAGATGGAGAGGATCATCACTTCATGGGTTTAGAAGAGTAGAACAAGTAATTGCTTGAAACTGAACAATTGGTGCATGAGGGAACTGGGTGTGTGGAGACCCCTAAGTGACATTTCCCTTCTAGATTTCAAATGACTGAAAAAGAGGGATCAGCCTCAAGCTTTCCTGTGTAGTCACTGGTTGATATGATGGAGAGGATGCACCATGTGTTTGAACCTGGTCTTTAAGCCTCACGCTTTACCCACCCCCTCTCCAGAGTCTATAAAATGGACCTTGCCTTGGGTCAGGATCTGCAGCAAGCCAATGTGAAGATGGAGAGTGCAGACGGATGGTGCCTGGGGAGGGATCTCAGGAATTTAACGGTAAAATCTGATAGATGGAGAAATCAAACTGAGACAGAGGCAACCAGGCCTTCCCAGAAGTCACAGAGACTTCTGAAATTTGCTAGCTCATCAGAGATGTTTACAGAGATGTCCTGAATTACAGTGAGGGCGTCAAGTCTTGTACGTACATTGGTGAGTCACCTAATTCGGGCACTCCCTGAGAGGTGGCAGAAAGCTGATAAGGAGCTTCCTTTGGCCAAGAACAGACTCCAGGAGGAGGTCAGCTGTGAATGCCAGTGACCCAAGGAAGGAGCGCCATGAACCACAGGGCACACGCTGCAGTCTGCTACAGCTCACCTGCTGCTGCTGCAGTGTGAAGTTACAAGCTTGCCCTTTATGGGAGCAGCTCCTTCAGCATTTAGGTAGGTCTCTTTTTCCTGGAGAGCCCTGCACAGCCAGATGAACTGGGACAAACTACTGTGCCATGCTAGTGTGGTCTTGGGACCGAGACCCGTGATCTCCCTTTTCTGCAGCCCAGTCTTGGATTCTCCTCACCCTCAGCTGGAACCGTTAGGTCAGGGTCTCTATGGTCCAGGGTGCTGGGTGAGCCAGACTCTCATCCCTGCCATCCCCATGGCTGTTTAACCTCTCCACTTACTCTCAGTGTTGGACAAGACCAGCAAATCATATGGGCACAAAGTGTTCCTGTGGACGCAATGCCATGGCTCAGCCTTTGAAGTGTAACGTCACATCTTGGAGCACACTTGTAGGCTGTCATCTGAGCTGATGTTTTGACATGTCTGTAACAGGTTGCTTTTTGCACCACCAGTTCAGAAGCATCATGACGGAGCACTATAGGGTAGGAGCAGTGAACCCATGGTCATTTTCCCATTGTCAAACTTCTCTTCTGGAAAGTGGGTCCTTGGGTCTTTAGGGTGTTATTCAGGGTCTGTGCTGTTGGATCACTCTCATTGCGGGGGGGGGGGTGTTCTGTGATGGGGACGTCACGTGGGGTGAGAGGACCCAGGTTTGACTCTTGGCTCTGCTTCTCATCCAGCTTCCCGCTAATGTGCAGCGTAGGTGACAGCAATGGTGGCTGAAGCACCTGGGTCTTTGCCATTCCCGTCGCAGGCCTGGGTGAAGATCAGGCTCCTGGAGACGTATGTGCAGAGCTGCACGGGGTGCACTGTGTGGGAATCATGCAGGACCCTGAGTGTGGGAAGTGGAATTAGCAGAGGGAGGAACTGAGCAGCCATGTGGTTGTAACAAAGGCCTTGGTCAGTCGAGGGGGAACTGAGAAATGGGGCAGCCGGCCAGGTGTGGTCATGAGACTGGCGCTGAACTCGGTGTCTTTACACCTGGGGTTCGTTGGATGGGGGTGGGTTCACTGGGAAGGGAGCACAGGTTTGGATGTGGAAGCTTCTTTGGCTGGGGACGTTTTGGGGATTTATCCAGTTGGGAGTCGTGCCAAGTACCACTATTGGCCGGTAGGGCAGGGAGGACCTGGGTCCTTAGGAGGAGATCAGAGCAGTGACCTCAACATCCAGGAAGGGACACAGGATGGAGTCAGGCCTGCATGGCAGCCATATCCATCCACGACCAAGAAGGAACCTGCTCCCCCATAATCCTGCTAGTTAAAGAGCCAGACCCCTTGTGCATAAGGGAAAAAAATGAGCAGAGTTTCAGGCATGGCCTGTATCTTGATTCAGGTGGGCTTCCTACAGGCAGGCTAGCCTGGAAGTGTGTTCTCACAGGACAGGCTGTGCAGGCTGTGTCTCTGCTTCTCCTATTGGGTGGAAGAAGGGTCATGTTCACTGGTGTTTCTGCTGTGTGAACAGGCAGGTGTACATGGCACGAGGGAGAGCCCACGGTGGCGTTGTTCATGCTACCATCACCCAGCACCCAATCCTCCTTAAAAGGTCGTGTTTCTTTTCCTCTCTTGCTGGAACTGCCAGCCAAGGCCTCTGTCCCAGGGGAATGCACATAGCATGAGCCAGGCCTTTTACACATCCAGGGGCATTGTGCAAAGATGAGGGAAGCTGGTGGGAGAACACCTGTTTCAGACGGTGCCTGGGCTGAGGGTGAGGGGTGCCTGCCATGTGGGCGCTGGAGCTGCTGCCTGCACACCTGGTGGTCCTGTGACGCCCACTCTTGGAGCTGTCTCCAAGTCCCCTAACTTCCTTGGACTCTAAGGTGGATGCTGTTGTCTGCAGGCTCACCTGGATACAGCAGAAAACATGCCCCGAGCCTGGCTCCTGACCACCTGCTCTCAACACATCCAGTTCCTCCACATCTCTGAAGCTGTATCGTCTGTCACCTGCCTCTGGTGGCTTGGAAGAAAGCATGTTGCCAAAGGAGTGAAGGGAGGAAGTGAGGCACGTGGCCAGATGGGGAGAAGGTGTCATAGTACCTCACGGCCCTGTCCGTGGAGTAGGTTCTGTGTCGATGGTCAGCGTAGATGTCAGTGTGGCTACACTTGGTGTTGCTCAGCTTCAGCTAGTGCTAAAAGCCATGCACCTGCTTTCAGATCTAAGATGACAGTGGGGATATTTTTACACTTGGTTCTGTAATGCAGAAGCATTCTGTGAGGATGGGCCACAGGTCAGAGTCTGGCCTGCATGGTCCCATTTCATTAACAGCACACATGCCTGATGAGAAACATTCAAGGTCCTGACCCAGTTAGGATTAGAAAAGCAATTAGAACTCAGTGTTTCAACTGCTTCTTTTTGTACTGTGTTCTCAGTGACATTTGCTCACAAAGGGTGTGTGTTTACTGACTGAATCAAGAAAAAAAAACTTATCATTTTTCTTGGTGCGCTGGCTTAGAAAAGGATCTTTATCTTTGGCCAGTCTGTTGCTTGGTGTGTGCACTCCCTTGAGCACTGGGTCTTAGTAGGAATCTCCTTCGACTGTGCTCTTCTCTTCACTCAAAGAGCAAATGATTAGCTGGTGATGGAACAGCTGTGGGGCTGGGGACATCTTTAGCCTTTTATTCTAGTTGATCCCTCACCCTCAAGACCATTTGGCTATTTTAATTGGCTATTTATTGGCCAATACTCTCTGATGCTGTCAAGACCTCTGTCTGAATACAAATAGGTATATAGGATATTTTCAGTCAGGTGTCATTCCAATTTCTGGAAAGTTTTAGTCCAAGCTATGGAAGTCACATATTTGTATTACTAATAATTCATCTCTGGCATTCATCCAAGCATCCATTCACTGATCCAGTCCACCCATCCACACACCCATTCATTCATCCATATACCCATCCATCCACACACCAATCCATTCACCTACATATCCATCCACCCATCCATGTATCAGTTATCTCTTCAGCATTTGTCTATGGTAGATATAAGTGATGACCAGATGCTCAGGAGATAGTGATAAAGAAAATCATGACATAAACCCCTGATCTCACGAAGTACAAAGATTGTTCTGGCTGGGCCTGGCATGGTAGCCTAGCAACCAAAGTCCTTGCCTTGCACACACCAGGACCCCATATGAGTGCCAGTTTGTATCCCAGCAGCCCTGCTTCCTATCCAGCTCCTTGCTTGTGGCCTGGGAAAGCAGTTGAGGATGGCCCAACGCCTTGGGATCCTGCACCCATGTAGAAGATCTGGAGGAAGATCCTGGCTCCTGACTTTTAATCAGCTCAGCTCTGGCTGTTGCGGCCACTTGGGGAGAGAATCGGTGAATGGAAGTTGTTCCTCTCTCTCTGTCCTCCTCTCTGTATATCTTTATTTCCAATAAAAGTGAAAAAGATTGTTCTGGCTGATTTTAGCTCAACTTACGAGGGTAGAACTATGACTTCGTTACATTCAAGAAGAAAATGTACATTCTGTTCCATTCAGGACACCCATAAATGGGTTTTATAATTAGTACAACTTGCGGGTTTCTTTGTTGCGTTTCGAATTTTAGGGAGCTCATTTGTTGAATTTTTGATGAGCTTACATGAGCTCACTGAGTAAAACCAAGTGTGACAGTGAGGGGACAATGCCAAACCAATGATGGGTCTGAAATAAAGATTTGTATACAGTTCTCTCACTGCTTATCACCCTGCAGTGCCATCTGGTGGTTATGATGAAACAAAATGTTACAACCTATTCTGTTAATGGTCCCTGGGCCTACTATCAGTTCAAACTAAGGTAGATTTGAGAGTAAAAGTGGAGAGTACTAATAACTTGCTAGGACAGGAAACACAGATGGAGGCCATGGAACAGCCGGATCTATGCTAGAAGCAGGAGTAAGCACTATATTGAATAATATGAATCAATGCTTTATATGTATTAGTTCATAAAATCCACAAGCCATCCCCATACTCCATACAGGTGAGAGCATTTAGTATCTCCAGTTCTCTGACGCATATGTGAGGTTATCGGGTTCACAGAGAAAGATATAGGATGACCAGCTAACTTTAGATTTCAATCAACATCTTTCTTCTTTCTTTCTTTCTCTTTCTTTCTTTCTCTTTCTTTCTTTCTTTTCCTTAAACGTAAGTGTGTCCATGGAAGGTGCAGGGAAACCTGAGGTCTTCATGTGGTGACATGTGTCGTGGTGACATGTGTCTTGGTTACCACAGGCCAGGCTGGCATGGAACTCTTTGAGTCAGAAGTGAAGGTGGGAGTGACACACACAGCCCAGAGGTGGAGTGTGGGAGGAACCTGGGGGTTCCTAAGCTGTTCCCATGCTCCCTTCTCAACAGGGAGTCCCAGAGGAGGGGGTCCCTGGGGAGCCTCAGTGAGAGACAGACCCTGTGACTGAAGCAGGGTGGCCAGAGCAGCCATGAGTGGGAGGCCCATCTCTGAGGGAAGCCTCTGGTTGATTCTGAGCCTGAGTTACAGCTGCAAGAACCCAGGTGCATTTTCAGGGACCTTTGCTCTGACACTTGCCATGTCTCTACTCCCCTCTAGGTGATCCCAGGAGCTGTTTCTGAGCCTTGTGTCTTTTTTTTTTTTTTTTTACATTTTATTATTATTGTTATCATTTTATGATACAGTTCCATATTCCCTTATCCCCTCACCAATTCCTTCCCCAAAACTAGTTCCTCTATATCATTACTAAAGTATAGTTCTTCATACTCAGTCATATGTCCATCATTGTGGGCATGGACAATGGCAGAGAGTCCAGAATCCTATTGTCAAGATATAGTAAACAGTTTCATTGTAAGTCCATCTTTGTCTGGAAGTAGAAATGCATACTACATTGTGTCCTCACATCTGAATGTTAGTCTCCATTTCACAGCTACTGTACATCCCCTCAAATGAAAAGTCATAATACAAAATCAACAATAGAAAGAAAAATAGAAATTTACAATGCCATAAAGTTAAATAACATGTTACTAGATATGACTGTCTCCATTACACAGCTACTATACATCCCCTTAAATGAAAAGCCACAAAACAAAATCAACATCCGGGAGAAAAAAGAAATTAACAACACCATGAAGTTAAACAACATGCTATTAGATGACTAACATGTAGCTGAAGAGATGAAAATCAAGAACCTTCTTGAAGAAAATGATGCCACTGCATGATCTATGAGTCATTGAATAATTTAATCAGAAGAAAGTGTTTTGAAGAGATGAAACCAACAGAAAACAACAAAACCCATGTGATATAGTTTCCGCTGATCTTTGTTGGTGAAGTGTGTGTCCTCCAGACAATAAATAGATGGGTTTTGTTTTTTAATCCAGTCTACTAATCTATGACATTTGATTGAGCTTTACATTTAGAGTTTAGTATGTATGGGTGGTACTTTGGTCCTGTCATTTTAGGAATGGGTTGTTCATTGGTTTAGTCTTCTGTTGTCATTTTACTGGGATGTTCTTTCCATTTGCCTTTGGTTTTGGTGGGTGCTATTCCTCTTCTCTGTCAAGAGAACATCTTGAAGTATCATTTGTAGGGCAGGTTTGGAAGAGGCATTTTTTTTTAACTTTTCTTTACTGTGGAAGAATTTTATTTTATTTCATTTTCAAAAGCAAAGGAAGCTTTGCTGGATATGTTATCCTATGTCGACAAATTTTTTTCTTTTAGAATCTGGAATATGTCACTCCATTCTCTTCTGGCCTGTAGAGTTTCCTGTGAGAGATCTCCTGTGAGTTTCATTGGCATTCCTTTATATGTCAGTTGATTTTTTTTTTTACGTGCACATTTAAGGATCTTTTCCTCATGTTGGATTGAATGTTGGATTGAAGAGAGCTTGATGATCATGTGTCTTGGTGAAGATCACTTTTGGTCAAGCCTGTTGGGAGTTGTGTGCCCCTCCTGGATCTTGTTTCCCAATTCTTTCTCTAGATTAGGGAAATTTTCCTTTATTATTTCATTAAATATATTTGTAAAACCAGTTTCTCTTTCTGCCCCTTCTGGGACTCCCATAACTCTTAGATTTGGCCTCTTAATAGTGTCTTTCAATTCTTGAATACTTTTTTTGGCCTGATTCAGCTCTGCTTCCAGCTTTTTGGTTGTGTTCCCCTTATGACAGGAAATATCTTCCAATTCTGAGATTCTTTCTCCTGCTTGCTTCGTTCTACTTTGCAGACTCTCCATTGTACTTTTACTTTGCTCTACTGTGTTCTTCATTTCTGATATACCAGCCTTGATTTGCTTTATTGCTTCCTTAAATTCTTTGAACTCTTGCATGTGCTTCTCATTTTTGATCAGAAGCTTTAAAATGAGTCGTATGGATTCTGTGTGCCCCCATTTTCTCGATGTCTTCCTCAGCTAACTCTGAGATTGGCATAGGGTTTTGCTCCTTTGCAGGGGAGTTTTTGGTAATATTCATTGAGGCTTTGTCTGTTCTTTTGCTCTTGATCATTGTACCTCTGGTTAGCAGAGTCTTCTCCTTGGGGCAGGTTTCTAAGCTGTGTCACCTACAGGTCTACAGTTTGATTTTACTTATTGCAGTTGGTACACAACTGTTTGCTTGCAGCCACTTGTGCCACAACCTCCAGTGAGTTCCAGGTCTGGGTTCTTATGTCAGATTTTTACCGTGGTCTCTGTAGCCCCAGCTCCTAGCTCACCACTCTCCACCTCCTGTGATACTGTGCTGAGGCTGCACCATTGTCTCTGCAACCTTTCTCCCACTTCCAGTTGGAGCAGGTCCCAGGATTAGAGAGATACCAGGTGTCCTATATAGCTAGGTTGTTGGTGGCACTGATCTTGCTGGAACCTGTTGGACATTAGGTCTTGGTGCCACACGGACCAATTTTGATCCATACGATGCCACAGTCGATATCATATTTCTGTGGGACCAGTGCAATCCATGGGACAGAGCATGAGCTCTAATGAACCTCTTTTCCTTATTAAATACCCAGCTTCAGGTACATTGTTAAAAATAACAGAACATGCAGAGAAAGAGAGAGTCAGAGAAAAGACCTTGTGGCCCGCCCAGCACTTGGAGATCCGGGCCTACAACTCTGCTCTGGGTCTCCTAATCCCACCCAGCATTGCGTTCCAGCCTTGGAAGTTTCCCTACCTTTTGCACTGCCACTCGCCCCAGCTCCCCCATCTCCCTGTCTGCTGACCTGGGTGACAATGGCACCGTGACCCTCGGCCCACGGCCCACCCACTATGTCTCTTCCTCTACTATGTTCATAATGTGTCATCACTCATTGACCCTGCATCCGTTTCTTTGGAGATCACTTCCCCTGGACCAGTCTTCCCATAAGGGAAAATTTGCTTCTTGGATTCCAAGCTAAGGACTCCCTCCTTCTGGATTTGCCATATGAATAAGTCTTTCTATTGCATTCTATTCCTGCTTCTGGAACAGGCCCTGGATGCAGGCTTCCAGAGACGGGTCCCAGCAGATGGGTCATCCAGGTGTTCCCACCTATCCTGCATAATCTGTCACTACCTGTTGGCCAACTAATGCTACCAGGGACATCCTGTCCAGACTGGGGCAGCCTGGGATGCCGTTGACATCTGGCATTCCTAGGAGACAGCGTATTAGCATTTTAGAATTGATGCAAAGTGGATATATCTGACATGGGCTACCAACTGATGTGAACACACACTGTCCAAACCAAGTTGTCAGCTTCTGTGATGGGGCCATCTCTAGAGTTCGACATCACCATACGTTAGGAAGAACGGCAGCTCCTGGAGTGCACAGTGGCTCTGGGCAGACTTGTGGGGACCAGCCCAGTTGGAGCCAGGCCTGTGGTGATGAGTTAAAGGACGTTGGGTGGGTTAGCCCCCTGTGCTTGCTTAGCTGTCCCACTGTGGGAGCCTCCCCCAGGGCTTGCAATCCCTTCCCCTCTGACTGGTCAGTCCTCTAATGCAGTAGCTTGTTGGAGGGGTCTATAGTAGCGTGGATGTTGAATGTCCTCCTGGTGTCCCTGTGGGCCCCAAGGTGCTGTTGTGGGGAGGTGGTGAAAGTGTTAGAAAGTGAGGCTCACTGGGAACATCTATAGATCATTGAGGGGGAACAGGGATGTTTGCATTCCCTGTATGGTTAGTAATGAAAGCCTTGGTGTGGCCGGCCCTGCTCTCCCTCCTTCCATGCAACCTTTCTTTTGCACACGTGCCACACCTGCCAGGGCTGCAGCCTGTCTTGTGCCGTTGGATACAGCACTTCCCAAGTTCTCTTCCCCATAAGTGCTTATCTCAGGTGCACTGCTGTAGTCATGAGAAGCTGACTAACAAGCTGACAGCACAAATCCCACCTTGGGCACCTCTTGGGTGCTGTCTGTGTGATTTGCTTTTATTGCACACCCTTCTCCATCTGTGGCACCGACATCAATTCACGCCTCGCAGTGAGTGGTCTCTGTATGTTGTGTAACTGACAAACTCTGGAGGGAGTGACTTCACCTGCTTTGTGGCCACTGCTGGACCAGCTGAGCCACTTGATGAGTGCCCAGTGTGTTGGCAGGTTCTCTTCCATGCCATGATCAGGCTGATAATTGATCAGTTTTCATTGATATGAGAAGAGGCAGGAGAAATGAATGGGAAATATAGAATAGCCACTCCTGTGCACATAACTTGCACCCATTTCACATAATACTGCTTGTTAAACATCATTTGTCTCTGAAGCACTTTGCTACAAATATTGTGAGGGGACCATACACAAAGGTCCAGCTGATTTGATGTTCACGTGTATTCCTGGCATGTGGTGCGTCTTGTGTGTGGGCATGGCCAACAGCTGCACCACTTCCGCTGGCAATGTGCAAACTCCCAGACTGGGCATTATTCTAATCCTCTCCGGGCAACCACAGGCAAGTCAACATGTGAAAATGACATCTCCACGATGTAACTTATTTTGTCTCAGGCTTTTTAACAAGTGGACTATTTTAGAATAGTTTCGGATTCGCAGGAAGACAGTGAATGCAACAAATATTCCTCTGCCCTTCAGGCACCTTTCCCCTGCAGCCAGTATCTCCCATCAGTGCCATGCAGGAAAAAGATGAGACCAATTCCAATTAAGGTACATGCTATGAAGACCTGTCCAGTAATCTTCAAGCTTTCAAAATCACCAATAATAATAATAAAGAAAGAAACAAGGAAATTTGGAGGTGTTGTCACAGCCAAGGGGAATATGAGGAGTTGTGAGGCACAAATACAGGAGGGTTTTCTGGGTGGAATTCAAGGAAGGACCAATTTGAGAAAGTGCAAGTGAAGTAAGAACTGTCGCTTACAGTCGTGTGTCAGCGTAAGGCCATGGATTGTGGCAGGTGCACTGCACTAACATATAATGTTAATAAACTGGTGGAAGGAAGGGTATTATATTCCCTGTAATTTTTCTGTTTCTATAAAATAAAAGTTTACTTAACCTAAATCCAGCACTTTAAGGCAAAACACAGCAGCCAACGCTGTTAGAAAGGAACCTTGTTACCAAGGGCTGATGGATTGGCCAGCAGGTGGCAGTAAGTTAACCTGTTAGGACCAACTCTGAAGCTTCATCTTTCATTACACGGGAGTTTTCCAAACGGGAGCTTAAATGAGTGAAACATCTTACAGTATTTATCATAAATACTTTAATTTAAAAGGCATGGAGGAAGGCTGCATTGTGACATAGCAGGCAGAATTGCTGTCTGCCATGCAGGCATCACGTATTGGCATTGGTTCATGTTCTGGCTGTTCTACTTCCTAGCCAAGCTACCGGATAGTGGCCTGGGAAAAGCAGCTGAAAATGATCCAAGTGCTTAGACTCCTCACATCAAATGGGAGACCTTAATGAAGTTTCTGGATCCTGGCTTCTGTCTTACTCAGCCCTGGCCATTCTCAGTCCTGGGCAACCAGCCCTGAATGGCTCTGCTCGCAGAGGCCCTGCGGACAGACAAGTAGCACTGTTCCCCACACACCATCCTGGGAAGCTGATGAACAGTTAGTTTTTCCCAACGGACTCAACCTGCCAGGACCCCTGGGCAGCCCTGTCCACCTCTCTGTGGCCCCAAGAAGCAGCTAAACAGACGGTGCTCCACCCATCCACCCTGGGGCCAGCTGGACAGACCTCCCTAAGCAGGTCAGGCCTTGGCAGCCATGTGAAGTCAACCAAAGTGTCCTTGAACTCCAGCAGGACATCCTGGCATTGCCAAACCCTCGGGTGACAGTGAAGAGGTGGCCTAGCCATCACATGACCTGTGATAATGGAAGCATACCTACACGCTGCACCCCGACCGGGCAAAGAACTTGCCCCGTCTACAGCAGTTGCATTGCCTGCCTACTGTGTCCCACCAACATCCCAGGACGGTCAACAGCAGAGCGCCTCACTATAAAACCCTTCTGTAACATTTGTAGAGGCAACAGACTCACCAGACGCATAACAACCAACACAGAGGCACAAAGACCATGAAAAACGAGGTAACATGACATTTCCAAAGAAATGAAACATCAAAGAACTGCCTGATAAAGAACTCAAAGTCATGTTTGGGGGGAAACTTGGTGAGAAGAACACACAGACAATTCAACGAAAGTAGGAAGACCATTTATGATAAGAATGAGAGGTTTAGCAAAGAGGTATAGACCCTATAAAAGAACTGGTCAAAACTCTTGATGCTAAATAATGTGGTATATGGAATTAAGATTCCAATTGAGGGCCTCAGAGCAGAACTGAGCAGCCAGAAGAAATTACTTCCAAACTTGAAGTCAGGCCATTTAAACGAGAAGGAAAGAAAACAAAGGTAATGATTGAGACTTCTGCGACATGATTAAACAAACAAAATCCAAGTTGTGGGTTTTCCAGAAGGAGAGTAGAAAAGGCACAGAATCATCAATAAAAAACTCTACAAGTCTTGGGAAAGTTGGGGACCAGAGCCAGGAACCTCCAAGAACCCCTGAGAGATTTGACCAAAAAACCCCACACCTAATAATAATAATAATAATCCTCTCCAAGGTCTAATGCAGAAAAACAGACAAACAAATGCAAAAAGAGAATTCTAAAAATGGCAAGAGAAAAGCATCAAGACCCTTAGAAAGAAATCTTCACGAGGTTAATGGCAGACGTCTAAGCTGCAGCAGGTCAGGAGAGAGGAATGGAGGACCTACTAGGGGTCCTGCAAGAAATCTGTTGGCAGGAACACTGCACCCAGACGTTCAGGAGAGCACCCCACGATGCCCGAGGGCAGCCGGGACTCGGCACCACCAGGTGGCTCTGCACCCAGACGTTCAGGAGAGCACCTGGTGATGCCCGAGGGCAGCCGGGACTCGGCACCACCAGGTGGCTCTGCACCCAGACGTTCAGGAGAGCACTCCACGATGCCCGAGGGCAGCCGGGACTCGGCACCACCAGGTGGCTCTGCACCCAGACGTTCAGGAGAGCACCCCACGATGCCCGAGGGCAGCTGGGATGCATTGCCACCAGGTGGCTCAGTGAGAAAGGCTGCAGGGAACCCTGCACTAGAAGAGAAAGGAAGATGAATGAGTCTCAGAGCAGGGGAGGGAAAATGTCCTGATCCCATCTTAGCTTGACTTTATTCTGGATGGGATTTTCTACATATTTAGCTTAAGGTTACCCCACATGTATGAATTAAGGGTATTTTCTTGCTTTCCTTAGGTTTTGTCCATGAGGGTTATATTGATTGCTTAACATTTAGACTTTCAAGCATTCCCTACTTTCTGGGAAAAAAAAAAGTAACACATTATTATGCTATTATTTTGTTCTTCAAATGTTCAGAAGAATTCACTGTTCAAATTAACACTGAATTTTAGCCAACTCAGTGGGTGGGGAGAGATTTGAAAGCAAATATAATTTCTTAAATACAGAAGGTTTTTTGTTTTTAATGTCAGTTTTGTGAACTTGTGCTTCCAAAAGAAGGTGTGCATTTCCTTAAGTTGCTGGAATTAGGATAAAATTGTTTAGCAACTTCAAAAACTAAAAATAAACTACCCTCTTCTAGCCATCCTACTCTGGGCATACATCCAATGTAAATGAAGTCAGTATGTTGAAGAATTGTGTTTCTTGCAACACTAAGTACCATAATCTGTAGATAGAATTGATCTAGCGGGTGAATGGCCAAGAAAGATGTAGTGTGTGTGTGTATAGAAATACACACATTCCACATTTTTTTATACACACACAGAGGCACATACACATATAATGCAAGCATCCAGGACAATCCTGGGACCCCATGGGTGACCCCAGAAGACATCCCAGAGTCAAGCACAGATACATCCTGCATGATCCTGCTCAGAGCGGGGGTCTAAAATAGCTGATCTCACAGAGGTAGAACATAGAACAGTGGTTCCCAGAGGCGAGGGACGGGTGGAGAGAAGTCAGTGCACCCTGTTCCAGCGACACAGAAGGAACAAGGCACAGCAGGGGGGCTCCAGTTAGCACAAACGTAGGTGACAAGCTGCTAGAAGTGAGGTTGTCTAGTGCTCTCACCACAGAGCAACAGAAGTTCAAGTCACAGATAAGCTCCTCACCATGCTTTGATGATCACGTAATGTAGCATGATCAAACATCATTATACTCCATAATTATGGACAACTGTGTGTCAATAAGAACAAAGCATTTTTTTAAAGGTAGTACAGCACATGAGGACAACACAGAGAGTTTAGGAATCAGACCTAGAGACACAACTCCTGGCTTGCTGGTGGCGTGACTCTCCGCAAGGTAACGACGTGTTAAGAGCCTCAGTTTGAGACTCTGTAGAGTGCATAGGGTAACAGGTGCCTCTTGACATTGATGGGCAGATTAAATGAGGTTGTAAGTACAGCCTATGCAGTGATGAGCACAAGAATGCAACCTCCTGCCTAGGCAAGCCTGAAAACCCAAAGATTGAGCATTGGGAAGGGCGGCCGGGGTTCAAGAAGGGCAGCTGGGGCACTTGCCCAGGGACTTGAACCTTCCTTTGCTGCCTTCCTAAACCTCAAGCAGGGAGCTGGTTTGGAAGTGGAGTGGCTGGAGCATGAACTGGAGCTCATATGGGGTGCCAGCATTGTGGGAAGAGAATTAGCCTGTTGAGCCACTGCACTCGCTGCTCACTTAAAGCTTTTGTTTGTTGAGTCAAGCCCACCCAATGATCGAGGACTACTTGTCGTTTGTCACATCACATCCATCAAGACCACATAACAGATTGGTGCAAAAGCAGTTCAAACCATTACACCTTACTTATTTAGGAGGTGGGAGTCTGGGTACAGTGTATGAGGCCTCTGTTCCAGGCCCTTCTTACCACCATGGTCCAGGTGTTAGTCACACCTGGGGGTTCCATGACGTAGCCGTCTGGGTGCAGTGCCACAGGGTCCCGGGCAGGCTATGGTTTCTGGCTGGCTGAGTGGAGTCCGTTCTCCATCTGGGTGCTCTGCCGTGTGGCCTCTCCCACGTGCCCACTTGGTTCATCAAAGTGCACCTGCTGAGAAAGTGGATGGAGCGTGCCTGCTTGCAGCGTGGGTGTTAGCGTCCCGTGTGCCTGTGAGGTGACATTCCCTGATGGAAACACTCGCAGGGGGGAATTCACCCAAGAGCATGCCTACCCGGAGGTGGAATTACGAGCCACTGAGCCTGCCTGCCACCAGGAACTTGACCTTGAGAGGGGCTATAGCAGGTAAGTGGCAATAACACTGCCCTTCAGTCTGACCTCAGCCAGGTGTTGTAAAACTGCAGGTGATTCAAAAACCAAAACGGTGCCTATTTCCTGAAGCTAACACACAATCTGATTTTGTTAAGGAGATGAGAAGCAGGTGTTTAAGAAAGAGACGGGCTACGGACAACATGAGCTAACGAAGCAGAGTCCTTGGATCTGAAAGAACTTGGCTTCTTTGGATACAACAGTCGATCTTTATCTCAATGCTGATGAAAGAACATGATGGAAACTTTTCTCTGTCCTGGGTACTTTCTTTGGGGGCAGTGTGGGATTTGGTTTAAGGAGTCCATTTCTCCTTCTCCTGTGGGAGCTGCAGGCGTGGAAAACAGAGTAACGCTAGGCTCTGGGGGAGACTCCTTGAGCTGCTCAGCAACAAGAAGGTATGGAGAGGAAACCCTGCTGAGGTTGGCAGAGGAGGCGGGGCAGGGTCTTGAAGACCCTGTGGGTGGGTCCAGGGCTGGTCTGGACCTCTTTGTACAGTCACATGAGTGATTGATCTCAGGTTTCCCTTGCAGAAGGAATCTCAAAAAATTTATGGGAAATGTGCCTTATGAAAAAACTAGGCATGGATTTCCAAATTGTTTTGCACCAAAATAAACTTACCATTCCACTGTTTCACAATTAAAAAAAAAAGTGGTTATTAGTTACATTCTGTGAAAGGCAGAGACAGAGGCCGGGGGAGCTGGAGGAGCGGTCTTCCAGCTCCACGTCCCTTCTCACAGCTGACGCCTGGCCAGGCTGTAGGTAGGATCAGGAATTGAACGCAGGTGTCTTATATTGACGGTAGGCACACGATTGCCTGAGCCGTCGCTACTGTCTCCAAGGGCCTTCCTCATTAGCAGGAAGCAGCTGGAATCAGGAGCCAGGCTCTGACATGGGATGTGGGTGTCCCAAGTCACGTCTTAGCCACTGTGGTGATTGTTTCTCCACGAAGTTTCTGAAGCGCTCTCGCATGCACTTGAACTGTTTGTGAAGTCACCCAATCCTGATATCACAGGGAATACTGGCCTGGCAGAGCGCTGTCCTGTAGTCTCTGTCTGCCCTCTAGTGGCGCCAGCAGAGGAGACAGGTGCTGTTATCCACCACAGGTGCCTGATTTATCTGTTGTCATGTTCACTTCCCAAATAAAAGAGATTCCACTTGCCCTGTAACTTTTAAGTGCCTGGTCTATACAACCCTGGAATTTAAAGCTGTGTCATTTGTATATAGGCCTGGATGTTTCGAGGTGTTTTAAATCTTTTTTGGAAAGTTGTAAAATAGAGCCAAAAGCAGGAAATGGTACTGGTTTGAAAATTCTTGGTGTTCATGACTTTCGATGTTGCTAGAGTTACTTCAGTGGGAGTCAATACTTTTCTTTTTCTGCTGTGGAAAATTAAGCCCATTTGTTCCTCTAACAGTAGAGAAACCCCAGAGTGGTTTTATCATTTGAAGGCCACCAGGGCCTCTTCTGTGATGTGGTTAAACTTAAAGGGGTGACAGTTGTAAAGCATGAACCAAAACTCCAGGTTTTACAACATTTCAGCAGACCATTGCCCAGTCTAGAAGCTTTGGCCAGATGAGAATTTTTCTCACGAGTGGCTCACACGTCACTCTTGGAAACAGGAGCCAGGCTGAAGCTAGGAGCCTAGAACTCCATCAGGGTCTCCCGCAGGGGTGGCAGGGGTCCAAGTCATTGGGTCTTCTGCTGCTGCCTCCCTAGAGGCCGAGCCGGGAGGGTGGGTGGCCATGATGGTGGGAGCAGGTGGAGGTTGTGTATGACTCGCATGACCCTCCTGCTTTTCCTGCTGGGGGTGCTCGGTGCTTCCTGGGGCAGATTTGGTCGTTGCAGTGGGAGGTACTTTTTTGCTTGTGGGAAATGACATCTGTTCCTATGATACCCTTGTCTTTTCTGCCTGCTATGCTGCCAGCACCACTCTCCAAGAGCCTCCAGGACGATGGATTTATCCAGCAGGAATATGGGTAACTTGGTGATTACTCCTGGTGACTCACTCACTTACTCCTTCCTCCCTCCCTCCCTCCCTCCCCTCCTCCCTCCCTTCCTTCTTGCCTTCCTTCCATAAAGTATTTCCTAACTTTTTTTTAAAGATGGGGGTGGGGTTTATCAACTTTGTGCCCAAGTATACCGCACTCACAAAGGTGATGCTATTCAGTATTCCTGAGTGTGAGCTGACATGAGCTACATCAGACTCTGCGGGTAGAATGGTAGTGCTGTGCAGTTCTGGGAACCAGAGTAGCTCTTCACCCATTTTAAAGTGATGGATGTCTTGATGTGATTCTAAAGAAATGAACCTCAGGCAAGTTCTAGCATCAAATGCAAAGTGAATGAAAAGCAGCAGCCATCTGTTCAAAAATACATTCAGGTCAGTAATACGGAACCAGGAACAGCATAACGCTTAGCAAGGTGGGTGTACTTGGAGGCATTCTGGTATATTTACAGTGATATTACATGGTTATCATAATATAACCCATTGTTATGAAGTGATTCAAACAACACTCATGCATGGCTTTTAATAACATGGGACAATACTTACAGCGTTACACTAAGATATAAAATTATATCGCAATGACATATTTTACTACATAATATGTAAGTGTATGCAGTAGTTCAAGTAATCTTTAATAGCTAAGATTTGGTCCTGTTTACTGTTAAATAATAAAAAAAAATCCTTTCTAAAACGTGTATTTATTTTAAGCATAGAGTTCTGGAGAAGTAGAGGGAGAGGCAGAGAAAGAAGGAGAAAAGAGAGAGAGAATTTTCCACTTGCTGGTTTGTTCCTCAAAGAGCCACATTGGCCAGGGCTGAGCCAGGCCGAAGCCAGGAACCTGAGCCCTGTTTAGGCCTCTTTTACGGGTACAGGGGCCCAAGCGCTCGGCCTCTGACTTCTCAGGTGCAATAGCAGGCAGCTTGAGTGGGAGTGGAGCAGCTGGGGTTCAGATTGGCACGCTGATGTAGCATGGCAGTGTTGCACAGTACGAGTTAATTCTCTGTGCCCAATGTGGGACCCCACAGCTCACTTAAATAAAATTACATGTAACACTTCCACGAAGGTCAACACAGCACGCACGGTAACACTTCCACGAAGGTCAACACAGCACGCACGGGTCACAGACCCACAGGTACATACACACATAAGGCAGCAGAAGGCTTTGTTAACAGCCCAATGGAGTGTTAGCAGTGTGGGCTCTGCTTAAGGACCTTTGTGTATTTTTCTGCTTTTAGTGCATTTTCTGTATTGGTAGCACAACCTTTTGTAATTAAAACAATAATAAGGGTCAAGTCATCATCTGTGTTGCCAGCTAATCCTCCACCTCCAATGGCCGGGATCTCATATGGGCACAGGTTCATGTCTTGGCTGCTCCACTTCTGCTCCGGCTCCCTCCTGATGGTCTGGGAAAGCAGTGGAGGATGAGCCCAGTTCTTGGGCCGTGCTCTGTATGCACAGGTGAGACCTGGAAGAAGCTCCTGGCTCCTAGCTTTGGATCTGTACAACTCCAGCAGCCGTCTGGGAGTGAACCAGTGGGTGGAAGACATCTCTCTCTCTCTCTGCTTTCTCTATAACTCTTTCACGTAAACATAAATAAATCTTTAAAAAAAGTGCTTCAGGGCCCAAATACACACTAGCCTTGAAAAATGTTCCTGTGGTGTGTGGTGCTAGAGTTCTCGCAGTGATTAAGCCAGAGCCGCAGGAATATAGCTGGTGAATAGGGTCCTTGTGCACTGTGTGCTGCTAGGCTTGTGCGACTAAGGCAGTAGCTCTCTGATTCTGTTTTCCTCCCGTTTTCCAACATTTATTTCACTTAGTTGAAAGGCAGAGAGTCACAGATACACACACCAAACACATATTCAGTGTATGGAGAGAAAGAGAGAATCTTTCATTGGCTGTTTCATTCTCCAAATTGCCACAATAGCGGAAGCGAGGCTGGAGGAAGGCAGGAGTCAGGAATTTTGCTGGTTCTTCCTGGGGCCCCAGGTATTTGGACTATCCTTTGCTGTCTTCCCACGCACATTAACCCTTGTTAATGTGGATCAGAGGCAGAGCAGCTACACCCAAACCCCTTGCAGATACGGGATGCTGGTGTTGCAAGCGCGCCCCAAAGCTCTGCGCCACCACGTCTGCCCTGTTCACTTTTGTTTTCATCAAGTCTTAGCACAGGGCCGTGAAGAAAGCAAAACCCTCCTTTTCTCTCTTCTAATCAGGTTCAACTATCAGCTTGTGCGTGAAACTGACCAAGAGATAACAGGACAAAAGGCCTAGATGTTTCTGTTCTAATTTTTACGTGCATGGAGAGTAAGGAAGAATGGTCAGATATGAGGGTATAGACACCATTTTCATAAGTGGTGAGAAGTTGAGAGAAATGAAGAGATGCTGGGGCTTCTCTGGGTGAGAACTTGCTGGAAGGTAAATTCACACGTGAAGGTAATGGGGGGATGGGATGGTTGGCTAAGGCTTAGTCTGTACAGATTCATCTTGCCACCATTGACATGGGTCGCTCTTCCCTGCAGGAGAGGGATGGGGTCTCCTTCTTGAGGGAAATGCGTGCCCTGAATTTTAGGAGGGGCTTTAGCCTTCATGCCCATATGGCCTGTCTTATAGTAACATCATCTGATCTCTTTAGCCTTTGTGTTGAAGCTGTTTCTGAATGAACAAATGAGCGACACACATTATTACTGAAAAACACACCCCCGTCTACTCCTTCTGAGTAGACAGGGGCTAATACAATGGTTCTTCCACAGAGTGGTGATTCTCACCAGACCCTGCACTCCATGTGCTAATCCACAGTGTGCAAGCCAGGAGCACAGGGGCCCGGGTGAGGCACACCATCCAATGATGTCACACTCTTGGAGTGCTGTCAGGGCTCCCGGAGTGTTCGCTGGGCTTGTTATCACTGTGAGTCATTGTTAGTCCATATTGGACAGTGCCCTGCCCACCCTGCAAACAGGCAAGACACCCTTGGAGCCTTGCCAGACACTTCAGGAAGGCTGGAGCCATAGGCTGACCCCTGGCACCCTCTCTGGGGGGCACTGTGGGTCCCTCTTCCCAGCGTGGGAGCTCCAGTGCACAACTACATGGCTGGCTCCCTGCTGTCCCCTATGCTTGGAACCACCAAAGCTTCCTGAAAATGTGCTGTGTGCAGTCCTGGGGTTAGAGAATGACATTGGCCATGCATCCAGAGTGTTTGAGAGGGATCAACGGGCTTCTTTAGGAAGACAAGTGTGTTTTCAGGAGGATGTGTCTGCCTGCTCCAGGATGAGGGGTCTCCATCTTCAATTCCCCAGCTTTCCCTGCAGAATGGTGGTGTGTGTTGGGGTTTGGGGAGACAGTTTTACTTCTGTTCCCCTGCAAGGAAGCAGACCTATTGTAATGAAGGATTGTATTAGCCCATGGCTCAAGCATTCCAGCTGTTGACCGAAGTCACTTTCTGAGAACATGACAAGATCTGTTGACTCTCTAATGTCTGCAGGTTCGTCTTCATGCTGAAGTGGCCATGTATGGGGTGTCAAGCTGAGGCCCACCTCAACTGGAAGGAGCAGCATTTCCTCCTTCTTTGTGTTTTTTTCTCAGGGTCTCCATATAAGTGATCTATTTCCTGTTGGTGGGCAGTATGTGTGGATGCCCTGGATGCTGAGCTCCTAGACTGGACAGGACAAAAATGGAATCAGGGAGACCACTGAGATGCTTAGCAAGACTGATGTAAGAGCAGACAGTTGAGTGTGGGGCTGGTCATCAGGGCCTGGGTGTTAGGAAAGAGGTGCAGAAATGGGGCACTGGAGAGAAAATGGGAAGTGAATTACAGCCATATTGGATTTATTGGAAATGAAGTCCCAAGGGGGTGGCCGGCTCCTGGCTTGCAGACAGATGCAGTATGTGGTGGGGCCTGAGGATAGCCGTGTGTCCACATGTTGATGGTATGGACATGTAGCAGAGGCTCAGCTTTCAGCAGGCTGGGCCTTTGAGAGTTTGAGGGTCTTGGGGAGTTCTGAGGAGGGGTTGTGGAGCGCATGGGCTGAAGTAGCTTTCTTATGGGCCTTTCAAACTTAGTAGGGTGTCTTCATGGAGGCTAATGGTTGGACAAGCAGGCAGAGCTGGGGTCAGTACAAAGCACAGGTTTTAAGAATGCAAGGGGGGTCTCTGAGGGGATGGTCTCTGTGTACCGTTTGGGAGTTCCATTGGCTGCAGAACCAGAACAACTGCAAACTTTGTGTCCTTGCTCCCATCACTTGGAAGGCTGGTCCCCCGGCTCTGAAGGTCTCCGAAGAGCGAAGGGAGGACCTGGAGGCTCCCAGCCCTCAGAGTTCTCAAGCCAATGACCCACAAGACCCTACCCCCGGCTCCGGAAGCCTGTCCAGTCCAGGAATGTCACTGTAGAATGTTTTTTCTTCTCCAAGGGACTTGTTCCTGTACATGGCCGTATTTCTGGCTGGGCGTGCACTGGCGACTAGGAGGAGCCAGGTGGGTCATTCAGGCTGACACATGGGCAGCTGCTGGAAAAGAACAAGGACCTGAGGAGAGGCTGGGAGGGATCTTTGTTCCCTGGGGCTTGGGAAAGGCTGCAGCAGGAAAAGGGAGTACAGGCCCAGGGGCAGCAGGCACAGCATTCTTTAGCCCTGGACCTGCACTTCCTGTTTGCAGCTGGTTAATGATTAACGTGGGAAAACGTCCCTTGGGGTGTGCCTGGGGCCCTGGTAGAGGTCACTTCTGGCCTCGTGATGTGACACAGCCATACAGCCCAGCCCCATACCTGCAACGCCAGTTCTCAGGTTCTCAGAGTCTGTGTCAGCATTTGTGGGTGGACAGAAGACAGTGGCCAAGAAGGCAGTGGGACGCAGACAGCCCTGGCTGAACGCTTGACCAAGAGGAGGAGACAGGTTGGCCCTTGGGGGATCGGTGTCCCACTGGTTGGTTTCTCCTCCCTGAGCAGGTGGCTGCGGGTTTTTCCAGGGTGTGATCTTGGTTTCCTGACTTCCTCGGAGTTAAATATTAAAGCGCAGGAGGTTCTGGGCACTCAGAAATTCCGGAGGATTTGTAACCAGCGGGCATCACTGGCACCCACAGCTGTGGCTGGGGGATGTATTGAATGCTACGTGGCGATTACAAAGCTGGAAATTTACAGGCGAGGTAAGCTATGCGCTGCACTTCCCACACGGGCACAGGCTGCAGCTGGCAGTGCCCACCAGAGGAATGGGGAATGGGGGTGTGTTCTCAGAGCGGGAGTGTGTGGTGGGATGGGAGAGAGTTGCCGCCTTTCTCTGTCATGTGTGGCTGAGCCCGGTAAGTGTCCTGTGTGGAGTTTTTGACAGGCAATCCTTATTGCCCTAGGAAGCCACTGTCCTTTGTTCTGTTGGCCTAGGTTTCTGGTTTTACCAACTTGGAAAGGAGAGGTTAATAAAGTGAGTCTGTTCTCTTCCATAATGGGTTTGATCGACATTCCCATGGCTTTTGTCAGGCTATGGGGGGCTGTGTGATGGGTCATCGTTATTACCAGGAATGCCCGGTGGCTTCTTTCCTCAGCTTAGTATAGAAATAAAAAGCCGGGAATCTGTTGCAGACAGAAAAGTTTATTTGCGAAGAGACCAGGTGAGCAGGGAAGGGAGGGAAGGGGAAAGGAAGCTGGGAGGTGGGGTGCCTCTCCAAAGAGGAGGTTTGACAAAGGGTCTTGGGATTTTAAGCATGCCTTGACCCCTCCTTGTTGGGCGGGGAACCTACAGGTAAGATGTTTCCCATTGGTGGTCTCTTAATTAATTAGAACATGGGTGGGCAATGCTGGTGTCGCCCACCTGAAGGTGTGGCCAAGACCTCAGCAGGCCTGGATGGTCTCAATCCTTACAACTGTATGAGCTTCAGCTTGGAAGGCGACATCGCAGCGTTTCCACCGGAAGCAGGCAGTCCCAGTCCTCCGTAGTGGAATGAATGAGTCGAATCTCAGGTCAGCAGCACCTGGTGGTGTGGGAGACAGCGGCTGATCTGACTTCAGCGGCACTTGCTCCCAGCTGCATCCAGCCACACAAACCCTTCAAATATGTCCTCTCCTGGACCTGCATGTGTTAGTACTCCTGTCCCCTGCCCTCATTGCCATGCTACCCCAGCCCTCAGCGGGCCCTCACTGCCTGCCAAAGATCCTACTGGGTTCCCCTTCTGCTGGAACATAAATGCCACTGGTGGCAGAGGGGATGCTCTCTGTATCGCCAGGTGCACCCTTTGCAGTCCTGGGTAAAGTGTGGCTGTCACTTGACAAGCGGGCTGCACCACCCTCTGCTGTCCTCAGACCCTGGGCAGGTGTCTGGTGTCGAGCTGGGTTTCCTGAGCCCCCCAGAAGCCGGCAAATGACCACATGTGGTTGCTCTGCATTCTGGGGTCTTGGAGATCCATCCTGGGAGCAGGTTGTGTTGGCTTTTCCGTCTGCCTCAGCTGCTGTGTTACTTGTTGGGGATTTGGCTTGCAGATTTGCTGGGGCCACCTTTCTTCATCTGCACGGGCCAGACCCTGTGCTGGAGGAATGATGGACTCGATAGTCACGGTGCAGGGCGTGGCTTTTCTTTTCTTTTTCACATTTTATTATTATTATTATCATGTTATGATACAGTTTCACAGGCTCCTGGTGTTTCCCTTATCCCTGCCCCAATACCCCGCCCCAACCTAGTTCCTCTGTATCATTACTAATGTATAGTTCTTCATACACAGTCATATGTCCATCATTGCGGGCATGGACAATGGCAGAGAGTTCAGCATCCTATTGTCAAGATATAGTGAACAGTTTCATTGTAAGTCCATCTTTGTCTGGAAGCAGAAATGCATCCTACATTGTGTCCTCACATCTGGATATGTTAGTCTCCATTTCGCAGCTACTGTACATCCCCTTAAATGAAAAGTCATAATACAAAATCAACAATAGAAAGAAAAATAGAAATTTTCAATGCCATAAAGTTAAATAACATGTTACTAGATATGACAGTCTCCATTACACAGCTACTATACATCCCCTTAAATGAAAAGCCACAAAACAAAATCAACATCCGGGAGAAAAAAGAAATTAACAACACCATGAAGTTAAACAACATGCTATTAGATGACTAACATGTAGCTGAAGAAATGAGAATCAAGAACCTTCGTTAAGAAAATGATGCCACTGCATGATCTACGAGTCATTGAATGATTTAATCAGAAGAAAGTGTTTTGAAGAGATGAAACTAACTAAAAACATCAAAACCCATGTGATATAGTTTCTGCTGATTTTTGTTGGTGAAGTGTGAAGGGTTTTGTTTTTTTAATCCAGTCAATATTAATTTATGACATTTGATTGAGCTTAAGCCACTTACATTAAGAGTTTAATATGTATGGGTGGTACTTTGGTCCTGTCATTTTAGGAGTGGGTTGTTCATTGGTTTAGTCTTCTGTTGTCATTTTACTGGGATGTTCTTCCCATTTGCCTTTGGTTTTGGTAGGTGCTATTCCTCTTCTCTGTCAAGAGAACATCTTGAAGTATCATTTGTAGGGCAGGTTTGAAAGAGGCAAACTTTTAATTTTCTTTACTGTGGAAGAATTTTATTTCATTTTCACAGACAAAACAAAGCTTTGCTAGATATGTTATCCTGGGCTGACAAATTTTTTTCTTTTAGAATCTGGAATATGTCACTCCATTCTCTTCTGGCCTGTAGAGTTTCCTGTGAGAGATCTCCTGTGAGCTTAATTGGCATTCCTTTATATGTCAATTGATTTTTTTTCACGTGCACATTTAAGGATCTTTTCCTCATGTTGAATTAAAGAGAGCTTGATGATCATGTGTCTTGGTGAAGATCGCTTTTGGTCAAGCCTGTTGGGAGTTGTGTGCCCCTCCTGGATCTTGTTTCCCAATTCTTTCTCTAGAGTAGGGAAATTTTCCTTTCTTATTTCATTAAATATATTTGTAAAACCAGTTTCTCTTTCTGCCCCTTCTGGGACTCCCATAACTCTTAGATTTGGCCTCTTAATAGTGTCTTTCAATTCTTGAATACTTTTTTTGGCCTGATTCAGCTCTGCTTCCAGCTATTTGTTTGCTTCCCCTTGGTGACAGGAAATATCTTCCAATTCTGAGATTCTTTCTTCTGCTTGCTTCATTCTACTTTGCAGACTCTCCATTGTACTTTTACTTTGCTCTACTGTGTTCTTCATTTCTGATATACCAGCCTTGATTTGCTTTATTGCTTCCTTAAATTCTTTGAACTCTTGCATGTGCTTCTCATTTTTGATCAGAAGCTTTAAAATGAATCTTATGGATTCTGTGTGCCCCATTTTCTCGATGTCTTCCTCAGCTAACTCTGAGATTGGCATAGGGTTTTGCTCCTTTGCAGGGGAGTTTTTGGTAATATTCATTGAGGCTTTGTCTGTTCTTTTGCTCTTGATCATTGTACCTCTGGTTAGCAGAGTCTTCTCCTTGGGGCAGGTTTCTAAGCTGTGTCACCTACAGGTCTACAGTTTGATTTTACTTATTGCAGTTGGTACACAACTGTTTGCTTGCAGCCACTTGTGCCACAACCTCCAGCAAGTTCCAGGTCTGGGTTCTTATGTTAGATTTCTACCGTGGTCTCCACAGCCCCAGCTCCTGGCTCACCACTCTCCACCTCCTGTGATACCGTGCTGAGGCTGCACCATTGTCTCTGCAACCTTTCTCCCACTTCCAGTTGGAGCAAGTCCCAGGATTAGAGAGATACCAGGTGTCCTATATAGCTAGGTTGTTGGTGGCACTGATCTTGCTGGAACCTGTTGGACATTAGGTCTTGGTGCCACACGGACCAATTTTGATCCATACGATGCCACAGTCGGTATCATTTTCCTGTGGGACCAGTGCAATCCATGGAACTCAGTGAGTTCTCGCAAGCTCAGCACATGTGCAGTTCACTGTTGTCCCCTGCAGTCCTAAAGCTATTGCCACAGTGTGCAAAATGGTGACTGATGTACCACTACTTCAGTTCTTGATCTGTTGGCCGTCAGATCTGATGGCTATCCAGACCTGTCCCGGGGTGGAACCTGTAGAATGCCACGTTGATGCAGTTCACTGAGTCAGAAATGAGTTCACTCCCAGCTCAGCATATGCTCAGTCCTTTCCCTTGCTTTTGCTTCCTTACACAAAATGGCGCCCAATTCAGCTCTAGGGGGCTGACTGGGCTATGAAATCCACCCTGTTGTTGCTCTGCCCATCTGGGATTTGCTGCTCCGTCTCTGCTCCTGGTCAAATCAAATGGACCAGCAGGATGGACAGTTCTTTGTTTGGGTTCACCTCCCAAGCTCCCAGTGAAAGTCCCTTCCCACCTGGTTGCTGGTGGAGTTCAGAGCGCCATTAGCTGAATGCTGCTGGGGTATCAGTCACTGCAACACCACACTGTTGTTTTCGCTGCTTTCCTGTGTCTGTCAGTCTCCAGGTACCCCTCTGCTGTTGTTCTGTCCTTTCCTATTTCCTGAAATGTGTCCTTTCTGCTTCATCCTGATTAAATGTTTCTCTGTCCATTTAAACGTGTCCTTACCCTATTCCGCCATCTTGATTCTCCCATGGCTGTGCTTTCCTAAGCCACCAGAGACACACAGGCACTCTTGCCCCACGTGTCTCCTCATGGTCTGTGAGCTAAAGCGTGATGTGCGTCGGGTCTGC
This sequence comes from Ochotona princeps, assembly GCF_030435755.1. NCBI lineage: Eukaryota > Metazoa > Chordata > Mammalia > Lagomorpha > Ochotonidae > Ochotona > Ochotona princeps. Next base: position 28,706,379 of record NC_080834.1, on the reverse strand, counting down.
CCTGCTCTTCTCATGGCCTTGGAGTTTTATCAGCAGTTCTGTGACTGCTCCTCATGCCTCTTGCAGTATCTAGGGCCTGGCAGAGAGGCCTAGGAAGCTGCATCAGCGTATCCTGTGGTGGTGGTAGAGCACCCCAGCTCTGGGAGGGCCATAGTGGGTTTGCCCTCAGGACTGTGGATCGCCTGTGAGGAGAGAAGTCAGCCCAAGTCCCTGTGCTAGACAGGAGGGCACGGTATGTAGGTGATCTAGGTCCCCATCCCTGGCTCTGGGGACACCAACTGAGGAGCTTGCTGGATTGGCCTGTCTCAGGAGAGCAGCAAAAAGCAAAACTGCAGGGTTTGGAGCAGGAGAGGGTTGCACAGAACAGGAGGCTGGTCACTTAGCAACAAGCCCATCTGTAGCCTTCTCCCAGTTCTGCTCACCGCTCTGTCTGCCACAGGTCCCTCGGGGCTGTTCTTCAGACAAGCTGGGCATGGCCCCACCCCGGGCCTTTGCACCTGCCATTTCCACTGTCACTCAGTTCTTCCTACCACGCACATGACTGTGGCCTCAGCTCGGATGTTTGGGGGCCTTTCTCTGGTCGTCTCACCGGAAGCGATGCCAGCTCCCCTCCTGCTCCCTGTTCTGTTTCTCTCTATGCCTCCTACAGGCCAAGGAACCCTTGTCCACAGTGTGGACAATGGACACATGTGAGTATCCCATCATCTGTGCCTGAGTTTGAGTGAGGTCATTTCATTCTGTGACTCTCACACTTGGGGCTCTCCCCAAGCAGCTCTGGAGCGGGCTGTGAGGCTTCTTCCCAGCTCCCAGGCAAGGCTGCAGCCACACACACTGAGAGCTTTCATGAGGTCAATGACCCAGGGTGTCTGGAGCAGGTACGCAGAGTCGCAGCGAGGTGGGCACTATGGGTAATGCATGGTCTCTCTGTTCCCAGGTGAGGAGGAACATGCGGAGATGGAAGGGCGCAGGAAGGGCGTCCTCGCCGTGCTGATCATCCTGGTTGGACTGGCAGGTAGTGTCACTGGGATGCGGGGATGTTCATGGCTTGTGCAGCAGCTGCAAGAAGGCCTTCCCTGAGGGCGTCCCACTGGGTCCCCTTCCTGTGTAGCTCTTCTTCGGGATCCAGGCCTGCTCTCGTCTCCTGGTAGTGTCTCCAGTGCCTCTGATCTCTCTCTGCCTCCCTTGGGCTACCACAGTGCCTGGGCGACTCCCTTTCCGTTGCACCTGCTGCAGTGTCCCCTGCTCTGAGCTTTCATGCTTTCAATTTCTATTTGATCTGCAAGAAGGGACCAGCTCGGATGCCACCTCTTCCATAAAGCTGTCTTGGCTCTTTGTACCTTCAGGCTGGGCACCCCAGCTCCCACGCATGTGATACTTGCCTATTCATACAGCAACACCCCTTTGTTTCACTGTCCCCCTAAGGCACCTACTGGAATGGGCTCCAGGTGTCTGAGGCCGGGCATCTCCAAGTCTCTGCTGTGTAGGAGTCTGGGGATTGTGGGACCCTTGGGTGAATGGCAGTCCGTCCGGTAGCTGTGGTTTAATCAGGTCCCATTTGGTTTCTGCTGCTTCAGGGCTGTCACTTTTGTATTCCCATCTTGATTATAAACCCCTCTGTGTCGCTCATTGCTGTGATCTGAAGGCATGGTGCTGGGGAACGGTGGGCATGCAGGGTGATGCTGTGTCGTGAAGGCTGAAGACTGAGCATCTTGGGGTGGTCAGTGCTGTGACTGAGTTTTTCTAATGGTTTATTTGCTTGTTTAAAGGGAAAGTTTTGGAGGTGCTAGAGAGAGAGGACAGAGGGAGATCTTCCTCTTTCATGGTTGGTTTACTCTCGCAGTGTCTACAATAGCTGGGACTTAACTGGGCTGAAGTCGGTGGTCCAGAACTCTGTTCAGTTCCCCAACATGGGAGGCAAGGGCCCAAGGTCTTGGGTCAGCTTCATTTTCAGATGCATTATCAGGGAGCTGGATCTAAACCGGAACAATCAGGACTCAAAAAGAGGCTCCTGTGGGATGCTGGAAGCCCGGGCAACAGCCTAACCTGCTGCCTGCAATGCCACTTCCTGCCTTGTGACCTCTGGATGCTGTGTTTTGCACGTTACATGTGTGAGTGTCAGGCCAGGATGTTGACATGTTCAGGAGCCTGGTGTGGTGGCACGAGGTGCAACTGGGCAGCACGAGCTCACAGGACATTGGAGGACTAGTCCTTGTGCTTGGTGCTTGGTGGGATGAGTCTGCATTTTAGGGGTGGGATATTGGCTAACACTCTTCCAGAGGCTGGACAGACAGCTAGGGGATTCTGGGTCTAGTGTCTCTGTGACATTTTTCCCTGGAGAAGCTGAGCCTTCAGCATTGCTTTGAGAGCAGAATGGGGGAGCTGGAGAGCTCCCAGGAGGAGGAAGGTCTGTCCCTATGTTTGTGATGAACACAGATTAGTAAATTCCTCATGGATGCTGAACCCCTCAGAAAGTCCAGGGGGTGAAGCCACGATCATTTGTCCCCTGGGCTCTGAGTTGCCAAGGGCAACCTCCTGGTGAGCTTTTTTCTGTCCCTTCTCCCCCACTCCTAGCTCGTGCTACTGTGTGTCTTGTGGACCTTAACCATCTCAGGAAGTGCTCATGGATGCACCTGCTCTGAGCCACACAGGCGCAGGTCCTGGGATGCAGGCCTAAGCCTGACAGCATCATCCCCACCAACAAAGGACACAGACTGCAGGATTCACTGGGCAAGCACCGCTGCGAACGCGGCTCCAGGATGCCTGGCTGCTCCGAGCATCTGGGAGAGCATGGTTTGGTCAGAGTAGGTTTGTCTGCAAAGGCATCCTCAAGAGACAGAGTGTCGCTGGCTCTGCGAAGTTACTGGAACCCAGAAGAGTTGGGGAGTCAAGGTTGAAACCAGTCCTGTGGCCACAGGGTGAAGATTGAGACAAGCTAAGCTGGAGAGGAAGGTGATGTGGATTGAAGTCGGGTTAATCGATCCTTATCACAAACAATGGAAATATTTTAAAGATTTCTTTTGTTTATTTGAAAAGCAGAATTTCAGATAGAGAAGGAAAGGCCGAGATATCTTACATTCACTGATTTGCTCCCCAGGTGACCAAAGCCAGCAGCTAGGGACTCCATCTGGATCTCCCACACAGGGACCCAGGTACCTGGGTCATCTTCTGCTACTTTCCCTGGCACATGAACAGGCAACCTGGGTTGGAAGTGAAGCAGCTGGCTCATAGGAGAAGCCGGCGTCTCACTCATCTGCTTAACCTGCATTGCTCTGGAAATCCTGAGCAGTCTGGGGCTTGGAAGCGGGGGTCGGGTTGGTGAGGGGTAGCCAATTGGACGTGTTTTGAGAGCGTCTGTCTGTAGTGTGGAGAGAGGTTTGAGATGAGAGTGGTGGTACAGAGGGACCACCCTAGAATCTGTTCCCTTGCCTGTCTGCTTCTGTGTGTGGGAGCTGACGTGGGCCGTGATTCCACCCCCGCTTCTCCTTTTGGAGTTGTATCACCCAAGTAGTGGCCTCTACTTCCCTTCCTGCTTCTCACTGCAAAGTATGTATCCGGCCTTGCATCCCAGCCACTACACACTGAAAGGGGCAAAGGATGTTGACAGAAGTGGGAGAAGAGGAGGCAGGAAAATGGGGGAGGGGTGGTCAGTGTGGACCCTTGTGATACCCCCACTCCCCAGAGAGCTGAGAAGAAGGTGCCGTGGACAAAGATGCTTGGCTTTAGGGCCCCAGCACTGAAGCAGTTTGTCAGCACAGCCCTGGTACTGACGTCAGCTTTGCAGCTGTTAGGATTACAGCCACGGAGCAGGAAGGGAGGAGGCCCAGACACGGGCCGCAGAGAGCAGAGCGAAGAGGGAAGCTTTGGAATGTGGCAGTGATTGTGTGAGTAAAGGTCTTATTTACCATCTGCTCCTGTTTGCTCTGTGGGGCAGGATTGCACCCCAGGGCCGATAAGACACAGCTGGGAGGAATGAGAGACACAAAGTTCAGAGTCACGGGGAATCGCTGGGTGGGGCGTGTGCTGGGGCACCATTGTTAGGGCGATTCAGTGCCACTGTTCAGTGTCAAGGATTCTTACCAGCCTGTGCCCTTCCTGACTCCCGGCCCCTCCCCGGCTGCCCACACCCTATGCTTGCCTGGAGGTGCTTAAGGAGTGACCCCAGGGCGATACAGCCTCGGGCTCTGGCACAAGGCATGCAGGGAGCTGGGCAGTGCTGGCTGTGCTGGCTCTGCTGAGGGTGGGGTCATCCCATGCCATGCCCTCAGCCTGTCTCCCATGAGGCTTGATCCTCTCCTAGGGTGGAGATCTGGTCATTCCTTCCCTTTTCTTCTTTCCCTTAAAATCAGCTCTGGGTTCATGGACAGGGAGAGTTGGCCTCGCAGCGGTGGCTTCTCTGGGAACTTGGTTTGATTTTCCTTCCTTGGGCATTTACTTACTTAGTTTGAAAGGCAAGTTACACATACACAGAGATAGAGGAGAGAGAAGAAAAAGACTGCCTATTTGTTGGTTCATTCCCCAACTGGCCTCACTTTCCAGGGCTGGGCCAGGTCTCCCGTGCGGGTCTCCTATGTGGGTGCAGGGTGGGCCATCCTCCACTGCTTTCCCGTGTGCTTTAGCAGCGAGCTGGAGCAAAAGCAGAGCAGCCATTGGTCAAACTGGGGCTCTGATAAAAGATGCCAGCCCTGCTGGCCGTGGCTTAACCCAAACCACAATGTATTTGTTTTTTAACAAAGACCAAAGGATTCTGGGCCTGAGAGACTGCCCCGCCGTAAGGAACCCAGGGGGAAACCCCAGTGAGCGTTTCCTCAGCGAGTCCCTGCCTCCACTCCATCACGTCAGGCCATGACGAAGGACTGCCCCATCACTGGACTCACTGCGTGGGTCTCACCCTTCCCTCACCTCTGCTTCTGCAGGCCAAGGTTCCCTCCTCAGGCGTGGCCCCTCACCTGCCTATGCGTTCGTTTCATCCGTGTCCTGTGTGGCACTCTGCTGTCCCCCCGCATACTGGGTCCTCTCATGTACTCTGCCCTCCAGTGGGGTGAAGCTGGTGCACACGCATGTGTGTGTTTGTGCTTATGTGCTGATCTCTGTGTGGGTACATATATATGTGTATGTTCATGTGTGTGTTAATACACTAGAACACGCATGTGCATATATGCATGTTGCTGACATGAGTGTATGCATGTTTACTCATGTATGCATGTGTGTAGGTATGTGCATGTGTGTGTGTGCATGCTCGCATGTGTTATGTATGTTCATGTGTCTATCAGATACCTTGTGAGCTAGATTCTTTCAGAACCTGCCTTTCTGCTTGATCTTACATGATCACAAAGAAAGAGGGGAGCTGAAGTCACTTGGGCACACCTGCTGTGTATAGTGGGTAGCTGGTGACCGCATGGACCAGATGACACCAGAGGGATGCAGCAATGCCTCGTGGTTGTATGGATGAAGGGCTGGTGGGAGACCGACAGAGAAGAAACCAAGGCATGTGGTCTGCCAGGAGGCTCGAAGCTGTAAATGCCGAGTGATGCTGAGTGCAAAAGATCATGAACTCAGGGTGACCAAATCTGAGCAGGTCCTCACTCCCCATCGTGGCTTCAGATCCCAGGGTGACGTTGGTCACAGTGCCACCTTCTCCCGCAGACCTGGGGAGAATCTGCCTCCTGCCTCTCCCTGGGCTCCCTGGGCTCCCGGTGCTAACAGCATCCTTGGTGTTCTTCGGCGTGTAGCCACATAACCGCAGTCACTGCCTTGGCCATTACATCACCTCCTTCTGTTCTCTGAATGCTTCCATGCCTCAATCTCCCTGTGTCTTTCTTTGAGAGAGACATTTACAACTCGTCCTCAGTGCAGCTTGGTTTGATCCCTGGCTAGTGCATCTGCCAGGAATCCTTTCAAAGCTCACACCCTGAGGCTCTAGGGGACGTGCACCCTGGAGCAGGAGTCCTCAACTCAGTACACTGGTGGAGTGAGGAGGACAGGGTAGAAAGGAGGGCACGCTGGTGGCCTTGTGTCTGCCAGGAGTTCCTGATCTACTGGCTGAGCCCTGGTGTGTGAGTCACTGGATTGGACACTGGCTGGTCCCAGCTGGTCAAGGCAGAAAGATGAAGATCTGTGGTTGGTTTATGTAGATGAATCCACTTACACAACTCTGGACCACTGGTTGTCTTCTAGCTTCTGGATCCAGCTATGAAATCATAGAGGGTCCTAAGAACCTCACAGTCTTACAGGGCTCGGAGGCCCGCTTCAACTGCACCGTCTCCCCGGGCTGGAGGCTCATCATGTGGGCGCTCAACAACACAGTGGTCCTGAGTCTTACACCCTCCGAGCCCATCATCACCAGCGACCGCTTCACTTCCTCCAGCTACCAAGTGGATGGCAACTTCGTCTCAGAGATGGTTATCCACAACGTGCAGCTCAATGACTCTGGGCGCATCAGGTGCAGTCTGCAGAACAGTGAGGTGGATGCGACTGCCTTCCTCTCAGTGCAAGGTGTGTGGGCAGGGGCACAGGGAAGCGGGTTAAATTGTGGGCAGGGGGAGGATGGTCCACGTGCAGTCCACACAGATGTATGCTGATACACACTTTGGCACCTGCCTCTCTCTGCCCCGCTCCCTGTTTCTCACACTCGTTCTCTTCCTTGCTCCCGTAGATGTTAGCCCCCAGCTACCAACAGCATCAGTCCCAACAGGCCTTTATTGTTTTGCTCTCAAGTTTTCTCCTCCCTGTCTTCCTCCTCTCTTCTTGCTTCTTTCCCTGTTTCGTTGCATCTTTGCCCCCCTTCTCCCAGCCTTGTTCCCCATGTGAAGACTCAGGGATCAATCTTCCCCACTCTGTTACTCAACAGCCTCCCTGGAAACTCTCCTGGCTTCTGCAGTCTTGTCACTCCAGAGAGTTAACAGCAATCACTTTTTCTCTCATCTCTCATAGACTTCATTACTTATTTATTTATTTTTGCCCATGCTGTTTATCGACTTCAAACCATGCCTTCCTATTTTCTTCTTCTTGGCTGAATGTTCCCCGTCCTTTATCTCACCTCAACTCTGCTTAGTTAATATAGTCAGAATGTGTATTCATGCACTGTGCAAAGTCTATGAGAGAAAATAGTAAATCAAATCTGTAACAATGAATAACAAACTTGTCATTTTAGAGGAATTTCTGAGGTGCTGAATATCATGGCAATACTGAAAAACAGTAGAGGTACTTTCTAAAATCTAGAATGTTCTTATCACAATTTAATCACTTGATATTCTATAAAGGGTGTTGATACATGATTTGCAGGTGTCTTGGAACCAGTACAATTTCTAATTTCTACACCAAAAGCTTCTTATAAGAGAGCCCATGTCTTTGAAATAATTCCTCATGTCCATCTGTCTACTTGAGGAATTCCCCAAGATTCTACCTATTTTCTTGTTACTATCAAATCAGATTTGATAGCACTGGTAGAGAAACATGCCTACCTATTTCTCTTTCCATTTTTAAAAATACTTTTCTATATTGGTGTTTTTAATTTTGTGTGATTTAACTAGGGGCACGATGATATTTTTGAAATAAGTGATTTTATGGAGTCACCCACGGCTATTAGATTCATCTGCATGATAAGACTTCCTTGATGACCACTTCTGGAATAAGGGAAAGAACACAGGACTAAGAATCAAAGAGACGAGTTCTCATTTCCCTGGTTTTCTGCTGAGAGATCCCCCAAGGCGGTTCCATTTCTTCAGCGTGGGGAAGAAGCCTCCCACCCACATGTTTGCTGTGTCAGACTCAGCTAACTAAGCATGAGGTATGGCAGCCAGAGTGGGCTAGTGGTCAGTGGTGCAATATCAGGAGCCTTGTTGCTCAAGTTCAAGTTCCAAATGTTGTGAATCTAGACCTGTGGTCTTAGGCCCTAGTTCCGTCCCTGCTGGGGCTCAAAGAAGTGGCTCTGTGAAAGCCTCGAGTACAACAGCTGGCTCACAGCAATTCTCGTACAGCCCTTACTGCCATTTACCGTGGCCCTGTAAAGCCTGTCGCTGTGTGAAGCAACTGAGGGTAACTTCAAGAGGAGTAGCATGGGATGCAGTTCCTGCCCTCTAGGGCCTCCTGGGAAGTGCGGCTGCTCCAAGTTGCACCAGTAGCAGGGGTGCGGCACACCGCCCGTGAAGTGCAATGAAAGAGAGGCAGGCAGTCCCAGATTCAGATTGGGAAGGGAGGGGAAATAGTTCACTAACATTTCCCAGATGACTCCAGGGAGAAAGTGTTGATGTTGAACATGGACCCGAGATGTCAGGCGATGGTCGCAGCGGAGGAGGAGGGCACTCCTAGGCTGGGCAAACGCAGGACCAATGGCCTGGCTTATTAAGCCTAGGCCTTCAGGGCACCCAGTTAACCAGTCCACATTGTTTTACAGCAGCTTCTGATTCGATCGAGCCCAAAGTTTGTCACTACTGCAGGTTCTGATTTTAACCCTGATGGAAAAGTGAGTTTCAAAGAAAGTTAAAGACTTCTCTAAGGTCGTGTGGAAGAAACCCAGAGAGCCTGAAAGGAAGTTGGTCATTGACCCTGGTGCCACATAGCTCAATGGTACTTTGTTCTCTGAGTAACAAGGGAACAGGAACTTTGAGGCAGGAGGAAACAGCCATGGTGATGGCTTCTTCCTCCTTATGATTAATAGTAAGAAGAAAGAGAGCTGGCAAAATTCCTGGCTGAGTCCTCCAAAATCTGTGACATTCCAGTCATTGTATGCAAGTTGTTGGCCGAGTTCCTGGCTAAGGTTTGCAAAGCTAACGGGGCAAAGTTGAGTCCCTGTTGTACCGAGAGAAAAAAAAATGTTTCAAATTATTGTGTTCGTCAATTTATTTGAAACTTAAAAAATGTATTTATTTATGTGGAAGTCAGAGTTACATAGAGAGAAGAGACAGTGAGAGATCTTCCGTTGTCTGGTTCACTTCCCAAATGACCACGATGGCTGGGGCTGGGCCAGGCTGAAACCAGGAGCCAGGAGTTTTTGCATTTTAGGTCTCTCATTCGAGTGGCTTAAGCACTTGTGCCATCCTCTGCTGCTTTTCCCAGCCCACGCTGGATTGGAAATGGAGCAGCCGGGATTTGAACTGACACCCATATGGGATGCTGGTATGCAGCAGGTGGCCTTACCCATTATACCACAATACTGGCCTCTGTCCAGTTTTTTTTTTAAATTATTCATTTGGAAAGCAGAATAGGAGAGAGAGAGAGAGAGAGAGAGAGAGAGAGAGAGAGAGAGAGAGAGAGAGAGAGAGAGAGAGAAAGTCTTACACACTCTGGTACACTCCCCAGATGGCCAGAACAGCTAAGTCTTGGAGAGGCCAAAGCCTAACCATTCCATCTGGGACTGTCACATGTGTCAGAGGTTCAAGTACTTGACCTTCCCCAGGTGTGTTGGAAGGGAAGTGGTTTGGAAGCAGAGTAGCCAAGAGTTTAACTGGAGCTTCAATATAAGTAGTTGGCATTGCAGGCAATGGCTCAACCTGATTTGCAAGAATCTTGGGACATGTGTTGGTACATTTACTGTCCAACCCATCAGTTAGTCACACATCAAACTCTGAATCTCTTGTTGTGTGTCCTCATGGGCCATGTCTCCACCAAACTCAACAAAACAGCAAAGGAAAGCCCCAAGGCGGAGTCCCCAGCCTTGAGGCAAACTTTCCCCCTGCCACAGCCCTGCACATTACTGCAGGCACAGTGGTTCTGAGTCAGCAAAGGCATTGAAGCTGTTCCAAGGGAATGTGAGAGAATGGGATGAGTGGAAACAGAACAGTGCAGAGTACAGTGGTCTTGCAGTGCAGTCTGGGGACTCTGAGGTGGACCCTTAAGCTCTCTCAAGGTCATGACTATTTCATAACCTTATGATGATGGTTGCTTTATTCATTCTCTTTCTCGTGAGTGCAGGGCTTTGGGGAGGTTTCCATTGGGCATTGAGATGCTGCCTCGCTGTTGGACCAACATTTCCAAATAGCCAAAGTATAATGCTATAGAATCTTGCAAGGGTAAAAATCCACAGGGCGGTGCGTTTTGAATGTGATGGAGAATGTACAATGCTTGGTGTATTGGCACATTCCCTGGCACAGCTAGTACTTCAGAAAGAGTTACTGTTCATGGAATTTCAATGCAGTATCAAAGGTTATGCATGAATATCCAACAGGATAGCACTTAACTCCTCTGTGATTCCAACTACATTTATTCACATCCTTCATGCAAATCAATATATTGCAACAGATTAAATGGAAAGACATGAGAATACAACCAGAGACTGGCAAGATATGAAAGAGCCACTCTTCTGACTCGGTTTTGGGAAAGTTCCAAATATAATTATTTTTCATACAAATTTTAATCTGTATCAATACATACTGAGTTATTGTTACTTTGAAATGTTTCTTAAAAAATGATCATTTAGTGTTCTTGTCAAATTTGGCTAATACTGCCAGATACAAACTACATCTGTGAAAGGTCTTTGGAGTCCTGTATCATTATAAAGAGGGAGGAGGTGGAGTGACACCTTGGCATAGTGTTAAGTCTCCGTCTTCAGCACTGGTATGCCATATAAGCACTGGTTCTAGTCCCCGCTGCTCCACTTCCCATCCAGGTCCCTGTTTGTGGCCTGGGAAAGCTGTGGAGGACGGCCCAAAGCCTTGGGACCCTGCACCTGCATGGGAGACCCAGAAGAAGATCCTGGCTCCTGGCATCAGATAGGCTCAGCCATCGTGATGGCTAGCCATCACGATCATTTGGGGAGTGGGCCAGTAGATAGAAGGCCTTTCTCTCTCTTTATCTCTCTCTCTCTCTCTTTCCTTTTCTCTGTAAACCTGCTTTCAAACAAAAATTTTAAAAAAATTTAAAAGAGAAGACTACAGAGAGGGCTGAAACCAAGACAGCTTTGAGCTGCCGCTGGGTCAGACGAGCCCTTCACCGACGGAGACCAGGGAGGTCCATCACTTCGAGCTGTCGCTGGGTCAGATGAGCCTTTCGGGTGTGAAAAGCAGGGCATCATGTCCTAGATGAGGGCAGTTCCAGTTCAGAACCAGAATTGAGAACACATTTTTTTTCTTTTTAAATTCTTAACCCAGTGTTCTTTCCATTGTGTTGGGAAGAGTGGATTTTCAGCATGTTTTAACTGGAATTTCAATGCCTACATATTTCCTGAAGGCTGTGTCTTTATCGGAGGGTCAGTCCTCAAGTTATTTTTAGTCATCTTGGCAAGAGCAGGCCTTATTTTTATATGAATTATACAGTGTGGTGATGATGTAGGGCAGTGGTCTCTTAATAAAATTTAATAATCATATATTGGAGTAAGTTCTGAGTATAACATTATTTGAAGTAGCTATTTCTCTAATTACATTAGATTTGGTTTTTATTCAATTTGCAACAAAAAACATATTTTGAGGCAATATCAAAGAAAGTGGTGTGCTTAAGACTGGTGATCTGGGAGGTACCGTTATCTCTTTGGAATGTTTCTCTCTTCTTCTCTAGCCATGGGAGACTTGTACATTCCCGGAGGTAGCCTGAGCGTCATAGAGGACGAGCCTTGTAATGTCACTTGTCGCGCCACGGGCTGGACCCAGCTCCCTGATATTTCCTGGGAGATCGGTGTCCCCGTGAGCCATTCCAGCTACTTTTCCACTCTGGAGCCTGGGGACTTTCCAAGTGCCACGAGCATCCTGACTCTCACGCCACAGGGCAACGGTATGCTCACCTGTGTGGCTACCATGAGCAGTCTGCAGGTCAGCAAGTCTGTGACCGTGAACCTCACCGTGGTCCAGCCCCCTCTGGGTAAGTGAAGATCCCTGCGTCCAGCCTGGAAGGGTGGTTCCATTTGTGGCGTCACGGGCAGTGCTCAGATAGGGTTGGGTTTTGGAACATTTAAGGTTTTTGGATTTCTAGTTGAGAAGTGGTCAATCTGTACCCAGTTTATAGACAGTTTAGCTTGACTAGGTGGCATGGGTTGAGCTAGGCCTCCCAATAGGATGTTTACCAGGAGCTCCCTGTCATACGCAGAAACTCGGCCATGTGCCTACGGAGTTCATGGAGCTCCACAGATCTCTGAGTCAGCATGGATGAGTTGGGAAGGGGGGAGGCTGGAGATCCAGGTGGAAGCCCAGGAAGTGCTGGGTGGGGAGTCTCTTCCAGAGGATGCAAGCGCGCCAGGCAGAACTGGGCATAGAGGATAAGAAGAGCTTTTTGCTTGGTTCAGGAGAAGCAAAGCTACAGCCCAAGCAGAATGAACAAGAATAACAATAAAAAAACGACGTCATATAGTCCTTCAAGGAAACGGCACTATTGTGTGGGCTCCTCAGAGCTTCACCAAATGACTCTGTGCAGTAGCCCCACACATGGATGTCACAGGAGCGAGGTGACAAGGACAGTGCTGTCGGCTCAGGCCATGCATGTGGCGGGTCAGTGGACAGTGCTGTCAGCTCAGGCCATGCATGTGGTGGGTCAGTGGGCGCAGGCTGCCTGTGTCTGGGATCTGATCCTCACCACCTCGGCCCAGAGTCGAGGGATTAGCCTGGGGCAGGCTATGAGGGCCTTCCAGGGCTGCTGTGACACGCTGCAGGCTGGCTGGCTCAGCTGCAGGAGCCACCAGCTCTGAGTTCTGGAGCAAGGCATCGGCAGGGGTAGCTGCTCCACGGGGCTGTGAAGCAGACAGAGCCTACTGCCTGCCTCTCCGCCTTGTTTCTGCAGCTGCTGGCTGGCGTGGTTGCTGCTTGGCTTGGAGCAGTGTCACCTGACGTTTCCTTTAGCCCTCACCACCGCGTCTTCCTGTGTGCCTGTCTCCATCCGGATCTCTTTGCTGTCATGGAAAGACACCATCCTCAGCAGGCTGGGGAGATCCACAGCCCCCCAGCATGGCCCTGTCTTAACTTGCTACACAAGTCGTCACTGAAAAGTTTACGGAAATGCCTGTTAATGATATAAATGGCATAGATTTCAGAATTTCCTGCACCCAGAGCAACTTAGCCTTTAGTTCCATTGTCCATGAACTTGTCAGAGAGCTCGTGTATCTGTAGCTGTTTTATCTCCAAAGAAAGAGATGCATGCACTGAGGTATTGGCACTGAGGACGTAACCATGAAAACTTCAGGGTGACATAGGGGTATCTTGGAGAACCTAAGCAAGGCCGTTGCGAGCCCTAGGGCTTACAGTTCTGGACTTCACACTGCACAGAAGGGTCTGCATGCTTTGTCAGTGTCCTGGGCCTGAGCAGGTGACAGAAGTGTGTGTGTGAGTAGGTGTGTGAGTTAGGGAGAAGCTGCGGCAGGGGAGGCTTCGACACAGAACAGGAGCAGCTCCCATGACGCCAGCTTGCTGCTTGTAGCCAAGAGCAGTGTAGATCCAGCAACACCAGATTTTCCAGTTTTTGCACAGAGGCTGGAAATGGGAATTGTATGTAAGTTTCCCTGGCATGTATTTACTTTTTTAATGTTTAGAATTTTTTTGTATTTTTAAAATATTTATTTTGAAATTTAGAGTGATATACACACACACGCATACGCACACACACACACACACACACACAGATAGAGAGATTTTATGTCTGCTGGTTCACTTTCCCAATGGATGCAACAGTCAAGCCTAGGTCATTTGGCAGCCAGGAGCCTGGACTCCATGCTGGTCTCCCAAGTTGTGAGCAGGGACTCAAGGATGAGAGCGTGTGGCTGCTGCTCCTTATGTGCGCTAGCACGGAGGTGAATCCGAAGCACAGAGTGTCAGGGACGGGATCCTATACACTGATGCGGAGCATGGGTGTTCCAAGCAGCGCCTTAACCAGCTGGACCATATCACCTGTCACTCTGCCCCCACACCCCGCCACCAAATTTTAGATGCTGGCAGCTAGCCAAGATGTTTTGCAAACCAACCAAAAATCCAGATGGGACTCACTTACCAATCCATGCTGGGACGGCTGTGAAACAGGGCCCAACCCACTCAGCTGCAGCTTGTGGACACAGGTGGTTGTGCAGCATCCCTTTGGGCTTCAAGAGAAATAACCGGCTGTGTGTTTTCCTAAATTCCAAGGGGGCAAAAACCAACTATAAGGGTCTCCCCACCCTTCATCTAGAAGGTTCTGGAATAATGAAGAGGACCAGAGCTACTCACTGGGTGGCTACTGTTTCCTCTGCTTGCTTCTCATGGACAGGTTTGGGTCTCTATGCCTGCAGTGAACCATGGACACCTGTTCCAGTGATCCTGAGTTCTGACTGCGGTGGAAACCAATGCTGTCACTGGGTCCTGCTTTGGTTTTGAGTCAAAGCTAGTTTACTTATTAAATCCAATGATATTTGGCTTATTCCTTACTAAGGGAGGTAGCAGCTTGCCTTTACTTCTTTGCCTCATTATTCTGAATAATTAAAAACCTTTGGAAAAATTACAAGAACAGTTGTCTTTCACTAGGCATGCCGAACACTCGCGCTTGGTCGTGCTTGCCTCTGTCTCATTCTCTCTGCTTTGATCTCCCTGGACCAAGTGTGAGTTCAGTGAAGACTTCCTAAGACTTGACTTCTAGCTACCTCAGCCTGTGTATCCTAAGAACAAGGCCATTCTATATAATTCCCAGATGGTTGGGAATCAGAAGCCATGCCTTTGACCCAACAATACTGGTTCTTCAATGCAGCCCATGTTCCGAGAAAGGCTGGTCACTGCCTGTGGCTGTCAGGTCTCTAAATGTCAGTCAGCTCCCCTGTGTTATTTGTGCTTCTTGATAGAAGCATGTTTGAAGAGTTTGGACTTGACTGAACTGCACTGTGATTCAGACTGAACATGTTTGAGAAGGTAGAGATAACATCGGGTAGCGTGAGGTTTTCTTCACCACCAGTGATAAACACTTGGACACCTGGTTAAGGTGTTGCCTTCCAACTCCTCCCTTTGCCTGAGTAAGTGACAATATCCATCCATGGGGACTGGGGACTATCCCATTTTCTACGACCCTTCTCCTAATAACTTTTGCATTCGTTGATGTCATGGCCTGAATCAGAGATTTTTGAGGATTGTCAAAGACTTGTTTCCTGAATCTACTATTCTTCCCAGATTCAGTAGCTGGCATTTCATTCTGTAAGGAAGAGACTTCCTTCTCCATTCCTCTCCTCGGGGCTCCTCTCATCTCGCCTCCTCTCCTCTCTTTTTCCCTCCCCTCTCTGCTCTTTCTTCCCTTCTCTTCCTTTCTGTTCCCCTTCCTTCCTTCTTCCTTTCCCCTTCCTTCCTTCCTTCCTTCCTTCCTTCCTCCCTCCCTCTCCCTCTCCCTCTCCCTCTCCCTCTCTCTCTCTCTCTCTCTCCCACTCTCTCATCCTCCATTCTCCTTTTCTGGATTGTCCACTTCCCATTTAAAGTTCTACGGTGGATTCCTTTAGGTTCCATGCATGGTCACCCACGCCTGTCAGTCTGTTTCACGCTCAGCTTGCCCAGGATCTGGCAGGTGGTATTCCTTTCAGAGCTGGCTTTTGGTGTCCTTTGGGCCATACCCTTGAACTCTCGGCCCAAGAAGATGTTGCAAACTCACTTCGTCTATCCCCTGTCCCAGCCAAGAAGTGGCATCCAGAAGTGATCTTGCAGTTTCTCCTGTGGAGGGAAGCAGGAGAAGGTACTAACTCCCTAATCAGGCTTGACTAGATCCAGGGACTGACTGCAACCAGGGGGACAGGAGGCCTGGAGAGGCAAGCCCAGCAGGTGCAGCTGTCAGTCTAACTTTCCTAGGCTCATTTGGGAAAGGGCAATTTGCTTCTCAATTATTCATCAAGACCCAAGCAGCAGGCAGTAGCTTACATGCTGTGTGCTTTGTGCAGGCTGGATCAGCTGAGAGCCCCACTCCTTGGCTGGCCTGGTGGACTGAGGAGCTGGTACCTGGGGGCTGTAAGCTGGGAGGCCTGATTCTCAGAAAGCCCTCACTTAATGGGACTGAGCCTGACAGAGCTGCTGCAGCAGAAACAGGCCCCAGCAATGGATTCCTGGAAGGGCAAGAAATTTGTTTTAATTTCTGGAAAGTTCCTTTTGAGCCATGGAATGAGGAATGAAATCATTAGCACAGGAGCCTAGCTGAGTTAGGGTATCAGCCCTGGGAAGTGCATGTCGGTTTGTTGGCCAAAAGCTTCCTCGAACAAACACAGGGAAAGGGCGAGTGCTTTTTTGCCCCTTGGCAAAAACAAAACAAAACAAAACAAAACAAAAACAAGAACAAAGTTTTTCTCTATCCCAGGATCAGAACCAACCTAGGCATTGCAGAGAACCAGAACCATCTGCCAGAGATGCTCAGTCGCAGAGGTCCCTGAGCAAGGTGCTCCCAGAGCTGCTGCTTCTTGCTTCTTCCTTTTCTTCAATTACCTCTCTCTCTCTCTCTCTCTCTCTCTCTCTCTCTCTCTCTCTCTCTCTTGTATTTGTAAGAGATGGTGAGACAGGACAGAGAGAGACAGGGAGACATATTCTATCTACTGGTTTGCCCTTCAACCGTATGCCACAAGCTGAGCCGGCCTGAAGCTGGGAATGTAGTCCGGGTCTCCCATGTTGGGTGGTGGAGACCCAACTGCTTGAGCCCTCCTGTAGCCTTTTATGCTGTGCAGCAGCAGGAAGCTGGAATTGCGGCAGATCTGGAACGCAAACCCCAGAACTCTGACATGGGCTGTGGATTGTCCTGTTGTGCCTAACTAGAGAGAGAGAGAGAGAGAGAGAGAGAGAGAGAATCTTCCATTTGCAGTTTCCCTTTACAAATGGCTGCAACATCCGGGCTGCCATGCTAAAGCTTGGAGCCTAGAAGCAGGGGTCCCAGTACTTGGGCCATCTCCTGTTGCTTTCAAAGATGCATTTACAGCTGGATTGGAAGTGAAGCAGCCAGGACTCCAACTAGTGCCTATATGGTTGATCTTCTTAGAGCCTGGAAATTCCTGTTTTTTAAAAAAACATGCCCTGCAATGGGCATTCAGAACTAGGGGCTAAGGGACTGGACATTCTTCAAGGTCCTGACTTTGATCCAACTTTGCCAGCTGCCATTACCCGTGCAGACATTGAGGGCCCAAACCCAGCTGCCCCATTCAGCAGCTGAGTGTCACTCAGTTTTCCCACAATCAAACTGTGGCTAGTGTGAGGTGCAAGAGATTAAAACATGTAAAGTGTGTGGTAGAGGAGAGTGGATGATTGTGCCACTTACTTGTGGGTTCAGTGGTCTCCTGTGCTTTGCATGTGTTGGGGGTCACAGGCTGGGCTAAATACAGTTGGTTCTAGAAGGTTCCACGCATGCATCCTTTTGAAGTGTGTGCGTCCCTATGAGAGCATCTGGCATATACACTTTTCCTCTTTTTATTGGATGATGTCCAAGCCAAGGTTAGAGCACCTCATAAAATCAGTGAGGTAGCACTCGGGAGCTTGTGATAGGGTGCTGGGACTCGGGGAGGAATATGAGGGGGATCGCACTTGGGGGGCGTCTGCCATAGTCACTGTGGGGCTCCAGGTATGCCAGGAACTCATCCTCTACAGTGACTCTGCTGTTCACCTTGACCCATGCCCAGCCATTGTTCCAGCAGGGACTTGGTGGGGAGCAGTGCCTACCTGTTGTTTCACGGCCAGCTCCTTCTAGTCACCTTGACCCATGCCCAGTCCTCATTCCGGCAGGGACACAGTGGAGAGCAGTGCCCCCATGACAAGCTCCTGTTTATTTCCTAGAAGATCAAGATTTGTCCTTTGCTGGAGGGCTTTTCACATTGGAGAGGAAACGTGGCTGGAGCAAGATGGGACCCCCGGGGTGGCCTTGACGGGACCCCTGGGGTGGCCTTGGCTTTGGGCAGTGTCCTTTTCTCCCATGGTGTCTTTGTCATCGTGGTTTTCTCTTCACCATCACTGGTTTTGATTTTCCGTATATGATTATTTTTCAGCCTACATAAAGACGCTCATTAAAAACAAATAAGTGTCATACTAAAAAAAAAAATCCATGACACATAGATGTTTGGATACTTGCATTCAAGCAGATAATGTATTTACACATCATGATTAAAATAAGAAATGCTCAGCTTCTTGACTCCCATGGCTGCCAGATGGAGTACCTGACCCCTGATGGACTGTGGTCACTGTGGAGGGAAAGAGATAGAGCAGACACCTGTGACAGCACTTGCCGTTGTGGCTGGAGTCTGGGCAGTTCTTGCTGGACTTGGAGACAGAGAGTGGGTGATACCACACTATCACCTGCTCTGGCCCTTGACTCTGTCACCAGCTCCAGCAAGATGGCATGCCCCTTCCTATCAACAGACGCTCCCAGAGGGCAAAGTCGGCTCACTCAGTCACTGTGTGCTAGATCACAGGAAAGGTTGTTAAGTCCGGCCTGTTGACTGAAGGTGGGCAGGGGCATTTGAATACCCAGCCTCCCTCCTCAGGAGTGGGGGAGAATCGGCCACTGGTAGGGAATGTATGAGTGAATTAACAAGCATCTTACCATTTGCCAGTGAGAATTCCAAAGCTATCTCTTGATTCTCAAGCCAGGTCTTTAAATATTTAACCCCCATGACTTCCTTACCAGGAAACCATGTCATGTTTGCAAACATCTATTGAACTGGAGGGGGGCTGACCATTGCAGTTCAGGGTGCGTGCCTTGTACCTTCCAGACTTCTCGGAACACTTACACATGTCCCTTACATATCTCTGCAGTGTGGGGTGGCCCGAGTTGTGATCAATGAGCAAGTCATAGGCCAAAGGCACGGTAGCATGTCAACAGTGGCTGTGACATTTAACTGATTCCATTGACAGGAAGTCCAAAGTTCTTGTCAGTCACAGACCTTCCAGACAGATCAGAGGAATCATTCATTCAGTTCTGGACTTAATCATCACACTGTTGTATCTGTGGGAGCATCCTGTAGCATGCAGGTTTCTCTGGCTGGACACCAAGGATTCTCGAAATGCGGGCCACTCATCACCCGCTCTCACACCTCTGGGGGAGCTGTAACAGAAACCCCAAATTTTGATCATTGGAGCTGGGCTTTGAATCTGCAGGTGCAGCATGCATTCCTATGATGCTTGGTGTTCTGCTGTCTGGGGCAGCAGGGATTAAGCTTGCTGTCTGGATGTGAAGGGATTGGCTTGCATTAGTGATCTACTTCTTGGCTGGTGAGCTGTGGCATGGGAAGTGTACATGTTATCCTGCACTGTTCCCTCTTTGTCTTTTTATAAGGAAATGTCTTCCCGTTCTGTATCTGTGCCAGCTCATCTCAGCAAGCTGAAGGCAGATGGCACGAGGAAAGTAGTCTGGTTTCCTGGAGTCCTGTGCGTCTGTCCTGGGTATCTTAATGGGGAGAAAGATGTCTGTGTCTGGTTCAGCATAGACTTCTCTTGTCCATGTAGAGTCTGAAGATAATCCAACCTCATTTTTTCTGTCCTCCCATCTGCCCATCCATCCATCCGTCTGTCCATCTACCTATTCATCTGCCCATCCAGCCAATCATTCATTCATCCATCTGATGTGCAAAGATCCGTGAATTTTCAGCACTTGTTTTCAGATGCCCCTGTGGCAAATCCTGCAGGTGGGTCCTCACTTTGCTGGAGCCAGCAACCAGGTGACTGAGGACATTTCCACCACTGACTCTGGCATGTATATTTGAAGCTGCAGTTGTCAGATCAGTTTTCTTAAAAAAAAAAATCCAAATAAAGAACATCCAAGAGTTGTTTTTCCACTCTGACCTCAGTTCCAAACTGCCCGGAAGCCGCTGGTTTCCATGCTCATTCTGTGTTCCTTCAGAGGCATTCTGCTGTTTTCATCTTTTCTTTTTTAAGTGATTTGTTTATTTAATTGAAAGGTAGAGTTACAGAGATAGGGGGAGACAGATATTCTCTCTCTCTCTCTCTCTCTCTCTCTCTCTCTCTCTCTCTCACTCACACACACACACACACAGTGTCTCATCTACTGGTTTACTCCCTAGATGGCCACAATAGCCACGGCTGGACAGACAGAAGCCAGGATCCAGGAACTTCGTCTGGGTCTCCCACTTTGGTGGCAGAGGCCCTAGTGCTTGGGTCATCTTCTGCTGCTTTCCCAAGGCCATTAACAGGAAGCTGTATTGGAAGTAGAGCACCAGCCATTAACAGGAAGCTGTATTGGAAGTAGAGCACCAGGAATTTGAGCCAGTGCTCATACTGGATGCCAGAATTGCAGGTAGTGGCTTAACTCACTACACAACATGGGTCCCTGTTTTCATCTTCTCCAGTGACTCGCACCTGATGAAACAGCATGCGTTTATGCTGGGATACCACCAAGTGCTCAGTGTTGAGTGACAGGCTTGTTGAATGGCAAACCAGTTAAGCTGATCAACTTAACTACAGCTTGGCTTCAGATTAGGGCACTTGAAATGTTTGGTGTGGGCTCTCTTGGGAACCGATGCAGTTATGACATGCTACTGGCTGGGGCACTGCCCAGCAGGGCTTTCTGTGAGGGTGGAAATGATGCCTATCCTGTCATTTGAGCCCTCGAGATGTGGCTAGTGTAGCTGAGTGCTGGTTGCTTGACTGTGTGGATGTAAGTTAGACTTGGATTTGGAAATCACATGAGAGCAGCATTGAAGAGGTCTAAGACATGGCAGCAAGAACTCAAAACCATTTCTTCCTTTTCCCTTCCCCTACTTCCTTTAATTTCCTGCTTGCTCAGCCTCCCCCCATCTTTCGTTTCTCTCCTGTCCCCATGATAAAACACAAGAACAAGGACAGCGGTGGTCCTGAAGAGAGAAGAAGAAGCAGTTCCAGGGCGGGCAGATCCTGTGGTGGAGCAGGGGAGGGGCTTGCTGAAGACCACCCCCCCGAGGTCCTGTGAAAGTGGTCCTTCTTGTCTTCAGGGTCTGGGCTGTCAGTGAAGGCTACCAGGACATGAGTTCCAAATGCCATTGTCCCAGTCCTTCTCCAGGTGACTGCTCAATAGATGTCCCTCGGAGCAGGACAGGCACTGCTTCAGCCTTGACGTCTTAATGTGTTTCCTGTGGCTGCAGTAAAATACCCAAGGCAGCCTAATTTATAGGGAAAAGAGGTTCATTCAACTCCCAGCTCTTCAGGTATGGCACCGGTTTCTGATCTTCCCCCGGAAGCCACAGGGAGTCTGTCGATAATAGTGCACTGTCCTAGGAAGGGCCTGGGATACCTTAGAACACATGAACCCTTTTTGAAGATTAATTTTTATGTATTTGAAAGGCAGACTTATAGAAGTGGAGGAGGAAGGGGGAGGGAGGGAGGGAGAGAGAGAAAGAGAGAGAGAGAGAATCTTCCATTTATTCTGTAAATACAAATAGTTGTAACAATCAGGACCAGGCCAAGCTGAAGCCAAGAGCCCAGAATTTCTTCCAGGTCTCCCATGTGTTGCAGGGACCCAGGCATTTGGGCCATCTTTTGCTACTTTCCCAGGTGCATTAGCAAGAAGCTGGATCAGAACTGGAGCAGCCAAACCAGTGCCCATATGGGCGGTTGACATTGCAGATGGAAGCTCAGCTTCTTTGCCATGCTAGCCCCTATGTTAATCCTTTCCAAGGGTGATTCCCCCAGTGACCTAACCGCCCTGGGAGGCCCCACATCTTAATGTGCTCTCCTGCTCCAGGATTCTGCTACTTGTTAACACTTCACCAGGGACACAACCTCTTGGGAGACAAACCACATCCTCCCTAGAGAGGGAGTCACCATGTCAGACCAGCATTGCTGCTTCTCAGGAGTGTCAGAGGTGTTAGCCGCCTGATTCTTGGGCTGAGCGGCCAAGCACTCATTTATTGGTGGCCATAGTATTGCAACGGATGATACCACAGAATGCTGAATAATGGAACATGCTGAAGGGGAATTGGCCTATAACATCTGGCCATAGCAAACCAAATAGTCAAAGTATTATTGGGAAACACCTGCAATTTGTAGTTTAACAACCTCTGTGAAACACTAAAACATTTTCCCCCTTTCAACCTTATAGGCAGTATTGATAAGCCAAACACATCATTGCCTACCTGGGCCATAGTTCTACTTGCTGTGTCACTTTCATTGCTTTTGATCCTGGTCATTGTTCTGATTGTAATATTCTGCTGCTGTTGTGTCTCCGGAAGAGAAAAAAAAGGTAATTTAAAAAATATGAACTCATATGTATTTTTGTATTTTTGATGCAAGCAGTTGAAGTTAATGGCTCATCAAGTTTTGAATCTCCCGTTTGTAGGTGAATGCTGGTGTAGTGGCGGAAAGAGGACTGTGGGTTTGGGTGAGGAAATAGGGCCAGCAATGTGAATGATCACATAGGCCTTCTGAAGGAAAGTCTCCAGTGATACCCCAAGCTCTTGGAGAGCAGTCTGGGGTCAGGGATCAGGAGTGGGATGCGGGCCTCGCGCTGGAGAAGGCTCAGTGTTGGGTCGTTTGTGACTTTAGAAGTCAAAGCAACCTTTGTACATCGATGGTCCAGGACATCCTGGTCCCAGATGCATGCTCCTCCCCTGCTTTTTTTGGTTAAAAACAAACAAACAAACAAACAAACAAAAAACTACTCCTATTTGAGTCTTTTCTACAGTTAAGTGATTCCTCTTAAAAGTTTGATCTCAGGTTGCATGTCAGCGGACGTACCCTTTTTTTTTATGAACATTGACTGCTGTGAGCTGGGCTCATGGGGTGTCAGGCACGCACAGGCTGGGTCACACACAGCAGCTCTCTTCCAGACTCTTCCATGTCAAACAAGTGGTCTAGCCTCAATGAGGCTAGTGGTCTACCCTTAACCAGGCTCACGAGCCATGCTTTAGCTCCTCCGTAGAATCGGCTTGTGATTGGGGGACTTTCTGATGAAATAACTTCAGTCCCCAGAGGAGCAACACAGAAAAGTCTAAGGGTCCTGTTGACCCAATTCGATAAGCTTGCCTCCCCTGCGAACCGTCCCACGTGGCACAGCAGGCCTACTCAAAAGAAAGACACTGGGCTTTTATGAAGAGCTATCGAGGAGCTTCAGCTGGAGAGAGAACATGATAGTCTCTTCTCATTCTTTCGGAGTGGCCGGGGAATTCTGCTTCCCGAGGGATTTTTTTCCACTCCAGCCTAGTGTTGTCATTCCAAGTGGCAGATTCTCCGGAGTAAGTTCAAGTTTACCAGAAGCAGTGCTGCCGTTGGGGGTGTACGTGGCTTAGCTGCCACTGTGTGGGCTCAGGGAGGTGAGGCAGAGGTCAGGCCAGACATGAGGATGCTGTGGGCTGTTCCAAACAGCTGTCCTTAGCAACCAGGACCCAGGACAGGGTGATGTTGGTGCTGAAGCCCCTGCTGTGTAAGGTTGGGGTGGCCTCTGTGCCCAGGGGAGCTTCTGGCAGAGTCTGGGTAAGGATCCTTCTGCTCAGACGCCTGTGGGTAAGGTCCCTCCTCTACAACTTCTCCTCTTCATTTATTGATTTTTTTTTAAAAAAAGATTTGTTTTATTGCAAAGTCAGATATACAGAGAGGAGGAGAGACAGAGAGGAAGATCTTCCATCTGATGATTTACTCCCAAGCAGCTACAATGGCTGGAGCTGAGCCAATCCGAAGCCAGGAGCCAGGAGGGAGCTTCTTCGGGGTCTCCCACACAGGTGCAGGGTCCCAAAGCTTTGGGCCATCCTCGACTGCTTTCCCAGGCCACAAGCAGGGAGCTGGAATGGGGACAGGGCCGCCAGGATTAGAACCGGCGCCCATATGGGATCTCGGCGTGTGTAAGGCAAGGAGTTTAGCCGCTGGGCTATAGGTCCAGGCATAATTTATTGATTTTTAAAGATTTCTTTACTTATTCAAAAGGCCAAATGACACACACACACACACACACACACACAATCTCCCATGCCCCGTTTTACTCCCCAAATGATCACAGCAACTTGGGCTGGGAGCCACGAATTCCATCCTGTTCTCCCGTCTAGGTGGCAGGAGCCTAAGGACTTGAGCCACCCAATGCCTGCCCAGGTGCTCCTCAGCCAGGAGCTGGACTGGGAACTGAATATCTGGGACTTTACATGGTGATGAAATGCCAATTCATGGTGGCCTGGTGAGAAAGCTGAGGGGGGATTGCTGACCCCACAAGATGGCACAGGGGCATTTTCAGGGTCTTCTGTTACAAAACGGGAATCTGTCATACCTTCTGGATGGGCTGTGAGAATTTGATCGATTCATGTGTTAGACATCTGGGTTTCTGCTTTGCTTCCTTGGGGGTGGAAAGTCCACATAGGATGGACTTGTTTTTTCAGTTTGTGAGTGATAAGATAAGGGCTAAGAACAGGGCTTGCCTGGCCCACCAGGTGTAACCATCATGGCCATCACCTGCACCTGAGCATAGATGCAGAGCTGCACCAGCCTCTCCAGCAGCAACATTTCAACTCTTAAAAAGTGCTGGGCATCAATTGCTTTCAAAAAATTATTTTCTGATGCTCTACTGCTAATGGAGGAGTCTTGGGGCTCAGCCTGCTTAACTGGGGACTCACCGAGGATAGCGAAGGTCCCATTCAGCTTGGCCTGGGGCTGGAGGGAAGCTGGAGAGAAGCTGACCTCACAGGACCACTAGGGACTCCCACACATTGCTGGAGAGCGTTGATCAGGGGATATCTTGTCGGCAGCCTCTGCTAGAGTTCAGCCAGGATCATCCTGAGCTTCCATTTGGGGTGTCAATGAGCAGACGTAGCCAGAGCTGAAAGTCAGTGACAGACCCTACAAATTAGGGAAATGGGATATTTTTTTTCAGACCTCAGGAAAACGATGTGTTCAGGGCCTGGATAAGAAGCCTAGTTGTAGGTCCTGGGAGGCAGAGCCAGATGCTGCTGTCGACTGGGCCTGCAGCTTGCTGTTCTCATCTTCAAAGGCTGATTATGGACACTGGCAATTGTGTGTCCCCTGGTTTGTGGGGAGGACACAGCTGTATGCATGGATGAGGCTGGTGCCTAGGAGCTGAGAGTGAATTCCAGAATTGTGCATCTGCAGAAGTGTTTGCAAAGCAGCGTCCAGTCTGTGAAAATGTGCCACACCAGCACTAGCCACTGGGGTTAGCAAAACACCGTGAGTACCGAGTGAATCACAGTGGTTGCTGGTTCCATGCACCACTTTATCATCTCACTCTTCAAATCCAGCAATTACAAAGTGCTGGCTGGACGCCAACTGTACCGTGGGGACCACAGACCTGCTTTCCCGATAGCCAGCAGGGAACTTCAAGCCTTTCCTTACACCATGAAGCTATTTGATGACTTACTGTGAGGCAATGTAATAATGCATTGGATCGCAAATACTCCAGGGAGATCTATTAAGATCAGTGATGCTTTATTTTTAGCGCATCTGCCTTAGTGTCTTTGATTGTTCTAACCCTGAATTTGTCCCCGTTTTGTTTCATTGCAGAATCCAGTTATCAAAGTGAAATAAGGTAAGTTTAGAATCATGTTCGTTTTGGACACACAACGCAAAGCAAGCAACGCACTGTGAGTCGCTGGGATTTCCGTTGTCCCCTCTGAGAGGTACACGTGTTGAGCCTAGCTTGCAGGGCAGCACTGGCTGCAAGAGGAGCCAGATGGGCTGCCTGCATTTTACTTGTTGCAGCTCACTATGGTGTCTGGTATTTGCAAGTCACAAGAGGGCGCTGTGCACCGAGCCTGTAGTACCTGTTGCTAGGAACAGCAGCAGAGGTCCTGGGAACCATGTGGCACTGTGCCTACTGACGAATTAGGCAGTGTTTGGCGCTGGCTTGCTCAGCCCCACGGGCAGGGGAGGACCCAGTACTTGCTGTTTCTCCCAGGCGGGCCTGAATGAGTGCAGGCACTTGTAAGGCAACCGTGTCAAGTACTTGCCATGATGTATAAGCAGAAGAGTGTGTGTCTGCAGTGCTTACATAGTCACAAGTGCGGGAAGGGGAGGGCTTTCTAAGCTGCTCTCCCAGTGGGTGTACCCAGACTTTTATTAGGCCTTGTAAACTTTTCATGGACTGAGATTCTTGCGGCTGCACACGCCGCTGTGGGTGGATGATATAACCAACGAGTGGCAGATACCACCTGCTCTCACCCTGCACCCTGAGGGATGTGCTTGGCAGTCCCCTCCAAGAACTGCCTGAGCTCTCGTCCCTCTGGGGCCTGAGTTGAACCAAGGACAGAGGTAGAGGAATGGACCATGACTGATGTGGGACATTGGCTTGACTCGGATTGTCACCAGCAATGGACCCGTGTTCTGTGGTTCACCATCGTGGACTGAGTCAGCAACTTTCATTTATGGTCCCTGGGCCAAAACAACTGCTCTTCTGGGTCATGGGTGGATGACAACCACAACAGTGGGGTGGTGACCACAATAATGGTGATGACAAAATTGGTTTTGGTATCCTATGGAAACTGGTCTGAGAACTCCATCCACCACGCCTGCCCATGGTTATCTAAATCCTAGGATGCCTAAGGCGTGTACACTGCATGGACTCTGCCCACAGCCTTCAGTATACTTCATTCATCTTTACATTTCTTAAGTGCTCTCACAATGTAAATGCTGTATGCGTAATTGTTATACAGTGCTCTTTAGGGAATAACACCAAGCACATATTCACTACATGTGTAAAATGTCAACCCTATTATTTTTGATCCAGGATGCGTTGAACCTGTGGCCATATAACCCTTTGCATGTAGAGAGCTGACCACATGTATTGAATGCCAACTGGATATGTTGAGGGTCAGCTGTGTTTATTGAGTGCTGAATACACATTAAGTGCTATTCGGAGATCCTTAAAGGAGTTGATTTTCTTTAGTGTCCACATTGATTTTATGAAGCCATGTACTCATTTTGCAGCTCAAGAAGCTGAGAGTTGAGGAGTTAAATTTGTGATGATCAAATGTCTCTGTTCTAGAGAGCAAAAGGCAGGAAGTGAGGCCCAGGCACTCCTGCCCCAGCCCAGGCCTTCTCTCTGCATCTAGGCTGGACTGCCAGAGACCTCAGGGGAACAATGGGGCAGCTTACTGGCTGGCCTTGTCCACCCACGCTATTTCTTCTCCCATGTCCCTGCTGCTGATTCTGGTCCACAGAGGAGATCTCATGCATCTCAATAACACAATATTTAGTGTTAGAAAATCAATGCATGGTGCTAGTGGAAAACAATTGAACGCAAAGGAAGAGTGCCAAATTCACTCACAGTTCTATGGTCCATAGATCATTACTGCTACCTAAATACGTGTATACTCACATACATACATGTTCACAAATATTCCTGAGGTCTGTGGTGGGAATAAGTGTAGAAAAGTGTGCAGATTTTTGATGTGTAACTTGATGGATGTACATAAAACATGGATGACCACAGTGTGGTACTAGAACATGCTTAGCTCCTCCGAAGCTTCCCTGAGGCTCCTGGCACATTGCTGCTTGCCACTACCCTCCCCTAGGAGCATTCCTGTGACATCTGCCACAGGCCCAGAGTTCAGGTTCATGCATGCCTTCTTTAGCTGCCCATGTTGAGAGCTTCCTTTGTCCTGTGGGGCGTCCTGTGGACAGCTTGTTTACATTCTGCACCCAGATGCCATTTATTTTCCCTGGTGCTTCAGAGGAGTCTGCAGATAGGTTCAGGTTGGGACCATTCTGAATACCTCCATTGTGCAGGTTCACATGTGTGTCTTGTTACCCAGCACATCCTGCCTCCTGTTCTGTGCTCTGCTAGGCTGAGTAATGACTGTGAATGGTCAGCTCCAGATGAGGCTGCCTCAGTTTCCCAAAGCAGGGGTGTTACTTCCTCTGTAGGGAGTCAGAGTTCCCAGTTTTGAGAGGTCACTTTGTATTTTTAAAAAATATTTATTTACTTTTTACTGAAAGAGAGAGAGAGAGAGAGAGAGAGAGAGAGAGAGAGAGAGAGAAAGAGCTGCTCCATGTGCTGCTTAAATCCCCAAATGGCTGCAATGACCAGAGCTGAGCTAGTCTAAAGTTTGGAGCCAGCAGCCTCTTCAGGGTCCCCCATGTAGAGGCAGGGTCCCAATGCCTAGGACTATCTTCTGTTGCTTTCCCAACGCTTTAGCAAGGAACTGGATCAGAAACGGAGTGGCTGGTACTCGAACCAGCACCCATGTGTGATGCCAGCATTGCAGCTATGCTGCTACACCCGTCCCCACGTGGTGCTTTTATAAATACCTTATGAGTGAATGTCATTCCAACCTACTTTTGGCGCAGAGCCTTTCTTATTTCCCAAGAATGAATTCTTAGAGATTGTGTGTGTGTGTTTTTAATTCATTGTCTATCCATATCCCCTGGAAACTTGCACCACTTCTTGCTTTATTTCAGGGCTTAGCTTGACTTGGCCTGAAGGGTATTTTCAGTTTTGCCAGCCGTATGGTCTCAGTTACAATGTCCCAATTCTGCTGTTACAGCATGGAAACAAAGAGAATCTGTGAGCATACAGGTGCGGCTGTGGGTCAGTAAAAGTTTATTTAATAAAAACAGGTGCTGGGCATGATCGGGTCTGGGGATCATGGTTGGACCCCCTTCTTTATGGGGTCAGTGTTTTCTGAGTCAATGGTTTCTGAGAGGCGAGTGCTCTTGGGATGGTTTGAGTTTCCTTTCTCCCTTTGTTGGGACTATTTGGCCACCACACCTGCTCCTCAGAAGCCGCTGACTGAGACGTGACCTTCCTGCAGGAAGTTTAGCCTGTACAAACACGAATGGGGTCCTGGTTGCCAACTAACATTTGGCTTCCTGAAATGGTTGACTTCTAGGAAATCTGCACAGGTCAAGACAACAAACCAAGAAACTTCTGAGACAAAATTAAGAAGCGGAAATGAAAACCGTGGATACAGTTCTGACGAACCAAGGGCTGCTGGTGAGTGGACTGGCGGGGTGGTGGAGAGGCCTGGCGAGACAGGTTGGGGAAGGGCTAGCTGAGGAGGTGCGGGGCAGTTCACAAGGTGGAAGTGAGCCCCTGGTGGTCCTTGCTTCTTTGATGAATACTTAGAACAAGGGAATCAAGAACTAGTATTGTGATTAGCTTTATGGTAAAAAAAAGAAAAGGTCTATCCATCGGTCTCAAGTGTAAAGTAAAATGAAGTGGAGACCTCATAGTTATGCAAACATAGTTCTCTGTGTTTCTTTCCCTGTGTTCTTTACTTTCTTTGAAGACTTCACACGCTATGGGAGGGTTTTGAACCCCCTGGAGATGGCTTCCTCCCAGCTTCAACTGGAGGCCAGTGAATCTGCGGTTCAGTGGGAGGCCTGTGGCCATTCTGCTTACCAGACTGCTGGAGGCCTTCATGATACTGGCACCTCTTTTGAAAGTCTCCCTGTAGACTCATCTTCCTTCAGAGTTGGGTGGAGTAGGGGGAATCTGAAGCTATCCCAGCAGTCTGGGCTGTGAGGTTGATGAGAGGGGGACAGGCTGAATCCGTTAGCATTGGGGCAACATGAAACAGCTTGAACAGGGTGGCTGGTAGCCCAAATGCCCTGGTAAGGTTGGTAGCCAGTAAAGTCTGTCTGGAGAGCCTGCTGCCCATTGTTCCTCTCTCTGAGATGGGGAATCTGTCCTCAATGGTCCCAATCTTTGGATGCTATCATAGGGACTTCCCACATGTGTTTTAAATCATGATCCCACAAAGCCTGGCTGCCTCCCAGTGGTAAGGCACAGAGTCCGGGAGTGAGTGTTCGCTGTTAGTGTCTTGGCCAACATAACGGCTTGGAGCTTGAGCTCTTCTCTGTGTGTCAGGGTTGCCTGTGGGCTCATCTTGTCTCTGTGTGAGCCTGGGGTGTCCTGAGAGGGACTGACATGAAGTCAGTCTTTTGTACTTTAATATCACTAAAAAGTTTCCGAATTATATAATCTTAAGGAAACTACAACAACAACAACAACAACAAAAAGAAAGGAAGGAAGAAAGGAAAAAACCCCTCCCATCTATGATTCAGGTTTATTTTGAACCAGGAGTAGGGCCCAAAAGCCAGTGATCTGGCACTGTTTCTGTTTCTTCTCACTCCATGTTCGTTCTTCTGTTGCAGAGGCTGACTCAATCCCCCCCAGATCCAGAGAATTTGGGGTACTGGAGCAGCAGAGTCGTACCCATGCTTATCAGGTGATGGAGGATTCCTCCCCACTCCCCCTCTTCTCTCCCGCCCCTTGGAGGGAGGTGATTGCATGATGGTGCTGCATGTTCGTGGTGGCATACCACTAACTCTCAATCTCCACATCCATTGGTCAGCCTGGAGACCAAGGGCTGAGACCTGCTCTGTTGCTCCTTGTGAGCCACTCCAAGTGCTGTTAGGGGAGAATGGCTTCATCTGGGATGTATCTCTGCTTGAAGTATGAGCCGGCCCGATGATGGGCAATGTAGAAACTTGACCTTCTGTGCTCGTGGAGCCAAGTTCTCCCAGCACCGGGGTCTGCTTTGCTGTCTTGGATGGCTAGACCCTCATGCTACCTGTCTACAATGGGGCCCGTGGGGACTCTGGCCTCTGGCATATTTGCAAACACAACTTCAAATGAGAAATGTTGCATGTTGTTCTGTGTCCCCAGGAAGCAAAGAAGCTCTCCCCTGGTGGTTTTTGGGGCAGTCAGGCTCACAGACTGGCATTTTGATAGCACCCTGGGCCAGATGCTGTGTGCAGGAGTGGCTGTTCCTCTGAGGCCACAGAACCATGTGGACCTCTCGTGGTCTGGGTGTTTGCTGGAATTTCTAGGAAGTCTCAGGCCGTCTTATTCCTCTTGAGGCTGGGCTCCACCAAATGCAGCCATCTTGCCAGCAATGCCTTTGGGGGTGTTCAGGGAGGCAGTGAGCCCCGGATGATGCCCAGTTGTGCATTGGGAGAACACCAGTGATATTGTTAGTGGCAATACAGGTTGCCAGGCAGGAAGCCACATATGGGTACATGGCACAAGGGAAGATGGGCTGATGACAAGTTAGAAGCTCCCAGGTGAGCTCTAGCTCCTTCCTGAGCATCAGGGAAATGTGGAGGGAAATTTCCTGCTAGTAAGGTTGCTTTCTTGGGCCCATGTATTTCCAGTGCACTTATTCTGGAGCCAGGAGGGTTGACTCAAAAAAAAAACCCAAAAAGTTAGACAGGTATTCATTAGAAGAGGACCAGATTCCACACCAACAGGTGCTGGGTGAAAGGAGCAGCTGTCAGTCTTTGAGAGATGAAGCCTCCATGTCTGGACCAGGGTGGAGATTTCAAATGGTGAAGGGGTGCAGCCAGCCAAGCGTGGGCAGCCCCATGTCACGCTAAAGCTATCCAGGACTTCTGCAGGCCTGCTGCGGTTATCTTTCTTTGCAACTCTGTTTTCAAGAGTTTGGGTCTGAGGTGATGGGGAGGAGACTCCATAGGGTCCTGTTAGAGAATTCCCTTGGAAAGTTACTCAGTGTAACCAAAGGATGAGGGGCACGTTGGGTACGTCTGGAGACAGGATGAGAACAATGCTTTGGGGTTCTGAACGATGCTTCTTGAAGCTTAAAGTGCTGTTCTGAAAATACACAAGGAGAGAATTTTAAGAGGTTTCCATGCAGGTGATGACCCCCAGACATTGGTACTTCCCAAAGGTTTTTGAGGCTCCAGGTGGGGCTGTGCATTTCAACAGAGAGCAGCAAGCTCCGTAATAAGGGTTTTTGCCTGGACTAGGTACTGGCCAGTGATTATTAATGTGCCAGCTTTCTAGCTATAGTGGTGACCTTCTGAATGAGCGTGCTTCTGCAGAGATCAGCCTATGATCATGAACAAAGCATGTCTTTGTAGATCTAGGCCCAGTCTTCAGTTCCATCTGGGTTGACCAGTTGGACCACCTGGCTGCAAGGTCTCACCCATTGGCTGTGTTCCCAGGAAAACGGTGAAAGAAGGGAGTGAGCCGGATGGAACATGAGCACCCTCTTGTGTGTTTTATGATTCAAACTGTATATGGTCAGCTGGCCATTTGTGAGATGCCAGTGTGACCAAGTCACAGTTTGCAGAAGGAGGTCAAGCTGACCCATGCATTCTGGTCTTGTCTAAGAGCTTCCTGGAACCCAGATTTTGCAACCCCACCTGGCACATTACTATGGGTTCTTGCTGTGCTGCCCAACGAGGCCCATCCTTAGGCCTCACTGGGCAAGTGGGAGGACTATGTCACCTACAGCCTCATTCTTCAAACCCTCCACCCTGCCCTGAGCCCACTCCGTAACAGCCCCGGGGAGAGGCAGCAGAGGAGAGCTGTTCTGAGCTTGTTCTCATCTGTCCTGTCATCCTCCTGCCCACCTTAGTGTGGCTCTAATTTCTCACAGGGCCCCATTCTTGGGCTGGGAGCTGGCATGCCTGCCTGCCTCTCAGGCCTCCAGCTGGCACCTGCTAGGACTCCTGTCCCAGCAGCCAGCTTTCTGGAGTTCAGGGCTGTTGACTACAGATTGCACTGTTCTTGCTATACTCAGGCCATAAAGCCTGTGGATTAAACCAGGAGATTCCCCAGCTGCAAGTTGGCCTGCAGCAAATACTCTGCCCATTTTGCTCGCTGTGGGGCTGGTTGAGTCAGATGGATGGCCTCTCCACAGAGACACAGCGGGGCACAGCAATTAACACCCAGACTGTGTGCTAATTCATCTTGGAGCAGGCTTTGTGCTAATGTGTCTTGGATGATTCCGGTTTTGTAGAAAGCACAGCATCCGTTGGCTCCGTCTGCTTGCTCTGAGCTCCTGCCTGCTACCTGTGTGACTGCAGCATTCCTGAAGGTCATGTTTACTGCAAGACTGTAGTGGGCTAGCCCAGCGTTCCCAGGAGCTCAAAAAGCAGTGATTCCTCCGAGCGGAGAATGGCAGCAGTAGCCCGTGTCATTACACTGTGCAGCCGAGTGTGAAGACAAGTGTGTACTCACATCTAGACACAATGCCGTTGCTGCAAGCTGAGTTCACGTAAAGCAGGACAGGCGTGGATAAGTATCATAACCTAGACATAATCTTGACTCTCAGGTCACTGGCAAAAGTGAAAAATAATTCCATGTCAAGTTGCCATTTCCCTCCTTTATGATCTGGGGCCTTTGGTTTCCTTCAAGAACACCCTATTCTACTTTCTAATTTGTTTGAAAGGTGGAGTTAGAGAGAGAGGAAGAGAGACACAAGCAGAGACGTGGCCATCTTCTTGTTCATTCTCCCAATGGTCACAGTGGCCAGGGCTGGGCCAAGCAGAAGCCGGAAGCTGAGCACTTCTGAGTCTCCCATATGGATGCGGGAGCCCAGGTGCTGGGGTTATCTACTGTGGCTTTCCCAGGTGCACCAATAAGGAGCTGGATTGGAAGTGGAGCAGTCAGGATTTGAACTGATGCCCACATGGGATGTTGTGTTACAGGCAGAGGCTTAATGTGCTATGCCTCAATGCCAGCCCTGGGTGGCCCCCATTTTAATATGGTCCAGGTTTGCAAAAATAACCCCTGAGGCCTTTGTCCCCATCTCCGGATCTTCTGGATTAGAAGGATTGGGACAGCATCTGAGCATTTCAGCACTTTGAAATGAAGATGTGCAGTTCTGGTGTGTCTTTAGTTGTAACGATTATTGGATGCCCTTAGGAAGATTACAGCAAGATGGAAATGAGGGGTTGCAGAAATGAAAACAAGCAACTCACTGAACACTGAGCCACCTGCTGCATCATTTCACTGTGCCCTACACAAGTGTAACATCTATGATTTGCTCCATGTGGCCAGGCGTTCACGGTGAGCTGTGCTTCACTGCTCTGGGAGCGGGTGTGCTGGGCCCTTCAGTAGCGTTGCTGGTGCTTGCTCTCCTGACACACCTGCCTCCAAGCCCGTGGGCTCCCTGCAAGTAAAGCAGGATCCAGGCTTGGAGGGTCAGAGGGCCGCAGAAGTCCACCCGCCATGGCCAGAAGCCTCAAGGCTCTGGCTGACGTGTGTCATGTCGTACCTGACGCTGGGTTGTACGCAGCCCCTTCCCTTGCTCACCACAGCTTCAGTGCCCGCCTTGCTGATGTTAATCCTGAACCCTCAAAGATCAGAGCAGTCCTTACCCCTACCAATGCCTGGAGGAAGTGGGGGACGGGCGGGCAGGTGTGTTTTCTGAACCCCAGGTCGTGGTCTCCCTGAAGAATGTGGGCTTCCTGTGTCGCTGCACCAAGCAGCACACATAGCTATTTCTGCGACCCTTTTGGCTGGGCAGTGGTTGTGGCAGGCTACCAGGGGTGCATTGGAAACCTGTTCAAATGCACCCCCTGGGCTGATTCCATTTTCTGACTCAGAATTTCTGAGAGATAGGACCAAAGGGCTGCTGATTTTCAGCCCTGTTCCCCAGGTGATCTGCTTTGTATCTGTGTGGCCCAGTATGAAAGCCCAACAGATGTTATTGGAAGGGACAGGGCTCTCTGACTCGCCAGCATTGCCTTACAGGTACACCTCAGCTCTGAGCTTGCCACAAAGCAGATCTAAGATGCTTATGGTGATGCTGGATGCCAAATGCAAGTTCTTATCACCTACAGGTCCCCCTGGCCATGGAACAGCACGACGGAGCTGCATCCCGTATGGTTTAAATGTGTTCTAAGCCACATTGCATTCAGTAGCAATGGAAGCAATAGGATTTCAAGTGGCAAGAGACACAAGACCAGACATAAAGTTGCAGAAAGAACCAGCAGGAAAGAAACAGACATTGTTTCTCAAAACTGACACTTGAGGGTACTTCAAACTATTTGTGGAAAAATGGACTCAAGTGATTTTATTTTTTGTGCATTTTTGAAATCCATGAATAGTTGTTTTATTTATGCATTTCCATGAATTTGGGAAGAACCCTTGTTTGCTCACATTTAAAATTGTTTCAGCAAAGTAAGCTTATTTTTAAAAGAAGATTGATTGTATTTCTACTTAAAAGAATTACAGAGAGAAGGAGAGACAGAGAGAGGAGAAATCCTCCATCTGCTGGTTTACCCCCCAAATAGCTACAGTGGCTGGAGCTGGGCTAGTCTGAAGCCAGGAGCCAGGAACTTGTTTGGGTCTCTCACATGGATGCAGGGTCCCAAGGACTTGGGCCATCCTCTGTTGCTTTTCCAGCCCACAAGCAGGGATCTGGATGTGAAGTGCAGCTCTGGCATTTGAGTCGGTGCCCATATGGTATGGCAGTGACACAGGCGGAAGTTTGGTCTACTCCAGCTTAAGGTTTTGTTTGCTTTGTTTTAAATATTTGAGAGGCAAAGACACAGAGAAACAAAGGGAGACAGACATACCTTTCTGGTGATTTATTCCCCAAATGTCTCCAATGGCCAAGGCTGGACCATGCTGCAGCTGGTAGCTAAGAACTCAGTCCAGGTCTCCTATGTTGGCAGCAGGGGCCTAACCACTTGTGCTATCTATGCTTCCCAAGGTCTGCACGCCTAGGAAGCTGGAATTAGGAGCCGGAGCCAGAGCTAGAGCCAAGGCCAGAGGGTGAACTCAGTAGTCCAACATGGTCTGCCAGTATCTACATCACAATGTCATGGACTTATCATTAATCTCATTTTAAAAAGTTGTTCTATTTATTGTTATTGCAAAGTAGATTTACAGAGAGATGGAGAGACAGAGAGAAAGATCTTCCATCTGCTGGTTCTCTCCCCAATAATCTGAGCTGAGCCGACCCAAAGCCAGGAGCCAAAAGTTTCCTCCTGGTTTCCCACACAGCTGCAGCATCCCAAGGCCTTTGGCCTTCCTCCAATGCTACCTCAGTCAGGGAGCTGGATGGGAAGTGAGCAGCCAGGCCTGAACTGGTGCTCAGATGGGATGCCAGTGCAGGACTAGCTAGCTGAGCCTTTGCACTGTCTCCGAATCCCATTTTTTCATGGATTTTTCTAAAGTATCCTCATGTGTATCAACCACAGCAGTTCTTTTTCTTTTGATCAATCACTGTATTATTGCTATCATTACTAACTTTACAGTTGGGGAGTGTTAATTCAGGTGTAACTGCTGCTGAAACATATTAAGACCCCAAAACTAAGTAAAATTAGAAACTTATATTAAAAATTGTAATTAATGGGGAAGGCAAGTTCCTTGCACTTGTCTATGAAACAGACTTTGCAGACTTGCTGCGTCTTGGATATTTAAAATAAATAGCCTTTCCCTTCTTGCTGTGTTGCCACCCAATGCCAGTCATTTATTCTCATTGTTATAGGAATTCTGCCCGTTTTCTGTTTGTTTTGATGGGTGAGTAAAAGAATACTCTGAGAGTTGGATAGAGCTTTGCCTCCACCACCATCGCGCCTGTGTAGAGAAACAGAAAGAAACTCTTGATCAGTTTAGAAAACAGCAATGTTTATGAACGGCAAGGCACCACACAGCCCAGCAGTGAGAACAAAAGGGGGCAACACCCCCAATCTCACACATATTCACAGCAAAAGGCAATGTTCCTGCAAAGCTTTGTGGAACAGGAGCAGGGGTGGCCTGGCTTCCCTTGTGCTACTGGCAGTCAATAGGTAAAAACCACACCAAGAGTCCCTCTAGCCTCAAGACACGCCAACATTTCATGCAAACAATTTTCTGTGCTCAGTTACATGATTCAATATGCTAAATGCAGGTCCTGTGCCCTGAAATTGGAGCTGGCATTCTTGGGACCAGTGGCGAGAACTGGCAACAAGCATTTCAGTAGGCTATTCATGAGACAGATGTCGGCTGTGCTAGGAGGCTCAATGGTTGTTTTGGCATCCTTGTTCTCAATGATCATGTCAGAACCGTGCTCTCTCTTGGAGGCAGCCAGCTCATGTATCGCCAAGGCAGACAGATGGATGGCCTATTTCAAGTTAGCTCTTTCATTTTACCCCTTTCCTTTAAGAGGAGTGTGTGTTATTTAAAGGATAGCAGCTTTCAAAAAAATACGTATATAACAGCAAGAACTTCCATAAGAAAAATGCAAAATGAAACAGTGAACCTCTGTAGTAACTATCATTCATAAAAACAATGCACAAATTCTTCAAATCGTGTTTACTCGTTGGCTCCTGAACTTGGGAAAGGATCTGGGGGAGGGAGGAGGTGACTGAACACAAGGAAAAGGAAAGCCAAAGTTTAACCTGTCTGCTCCTGTCTGCACTCTCATTTTGTCGTAGCTGGGGAATGGCATTCCCTTTCAGCTGCATGTTTTATAGCAATCATAACTGACCCATCCATCCTGTCCCCTTTGTTACCCAGGACCAGGACCTGCATTGGCCCAGCCACTCCGCAAGTGGGCCCCGGGTTTCCGTCAACGTGGCCAGTCCCCGGAAAGTCAGAAACGTGACCATGGTGTAGGGAAGCCTTCCTTTGGACTTCACTTTGCCCTTGTCTGATGGCTGCAGAGCTATGTCCTACTTCATATTCATCGGGAGCCTGTCTGCAGCTGGGTCAGTGTGGCCTGGAAGGGGGACTCTGGAGCCACTGGACCGGACCCTGTACCCTGAGAGGAAGAAATGACTTTCCCAGTTTCTGAAGCAGAATTTGACTTTTCTGTTTGAACTCTCAGTGAATTCCATGAGATTACCAAGAAAAAAAAAGTGCCGATTCATCCCATGCTGCTTCTAACACTCCGGCCAGCAAATCCAATGAATAATGAACTCTACTTTACTGCAGCATTTAGAATGCTTTTGTTATCTTCAATCCATATTATCTTCAGCCCATATTCAGATTTATTTATATGTGTATCACATGTTATCAGTGAGTTAAGAGGACAGCAATTAGTACCAATTAGAAATCTAACATTGGTAGGTTGCAGTGCTCAGTGAGTTAAAATTAAGAATAAATTATAATGCTTATGAATAACCCACAATTGTATTTTTATTGATTTTTGGGCCAATTCCTTATTAGGCTGTCCTCATCTCCTCATCTGAATTAAATGCAGAGGGTGCTTCTAAGGGATGAATCTTATTCCATAGACAAGAAAAAAACTGGAAGTGAACCACTTGGTCTTTAATAAGCAAAACAGAAACACCAAATACTTGGATTGCCTTAACCATGTGCCATGTAGGTGGTGGTTTAAAGAATCCCACACTTTGGGATCATGTGTTTTCCAGGAAGGGAAACATGGAAACTTCCATAATACACAATTCCTCTTCTTCCCTTCTTTCCCGTGACTCTTGTCCATTTGCCTCATTTAAAATCAACATCAGAATCTTTTTCTTGGAACACAACTGCTGCCTTTTCCAGACATTTCTCTCTTGGCATGAAGTATAGCCTGTGAGTTTCCAGGCCCACCCACCCTGCCCCTTCTGAAGAGACTTACAGACTCATCACTGACTCTGAGCTTGTTAGCATAGGTTTCTAGCTGGTTTGTATTTAGTGCCTGCTCTGAGCATCCCATCCTAAATCATGCTGTCACCAAAGCAGAATTTTGCCTTTTACAGCATGTCAAGATTTGAGCGACTTTCTTACAGTTACAAAGGAACAGACGTAACTTTGTCATGATGCTCTTTCTCCTTACTCAGCATTCTTGCCTGTTAATCTGGTGAATAGTGGACTGTCCTTTGACACCACGATGAATAAAATACTTTCACGATCTTGAATCAGTCCCAGCCTGGTCCGCGTCCTACGAACCAACAGACAAGGTGGAAGTTACTTCACGGCACAATGTGAGCTGCGATGGTTATCTGTTCTCAATGACTAGAACCCATATGATAGCCATTCTGATTGCTTGGTGCCCACACAATAAAAGTTCAGATTGGATGGGGTTCATACATTACTGATTGCCAAGTATTTTGAATATCACAATTGTGATAAAAATAAAACCCACTGGGGATTAAAAAACGCCTTCTCCCCTAGTGCTTCTCTTCTAGGGCTTCTCGTGTCCCTAACAGGATGGATTTGCTTACTGTTTTCTTGAAAATAGAACTGAAATGCAAAAAAAAATCCCAAAACACCTTGAGTATTGCTGTAGCACTATTCTGAGAGTCTTTTCTGTAGGGAAATTGCCAATTCAATTGCTCAAGCAGATTCTTGCTTATCCTGTGAATTTCTGTTACCCTCCCAGCCGGTGGGGCTCTCTCTGCCATAGCCATGCTAAGTCAATACAAAGATGAGAGCTTGGTGTGAACATCCTATTCTTCTCCTTAAGCCACCGCAGAATCCAGATCTCAAGACAAGGAAAATGACATGAGGCTTATGTCTTTCCTTATAGGAGCCCATTGCTACAAGGATTCCATCAATACTGACACCAAGCGGGTCAAGATTGAGAAAGGCAGTGTATGGAACACAGTGGAGAGTTGCTATCTGCCTGTTCTGAGAATCATTTATCACAGTTTTAGCAGTCGAGGGAGTTGCACAGGGACCATAATTGAATTTGAAGTTTTAAACTCTGGGGACCAATGCTAAAGGATTTTTCACAGAAATTTCTGCAGCTTAATATAAGCTTATTGAATAACTCTCCAAGCATTTTTATTTTTCATTTATCAGATGGTGGAAACTTTTTCCATATCACTAACACACAACTTCTTATTGTGTCTCACTTGAGGGAGGAAAGATTTTTCAAAGAAAATCCATGGCCAGTTTCATTTCATGAGCGATGATTTGTTATCTGAACAGAACTCTCTGGAACTGCACCATAGAAACACAGGACTGTTTAAGCTATTGGAGCTAAATTCATTTTTCTCCATTGCACAGCCGCATCTCCAGTGCGCAGTCTCCAGGTGTGACCAGTGGCTGCTGCGCTGGACAATGTACGTTTCCATTGTTGTAGCAGGTCCCATTGGAAACAGCTGCTTGGACATGACCTTGATGTGTCTGGAATGGGCTTATTCACACAAATTCCATTTTCTTCAATGTTATCTCTATGCATTCAGCCACTTTCTATTTAGGAATCTTGCAAACCCCAGGGCAGCTCTGAAGTGAAAATGGTGTTTTGCTGAGGTGGTGAAGCCTACTCTCACTTCTGCAATGCAGAAGCCTTGCTGAGATGGGTTCGGGGGGTGGGGATGGGCGCAAGAGGAGTCCATCACAGCAAAAGGCCAAGGTTATTCAAGGTGGACTACTGCTCCCTGCTCATGAGTGTCCAGCGAGGTTGCACATTCATGAAAACAAGTAATTCTCAAAATCGTGTATTGTAAAATCAGGAAAATCACACTTGCCTGTTCCTCCCAGGGGTCTTTGATCATGCTCAAATTTCCAGCCTGCCCCACAGAGCCAGAAATCTTCCATGGATTTCTCAGGCCTGAGACTCAACAGTAACATGGGCACCTGGAGAATTCTAGATGAGTGCAGGTGGAAGGTTATTCACCGTTGGTGGCCTCATCTTGGAAAATGGCTAGGGTGTCGCTATTGGGCTCAGGTGGGGATGTGAGAAAGATTTGCACCTGCCACCCCATCCTTTCCCTCTCCAGCTCCAGTGTGTACTTGACCACAGCCAGGCAGAAGGCAAAAGTGCCCTGGGGAGGCTGAGCTGGTGGAGAATGGATGTGAAGAGGCGATTAGAGCATGCAGGAAGTTGAGCTTAAGGAGTGTGAAATGAGACGGAAACATCCTCGTCCTGCTACGATCGCATTGCTGCTTCTGCAAAGCCAGGAGCCACTTGCTCAATGAAGGCATCCTGGCAGAGAAGCCCAAGTTCTCTGCTGCTCTTGAGTGGCTGAGTGTCTTGGCGCCCAGCTCCACATCTCTAGGGCCAGGGGCCTGGATGGAAGACTCCTGGAGTCCCTTCTGGCACTTTGTTGTGTGGGGATGTTCACATGCAGTTGAATATCTAATTCTCACCCAGTATGAGCTGTGAATCACGCCAAACGTACTGCTGGTTTCCAGGGAGCCTTCATGGGCAGTTTGGGCAGCAGGAGCTCTGCCCTTGTAGCTGTCATCTTGCCAACAAGTGGTTTGTGACACCAAAGGGGGTGCTGATCCCACTGAGCCTAAGGGGCAGATATGCAAGAATGAGTACCCAGCCCATGGCTTCAGACTAAATTCTGTACCCTGCCTGGGAGTCACACTGGGTTGACACAGCAGAAAATTGATAAGATCTTCATTGAGTCTGTGGGGAAGCCCAGCACTGAGCATATTGATTCTATTTCTCTTCAGAAGTCCAAGAATGTGCAATATTTCACAGAGTAACTCAATTTGGGAACAGTGGGTAATGCTATGCTTCATTTCATGGATAATCAAGTCTGAGGTCATTCCGATAATAGCAAATTATTGTCTAAATCAAAAACTAATTTTAAAAATTACAGTTGATCTTGTCTTTTTTTTTCTTTCACAGAAAGGGAAAATTGAGCTGGATTAGGTGACATGCAGGCAGCCTGAAGGCTGCTGGTACAGTGGGAGTAGGGGGGAGTGTGTGTCTGTGTGTGGGTGCATGTACGTGTGTGCACGGGCACAGGTCTGTGTGAGCTGGATGAGTTCACGTGGATGTGATAGGGATGCATATGGTGTTCGTGTAGTCCCTGTATGCGAGCATGCATCCTTATAGATGTGTTTCTATGGTATGTGTGGGATACATTCTGCACTTGTGTGTATGTGGCGTGTCTGTACGCTTATATACTGCATTGTGTGGATTTGTGTACGATGTGTATTGTGTGTATGAGGTATGCATAAATGCTTATGTGAATGTGTGTGTATATATAAACAGTATAAGAATGAGACACATTTGTTTCCTTCTTTTTAAGATTTGTTTGTAAGTCAGTTACTGAGGGATGGAGACATAGGAAGAGAGGGCGAGAACTTCCACCCACTGCTATGAAATCATTTGTACTGATCCAAAAACAGATAGGAAAACTTCCATAGAGCATGTTTATGTCATGTGAGTCAGCAAATACTGTGAATGAAAACTGAAAATGAGTAACTGAGGAGAGATTTTCTGCAGTTGGGTGATTTGACTTCTAAGATACACACCAAGACATAGGACACAGGACAGGGCACATAGGACACAGGACAGGACACATAGGTTACAGGACTGGGACAACTGAGCACCAAATCGCTTAGAAATGATGCTTTGTTGTCTTTGAATAGTAAAAGCCAATCCAAAAGGATTTGTAATCTGGGGATGGAGGTGTGGTGTGGTGGGTAATGCTGCCAGCAGCAATGCTGGTATCCCATGTGGGCACCAGTTGAAGTCTTGGTTCCTCCGCCTCTGATCTGGCTCCTTGCTAATGGTCCAGGAAAGCAACACGAA
Organism: Ochotona princeps; assembly: GCF_030435755.1. Taxonomy (NCBI): domain Eukaryota; kingdom Metazoa; phylum Chordata; class Mammalia; order Lagomorpha; family Ochotonidae; genus Ochotona; species Ochotona princeps. The sequence goes on along the minus strand of NC_080834.1, from coordinate 28,664,447 downwards.
ACAGGAATAAAGGAGTAAGGAAATTGATGTAGAGGAAAGGAGAAACCAGAAAGAGGCGTCTGCCATTCCAGCAGAGCATCGCAAGCCAGCTGGGGTGGCGGTAAGGCCCAGGAACCCCCAGCCTCTGCAAGGAGTGGGGGATGCCTCACCTTACTCATCTGCCCTCGTTCCCATTGACGAAGCATGAACCTAATGAGAAGCTGTTGGAGCACATCGGGGAGAAGACTCCAGGTGGCTGTGCAAGGTGGAGTTTTCAGGACGCAAGGTGAGATCAAGTTCCCTGTGCTTCATCCCCGTGGCTGCAGAGCTGCGGCTTGGCTCCGGAGGCCTCTGCTTAAGAAAGCTCCCCATCCCCTTTCCTTTTCCCTCTTGACTCCACGCTCAAACATGCACAGATCGGGGAGAAGCACCAGCTCTGAACAATCCCACACTCTGGACACTCCAACTTTTGTCTCCAAGGGCTGAGGGCTGTCATCCTTTCAGCTTTATCAGAAAACTGCTGAGACATTGTACAGTACTTGCAGCTGCTTTTGGATTTTGATAAGAAAACAATTTTGTGAAGAATCCTGGAGAATTTAATGAGCTTTCCTTCACTGTCACCGATATGCAAGTGGCTGTTCCCTCACAGATACCCAGACCTAAAACCACAGTGTGCGATGTCTTTTAGAGCCACTTAACTCTGCAGGGCAAATATAAGCAGAGGCAGTAGTGAAATGTCAACTTAGGAATTCTTCCAGTGAATGCACAACCCCAAGCTTTGAAGAGCATGTGCTAAGAGCAATGGCCACAGTTGATCATGTTTAACACCAACCTACTCTTGATGTTTGTTCTTGTGATTGAAAGAAACATAATTAAAGATGTCTCAATGTGATACTACATAAAATGAAGTTATGATTCATGCTTTCTTAAAAGCGTAAAATGAGGGAGAAGGCAATGTGGCACTGCAGGCTACAACACCCCCAGGACACTGGCAGCCCATGTCAGAACACTGGCTGGAGACCCAGATGCTCTGCTTCTGATCCAACTCCCTGCTAATACGCTTGGGAGTGCAACAGCAGATGTCACTTGTATGAGAGACCTGGGTGGAGGTCCTGGCTCCTGGCTCCCACCTGGCCCAGCTCTTACCATTGTAGATATTTGAGGAATCAGCCAACAGATATAAGATCTCTCGCTTTCTCTCCACCCCATTACCTTTCTCTTTCTCCCCCTCTCTCCATATCTCTGTTGCTCTACCTTTCAACTAATTCAACACCTAAATCAATATTAGAAAATACCTGTTATGCCCCAATCCCCATCGGCCAGCAATGAAGAGTCAGGACACTCGGAGTCTTCTACGGTAATCTTTATTGCGCGCTCATCAGGTTGAAGGAGGAAGGCCCCGACTCCGGGGAACGGGTTACTCTTGTGCTAAAGGAGGGCGGAAGCTCATTGGCTACTAAGCTGCCACGCTTAAACTCAGTAACACCATTGGTAACTTGTCTCTATCACGCTCCGATCATGCATTAACCTCGCACGCGGATTGGCTGGCTGTACAGGTCGTGCACTGACGCCGCTGCTGTGCTCCGCGCATGCGCCACGGAACGCATGCGCGATGCTCCATCAGCTACGCACGTGACTCCACACCCGTCTCTCCTACGCATGCACGGTGCTCAATAGGCTACGTGACTCTACACTCGTCTCTCCTATTAGCCCTGAGCCTGGGTGCCATCTTAGCGCACCCATGTGTCTGGGCACCATCACAGCCTAGCAAATCGTGTGGCGGACAACAAATACCTTAAAACACAGAGCAGATTACTAAGTTGTGGGACTAAATACTGTAGAGTCTCAATGAGACATAAATGTCTAAATGAAAACAGGCTGTCAGCACCCCACCAAGTAGCAATATAGCTAGTTTGGTTATGATGGTAAATGTTTGCTTTGGGAAGGAAACCTGGGAAATTTTGTTGTTTTTCCACAATTGTGAGTCCTTTGGGAGAAAAGAATTTCAAGAACTACATATTTTTAGGAAGAGAATACAATGAGAGGGGATTGGGACTGGGTATCTTGGCACCCCAATAATGAATTAGAGATGGAATTGTGACCAACACAACGCTGGAAGAATATATAGACTGATCACCTGAAGATTGGCTGACACAGTAGGGATGCATAGCAATAATGAACGAAAGCATGAAGAGACACAGTGTGTGACGTGAGTACGCTGTGGTTGGGTGGGGAACAGGAGTGCTTGATGATCAGGGTGGCCAGATAGGTCTAAGTGGGGAACAGGAGTGCTTGATGATCAGAGGTGGCCAGATAGGTCTAAGTGGGGAGCAGGAGTGCTTGATGATCAGGGTGGCCAGATAGGTCTAAGTGGGGAGCAGGAGTGCTTGATGATCAGGGGTGGCCAGATAGGTCTAAGTGGGGAACAGGAGTGCTTGATGATCAGGGGTGGCCAGATAGGTCTAAGTGGGGAACAGGAGTGCTTGATGATCAGGGTGGCCAGATAGGTCTAAGTGGGGAACACTGAGGATCTACATCCCACTTCAAGTTCGGTCCTGAATAATTCACAATCCCCCTGAGAATCTCCTGAGGAAGTGGCTTTGAATGTGCAGGTGCCCTTCCGAGTCCTGTGCAGTAACTACCTTCCACTAAAGAACTGAGTTTCTGCTTCCGTTTTCTTGTGGTAAAAGTCGGTCTTTGGTTTTTTACCACTGAGCAGGGTCTGCATGGAAATGAGTCCTCACTAAGTCTCCTCAGTGAAGCTGTGTGCACACCTAGTGATTTCCTCAGGGATGACTGCATTTCAATGATTCATGGTGACATTTAGGGGTGAGGGGCACACAGCGCACAGTGAACCCCCCCGACTTCCTCTCCCCAAATCCTCCGCTCCTATCACCCACTTCCAACTCTAAGCCCATTGGGAAGATCACTGTTCTGCCCAGTTTGGTCCTCATCACGATGCCAACCTCTGCCACAGTCTGTTTCCATGGTGACTTGTGCCTCACTAGGGTCTTTACTCTTTTACTGGGACTCAATCCCTGACGCCTTTCCTATCATCCAGCAGTTGTTGGCTGCATGCTTGGGAACTCAGGCTGAAATCTCCTCTGCTCCTCCGTGCTCTTCCCAGGAAGTTCCCTCCCTGCTGCGTCTCGCGTCTGCACTCTGCTCAGGAGGCTGCGCTCCTTGCAGTCCGCTTCAGTGGTGGCCACTTCTTCTGTGGTCCCCAAGGAGTGCAGAACTAGACAGGGCAGTGGGATCCTTTCTGCTAGTCATGGATTCTCTCTGCTCACTTCCTTCCTTCTCTACTTAAGCATTCTAGTTGTAGGGCTGGCATGGTGGCGTAGTATGCTAGTTCTATTCCTGCTGGTACTGGCATTCCATACCACCATCAGTTTGTGTCCCAGTTGCTCCACTTCAAATTCAGCCTTCTGTATCTTGGGAAGGCAGTGGAGGATGTACCGAGTCCTTGGGCCCTTGCACCCATGTGGTAGATCCAGAAAAGGCTCCTGGCTCTTGGTTTTAGATCATCTCAGTTCCGGCCTCTGAGAGTTTTTGAGGAGTGAATCAGCAGATGGAAGAATTTTCTCTCTGTCTTTCCTTGTCTCTATAAAATTTATCTTTTAGATAAAAGAGATAAATCTTTAAAAAAAACTTCCGATATTTTGAGATGACTTCCTTCACTCTATGTGTTGATCTGATTTTTCCAATGAAACAGAGCCAATAACAAGTTTCATCTATCTGTATCCAATGCTAATTTCCAATCATTTATGCATTGCATCATCTGGATACCCACCACCATCTAACATGTCTTTCTATTTGCTTTGTCAGCTACCCATCACATATCACGAGATTCATTATACAGGGACTTGTTGCAATGGCTCAGTTAGCTAATCCTTCCCCTTCAAAGGCTGGGCAAATGGGTACCAGTTGGTGTTCTGGCTGCTGTACTCTGATCCAGCTCCCTGCTTGTGGAGCCTGGGAACGCAGAGGAAGATCACTCAAGGTCTTGGAATCCTACACTCCTGCGGGAGACTTGAAAGAAGCTCCAGGCTCCTGACTTTGGATCCGCTCAGCTCAGGCCATTGTGGCCAACTGGGGAGCGAACCACTAGACGGAAGATCTTTCTTTCTGTCTTTTCTTCTTATCTGCCTTTCCAATAACAATAGATAAATTTTTAAAAAGCGATTTATTATATGGAATTGGCTGTGGAAATTGTGGAGACTAAGATGTTTCAAATTTGTAATTAACAAGCTGGAGACTTTGGACATTTTGTGGTGCAATTTGAGCTCATGTTGGAAGACTTGAACACTGGGCTTGCTCCAAAAGTTTGCGTCTGTTTCACATGAATACAATCATTTGTGTAAATTGAGTATCCCTTATCTGAAATGCTTGGACCAAATGTGTTTCAAATTTCAGTCTCTTCTTGCATTTTGGAGTATTTGCATGTGTATAATAAGCTATATCCAGGATGAGAACTTGGTCTAAACACAAAACACATTTATTTTTTATACTTACCTCAGACACATAGACTGAATGTAATTTTATACAATATTTTTAATGTGCCTGTGCTTTAGGAAATTTTAATACTTATTTTTATTAGAAAGAAAGGGAGAGAGAAAAATGGTGAAAGATCTTTCATATGATGATTCATTCCCAATGACCAACAGCCAGGAATGGGCCCAGCCAAAGTCAGGAGCACAGAACCTGATCTGGGTCTCCCATGTGGATGGCGGGGACTCAAGTACTTGAACCACCATCTGCTGCTTCCCTGGGTGCACACGAGCAGGAAATTAAAACAGAAGTGGACAAGCTCGGGTTCAAGCCAGGAACTTCCCTCTGGTGTGTGGGCACCAAGCAGTGGTTTAGCCTTGGTGCCAAGGATCTACCCCTCTGTCTGAATTATGACTGCAACCCATCACGAAACACTGGGTACGAACTTCTCTGCTTGTGCTGAAGCAAACACACATTCTGGGTCCTGAAAGTTCAGATTAGGGATGCTCTACCTGGACTAAACACTGAGCTGTACTCAACACTACTGCTGGCAGAGTCAACATTCATGCCACACCAACACTCGCTCCTCAACTGCCCTGCTTCCTTGTTGGACATACGTACATTTTCTCTTTATGCCACCTCAATCCCCCCGACTCCTTTTCACGTTCCTCAGATGTCTAAAGTCTATTTAGCAGCAGATTTTTTATTAAAAATATTTATTTATTCAAAAAGCAGAGTTACTGATCAAGGGAGAGATACAGTGAGATCTTCCATCCACCGGTTTATTCCTCCATTGGTTACAGTGACTAGGACTGAAGCCAGGAACCAGGAGCTTCTTCTGGGTCTCCCATGGTTCAGACACGTGGCCTGTCTTTCATTGTTTCTCTCCGACACATTATCAAGGAACAAGATTAGAGCAGTGAGTACATGAACTGGTGTCCATATGGGATGTCAGTATTACAGTTGGTGGCTTTCCTGCTATGCCACAATGTTTCATACTTATATTTAGAATTTATTCTGATTCTTCCACTTCTAGTTCTACTTTGGGAACACTAACTTGTCAACCCTACTTCTTTTTCCACTGCTCTTTACCCTGTCATGTCTACTCAGTGCTGGATCATTCCTGGTGGTGAGCAAGCTGTCCTATCACCCATAACAAACCTCTGCAGGGGTTTCTTACTGACCTTCAGTTGCCAACCTGATTTGTTGATCTCCGTAGCCAAATAGTCTCAAAAGTTGCTCCAAACCACAAGTTTCCACTTGCTCACTTCCCATGTTCTCTTCCTTCCGTTCAATCAAGCTTTCATCGCTGCACTGAAATCACTCATCAAGGTCACCAGAAACCTCCACCTCACAAGTGCTATTAAAAAGTGTTTATGAGACAGAAAAGAAGAGAGCGATTGCAACCGTTGTTCCACTCCCTGAGTGACTGCAATATCCAAGCTTGGGCTAAACCCCAAACTGGTAACTCAATCCCAGTGTCCCTTCAAACAATCCCATCTCAGTGTCTGCATTGACAGTGAACTGGAATCAAGAGCCTGAACTGAAAATTGAATCCAAGTACTCCGATGTGGGACACAGAATTCTTAACTGTGAGGTTGAGCAGGGACTATAAAGATGCCATCAACATCATAGACCTTGAGCTGTAAGGCCAGGTGGACCCAGCCCAACCACATGGGTCCTTCAGTGTGGAACAAGACAGAAAGTTGGAACAGAGAGATACAAGAAGGCCTGAGCTTCTGATGCTGCTTTTGAAAACACAGGAAGAGGCCATTAGCCAAGGAACATACCTGCCTCTCAGAGCTGCAAACAGCTCTCAATTGACAAACGGTGAGAAGCCGAGTCCTTGGCCCTGCAACCACAGTGTTGAGATGAATGGGAGTGGGATCTCCCTAGAGCCTCCAGAAAGGAATGCAATCCGATCAACACTGACTTACAGGACTGCAATATAACGGATAAGTTTTATTTCCTTTCCTTAAGGATTTGTTTATTTATTTTGAAAGTTAGAATTTAGAGAGAAAAATTTATCTTTTATCTCCTGGTTTACTCCCCAGATAGCTGCAACAGCCAGTGCTGGGCCAAGTTAAGCCCAGGGATTGACTTGCGTGTACAGGGACCCAAAAACTTAAGCCATCTTCTGTTGCTTTTCTCAGGTCATTCGCAGGGGCTTGATTCGAAGAACAGCAACTGTGACATGAATCAGAGCCTATTTAGGAGTTTCCTGGGCAACAGGGACAGGGAGACCCTCTCTTGTGTTCTGCCAAGGTAAGGGCTGTCTCCACTGGCCACTGCCCTCTCCAGCCTGAAGCTGGGATTCAGAGAGACCTAATATTGTTGCTTATGCCTGCCAGAAGCTTCTTTGCAAGTTTGATATTTAGGGCTGCCAGAAGTTTCTTTGTGAATTTGTTGTTTAGTTTGGGAGGTGGTGCTTGGCTCTGGTGAGGCAACCAGGAGATCCAGTGTAGGTGACCCTGCCCTTGTCCCCTCCCACTCTCCCTGGGCAGGGCCATAAATGGCTGCGGTCACAAGCCTTTCCTTCTGTTGTGGGTTCTTGTGCCTTGTTGGCCAAGGTCAGAGCCTCAGGAATACCAGGAAGGGCACTTGGGCATCCGCACTGCTTTTGTTCATGCTGTCCTCTAGGTGGTAGTAGCTGCCATTGTGGGGTAGTGTTGGTTCCCAAATTCCAGCTGCAAAGTGGAAGCAATTGTCTATAGGGAAAAGCAGCTGGGTATCATAGTGCCAGCTCATCTACTGCCTTCATTTCCCCAGCTGGACCCTCTCAGAGACAACAGGAGACAAGGAAACCTGCTGGACAGAGGACAGTGACTTGCTTCAGAAGCAAGAATTAGAGGCACCACAGTTAGAGGCTTGGAGCATGGGAAATAAAGTTATCCACTGCAGCTGGGCAGACAGTCCTGGCAGACTGATGAGTGAAGCAGTGGCTTCGGAGGACAGAGGTGAAAAGAGGAAAGGAAATCCAATGTGTGGATGTACCATCGTCTACCAGGAGTCTGAGAGGAGGAGACAGAGGACAAGGAGGAGAGGCTCAAACAGTAGGGGTGGCTGAGGGAGGCCCCGGACTGGAAACCACTGTGTGCTCTGGAGGGAAATACACAAGGTCCTGTTAGCAGGTGACTTACAATGACATCACACACAGATAGCAAGGAAATACTATGAAGGGCAGGGGAGGAAGGGGTGGGGGAGAGAAAGAAGAGATGGAATGTATCTACCAAGAAACACAAATCAGACATCATCAGATGAACAAAAACTTGGATGCAAATGTTACCCATCAGCACCTGCTTTTACTGCTACAACAAAATGTCTGAAGCTGAGTATCTCATAAAGAAAAGAGGTTTGGGGTCAATGTGTAATTGGTCTAGCTGCCCCTGGCAATACTGGCATACCATTCCAGACTTCTGTTTGATTACTGGAGTTCCTTTCTGATATGTTTATAATCCACATTCCTGCTACTCTGCCCAGGTCCTTGGGCCCCTACTACCCATGTGGCCCACCAGGATGGAGTTTGGGCCTGGACCAGCCTTGGTTGCTGTGGTCACTTGAGGAGTAAGTTAGTGGGTGGGAGGTATCTCTTCTTTCTATCACTATTTCAAATAAATACATAGATGAACAAATAAATCATAAGAAAGAGAAGAACTTTTCTAGCTTGCAGTTATGGTGGGGGCCTTGTGGCTATAGCACAGCAGAGTGGGCAGCAAAGTGGTAAGCTTTGCATGAAGGGAGATTCCCAGGGTGGGTGAGAAAGCCAGAGATCCAAGGTGCAGATCTTCCTGCAGGGTTTGCTCTTGTGAGAATGTTCAGGGTTTTGAGAGAGCGATGTGGCCCTCTTCTAGGAGTGAAACCTCCAAAGACCTAATTACTGTCCACTAGACCCTGTCTATAGAAGATTCCACCACTTTGCCACAGCCCGCTGGGGCCAAGCTTCCAGGATACAAGCTGTAGGGGTCACATTCACACCATATCCAAACCACAGCACAACTCTGCAACATTTGAAATAGCCAGGGAGAGGTGGAGGAATGCGTTCTAGAGAGGATGGATGACACAGAGCTGAGCGCCGACTCAGGTGGAAATGATTAAATGTGTGTCCTGTCGGCTTAAGGAAGAGTGGTAAAAATAGAAAGAGCCTGAAGGAAAGCCCTGGAGGATCAGCATGGGACAGGGCAGAGGAGCACTGGGGGGTGAGGGGAGGGAGTGGGGCATTTTGACAGCAAATCTTTAGATTTACATGATCACCTGAGTCTCCCTAAGCATATAAATAGGAACCCTGAGTCTGAAGGAAAGACAAATCCACGTGACCGATCCTAAAAATAGGTAAGGGAACATAGAGCTAAACAGAAATGTCAATAAGAACCACACAATGGATGCCAGGCATGCTTTTGGGGCACAGGATCATATCCACTGTCTTCAGATCTGCAGATTCTCTAGTGGCGTTGAAAAACAGGCAAGGCCAGCTGTCTCCAAATTTCTCTGGGTGGAGAAGGTCTGTCTCACGGTGTTCTGTGGAAGAACGGATGGAGAGGGGCAGCCATGGGTGAAGCATGGTGACTGCACAGAAAGGTGGCTCAAAGGGTTCCTGGGCAAAGGCAGCGAGAAGGAGAGTTTATTTTGGTGCACAGCACTGTTGAAATTGTGCATCATTTCCCAGAAGACACATCGTTCCCCTGGAAGGCCCCTGCGGACTCGACACAGATGACAAAGTCGCACAAACACCAGATGTTAGGTGTACGTCTTGGCTGAAGCAGTCTTGATGAAATTACAAAAAAAAAAAAAAAAAAAAAAAAAACCCCAAGTATAACCAAGTGAAATCAGCAACCACTGTAACTGAATCTGAATCAGATTAAACCATTCAATCTGACAACCAGCTTATGCAAAAGGCAGGGCCCAGGAGCACATGTTCAGTGACATCACAGGAATGCAATCAGCCAAGCCCCGGCTGGAGAAAGCTTGCAAGACAAATGGCAAATCGCAAGAAGCAGAGATGCAGGTGACACAGCAGCTGATCCCAATGCAGGAACCACGTTAAGAAACTGTTGCTGCACTGTTGAGGGTGATGGTGACCCCATCTTTCAGATGCCAAAGAAACCCCACCCTTTAGCGCTCTGTGTTGAAATAATTAGAGATGATGTGAGGTGGGCTGGACTCGGGGAGATAGGATGGGGAGCAGATGAGGCAGGCGGGACAGTCCACTGGTGACAACCGCAGTGGGCACGGGGGCTTGGAGGTTCTTCAAGCTGCTCTCTGTACTTTGGTCTTCATGTGGCGTTTTTCTGTAATAATCACACACAAAACATGGTTTTCAACAGCGCTGCAGTTTGCCGTTTGGCGAGCATGGGGGTTTTGGTTTTGCTGCCTGGAGATGCATAGTGACGGGAGGGTGTTAATTGCCACTGACACGTGCCATGAGGCAGGTTAAAGGAGCAACATGCTGTGTTTGACCACAACTTTTGGAAAGTGTGCAAAGGGTTTGTTCTTAGACTAGTAAAACTACCACCAAAGTTCGAAGAGAAAGGAAGACATTAATGTGATGTAATAGAACGTGCAAACAGAACACAAAAATAATTTGAAAAAGATGAAATTCAAAACGAAGAGCATGAAACAAGCAAGCCGTAATGAAGGGAGGTTGCAGCCCACATTTAGTATTAAGCCAGATAATTTCAAAACACATAAACCAAGTAAACATTCTGAACACAACTCCCAGAAGCACGCAGATCAAATGGAAATGCAACATTGGCATGTGCAGAATTATAGGAATGTAATCCTTCAGCTTTCATTTCTTTAATTTAGATCACATTTAACACAGTGATGTTGAGACAATAAGAAGCAATGAGTCATTAATGTATCTGAAGCACGGGGATCCCAAGGAGGTCAAATCCATGGCCGCCATTGAGCAAAATAAGATAGTGACCGAAGAATAGCATTTAAAGAAAAAACCCAGCCCTCTGAAAAACTGGAAGCTTTGCACACCGATAGAACTGGATAATAAGCAGCATTTAAAATGCTGACCCAGAGCAGTGCATGTGTGTCCACTCGATACACCTCAGAAGTCACGACGCTGAGATTGCTTCTGGAAGGGGATGGCAGAAGATGCCTGGTTAAACACCACGAGTCTCACCCATGACTGAAAGAACAACTCTGCAGGTTCAAGGTCCCCCCCTGCAGCACGTTGGCTCCGTCCGAGGACAGAGATGACCACAGACCCTGGAGATGAGTTTAGAGGACATCAATTTACGTTTTCATTAAAAGGAAAGAAAATGAAAAGATTCTGGGCAAGGTAAGTCAAATGTCAAGATTTAATAAAATGAGAGAGTGAGCATACAAACGTTAATTGTACCCTCCACACTTTTCTGTATTCTTTAAATATATGTTTACAGGAACTGAGGGAAGTGACCATCCACGAGCAGATCTTCTGGAGGTGGTGGAAATGTTCTGCATTTGGAGGTGATGATGCGCAGCTCTGTGGTCCACTAGAAATGAGTGCATTCTCAGCATGAAAGACATCATGGAAGCCATGAAAGACAAGAATAGTTCAGGGACCCTGAGAGCTCCAGTAGCTCCAGGTCCAGCTAAGACAGAGCAAGCACTACTAGCTTGGCCTCTGTCTCAGAATAAAGTAATAGCAGAGGCCGAGTCTGAGGAGAGACTGGTGGCAGATTTCCCAAGTCTTTGCTCGCACACCTCCTGGTTTTGGCTCACGGCAGCCTGGACCACTCCACATAAGTAGGACAGTAGGCGAGGCTGAGCCAGTGGATGGGGAAGGTTGAAGAACTGGATGAAGGCGACAGCTGAGTGATGCTTATTTCGTCTTTTCTCTCCAGGTCTTGGAGCAGCAGCAAACTCCTTGCCCAAGTTTGGGCTTCCCAGATGGCAAGAGTAGTGGCAGTTTCAGCAGCAGAAGCAATTGAAAGAGTCACTGGGTCCCAGACGTGGATCCAGTTATGAGAGACAACACGAGGAAACTAAAACCTTCTCTTTCCCACCAGAGGACCAGAAAGGGGATCCTTGGAGGCAGAGTACTGGAGAATTCAGGAAGGAGCCCCAAAGAGGGATTCCATATAACTCTGTGTTAAGTTGCAGACTCAGCCCTGGGTATGTACAGATTGAACCAAGGGGAAGATCATGGCCAAGGCTGCAGGCTGCAGTCAGGGAGCTAGAAGTGTGAGGCGGATTACAACACACAGCAGGAACCAAAAACTAGACTCCTATGGAATCCACTGCCCCAGGAGGTAGGCTGGACTCTGCCCTGAACTGCACTGACAGCCAACAGAAACAGAAAGATGAATGTTGCCCAGAGGATTCTGATATGACCTGAGATATTATTAAATAATATTTAAAATGTCCAGGACAAAACATAGCTTATTATTTAAAAACTCTTTTTAAACAGAAAATAGAAATTAGATATATTTATGGAGTCCTATGTGATGTCTTGTTGCAAATATACATCATGTCACAACCAAGTATAATAAGCACACATCTATTTCCTCAAACATTTAGTATTTCTTTTTGGTGGAAAATCCAAAATCCCAAGTGAAGAAAAAGCTGAAGGAAATGAACAGATATTTTTCAAAAGAACAAATTCAGATGGCTAACAGATATGAAAAAATGTTCAGGCTTCTTAGTTGTCAGGGAAATACAAATGAAAACCACATTGAAGTTCCACCTAACTCCAGTGAGGTTGGCCTACATTTAGAACCCTACTAACACCTCCTGCTGGCGTGGATGTGGGAAGAAAGGTGCCCTCCTCCTTCACTGTTAGTGAGAATGTAGGCTAGTACAACCACTATGGAAGTCAGTGTGGAGAGTGCTAAGGGAACTGAAAATTGACCTGCCATATGACCCAGCTATCCCGCTTCTGGGAATACACCCAAAGGAAATGAAATCTGCATATGAGAAAGGGATCTGCAGTCTTGTATTTACAGCAGCACAATCTACAGTAGCAAAGACATGGAAACAACCCCCATGCCCATTAAAAGAGGAGTGGTTAAAGAAACTGCAACACGTCTACTCCAAGGATTACTACCAACTAGAGATTATTATGCTCAACGAAATAAGTCAATCTCAAAAGGAAAAATACCACATGTTCTCTCTGCTATAAGGCAACTTTCATGAAAAATGCAAAATAGCCCTTTAAATGTTGCTTTTGCTACATCTCAGGGGATTTGATATTTTTAAAATCTTTGTTCATTCAAAAAAAAAGGCTATTGTTTTTCTTATTAATTCCCTCACAGGTCACACAATAGCATTGCTTGCTTCAGGAAGGTCTTTAATTTTGCTTTTCATTCCTTCAGTGACACATTGGTCATTTGGTACCATGTTATTTAACTTCATGTTGGTGTGAATTTTCTGCCTTTTTCTCTGTTGTTGATTTTGTTTTACGGTTTTTCATTTAAGGGGATATACAGTAACTGTGCAGTAGAGACTATCACATACAGATGTGAAGATACAATGCAGTGTGCATCTTGACTTCCAAATCAAAGCTGGACTCCCAATGAAATTGTTGAATGTATCCTGACAATAGGATGCTGGACTCTCTGCCATTGGCCATGCCTACAATATCAGGGCACACTTAAATAGCAGAATGATGGACTTATGACTGATAGTGAAGAACTATACTGTTGTAATGATATGGGGGAAAATCAGTGGGGGGTGGGGACTAAGGGACAGGGGAAGGGGAATTCCAGAATAATAAATGAAATAATTAATTTTAAAAAGAAAATAGAAGCTATTCAGGACATTCTCAAATTGCTGAGAACCAAGGACGAAGTCTTTCATGAAAGCGTAGGTAAAGATGGTGCAGTGCATGCAGAGGAAGACTCAGTGAAGGTGTCCGTGTCTTTGTCAGAAAGTAGAGTGGCCACCAGATACTACAACAGCATTTACAGGTGCTCAAAGAGAGCTGTCCATCCTGAATTCCACACGCACCAAAACTGCTCCTGCAAATGACAGGACGGTAAAGACATTGTCAGCAGACGGAAGGCTAAGTCTCCAGCAGATACGACGGCAGGCATATGACGCAGAGTGAGTATCAGGACAAACGCAACAGACCACTTTAAAGTTGTTTAAATATGTTGAACAGAAATTACCACATGGCCTAGTGTGTATGTGTGTACACAGATAGGAAATGTGTGACAACTGCAGCATAAGCAGAGTGAGTAATAAAGGAGCCTTTATGGTTATTCGAGCTAAAGCTAAATTCTAAGTCAAGTAGGAAATGTTTTAGGGATTGATTGCTCATCCGCTTCGCGTGGAGGAATTTATCTTTTCGCTCAAGTTGAGTGATCCCTCATTGCTTTTACTACTTCGCAACACAGAAAAACTGGCGTCAATCATGGTTGCACGGTCAAGTGTTGCTGCTGTTAAGCAAATATTCTCATTGCAGTGCAAGATTTTCAGCTCATTTAATTGCATCTTTAACACTTCTAATTAATATACAAATAACAGATTTCATGTATTTCACACAGTTTCAAGAAGTTAAACATATTTGCCTTCTCAGTCCCCTCCTTTTTTATGTATTTTTACAATAATATTTTTGTATTTCACATATACAGTTTTAAGAGCATAATGAAATTTCCCGTCATGTGCTCCCTAACTCCCACAATTCCTCCTCCTTCTTTCCTTATTTTTCTGCAATGACATACTTTCAATTTACTCTATAATCACAAGCTTAACCCTTTACTTAAAGAAAGAGTTCAGCAAGTACTAAGTAGAAACACTACTGTTCCTCAACAATAATGACACGGGTTATATAGGACATTCTCTACAGCAAGCATTCTTGGGGCTTATGGGACCTTAATGAAGGAGAAATGGCTTCTGTGGTTGCAGTACTTGTGGATGAACAAGTGAAGAGATCGTGGGAAGGAGCGTATGTCATGGGAGAGCACAGGATCCATTCAGGGGAGTGCCTTAAATCATGAGTGCCTTGACTTCAGTGTATAAGTCAGATGACAAAGAAGAGTGTTGTCTGTTCTCATAAAGCAAAGGCCATCTACAGTGTCTCCAACCCAAAGTTGCACCTCTGCTTCCTGACCCTTCGCCCACAGACTTCCCCCCATGGAGTAACAGAAACTACTCAGCAACATTTTCTCCTGTGCCTACGGTATTCTCAAGGCCGGCAAAATCAGAGTCAGAAAATCTCCCCTCGCCATCTTCTTGTCCATCCCTCAGTAGCGTCTGCCTCCAAGGATGTCATGGACAACAGTATGACAGATGACATTCAATTTAAGACACCCTGAAATGCTAGTGGCTTTTCCCTATTCATCCCAGTAGTGGGTGCTCAACCCCTGGATGTAGTAGGACATTGCCAATCAGTGGGCACTGATGCCAAAGTTTAAGCACACTGCCATGTTGTTTGCTGAAGGTCTCTAGGAAATTTCTGGATCTCAATGTCTGCTGCTTGGAGGAGAGGACGGTTGGGATTTACAGGAAATGAAATCGCAGAGCCTAGTGTCGTCTGGGCAGAGGTCCCGGCGAGACAAGGCCACTGTCTATTTTGAAGTTCTTCCCAGCTTTACACTTCCTGTTTTTGTTACTACTGCTTTAGGAGAAGGAGTCATGTGTTTGTCCATGAGAAGATGTGGTTGCTGCAGGGCTGACTTATATCTGACTGATGTGTAAGCACTTGGGTGTGCATCCCATTTGTCCCTGTACCCACAGCTTCTGCTGTAGATATTGGGATATGACAAGGGCTCAGAGGATGCCCCTGAGTGACTGAACTCAGGAAACCAAGCTTGTGAACCTATCTTTGTGATTACACAGAGTAAGTGGAATGCTGATCCACTGACTGAGGGACAGAGAGGAGAAGTCACAGACAGGATTGCTATTTGAGAACTATCCGTTCATCCCTTTCACAAATACTTGCTTTTCTGCACGATAAGTGGCAGGTGTTGGGTACCTATGGGTAGTTGAGCATGATCCTCTCTTCCATAGAACGTCTGTCAATCTGTCAATTTCTGGGATATAGCATGGGCCAAAGGCTCCCTAGGCATCGATTGTGACAAACAGCAGGAAAGAGGGAGCAGGAAGAAGGTGGCTTAGATGGGCTCAGGGATGGGATTTGGGGAGATGGGCAGAGCTATGCACTGGTTCACCTGGCCTGCTGTCCTGTAAGGTGCCCTGCTGTGACACGAGTCCCCTGTGGGAAAGCTGCACGCTGCTCCTGCTCTGTGAGAGGGTCTGGTTCTTACAGGGACTTGCTCTGTCCATGAGCATGTGGTGTGTGATCTAACTGATCACAGAGTAAAGAGGGTGTGCAAAACCCCTGTCCTCTACAGGTCAGCGCTGTTGGGATGTCTACTACCTGGGCAGGTGACACCCAGGGAAGACACTGATGGCAGAGCCAGTAGTGCCCCGGCGCTCTTTTGATGGCCATTAACATTTTAACTTCTGAGATTTTTGGTCCTAAAGAGGCTATAAACTCACTCCATAAGGCAGTCCAGAATTGAGATGGATAGTTGGACCCAAAGAAGTGTCCTATTTCATAGTTAGAGAAATTAGCATAGCTTCCAATCATAAAAATGCACTCTCAGAGGGTTTATTGTTTTTAACTTTCTTCTGCCTAGGTTCATGAATGGTCCAACTCAATCTGAACTCTCAGCTTCAATTTTTATGAATTCTATAAAAAGAATGAGTTACTTCCCTTTAAAAAGTCTTTAATATCTTCTTCCATGTGTAAAACGATGACTCTTATTGCAAATTCTGATAAGAGCTTGGAATTCTTATTTTGTAAGATCGAACTTCCTTTGTTGAGTGCCTTGTCTCTTTTAAACACTGTCTTTGCGAAGAAGAGAACTTGAACCCTAAAATTCAACTGTAAGAAAAGTTAGAATATGTCCTTTCTGTATCAACACACCCAGAAGTATCCTGGCCTTCTCTCCAACAGGAAAAAGGGACGATCCTGTGCCCTTTATATCAGTACGGACGGGATAAGAAACAAAACGCTTGGATATTTACTTGCTAATAATTCTGCCTTCAGAGGGCAAGAACACTGACCGCGGATTCGGAAGAAGCCTCTATTCAGTTGGTTTTCCGCTCAGCTCATGCAGTCAGGCCTGCTGCTTTCTGCTTCCCTCCACTCCTTACAGCGATCCCCGACTCCACCCACAGCTGGCTCTGGACACTGTCCTAACTGCTCTGCTCAGGACCATTCGGGGCTGCAGATTTGCATATTTGGCGTGATGGTGGTGGAGTTGCCAATGGTTTACCAAAAGAACACAATTTTCATGAACTCTCTGTGGTTTCAGTCTGTCAGCTTGTCTGCCATTTGTGTTTTAATGACACTCCCACTTTTAAAACTAAGGAGTATCTTCTTCCTTCTCAAACCTTCGAGCGGCGTTGTTGCCTTAAGCCACAGTATGAAGCACATGTTCCCTCAGTGTGCCTGAGGGACATGGAGGTCCTCGGCCTAAAGACCAGTAAGTACGGTGTCAAGGGCAAGTACATAAAACACGGGATTATAGAAGGCATGAAGGAGGACGCTGAGCCTGACCTTGTCCAGGATTGTAGTCAGCTGTCAGCCTGGCTATGGCACAGTGCTGGTCCCAGCTCCCCCAATGGCTCTGCACACGTGTGTGTCTGTACACCAGCAGGTGGGAATAAAGACCTGAAGTAGGAGACCATGTAAGCCTCACTGAGTAGGACACCTGCCTGGGGCTTGAGGGTGTGTCTGCTTCCTACTACAAGACAGCAAATGCAGCTGTTTGAATTCCTTCCACCTCTCCAAATGCCGTCTTCTTCCTGAAGTTTCCTTTACTGCTTCAGATATGGACACACTGTTCTAATTCAAATCTTTAGGACAAAATCAAAACAAGACAAAATCGAAGGGAGAGAGGGAACCAGATGGGAAATGATGGGATGAGAAAGTCCTTGTGTGCTGTCGTGGCTGCCCGAGTCAGGTGAGAAGCAGGATGCGGAGTTGTTGGTACACCATGGTCTCACAGCCTCAGAGTATCTTTCACAAGCTCATGTATTAATCACAAGGGAAGATGTTCCCTCCTGATGAGAGGTCTGACGACACTGGGTACAGCCATCCATCAACACCGCCGTCATGGGAGAAGCTGACATCATGGGACACCTGCTCTGATAAAAGGGGAAAGGCACGGCATCAAATATTTAGCATTTTGTGTTTAACCTGGATCTAACAATGAGGAGGTAGAGTATTTACCATGAGTCTAACCATGGGAGATACAAACAGACTCTGAGAGCAGGTTCTGAGACATTTTAAGAGACCATTGGCTGGGCCTTTTTACAAAGTAAGTTACAACACAAACACAAACCAACCAGCAAAAACCCTGGGCGCTCTAAGGTCAAAAGAAACCGAAGAGGCCCACTGACCAAAGGCAGTGCATGGTCCTTGTTAGGTTCTCGGGTAGTTGAGATATTTGGATGGACATTACGTATTGTATAGTATTTTTATTATCCTTATTAGAGTCTATAATAATAACATTCAAACTACATTGGAGAGTATCCTTTTTCTTAGGACAAGCATGTGGGATGAAGTATGCTTCAGCTTATTTTCAAAAGATTTAGTGAGAGAGACAGAGAAGGAGAGAAAAATGGGGTAGGGAAGGAGAGACTGGGAAAGAAGTGTGGGAGAATGCCAGGAAATGGCTTGAGGAGAGCGTTCATAGGTGTTCACGGACATCTTGACTTTATGAATGGCTGACATTATTCAGTCATTTTCCAGGAGATAACCCACAGAGGAACCCACTTGAGTCAGCTGCAACTCCTGCTTGGTGACTCTGAGCTTGTCCTGCAGGTATGGCTCTTTTCGTGGGACACTGGTACTTCTGGGAGGAGGTCCTGCCGCCTGTGTTCGGTGACTGTCCCCAGAGGCTGGTGGGTGGTGCTGTGTCTACCATACACATATCTGGGTGCTGAGCAAGTATTAGCACCTTGGATGCTGAATGATGAGAGTGAGCCTTCGTCCTTCCAGGGGCAAGACAGTATGTCACTCCCAGGGCTCAGCATCTTGTGGGTCATAGTAGTTTTCCCATGAAAGGGTTCCTGTCCAGGAGGTTTGGTCCTTCCCACCACAATCGCCTTGCTCCCACAATAAGGTTGAGAGGTGGGTCCTGGGAAACCAGTTAGGACACTGGAAGCCCTGGCCACAGAAGGAATCAGCGCCTGTCCCATGGGCATGGGCTAGGTTTTGTAGGACGTGATTGGCTACTTAGAGCACTTGCTATATGGCAAGTTTAGCCTTCCCTGCTGGCTCGGTCACTTCATGTTTTGCCATGTGACCTCTCCATCGTCCTCGCTCTCCCTCTGCGCGACACAGTCTGCTGCCCTCAGTGGGAGTCAGTGCAGGCTTGTGCTCTTGGAACCTCTGGATCTATGTTCCCCAGGTCTCTCTGGTTATAGCCCTGCAACCCAGACTAAGACGGGAGTCCTTCCAGCCTGTGAGGGCCAAAGGCTAGAACGCCAGATGTCTTGGCTTTGATGGCCTGGCCTCCATGTTCCTGAGACTGTGGGGAGTTTCCCTTGGGTGTTTTATGTGAAGGCCCAGTCAGTGGAGCGTGCTGCTATCTCTGGCTGTCATAACCTGGGAGGTGTGGTGCCCAGAGCTTCAGGGGAGGCAGTGGCATGCAGTTCCTGCTCTCAGTTTCATCACCTAGGAGATAGGTGATGACAGGGAGGGCTTAGAGGCTTCACATCTGATTTGGGGGGCTTTCACCACCTTTGCTGAGTGTGTCACAGTCTGTTCATTTCTGATACCGTTCTGGAGGGTTAGTGAGGGGTGAAGATTTTCACCTGCAGGTCCTGGTGATTGGGGAAAGAGCAGAGTAGGGTGGGAAGAAGAGAGGCTGTGATTTTGTCCAACTGGAACCTTCTTTTCTCATAGCAGGGGTGAGCTATGAGATCTGGGTCTCTGAGAGGAAGCAGGCCCACATGGAATTCCTTAACCCACCTGTGCTCCTCCTAGGTGCTGTCTCAAAGGCCCAAAGACACTGCACTTGCACCGGCTTTGGGAGTGTCTGTGCCTCTCTTAGGAGGGTTGGGTTTTAAGATGTATGTTATTTATTTGAAAAGCAGAGTTAGAGAGGGTAAGAGAGAGAGAGAGAGAGAGAGAAATCTTCCACTCACTAGTTTACTTTCCACATGGCTGCAATGACCAGAACTGGGCCAGGCTGGAGCCAAGAGCTTCTTCTGGGTCTCGGGGACCCAAAGGCTTGTGTCACCTTCTGCCTCTTTTCCAGGGGCTTTATCTGGGATCTGGAGTGGAATTGGAGCATCTAGGACTCGAACCTGCACCTGTAAGGGGTGCTAGTGATGCAGGCAGCAGCTTGCTTGGCTTCACCACAATGGCAGCTCCCATAATATCTTTCTGATATTATGGCCTTTGGCTCGGGCTGAAGGCCAGCGGATATTCCCGCTGCCACAGAGGTCCCTGGGCACAGCAGTAGACTCTGCTCCCAGGGGTAAGTGTGGGAGCTGACCCGCCACTTGCCCTGTAGTGCTGTTCCCAGCCAGAGGTACAGCTGACCACCTTCCCAGCTCAGCAGGCAAGTGGACCCGCTCTGGCCAGGTGAGCACTGCTTCTTGGAGACAACACAGATACAAGTGTGACACAGCCTTCACATTGGCCTTGGAAAAGCAGCAAGCAAGCCCTGGCATCTTAGTACCCAGGAGCTCTGGCGTCTTCCCAGCTTGGCTTCCATTACAGATGCACCCTTGCTGGCTGTCAACGGCCTGCTCTCTGCCTTGCAGCTCGGAGCATGAGGCTCTCATGAAATTATTTTACCTCCACACCTTCCCCAAGACTGAAGCAGAGGCGCAGCCAAGTCACATAACCGCAGCATAGGAAGGAGCTGAATTAGTAACCCCACAGCCCACACTAAATCCCGGGTACCACTCTTTATTGTTCCTTCCCATTTTTGACTTTTGAGTCTACTGTGGGTCCTGCAGGGATCCTTCCTTTTTTCCCTCCCTCCTTGCCTGGAGCAGTGGCGGAAGGGCAGCTCAGTGTCATCCACAAGGCACACCGCTATCTGTCCCATCCTGGACCCCCTGGCTGCTCATGACTGGCTTCCTTCAGTATTTTAGCTTTATTCTAGCTGTTTCAACAGGAAGTGCGTTTGCATCGTTCAACATTCCTACCTTATCCGAGTGTCCATAGAGATGACTCAGGACCATTTCTGATGTTTTCTGCTCCTCTTCCTCAGTGCCTAATGCCCACCCTCTTCTGCACAGGAAGCTGTTGGTGTGGTGCACCATGCATCTCCCAGTTTCTGTGTGTTGTTTAGCGCAGGGAGAAACCAGCAGGGGATGAGGCAGAACCTGGGGAGGAGAGAGCCCCGGGGTGCTAGAACTCCCCTCAACTCTGTCACTGCCCCTCCACAGGTAGAAGCAGCTGTGTTCCTCAAGTCTGGCTGTGGGTCCTCCCCTGCCCCTGGACTGAGGCAGGGGTGAGGCTGGGAGGAGTCAGCTTCTGCAAGTGGTGAGCTGGTGCTGAATTTCAGTGTTCTCTCCTGTCCACAACTGGGCGCATAATCTCTCCTCTCTCTCCCTCCTTTTCTTTTCCTCTCTTCCCGCCCTCTCTCCTTTCTTTGTGCCAGCAGCACGGTGCTCCAAGTTATGGATTGGCCATAGTTTGCTTACTAAGATTTCTGATGATGGTCACGTTCCTTTCCGCCAAAGGAAACAAAAGTCTCACTGGGAATTCTCCTACTGGCTGGTTTTGTGTTGGCTGCTTGGAAACTAGAGAGAGGCTTCCTTAGCTCATAGCTTTGGGGGCTCTTAACTCAAAAGGCTCTGGCTTTGGTGAGGGGTCCAGGGGAGACAGTGGATGGAGAGGCAGGTGCAGAAAAAGGACCACAGAGTGAGGGAGGAAGCAGAGAAAATGACGGGGGTGCACATTCAGACTTTTACCACAGTCCTCTTGGAGTGGCTGTTGTGTCTGAAATGTCTGCAGTGCGCGACGGGGTGCCTGGGTTTAATTTCTGCCTCGGGTTCCTGATTCCAGCTCTCAGTAGGTACACATTCTGGGCCTGGGTGTAGAGCATGTGGAGTTGTGATGGCTCAAGTGGTTGGGTTCAGGCCATGGGATAGGCCTATTGAGGTTGGGTTCTGGACATGGGACAGGTCAATCTAGGTTGATCGAGTTCCAGACTCCAGAGTTTGTCCCCTTCCTGGACTCCTCCATGCCCTGAAATTGTGGCCATTTGGGGAGCGAATCACCAAATGAGGGTGCTATGTCTCTATCTCTCTGTCTCATGTGAGTTTCAAGAGAAACAGCTGAAGCTTATAGCATAAGGCCTGTCATGAAGTGATGTTCTAGAATGTGATGCTGCTGCCTATTTGCTTGTTTTCGGGACAGTGTCTTTTCCGTTTCTCGCCCAGAAAGTGCTTCCATGCTGTGTTCACAGGAGGACACGGATCAGGGGTGGAAGACACATGATCAAACAAGCTGAGGATGAGCCCAACATCCGATGAGGTCAGCGCTTGCTGTCCTGGTCTGCTGAACTCTGGGAGCATGGGGCTCAGCCAACAGGTTTTGTGGGATACAGTGGGGGGAGGTAACCCAGAAGGAGCCCCACCTGGCAGAGATGAGGAGGCTGTGGTGAGATAATGGTGATTCTACTCTGACAGGGTCTCTATGTCCACAGAGGCCCTGGCCTTTCTCTGGGTGCCTTTTCTCTCCTTTAGGGAAAGGCCACTTTGAGGACACTGAGTTGTCTTTTGTCCTTGCAAAAACTTTCCCCTGGGCCTTGTGAGGTTTGTGCCCCGGGGAGCCCTTTCGGCGCTGGGACCCTGTAGGCCAGTGGATGAGCTGACACTGTTACAAAAACAGGATTCTTCTTCTTATTATTATTTTTAATAATTACGTTTGGCTCCCTTGGAGCCATGTTTTAATTTATTCATGGGCTGATGACCTCACAGCATGTGGCTCATCTGGCAAAGCTATCTTAAAGCAGTATTTAATCGGAGGCACTTACAGCCCTTTGATCCTGCTCTACTTTCCGTTTGTGGGGGCTGAATAATTCAAGTGAGGGTTGCCAGTCCAATTTTCCTTGTGAGGGGAAGAAGGAAAAGAAATGACGGTTTTGGAAGACAGTGGCAGACTGTCTCTGAACCATCATCTAGAAATCAGCCCACAAGAGCAGCAGAAAAACCATAGGACTACCTAAGGTGTCAGTTACAGGGAAACTGGGTGTGGCTTGCTGCCATGCTAAATGCCTTACTGAGTCCAGATGTTAGCAATGGGGAGTTGAGCGTGGGCTATGTGGGAATCCTTTGTACTGTTTTATAATCTTTGGTGCTATGAAATTTAAACTACTGTAAAATGAAAACATTATTATAAATAAAGCCATCACCCTCCACTGTGAGGCAGTGCCATTGTGAGTATATAAGGTCATGATGAGAAGAGTCTCCCCTTTTATTTCCATTCCTGGGCAAGTTTTTTCTAGAAACATGCTTTTCGTGGTGCATGGTGGGGAATTTTACTCTAGTTTTATTTTTAATCGATAGAACATTTGCATCTATTGATGGGGTATGATATGACAGCACAATAAATACAAGGTTTATTGATCAAAAATGGGTACTTAGCATTCCATCAACTCGACTTATATCGTTTTGTGATTTAGAGATCTCTTGACTCTACTAGCTATTTTTGAAACATATCATATCTATTCATCATACTCTATGCTGTATATAATAAACTACAGTAGACTGTTGTTACCTAATGTCTTCAATCTATCTGTGCTTCTGTACCCATTTTCCAGCCTCCACCTTCCTTTGCCCGCTCTCAGCCTCCCGAATCCAGTGTTCTGTACTCAGCATCTGTGAATCCACATTTTGCATCCACGGATGAGTGTGCCATTTATCGTTTTGTACCTGGCTTATCAACTTAGCACAGCATTTGCAGTACCACCTGTGTTATTACAATAGCAAAACGCCCTTCTTCCCAAACGTTGGTAAAATACATCATGACCAGGACTGGGTTGCAATAGCAGGGGCCACTACAATGAGAAAGCCAGTGGTCAGCTGGGAGCACACGCCAGAAGGGGTCTTGTCAGGGCCCACTCTTTCTTCTTTATTCAGCAAGAGCTCTTCCTTTCTGTTATTGAAGCCCAGAGTCCTGGCAAACGGCAAATGGAGCAGCCACAGACTAATGCCTATGGATGCCTTTCCCCCTTATCATTAATAGGTAACAGCCAGGACAAGGTGCTCAGGAGAACTCTGGTGCCCACCCCGGCAGTTCACACGCTCTGGGTGTTGCTGACCTATGAGTGTTTAGAACTGGAGGTGGTAATAAGCATAGAGCACGGCATCTATCCCACTAGCAGGAGCAAGCTGGGCCACCAGGCTCTGTGGGTCCAAGGAGGAGGCACCTTCTTTGCACTTGAACTAGTGACAACCAGCCACCTCTTTCTGCGCCTTCACAGAGGGTATGCAATGAAGATATCCCCAAAGAATACTTCCTTCCCACATGGCTTGTATCTTCCTTAAAGGAGAGTGCTGCAACCTATCCGTGGCTGGGAGAATGGAAATACCGCAATCTAAGGTAAAAGTTACTCTTTAAAGTTTCCACAGCACAAGTTGAATTTGCATCCATGCAGGGTTCCTCCTGACCACTCCCTGAGCTCTTGCTACTTGCATGGTAGTATGTGAAAGTCCCAGTTATTTTGACCCATGTGGCACTGAAGGTACCTAAATGTTTGACCTACAGAAACAGACATATCTTATATTTCAGTCTAACACCTGATTTTTCCTGTCAGCCTAACCAACAATGGTAGAGAGGGACTCTGCCAAGAACCAAGACATTTATTCGGGAATAGCCAAGCATTGTGACGGGAACATCATGGTGGGAGCACATGTGAGGTGAGATCACAGGATGAGACGGGAAGACTGAGGGACCAGACCTGCTCTTGCAGAGCAGCCCGTGCTCGAGGTTCCGGAACATTCAGAGGGCAGTAGCCCCAAGTGATGTAACCACCCTCCACTAGGTGCTGCCCCTTAAAGATGTCACCACCGCTCATCATTGCTAGGCTGCCAGAACAAGAGTCTTTGGGGCCAATCCACCTGCAGCATTAGCACCTGTCCTGTGCTTCCACAGGTAGCCTGCTTCCCTGTAATACCACCTTCCTGGTGTGTGCCAACTGTAAATGCTTGCTACTGTCTGAACCTGGAAAGCCCTTCTGCCTCTGCTCACGGGTGGCAGCAACGTGGACCCTCCTTCAGAAGACGGTACTACTCAGTGCCACTGCTGACTCTACAGAGATGAACCTGTTAGAGCAGGGATATTTACCTTTCTTTGTTCCATGTGAATTTTTCCATAATTAAAAAGGCAAATTACCTGTGAAAATGAAAGCTATTATTAATTTAAATGACTTCAACATGGAAATTTCATGATTTCCAAGCTTAGTTTTTTTTTTTTTTTTTTTTTTTTGGTGATCCTTCTTTAAAATGAATCTTGTAATTTGTCCTGCAATGTAGCCAGAGTTCATCTAGTTATTGTGCAGCTGATTTTCACTTCATGAAAATGCCAGATAATTATACGGCAGCCGGAAACAAGAGCATGGATGTTTTCTGTTACACACGGGTGTTTTGCAGCTTGTTTGTTTTGTGGATGGTAGAAGCAGCTACTTTCCTTATAGTCAGACCAGCATTGTGTCAGCAGTCCAGCTTAATTATCCTCAAGGTGTCATCTTGGTGAAAGCCACTGAACTCCTGAGAAATGAATTCAGTGCCAATGAAGAGAATTATACGGGGGAAAGAATCCATCCTCCAACGCTGAGTGGCATCGTGACAGCAGCACTCATCCGTGCTGCTCTCCTTTGATCATGATGAGCATTCGAACCCATCATTATGAAAAAATAATACACTTAAGTTATTAGAAGAAAAATCTGTGTCTATTACATAATGACAACCAGGTTCTTAACTCATCAGACACAAAAATTCTCAGAGATATGAGTAATTTCTCTAGCTTTTTCTTCCTTCCTTTCTTTTTTCTTCCTTTTTTCCTCCCTCCCTCCTTCCCTACCTCGCTCCTCCCTCTTTTTCTCTTTCTCTTTCTTTTCCTTCCTTCCTTCCTTCCTTTCTTCTTCCCCCTTTCTTTTTCTTTTTTCCTTTTGATGAGTTAGTGGAGAAGACAGACTAGTTCCTTCAGTTTCCAGCTCTCTCACAACTAACTGCAGTGGAACATATGGCTGCTACTTGCCTCTTCCAACAAATGCCACTCCTTGGTACCTCATTGCTCCAAAGCATCTCACTCCTCTGGAAGCTTCAGGCAGCAGCCCCTTCAGCTGGGAGTAAGGTGGACACACCTTGGCCCTGCTGTGAGGAAAGAGGGCAATGCAGCCAGGCAGTAGTAGTTTCTTTGTTTCCCATGCTTCTGGCTTCAGACCGAGAGATCTTTTCTTGTCTGCTTGGGAATGTCCCTGTTTCTCCTGACTTCCTGGCTGGGTGGCACCAGAACTCTCCTAGCACAATAAGAGAGCCACATCAGGCACTCACTTGGAAAGATGCAATGGCCAGCCAGGGGCCACACTCATCCCTGGCAGATGGCCCTGAGCCGGCTTTCAAGCAGTCAGGGTTGGTGCCTGTGGAAAACCTGCTGGTTAGCCTGCATGTTGAGTCCACCTTCTTCCTGTATGAATTCTCCATACCTAATGGGCCCATCTAGAATCTTCCCTACCCCACCTTGTAAGGCAATGAGTTCTCCTGTCTTAGAGAGTCTGAGTTGGCAGCTTCCACCTAACTCTTCTTCTTTGGAGCACGATTAATTTCCTCATCACTTGAGGCCATTCCCATGACTCATCTCTGGCCTTCTTTCCTCTCCTGCTCTCAATGACTCTTGTAGTGACCAGATGAGGACTCTCACCCTGGCCTTCCCCTTTCTATGTCTTGTTCCCACTCCTGTCAGCCTTCTATTGTCCAATGCAAATTTTACGTAGAATAAAAGTCACTGGCCTTTCACCAAACTTACCTCTATCTCGAGTGCTGGACCTCTTTCTCTATCCCAGATTGGAGTTTCATATGTTTCTGGCCCACTTGTACAACAGTGCCAATTCTGCATGATCTGCATGGTCCATCAGGACTAGTGGGTGCATGCACCTTGAAAAATTCCATGTGTTGCTATTTTGGGGACATTTGTTAGTGGGCTAGTTGGAGCCCACTCTCGCTTTACTTGGTAGGGATGGTGCTGTGGGTTACATTCTGGCCTTTAGAATCCTCAGGCCAGTAGAAGACCACCACATGACGTGTGGTTACCCAAAATATTTGTAGGCAATATTCACAGCACTTGGTTAGAAATACCATTCTTTGGAAGAGGAGTGATGACTTTTTATGGTTAATTTCTCAACATGATGAAAATAGTTTCACCTTTTGGGATCCAAATATATGATGACAGTTAGGCATGTTAAAGCTTCATGCTCCACACTTGGGCTGTAGTTGAAATATCTCGTTTATGAGGCTAATAAATCTGTTGGTGTTCTGATAAGAACACTGCCTCAAGTTTGCACTGTGATTCCTCACCTTTTGGCTCTGAATTAGGGTATTAAAATTTTCTAACGACTTTTCATCCCCAGAATTTAATTGACTGAGAATCTCATTACGATGAAGTTTTTGGAATTATTTAAAGGGAGCATTCATACTGAATAGAATGAACTTGCCATCTTTTAAGCTCATATTGTAGAATCTTGAAATAACCACCATGGTAAGGATGGTTTCTGGGCATCAGTGTAGATATCATTTTGCTTTTATTTGAAAAGAGTCTAGTCCCACAGTCATTACTGACACATGCTTTATACCTGGTGTGTGATAGTTCTTTAGTTTTTCCTTTGGATTCATTTCATTTCCTTGAAATTTGGGTACAGAAGGGGGTGCCCTGGAAGTATGTTGTAGTTGTTTGTGTCTGCTCATTGTCTCCACCCTCCATCACACACACCACACACACACACCCCAGATGATACAGGGAAGGGACTCTATCTCTATTATTAAGTATGAAAGAACCATAGCTTCCCCAATATTAACATATGTAAGAAGAAAAAGATGATGATGAGACTTTTAAGTGTTTTTCCAGAGGAATACAGTTTGATTATCTGAATTGTGGGAGCTGGAGCTAAATTGTGCTGGACCACCTGTGACACTGTTGTTTCCACTGTCAGACCACGAGTGTTTCATGGAAATGTGGTCTGAGATATGACACTGATTTCTTCTCCCGTGACCCACATATCTTCCTCTTAGGTGATTTTGTGCCTGCAGGCTGACCCTACCTATAAATCAATCCCATGACCTCCTCTATAGGATGTTTCTCTTAATATCAATGAGCCCACTCTCGATTGTCTGTTCTGTGCAGGTCAAGTCCAAGTATTTTTGCTGATATAGATCATCTCTAAAACAAGCCTTTCTAGGGACAGGCATTGGATGCAGTGCTCAAAATGCTTGCATCCCATGTTATAGTACCAGGGTTCAAGTCCCGGTCCTGTTTTCAGTTTGAGTTTTCTGCTAATGTGCACCCTGGCTTACATAGTTGGGTTTCTGAAAGCCAGATGGGGAGACCTGGATTGATATCTGGGTTCCTAGCTTCAGTCTGCTCAAACCCAGGCTGATGATGGCATTTGAGTAGTCGATCAGTGTCTTCCTGACTTTCAAATAAGTAAGAGTACTTTAAAGCAAATCTCTTTAATATGGTATAACTAGACAGGTAAAGTTTAGGCAAACCAGAATTTCTCTTCTGTACCCCTAGAATGGAATATTTGATATATCTGGGACAAAGGTACATGGCAAAACCCCACCCTGGTTGTACATCTAATTAGGGTACCATCTCCTTCCTTATAAAAAGTGATGGAAGACAGGAGAGAGCTGCACTTTCCCACAAGCCCCATTTGGAGGCTCTGTTCTGGTCTCCTGTCTCTCCCGGATGTCCGCCAGTGTGGGACAGACCTTTGCCACTCTTGGACAGACCTCTCCAGCTCTCACCTGGTGGTACAGTTTTCAGATTTGCTATTTCTCTCTTGTTTATGATCGACTCGTTGGCCCACTCCTGTTGAGCGTGTCTCCGTGTGAGGTTCCCACGCTTGCTTGTGAATGTGTGTTTATTCCCTCACAGTTAAAGAAACGTTGCTCTTATTTGCCAACAATACTAGTCTCTGCTTAGTGTTTTTACCTCTGTGGGAGGCAAGACCCTGGAGTGGAAAGCAGTCTGTTCATTTTCTGCATCATTCTTAGGCAGTAACTGGAACTTTGGGCAAATTACTGGCTTCCCTGAGCCACAGTGCTCTTTACTTTTTCTGTGAAAATGAGGTTAAAAAATGACCTAACTCATTAGGTTTTGTGAGCTCGATACACAATAAACCAAGAGCTATACCTGCAAGCTCAGCAGGTGGCAGGAGCCATACCAGATTTCTCTTAGAACTTAAAGTGAAGGTTAATGTTGAAGCATGCAGTTGCTGATTGGTTGAGCAAAAGAGTGACAGAGAACTCTAAGGTTCCAGAGAGAGAGCGAGAGAGAGAGAGAGCGCAGTTTCAGGAAGCAGCTTCCATGGCTTGGACTAGGGTGACAAGCAGGAAAATGGGAAATATTATAGAATGAAAGCAGATGAGAAAGAATTCAAGGAGCTGAACTTCCGAGTGTGGAGATGAGCTGGAGCTCCCTGTTGCAGGTGTCTCTAGGGGGAGTATGGTGAGGCTCGTTGTGTAAATGTGTGACAGAAACATACACATACTAGGTTCAGCGGGGGAAGAAACTGCACTGCGATCATGAACAATGCTACAGCTAACAGCCACAAAAAATCGGAAGATGACAGGAGGTAGCAAAAAACAAACAGGAAAGTATAAGAACACACCAGGAAGAAACAGGGAGAAGATGAAAGGAATTTGCCTCCCCTTGCTCCCCAAAACTTGCAGAATCCATACTGAATCCCCTCATAGCAGGACCTTGAGAGAGTGCCTGAGCAAACAGATAGAATTTCAAATCCAAGTTCACAGAGATATGGGAGTTCTACTAAGCCTGTTGTCTCTTCCATATGTTTATTTTAAGCTAATGAATTCTATTTTTTGTCTTATTGTGTTTAGATGTTCAACCTCACGAGTTTCATATTTTTTCCCTGCTTGATTTCATTATGCTGCTTTAGCTAGGGATAGGGAAACATTTTTTTTTTTTTTTGCCAAGGGCCATTTGGAGATTTATAATAACATTTAGGGATCACACAAAATTATCAACTTAAAAATTGATCTGCGGTAGGTTTATTGAATTTCAGTCCCACCTGTGGTGTCCTTGAAAGTGCCAGACAAATGATTTCACATGTCCTAAACACCTGCAAGTCAGATGTTCCCCACCCCTGCAAGGATTTTGGGTTATTTTCCTCACAGGCATTTAAGTAATCCATGGAGCCAAATAATCATGTTAAGGTTTTTCTGTTAAATTTTGTGTTGGAAGGTCAAGAACAGCTCTTATTCTGGAGCTAACTGAACTGTATTGTGAAGGCATGTGGCTTCCCCACCCAGTGCCTGAGTATGAAGAGGTTGATGCACTTTAGGGCAAGGGAATAGCAGTGGTTTCCAATTGGATCGGAACTCTGCACAATATCCATAGGGCTTTCCCCTTAGCCTTGGAAGGCTTCCTTCACTTTGGTTTCTGGGAGTTTTCTTGCATGCATAATTATCCAGTTGAGGACTCAGCAGAATCTTCTGTGTATCTCAGCATCTTTTCCCTTAGTACCATTCAGTTTTGAAAATGTCTGTCCAGGCTCAGATCGATAGCGTAATGTTTAAAGTCCTCACCTTGCGCATGCTGGGATCCCTTATGGGCGCCGGCTCTAATCCTGGCAGCCCCGTTTCCCATCCAGCTCCCTGCTTGTGGCCTAGGAAAGCAGTTGAGGATGGCCCAAAGCCTTGGGACCCTGCACCTGTGTGGGAGACCCGTAAGAACTCCTGGCTCCTGGATTGGCTCAGCTCCAGTTGTTGAGGCCGCTTGGGGAGTGAATCAGTGGATGGAAGATCTTCTTCTCTGTCTCCCCTCCTCTCTGTATAACCGCCTTTCCAATAAAAATAAATAAATCTATATAAAAAAGAAAATGTCTGTCCCCCAGGTTCCCCAAGGTAAAGGTGTTATCTTCACTGTGTTTTTCTAGACATATGTGGAAGCCCTCTGTTAGACCTCTATTGAGATGATGTGGCTCAGTGGGTATCATTTCTTCCAGGTTAGAGGGGATCTGATGCTTTCAGTTTGCAATCAAGAACTGACTCCCTGGGGGCTGGATTCATATCAAACTTCACACCTTCTGACCCTCCATCCCCTTATGGTGAGGGAAAGGAGATTGGTGTCAGATCATGACTCCACATCATGTGCCTGGGGCTATGCTGCTCTCCTCTAATGGAGATTCAACATCTGAAGCAGTGGAAGCAATTGGCGCTGCTGTTCAGCTGAGTTTGAATTATTCTATGGGCATCCCCCTCCAGCATCCTGGTGCCTGCCGTTCACTGGAATGGGAGTATTATTTGCTTATTTCAGTTGAAGTGGGGGTAGTTTGAGAGCCTCTACTAGACCTTCCCTTCTCTGGCAGCTCTTACACCACAGGAGTTTGATCCTGTGTAGAAGTTCTGCCCACTGCCTAGCATGTCTATTTCCACTAGGCCTTCTACGTTTGTTCAGTCTTTGCCAAAGTCATTTTCATGGTTAGCCCCAACGTAAAAGGGAAGTTGATGTTCTGAATCCTTAGTTCCCACTTGGACTCTGTAGTTAAGACTGGTCCAAATGTTCTCTGTTCTTCGTGTCTGATCGCTCAAGTAGATGACAATGAGTCCCTTTGAGGAATAACTGGGAAAATGAGTGCTGCCTGCAGTGTCCTTGAGCTTGGTTGGCCTTTTCTCCTAGGTATCTGCACTCTTGTTCCGTTAGTTGCTGGTTGCAATCTAGACACTGGGCAAGGGGTTGGTCTTCACATTTTCTTGGGATGGCTAGTTTCTCCTGTTGATTTACATAGATGTTTTAAATAGATGTATTTCTTTGGGTCATATTTTTCAACCTTGGCCCTATTACCATTTTGTACCAGATAGTTTTTGTTGTGGGGTATAGTCTTGGATATAGTAGGATATTTACCAATATCTTGGTCTCTATGCATCACATGGCAATAAGACACCCAATCTTTCTAAGTTGCGACAACTGAAAATGTCTCCAGGCATTGCCAGGACTTCTGGGAGTAGATGTAGTAACCAGAGTGTTTCATCTCTGAAACCGGTGGTATATATTGAGTGTTACTCTTGTTGGCTGCTTGTCTATCTTGCCTCTCTGGACCCTGTCTTTATTTTTTTTTAAGATTTATTAACATAGGGCTACACAAGTCAAGCCTGCTGGCAGTCCTCAGACCTTTCCTTCCATTGTAATTACTGCACCTGATTTGCTCTTGATGGGTGGATGTTGCCACCTGGCTTGTGCTGTTTCTGATTCCTGCCATCCTTTGTAGCTCTTGGGTCTGGCTCTGCAATGGAGTCTCCTACCGCCACTCCTGGGCTCTGGATGACGGGCATCATCCAGTTACTTAGGAGTGCTGGCGCCCCTTCCTCGGCAGCTTCCCTACTGCTGTGCTTTCCCTTGACTTGCGTGGTGCATTAGCCTGTTTTGTGCCCCCTCCCCCCCATGAAATTACTGAGGCAGCATATTATATAGGAGAGAGATTAACTTAGCTCGTGGTTTTGGAGGTTTGAATTCCAAGGTCAGACAGGTCCCATTGACTTAGCCTCTGGTGAGGCTCTGGTGGAAGTCATTACAATAAAAGGAGACCACATCATGAAACGGGAAACCTGAAGAATCTGGGGTCCTGCAGCTCCTTCCAAGGGTATGACTTCCAACTGATGGAAGAATTTCCCAGCAGGCCTGATGTCTTAAAGCTTCTGCCTCCCAACATTGAGACCGAGTCCCAGTGCATGAACTCCCAGAGGACAAACTCTGTATATCCTTGATTTTCTCATCAACAGTCCCTGATTTTATTGTCCGCATACCTGACCTGTGCGCATGTGTGTCTAGGGATGTCTGACAGATGGTTCCAATGTGATGTGTTGCTTCTGCAGGTGTACCGCCCCACTTCACCACTACACCTTACTGCATTCAGAAGCCTCCACCTTACGCCTGCAGCCCTTGGAGTGTCTACACAGCCATAGGGTTGGCAGATGCCCCAGCTCCAAACCCCAGCCTGAGGTCTGCCATCCCCTACTGCTCTGGGTATGACTGTGCCAGGTATGGATTGGGATGCAGGGCCTTATGGGGGAATGCCTTCTATCCACACTCACATGGGAGTGAAAGGAGGCAGAATGGCACAATGGGAGGATTTAGGCTGAGCACATGCCTCAGCTGGTCCCACAGACAGTTGGAGAGCTGGGATGAACAACCAGCAGTTACTCTCACTAGAGCAAGGAAGTTAGACCTTTGTGGGACTGACTGCCCTGCTGTGTGGCATGGTTGTTTTGGGCAAGGTAGCTCAACTAGGCAGAGAGTAATCACTGAGCGACTGTAGTGAGAGTTCTGTTTATCACCCACACCCAGCAGCAGAGAGTGAGTGCTTCAGATCTGAGAGGTGTGTTTGGGTGATGCAATTACATGTCCACAACAGGAGCCAGCCTAAGCTACAGGTCATGTGTCCTGGCCAGCTCAGGTTGGAGGCACACAGGTGTTTTGTCATAGTTTTGGCGGCTGGAGGCTGGAGACCAAGGTATGGGCAGAGCTGGCTACTTCAGAAATCTCTTCTATGGCTTATACAAAGTGTCTCCTCCCTTTCTCCTCCAAGGTCATCCCTCGGTGTGTATTCACGTCCTCATCTCCTCTTTTTTAAAAAGGAACAGGCAGGGCCCATTGGGGTGGTGTAGGAGGCTAAGCCTT
Organism: Ochotona princeps; assembly: GCF_030435755.1. Classification (NCBI taxonomy): domain Eukaryota; kingdom Metazoa; phylum Chordata; class Mammalia; order Lagomorpha; family Ochotonidae; genus Ochotona; species Ochotona princeps. Next base: position 28,631,149 of record NC_080834.1, on the reverse strand, counting down.
TAATTGTGGGGCAGGCATCCCATGTGGATGCTGGTTTGTGTCCTGGATGCTCCACTTCCCATCTTGCTCCCTGCTGTGGCCCGGGAAAGCAGAAGGGGATGCCCCAAAGCCTTGAGACCCCGCACCCACATGGGAGACCCAGAAGAAACTTCTGGTTCCTGGCTTTGGACTGGTCCAGTGAGGGTGGCCATTTGGGGAGTGAATGGAAGATCTCTCTCTCCCTCTCTCTGACTCTCTCTGACTCTCTTTATCTCTATAACTCTGCCTTTTCAATGAAAAATTAATAAATCTTTACCAAAAAAAAGAAAGAAAAAATAAAAAAAGGTATGGGCAGGTGCATTGCAGGCTCTGCCCTTATGACCTCAATTGTCCTTAATGATACTTTAAGGGCCACATCTCTGAGCCCAATCAGACTGGGATTAGGGCTTCAAAATAAGAATTCTGGGTGAACACAATTTAGTACACAGTACCAGGCTGGCTCTGTGGGAAGAATCATTGATCTGTAATTTTAGGAATGATGGCTGGAGAGTGAATGGGGACAGTTCATCTGTGTCAAAAGCAGGGGCAGGAAAATAATGGCTCCACAAAGCCCAGTTCTGGGAGCTGCCAGGCTGCTGGGAGATGGGAGGAGTTCTCAGCAGCCCTCAAGGCAGCCAGCAGTGCCAGGCAGTGGCTCTCTGAATGCAAACACTCACTGACCTTTTCATTACGGAGCTGGGCTGCCAGAGTGACAGGAGTGCCCTGTGAGCAGAGCAGACTGCCCAGCAGAGAACAGGCCTGGGCAGTTAATTGGGCTGCAGATTAGAAAACAATCTTTTCATCCATAAACACGGAGTCATTTCAGCCTTAAGAATAACAGCAGCTTTGGGTAAGAGAAAGGCATGGAAATTGGAAGCGGGGCCCATGGTGGGTGGCTATAAGGAATTAGAAAAGATGAATTTACATGACCGAGCTGCCCAAGAGGAGGCAGACATGAAGAGACAGCCCAGAGATGCAGGAGGGAGAAAGTGTGTGTGGGAGCTCAAGGTGTAGGAAACTGGGAACGGGAAGGCTGACATGCACACTTCCATTATACAGATCAGCTGCTCACGGTGAGCAAAACATGTGTAAGAAGGTATGGTGAAAGCAGGTACCGAAGAGCTGCCCTCTTAGTACTTGCCACAACTTGGGAAAGCAACAAACTAACAATATTTTTATTTGTTCAATATTTATATTTATTCAATCATGTATGTTTAGATACATTTTGCCAGAGGGTTTTAAAAAATATTTTAGAATGGGTCCTATGAAATGGCTTAAAGGTTAAGTTCTCACCCTGCAAGAGCCAGGACCCCATATGGGTGCTGGGTTGTGTCCCAGCTGCTCCGCTTCTGATCCAGCTCCCTGCTTACAGCCCAAAACAAACAGCAAAGGATTTCCCAAAGCCTTGGGATCCTGCACCCGTGTTCCTGAATTTGGATCAACTCAGCACCAGCCATTTGGGGAGTGAACAAGCAGACGGAAAATCTTTTTCTCTATCTCTCCTTGGAAAATCTTTTTCTCTATCTTTTTCTCTATCTCCCCTTCTCTCCATAAATCTGATCTGCCCTTTTGAATCAGTAAATACTAAATTTTTGGAAAGCTGGATTAATATTTGACAAGATAATTTGGAAACATTCTTTCTCCCTGCATATAAAGAGCATACCTTCACATTGGCTCTGGGAACTGAATCTAAAAAAAGAGGTGCTTTTATATGCCCTACAGTACAATGCATGTTAATGTCTGCCAGAATGCTGATTTTCAGAAGGAGTTTTAGATGCTCACCTGGTACCGGGCATGAGGTATAAAAGAGTGAATGGGGCAGACGGCCCAGCCTGGTTCTCTCCCTGGCCAGTGACAGACACATTCCCATTTATTTATTTATTGTTACTGAAAAGGCAGATTTTACAGAGAAGAATAGAAAGAGAAAATATTTCCTCTACTGGTTTATTGCCCAAATGGCAGCAGAGGCCTGAGTTGAGCTGATTCAAAGCCAGGAGCCAGGATCTTCTTCTCTGTCTCCCACATGGTTCAGGGTCCCAAGGACTTAACCAAGCCACTAGCAGGGAGATGGATGGGAAGTGGAGCAGCCAGGACATGTACTGGTGCCCACATGGGATGCCAGTGCTAAGGGTGGTGGGCTGGCATCCTGTGCTGGCCCCTGCGGGTACAATCATGGCAGCTCAGTGATGTTCCCCTCCTCCTCTCATTATCTTTCTTCCTTCTCTCTTTTCCCCCTAACTTTTAAGATAACATATTTTAGAGTTACACTGCAGTAAAAGGCTTATTAACCTCACCAAATATGAACTTTAACAAGCAATAAGTAAAAATAGTGCAAATTACAGACAATGGCCATAAGCAGTAATCAAGCAGAAGGATGATCATTGTGGGCCCAGATACAGTAGCCTAGTGGCTAAAGTCCCTGCCTTCCATGCACCGCGATTTCATACGGGCGTTGGCTCATGCCCTGGCAGCCCCGCTTCCCATCCAGCTCCCTGCTTGTAGCCTAGGAGGGCAGTTGAGGATGACCCGAAGCCTGGGGACCCTGCACCTGTGTGGGAGACCTGGAAGAGGCTCTTAGCTCCTAGTTTTGGATTGGCAACAATTCTGGCCATTATAGCCACTTGGGGAGTGAATCAGTGGATGGAAGATCTTCTCTGTCTCGCCTCCTCTCTGTATATCTGACTTTGCAATAGAAAAGTCTTTAAAAAAAAGATCATTTCACCCATTTACAGCAATTTATAAAATAATTATGGATGTTCAGAACTGTGATATCATAATATTCTTAGTCATTGGCTTGACAAATGTATAGAACAAAGTTTTACAAAGCTATGTGTGTAGTGATACTGTTACAGACATTTCTTTTTTTTTTTTTAAATTTTTAGCTCCCATGTATAAGGGAGAACAGGCACTATTTGTCTTTCTGGGTCTGGCTTGTTTCACTATGAAATGGGCTCTTTAAAGGCTCCCACATCCTTACCTGATCCATGAATGACTCACTTGGAGCAAAACTGTGATGTAGAGCCCTGCATCCCCCAAAGGCAGCATCCCTAGAACAATCCCAAAGATTGCCTGGGCATCCACCTCTGCCCTGTCCCACAGGATCAGATTCCTGGGAGGCTGAACGTAATGCTTTCCTAGTGAGTAAGACACAAAGACCACCAGTGGCAGCCACGCAGGTCTGCCTTTGAGCTCTACAGGGACAAAATCCAACACATGAGCCTACAGCCCGAACACTCCTCCAGGTCCTTCAACATGCAGCCCCAGCTCCCTGCATATTAGCAGACATATTAGGCTGCCAAAGATAAGGTTTGGTTATATATCTGTTTTCAGTGGGGGGATGGGCTTCCCCCAGGTCACAGAGAAAATGACTCCTTTGGTCCAGAATTTGTCTTAAGTAGTTGGTTCATGCTCCACCTGCTGTGCAGAATACAGTGCTTGGCTGAGCTGAGTAGCCATGTGATGGGGCTGCAGCCTTTCTGATTGCAAATATGTATGCCCTTCACACCTCTGGGTTCTCTTTCCATTGAGCCAACTGATTTTGTATTAAAAATATTTTTAAAATCATGTCTGTCCTGAATAGTTAGACTTCCTTTTTTTAAAGCATTTGTTTCTTTAAAAGGTAGAGTATCAGAGAAAAAAGGAGCAACAAGGAGACCTTCCATCTGCTGATTTACTCCAAAATGGCCTCCATGACAGGAGCTGGGCCAGACCAAACACGGGAGCCTAGAGCACCGTGCAGGGCTCCCGCATGGGTGGTAGGCATCCAGGCACTCAGGCCATCCTTTGCTGCCTTCCCAGGTGCACTAACAAGGAGTTAGAAGGGAATCAGAGCTCCCACGTGGGATGCTGGCACTGTAGGTGGCAGCTTAGCTTACTGGCTCCCTGACTTTCTTTTTATTTCCCCCACAACACTGTATAATGGCTACTTACATAGCTTTAACAGGATCAGTATTGTAAGCAGCCTAGTGATGACTTAAGCTCTACAGGAGGATGTGCACAGGTTTTATGCAAGTAGGAATCCATTTTTCACGAGAGGGCTGAGCTTCCGCGGACTTTGGTATTCATGAAGGGAAGACTAGACACGATTGGCCGATTGGGTATGAAAGTAAACAAGGACCCAGCAGGTCCTCAAAGGAGACAGGAGCAGGGGAGTGGGAGGGAGACCAGAGGAGGAGGAAGCCTGGGAAATTCGGAATGAGATAGTGAATGAGGGATGTGTACACGCTTGTGCGTGTGTGTGAGTGATACAACTGCTTCAAACAGCACTTCTCTACTTTATATCAGAAAGAAGGGGAAAATCCAAGCAATCTGTTACTCTCCTGGTCCCTGTGGGTTCTGGATGGGAACCACAGGTGTGCACTCCTTGGTCTGGTGCAGAGTCTTGCTCTGGCTCATGACCTTGAGACAACAGTGGTCTGCAGACCCATCTGCAGGAAGGTGATGGAGCTGCGCCTGGCGCTCAAGCATCGCGCTGGGTGGGCTTGCAGCAATCACATGTGCAAAGGCGAGGGGTGCCTACTCAGCTCTGCCTGTGTCACCCAGCACCAACGTCCTGCGACAGCTTGGCTCTCTCTCTGTGCCCATACTTATTTTGCGTGCCCTAAAACAGGCATAACTCCATGCTCATGAACAGGAGACCTCCCGGGGAAACAAACAGTGTTAAATGCACACCAGATGGCAGACACAGGTGGGACCCCTGCCTAGTCTGCTCCTGGTGGCTTTCTGGAACCTCCCCCCACCCCCACAAGTGCTCATCACTGATCTTCCTTTGCTGGGGTCAGAAGTGTCAGCTCCTGGCCCAGGCATGGGGGGCTGCCTCTGAGTATCTTTCCTTAACTCTCAGGTGTCTGTCCTTCCCTATGTTCTCACACAGGCCTTCCCTCCTATGTGACAGTGTCACAGCATCCCTTATAAGGACACCCACCAGTTGGACTGGGTCAGCACTCACCCAAACGACTTCATTGTGACCCAGTTTCTTCTGCGAAGACTTTCTGCAAGCCCTCATACCATCCTATCCTCAGGTATCAGGGTTAGACCCCCAGCAGGTGAGTCTGGGGAGACACAATCCAATCCACAGCATCACTGGCCTCTTTTTCCAGGGTCTCTGTGACCCCCTGGTGTGTCCTTGATGGTCACCCAGTCTACTCGATGCAGCACTCCAGCACCCCAGCATCCCACCACCAGCTCAGGCAGCTGGCTACTGCTTCCCACACCCCAGGCTTCTGCAAAGTCATGTGAGACTTTATCTGACTGGGGAATTGGGTCTATGACAGGGCCAGGTCAGCAGAACAAGGCTGGTTCTTTCCAACATGCTGCTGAAACTCTCACCCCCTCCTGAAGCCAAAGGGGGGCTTGCTGCAACGCCCCAGTAAGACATGTCTCCCCTGGGTTCCTCCTGGTGCAGATAAGTGAGCTCCAACCTCTGGTCTATTGCACAGCTCAGATGACGCCACCTGGGGAAACCCCGAGGGGTCCCTGCCTGGAGCTTTCACTCTAAAGGGGGCATGCAGGGGAAAGGGGAGTGAGAGACCGAGCAAGATCTTCTCTCTGAGTTTACATGTGATTTGTTCAGTGTCTGCGGCTGCTCTTCCACCGACAATGGGGCTGATCTCGATAAATTCATTTTAGTTGAAAATATTCTAAGCCAATGCTGCTTACACCCAGCCTGGCACACCTGAGCAGTAAACCCATCTGCTGCAGGAGTGCAGAATTTGCTAACACGGGGCCTACTTCCTAATATGGTGTTGCATATCTGCCCCCCACCTTTTTTTTCAAAAGATTCACTCATGTATCTGCTAGAGTTAGAGAGAGGGGGAGAGAGAGAGAAAGCTTCCACACACTGGTTCACTTCCTTAGATGACAGCAATGACCATGGCAGGGCCATATTGACACCAAGAGTTTCTTTTAAAATTTATTTTTATTGGAAAGGCAGATCAGAATTATAGAGCGAAGGAGAGACAGAAAGATCTTGCATTCACTGGTTCGCTCCCCAAATGGCCGCAATGACCACAGCTGAGTTCATTTGAAGCCAGGAGCAAGGAGATTCTTGTGGGTCTCCCACGCAGGTGCAGGGTCCCAGGGCTTTGAGCCATTTTTTTGTACTGCCTTCCCAGGTCACAAGCAGGGAGATGGATGGGAAAAGGAGCAGCTGGGACACAAACTGGTGTCCATGTAGGATCCCAGTGTTTGCAAGGTGAGGATTTAGCTATTGAGCCGTTGCACTGCACCCAAGCCAAGAGTTTATTTGGTGTCTCTCATGTGGATGCCAGGGGCCCAAGTTCTTTTGCCATGTTGCAGTGCCTTTCCCAGGCCATTAGTGGGGGCTGGATTGGAAGTGGTGCCCATATGGGATGTGCGTGTCGCTTTACCAGCTACACAACAATACTAACTCCAGAATTGTACATCTCATGTAATTTATTGAATACCACAAGAAAGTGAAAAACAGTGGTCATGTGGGCACTGTATAGCTTCTGCTGAATTTGTGTGGGTTTTACACCATTTGTAAGGTTGAAAATTTTGCTTGTACTCACACAAATACACATATAAACCACACAGAGGTGTATTTGCATGCATTGTGCGTTACATACACGTAGAGATAACACTGGTTTCTTTCACCAGGTGCAGTGAGTTCCAATGAACGGGCCAAGCTTCCCACTGAGTGGGACTTGTCAGTCTTTGCAGCTCACCTGGCCTGTGGCCCTGAGCTGGCGAGCACGACTTCTTCAATCATCAGCTCACCTGGCCTGTGGCCCTGAGCTGGGGAGCACGACTTCTTCAATCATCAGCTCACCTGGCCTGTGGCCCTGAGCTAGGGAGCACGACTTCTTCAACCATGAGAGAGCAGTCTTTCCCCTGCGTGCTCCATTGGCCCAAGTCCACAAGGCATGTGGGTGAGAGACCTTGCCAGGCTCCTGGCCTTGGCTCCACAGTCACCTGGGCTTGCTTGTGCCCATCTTGGGACAAGAGGAAAAGGTGGCTGTAATGGTGCAGGTGGCAGCATGAGGCAAGCAGTCCAATGCCAGGACGCAGTGGCGGTGAACTGCCCAGACAAGAAGACTGATGGAGGCGGGGGAGTTGCACTGGCAAGGTGTCAGCCACACATGAACCTCCAGGACTGGCTGGGTAGTGGGGCGCAAGTGTTCGTGGAATTGGCAAGATGTCTCCCTGACATGGTTGAGGGCCTGCTGATGTCAGAGTCCCATAATTTTGGGACTGAGTTAAAAAGATTGCACCTCTTCCCAGGATGGCCGAACAGGCCAAAGGAAGGGCGACCATACGCAGAGCCCACAGCCTTGCTTGACTGTCCCTTCCCTAGGCTGTGAGCCTGCGCCGAGCACTGCCTCTGTCTGCTCTGTGCTGCCAGCTGGCGGCCCCTGAGCCTGGGTGATCATGTGCACACGATGGAGACCCAGAGCTTCTAGTTCTGGAGCCATGGCGGCTCAGGGCTGGGAGCCCACACTCGGTGACCCCTTCTTTGTAGATTTACCGTGCTTTGGAGAAAGGCATGAGAGACTGGGTGCAGGTGAGGGAGCTGAAATCACCCCCTTTTCAGGAACCCCCTCCTGGGATCACAGCTCCAGGCTGCTCTGTGGGGGCTGAGCCATCGCCCCTGGAAGGTCTCGCTTTCCTATGTGTTGAGCTATTGGGATGCATACACACCCTAGCAGCCTGCAGTAAGTACAGCCGGTGACGTGACCGAGCCTTGAGACTTCCACAAGCCCTGCCTCTGCCCACACCCTTCCAGTCAGGTGCAGGCAGGCTGCAGTGGGGTGATAAAAGGGCAGAAAGAGTAAATCCTAAAGGCCCAGTTTGGGAAATGCAGCTGCAAGGAAACCAAGAGGGACCCTGGCCTGCCAGTTCTGCGTCAGACAGTCACTTCCTCAGAAAAACGCAGCTCCTTGGGCTTGCATTTGCAACGGAAGCGGGGAGGGGGTCAACCCTGTGCCCCTCCAGGAAAGGAACAATGCCATTTGCCTGATGCTGTCTAAGTGAATTGAATGCTCTAGCAGGTTGAATCTGGAGCAGCGACCCGGCCCGCCGTTCCTCGCTGGTCCACTAGGTGGCCCTTGGCACTCTCGGATGTCTGCGGAGCGAGCAGACAGGTGAACGAATCTCATTGGCTCTCAGCGGGCGTGATGCCACCGGGCAGCTCTTTTTAAGAGAAAAACCCAGGAGCTGGTGCAACAGCGACCCCTGAGCAGTGCGGTCCGGTCCGAGCGAGCCCAGCAGAACCGAGCCGCAGGATCCCAGCTGCTGACTTGACAGTCGACATGAGTGAGGTGAGTGGGGCCTCCACGGGCAGAGCGAGAGGGGTCCCCTCGGGCTGCAGTGCCGGGTCAGTCTTGGAAATCCAGAAAGGGTTTCCCAGAGAGGCTGAGAATAAGTGTGTCTTGCGGCTCTTTTGCCGGCGAGGATGCTCTGGCGCTCTTGGCTGGAAGGACAAGTGCAGAGGCTGGTGAAGTCTGCAACTTGGTGAGTTAGCCTTGGGCAGAGAAAGGCCACGGTGGCTTGTGCGGGATTGGTGGCTTTGGAAAGAGCTCAGGAGAGAAAGCCAGTGGCGACCAGTTTTGCCAGGGCAGGTGCCTGTCGGAGTGTCGGTGGAGAGGCAGGGGCGGGCAGGTGACCTGCAGGACTCACTTCTGTAGTTGCTCGGGGCTGTGGAACACACACACACACACGCTGTATGGACCAGGAGAAGAACATGTATGTGGGTCTGTAGCCCGACGGCGGAGGAGGCACCTGCAAACAGGGCCGAGCTGGAGTTCTCAAGAGCGCCTTCTCCGAATATGTTTGGTTGGGGCAAGCTGACAGCTCATGGGTTAAAAAACAAAACAAAACTAAAACATAAACTCAGTCCTTTCACACAAGGTGGATTTGGCCATGTGCAACACGTCTCACTTTACTTCTTCATCGAGCCAAGTCCATTTTCATTTCCGTGGGATGACACTGAAATAATGACTTTCCGAGATCTTTTATCTTCTTGGTCTATTGTGTGTATTTATGTGTGTATTTAACAGATGGGCAGTCTTTTTTTGGAAGTCTGGGGTAAAATTAACAACTTCAGAAACAAAACACTTTCTCCTGGCTTTTCTCTCTCCTGTCAATGGGTGACTTTTGATATAAACATGGCAGGTAGAAGGACAAAGCATTAGAAAATTCAGCAACAGGGCTTGAAAAGGATCTAAGGGCTTGGGACCAAGGACAGGGTGGAGTATGGGGTTCAAGGTGTGGTCCTCCAAGCACATCGCCAGCGGTTTTCTCACCCTATCCTTGATCCTTGTAAGAATCCCATTGTAATCCCTCCCGTGGACAGGTGAAGGAATTGGGGCTCAGAGGAGGGAGCCGCAGGGTTCTAGGTCATCAGCAGTGGGGGAGCCTGAACTCTATTGCTGGGTTCACCGCCAGCGGTAGATTCTGGTGTCTAAATGCACTTGGGACTCTCAGCATCTGGGTCTTAGGAAGGGAGCAGAGAGACAGACAGTGCAGTGAGGAGGAGGCCACCATTTCCCACCTACCTGGGAGAGGGGCTTTCTGCTGGGGTGACACAGAGATCTCAGAACTTGGCGAGCTCCCCACAAGAAGGGGATGGCCATGTGAAGCTTTCTTCCCTATCCCAAGGCATAAGGACCATCCTGGCACTGGTGCCTTCTCTGGTGTCCAGCAGTGACCCCAGGGTGTTGCCTCAGTCACCCAGGGTGCTCAACAGGTTCACTTGCCTGTGTTGGGGGTCTCCCTGGAGACAGGCACCTCCCAGAGCTCGGCCCAGGATTAGGGCTCCCACCCCATCCTTCTTTCTTGTTCCTGCAGAGCCTGTAATTAGGACAGCCCTGCTCCCTGCTCCCTCTCTGCCAGGTCCACCCAGGCTGCTCCTTGCAGGAGTTCCCAGGGCAGGGAGCACCTCAAGGGTGGATGAAAGCCCGGGAAGGCAGCCCTGCTCCTGGGCTCACAACACCCCTCCCACCTCACCTCACATCACACGCCCCCCTCTCTGTGACAACAGCGTGGTGGCCGCTCCTGGCTGGTCTCCAAGTTCCTGGGTGTGTGTTCCTTGGAGAGCAGGAATGCGTTCCTTTGATGAAAACTCCAATCTACTTAAATCCTTTATTAAAGCGAAACAGAGGTGCCTTTCTAGGGGAGAGTGCAGGTGTACCCTCCCTCCCTCCTAAAAAAAGCTCTCAGTAGGTGGGGGCAATTAAATGAGCTTTGCACTTCCAGTAACTCCTCAGCAGGACAGCCGGGGGGGCTGATCATGGGGAGCATGGCAGCAATAGGTCTTGTAGTACTTGCAGAACTGAGCTGGGTCTAAAAGACAGCTAATTCCTGCTTCAGCCAAGGGCTCAGGACTCCCAGGTCATCCCGCCTTGGGGTGGACTCTGCTTCTGGGTCTTCCAGTCTTTAGGGGTGAGAGGAGCAGCAGGCTTGAACTGGTAACTGCACAGGCACTGTCTTCTTTGGGAGAAATGACATATGATGACAAGATGAACTCGAGTAGAGTGAGGAAAGTCAAGTCTAAATGTAGGGCACTGTGAGCGTGTGGAGGTGGATGTACGGGGGTGTGGAATCTACATCTCAGTGTGAAAGTGTGTCAGGTGTGCCTGAAGCGATCCACAAGACGAACGGGAGGACAACTCAGCAGGCCTTGAGAATCTCAGCTGGCTTAGAGACCCAAGCACATGGGCCCGGGTTGACAAAGCGCATCCCCGCCTCTTTCCTTGAACTTGCTACGTGCGTGCACATGCACACGCACACACACACGTCTCAGGAGCCACTTAATCTGTTCCGGGTTGTCACTGAGGTATCTGTCATTGAGTGGCTTTCACAGGTGCCCATCGAAGAGAGCTTGGAGCAAGAGGATACGGCACAAAAGGCACATTCGGGAAAGGGGGGTTGATGTAAGGCAAACACTCCCTTTGCCTTGCTTGGGAAGTGGGTGGGGGCCATGCCCACTCTCATAATGCCCTGACGGACATCTGTCAGACCTGAGGTCCCTCCGGGAGAAGCCGCCCCTTGCCAAGTCTCACTGTCTTGGGTCCCCTCTTGCTTTGACCACCTCAGTGCCACCACTGTGGCCCACAAACCTCCTAGTGTTGGCCACAGTGACATGACTGTGCCTGTGGGAGCTGAAGGCTTGCACAACATGGACGACACTGAAGGGCAAATCTTTAGACACAAACGTCCATCCTGGGAATCTGCTGTTGTATGCTGAGGGAACCCAGGGTTCTCGAAGGGCAGGAGTGAGGGAGGCCTCTGACTCTGAGACTGGGAAGCTGTGTGCACTTTAGTCTTAAGGTGGGCACGTAGAAATAACATATGCATGTTGGGGTGGGGTGGGGTGGGGGTCAGAAACATTCACTGGTCAGAAAGCATGGTGCTATTGGCTATTGGTGTGTGGCTAACGCAGTAACCCAGGGCAGAGGTGGCTCCTAAAGCCAGACAGACTGCAGATGCAAAGCGGTATAGTTTTGTGAGTCTCAAGATGCACGAATGAGAGCAAGCACAGTCAAGTCCATGAGAAGTTACTAGGTTTGTAAGGAGCTGTGTGGTTTGGAGCAGGTGTCAAGCCAGAGAATCCAGGGGTAACTTCATAAAGTGTGGAGTTTGTAACTGGCCCCAAAGGCCTGACAACAGCAGATCAAGTTAGAGCTCCATTTAAAAATGCATTTTTAACCTCATCTGGGGATGCACCTGCAGTGGAGATACAGGATTCAATGAGATCTATTTGGTTTTGCTGGCCTGTGCAGTAACAGATGCTCTCGGCTTTCACTGTGTGTGCAGTACAGTGCAGACGGGTGCCAGTGACGACGCTGACTCTGGGAGGTCCTGACTATGCTTGGCAGTGTGATTCCTGGGCTGGGATGGCAGTGGGCTAGCGTCCAGTCCCTGATCCCGCGTGTTGATCACCAGCGCTGGGTGGTTTAAAAAAGAAACTGCTGTTCTGCTCTTTTGAATTCTCAGGATGACAGAATGCAAAAGCTGTGTGTTTTTTTTTTCCCACCCAAAGAAGTGAAATACATGACTCACAGTTGATTTCATGAAAGGTTTAGTGGAAGAATGTGCTCAAGATGAGAAGAAAGCCCCTTGAGCATATGATAGGTGGATTCTTGGCGTAATTAAAAAAAATCAATCCTCCTCTCTGTCTTTAAGTTGTGTCATGTTGTTGTCCTAGAGGCAAGACATTCCCAGTCTGTTGTGAGTTCATCTGCTGGACACAAGGAAAGAATTCAAACAAGAATGATTTCATAAGTTCATTTCAGGATGGCTTGCTAGAAAGGGTTTCTGTTGAGTCAAGAAGGCTTCCTAATGGTATGCCAAGAACTTGGTTTGGTACATTTTGTTTGGGCTAATTTTAAATACAAAGCATAAGGTTGAGGACAATGTTAAAGTGTCGTGGTTGCCTGGCCCTGATTGGAAACAGTCTCATTTTCTCCCCAAGGCCCAGCCCCTGGCTGGGCTCTCGGCTTAAGTCAGGTTTCTGAGTGAGTGTGGATTTATTGGGTGACATGCTCAGGGGACTAGGTGCCCTCTTTCCTGAGGCAAGAGAACTGGGTTGCTTTGGAAAGGACAAATCCTTTAGGTCCAGTTTGAATCTCGCAGTCCACCTGAGTGGGAAATGGGGGTATTGGAATAGATGTAGAATGAATGCTCTCATGGCAGTAAAATAAAAGGAGGAAAAGTGGTAAAAAAAAAGTCTCCACAGAAAGAACTCTTGGCATCTGGGGAGATGTCACATCATGAGAGCTGTGCGGGAAGTGTGTGGCTCTTACAGCCTGTATGTCTATGTGGTCTCTGCTGAGCATGGTCCCCTGCCAGTGGGTTCTGTGTGGCTCAAGCACCATGGGCTGTTGCCAGGCCACGGAAGAGGCTGAGCAGCTGTTTCGTAAGAGAACCCCTGGTGCCACATCACAGCCAGCGCTGTCCTATGTGGCTGAGGGTAAAACACACAGGTTGCAGACAGCACCTTGTGCGTGTAAGCACTTCATTCGGCATAAAAGCTGCGCAACACCACAGTGTGTATGGATGGATTGGGATTCGGTAATTGTTTATGTCCATATCCCTACCGAATACCAGTCTTGGTTTCTTTTAATGATGGAAACTTTTATTTAGTGAAACACTAGACCTGCAACTAAAGAAAATTAAAAATATGTTATTGCAAGATTTAAGAAAGAAGTGAAGGGGGATATGGCATATTAGAATTGTATCTATGAATGACATAACATCTCTTTGCAGTAATAAAAACACTAGCACCCATGCACTGGCAGGAATGGCCAATCTACATTTGTCAGAAAAAAAAAAACAGTAAAAAAGAATAAGTGACCAGGTTTATTTTGATTAATGTTAATTATAATTTTAAGTCAACATCTTCATATTGAAAGGTCAGTGACTAATGATGTGTATGCTATTAATCAGGTTTGAAATTGGAACAAATGACAGTTCACATCCAGATGGGGATTGGTTCCAGTTTGCTGCCTGGGGAAGCTGGCCCGTGGTGTGTCCAACACTCCTGCCCAGGCTAATGGTGACTCTACTCTCCTATCACCCCCAAGAAAAAAATCGCCTCCTGTTCTTTTTCTAATCTTTCTTTAAATGAAGGGAAATGGGAAAAACAAACATGGGGACAGGTGCTTCATCCCTCATCAAGTCAAGTCTGTCAGTACCCTCACTGGCCCAAGCCTGTCAACTCAGCACCCATTTCTGTTGGTCCGATCTCCATTTTACACGAACAGTTCAGCACCAGTCCTGCACTCCGGCAGCAGCCAATTCACACGTTGTCTGTTCCCCACACCTATCCCTGAATTTGTGCTTCAGAATCTCATAGTATTCCTTTTTATCCTTTCTGAATGGAGACAACTTGCCTATGCTTATAATTTCTTGGTAGGATAATCCATCACTCACCAAATGCCATTATTTTGTATATCAGTCTTTGCCTGCCACCTTGTAAATAGAAGGAAGGCAAATTAGAGTCATGGCGTGTGAAGGCAGTCACCACAGCAGCAGATCCCCCACCGGGGGAGGATGCTGAAAATGTGACCTGATCACTCTGACCGCATAGAAACCGGGAGCTCCTTCCCCGTGAGGACTCTGCTCTTGGTTCTCTGACAGGCAGAGATGTTGGCCAGACCTAGGTAACTCCAGTCACACCCAAGTTCATCTTAAAAGCAGGAGGACTATTTTGAATATTATTTGAATATTGAGTACTATTATTGCAATAGATTGTAAGGTGTATGCTGGGAGGCAGCAGGTGACAGCTTAGGGACCCGCATGGGAGATCCTGATAGTTCCTGTCTCCTATTTGGGAAGTGACTCAGCAGATAGAAGACCTCTGTCTCCCTCTCTGCTTTTCAAGCACATTGAACAATAAAAAAGATAGAATGAGGGGAAGATGAAATGAACTCTAGATTTAGCTATCTTGCTGGCGATAGTGGCTTCACTAAGCCTAACCAAAATTTCCAGACACAGCACATACTTCTGAAAGTTCATTGTTAATGAGTATGGAGCTCTATAATTGGGTGAATGTTTTGTAACTGTTTTTTTGAGTGTGATGTGAGGGCTGCAGCGATTCAGTGTGCATGGGTGCCCGTGAGGATATTCTAATGGCAAAAGGCATAGTTAGCTCTTCCATTTTCTGCTGTTGCTCATGCTGACAAGACCAGGATTAGTTCAATCTGTGTTTTAGGCTGAAATTTTTAACTTTTTTGTAGTTAAAAACAGATGTGAAATTAATGACCTAAACTGTGCCTAAGTGTCCAATTCAGTCACACTATTGCGAAGCCAGAGCTCTGGAACCTGCTCATCTCGCGAAGCTGAAACTCTACCCGTTACATTACACCCCCCGTGCTTCCTCTCCTAGCTTCTGGGAGCTCCTTTTTGCTTTGTGTCTTTATGAATTTGACGTCTGTGAATATCTTGTATAGATGGACTAACACAGCATTTGCATTTTTCTGTGATTGGCTTATCTCACTTGGCTTCAAGATTCATCCTTGTGCCGTGAGACTGCGTAGGACGTGATAAGAGCCGTTTACCTACCGTGGGAATGGTGGTATGGGTAAAGGTACACTGTGCAGTCTGTAAATCCTCTTATCGAAACACATGAAGCTGCCATGCAGTGCTGGGTGATGTTCTGTGAACAACTCAACAGGGAGGCGCTGGGGTTTGTGTGCCAACTGGGTTGGGGGTGCTTCCCCAACCACTGGTTCCCTTCCCAAGTGCTTTATAAGTACCATGGTTGGACTAGGCTGAAGCTGGGAGCTTGGAATGCCATCTAGGCCTTCCTTGGGGCTGTCAGGGACTCAATTACTTGGGCTATCACCTGCCTCCTGCCAGAGTGTACATTGACAGAAAGCTGGAGTCAGGAGTGAGGCCAGGGCCCAAACGTAGGCATGCCTTGATGGAATGCGTGTCTCCTCAACAGTATCCTAACCTGTACCCTAAACTCTGGCCACACAGAGAGGACTTTATTCAAACTCATCTTAGATGTTCAGCAGATAGAAATTCTCAAGTTCTAACTTGTCACTGTATGCATATGCATGACGGGAGAGCATCTTATACCACCAGGGAGGTCATTCACAGAGCATCAGTACCAACGTCTCCTGCAGCTGTGCCTTCCTGCCCAGGGGGATACAGTTAGTCCAACCAAGGACCACTGAGCTGATGAAGCCTGGCATTTCTGTAGCCCCACTTAGAATTCAGGGAACTGAAGGGAACACAATGGCTACTTTGCTGAAAGTATTTATTGTAAAATAGTTGCCTAAGTGCCCCAAGATTGGTTTTGCTGGAAATCGCAGAGCTTCTTGAGAGAGAGGAAGAAAAAAGAAAGCAGAAAAGAAACAAAATTAGCTCTCATTTCCACACTCCCTGTCCTATTGGCGTTTTCATTTTCTGTCGTTTGCTAGATACAACCCAATTTCTTCTACGTCTGTCCCAGTTCCACTTAGGACTTGGACAAGAAATCCATTAAAAACAAAATTGTCCTGAGCCTTTCTCTGAATACTGAGCAAAAGCAGAACAATGAGCGAAATCTCAGCAGAGCCGATCTTTCCCTGAGTGAGTCTTCACCTCTGTTTAGGGGACAGCCTTCGCTTGTGCCAGTCGCACATGCAGAGGGTAGCCAGGGACTGAGTCACCAATTTGTGAGCACCCCATGAAATCCTTAGCTGACTTTGTGTCTTCTCTGTTGCCCGGTTGACTCAGTATATCAGTCACCTCTGTGTGTTACTTAGTCTCCAAAGCTGTATTTGAATAAGAATATTTTGAATGCCTGAGTGTAAATCTACTAGAAAACATTTGCCTAGGGAATGGGATCCTGGCATTGTGGGACAGTGGGTCAAGCTACTGCTGGATGTCCACTTCCCATACAGGAGTTCCTGTGTTTGAATCCCATCTGAGTTTCTGGACCAGCTTCCTGCTAAGGCAGCAGGTGAGGGTTCCTGCTGCCCGTGTGGGAGACTCAAATGGAGTTTCTAGTTCCTGGTATTGGCTTATCCCAGCGCTGGCTGTGGTGGACAATGAACCAACAGATAGAAGATACTTCTATTTCATTTTTATTGCCTTTTAAAAAAAGGGGGATTCACCCCTGAGCAGGCTTGGGGATGGAAGCAGAGGGAAGGCTCAGGGAAACTCCTATAAGCATCAGTGCTTGCCGAAGTAGAGACTGGGAGTGGTTGAAGAACTAACACAATAGTCACGGATTGGTTGTAGAAATAAAATGTTCCAGAGCCTGAGACTGGCGTTACGGCACAGCTGGTTAAGCCACTGCTTGCTCTGGTGACATCTTGTGTTGGCCTTCAAGTTTAGAGCCCAGGCTGCTCCAGTTCTGCTCCAGTTCCCTGATAACGCACCTAGGAAGGAGCAGCAAATGGCTCAAGTGCTTGGGCTTCTGCCACCCATGGGAGAAACCTGGGTGGAGAACCAGGCTCCTGGTGCTGGCCCAGAAAGTCAATCAGTAGAGAGAAGGCCTCTCTCTCCCTCTCTCTTTCAAATAAATAAAAGGTCATCTTAAAAATAAAACTTTTTGGGGAAAATGAACAATCTTCAAGTTCAACACAGCTGTTTCAATGTTGTATCATGAATTTTTAATTCCTGCCTAGTGTTAAAATTATTTTAAGCATGTCAGATATTTTTCTTTTTTTTTCTTTTTTTTTTTTTTATGTATAATCCATTTTATTGTATTGTTGTTGACAATCTTTACATAGTTAACTATAGTTGAAGGAAAATCAAGAAAGAGAAGGAAAAAGAAAAAAAAAAAAAAAAAAAAAAAAGGTTCAGGGGGATAGGGAGGTGGGCAATGCTATTATGTCCATATTGTTTCCATCATGTATCTGAGGTAAAAGGGGATATTGAGGGAGAAGCCCCACCCGGTTTCCCGCCCACCCCAAGTCCCATATGTGGGGCATGCTCTGAGATATGTGCTCAAGTGGAGTTAATAGTTCTCCAGTTATGAGTCACTGCCAGTTTCGCTCGATGAGGTGGTCCACTGATTGATATGGTCCATCATGAAGTCTCCATTTGTCCCATATTTCGCTGCCGACATGTAGCTGAGATGAATGATTGTCCTATTCTGTCTTCTGTCTTTTCTTGGTTAGAATTCTGAGTCCAGCAGTTCAAGTGGGGAGATCTCCAAAGATACTTTGAGGTATTCCCAGACCAGATTCTTGTATGTTCTAGCAAGCACAGGGCCCGGCACAGTCCATCACCCTGATCAGCTGGTGGTTGCAATTGCTGTGTTGGTTCTGTTTTCAGTCCCGAGTTGCACTGGAACCAATGGGTGTTGCAGTCCAGTCTGGTTCGGCCCTTACATCAACCAGTGGGAGCTGCAGCCTAGTCGGGGCGACCCACAATAACCCCCACCAAGCCTGCCCCCTACCCTGGTTTGCCAATTTGTGTAGCAGAAGACCAGTCTGTCCCCCATCCCATTTGGCTCTGGTACTTGTCAATGGGTATTAAAGCTTAGTTCTATCTAATCGACTCAACCATCCAGCCCTCACAGATGTTGTTGAGTGCCTCTGTCTAGCCATCCCAGCCCCCGTCCTAGTTTTCATGCCCTCCCACGGGAATAGTGACCCAAGAAGGGGGAACCCACTTTTTCCCTCCCAGGTCTCTCTGTCCCGGTTTATGCACTCTTTAGGTGGTCCTGTGATTTGACTCGACAGAATTAGTCCCCAGTGCCAGCTTCTGCCAGCTGATGCTGTGGCCCTGATCTTGTCCACATGCAGCGCACAGGTGTTGTAGCCTTGCTTAGTCGTGTCTGTCTCTATCCCAGCCAACACTCTCCAGTGGGAGTGGTTGTCCAGCGAGGGGACCAGCCCCTTAACCCCCCCGCCAGCTCTAAATATTTTTCTATATTTATAAATTGATATTTGGTCCCCGTTGACCTATTGTTTTTATTTATTTATTTGTTTTCAACTGGAAAGGCAGATATGCAGAGAGGAGATACAGAAAGAAAGATCTTCTGTCCATTGGTTCACTCCCCAAGTGGTTGCAATGGCCAGAGCTGAGCCGATTTGAAGCCAGGAGCCAGAGACCTCTTCCAGGCGTCCCATATGGGTGCAGGGTCCTGAGGCTTTGAGTCATCCTTTACAGCCTTCTCAGGCCACAAACAGGGAGCTGGATGGGGAGTAGCTGGGACATGAAATGATGCCCATATGGGATCCCTGTGGATGCAAGGTGAGGGTTTAGCAACTAGGATATCATGCTGGGCCTGACCTTTTCTTTATTTCTTTAAAAGTGTTAGATGAAAAAAAAAAGTCCTCTTCAGTCCTCTAGGAGTGGTTTACATGAGGACAGCACACATTTTTTTAAAGATTTATTTATTTTTATTCCAAAGTCAGATATACATACAGAGAGGAGGAGAGACAGGGAGAAATACCTTCCGTCCAATGATTCCCTCCCCAAGTGACTGCAACGGCCAGTGCTGTGCTGATCCGAAGCCAGGAGCTCAGATCTTCTTCCGGGTCTCCCATGCGGGTGCAGGGTCCCAAGGCTTTTGGCCGTCCTCCACTGCTTTCCCAGGCCACAAGCAGGGAGCTGGATGGGAAGTGGGGCTGCCGGGATTAGAACCGGCGCCCATATGGGATTCTGGCACGTTCAAGGCGAGGACTTTAGCCGCTAGGCCATGGCACCTGGCCCCATTTTTTAAATGTTTGAATTTTCTGAGTGAGCCATGTGTGTGAGTTCGGAGGTGCCTGGGAGGTGCTGGTTGTGAGAGTGCTGTGTTGGGCCTTAGCAAAGCTTCAAGCACTCTCCCTGTTTCAGAGCTGCTGCTGGTCTCCCCACCATGACTCTGATGTCTCCTCTTTGGAGTTTGTTCCAGGGATGGGCTCATTCCCACTTTCTTAGCTCTGTTCTCATATATACACAGGCTTGTCAAAATATCTAGATAGCACAATGTCACATCTCAAATATTATTTCTGGCAATGTTCTATACCTTGGAAACATGCGCTATTTCATCTCTTCTGCAAGAAAATGTCTTAAAATAGAGGTAGCAATTTGTCAGGCACCTCCTCAAATACCTCCTTCAAGTTCATCGTTGTTTGCCTTAGTTCATCTGGGTTTCATCTTTCCCATCTTCAAAGAGGATTTGTTTCATGGTGGGGGCTATTATATAAGTCTCGAGCTCATAATTTTTTGATGGACTTTTTGTGCAGGGCCGGTTTTGTCTGGAATTCCTTTGAGATTTCCCCAGGAATTGAATTCTGGATGAGGAGCTTGAATTTTTACACAACAAAAACACAGATGCAGCCTAATGGGATTGTCGAGCTGTGAGCAGTGTCCTCAGGGGACTGCATTCTCACGCCTGACATCCCTTTAGTATTGCAGCAGACATTCAGGGTGAGAAAGGAGGCAATTTATAAATATGCACCTGTTCCCCTAGCCTTCCCCTCCATCTGTCTGGGTTCTCAATGTCTCTGGAAGTGATAGGTTCATAACTCAGAGGTGCAACATCCCGGAAACCCGCAGCAGGCAGTGTGGGGCAGGACTGGTGACAATGTGTGGGGTCCAATGCCAGACAGTGCTGATGCAGTGGCTCAATAGGCTGATCCTCTGCCTGCAGCACCAGCATCCCTTATGGATGCCACTTCCAGTCCCAGCTGCTCCACTTCTAATCCAGATTCCTGCATATGACCTGGGAAGGCAGTAGAGAATGGTTCAAGTCCTTGGGCCCTTTCACCCATGCGGGAGGTCTGGGAGAAGTTACTGGCTCCTGGTTTCTGATTGGCACAGCTGTGAGCATTGCGACCATTTGGGGAATGAATCAGCAAGCTGAAGATCTCTGTGTCTCCTCTTCTCCCTGCAAATCTGCCTTTCAAATAACAATAAATAAATTTAGCAAAACATGGTGACCCTACTGAAACATTGTGGACATTTTAATACAATGACGACTAAATGTTAGACCAAGTTTAATTTCTGTCAAGTGAATGCCTAGGTGAACACCAGGCCTCCTGATCTAGCTAAAGGTGTGGGCCACTTGCTGCTTCTTTTTTTTTTTTTTTTTAAGATTTATTCATTTTATTACAGCCAGATATACACAGAGGAGGAGAGACAGAGAGGAAGATCTTCCATCCAATGATTCACTCCCCAAGTGAGTTGCAACGGGCCGATGCGTGCCGATCCGAAGCCGGGAACCTGGAACCTCTTCTGGGTCTCCCACGCGGGTGCAGGGTCCCAATGCATTGGGCCGTCCTCCACTGCCCTCCCAGGCCACAAGCAGGGAGCTGGATGGGAAGTGGAGCTGCCGGGATTAGAACCGGCGCCCATATGGGATCCCCTGCGAGTTCAAGGCGAGGACTTTAGCTGCTAGGCCACGCCGCTGGGCCCTCACTTGCTGCTTCTTAAAGAAAAGAGAACACGGAGCAGAAATGACAGAGCTGATGACATGTGATGTCACTGTCCTTGGCACACGTTGGTGTGACTGTTCCATCTTCCAGGCTGAGGCTTTTGGAGTGGCCCAAGGCTGGCCTTCAAGGATGGGGGCTGATGGGGCTTCCAAGATGATTTTGAGGAATCCTACCCAGTGGTGAACAAGTGGTGTGGCCAAAGATATGGACGTGTTCACTGGTCAGCTGGGGTGGCCTGAAGGATGATTTTGATGGCAAAGTAATAAGATTACTCCAAAATACTTGGAGTGTGTGCACATGGATGTATGTGCATGTATGTACATGAATGAGTGTATGTGTGAATGTGCACACATGGACATACATGTGTGAGTGTGTACATGTGTATATGACTGTGTGCATGTGTGTCTACATATGTGGGAGAGCATTTGTCTGTAGGAGTGTGTTTACCTATGCTTGAAGGCCATATGGAAGTACTAATTACTAGTCTCAATGTGAAGATTTCTCCAAGTCCCAATGTGAGCTGTCTTTCCTAACTGTTGTTCATTCAGAGGGCTTGCCACGGCCCATCTGATCCTAAGACTGTTACTGCTGCCAACCCCCTGTTCCTTACCTTCTCTTCCCAAATGCCCAGCGTCCAGGGATATGGGGACACAGAGTGCAGAGGAATCAGGTCTGTAGTTTGAGAGACGTTTTGACACAGTGGCCTTGGGAAGCCATGCAGCTCTCCTGAATGTGAGATCCTCATGCAGATGTCCAGCAATGGGTGACCTGTGCTTGGCCCAGTCCTTGGAAGATGACCTTTAGCTATCTTAGAACGGGGCTTCTATTTCTAAAACTAAGTTGGTCTGCACTTCCGAGAGCTCTGAAAACGGAAGATGGACCGGATCTCTTTTGGGAAGGAGGCACAGCTGTCGCATAGGGTTGGCAGCTGTGGATGTGTGTATGTGGGTGGGTGGGCGCACTCGTTTCTGTAGCTGAAAAACACCTCCTCACCCTATGGCTTTGGCTCTGTCTTCTAATATTTGGGGTGTGGTACTTTCAGAGCGGTGACAGCCTGACCTGGAACACTGCAGACCTCTAGCTTCAATATTACACAACCTCAGACTTCCATGATTTTCTGAAGCTATTTTCATTTCAGTTGAGTGGGGATTAAAAAAAAACACTTGGCTGTTTCTCTAATTCCACAAAAGAAGGTCTCTGCTACAGAGGTTTAAGCAGTTCCCTTGGGGAGACACACACTTGGCAGTACCCGGGCTGCTTGCACAAGCAGGCATTGCGCCAAGTCTGCATCTCATCACAAGCAGGCACTGCGCCAAGTCTGGGTGTCAGGAACAGTCTAAGAAACCAGATGATCATGTGGGAGAACAAGTCAGGGTGACCAGGGAGTGGATCCCCAAGTAAGAGTTTTTATCAAGGTCCAAGAGCCCTGTTGTCGCAGGTGCACGAAACATCTGTGCAAAGCTGGTGCTGGAGTGGCTGCTGGGTGCAGAGGAGGCAATATCCTTGTGAAACGTGGGTAGCCCATCTCTCAGCTCCAACAGTACTAATGTTTTCACATGTGAAATGTTGTGTGATGTCACACGTTTCCACCATGCTGTTTGAGATCAGGCAAGGCAGGAGGAGTGAGACTCACGCTTACCAGATGGGCTGCCGTGTCTGTACCATTAGTGGTGTGAGTCACTGTCAAAGTCAAGACTCGTCTTCTGAGCAAAAGTCTTCCTCTCTTGACTAGCAAGACCAAGGGGTAGGTGCACAGACTTCCAAACCAGTCAAGTCATGGTTGACACTGCATGCTGCTCTCTAGCAGTTGTTGAGCAACCGCCCAAGTGTTCCTGAGTCTCTGGCTTTTGGCCACTCAGTTGGAACAAGGATGATGCCGTCCTCACCGAGCTTTGGCTGCTGTGACTGCTGGCATTTGCACACTGGTTCCTTGGGGGTGAGTATCAGGAAAAGCCTTGGTAAGTTTGGAGGCATCGTCTGCTCACTCGGCCCTGAGTACAGGCTGTCGTTGGTTAGCAAACAATTTGGCCGGCGTCCTTTCTCCTCTTGCACACTTTTTGGTTGTTGTTCACTTAATGAGGAAGCTGAGTGCAGCTAAAGATTCTGATTGACACAAATGTGTTGGGCTGGTGTGGCCCTGTTGAGGGCTTATCAGTGTCTTCGATGGGGAGGTCCTCGTCCGTAGGCCTTTGTTTTGTTGCTCTCAGCTTGGCATTTTACCAGCTGATTTGGGTGAAGGGATGGAGGGACCAGAGGCTAGTGTTAGAGGCAAAATCATAGAAAAGATGTGTGTTCTGATGTGGCCAGCTTCTGTAATCTGAGGTGACCACATGTGGCAGCCAGGGAAGGTTAGCTTGGCTACTGCTGGGGTGTATGGAGAGGGCTGTGAGTGGGTTCTTCTCTCCTGTTACTTGACCTCTCAGATGGGTAAAAATCTGCAGGTTGGGTCAGAGGCAGACGCGTAGTGATGGACGTGTGGAGTTCCTCTCACTTCTGCTCACCGTCTTCCTCTGGCTGTCAGCAAATGATGGTCTACTGATGTATGACAAACACAAAGCATAGGTGAGAAGTCCAGAAACTTCAACTAAAACTTATTATTTGCTGGCGACTTTTGGTGGGGCAGGTAAGATGCCATGGAAGGCCTCTGCATGCCACAGGAGATGCCACCTGCCTGTGGGTCCTGGTTCTATTCTCAGTTCCAGCTTCCTGCTGATGAGCAACTGGAGAGGCAGCAGATGACTCAGACACCAACTTGGGATTCACTTTCCAGCTCCTGGATTCAGCACGGCCCACTGTTGGCTAATGTGAGCATGTGGGAAAGTGAACCAGCAGATGGGAGTGTTAACTACCCATCCATCTGCCTGCTTCTTTTTTTATTTCTCTTTCTGCCTCTCAAATAAGTTTTTTTCGAAAGAAATATGTATTTGTTTATTTATTTGAAAGACACAGAGAGAGAGACAGACAGAGAGGCAGAGAGAAAGAGAGAGAGATCTTCCATTTTTGGTTCACTTCCCAAATGGCCACAATGGTCAGAGCTGAAAAGATCCATAGCCAAGAGCCAGAAGGTTCGTCAGGGTCTCCTACATGCATCCAGGGACCCAAGCACTTTGACACTGCTTTCCAGGTACAATAGCAGGAGCTGGATCAGAAGTGGAGCAGCCAGGACTCAAACTGGTACCTCTTTGGGATGCCAACATGACAGGCAGAGGCCAGACTCAATGTGCCATAGCACTGGACCCAGGTCTTCATTTATTTTATTTTTTTTAAAGATTTATTTTTTTTTATTGGCAAGTCAGATATACAGAGAGGAGGAGAGACAGAGAGGAAGATCTTCCATCCAATGATTCACCCCCCAAGTGAGTGCAACGGCCGATGCTATGCCGATCCGAAGCCAGGAGCCAGGAACTTCTTCCAGGTCTCCCACACGGGTGCAGGGTCCCAAAGCTTTGGACCGTCCTCGACAGCTTTCCCAGGCCACAAGCAGGGAGATGGATGGGAAGTGGGGCTGCCGGGATTAGAACCGGGGCGCATATGGGGTCCCCTGCGAGTTCAAGGCGAGGACTTTAACTGCTAAGCCACGCCGCCGGGCCCTCATTTTTTTAAAGTTGGGTTTGTTGAGGCATAATTCATAAACTCTATTACGTAGTTGATGACTTTCCACACATGTGATATCTTGTAACTGAAAAGCAGGCTCTCTGTCACCCTGTGGAGTGCTGATGGAGTCAGTCTTGCCGTCCAGGCTAGATCTGAGAGCACACATGCTTCAGCAGCCTGCCCTACAAGCAGCCGGTCTGCTCACAGTGAAGGGACTTCCACCGCCTGCACAATAAGATGCTTTTAAAGTTAAACCCTACACTGTAGCCATTTCTAAACGGTGCTTTAGCATAAGCAGCTCAAGCCCAGGCACTCTTGAGTTCGGATGCAGAATGCCTTCATAAGCCTGCTGTCATTACTGTTGTTGAAAATACCATAAGTGTAAACACGCATGTGCTCCATCCAACCTGCCACACTATCCCTCCATCCAAGCTCAGCAGCACAGCACATGGTGTATGTATCATCTACCCTTCTGGCCACAGGGCCCAGTGTCGCAAGAGAGGCTCAGAATGCATAAGGCTAACCTGGACAAAGATCTCAAAGGTGTGTTTCTGCTGAAGGTGTGTCCCTTGCAGAAGCAAAATACTGAATGTTGAGTCATCGGAAGTCAGGGACCCTTGTATATTAGAAATGTCACAAAATAAGCAAGCCACTGAAGTTCCTGGGCTCTGTCAATCCACAGCCAGGAGTACAGACAACAGGAAGGGCCACCAGGGGGGACAGTCTAAGGCCCAGGCTTTAGGTGGGCTTTCTCTGTCCTGTTCTTTCTTAAACACTCAACAAACAGCCACTCTCCCAGCCAAGGGGCCAATCAGCCAGGCCCCAGGGGAGGCACAGTTGTGGTCAGCTCTGACTGCAGATGCATGCCACCCACTCCTGCACCCAACAGCTGGGATACCCTGGCTCTGGGCTATTCTTTGTCTTTCCTGCCCATGGACAGTGTCCTGCCTGTCTGTGGGAGAATTCAGCCCCTGTCCGTGGTGACACCACTCAGGAAGGAAGAGGGAGAACATTGGAAGGCAGGCCTTGGGGCCATGTCTGACTTTCTTCTCTGGGGTCCACTTCTCCACCCACATGGTACGACTGTCCTTTCGCTGCTGCTAGCTGCACATGTGTGTGCGGCTCTGGGACTTTGGCGTTGGGAAGTACCACACTCGGGATGGTTGAAGCATTTCTTCCCTCATGTTACTGGGGTCTTGGGAACTGGATCGCTGTGTTGGCAGGCCCGGCCCCTGCTGGGCTGTGAGGGAGAGGCTGTGACTGGTCTCTTAACTTGTCCCTCTTCTCCCTGGCTACACTTCCTCTCTTCCAATTGTTTCTTCAAACGTGTCCTGCCACCCTGTGATCTCATCCTTCCTTGATGACCACTGTATAGCTTTGTTCTCCAAAGATCTCATTCTTCAAGTCTGGGGTGAGAATTCTGACATGGGAACTTGGGGTCAGTCCATGATACTGCACATGTCCTCATGACATAGGACCAACTTCAAGGACCATCCATGACCTTCTGTGCTGTTCCTTTGCAGAGTTGACAGCACCACAATTATCAACGTGAATTGAGTAGACACAGCTCAGTGGCATTGTGGGTTTGTATGAGACAGCTAGCTTTGAAGGCTGAGATGTGTTTATCCCTCATAACTTCAGCAACACTGGTCAGGGATTTCACATCACCCAGTTGATGAAATCAAAGGCTGCTTCCCAAGCAGTTTTCCTCAGTTGTGGCATATACCGATTATAAAATCACGTGTCTGGCATCTGGCCATTCTTGTAAAGCAGAGCTTACGCTGGGATAGGTCCCCACTGACAACGAATCTGAAAGGACACCATCTGATATGTAAGCTTGGATTACTATTTTTTTTCTTGTGTGTGTATTTTTTGCCACAATCATCTCCTACTTTCACAAAGGACTAACAATGTTCTTAAGAAAAAACAACAGCACATAGAAGGCCTTCTTTTATTTATATAAACTGGGTAGGTTTCACACTTTTTATTATAAGGGTTAAGAAGCCTAGAAGCTCTCCCCACCACTCTCCCCACCCCTACCCACCCTCCTTCCTGAACAGAAGGTTTGCTAAAGGTAGAAAATGTACATTTGAAAATATGACTATGGAATAAAATATGAAATGGACTCCATTGAAACAAACTGTGAGTCTGAACATGCAAGTGCCTTCAGGAAACACAGCGGTGCTAATTATTCCTTCTGCCAGGAAGGTCAAGATGAAAATTCTGGAAATAGAACAGAGATTCTGAGACAGGGTGTCAGCCTGCAGGTCCATCAGAGGCAAGGGTGAGGGTCCAGGAGGGCAGCCGGGAAGGTGATGGCTTGCTGTTCCGCTCCCATCATTTTTTTAAAGCCTATCAGGTAAAGCTTTCTTTTGGCATTGATTTCTACACCCTCAGGGACTGAGTTAGGGGAGCCTTGCTTGCTCGTTTCGGGATGTTGCCAGGAGAACTAGAGAGAACTTAAAACTCTGCGAGGCAAGGGATGCCATTTCTTCTTCCTGTCTCTCATAACCTTGGTATGAAACTCCCTCTTGGCTCTACAGACACATTGGGTGCCTTTGATTCCGAAGGCGCTGCTCACCACAGCCGGCATCTGATGTAGGAGAGAAGCCATTTGCCTGAGGACCATTAAGGCCCAGGCAGTTATCCACCAGCTGCTGACCGGCTCACTTCTCTGAGCCATCACCCTTGCTTTGTGTTCCTCTGGCCATCGAAAATCCAATCATCCAAGACTCATGACTCATTGTCAATAAAACAGTGACGATCTGACTGCAGAAAGCAAGCCTTTCTGCTTCTTTATAAACGTGCTGATCAAACGGAAGTGCCAAAGGCTTTTGGAGCAGGTCTTCAGGGCTAATTGGCGACGGTTCTCCATCTGATGGCTTTCCCTGGCGGTGAAATTGATGTTGGAGAGAATGCACAAGATTGCAGGCTCCACGGCTCCCCAGGGTCATATGCGGCAAAGATATGCAGATTTCTGTTTTTCCTCCCTTTATTTACGACTCATTGGAGGGCCTGCTTGTCACGATGCTACCACTGCAGGGCAAACAAACAACCCTAAAACCGTTAAAAATGTGTCTATCCCCTTTCTGGATGCTAGCACGCAGAAGGCGGACAGCACCATGGAGAGCAGCAGGGAGGGCGGGGAAAGCAGTGGGACAGGTGGTCGCCAGCAGCTCTCACAAGCAAGGGAGGCTGAGCCTAGCAGAGAATGAGCCACAGTTTTTTCTTCTTTCCTTTGTGTGAAAACTGTGCAAGCTGGGTCTCTGACCCGAGGTCCCAATGTGCCGGGGCAGTTGCTTTGTTTTCTGTTGCCCGTCTGAGTTGTGAGCCCACCACAGTTAGAAGTTCTGCCTCTTCTGGATCCTTGGTTTCACGAGGGTACCTAGTTCACCAATGGCAAAAGCAAACAGGCACGGCCTCTTGTCTGACGTGACACCCACAACCTTCACTGTCCCTGTTTTGCACGTTGAAGAGTGGCCCTAATCTGGACATTCTTCAACTGTGCTAAAAACAGATTTTTAAAATCTTTTTATTTTATTTTTAATTCTTAGTGTCCCTGGTGCAGGGGCAGGGAGAGGCAGACTCCAGCAGCTGCTTAGGCCTGGTCAGGAGCTGAGCTGAGTTCCCAGAGAGCCAGAGACCCTTCATTCCTGTCGTGCAGCCAGAGTCAAGTCTGTGCAAAGTCCTTCCCAGTTTTGGAGAAGACAGATCGTACATCTGCTGGTTTCCTCTGCAATATCCAGGGCTGGGTCAGACTGCAGCCGAGAGCCACGCTCTAGTTTTCCTTGAGTAGGCCAAGTGTTTCGGCCATCTTCTGCTGCCTTCCCAGGTGCATTAGCAGGGAGCTGGATCAGAAGGGAGCAGCCTGGGTTTGAACTGGTGCTCCGATGTATTATGCCACTACCACACGCAACTGCTTTACCTGTAGCATCGTGATGCTGGCACTCAAGTAGGCCATTCTGAAGGGCATTTGTGTCCTAAGCAGCCAAGTGGTCATTCTATTTGAGATCACAAAGTGAAGCTGAAGACCATATGCTATCTCATCACTTCCCTTTCAGGTTGAAAAAAAAAAAAAAACCCTGACACTGAGGAGGGCCAACCTGGGACTGGGCAGTCCAAGAGGCTGATGTCTATCAGTGGAGGAAACCCAGGGCTGTCACGCTTCTGGACAGGTGGATGAGATTTGTAGAAAATTCCAACAGTATATTTTCCTGAACCTTATTCACTTGGTAATTGTGCCCATGTGTATATTTGGGCGAAGATAACTGTCCCTGCCTTGTGTATGTGCTAATATTGTGAAGTAGTGCATATACCCAAATGGGGTAACGTGGGATTGTGATTGCATCACTGGGCAGTCTCTAAAGACTAGAAAGTGCTCGGAAGTCCCAACTTCCCATCTTCTGTGCAGTTTCTCTGGTCCTTTTCCTTTAATGCTTGGCCTTATCAGTCCTGTTAATAACAGATGCTGTTCTTGAGGTGTGAGTGATTCTGTTCATGCATGTTCTCTGGATGATGAACTCATGATCAAAACTAGTGAAGGGTGTTGGGAGGGGGCCAGGGCCCCTCTCACTTTGAGATTTGTCCATATAGTGGTCTGTCAGGGATGGATCTCCCTCTCTGCATACACCTACCTACCCAACCATCATCACCTTTCTTTCCACCCAACCATCCATCATCATCTATGCACCCACCCACCTACTTACCTATTCATCCACTCATTATCCACCCATCAATTCATCATCCACCAAATCCATCCATCCACCCATCCAGCCATCTATTTCAGCATAGCCTGGCTCTGAGAGCTAGTGGTATTTAAACTGTAAAAAAGATCTTGCAACAGTGCTACAGAGCATCCCTCAGCTATTGGCTGTCCTAACAACTCCAGCCTAAGGTCTTTCTTGACATCCCATTCCCCTTCAGACTGGGACCTTTCGGCCTCTTTCCTGCCCACCCGCTAATGGGGACCTTCTGGAGGGTGCAGCACACAGCCCTGGGAAAAGTTCAAGCGGGCATGGTGGTGAGGGGTAGGGAGGGCTCCGGAGCTGAGACTCTGCCCCTGCCACTTCTGGCTGTGTGGTCTTGAGCAAGTTTCTCTCAGTGCCTCTGCTCAGGGTGCGGTGAGGCCAGGGAGGACCCGAGCACACACCTTCACCAAGGCTGCTGTCAGAATGAGAGCAAATGGGGCCTGGCCTCTGCAGTGTGCACTGCAGTCCCAACACCCAGGCTGGCACAGGCCCCTCCACTTCTCTGCCACTGCCTACGGGGGCTTGGCTTTAAAGGAGTCAGGCATAATCCCCCACCGTTCCTCAGCCTTCCCTGGCAGATGCTGCCATGACATAAGGACATGTTCTTTCTTTCAAGGATCATTTTCTGATCTGAAGTACCATCTTCTGTGACATCCATCAATTTCATTTCACTTCTGTCAAACAAGACCTGACACAAAAACCCTGCCTTCCACATCCTGAGTGCCTCCTGGGCTTGCCTGTGCCTGCCGCCTTCCAGCTCCCCTCTGGGTCTACAAGGTGAGCTTTTACAGAGGAAAGTGGCCAGGAGGCATTTAAAGGAGTTCATGTTGAGACAGTCACAGACCCTGGGGTAGAGCCCGCATCTCTTTTGCCTGTGTGTCATTTAATTTAATTTCATTATACCCCAAATTTCTCTTTCTGTTCTAGAACCATCTGTGAGATATGCAGGGAGGGATATGGGGTTTGAGTCCTGGATTAGCTCAGACACCTTAAGCGACTGTTGTATTTCTGACATGCTCATTTCAGTCCAGTCAGACTTCATGCAGCGTTTGAACTCATCAGCTTGATGTTTGGAAAGAGGCAGATTCGAAAGACAAGGAGACAAGAAAAAAAAAGAGGCACTTTTACTTGCAAATCTGCTCTGGTTAAGAGCCCTGCTCTCTGGTTTCCACACAACCATGAATAGTACAGGTGGTTGTAGGCAATGGGGGTGTCAGAACACAGGATCTAAACAGCAGTTAGTTTAATAAAGGTTGTTGCTTAAGATGCAACTCGTACCTCCAGGCAAAGGCAGGTAGGGACCACATTCAGGACTCATGTTTCTGAACTGCTTCCACTGCCTACCAGAGAGAGGACCCATCTACCAGAACACAGCCAAGTACCTCCTGGCCTGGACATGCGATCACCTGCTCAGTAGCTAGGACGGAGAGTGAGCCCTGTTGGGGGAAGAGTGGGAGACTTGACTGCCCCTCTCTGTGAGGTTGTTACTTGCAAAAGGCAAGGAGCAGCCACAGGCTGGAACACTTGCTGGACAGGAGTCTTCACAGTTAGAAGGTTCACCAGTTAGAATCCAAAGGCAAGGATTTCTTTAACTAGTCATCTGATTTCGGTTGAGGGTTCACTAATGATCTGGCCATTTTTCTTGATGATGTTGAAACCTAACGGGAACCCTGGGACAGTTTATAGGACAATGTCTTTAGGCTCAAGTCCTTGGCACAAATATAGAGTTTTGCAGGCACCCTGTCCTCCAGTGAAGTCATCTTATGTGGTTTTGTTCGTGTCAGGCTCTGCCTCTCCCAGAGCCCCTTTCATATAGGTAATGTAACAGTGATAGTTCCACCAGACCTGACTAACCTGCGGGCTAGGGGTGCCGGTTTCGGTCTCTGCCATGTGTTAGCTACGTGACCATGGCCCAATCACGTTTCTTCCTCTTGGGCTCCTTTCTTTCACCTGGAAGCTGGAGATTTCAGGATATTTTCTGGAAGTGATGGAAGCACTGGATGCATAGCTGCTTCCCTCTGCATGGGCTGAGCTGCTGGTGAGCATCGTGTTAAGCCTTGAGAAAACATCTGTCAGGCAGACATGCTCGAGTACTTCCCACAGCGTCCACCAGCCTAGCAGGAAGTGACAGGAGCAGAACTGCACCAGAGTTCCATTTCTCGCACCAAGACGATCCCCCCCCCACACACACACACCCCCCAGGTTCAGTAAACCATAAAACCCTTGGCGGCTCTGGTTGACCTGATGAAATGAGATGGGTGCCAACCGCGATGGGGAACACCCTGCCTGTCCCACACAGTGGGTCTTTCCTAGATTAAATTCCTACAAAAAGGAAGATCAAGGACAGTGACTGATATGTTAGTACAGCAGTCTACAGTCATTATGGACAAAGGGGACACTTCTGACCATCCCACAGGCGGCACAAACCCTTGGCTGTGCCAGTGAGGTTACGATGGATCAGGTTTCCCATCTATCACTGCCTTGTGACTGAAGTACATTTGCAAAATCCAGGTCTTCTGATGGTCTGTGCACTCCATACAGGTTCTGATTGCCTGAGTTCAAGAAACATAGAACTTGGGCCTGGCGGCGTGGCCTAGCGGCTGAGGTCCTCACCTTGAGAGCCCCGGGATCCCATGTGGGCGCCGGTTCTGGTCCCGGCAGCTCCACTTCCCATCCAGCTCCCTGCTTGTGGCCTGGGAAAGCAGTCGGGGACGGCCCAATGCATTGGGACCCTGCACCCGCGTGGGAGACCTGGAAGAGGTTCCGGGTTCCCGGCTTCGGATCGGCGCGCACCGGCCCGTTGCGGCTCACTTGGGGAGTGAATCATTGGACGGAGGATCTTCCTCTCTGTCTCTCCTCCTCTGTGTATATCTGGCTGTAATAAAATGAATAAAATCTTTAAAAAAAAAAAAAAAAGAAACATAGGACTTAACTGGATGTAAGGCATGTTTGAAACCATCGGAGAGACAAATGTAATTCTGAATATGCATGATAACACACTTTTTTCCCCCTTTTTTATGTCTTTAGCGACAAGGTACTGGGGCAGCCAATGGAAAAGACAAGACCTCGGGTGAAAACGGTAAGATTCCCCAAACAGGTACCTTCTCGCTCATTCTCACCTGGGTGGGCTCAGGGCAAGTGTGCATCAGGCCTTCTGCCCAATCAATGTCCTCTTTATGCCTGCACTGGGGATTTTAGCAATGCGCTGTGAGGCCGGGGGAGGGGTCTGGTTTTACAGAGAAAATCAGAGCTAGCTAAATGCAGATAAGAGCTGCTTCCCTCTAGAAGGAAGACTCCGTTTTGGACAATGTGATAATGACAGTGCAAATATAGTTCTTTGCTTTCTTCATTAGAGTTGGTGAGAATCACCATGTTGTTGTGAGGAGGAAATGAGATCAGATGAGAGAAGTGCTTTGAAAACTGTGAAGCGCTCGGCTCCTGAAGCAAGAGTTGGAAACTGGCTTCCACCCGCCGAGGTGTAGAGAGCACAGGGGCAGTGGCTGGGTCAGGCAGTGTGGCTGCAGTGACTCAGCGGAAAATAAAAATGCCGGTACTAACATGAATGTGTGCACCCCGCCCTTCTAAGCAACAATGCAGCCTGTAATTATGGGGACGGTTGTTGTGGTTTTTATGGATTGGGAAAAACGAGGTTTGGTGAGGGAGTGTGGACAGGAGCTCTGGGGGCCGGGGTCAAGGTGGAAACAGAATCATGTTTAACCTGCAGCTCCTCATG
The DNA here is from genome assembly GCF_030435755.1 of Ochotona princeps. Taxonomy (NCBI): domain Eukaryota; kingdom Metazoa; phylum Chordata; class Mammalia; order Lagomorpha; family Ochotonidae; genus Ochotona; species Ochotona princeps. The sequence continues at coordinate 28,598,225 of NC_080834.1, read as the reverse complement.
TGAGTGACTGTGATAGCATTGCAGAGTGTGAGAGACCACGCCAAGTGTAGGATATTGGGAGGGGTTTCTGTTGTCCAAGTTCGGTGACAGCAGCTCCCGCTACACTTCAGGGGCAGGTGCTCAGAGCAGCGAAAATCAGAGGTTTTTAAGCTCTCATCTTCCGAACAAATTGAGAGCCACACAGTACAAAGAAGTTTCCATGTGCAGGAGGCAGGAATGGAGCTGCCAGAACCCAAGTTTTCCTGTAGTAACCTAATCTAGTCCAACAGGAGGCAAGAGGGTCCAGGGCCACCGAGTGCCTGGAGGGATTGCCGTGCTTTCAGTTCTGAATAGTGCGGAAGGCAGGAGGGGCCGGGCATGCTCAGCTTTTCGCACCTTCAATTAACTTGAATGGCACTAGAGGAGGCAGGAAGGGGGGTGCAAAACTCTGTTTCTGTGCCCTGTCTGCTGTCCATTAACCTGACAAGCAGTTGCGAGCCACCAATGGCTGCACCCCATCACAATGGAGGACCAGCCAGGGTTGGAACAAGACCGGCAGGAGGCTTCCAGTTGAGCTGAGTGCCAGATGTTCTTACTCCGTGTGAATATCCAAGTAACGACTTGCTTTCCACCAGTCGGAATGGATGCAGATGTCCACCTGTCAAACTGTGGATGAAATCAATCTCAAATGCCATCCGTGAGAAAGCCATTAGACTCTTTGATGAGCCTGAGCTGAGCATGGCCAATTATATAATACATGACTCCTCTCTGGGGTCTGCAACAGTCCCCCTGTTGGTGGGATCAGACAGGTGACCTCTGAGTTAAAGGGGTAACCCCGTAAATAGATAGAATGGGCAGGGGGACCACAGTGGTGGGGAGGAAGGAAACAAACTCTTTCCAGGTGAGTTGGCATCTGGTGTGCTCAGAAGTGTTTGCCTCCTGCGTGTGAGTTGGGGTGGTGGGAGAGACCAGAAAGATGAGGAGGTGGAGGACAGGGCCATGTGAGGAAGCGCTGGTTGTGTGTGCCATGGGGACGTCTGTAATACACTCCCAAGAGGCTGTTGGTCCCCACTGGTTTTTCTTGGTTCTTGGCATTTGTTCTCTTGAGGACCAGCATGCATGCCCATTGATCACAACCTTAGCATCACAGAACTTTCCAGTAAAAAGACTCCTCGGAGATTCTCTGCTCGAGCCGTTCTTAGACTTTTTGCTATTGTCACTTCTTTCTTAAAGATTGTTGATGACCTGCAAGAACTTGATGTTTAGTTTGTTGATTAGTTGGCTGTTGATTGAGCTTATTGATTTGGTTGGCTGAGGATTCCCATCTCAACGATTTAAACACAGGAATTTCTAGAAGATTCATTCATGATTTCATTAAAAGATGAATCAACCCACTGCATGTTTACTTAAACAACATTTATATTTAATGAAAAGTAATTTACATTTTCCAAAACAGAGAAAGTGTTTAGTGAAGAGTGGCAATGTTTACTTCTTGGCAAATCACTTTAATGACTGGCTTACCAGAGGACATCTGGGTTTTTAGACCTATTTCTGCATTCAGCTAGCTGTACTGTCACATGACTGGAATCTCTGGAAAATTCCACCTGCACTTGTGACAGAATGGGATTTTAAAAAGCAAATTAGATCTCTTAAGATCAAAGTACATTTTTTTTTGGTAATAATAGTATCTTTTGTAAGATGAAACAGATATTTTGACCATTTGAGTGCTTCCAAAGTGGGAGGCACCCTCAGAATACCTGGGCCCCACTTGGAGAACCAAGTAAGTAGCTTTTCAATGCCATTGCTGCAGCCCCTGGGGTCTGAAAGGTTGTCCTGGTTCTAGCCTGCCAGTCTCAGGTTCCCGTGTGTCCTATGTGTTGTGCCTTGGCTTCATCTTGCAATTCCTGTGGTTCTGGACCCCAGTTCTGCAGGGTCAGCACCTTGCGCCAGAGCACATTATCACACTTAATGGCTCCTTGGGATGGACAGTGTGTCACAGTGTCTAAGTTACCACTTGCTAGACTCTGTGTCAGTCCTTGCTGTTAATCCAGCTTCCCGCTGAAGCACACCCTGGGAGACAGTAGGGCTTGACTTAAGTCAGGTCCTTGACACGCAGGCGGGAGGCCTAGCTTGAGTTCCAGGCTCCAGCCTGGGTTAGTCTTGGCTGTTTTGGGTATTTGAAAGGTTAATCACCAGAAGGAAGAACCCCTCCCCCTCTGCTTCTCTTTGTGCTCTGTCTTTCAAATAAATAAAAACTAAAAATAAGGGTCTTCTTTCTGCATATTCACTGATACATAATTTTTTTCCGCACCAGTGGACATGGAGTCAATATTTTCAAGAAGCATAAAAATTAATGGAATGGAAAAATTCAAGATGCTCTGGAATAAAGCCTCTCATGTAATTCAGGATATTAAAATACACTCAATTCTGAATAGAAAGAGGAAATTAAAGATTGTTTGATAATTATAGGATAATGGTACTATATTAATCCAAATTTTTATTAACATACCTTACCTTAATTTCAGGTGAAACTACTTAAATGTATTATATATACATCATATTTAATCATACTATTCAATTTCTGTTTTGCCTCTCTAAATGGGCAAAGACTGAAGCCAATAAGTGCCTAGAAAATATTGGATAAATACTCCCTGAAACAGTCTAGAGGCCATACTCCTGAAGATTCTAAACTCCTTAATCTGTTTTCCTTAAATTCCTGGTAGGGATTTAAGCTCATCTAGAAATTTCCATTTTAATCTAAGGTTTAGTTCCATTGAAATTCAGATTATTTGACTTTATCGCCCCAGGTATATGGGGAAATCAATTTTGCTAGTATGTATTTCCTATTAATATCAAATGAAGCTGACTATAGCAGCTCAAGGAGCAAGGGCCCAAGAGAATAGAGAGGTGAAGTGTGAAACATTGGAACATTGCGAGATTGGGGAAATGATACCGAGATTCATCAGTTGTCCACAAATCAGAGCATTCTCATTCTCTCTTTTTTTTAATTGTGTAAATTGTGTAAAAGTCTCCATTGAGCACATGAAGTCATGAGGACTATGGGAGTGAACTCAGGTGCTTTGAAACTACTCAGGTCACCAAAGTTGCAAGTCAGGTGCATGAAAGCCTCAGGGGGTATTTAAATTCTTGGACCGTGCAGAATTCGATTCTATTCTATGTGGTTTGGGGAGGGTCGTTGGCTGGGAATTTGATTTTTGATACTGCTTGTTTTCATGGTATTTGTTGATGTTAAACAGGACCTGTGTCCAGACTCTTCAATACTGAGTGTCTGTCTCGTTGTGCTGAGATGTCAGCCCAGCCTCCGCAGAGATTCCTGTGTCTTTAGTGTTGGGTAGCGTCTGTGCTGTGAAGCCAGTCGTTTATCTGTACATGTGCCTTTAAATTAAAAAAAGTATACATAGAGTGATGTATTAGGACTGGGTGATTCAGGGGCTTTCCATCCTCTGATTTGGTTAGTCAGCCCACAGATTGCATTTGTGTTTTATATAGAACTTTCCACTTCGGTGGAACAAATCATTCACCACTCCTGATAGGGATCTCCTTGACTGATCTTGATGGCTTTGTAAACTTCAAACATGTTTGTAAGTACCTTTGTGGTCACTTGAATCCACGTTATTCACCATCAGCTGTCTGTTTGGATGCAACCAAAACATATTTTTAAGACAATAATGTTGCTGCCTTATTTGACCAGTGTCTTGATGTTGGTCAACTGCAGGGACTTAACTCTCTTCATCGACGGGTGAGAGTAAGTCGTGCTGGGCAGGTACAGTTGCTGGGAGACGTCCAGTCAAAGGCAAGACTTAGGAATCATCAGGTCCTCTGGTGGGGCTTGCTGCCTGATTTCGGAGGGTGATGCTGAATTCCGGAAGCTGGAATGAGTTCCTCCGAGGCAGCAGCTGTGGAAACACTGGCTTCCAAAGTCTTCCGCCTGGGTGACGGAAGGATTGGGAGTGCACCAACTTGCAGAAAATCAGCCCTCGCCACTCCCCCACCTCACACCAAATCCAGGCCCTGAAGAACAGCATTAACTCAGCTCCCGGGGCTCTCTGCCATCGCGGTCCCCCGAGGGGCATGGGGCAAGCACAAGTTCAGGCTGCAGATGCCAGGAGCTGTGTTTGTTGAGGAGTTCTCATAAGGGTAGGAATAGGGAAAGAACTCTTGTCTTCAACTTGTTAGAACTCCTGGGTTCTTCTGATTGGGTGAAACCCAAACCACAGAAGTAACGTCTATCTCCTCCCTCCAGATGTTAAGGAAACTCACTCTAGATGCACACAGGGAGTATTTGTTTTTAATTTTTCTGCTATCTATATTCATGGCCAGCCATCTGCATACAGTGTCATTAGACTCAATGCAATTTTTCAAAGAAGCAGAATTTCAATGTTTATTCACAAATCACTGACCATTCTCCAAGCATTGGTTCTACACACCGTGCAATAAATATCAGAACTTTTTGCATTTGGTGTTCTTGGTGCCAGAGGAGCTTTCCAGATCTACACATGGACGTGGGCAGACTTTGCTCTGGGATATACTTAAACTGTCACTTCCTTAGGTTGGTGGAAGTCTGGGAAGGAGTGGAAAGGGACTTGCATACTAGGGTGGTTTACCAGCTTGGTGTTAGAAGCACCCAACATTGGGCCCAGGGGCGAAAGCTGATGCAATCCTGTTGCCACACCCTAGGGAGGAGGTGAGTGGTGACTGAGGGTACTTCCTGCCTGCTCTTGCTCCAGTGAGCAGAAGACCGGAATGCAAGGCGAGGGGGAGGAAACACAGCTTTTAGCTTCAAGGCTGTGGGGGAGCCATGGCCTGCAGCTGCCTGCTGCCACAGTGGCTCAGCTTTGCTTCCCACGTAGGGTTGGATCAGATGGGAGCCCGGGGATAGGTGGATGCAAGCCCAAGAGTCCCTCAAGGTAGATGTTCATTGCTTCCCAGGCTGGAGTGGCCATGTGTCTGCAAGCCAGGGCATGTTACACTCTCATCCACACTAAAGCTCCGACACACTAGCCCTGCATTGATCTCCCTAGGGCAGATGGGAATTTACCCTGTTAAGCCTCTTGGTAAAGGAGATGAAGATTATTCCAAAAATTTACTTTATATGAGTGAAGCTGAATATGTTCTCATTTATTTATCGTTTATAACCCTGGCCTGTTTTCCAGCTCCACTGTGGTCTTTTTATTTGTTGAACTCTTCAGCTAGTGGAACAATGAGGCTTTGACTACAATGCAGATGAAAAATGGACTCTCTCAGAGCCAGTGTTGTGGTGCAGTGTGTTAAGTTCCTGCCTGTGACGATGTGGGCACTGGTTTGTGTCCCAGCTGCTCCACTTCTGGTCTGTCTGCCTGCTCACAGCCTGGGAAGGCAGCGAAAGGCAGCCTGAGTCATTGGGCTGATGACACCCCCTTGAGAAACCCTGCTGAGGCTGCTGGTTCCTAGCTTGGTTTGGCCTGGCTCTTACGGCCATTTGGGAAATGAACGCGCTGATGGATTATTGCTCTCTTATTGTGCCTCTCTCCTTCTCAGTCCACAACTCTGCCTTTCAAATAAATAAATACATCTTAAAAATTATCTCAAGAAAATTAAAACCCAATCAAAACGGTAGAACGCAGTGCTATGGCATGTATGAGTACGTGGTGTTTGGGATGTTTGCAGCCTGCTCCTGGCTGTGGACCAAATGACTCCCTGCTTATCCATCTCTGAGGTGCGTGATGTTTCTCAATTCAGAATGCTTTCAATCCCTTTCCTGAGCTGCCTGCAGCCCAGGAGGCACTGGGCCGATAGACTGGGGGTGCTGCTGTGAAGGCAGCAGACACAGGACACTCAAGGGGAAAAATCACGAGCCTCCAGCCTCCAGCTGGGGTTCTTGGCTCTTTTCTTTCACCTTATTTTAAACAAGTGAGGAAAACAGCATTCAAAGGAAAAGCGGCTGCAACTCAGGAGAGATAGCCCATGTGTTCTTGCCTGCAAACCCTCTGAAAGATCTACATCCCAGAAGGAAAAGATGGATACACAGGGTTCTGCGGCTATCGATCCAGATGCGAAAGAGTGGAATTAGAATTGTTCGTTAAGCCAGGGCCAGTAAGCCATCAGGTCCTGGTGAGCCACACCAAACTGGCCACTGGGTCATTCTGATTAGCAAGCAGGTGGATTAGTGTGAGAGTTGGTGCTCACAGGGACCTTGGTCCTTCCCACGGGAGTCTCCTGGTCTCAGTAGCACCATCACCTCACCATGTCATTAACAAACTTCTGGCAAACATGTGTGGTCTCAGACCCAGGAACCCAGGATACAGATAGTTAGGCTAGCTTTCACAATGAAAACATCGGAGGAATACATTCACAAATGGGTTAAGCCATCCTCCCCTCTCCTCTTCACGCCATCTCGCTTTCCATCCTCCCCTATTTCTGTTTAATACTGAACCCTGGATAACTTTAGACCAACTAAACATAGACATTTTTTCCACATCCTCTGGAGAAGTTCCATATGCCTTAGTGAAGAACTGAAATCATAAATCTTGCTGAAGGATACTCGCAAACCCACAAAGTGGCTTGACCCAGGAAAACATCATTGATGCTTCCAGCCTTTCAGATTCTGCCCCATCAGAAAATAGGCCTGTCTTGGATCCTGCCTGTAAAGGCCTGTCTTGGATCCTGCCTGTAGAGGCCTGTCTTGGATCCTGCCTGTAGAGGCCTGTCTTGGAGCCTGCCTGTAGAGGCCTGTCTTGGAGCCTGCCTGTAAAGGCCTGTCTTGGAGCCTGCCTGTAAAGGCCTGTCTTGGAGCCTGCCTGTAAAGTGTTTTGTCGGAAGGTGACTTTGATGTGGCTGAGGACCTTGGCAGGCATTGTTTGGGGAGTCCATAGTCTGGAAGCACCTCATCACACACAGTGGGAAGGTTAGACGGAAAAGAAGCAGAGCTCAAAAAGTGGACTGGTTCATTCTGAGTTATCATGGGGGTTATAGGTGGGCTGTCAAAACCTGGCTGTCATCTCTCTATTTTCCTCCTGATGTCTCAGATGGTCAAATACACAACTTTGCCACCCGGGACTCAAGCATGAACAAATCTGATGTGGTTTATTCTGTTGGGCCTAGCCCAGGAGCTCAGTCTACACATCTTTTTGAACAGTTTGTATGGAAATGATATTTTTTGTATTTTGGAAAATTCCTTGCTTTTTTTTAATGCAAGTGAGACGCCATTGTGTTTTACAGAATTTGTTTGCAGAGCAAGTCATTCTTCAGAAGCAAGGGCCGATGTAAATTTCAGCCTGGGCAAAGTGATAATAAGAGGGTTGAAGTCTGCAGCATGTAGGTTGGTGAGGCTCACTGGGGACTGCCACGATGGGATGACAGTGCTTCTCTGAGGCAACGGTCTTAGCAGTCGAGCTGATGGCTTCAGAAGGCAGCTCTCGGTCTTGGGGAGGGGGGAAATCTGCTTTCTCCCCTGCCAGATGGCTCAGGGGAAAGAGCCTGTCATCTTTGAATGTCTTCAAGATGTTCTTGGGCTTAGCAATGGCTTTATCCCCCAGAGCTGGGGTTCCACAAGAAGCATCTGTAATCCACACCCAACCTTTGGGACACTGTCAACAGATTCCCAGAATTACTCGACTGTCTGCCTTCCAAAAGCATTTTTTTTCTTTTCTTCTTTTAGTAACTGAAAGTTGTAGTCGTTTCTTTACAGGTTACCTATACCACTTGTGATTAAGAAAACTGTAGAAAGTTAATAACCACCATGAGCCTATGCCATACGGTGGGTACATGTTGATTTTCCAGAGTCCTGCTTGGCAGTGTCGGAGCATGGCCTGTTCTTAGCCACTGGAATCCTCCATGGCTGTAGTTAGTCCACAAGTCGTTTCTCCCCATCTGTCTTTGTAAACTCTTCAGCATTCTTATAGGATTCTTTATGGTCCTTAGAGCATTTTTCAGCTAGGTCATCCCGGAGTGGGTGCTTGGGCTGGGGGTCATTCACCAGTGCTGTGAGGGACTGGATCCCTTGATACGTTTTGGTGGCTGGCTTCCAGTTTTCAGCACTAATGATGGGCAAACAGACCTGGCCCTTTTCATCATAACATTGGGCCAATAGATCTTTGTTTGGAATGGGTTTGAGTGGGTGCCCTGCTGGAAAATTGATTTTGATTCTGAAGGCCGCCTTATCAGAAGGAGGGTTATCAGGAACAACAGGCCTTTGCCAAGTCCATAATTCAGCTCCCTCAACCTGGATGTGACGGAAGCTTTTCATTCCACATTTGCAGATCTCTTCAAGCTCTTTCCTCTGTCTCCCGATGACTGCCATCTTGGACCTGGTGCTGCTGCCGTCCCACAATGCATTGCACCAGCATTCTCACTGAGTAGCAAGTTGGGGTTTCTGATCAATAGCAATGAACGTGAAGATTTGGCGCAGTTCTTGGCCCTGTTCATTCAAGAAATGGTGCTTTTCTCACCAACTGCAATATTTATTCTCCTCTCTATGAGTTTATCTTTGCTTTAAAAAATTTTTTTTCACCAGGAAATAAGCAATTTCCATTCATTTTAAGCAGGCTGAGAACAGCTTTGGCTCTGAATCAACTTTGTAAGACAGACTACAAAGTTCTGGATTTGGGGGATTGGAGAGTGGCCTGTGCTAAAAGCATCCTTGCAGACTGGCTGGTGTCCCTGTGTCTCTGCTTCCTGGTAGACAAGTGTGGGCAGATGCCTCCGGTACTCACTCCCTCTGGGCATCAGGAGAGCAGAGACCTTACGCTGGCACGCACAGGATTGATGCAGGTTAGAAGAACTTTACTCTGACCCAGGACATATATCCCTAGTTGTTTTGTTAGCCAACCCCCTTCCTGTTTGTCCATGTAGAACAGGGCCAGCATCATCGTTTAGGGAGCCCACAAGGAAACGCACAGGGCTTCTTACTGTAATTTTATCAAGCGTGTGCTGAAAGTTCACCTTCTGAGGGAACCCTGGGTGCTGTCATCTTCCCTGACCCTGAGCCCAGCTGCTTGAAAGCTGTCACACAGACTTAAAAAGCAGGTCTGAGTCAACTGTTTAACAAAACATTTTCTTTCCTGCACTTCCAAACCGTCCTGGTTTAAGTGCAATGGAGAGATTCCTGGAAACCTTTTGGAGTTAATCATTAATTGAGAGACAATTGATTCCCTCCATATAAGAGGTGTGGTGCTTCTCTGATTTTCTTTGCTTTTTAGTGGCCTAAAATTCCCAGATCTTTTTGTATACTGGTTGCAATTTCATATGATCTTAGTATGTAGTGGGTGAGAGGTAGCTTCAAATTTCTTGAAATGTGGAGGGAACATTCTAAGCCCTTCCTCTTGCCCCTGGGTAGCTCTGTGGCTCCTAGGACTAGCAGAATGCAGCAGGAGGGATGCCAGCTGGGTCTGAAGACACTGCAGACTTCCCTGTTGGGGCTGGAAATTCGTAGAACAAACTTGTACCACATCCTGAAGCCACCATGCTGCCAGAAAGCCCACATTTGCACAGTGAGAAATCTCCAGCTGGTCATCATCAGTGTCAACCTTCTCGGTCCATGGGAAGGACATTGCAGGTGCAAAGCCATCAGCTGGGCCTGACCCCAACACCCCGTCCCCCGATTGTAATCATGTGGGTGAGTCCATGTGAGAAGAGACAGGGCCATCTACTCAGAGCCAGCTCTTCTGTTCCAGAAGCTGGCTTCTGGGCCATTTGATTCCACACACTGGGATGTTCCTAAATATCTAATCTGGCTCCATGCCTCGCTCAAATGCAGCCCCGATTACTTCATATTCTTTGCTGGTAATATCATCTCTGCAGGATATAGGGGATGTCCGAATACAACAGATTTCAGCATTTCTCTCATTCATTCATGAAATGGTTACTAAACACCTACTGAATGCTAGACACTATAGCCTGAGCTGGCGATGGGATATTTCAAGAGGACAACACTGCGAGACAGGGCAGGAAGTCCATAATGACACACATATCCCTGGTGATGCAGGGCGGAGGTGAAGATGATTCTAACTGGATAACTTTCTGAGTCTATGCACAGTCCCACCGAAGCTAGTCCCAGATGCCCCACCAGCCTTCCTTAGGGTGTCTAACTCTGCATGCTTTCTTGCAAACAGTTCCTGTGGGTCCAGAAGCATTCTGCTTCCCTGGAGGACCCTCTTGGTTGCCTGAGTTCTAAGACCTAGAATGAAGTTTCAAGTGTGAATGCAAGATCAGCTGCCTCCAAGCATGGCCGTGGCCACCTCTGTCCTCTCCTGCTCCAAACAGTGGGGAGTGGGGTACAGTTCATCCGCACACCACAGTGAAGAGATAGGGACGGAGCCCTGGAAGGGGCACTGTGCGTTCTGCAAGCTCATGAGGACGAAGGGTGGGAGTTGCAGGCACAGTGAATTTCATACAGCACTGCCATCATCCTCACCCTCCTCTTCTGGCATTCCTCTGAGTGAGCCTTTACCCCTGCCACTGTCACCCACAAAGGGTGCCTTTCGCAGCGTTGTCCTTCATGCCACATCTCTTTGTCCTGTCATCTCATGCCAGTCGTTCTCTTTGTGAGCAAGAAAGATAATGATTTGCATGATGCTAGAGCTGTTTCACAAAACTCTGCAGCTAGCACTTCCCTTCAAAGGCACCCGTCCTCCTGGTGCCTAGGCGGTGGGTGCTCCTTGTGACTGCTCTTGGAGTGATGATATGGTCTTCTGTTCCAGCTGCTGCCTCCCTTTCTCCTGTAGGCACCCGGAAGTGTGCAGACCCAGGATCTGCAGAAATAGAGACTGACTGCCTGTTCATGTCCTTTGCCCATTTCCTGGTTGTTGTTGAGTTTCTTGAGCTCTTTGCCATGCCTGGGTATTCATCCTCAATCAGTGGCTTGTTTCGCACCTATGTTCTCCTATCCTGTTGGCTGCTTTTCCATTTTATTGACAGTTTTTTTGTCTGTTTTGGTGCAGAAGCCTTTTGGCACCGTGTAATCCCATTTCTCCTTGCTTTACTTGTCTGTGCTTCGGGGGTCCTTTGTTAGAATCTTGACCAACACCCATGGTTTGCAGAGTGTACCTTATGTTTTTCTGTAGAAATCTGATGACGTCAGATCATGGATCTAGATGTTTGATCAATTTCGAGCTGGCTTTTGTAAAAGGTGTAAGCTAAGGGTTTTGTTTCGTATTTCTGCATACACAGATTCAATTTTCCCAGCACCGTTTGTTGAAAGAACTATCTCTTCTCTTTCAACTGGATTTCAGTTTTACTTGTCCCAAGTTAGTTGATTGTGGATGTGTGGGTTTATTTCTGGGATTTCTATTCTGTTCCATTCATCTGCAGGCCTGTTTTGTGCCAGGCTGTTTTGATCTCGACTGTCCTGTAGTATCTTGAAGTCTGGTATTTTGCTGCCTCCAGCTTTGTTTTTGCTGTTTAAGGCTGCTTTGGGGGCCAGGTGCTGATGTGAGCAGAGATTTCTTGCTGCAGATTCTCACTCCGGGTGCTTGCAGAGTCCAAATGCAGAAGGATAAAGTTTTGCACACACAGCATACGAATCACTAACTGTACAAAGCTCTGTTAGATGGCGATTCAGCCTGCCACCATCCTCTCTTGAGTTTTTGAGCAAACATGGACTTTTTCTCTGTTCAAGTAGATGTTCACTTACCAAATCCAATCCGTAAAAGGGGAGATTTTTGTTTTTTTGATGAAATGCTTTTAAAATGAGACGGACATCAGACACGGTTCATGAAGATGCTTTCTGGCCGATGACAATGCATTCACTGGCTGGGGAGTGTGCTCTGAGTGTTCAGTCATCCTTCTTCTAAATAGAAACTCCAGAACAGAGAAATGTTAGTCTCCCTCCAGGACTTGGGCATGCTAGCTGATTGTTCTTTAGGTTTCTTATTGCCCTTGAGCCTGGCCCTGCCTAGTGTGGCCCAAGGTTGTTTGGCTTCAAGGCTCGATTCTGGGATTGCCCTTCCAGAAATGAGGTGAACACCCCTCTTTTCCCCGTTCTCATCTGCCCCTGCCAGACTGTGCCGCTGGCAGCCCTGGTACAGTTCTTGGATGTCGCTGTCTTCACCCTGGGACAAGGTTGCTTTCAGCTCCTGCCTGATTCTGACTCTTGGTGACTCCTTGGCTGTCCCTCTGTCAGAATACTGTAGGAAAATTTTGGCTTTTTTAGTATATTCTGCACACATCAAGAGGTGATTGGCCATGGGTGCTGAGGAATAAAATAACTTGTCTTGGTAGAGGCCACGGAGGGTGAAGAAGGTACAATGGATGTGCTGTGAATAGGATTGTCTCTGGCTGCGAGCACTTGATAATGAATTGCTATTTTGTTGAAAATAACTATTTTGACAAGATGAGGGAAAATGGAAAAGTGAGGCCATTTTTTTGTGGAAAAGTTGCATTTCCAGATTCTGATGACAGAACGTGGAAATGGGACTTGGGGACATTTCTGTTGAGTGCACCTGGGTGTGTATGCAGCTCGTAGCTGGCCCCCAGCTAAGCACAGCTGCACAGGACAGCAGTGGGCTCCTCACGGTGCCCACTCCTGCCGAGTGCCCTCCTTGGGCAGCAGAGGATACACCTGATATTAAATTGTAATTCTGGGGCTAGGAGGTATTATGATTTCCTTTGGTAACTTTATTATCATTTCAGTCATGGTTCAAACCTCTGCCGCTTGGCACCAAGTGTAATTGGAAACGTGCCTGAAGTGGCTGCACCAGCTCCACTCCCCCCTTCCCCCAGCCAGGGAATATCAAGGCCCAGCTCCGTCTTGAAAGCTTCTTACTTGCCTCTTCTATAAATGCAGCCTCCCGTCACCTTGAATTATGACTGAGTACGGAGGAGTTGAAGTGTGCTTTTGCAATGATGAGTCAGATGGTGTGTGGAGGAGCAGGAGACGGTCTTAGAAAATACCAGGTGCTGCTCGCAGATAAGATGTCTCCCAGTGCATGGGTCTCCGAGTCGAACAGAATGATACAATGTTGCCAGTTACACTTCCAGGGAGCTGGAGTTGACTTGTTAGGTCACAGTGCTCTCACGCAGTTGGTCACAACCCCTTGCCATCTTGCCCTGTTTGGCTCAAATGGACGTCAGGGAAAGTTCGGAATTATTCCCTTTCTGTAACAGGCTGATGTTAGACACCCTCCCCACCAACTGTCCTTCTAAATTGGTTTCCCCCACCAGTTTCTTGATATCAGTTCCCTTGTGCTACTGTAGCCAAAAAATGACATTTGATCACCACTTAAAATTTTGGTCTGGATGGATATGCTTCTGTTGCTTCTGTGAGAATTAGATGGTCCAAGGGACGATATGTCAGTATTGGTCTCTGGAAAAAAAAATATCTTAAAACCATCTTAAAACGGTACCATCTGAAATCACATTGGCTAACCTTGGACATTCAACCAAGGAGAACAAACCATGTCTGACTCCTTCCCGGGTGTGTATTCCCGCACACCAGCCAGCCTGAGAAGCCTGCAGCCCTGGAACCTAGGCTGTATTGGCAGTCTGTGTTCCCCAGTGCCGGGGACCCATGCGACTCGTTCCCCCCCCACTGAGAACACCGCCTAACTTTCTTTTTGAGCATTTATCTCTACTCTCAGTTTACTTTCGAGAGACTCACGAAAGGTGGACTTCAAAGATACAGCGGTTTTTGGGTGCAAATGATGTTGAAATCATAAGGACTTTTCAAACAATTCGCAAGAAAAAAAATGTGTCATAAAAAACCCGCATGGGTTTCAAAATGTTTTGCAGCAGAAGGATCCAATGATTTTCATGAACTTCTCCAAGTCCCCTCGTATAGGAATCCATCTGCCTGACGAGAAGGTCAGGGGAGGCCGGAGCTGAAGCAGCTCCTTTCCTAGGAAACACCGTCACAAGTCAGCCAGTGCCTGGCCCTGCCCTTGGGAAGCACTGTCCCCGTGCACAGTCGTCTGCACTGACCCACATGAGGGGCCAAACAGACAGGCAGGGAGGTATTCGGGGAGAGCCAGGGGATGCCCAGCTTGGTGGAGACCCCTTGACCACTCTGGGCTGGAGACAGGTGCTGCTAAGCATCCCTGGCACACAGAAGGGAAGGAGGGCAGAGCCAGAATGTTGGTATTGGAAAGAGCTCTGGACCCTGTCCAGTGTGCTTGGGTTGTTTTCAGTCTGTAATGCTGTGCGTTCTCCACATTGGTCATGCAGTGCAGTGAGTGACCCTAACCGCAGGAGTGCACGGGCCTTCTCAGCTGCTCTCTTCCTTTCTGCACCACTGGGTTCCAGAATGCGTTACATCTACCCTGGCTTCTAACCACCTTCTTAAAAAGATCCTAATTCTTGCTAGGTTTTTGGGGCAAGCAGGGTGAGAAGTCAAGGCTGGTTTGGACATGAGTTGGGGGAGGGAAGCTCTTGAACTTCTCTAGGTCGCCCGTGATCATGCTCGCAGGTGACTTCTGTGTGCAGCTGCAGACCTTCGTGAGAGTCTCTCTGGTGGTGGAGTTTTGAGTTGAGTTCTTTAGACTCTTTCTCTGGAAGTTTGCAAGCCTGGAGGAAAAGAGAAGGCAGAAGGCTGCTCACAGCAGAAGCCTGGGAAATCGAGGGAATGAGGGGGCGAGGACAGATCTCCCGTTATCCCAAAGGTAAGACAGGAGGAGTGAGGGGACCCGGGGTAGAATGAAGCAAAGGAACCAATGCTGAGAAGGGAAGCCTACATTTCAGGTGGTGAAGCCAGGACCAGAGCAGTGACAAAGGGAGGCGCAGGTGCCTGTGATTTCCTTTTAAGGTGATTTACTTACAACAAGGGTGCTGGGAACCTCCTTTCTGCTGCCCAAGTGCTCAGCCCCACTACAAAGGGTACAGAGGTCGTTTGCAGACTCAAACCCAGCATGCGCCTGCTCGTGTACTTTCTGGAGCACCTGCCTCCCAGCTCGCACCAGGACTGTCCTAAGAGTTAGGCAGCTCCTTGGTTCTCCAGCCCAGGATGCCCCCTGGCTTTGCTCTCCAGAGGCCTTTCTGCAGTTTCCAGGCTGTCCAGTCCTTGATAGGCATTTCCCAGCTTTCTACATACTCAGAGAAGAAGAATGCATTGGGCATTGTCCTCACCCCTAAATGGTTCATGGTTGCTTTTCTTCAAAATTTTTCCAGGAAGTGTTTTTCTATGCAAATGAAATGAAAGCTTGCAATCCAGCCCCCCTGAAGATTCAGCACCACTCTCTCTCCTTAAGTCAATCATATTCTCCTTTATCAGTCTGCTGTGGGCTGCAGTGGCTCTGGGTTATGTGTGTCGGGGGATGGCGAAGGTGGGGACCTTCTGCGGTGAGGGTGATAGGAAAGGACCGTAGCACAGGTGTGGGGGCCTTCCACAGTGTCTGGGCCATGAAAAGCTCACACTGGAGGATGCATGGGCAGATGAGCTTAACTGTTACTTGCAAAACCCTCAGCCATGCCTGGCATCGGCACCCTGGAATGGGGTCCCCGTGGAAACCCTGAACCCCTGCCTGAATGCTTGCCAGATGTGGCACCTTTCTCTGTTGGTCCAGCTTGGCGTTCTCTCTTCCTTGCACCTGCCAGGATGGATGTCACACCTTAGCAAGAGGGATTCTTTCTGCCAGTCTCTCATCCTCGGTGGCAGCAGGAAGAAAGTCTGGAAGGAATGGCTAATGGGGAGACCACATGGATTCTCCACTCCCACCGCCAGCTTGTCCTTGTCCCTGCACCTCCCATGCACATGGCTTTACACTCCTCCCCTCTCTAGGAAATTTCAGGGTTAACTCGCTTTCAAATGCACAGAGGTGTCTGGGCCCCCGGAGCAGATCCTAGATGTCAAGTGCCTCCTATCCTGCCTGGCTGCTTGTCTTCATTGATTTGGGGGTGGTAACACATCTGAGACACTTTGTGTCTCCCCCTCTTTCCCGTCTATAGTGTGCAACCCTGGTCCCCATTCCTTCAGGATGGAGGGGGTTTATTTTAATATTTAAAAAAAGGTTTTATTTAATTGAAAGGCAGAGAGAGAGAGAGAGAGAGAGAGAGAGAGAGAGAATTTTCCACTTGCTGTTTCACTCCTCAAATGACCACACAGCTGGATCTGGACCAGACCAAGGAAGGAGCCCTGCAGGAACTCCATCTTGGTCTTCCACATGGGCAGCAGGCTCAAGCTTTCCCAGTGTATTAGCATGACTCTCCATGGGAATCTGGGACTTGAACAGGTGTTGTGGGGTGATATTAACAATAGAGGTGGCAGCTTAACCAGTAGTGCCCCAAGAGAGGCCTTTAAAGAAATAATGAAGGTTAACGTGGGGTCCCCGGGGTGCCCTCAGGTATCTGAGTCACAAAAGGAGACGAAGACACAGACCCATGCAGAGGTGGCCCTGTGAGGGCACGGGCAGTGTCTGCCAGCTGCGAGACCACAAAGGAAGCAGTGTGGCCACTCTTTCCCCTCAGCCTGCAGCCCCCAGGACTGTGGAAGTCGATGCCTGCTGCTCTGACTGGTGATTTGTGACCACAGTCCTAAGATATGAACACAATTAGAATTGCGTTTCACTTTCGCAGTAGGAAATTTATTTTTTTCAGTGATGCAAGTGGTCTTCTTGTGTGTGTGTCCTTCCTGGACCGAATGAAGTTGGGGCGGGGGAAGAGACATGCACAGAACATAGCCTGATGGTCGTGTTGTCCAAGCCGGGAGGCAGCTGGGAGGAAGGCCCAGGAGCAGAGTGACTGGAAATCACGTTACCTGAAGGCGTGAGGGCAGAAGCAGCCCCTTTCAAGGGCGGGAGGAGCCGGGTCAGCAGCAGGGGACTGGAAGATGTTGTGGGGCTCAGAACACTTCTGTTTAAGGACAGAAGAGAATTGGTGTAGGAAGATGCGTGCAAGAAGTAAAGGAAGGTTGTAATTTGGTGGACAGAAAGTTAGGAGCAGCGGGAGCTGTGTTTTTCATTCGATTCGGGGAATATAATAGATGCAGAAAATCCCTTCGCCCGATGCTGCTCATGCCTGACTTTGCTCGTTAATCTCTGCCTCGTAGCAAAGACCTGGAAAATTACGGTTGCCGGCGCCAGCAGTCCCTGCTGCACAGGGAGGAGCAGGCGGGAGCAGCTGAGCTCCCACCTCTGGCCTCTTGGGCCGCTGGCGGGGGGAGGGCGGCAAGGCCTCCAACTGCCTCTTTGTGAAGAAGGCATTCTCTTTGTTTCTCTGTTGGCATTTCACAAGGTGGGCTCTGCCAGCACTTTCGTGGACCCATGCACAAACTTCTTTTCATGATTTTCCTTCTTGGAACAAATTGACCTTTTCCTCCACACTGGACGCCTTCTTCTCCAGATACGCCTCGATCCAACTGAAGGCTTAAGGGATAAAAATTCCAACCCAGTCTCAGTTTTCTTTACCTGCGTGTTTGACTTTTCCTGATTCAAGGGTAAGAGTTTGGGGCCTCAAGAGGGAACCCTTCTTGAGTGTCCTTGGCCTGGCAATGGATGTGTCGTGAAAGAGGTTTGGCCTTTTGCGCTGAGGGCTTCAGCATTTTGTCCAAGGCAGCACCGTTAGTGGCTACCAATTTGCTCGGAGTTCATCCTGGAACTTTGGAAAAGGGTAGGCCATTCTGAGAACCTTGTCATTCAAAGAGCCTGACTGCAAGGTACGCTGCAGTTCAATGTCTGTGTTTCTTTGTGGTGTGCTCAAGTGCAGGTGCTTTATGGTGCGCCCTGTGCTGCGGCGCTGTGGAGGCACATTCCCACTCGAGACAATTATATCCCAATTTTCTGCTTAGGTACAAATTTCTGATCAACAGGATTAGGCCTTAGGAGGTAATTTGTTTTTACCAAATAAATCTTAAACCATGGAGAGCTATGAAGATGTAAATGAAGGCCTTCATTTGTGTGTATGTGTGTGTGGTGCCTGTGTGGGGTGTGTTAACTAAACCCAGAAGCTGCCAGTAACTCTATGCTGTGACCTTCCAGCAGAAAATGTGTTCTGGATTCCCTTTTCTTGAACTTGGGGCTAAGGAGATAGAATTTTGAATTACGTTACATTGCGAACTTGCTATCGTGTCTCAAGCTGTGGTAGGTGCCATGAATAGCTTCATGCTCTGCCTGACTTTGCAGGTTTGTTAATTTCTGATTTGAAGTCTGTCACTCAGAGTGCAGAGGCATGGGTGGAGAATAGTCTTCCAGAAAGTACTGGTTCTCCTCCCCAGCGCTTCCTCGCTGACTGTGGGGCTGGGGCTCCACAAACTTCCTGGCTCCAGAGGCTGCCCCCGTGTGCCTTTAATCATATATGCTCCGGTCCCCACCTGGCTTTGCTTTATAAAGCAATCTCTCAAATTCTCTTGCACATTTCTAGAATCTTTCTTGCTGTTTCGTGTGGCTGACATGAGAGCAGGGTCTTGGGTGTGTCCCGTGATCCTGTCTGGTCCCTGATGGACTTTGCCCCAACTGAAGGAATTTTAGCCAAGGTCTCCCCAATGGTCAGCAGAACAAGTTCTTCCAGAAGTTCACAAGAAATCCCTGCCAGGGAAAACTTAGGCCTGAAAGCCAAGCTTAGTTTTTAATGCCCTTTTACTTCATGAACCATATTATGTGTTTAGGTGGAGACCGTGTGCTATAATTCTACTCTCGCCTTCCATCTCCCGGCTGCAGTAACTGGTTCGTGCAGGTGTCTGCCATCTTGGCCTACATCTCAGGAGCAGAAAGTAGTGCAACACTGTAAAATAGCAACTCCTGCAGCAAGACCTGGATTCCAAGGGAGCCCAGGCTGGTGTCCAGGGGGCAGTCACACTCAAGGCCCCCCGCTCAGTCAGCTCTGAGCATTTGTAAAACAGGGACAATGAGTGCTTCCTGCAGTTGTCAAAAATGGTTGCCAAAGTTGAACAAAGGCAAAGAGTATGAAGTGACTTAAGAATGGGAGGTGAAGAGAGCTGCAGGTGTATGGGCTGACCTTTGTCCCCACCAAGTTCCTATCTCAAAATCCTAACCCCCAGAACCTCAGGATGTGAAATAACAACACACAGGCTCCTCACATGCAACAGTGTGTTCTTTCAAGAGAGGAAGTACAGAAGGAACACAATAAGCCTAGGTGAGCACCCAGGGGTGGCCTCCCACAAGTCCAGGAGTCCAGGGAGAATTCAACTTCTTGGCACCTACATTTCAGAGAATTGTGAGAAAGTAATTTTCCATTATGGTTTCTTGCTATGGCTGCCTGGCCTGGCTAAGCCTTGGGCTCGGGGCTTCCTGCTGATGGACAGGAGATCTCAGACAAGATCTGTGCAGGTGGACTGTGGGGTGTCATGCATTTTCCCAAGCTGTGAGACCGCCCTGGGAGTGGGTAGTCAACAAACAGCAGCTCAGTGCTCCATACTTCTGTATTTCACATTTGCGAAGCCAATGATCTATAAAAGAAAATTCACTTCCATTTTTAGAGGATCATCTATTCCGTGCTCAATAAAGTGTGTCTCATGATTCAAATCTGTCCTTCAAAGGGCCACTTGATGACACAAAATTTGGAGCAGCAGCACCAGACGCTCAAGGCCAGTCTCAGCTTGTGCACAGAGAAGGTGGTGTTTCAGGTGTCATCGGAAGCAGGTGTACAGATGCGGGGTGCAACGCCAGCCAGGGTTGGGGGGCTTCCTGGTGGAGGGAGTCATGAGCTTCTTCAAGCCTTAGGGAACGGCAGTTTGTCATTGTGCCAGAACTATAGGCAGGGTTTTGGGGTGTGACATTGTGGTTTGAACGAGTTCAGGCCGAAGCAACCAATGGTGTGGCTCATCTTGTAGGTTTTGTCCTCTTTGTGTGTGTGTGTGTGTGTGTGTGTGTGTGTGTGAGAGAGAGAGAGAGAGAGAGAGAGAGAGAGAGAGAGAGAGAGAAAGAGAGAATGTATTATGACAGGTAGATGGTCTTCCAGGTGATGGATTTAGAAGAGTTGAGGGAGGTGCTGAGGGCTGTGGGGAACTCTGCACCTACCCTGCCTACATGACCTTGGATTTGGGAACCTCCCTCTTCTGAACTATAACGACCATGAAGTCAGCTCTCCCTCATGCTCCAGGGACACTGGCCAAGGCTGTTTCCCACACGCAGTCTGTTCATTGTTGTGAACGTCCTCCCAGCCGCTGCTGGTCAGGTGCAGAATCTCAGAGTGTGAAATGTGGAGAGAGAGCAGGGATAGAATTCCAGAGCTGCAGACCAATATGACGACCAGGCGGCTCCGAACGCCTCACTGCGTGCTTTGCGAATACACCGCTGATGTCTTTGGGAATGGGCGCTGGTGAACTTCTGGCAGCAGAACCTTGAATTGCAAGGTCAGGTAGAGCCCACCCAGTCTGCACTTGGCCTTTAGGAAGGATCTTTGGAAAACAGCAGAGAACGGCTAGGAACAACCCTGGAAAGCACAGTGACCAGCACGCAAGGTCTCTGTGCCCAGTTGTGCAGGCTCTGTTGCACTGCCAGGGTGCACGTTGACATGGTGGTGGCTGTACAGGCCAGCTGGGAGGTTCCTGTTGCAAACACCCTTTTTTTTTCTTAAAGAAATACTCTGTGTCCATGCTGCTGAGCAGGGACTGTGTCCGTAAGAAGTTCAGTGCCACAGATGCCCATGCTGAATGTACAGCAGGCCATGACGGAAGCATCTCTCCCTGCTGAAAGGGAGACAAGCGATCTGGGACTCCCAGCACTAAGCAGATGCAGGGCCCTGCGGCTGAGTCCTTTGACTCACCACACCCCTCCTCGGACCAGGTCAGTGCCCAATACCATTTGGGCTGGGGTTCGGCTTAGATTGAGGCGCTGAAGTGTGCACAAACAAAAAGGTTAGAAAGAAGAGGATTTGAAGAAAAGGTAGCCCTTTTTTATTTTTTAGAAAGAAGAGAACCTTCTAGAGTTGTGGCAGATGGGGGAGACGTGGATAGGATGAAGGAAGCAAAGTGGGGGCTAGGAGCAATTGCATCACAAGGGGTTATCCACATGCCAGCAGACACATCAGAGGGCCTTCCCTAGATCTTCCCGACTTCTGGAGGGATGGGGAAGGAGTGGCTGTTCCCAGAGTGTCCCTGATACTCTGTGCTGTTGTCACCACCACCTGGATCACATGAGATGAACCTCAGCTAAGAGGTCCTAGAGAGCATCTCTAGTCACGGGTAGCTGCTATGGTTTGAGGGTGATTTGTTTCCCAAAGACCAGGGTGCTGGAGCTTGGTCCTCAGGGCAATGGCTTTGAGAGTTCGCAGTAGGGGGTTGAACGGTCATTCAGTCTATATTCTGATGAATGTGGCTTTCCCAGCTGTTACATACTGCAAGCCTGGACCCTCCCCGGTCTCTGGCTTCCTCCCTCACCTTGTGAAGGTTTCTGCCCTTGATCCTGCCCTGACACCATCTGCCTAGAAGTTCCTTGTCAGAGGCTGAACAGAAGGGTCCACCCAGCCCCGGACAGTCTGCAGCTGAGACTAGGAGCTGAATCAGCTCTGTGCTGTGTGTGCGGTTACATCAGGCTGCACTCCGAGTGGCCACTTCACCTCCCCTTATTCCTGTTGCATCTGAGGTCTACTGAGCCATGCCTCCTGACTCCTAGGGTAACACTGGTCTGCCCACAGGCCAGCCCAACATCAAAGCTGGCCCTGGGCACCCCTCCCACCCGGATTAGTTAATTCATTGTCTCCCATCTTGTACTTTGCTTACCCTCAGTGTTGGTGCTGGGGGAGGGAAGACACTTGGAATTCTACAATGTAAACAGAAAGTAATGGCGCCTTAAATATTCATGTTTGCTTTGCAGAAACTGCCGTACCTTTCAAATGAAGGAGCCATCAATAAATGGCTTTCAGCTTGAGATATGAGCTCAAGTTATAATTGCAAAATTGATTTTTATGACCTTTCCTTACTGTCTCATTTGATATTCCCTAAATATACATAATTTTCTGCCTCTTCATTTATCACTGGTCCAAAAATACGATTACAGCTCTCTCCTATTGTTACAAAAGGGAGAAGATGAATCAGACTCTTGGAAGACCCAGGCATTTAAATCTAAAAGAGTAATCACTGTCCGCCTTGCTGGGCTTGGAGGGGTTTCCCTGCGGGATAATGAGGGAAAGGCCTCCTGGGGCTGCTCCCCAGCGGATGACGTCCAGTGCTAGGGGTGCCTGATCCACAGCGGATGAGAAAGGACACGTCCAGTGCTAGGGGTGTCATCTCACCACTGGCATTATTGGCAGGCAGGAGTTGACAGCGTCTCGTCTCGGGTTTGCTCGCCGCGTGCCCTGCGGTGCTGTGCCAGGCTTCTGTGAGGAGGTGAATGGGAATCAGGAAACACAGTCTTCTCCCTTTAGGAGTCCCCTGCAGTGTAGATCCCCACGCAAGAGTGAGATGAACACAGCAAGTTGCTGAGACCCAGTGTACCCCTTGCCCTCTGCTAGGGCTGCTGCCTGAGCTTTATTATGTCAAATCCCCCAGGAGAAGGCGGGTGGTCTCTGTTTAGATGGAAAGGCATAGCGTCTGGTGAGTCCAGAAACAGAGCACCTCCCCCCTCCATGGCTAGCCCCTCCCCCACCTCTGTGGCATCAGCATCGTTCTGCAGGACTGAGCACGCTCCCTACGCAGCTGTGTCTTGGGCTCCAGGGGCAGGTGACAGGTGGCAGGGAGATTTTTGGCCGAGGTTCCAGGAGAGTCGGGTCTGTGTGCCCCACCCTATCCCACTGCGCACCCTGCCTGCCATGCATTCCAAGCCCTCCTTCCAGAGTTTTCCTCTAGGGTCCTTGAGGGATGTGTTTGTCAGCTCACCTGCAGGCAAGGGCTTACCTCCCAACCCTGGGAGTCCCTGAGAGCCTTGTTTAGGGATGTGGCTATCCTGCCTCCCCCAGGGTTGCTGATGTAACCTAGTTTGGTCTTACCCTCCCTGCCTACTGCCACTGGGCAGCGGCCAGCCCTGAGTCCAGTGGGGGCACCAGTGGCTGCATTAAAGCTAGAAGGACAGAGAACAGAGGCACCCTTGGTGATTCTGAGGTCTGTCTCTCTCTCAACAGACCCAAGGATCTTAAAGGATTTTCCCCTTCCCTGGGCTGGAGGATTTTGTTTATTGATTTGTTTTTGCTCTTTGGTCAGTGCTCAGTTAGGGCCGCACACAGCACTAGTGCGCAATGAGCAGGTATCCTTGCTGCAGAGGGCTGGTGACCTCTCCCTAGGATCACCACACGGCGAGTGGATTGCCTCCTTCTGCCTCAGCATACACATTGCTAAGTTTGTCTGGTGGAACTAAGCTGTAAGACCCGGGAACCTTCAGCAGGACTGTGAAGGTCAGATGGTATCAGTGAGTTGTGATCATGACAAAACCTGAAACTGGGAATACAATCAGCAAATCTCCCTGGCAGCAGGAGTATGCACAGGGACTCAGTGTGTAACTTGTAAACTCGGAGCAATTGTGATATAGACCAACAGTCGGTCAGTACTTGTTGTCAGATCTAGATTGTGTCTTCACCAGCCATCATGTGAGGATAACAGTGCGGCAAGAGTTTAAAAAACATGTGAACTGAAGCCAGAGGGTCAGAAAATCATGCAGAGAAAAATATAAGAAAATGTCAAGAAATCTGTAGAGAAATGAAATTAAAAGATATGTCTTGTTCTGCAAATAAAATGAAGCCCACACATAGTTGTTTTTTTTTTTTTTTTAAAATAATACGCATGTCTAGGAACTTTTTTTGGAGCTGTATTTATCTGAAATATTCAGAGAGTGTGAGGGATAAAGCCGCAGCATCTATCTGCTGTTGGTTTGCTCGGAGTTGGTTGCAACAGCCAGGGCTGAGCCTGGGTGGAGCTGGGAGCTGGGAGCTGGGAGCTGGGAACTGGGAGCTGGGAGCTGGGTGCTGTGGGAGCCAGGAGGTGGGAGGTGGGAGGTGGGAGCCAGAGGCCTGCATTTGGGTCTCTTCTGTAGATACAAGGGCCTGACTCCTTGGGTTATCCTCCTCTGCTTATCCCAGGTGCATTACAGGGAGCTGGACTGCAAATGTAGCAGCTGGGACATGAACCCTATGGGATACCGGGATTGCAGGAGGCAGCTTTACGCACTACACAACAATACAGTTTCCCTCTGTGAGCCTTTTGAAGATCTTTCACATGCATAGATATCTAATATTTTCGGCAATAAAGTAGACTTATCTTTCAATTTTGTTTTCAGTAGACTTTTGGAAGCAGGCTTGTTTGTAAGGTGCTGAGATTGTGGCCTTGTTTCATACCCTTTTCAGACGCAGACACTGAATAATCCCAAACACTTTGTGGGATTTGACTTCGCAAACTGTGTCCCACTGGGAGCACGTGGCCTGAGTGCGCTGTCCAGCTGTGTGTCACAGGCGCTGCTGTCCATTTTCCTGTTCCTCATCTGCCTTCTTTTGTGTTTTTCTTGCTACAGATGGGCAGAAGAAAGTCCAAGAAGAATTTGACATAGACATGGATGCACCGGAGACAGAGCGTGCGGCGGTAGCCATTCAGTCTCAGTTCAGAAAATTCCAGAAGAAAAAGGCTGGGTCTCAATCCTAGTAGAAGAGCCCCTTCCTCATCTACCTGAAGACCTTGACTTCCACCACCATCTGTCCTAAGTACAACACCCCCAAGAGTCTCACACACACACACACACACACACGCAGCAGACTCAGAATGCATGCACAGAAGCCCCTGACCCCCACACCCTGGTAGGAAGGAGCAGGCAACGCGCTCGTGAGCAGAGAAATCTCAGCGACTGTTCCCCTCATCACGCCTCCTGCAACTGTTTTCCTCGAGGTTGTAATAAACAGAATTCAGATGAGCGAATCCAGCGTCTGCTGTCTGCCGTTGTTGTCTCTCGCTGTGTCTTCAATGAGGAAGGTCCCCAGGGTCAGAAGCAGCCACATGCCAGATGTCTCATTCATTCCCTCTCTGAGGAGACAGAAAGGCAGTGTGGGGACCTTCTGCCAGGAGCTTGCGTGGCGTGAGTGAGAGACCCATTCACAGCTGTGCTTGTCTCATTTGGAGGGGCAGCTGCTAAGTATTTCCTTCTTGTGACAGGGACAGAGTTCTGCCTAGTGGGGTGCCAGCAACATCACTGCAGAATGATGACTCATTCCAGATAACATCTGGGGGGGGGGTGGGGGGGAAGACAGTGCACTCAGCCTGTCCCTGGATCTGCCCAGCAGGTGCATTCTGTATCTCCACACAGGCTGCCCCTCATCAGGGAGGGCTTTTCTCTCACTCACCTGCCTCTCTCTGCACCTGCATGGCTCCAGGGGGCGGACTCATCTCCACACTCCTTCATCTCCTCTGTGAATTAAAACCTGGAAGGGTTATCTAACTCAACCTGCTATTTGGAGATGTTGCCTGGCTTCTTTCCCGTTGCATTTTCTATGAAAACACTGTGGGTGAGTCAGTTTCCTACATCATGGACAGGTTCTGTAGGCAGCAAAGAGAGGGCCGTCACAGGGAGAGCGCCACTCCACTCTGTGGAGCCAAGAGCCACTTGGCCGGGTGTGTGCTTGTCTCGCGGTGGCAGGTGGCAGCAGCTCCCAGCTCTAGTGCTGCCGTGTGAACTCTGCCATGTGAAAGCCTGGTGTGCGTGTCGCAGCTGGTCCTTAACATCCCAAGATGCTGTTCAGCAGCTGCACCACACACACACACACACACACACACACACAACACATGTGGTAGGGTATGGCAGGAAAAGATGCTATGTAGAACACATGCATGTGCCTGGGTGAGCAGCTGTAAGGAGTGTTCAGGAGTGAGTTCTGGACAGGGCAGGGCAGAAGCTGGGCATGCAGGCACCACTTTATTGGTACCAGTTTATTGATACTGGTATCAGAAAAAGGCTGACATATTTTTGATATTTACTATAAACAAAATCCCTTTCTCGAAAACATGTTAATTGTGTAAGGAGACCCCTTCTGCAAGAGGATTCTCTGTCGCTATTTGGAACTGGAAAATGCTTGGGTTCCCCTGCTCATTCTCTAATCAGTGGAATGCTAGTCAGGGTTGCGTCAGAGTTAGCAATGGCTGGGGGAGGAGTGTTCTCAGGAAGCATGAGAAGGCTTGTGTCCAGCTTTGCAGTTCCTGGGGTTGCTGTATGAGCACAGCCCAGTGTAATGAGCACCCGGCCTGGATTTGGGGAGGTCAGAAGGCGTGACCACAGGCAGTGGAGACTTAGATTAGGATTCACATTTGATGGACAGGTCAGTCGGGGCACCACAGAGAAGCTGTTCCTGTATGATGTTCCTCGTCACAGATACGATAAAATGTACTTGTCAAGAAACTTAGCCTGTGGTTAAAATGCGTGCATCCCATGTTGGTGTGCCCGGGTTTGATTACTGGTTCTGCCTTCTGAGTCCAGTTTCCCACCAGTATAGACCCTGGGAAGCGGCAGTGATGAGTGGTGGATGGCGGAAGTACTTGGGTTCCTGTCCCTCATGTGAGTTCTCAGTTGCATTCTTGGCTCCGAGCTCTGCTGCCGGCACAGGTGCAGCCGCCGTGGATCTCACAGGCATGAACCGACAGACGGGATTTTCTCTCTGTTTCTCTGACTCTAGGACAAACCAAAAAAATTGGACAAATGTGAAAAAGGGCGTGGGTATCTGGCTTAATGGTGCTGACCAAGTAGTGTGGCAGAGAGCCCATCCTGGCCTCTGTTACCCTTTATTCTAACCCAGCTCAAACCACGGGGCTCTGCTTTTCTTGGCCATAGCCACTTGGATTAGTGGTGGGCCCTCGACCCAAGGTAGTCTCAGCCAAAGTCTTTCTTTCATGAGTCTCATCTGATAGCCACACAAACTAAGCCGGTTAACTGCAAGGAAATGTTGTTTTGGTATCAAAGTTGATGTGTGACAGGCTGAATTTAAAAAAAAAATTCCTAAGGGAAAAAAATGTTTTTCCTCCATTTTCCCACCACCCCATTTTGCATCAGTAAAAGTCAATATGGAGGGAGAAAAGAGAAGGGGTCCGAGATTCACGATGCTTGGACTGTGAAAGCTGGAGGGGTGGCCTCCTTGAGTCCATCTCTTGATTGCCATGAACAGATACCCATCATCCTCACTAAAAAAAGAGAATTATTCCAGTCTCACAGACATCCACAAGTAGAACATCCAAAACTTCCAAGAAAAAGAACAGACTGGTATGGGCAGGGAGAACTGCAATAGATTTACAAATAAGCCAGGGTTCAGTGAGGGAGAAGTTGATGTCTTAGAGTCTGTTTTTTGTCTTTCCATAGTTTCATAGTTTTCATCATAGAGGTTTTGCACACTCATCTTTGTTTTGTTTCCAGGCACTTGGTAGTTTTTGATTTATTCCTCAGCAGAATCATTTCCTAAAGCATTCTTTAGTGGGTTTTGCTGTTACCTAAGAAAACTACTAAAGTCGCGTATAACTCTGCGACTACTCATTTTACTGAGCTACATCGTGTCTAGGTAGTTCTCAGTACATTCTGTTCAGTTTCCATGGAAACAGTCACATTACTTGCAAATAACAAGGGTGTGTGTGTGCCTGTGTATTACTGCTTTGGGGTCATTCTCTTTTCCTTTTTATAACCCATTATGATGTCTGGAGGGAGTCTGTCATTATTTTACTTGTGACGGAGCATCTCGTGAAGTAATTGCTTTGCAGGGGTCAACTACTTGGGGTTGTTTGAGTTCGTAAGGCTACGTTTCCTCAATTCTTGCAGTTTCTTTTGATATTCCACTAAGTGCACAGATTTTATTTAACTTGAAGATTAATCTAGATAAATTAGTGAAATTGTAAGATAGTAAAACTGTAAGGGTATTTTGAGAGGGAAAAGAATCTTAGAAGTTAATGCTCATTGAGGATGTATGTTCAGAGTGAGAGGCGGCAGAGGTGTACTGACATTCATTTCTCAGTACAGTTAGAGGCCAGGGTCCCATCAAGTGTTAGGGATAAAACAAAGAGTTTACCCAAAGAAGAATGACTGAACTTTCTTCTGTTTGTTCTATAAAGCAGATTTAAACATGGGATTAAATCTTTAAAAATTATTTTTATTTATTTGAAATATATATATATATATATATATATATATATATAGAGAGAGAGAGAGAGAGAGAGAGAGAGAAAAGGGGGAGAGACAGAGTTCCCAACTGCTGCTTTGCTCCCCCTAAGTCCAAAACAACTGAGGCTGAGATAGGCAAAAGCTAGGAGTCCAGGACTCTCTACCCACATGGTGGCAGGGCCACCATCATGACTACTGCCTGCCAAGGTGCACGTGAACAGGAAACTGACTCTGAAGCAGAGCCCGATGTTGAGCCCAGGCCCTTTGAGATGGGATGTCGGTAACCCATGTCGCATCTTAATTGCTTTGCCAGTTGTCTGACAATAATTATGAAGATGTTTGAAGCTTCAGAAAGCTCATTCTCCATTGGTCCATGATACAAGGTTTCTGCTTGTTCCTGGAAGTTTCAAGAGCTGCAAACTCAAGAGCCACAGAGTGTAGAGAAGTGACGCTCTGTCAGTGCCACTCAGTCTTCTATGAGGTGTCTCGTCATAGTCCCACAAGCAAAGAATCATTTCCTAGACCACTTGTGAGACGAGATGCAGGGCTCAGTCACCCTAGACACTGGTGAATTCACAGTACTCAGTTCTACAGATGTTTTCTGTGTTTTCAAATAACTTCACCAGTGCCTGAAAGATAACCCTAATGGCTTATTTCCCTTTGATGTAGCATGGCCACCAATGGAGCATGCCTGGTGAGGTAGGGATGATTGTGGGGAACTCTCCAATTCCTGATAGGCCAAAGATGCACACGGAGCTAGCCATGGGGAGAAACCACCGCATACCTGAAGAGTTTTGATGGCTAGCCTTCCAATCTCAGCTCGCTACAAGTATATTCCTCCTCCTCCCGTGGTATCCAAGGACAGTCTTTTCAAAACACAGATCCTCTCAGAACACTGTTTATGTGTCTTTCGGCACCCAGACTTAGAGTTATTCAATGGGTTCCAACATCGTGGTGTGGTTAGTTAAGCCACAAGCTTCAATGCCAACCTTCCCCATCAGAGGTCTGATCCTGGTTCTGATTACTCTGATTCCAGTCTGGCTCCCTTATAATCACCTAGAAAGTGGCAGAGATGGCTTAAGTGCTGAGGCCACTGCCACCCATCTGGGGGCCCTGAATGGAGTCCCAAGCTCCCGTGTTGTACCTGGACCAGCCCTGTCCATTGAGGCTTTTGAGGGAATAAAGCAGCCAATGGAAGGTGTCTTTCACTTTGTTTTTCCTTTTCTCTTTTTTACTCTGCTTTTAAAACAAATAATTCTTAAAACACATGAAGTTCCTCAATGACTTGACTGGGTTGTTGAAATAAAGCTTGTTTCCTTCACTTGGCTGCAAGAACCCACACTATGCACCCTTCTCACTTTCTGGATGTTTCTGTGGGTCTTTGAATGTGCTGTCTCCTTCCCCCATCAAGATGTTTGAGTTCGCCTCTGCTGCATCTCGCTCGGCTCCTCCCCCTTATACTCAGTTGACTTCTATCATCCTTTAGTACTAAAGTGACGCGTGACTCTCTGGAATCCTTGACGTACCGTGAACTGCGCTGAAATATAAACCCCAAGTGCACATGGCAGTTCACTTCTCAAATACAGCAAGAGCTCATGCTGATGTCCCTACGTCATGTCTCCAAGCGAGGAGGTCATCAGGGCTCTGTGATACCAAACCCAGAGTGATTCCCACTGTTGGAGCGAAGCCATGTGGAACGTGTCTGCTTGGAAGGCAGACAGTAACTCAGTCTGTCTGTATACTTGCAGGAAACTGGTTTCAGGTTGCACATGCCGTTTTTGCCACAGCCCTGCCCCTTACACTGCACCATCTGATAAGGCCCTGCTTTTGGTGGCACTTACTGCAGCTACAGTGTCATGGTTATTGACGTGGTCCTTCCATTCCCTGGTGACACTGGGACTTTGCTCCACTTGCTTGGGGTGTTAGGGACATCCATGACACTGCAGTTGAGCTGCTTTGTAAATGTTTGGAGCAAAATGAAAAAAATAAATCTAATTTTGAGTTTGTGCCCATGTGCTCTGTAGAAATCACCTCTCTAAAGTATTTTAGAGCAAAGAAACCCTGTGTATCATCCAATAAACAACCAGGAGGGCCCTGATATGATCAAAGTTCACAGGCAACCTGTGACCTCCTGTTCTTTGTCTTTCTAAAGAGAGTTCTACAAAGTCAAGAATGCCATGGCTTCTCTGGTCATCCTACTTTTCAATGGTGAGATAAAGTACAGATTTCAGGATGCAGACACTGTGATGGGGGCATGCCCCTGACATCCCAAAAGGCAGAACCCTCAAGTCTTGATGTCTTAAGGTTGACAAATGAGATGGAAAACCCATAATCCTGCTTATCACAGGTGTTTCCATGACCATTCTTTCCGTATAGAGCAGAGACAATTCTATCAGCCAACCCTCCCTTAGGGAAGCCACCTGCAATCAGTGGTCACCTGGTGAGCTCAGTCCCAGCACTTCAGCTGCCCTGAGAACGAGCAGCAGTATCCAGGGCCTCAGTAGCTCTTCCTTTCTGCGTAGCAGGTGGTGAGAAGCTACTAAACACTTCACTTGTGAGTCTTGTTTAACCTTGGCAGCTTTACAAAGTATGGCTTTTAATTTTATTTTACAGATTAGGAAGCTAACATTCAGAGGGGGAACATACTCAGGTCATGTGGCTGGTGAGGGAGAGACTTGAACTCCTCGGCTAGGTCTGACTTAAGAGCCTGACGTAGAGTGAGGCACCGACACCAGTGTGTTTTCCAACTCTCACAGTCTCCTGTATACATTGATGAAATGTGGGTTCTACAGTGTCCAGTGGCCTTCTCCATCCCTCTTTCAAGGGCTCAAGCCCTTTGGGCATTCTTCTGCCTCCAAATTCCAATAGTGGTGGCTCTAGGCAGATGAAAAGCTACCATGCATGTCCTTATTTTGTGTGAAGATGTTGCACTCTCTGTGTAAATGACTGAGTGAAGGATTCTGAGACAGGGAGATTGTTCTGGACTGTGTTAATGGGCTCAGGGAAACCCCAAGGATCTCTATGTGAGAAAGGTAAGAAGGTTGGTGTTAAATGAGGGAAGTGCAGGATCAAGGACTGTGCTTTGTCTATGGAGGAAGGGACCATGAGTCAAGAGACACAGGTGGCTATAGAAGCTGCAACAGGTCAGGAACCCTGGTGACACTGGGACTTGACCTGGCGAGGCACTGACTTTCAGCACCACAGCACTGTGGCTTTGTGTTGATGGAAGCCGTTGCATTTGAAGGAACTTGTTACAACAGCTCCAGGAGGTTCCTAAAAGAGCACCTGTGCCGAACTCATTCAGAGCACATCTGTTGTGCAGCTGCTTGTTCTTGTGGTCCTAGCTAAGGGACAATATCTTGAGAGGAGAGACCACAGTACATGTTTCTTTAAAGATAGTGAAATATGTGGGAAGGGATGAGTAGGTATCTTTTAATTTTCAAAACAGTGCAGGGTGAGGTTGTTGAGATGACTGCAGAACCTTGTGTTGCCAGCCCTGTCTCGGCACGGAAGCTGCAGTCACATCCCTCAAGTGCTAAGGCCAGCCTGCAGACACAGGCTCTGCACCTGCCACCGCCAGACAATGGCAAATGAGCATGGCGGGACTGGGCTGTGGCAGGCATTGGTTGTCACCATGGATTTTCTCAGGGTTAGGTGTAGCTCTGCCTCTTTTATGTGCTTCATTTGTAACCAAGCCAGCAGCTTCTGCAGTGCTAGGGTATTGAGCCACGCCAAAACACACAGTGGCCCGGAGAACGCAGTTACCACGGCAGAGCTGTGGCACTCCAGGGAGTGGCACACGGCTCTGCACCGTTTGTGCTTCAGCACCTTCAGTGCTGTCTGCCCCCCTCTGTGATGGCCATACTCCAGGAAAGGGGAGCAGGCAGGCACCTCAGCCCATCAGGGAACGCCAAGGCGGGGAGCGTGAAGAGGGATGCTGCATCAACGCTGATCACCTCCTAGATGGGAGACAGCTGCACGTTGCTCTTTGAGGTTGGAGCTTGGCCTTCGTGACTGTGGGGCCCCGATGGACACAGGCAAATGCAGATCTGTGGGTTTGTCTTTCCACTCAGCTCTGCCTCCAGGCTGCTTTCAGCTCCCAACCACCAGCTCCCTTGTGTATCTTCAACTTCATAAATGAAAGTGCGTTAGCACTGTAAGTCGCCTTAGGTATTCCATCCACTCCTGCATTTTATCATCAAATCAAGCCAATGGAGTGCCTTGTCCATGTCCACACAGCCAGGCACAAGCCTAGCATCCTTCCAGGTCAGTGCATTTCCTAAGGAGGTGCTAGCCTTTCCACTGGTGCTGATGCTGCTCCTGGCCTGCACGCAAGGCAGCAGGAGGCCACCCTGCCTTGCTACTCAACCTACTAACAAGGCTGACATCATTGTTCAAATTACTCTCAGCCAGCCTCAAGGCCTCAGTTAACACTTGGCTTACTTTCTTGGGAATAAAAGTGTAGGAATAGCCAGAAAGAGAGTAGGTCATTCTGTTGCTGCTCTGGGCCAAATTCTGGCAGAGTGGAAGGGTGGGGTCAGGTGGGGCAATGAGAAGTGAAACTCTGAGCTCCCATCAGTGGCTTCTCCCCTCAGTGGATTCTCTGGTTGGGGTGTCCTGGATCACACCAGTATGGCTTTCTCAGGAGCAGCTTGTTCACCCAGCTCAGCCAGCCCTGGGCTTCCTCACTTTCGCATTAGCTTTAGGTTCAGGGTGGAGGATCTTTTGTGACCAAATGGGCATGAGTTTCTGGGTAGTTAACACCTGTCTGCTCCTGCTGGTGTGCCATGATCTGGGGATGTGTGAGGAGCAAGGCAACAAAAGGCGTCTGTGTGCACTGTCGTCTCCCTGGCAGGGGTCCTTCTGGCTGGTGCTGGCAGTTCTCACGTCTGAGTGCAGCGGAGCTGGACAATACTGCCAGGCACTGTTCTCAGTGGACGCCGGATGGGATGTGGAGGGTAAACACCCTTGCTGCCTTGCTCTTCACCTAGAATGCACCCAGGGTACTCCGTTCTGCCTCCCAGCGCACACAAGTTGGGGTGAGCCCCAGGCACGTCACAAGGCACACTGCATCCACTTTGTCCCACCCCCTCTGAGGTTCCTTCTTCCCTCTCCTTACTCTCCTTGGTAATCTCCCAAACAAGCCACTGGCATGTAAATTCCTTTCTCCAAATTTACTTCCGAGAGAACCAACTAAGGCAGATGGTGAGAGACATGTGGACATTTTTAGCCAGAGCTCTGGGTTCCAAGATTCTGGGCCGCATGCTTTGTTTATATCCTATTTTTCCCAACCTCTTTTGATTAAGAAATCTGTTTCTTAAGGTAAAAATGGGCAAGAGCTGAGTTAATTTTTATCCATCGAGCCAGCATGGTGACATAGTGAGTAAAGCCAACGCCTACAATGCTGGCATCTCATCCGAGCTCCAGTTTGTGTCCCAGCTTCTCCACTTCCAGTTCAGCTCCTACTACCACTGGCCTGGAGAAGATGGTCTGAGGGTTTGGGCTTCTGCTACTGACAGAAACCTGGCAGAAACTCCTGGCTTCTGGCCCAGTTCTGACTGTTGTAGACACATACAGAGTGAACTAGGAGATGGACGGTCTCTCTTTCCCTGTAACTCTGACTTTCAGATGAATAAGTAAGTCTAAAAAATGTGATTCATTAAGGATTGTGTCCCTTCCTTAAAAGAATAGGTTCCCTGCAAAGAATGTGAAGGAAGGAGGTAAGGGAAGGTGGTGGGAGAAAGTGATGTGGGATGCTGTGCTCAATCTTTTGGGTTTGGCTCCATTGACGTCCCAGAGACCTACTAGAGAGAAATCTGAGAGACTCACTGCAGTGTGAGATTTCAGAGGTGAATGCATTTAAGACCAGGAAAGGCATGTGGGAAAATTCCAAGTGTGGTGTCACAGTGGCGCTCTGCTTTACAAAACGATGCATGTGTCCTTGAGAAATGGAGAGGACTCTCTGGGAATGTTCTAGAAGATGACAAAGGAGGAGGGCAGAGAAGAGGCAGTGAGTGAGAGCTTCAGCATCCACAAGACCCCTCTGACTGAACTTGGATCACCTCCTTGGTCACGGGATGGTCAGTGGTAAAATGCCCTTTTCTAGTTCCTTGGGAACTGTGTGGAGCATTCCACACTTTTCCGGGCCGCTGGGCATGGATGTCCAATCAGTCCAGGGACATGGCTTTACTTATTGGTGTGTGTGTGTAACTACCTGGCGTCTGCTGGAATCTGTGTCCTCACCCATGCCTGCCCTGCCTGGCCTGGGCAGGATGTGGCTCTCTCCCAGCTCAGAAGCTCTCTGACCTGATCATTGCAGATGTGCCCTTTTCACCCTCACCCTCCACGCTGAACTCTGAGGTCAGTGTCTTGCCTTAGTCTTCACCTCTTCAAGCTCTCTGTCCTCAGGTTCATCGCCTGTCAGGAGGCTAATGTTCTTCTAGAACACACACACACACACACACACACACACACACACACACACACCTCCTGTCTGGGAGAAGCAGGACCCTAATGCACAGTGCTTCTGGGTTTCTCCAGGTCTTTGAAAACCCACTCAACTGCCAATCCGTGCACCTGGTGCTGACACAGATGCCCAGGGACTCCCCAGTCCCAACCAGAGCCTTGTCAAGGCTCTTGAAGGACATTCTATCAAGTTGTGGTTACTGAAGCATCTTACTGAAGCATCTTTATCTTGCTTTACACTGGATGCTCTGGTCCTGGCTGAGGCAGCCCTGACCTCTATCCCGTCACTTCCTTGGGCCCAGAAACACATATGTTCTTATCTCCCCAGGAAAAGCAGCTCAGCATCTCTTTGGGATTTGTGGACTCTTCCACTCTGCTCTGTGGTGGGAAGTCTGTTTTGGAAGCAGCAGTGACTTCAGCAGGCTGGTGGGACAAGATAGGACTCTCAGCGCCTGCGTGGGTCCCACTGTCCACAACGCACATCTCCTGAAGTGCAGGGTCTGAAACCGCCTACTCACTCATCTCTCCACTGTGGCTGCTGATCCAGTGGCTCTTTCTCCATCTCTCTCTCTCATCCACATCCTTTTCTTCTGTGAGGTCCAGGGAAATCCTGCCTGTGGCTGTAGCCGCTGTCCTCCCACGCCCCATGCAAGGGCTGCAAGCACATTTCTCACTGCTCTTACATCTGGGAGCATCATGGACAGCTTTCCATTCAAGGAGTGACTCAGGGATTCTGCCTGCTTGCCTTGGGAGACTCTGCATTTCTGGATCATTTGCTATCGGTGTGATAACACATCACCACTTACTGGGCAGCTTCAACAGCAGAATGTTTCATAGTCCTAGAGACCAAGAAGTCTGGAATGAAGGTGTTTGCAGGGTTGATTTCCCTGGAGACGATATGGAGGCTCTGTCCCTTGGCTCTCTCCTGGCTTCGGCTCATTGCCAGCCCTCCTTGGTTTTCTGGGCTTGTGAACCCAAAACTCCATCTGTCTCCAGCTTCACACTGGCCTTGTGCTCTGTGTGTCTGTGCGTCTGTGTGTATTGTGGGCCGCATGAAGACACATGGTCTAGCCCTGATGGGGAAGCAGACTGGGATGACACCTCCCTGTTGGCCCACAGGAGCAAACGGAGGAGTCAGGTATAACAGCCTGCGACACTACACAGAATGGTGCTCAGGGGTCCTCTGCACCTGAGGCTGTGAGCGGGAGCTGTAGTCTTCCCAGGAGCACTAGGCTAGGCATGAACAGTGATCCTGTTTTCAGGGACACAGTTTATCTTGTATGGGAGGACTAGGCGGGACACTGAGATAGGAAGAAATGAAGCTGGGAAAAAATAACGTTCTAACTCCGCTCCTTTCCCACGGTGCAACTGCGACTTGTTGGAGACTGGGAAGGAGGAGACTCCATGACGACTTCGTGGAAGCTAAACCCTACTCTCCGTCTCTCCTTGAAATACAGTCTGCTTTCCCTTGTGTGCTGTGTTGGTGCTTTCTGCCTCGAATTCTTACCTGTGTGCAGGCAAGAACCTGGAGTAAAGATGAAGATATTGAGGCCCATGATGCTTTTACAGATCTTCCAGGTTTGTGTGGACAGGGTGGCACCACTGTTTTTAGAACCTGTGCCTTTTGTCCCCACGGGGCACTGCTTCTAGCTGTCATATCACTGGGGGACTCAGTGGTCACCTTCTCTTGGCATCCTTAGGCCTTCCTGGACTCCTCCCTGCAGAGCTGGGCTGGCCACAGCCCGGAGCTCCCTGGGCTCTAGCCATCTCTTCTCTGCAATTCTCCTTGTTCTCCACCCTGCACAGTTCTCCGCCCTCTTCTCCCTGGGGACTTATTCAAGGCCACATCAAAGATGAGCATCACAGCCAAAGTTCTCACTTTCTAGTTCAGAACCTGGATGATGCTGACAGACGGTGATGATGGGGCAGATGTCTCAAGCAGATGTCAAGTCGCATCTTGACAAGATCGACTGCCGAAGAGCAGGGGCTGGCGGGGAAGGTCGAAGCCTGCACCTGGAGCACAACTACCGATGTCAGAGTGACGGGACAGCGCGGCTGTCTCTGCCTGGGTTTTTCCCAGAAATGCACTGCAACAGCTCAGGCGCACTCTACCTGGAGCTGCAAGATATCCGTCAGAGGCGTGTTGGAAGACGATTCAAATCACCTGTCTGAAGTTGAGCTCCACAGCCCATCTGCAGGGAAGAAGGCCCCGGTTTTACAGTGCGGGGAGGAGGGAACTGACCAGCATTCCTTTCCCTCCTCCGGCTGTGCCTTCTGTTCTGGAAAATTTTCTGCTGGCTTGCAGAAGGCCAAGGAGGGAACAACCAGCCTGTATAATTTAGTACTTCATTGCTGATTATTGATCCAGCTCTGTCTTGTCCACCGAGTGCACAAAAGCTAAACAGTATCAGAGGAAATAAAGACCAGAAGGGATGTGAAATGAGGTTTGATGATGGATACACAGAAAGGGCATAAAAGAAAGAAGGACTGAAGAGGAGGAGCAAAGCAAAGATCAAAGCAAGCAGGTGGGAAAGTGACAAAATTCCCTTCAGTCTGGCTTTGGTGTAACCATGACCGTGGCCCTGCATAATTAGGGGTATCCAGATGTACCCAGAGTCCTGGTACGTCCACACAGTTTCTGAAATGGAGTGGATTCTTGGTGGTCACTCCAAGATATGGTAGGGACTGCTGGGAGTGCAGGCCTGGCACCGCATCACTCCACAGCTGGTATGGACAAATCCTGATGTCAATTCCATGGGCACAGAGTGGATGAGGCTCTTGGGCACATTTGTAGCTCTGCTCCAGTTAGGCGCAAGAGTAAGATGCAGCCACCTGTCTACAGAGAGTTCTCTTCAGAACACAGGCAACAGACATG
This sequence comes from Ochotona princeps, assembly GCF_030435755.1. Classification (NCBI taxonomy): domain Eukaryota; kingdom Metazoa; phylum Chordata; class Mammalia; order Lagomorpha; family Ochotonidae; genus Ochotona; species Ochotona princeps. The sequence goes on along the minus strand of NC_080834.1, from coordinate 28,560,980 downwards.
CCCACCAACTTAGACAGAGGCGGCCAGTTCCTAGAGGGAGTACCCACTATGACCAAGGAGTGGCCAGTCCTTAGACAGGCAATGCCACTGTGACCAAGGAGGTGTCTGTGAGGGACTGTGGCCCTGGGAATCACTTGCAAATGGGACATGTGGAAAGAGAGAAGGGCAGGACACATCCTGCTTTTGGAGAGCAGCAAGTGTTCCGGCGTGGGGTGGTGTGGAAGGACGTAAGGCTGAGGAGTGAGGGAAGGTCAGGCAGGATTCCAGATGGCCCAGAGGTAACCAGCTTGTCTCTTTTTCTGTCCGGGGACACTCACTGGCCTTCCTTCCTTGAAGTAGGATGTGGCCATGTGCCCAAGTCCTAGCCACGAAACCACAGGCAAAAGCCGGATAAACACCTTTCAAGCTGGGATCATTGAAACAACAATCCTCTCTGTGATTTTTCCATTTTCTCTTGCTTTGAGACAGATGGAGCTGAATCTGGGCTGACATTGGAGCTGGCCCATGAAGACAGCCACTGTCCGAGTGCTTGTCTTCCCCAGGCCCCTCTGTGGAGCTCTGGTTCCCCAGGGAGGGTATTTGTAGGAGGTGGCTGTTCTTTCGGGGGCAATTAGGTCATGAAGGGGACAGATAGACATGGAACTTACGCCCTTACTAACGAGGCCTGAGGGAGTTGCCCACAAGGGCATGTAGCACAAAGGTGTAATCTATGTGCCAGCAAACAGTCTTTTATCAGAGACAGACACCTTCTGCTGACACCTTCGTATGGGATTCCCAGCCCCCAGGGCCACGAGGAACAGGGTTATCTAGCTGAACGGGCTCCTGGTGTGACAGCAGATTGAGTCAGCATGCAATTAGGGCTATCCCTTCTGCATTTCACATGAGTGATCAGTAGGTTTGGGGTCTTACCTGTTATAGCAGCTGACACCACTGTCCGTCACACAGGAGCGAATTTATATTTTGCTGGTAAGCAGTGGTTGGGGATCTAACGGCTCTATCTTCCATTCACCAGGATGTGTTTCTAAGGGAGGACCCTGTTGTAATAAAGGCAAGAGAAGAACCACAGAGTTTAGGTCACTCTTCAGGATATACTGAGGGGTGTGGGTCATGCTCACTATTTCTCCAATCCGTCACTTCACAACATGTACTGTGTTCTGCCAGGCTGCAGGAAGAATGCTAGATGAGACAGCTCTCTTGCTCTTTCAGACATTTCAGCATAATAAGGGGGTAATGTGAAGAACACATCAAGTGCATTGCAATGTAGGGCAGAAACCTGCGAGGTAAGAGGAACACGCACCTTGTGCGGGTAGGAGGAGGTCTTACACAACAGCCCCGTGTGGCAGTCACTGTAATGACTGCCGTCACCAGCCCCACCACAGCCACTGTTGCTGCTATGACGATGTACAGGGTTTGAAGATCCATGCCATGCCAGGGTTGATCCTAAGCCACCTCGTCAGCCAGACCCTGGCCCTGTGAGTAGGGTACTATGAAAAGCGCTGAACATGTATTTCAAGCCAGGCCTGGCATGGTAGCCTAGCAGCTAAAGTCCTTGCCTTGCATGTGCCTGGATCCCATATGGATGCCAGTTCTAATCCCAGCATCCCTGCTTCCCATCCAGCTCCCTGCTTGTGGCCTGGGAAAGCAGTTGAGGACGGCCCAAAGCCTTGGGACCCTGCACCTGTGTGGGAGACCCGGAAGAGCTCCTGACTCCTGGCTTTGGATCAACTCAGCTCTGGCCATTGCGGCCACTTGGGAAGTGAATCATCGGATGGAAGATCTTCCTCTCTGTCTCTCCTCCTCTCTGTATATATGAATTTCCAATAAAAACAAGCAAACAAACACATAAATAAATAAATAAATAAATAAATAAAATAAGATATATTTCAAGCCAATAGTTTAATTCTGGATTCAGGGATCTTAGCCTATTTATCTTTTGGAATTCTTTGTAACCATTTTATTTTTTCAAAAGAAAGATATGTTTTATTTTTATTTGAAAGATAAGAGTTATACAGAGAGGAGACACACACACAGAAACAAATATATTGTAGAAAGATCCTCCATTCATCGGTTCACTCCTCAAATGGCTGCAGCAGTCACTGCGGAACTGCTGAAGTCAGGAGCCAGGAGCATCTTCTGAGTCCACTATGTGGATGCAGGAACCCAAGGACCTGGGCCAGCCCCTGCTGCTTTCCCAGGCCACAAGCAGGGAGTTGGATCACAAGTGGAGCACCAGGAACATAAACTCGTCCCCATTTGGGATGTTGGTAGAGACAGCCTCTAGGCCATGGCATTGACCTGAAACCAATTCTTCAAAGCATGGTGTTCATACAGTGGCGTAAGCTTCGCTTTTAATAGCAAGCTCATGGTGTGTCTTGGCTCATCCTGAGAGGTCCATCAGGTCTGTGAAGCTCAGCAGAGCTGCCTGACAAAGGCAGACTTTCTAAAAGAGGGCACACATGCAAGAGTTCTGTGTCACTTGCTTCTCGGGAAACTGGGCAGCACGAGCCCCGCCCCTCACTGCCCTTTATTGTCATGACCCTCAGTCCATTAATCATATTATTTAGAACAGAACAAAAGGAACATGTTGTTGGGGAGATAAAATTAGGTGCTTAGAAATCTGATCTGCAGAAGAACAAGCGGTTGACGAAGGTGACACACACAACGCTTTGACCCGGGGGTGGGACAGCACCTCCGCCCATGTCCTCCTGTGCTAGCTCCCTGGACATCTCCACAGCTGCCCCCACTTCACCCACGCTGTGACTGGTGACCCTGAATCCTGGCCCGCCGTGCCACCTCTGCCATCACCCGCTAGTTCTGCTTAACGTCTGCCCCATTTTGGCAGAGACCACATTCCCTTCCGGTCTTGGTTACTTTCTTTTTGTTGTTGTCCAGCTTGTGAGAGGAGTTAGACTGGGTAGTAGGCAGTTAGGGTTTTCTGGGTCCCCAAGTCATCTTGTCTTCCCAAATATAAAAGGGAATTTCCCCACCATGTCTTGGATTCACCAGAGCACGTCTCTCCCCAGACAAGTGCATATCTTAACTTATCAGGAGTGCTTCCCCCGGAGACAAGGGTGACATTAACATATCTATTCCCACCTGAAGCCTCCGCCCAATTCTGTCTCCAGCCATTGCCAAGGGGGAGGGCTTCAGACTGGCCTCTTTATCATTAGAAAGGGACCAAGGAAGTTGGCCAGTGACACCTTTCTGGCCTTTTGTCCCAAGGTCAGGTACCATGGAAGCCAGGAATTTTCTTTGTTTATGGAGAAACATTGTTGAGGGGAGTCTTTAAAAGATACTTTCCCCACCATTAATACGGGTCTTTTAGCTTTTCCTCCTGCCACTATGGTAGGGGACTAGGGTCTCTCTTTTTGCTTTTCCTCCTGCCACTATGGCAGGGGGTAAGGGTCTTTGCTATCTCAGAACCCCCTCCCGTCACTAGGGCGGGAGTCTCCTTTCTTAGCTTTTCTAATAAATCTTACTTTAAAACTAAACTGTGTCCGCATGAAAATTCTTCTTTCCTGCGAGACAAGAATTGAGGTTGCTGCAGTATTCAGGGTTCAAAAACCGTACAACAAGTTTTGCTTTAAAAGTCTTACGTGATTCTACAACGCTCATAACAAAAGCAACAGCTCCCCAAGGAAACATCTTCCCACTGGCTCCCTGAGCATTCACCTGCACAGTCCTAAAGCATGCTATAACTCTAATTTCTGGTTTCAGTATTTACCATGACTTCCTAAATGAAGCATGAGAATTTACCATCTCCCACTCAATATCAGTCATGTTCTGGTGTTTTCATTATTATACCTGTGTTAGCATAATCCAAAGCCAATTATGTAACGTTTCATTCTCTCAGTTTTGTAGACTTATCATTCTGTTGATGGTAGACTTGCCACACAAGATGCAGCTTACCTTTGTATATTGAATTAAGTAACTGAGCGGTTTTATTTTCCCAGTCCACCTTCTGGACCCAGCAGGGTAGCAGCACTGTTCACACCACGGACAAATTCTCCTCTGTGCAAAGATTTGTCTTCTGAATCTTAACTGTTGTGTTTTGGTTAATTTTCCAATGTTGATGGAATGTATCTTCAGGCTCTCACTGAGAAAAAGGTGCCTGGAATATAGTGAATTTTAGCATTTTTGGAACTGCATTTTTCTTAATTTTCATAAAGGGATGATAGTTTGGCTAGGAATAAAATTTTAGCTTGTTAACAATTATGTTTTATGGCTTTTTTATGTATTTGAGCCAGATTTATTGAGTCATAACTTACAGATAGTAACATTGATCATTAAAGGTTTATGAGTTGGGGACTGCACACAGTTGTACAAGCACTACTCCAATCAAGATGACAGACAGTACTATCAGCCTAAGGTGTTATCTTAAACATCACCTTATGATGGTTCCACAGCTGAAGCTCAGGCAGCCACTGCCCTGCATGTCATTATAGTTGCACCTGCTGTGGAAGTTCAGATGGATGGAATCATATAGTCTATAGGCTTTTTTTTTTTAAAGATTTATTTTATTTTCATTACAAAGTCAGATATACTGAGAGGAGGAGAGATAGAGAGGAAGTGGAGCTGCTGGGATTAGAACCAGCGGCCATATGGGATCAAGGCGAGGACCTTAGCCACTAGGCCACACTGCCAAGCCCGGTCTATAGGCTTTTGTATTAACTTTTTCACTGAACATAATGGTTCTGAGATTCATCCATATTGTCCATATATTAATATTCTATTTATTATTATGACTACATGGATTCCCCGGTACAGTTTTAGCACAATTCTCTTCATCAACATTTCAGATTTTACCAGGAAGTATTTGATGAATATCTGCACGAATACCTTCACACATATGTTTTATTTATTTTCTTTTTCTCATTGAATTACTGGGGCATATGGCAAATCTACATATGCATTTTTTGGAGAAATGACCAACATTTTCCCAAAGTGGCTGTGTCACTTTTTGTTTGCGTTAGCAATGTGCGAAGGCTTGAGTCGTTCTGCACTCTCATTGTTTCTTACGACTCCTGGAGGTACATTTCATCATGTCACAGCCTCTGCGCTGAAGACCAATTCAACACCAGCGGGACTTTTAATTCCTTATGCTTTGATTGAAGATTTTTTTCTACAGTCCTAATTTTCTGGAAACTTGCAGTCAAAATCTTGAAGCAAGTGTCTTCATTCACTTGTCCTTAGGTAAAGTGGAGCAGAAGTGACTCCACCACCCCGCAGAAATCAAGCTGAACTCCCATCACCCTAATTTTGCCTCCACACAGAAGGTCAGCACCCAACGTGATGAATATCCATGCTACACATCACAATCGTGCACAACTGAGGAGCTGCTGGCTTCTTCCATCCTCCGTGCTCAGTGCTGTAAACTGTGCATGGCCATTTCCCTCTCACAGGTTCCCCGCCATGCGGGAGTGGTCCTGGGTTGTCTCCCGCAAGGGAGCGGTTTGTCAGACTCTTCCTCCCCTAAGGAAACCGTCTCTCTCCCACTCACAACCATCTCCTAACCTATCAGCTCTGGATGGTTAGAAGGATTCTTCCGGTTGGAGTCACAGCCTTCAGTTCCTGGAAATTTCTTACATGACTGATTGGGTAATATATTCCTCTCTTTTTTGTGAACCCACTTTGCACAGTATCTATCACTCAGACGACAGTTTCCCAGAATGATCCATTCAGTGCGTGTTTCTTTTCTCTCTCACTTTGTCTTAGTAGATGACAGAGCTTTGATTGTTCAGTTTCACCTTTTAAGATTCTATTGCATTTTCCATTTGGCCTTCTGTTTTTGTCTCCACCTATTCTGTGTTTTGTTGTCTGAGTGTATTGTTTATATCACACTCCAGTCTTTATTATAGCAATCACACTCTGTTCTTGCTATATTAAAGTAGGATCTGCCAATACGTTGAGGAAACTCCTTGCAGTCCCCCGAGCACGAGATACCGTATTCTCCCCCGACCCTTCTCTTTTTTCTGTCTTTGGTTTGGAATACATTTTCCCATCTTGCTAATAAGTGATTCTGAGCTGAGTGCAAATGTGTGCTGATGTTGCATCCAAAAGGGACACGGGGCAGCATCTGGGTCAGTGTTTGTTGTCATAGCAGGAGTGGGGCACAATGGCATCCATGGGGAAGGTTCATGATGTGACCAAGCCCTTGGCAATACACAGAATAGCTCCCACCACGAAGAATTCTCTAGTTGCACTATCAATAGCACTGAGAAATCCATGTTGCTGGGTGCTTTTTGTGAAAAAGCCACAGTGCTTAGCTGTGAGTTCAGTGCATTAAAATGTATCTGTGGGCAAAGCCTCAAAGGAGGGAACACTGGCTGGGTCCTTCCATTGGTATTTGTATATGGCTGCAAAGGTTCCAGAGAAATCTTTAAACACTCATGGTGCATGTGCGGGTTGGGGCGGGGGAAGGAGAGGGCTGACAACCTGTGTGCTCTGATTTGGGAAGAATGGGAGTTAACTTGTATTTCATTCCCTTGAACTCAGCTGTGCTTCAGAAGAAATAATAAACTCCATTCTGTTGCGACGTATAGGTGGACATCTCAGGATATAATCCCCCTACAATCCTTATCAATATCAATATCCCTGGTTTGAGTATTGTTGTTCCCTGGAGCCCCCTGCACACTAAGCATTAACAATCTCTGTAGCTCCTTCCTTCCTTCCTTCCTTCCTTCCTTCCTTCCTTCCTTCCTTCCTTCCTAATTAAAGTCAGATATAAAGAGAGGAGGGGAGACAGAGAGGAAGATCTTCCATCTGCTGATTCACTCCTCAAGTGGCTGCAACAGCCGGAGTTGAGCTGATCCAAAGCCAGGAGCCAGGAGCCTCCTCCAGCTCTTACATGTGGGTGCAGGGTCCCAAGGCTTTAGGACCCTCAACAGCTTTCAGGACTCTCAAAGCTGTCCTCAACTGGTTTCCCAGGTCACAAGCAGAGAGCTGAGTGGGAAGTGGGGTTGCTGGGATTAGAACCCATATGGGACCCTGGTGTGTACGAAGCAAGGACTTCAGCTGCTAAGCTATTGTGCTGGCCCCCCTTCTTTTCTTCTTCCTTCTTCCTTCCTTCGTTATTTATTTATTTATTTATTTATTTATTTGGTCCTTTGATTCAGACAGAGAGCACGAGAGCTTTCATTTGCTGGTTCACTCCCCAAATGCCCATGACCTAAGTGGCACCAGGCTGAAGCTAAGAGAAACAAATTCAACCCAGGCCTCCCACACGAGTGACCGTGACCAAAGCACTTGAGCCATCACCTGCTCCCGGCTAGGATCAGAGCATGTGGGAAGCTGGGATGGGTAGCAGAGTTGGGATGGTAACCCAGGCACCTTAGTGTGGGATCCAGGATTCCAGGTGGTGTTATAACTGCTGCATCGCACCTGTCCCGGCTCCTGCATTCTTCCAGGGTTGCCTCAGCTGCCTCACTTCTTTCTCTGTAAGCATCGTGCTGCTATGAGCTACTCCTGCAGCCTTCCCCATGAGCTTATCTCCCATCTCACGGAGAAGAGGGGAGCCAATCAAAACCCCTAATTCCTCTCCTTCCGTGGACACTGGTTCTTAGTCCCATCTCTTTTCTTGTTCCTCTCTGTGAGATGTCTGTTCTCTCATCAAGGTGTGCGGGTACTGACCACCCCGCTTCTGCTGTCCTTCCACGAAGCTGCCCACGTTTGTGCCTCTTCCCGTGAGAACTCAGTTTCTTCACAGCACAGCCTCCTTTAACATGTAAATTCATTTGGATTATTTATTTGTATTCTATATTTTATTTAACTTTATATATGGTTTGCTTATAATTCTACACAATAGAAATTGTTCCTGTCTTCAGAAACAGCATCCTGTCGTCTCAGCTGTCTCCAAGCTCGGCTTCTTTCCGCAGCCACAGTGTGGCTCAAGTCGTCTCTGCTTCCTACAGGCTCTGACTGCCTGCTGTTTGTGGACCGGCCCTTGCTTCCATCGGTCCAGCTGTCCCCTGGGTTTGTGCCATACTTTCCAAGGTCATTTCTTCTCTTCCCCCTCGTCACTACGGCTCCTCTCCACTGACTGCACTTTCCTCTCCCACCCTGGGTCCTCCTCTTCACTTACAAATGAGGATCATGTCAGGCTTATGCTCACCTCCATTCCCTCTCTCCAGAACAATCTTATTTAGTCCCATCTCTTCTCTCCCTTTGACTCTCTGAGCTTTCTGAGTTTAAGTGCTCAGGTTCTACTCCAAGCACCCCTGAGAGACGGAGAGAACTTCTGATTCCAGAGGGGGCCGATGTACTCATCACATTTGGATGTCCAGTCCCTGCAGAGAGCAAACATGCTCCCCACAAACAAGCAAATGATCTGAAGCGCATGCATCAGCTGCCTCCTTTACCCAAGCCAAGGCATCCATCATGCAGCAGCTCCCCTGCCCTGCATCCCTCCAGGATACATTCTGGACAACTGGGGCTCCCCTGCTCACCTTACAGCTCAGTGCCTGTTGAGATTACTCTGACCGTCCCACCCTGAGCTGGCTCAAACTTGCCTGTTCCGTGCCTTGGAGTCACAAGCTGGGCTCTGGGCTGTACTTCCCTCTCTCTCTTCTGGCTCAACGTGGCCTGGTCTCCTATCTTGAAGACTGTAGGTGACAAAACTTATTTAACTAGCCCTGGCTTCTTTGAATCATCACTCAGTCATCTTTACAAAATAAAGCCTCTTACAGTGGAAGCAGAGGTGAAAATCAAGTTGTAAACCTAGATGCAAGTCACAACAACACTGCCCTGTGTTGTTGCACACATGGGCAAGCGTGGGTCCCGGCAACTCTCCTGCAACTTCCAAGTGCAGGAAGTGACTTCTGACCGCAGTAAAAACACAGCAGCTCCAGCCCCTTCCACATTCAATTCTTGCCTTTTGCTACCTCAATTTGGGGCCTTCTTTTATTGCTAGGCTGTACACCTATTTCTGTTTCCCAAATTACCCAAAATTACATCTGTAGCTGTAGACCAAAGGAAATAAAGAAACATAGCCTAGTGCTTATTGTCTGACCTGGAGCATAAGGGGACAAACCGGCCTCTCCTGTAGGACACATTTCTCACCTACTCATTATGCTGCCCCCAGAGGCAGGCTCAGGTCCTGGCTCCGCTCTGCACCTGGGGAGCCGCCAAGGGCTGCTCTGCGAGTGTCCTTTCCTGGCCCAATTATGGGGCTTGGGTATGAGTGATCTCACCGAGCTTTTCACGCGGTTCAATAGTGCTGCCAGAGCTGGGGGCCACTGCTCCGGTGTTTCTCTTTCTTTCTTGGTTCTTTTATTCTGCTTTTTGGCCAAGACTCAAATCTAGCTTTGGTGGTTCTTAAACTCATTGTATATTAGAATCTTCTGGAGAACTCATTAAGACCCAATTTCTTTAAGACCCAATTGCTTTAAAAAATAAATTAATGCTATTATGTATTTGTTTGAAAAACAGATAGATAGATAGATAGAGATAGAGAGAGAGAGAGAGACAGAGAGAGAGAGATTAATTTCATCCATTCACTGGTTCAAGTCCCAAATGACCTCAAAGGTTATGGCTAGACCAAGTTGAAGCCAGGAACCTGGAATTCCATCCAGGTCTCCCACATGGGAAGCAGGACCTGGGCCATCTTCTGCTACTTTCCCAGGTGCATCAGCAAGGATCTTGGGCTAGAAGTGAAGCAGTGGCCTTGGCACAATAACATAATGGTTAAGGTCCTCACCTTGAATGTGCCTGGATCCCATATGGATGCCAGTTCTAATCCCGGCAGCTCCACTTCCCATCCAGCTCTCTGTGACCTGGGGAAGCAGTCAAGGAAGGCCCAAAGCCTTGGGACCCTGCACCCACATGGGAGACCAGGAAAGAAGTTCCTGGCTCCTGGCTTTGGATCGGTGCAGCACTGGCCGTTGCGGCCACTTGGGAAGTGAATCATCAGATGGAAGATCTTCCTCTCTGTCTCTCCTCCTCTCTGTACATCTGCCTTTCCAATAAAATAAATTAATCTTTAAAAAAATAAAAACGAAGTGGAGCAGCTAGGATTTGAACCAGTGAGCCGATATGGGATGCCAGCATAGCAAGCTGTGCCGTCCCAAGTTTTTAATTTCGGAGGCTCACTTCATCGTTTCAGATTTCACTGAACGGAGGATTTCTAACAAAATCTCGGGTGAGGCTGCTGCTGGTGCCATGGGACCGCTGTTGAGATCCCATCTCTACCCAGGGCACCAGTTGGTCCCCAGGGAGCTGCTCCTTAGCATCGGGGTGATCAACCAGGCTCTGCCTGCCAGTACAAGTCTCATATCCTAGGGGTGGGGCTTGAATCAATCCCTGGAACATTGGGGTGGTTGGTGCTGCAAACCTGAGTGTGATGTTGTTTGGGAAAAGAGTCTTTTTGGCGCAATTAAGTGAAGGATCTTGAGGCTTCAAACCAGTGGCTGGTTTCCTGCAAGGCATGAGACAGAGAGAAAGAGAAAAGCATGTCTTGGAGGTACCAGGATGCCTGTAAATACGGTTTTGTCAACTTCTACATCAAAGCCATGCTTAAGTAATTTATGCCATTACACTTTCAGTGATCTGTGATTGCCTAGGAGTTGGCCGGATATGGGTGAAACAATCATCGTTCCATCTGGTGGTTGTTTATAGCTCTTTCCTGTAGTCCTGCTAAAATAGAATCTTTTTGTTTTTTCTTTCCTTGATAAACTTTTTTTTATTTGGTGGAACATTGAGGCTTTGAGTATAATGTAAATTTAAAAATACATGATCTCAAGTGCTAAAGTGAAGAGGGGTAGAAAGGAGGGAGGGAGAGAAGACGGGTGGAAGGGAGGAGGGGAACAGGATTATATTCTTAGATTTATGTCTGTGAACTATGCTGAATCTGTTCAAAACAAAAGACATCCTGAAAACAAATTTGAAAAAAATGTAGAAACTATTCTTAGCTTGTAGGCTGGATACAGATGTGGCAGGTCAGAGTTGGTGAGTGGGCTAGAGTGAGATAAATGTCCAGATAAAAGTTTTTAGGGTTAGAATTAATGCTGAATGTCTTAATGTAAGTGCCTATTTATGGTTATTTCCTGAGGCAAACTCTTCAAAGTAGAATCAGTAGGCCAAAGGCTATGCACATAAAACTTCCAACCCTATTGGTAAATTTTCCATTTTCTAGAAACAAACAAACAAAAAAAGCAAGGGAGATTCTGCAGATGGAAGAGGAGGAGGTCATGTGACCACAGAGCAGGGCGTGGGGGTTGGGAAATGTGTTCCCACACAGAGGGATGCCGGCTGCAGCCAGCACCTGGGCCAGCAGGCCACAGTTTCGTCCCCACTGCTGTTTCACTTCTGGGAAGCAGCTTTGTTTAGCCCCCAGTAAGGATGAAGCCCGCAGCTGCAGGGATGCCAGACAGTCACCCTAACCGCTGCTAAGCCCGAGGGTAGTTTCACTTCTTGTGTGTATCGGAAGGGAGGTGCTTAGGAGGGACACTGCCTCCACACAGACTCCCCCGATCCACTGCTGAGTCTATAAAAAGCCTTCCCGGAAACAGCAAGCTTGAAACCAAGAGAGTACAGCTAATCTGATGGATGAAAAGTACTGAAGATTACCTATAGAAGGCCGTTAAGCAGCCAATGGGGTAAACAAGAAATCTATTAATGCCACATGCGCCATTTTGCTATGTAGGATAGAGCAGCCCAGCGATACTAGGCAGTCTGGTAGAAACGACCAGGAGGTGATTATACTGGAGGTGCACGGATGACAGCGCAGACCGGGTGGAGACCCTGGAGACGGGTAACCAGGCCTCCCACCCCTTCTGTAGAGTTCGCAATAGCAAAGTCAGATGTTGACCAAAGGTGCCTGTGCTAGAACAAGCTGGGTCCACAGAGGCAGGTCTCTGATGAAAAGACTGGGCCACATCCAAGTCCTTCTGCTGACTCCAGATCACTTCCAGGACCAGTGGATGAAATGCTTACCAAGGACCGTCAAGGTACTTGTGAAAAGCTCCTGTGGTGCCAGGTGTCTGCACCCCCCGGACAGACTCTACCCTGGAGAACCAGTCCAGATGTACTTGGCCCCCAGCTGGCTCCTTCTGAGGAGCTTCTGGCCCCTACTCGCTTGCTGAGGTTGGCATTACGACTTTCTCTTGATATTCAACTTCTGGACTCTGAAGGTACCACTGCACGAATGCTCTTGTTAAGGCTGCTGATTTGCAGTGTACACTCCTGCATGTTTAAAGCTCAGTCTTCATGTTGGGTGTACCCTCCGCCCCAAGCACCTGTACCTTGGTACCAAACTCACCACAGGGAACCACTCTGTTTCTCTGCATTCATTTCCCCCTTTTAGAGATTCAGCAGGAAGATGATATCATGCAGCATTGCCCTTTCTCGATGGGGCTTGGATGCCTCTAGGTTCATCCCTGTTGTCACCAGCAGCGGGAAGTCCCGCAAATGAAAGATGTCAATCGGGACAGTTTCATTCTCTCGCTTTCAAATCGCCCAGATGTGGCATCATCTGATGGTGAACTTGCTCTGGGCACAGTTCCCCAGCGTTTCAGTAAACTTCCTGCTGAATCCCAACACAAAATGTCTGCTTTCCTTTGGGTTCAATGAAGCCCTTTGAACATCTCAGGGGCTGGCTATCACCAGATGAATGGGTCAAGAATACAGGGCGGGCCCAGTGTGATCGCTCACTGGTTCACTTGCTTGTTCCTGTTCTGGCGGCTCCACTTCCCATCCAGTTCCCTGTTTGTGGCCTGGGAAGGCAGTTGAGAACGGCCCAAAGCCTTGGGACCCTGCACCCACATTAGGAAATCTGGAAGAACATCCTGGCTCCTGGCTTTGGATTGACTCCGCTCCAGCTGTTGCAGCCACTTGGGGTGTGAACCAGCAGATGTCTCTCCTCTCTGTGAATCTGCCTTTATAATAATAATAATAACAATAATAACAATAATAATAATTTGCTATATATATTGAACAGAGCACTAGTCAGTCATAAAATAGAGAAATCCTGCCATTTGTAGAAAAATCAATAGAGTGGAAGAATATCATGTTCACTAAAATAAACCAGGCACAGAGAGACAAATACACATTCTCTTTCCTATGCAGAAACTGTAAGAAAGTTCTACAAAGAAAAACAAAACAAAACAAAAAAGCAAAAATCCAGAGTAAACACAAAGGAATAATTTCCTAGCATTGCACAGCATAGCAGGGTGATTTTAGTTTGCAGTAAACGGTGTACGCTGTAAAAAAAGAAAAACCACAAAATTGGAGACATAGTACAAACAGAAGAAATAAACTCCAACCCTGCAATCATAAAATAATGTTCAAGAAGGAAAAATGTGAATTATTTTTCTTTTGATTATTATATACCTGTATTAAATATTACACAGGTAGCCCACAAATATGCACAGTTAATAACATTTTAAAAACACCTGTGTGGGTGTTGTGAGTTGGGAGGAGAGTTGATGCCCAGGGCCCGTGCCTGGGAGAGGGGCTGGAGGCTTGGGCAAACTCAGCACCCGGAGTCCTTTTGACATCCAGAGGCTGTTGGCTGAAGGAACGCAGCCAGGGAGAGCAGCAGAATCCAATACCTTGTCGGAAAAGGACACTGAGCTGGTATTTCCAGACCGCAGGGAATTCGTATTAAAATCCAGCATTTGCTATGACCGTTGTTAGTGGATCCTAAGGCTGAATGACTTGTGCAGCCCAGCACATGTGGAGGTCCAAGCCCTCACACAATGTGGAAGGCTGATGTTCCGGTGCGCAACTTCACGTGCGTGCTGCTCTCTTTTTGGACTCGTGTTGCCAGTGTCTCCCCGTGAGTGAAGTTGGTCTCCGCAGAACAGGCACTGTGACAGCCGTGTTCTCGTTCTTTCAGCATTGGACACCCTGGAATTCAGGCTCTCCTGAATGGCCTGCACCCGGCTGGCTCAGAGAGCAACTGAAAGCTGTGCTGAGATGGTGGTTTTCAACAGGGGGAGCTTAGCTCAGTTCACAGCATGTCAAGATGAAGATCCAGGACCTAGTTGTCCCAGCTACTCCTAGCAATACCTGTGGGGGAGGACCTTATGGAAAAGTCAAAGCGCCTGTGGCTAAAAATAGAAGGAACCTGTCAAGATGCGATGGGATGTGTTGACAGGCTCTTCAGCCGTTCCCCAGAAGCGGAGTTGTTAGTAAATTGAGTGCTGCGGGATTTTAACACAGTGGATTATGAAGCTCAGCACAGGGGTTGGTGCCCTGACATAAGGAGGACCAGCCCGAATCCGCTCCTTCAGTCCAGCTGGGTGATGTTTTCCTTGAAATTCTTTCTCTGGCTTAGAGGAGAATTTGCAGTATGGACAACAAAGGGGCACTGTCTCTAAATATTGTTGAAGTTTTGCTGTGCAATTTTTTTTGCAAATGTTTTAAACTGGAAGAAAGAAGAGCTGTAAGAGAAAAATTTTTAAAAAATCAATGGGACATCTTAATTTCAAATACTAAGAATCTTACTTCAATTACTGTGTTGCAAAATGAGGGGCACTTGGATATTGTGTTCTTACATGTTCCAACTGGATTTGAGAATCCAAAATAGATTTTAGAAAATCTCCCGCACTCTACCTCCCCGCAAAACTCCTCCAGCAAAACCGCATATTCACAGGTAGCCAGACTTCCTGCTGATACAAACTGTGCCGCTTCAGCTATTGCTCTAAGGAAATGCTTCTGGAAGCTCATGAATGTCTTTAAAATTTGGAAGCTTCAGCCAATGTCATGGAAATGAAATCAAGTTTATGAAAAACTAGCTTCTATCTACTTTTAGTACTCTGCATGAAAACTGCAAAATCATATTTTTGACAAATTCTGATCTTGGAAAGTTATGGAAGAATAAAATAAAATAAATAGCATTTTTAAAATGCATGTGAATTGCCAACTTCTGAATTTAAGTGCAGATTTTGGCTGTCATTTCTTTAATGTAAAGAAGCTTAGAAAAACTAAGTTTTATGAGAGGAACTGACAATTCTGAGATGATCAGACTCAGGTGCATCTGGGAATAAAGGCATCCTCAGTCTGTGTGGGGTAAATTAGGGAACCCACCACTGAAGACTGCTTACTGTGCCTTGTGTGAACTCAGACCCCAAAAGACAAGGAGTCACACACCTGCTCAGTAAGTCAGCCCACGAGGCATAGGGCACCATTAGACAAAGGCAAAGGTTCTCCAAAGAGTGCATGGTCAAACAGAATTAAAAGATGGATTGATTTCTATGCCAAACACTGTTGAAATCCATGCATACTTATTCTACAATACGCACATTCCATGGATTATCTGAAGACCCCATGAGCCCAGCATTTGTAGCTATTAAGTCATGAGAAGAGAGAGGCAATGAGGTCACTGCCATTACACAGATGTCCTTATTACATCTTCCAAGCCATGTTTTCTCTGAGTCATCCTAAAAATATGCCTCTATCAATGTTGATGTTTTATGGATAAGCCGAGAAGTCAAGGGAAATCGGGTGTTCTTCTGTTTTTTGAAATGTGCTGACCCAATGTTTTCCATCTTAAATATCAAAAGCCAGGTGGATATTTTTTTTGAAGGCTCAGATTCTATAAGTATATTTGTTATCTTTAGCTATGGTTCAAAAAACAGAATGGGCAGGCATCTGTAATAGGATGACTTTTAAAAAATGTTATTTCTATATTTTTATTTTTTTAACAGTTTGAACAGAAATTTCAAAGGCTGTTTCATGTTAGCAAGGAAGCTTATTGAATGAAACTTATCTTACAGAGTAGAATATAACTAAAACATCTCACAAAGCACTCAAACTCCTCCACTTGAGGTAGGAATCCAGAGATAGGGGATGAAATGTAGGGACAAACTTTGGCCTTGGTTTGGCTTCAGATGTTGGGAGATGGCAAATTGTTGTTTTGGAGTTGTGGGGCAATTGAGTAGTATCGACATCTTCATTTCTGGATCGGACTGTGGAGTTAGTGGTTAAGACACCGGGTAAGATGCCTGTATCCCTCTTTGGAGTGCCTGGGATCGAGACCCAGCTGCAGTGCCTGATACCAGAGACTCTGGAGGGCAAAAGGTGATGGCTCAAGTAGCAAGGTTCCTGAAACCCATGTTTGAGTTCTGTGTTGGGGCACTAACTCCTTGCCCAGTTTGGCCCTGGCTCAGCTCTAGATGAAGTGGAATTTGGGGAGCGAATCAGCTGATCAGAACTTTCTCAAGGAGAACAAGCTTCATTTCCACTTCACTTCAGACACTGTCATCAATGACCCTTTTGTGGATCTTACTACACTGTCCACAAAGAGGGAGAATCCCCCACTTGGCCACAGCCTTCTGTTTACCCCCAGAGTCATTTTCCTCCATCAAAATCAGTAATTCTACAATCCTTTTGCAGTTCCTCCCAATCTCCTTCTTGCTACTTGGCCTGGGCTAGAAGATCAGCCATTTTAATCATCTTCTCTTAGTCTCCCAACCTTTATCTGCTTGAATGTTATAATTCACTGAGTCTTTGCGTGTTTGTGTGTGTGCACACACATGCACACACGCACACACACATCAGCTTCTTCTTGTCTTCATGCCGAGCTTTTAGATGCTACTAGAGGAAGATATTTGATAATAAGCACTACCATAACCATTAAATTATTTCATGTGGCTCTAGTTGAGGCTTCTACCCACCTCCCATTTAAATTTTTTTTTTATCCCAGTTAATTCCTTAGGGAGTTGCCATTGGTAGCTGATATACCGCTCCCATCCTCTTAAGATTTCACATGTACTTTTTTAAACCTCCTCATTCTTTGAAGGTCAAAGTGTGTCCTTCTTTGAGAAGAAATGACTATACAGAGGTTTCATTTCCCTTAGCCTCTGATACATCATAATATTTCATAGCATGAAATATCTTCCTTCATTTGTCACCACTGAGAAATGACAAAACATTGCTGCTTTTGTTTCTGTCCAATTCTCCATATTCCCTTTCCACTTTTATCATCCTTGAAATTTCAGTAGTTTCTGTATCTCTTTTCTCCCAATCCACTACAAAATTCTGTAACTCTGCTATAGACACCCATCCCACCCATCTGCTTCAGAGATATGTGGCTTTTTTGTAATTCTTGGTGTTCATTTAATTGCATATAAGCTAAGTTATTTGAACAGATTCTTCATCTTTTTGAATATTTTGTCCTTTTCCTTCACTTAAGGAAATGTATGAATCAAGCTGGAGTCTTTATTCACTACCTCTAACGTCTGGGTTCTCTGTAGTTCTGCGTCTCCTGACTGTTTCTTCTCCTGATCATTGGTCATGCAGTCTTCCCTCTTTGCGCATTGAGTTAGCTCCTTCTTTGCATTCTGTGTTAATGAAGAGCAGAGACTCTGGTTGATTTTTCCTCCAAACACCGACATGTTGGTAGGGAGTGGGGTGGTAGAAAGACTGTTTCCATCCAGTTCACCATTCTTAGATGGTGCCCCCGAGCTCCTTATCTCAGACCTGAAAGATAGCATTCAGTTTTGTCCTGCAGACCTTTTCTGTTTAGTTTTTTTTTTTTTTTAAGATTTATTTTTATTACAAAGTCAGATATACTGAGAGGAGGAGAGATAGAGAGGAAGTGGAGCTGCTGGGATTAGAACCAGCGGCCATATGGGATCAAGGTGAGGACCTTAGCCACTAGGCCACGCTGCCGAGCCCTTCTGTTTAGTTTTTCAACATTTTTTGGTATACACACACACACACACACACACACACACACACACACACACAAATACACACTGCATTTATTTCAAAGGCAGAATTACAGACAGTGAAGGAAAAACAGACAGAGTGAGAGGATTTGTATCCACTGGTTCACTTGCCAAATGGCCAAACCAACCAGGGCTGGGCCAAGCTGAAACCATAAGACTGGAACTCCATCTGGGTCTCCCACATGGGTCTAGGGGTCCAGGTGTTTGGGACATTGTTCTTTATTTTTAAAAAAGCATTAAGAAGAAGCTTGATCAGAAGTGGAGCAGCTGAGACTCAAACCAGAGTTCACCCTGGATGCTGGTATGGTAGGAGGCAGCTTAACCCATTGCCACTGGTCCCACTATAGCAACGTTTAATGAAGAACACACTTGCTGGACCAGGCGAGCATTCCAGTAAAGAACTGAGTGCCACTGTTTAACTTATCATTAGTGTTAGCGGTCAATTTTTGCATTACAAGAAAAAAACCAGAATCTATCTTCTCGAGCTGCACGCAAGCTCCTTTGCTGGGTGATGTGGGCTGGGGACTATCGCTTGCAGTGTCAGCGAAGATGAAGGCAGAGGCTGCCTCCAGCCTGGGGGTGGCTCTGGGGCTGTGGAGGACTTGCGTCCACTGCTAGATGCTTGGCATTGGCAGAGGCCTTGTTTCCTCTCATTTCCTCCCCTCTCCATAACAGTTCTGTGCATCCTCATGATATGGGAGGTGGTTACCCCCAAGGATGAGTGGCTCAATAGAGAGCACACAGTGTCCTTATGACCTAGGCACAAAGGTCTCTCTTGTCATTCTGCCACCCTCCATCCAATGCGAATGAGTCACAAAGCAAAGTCCACAGTCCAAGGAATTAGCTGCACCAAAGGCAAAAGTACAAAAGGTCTGTGCACCCATTTCGAAACCGCCAATCTTTGGCATGTAGCAGGCATCTTCAGGGGAGACTTGCCTGGTGTTTGGGTAACTCTTCTGGCAAGCTCTCCTGTCTATCCTTTGGTGGAGCCCTATCCAGAGCAGCTTCCTCTGTTGGCTCTGATCTTTTTCTCTTGCTACAGAACATGGACTCCTACTGCAAGAGCTGCTTGTGTGTGAGGCCCGTCAGGGTCACTGCTTTTGTCTGTTGCCTTTCCCTTAGGCAACCAGGCAGGATGCTGGTTCTCGCCAGCAGTCTCAATGTGACTGGCCTGTTACTATTTTGAATGCAATAGTTTAATTAGGCGAATGATCATTTTTTCACTTCTATTTGTTTACCTGAGAGTTTCTTACAGAATTTGTTAAATAAATTTCAACATGTGTCTTCAAGAAACACTTTGCACAACCAGGATGTCACCATGAATGCATGTATCTTCTTAGTTGTGGAACTTTACCATTTTAATATAGAACTGCCAGTGTGCTTTTCCATGGTTTGAAGTTTGTTCCGTTAGAAACTGTTGAAGTTTGGTTACCTTGGTTATGACCTTAACAGGTGGGGGCTTGAATTGGTACTTAGTTCAGGAGTGATTTGCCCTCAGGAATGAATTCATCATTCCTAGTCTCATGAGAAGGGGATGGGTTTTATTGTAAGAATGGTTTGTCATGAAGATAGTGGGGTTGTTATTGAGAAAGGAGGTTTGCTATGTAAGATGGAGCTCAGCCTTTCCTCACTCTCTTCTCTTTGTCCTTGTGCAGGGTGGTGCCTTCTGCCACATAATGAGCCGTCTGGAAGCCCCATGCGAGGCGCACTTGTTAAATCTTCCAGGCCTGAGACGCAGGTCTTTACTGTGCAATTACCAAGTCTCAAGCATTTTATCATAACAGAACAACAAGGTTAAAGCCACTTACAAATAACATAGCAAAATAATTTAGCATGTTGCAAAATCAGGACACCTCACCGCAAGCCCACACCTAGGCATTGGTGCACAGCTCCACCAGTGTGGCCGTTTGTTCCACAAATGTTGTGATCCCAGCTCTGGACATACAATAGTCAGCAGCATGCGTTTTTCACAGACAGATGTTTCTTCCGATTGCTTGTTGCAGGTGGGTTTGAGTTTCTGAAATGGTTTCAGACCATGCACAGTCTTGAATAGTGAGTTAAGGGTTTTAGCCCTGGGTCTTCTCTGCTAGTTGGGGCAGAATTCCATCATGACACTCCTTTATTGGATTGCATAGAGACATGTTTAGAAAGCCACTCCAGAACGCCTTTATATATATCAATTCTGACTTAGCCTCATTATCTCTGATTCATGCCGTGTTTTGAAAGTGTATTTAAATGGCTTGAAAAGAAGGCAGTGGTTGCTACACTGTTAGTAAAGATTAGAATATTCAGGAGTTTGGGGGAGAGCAAGAATATCATTCGATCTCTTCCTCCTATGACCTCGTAAAGCTCTAAGTCACAGGTCTCTTTCCTGCCTCAGGCTAGCAACCTTTCAAACATTTTAGATGAGGTTTTCTGTGCTTGCCACACAGCATATCATCGGGGAACTAAATTATATTTAGCAGCAGCGTTTTTATTTTGATGGCGTATTGGTGATTGGCTTTGCACTCACTTTAATAGAATAGTCATCTTGCTCCCCGGCGGCTGTGACATGCTTAGTGCCTTCGGCCAGGAGCCAGAATCACCATCCCTTGTAAGAAATTATCAATCTCTTTATGGAGGAAAGAGAGATGATGTATTTCCCCATACACCTCCACCCTCACCAGCTGTTCTGAACTCATTTTCCTTTGGACTCCAAAGATAATGAATTGCTTTTCCAGATTAGCAATCGTAGTTACACAAACTGACGTGTTGTCCTCAGTGGACACAAAACATGGCCTTTATCTCTAAACAGGGAAAGATTGGGTCTTCATGGTTTCAATGCTGATATTAGACATTTCATTTCATTTTCAACACACAGAGGGAGAGAGAATAAGGGAGAGAGGAGAGAGAGAGAGAGAGAGAGAGAGAGAGAGAGAGAGAGAGAGAGAGAGAGAGAATTTCAGCCAAGGCTTCCAGAACATTTTGCTCTACAGTTGTGCTGGCTGGCTTTTCACTACTATAATAAGCTACCCCTGGCAGGCTACTGTATAAAGAAAAGAGGTCTGTTTCAGAGATACAGGTTACAGGTCTAGGGGCTTCATGTGGTGAGCACTTTCTTGCAGGCAGCACAGAGCACCATGAGGCAAGAGACGCAGATGCATCTGCCTCCCTGTGTGGTCTCATTCCTTGCAGGCCCACAAGGATTCAGTCATGCAGGCTGCACGCTAATGGCCCACTCCAATCCAGTCCCTTCCCCAAGGCCCTACCTCCAGATACCATGGCCTGATTAAGCTTCTGCTGGCTCAGCACCGCCAGGCTTTGGGTACTAAAGTCCTGCCTAAACTTATGGCATCAGACTGTATTTAGAGCATAGCCACAGTGCTGTCATCAGAACACAGTGCTTGTTACAGCTTCAGAGTTACACACACGTGTCACAGTCCAGATGATCATATGTACCACCCAGGGTGAGCAAGTCACGAGCTAGGAGTTGAGGTTGTGTCTTTTAACTCAAGTTTTCCACCCCTTTCATTACTAGAGGGTTTTGTTTCGTTCTGTTTTGATTTTTAATTTTTGGTTTTTGTTTATTTTTTTCCCTTAAAATGCAAACATCTATAGAGACGTCTCAGGGGAAATTTTCCCAATAGAGTCAGTATTTGGTGATCACCTTTGCTAAGAGCATCAGAAATCCAGAGACAAACATGAACATTCTAGTATACCGAGTAAGCTGCTGTTTAAACAAATCAGATGGGGTTAGTGTGTTGGCACAGCACACAAATCTGCCTGTGGTGCCAGCATCTAGCATGGGCACCGGTTCTAGTCGAAGCTGTTCCACTTCTGATCCTGCTCCCTGCTAATGACCTGGGAAAGTAACAGGGGGTCCTGGGCCACTGCACTCACTTGGGAGACCTGGAAGAAGTGCCTGGCTCCCAGTTTTAAACTAGCTCAGTTCTTGATATTGTAGTCATTTGGGAATTAAGCAAGCAGATGGAAGATCTCTCTCTCTCTCAATACAAGCAAACAAATCTTTGCAAAAATATTTCAGAGTAGCTTGAAATTTACAAAACAAAAATTTTGACATGACATAAAGAATCCCTGTAGACCTCATGCCCAGTTTCTCCTATCATTAGTGTCTCATGACTGCATTTACTATACCTGATGAGTCACACCATGCTTCCCCCAGGACCGTTGTTCAACCTTCCCTATCTCTCCCACCCCCAGCTTTTGTGTGCAGATTGCGGGGTTTGGGTTTTTGTGTTTGGGCTCTCACATCGGAGACAGCATAGGCGGTACTTGTCTTTCTGTGTGTGGCTTCTATCACTTGATCTGACATCTCCAGATCCACCCATTTTGTTTTTTTTTTGCTGCAAATGACAGGATATAATTTTTTGAAATAACTGAATAATATACCATGTATTGTTTATGTGTTACCTGATGGTGCACATCTGGTTGATTCCATATTCACGTCAGAGCACACAGTGTAACATAGGCATGCCAGGAGCCCTGTGACCTCGTGAGCCCCAGACTGAACGAATCACAACCAAAAGTTGTGATGTCTGGTTGATGATGTTTCACTGCCCCAGGGCTCAACTTCAGTGAACACGAGACTCAAACTTCTGCCCACACAACTGAAAGTCTTGCCTGGAAGTTCAGGGTCTCTAGTGCGCACCCATGGTGTTCATGTGGGGCTTTCATCTGGGGAAGATTCATTTGCTGCTTTTTTTTTTTTTAACCACAGGAGTCATCCATGAGGACCCAACGAATGTGCCAACTGGGGTCTCTCTTCTTCAAATTAAAAAAAAAAAGTCATTTACCTGTTTGATAAGGCAGAGTGACAGAGAGAGGGAGAGGCACAAAGAAGGGAGAGCTCTTCCAGCTGCTGGCTCACTCTTTGAATGCCTGCAAGTCAAGCCAGGAGCTCCATCTGGGTCTCCCATGTGAGGGCCAGAGTCCGTGCACTTAGGCCTTCCTCTATTGCCTTTGCAGGCACGTTAGCAGGAATGCTGGACGGGAAGTAGAGCAGTGCTCCTGAATGCTGGCATTGCAAGCAGCAACTTCGCACTCTGTTGCACAGTGCTTGCTCCTCTTCCACTCTTTGCAAAAGCACTGATCCCATCATGGGCTCCACTCTCACAACCTCATTTAATTCTGATTAACTCCCAAAGACTTCACCTTTGACAATCAAGTTTCAGGGAACATATTCAAAGCACAGCAGGTGTCAGGCTCATTCTCATTTTCAGGGTTCCTTGGGCTACCCGACTTCTCCACATCTGGACTGACCTGAGCTGGGGCTTTTAGAGCTCCCCATGCTCCTTCAGCATCCTCAGCTTCTGCAGCATGCTCAGCCAGGAATGGACATTCCCCAGGAAATTGTGTGGGACTGACACAGCCCACTCTCCCCTCTCCTGCATTGTGCTACCCAGGGTAGACAGAAAGGTGCAGTCAGCCCTGGTTGGGAGAGGAAGCATGGATCCCCTCTCCTCTAACAGCACCAAGATTCTTTCTGTGGGGAGTGGCCACTTCCGTCTTGCATCAGTGAGTGTACTGCAGAGAAACCAGACCAGTGGGCAGCACATACACTTCTATATATCCCTGCCTCTATTTTTGCATGTTATCTGTGGATCTAATCTCCACCTCTTTGTGTCTACATCTACATATAGACCTTTATGTTAAGGAATTGGCTCACACTATAGTGGAGACTGGCAAGGTCAAAATTCCCAGAAGTACTAGACCAAAAACTCAGCAAAACAAGGAGTTGATGTGTCCTGAACGTGTGTCCAGGAAGTTAGCAGGTTGGGGATCCCTTTATGACACAGCCTTGAGAATCCATTTCTCTTTGGGAAACTTCAATCTTTTCTTTTAAGGTCATCCGCTGGAGGATCACCTGCGCTACTCCAGGTTCAATGATTTAACTTCGTCCACAGCTACACAACACTGTCACAGTGACGGCTAAACTGGTGTGTGCCCACAGTGCTGGGGACTGTGGCTTAGCAAGCTGACATGTGAGATTAGCCAGCGTCTCTCCCGGGGAGCCCTGGGAATAGCCCGAACACAGTGTGCTGGCACTGCTCCCTGACTGCCACACTGTCTTGATTCTACCGCATCACCCTGCTCTAAGACACGTGGAAGTTTTCCCAAAGGACCATAAGCCCAATTTTTACTGTATCCCTTGGTTTTCTAGATCTGCTACTTGGGGGCATAAGACGTATTTTCTGTGGCTCTTTAGAACCATAGTTTCTTCAGCAAGATTTGGATGCAATTTGTCACCTCCTGGTTCTGCGTTCCATTCCTGAGGGGACGGATCTTGTGATGGCCCAGTTCCTGCTGGACCCAAGAAAGGTCCTGGGCGTGAAGCACCAAGGTTGTCAGCCGAGATGCTGTGCCTGATGAGTCTGCACATGAGCCACCTGCACAGGGACCAGAGCCTCGCTCCAGCCCCAACATCTCTGTTTTGTTCCTTGTCTTTGATTTACCCACGTCTGTATCAGGTGGGTGGCCGCAGCAAGACACCAAAGAGGGGATGGCTTAGAAAATGTAAGCCTTTTTTTAAGCTCTGGAGAAGGAGTCGGCAGGACAGATGTGGTAGTTGCCAGGGATATAGTTCCTTAATTTGTAAACTACGTTTCCCCTGTGTGAATGGGGTTATGGGGTCAGGATCTGACCCTAACTCCCAGTGCATGAATCCGTCTCAAAGCCTCTGCCTCAGGTACCATCGCCTTGGGGATGAGGACTCCAGCTGACCTCTGCCTCAGGTACCATCGCCTTGGGGATGAGGACTCCAGCTGACCTCTGCCTCAGGTACCATCGCCTTGGGGATGAGGACTCCAGCTGACCTCTGCCTCAGGTACCATCGCCTTGGGGATGAGGACTCCAGCTGACCTCTGCCTCAGGTACCATCGCCTTGGGGATGAGGACTCCAGCTGACCTCTGCCTCAGGTACCATCGCCTTGGGGATGAGGACTCCAGCTGACCTCTGCCTCAGGTACCATCGCCTTGGGGATGAGGACTCCAGCTGGTGAACTTGGCCTGGGGAGTAAGACACTGTGTCCCTTGCAGCCTGCGATTGAGCATCGTAATGCAGTCTGCTTTTTGCCACATGCAACTGGAGGAAATTTCCAAGGGTTCCACAAAGTGATGAATGCCGGGGACAGGAAAGGATGTATTATAAGCATTAATTTCTTCAAAGAAGGACATAAATTTCTGAGTAATCTCTGGCTGGCACTGTTGTTTATGATAGTTAAACTTTTTTTTTCAACCAGTGCTAAGACCAAGGGCTTAATAAATTTGGGTTTCTATGTTCATATCCTTTTCAGCGGTTTGGTTTTAAAGTCAAACCCTACCTTTTGGTCACATAGATCAATTATCATCACTATTCTTTGAATGCTAGAACTTTTGATGCATAGAGTGCAGTGAGGCTGTAGCTGCTTTCTAATTGCAGTGAGTCCTGTGTGTCATTGGATGAGCTGCCCGATTTATCTCAGGAAGAGCTGGCTCTGTGAAACTCGGCGTATCTTTTAATTGCTGATTAAGACCTGCATAAATTCCAAGCTCTGTTTCTTTGTTCAAAGACTTACTATGTTAGATAACTGGCAGAGAGAGTAAGCTCTTGGTGCCATTTGTGGGATGGTGAATATGTATTAATCATGCAGATGTGCCTGTAAAATGTAAAATGATCCCTGAGCTGCAGAAGGGCCCTCATCCATGGATGCATAGATTGCTTGTGTCATCACCACATACTTTTGGTTCCTGGTCTTGGAGGGGTGGGGGCGTATTGTAGATGAGACCACAGAAGGAAACTAGTTTGAGTGCAGAAGCCGCCTTTCACAACTGAAGCACAAATATTCTAGAAGTCTCCAGAACTCAAGAGAAGGCTGAAGAAGTTGAATCATAAGAAAAACTGGCAATGGGAGACACCCTTACTGTATGAATCTCAAGCTGTTTCAAAACAGGAATGGAGTAGGAATGGCACCAAAGCCAGGTCGGATTGGGCATCACTGATGATGCTATGGCCACACACAGGATGTGTGATGTCTGAGTGGCAGCCATGTGATCAATTTTCCAAGCATCCTGACATCCTTGGGTCAACTCCTGATTGGTTCCAGGAACAGCTACCCACGATTGTCTCAAGAAACACATGCCCACATGGCTTCATGCTGGATTTACCATTTGGGCATCCACTATGATATACACATTTGGGGTTATACTTGTCTCCACAGTGCAAACAACATTGTTAGGAATCCTGTTGAATCCATGACCTAATTTCACTGATGCGTTATAACTGAGTCATGAGCAAATGTAGTTTGGGAAAAAAAAATCAGTGTGATCCTAAGGCAAACAGAGTTTACATGGAGCTTAGCAGAACTTATAACAAACACTGGCTAAGAATGCCGTGATGTTATTTTAGTATTATCACTATGAATGATATAGAATGGACCAGATTTTAAAAATAGGCAGGGCTGAATGAGTACCAGACTGAGTGCTGAGGTTAAGCTGTGGCTTGGGTCATTAATGCCCCATCCTGGAGTGCCCACTAGAGGCCCTTTCTGCTGTCCACTTTAGACTTCCTGCTACTGTGCATCCTCAGATTCAGCAGGAATAGCTTAAATACTTGAGTCCCAGTTACCCAGACAAAGCCTATCATTTGGGGCCAACATTGCAGTGCTGGTATCTAGTATTAGACCATCACTTGTAATCTTGGCTACTCTACTTCTGGGCCAACTCTCTGTTCATGAACCTGGGAAGGCAGTGGATGATGGTCTGGGCACTTGGGTCCCTGCCACTCATGTGGGAGACCAAGATTCAGTTCTTAATTCCTGCTTTGGGCATGCCTCTGCCCCAGTTACTGTGGGCATTTGGGGAGTGAACTAGTAGATGGAATATTTCTGCTTTTTGGAGAAAATGAATAAATGATGAGTATTCAAAATATTAAGTGATATAAAGTAAAAACAACAAAAAAATATTAAGTGATTATTCCTTGGGATATCTTTGGCAATAGCATGAGGCAGACAAACTGGGACTCAGCATCTACCATCCTGTGTTGTCAAACCTTTTCCCATCTGCTTCTTTCTCCATCCCAGTTCCTTTTCTGGAGTTGTCCTTTGCTCTGTCATGGAGAGCAGGAAAAAGAAGGTCTTATTTTTTTCCTGGAGATCAGCCAATATTTGGTGAAGTGGTTATGGCTAAGAGCAGGTCTGATGTCTTGTTTTGCACAACTGTTTTTATTTGTATTGTGGGCTCAGGAAGATTTTATGATTCACAAGGCCAAATGGATGAATCTTTAATGGTGACACCTGCAGTAGGAGTAACTGCTATTTATTAAATAACCATGTGTTGGGCCCTGGGCTTAATGCTTTAGTGCACATTCTCCTAGGCATTGCGGCCTTTACTTCTCGTAGTTGCTGCAGCAGACTGATGCGGGAAAAGTCTGTAAGATTAGGTAGTTACACATGAGCTGGAAGATCAGTTGTTGTAATTTCTGCACAGCTCCATGTTGTAACTTCACCCCTTCATTGTCAAGCCTGTATGTTCTCATTCCCAATATGCACCTGTGTCTCAACCAAGACCAAGAAGCAGTGGGTGCCATTATGGTGGCATGAAAGTTAAGCTTCACATGGAGGCACTATGAAACTCCCTGGAAGCTGTACACTAGACGCAGCCCATACTCCAGTTTGTTTGCATGTCCCATCCTGTGAAAGGGACTACTGCACATGCAGATGCCCTTCTGTCTTTTGACTTTTTGTCCTTGTTCTTGGGTCCTTCTCTGACCTCCCTGTGCCATGCTCTCTCCTAAGCAGCTCCTGGTCCCACTCCTGATGGAAAAATCTCTGTGGGTAGTTGCTCACACACAAGTCTGAAAGCATGTTCACTTTTAAGTAAATCCTGCTCTGATTTGTGCAGTGCACTCGTGCCCCTGTAGTATCCCCATCACTCTGCAGGCAAGAGCTTGGAATAAACATTGAAACACTCCTTCCCATCACCCTGATTTTAATATGGGAAAGCCAAGTCTTGCAGTGAAGGCTGGAGTCCAGCCCATGCCTGTGATCAAACCTATGAACCAACTCTGTGTCTTTGATCAACTTGCTATTGTCCTAGCACTGGCTCCTAACACTGCTGTCCATTCAAATGATAGAGAAAATGGCTCCGAGAGCAATGGGGAGCCCTACTCTTCCAAAGGGTTTTGAGCTCCTTGAGGCCAAAGACTTATTTTTACTCTGAAAAAAATTGTTATCTGCTGGTATCTAGTATCTGGAGGCTGAGCAGCTAACATTGGTGCCAACTTCAGCCCGTGAGAATGGTGCCTGTGTTTAGTGACACGTCCTGTGCCCAGTGGGCCTGGAGTCTGGGAGGGGAAGAGTCTGATTTCAAGCTTCTAGGTCAATCTGCGTCTCTCTGCCTCATATTTTTCTCTGCAACATGAGAGGAACAAACAATATCAACTTCCTGGAATTGCTATGAAGACTGGAGAGCATGCAGGTAAAAATGCATGGCACTCTGTCGGTGCCTGGAAAACAAGCGCTGTTAGGCATCAGCAGGATCAAATGGGAACAGACATTCCCGTCATGATCAAGGGTGACTCTGCTCCAAAGTAATTTAGGGGGACGGTCTTCTTTAAGTTGCCCTTGCATCCCTTGCCATTTGAAGGGCTTTTCTTCTCCATAGACTGTTCTGGATTGCTTCATTGAAGAGGTTCCCAGAATGTCTGCTTTTAAAAGATGAATCTCAGAAACTCTGACCTTCGTGTTCCCAAGTAGCTTTTATCTGGGCCAAACAAAATATTCCAAATGCTGAGAAAATCTTTTAAGTGGAGACATTTGCCACAGCCTGGCACAGCTCAGAGCCCATGACCTTTTAATTGATGGTGTACCAAATGCCTCTGAAAAACCAAGTTCCAAGTTAACTTGTCAAACAAATATTCACGTAGAGTTGGATGCAGTGATTTCTTTTTCCCAGCAGCAGGGTCTTCCCTTCTGGGAGGAGAGAATCTTCCTTGCCATGCAGAGCATCTAGGGGATGTTGACAGAGACATTTAATTCCCTGGGGAACAGGGCCTCTGCCATGTGAAACTGATCAGCTTCCAAGATGCACAAAGGCTTAAGGACGAGTTCCCAGAGTGAAGACAGTCTGATGGTGAGAGTCATCACAGCCCAGGCTTCAGCCATGGCCACGGGTTCTCTGGGAGCTGTCTCCTGTGCGCTGAGTCGTTCCAGAACATAAACATGAATGCAAGGGAATGTGTATCCTGGGGTGAGACCAAGGTCAACACAAGGATGGTTTGGGAGTCTGAAGGTGTTGCCCACGTAGATGTCGAGTTCCTTTCCATCCCTTGGCCAAACCCATCTCACACATTGCCTGTGTCCTTTCTATTCTCCATCCTTGTCGTGGCCACTCCAGTACAGCCATGTCTACGAGCCAATTTCCTAGTATCTGCTTTGATGGAGAATGCTCTAGCCCCATCAATCACTGGCAGCTACACAAGGACTCACTTTTGTTCTTCCTTTGCATTGTGTGCGTTTGTATCCAATAGACTATGGATAAAAATGGGTAGGACTTCTAGAAAGTTCCATTTTCTGATGGGAATGTCTTTTTTGCCCACTTCTTGGAGAAGCCTGACTCCTGGGGTACCAGGAGTAAGTGAGTATGGATGGCCAGAAGACAGGAGCTGTGGAACATATGGCTCATGTTCCCTGAAGTTGGGAGTCCACTCAGAATCAGGTACTTCCTGCTCCAGGAGAGGGATCACTTCTTGGCAACCACTGCTGAGGCAGGGAACAGCAATGCCTCGCAGCATCTCAGTTAACTTCAGACTGAAGGAAGGCGTGGCTACTCATCATGTTTTTTCCACTTCTTGCTGGAAGCACATAGCTGCCGCTCTAAGTTATTTCATCCAGCTTCTGTAGATGGCCTGGATCAACAACATGTCCAGTGAACTGAGTTTGTGAAGTGGTTTCCCACCACAGTGGCATAGAAGGAGGGTATCTGTGTTCCTGGACTTTTGCTAAGAAAATCTACCAACAGCCGCTGTGAATGTCTCTCTGGGAACCTGCTCTACACTCAGCGCCACAACTGCATATTAAAGATGTATGAGCTCTGTGACTCCTAGGAACCATGGGGCCATAAAACGGGCACATCCACCCAGCCCCCATAGAACTCAAGAGCTATAGTTTTGAGTTTAGGTTAATTTGCCTTATTGTGCTCGTGTGCAAGCGGCTTTTGTAGGTGCCTCTTACCCCTCTATAGGCCCCCCAGAGCTGCGCACTGAGCTCTGGGCATCTTACCAGTGCCTGCATGAGATCCTATTCCTATAAGTTCATGTTACCCCTATTTTAATATCCACCTCCTAAAATAACAAGGATGTTCAAGATCCACAGGGTTTGTGTTGTGCGGCGCATTGGCCTCCTCAGGAGTCACTGGGGAGAAAGCAGACTTGCCTTCTCACTCCACCCAGGAGCCTCCCAGGGCTGCCACCGAAGACCAAGAAACTTACATGATGTACAGTCCTCTCTTGTTAAGATTTACTTACTTATTTAAAGACAGAGTTATGGGGGTTTTGGAGAGAGATATTCCACCTACTGATTCACTTTCCAGAAGGTAGCAATGGCCAGAGGCAGGCCAAAGTCAGGAGCCAGGAGCCAGGAGTGCTGTGAGTGTCTCTCTAGTGGGTGGCAGCAGCTCAAATATCTTCAGCTGCTTTCCCAGACCATTTACAGGGAGCCAGATTGGAAGTGGAGCAGCCAGGATACAAAGTGGTGCCCATATGGAATGCCAACATTGCCGGCAGAGGATTAGTTTGCTACTGCACAATGCTGACCTCACACATTCATCCACCAAAAAGGATGTCAGAAATCCAAGGTCCAAGGCTCCAGACAAGACCTGTCCCTACCTCGCCATGAGCTCTCCTTGGCATTCTTCCAATCCTGAGTGTGGAGCCCTCAGGACCTAACACTGCCTGTGAGTTCCCACCACCCAACACTGTGTCCTATTTCCAACACATGTCTTTGGGGTGCATATTCAAACCAATGCATCACTCATGCAATTTCTCCCTTAAGGTAAGGCTAATCTAAGTCCAAATGAGGTAGTCTTCAATCATGTCAATTGGAGTTTCTAAAGAATTGATGTGGGAATTCCTACGGTCAGGAATGACTACTTCTTGTTCCTTAGACCACATGAGTAGACTTCCCTCTGTGGACTCGCAGGTGGCTCTGCGGGGGGTTCTGGCAGGCTAGGAGGGTCCTTCATTGTGGGGCGACTAGAACACATGGTAAAGCAAGAGTCCACAGCAAATGGGAGACATGGGAAGGAAGGGGATGGACATTGCTGCTGGGCAGAGTCAGGTTTGCAGGCGCAGAAGGCAAAACAAACCACCACCTGGCTGAACACAGGGAAGGGGTCACCCAAGGGTGTGCCAGTGTGAGCAGGATTTGGATCACTCCAACGGGCTGCAGGAGACAGGTATTCATGACGAAGCCAAAGTTTATTCAGCCCACCATCTTGGAGGTTCAGGGCATGTTGTTGGCCTGGGCTCAGCTTGGATGGGGGCGCTGCACCTCAACTGTGTCACGTCATGATGTTTTGTAGTTGTAGAAGCCTGAGTTTGAGCAAACGCTCAGGTTCATCTGCTATCCAGAACAGGGTGAGGATGGGAGGGGCTGGGCTTGCTCCTTTTACAACTACCTTCCTGTAAGAACTCAAGGACAATGCCAAGTATGCCGCAAGTAGGCCTCTTGTAATCATTCCCCAATATCATTTCCACCCTGGGAACCAAGGTCCTGATGCAAGAAGCTTTGAGGCAACACAAACCATATTCAGAGCTTAGCAGGGGAGAAGAAGCCAGCTTCCCCCCAGTTCACTCCTG
Organism: Ochotona princeps; assembly: GCF_030435755.1. NCBI lineage: Eukaryota > Metazoa > Chordata > Mammalia > Lagomorpha > Ochotonidae > Ochotona > Ochotona princeps. The sequence continues at coordinate 28,529,480 of NC_080834.1, read as the reverse complement.
CTGGAGTCTCTCTGCTCCCAATACCAGCAACAAAACCTACTGGCCCGTTGGAAGTCATACCAGTCTTCTGTGGTTCTATCTTTTGTTTTTTAGCATTTTATTTTATTTTTTTAAAAGTCAGATATACAGAGAGAAGGAGAGACAGAGAGGAAGATCTTCCATCAGCTGATTTACTCCTCAAGTTGCCACAATGGCAGTGTGGTTGCCAGGATTAGAACTGGCATCCATATGGGATCCGGAAAATGTGCAAGGCAGGGACTTTAGCCATTAGGCCACTGCACCAGGCCCAGTTCTGTTTTTAACTGGGCATCCTCCTTTAGCACCCTGGATTGGATGGCAGTGAGCAGGGGTGGAGGGTTCTGTTGAGACCTAGATCTCAAGGTTTATAACTTACTGATTTCTTGTTTTTTGTTTCCGTCAGCAGAGTAATGTCAGGTGAGGACAGGACTCTGTCTCACTCGCGGTTGAGTCTTTGCTCCCATTCCCAGTGACTGGCATGTGGCAGGTGCTCAGTATAGTGCAGTCAGCAGTGTCTCTTGAATCTTGGATTTTTTTTTTTTGCCTCTATCACCTGCTCCTCCCCAGTGCTTTGCTTGCCTCTGTTCACCTGCTGGTGAGGAAGAGATTTCCGCTCTGCCCTCTGGGATGACTGAACACACAATATCCTTCATGGGGAAGATGAGTCTGACCATGGTTTTGCACTGTACACACGCGCAGTCCAGGAGAGGGGCAGCATGCTGTGCAGGGACACTCAGGACACAGCGACATCCAGGGACTTGAGGGGGCAGGCTTTGCAGGAAAAAATGTAGTTCCAGCAGAAAGATGTGACTGGTCTGGGTAATTTCACATGTTGTCAGGGAATTTGAAAGCGTTGCTTGATGTTTTAAACAGGACCCATGGCTGCTCCCCGGTAAGGAGTGTGCTTTGGCTGGGGAACTTGCGGTTAAACTTTTTGTGGCTGCCTCCTGGATCAGGTATCAAGGAAATGCCCAATAAGCCACTTTAAAAAATGCGTTATTTATATAAACATAGTGGATTTCATAGGAACAAATCTGAGAAGATAATCTGATTTAACCCCCCTTTCATCCCCTTCCTTCCTTCCTTTTTTTTTTGCAATTTTTGCAAAAACATAACTTCAATCCACTCTATCATGACAGGTTTAATGGATGCTCCAGTAGCCATCATATTCAACAAGTAATATTTCACTTTATGTCTTACTATAAATTTATAATCTATATATTTTATTTATGTCCTAACCTACAGTTAAAACACAGCAGGCCCCAGAGTGAGGCTCGTGTCTGGAAGTTGTGAAGTTTCTCTGTGACATTCCCTGTGAATTCAGGAGGAAATCACAAAACCCACTTTGTAAAGCGTCATCAAGATCCGTAGAAAGACTTTTGCTTGAGATGGAGGCCATTGTCACCACTCGTGGAAGGAGCGGGCCATGGGGGCAGACAGGCTCGCATTGGAGGCTTTCTCTAGGACTGAGAAGAACTTACTTCTCAGAGTCTCAGCTGGTGCATCCTCAATGTGAAAGTAAAAGACATGTTGGGAGGGAATGTACAAGGCGGTGCTCAGTCCCTGACATCTAGTTAATAGATTGCTCTACTCACACAGTGGAAGTGCTGTATGCTTTGGTGCCTCTTCCATGCTGGATGCTGTCACAAGCCCTGATGCCAGCAGTCCTTTGGAAAATGGGGTCTAGGGGGACAGGACAGAGTAGGCAGAGCAGGACAGGTGCCTCTGGCCACCATGAGGGGTTTGGAATCTACCTTAGCTGGAGGTTGTGAGTCTGTGCGATGAGTGAAGAAGGTGGGAATGACTGAGATGGGGACCGCCTCCTATTTACCTGTCCTCTTCCCTCCCGTTAAAAAGCTTGCAAATCTCTCCATCCTTCCCCGGTACACTAACCTTGGCTTGACATAAATCCTATAGGGTGAGTCCTTCAGGTATATTGGGACAGAGTCCACATGGACAGACAGGACACTGGATGAAGACAGGGTGTGTGCAACAGAGTGAAGGCACCAGGTCTGCATACCGTGAGCACTGGGGCTGCCAGGCAAGGAAAGGAATTGAGACCAGCAGGACTGAGGGAGGGAGAGGGTGTAACCAACCTGGGAAGGATGTCAGGAGAGGAAGGAACCCACTGCTGAGGAGAGGAAGAGGAGGGTTTCAAGAATGTCTGTTGAATCACCTATTAGCAAACACTCCAAGTCTCTGGAGTATCTTTGTCCTTCAGTGTGCCACATGCAGGTGTAGCAACTGATGCTTGCCATCAGAAAGAACAGCTGGATGGCACATCAGAGGCAGCAGTGAGTCCCCTGGAGGGAGCTACAGCCCCATAAAATGGGTGTATGGCAGTGTGGGGAACCTGGGCATGATGGAGGGTTAAAGAATTTCTTAACGTACAAGGGGAAAATGCATTGGGACCAATCTTTTATGAGCAATACCACTAACTTAGAATGTGCAGGTGCTGTTGAGGAACGACTTTGGAAATAGATGTCTGTTGGTCTTGCAGTTTACTTCCTTCTGCAGGACCTTGAATCCCCTAATTTCAGACTCTACATTCAAATTTCAGGCATACCCTGAAGTGGCGGGTAGGAGATTCTGGGAATAAGGGGCCGAATCCCTGGGTCTTGGAACGTGACTGGTGATGGCGCACAAGGAATGGGTGGGGCAGAAGGAGCCGGAGCTGGGGGGATGGTGAGGTGGGGGATAGTATCTGTCTTCCTATTGGACAGGTAGAGTGAGAGGTGGCCAAGGGATGCTGAGCTGGAGGAGGCCAGGAGGCAACAAATCATTTCAGCTTACATATTACCACGGACTTCATGTGTTAAATATTCATTTCCATGGACACTGTCTTCCCTAATTAGAAACAAGTAGATAACACCACCACAATTTTATTATTAGCTTCCTTTTTTTTTCAGGACAATTGAATATATTTGCTAAAGAGAGAGAGAGAGAGAGAGAGAGAGAGAGAGAGAGAGAGAGAGAGAACTTTGTATTTGGAGTAAGAGTAAGTGAAGCTCAACTACCAGCAAAATCATTTAAAACATATACATTTATTTTGATTTTGCTTGAAGGTGGGAGAAAGAGAGAGAGATCTGTTTGCTGGTTCGCTTCCCAAATGCCTGCAGCTGTCAAGACTGGGTCATACCAAGGTCAAGAGCCTGGAACCCCATCAAAGTCTCCCGCAGGATGGCAGCAACCCAAATACTTCAGCCATGCCCTGCTGCCTTCCAAGGTGAGCATTAGCAGAACAATGGATGGGGAGTGCAGGAGCCAGGACTTGAGCCAAACACTTCTACATGGGATGTGGATGTCCTTCAAGGTGACCTAAGATGCTGTGACAAATGTCCACCCCAAAGGGTCCTTTTTACTCCTCTCTGAATTGGTCTTCGTCTGCTAAGCCGAGCCTATGACCTGAACTAGGGGCCAGCAAACAACAGGTAGAGCGTCCAGCAGAGCCTCCTGGCCTCCCCACAGTGAGTCATGGGGCTAGCTCCTTTGAAGTGTGTTAGAAGGAACACCTGGGTAGCTTCAAAACCACAGGACACAGCACATTGAGGAACCTTCGAAAACAACCCTGGGGTGTGTAGTGATCAGAGAACTTTTGACCCGGGTGCAGGTCCTGTCTCAGCATCTGAGGGGCACCTGCCAGGCTCCACACAGCCTGCTGGGAAATGCAGTTCTCATTAAACTGGGGTGTCCCCACTCTGAAGCCAGCCCTCAGGGTCCTCTCTCCCTCAGCATCTTCCTTTCTCAGGGACATCTTTGTTCCTCTCCCTCCTGTATCCAGAACTGCTCTTCATGCACTCCTTGGTTCTTCAGTCACTCCCTCAGGAGACACTGTGTTACCTGCCTGCGCCAGTCTGAGTTCTCGAGACCACGGGCATGTCCCTCCCTCCCAGGCACACCTGGGTGGCCCCCGTAGGACCCGGAACATGTACCAAACATGCTCGCTGTCCACAGCTCTAAAAGAGACAAAACAAGCTGTGTCTTAATGACTTTGGGAATGCTTTTTCTGAAGAAAATACTCGTTTAGTGGCAGGCGTTGCAGGAAGTGGACGGCTGGTGGGGCTGGGAATGCATGGGCCTGGTGTGTGTCTTTGATGTTCTTCCCCACTCTCCCAGAGCAGGTGCCTCTTAAGAACAAGGCAGACAGTTCTTCCCTTAGCCACAGAAAGTGAAAAGCAATGGGTGGTCACAGCCGCCAAAGGATTCGCTTGGGTAATCTGTACCCTTTCTCTGGAGATTTCTGAGCTGGACTTGTCTTTTCCACTTTGCCTCTGCACTCTCTGCCAGGCTGGGAATTTCCTTCAGGGCTGCTGCAGCCCCGAGTTTTGTTGACAGAGTTCTTTTTTTCTTTTTCTTTTCTTTTTTTTCTTTTGGCAGCTATAAAAATCTTGGCAGATTCAGAGAAACACCCTGGCGGCCCCTGCCCGCCTCCATGTGACCACTCTATTAAATCTCAGTAAACAGTTTTTTCCGGGTTCTGATGGTTGCTCTCACAAAGCTGGAATTTTTTAATATAGTTCAGAAGCCTCACAGTCCTGGGAAATCTGGAAGAAATGGAGATTACATTTCCAGCCTGACAGCCAAATCTTCCAGCAGTGGGATACAATCCAGTCTTTTCAAGGACACACTTTGCACATCTTGAAGTTTCTATTGTTGATGCTACCTACCTAAAAGTAGCTGGTTCCCCAATCATCCAGGGTTCTGTTTGTTGACCAAATTGAGTTTTAATGGTCTGTGGTTCCATTTGAATATTTATGTTAGTTGGTATTTTCTGTGGAGGAACCAAGTACAGAGCAATGAAGAATTAGTTCCAACGCCCGGCTGTTGTCATAGGCAACCAATTTACATTGATCCGTTACTATAAGAAGCAAATTACCACATCCGCTTAGGAAACTGGAGAGAGCTGTCTGGTCTCTTGTCTCTTTCACCCGAGCCAGGGACCCAGCCTCCTCTCCTTGCATCTGTGAAGTACCTGGATGTCTCCCAAACTTGCTTCCAACCATTAAGTGTTCTGCTACTTGGTTCACAAAAAGAAGCTGAGTGTATCAACTTTAGGCCAAGGGGAAGAGCTGAATTCCTGCATACTTTGAACTAGGTCCTTGAGAGAAGAAGGTCTCGCAGCAAGACACTGTGTCTCTCCTAAGTCACTAATGTGGAAAACAGAGCAGATGGCCTCGGGCTTAATTAAATATGCCAGTTTCAAAATGTGCAGACTAATTGGGTGATAATCTTAGTGTGCCCCCCCACCCCCTCCCAAATCCCCTTATAGTTGAAATAAGTAACAATGAAGCATTCTCAAGAAAGAAAAAAAATGAAAAGATGGCCCATTTCTTGCCCAATCATCAAACAGGACAGCAAGCAGCGTGGTTTAACAAGGCCAGCTTTCGCTCACCAGCGATAGTGTCTGTTCAGAGAACCCTCTTGAAAAGCGTGGTTTGGCTGTGAGCATTTGTTGCTATTCGGTTTTCCTTCTAACTGAGCATTTGCACTGAGTCCCAAGCCTGCTTCTCCCAAACCTCGGATTCCTCTCCGGGCCCTGGGCCTCTGGGCCCTTCCATCTGAGCTGGACAAAGCTCCACCCTCTTTTCAGGATGTGTGTCTGCATAACTCTCCCTTAAGACAACCGGCCGTCCTCTAGGGACAGTTTATACCGATACTGATCATACAAAGGTACCTTAACAGAGCATGCAAAGGTACCTTAACAGAAACCCAAGAAGGGAACAGGCAGTTTCCTAGGAGTTTAATGGAACCTGGAGCTTTCTCTGTGTGGAAACACAGCTTATCTACGCTAGCCAAGTAACCAGCTCCCAGCAGGTTCCCCTCCAAAAACAAAAATGCATACATATCAGTCTTGCCTGCCAATGTACAACTTTGGGATCAGAAAATACAAATGACCCATATGATTTCCTAGAAGTCCTCTTCCTTTGAAGTCCATGGCCACCAGTATCACCGTCAGTGCCGGCTGGGTGTGTGTCACAGATCCAGCTTCATGAGCTGTGACATCTGTGCTCTCTGTGTGTAACCGTTGCTCACAGTTACATTTTTACGGCCTGCACATAGTGGCTGATAAATATTATTGATTTGTTAAGTAAGCATATAATAGGATCTTCGTGTAGGTCACGTGTTGTTAGTATAAAGCATTAAACAATATTGGGGAGGAGAGAGGCTTTTTTTTTTTTTTCCAAAATATTTCTTTGAGAGAGATAGAAACACACACAGGGAATGAGAGAAAGAGGAACTTGCACTTCTAGGATTCACTCCCCCAGATGTTCCCAGCCAGCTGAAGCCAGGAGCCTGACAAGCAAACACCATGGGCCTTGGTAGCAGCAGGTTCCCAGCTCCCGGCACACGAGGGGTCAGAAACAACTCAGAAGCCTCCACCTCTTCTGCCTCAAGCCCTCTCCTCCCCCTCCGGCCCCCACTTCCTCCCTCCCTCCCATCCTCTTTCTCTCTTTCCTTTCTTGCTTATTTTCTTTCCTCCCTGCCTTTCTTTCCCTTCCTCTCTTCCTTCTTCCTTCCTTCCTTCCCCGTACTTCTCTGAAGCCAGCCCATGGACAGGCAGACAAACTGGTACGCTGAGCCACCAAGCTGCCCACCAGTGGTATCCAGTGGGATATCCCCAAACCTGAATGTCATATGCGTGGGATTTTCCAAAATTCATCTCATTTTGCTCTTTTCAATAAAGTCAATTTGTTAAATATACGCCACTGCTATTTTTGCATGCCTGTTAAACTTCTCATAAATATATTCATAAGTCATAAAAATAATCTTACGTCTAAATATGCACCATGATTTGGGTTTGGGAAATACAGTTTTCAGAAAGCACACAAAGGGACACAATTTGAATTGAATAGCTGGAACAATAAGCTAGAAAAACCTTGAGTCTCTAAATAGCATAAGAATTTTACGGTGAAAGGTCATTTGGTGAAATTTGAAATGGCTACACAAAAGCTTGGTTCTGTTGGTTTATGGTCCTGAGATGTTCCCCAGCTGGAATTGAATTACAAGTGGTCCCGGGCTGCCCCCAGCACCCTGGCGTCAGGGGTCAGGCTTGCTCAGTAGACTCAGCCGGCCAGCTTGGAGCCTGCACAAGGCCTCCAGGTTGCCCTTCCCACCCCCAGCCAGCTCATCTGTTTCTCTCCTCTCATCCCCCAGAGAGGTTGTTCCAGTTCAGGAGTTTGCATGATTCCCCAGGTCACTGCTGAGACTGTGTTCTCAGAAAACCCAGCCCAAGGCCTGGGGAACCCCTGCAGGGAAACTGGACCCATAGCCCGGATCCGTGGGCACTTTGTAGAATTCAGGGATAGCCGCAGTGACAAGAAAGCTTAATAAAAGTGTGTTTGTGTGTGTTTGTGTGTGTGTGTGTGTGTGTGTGTGTGTGTGTGAGAGAGAGAGAGAGAGAGAGAGAGAGAGAGCATTTTCTTGGTGAGAGTAAGTAGATTTTAATCATATTTTCACTATCTAAAGAAGATGTATTTATTTAATAGAGTGATGGAGAGGAGAGGAAAAGATCTCCCATTAGTTAGTCCACTCCCCTCACGGCTGTGATGAATGACCAGGGTTGGACCAAGGTAGACAGAGCCTGGAGCTCCAGCTAGGTATCTCATACAGGTGTCAACAACCCAGGTACTTGGGCCATCTTCTGCTGCCTTAACAGGGAGCTGGCTTGGAAGCCGAATATTGGAAAGTGGAACTGCTGTCTATATGGGTAGCTGGTATCGCAAGTGGCAATTTAACCCTCCGCGGCACAACACAGGCCCCAGATCTTAATCACAATTTCCAAGTGGTCCAGGGGAACCCTCTTCCCACATAGTGGGTAACCTTTAATTTTATTCTGTTTCATCATTTTCTGAAGGGTCACCTGTTGGTTTCTCCCATCTTGGAAACAGTAAGGACTGGATGTGTAGTGAGATTGGTGAGCACCAAGCAATGGCTGATAGGTGTTGGACATGAGGTCCTAATCCAACCTCAAATGCTGAGAGCCACCACACTCCCGTCTCGGCCCCACAGAAGGACCCCTGTTTATTTCTATCTTCCTTGCAGCACCCTGTGTCGCAGGAACCTACCAAACCCTCCTCCAGCCAGTCCCACCCCACCACGGGTTTGGTTTCTTGATGCTCTGCCCCTGTGCATCTTGCCTGAATCTAGAGATGTGCCCTGTCCCGGCTGAGGCTTTCCTAGCCAGCCTCCTGATTCTCATGCTGCAGACCTCCGCACCCTCCTCTGTCTGCGACCACTTCCTCTCTGACCACAGTCCTTTGCACATTCCCTGTGTGGCCCCACACACTGGGCAGCCCTTCAGCAAGATGTCCCAGGGCGGGGCCCAATCACCTGCTTACTGACCTCTCCAAGAAGTTCCTCTATACACATCAAACATGTGGTACCACACACCACGCATACCACACCCCACATGTCACACCACACACTCACATCAAACACATAGTGCACTCACACCACACACCAAACACGTTATGCACACCACACATACTGCACACCACACCTTCATACTACACACATCACACACTGAAATCATACATTCACCCCACATGTTTATACTGCAAATATATGTATATACCGTACACACTACACATACTACACACTCACAACACACAACACATATTTTCCTGTCACACACCATGTACCACACACATACATACACAGCACTGCCACCATACACCATAGACTTCACCCCCCACACCTACACCACACACTCACCTACCATTCAAACACGGCACACGCATACTGCAAGTATCACACACACCCACACAGGCACCCCATGTATCATCCACTCTACACACTCCCCTTGCACTGTAAAACACCTCACACATGACACATACGATGCACACACCACGTTTACCACATGCCTCTCACACCCCACAGATAACGTGCACTGTAACACACATCCCATACACTGTGGACAGCCTACTTCACACACAACATGCACTCCACCATACGCCTCACATACACCACACTATCATGTACACACAAACACTTAGATATCACACATGTATCACAGGTTAACATACTATACATCACACATGCACACACAAGCCACACCACAACATACTTCACAGACCATGTGCCCTGCATACAAGCATGCATGAACCCCACAGAATACGCCTACACACACACATCACACACACATACTAAACTGACTTCTCTGAGACATGGAATACTGTTGGATTTGCTGGCACAGCAGAAGCTGGGGTCTGAATAGGATATGACCTTTCATGCAACAATATATCCCAGAGTTGAAATTAATCGTATTAAGATAGTTGGAGTTTAGCTCAATTACAATGCTGACAAAGTGGGTCCAGTGGAAGTTCTTTGGGTCATCAAGGCCACCCTAAAGTGGTTCCCATGAGAATGTTTGCTACAAAGGCTGAAAGGGACTCAGATGCTTGCCCTCCTCCTTCCTGGCTCACTGCACGGTGCTCCCTTGCGCACTTTCTGCCAGCCATGGACCTCATCAGACACCTGGGGTAACAGCTCTCCAGTTTTGGACAATAAACCTCCAGAATCACAATGTCACATAAGTAGCTTGTCTTAGGTATTTCGTAATACAAAATAACAAGCTAACAGAGAAAATTGGTAGCAACGACCAGGACTGTTGCTAGAACTACATCATTTCAAAGTTTTTTCGAAGATGAAATCTTTTCCAGAAAGAATCCTGTTTGTCAAGCTCTGGACTCTGGCTTGCCAGTAAAATTTTCTCAAGCAACCTCTGCCATGGTTCAAGCACATCTGGGCACAGTTCGTGTTGGTGGCAGGCCTTGGCAATATCCACACAATGTTGGCTTTGCGAGGCACTCAGAGACAGGAGGTAAGAGATTCTGGGAGCTTCCATCGCGATTTCCAAGGAGAGTGTTGGAGGTTGGGCAGAGTCATGCTGCAGAGTTACAGCCCTTGCATGGAGCAGTTGGTCAGGTGATGTGCAGGAGTGAGGCTGATGTGCAGACTCCAGAAGCTGAAACAATCAGCATTGTGCACCCAAAAGGGGAAGCCACAGACCCTGTGTGCAGCCTCAGAGAACAGCCGTGTGCTGCACTGGCCAATGTAGCCATAGAGTGTCCATCTGGAATTCAGATTATCTTGCACAATGGAGACTCTAGGTGGAGAACAAACACGGGGGTAGAGCCACAACATGGAGTCCCCAGAGGGCAAAACCAGGAGGAAATATGGAGACTCCACCAGCCCAATGAATGGGAGAACTGAAGAAATGAGACCCCAACCCGTGATACCTGAAACACAGGCTGCGATCAGCACGGCTGTCAGGGTGGGATTGCACAGCCCCCGGAGTGTTCACCTACCTACTACTGTGTCCAGGACACCAGATATGGAGCTTCAGGGACTCCTGTTGGTCCTGCTTTGTGTTAGTCTTTCTTTCAGCTGATAGACCCTTTTCATTTTTCCTTCCCCTGTTTTGGGATGGAAATGTTTGCCCTGTGCCAGTCCTGCCATCGTGTCTTGGGAACAAGGCACTTGGTTTTGCTTTAGAAGGACTCACAACCAGTCATGCTTGCCTTGAGTCTTGAATGCACACTAGATGGAACGGAGACTTTGGGATGCTTGGGGGATAGAACAACCGTTTGAACATGTGGAAAGGACTTGCATCCTGGGGAGTCATGTGTGGAATGTTATGGTTTGACTAGGATTTGACTCCCAGACTCATGTAGGAAGTTTAAGGTCAAAGTCCTAGCTTAATGGTTCCCAGGGGATTTAAGCATAACCTATCCAGGATGTTCAGGAGGTTGGTGTAGTACAAGGCCCTTAGGTTACTGGAGTGTGCCTGAAGAAAGGCGTTCTCACAAGGGTATTGGTTCTAAGAGTCCAGTGGAACCCACCTCACTCTGCTTCCTGGGTCAGCATATACTCCTTCTGCACATGCCCTACCATTACCAGCCTCTACTTTTTTTTTTTTTTTGAGATTTATTTATTGAAAGGCAGAGAGGAAAAGCGAGTCAGTAAGAGATCTTCCACTTGCTGGTTCATGCCCCAAATGGGCACAATGGCTGGAACTAGGACAGTCCATATTCAGGATCCTGGAGCTTCTTCTGGGTCTCACATGTGGGCGCAGGGGCCCAAGCACTCGGGCCATCCTCTACTGCTTTCTCAGACCATTATCTGGGAGCTGGATCAGAAGGGGAGCAGCCTGGACTTGAACCAGTGCCCATATGGGATGCCAGCACCACCTACAAAGGTTTCATCTATTATGCCACAGCACTCATTGCCAGCCTCTAACCCCACAGTGAGGTTACTCAGTGACCCTCCAGAGCCATTAGCCTCGACCGAGCTCCTTGTTTCCTAAGTCCCTTGTCTCAGGTATTCAGTGTGCCTCTGTGGACCTTGAGCTTGGTCCATGAGATGCAATCTGACTACTGAAGAAAGGACTCAATGTGACAAAGAAAGCCACTGGGCATTGCTGCTTTACTGTTGACAGTGTCCACAGTTCCTGCTTAATTGATCACTCCCATCCCAGGTCCCACCCAACCCAGCTTCTGCTCTGCATGGGCTCTGATCTTTGCAAATCCTCCCCCTGCCCCATTTTTCTGGCGGGTGCCTAAGGTGGGTCCTTCTGTGTGTCATACCCCCGGCAGCCTCTGTTGGGCCAATCTTACATGCTGTGGCTGTGTTCTTACAGATAAGGTTTGGTGAGAAATATGTATTAAGGGAGGTCTGAGCTGATGAATGGCATGGGAATTCCTGTCTAGATAGCCATAACTCTCTAAGTCCCTCAGGGTCCTCAGGCCAGAGGGAGGCAAATAGAGTCAGTGCACCCCAAACCTGTTTCGGGAAAGACATAAGAGTGAGAAGGGAGCAGAAAGGTGTTGGGACAGTCACTCAGAGCACAACCCACCCTCCACCTGCTTCTCACCCTGTGGAGGGCAGCTATGCTCACCACTGTATCACCAGTGGAACCTCCTCCCAGTGGAGATGTGGCAGTTCTGGTGCTTTCCTTGTCCCAGTTCCAGACAGTGACAGGTCCAGCCCGGACCGTGAGCTGCAGCTCAGGAGGCTGAGTGAGCCCTGGGAAAGCACATTGAGATGGAGGGATCCGAGTGGCTCATAAGCAGGAGAATGTCACTTTGCACCACCTGCTGTTGGCTCTCAGTAACTGTGGGTGGTTATTCCATTGCCTTGCTTCCTCCCCCACAGCCTCAGGAAGAGGATTACCCAGCTGGCCACGTCCTTCCCCTCCTACCACTCTGTTGTCACCTGTGCACCATACGCACCAGACTCCCCAGCCCTGCCCTAGTCTCCTCCCTTCTATTTCTCACCATGAAGCTAGTTGGGAAAGGTATCCTTCGGTGTGCTCTTGGGGTACAGGCTTGAGGCAGAGATGGGCACATGAGTGAGAATGACTGAGACAGGGGGTGCACCTCCACAATCTCAGGGAATTTTGGAGCTGAACACATGCCTGAGGTGACTGCTTTAGGCAACTTGGCCTTTGCAACCACCCCTGGGTGCAGGTTTCCCTGGCAGGAGCCTAACCTTATGAAAGATGGTTCTCCTGAGATGGACTCCTCTTCTGTGTCAGCCACCAGCACACCCAAAAACTGAGTGCCCCATTGGTTCTGAAGTAGAACCTAGGAGCCTCATCAGGGCACCCCACGCACCTCTGTAGCTAAAACTCAATTGCAAACATGAAAACCTTGTATGAACAGGAAGGACAGGATTGGATCTCTAATCCCTAAACACATCATTTACAGTGCTACCTCTCTCACATCGTAATCCAGCTCTCTCCTTCAGGTGTGACAAAATATATTCTTCGCTCCTCCTCTGACTTCTGGTGACTTCTGACAACTTCTGGCCACTTGCAGCCTGTGTTAGGTTCTGAGTGCTCTTACTGACAGCTGGTGGCCAGCATGTGAGTTCCTCAGTATTCCTTACAGGAACAACTTCAGGCAAAGAGGGAAGCACTGGAGTGTCCAAGTTTCCTCCAGCTCTCTGACCGTGAAGGCCCCTAAGCCGTGACTCTGGGAGGGCTGGGCCACTACCCCAGCCCCACCTCCACAGCACCTGACCTTGGCCTGGGACACGGCAGGGACATGCTGAGGCCGTTTTTATGAGTGATGCCTCACTATCTACCCCTCTGTCCTTGTGTTCCTCTTCCAACGTTCCTTCAGGAGTTAGTGTCATCTTCCCAGTTCTTACTTGTATCCAAGCTTCTGAAACAAGAAGAATGCTGTGAACAGAATGTGTGATCGCATTCTATTCCACTTCAGCAAGCTGGTCCCCTATTAAAGGAATTAGAATTTAGCAAGTGAAGCTGTTCCAGCCAGTACACCTGTCTTAGTTGTGTTTACATTGACATAAAAGTGGCCCCAAACTGTACGATTTCTCAGCAATAGAGATTCATTGTTCAGAGTTCTGCAAGGTGAAAGTTTAAGATGAAGCTATTGAATGAGTCGATGAGGGCATCTTCTTAAAATAATTTTTAAAAGTGTATTTTCATTTTATGTGAAAGAAACAGAGATCTTTCATTCACTGGTTACTCCCTAAATGCTTGCAATGACCTCGGTTGAATCAGACTGAATCCAGGAGCCTAGGATCTCAATCCTGTTCTCCCATGTGGTTGTTTAGAGACTCAAGTGTGTGAACCATTACTGCTGCCCCCCAGGTTACACTTTAGCAGGAAGCTGGACTCAGAAATGGAGATGGGACTTGAACACAGGAACTCAGATAAAGGATGCAGGCCTTCTATGCAAAGTTGTGAGGTTAAAAAAGATATCTATTTATCTATTTATCTATCTATTTATCTATCTGAAATGATGAGTTAGAGGGAGAGGCACACACAGAAAGTGAGAGAAGTTTTACATCGGATGGCTCACTCCCCAAATTCCACAATGACAGAGCTGAGCTGATCTAAACTCAGCAGCCAGGAGCTTCTTCAGGTCTCCCATGTGTGTGAAGGAACCCAGGAACCTTGGTTATTCTAGGCACATTAGTAGGGTATATTAGCAGGTACAGGAGCTGGATCTGAAACAGAACAGCCATGTCTCAAAATGGCACCAAACAGGATGCCTGTGCCATAGGCAGTGGCTTTACCCAGTATAACATAGAGCTACCCGCAAAGGTTTAAGCCACAAATAGGACATCTACCTTGAGAGTTTCTTCTTGATCCACAGAAGCCATGTTACTATGCCTTCACCTATTAGATGGCATGAGTGAATTTCGAGGAATCACATTTACAGGTACATGAGTCCCAGTCATGTGGATTCTATTCTCCTGACCTCACTGGTTCCTTGAAGACTGCACCTTCCAGCCCCAGCACCTTAGGAATCAGGTGCAACTCAGGAATTATGGGGGACACAATAGTCCAGGAATCTTGTCTTGGTAGATGTTCTTGGTCACTGCACTTAGAGGGGAGGGAAAGGTGTCAATGTGAACAGAACAGACATAGGTCTGAGATGCACTTAGAAGAGAAGCTTCAGCCAGCCCCGTGGAAGACTCTGGAGTTGGAATGCTTCACAGCCTCCCCACTGTCTCACTGTGTACTGACTCAGTGTTGGGCAACAATGGCCCTCCTGAGCCAGCATCCCTGTACAGTCCAGTAGTGTCTTGAATGATGATTTGGTTGTTTTGCAGTATCCCATGCATTCATATATTGGGATTTCATCCTGATGGTGCAGAGTCCACACTGTGGTCTCTCCAGCATCCAACAGACAAAAGTCTGGTACCCCTAGCATGTGTTGAGGGACGCGGGACAGCCTCTTTGATGGATAGTGTGGGTCAACCTTGCCCCCAGCCCATCCTGAATCTTGTCTCTACTCCTGACTCCCCATGGTCTGGTTGACAATGTTCAAGCTCTGCATCTTAGAACAAAAACTTTCCTTAACAGTCATCCCCGTGTACCTAGTGTGTGGCCTCCCCTTCTCACCAAAAGCTCCTTCCATGGTGTCCTGTGTTTCCTGACTTCTTCCTCCACTGGGACATCAAATCTCTTCTTAATCCCAAGAATGGCTGTGGAGGGAAGGAGATTGAGGCTGCAGTGTGGTTATCTCTGCCTGCCCAACAATCTACCTGGCAAACAGACCAAAATGATTACAGTGGGAAACACCTCACACCATCTGGGAAGGTTTTGAAACTCAAATCAGGGTTGGCTTTGCTCTGCCTGTTCTGTACCATGAAATCATGCTCAAGACAAGGAAGACGAACACTCCCACAAAGCTTGGGCCATTTTGGATATTGTAGCCACACATCACTCACATCTCAACCCAGTGCCTTCTGGCTTCTGCATCTCCATTGGACTCAAAGTCAACTTTCCCAAGAGTCCCCACATGGCTGTATCCAGTGGGTATCTCTCTCTCCGATTCTGAGTTGGTTTTTACCTTTCAGTTCCTTTCTTTGGAAACTCTGACTTGGCTATTGACACACTTCACCCTCCTGGTTCCCGTTTGTCATCTCATTCACAGTCTCTCTCCTCATCCCTCATTCACAGTCTCTCTCCTCATCCCTCATTCACAGTCTCTCTCCTCATCCCTCATTCACAGTCTCTTGTACTTGTCCCTATCCTTCTCTTTTCCCTGCTCTTTCCCTTCCACATTCTCATCTCTCTCTCTCTCTCTCTCTCTTGTTCTCTTCTTTGTCACCTGTTAAAATTCTGTTTTTTTCTGCCTAGCACTGCAAGTGCTGCTTGTGTGACTGCTGCTTGGGCTTCTGCTTCAGGATAGGCGTCTCTCTGTATCTCTTAACTCTGATGCACAGCTTCCCCTTGATTCTGGAAGCATCTGGATCTCTCAAAGTTCCCAGGGGCAGTGCTGTGGTGAATGGGTTAAGCTACTGCCTGCAATGCCATGATCCCCTCCTGGAGGGCTGATCTGAGTCCTGGCTGCTCCACTTCTGATCCAGCTCCTGCTTAATGTACCTACAAAAGCAGCAGAGGATGGCTCAAGTGTTTGGATACCTGCCACACACGTGGGAGACCTGGACAGAGTTCCTGGCTCCTGGCTTAGGTCTGGCTCAGTCCTGGCTGATGTGGACATTTGGGCAGTGAACTCTTGGTTGGAAGATCTCTTCCTTTGGTTCCCTGTATCTTTCTGTTACTCTGACTTTCAAAAAAAGTCTATAGAATGTTGCTGTTGATTTTAAAAACTGTTGTGGCCATCTGGGGAATGAATCAGCAGATGGAAGATACTCTGTCCCCTCTCTGTCTCCTTTTCCCATTGTCCCTCATGAACCTCCCTCCTTCTCTGTCACTCTGATTTTCAAACAAATGAAATGAATATTCAGAAAAGCAAAGATGTTCAGGCACCTGATAACACCCTCTTCTATCAATTTGTGGCTCATGGAGACATTACTCTTTCAGTAACCCTGAGGCTCCAGTGCACTGTCTCCCTTTTAGCTCTCATGGAAGCCACCAACCAGCTCCTCTCCTTTTGTCTGTTGAGTGTTTTCTCCATTCCTTTGGCCAGAGTTGCAACCAGAGGTGTTGATTTCTGAAACTCTTGCACCAAAAGAAGACCAAGCAAGAAGCTAAAAAATGCTGCCTAGATGGAGAGTGGAGCTGCTTTGTGCCTATGTTCTTGGCAAGAACTGGCCTCATACAGAGGTTCTCACATGCAAGCACACGTGTGCACAGCTCAGCTTCTCTCACACACATGCACTTTCACAGTTCGACCTTCTTTCAACACTGTGAAGGTTGATGGTGTCGTTGACTGTCCCGGGAACCGACGAAAAGGATACACACGCAGCACTGGGGAGGCCTTCCTTGAGATCCTCTTCCGGCGTGTCTTGGCTTTCCCGCTGCATCCTCCTCTTCTGCCTCACCTTTCTTCTTTTGCTCCTCACCCAACTCCCTTCCACAAAGCTCCCTCCATGACTTTCACCTTTTCCAGATAAACTCCTCTGACTTTTGGGCTGCCACCCAGGGTTTAAGCTTGCCAGTGGGCTCTGAGGTCACTGAGGGTGAGGCGGTGGTGCTCTTCAGCTGAAGAACCACCAGAGACAAGCTGGTGAGGAATGTCAACTTTATCAGGCACAAGTTAGAAGTTTTAAAGGTTAAGGAAGGGGAGAGGGCAGGAGAGTGTCTTCCAGCAGGCCCCCCCCACCCATCAAAGACACTGTAATTGACTATAAGGCACATCTATTTCCCCTGACCTTCTAGTCATGTCAGAGGTCACATTCCATGTGTAGGGCTGGAAGCTGTGTCTCAGGTCATGGGCAGGTAAGCTGTGAGCCACACCTGGCAGATATCAGGCAGAGACCTGGGGGCGATTGCCCACACTGCCATGTTCCTTCCCTGGCCCTCTTTGCTCTCAGGCAATGCTGAATACACAAAGATTATAAAAGGGCCACTATTGGTCATTAGAGCCTTGTCTGCTATGTTCCTGCAATGGAGCACCACCATAGAGGCAGTGGCTGAAATGAATGACTTTGGTCTAGCCTTGGGATCTGGGGAGACGACATCAGCAGACCACAGTGGCAGCAGAATTGTCTCTGAATGGGGATCCAGGCAGGAGAGGAGCTCTTTCTCCCTCCTCAAGTCTGATGTGATGTCAGCTTGGCTTCCTTGACTAGTTGAAGCATCACCTGGACTCCACCTTTATGTTCCATGGCATCTCCTTACATGCCTACCTTTGTCTAAACCACATTTCTCATTGGTTCACCAGTTGGGTTAAACTCAGGTCACCTTCTGCTCCAGCATGACCTGATTGGAATTGATTGCATTTGTAGGGAGCCTCTTTCCAGATAAGAGTCACATTGTGAGGTTCTAGGGCTTAGGACTTGTGTACAGGGAGTTGGGGAGATGGAGACAATGATCTCATAAGTCTATACCAATGCATGCTCTGGTGACTAAGTTTTAAATTCTATTTGCTCCTGAAGACAGGTGATATCAGAGTACATAGATTCCTTGTCATGGCCCTGGAGCCCATTCAGGGTTTCTGGATTGAGAATTTAGTTTATCTCTGGCATGGTAATGGCAAGGTTCTCTGGAGCAGAGTGTATGTGCTGTTGTGGTCATGGCATGGTCTCTTCAGGGGACTGTGCGCTGTGCTTTGGGGTAAAATACTGCCTGAGGGCTCCACAGCTTTCCCAGATGATGTGCCTTGTCCTCATTTGTGAACAGTAGTTTTTGAGGGTAATAATGGACCTCAGTTGCATTAGGAGCAGGCTCTGGGCTCAGCACTTCACATGTTAGTTAGTTCATTGATGTGAGATGTGGAACCTGAGGCTCAGGAAGACTCCTGAACCCCAGCAGCATAACAGCTCCTGCACATTGGGCATCTACTGGAGAGAAGGACAGAGGTGTAGCATGGGGGAGAAATGAAAGCTAAGACCCACCAGATTACCTGCGTACCTGCTCTCAGGTGTCCTGTTGGGCATCTTCATCCTGTTCCTCTATCTCCTGCTACTGCTCTGTGCAGCAGTGGTTGTCAAAGTGATGCACCCAGGCCGGCAATGGCAGCTCTTCACAGTACAGATTCTTAGGCCCCACCATGAGTCTTCTGACTGAGACAGCCTGAGGTGGAGGGGTCGGAGGCAGATGGGTGGGGCAGAAGCCTATTTGTCCAAGCTTTGCCATTCTCATGTTTCAGGAGCTCTGTGTTAATCCCCTGAGTTCATTACCTCTACCAAGCAATGGTTGAGACGTGCCAGGATTTTAAGTAGTGGGCTCCACTGGGAGAAGGCCTGTGCTGGCCTGAGGAGTCAACTCTCTCCACCCTGTTGAGGCCCTTCTCATCTGCCACCCCTCCATGGTTAGTCTCAAATCCTACTTATTTAATGAGTCATTTTACCTCCCATCAGTAGCTGCATTTTAATTTTGGCTCTGGAATTAATGAATGAAAATCCTGAATGCCTCGTGATAGGTACTCCCACATTTTCCAGGATGGCTAATTAGTTTTATACTTCCCCCAGAAATTCCAAGTCACGCATACACTTGACCTCCAGACATCCTGAGCACATTCCTTTCATCTGTGCCCCTGGTGAGGAGGGAGGGTCTTCAGTCTGGCTGTGCCAAAGCAAGTTTCATCTGTGTGCTATGCTTGCTGTCTGGGTCTGCAGCCTGGGGCAGCTGCCTCATCTGCCTCAGCCAGGTGTAGATCAACATTCAAGACCGAAGGGATGAAGGAGGCAGCAGGAGCAGGGTTGCCAATGCCAGTTCCCCACTGAAACCCTCATGGTTCTCGGTGCACATTGGAGTTTGTGATGGGAAGAGAGCCAACTTGTGCCTCCGATTGCTGGCCTGCTGGAGGTCTGACCTTCCACCTTGCTGGGAAAAAGGTCAAGGTAAGGCCTGGCCTGTGTTGGGGACTGGCTTTGTTAGCATTTTAACTTGGAGACCTAGCTGTACCACCTAACAGGGGGATTTTGGTTGGTAAGTGCTTCTCCCCTGCGGGCCTTTTTTCTGTTTCCTCCAGGTTCCCCAGTTGAGTGTTGAGTCATGTGTGGGCAGCAGTGGCACTGTCAGAGCCCAGCAAGCCCAGTGGCCAGAGGCTGGGTAGCCCAGCCGTCAGGAGACATTGGTCCTGGAGCCTCCACTGGCTTGAGTTCATGGCTCTGGGGCCCTCTGCAGCTTCCTTCCCTGTTCTGCTTCCACTTGCTCATCTGTGACTGTGATGCTGATGACATCTCTTTCCGAGGGCTAGTTCATGACACATAAGTATAAACATGAGAATGTACTAGAGGTTGAGGGTGGTTCTTTGCAGAGTAAGCACTAAGTGAGTGTAACAATAGCAAAGTAGATCAGTGATGCTGACTTGCTGCCTTAGGATTCTTCTCCTTCTAGCTGCCTGAGAGGACAGCCATCCTGGTGGAAGGAATGATTGAGGGCTTGCAGATGCCATTGTCCTGGTCCAGTGAGCACACCGTGTTGGAATCTGACCGAGTGAAGGATGTGGCAGGGCTGGAAAGAGGCTTGATGTTAGTAATCGAGTGGGTGGCGGCCAGTGCCATGACCACAGCCACTTTCCCCTTAGTGTCTGCTCCCTTGAAACACAAATGTGGGATTTATTTTAGATTTGCTTATTTATTTTTGTTTGAAAGGCAGATTTACAGAGGTAAGGAGAGAGAGAGCAAGAGCGAGAGGGAGAGAGAGCAAGTGAGAGAGATCTTCTGTCTGCTGTTTCCCTTCCCAAATGGCTGCAGCTTCTGGAGCTGAGTCCGTCTAAAACCCAGAGACAGAGCATCCTCTGGGTTTCCCATGTGATTGCAGGGACCCAAGGCCTTCATCCATCTTCTGCTGTTTTCCCAGCCCATAAGCAGGGGGCTTGGTGGGAAGTGGAGCAACCAGGTCACCAACAGGTGCCTATATGGGATGTCAGTGCCGCTTGCAGAGTGTTAGCCTCCATGCTGCTCCCCAAGGTGTGAGACCTGTGATAAACCAAATATTTGGAAAACGCCCCTGTGTCTGAGCCACTCCTATCCCCTTACTGTTGGCTCCAACATGTCTCCTTGAATCTCAGAGGCCTGTCATGATAATTTGCTTGTTGGATAACATGGGGAGTTTTATGCTGTGTTGCTGGCCTCCTGCAGTCTGACAGACAGGATGATGAGACGATGGATGCATCGTGAGTCATCCAGGAGACCGGAACAGATCAGCATCTCTGACTCTTGGCCTTGTGTTCCAGCTTCTAACCACACTCTTTCTAGGTTGACCAAATTTGGAGACATCTGTCACTGCAGTGTTAGTGGATGTATTGCAATGCCCGTCTTGTGGGAATGCTTAGAGTGATTGTCCTTTGATGAGCTTTTTAGGATCTACTGTTGTCCTGAAATGTTGTCCTGGGTGTGCAGACTGTGGACAGCTTGGGATGCCAGGAATGCCAGGGGCTAGGGACCAGATAGGGGTGGGCTCCATGGGGCCACTGCAGTTTGTTTTTCCAGATGAGTCTCTTTGCAGCCTTGATCTGCAAAGGATCAAATAAGGGGTTGCAGCAAGGGGTGAAATGGGGCTCACCCCAGAGAAATGTGTCTGCAATTTGCCTCCATTAAACATGTGCATGCGAATGGGAGAAATGAACAGATAAGTAGAATAGAGAATCTTTGCAGCCCTGCCTTTGTTCCTGAGACTGCGGGTCTGTGATCAGTTCAGCCGGCCTCCCAGTGTTGACTCATGGCTTCGTGGGGACTTGCTTACGCAGAGGATGGAGTCAGGTGCTGAATTGTCAGTGATCCCCAGCCTGCAGCTGGAGGTGGGGACAAGGAGGCTGCTGCTGCTGTTTGATGACTTCGTGTCCACTTGTTGGCATACATGTATGCCAAAAACCCAGCAGTTGTGTGGTTCTGTGTGTTTTCCAGACGAGCAAGTGTTCACATATGGATGCAAAGGTAGGAAAGTGTCACGGTTTTGCATGTTACCCCGACATGAATGAAAAGATGTGGGCAGAATCATGTGAGTTTTCTAAGATGTCATTCCCACTGGGGTCTGGGAACTGCTGTTCAGCCTTTGCTCCAGTCTCAGCCCCTGCTTACAGTCAGGGAACCCAGTCACACGGAATCACCTGTCCCGGGGGATCCTGGGGCAGAAGCCGTGGTTGAGCACAATGAGAGTCATTAGCAGAACAGGCAGAAGGCATGACAGCTTTTCAAGAGAGTTTAATCAATCCAAGGCCCAATGGGGGAAACACTGGTAAAACATTTTTTTAAAAATTCCTCATTAGGCTGGAAACATTTGAGCAGAGCAAGTCTCCATTTTTCACGAATTGCTCATTTGGGCCCAAGCCCAAGAGCACCCTTTGGCTGAAAATATCAACTCTAACAGTTCCTCGAGAGTCGTTAGTGGTAGCTCTGATGTTACGTATCTGCAAATACAGCTTTGCAAAACTTTGTTTTATGCCTTTGTCAAACCAATCGTTAAGGGTGTTGTACTACCATGGTTTTAATTATCTGTAATTACTTTATAATTTACTGTATGTGGGTGAAATGGCCATTTTCCCATTCAATTACTATTAATAGTTGTTTGTATTCCCACCAAAGTGGTTTTTTTTTTTTTTTTGGCTTTTTCCTTGTTAAACTTATTGTTAGGTAATGTATTGGATTTTTTTTTTTGTTATAGTGCAGATTTAAAATATGTTATCTCAAGAACTTAAAAAAAAAGAAAAGGAGAAAAAGGGTGGGAGGGAGAGGAACTCTATGTTCTTAGCATTGTATCTACAAAATGCACTGAATCTGTTAAAAACTAATAAAAAGTTAAAATAAAAAATTCAAAACTCCTCGTTGCTTGCCAGTGAGAGTGAACTTTCCTCACTCTGGGTATGTGAAGGGAGGACGTTAAATATTGACAACATCGAGTTTGCTTTAATGTAAATAAGGCATCTTAAGAACCTTCAGAAGTTCGATTGGGGAGATCTCCAAAGAAACTTTATCTGAGGTTTCCCAGACCAGATTCTTGTGTGTTCTAGCAAGCACAGGGCCTGGCACAGTCCATTGCCCCAATCAGCTGGTGGTTGCAATTGCTGGGTTGGTTCTGTTTTCAGGCCCGACTTCCACTGGAACCAACGAGTGCTGCAGTCCAGCCTGGTTCTGCCCAGCACATACTCGGCCCTCACATCAACCAGTGGGAGCTGCAGCCTAGTCAGAGCAACCCACAACTGCCGGACTCAGAATCCTAACCAAGCAAAGACAGGAGGCAGAACAAGTCAATCAACCACCTCAGCTATATGTTGGCAGCGAAATACGGGGCAAACGAAGACTCTATGATGGACTATGTCAATCAGTGGATTCTTCAATGACCTCATCGTGCCTGGAGTGGCAAGATTGGCAGCAATTCATAACTGGTGAACTATCAAAATCACTTAAGCAAGTTTCTCAGAGCATGCCCCACATCCGGGACCTGGGGAGGGTGGGAAACTGGGTGGGGTTTCTCCCTCAATATTCCCCTTAACCTCAGATACATGAAGGAAACAATATGGAAATAATAGTCTTACCCACTTTCCTATAGCCCTTGAGCCTTTTTAACGTAATTAACTATGTAAAGATTGTCAAAAATATAATAAAAAATGAAAAAGAAAAAAAAAGAACCTTCAGAAAAACAGCTGAACAAAGAACATGATCTCTTTGACCAATAGGACTTGTGTCTGGGAAGAGTCTCTTTGCGAAGAGAGCTAGTCCCCTGGAAGCCGCGAGCTGGGTGGACCCGCCTGCCACAAGGAGGCATCATTTTTCGTGTGCATTAGCCCAATGTTCACAGCACAGGTGTGGAGTGTTTTCCTTGCTCAAGAAAATTGATATGCACTTCCTGTTCATCTTGCATATGCTGTGGAACAGGTGGCATCAATCCTTGTGCACAGAGCTGTTGATTTTCTTCTTCAGTATTTATTTACTGAGAAGGCAAAGTATGTGCACATGAGAGACAGAGAGAGAAAGATCTCACGTCGGCTGGTTTGCTCCACAAGAACCTGCAGCAGCCAGAGCCTGTTCGAGCTGAGACTGGGACAAGCCGCTCTGTCCGCGTCTTGCTCGCAGGTGGCAGGGACTCAACCAGTTGAGCTGTAGAGCATATCCATCAGGGTCTGTACTAGCGGGGAACTGGAGTGGACATCAGAACTAGGATTTGGGTCCAGGCCCTCTGCTATAGGATCTGGGCATCTCAGGCTGCAGTTTAACCACTAGGCCAAACACTCACCCCTTCCCGCTTTGATCCTTGTTGTCCGAGCAGACCCAGGGTTTGTAGCTGGCCCTGACCCAACTGGATAACTCCTGTGACTCAGATCCTGGAAATGCTCCCTCACTGAGCAGCATCCTGCAGTCTTCAAAGGACCCTCACAAGCAGCTTCTTGTTTGAGTGAGGGTCCCCAAGCACACCCTCCTCTCACTGGCCTCTCCCCAGCCTGCCTGTGCAAAGCCTTGTGCTGTCAGCTCAAGGAACAATGCAGGAAGAGGAATCTGGGCTCATGGGGTATGATCCAAGTGTCTGCCACTCATCAGGAGCCTTGAGGAAGGTGGTACAGTCCTCCCACGCTGTCTTTGATTTAGCATCTGGGCTGCGAAGATGGCCTTTCTGGACAGCTGTGGTTGGAGATGGGGCTGGGGTTATGGGAAATCATGTCGGGTGCCTGGCCCATGATCAGCACCTACTCTACAGTGGCTATTCTGTCCCCTTTGGAGCATCTGCTCCAGAGGTGAGCAACAGCTGGAGAGTGTGAAACCGGGCAAGGGAGAGACACAGGCAAGCATCCCTCATGCATGGTGAGATCCTGCAAATGTGCAAGGAACACGGAAGGGTGGAATGTGCAGGAGTTACTGATGCAAAGAGGGGTCAGAGTGGAGTCTGAGCCACAGACAGAGCCAGACTGGAGGGACATTGAGTGTCATGGCCAGTGGTAACAGGAAGTCACCCACAGAGGTTAAAGGAAGGGTTAGTTGATTAACTTGCTGCTGCCTCAGGAAGATACATTTCACAGGATCACACAGAAGGGGATAGAGGAGACTCATTGGAGTCCTCGAGGACTGCTTGGGAGCAACATTCTTATGGGAGAGCAGGTGCCTGGCCAGGGCAGGGGCTGCAGGGATAGGCAGAAAGAGACAGGAAAAAGAGTTTGGGGTGCAGAGTCCACAGCACTGGGGATTATGGGAGGTGAGTTCTGAGGTGTCTTGGGGAAAGAGGGTTGATGAGATATTAGGTGCAGCTTAGCAGGAAATGAAACAAGAAGAGGAAGTTTGCTCTCCCCTGTGAGGGGGACCAGGAGGAAGAGCAGCCAGGAAGACGGAAGTGAGGCATGCTGTTTGCCTAGAGTTCCAGCTCCCATCCCTTAGAAGTCCATGGCCTTGGGGACGCGACTTCTGATGGGGGATGGGGAGTGCATACACACAGAAAGTGAGGGACCTGGGCGTGGTCTGTGTGCTCAGACTGAACGCATACGATGCACTCTGTCCCCAGCAGGGCTGAGGGCCATGTGCCTAGAGAGGGCCTGGTATGTTGAGGATTAACCACACATTCCTGGTCCTTGTAAAAATGGGCTGCCTGTGTCACATGCAGGAAACAGATGTGATTAGATGCAGAGTGGGCTCTCATCCTGTCCAGGCTGCAGAACAAGTTTACCTGAATGTCACAGGTAAATAACAACCCTGGTGCGGAGGCAGCTGAATGGGTGAGGAGCAGGTATCAGCCTGAAAAGTTTGGGCTGGACTCATAATTTCATCTTCTAAGGTGGGTTTGCCTCCTCCCTCTATCTCAAGTCTTCAAGCCTGGGCAAAAGAGAGGAAAACACCTCCTCTGTGGAGCCCTGCAAAGACAAGTGGCCACCTACAGAGAGCCTGGCCTGCAGCGGCTACATTATCATTACTGGGGGATGCAATGCAATACAAGCAGTTATCATCTGCACAAAAGAAAGACACCATTGGAGGAGTGAGTGTTCTGGAGTTCAGAAGAGAAAGGGGTCAAGTTCCTCTGAGTTAATCAGGAGTCTTTCCCTTTGGAGGCTGGGTCTGGAAGAAATGCAGGGGTTGGGATTCAGTGGCGACCTCGCCACACTGAACTGGCTACTCTTCTCAGAATCTGCTCCCTTGCACAGGACTGTGTCCGAGTGGGCCACAGGACATTGGCCCATGCTCTTGAAAGTGAAGCATAGGCAGCCAGCACGATCCTTCAGCTCCTGGGAGGCCCATGAGTGCAACCCTGTGTAGCCCAGGTGGCTGTCAATCTGTCACTCACAGTGTGACTGCCATGTGCTCCATCTTGCTGCTGCCACTAAGGTGGGATTCCTTCCATCACAAGCAGGGTGAAGGATTTATTCAAAACAGGCACCGCACATGTTGCTGTTTGTTCTCCTGGGTTCTGGTTCTGTCTTTGGCAAATGCTTCCTGTGGCTGTTCTTGGTTCAGAACGAATCTCCTTTCCCTGATATCTCCCCTTTTTAAATTTAAGACAGAAAGATGGTAGCCTTGCAGAAATGGCTAACTCTACTCCTATGATTATGTAGGGTCAAATCTTGGTCACACACTACACACATGCAGACTTCTAAAAGTACATGGAAAATGGAATTTAAAAGTTTACTTGAATGCAAACAGTTTTGAAATATATGTAGTATTTTTCTACTACACATTTTCATGAATGTTTAAAAACTATTGATTTTATTTTGAGGGGAATGGGAGAAAGAGAAACATTAAGCGAGAGTGCTGATATCAGATGATTCACTTCTCAAATGCCTGTAATGCTTGAGATTGGGGCAGGTGGAAGCTGGGAGCCAGGAGCTCTGTCCATGTCTTGTCCTATTTGCATCAGTGTTGGGTCCCACTTGGAGTTAGCTACTTGTGCTTGGTGTTGAAGCCAGACATTCCAAAGTGGGACACAGGCGTTCTAACTAGCATCTTAACTGGTAGGTCAAACAATGCCCCTCCCATGAATTTCGTCTGTAGATATGTAAGTTAGCACAGATGAACAGACGCTGAACAACCAGGTGGAAGAGACAACAGAATCTGCAAGATTTCGTGTGATGAGGAGAGGGCCTATTTGGGAAGCAGGTGCAGTTTTACTTCTCTTCACCTGGTCCACTGGAAAGGTGACTTCACTGCACGGCCATTCATAGACTCTTCCTGCCTTTTCCCATCACTTCAGAGAGGGGTCATTTATTCCAGAGACTAACAGAGCAGCCTCTCTGCTAGAATGAGACTGAGTGTGTTTGGCAGCCATAGGTGGTGGCCTCCTCTGGGGCATCCACCATCACGTTGGTCCACCCCAGCTGAGGGATGGTCTGCCCTCCTCTATGGCTTACAAGTGCATGGATGCTCTCACTTTCTCAGGGGCAGGCATGTCCATTGTGGGCCTTCCTGTGTCCATTGCCTCAATGCCCCAAGTGAACACCCGCTCGACTTGTCTCGATGTACTTCTGTCCCTCTCCCTTGCGGCAGCAGGTTCACCTTGCCTCCTATGAGACCTCTCACACGCCTTCTTTGCCATTTCTGCTTTCTCTTTTGGCCTTGGCCACAGTGTTTTTTCTCTAAGAGAAGCATGTCCATTAAAAATATTTTCATCTTTTCCTTGGGCTAGAGCTTATAAAAAGAAAAACCCCAGCTTGTCAGAACTTGACATCTTTCTGCTTCCTTTTCAAGTGACCGCATGATTCTGCTTTGAAACTGGAGCAGTGATCAGCCACAACTTCCAGAGGGAGAAGGTCTGGTGATGGGGGGAGGTGAGGAGATACACACATCATGATGCCCTTCAGGACCCTGCCAGGAGTAGAAGCAGGGAGATGCAGAATGAGCGAGCTGAGTGGAGGAGGACTCACACAGAGGTGTGGTTATTCATTTTGACACCCTAGGAGATGTTGGGTGACCATTTCTGGAAGGTTGCCCAAGGGAAAGCAATGTTGTGGAGGGTGATGAGCTTAGTGGAGCCGTAAAAGCATGTGGATGTTGAGGCTCGTCCACCTTGGTTTATACGATTCTGGTTAGCAAAGCGGGAGACAGATGATGGGCATGTTAGCGCCTACTGGGAAGACATTCAACATCAACAGAATGGATGTTTTCAGGATGAGGCAAATTTGGGTGCTTTGGTTGGCAAAGTAGAGAGAGCCAGTGCGCAGGAAGAGCTCAACCACAGAGAGAGACAAAGCTGAGTGCCTGGTGTTGTGTGGCCTCTTCTGAAAGTTTGGCTATTATTGCTTGCCACTTTGGTGATGCTGGGAGATGCTCTCCCTGCCCCAAGCCTTGTTCTGCTTCTGTAAGTCACTTGCAGGGATGGCACGTCTATTCCACAGCTCAGTCAGAAATGTTGGACTCTTTATTTAGAAGGATGACGCTTGGTTATGTATCTGAAAACACATGTTCCTTTCATTTTATATATTTATATATATATTTAACAATTTTAATATATATTTAAATGTATATAATATACACACACAAGTATATAAACTTGCCGAATAGCATGCAGTTAGTATCTACTAACTCAATTCAAACGTGTGCTGGGATGCCACTCTTTCTATTATCCTCATGTTACACATGAAGCAACAGAGCCAGAGAAGTTGCCATAACTTGCAAGAGCTTGGGGCTGGGAGGCAGCATGGAGCTTGGCTTGATGGTCTGTGCTTTCAGCCCTAAGCAATGTGGCCTCCTGCTGAACAAGATTTTAGGGAAAAAGTGGATTGATTGATCATTGACTGATAGGCTGAACGGGGACAAAGGAGGACTCCTGGTGGGAAGCAATCCAACGCAAGACACCAAAACACGGGATCAACAGACTACACGGAAGGATTGACTGGGACGGGAGGTGGTGCTGCATGATGCTCGGGATACTTGTTTGAGTTCTTGGATCCAACTGTTCCTGAGTCTGGAAAGATCTAACCTCAAGTGTCCTCTCTTGAGTAAACCAAGATGGAGTAAACGTCCACCCAGTTGATATCAAGGTTACTAACATGCTTTCCTACTTAAAGTCTGTTAGCAGAAAAGAGAGGGAGGGTGGGTTGTCACCCATGGTGGTCACAGTCCCTTCTCTAGATCATGGTGTTAGTTCCCCAGGGCTACTTTCACAAGCCACATCCACTGCCTAGCTGACACAACAGACCCTGAGTCCCACAGTTCTAGAGGCTGGGAGTCTGACAGCACCTGTTCGTTGGGCCACCTTTCCATCTTTCTGGCTTCTTTCAGATCCCAGCTGGCATTCCTCAGCTTATATTTGCATTTCTCCATCACTGTCTTCATTATCACATTATCACACTGTCTTGTGTGTCTAGTCAGTGTCTCCTCTCTTGTTCTCAAGACACCAGTTTTCATTGCGTTAGGGACCAGCTGGAGTGGCTGGGCTCTCTTCTGAATGAGAATGCATTGGTAAAGACCCCCTGCACAGAGGGCCTGGTATCCAGACCTCCACCTGTCTTCCAGGGAATCTGAGAGGTGTCCGTGGCTGCCTGTAGCTGAGGATCCTGCTTTCTCCCCGCCTGGCTTCCCATACTTCTACCAGCATTCAGGATGCCTTCACTCCCCCAGCTCTTAAAGGATGATCCTGTCTGAAAGAAAGGTCAAGTTCCTGACTTTTGGACTTTTGAGCTCTTTAGCAAGCTCTTGAAGTCCACTGTAAAGATAACAGTCCAAACACCACAGTATTTTTTTTTTTTTAATTGACAAGAGCTGGCTTTCTTTGAGAAACAAAAGGATCTGTGAGTTTCAGCAAGCAGACTCCTAGTGCTGAACACAGAGCATTGGAGGCATTTGCAGAATATGTGTGAAGGAAAGCTTTGCAAACCCATGCAAAGGGTTTTAGGAAAAAAGTGGAGTTCAGCAAGCAGGTGCTCAAGGAGCAGCTAGGCTGTAACAGAGCAGCTGGGAGTTGACTGGGAAGAGCCTCCACTCCCATCTCCTGCTTCCTCTCGGGAGGCAAGAATTAAACACAGAGAGGTTAGAAGAATCCTCAAGAAAGTCTGGGAGTCTCCTGGCCTGAGGCTGGGACGTGGGGCCCTGGAGAGGCAAATGACCATTGCTCAGGAAAGCATGAAGCTAGAAGAGCCCAGTAAAGACCTCAATGGCCTACATAGTGAACAACAGGTCATGTTGGACAAGAGCCATGGTCAGCATCACGGGCTTCAGAATACCCAAAGATAGAAGCACCAGCCCAGGTGCCCTGTCCTGAGGTGAGTGTGAGCCCTCTCTTCCGGTCCCCTCCGATCCCCTCCTGTCCCCTCCTGAAGGACTCGGGGAGAAGAGAAGGAAATCCTGTGTTGGAAAATCTGAGGCAAGCAGTGATGTGCAGGGACTACTTCAAGGGGTTACGGCCATGTGCCTGTTCTCTGTCATCCTTCCACTTCACGCTGGAGGGCCAAGCTGTGTTCATGGTGTTAATTTTTCATTTTTTCTTCCTGTTGTTGACTTTATTTTATGGCTTTTCATTTTTGGGGGATGTATAGTAACTGTAATAGAGACTACCATATCCAGATGTGAAGAAACAATGCGGTATGCATCTCCACTTTCAAATCAAAGATGGACTCCCGATGAAGCTGCTTACTCTATCTTGACAACAGGATACTGGACTCTCTGCCATTGTGCATACTTAAAATGTCAGGACACACTTAGCAGAATGATGGACTTTGGACTTACTATGAAATATTATATTGTAATGATACGGGGAAGTCAGTGATGGGGTGGAATGGGGATGGAAACTTCCAGAGCCTATGGAACTTAATCATAAAATAATAAATAAATTTAGTTAAAAAACAAAAAAGGTGGAACACTTCAGAAACAAGGACTTTCATTTATTAAATCTATTAAAATAAGAAATGAGAACACTTTTAGTGATCGGCATTAAACTTGTTTCTTCTAGGGTGATAATCCAACATCTCTTGAAGTGCAAGCCATAAGTGTTATTACTTACACATTTTTGGTAGAAATCTTTTAATAAGTGGCTTTCATTGTCTGCTTCGCCCCCCTTCCCTCCTCTTCATCTTCCTCCTTAGGTATATATGTCAAAATCATTAGTTGTGTAAAACAAACTGGCTCACAGGACGGACTGCATGGTTAAATATTTTACTGCAATCACAAGGTCTCAAATAAGTGTATGTAAAGGAAGAGCTATTATCAATATTTATTGAGGATCTATCATGTTGCTGTCAATGACCTAAGCACTTTGGATGCTCATTTTGTGCTCACAGTATCCCTAAAATGAGTTATTATAGTTAAAATTTTTTTTCTTTATGGGTGAGGAGATTAGCACGTAGGGAGTGACTTGCCTAGAGTGAAAAGCTTATCTAAGGGTTGGCCCAGCTCAATCCTGTCCTCTGACCCCGTGCTCTTACCCACTATACCTCACGCTTCCTGGAGGGTTGGTGAACGGGAGGGATGACTACAGAGAGACAAGCTGAGCCACTTCGTTAAGTAGCAGTATTAACTGCCTCAAAAAAAAAAAAATAATGCCCGTATGTTCGGCTGCTTTGAGCTAGTGTCATGATCTCTGTGAGTAAGGCTGCTTATGAAGAGGAAGATATTCATTTAGTACAGTTTTGGAGGTTCGTGGTGGTGCCCTGGCTTAACTCTTGATTGTATCACATCCTGACAGACAGTAATGGTAGGAGAACACGTGACAGCTAGAGATTACAACTGCGATGGGAAGCCAGTGGGAGGGAGTGGGGAGAGAGAGAGAGAGAGAGAGGAAGAGAGAGAGAGAGAGAGAGAGAGAGAGAGAGAGAGAGAGAGAGAGAGAGAGAGAGAGAACACCAGGTCAAACCTGTTGAAGATCCTGACACTTCAACTCTGCCACACTGTGGGAAGCTTCCCACATACCACCCGTTCCAGGACAAGCCATACCTAAACCACAGCCACTCTGCTGCTCAAGGTCTCAGAATGGGAGCTTTGGATGAAGTCCATTCTTTTTATTTTTCCATATCATTTTTGGTGCAAAGATGAGTTCATATAACTTCGAGTGAAGTGAACTCTTTTTGGCTCTCATTTGAAATAGTGTGCTGAGCCCAAGTCAACAATCTCTTGTCCCAGGTGCTAGAAATATTAGACTTTCCTTAGCAGGGAGCCTGGAGAGCCCATCAGTCACAAAGAAGGGAGTCACAATGGAACCTTAAAAGGAAGCCACACTGCAATTTCTGGAAGCGTGCTAAGGTTCTGCGTGTATCCTAGGACCTATAAATAGCCCGCCTTCTATCCTTGAAAGCCCTCACTGCTAGTCCCAATGTAAATCCTCATTAGGTAATAAACCCCACAAGGATTCTGTCATCAAAGACAGTGCTAAAATTGGATGCTTCCTGGCTGAGCCAAGCCCTGCTGAAGAAACCAAACCATCTTCTCTTCTTGGCTTCAAAACCCCAGGTGATTCGCCCAGCAACCGTACCTGTCAACCAGATGAAGCAAGCCCCCTGAGAAGTGTGCCAGCATTTGCAGTATCCTGCCATTTTTTCCTCTGGGAGAGGGGCTGAGCAATGGTTGGGGTGGTACTAGGTTGTAACCAGGATCCAGAAATTCTTTCGGGGTCTCCCATGTGAGCTACAGGGATCCAAATACTCAGCTCATTCTCTGCTTCTTTCCCAGGGAAATTAGCAGGAAGCTGAATCAAAAGCTGGGGTTCCAGCCAGTGTCCCGACATGGCATTCCAGCTTAAGCCACTGCACCACACTGGCTCCTTACCTGTCTTAATACATGAACATAAGATGAAATTCAGGGTGAGAGAGGGGAAGGGGTCCTGTAAGTCGGGGGAGGAGGTTGGATCTAGAGTGCAGAGAGCTGACTGAGGGTGAGAAGACGGCCCACCACACAGCATGTCTCACAGGGGCTGGTCTCAGTCTCAGCCTTGGGATTCATGTGCAGAGCTGAGAAATGAATAAGATCTACTGACCCTGCTGGGTCCAGCCAGGAGCAGTAGCCTTGGCCAGGGGGAGAGGCTGGGTCGCTCACACCAGGCAGGTCAGCATCTTTTCTACCAACAGAAGCAACTGCACCCACCCAAAGGACATCAGCACAGACCTAGAATTCCACCAACCCTGAAGTTCAAATGGAGCCCTGCCTACAGAGTGGCTCTTGCTTAGACGGGGCAAGGGAAGATCTGATATTATTTTCAACACCATGTGTTTCTCTGTAACACATAGATAAGTCTTCAGTTCCTGAAACCAGTCCCTCTTCAGTTCATCCCATAATCTTCCCTTCCCCTCCAAGACATTGAGCAAACAGGAGACAATTAGCTGGAGGAGTTTGCTGCAAAGCTTAACCTCTGCCTACTCTAGGACTAAATGTCATTGAGCATCCTTTTCATGTTCCACAGCAGAATTGCACCCTGGCATTCACTTCCTAAACATTTTTCAAACATGGTATTTACTAGTTTCAGCTGATATCTCTGCTACAGGGTAAGGGTATTAAGAAATGAATGAAATGTAGTCCTCCATCTTGTCCGTGCACACACACGCGCGTGCGTGCACACACACACACACACACACATTTTGAAGGGGCTCAAATAGTTTTCCAGTGAGATTGATGCTGAGGAAAGTTATTTCCTTGCTGAGTCAGAAAGGCTTACAGACCTTTTGGACTCATCTGTGGTTTGCGGATGTCCTAACCACAAGTCCTTGCATGGGTTTGTACCATGAGTGGTTGAAGCAGCAGGTGCCTGAGCACAGCCTCTCAGTATAGTTAGTTCTTAGTTTTTGCAACTGGATGTGCCTGGCCAACTCTCAACCCTCCTATGGGCTGCATCATTCAACAAATGCAGTTCTCACACTCTGGAGAATGGGCACATGAGGCAGCTGAATAGACAAGGGTGGATCCCAGAGAGTTTTGTTAGCTCACAGGCATTGAGAATGTGCCCTTTCTGCATGCATTGTCGTCATTTTGGGGCCAGTGCAAGGAACTCTGAATCCTCTTCTTGCTGGGCACATCAGTACCTTGCCCTCACCTTAGAGATCCAGAATGAGCTTTAAAAGAGAATCAACTGGAAAAGATAAGCAGAAGTTACAGTGAGACAAGGCTGTCCTTTCATCCCATGAATGAATGGTTAAGGGAACAAGTAGGGGACTGGACTAAGGAATCACAAGCAAATCTAACATCTGGCTCTTTCCCTTTGCACGTGCAGAGTTCATTCTTGAGACTGGGCCAGGACAGAGTCACGTCCCGCTGGGTTGCAGGCTGTGGCTGCAACCATTAGGATGTGTTGTATCTGTGTTTTGGTGTGGGCAGTGGTCATGGACAGAATTGTGTTGCTCCCGAGGGCAAGGGCTGTTGCTGCCTGTCAGGACCCCTCGCCAGCACCCCCCCCTCAGGTGCTGCACCTCCTTTGTAAGACCTTTGTTGTTCCAGCTCAAGAAGCTTGCAGCACCCTTTTCACAGACTGCTGAGATATGGCTCCAAACAAGCCCCAACGAGAGGTCTTCTCAGTCTCTAACAGAACCACAGAAAAATGAGCCAACACTGAGTTCAGCATTGGAGAGCATTATCCTCAGGTCAACACAGAGCATACTTGGAAATGACCAATGATCTGGCCCCTGCCTGCCCGGGTGACAGTTTGAGCCTAAGGTCCCTTCTAGATGTCTCTCCTACCCAACGTACATGAGTACACGTCCCAGATGCCTTTCACCCCAAAGGCACAGCATGACCCTCTCCAGACAGACAGCAATGAAGGCTGGGGAGCATCACCTTTGCTACATACAGGGGGCTTGGCAAAGCTTGAGACTTGGAACAGACATCCATTTTCGTGAACACCACGTCCTTCCCCCTCGCCACCCAAGCTTTAACGTTTATCTATTTGAAAGTGAGATTGAGAAGGCAGAGAAAGAGAACCAGCATTCACAAGTGCCAGAAGCCCTGTGAACGGCTCACGGCCTGAGGTCCGAGCTGCAGCTCATGCTTCTGGGGAGTGTGGACTGGTGCTGGAGTTGTCCACGTGGGCCCTGCTTTGACAGCAGCTGTGGCGAAGCTGAGGGTTTTTCTGCTCTTTCTTTCTTTCTTTCTTTCTTTCTTTCTTTCTTTCTTTCTTTCTTTCTTTCTTTCTTTCTTTCTTCCTTTCTTTTTTTTTTAATTGAAATGGCTTGCCGCAGCTGCCTGGTGCCTCCTTGGTCAGAAAAGCAGCCTTCGGTTACAGCTGAGCAAGCAGCAGGAGAGTCAGTTCTTACCATTCCCCACACCATGGAAGATGCACCACGGTGCAGGTGGCTGCTGTGTGCCACAGAAAGTTTTGATGCAGCGAAGGCGTTCCCAGCTTAGGAAAGCCCATACATTGATTTCATCTATTTAATAAACAGTTGTAGGATGGCTACTACACACTGTTCTAGGGACTGGATGCACACGGAAAGAATGCCAAGTGTTATATCCTTGACATTCCAGATGGCAGATAATGAACAATGGCAATTACAAATCAATGAATGGCAGAATTAGCAGGAAGTAAGAGAATGGACTGAGAGCTAGAGCAGAGGTAGGTGCGGGTGCTGGGAGGCTAGCCTAGCGGATGAAACAGGTGTTTGTGGAGGGCCTCCCTGGGGCTGAGGATGGAGGGAGCTGAAATACCTTGTCCCTGGACCACCCAGATTGTTGGAATTAGGGAGGGTATGGAGCCAGCGTGCCCATGTCTGGGGACACGGGCAGGACATGGCTGAAAACACCTGCCCAGCCTTTGCCTGAGAGGTAGAAGTTCTTCCTACTCCCATGATCAGCAAACAGCTTAACCCTTTTCCCATTGGGGAAGCACTATCTCTAACCTCAAGGCTCTCTGTTATGCTAGGAAGAGAAACCCAGATTGTCGCTTACTACAGGAAGTGCATCAATGCAAGCAGCCCTGTGGCGGCCGCGTGGTACTGCCTCCCTCTGGCCACACTTATGCTTACAACCCTCCAGGTCACCCAGGGCAGGCTGAGGTCCCTTGGTGTTCTGTCCAGAGCTGCTGTCTGATCATATCGCAGCCCTGACCTGTCGGCGACTCTGTCAGTCCTTGGGTTGCTCCAGGGCTCTGCCTTTATCCGCTTTCTCCGCACGCAAGCAAACATCCAAGCAAAGAGACCCATGTGGTACACAGATCCGAGTTAAGGTTCCATTAGGGATTGGGACATCTGTGTTTGCAAGGTCAGAGTGACCTGCGGGATGAGCAAGAACCCTGGACTGCTGGTGGTGGTCGGTCTTCCCAGGGCCTCTTTTGAGAACCAGGGTATTGCCTAGGGCACGTTCTTCAGGAGATTAAAATATGGACATTCCCTTAGGTTCCTTTAAGCCTTTCTAGGGCCTGGCTCTTGGATTCCCAGTCTCGGGCCAGTCCTGAGAGGCAGGGAGCCACAGCTGTAAATAGTTTTGTATGTTTTGGAAAAAGTAAAAGACCTCCAAGCTTCCTCAAACACTGCACAGAACTTTGGTTCGATGAGCGACTCAGGGACCACAACGCCAGATCAGAGGGGCTGTGTGTGGCGATCTAACACTTTTTTGACAAGGAATTTTTTTGTGTTCTAGGATGGAATCAAGCGTTTCTCACAGAAAGGGTCTAAATACAATGAAGGGGTCTAGCTCGTGACGAGCTGCACGTTATCCCACTATTTCAGCATCCCACACCTCCACCTTTCCAGCGTCTTCTCTTCCTGGTAGCCATGGTGGAGGGAGCTGCAAGACCGTGGTTGGGCAGACAGGTGTGTTAAGTGGAGGGTGCAGGTACTGGCTCTGTGTGTTCAGGGACCACCTTGCTTGCTTCAGGAAGTGGAATTTATCACATGGCAAGCCAAGGAGGAAGTCCCAGCTGCGGCCCCAGTCACTATTGCTTCTTTCTCCGCAGCTGCTGGTGAAGAGACCAGGAATTCTGCTGGGTTTCAGCATTCTAAGGCAATCTGTTTACAAGCCCGGGCTCCCCGGATGGCCTTCCCCGGACAAATGAGATGACGAGCAGGTGGTGGTGCAGAGGAAAACGCACTCCTGGGGTCAACAGGGATCACTCTAATGCGCAGCAGCACTGCGGTCTGGATCTCGGGCACCTGCATGGACAGTCACATGAGGCCACTGAGAGGCCAGCAGGCCAGCTGCCTGACGCAATGCTTGCAAGCTGATGCCTTTGAATGCATGTTTCAAAGGGAGCTGTCTGGAAGGCAATTCATGCCAGAGACGGACTTGAATGCAGATTTTAAATTTTTGTATGACTTGAAGGAAAAATTATGAAAGAAGTGAATTTCTAAGTTTGGGAGATAGGAACATTTTAGACTGATGTGAAAAAAATTTATTTTCCCTCCAAGAAAATAAATTTTTTTTGCATGGTAAACAGCAACAACAACAAAAATGGCTTAAGAAGGTAGGAGCAAGATAATACTGACACAGTTGGCTTGTGCTGCTATGACAAGGGAAAGAGGCACGTCTCATGTTCATGAGCTTGTCTGGTGTTTTCAGCCAGCAGGTCCTCCTAGGCCGTGTGTTACGTCACAGAACTCCATGGTCATGCAAGGAAGGTGGGAGGGGATGAGGCAGAAACAGGAGGAGAGAGAGCTGCCGGGAGGGAAGAAAGCTGTGTACGTGTCTGAGGCTCAGGGTCACAGCTAAGATTCGTGTCTGCTGCCGGCCTGCAGGCGAACCTGCCGAGAACATGGAAGGTGGGAAGGCCTGGTGTTCTCTGTTGCCTTAACCTGGGAGGTGCAGCAGCCACAGGCGTTTAGTTAATGCCAGAACTCTGACATGGAGACCGCGTCCTCCTTTCCTCCTGGGGACGTGAAGCTGGGGCCCACCACACTGTTACCATGGGAGGAATGTACTGTGCGAGGGGCCTGGGGTAAGAGGGCAGTTCGTACTGTGGATGAGCAGGCTCTGTGTTAGCACAAGCCCTCCTAAGTCACCAGACCAGAGGAAGGATAGTGGCCACTTGACACTACTGAGGACTATCCCATGCTCTGCACCAGGGCGGCTCTGGGCAGAAGGGGGGTTGCGGACTATGCACATAGGAGTCCTCAAAAGGTTTATGGAAAACACGCTAGGAAAAAAGAAGATAACAAACAAAAACTTGCCCCCAAATGAACGCCTTTTAATTCTGTTCTCCATGAATGTTTTGAAATGCCTTTGGACATGCAAATGGCTTATTGCAAATTTAGATGCCAGTTCCGGTGAAGGGGGCCTGGTTGACCTCTCTTGAGCGAGATGGGGCTGAGTGTGGACCTCTAGGGCAGTGGTAGGCATTATTTTCTTTTGTGGGCCTTACAACCAGGCAATGAGCAAGCACAGCCACGTGATGTGCAAATGGACCCATGTGATACGCAAGTAGTCACGTGGCCTTGTTGCAATCAAGCTTTGTTGAGGAAAGCAGCAGCAGTTTTAGGGAGTCAGCTACCGGGCTGCAGTATGCTGACTTCCTGTCTAGCCAGAGGGCCCGTCACCACGGAGCACAAAGGAGCAGAGACTCAAGATGGCCTCATTGAGCCACTTGGGCCACCCCTAGTGGTGTCAGGGCCACTCCGGCTAGCCCTTGGCTGTGCTGGAGGCCACTTGACACCTCCAGCCTGTGGACAGGAGCTGTCCCTTCTTGGCTCCTTCCAGCACGATCCAAGGAGTTCAAATGTCAGGATCCTCTCTGGTTGCTTCAAGTGAGTTCCAGGGTCCACCCTGGTGCCCACAGGAAGCGGGACCCAGCCACAGCCATTGGCAAGCGACAAGAGAAGGAGATGTCGAAATAAAGACAGATGACCTTTTCTCTTTTATTTCCGCTTAGACAAAATGCAGAGTGTCTCGTTAAATTAAAAAATAAACCAAAGAGAGAATGAAATCGACCCCCCCCACACCCCTTCACTGTCGGCACTCATCCTAATTAACAACAGAAGTTCAAATCGGGGAGCCAGTTTCTAATGGGAAAGAAAGGTGTGCGAACATGACTAAAGCTGTCCCCTGCCCCCAAACCAAGGTTCCTTTGAAATCCACAAATAGACTGATGCCCTCCTCTTCTGTTTTCTTGCTTGACTCTTGTGTGGTCGGACTCTCTAGCCAGAAGGTTTAATTAGGTCCCCCATGCACTTTGTAGAAAATCAGTAAAAATACAGTAGCCTGTGAAGGTCATAAAACTGGACTTCTTTCCCAAAAAACCAGATGCCCAGACGGGTGGAACTCACACTCAGACAGAAAAAAAGCACGACAGTCTTTGCACTGTCTGTGGTCTCAGTGTTTTTTTTTTCCTCTCTCTCTCTTTTTTTTTTTAATATATTTTGGCAATTTTCTTTCATTATAAATATTGGAATTCCGTAAAAAAAAGGTAGCTTTGACTGAATGGTTTAAATCGTATTTACAATGGCGCCGCAGTCATGCTGTCTGCTATACCAGGGTGTACGACTTGGCGTATGGGTTGTTTCCTTTCAAGTGGCCCCGAGAGTCGAGCAGTGATTCCTGGGAGCTGCTCATTTTAGCTGCCTGTCCCAGCTCAGCCCCTTCCCGCTGAGGTAATGTGGCCACAGCCCCCTGCTGCCACGACTGTCCCTCTCTCGTGGAGGACGTGGCGGAGGAGGCCTCCATCGGGATGGGCTCAAGGACCGTGGGGCGCTTCAGGGTCCGACTTTTCTGAGGTTCCAAGCATGCTTGTCCTAAACTCAGGTCCCTGCTGGGGCCCGGACCACTTCGGTTTAATAAGAAGTCCATTCTAAGGTATGGAGGCAGATGGATGAGGTCACCTGCGAAGAAAACACAGAGCATGCGTTAGCTTCTTCAGTCACTCAAGCATGCACACAGAGTGTGGTGACAGGAATGCCACTGCCTGCAGGCACATCTTTCCAGAGGCGGCATCAGCAAGGGCCACAAAGGCAGGGGGACCCTCTGTGCACTCTGCACTGCTGGGCATGAAGTGCTGACTTCTCCACGGTACATCGCCTCTTCTTTTTTGACATGCATGCATCTGAAAAATGCAGGGAATAAGAACCTTCAAAAGACTGAAAACCAAAGAAACATATACAGCACAGACAACCACGTCCACTGGGGGCAGCCTGTGGCAGACAGGACGGCATGTGGCACTGCACGTGCTGGAGAGCCACAAGCTTGAGAACACGGAGCTAGGGGCGCTAAGAAGGAACAGCCAAGAGCTGGCTCTCGTCTTGGTGACTCGGCAAGCTGCGTGACCTTGGCCTGCAAGCTGCGTGGCCTGGGCCAGCCATGTAGTTACAGCCTTTGAGGATGAGCTCAGGCGAAGACAACACAGCAGATGTCCTCTTGCAGGTGTTGCCCAGCTGCTGGGCCTGTGCATCTCTGGCCTGTCTGTGCTGTCCACAGATCTGTAAGGGTGGCCGATACCAGAGTGTCAGCCTTTCTGCTTCCTTCTCACTCTGTTTCCCAGGGTGCCAGGTCTCCTCCTTCCACAGCAATTGGTGCCGGGGCTGTTTGAGGGTCATCACCCGCATCACTGCACACCTGACTGCTGAGCCAGTGACCAGCCTCCTGGCCTTCTCCTGACCACTGCTGCCATGCAGGCAGGGGTTTCTCCAGTGCAGAGAATTCCCATCTGCCTGGCTGCAGTCCCAATTCTTCCTACCCCATCACCCTCCCACAGTATATGAATCACACAAATCCAGCTGGGTGGACCCTGCCTTGGAATCTCTAGGGATCTCACACTAACGATGCTTCTCTAACTCAGGACTCCCCTCTCTTTTACTGCAGAATACAAGTAGACAAGGGTATTTGTGCAGCATGCCAGATGTGTGCAGGTGGTTCTTCCTGGCCAGCTTGAGGCTGAGCAGCTCCTGTAACACCTGGCATGCCAGGTTAGAAGTTCTGACGTGCAGCAGGAGCTGGGGATGAGCAGTCCTGGTCCTACATAAGACCAGGTGGGAGGACAGGACCTGCAGGTGAGAGATGTGATGGTGTGAGCTGAGGGGCAGCTATGAAATGAGAGAGCTTTATGCAGGTGGCTCAAGAAAGATGTCTTGATACCAGATTGGGTTGCTGGAAGTGAAGGAAGATTCAAGATTGTTCCTTCCAGGTTTTAACCTCAGGAAACAGAGTGTACAATGGAACCATGAACTGTGAGTGCAAATTTTGGTGACAAAAGATAATGGGTTTGGAGGAATCAAGATGGCAGAATAAGGTAAGGACACATTTCAATGGATGGAGAAACATTTAATCAGGATGAAGCAGAGAGGACACATTCTAGGAAATAGGAAAGGACAGAACAACAGCAGAGGGGTACCTGGAGACTGACAGACACAGGAAAGCAGCGGACACAATGGTGTGGTGTTGCAGAGACTGATACTCCAGTGGCATTCAGCTAACAACGATCTGAACTCCACCAGCAACCAGGTGGGAAGGGATTTTCTCTGGGAGCTTGGGAGGTGAACCCAGACAAAGAACTGTCCATCCTGCTGGTCCGTTTGATTTGACCAGGAGCAGAGACAGAGCAGCACATCCCAGACAGGCAGTGCGAGAACAGGGTGGATTTCACAGCCCAGTCAGCCTCCTAGAGCCGAATTGGGCACCATTTTGCTTAAGGAAGCAAAGGCAAGGGAAAGGACAGAGCATATGCTGAGCTGGGAGTGAATTCATTTCTGACTCAGTGAACTGCATCAATGTGGCATTCTACAGGTTCCACCCAAGACAGGTCTGGGTAGCCCTCAGACTTGATAGCCAGCAGATCAAGAACTCTAGTACTGGCACGTCAGGCACTATTTTGTACAGTGTGGCGAAAGTTTTAGAACTGCAGGGGACAACAGTGAACTGTGTATGTGCTGAGCTCACGAGAACTCACTGAGTTCCGTGGATCACACTGGTCCCACAGGAAAATAACACTGACTGTGGCATCGTATGGATCAAAACAGGTCCATGTGGCACCCAGACCTAATGTCCAACAGGTTCCAGCAATATCAGCACCACCAACAACTTAGCTACATAGGACACCTGGTGTCTCCCTAATCCTGGGATCTGGTCCAACCGAAAGTGGGAGAAAGTTTGCAGAGACCACAGTGCAGCCTCAGCACGGTATCACAGGAGGTGGAGAGTGGTGAGCCAGGAGCTGGGGTTACGGAGACGACGGTGGAAATCTAACAATAAAAACCCAGACCTGGAACTCACTGGAGGCAGTGGCACAATTGGCTGCAAGCAAAGAGCTGTGTACCAATTGCAATTAATAAAACTGAACTGTAGATCTGTGGGTGACACAGTTTAGAAAACTGCCCCAAGGAGAAGACTCTCATAACTAGAAGTACAGTGACTGAAAGAAGAGACAGAGGCACAATGAATATTAATGAAGACTCCCCTGCAATGGAGCAAAACTCTTTGCCAACCTCAGAGTTCACTGAGTAAGACATCGAGAAAATGGGGGACACAGAATTCAAAGCACTTGTTATAAAGCTTCTGATCAATAATGAGAAGCACATACAAGAGTTCAAAGAATTTAAGGAATATTTTACACAAGAAATAGCAGCAATAAAAGAAATCAAGGCTGATACATCAGAAATTAAGAACACAGTAGAGCAAATTAAAAGTACAATGGAGAGTCTCCAAAGTAGAAGGAAGCAAGCAGGAGAAAGAATCTCAGAATTGGCAGATATTTCCTGTCACCAGGGGGAAGCAAACAAAAAGATGGAAGCAGGCCAAAAAAAATATTCAAGAATTGAAAGACACCATTAAAAGGCCTAATATAAGAGTTATGGGAGTCCCAGAAGGTGCAGAAAGAGAAATTGGTTTTGCAAATATATTTAATGAAATGATAAAGGCAAATTTCCCTAATCTAGAGAAAGAATTGGGAAACAAAATCCAGGAGGGGCACAGAACTCCCAACAGGCTTGACCAAAAGCGATCTTCACCAAGACACATGATCATCAAGCTCTCTTCAATCCAACATGAGGAAAAAATTCTTAAATGTGCACATGAAAAAAATCAGTTGACATATAAAGGAATGCCAATTAAACTCACAGGAGACCTATCACAGGAAACTCTACAGGCAAGAAGAGAATGGAGCGACATATTCCAGATTCTAAAAGAAGAAAAATTGTTGCCCCAAAATAACCTATTCAGCAAAGCTTTCTTTTGTCTTTGAAACTGAAAAAAAAATCTTCCACAGTAAAGAAAAGTTAAAAGAATTTGCCTCTTCCAAACCTGCCCTACAAATGATACTTCAAGATGTTCTCTTGACAGAGAAGACGAATAGCACCCACCAAAACCAAAGGCAAATGGGAAGAACATCCCAGTAAAATGACAACAGAAGACTAAACCAATGAACAACCCATTCTTAAAATGACAGGACCAAAGTACCACCCATACATATTAAACTCTGAATGTAAATGGCTTAAGCTCAATCAAACATCATAGATTAGTAGACTGGATTAAAAAACAAAACCCATCTATTTATTGTCTAGAAGGGACACACTTCACCAACAAAAATCAGCAGAAACTATATCGCATGGGTTTTGATGT
Organism: Ochotona princeps; assembly: GCF_030435755.1. NCBI lineage: Eukaryota > Metazoa > Chordata > Mammalia > Lagomorpha > Ochotonidae > Ochotona > Ochotona princeps. Next base: position 28,486,772 of record NC_080834.1, on the reverse strand, counting down.
TTTTGGTTAGTTTCATCTCTTCAAAAACCCTTTCTTCTGATTAAATTATTCAATGACTCATAGATCATAGAGTAGCATCATTTTCTTCAAGAAGGTTCTTGATTTTCTCTTTCATTTCTTCAGCGACACATTTGTCATTCAGTAGCATGTTATTTAACTTCATGTTGTTGTTAATTTTTTTCTTCCTGTTGGTGATTTTGTTTTGTGGCTTTTCATTTAAGGGGATGTATGGTAGATGTATAATGGAGACTGTCATAACGAGTAACATGTTATTTAACTTCATGGCATTGCAAATTTCCATTTTTCTTCCTATTGTTGATTTTGTATTGTGACTTTTCATTTAAGAGGATGTAGTAACTGTGAAATGGAGACTAACATATCCAGATGTGAGGATACAATGTAGTATGCATCTCTACTTCCAGACAAAGATTGACTCCCAATGAAACTGTTTACTATATCTTGACAACAGGATGCTGGACTCTCTGCTATTGTCCATGCCCGCAATGATGGAAGTATGACTGTGTATGAAGAACTATACTTTAGTAATAATATAGAGGAACTAGGTGTGTGTGGGGAATTGTTAGGGGGTAAGGGAAATCCCAGGAGTTTATGGAATTTTATCAAAAAATGATAATAATAATAATAATAAATAGAAAAGCTTAAAAAAAGATGATGGGTTTGTTTAATGAGATTGGTGATATCCAAGAGCTGAAATCTAGTGTGCCTTTCCCCTTCCTAACACATCTCTAGCATAGCTAGAATCCGAATCTAAAATAACAGAACATTTCTGTTTCTTTTACTTCAAAACATTTCCCATTTTCCTTTGTTCCCTGTAAGCTCAGGACAGCCGACCAAGCTGTTCTCAGCCTCTCCCTGTGGGCCCTCAGGCTTTGGTGACCCTGGGCAGAGGATGGCAGCTTTGGTGACCCTGGGCAGAGGATGGCAGCTTTGGTGACCCTGGGCAGAGGATGGCAAATTTGCTGGAATCAAACAAGAGTTGCCACAAGCGGACCGAGTGTTGGCAATAGGATGTGGGAGGTGGGGGCTGAGGCAGCGATTTCAAGCCCAGGACCTTGGAGCCTGTCTTTGAGTTTTGCAGTGAAAGAGAATCACCAGGTAAGTTGGAGAGGGACACTTAATGGTGTGGGAGGACCAGAAATAAATCAGACCAAGACAGGTGCTGAAAGCTTCATCTTACATGACAGAAAAGAACATCAGAATGTGTTCAGATGCTGCTCCTTCAGAAATTCCCCCTATGGTAAGAGAGATGGTGATATTATTCTTGAGATTTTTTTTTGTAACTGAATAACTTCTATGTCCTTGTATTACCTTGTCAGGCCACTTGGTATTTATGATTCTAAAACCCACTTAGCATTTTCCCATTGACATTTTCTGGATGTCTTTATCCTATTAGGTGATGATGGGTAATTATATGATCTCATTAACAATTGCAGCAGGGAGCTCGCTCAGATGACCTCAGCCACACAAAGTCACTCCAGCTCAATGTTGATTTCACACGGTGACTTGGATCAAAGGGAAACCCTGATAATTAATGCCTTGACCGTGACTTGGCCGTGACATCTGTGTAGAAAGAAATGACATCAGCTGGAGAACACCACATTGGATAAAACAAACCAGACCCTTACACAGTGCAGCTGAAATTTTAAAAAAATCAAAAGAAAAAGAAATGCCTTTATATATCAGATTTGCTGCAAATAGTGTTTTGTCAAACTCTGTCATTGACAGAAATTATCTGCTGTATGCTAATCCTACCATCTAAATGATATACTACTCTATATGGAAATATGACTAAACACATACTACTATATTTTACATGCTACCATATGTGTTAAATACTATAGCCTTAATGATTTCATAACTATTTTAAAATGTATCTGATATAAGTCAAATATCCTTGTTTTGATTGTGTGCTGTAGCCCTTGCCTAATCCCACTGGACGACGAAGAGTTCTTGTTTGTGGCTTTATATACCTCGTGGAGTCACTCAGCCCTTGGCTACATCGTAAAAACATGCTCTCCCAAGAAAATAAATAAAACATGAATTTGAAAACAATTTCTACAAAGAAGTGACATAATTTGATGTTCATACAACAGAGATTTGGTTCAGTTGGTGCATTCTCACTTTTGCTTAGGAAAAATGGTGGCGACAGTTCAAATTTTACAGACTAATATCTAATATCTAAAGTTATAAACTAATATGAAATACTTAATATTACGGATGAATGTCCAATTTTATGATATAAGCATAATAGATCACTTGCATCCACCTTGCTCCTGAAAAATGAAGAGATTCAAATTTTAGAGTGAAACATTTCTCAGATGGCATGAGAACACTTTAACCTCGGTTTGTCTTCAGTGAACATGTGCTTTGATTTTCCCTATCGGGATTGAGTCAGGAAAGCATTATTTTATAATCTGAAAGCCATTTTTTGTGAATCAATAAGGCTACTTTGACTAATTTTACAATGTGTGCATTTTGTATATCTATTTTCCTGAAAGGGAATGTTTGTCTTTACTCTTAAATAAAAAAACCATTGAAATGTTCTCTTTTTATTTACACAGCTAATATAATTTTCAGTCATGTTGTCCAAATATTTGAGACAATGTGGAATCCACTTCACTGCACAGTTATTTTAAAATGTAGGTCATGGATGCCTCTTGCTGTTGGTAAGACCCAGCTCAATCCTACACACCCGGCACAGCACACCGGCAGCACATTGTAATGGATTTGGGGATAGGTCGGCCCCAGCAACTCCCTTCTGATTGCACAGGGCTTGTTAACCCCTGCAAGGCAGTAGCGTCTCAGTCCTGGCTGCATTACAGCATGCTCAGGCCTTAGATTGGATGGACACATGTCTGAGATCAAAAGCAAAGCCGGTGGCATCTGTATTCTGCTTTGCTCCCTTAACTTCTTATACTTCTAGCTTGTTCCCAGTTAGCTAAGGCCAGTGAGCTCCTTCCCAAGCTCAGATGAGTGCAAGCATGAGTTACAGAAACTAACAGAGACCCCACCAGGGTCTTTGGGAGTTGAGACCCATTTACTAAGGTTTAGGTTTCAGGAGTCCTGTGTGTGGACTGCAAGCTCCTTCAGGCTCACTCCTAAGGGCCCAGCCCCTTGGTCACAGAAGTGCCAGAAGGGAGAACAAAGGTGGTTGACACCCTTGGGAAAAGAAGTGCTTGGCAAGGCTGAGCTTGGTTCTGAGATAGAACGGAATGCAGAATGGTTGAAGTTGAAATGGAGACAAAGCAGATGTACTAAGAGAAAAGAAGAGGAAGAACAGAAAGAGAGAGGGAGAGAGAGAGAGAATCAGCAAACTCTATGAATGCTGTCAGAATCAATATGGAGTCACTTGTGTCAGTCCTAACAAGAAGCAATAAAGCTGTGAGACTGAGAAAGTTCTTGCGCATGGTTGCCTGATGGTGACTTACACAGACACTGCAGAACGACAGCCTTCCACAAAGGACAGCACAACCCGGTCTGCCTTCAAGGGCATCTGCCCAGCAACTCTTCCCTGGGAGATTTCAAAGGACTTGCAACATTTATGACCATTCTGATTTGTGTCAGTTTCCAACCGCTGAACTTGCTCAGTCCTGCTTCCGTCCACCCCGGCACATGCTAAGCTGCATGCACGCTCTTCTCCTTTCCTGGCTATAAAAAGCCCCCAGCAGGTTTGGATTCTAACTCAGCCCCTGCCTCCTAATTTCACAAATCTCTTCTGCTCCTCCCAAACTGTCTTGATTTTTCTTTGAACCTCATATACAATGTATTGGTTTGTAACCTGTGCATGTGTGGACACACACACACACCCTGAAATAAGCAGAGGAAAGAAACATGAAACCACCAATTCCTGCAGCAGCAAGTGTTGGCGAGGATGAGTCCTGTGCGGAGAATGGCAGGCGGAGAGTAACTAAATGCCAGCTGGGCCCTAGGAGTGTGGCAAAGGACTCCAGAAAGGGGTCAGGATATTGCTGATCATACCTCTCTGTAAGCTTCCGGACATGGCAGCCGCACCCCCACAGCCCTGCCAGAGGTAACCCAGGTGGCTGTTTTGCGACCCTTCTCAAGGGATGAGTATGCTCCAGCCATTAGTGCATGTCTCTGCCTTATTATCTGACATAATGCTGCATTTCTCATGCTGCCCTCTGGGGACCTTCAGGGCCCCTAATGACTCTGGAAGTTCAGATTACATGAGTCAGAGCTGATGTCACCCCAGCTTTAACCACCTTTGCATGCTGCTGTCATTGTCACCTCCTCACCCCCCAGTCCTGAAATGGTACTGAACCTGCCTGCCACCTGACATCTGTCAACAGATTGGTGCTCAAGGCTGAAGCCTCCACAGATGGTGAAAACAAGCCAGGCTGGCTGCCTGATGGTGTGAACACTGCTGGATTTGGACTGAATGGAGCTGAAAAGCAGAGAGCACAACCTCCTCAACAGAGTCTGATGTGCACCTGAGGTTTCAGTGAACTTCAGCTCAGGAAGAAGGATGGCTCGATCGATACTGAAACAGAACCAGAAGGAATCGATTTAGAAACTCTGTTACTGATGTTAATTCCATTAACAAACCCACAGATGGTGGTTCTTGCCCCCTTGGTGGACAGAAACCATCATTCTCAACCTCGGGTGATTTTGCTCCTTGGCTGTAGTGGGGATGTGACAGTGCCTGAAGACACTTTTTGTTGCCGTGATAGTGACATTGATCGGTCACTGGCATTGATTGGTTAGAAGTTAAGGCTGCTGTTCAACACCCTTTGAGGCCCAGAATGGCCCCACACAGCAGAGAATTATATTGCCTCGATTATTGCTGGTGCTGTTGATACAAAAGTCTAGTTTAGTTGATTCTGAGTTCCAAGTGGCTCTTTCTTCTTGGAAAATGTTGAATTCAACCAGAATAAGGACTTGCAGTCCTTAGCCTCAGAATAGCAGTTCTTGGGGAGTTTTAACCTGAGTCTTTCACACAGGAGCACAGGAGATGGGTCCAAGGGAACTCTGCTCCAAAGGCAAATATCCCAGGGTTTCTCCAACTGCTTCAGGTGAGAGGGAGATGAACAAGATGTGAAGAACACTAGACAGAGAGTTGGGGGTTGTGTGTGGGAAACCTATGTCTGTCTCCAGACAGTCTGGGAGCCTACATGAAGCAGCCCCAAGCCCACATGAAGGGGACCCAAGCCTACATGAAGCAGCCCCAAGTCCACATGAAGGGACTCCAAGTCCACATGAAGGGGCTCCAAGCCTACATGAGAGTCTAGCCTGCACTCTGAGCCATGTAGCCTGTGATGCTGGTTAGGTCCATCTGTATTGGGAATTTTGGGATAAGTATGGGACATATGCATGTACTTTTAGGGGTCACAGATTGCTCGGCTCTGGGGTAGCCTTCTTCTCTTGCCATACAGACGTGATGAGTTGGGGACCATGATCTCAGGCATGTACTTTCTCAATGCCACATGAAATGAAGGTGAGTGATCATCCCTGAAAACATGGCTTTCCTCTGGGAACACATGAAAAGCACCATCACCCATTTCTAACCAGGTCTGGTATTCACACTCAGATGGAGGCACATGTTGATGCAAACCTACGCAGCAAGGGATGTCTACCTTGAGCTTCAGCAAAATCCTCAGGGGTCTGACTTCAACATAGGCCAGCTCCAGAGAGCTCATCAGCAAGGGAGCACGGAGCCTGCCTATACTCCAGGCAGCATGGATCTCACACTTTCTTACTTTAATATTGATGCTGCACTATAGTAATGAAAACCTGTAAATGAATCTTCCTTCCCGAACAGCAACCAGGAAAAGTCCTAAATAAATAATGTGAGATTGATATCAGAGGTCTGTGTACAAGGCTGCATTACCATTCCTGGCTTGTACGGTGAAGGCTTCATGCATTTTTCAGAACTCATCGATATTGTGGCCCTCTTACTTGCTGACGAATTTTTCAAAACTACCCCAAGGTACAAAGTCAGGTTTTGAGTTGGTTGCGACTAATGGTTCTACTGAAATAAAGCAGCTCTTACAGCAAGACAGAAATCTCCCTCATATTCATGCTAGTTCAAAGCTCATTTGCAAAAGATTTTTGGAGCACAGAGCGTGGAGGATCCAGCACCTAGGATACCACATGCAGGAACCACCCCCACTCTCCAACTAGATCTGGGCTGCGGACTGGCACATGCTCAGCATAAAGACCTAGCTCAAGCCCACAACATCTCTGTGCATCTTGCCTTGCTGCAGCAGAGAAGCTGAGTTAGAAGGGAACGAGAGAGTCCCAGACACACTGCACAGAGAGGTAGGAGATCAGAGACAGGAGGCTGGAGAGAAGGGTCAGGCTCACCAACGAGTAGGGCTGGTCCTTCGGAGTGCCATGAGAATGGTGTGTGTGTGTTGGGGAGGTACATGCCAGGGTGGCTCTCTTTTCCCTTGCCTCTCTTTTAAAAATTATCTGAAAGGCAGAGTTAGAGAGATAGAGAGTACTTGCACTTGCTCGTTCATTCTCCAAATGGCACAAGAGCCAGTGCTGGGTTAGGCTGAGGCCAGGAGCCTGGAATCTCAATGGGGTCTCCCAAGTGGAGGGGGCAGGGTCCCTAGCATGTGGATATCACCCACTGCTTCACCAGGCACAGTGGCGGGGAACTGGTGGAGCAGCCAGGACTTGAACTGGTAGTCATAGGGAAATGCTGACTCTACAGGTGGTAGCTTAGCTTACTATGCCACAACATCTTGAAATAATGGCCTGTGTCTCCCTGCTCCGGGATGTAGGATGCATTATGATGGGACAGTGGCACAAAACTAACACAGGGTCACATCAAAAGATGTGTCCCCCATGAAGGACTAGCCCCTCGTCCTTCACATTGCATTGGACAGTCACAGCATTTCACATTTCCAGAGGCTGGGTATGAGTGTGAGTGTGCAGGAATACCTATCTCCCACAGCTGAACTTTGTCTCATTTCTTGGACATTCTTGAGATTTGCTTGTGTCAGGTTTTCGGGATCCTTTTCCTATCATTTTTAATATCGCACATCTTCCTGGTCAACAGAGGAGACTGTGAGAAGCGTTTATTTACGGTTTCTGCACTTTACTCTTAAGATCATACCCAGTATCTTTTCATACAGAAAATATTCGATCAACATTTGTTTAATACAGACTGGACAAACGAACATCATATGTGGATCTGTTTTTCCCAGGGCCTGTCTGCAGTGTAGGGGTCTCTGGTCATGGCGCTGAGCTGCTTTATTTGCAGCTTGCAAGCCATGGAGCGTGGGAGCCTCCTTCTAGCTGCTGGGCAGGACACGGGTGCCTTCTTGACTGTCTTGAAAGCACTAGTCCACCAGGGCTCGCCAACAAGCTGACTATGGAAAACAGCGAGCTGTAGATGGGCTTGGGAGTCAGAGCCAAGGACTAGAGCACAGCTCTGGACACAGCGACTGTGTGACGAGCCTGCTCACTGGTGAGGCTGGAAGTCTGGGCTACCGGCGGTGCCTCCTGAAACCAGAGGTTGGAAATAGCAGTGAAGGACCCTACAGACATAGATGCTGAGCTATTATTTTAAGCAAAGAGCTTTGAAACCCTCACAATGAGTCCAGCTGCCATGCTATGTGTCCAACCTGAGATGCAGGTCACAGGAAGGTGCTTGGAGGACTGAACTGAAAACGCCTATCAGGATGATCGGATTTTTCGGATAACCACATTCAAAGATACGAACGTAGAGAGCAGGTGGCAACCGCCACAGCAGAGGCTTGCTGGGGGCTCCAGCTTCTCCCCTAAGTTGAAGTGGAAAATCTGAAGTCTGGATGTGCCTGGCTGCGACCAGGGGCCTCCGGATCTGCATCGGTGATGCCAAGCTCCTTCCAACCCCAGGCTTTTACTTTCCCCCAGCAGGGACCTCCACCCTTTAGCATCTTTCATGGGATTTCTCCATCCCATTGTATACCTCTCACTGCTTGCTAGAAGCCACGTGTCACCCAAAACACTAGAATTCTCTCCTCTTATCTGATTTATAGCTCTCTCTGGCTCTGGCCAGCAGCTGAAACTGTGCTAGTGGACCAGGTAGAGACGTCTGTTCGCCTTCAGGAAATGCGGAGTTCTTAAAGCTGAGCCTTGCCTGGCACCAAACTGCCTAGCTCCCTGAGCAGACCCACTTGTTGAGTGGTCATGAATAACTGTCAGTCAAAGCAAGCCTGAGAATCAGAAGGGTGGAGGCCGGAGCAATTCAGTGTGCTCAAACATGTGTGTGCAGTGACATGTGTGATCAGGAGCAGGTGCATGCACAGGCATTCGCAAAATTTGGACTGGAAAAACCTTTCTCCAGTCCTCAGAATAACCTTCATCATAGAACTTTCAAAATGGAACTTTTGTGATGGGCAAAGAAGAGCAGAGGAAGAACGAGGAGAAGGAAACCCACAACTGCTTGAGAACACTGGCGTGTAAAGCCCTGGCATTGAGGCAGTGGCAGGAGTCTGGGCCAGGCCACCTGTTGCAGCAGAGCTCAAGGCCCCAGTTGTGATGCCGCGAGCATGAGGTTTGGAATGGGGGATTACTTGGCAGTGAAGACTTTCCTGATCTAGGGTTAGTGCGGTGACTCAACACACTAATCCTTCACCTGCTAGCACTGGGATGCCGTATGGGTGCTGCTTGCTGTCATGGCTGTTTGATTCCTGACCCGCTCCTTGCACATACACTTGGGAAAGCAGTGGAGGATGAGCCAAGTACCCGGGTTTCTGCACCCATGTAGGTGACCCGGAAGAAGCTCCTAGCTCCTGGCTTTGGATTGGTTCAGCTCTGGCTAATGCAGCAACTTGGAGAGTGAGCCAGTGGATAGAAGATCTCTCTCTGCCTCTCTGATAAAAATAAATAACTTTTAAATGGTTTTCACAGTCTGTGATTTCATGGTCACACTGTGAGCCATGTAGATTAGAAAAAGAGCTGAGAACGAGCAGGCTGGCATGCATCATTGCCAAGCAAGTCTATACAGAGGTTGACTCTCCCTTCAGGGAGGACTCCTCCAGGTGAGGATTCAGGGCCACAGGCGGCACCTCCAACTGTCTACACTCACTAGTTAAACCCAGATGGCAGGAAGTGACACAGGAGATGACTGGCTCCTAAAAGTAAAATCCAACATATCCTTCCAATAGCTGGTTCCACGATGACTCAATATGTTGGCAGCCGGCGACGGCCATTTCCAGCTGGGAAACCTCACATGCATTCCTGAAAGGAGGCACGGAGGCACACACCTTAAAGCTGGAGCCTGCAGCACGCAGGCACTGAGCTCTAACGCGACTGCCCTGTTAGTGGGCCAGGCCGGATCAGGCTGAGCGTTTGAAGGGTTCAATTGATTGAAGTAAGCTGCATGCAGGGGCATCTCTTGATTACCTAGGGTAAACATCATGAATAAAGCAGCAGTAGTAATCCAAGAATGCTAGCATCTGGTTCAGAGGGCTACCTGAAACCAAGGAAGGGAGTGTAAGCCAAGCACTAGAAGACGAGAGAAACCCAGGGAACTCTGTAGCTCATGGGAACAGGCTTGTTTGAAACACTGAAACAGTTTTCTCTTATGGAAGAAAACAAAAACAATGATTTAGCCTTTTACTTAAAATGCACCAGCCCTAAGATTGCACCAACTTCAACAATAGGATATTATCAAAGACTTAAAGCTGGATTCTCGGCTCACCTTGTGTGTAGAGACTTGTTTCAGAAGGCAGCACCACTTCTCTAGGGAAGATTCCATTTTGCTTTGCTCAGGACAAGAAAGGTTGAGCTGCTGCCTGGGATGCCAGCATCCTGCCTGAGCCCTTGTTCCCGTCCCGGACACTCCACCTCCACCCAGCTCCCTGTTCATGCTTTTGAGAAAACAACGAAGATTCTCTGCGCATTCATTTGGGAGCCCAGGATGGATTTCCTGGCTTTGGGCTGACCCACAGCAGGCTGTTGCAGCCATGTGGGAATTGAGCCAACAGACAGAGAACTCTCTCTCTCTATTTTTCCCTCTCTCACAGTCTCCCTGCCTCTGAAATTGATAAATGAATGTTTTAAAAAATAAAGAAAATAATTCACTTCTTTAAAAGCATGCTGGAAAGCTGATTTAGTCCTCTTGTATTTTTAAAAATATTTATTTATTTATTTAGTGCATAGAGAGAAAAGGGGGGGGGACTATAAAGAGGGAGAGAAAGCTTCCATTTACACATACAATCCCCCAAAGGCTGTAATGGCTAAGGACTGGGCCAGGATGACGGCAGGAGACTGAAATTCCATCCAGGTCTTTCAGGTGGGTGACAGAGCTTCAATTACTTTGGGCCATCTTCTGCTGTTTTCCCAGGGACATTAGAAGGGAGCTGGATCAGAAGCGGAGATCTGAGAGTTAAACCAGCGCTTCCATGGGATGCCAGTGCTGCAGGTAGCAGCGTGACCCCATGCCACATCACCTGTGCCTCCCTTGCAGGTGACAAATGATTTCCAGTAGTTGAAATACTCTCCTCAATAGGTCCATCTTGGCATCGGCACAGTCATTCAATACTAGCAAGAACATACCACACGTCAGACACAGTGTTGTGTGTATAAATGTAACATCCCTATTTGATTTAGAAATAATCCTTGTGTAACACATGTGAAGATAACTTAGCCATACTCAGACCAAGTACATATCACTTTATCCTGAGGTGCAAAAATTTAAAAGCATGAGTCCTGTTTTCTGTGAATGAAGAGACGAAAGAAAAGGCAAGGTGAGGAAAAGAATTCTCAAAAAGAAGAGCTCATACTGAGACACTTGAGATGATGACGAAACAGATCATGACCAGTGCGATCTGTAGCCGTGAGGGGCAAAGGGTCTGGCTTCCAAGCACACCTCCAGGAGCTGCTACTTTGACACACCCTGAAGTCAACAGGATAACAAATTGCAACCTTGCACAGTGTCGCAGCCAATGGGGCAACAGAACAGCTTGTACATGGTGAGATATTTTCCTAAAGCCTAGTAAATGTTTGAGAATTCTGGAGTGCACCAAACAATGTGCGAACATTGGGACAAACATTGATTAAATGAATCATTCCTCTCCAGAGATACAAAATCGATTTTCGTCATCTAAAGAAAGCGTTAAGGCAGGCACGCCTTTGTTGGGGATCTCTCAGCTGCCGGTGTCGATCCAGGGGACAGTGCCTCGGACCAAGTTTGAGCTTTCTAACCATATTGATCCAGCACAGGGAGCAACGCGTCATCCCTCAGAAGACCTCAAACCTGTCGCTCTGAAAAAGCACAAACAGGATGGTCATCTAACAGAAGCTCAGCTAATGACCTAAATCTTTTTAGCTAAAGCTGATGGCATGAGGGGCAGTGACTTAGATGGAAAGCATCCCTAAACGTCCCTGAAGTCAGCAGTACAGAAAGGAAGTGAGCACTTACAGAATTTGAAGAGCCCCTGAGAGGAAGTGCAAGCAAGACCTTAGGAGTCTCTTAGGGATTCTGACAATCTCCTCAACAAGACAACACAGACAAGATTCCAGTTCTTGGGTATTTTCTCTGCTAACCATGGATTCTGCATGATGCTTCATGCACCTGGCACCCAGCCACCTCGAGGCTCCCATGGGATGCCAGTTCTACAGATGCCACAACGGAAACCTAGCAAACCTAAACCTCATGCCGCAAGCTCATTTTCTCTTTTCCCGGCTTCCTTTAGGCTGATGAGCCACCACAAAAACCCTAGCATTTCCTCTGCATTTCTTGTGCATTTGTCTTGCAACAATTGAAGAAAAATACTTGAAATCAAAACACCCCCAGATAACAACTGGTCCTTCACCATTGGGAGGCAGACAGAATGGAAATAAATGAAGTCATCATTCTTTATTGTAGGCTGGCATGGGACATGAGCTACTGCATAGATGATTCTTAGTGTATATATTTTATGCATTTTTAAGACACATTTCAGCTGGGCCTTCTGCCATAAAACCCAAGGGAATTGTAATGATTCACGAGCGAATATAAACGATTCTGAAATAGAACTGGGATAGCAGTTCAGGAAATGAATAAAACAAGAGACACAAGTGGGTTCTGCCACACTGGGTAGGCCAGTACGTGAAGGAAGGCCTTTGGAGCTGTTTCAGGGTGGGAAAGATGCAGTGATTCTTCAGAGACCGGACATGTCTGCCACAAGTTAGTTTTATTTGCAAATTTCAAAGCCAATATCTAAAAGTTGAGTTTCTATATCAAACCAGCAGTTCTGGCTTCTTGTCAAACCAACATTCAGAGCAGGCCCCCACTTCCATCTGAGGTCAGCTAACAGGAGCTTGCTGATTCTTCCTTTAGTTGTCTGTGAATGTCACTGTCCTTGTACGCCATCACCCCTTGACCCTGCTCCCACACATGTACCTTCTAGTCCAGCCTCTGCAGGCACGAGACCCCGCAGCTGTCACTCCCAAACTCAATACAATCACAGCTGCTCACCTTCAAGACCAAAGCCCTGGCTCACCTGACCTCTTACAGGATCTTCTACCTTCCATCGCTCAGTGAAATCAAGGTGCACACACTGGCTCTTGGTGACAGCTGTCCCCCTTTGCCAAACCCTCAGGATGACAGCTCAAGGAGAATACCTCTCATGTTTCTTCTCACCCAGGCTTCTCTTAGGCCTGTGTGCCAAGGGCTCTGTGACTCTTGAACACAGAGTACAGCAGAGCTGATGCTGTGTGTCTGCATGCCTTGGGCTGGGTAGGGCTCAAGTGTATTTCCTAAAGTTTTCTGGGTGGGCGCCTGGTGACTGCTAATAAGAGAACAGGACCTTCAGAAAGTTGAGTTTAGTTGTGGTGGGTTTTCTCCTTGGAAGGATCACCCCAAGTGATCAGAGAGAGAGCTGGCTTCCTCTGTGGCTGTGTGGCCTGTACCTTTCACATGCACCCCCACCACTGCAGTGCCATCTGCCTCAAGGCACTCCCCCCACCGCTGAGTGGATGCCAGCATACACTCCTGAGCCTCCAGCGCAGCGGGCTGCACACACCTCTTTTCTTCCCAGACCTCTCCAGTGTCAGGTACTTTATTAAAGGCATGCAAAAGCAACTCACAGTTTCCAATGGTGAGAAACCACTGAGACACTCACCATGTGACAGCCATTAACAGAACACCCTCCAGGGTGGGCACTACGGAGCTGGGCTCCCAGGATGGACAGGTGTGACCCCAGAAGATACCCTGCCCTATGCCACCGCAGTCCACCCACTGCCCCTCACCTGGCCGATGTGCCTTTGGAACTGCCATGTTCATCACCCGTCCTCCATCCTGAGGTTTGGGGGGGGATGCAGTAAACCTGCAGATGCCCGACTCCGAAGGGGTGCTGGAGGTCAGACTGTCCGTGTACTCATTGGTCCCTGCCGTCAACTGTTCAGATGACGTGTCGGATATGAAGCACTCTGTGATGGTGAACTTGGCGTGCCTCAACTGCTCTTCCATTTTGGCGTGCTCGTAGGCCCTGGCCAGTTCTTCATACGTGGAGGAGGCACTTTCTGTGGAGACCATGCTGCTTCTTGCTCGATCTACAGTGAGAAAAGTGAGAGGAGAAAGTCCCCCAGGTAAGCGGTGACACCCCATGTCCCCCCAGGTGTGCAGCCATTTCTTTTTGGTAGGAGTCCTCTCCATCAGAGGAGGTTGCTCTGTCATTCACTTTTTAAGCCTACTTATTTATGGATTTAGTTTGTTTTAAAGGCATTGTGGAAAAGAGGGGAAGAGAGAAAAAGAAAAGGAGAGATTTTCCATTTGCTGATTCATTCACCAAATGGCTGCAACAGCTTGGGATGGACCAGGTTGAAGTCAGGAGCCAGGGAATCCAAGCTGGTCTCCCACGTGGGTGGCAAGAGCCCAGGCGCTTAGGCCATCTTTTGCTCCCTTCACCAGGCACATTCAGGGAGTTTCATCGGAAGTGCAGTGGCCGGGCCTCCAACTGAAGTTCACGTGGAATGCCAGAGTCACAAATGGGGCTTAACCCACTGCACCCGAGGCTGACCCTGGCACTGTCATTCTGAAACCATATCCCTAACTCGCAGCCAATTTAGCACAGCCAACCTGTGTTTCAATTGAATCTCTGTAGTTAGACATTCCTAGCCTGGGGTCTTTTCATAAAGAGCTAAGGCAACCTCGTGAACAAATTTCACCTTTAGTGCAAATACACTTCGGGGTGCAGTGTGCATAAGTGGCACTGTGCTCCACTCCCTGCTCTGACCTGAAACTCCTTCTGGACCACTCAGACTCTAATTGGTACCAGTGAGTTTTCCCTGACCTTCACTTGGGAAGGGAGCCATGATCAAGACAGGATACAAAGATGCCACTCTGCATAGGGATCGACTACTAGGCAGAGGGGTCTCCCAGCCCCTGGAAATTTCATCCTTTGTGACTGCCACCATCCGTGGGGATGAGAAACAGCCAGGACAAAGTCTGGTACCTGTGGCCTTGGAACTGGGCCACAATGTTCTGGGCAAGGAATCCTCTGCATTTCAAAGTCAATAAAAAGTTTGGATGCCAGCTCTGAGCAAGTCTGGCATGCTTTAAAGAGCAGTGATTGTCAGAAAAATGAATTTGCGGGATGCGCTGCCTTGGGAACATTGTTTTTGAAGTATTTCATCAGAACAAAAGAAAATGAGTATTAAAATTTCCTGCAGCTATTAGGCACAGATATAATTTCTCTTCAAAATTTAAGAGAGGGAGGCGGGCGGCCCATGCTATTCTTAGGTGTTGTCTTCTCTGAGAAGTGAAATCCTGGTGGCTGATGCCAGGCAAGATGACTTGCCTTAGAATTGACTCTGTTCATTGTAAGGGGACCAGCCTGTGTTGCCCTGAAGGGTGCTGTGACCTCATCACCTAACGTCAAGTACAACGCCTTAATCCTGATGATGAGAGTGGGTCAGATGCCGTTGGAACATAAGCGGCAATTATTGCAATCATTTCATGTGGGTGCAAAATGTTAGATGTCTGCCTTTATCCTCGTGGGGATAGGAATGGGAAGGAGAGAGCCGCATAGGTCTGGGAGCAACCTCTGCGCAGCACATTGTGCCTCCTGATCCCCTCCTGCAGCATGCACTGGGACGTGTGTGCGCAGGGAATGCTACAATGGCTCTAGTATGAACCAGTATGGCCTTGTGGCATAGCAAATAAAGCAGTGGCCTGCAGTGCCAGCATTGGATATGTTAGTTCAAGTGCCAACTGCTCTAATTCTCTTAGCCTATTGCTAACGGCTGGAAAAATAACCCAGAACTTCAGTCCCTGTACCCACATGGCAGATCAAAAAGAAGCTCCTGGCTGCTGGCTTTGGATTGGCCTTGCTCTGGATGTCTTAGCCATCTGGGGAGTGAATCAGTAGATGGAAGACTCCTCTCCGTCTACCCCTCCTCGCACTCTGTAGCTCTGTCCTTCAGATTTAAAAACAATAACAAAAATACTGGCTTGACCATTTGGAAGTGACCTTCAATAGAGAATGAGGACACAGCAGGGAAGTTCTGGCTCCTCTTGACCCACACCCAACCACAGTGCCCAGGGGAGCCCTCACGTGGGCCAGGGCAAGGCAGGCCATGCGGCTCCCCCAGGGCCATACCTGTGTCTTGTGAGGGACTGACACTGTAGCTGTCACTCTCCTTGTCCACGGATCCTGTAGCCCTGGGGGTGGGCAGCCTCCAGTCTGTGGTAAGGGTGTGTGCTGAGATGGTGGGGTGTGGTCTGTTGAGGGTCCACTGGCTGGCGTACCGATTCCTGGCAGTGGGTCCTGCCTTGGCGTTCCTCCTGGTGGTGGGATCTGTGGAGACCCAAGAATCGTGTCTGTCTTTGCCCCAGGTGAACTCGGTTGGCGCTGGGGTATGGAGGGGAAGACCAAGGGGTAGGACAACACTTCCTCCTTTGCCCCCTCTCTTGGCCTCTCCTCTCAGGAGCACACTTCCTGTCTCTAAGGCTCTGAAGTATTCCTGGGATACTTAGGCATTGGAGAAGTCCTGCTGGAGAAAACATTCTATTTGCAATCAGAACTCCTAGCCATGCAACTTTGTGACCTGGTGCAGGTAGTTTAAATTTGCTGAGAATCATGGTCTTCTGCAAAGGGAGGGATGATCTGGGTGTAACATCTCCCTGCGACTACCTGCCTGGAGTTCTACCCTGAGGTGCTGTGGGGGCTGATTGCTGTGTCCCAAAACCAGGAGCTTAGAGAGGTGGTTGTATCTGCAGACAGGGGGATTGCAAGGGTGACTAGTTTGGAGGAGGTCATGCTAATTAAACCTAATTTGTGTTCTGACAAGATGAGATTATAATATAGACACAGGAGGAGAGAGCACATGACAGCTTTAACTGCCAGCCATGGAGTGCCAAGGCTTGTTGCCCATTTGTCAGAAGCCAGGAGGGAGGGCCCCTTGCAGGCTCCCCAGGAGCATAGCCTTGGGTGCACCTTGATTCTGGTCTTGTGGAAGTGTTTTTATGCCACCCAGGTTGTGGTACTCTGAGTACCAAGCCCTCAGAGTCACTCATTGCAATGATCGTGACCGCTTCATCATTGAACTGCACTGCCAGCTACTACAATGCAGGGAACAGACCTTTTTCGTCTTAATATTCTCTCATCCCTTTCCATGTGGTTACTCATATCCCCAACCAAATGGTTCAAATCAACAAATAGGACTCGGAGCACTAGGTAAAAAACAGTGCACAGATTTCCTGAAAGTGCCGCCGTCAAAAACACACAGATCATCGGAGGCACTGCCTGAGGCCAAATGGGCTTCATTTTCCATAATTCTAGACTCAAAGACAGCAAGGCGATACGCAGGCTGGGTTTTCAGGTAAACTGGGAAAAGGGAAATGCCAAGATCGAGGTATGTTGGACCCTCAAGGGGACCACCGTCTTATCTTTTCTGGAATCCTGTGGAAGAACGGAGAGGTCCAGTCACTTGGGATGGTTATTTGGGAGCTCTGGCCTGAAGGTTCCTTAAGGTCCCAGATGCAGATTCTCCATCTGCGAATTCTCTGCTTCCCAGGAGGAGTGTGATGCTGTTATGTCAAGAGGGCCTGGCCACTTCTAAACATCGCAGTTTGTCTTCACTGCTCAGCACACACGGAGCCAAGCGGATGGTGCCAATCCAAGAGACATGGTTGCAAGCACTTTTTGACTTATTCTCAGGAGTCTAGTTGTCTCTGCAGGACACAGGCCAGGGTCTGCCTCTGGCCCCTTGCCATATTCCCTGGCAAGCAGTTTCCTAAAGGGTTTGATACAGGCAAGGCTCAGAGAAAAGCCAGCTGGTTCAGACATCCCCTGCAAATTGAGTGCACATGACTTCATCCTAGGAATCGGAGTTTTCCAGAATGATGTCCCAGGGGCAATAGCTTAGTTATGTATTCACGTTGGGTTAGAAGGGCCTGATCCTGACAGGTGATGGGAGAGTTCTCTTTGTAAATGGAAGATTTCCTCTTTGCAAGTTTCGAGTTACTGGACTTTGAACCTCATCCATCATTCCATGATAGTGGGAAGGACCGTTAAAATGGCAACAAAATCAATAATATTTTAAGATTTCCTGGATCATCCAAAGACTCAGTCTTGGTATATATTCTCTGAGGCATTGATTTTAGGACACATCTCATCCCTTACTTGCAAAAATTCCACAGGGGACTTTATTCAAAGATTGTCTTTTTCTTGGCTTTGATTGGAATGTAAATGAACAGACAGCACTCAGCTCTCTGGACACAACAAGGTGTGCATGATGACGGTGCTGCACCACTGGAATGCTTGGCGAGAGGTCCTCCACGAGACAGAAAAACAGCATCACGGGGAGCAGGCTGTCTCCCAAGCACTATGGACCTGATGAGTGGGGCTTAAAGAAGTGGAGCTCGTTATTTAAATGCTAATGAATCCTTTCCCCCAAATTACTCAGTCCCTTACATAACTTTTCAGGATTCTCATTTTTATTCTTCTTTAAGTTCCTTGCAACTAAAGCTGTGGATGATTGTAAGTCCTGGCATGGGTGCTGGGTGGGAGTTATGCCTGCCCCCGGCTCCGACTCACATTACATATGCAGTTAGATCCTTGCTTGTGCTGCCCGGCCTGGTCTTACTCCTCAGAGGTGGGGTAGGATGTTACTCTCACTGCCCCTTTCCTGTTTGGAAAATCCCAAGAGGAAGTCACACCTGCCAGCAGCTCTGCTCAAGCCAGAGCTCTTCTCCACACAACTGTGTTCAGTGTTTGTTTCCTTATTCTTTCCTACATGAGAGTAACTCGTCTGTGGCCTGATAATGTCGAAAACACAGACCAAGGTATTACCTTCCTGGACCATAGCCCTCAGTCTTGTCTTGGCCTCACTGCGCATCTTGGTGTAGAAATGGGGCCAGTGGGCCCCTTCCTTTTAGAATCAGGTTTCTGGAGCCATTGTTTTATGCCTGAAGTGAGCCTCTCTTCAGGCCAGTAGCCAGCAGAAAAGTTGGCCTCGGATTCCACTCCATAGCTCCCTCTACATGATGTCTTAGCTAATCCATTGAGGAGATAAATGATGGAATGTACTGCTTCTGTACGGAAAGTATTTAGTGAGGTTCCCCAACATTCTAATAGAAATAAAACTCAGTGATTAAGTATCTTGCTTGCTGAACAGCCAATGAGTTAGAGGGAAAGTGATAAAAACAGCTCTTGGCTTCTCAACACTGGTCTGCATCTGAATTAAGCTCCTGTCCATTGAATCAATTATTTTAATTATCTGGCATTTGGGATAAGAGGGGATTTTGTGGATAACAGGGTTGTGAAACATGTCGGGGTAGTGTGGTCACAGCACTAAAGTGTGTTTTCCCCTACTCTTGGTTTTCACACCTCGTAGATGCTGAGACTTCAATCTTGTATGATGAGTTTACTGGTTGTCTCATATGGAGGACAACACTGGTGTGTTCGAACATACCCTCATTAACTAGCGAGTTTCATCAAGTCCCTGTCACACGCAACACCACAGGATCTGCCTCATGTATGTCAGTTGTTCCCTCTGCTACCACATCCAAGGCAGTGTCACCAGTGAAGATTCAAGATGTGCTGTAAGCTATTCATACAAGCACGGTTGCTCCTCACCACCTAAGGCCAATGACTGTGACACTTCTCCTTGGGTGCTCCAATCCCTTCTATATGGTGCTACAGTACTCACATAGAACCTATAGGGATGATTTAAACCACTATTATATAACTTATGATAAAGCTAATACAATATCAAGGCTTTGTAAATAGTTGTTCCACTCTACTGTTTCAGAACTACTCACAGGAAAAAAAAATCTGCGTGTGCTCATAACAGCTGCACTTTCACCACCATCATGCCCCAAATATCTTCTGTTGTGGTTGGCTAAATCCATGAATGTAAAGAGACAACTGCATACATATCTGTGTGTGTGTGTGTGAGAGAGAGAGAGAGAGACAGAGAGAGACAGAGAGAGAGAGAGAAAGAAAGTGAATTTTTCAGTCCCTACATAGGCTTAGGTAGCATCATCTTAACAACAACACGGAGCAGGTTGAGTGTTGAGTTAGGCTGTCTGGCTTGAAGTCTACTTTGCCTACTCACTGGATGCATGATTCTGGCCAGTTTCATCAGATAGGCACAGTTTTTTATCCCTGACACTTGGTGACATCACCACCCACATTCAAGTCTGCTATGTGGCTGGAGTGAGACTAGCATGCTTCAGCACCCTGTGCACTGGGGAGGGCTCTCTGTGCCATTACTATTCCACACTATCCCATGTTTCTGAGCCACAGACACTGGTCATGATGCTGCAGAACCTGAACGTGGCGGGATGGTGGTGGCTGGAGGTCAGGTTGGTAAGTCAGGAAAGTCGAACACTAAATTTAGGGGATTTGGCACAAAGACAGCCACCCACACTACCTGCTAGAAAATGCCTGAGATGTGAAAGGAAGTGAAGAGCAAGGACAGCTGTGCCCTCTTCATATCCCTGTTCAGCACTGTGTACCCGAGTCTTTATACCTGTAGGCTTCATTCTCAAGGACGCAGCCACCCCAACCTTGAAAACAGGCAGCACGCACAGACATTTCCCCTTATCACTGGGATGGCAACAATCCCCCAGCAGTTATGCTGTATTTGGTGTTACAAGTAATCTAGAGATCATGCCCTGTATACAAGAGGATGTACCAGGCCCCTAGGCAAACACTGTGTCATTTTATATGAGAAACTTTATTGTCCATAGATTTTCTATCTGAGGGTTTCCTGAAACTAATTCCTTATGGACATCAAGGGGTGATTAGATCATCTATGTTTGGATCCTCTGCACAACAGAATGCATGAATGCATGAATGTATGTCTTTGGGGTAAAAATGACCAAAAGAAACCAGGTCAAGGCTAATACTTATCATTTCCCTTGTGTTCATACCCTTGTACATTTCCCAAGTAGAAAACCTGATCAAAATTTTCCTGGAGGGGTGATCTTGTGTTAAGTCTTTGTGAAGTGTGAGAGGTATAGAGCTTTAGATGTAGAGACATCTTTTGGTTGTGAGCACCCAGCTAGCCCTCAGCTAATTGCATATCTCTGGAAACAGATAGCAGAGGCAGGAATAAAACTGATGGTTCAAGTCCTGCCTGAGCTGCTAAACATCCTCTACTTCCCATTTCCTCTGTTTTGACTCCAGAGTTTGATGCTTGTCAGTATTGGAATGTATTTACTGAAGACCTACTGTGGCTCAGTTAGTGTGGTTGGCCTTGCGGATTGGAACATGAGGAGATTCCTACTTTTCAAATGTGCCACGATCCACAGCTGTGACAGGGATGTGCACAGAGCAGCAGGCATAGCCCTGGGATGTATTTTCACACATTGAAAGAGATAAACAGACAATCATTATGATTCGTCTCATCCCCATGATAAGAATTTGTTGTAACTCTTTGGCAAGCTAATAGAATATTTGGAAACATAACTTCTACAATGCAATCAATTCTGTGAACAAACAACTTATTCCAGATGCTCTTCGAAACATGCAGAATTCTTGCAATGACAACACGGTCCTAACACACAGAATGTCTTGCAGACAATAACAGTATTGTCTTGTGTAGTTGAGAAAAACAGAGGAGTCGCTTGATACTATACATGGATTGGTTCTGGTAACTCTTGTGGACACCCAAATCCAAAGTCAAGTCCCTGATATAAACTGGCACAGCATTTACATAGAACTCTTACCTATCCTCCTGTGTGCTTGAATCATCTCCAGCTTACTTCTACTTAATCCAATACAATGCTACACAAATAACTTCTTAGGGAACAATGGCATGAAACAAACTCTACATGTCCAGATGGACACAATGCGATGCCCAGACCTTGTTGAAGTGTGGTTGGTTGAATCCCTGGATGAGAGGCCAAAGGATACGAAAGTCTGACTGTATAGATGAATCTGTGTATATGCTTGAAATGGATATAAGAAGAATCTACCCCCCGGATTGAGTTAATACACATGTCCCAGCTAGGCAAAGGGAGCAAGAAACAACACAGGGAATCAGCTCTAGAAAGCTTCAGAACCTGCTAGAAGGCCAGTGACCCACTCATAAAGATGTAACGATTACATGTTAATCCAAAAAATACGTAAGATCCTTGTGGAATGTATATATATATATATTTCAAACCTAACACTATAACGTAAGTTAAAAACAGAATGTTGTCAGCTTTTTTCACACTGTAGTTTTAGGGGACACTTAATGAAAAGATGAACTCAAAGATATTTTACCAAAACCAAATGCTGTACAGATGGTGAGCAAGGGGTCTCATTCCCAGGGCAGTGGGGGCGCCAGAGACCACTGCATGAATTTGGGAAGTTTACCTGATGTTAGTAAGCATGACTGGATGAAGTTCCCTGCCACAGGAAGAAACACATGTTTCTAAGCTGTAGCATCCCCATGGGTTTGGGTGGGGGGTACTCCCCTGCGAGTGTTTCTGGAGCTCTCACGGAGAAAGGCAGAGGTGTGGACTGTGGCTTGGGTGGCCTTCTGAAGCCAAGGCAATCATTTCTAGGCCTCACTGCATTCCTGGAGCCCTTCCATCCTGTTGTGAATAGCTCAGGGCCTTCCTCCTTCTGTTTCCTGGTCTATAGTCTTCTCCCACTTTGTCCTGAGCTGAGTTCAGGCTCCCTGGAGAAGCTGGTACTCCCCCTCCCTCCCAAGGAACCCAGATCCTATGCACCACTCCCACAGGCCCTACTTCCAGTATTCTATTTTTGTCTAGAACTTACTGAGTTCCCTGTTTGAATGACATAACATCTTCTCACATCTCACTGTGAGTCCCTCATCACCAAATACTGAGCCATAGAGATCCATAACCCTTCACTAAGTATTTTGGATACTGACTGAATTCATTCTCTAACCTCCCTGAACCATGCTTACCCACAGCCAACCCCATCCACATGCATCCTGCCTAATGTTGCCTTTCACTGGTCTAGTTCCTACCTGCACGGCCGACTCATGTCTCTCTAGGTTCAGTGCCTTCAAAGCAACCTCCACACTATTCCAGAGCTGAAGGCCCGTGTGTTCTGGATGTTCCTAGTACTTTTGTGTCACTGCTTCTTCTTCTACTTATTGACAACTGGACTTTGTGCATTTCCCAGCTCCTTCAACACTGATCCAGTGGAGAAAACTTAGGCTGCTCTTCAGGAGGAATTTGTGTGCTGTGAGCGTGGCAAGCCTTGCTTGTGCTAAGGGCACAGGGGGCACTGTGGTCTCTTCCTCCTGCACTCCCAGGGTATCCTTCTAGTTCCTGGAATAATCTCTCCATGAAACTCTAAACAGCATAGGATATTGTTAACCACACAGACACCAGGGCTCACCAATGCACTGGAATGACTGGGTGGAGTCGGTGTGATTCTGTTGTGCGCAGACAGCTGGCAATGAACCTGGGGCACCTGTCCCATGTTCTCTGCCTGTTTTATACACTTTTACTGCTGTCCAACAACTTCTATGATCACTGGGCTAAAGGAACAATGAAGCCAATGAATGCTGCATCTTTGCATCTAAAACCCAAACCCTTCAGGGTCTAAATATTCACCTGGCTTAACATCAAAAAGGTTGCAGAATCCATCACAGTAAACTGGGAGTCACCCCAGGCCAGCACAACAGATAAGCCAATGGCTAAACAGAAGCAGTCCTTTACAACATGGATTCTCTCTCCTCTTTTGCCTTCAGAACGGACTGATGTCATTAAAGAAGAATGGAGGTAAAGGGAGATACAAGAGAGGAATTTAAAGACTTCCTTAGAATGTTCTGGAAAATGTTAGTTTTCCATCTGTATCTCAGTTATCTGTTTGAATTGTTCCCTGTAGAGCACAGTGTAGTTAGAAATTAGGAAGCTCACTGCTTTTCACAAATGCCTCACAAGTGGAGATTGAGCAACACCTGATGGAGCATGCATTTTCCAATGATTACACACCAGGAATGCCAGGTTTTACAAAGTGAGTGATTAGAGATTTATTTAAAAGCTAGACATCAAAACTTGTAAAATGATATTAATCAAGATAATAATTTTTCAGTCTTTAAGGAGAATTAGAAGCAATTTTGGTTATGAAGAAATAACTAGTAAATAAGTTCTAGCTACGTATTAGGGGTGGGGGGTTAAGTTTCACTGCAGCCATTATTTTCCATAGTCAATGGGTGAACACGTTAGTGACTAAACTCAAGAAAATGTCTACACTAGTTAGAACTATCTTCTTGCTCAGACTGTATGTCCAGGAGATGAAATACAAGCTTGGAGAATGAGAAATCTACAGCTGACTCTTGGTCTCCCTTCTTGATGATGTATACCAGCTAAGGGTTGCTCACCTCGGACCCCAGAGCCTCAGGATTCTCAGCTTTGAAACTGGGTCTCTGATATTTAATTTATGAGTAGTTCTCTTCCAGGGTTGCTGCAGAAATAACCTCAATGGCATCACCTTTCTAGCCCGATATTAGCAGACACATTCACATGCTATGTTCTTTCCTCGTCTGCTAGGTTATCTAAATAAAACAAGTTCAATTGCCCTGGAAGTTCTAGTGCTTGTCAAAGCACAGCAGTGCCAAGCTTTACTGGCTACAAGCGACACCATTTAAGTAATAGCCAAGACACAGCAAGAAAACTTGACTACCCCAATTAAATCAATTCTGTGTGAATGTAGTTCCCGGATTGGTAATATCCACACATTCTTAGCATTGCTGACCACTTACTCGTTCCTGGCCGGGCATCTGAAACATCCACGAGGGGTCCTGTGGCCTGAGACACGGACTGGTAATGGACCGTGTGAGTCACCGTCAGGGACTTTTGTTTTGCGGCCTCTCCGAAGTCAGCATCTGTCAACAGGACTGTGGAGCGATCATCTGCAGAGCAGCAGGGAGAGAGAGAGAGCCAAACACCGTTACCCCCTTTGGATGGCTGCCTGGCCTCTTCTCTCCCTAGGCACTCGTGTTATTGTTAGCGATGACAATAATAGCAGCCTCCCACAATGCAATTCCAGTGACTACAAATTCAGGCACTGTAGTCCTGTTACTCCAAAGGGTTAGAAATAGAAGCAGATGCATACAGGTTGGCCTTTGGAGTGGAAGGGAAAGGAAGGGAAGGGAAGGGAAGGGAAGGTGTGAGAGGAGTTAGACTGGGTGGTAGGCAGTTAGGGTATTCTGGGTCCCCAAGTCATTTTTCTTCCCAAATATAAAGGGGTATTTTCCCCACCATGTCTTGGATTCACCAGAACACACGTCTCTCCCAAAGACAAATGCATATTTTATCAGGAATACTTCCCCCAGGAGACAAGGGTGACATTAACATATCTTCCTCACCTGAAGCCTCCGCCCAATTCTGTCTCCAGCCATTGCCAAGGGGGAGGGCTTCAGACTGGCCTCTTTATCATTAGAAAGGGACCAAGGAAGTTGGCCAGTGACACCTTGCTGGCCTTTTGTTCCAAGGCCAGGTACCATGGAAACCAGGAATTTCCTTTGTTTATGGAGAAACATCTTTGAGGGGAACCTTTAAAAGATACTTTCTCCACCATTAATATGGGTTTTTCTCTCTTGCCTTTCCCCCTGCCACTATGGCAGAGGATCTCGAGGCCCCCTCCCATCACTAGGATGGGAGTCTACTTTCTCAACTATTTCTAATAAATCTTACTTTAAAACTAAACTGTGTCCGCATGAAAATTCTTCTTTCCTGCGAGACAAGAATTTGAGGTTGCTGCAGTATTCGGGGTTCAAAAACCCTACAACAAAGGGAAGGGGAGGGAAGGGGAGGGGAGGGGAGGGGAGGGGAGGGGAGGGGAGGGGAGGGGAGGGGAGGGGAGGGGAGGGGAGGGAAGCACTATAAGTCCCTGTGGCTGCCTACCCAGAGCTCAGCAGGTGCTCCTAGGGGCAAGAAGCAGGCAGTCTGCTCCGTGGAACACACCAGTCCCTCTGCTCCTTTCCTCTTGGAGCAGCCACCTTTCAGGTGCGGGTTTTACCTGCCTGCTTCTGAAATGACTCACTTGTCGGATTCCAAAGTCCTGTGGGCATAGGCACTAGAAGGTGGGAGAGGCAGGGGCCCAGGGTTCAGACGGAGTCTGAGCACTTGAATGTGTGAGTCAGGAGCAGCAGCTTGGGCTGCAGGCATGATTTGGAATTGTCCTGACTTCAATGCGATATTTTCCACACTTTCTTAAGAAGACTTTTTTCAATGCAAGAAAACTTACGACCTATAGTTTTGTTTTTTGTTTGTTTGTTTGTTTCTCATAAACGTTCAAGGCCACAGCTCCTGCGTTTGTCCATCAGGTGGGACCTGCTACGATGTCTGTATGTGTGTGTGTGCGTGCATGCCTCACCTTCGGAACAATGATGAGAAAACCATAAGCAACACGGCAAGATCTCCGTGCCCAAAAAAGGCTCTGGACGGAGCGAGCCATACACAATATGATTCCTCAGGCTCTGGCAGGCAAAGAAGGCCTCTTAAAGTTAGAACAAAATTTCTTGGCAGAGAACAAGGTGACCGGCTGCCAGGAGGTCTGCAAGAAGCCCCGCGTGTGACACAGTGTGGGATGGTGCTGTGGCACGCACCAGGGCTCTGCCTGGAGGTCCTGCCGCAGGGGCAAAGACAGCAGCCCTGCACACAGAGTTTCTCCCCGGAGGAGTAGGCACCAGGGTCCTCCTCCCAGACCACATGAACATGTGGCACTTCCATTAAGAGCACAGCAGGTTGTCTGCAGGGCCAAGTTGAAAGCTTCTTAGGGAAGTGTCAGGTGTCTGTGAGATCCTGAGGTTAACCATTCCCTCGGGTGAGAAATCATGGCCCTTTACATTCGGATGCCTGCAGTCAGAGCTCAGGATGTTTTACAGGATCCGTGATACTGTCTCATGAGGACGAAGGGCTGTCGACTCCACGTCCAGTATCACCAGGAGGAGCAGAACTCTGGGTGGTACAGGGGGATGCTACTTGGACCACAACAGACTCCAGCTAGGGGTGACTGCTACATACAGCAGTGACTGCAGACTCCTCCTGAGCAAGTCAGCCAAGCCTAGCTGCTGGAAGGTTAGACACCACACACAGGCTCCATCCAGCTGTCTGAAAAGCCACATGTAAAATTGCGAAGGAGTCCTGAGATGGAACTTAGCTAATAGCACGCAACTAGGTTACGTAACCATTGTGCCTTTGACAAGCTGCAGAACCTGTCTAGGCCTCAGTTACTAACACAGCCCCTTTGTCATGTGTTGCTTGGAAAGACTAACTTCAATGGGTGCTTATAAACAGACATGGTCAAGTAGATCACATTGTCAAGTCTGGCCCGATGTTGTAAAGGTAAGCTCAGCTTTACTACCTCATTTACCCAGTGGGTTCAGTAAAAGGGATTCCAGGAACACTCTGGGAATGGCCGGGAATGGCTGGGAATGGCCGGGAGTGGAGAAAGATCATCAAGCCAAACACGGTGTCTTCATCTGCTGTGCACAAGCCGTGTGCTTTGGGGTGAGCTGTGCCTCCCCTACAGCACTTAACTGATGCCGCTTGGATGAAGCTTACATGCCTGGATTGAGCTTTCTCTCAGTGTGGCTAGGCCAAACGTGACCACAGCAAGGACAGTCCATACCTCGGTGCTGAACAGCCGTGGGGTCCTGGCGTCTGGGTGGTGCTTGGGGAGGACTGGGGCAAGGACAACAGAGGACATTTTTCCATCCTTGGGCTCCTGCTGATGCCTTTCTGGCTACCTGCTTGGAGGTAGGCAGTTGGGTCTACTGTAAAGGGTTGTCTTCCTGCCAAGCATCAGCAGACACAGCCCCCTCCCCTGCCATAAGCAAAAGCCTTGAAGTTTAACAAGACTGAGGTCATGGAGTCTGCCCCAGACTTGGTCTCCATGGTGACCAGGAAGTCTGGCAGAACAGGAATTGGAAGTAGCTTGCTGGGTGGAAACAGGGAGGGGGCAAGGACAGCCCATCATCGGGAGTGTCAGGGGACCTGAGTGGGGGTCCCTGCTCCTGCTCCCATCTGTGTGATCTTGGCCTTGAAACTCTGCCCCTTCTGCTGATTGGTATGGTCAAGGCACAGAAAGAGCTTCTGAGATAGGTTAGAAACTCGCAGCAGAAATCTGCTCTGGCAGGAGACTCGGGAAGTTACCAAGCCTGCAGTGAAAAGAACCACAGTGGCTGGCACCATGCGGGCAACGAGCATAGACAGGTTGAGAAGGGTCAGAACTACAAAGAAAAGTTTACTTCATGAAGGCCAGCCTTGCTTGCAAAGCTTGACAGCTGGGCCCAGGGTGGGCTTCCAGGACTAGGCTGCCGTGTGTAGGCCTTCTGTGCTGATCTGACCACGGGAAGTTCTTAGGGGGCAGCATCAACAGCCTCCTCAGGAAAATCCTGAAGTGGACCGGGGATCAAACCTCTTGTCCTAGACAACAACTGATACATATTCACTGCCCATCCCATGCCCAGGGTTTGGACTGAGAAGGTAGGGATGTGGTTGAAACCACACTGTGTTTGGTAGCAACCAGGATTCCTCACCGATGGTCTCCATTGTGTCTCGCTCTTCAATCAGGAGCTGAGCCCTGGGTATGTCAATGTGCATTCTTAGAGTCTGCTGTTGCTTGCTCAGGGTGTCCGACGTCCGGGTGTTTTTACTAGAAGCAAGAGAGAGGGGCTGTGTGAGCAGGTGCAGTACAGTATCCCATTATACCAACATGCACCTGCATTCCAGCTTGGCTTACTGTATTGGGGTGCATGTGCATTGACAGGATGGGGAGGAGGAAGCACTTGATAATGGTATTTATTAATCTTCAATTTGAGCAGACTGGAAAGAAACTGAAAATAAAAGTGGTTGAGAGAGATTGGTTTTAGATCCATCAACTTGAGGACATTTCCTTTAGAAACATGAGGTTTCTTGCGTGGAAGCTGAATGAAACAAAGGAGAAACACATTTAGAAGTGACAGCATTTTCATTTGCCAGCCAAGGATACTCCAACGGTGACAGAGGAGGAAGCTGGTGTCCCAGTTGTTCACTGTAAGGGGATTTTACTAATGGCTCTGTATTTAGATCTGGTGTCATTTTCTATTTGTTCCAGTAACACATCACAAACCTCGTTAGCTTCCCTAACTAGAGCGCATTTTAGAATAGGAAAAAAAAGTAATTACTGTAATAATTGTATCTCAAAATTTGTGTACCAGAAAATTAGTCTCAGAGCTGTTCTCTAAAAGTAAATGAAAAAAGGTAGTAAAACGGCATGGCCTAATCATATTCCGTTACAGCGTGCAGTTAAAAAAAATTGCACTTTTCACAAAAATCTAAGAGAGCCAATAAAGGCCTACATGAGCCATCTCTGTTAGAGGCATGGCTGTTCGCTTTATATGTCATTATAAGAATTTACCAGACATTAAACTAACATTTACTAAAAATCCTTCTAAAGAGGCAGCTCTCTTTTGGCTGACTTAATCTGTGAGGTCGCCCGTGCTCTTCATCCTTGTCAAATTCCGTTTTGAGAAAGATTTCTGGAAGGTGCTTCACTTGGGGAAGTTTGGCTGTGGGTTAGTGACTCTCCATGGAGAAGAAGCAAGCAGGTGTTTGTTGCTGCTTCTAACGGGTTTTTCCCTCCAAGCAAGAATTCACTCGAAAGCTCTCCTCTCCCCCTCCTGCTCTCCCTCCTCAAATCTTTCACTGACAGCAAGGAACCTGAACAAATCCAAGGTCAAGTTTGCTCAAGGACCTCCCTAAATATGTGCCTGCTGAAGTTTATGCAGTCTCTCTGAATATAAACAAAACATGCCATGAAAAAGACAGCCTCTGAAAAGTGCCCGCGTTCTGCCTTGCAACTTGACCTTGTCCTTCATTTCCTGCCCTGTACGGTGAACACACTAGGTTGTGAACCCAGGTCATGCTGAACCTACAGAGCCCAGCGTGACATCCCACATGGTTTCTTGCACACTGCCTTCTGAGTGGATGATTCCTTTCATTAGTGAAGAGAAGAGAGAGAACGTCTATACAGAGTGAACCACACTTGGTCTGCATCTGCTCAATTTCCACAAAAACATATGGGAGTCACTCCTCTGCGACTATCTGAAAGATCTGTTTAGAAACGTCATGGGGGACTCAAGCTTGTCCTTGTACCAAAAATAGCAGCGCTAGCTAGTTCCTTCTGCTCCTCATGAATAGTCATGAGGCAGTTGGCGGCTATTCCAGGAAGCCGCCCTGGGCTCTGAGTGCAGGCTTTCCTCACAGCACCAAAGGGTCTACCAGTGGGCAATGGCAGAGGCAAACCTCCTGCTGTGAACCACAGGGACTGGGGCAAGGACTCGGAATGTGATTGAGTTCTATGCACAAAGACAGCTAAGGCTGAGGGAAAAGTCTCCCCTCTCCTCCAAGAACTGTGCAACTGGAAAACAAGAAAAATGGCCCCAAAATTCTTGGAGTCTGAGAGCTAATTTTTCCTGCCCATTTGCATTAGCTGTTCCTATGCTTAGAATCTAAGATACTCAGCCTTCTGGCTCCCTGCTTTCATGCAAAAACTCGACTCAGAGCTAGACATTGGGGGCAGCAAACGTCACTTGGAACTCTGCATTTCACATTGGAACATCTGCTTTATGTCCCAGCTACTGTTTCTGGTCTAACCTAATGCTAACATGTACCTTGGAGGCAGCAATTTGATGGCTCAATATTTGGGTCCCTGCCAACCACATAAAAGACCCACATGGAGTTCTGGGCTCCTGCCTTCTGTCTGGCTGTTATGGACATGTGAGGAGTGAACCAGAAGATGGAAGATCTCTCTCCATCTGTCTCTCTGCCTTTCAATAAAAGGAAAATTTTAAAACTTGGTGCATGCCCTATCCTTTATTATAGAAGATTTGGCTCAGATCCTGTTTGCCACGTGGCCTGGCTGCTCTACTGTGGGAGTGCCTCACGTATCCTCTCTCTCTTCTCTGTTACAATTTGTCTCCCTTGCACTCACTAGTCTTTAGTATACACTTCACCAATTTGGTCAATTTGGTCACTATTTGTGTCTCTCCCTGAAATATATTCCCCATAAGGATATGTTCACCTATTTTGTTCCTTAAGTACCTCTGTGATTTAGAGCAATATGAACAGACATTCAATAAGCAATTCTTCAATGAACTGTATTACTTGGGGGTATAGTATCAGCCCAGTAAGGTTTCCCAGAGGCAGGGCTCTAGGTCAACAAGGTTGTCCCCATGCTAAGCGAGCCACTGCAAACTAGGTTCCTACTTACTGCTGCATTGAGTGGCAGGTGGTTACGGGAATGATGGTCCTCAACAGTTACGACAGTTGATCTTTAGGACAGAAAATCTTTATGAAGCAGAAACATTGTTTGAAGAAGCCTCGTTGAAAATCAAAGAGGAATTCTGAATGCTTCACAGAAGCCAAATTATATGGTATTTTTTAAACAAGTGTTACAGGACCTGTTAAATATTTGCTAATAATCAAGATGTCATCTTGGATCACTCACTTGCCATATGATAGAGTAATGTGATGGTGATGGGGGAACCCAAGAGAGTTAACGGGGCACATTAGCCAAGGGATCATTGGCCACATGCTACAACTCTTCAAAATCTTCCTATTTCCTTTGAAGTTTGGCAAAAAAGTAAGGAGTATGGAGGGAGCACCTACTGTCCTCCAGACTTTTTATGGAGAATTTTTTTTTCCATTGGAGGTTTGTTAGAGTCATGTGTCGTGGTGACACTTGGATATTTTTTATTATGTGTATATAAAAATATGGTGTCAAAACAACTAAACTAGTTTAATCCCTCCATTTCAACATTTCCCTGCTTATGTCATGTGCAGTTTTGTTCCTAAAGAGTGAGCCAGTCTCAACCTAAGTGGACTGGTATAGGTGGGCTGTGTCAGTTCTGGGAGTTAATCTACATTCCAGGACTGTGCCAATTAATTCTGCTGAAATATACAGAAATATCTTTGGAAAATGACTTCCATTCACATAGCACACAGAATGGCAAAGCTGAGAATAATTTTGTGTGTTTATTTTTGGATGGGGCTAGCAGTATGCAGAATAATAAAACCAGTTTCCCAAATCAGAAAAGCAAGGATATTCACAGGAGCGTAGGACCAGGTACTCAGCTTGCCAGTGAGACCAGCGGCAAAATTAGACACAGCATTCAGTATTCGCAGCACCAGTGGACATGATTAATTAGGCCTTCCTGAGCTACAGCCAAAACGTGGGATGCTGAAAGTGAGCTGTGCCTCTGTGCTTCCACTGACAAGGACTTTGTTTACTTGCGCATAGAGCAGCCAGAAGATTGAAGCCACCCTTCATGATGAAAAGCATTTGCTTTCCTTTCTGAATCGACACCAAGCTGAACCATGTATTTGAGGGACTTGGAAATTCTCTTTCTTTCCCAGCATGTCCAACTGCGGTCACTGTCTGCGGTGTTGTGATTACTGGTTTCAGTATCTCTGATTTCATGTTGGCAGCCATCAACTGGGAGGCCCGTCTTTAATGCCCATTTCTATCAACAGGTGGTTTTTCAAGCACAATAATTGTCTGGCTAACAAAGAATGTGCTTGCTAGTGTCATGCTTGAGGCTAATGGGAAGGGACAGGGATGCATTCCAGAGCACTGGGAGGAAGCAGATGAACTTCCATGAGCAAGTGCTGAACACATCAAAAGACAGCAGTTTCCCAGCCTTCGGCAGTGGACAGCAGAGATTGTTAGGCAAGGGGCTGGGAGAATCACACGTGGACCAAAGAATCAAAGGCTGAGATGCTCTCTGGGAGGCCACGGGGATACAGATTAGTGGTAAGGGAGCTGGAGGGGGGCAGGTGTTGTTGTTGTCACACTCAGACTACAGAGAAAGTGAATTGGGCTCCTGGAACTTCAGCACCCAGTCCATGTCCGACGTGGCCAGAGCTGTGCAAAATAAATCAGGAAGCTATATCTTACATGAGATCTCCTTATTTAAAATGTCATCAATGAATCCATATATGAAGAGAACTTCTTTTATGAGGTAGATCAGCCATTATAAATGGACTCTGGCTTTACTGTTTTGTTTGCTTTTTAACCTCTGATATGCTGTCAGACTTACTCAACATAAGTCCTCTGTGCCTGGCTAAAACAAATGTGACTAGAAAAAATGGCTTCATATTTGCTTTTCAAGTACACACAGGCTTTCACCAGAGCACAGATTCAAGGCAATGTGTGCAGATATTCTTAATCTTCTCACGTTCAGTTTGACCCATTATGATTTACATAGTCATCCTGCAGGAGATACTCTGAGCCATTTGCACATCTCTGCCTCTCCTCGGGGCTCCTGGACACCTGTTTACAGGACACCCCACATGGAATGCTGAAAGAATTCCAAAGCTAACCAATTCCAAATAGGTCTTTCGTTCCTAGCAATGACTTCCTTACCAACACTGCCTTCCAGAGCCCAGGCTTGGCTGCCCTCTTCCCAGGTTTACTCAAGTTACCAGTGTTCATCTAATGCCTAACAAATACCCAAGGATTCCTCCATGCCATCATTTCACTTATGTCCCACCGTGTGTTGAGGAGATGTTGGTGGCCACAAGACCTCTGCCCTGGGTCTTCATGATACGGGGATTG
This sequence comes from Ochotona princeps, assembly GCF_030435755.1. Taxonomy (NCBI): domain Eukaryota; kingdom Metazoa; phylum Chordata; class Mammalia; order Lagomorpha; family Ochotonidae; genus Ochotona; species Ochotona princeps. The sequence goes on along the minus strand of NC_080834.1, from coordinate 28,453,785 downwards.
GGATGTTTGTGAATAATAACCAAGTATTAATTTCATATGTGTAGAGGAAGGAGGAAGAAACTCTACAGCCCAATATCCTAAGATGACCACTTCAAGTTTGCTATCTTCCTCTCTCACTTTTCATGTAATCATGATTTATAATCAACTCAAAGCATGAATATTAAAATCATGTTACAGGCAAGCTATGTTAGCCACACGGGTAATGCTTAGTATCTGAGATGTCCAGGTTGAATGGCTTAAATGTTTGAAGGAGAGGGGCTGGGTAGCAAATAGAGTTTCAGAACAGAGAAGGAATCAGTTCTTACATTTGCCTCTTTGTTTACCCACAGTTCTGTGGACATTTGAGGGTCGAGTTGTGAGGCATACCCTTGTGTGTTGTACAGTTGTCAGCATTTTCTCATTTACTCAATGACCACTGTCTGTTAATCTGCGCAGGAATTATGAGTGGAGCACCTCAAGGACTGGACAATGCTGACACAATGAGGAAATTCATGCGGGCTGTGACCCGCGGGACTGGACCTTCACTGGTGGGGACTGACGGTGCCATGCGGGCTGTGACCCGCGGGACTGGACCTTCACTGGTGGGGACTGACGGTGCCATGCGGGCTGTGACCCGCGGGACTGGACCTTCACTGGTGGGGACTGACGGTGCCATGCGGGCTGTGACCCGCGGGACTGGACCTTCACTGGTGGGGACTGACGGTGCCATGCGGGCTGTGACCCGCGGGACTGGACCTTCACTGGTGGGGACTGACGGTGCCATGCGGGCTGTGACCCGCGGGACTGGACCTTCACTGGTGGGGACTGACGGTGCCATGCGGGCTGTGACCCGCGGGACTGGACCTTCACTGGTGGGGACTGACAGTGCCATGTGGGCTGTGACTCGTGGGACTGGACCTTCACTGGTGGGGACTGACGGTGCCATGCAGGCTCAGGACAAGCATATTCCCTGAGCAGTCCACAGTCTTTGAAGAACATGGCCCATCACAGATTTCCCTTGTGGTTCTCTTCTAATTCAGCTAACTCTGCTAGAAGGCAGGCTTGACTCTAGAGGAAGTATATTTGGGTGGAAGCAAAACTGAAGCTATTGGGTTAGAAAGTGTCTCTTCATTCCCAAGCTGATGGAAGACACATTCTACTGATTGGGTGCAGCCAGTGAGGCAATGACTGATGGCATGCATGAAAGTACATAAGTCATATATATATAATATATATATATACATGCAATTAGGTGTTACATCAACATTTGGCTGTAAATATAAACTATATGTAAAAGTGAATCAGAATTTATTTGGCATCTGGGATGCTAGGCCATATTCTTACCTCATAAGCATTTCAGCCAAACTCTTTGCATCTGGGGAAAAGAAAGTGAGTGTTAGTGCATGACACACAACTCATTGCATTCATGTCAGCATTTGTGACAGCTTACAGTCAAATGACAACAGCCATTCATAAATGTAATTGTACCCAAGGTCACTATTAGTAACCTACAGTGTTATGGGTTCCTTATATATTCTACATGAGGCTCTTTTCTATATTCTTTTTATTACAAAAAGATGCTCTGACTATCTCATGGCTGTAAACTTCTCAGACATCTTTCAAAGTTTTATTACCACCCATTAATTCATCACTTCCAGAAAAAACAATCATATTTTTAAGTAGACAGAAAAGCAACATTTTAAAAGCAATTCATTTTAGGAGGCACAAACCCACTCCTTTTGTTTCCAAATATCAGACTTTCAGAGCTGTAGCACAGTAGACCATGTTAGGAGAGTGTTGTTACATAGGACCTGTCACTGTTTTCACAAACCCAGTGTTTATTTCAAACTCAGAAACAGAATTATTGAGGCTATTGTTTGCCACTGTTTTGAAGTTCCCATTTTTCTTAAAATATAATTTTTTTACACATTTTTCCCCTTCTGGCTGAATGTTTTCTTTCTTCACACAGAGCTTCTTGTTGCTTTTCTGTCCTTTCTCTCTAAAACATCTTGATGTGAGCACGCTGTGCCACACACGGAACACTGCATAGCTGGACTCGGCCGCCGGCGACTGGCCTGAGCGTAGGCAAATACAAGGGTTGGAGCATATCGGTCTCATTCTTTGGGGGCTGACATTTAAATGTCACCCACAGCATGTGGGGGAGCTGCATGCAATTGTCAGGCTGTTGGATGGTCACAGTGGAACCCCGTGGCGGCCGGCCCCCTGGGGAGCCCCAGCTCTGTTCTTTGAGCCAGCCATGCGCAATCTCTGTCGTCAGCTTCTACACAGGGTCCCCATTTTGTGCACAGATGGAGGCTGGGAAGACACAACAGGCTCCATCTACTCTGCTCATGTGGCGAAGCAAACAAAGCCAAAGAGCAGTTCATCTCCCAGTTCACATCTTTGTATTCATGTGCAGCAGCAAAGTAAATAGAGAGTGTCTTTTGTCACACACACAATGTGTGTATGAATGCCAGAAGCTGGATTCATTAGTGGGAGTTAGCACCACACACTGAAAAAGAGGGAGGCAACCCAGGCGGTAGTGTTTCTCTGCGGTTTGTACTGGGGACAGCTCAGCACTTTCCACTCCCTCCCATGGCCCACCTGCATCCTTCCTTTCTGTCTTGCTCCATCACTGGCCTCTGGTCAGCACCTTCTGACACATACAGTGGACTCCTTCTGCAGGGTACGTGGAGTGGCCACTGGGTACGCAGTAGGCGTGTACACTGGGCAAGTTAGCGTAGAATAACCAGTCTGGGTTCCCAAGTTTCTGTTGGGACATTACTGCACCCATTTAAAAAATGAGGACTCTGAAGTCCAACGCATTCAGCAGACAGGTGAGAAAAGGTGCCCAGCACATGCGCGTCCAGCTCTTGACTGTCTTCAAGGTCTCTGTTGTGAGTCAGCTGCCCAGGAACACACAGGTGAGCTGGCTGAGCAGGTTTGACCAAGACAATCAGGCTAGCTCGTGTTGGACAGAACACAAGGATTCCTGGGAACAGGTGGTATGTTCCATGCAAACACTGTGCAAGCCTTGGGATGGTGGGCTCCTTGCAGAGCAGGGAATCAGTTCCTCTGACCAGACAGGCGTGAGGCCAGGCCACCACTGCAGGGAGGATCAGGAAGGGAAGAAGCCAGGGAGATGTGACTTCGTGCTCCTGGCCATTGGCAGAAAGCTTCACCTACGCCTTGTGGGGGAGGTGAGGAAGGAAGGCAGTATAGAGATGCATATGGTGCTGCAAGTGTCCTCCAGGCTGAGCAGGCTGGGAACTGGGACTGTGCAAAGATCCGGGTGTGAGGCCATGAAGGTGACACCGCACCAGCAAGAAAATGTGATCTGTAAAGATCAGAGTCCCTTAGTCTGCCTTGGGACAGCTGCACCACTGGGCCATGCGGGATTGCTGTAGAGCAGCCCCAGAGGCCCTTAGGATGTGCAGTGTCTTGGGACAGCTGCACCACTGGGCCATGCGGGATTGCTGTAGAGCAGCCCCAGAGGCCCTTAGGATGTGCAGTGCCTTGGGACAGCTGCACCACTGGGCCATGCGGGATTGCTGTAGAGCAGCCCCAGAGGCCCTTAGGATGTGCAGTGCCTTGGGACAGCTGCACCACTGGGCCATGCGGGATTGCTGTAGAGCAGCCCCAGAGGCCCTTAGGATGTGCAGTGCCTTGGGACAGCTGCACCACTGGGCCATGCGGGATTGCTGTAGAGCAGCCCCAGAGGCCCTTAGGATGTGCAGTGCCTTGGGACAGCTGCACCACTGGGCCATGCGGGATTGCTGTAGAGCAGCCCCAGAGGCCCTTAGGATGTGCAGTGCCTTGGGACAGCTGCACCACTGGGCCATGCGGGATTGCTGTAGAGCAGCCCCAGAGGCCCTTAGGATGTGCAGTGCCTTGGGACAGCTGCACCACTGGGCCATGCGGGATTGCTGTAGAGCAGCCCCAGAGGCAGGGCTAGGAAGCTGGGCACAGGATAGCAGCAGGACAGCTGACACCTGGTGCAGCTGGGGTCAGGCTTTGTTGCTCATGTTCACTCAGGAGAGCCCAATGAGAAGGTGACAGACTCATGTCCCAGACAGACACCCTAGTGAAGGGAGAATCTGGGGGTCCTAGACAGATTCCAGAATAGGCTCTGTCTGGCCTCCCGTGCAAGGATTCATGCTGCTCCCTCATATTCCGGGCTATCCCTCTTACCTCTGTGCTTGACATCTGCCTGCAGCATGATTTGTCCCGCCCATCTCGGTGTCCCTCGGGCCCTACTAGCTCAAACCTTGGGTGCCTGCAAGCCTATCTTCCTCTAATCTCAGCTTCCTCCAAGGTCCCGGCAGTGCATGGAGATCTGACCCACCCTACTGCACCGACTGTGCTTGGATCATACCGACCATTCTGGAGGAGGGGAGACTTCTATGCCCCTCCCTGCCATCCTTCTGGCTCTGCTGCACCCTGCTGACTCCTCCCCCCCAGATCCTTGCAATCCCCACTTTCTGCAGAGATGTCTGGCAAGGCAGTTCCTGGTCCCCACAGCCCAGGGAGTTGCACCTTGTTCTCTGCAGTCTCACCCCGCCCCCACCAGATGAGGCCGTGGCCCAGGTCTTAGCTTCCATGGACCTGTGCACGCACATCCAAGACATCCTTCCCCACTTGACAGTGGGACTCCCGTTTCCGTGTCTCTTTCGAACCCCTCCTCTTCCTCTTCTGACACAGCCTGGTGTTGGAGGGACAGGGAAACCACACTATTTGCTTGACATCCTCTGGTGGAATGTCCATCCATAAATAAGGATAACCCTGTTCTGGGACATTTGGACAAAAGTGGTGAACGTTCGTGAGGGTCCTTCTCCCCTTGCTTGACCTCAGCTTTCTTTTTCAGGTTAAATTCTTTCATTTTCGCAGCTGCTCCTCATGCACTGTAATTTCTAGGTGATGCCCTACTTGAGACTTGCAACTGCAAATGGCTTGTGGTTTGCTAATTTCCCTAAGTCAAAGGGGCTGAGCACAGACTCAGGCGATTTTTGATCTTTTCCTTTTAGCATCCCACTTAAGAACACAAATCTCTCTCTGGGGGCAGTGGAGTTTCAAGAAAAATCGCATTAAAGATGGGGTGATTTTAGTGAAAATTTAAAAAATTTAGTTTTTCCCCACCACAAAACACACTTCCATACACTTTTTGAAGACCCTTCAAGTGAACTGTGAATGCATTTTTATAATGGACCTTCAGATGCGCATTCCAGCTTTGGATTAGTCAAGTTCAAGTTGGTTTGTTTGATTTGGTTTTACAAATTACGAAAATGTTTGGTTCCTTTACAATGCAGAAGCTACATTTTTAGAGCTCAGAAAAAGAAAATAAACAGACAAGACCCCTCGCAGTCAATGCTTTGATCAGTCCTTTACACTGCGCTGTGTGGAACCCTGAGCCTAGACTCGCTTGGGGAATGGGCTTCTGCGATGGTTCACCTTCGTAGCGTTTATCTGTATCGAAGCATGTTTAAACTTAGACATGTTAAGAGGGGCCTCTGGATTGAGAAGCTGAGGATTGCTTTAGCCTAGCTGAAATCTTGCTATGTTTGGCTTGGTGCTACCATTTAGCCCACACTGATGAGAACCAATGTAGTTGTTCTCTGTCTTGGGTCAACTCAGACTGAAGGTGACATCCTTTAGGAATGATGCAGTTGGTCGCCTGGCATGAGAGTTAGATAATTTTTAATCTGGCTGAGGACACTGATCTGGCCAGGATAACACACGCTGTAACCTTGCACTTCCAAGGGCCTACATGTTGGAGGGGGGTGAGGAAATCAGGGCATCCTGGAAAGCAAAAGTTGTGGATTCTGAACTCCTGGGTAAGGTTAGAGATCCTTTTTTTTCTAAATGTGGCACTTACAGGTAATTTAGACTTTAATAGGTCACTTAGGCTCTAAAATTAGTCAAGTGCTCAAAAGGGAGGAATATAGGTTGACTAAATTGGAGTCTCATTTTCTTCAACTTTTTAAAAAATTTCACATAAAAGAGCATTATATTGCAGTCACCTAAGTAGGTTGCTGGTCTACACAGTAAAATGTACTCCAGTTCAAGATACTTGAGTTATTTCTAGCAATCAAACAAGGCCATAACCAAGGTCAACACTCGGTAGGTGACCTGTCCAAACGCCCATGAGAGCCCTCTGCTACTTCTCCATGACTCCAATGTTCTTATTTCCACTTCCGATTTGTGTAGGTGGCTGGCTGTTCAGATGACACTGACATTTTCCTAGAAATAATGTCCTTATTTGAAAAATAAAATACAGTGTGAAGCTATTCTCTATGGACTCTGTGAAGATAACTGAACTTAGTCTCTAATCCCAATGCACCTAATGTGGGTCAGGTCACATTTGAGTGATTCTTGCTAATGAATCCTGGAAATTTAATAGAAGATACCTATTTAAGCTCTGTTACTGCAATTTCCTTCTGGGATTGAGTTCAAAATAGCTTCTATCATTCATGCACACTTCAGGGTCCTGTGGGGGCTAAAAGACCATCTTCTTGGGCGAGCATCATATATTCCCCATCTGCAACTCTCGTGGCATTTCTTAAAGTCCCCAGACTTCCCAGAGGTCAGCCTGTGCTTTGGAACCCTTGATCCATGTCTGGTGGACTGTCACCTGCCAGAGCGCAGTGACAGGGATGTCAGCATCTTTTATTATTCCCAGGACTTACTCAATTCTTGTGCTCAAATAGAAATTTAAATGGTTAATGAAAATTGTTTCTGTAGGGGAGCAACACTGTGGTACAGTGAGTCAAGCCTCTGCTCTGACACTGGTGCCAGTGGAAGTCCTGCCTGTGCCACTGCTGGTTCCGTTTCCTGCTCATGTACCTGGGAAAGCAGAAGATCGTCTGCGGGCCTGGGCCCTTGCTGCCTCCATGGGAGACTCAGATGAAATTCCAGGCTTCTGGCTTCAGCCTGGTCTCGACCATCTGGGGGACTGAATAGGCACAGGATCTCTTCCTCTGGTCCACTCTCCCTCCTCCCCACTTCATTCCTGTCATTCTGCCTGCCTGTCAATTAAAAAAAATCTCCAAAACGATGTTGTTGGTTTTAAATACCATTACATCTGGCTCACGGCAGATAATCACCGATTAGTTGAATTGAATGTGTTCCAGGGAGTCCATATTAGGATGGTTGTTAGTAAATGATGATTAATGAGGTACCCAATACTTCGTGTTCGTGCTTCCCTCTGTGAGATTCTTGATTCAAGGAGTTAAGGAGGTACACAATGCCAGACTGTAGACACCTCCACAGCACAGCACAGCACAACTAATTCTCTTGAATTCTTTCCTCCTCTGTATCTGTGAGGAATACACCCTGCTTGCTGCCAACTTCACTGACCCATCAGTGTGGGCTCTATCCATCTCTGCACACACAGAGAACAACAGCTTTTTCAAGGAATGAACGGTTTTCCTCTTTGACGGGAATGATGACTTTCTTAGCCATCTCCAGCTACAAGACAGTTATGGCTCAAGGTAGAGATGCCAGCAGCAACCAAAACATGCCGGTCCTGGAATGTTCTCTGTATATAGTCCTTACCAAGCAGTAACAGATTTGAGCTCCTAAGAATGAAGATGAGGATGCAGGAGTCTTCCATCGTACTGTGACAGCCAACACATCTACAGCTGCCCAGTGTCCCTTGCCAGGGACAGTAAGGCTGAGAGCTCAAGATGTAAGTAGAGTAGGGGAAATAAGGCAGTGACTGGGAAGGAAAAGTAGCAATAGGAATCAAGGGGAAAAAAAGAAAAGATGCATTTCATCCAGGAGGTAGACTCGCAGGGAAGATTCATCCAGACATTTAACTCCTGTGTTGTCCACCCTGTGGTTGCACAGGAATTGTTAACCATATTTTCTGATGGTTTTAGGCAATGTGTATCATTTTAGGTTTTTGAATGCAACTAGTCAGACATAGCTGTCTAAACACAACAGGGACAGAGCGTGCTGGTCCCTCAATAGCAATGTCCAGGTCTTTGGACTCAGCTATCCATGAAAAAGTTCTAGAAGGTTCCTCTTTGTAGTGTAGTGATGAACACTCATTCACAGACTCTCACATGGTTTGATTTGTCCTGAACTTTGCAGCATAGATTTTAGGAGTGGTATTTGATTTAGCTCATGCTGGCACCTCCTCTCCTTATGTAGGGTTTGTTGGAAACCTGATTTTACCAGCCATGAATTTGGTTCTTTCACTGGTAGGGGCCTGTGACTCAGGAAGCTCCCTTCCCTCTCAGTATACCTCAAGCACTTGGCACAGGGCTTGGGATCTAGTATTTGCTCAAGTAGCATCTGCAAGAGTGGAAGATCACTGGTCGCTGTGATTTAGAAAGAACAACTCAGGAAGCTCATCGGCTCACCTACATGGGATGGGAGGCCGCTTCTAATGCACAGACAGACGGCAGTGTGCACCACGTGTCTGCATCTAGTGGCAGATTGAACGCAAACTGACAGTGAAGTGTGCTCATGCTCCTTTCGGGCTCATGCAACACGGCACACTCCGCCGCTCTAACTGGATCATGGCCATGGCTGCTACTTACGGAAGCAGTCAATTAGAAAGCTTGGGAATATCATAGGGATGCTTCAGGGCTCCTTGATGTAACTGAGTCCTATATGGGATACTGTGTCACTCTACAGACACAAGACTGCGCACACCCACAATCCTCCTTGTACAGGCAGCCTCACGTGTGAAGTGTGAGGACACCTGGACAGGCCTCCGACAGAGTTTCCTTTGGAAAAGAACTCCCCATCCCTACTTTGCAGGGCAGGGCCCTCGGCCAGAGGCTAGGGACAAAGCCGCACAGAGCTGTGACACTTTGTGATCACTGGGGTCTCATCTGGCCTGAGTTCTCCATAATCCATTATTTTTTTTCCCCTTTAGAGGGAAACTCTTACACAGGATTCAGCTCAGCTTTCTAATTTGGAGAGTACGTGTTTTCTGGCTCTGCGTGAACTACATCATAAGCCCTCAATTTCTGCTTCCAGGCAATAACATAATTCTCATTTTCCCAGCTAACCGGTAGCTCTTTCAAAGAAAGCCATTGTTGGTGGCTTTGCCTGAACCACTGAAAATTAAAGAAAGAGGGGCTGAAGTCCATGAGAAATTAATTTTCTCCGTGTGCCGATAGCTAGGATTTAAGGGACACGGGAGAGCTGGGCTTTCGCTTCTGATGGACTGAGGAGGGAGCTGGTTTTATTGCTTTTCTCTGAGGCTCTAAGTCTGGTGGTAGGAATGAGGCAGAATTGGGCTGCTGGGTGATGGGGCTTGGAGAGGGCGCAGCTGTGTTGCTCTGAGGCTGGTTCTTCCATTAATAGTGAAACAAGGAGCATGAGTGGGCAGCAGGGGCCATGACCTTACCTCTGAGCCTCTTCAGCCTCTGCTCCCGCCGCCTCCTGCGCACCACAAGCAGAAGCACAAACAGCAGCAAGACACCAACCAGGATGCAGGAGATGGCCACCAGCATCTTGAGCCCTTCATTGGTGCTCAGCCCTTCCTCACTCTGGACCACAGACTTGATGAGCGGAGGGATGGTACCTGAAAGGAGGGCCGTGCTGTTAGCAGGGCAGAGATGAAGGCCTGGATGATGTGTTACAGGTGTGTGATGTCCGTAGGTGTTGGAGGCAGTGAGGGATGGGGAATACTTTTTCTCTAGGACCTGATAGCTGCCCTCCCTTGGCCCCAACTGTGACCTTCCTCCAGGGCACACCTTTTGAAAGGGACTTGATTTTTGCAAAGACTTTAGTGTCTTCTTGGCTGTCACCCTTCCTTCGATGATGATGGAGGCTGTTTGAAAAATTGCACATCACAGAAGAGATAGGCTAGGCTGAAAGAAGGATCTGCAGGGCAAAATGTTCCACTCTGGCCTAAAGAAGATTAAGTCCCCTTTCAAAGTCCTGTGATTCCCAGCAGTGCAAACAAATCTACTTTACATACTCCTGTTATGGGATGGCACAGTGGCACAGCACAGTAATCCTCCACCTGCAGGACTGACATCTTATATGGGCACTAGTTCTGGTCCCCGCTGTTCCACTTCCCATCCAGCTCCTGGCTAATGGCCTGGGAAGGAGAGAGAGAGTGGCCCAAGTGCTTGGGCCACAGGGGAGGCCTAAAAGAAGCTCCTGGATCCTGGCTTTGGACTCATCCAGCTCTGGCACAGTGGCTATTTGGGGAGTGATATAAATAAATCTTTTTTGTCTTTATTTTATGACACTTTAATAGACACTGGGGCCTTCCCTTCCCCCCTAGGCTGCCTCCCCTCCCCATTTTTCTCCCTTGCAGTCTTACAATAGGTGTCTTTTGTGTACCTTCAGAAGTCCATCACACTGCCATTGAGGTGTCTCCCGACAATGTAGGAGGTTCTCTGTCATTTTGCTGAGAGTCCATCCTTGTACTGCATGTGTGGGGACATACTTCTCTCTGTTTCCACCTATGAACAGACCCTCTCATTTCAGGACATAAGAGCTATAGACAGCTTTTCAAAGGGGCTCCACCTGGGTCCCTGAAGTTGGCTACCCATTGACCAGGCATTGCTAAGTGGGGCTAGGAGAGGAAGAAAACTTAGGATTATAAAGCAAGCACCAAAACAGAATGGACTGCGAGCTATTTTAAGCTACCTTCTCTACAGAGGTTGCATACAGAGATTTAAACAGACACCCACGGTTTATGGGGCCTGTCTTCTGCCATCCCTTCTTATGTAAGACTCTCTGTCGCTCTCTTCCCTTCTAAAACAAGGGCCAGAAAGCCAGCACTTTAGGAAAAATAACAAAAAAATATGTAATTTCCCCCACCAGCAAAAAAAAAAAAAAGGCTTTTTTATCCTGCATTTAGTAAGTAGAACAAGGATAATAGAACCTGTGTCTGCTGAGGTCTTGGCTGAGGCTGGGAAAGCCTTGTTCCAACTCGGTGAATTTACAGGGACTCTGATCCCCAAGGAAAAGGACCTTGAGGGGCACCCCCAGAGACAGGTGTGAAAAACCAACCCAACCTACAGATATGGAGAACCCTTAGGGAAGGGCGGGAGAAAGAGAGACGGACATGCAAGAATCTGAAAACTATCAGGATAAGACAAGGCTTAACATGGAGATCTGTTTTCCCCAAATGAACACCATTCTTCAGGCAGATAGGACAAGAGATATTAAAACTGTACATCCAGGAGAGCAGCCCAAGGAACTCTGTGGCCTTCCCTTAAGGAATTCATAAATGTGCATCCTTATCTCTTAATGCTATGAAATTGTTTCTGATTTCAGGAAATTCAAGGTAGCTTGCAGGACTTTTCCCCCACCTCCCCCAAATTTGTAATCCTGAATAAAGTGATAATGCCACATTTTTTTCCCTGAGAAGATGAATGTTTTTGAAATCGGCTGTGTGCTTTGGAAGATAAAAGTACGGTTTCCAATTTTATGCATGAGTGGCTTCTAATTAAATTATTAGCCGTAGCCTATCAACAGTGAGCACATTGAAGCCCAGTGCTCAGGCACCTTCCGTACAGGCCATGGTGGGAATGGGCCATCAGCAGAACAGACTTCATACTCCAATGTGCTCGTGTTAACAGCAGACTTTGGTGGGCCCTTTGATGCTAAGCCAAGTGTTTGGTAACGGTCCACGTCCCTCATTTGCCAAGAAGAGGGAGCTGTACTACATTAAGGTGGAAAACATTAAGGGCAGCTTCTCTGCCCGTGTGTGATGATTTGTGGTGGGGTCACCTTTGGGTGAAGTCCAAACTTCATGACGGGGGGCTAAAAGTCAGAGAAGGTGGTTCATCAGCTATGAAGGGGAATCCTGGCTCCCCCAGGGGCTGCCTAGGTTAGTCCCGGCTGTGGAAAGGGCCCCGGGCTCCTCAGCCAACACCTAAAGTGCCCTGTATGTAGATCCCCACCTCCTGGGCAGGATCCAGGTGGGAACTGCTGGACACAAGCGTGGCTGTGCTCCGGGCCATCAAGGACCCTCTGGGAGAGGATGACCCAGGGAAGCTCCAGGCTGCCTCCCGCCATGAGCTCCTTGGTCATTTTTGAGGACCTGAGGCTCAAGGCCATCTCAATGGGCTGCCAAGCAGTGCACCCCAGCAAGTCCCTACTGGGGCATTAACCAAAAGAGAAACACGGCAGACGAGGAATGGGGCAGGAGTGAGGCATTTGGGTGCTGCTTCTGTTTCACATTTTCTTGATGGACTCCTTCAAGTCCAGCCACATCTGTGGGGGATGCACAGAAAGTTTCTCTCTAGGAACCAGACTGGCTCTCACATCGTTCTGAGGAACTACTGTCATCGTTTACCTGGTGATTTTAGCCCTTGGTCCTGGCCCTGCTCTTTTATGGGCAGTCATAACTAGACTGCAGAAGTCAGCATCAAGGTGCTACTAAGGGCCCTGTAGCTGACGCTGAGTGACACTCCTTCAGCCTTCCTGGGCTGAGCATGTGTTCAGATATCAATAATAAAAAAGAGCAAGAATTGAGATCATTTAGGTCAACTTACTGTCAAGAGATGTCTCACCTAATTTTGAGGCTGTACATGGCAGGTTGTGCATGTGAGCAGAGGTGCCCGCTAAGATTGCATGGCATCATCCCATGTCTGCCAGTGTTCCTGCTTTTGCTCAGAGACTAGCATAAGCTCCTTTTGCATGCAAAACTATTTCTGCACATATTTTACAAAGGCTTAGTGAGAACCAGATAAAGTTGTTATGGAGATTGAGGTGGGGTGGGAGATCACAAAAGCCACATAGACAAGAGTCCTCAGCCCTAAGAAGTCACTCCTGCACCAACAAGCCCCACTGAGGCTCCCCGACCTCAGTCACTGAGGGCTGGACACACAACAATAGGTCAGCTCTCAGGGAGCTGACCACTGGACCCCAAGCCTAAGGGGCTCTGAGGGCAGTGGTCAAACTTGACAAGCCTGAATGTGAAGTGTGTGTGTGGGGGATGCCATTAGGGCCACATGCACACCCACAACAGGAGGGTCACAAGGCCCACAGCTTACTGCCATCATAGTTGAGTGTGGCGAAGTTGGCTTGCTTCTCTGCACAGCCGGCGCTGTTGCACACCCGCATCTGCAGCTCATACCACGTGGCTTCCTGCAGGTCATATAATATGTAGGACTTGGAGAGGGAGGTACGCTGAGCCGTGGTCCACACCGTAGTCCCGAAGGGCCTGTACTCAAGCGTGAAGGAGGTGATGGGGCAGCCACCGTCATTCCAGCCGATGAGGTTCAGCCTCACGCGTGTGGTGTTGATGCTGGCAAAGAGTTCTTGCTCCTTGGAGAACTGGGGCTCTAGGAAGAGTGCACAAGGAGCATGTGTGAGAACAGGCCACACGTCCAGGAGCCATCTCCACCTAGCCCACACTGGGCTCACAGGCCACTCACAGCCTCATCACTAGAGATGGAGGCCTGATGGACCAATGGTCTTTTTCGGGCCTCAATGGCTACAGAGTTTAGAGAATTCTCTGAGTACACAGGGTTCCTTCAATAGTTCACCTGCTGCAGGAGCTGGGTTAGGCCATTTCCAGTCCTGTCTGGGGCAACCTGACTTTAAAGAAGACAGATTTGGCATTGGGAAAGTATCAGCAAGAATTTGTCATTACCCAGACTCTTGGTACAGGACCACAAGGACCTCACAGGTATAATTCTGCATTCATCAATGTCTATAATTTAAACTCCTATCCCATGTTATCCATGTGTAAATACCAGATCTTGCTATCCCATTGGCTGATCTCTTCCCACCTGAGTCTACTACATCCCTGAGAAGACACAGGTGGGAAATAATCCTGCAAAGACCTGTGTCCACCTCCTTGCTGCCCTCCATGGAGCTGCATTCCATACCTTCCCTCTTCCTGCATTCACAGGCAGCCAATGGCACTTCTCAATGCCATTTCCCTTGGGTTCATTCTCTTCAACGTCAACATCTAAGGTTAAAAACCAATTGACATTGATGCACTAACAATCTACCCTAATTCCGTGCTCATCCGAAACATGGAAACTAGAAGGCAAAGTGGAAATCATGGACAGATGGAAGCATGGGGGCGATTAATGGAGAAGGTAGCCCCCAAATGGGTGAAAGGGCAAAGGTCACATTGCATGATTGCAAAATGTTGGCACTCTCTGTTGCCACCAATGCTCTTGTTTTTCTTTTCTCTTGTTCATGTATTTGAGCAGCAGTAGAGAAAAAGTGAGTGAACAAGCTGTAGAGCAGAGCTCCTCTCTGCCGGTTCAATTCCCAAAATGCCCACAGTGACTGGGCTGGGCTGAAGCCAGGATCCGGGACTCAACCCAGGTCTCCCAAGTGGTGGGGCAGCAATCCAAGGATGCGAGCCATCACCTGCAGCCACCAGGGTCACCATCAGCAGGAAGCTGATGTCAGCCACTAGGATGAGGACTCAAACCCAGGAACTCTGATGTGGGAGGTGTGCATCCTAACGTCTAGGCTGATGTCTACTCCATCTTTGGTTTCCAAAAGAAAAAAACATGAAATAATAATAATAATAGAACAGAACTAGAATGCTGTTTAGGATGGGCCATCTCCCACCAGGCTGTACCACTGACAAACTTATTTTGGGGTAAGATTCAAATACGTGAACACAGAGATGAGGAAAGCACCATGGCTTGAGTATAGCTTGTGCCTGGTGTTCTGGTGCCAGAGGCTTGGTCTCCTGATAACAGTAAAGGCGAGGGGATGTTTAAAACACAGAGACTGGTGGAAGGTGATTGGGTCACGGGGTTTCCACTCATCTCTTGGGATTGGATATGGTCTCCAGGGACAAGATCCACGACAGGAACAGGTGAGGCCACCCACAGGTCTAGGCCATCCTGCACATACTGTGCCCTATGCTCACACACACTGCTTCCTGGTGGCGAGGCCATAGCACCAGGCCCTCACCAGGTCTGTCTGCTAGAACTCAGACCTTCCAGCTTCCGTAACCATGAGCCAGAGGAAGCCTTTCGGCAAGAAGACATCCAGCCTCCGTGTTTTGTCAGAACCACAACTCAGCCGGAAACAAATGCCTACATACCTTTACCTAGCGTCTTCGCCTCTATGATTTCACTGATGCGCCCTGGGCCCACTCCATTCTGGGCAGTGAGTGTGAACTTGTACCAAGTCCCACATTTCAGGTTTTCCAAACGGTAGGAGCGCTCGCTGGGGCTGATGGGAAAACTGCCCCACTGCTCACTGTTGTCTTCAGAGTATTGCAAGATGTAACCTTCAGGAAACAGACAGGGCAGGGCCAGCATTACGTGCTGTCCAATGGGGGTAGCTGACAGCTGCGTGAGGAAAGGGGAGTGGGATTCCTGCATCTTAGGAGAGAGCATTTTAACTGCTTCCTCTGCTGGGGAATCTGACCCAGGCTGGGAGAAGGGTCCTCATGAACTGCACCTGACACTGTTGCCATGCAGTATTGCTGATCCTGTGGTGAAATTAAAACCACTTTCCTTTATTGCCTTGTAAAAGCTGAATTAATTGGTCAGTGGGGAATGGACCTTAAGAGGCTTGGTGTCTGCTCTGGAGAGCAGATGGGCCACAGCCCTGGGCTGATGCTGTTAGCTTAAGAAGAACAGAGCTCTGGCTAAGATCCTTCCCCCAATGGGAAAGAGATCTCCCACATCCTGGCCCCATCTGTCACCATCCAAGTGGGACCTGGCTCCGAGACCTGAGGTCACTTCAGCACTGATGGCAACTTGCTAGTTTTAGCACTTCCTCCAGGGGCATTTCTGCTTATTCCTGCCTGTGCCCATTTCTGGAGGCCTCACACTGAGTTGGGGTGCTATGGCCCTTAAAGAACAGCTACTGCCCCACCATATGGGCAGAGACCATGGAGTACTGGGAGGTTCATGGACACCTTAAAGCTGACCTTGGTAGTGTGTTGCTCCTGGCTCTCCAGCATCATTTCACTCATACTGGACGCACCAGCCCCATTTTGTGAATGGGATTCCCAGATGAATGGTTTGTGTTTTAATATGTATAAAAAGAGATGATTCATTCCTTGCCTACGTGATTGCAGATTTAATTATCTGTGTACTTTTAGGGGAAAACAATGTGAATAAGATGTGTCACTTAGGGGCTTGTAGACAAGTTGCATTTTTTTTTTTTTTACCTCTGATAGAACTGCCCCCATTGTCCCCAGGCAGCCAGGAGAGGGTGATGGAGGAGGCTGTGGTTTTGGATACTGTAAGCCGAGGCTGATCTGGTGGGACTAGGGAGGAAACAGATTTTAGAAAACAAGAATTAGTTTTTCATATCTTTAATCTCCTATAACAGTCATTTACCAAATCATTTTTAGCAGCCATTTATTAAATAAGTGTTTTAGGTTGCCAAAATATGCAATTCACATCTGTCAAAATGTCTGTCTCATTGATATCCTGGGCAAAGAGATAGAACAGAATGAATCTATTATTTAAGGAAAATTCCACATTTCTACTTGGAGATATATCTAACTCATTTCCTCACACATTTCTGAGTGGTTCTTGACTATCTGAAAAATTCCTTAAACCTCATTAAGACACATGAATTATGTTACTTTGAATCTCAAGCACGAATTTCAAGTGAGATGGTAAATGGTATCCATTTAGCTGTTGGAGAAGCGGGGAGGGGGAGAAGCAGCTAGCAGGAAAAGAAACCAAAAAAATGTCCACATTTCAGTCCCTTCTCTGAGAAGCAACAGATGCTTCTTCATGCACACACACACCCACACACACACACACACACACACACACACACACAGCCACATACACACCGTCACACACACACAAACTCAACCATGCATATACATCCTCACACATCTACATACTCTCATACATACATATACTCACATACACACACACCCACACCCACACACACACTCACGGCATTGTGCATACACTCTCATCTGCACGCTCAACACACACACACACTCAGTTCTAAAGTCAAAGGTTGTCCCACTGAGTTGCAGTACATGAACCCAACTCCTGCACAAGCTCTGCTGAAAACCTGCCCCCCTAAACAAACAGCGCATAGTATAATTGTGCACTGACTCAGGTCTCACAGAAATTCAGAATTAGACTAGAGAGAGAGATGCTTGTCAAACGCCCAAGCTTCATCGATTGATCCAAAGGTCTGGAAAATGAACGTGTCTCTTTAGAGTCGTCAGGAAAAATCCATCTTCCACAAAGCCCTGGAATCCTCCTGGCTCCAATTAAGTAGAAACTCAAGATCAATTCACAGTGTTTCATAAAATGTACTTCTGCTTCTGCTCTTCCCTCCTTGGGGACAACATTGATTTTATTTTTATTTGCTGCAGCTTATTAACATGGGAACACCTAAATCGCAAGAAGCAGACTCTTGGATTTCTCTTGTAATTAAATAGCATGTCGCGTCCACATATGAACCCAAATAATGGCTGTTGGGGATTTTGACACCCAAATCTACCAACAATCTTCTTAAATTGTAATGTCTGTTTGGCGTACATCCAGAACCAACTAAACACCTTGTAATAACTATACAGTTACACATTGCAGCAATGCTTAGAGTTTCAGGCAGCGTCTTCTTCTATACATTGCATAGAAAAATCGACTTATGTTCAAAAAATACAATTTAGGCTTATTTTTCATTTGTGTTTTCTGGGTTGCACTTGTACATATATAGGCTAGACATGCAGCAAGCAGAGAGAGCAAGAAGCGTTTGTGATATGTTTGTAAAAAGAAAAAATGTATCATAGCCTAGCATTATCTCTGAGGTTGTGAATGCCTTTTATTGTCTTTGAGGAGCTTAATTCTGCTTTTCCAAACAAACATGGAGGTTTTTGGTAATATGGAAACACTCATGAATTTTTGGTGCACATTGCTTTTCATCTTGGCATGGAGCCCCCGTGTGTGAGAAGAGCCCCGGGCTCCCTACCTTGCACTTGCAAGTTGAGGATGATTTCATCCGAGCCCCAGTTGTTGTTGGCAACGCAGCTGTAGTAGCCAGAGTCCTCGGCCTTGACCGTGCGGATGATGAAGCTGCCGTTGCTGAAGAGGCCCCGGCGCCCATCAATCGTCACCAGGCTGGGTGTCCCGTTACTGCCTCACAGGAAGAAGAATGCACAGATTAAAGGAATTACAACCCCCACCGGCTGAAGAGTGTGAGACTTCGGCAGCAGTGACCACCGCCTCGGGAAGCTCAGCAAGCCCTGTGGCGTGGAGGAAGGACAGAAAGGGGAAGGTAGCCGAGTGCTTGCTTTGTAGAAAGCGTGACTTGGGAAGCAGGGGCTGGTGGGCCTGGGTCTGGATTCTGCCCCTGACACCTACCAGTGAACACCCTGTGCCTGGCGCTAAGCCATGGGGCCCTGGAGAACCCCCTCTTTCTGCTGATCTGGGAATTCCTTTTGAGTACAGAAAGGTGATTTTGGCCAAATCCTAGAGGGGAAATGGATTTTTGGGATCACTGATAATCTTTGAGTGAAGACTTATAAAGTTTAAACTTCACACACACAAATCAGCTATGTCAAGATGGTAATAAATTTATTGTGATAAGAAACAGTTTCCTTGGGCCAGTGCTGTGGCACATCAGGTTAAGCCACCACCAGGCACACCGGCGTTCCATGTGAGTGTCGATCTGAGTCTTGGCTGTCCTGCTGCCAGATGCAGCTCCCTGCAAATGCACCTGGGAATGTAGCTGAAGAGGTCACCATCACTCATGTGGGAGACCTGGCTGAAGTTTTAGGCTGCTGGTTTTGGCTGGGCCCAGCCCCAGTCGTAGCTCTTTGGGCTAGAAGCTATCACTTTCTTTTTCTCTCTTTTCTTTCTGTTTCTCTCTGCTTTTCAAATCAATAAATAAACCTTTAAAAAGCATACAAAGCCTGTTTCCTGGGTACCACAGCCAATCCCTGCTGGCAGATTGTCTAGCCATCTGGGGTCACCGCCTTACTTGGTAGAAAGTCAACTTTGCCTCAGGAGCTTACATATTTTCTTTGGATTAACTGATTTTAAAAACAGTGGGAAAAATGGTTACTGGACCAAGCTGGTAATTTCAATGGTTTCTATATTTTAAGTGTTCGTTTTTGAAAGGCACTCTTCTGAATCCATTACAGCAAATCTCTGTTCTGGTAAGTGGTTTCTCAACCCAGTTCCGTCCCCTGAACAGAGAAAGTCATTTAGAAAGTTAGATGGACAGAATCCATTTTATTTACTTTCTTCCATCTATCTTAGTTTGCTATTATTGAAATAATTACAGTTGAGTCCAGAAAAGCAGTCCTGGAGTTAAGAATGGTGGCTCCCTATCTCTGAGGGAGAAGAGAGAGGTGCCATTTGTCACACAATAACTTTGTGACACTCACACTTTATGTAACAAGAGACAACAAATTTCCCAGTGATTATTGCTTAGATGGTCCTTTCTGCAAGATGCTCTTAGGAATTCCCAGGCTCTGAGTGTATGGAGGATTGACCCGAAAGATCAGACCCTGGATAAAGCTGGCATGTCTGCTCTCTGTGCTGACAGCAAGATTCCTTGAGTTTCCATGAATACATGTGGATGAACACATTAGGGCATTGCTAGACCTTGCACTGGGCAGTTCCTGCAAGAGGTAGATGGCTTTCCTTAACGGCACAGGATGGGTAACTGGTTACCTGTCTTTCATCCATTTTACTGCAGGAGAAGGGTCGCCAACAGCCTTGCAAGGCAGGACAATGTCCTTCATCCATGGAGTAGTCACCGTCCCACTGAAGGTGAGTATTCGGGCAGGGGCTGGAGATCAAACAGAGCACAAGCCCAGTCATTCCCCCCAGCCTGTGCAACCTGAGGCCCAGGTGACCTCCTAGGTGACCTCTGCACAACAGCAATTCCCCAACACCCCACATGAAGCCCTAGCATCACAGCCGTCAACACTCTTCTCTGGTATTAGGATTAAATGGAGTTTTACTTCAAGAACATACAGATGCCTGAAAACCCCCAGCGTAGCATTATTTTTCTGCTATTGACTTAACATGGGGAGTCCAGATGAAATATCTGGGGATTCATAAGCCATGCAACTCCAAGCTGTGTTTTCTATGAGGCCAATTATTTTTTTCAAGGAACTTTATGAAACTATCTATCTCGACACCAGAACTGTGCATTAAAATATGCTTTTAATATCTAAGAAAGTAGACAACATAAAGCAGAAAGAGCCAGAGGCAGGAAGAAGTACCAGGGCACCAACTTAGCGATTTTGTGGTCTCTCGTGCCAGCTTCATCTTCTGCATAAGCTCTAAGGAACAGGAGCGTTTCAGGGTGGTCTCCATGGAAGAGGCATTGGCTGAGGCTAGCGATCTAGATGTCCAGGTGCCTGGACATACCTGGAACATGGGCAGCCCCAGGAGAGGGAGGAGAAAGGGGACAGGAAAATGTTCTGGGGAACCTTCCTCAAAAGGGGCTTCCCTGAAGACCAAGGGGGACAGCGGTGGTAGGTTTCTGGTGCTTTCTCTTTGAGCCAAGTCACAGAAGCCACCAGACACAAAGGAAAAGCAGTTTGCCCAAATCTTGCTGAACCTTGGATACCATCTTCAGGGGTTGGGGAGATTGGCAGCAACCAGAGCCTATCTCTTTCCACTATTTTGGCTAATCCGCTTCAGGCATCACCATGGGAGCTGGGGATACAGGGATGCACACACGTGGGAGATGAAGGCGGGCCAGCACTGGGATCCTTGAACACCCAGGCTTGAGGACTTGCAGTGACACAGAGGCTAGCGGCAGGCTCAAGGAAAGCTCTGGAACTCCAGAGAAGGCAGAGTCAGCTCACTAGGAAG
The DNA here is from genome assembly GCF_030435755.1 of Ochotona princeps. Taxonomy (NCBI): domain Eukaryota; kingdom Metazoa; phylum Chordata; class Mammalia; order Lagomorpha; family Ochotonidae; genus Ochotona; species Ochotona princeps. The sequence goes on along the minus strand of NC_080834.1, from coordinate 28,433,083 downwards.
CCATCTGGTACAGACCGCAGTCACTAATGTCGAGCTAACCAACCCTGTTGCAAGCTTTGTTAACTGGGTAATTCCCACCCTGGCCTCAGTGATTCATCAGTTCTAAAGGTGCCTCGTGGAGCCTGTTGTCTAACAAGCATCTCAGCTGATGCAGAGGGGAAGCTATGTTGCACCCGCCCCCTGGATGTCCCACCTGATCCTACACTGTCCTCAGCCAGGTGGCCCAGCTCTTGGCTACGGCCAGCGATCCCTCTGTCACCTCCTCGCTCTGGCCCCCTTCCCAGGCTGGCGCCCATCCCCAGCACGGCTGTTTCCACAGCTCCATCCTGCCGCTCTCTCCAACAGGTGCCAACCCTCACCTTCTAGCTCAGTCTGCGATTTGGATTCTGCCACCTGCCCTCAGGTAACTGTAGACCTGCCTTGGTCTGTGCCAAAATGCAAAGCAACCTAAAACAAGTGCCTTGGGCTCAGAGGTATCTCTTATTTCTAGAATAAACCATTTGCTCTACAATTTCTGTTCATATCTGGATCCTCACAGTGATAACTGCTACAGGAACAACTCCACCCAGAGCAACATCCACTCCAAATGCAGATCCTTGGGCACAAGAATCAGGAGCTAAACAGTTCTGGAAAAATCCACACTGCTGAGCCATTAGGAGCCACTGTGCCCTTCTGACTATGCTGTTGGCACTTCCTGCCAGGACGTCCTGCAATTCACCTCCCACCTTCCTGTCCTTCCCCTTGCCAAGGTTTGTTCCTCCCTCCACCCTCCCTAGATGCATCAGAGCTGGCAGAGGAAGGACACTCTGCCCCCCTGCCGTTCCTGCTACCAGATCCTCAGCCATCACTCTGCTTCTCCCAGCTTCAGGCCTGAGGTTGTCCACTCTCTGGTTACCAACCCCATCCTCTCCACTGGAGTCTCTATTAACCATGCAAACTTGCCTTGATAGCAGACCTCAGGACACCAAGAAAATCAGAACTTTCCTGGGACCAGACCTTGTCCTGCCTCCAGCTTCCTTGCTCCTCCATCCTTTGTAGACAAACATGACATATGTGTCAAAGCGGAAGTACTTCTGGGGCCAGCTGCTTCCTCACCTCCCACCTCCTTTCTGACTTTCCCAGGCTCACTACCACCTGGTCCTCCCCAGCCCTCTGGAGCTTCTGTCACAAGTCCAGCACAGTGCGCCACAGAACAAGAGCAGGGGCATTTCTCTTTACTTGACCTTCTTGCAGCAACTGCCTCAGCTGACCCCACCCTGACCTTAGATCTGTTCTGAGCCCCCAGAAAATTCTGCATGGATCCTCTCTTTCCTGGCCTCATCCCTTTTTCTTTGCCTGCCCCTCCTCTGCTGTGCAGGATCCATCCTGGACCCTCAGTCTGACTTCCGAGTGATCCTCTTCACATCTCCACACGTCAGGCACAGCCAGATGCTGACCACTCCACGTGGTTCCTTCCTGCCAGACATCTCTTGAAGGGCAGAACAAGCCCCACTGTGACCAACTCCAAGAGGATGGCTCTCATCACCTTGGGCCGAATCTGCCCAATGGCCACAGCTCCTGTCACCTGTTTCAGAAGCTACTTCCTCCACATCTTCTTCAGCAGTCAGTGTCACTTGCAGGCACATTTTCCTTGTTGAGTGCTCTCAGTCATGCACGCGCAGCTCACTTTACACTCCACTGCATTTCCGTTCCATTAGCTGGTCCAAGCTGATCACAAGGACAGTTCAACCTGTCACTGGTCTCCTACGCTAATTACGCTTACCTCTCTGAAATCTGTTCAGGAATAAGACCAGGGTGGTCTTAAATAGCCCACCCACCATTAATCACAGCCAGCGCACACTTAAGGTATTAGTGATCAAAGTAACAAGGTGGGAGATAAATGACAACTCTGAAATGTCTTCGAAATTTTTCTGTAAATCTAAAATTACTTAAAATATAAAGTTCATTACACACACACACACACACACACACACACAGGATCAAATATCTCCTGCCTCAGCCTATAACCCTGCAGTGACACCCCATGTCACTTTGAGTACAAAGACAGTCCCTAGCAGGTTATAAGCCCAACACAGCCAAGCACCTACTCTGGGATGCTGTCCCTGTCCTGGTCCCGGCAGGACCCAGCATCTCTGCCTTCCTCCGATAAATTCTCTGGCTTTGCTTCTTTCCTTCAGCAGCACTGCCTGTTGCACACTGCCTCATCCCTCTGTGGCCACACCCTTCCACCTCTGACCTCTCCGTGAGATCCGCTCACACTATTTCTTTATAGCACTGAATTCAGTGTGCACTGGAGCATACGGCTTTGCGATGTTGTGGACCAGCTGACTTTCCAGCAAACCACAGCTGCATGAGGGAAGACCGTAGACACGTTTGGTTAGATCATCCTTACACGAGAACGCTCTGTGCTGAACAAATCCAGATTCAGGATGCTCAGCCTGATTCTACTTCCCAGGGCTGCTCGTGTCAATAGAGCCATGACCTGGTTCTGTGTGATGATACGTGAGCACACCATGCGGGCACTTCCAGCTCTGCCCACAGAAACTTTCCCTACCGTCATTAAGTTCTTTGCCCATTGATTGGGGCTGGAAGAGAGGGAAATGAGGTTTGCAAACTCATAAGGTAGGATGGCCTGGATCTCTGAATCACCATGTGGAGGGATCCACTTGGCCAAAACACCATGTTGAACTGTTCCACTACGCAAACCACTAAGGTGGAGGAGCTATTTGCTTCAAACATCAGACTTCCTTGACTAAACACCCTATACTCCTAACCTGGTACCTGACAAAAAGAGGAACTCCAAGATCTCACAGCAAATACCTATTATAAAAACATTATGCATGGATTTCAAAATCACTTTGTGCCAGAAATAGCTATCTTTTAATTCCATTTTCCAAGAATGTTTCAAAGTACACTTGGCACCACAGACACTCAAAATGGCTTACAAAATGGCCTAATGCCATTTCATCTCCCCAGAAAATGCCCACCCAGTGGAAGTAGCCAGTTTTCAGCTGTACCCCTTCTGAGTGAGTCACATCTCCCTGCAGTAGCCAGGCCATTCCTGACGAGGTCATTGAAAGCACAAGGATGCAGGGAGGCAAAGCTATGGTGAACCCCACAAAACGCTTCATTGTGTTTGCTCTTATCCCACGGTGCAGTCCTTATTTCCAAAATTTTTCCTGATGATTTTAACTATTTTAACTATTTTCTCAATATTAGAGGAGTAAAGATGCCTGAAGGATACAACAGACCAAAAACCTCCACCAATTTATTTTCTTTACCAACCATAGAGTTGTTTACTTTTTGTATTTATGTTCAAAATGGAACATAATTCTTTTCTCCTGCTATTTGATTCTGCCTATTTTTTTTTTCAGCTACCACAACACCAAGTATATTATCAAGAACTCCTGGAGGTAAAATTGGAATCTTGGGATGTTTATTTTTCTCTTTCAGGCTCTCGGAGGTCATGCTATTAATACATTGCTAAGATTCTTCACTCAAGATCAGGAGGCATTACCTGTTGGCCTGGAACTGCAACACACAGAAATGGCTTCACCCTGAGAGCTCATTTAGGGGTCTGGGATCCCTGGCTGGAGGTAATTTACCAGCAGGATCTCTTGGGCCCTCTGTGTTTTTTTTAGGGACCAATCTAACATCCACCTGAAAAGCTGTCATACTCATTTTTAGGAGGCTATTTTTCTTTGGTGACTCCAATTTTCCACTGGTACGTGAGGGCGCTGTTCACAGCATTTTGCCCACAGATGAGTGGTTATCAACTTTCTTACATTTGGTCGGCTCCACATTCCACAGAACACAACATGAATATTTCTCTTTCAGAAGCATCACAACTGATTATGGTGAAAGTAGACCATCCTTGGGAGAATGCACATGGTGGTTTTCACCCACACCGGAGAGGCCCTCATTCTTAATGACACAGCTGCTTCTCATCGGGGAGGGCTTTCTCATTGGCATGAACACTCAGAGCCAGCTGACAGCTGCTCGATTTCTTGGCCTGAAATGTGATATTCTGGTTTACCTGATTTTCAGGGCATTGTTAGTTCTGTTACAGAAAGAACAGAGCGTTAAAAGTGGCTGAGTAACAGCAGAACAGGGAGAGCTTTCCCGGTGGCGCACCTTTAGCTAATGGCTCTACCGTGATGATTTCACTGCTGTTCCCTCTTCCTGCCGACGTAACGGCCACCACCCAGACGCTGTACTGACGGTTCCGACTCAGGTTGGGGATTCTGTAGGAAAATGAGTCAGGGGAGGCTTCAAACTCGCTGATCACCTGTGAGAGGAGACATAAATGTTCCCACATTCAAAGAAGCAATTGGCACACATGGATTCCCTAAAGGAATGGATATTGACACATTATCCATCATTAAAAGATAGAAATTGCAATGTGAAATGTCATGACTAAGTTTTGGTGAATGATGGCTCACACGCCTCTCTGCAGTGCCCTGGTGGCCGACAGCCAGGGCTGCCATCTTTACATCATGTGTCATAGTGTTTCTGTCTGCAGCTATGTTGGAAAAATGAGAATTAGATTGATCTGTGGAGTTTTATGTTTTTATGAGAGTTTTCAGGCCATGACACAAACAAAGGAAACCACGAGGGGTTCAGCAGCTCTGTGATACTCAGAGGAAGCACTAGGACACTTGAAACAGCTGGAACCAATGAAGAGAAGTACGGGAATAAGAGGCCTACTCGAAGACATTCCTGGGAATCTGGGTGAGCTGACCTGAGCTTACGAAAGTACCTGACGTCAGAAAAGAACACCCCTGAAGGCCCGCAGGTCCCAGTGCGCAGTGTTTCCTGGGCTGGGAAGAGTAACAGGGTGCATGTGGGATAACCCAATCAGATCTCACCTCGAGGGTGGGGAATAATTAGTTCCAAACTGAGCACTACTCTGATCTTGCAAAAAAAAAATCTTATCAGCAAAACTCAGCAGCATCAAATGATGATCAAGGGAATTTACCACATACTAGAAGCAAGACCAATAATACTCATAGGAGTTAAAGTACCCAGCACCCCCCAAAAGCTAAAGTTGACCGTGTTTGGCATCCAATCAAGTTTTCTTCCAGGCATGTATAACCCAAGTATCCCTCAACTGGTGAATGACTAGACCGAATGAGTTGGGCTTAAACCGTGGAGTATTATCCAACCATGGAAGGGGATGATGTATGCATACCTTAGACTTATTTTGAAAGCCTCATGATAAGTGAAAAATACTCAACCATGCATTTATTATTTCCTGCACGTGAAATGTCCATGACTGGCAGACCCATAGGGAAAGAAAGCAGACTAACGGTTGTGAAGGGTAGGTTAGGGAAGGGGAGCTTGGGGGTGACTGTCAATGAGTGTGGGCTTTTTCTGGGGGGATGAAAATATTCCCATCTTGACAGGTGAGTTATGCACAACTCTGTGAATACACTCTGCTATGGGCCCGTACCCTCAACTCTGTGAATACACTCTGCTATGGGCCCGTACCCTCAACTCTGTGAATACACTCTGCTATGGGCCCGTACCCTCAACTCTGTGAATACACTCTGCTATGGGCCCGTACCCTCAACTCTGTGAATACACTCTGCTATGGGCCCGTACCCTCAACTCTGTGAATACACTCTGCTATGGGCCCGTACCCTCAACTCTGTGAATACACTCTGCTATGGGCCCGTACCCTCAACTCTGTGAATACACTCTGCTATGGGCCCGTACCCTCAACTCTGTGAATACACTCTGCTATGGGCCCGTACCCTCAACTCTGTGAATACACTCTGCTATGGGCCCGTACCCTCAACTCTGTGAATACACTCTGCTATGGGCCCGTACCCTCAACTCTGTGAATACACTCTGCTATGGGCCCGTACCCTCAACTCTGTGAATACACTCTGCTATGGGCCCGTACCCTCAACTCTGTGAATACACTCTGCTATGGGCCCGTACCCTCAACTCTGTGAATACACTCTGCTATGGGCCCGTACCCTCAACTCTGTGAATACACTCTGCTATGGGCCCGTACCCTCAACTCTGTGAATACACTCTGCTATGGGCCCGTACCCTCAACTCTGTGAATACACTCTGCTATGGGCCCGTACCCTCAACTCTGTGAATACACTCTGCTATGGGCCCGTACCCTCAACTCTGTGAATACACTCTGCTATGGGCCCGTACCCTCAACTCTGTGAATACACTCTGCTATGGGCCCGTACCCTCAACTCTGTGAATACACTCTGCTATGGGCCCGTACCCTCAACTCTGTGAATACACTCTGCTATGGGCCCGTACCCTCAACTCTGTGAATACACTCTGCTATGGGCCCGTACCCTCAACTCTGTGAATATACTCTGCTATGGGCCTGTACTCTTCAGAGGTGTGAGTGTTGGTATATGTGAGTCACATCTTAATAAAGCAGTTTTAAAATATTACATGAATGCCAAAAAAATTTGGGACAATATGACCTATAAAAACAAAGTCATTCTAATCATCAAATTGACCCATAGTTGACTTAGATACTGGACTTGCAAAAAGAAGAGAAATAGAATTATTATCAATATATTCATGGCTGTATTATATTGGCGTATATTCAAATTTTTTTTAAAAAAGACTTATTCATTTATTTGAAAGGCTGAATTACACAGAGTGAAGGAGAGACAGAAATAGGGATCTGCCATTTGTTACTTTACTCCCAAATAGCTATAATGCTGGGGGCTAAGCCAGGCTGAAGCCGGGAGCCAGGAGCTTCTTCCCGATCTCCTACATGGGTGTAAGGGCTCAAGCACTTGGCCCAACCCCCACTGCTCTTTCAGCTACATCACAGAGACTTGGATCAGAAGTGGAGCAGCTGGGACTCACACTGTCACCCATAGGTTATGGCTTAACCCACTATGCCATAGTATTGGTCCCATATTAAAAAAAATAATAGACAGGTATAGCATGAAAAGATTCAGATAAATTTGGGACATAACTGTATGTATATGATTTTAAAAGAATACACAATGAGCTATTTTAACAACTAATCAGACACTGTAGAAATAAAGATTAATGAACTTGACACAGATTAAAGCAAATTATTTTTTGAAAACATAATTTCAAATTGCCACCCATACACATTAACCCTGAATGGAAATGGCTTAAATTCATCAATCAAACATCATAGATTAGTAGACTGGATTAAAAAAACAAAACCCATCTATTTGTTGCCTACAGGAGACACATTTCACCAACAAAGATGAGCAGAAACTGTATCTCATGGATTTTGATTTTTTTGTTAGTTGCATCTCTTCAAAGCACTTTCTTCTCATTTAATTATTCGCTGACTCATAGACCATACAGAGCATCATTTTCTTCAAGAAGGTTCTTGATTTTCTTTTTCAATTCTTCAGTGACACATTAGTCATTCAGTAGCATGTTATTTAACTTTATGGTGTTTTTAATTTCTTTTTTCTTCCTGTTGGTGATTTTGTTTTGTTGCTTTTCATCTAAGGGGATGTACAGTAACTGTGTAACAGAGACTATCATATCTAGTAGCATGTTATTTAACTTTATGGCATTGTAAATTTCTATTTTTCTTCCTGTTGATTTTGTATTGTGGCTTTTCATTTAAGGGGATGCATAGTAACTGTGTAGTGGAGACTATCATATCCAGATGTGAGGATACAATGCAGTATGCATCTCTACTTCCAGATCAAAATGGACTCCCAAAGAAAATGTTTACTATATCATGACAATAGGATGATGGACTCTCTGCCATTGTCCATGCCTACAATGATGGACATATGACTGTTTATGAAGAACCATGCTATAGTAATAATATAGTGGAACCCAGTGAGGGGGGAAGTAATTGGGGAGGGGATAAGGGAAATCCCAGGGCCTATGGAACTGTATCAAAAATGATAATGATAGTAATAAAAAGTAAAAATTTTTTAAAAAGAATTTCAAGCAACTTAACATACGCATTATTGGAGACACAAAAAGAGAGAAGGGAGATAGGACAAGAAAAAGGTATTTGGAGAGACATTGCCGGTAAACCTTGTAGATTTTATGACAATTCTAGATGCACAGGGTCAAAAACTGATCAAGAAACTCCAGCTACAAAATGATGAAGAAAATCACATTAAGATACATTACAGCCAAACTGCTTAACTTCAAAAGCAGCCAGAGAAAGACATGGGCTACAGGAGCGGCAAAGGAAAAAGATAACGGCAGACGTCATTTCAAAGACAACCCAAGCAGGAATACAACGGGTGTCTCTGCAGTTCTAAAAGAAGCACCGTCTAACCTCAGACTGCATGTTCAACAGGCACACTCGAAAAGGAAGTGAATAAAGCATTTTTCAGATTTACAAGAGCTGGAAGGATTGATCAGCAGCAAATTCACACAGAAATGTTGCTGGCTTCTTTTAAGTAGATGGAGTCCAGAGGAAAGAAAGGAAAGGACTGAAAATGCAACCTACGTAGATAAACATGGGAGAGTTCCCTTATCACTTAAATTTCCTTCACACGTGAGCTATCGCTAACACAGTGTGGCTTCATGAACAATTTTAAAACTAATGTGCATGTCAACCATAGTACAAATGGAAGAAAGCCTGAAGGATACTATTCTATGATTCTTATACCATATGTGAGGTGTAACCAAGCGAGAGCAAAATGGTTCTAAGTTAAAACTGTAAGTTATCAATCCTAAAGAACCCACTCTAACTATAAAATACAGAATAAGACATCAGACTAAAAAAATGGATACATAATGATCAAAAATACACAGCTAATCAAACGAAGACAATAAGAGTCATACAGGAAACCACCACAAAAAGCCCACTTAATGAAGCTGCAGTCAAACCAAATAATCTCAATAGTGAAATTAAGTGTAAATAGTCTAAACATCATCATTCAAGTCGAAGATAGCTCACTTTCATATTAAAACAAATTTACCTAATCTACGATGTTTGATTGATGAGTTTAAGACATTTACATTCAGGGTGAACATGAACAGGTGGTAATTCAGTCCTGTCATTTTAGCAATGGGTTGTTCATTGTTTGATTTAGTGTTTTGTTATTCTCCTGGGATGTTCTTCACATTCGCCTCTGGTTTAGGTGAGTACTATTAGTTTGTCCTGTCAAGAGAACATCTTTAAGTATCATCTGTACGGCAGGTTTGGAAGAGGCATGTTCTTTGAGCTTCTCTTTACTGTGGAAGAATTTTATTTCATTTCCAAAGACAAAGGAAAGTTTTGCTGGGTATGTTATTCTGGGCCAAAAGATTTTTCCTCTTAGAATCTGGAATATGTCACTCCATTCTCTTCTGGCTTGCAGTTTCCTGTGAGGGATCAGCTGTGAGTTTGATATTATTCCTCAATCAAAAAAAAAAAATCCATGTATCTATTGCCTACAGGAGACACATCTCACCAACAAAGATCACTGGAAATCAAATCTCATGGATTTTGAAGTTTTTGTTTTTAGTTTCATTTCTTCAAAGCAGTTTTTCTTTCTCATATTAAATTCTTCACTGACTCACAGGTCATACAATAGCAGCATTTTTTCCAAAGCGGTTCTTGATTTTCTTCTTCATTTCTTCAGAGACACATTAGTCATTCAGGAGCGTGTTTATTTTTTTAACTTCATGGCATTGTGAATTTCTATTTTTTTCTTGTTGATTTTGTTGTGTGGCTTTTCATTTAAGGTATGTATAGTAACTGTGTAATGAGACTGTCATATCCAGATGTGAGGATACAAAGCAGTATGCATTTCTAGTTCCAGATCAAAGATAGAGTCCCAATGAAGCTGTTAAATATATCTTGACAACAGGATGGTAGACTCTCTGCCATTGTCCATGCCCACAATGATGGACTTACGACTGTTTATGAAGAATTATAGTGTTATAATAATATAGGGGAAATCGGTGTGGAGGGAAGAGATTGGGGGGACAGATAAGGGAAATCCCTGAGGCTATGGAACTGTATCATAACAATACAAAATGAAAAATATACAAAAAGTATACATGTGGTGATAAAGACAGCTAGCATGCAGCCTTCATGTCAGGAGTGGCAAGGCCCAGAGAAAACCAATTAAAAAAACCAATATTTAACTATATGCCATTTATAAAAAGTATATTTCAGATACAAGAGAATGAGTAGGTTAAAAATAAAGATAAGAAAGGCATTCCTGATACCTCAATTGAAACCAAACTGGAGGACCTGTATCAATATCAGGCAAAAACGATTTAAGAGAAAGGATTTCCAGATTCAGAGAAGAAAGGGCCAGTTCATACGGAACAAGCACCAGTCATGGACATTTATTCGTCCAATCATAAAGCTTCAAAGTATACAGGCCAGGGCTGGTGCAATGGCTCAACTGGCCAATCCTCCAGCTTGCAGCTCTGGCATCCCATATGCCTGCTGATTCATGTCCTGACTGCCCCACTTCTGATCCAGCAGGGGACAACCCAAAGCCTTGGGACCTTGTACCCATGTGGGACACCCAGAAAAAGCTCCTGGTTCCATATTTCAGGATAGCTTAACCCTGGTTGTTAACAGCCATTTGAGGAGTGAAACAGTGAATGAAAGATCTTTCTGTCTCTCCTTCTCTCTAAATCTGTTTTTAGTGAAAATAAATAAATCCTTTTAAAAAAAGGACATAAAGCAAAACTAGTGGAGAAGAATTGGCACTGTGAATTAGTGGATCAAACCACCTGCTGACAATGCTGGCATTCCAAATGAGGGCCAGTTCATGTTCTGGCTGCTCCATTTCTCATCCAGTTTCTTCCTAAAGTACCTGGGAAAGCTACGGAAGTTGACCCCAAGTGGAAGAACTAGATGGAGCTCCCAGCTTCTGGCTTCGGCCTGGGCCAGCCTTGGCTGTTGTAACATTTTGTGGATTGAACCTCTAGATAGAAGATCTCTCTCTCTCTCTCTCTCTCTCTCTCTCTCTCTCTCTCTCTCTCTCTCTCTTTCTCTCTCTCATAATTCTATCTTTCAAGTTAACAAATATAAAAAAAGGATGGAAAGACAACACAGGTCATAATTCATCCTTAGTAAGTCATGTGGAATAGATGGGGTTGGCATAGATCCACATTAGAGATGAAAAACTCAAGTTCAGAGGGTAAGTGAGTCACCGAAGTCAGAATGCCAGACAGGGGCAGAGCAATGGTTCAGTTCCATCCCAGAGCTGCTCCTCACTGAATCTCATACTGCCAATGTGTGTGTGTGTGTGTGTGTATCCACTCCCCCAGTGCCTTCTGCAAGCAGGATGGTAACTGGCTGAAACCAGGAGCACAGAATTCAATCCAGGTCTTCCATGTGAGTAGCAGAAGCCCAAGATTTGTCTTAATCATCCAAACCAAGATCCCATGCTTAGCTGATGAGAATAAGGTCAGAGCATTGCCACTGCTAAAAGCCTAACTTGTAGGCTTTCGGTGTCAGACGATTAAAGGGAGACTACAGATCCCTCAGACAGATGTGCGTTACCCTTTAGCAACTGCCTGTGTGGGCTGTGCATCTGTATGCCACCTGCTCCTCCTGCCCCCACCCCCCAGCACTCCTGACCTGTCTGCAGAGTATTACGGGAAAAGAGATTGCTCCGGATCAGATGGAATTTGGTTCCTGGCAAGCTGAGGAAACAATCCCAATATTGCATGCACTTGCATTTTGCAATGCTCCCTGCGACGTTGCTGCCAAACTAATTTTACCAAGCTTAGTGATGGGCAAACTATACCAATTGCTCTCAGTGCACATGAAGCACCAAGAAAATCCTAAAACATGCTAATAAAATAAGGATCTTCTGTGTTGTATACTCAGCTTTTAGGTAAAAACTGGAAGGTGTAATTGGTGGATGATTACACTCAAAATGTGCATCTTATTCAATTATAGCATGCAGCATGAATCTAAAGTAAAGAATAAAATTGAAGAATAACATGTGATGTTTGTGAATATTTGTTCAGTCTTTATGCAGAAGATTAATGAGAATGATAGTAAAAATGATCTGTTTAGGAACACTTCTTCCTGTTGAAATGGTGGTTTGTTTCATAGACTGGAAAGGAAACTACGGGTCAAGCCATTTGATAGTTCCTACTGATTATCTGGCTAGTTTCATGTTGTGGCCTCCACCCTCGGACATCAGTGTCTGTTCCTTTGATAACTGCCATCCAGTGACATCAGGCTCGCAGTCTCGAAGGGCAAGAGGAGAGTGACAAACAATCCAGGCGTCCCCTTTCCTGGTAATGCTTGTGACCTGGTGTCAGATGTGGCTTTCTTGTCTTCTTTAAATTTCATCCACTGCCTTCAAGGGCGTAATGCTTCTAAAGATGCCGCTACTGTTTTTCCAAACAGAGATGTGAGGCCACCTGGGCAGGATCTGTTGGTTCTGATATTTTGCCAATCACTCATGCCAGGAGTCCCTAAGATGCTGAGTCAGGAACAGGATTTTTCTTCAGAGTGATATCTGTGTGCATTTTCTTGGGGCCATGAGCTCCAAGGAAGCCATGCACAGAGCTTGTGGTCTTTGGTACGCAGAGCTCTCTAAGAAAGTGCTCCCTGGGCAAGCTAGCTGTGGAGGCAGGGAGAACCTGGGCCGCTGCAGGGGACAAGGTGGGACTGGGACTTGTGTCACTTTCATAGTTGGGAGGAGGGGGTGAGGAAGGGACACTCTCACATGGACCCTGGAGAAGGGAAGGAGCGAATCTCTGGCATCAGATGTGTTCCGGTGAGGGATGCGTTGAAAGTATGTGATCTTTATTCTAAATAGTCTCCCCATGAGAATGGTGCATGATTCCACCAGTATGAGCTATCTTAAAAAGGGGTGACAGATAGAACAGCAACAACAAAAAATGAACTACAAGGGATCAAGCAAATATTTAGAAGTACATTCAGCAGTAGTGGAGCAAACCGATTTGATTAAATCCCTCTCCTTAATCCTCAGCCAAGAACGGTTGGTCTGAGCAGGGGATGGGAATATTGCTTTGTTGCACAAATGTCTCGTTCAGTATCATTCAAATTATAACAACAATGGCTCTATTTACATTTCAATCATTGTGCACCAGATTTTCAAACATAGCAGTCTAATAGATGGTGAGCCGACTCGCCAGTGTTCCACATTACGCATGCAGCTCTTCCAAATGCAGGGAATGTTCAATGAGAGGAACTGGCTCTTATTTCTGCATTGCTCCTGCTTCTTTTAGCTGGGTTGCTACATCAAAGAGTTGGAAGCATTTAACAAGAATGGATAAAGAAACAAAGTGGAGCTTCCCTCTCCAGGGCTGGAGACGAAACATCGGAGCACAAAGCAAGGCTAACTCAGCCTCGCTATTTCTGGGGTGTTAAGGAGCCAGATATGTGAAAAGGGGAAACTTGTGAGGACACCTGAAAGATATTTGAGTGGAGATCTAAATACTTAAGTATCTGAATATTTTGTTTTCATCTAGCAGATTTTCAACTCCTTGGGATTAAAGTAGGTGACGTGTGAATTGATAATGACTGGACAGCTAAAGTTGGACTATTTGAAGGAATAAACAGGACTTGTGAGAATTGGAGCTGCCAAGAATTCTGCACCTGTCATCGATTTCTGTTAGCCACCTGCTCTTTCTCCCTGACTCAAAGACCAGAACAAACCCAACATTTGCTATTAATCAATCACTTTCTCATTGAAGTAGCCCTAGAGGCAGCCATGTTGCTTCTTTTGTGGTACATCAGAGATGAAAGTGGAGTGACAGGACCAAGGGCCTCCCTGGCTCACGGCATGGAACAAGGATCTTCCAGAATGTTCTTGGAGAGAGACTCAGTTGTTGAATATAAAGCTAGTTATGGAAAATACTGTACTGAAAATGGCATACTTATGGATTTTAATGGGGAGGCAGTGAGGGGTATTATGACATCACTGCTGCCTTGGGAGTATGAAGGCCCATGATGGGGAATGGTGGGATACCAGAGTCGGCCATATGCACCTGCTGTATCTCCATGCTCCACTTTGGCCTGTGGTGAGGAAATCTATGCAAAAGCTCTCAGCACTGCACGTAGTAACATGAGAGGCTCATGAATCATTATTCGGTTTGTATTCATTGTCATTTATTCTGCTGAGGTCTGGTGCATAGACTATAACGTAAATTGCTTCCCCCAAGGAATAAGACATAATCACAACCTGACAAACAGCAGATTAACTAAACATGATGTACAATACGTTTCGGACCGGTTCGAGTTCCCTTTGTAAAACTACTCCTGCCATAGTTGAGGACACAGATGACTGTTTAGCAAAGCAAGCAAAAACCTCAAGCATTTGCTTTAAAAATAGACTTGCAGCAATGCTTTGTAAGATTTTTGACACATTTGCTTCCCCCAAGTTATATCCAGAATGGAAACTGCAGTGAGTGCTGTGGATCTGAGGGCATCGGCTGCGGACTGGTCACGTGTCAAGTGCTCTGCCACCTGGAAGGTTTCAGGTTTCCTGGGTAGAGTTGTGGATTTCTAACAGCCCAAACAGTGACCTCACCCAAAGAGCAAGGAATGGCAGAAAGCTCATCCTTTCCTTGTGTAACTCCATGAAAACTCTAGGTTCAGAGACTAGCATTGTGGCACAGTGGATTAAGCTGCCACCTGTGGTGCTGGCATCTCATACTGGCATGCCAGGGCTGCTCAATTTCCAATCCAGCTCACTGCTAATGCATCTTAGAAAGCAGTGGGAAACGGCCCAAGGGTTTGGATCTCTGTTGCTCATGTGACAGACCTGAATGGAGATTCATACTTCTGGCTTCAGCCTGGTACAGTTCTGGCCATCGCAGTCATTTTAGGAGCTAACCAAAGATAGAAAATTTCTCTGTTTCTGTCACTCTGGCTTTCAGATGAATAATAATAAATGTTAAGAAGGAAAAAGTAAAAAGGAAAAAGTTTACGTGTCCTCAGACCTATTTTTTCTGCATGATGACTCCTGCCTTTTGGTATTACAATAATTTTTCTTTCATAGGTAAGGCCTTGGCAAATCAATGTGATGGAATTAGCTACCATGAAGCATTTCAAATACTCTTTGGGAATTTCTAGAACTCTCGATCTTTACTCGGTAACTACCAAATTCAATAGATGAACTTGGAGAGTCTTCATAGCCCCCTCGTGAGGGGCTATGGCTGCCCTGTCTTTCCTGGCTGCTCATCCCACCCTATGTCAGGATCTTGCAGGCATCACTGCCTCTCTCCCCTGGGTCTAGACTCCCACTGGGGCCCTGACATCCCCTTCCTCTGTGAATCTCACAAGGATCCTACGGAGTTCGGAGCATTGCAGGCAGTCAGTGCCCACCACACCAGGAATGGGAATGGACCAGAGATGCTTGCTGGGGCTGGCGTTGTCACACTATGATTGAGGCTCAGGCTTGTGAGGTTGGTATCCCGTACTGTAGTGCTGATTGGAGTCCTGGCCACTTGCTTCTGCTCCAGCTCCCTGAACATGTGCCCAGGAAAGCAACAGAGTGTGGCCCTAGTGTGTGCGTTCCTGCCACCCGTAAGGGATACCCAGCTAGAGCTCCAAGTTCCTGGCTTTGGTCTGGTCTGGGGCTGCTGCAGGCATTTGGAAAAGGAATCACGAAAGAGAACATCTCTCTCCTTCCTTCTCTCTCGTTCTTCATCTTTCTCTCTTTCTTTCCAATAAATAATATTTAAAGAAAACATTAAAAATGCATGTTATATTAAATAAGCTCAATAATGACCTGGAAATGATGTGAACACCATGCAAAATAATGTGTAGAAAATCACTACAAATCCACAGGCTGCTCAGAACAAATTACTCATCCTGATGGCTATAAAAAGAATTTCATTTTTAAAAAATTTCAATTAACATTTTAATTAAAAATGAATTCTATTAAAAAATTATGGTGTTTTTAAAAGCCTAATTTTGAGTGTGCAGTTAAAAAAAACTTGAATGCTCTAATTTTGTAGACAGAATATTCACAATGGTGATTGAAGCAACTCCCTCATAGCAGAATAAACAAGGTGGGCTTCTCTCCTAATTAAACGGAGACACTTGTACAACACATAAGCCGTCCTGTCCAGTGGCAGCAAGTGAATTAAAGTCTACGAAGGATGAAGCAGTTAAGTGGTCCCACTTAAGATTTAAAAAAAATCCCTATGCATAATGCATCTGATCCAATGTCCATTTCATTGCATATTGTTATCTCCAGAAGGTGATCCTGCTAGGACACAGGCTGGGCAGGTGGCGCAGGTGGAAAGGATGGCATGTGGGAGCTAGGTCTCTTATTTCAGTGAGTTTTAGCATTATCCTCTGCATGCTGCTAAGATCACGGTAGCTGCTATAGTGCTGTAGAGGATGAGTAAGCACTTTCTAATAAGCTTCTCATAAAGCACTTTATTTTCTAATATTTTACATTTAACCAGCATAGCTATAGTATTTTGCAAGTGAATTAACGAGATGCCATGAAGGGAAGCTACTGCTTGACCCCTTTGTATGGAAAAGGGACACTGTCCAGCTGGCCAGATGGGCACAAGGGCACGCCTGTTGCCCACCCCTCTCGCCCACCATCCTTCCTGTCACATTAATGACCCAGTTGTCCAAGGTGCATTGTTCATGCCCTTGATTGCTGTCACCTCTTTAAGAAATCCACCACCAAGAGCTAGCTCTGCACTATGGCGCTTCTCACATTAGAACAATTAGAAAGACGAGCCTCAAAATGAGAACAAGTGACCGTATTGGGGAAACAACTATTCCGTGCTGTAGCCCAAACAGCACAAGGACTGGCCAGCATATTTCCTTCAGCAGCACATGTCTGTGCCAGCCCACATCAAAGATGTTTTCAAAGCTAGAATCCTTTAAGTGCTCCCAAACATAATTACCCAAAGGAACTTCAGCCAAACCATGGAGTAGTACAGACATCAGTGGATACCATCAGCTGGAAAGGGAAGGGGGATGGGGAGAAGCAATGAGAAGGATTTCCCACCTTGTGTCGGATGCTGCTCTACCAGTAAATGCAATGGAATTACTCCCAATGTAGGAAGAATGTAAAGGAAGATTTGTTAGGGCAATAAAGCTGCGTCATGTGCCACTGTGACAGCGGTTCCCTGACACGGCACAGTTATCCAAGCCCACAGAACATACAACACCAAAAGCAGGGTAATCCAAACCACAAATTCTGAGTGGCAATGGCCCCACCAAGGTTGGCCCACCAGCTAGTACCAATGCACTCCTCTTACCAGGGGGTTGCCGACAGTGATGGGAGAGTAGAGGCTGGGTGGAACATTCCTGGACCCTCTGGTCAAATTTCTGACAGCCTAAAAAAACCGATATTCTGTATGATTTTGGAAGACAATGCTCATGAAGCTATAGCAATGATGAGGCCTGTTCAGCTGTTTGCTGCAAGGAAGCCACCTCAAAGCAGAGTTCTGGTCAGTTTATCTGACACATGGAGCAAGCACCTTAGAGACCAGGCCTCCCAAGAGTCTCTGTGTCTTCATACAGAAACGGCCCTGCTTCCCTTGCTGTGAACGTTATGAGGCTGGGCTCAGGACTGGAAAGCCCAATGCCACAGGTCACCAGCATTTTCAACCATGACGGCAACTGGAGGGCTTCATGAGTTGCTCGGTGACACTAATGACACCCATGGTATCAGGAAAAGAAAAATCAACATTAAGAGTGACTGAGTGCTCATTGGCTGGGTCAGTGAGCTAAGAGGAATGTTTTAACATTTTAAGCAACAAACTTGGGGTTGGAGCATTAACACAGCACCTGAGATGCTGGCATCCTATATCAGAATGCAAATTTGAGTTCTGGCTGCTCCATTTCCATCCCAGATCCCTGCTAATGCACATGAGAAAGGGTGTGGAGATCGCTCAAGTGCTTGAGTTCCTGTCAGCGATGGGGAGAGATCCAGATGGAGTGTTCTGGGCTCCTAGACTCAGCCTGGCCAGACTCGCTATTGCAGCCATTAGCAAAGTAAAAGACTAAAACAGTGGATGCAAGATCCCTCTCTCTCTTTTTTTTTTAAAGATTTATTTATTTTTATTACAAAGTCAGATATACAGAGAAGAGAGACAGACAGGAAGATCTCCTGTCCAATGGTTCACTCCCCAAGTGATTGCAATGGCTGGTGCTGCGCCAATCCTAAGGTGGGAACTTGGAACCTCTTCTGGGTCTCCCACGCGGGTGCAGGGTCCCAAATCTTTGGGCCGTCCTCAACTGCTTTCCCAGGCCACAAGCAGGGAGATGGATGGGAAGTGGAGCTGCCAGGATTAGAACCGGTGCCCATATGGGATCCCGGGGAGTTCAAGGCAAGGACTTTAGCCACTAGGCCATGCCACTGGGCCCTGTCTCTCTTTTTTTTAAAACAAAATAAATTAGCCTTTTTTTTTTGCTATTTTTATTTATTTATTATTTTTAATTCATTAACTACATTGTATTATGTGACACAGTTTCATAGGTACTTGGATTCTCCCCACCCCTCTCCAAACCCTCCCACCATGGTGGATTCCTCCACCTCGTTGCATAACCACAGTTCAAGTTCAGTTGAGATTCCCCCATTGCAAGCATCTACCAAACATAGAATAAATTAGTCTTCTATAAAAAAAGGTTGCACAATGAAAGATAGCAGACATCTCCTTTCACGAGTAGCAGCAGTCAAGTAGACATGCACTAGAGCAGGAAGACTTTAACCATGCAGGGGTCTATTCCAGTAGAACCAGCCATGAAATGAGGCTGGTTTTTTGCAAAACCAGAGCTGAATTTTCCTGTCTGGGGTGTTACCTTGCTGCTTTGCCTCCAGGAGATCTTAGTTTCATCCAGCTCCAGAATTCTGTGACAGGAGGCCCAGGGCCTGTCCTGTGTGACTGATCACAAGCCAGAGAGCCTTGCGTGTACCTGCCATGTCAAGTAACACAGTGTTCACATGCCTGGATGAACTGCACACGTTCCTAGGTTCCCTGGGAACATCCTCCTCACTTCCAGACTTGCTGCTATAGGAGGCTGATGTCTAGGACTGACATTTGGCCATTGAGGAATGAAAGATTTCTACACAGTGATTCAAAAGCACAGGTCTTTGATCCAAATCTTTCTACGACACAGTTTCCTGTCTAATTAAACATCAACTTCATTGACAGTTGAACCTCTCACAGGGAACTCATAGTCATATCCATAGAGTTTATGCAATGCACACCATGTCAGCATAACACCAGATTAGGGGGAAGAGGGAGTGTGCATCACAGTAACCAACCAAGGTTCCTGCAAAAGTCATGTCAGGGACCGAACTACCCATGATCAAACACAACGCAAGAGAATATCATTTCCTATGTCAGGGACCGAACTACCCATGACCAAACACAACACAAGAGAATACCATTTCCTGTGGCAGGACCAAACTACCCATGACTAAACACAACACAAGAGAATACCATTTCCTGTGGCAGGGACCGAACTACCCATGACCAAACACAACACAAGAGAATATCATTTCCTATGGCAGGACCAAACTACCCATGACTAAACACAACACAAGAGATTATGATTTCCTATGGCAGGGACTAAACTGCCCATGACCAAACACAACACAAGAGAATACGACTTTCTCAGGGGAAGCACAGAGGCAGGCTAGGGCTGGATCCCCAGGAAAGATGAGGAGCTCTCAGGGCCAGGAGCTGAGATCCAGGCTCAGTGGTCAGTTCAGATGTCACCTTCCTCCACAAAGCTGCAGACCCCGCCCACGCCACACAGACTTTAGTTATCTCACAGAGGGAAGATGACAACAATAACCTCTCCCGCATAGACAATCATCAGGAAGAACTGGCACCAAACAACACTTTGTAAAATGTGGGTCAATGAGACCATTTAGTGGACATGGTCCTCACTTGAAAATAAAATAGAACAGGAACACCTCAGTGGGAGAAGACAGCAAAGGTCGACACGCATGACGAGTCTGGTTTGCTTATATATTTTGTTTTATGTATATGGGATTGACTTAATAACATGTTCTAATGTAGATCATGATAAAGTTAAAACACATAAATGCGTTTAGCCTATAGGGACTGGATTTAGCTTGTGATTAAAACGGCAGAATAGGGGCTAGCACCACAACATGGTTAAGTTAAACCTCCACCTGTGGCAGCAGCAACTCATATGGGTACCTGTTCTGGCGGCTCCACTTCTAATCCAGCTCCCTGCTTATGCCCCAAGCAAGCAGTGAAGGATGCCTCAAGTACCCATTGGACACTGGGGGCTCCTGGCTTTGGATTGGCTCAACTCCAGCCACTGAGGGCCTCTTGGGGAGTGAGCCAGCACGTGAAATTGTGCTCTCCCTGTCTCTGCCCTCTGTGACTATGCCTTTCAAATCTTTCAGATAAAAATGAGTTTTTTTTTAAAATGGCATGATAAAGATACAAGGTATTTAAGTTGAGCTTTAAAGAAAACATATTTGTGTGTATTAGGCAGAATGGGAAACACACACATGTGCAACGCAACACACATGCTCACACACATGTGGATTCATCAGCATATGCACCTGCACAGAGGCGGGCATGCAGGAGGACACACATGGGCTACACATGTGCAGGCACACACTTCTGAGACATGGCCAGCATGGCTGAGATACCGGGCAGGAGAGGGCCACTGGAGTGTCACTGGAGCTAGACTGTGGCAATCCAGCTCGGTCCCATCACCCAAGGAACAGACCCAGGGGTGTGATGTGTTCAGACCTGGAAGGAGTAAGCGTGACAGTGATGTGGACAATGGAAACACTTGCTTCATTTTGCTCCCTGGGTGAGGACCAGGGCAAAGACACTGGGTATGGACAGAAGACAAGAGGGTGGGGAGGAGGAGAAGGCACTGGGGACCTCTTAAAGGTTCACTTCCTGTGCTCCAAAGACTGTCCTGCCCCCAGTTCCTAGCCAACCTCGGTGCTTGAGAGATGAGTGTTGCATGTCAACAGGACTTCAACTCTTGACTGGAAGTTGAATTACAGGGTCAGCTTAGGGAGCAGGCATTCACCCTACTGCTTAGGATGCGCTCTTCTATCACAGAGGATCCAGGTTAGATGCCTGGTTCTGACTCCTGACTGTAGCCTCCTGCCAATGCAGACTCACCCTGGGGGGCAGTGGTGGCTGCTTAGATGGCCATCACCCACTTGGGGGACACCCATTGAGGTCCTGGGAGGCAGTGGTGGCTACTCTGATGGTCATCACCCACTTGGGGGACACCCACTGAGGTCCTGGGAGGCAGTGGTGGCTACTCTGATGGTCATCACCCACTTGGGGGACACCCACTGAGGTCCTGGGAGGCAACGGTGGCTGCTCAGATGGTCATCACCCACTTGGGGGACACCCAATGAGGCCCTAGTTCCTGGCTTCCACCTTGGCCCAGCATTAGCTGTTAGGGGCATTTTCTTTTTTTTTCTTTATTTATTTATTTATTATTTTTTATTCATTAATTACATTGTATTATGTGACACAGTTTCATAGGTACTTGGATTCTCCCCACCCCTCCCCAAATCCTCCCACCATGGTGGATTCCTCCACCTTGTTGCATAACCACAGTTCAAGTTGTTAGAGGCATTTTCAATCGATCGGTTTTAATCTGTGTGTCTAAAATACAGAAATTGACTTTTTAAAAAGCAGTGTTCATTTTAGCAAAATTCAAAGATTTTTGAAACCCTTGCATGAGAGATCTTCAAAAAGTTTCTGAAACTCATGTCTTATGAAGAAACTATGCATGATTCAAACATAGCAAATAACTTTTTTTTCAAAATTAATTTTTCATATTGTTTAAAAGACAGAGAGCGGTTTTCCCATCAGCTCATTTACTTGTCAGTTGGCCACAACAGCCAGGACTGGACCAGGCTGAAGCCAGGAAGCAGCAGCAAATCAGGCACCCACCACCCACCGCCTCTCGGGGTGTGCACTGGCAGGAGGCTGGGTTGGAATGGTGGGACTGGATCCCACACACTCCAGCTCAGGACATGGGCTTCTAAAGGCAGCTTCACCATGATGCCAAACACCCACTCTCCAAAATGAAAAAACGATTTCATTTTCCCATGTACTTTTGGAGGCTCCTTTACATTTCTAGAATAAATGGATGCAGATAGGTTTTGGTGAGAGAAAAGATAGTAAGTAGAGAGGAGGAGAGCCAGAGGTGATGCTGAGGGTTTTCAGTAGAACTTAAGGTCCTGTGTTTAGACCCTTGGTCGAGCTAGGGAATGGAAGGATGAGCCCAGGATGGACTGTGTGCTGGGAAGCTCAGAGCCCTAGTGTTTGGGGGGCGGGGAGGGTGTGACGCTGAGAGTGAGGATGCTGTGTTTTCTAAGGTTATCAGGATAGAGGCAAAAATGCAAACGCTGTAACTTCAGACTCTGGTTAAACGGTGACAGCACGAGGACCACTGGTAGGGGCAGAACGAGAGAATGAGGCAGTGGAAGCCCAGCCCCAAAGGGTGTTTCAAAGGCAAGGCTTGAAACAGCTTGGTCTGCCAAGGGGTGGCGGGAGAGAGGGCATGGAGGTCTATAGCCGCAGGAGCCCCTGGTGACTGCTAGTCCGTGTGCCAGATCCCACATGCTTCGGTGTCTGCAAGGCGGGGTCTCCAATGCCTCAGGCTCACCCTCACCCTGTTCTTTTCGGAGCACAGGCTGGGAGGGCTGCCAGTAAGAGCAACCCACTTCCCTGGATGGAAGGTTTTTGTCCCAGGCGCAGGCACATCCCTGGCTTCCTGGACAAGGTTGAGTTCACGCTTGGGGCCACTTCTGGGAAAGCTGAGTGGCTCAAACCCATGTGCTGGCGAGGAGGGTGACTGACTCTGCTCTCCCCGGCTGCTCTCCCGTGCAGGAAGCGCTGGCGCTGTCATCTGACTCGGAGATCGGCCCCCTGGCGGAACTGATTAAGGCGCTCTGATTTTGTTCCTCATTAGTGGAAATCTGTGCGGCTTGTTTCACCTGCTTGCGTGTCGTATTTCTTAGACTGTGAAACATTCAGAAGGAAAAGCCAGCTTGCTTCTCTGGGTTATCTTTTGTGTATTTTATTTTTATTTGAAAAGCAGAATAACACAAAGAGAGAAACAGAAAGATTTTACATCAGCTGGTTTGCTCCCCAAATGGTCACAACAGCCAGAGCTGAGCCGACCAGAGCAGCAGCCTTGCAGGTCTTCCACGCAGGCTCAGGGTCTCCAGGACTGTAGCCGTCCTCGACTGCTTTCCCAGGCTGTAAGCAGGGAGCTGGATGGGAAGTGGAGCAGCTGGGACATGAACTGGTGCCTCAGGCTGAAGCCTGGCCTTACTCCACAGCACCGGTCCCCAGGGTCATCTTTGTTTCAGCCAGGGGTGATCTGATGATCCGATCAGCATATATTGCAATTAAGAGACAGAATCCACAGAAGGCAGCGAGATCAAAAGAGCTTTGAGGTTTTTGCTGCCCGAACCTCCTTGCTGCGCGCATGGGGCCTGAACAAGGATTTAGATAATCTGCCTTCGTGTACATTTACAGTAAATGTGACCTGCTCGACAACAGGAGAAGTTTCACATTCTAATGTCTTATTCAACTGTTGAGAACACCCAGACATACAAGCCAATGATAAGACAATGTGTTTTACCTACAAAGTAAAAAAAAAAAAACTATCTTTGAATCAAGTGCTTTGCAAGGGAGGGAGACATGACCAGTTCTTGGCAAGGAGGTTACTGAAGGACACTCGGAAAGCAGATCAAATTGTAGGGCATTGCGTGTCCTGATTTATCCCCCTCCCCACGCTCCAGATACAGGATGAAATCATTTCAAAGGAAGGAGTCAGACGCCTGAGCCGGGATGATACAGAAAACGTATGCTGCCCCCTGGTGTTCATTTCAACACACAGCCAAAAGACACGGTGCTCAGAAAAGCTACTTAAGAATGAAATGGTCACTGTGGTGGTGGTGGGGGGGGCAATAATGATTTTTTAAAAAAATCTCTCTTTTATTCACAAATACTGACCCCTGCAGAAAGACATGTTATTACCTTCTGACCTTGGCTCCTCACGGCATCATTTTTATGAAAAATACGGGCCTGGAGTTTTAGCTGCTGGCGGTGGAGGAGAACATTGGGGTTCCAGGACCTCCTTGTCAATAGATTAATGGATGCTGCCCCACAACGGGGCTTGGTGTGAGCGTCAGTGCTTGAACCACTGTGATGTCTCTTACGTGGTCGCAGATGTACAGCGGGGCGCTGGGTGGGGCTGAGCCACAGTACGATCAGGAGAAACCCAGCCGTTCTCTCCCACCTTTTTTCTGGCTGGCTTGACCTCGTGGCTATCACTTCTGCCACGCTCATGCATGGTTTGAAGGTGACCACAGTCTGAGCAGGAAGAGGCAGTGTGGAACCCTGGGAAAATCCTGTCCACCCCACCTCTCAGTGTGTTTAACCATGGCTTCGCGATAGGTCATTTCTATTTCTTACTCTAACTCTTGGGCGGTGTGGATGAAACCCATCTGGGCTCACTCGCAGAGACCACGTCCACCATGGACTCACTTCAGCATGTGCCAGGCTGAGGTTCGAGTCTAGCGACCAAGATGAGTGGAAAGCCAGAACAAGCTGCACAACCTTCTGCATTGCTGTTGTTCTGCTGGCTCATGGGGGTCCCGGAAGCACATGTGAGTCCCACAGCCAACGCACACGGGGGTGAATGAGAATAAGATGCCCCGCAGGAGCTTCTGACGGAACATGGGCCCTTCCGAACCTGCGCAGTGATGTCGTTTCTCAGGGGATGCAGGGATGTGAGGCTAATGAAGTCAGAAGTTGCCCTGCGGGAGCAGCAGCTGGCCATGACTCTAGGTTTAGGAGCAGAGAAGTTCGACCGCTCCTCTCGGGCCCTCACTACTGTGCACCCTGGCCTTGGAAGGTAGGACACGGCGGGTGAAATGACCAGCATGCTGGACACTGCATGAGGAACCTCTCCAAATTCCAGAGATCACCACATACACATCTTTGCTCCAAAGGCCTCTGTTGATAAATGTGGTGGAGCAACAACCCCACATCCCCAGCAGACGGCGCTCCTGCTCACCTGTCCATGGTCAATACCTACTATCAGGGTGCCCTGGGCCCCGGGGTTCCCTGTGGACTCTGACATGAGAGAATGGGCCTTTTTAATCCAAGAGCTGATGAATGAATGAATTCAGCAATACTCTACATCTTTAAGGAGGACACACCCTAACACATACTACAAAAATATGACTGACATTGAGGACATTATGCTCAATGCAAGAAGCCAGTCAGGAAAAGGCATGGGATGCCCGGGACAGCCTAGTTCCTGGACAGACTCGTTGCTGAGGCTGGAGAGAGAAGATGCCTATGTTTAGTGGGGACACAGTTTCCATTTCGAGGAGCGGGCGGTGGTGATGGCCACACATGGTTGTGATTGTACCTACACCTCCAAACCATGCCCGTTCCTGGGTATGTATTTATTTTCATCAGAAAGTCATGGGGACAGAGAACAAGACATGGATAGAGAGAGAAGAGAGAGACCTTTGAACTTTTGGTTCACTGTTCAAATGCCAGTAACACGCGTCCGGACTGGGCCAGAGCCAAGAGTCCAGAACTCAGTCAAGAACCCCCTGTGGAAGTATCGGGGCCTAAGTGTTGGAGCCATCACTGGCTGCCTCTCTGGATCAGTGGGAAGCTGAGCAGAGGCACCTGGCACCTCCTGCCCTCACACGGTGCACTTCCAGCTACCATGGTGGCAGTCTTTAAGCTCAGGTGCATTTTACCATTACAGGAGCAAGACAGATCCCTGCATTCACTCCACAAACACTTGCAGAATGAACAAACATCCTGACTCTCTGCCCGGAGCCGGAGGGCACCAGAGAGGCGGCACAGAGCAGCGTCTGCTTCAAATGGGAAGACACCACGAGTGTCGACAGGCTAGCTGGTGTTTTCTCTAGAATTTCCAGTTTCATTTTGTTTTCTATCTGATCTCTGAAAGATTTTTGCTTTATAAATATGATTCAGCAGGAATATGAGTGAACATAAAACACGGCATTTGGAACCAGTGATGCTCTGTTCCTTCACGGGGAACTGGGGCTGACTCTTATTGCCCGCTGCTCTTCCCCATGGTTGGGAGGGCAGGGAAGGCGGATGGCAGTGTGCAGGTGGCAGCAAGCAGAGTGGTGGGTGGGGAGGGAGGGACATGGTGTGTGTCTTGATGGGTCCAACAGTAAAATCAATAGGTGCTGTCCAGCAACCATCAATTAAGGCACCACAAAGGGCTGTGGGTTGGCTTTTGAGAGCAGCCGGCTGGCTGGCAGTGCAGGGGGAAGCCATTACCTAAACAGTCATTCTCTACAATTGTGTCCCTGCTAATGACACAGGGTGGCATTCCCAATGAGACACAGATGAGGGCTTCTGCTTTGTGCAGACAGCTGGGAATGTAGCGGGAAAAAAAAACAGCTTTGAGAAGACGCAAGGAGGAGAACATGGAACAGTATGGTCCCCAGGACCCCGCACCCCTGGCCACCCTCACCCCAGCTAGAGGCCAGAGCGGGTCCTTCTCCAACTTACTGTGGGGTACGGGTGTGAGCAGAACACCGTGTACTTCCGGATGATGCCGTTCAGCTTCAGAGGCGGCAGCCATGACACAAACACCATAGAGGCCGAGGCCGCAGCTGCCTTCACGCCCGCCGGAGGACCTGGAACTGAAGGGCCCAGCAGTCAGTCAGTATACGGAGCCTTCTCCTCTCCCCACCCACTCTGGCCTGCCACCTCCTCAAGAACCAGGCGTCTGGCTCCCATGGTGTCCTCACAGCGTAGCTAAACCTAGTTAATAATACAGCCAAACCTATACCTTGCTGTCCTCAGCCCTGGGACCTCAGGACATGGCCCTCCTTAGAGAGAAGGCCTCTGCAGAAGTGAGTTTGGATGAGGCCATGGGAATGGGTTCTAACCCTATAGTCCTGAGGTTTTTAATCACCCAAAAGGAACTTCAGCAGGCTGAGTTCTGCATAGAGAAGATGAGAGACACAAAGGAATAAAAGATGGAGGATGGGGCAGCACAGATCCTGTCCTCCTATTCTCAGAAGGAGCCCACTCGGTCCATATCTTGACCTTGGACTTTGGGTCTCCATCGCCAAGACGGAATCGGCTTCTGGGGCCATGCTGCCCATCCATTTGCTTGCTACCGTAGTCCCGTGAAGGAATGCTCCTAATTCAGGTCCCCGCATTTCTGCAGGGGCCCTCCCCACCCCCTCATTCCTTCCCATCTCCCTGCGTGGCTGGAGGACAGAGCTTACATTACCCTGGTTTGTGTCCCCAGCTTTTGGGTTTGGACAGCATGGAAAATATTTCCAGTCTTCTGAGCCAGTGAGAAAGGAAAGGGTACTGCCTTGGTCAACACAGACCAGCTTTCTTCTGTCCAACGCACTTCTTTCAGCCCATAAAGTTACAGAAATCATGCTTGTAGGTGGAAATTCTGTGTCAAGGATTTACAAGACAGGGATGTAGCTTGCGCCCCTCTGAATCACATAAAACAGCAGAAAATGGTGCAAAATGTTGGATAAGAGTGAAGGCAGTCCACTCTCCGATCCTTCTGTTTTCCAGGTAGGGGTGGGGTTCAAGAGGAGAGAGGGCAGACAGAAGAGGGAGATGCTTAGTCCTGCTGCTGATGGAAGCCACTGCTCTGTCCATCATGGCCCAAAGGTTCCCACAGTGGACAGTTCCCACATCACTCGTGAGCCCCTGAGAGTACCCCTGAGCTTCTCAATGCCTCCCAAGATGACCACCTCCGTGCTCAGTGCATGCTTGGGGGTTGATGGTTATCTCTGCCAATCCACCACCCCAGCAAGGTGTCTCTTGGGTTGGACACGGGTACCTTTTCTGAATACAAAATCTTGGGATCCATTGTTGATAAGTGCTGACTGGAAAGGGCCAGAAGGGGAAAAACCTGCTGGGCGTGGAGCCTCAAGTGTGGAGTGGCTTGAGCCAAAGCCCCACTGTTTTGAGCTGGTGTGTTCAGGTTTCTTACTTGTAGGGGTGACAGTCAAGACTTCGAGGGCCTCTACTTGACATCAAAGGTACAAGGAGAAGAGCAGCTGTCCTACCAGACATCCTGGATGAGCCAATGATCCCCAACCCCCATGTCAAGCAAAGGATTGGTGTGGACTGGCTGTCAAATCAGAGTTAATTACATTTGCTTATGATCCTGCTGTCAGTTGTGCTAATGCTCTAATGTCATGCGTTCTGTGAACCAATGAAACCTGAGTGTAGAAGAAAGCTCGTTCTATGACAAGGAATGGAGGTCATTGAGGAAGGAAGGAGGAAGGAGAGAGAAAGGGTCAAGGCTGCGAGACCAAGACTACGGGAAAAAAGACAAGACTGTGTTTGCTTCTTATGAGCAAACATTTTATTGCCAAATGGTGCCATGACTCTATTTGAACAAGTGCAAGCTGGAAAATGCCGATGCTATGTGACCAGTATCATCGATGGCACAGCCCACACCTCAAGAAACAATCTGGGACCATCCACTCAGAGAAAGATGAGAGAATACATGTATATTTACTTGTTCTTGGTTATGTCTTAGACACTGAAATTGAACAAAGCTTAGCTTCAGTTGATGGTTTCTGTTAACACAATCCTGTGGAATCAAAGGGTTTTTAAAAATGTAGTTTAGATGGTATCTACACTCTAATCTCTCCCATTCTACGTAGATTTATGCTCTGTCCCATCATGTCTTTCCTTGCACGGGTGTTAGAGTTTTGCAAACATAGTGATAGAAACACCCAGAGGAACAAGACATTCTGGAACGGTTCTCTTTTTACCGAACCAATCCTTTCAGACCTAGAATCTGACATTTCAGTTCTGGCCTTTGTCCAGCTCTATCCCTGACTTCAATGCCCCAGGCAGATTAATTGACTTCTCTAATAGCCTTGTTTTTCTTGCCTATGAAACTGGCATAATAATTATGTCTACTTTTAGCTTTACAAATGGGATCACAGGAGATAACTCACATACATGACGTGTCTGTGGTTCTGCAGGCAGTAAGCACTAAACAAGTGTTGGCTGTCATGTGTAATGGTCATGATCTCTACAGACTGCACAGCCAGGTGGCTGCTTGTGTGAAGTTGGGGGTGCAAGGCTGGGTAGCAGGGATTTACTCTTCACAACAGTAGTGTTAAAAGGTATTAGGGATAAATAGTAAATTAGTGTCTAGAGTGAGACTAGTTAAACATATAATAGTAGTAGAAATATAAGGGTGCTGAGTAGAGGGATATGTCAGCCTCTCAACTGTAAACATAGCTGCTCTATTTGTCTTCTGTAATCATTGCTTGGCTTTACTGCATAAAGAACAGGACCAACACCATGATAGGCCCAAGGTCAGAGAGTAGGTCTAAGTTTCACTTCACTCCAAAGTTTCATTTTCCTCAGAGTGACGGAGTGGGCGGTGAGGAATGACCTTGGAGATGGGCCAATCATTGGCATCTGCACGTCTGTGAGTGCCGAGACTAAGATAAGAACTGCTTCCTGGAACCATGTTGTACGTGACTAGGAGGGGATAAAAACGGTATGCAAGAGACAAGCGGGCTCCTTGTCAAGACTCCACTGCGTTGGATGAGACATGGACCCCAGCTCGAGCTACTAACAAAGTTTCTTTGCTTTTGCATTGTTGCGTGTGGAACTTGTCTGTCCGTGGTTCAGGGACCTTTTGAACCTAACACTAGCCTTTCCCTCTGGAATTGGAGCCAGATTATAGACACCAGGCACTGACAACTGTGGAAGAGAAACAGATGGGGTAGATAGGTCTAACCCGGACATATTCTCTTGCAACCTTCCTGGCCACTACATCACACTTTGGTAACCTGCTCTTTTATAGGAAAGTCTAGAAAGCCCTGGGCACCTTTCATGAACTCCTGAGCATTGCAGAGTGCGTTTCTTACTCCAAGTCTAATGGGCTGAAATAAGGAACACAGCCTCCTGAGAGTTTTCCCTTCTGCAGCATCCTGATGGTCTAGCCCTCTTCTCAGCTGAAATACTCTTCTACCTCCCTCACACAGCCTGTTGCTATTGAGATCCCTTGTGGCATGTCACAGGCACCTAAGACTGGCCAAGCCTACAATAAGGCCTCCATCTTCTTCCATGAACCTGCCCTCCTCTTGGCCCCATTTGAGGAAATGTCCCAGGCATATCTCTTGTTTTAAGAATCAGAACCTCACATTGCCTTGCCACCATCCAGTGCTCCTCAGTGGAGCACTGAATGCTACCAGAGTAACTTGTCAGGTTCATGGCCTATGGTGTCCCAAGCATTGGGCTCTACCTTAGGACCCTGAAAATGGCATGCCCCTCCAACCCTGGACTCTGAACTTGGTGAGACAGGACCTTGGAATCCCTCTATGTGGAATATTCTCCCACCTGCTGCCTTTTCCCCTGGAAATGTATTTGTCTCTAGGGTTCTATAGAAGTATTTTTTGGGACTGTAAGATAAATGTGTGAGAAAAGTGAGCAAGTTTTGCAGATACAATTAAGGTCTTTCCGATTTCTCTCACTTTTCCTGGGTGGAGTT
The DNA here is from genome assembly GCF_030435755.1 of Ochotona princeps. Taxonomy (NCBI): domain Eukaryota; kingdom Metazoa; phylum Chordata; class Mammalia; order Lagomorpha; family Ochotonidae; genus Ochotona; species Ochotona princeps. The sequence continues at coordinate 28,402,620 of NC_080834.1, read as the reverse complement.
GGCCTTATCAACTGGATCTTGTAAAGGAGGAACCAAGATCAGAGACAGAGGTTATGGGGTGTGAGACCAAAGAAACACTCTCCGGTTGACTGTGGAAGCCAGAACTGCTACACCCACACCCACACCCACACCCACGCCCACACACACATGACAGGAATATACATGGCTTCTGTGAGCTGATGGCTTCAGCTCTACCACCCTAACAAATAATCCTGCCAACAACCAATGGACTTGGGCACAGACGCTGATCTCAGTTGAGATCACAACCCCAGCCAATCCGTCAACACCAACCAGGAAGTGCTAGGTAAAGCACCCAGCTATTCCACATCTGACCTCCTGCCCTCAGGCCGTGGTGAGAAGACATGGGTATATGGTGTGAAGCTGCTATATGGCACAAAAAATGAATACACACTAAGCCCCTTATTAAATTGGCCTATTGTAAAACATCAAAGTTGGTATAATGAAAAAATATCACCTTGACTTGACAATCACAAAACCTACTAGACATTCAACAGAGAAGCTACAGTAAGCTCCACTTTTTCATCATTACTTTTCTTGTCTTGGTGATCACCCATAAGCGGTACATACTTCCATGTGTGTGTGGCCTACCATGGTAGCCAAATCCATCCAAGGCCCAAATTCCAAAGTGGCCTCTCATGAGCTGTGTACCGCCAAGCTCAGTATTGGGGTAGATACACCCGCATTTGCCGTTACTGTCATGTTGAACAATGCTATCCATCCCTCTCTTCTTTAATACTCCTGCCTGTGTTCTCACTAAAACAATGGTTTTCAAACATTCTCTATGAATAGAGAGCTTCCTTAGCCAAAACATCAGGTACAAAACCAACATACAACTTGAGGGAAGTGATGGCTCTAAGTGAAGCCCAGGTGGATGTGGGCATGGAGTCCCTGCTGGACTTCTCTGAGCCCACTAAGGAACTCTGGGGATTCATGGGAACCTTATTTGAGAACCAAAATGCTTATTGTTTATTCAAAGCCACAGGGTGGTATCTCTCATAGGTTATCCTCTCTACCTGTAACATTGTGGGTCTGCCTACTACTCCACTTAAAGTACCCCCTTATGCTTCGTGACCCACAAAGAAAGGTGATTGAAGGAAGAAGCCTTCAGTGTCTAGCAAAGGCAGCCCTCCAGGTGGTTACACAACACAGATGGATATAACCCATTCCCTGTAAGATCTGCAGAGACGGACTTGCCTTCAAGGGCATGTGTAAGCTTAAGGTATGGGTACTCAGAGTGCTCACAGCCAGCCGGATGTCTGGCAGCTTTTCACTGCCTCTTAGCTCCAATTTCAGATGTCCTACTAAAGAACTCACAAACTGATGGTGGGGCTGGGGGTGCAGCAGAGATCACAGATGAGGGCTGTGACTGTCTCCTTCTTATACGATGCCTTGTGGGACTGTGTGTACACAGAGGAACTCAACAAATGTTGTCCTGTTTCTGTCTATACACATTCCACAATTCAACATTTACTTTTGCATAAAGAAATGAAGGGTGAAATTGTCTTGTACCTACAGAATGAAAAAGCGACTGGAACATTAATAGATTATACTCAGTTTCTCTCTCGCTATTCTCTCACTTTCTCTCCCCCTCTCTCTCTTTTTCTCTCTCTCCCTCTTTCTCTGTCTCTCTCTTTCTCTCTCATCTCTCTCTCTCTCTCTTTCTTTCTCTCATGGGTTTGCTCAGACTAGGACCTCAGCAAATACAATGACATCAGGATGTCACAAGTTCTTAGAAGTGAGGATTGGCTGTCTTGTGCAAAAGTGAAGTCCAGCAAGATAAACCAACAAGCAATCTTTTGTGGTTGTGAAAGTTCTAGTTGGAGAAATCCTGGGAAACCCAAAAATCTTCACAGATCCCAAGATCATCTCCAAAGACCCAAGACCGTATTTATGTATCTGATATGTGTCCATGGACTGAAAATACGCCCAGCAATCTAAGACCCCCAGAAATCCTTAAAGACTGAAGAATTCTTAAAGGCCTAAAAGACACACTCTCTGTCAGTATCTGAGTTGTAAATTATTCCTGCAGAAGTCAACTCTGCTCTTCGCCAGTGATTCCGTTTCCCTCTTGGGATGGTCAGGGACTCAGCAACAGAAGGAAGAACCCTTGGCCCTCAAGGCAGAGGGCTCAGGAAGAGCTCCGGGAGAACAGATTCAGGCTCTTATCAACCTAATGCACTGGCCGTTCTTCACTTGCTCCTAAGCCAATACACACCAACACTTCAAGCAGCACCTGCCTAAATGAGAGAACCATCATCACTGCTGACGATCGTTATTTTATTAGGATTTGCCCTATAATTTCATAGAAGAGACAACACAATGCAATGTTCAAAATGCTGAGATTTATAGAAGTCTACACAGGACTGGTCATGGCTTACTGGTGAAGCATTCTTCTGTGATGATGCTCCTTTGTTTCTTCATTCAAACTGACATAAAATTGCATTCCTTTAAATAAATCCACTAAAAATATTCATTCATAGTAGATATTGAGTCCACAAAAGTGGCTGTCATCCTTTCTCACTGACTTTCTCTAACAGTACATTTTCACATACATTTAGAGATAGGCTCATTATTAGACTACTTTTTCTTCCCTCCCATCCAATCTTTGTTCCATTTCCATCAGAAAATGCTGATTTATTCCAAATAAATATTGGCGGTCAGTTCTGCACAAGTGGACTTCCTCAGCCCTTCCCTGGGGCAGCTGGTGCGTACAGCACACACTCCTAGAATCCACCTGTGTCCATGCAGGTCTGACGCTCGACCCAGAGGCATTGGATAACGCATCAATGCATTAGACTTTGTGCTTTGGGGTCAAGTCTGTAGATAGAACTCTGCGATTTCTAAGATTGAAGAAGTAATTAAAAATTGATCCAAAACTGCTAGTCGATAAGAGCTCTTGAAAAGTCTTCTCTGGTGAGTTTTTGAGCATTCTTCTGAAAGATGTGGATGTCAAAATGCATGTTGCTGATCAATTGGCTCTCTAAATGGTAATTGCACTGACATTTGCCTTCCTGCTTGGCAATGCAAATGAACAGCCTGCCCTCGCTCTGAAGGACACTCAATACTGAGTGTCAGGAGGTTGCCAGCTGTGTGTGAAGCCAGGCATCTTGATGCCCTTCAGTCATCAATACGTTGGTTTGGTGAGGTCTGTTTACAGCAACTTTCCATGTAAGGAGGACCCGTTCTCCAAAGAATGGTGAAGATACACACAGTGACAGAGGCAGCAGAAGACAGCCTGTCTTCATGCAGTTCCTTATCTATGGGCACTGTGACCAGCTTCATCCAGACCTTAGCTTTACAGACACATCTGTCAAGATGTGACTTCTGAAAGATGCTGCATTGTGATCTCACGTTGCCCTAAAGAATCTATCTTTTTTTTCCATAGCAGAAATGGCTGATTGATACATATCCCCAGAAAAACTAAGGCTAGTAAGAACAGTTTGTGTATGGACATGATAGTGCAAGAAGGGCTGTGGCCATTGCAGCTGTGTGAGAGTTGACACACGGCTGTGCTCAGGGGAGCAGGTTGGCCTGGCAGGGGACAGCAGAGGGTGAGGGGTGGGAGGGTCCACTCTGGATCATGGTTTGAGAATGGCAGAGATGATCCCATATTGGTCTTCATGCATATGTGGCTCCCTAGCCTTGCTTCTCACAGAACAGGTAAGGAGGAAAAAACAGCACATTTGATATTCTACGTGGTGGGAAAGTGGCATAGTCACAGAGATGGGAGGTGACCAGCAGTTGGTAAGCATTACCCTGCAGTCCTCACCCAGTTCCCCAGAACCAGGACATGACAGAGCCAGACTGGCATGACTGTGAGTCCTCTGATACCTCTGGTAGAGCTCTACCCTCCAGTAGGAACGTCACATCTATGTGTCTATTTGCCGTCAGGTGCTCCTGCCTATACCAGGGTGGAGGCTGCTTAGCACACCGCTGCTGTACTATTTGTCAGACAGTAGCTTCCTCCTTAGGCAGGCTCAGAGAAGCCCCTACAACTTCTGAAATTCATGCAAAAACTAATTACTTTAGGCTTATATATGTATATGTGGATATATATATATATGTATATATACATACATAATCCAAATCCAAGTTGTGAGGAACAGTGAAAGTTAAGGGTAGAACACACAACAAACCATAACAGAAATATTACTAAGACATACATTTATGGGAGATTTAGAAAAAGATAATGCAGAATTCTCAAATCAAGGTCTTATTCTCAAGGGATTCAGTAACTACAGCATCATATGGCTTAGACTCGTATATGCTTTTCAAGTGCCGCGGTAGATTTAATGAGAGCTTTTATCAGTAGCTGAAGTGACACTGACATTATTCTAACAGAATGCAAAAGAAACAATGGGATAAAAGGACAGTTGGCCAAAAAGGAAGAAAAATTACAAGGAGCTAGAGAGACCCTGGCTAAGCCGGAAAAGGCAGCATGGAAGTGCATGGTCAGACAGTGCTGGCATGTTCTGGAAAGGTAGCAGACATGGGCACAGGAGCAGAGCCACCAACACCCTGGCTGGGAGCTAAGGCTAAGGCTTCAGTGTTTCTGATGCTGCCTTCTGAGGGTGGTTCTTGCAGGGGTCCCTCTGTGCCTCTTGGGATCGGGATTGGGGCTGAGCCTTGCCCCCAGGGCCTGCCCCATTGCTCACCATCCTCCTTGGTCCGGGTGAAGATCTGCTCGCTCCTGACCCCGTCCCCAGCGCGAGTAAAAGCCAACACCTGGATGCTGTAGTTGGTATACTTCTCCAGCCCGTCCAGCTCCAGGGAAGGCTGCACAGTGGTGACATTCTTAATCTCACCCAGCTCTGGAGGATAAAACGAGAAAACACAATCCCATTAGCAAGTCAGCCAGGACCCATGTGTCCACATTGCCTCTGCCGTCCACCCATCCATCCTGCCCTGAAGTCACTTGGAGTGGTGGTGCACAGCCTTTATGGGAAACAGAGCAATGCACTCCCCATTCAGAGTCACAGCACGGCTTCTGATCATGGCAGCCCCGTCAGCTGCCCAGCAGGCATGGCCCAGCCACCCCCACACGGCTAGCCTTGGACCCACACTGTTCTCTCTGTGGATTCACTCTGTTGGAACTCTGCAAGCCAGGCTGCTTGTGTTCCTTAAAAAAGTGTGTTTAGCATATCTGCATTTTTAAGTAACCAGCTTCATCTCAAAGACCAGAGCGAAGATCTACTTTCTTGGAAAACTTCAGATATTACACTGTTAGTTGCAGACACCACTTGGTTCAGCAGGTCTCCACAACTTACTCTTGCATAACTGAAACTTCATATCCTCAGTAGGCGGAAAGGGAAGGGAAGAAAATGGGAACTTTGAGAGAGAAGTGATGTATGAATTAATTAGCCTTGTGGTGTTGGTCATTTCTCAATGGGTATCCATATTGAAACATCAAGTGTGCATGTTAAATACATGCCATATATATATATATATATATATATATATATATATATATATATATTATGATATCTTCATAAAAGTTGAAAATTAAAGCCAAATGTTTAAATAAGGAAAGAATGCAGGTGAGCTGAGCTGGGTGGTGCAGCAAATGTCATTGGTTACCTGGAGTGAACTTCCCCAGCAGTACAGCTGAAGTGACTCTGGCATGTCAGAAATTTGGAGTTAGCTAAAAATGCTCCTCTAATATTATTCACAGGTGGAACATGACACTGTCTTATGGTTGGAGGAATATGCAAGGTGACCTGAGAAAACTGACACATGATGTGGTAGGTGCATGGGCATGTCACCCCTGTGAATCACCTGCATGGCCGGAGTTGGAGCAAGTTGAGGGGTTGGGAGGAAGGTTAAACGGCGATTTATCTATCATGCCTGTGTCACAGGGGTTGCCATGATGCCAGACAGAGGTGCAAGGGGCATTGTTTGGGGGGTCGTTGAAAACAAAGTCACATTTGGATTTGTCCACGTTGGGAACACTGAAAACCATGTACTGGTCTCTCTGGCTCTCCTGGGCCTCAGCAGAAACAGCTGCCAAGCCCATCATGCCTACTCAGAGGCCAGCAGCACCGTCCGATGTAATGATATTAACTCCCATGACCAGCACCACAAACCTACAGCTTCTACAATGCATTCGTTGTACAAAGGAGAAAGCTGAGGGAGAGAGGACTAACACCTTGTCCAGTTCCGAGTAGCCCAGCACAGATACCCAGTGCATAGGGCACTAACTGAGACATAAAAAGTGGACAGAGGCAGGAGAAGTGGGAGCTGCCAGTCTGGGCAGATTGAGTGGCACCTTTGTTTGACTTGGCCTCTGCTTCCTGATGCTGAGCTTTGCTTTATTGCAAAGCAGTTCAGAGATTGTTGTGCATATGATGACGGCAGGATTATTTTTTTATCTTTATTTTGGCCAAACTGGACAGAACATCAAGGAGGAAACTGGGCCGACAGGTGGGTGGCCAAGGTTTTTCACCCCTGTGCTAGGAGATCCCGGGTACAGCAACAGCTATGAGCAGACAGGAGGATGAGGCTGCATGTGGCTCACAGAAGCAGCCTGGACCCATCACCTGCCTCTGAGATGGGCACCTGGGGAGCTGGTGATGGGAGAATGTTTCTCTCGGTGGGAAGCTTAGCTGCGGGGGATTCCAGGGCCAGGAGGGCGGCATGAAGAGTGATCTGGGCTGGGTGGCTTCTGCAGAGTCCAATAGGGTGCCAGTGTTTAGAAAAGGACTATGATACTGTAATTATATAGGGGGAAACAATGAAGAGGAGCAGAATTGGGGAGGGAGGAGTGAAAATATGAGCCTATGGAAACGTATCATGAAAAATAAAAAGGAAGGAAGGAGGGAGGGGTTTCCAAGGAACCACGTCCCCTTGACCTAATTATGTGATTTGAGCATGTCTTTAAAAGCCATGTGGATAGCCAAGCATTCTGTAAATCATTGTTTGCTTAGCATATTCACATGTGAGAGGCATCTTTGGGAAATTGAGGGAGTGTGAAAACATGGAAGAACAGGAAGCATGGGATTTTTGGAACACTTTCCAAGGAGAGCTGGGACAGGACCGTGGAGCAAGTGTGTTGGAGCCTGTGGCTCTGTGAATTCAAGATGAGAAGTAACTCCAGGGTGAACCCACGCAGTGCTGGCTGAGCGTACTCTGTGGAGACAACAGGGGACCTGTGCAAATGTTCATTGCTCCTCCCACTAAAGTGTGTGTAAAGCTTTTCCCTGGCAGGAAACATCGCCGCGACATCATCCGCTTCAGCGTGAGCGTCCACTGGACTGCACTTCTCCAGTACTGATCCGCTTCCCTGGCCCCTGGCCTGACCCACAGGGCACGTCTCATTCTTCCTCTCTCCCTGGAGCTCAGCACAGAGTCAATTTCAAAGTGTCTGTCAAGAAGCCAAGGGCGTGGATTTTTCTAGAAATCCTCCCAGTGAGGTGCTATGGGCTGGCCATGAGTCTTGAGAAACAAGGCTAGTTCAAGGCACACACAGCTAAGGTCCAAACACCAGAACTCACCCAATAAATGACCTTACTTTGCAAGCATGTTTTTTATTTTAATGTAGGACCAATGGTGAAAGTGTTCTGTTAACCTAGGTGGGGGCAGGGACATGCTTGCCAGAATAGGTGGGGTGGTTCTGAGAAGGCCCAGGGAGTCTTGGACCCTCAGCTGCACTTCAGAAAGTTCAGGAAATGGGCTTGAGCGGTGGCACCACACACGGGGTTGCTCCTTGTGATATCACATTCCGTACGGGTGCCAGTTTGTATCCCAGCTGCTCTACTTCCAGTCCAGCTCCCTGTTAAAGGCATGGAAGCAGCAGCAGATGGCTTAGGTGTTGGAAGGAGATACACATGAAGACCCTGGCTCCTGACTTTGGCCTGGCCCAGCCGTGGCCATTGCAACCAACTGGGGAATGAAACAGAAGATGGAAGATCTCTCTCTCTCTCTCATCTGTATGATAAATAAGTCTTTTAAATGACTGTTATTAAAACCCTACATATGTGTTTTAAATGCATGTTTTGACAAAATCAATTTTCCTTCTAAATTAATTTTCCATGAATTTTGTGAAGTACCTTTCTATTGACCCAAACTCCCAGGGTGCTGGTCATGGAACCAGCCCTTGGTCAGAGAGTCTGACCAGCAAGGCATGCTCAGCTGAGACAGATGATGAGGAGGGGATGGGATACAAGGTCTGGAGAAGATGCCTGTGGCAGTGAGCAGATGCAGGGAGGCCTTTCCTGTCACAGGCTGCAAATCACTGTCGGGCTTAAGCCCTCAACCTGCACCCCCTCCCCCACCATACACACACAGAGTCTAGCAACAAAGCCAATGAGGCATCTCCTGTAGAAACTTCCAGTCCCAATCCTAGCACCACTTGTGCAGGGCCCTTAGTCACAGCCTTGGCCCATCAAAAGAAACACACACACACCCCCAGGTCACATAGACACAGAGAAAGATGGGAGAAGAGACACAAAGGGTAGGAGATTAATAACACTCTTCGCAAGGGGAAGCCTGAGTTCCTGTTGGACCCACCCTCCATGTTCAGTACCTGAACCCTTACCAGCCTGTTGGAGGGGGAGAAGGCCAGTGCTTTAGGACACAGATCACATAGAACATTCAACATAGAGGTCAAGGTTGGGGGCTGACATGGAAACTCATAAGTAGGACGGTACCCCCACACTGCACTGGCCCTGGTGTTCCCCAGCCTCCAAGGAGCTTTCTGAATGCTACATGATATTTTAATAAGCAGCTTGTGTGTCCCTGTTAGGATGTTGGCTGGGAGGTCACGGAACAGAGAGGACCACCCGTGGGTAACGAGGTGCCTGCCACACTTGGAATCCATCATCATGTGCTGGCACTGGAGCCTCTTACCTCCGTCCATGAGGTTGGCCCAGTAAATGACTCGGAAGCCCTGCAGGATCCCGTTCAAGGCTTCCTTGGAAAGCGTGGCCCAGGAGATGGATATGCTTTCTGGCGATGTTGCTATGGCTTGAACATTTTCAGGAGGGTAACTGGGCACTGCAAAGGAACAGAGTCTGAGATTGGCATGAGCGCTTTGTTTTGTTTTAGCAAAGTCACTCTGAAGAGGCAGCACATGTTTATGAGTAAGCAACAGAAAAAGGAAAAAAAAAATCCGCATTCCAATCCCAAATGAAAAGTGTCACTTCCACATACAAATTATGTGACAATGCAGTAAGCTGCATCCTCCAGGTTAATGCTTTTGTCTTGGGAAGACATGTTAGATTCCATCCTCTCTGTCTCTGTCTCTCTCTCTCTGATGGAATTGCTTCACTTACCCAGAATCTCAACTGGGGCTCGCCTGCCCTTCTTACATGGGATCACAATTGCCTGATGGGTGTCCACAGTTGTGAGTTCAAGGTGTACTCACAGCTGCAAGTTCATTTCCTTAACAAACTGACTGTGTTCAGAAAACTGATTCAAGGTAAACCTGATTAAGGGAGCTAGGAGAGGGTGCAACATACTAACCAAAACACACGTCCTGGGGAGAAAACCAAATAGCTACCACAAAGATTAGAAAGAAAGAAAAAATTCTCTTCTTTCAGTATCTATGTATCTAAGAGTTCTTTCTTCTGTTAAAATTGTCAGACATCGCCACTGTAAGTCCTCAAATTTGTGCTCGAGCAACCAATGGACAAGAAGTCACAGCTTACACCTGTCACCTATTGCTGCAATTAACCACACAATGTATCTTTTTGTATTAAGTATGGTGTCTCTGGACACCAGGGTTCTTTCTCTATTTTCAACCACTGCCCAAAATTTAACTTCTGGGTGGTTTTCCTGGTCTTCATGGAAAGAGAAATTAGCTCATACCACTCACTAGAGGGCGCTTGCTCCTTGCAAGATCTGCTCCAAAGACCCAGACAGTGGGCTTGCTGTATCACAGAACAGATGGAAATAGAAAGCAATCACTAAAGGAAGATTTAAATAATAATAATAACTCGATCACTGACAAACAAAACATAAATTGTCTTCTTCACATTTATTTAGGGGAATTCTTAGCAGAGTCTATTTCTGCATTCTTGCCTGCTGCAGCAATTGACTTTGGATTTCCATTGGAGAAAGCCCAGTTGTTGGTCTTGAAATCAGTGGGGAGCAGTTGTGGGGAGCAGTTGTAGCGAGCAATGCGCCTAGCTTTGCAGTGCAGCCCGACCAGGGTAGGAATGAAGCAAGAAGTTGGTGGGAGGTTCAGGGAAACTTTTCTGTGGGAAACCCTGGTCCGTGCAGCTCTCTGTCCCTGCAAAACCAGCAGGGGCAGGACTGCCAGGAGCTGTGAGGGGCTCAGAGTGCCCTCCCTGGCTGGCCACGGGACCTACCATCCTCCAGGGTGGTGGTGATGATTTCCTGAGAAGAAGGCCCAGTGCCGGCCCGGTTACAGGCCTGCACCACCAGGCCGTACTGGGTGAACTTGTGGAGGTTGTCCAGGGTGTAGACCTCGCTGTCCCCCGTGGTGTCAATGCTGATGATGTTGAACTGGAAGTTGCCCCCCGTGCTGTACTCCCGGTAACCTATTTGGTAGCCACGGATGATCCCATTTTGCAAATGTTTCTTGGGAGCCTGAACAGGAAAGAAAGGAACATACTAGAAAAATCTTGGAGTAGGACCACAGTTCAAACATCCACAGCAGCTGTGGAAAACAGTAAGAGGGCCAAATAACCGGAGCAACATGTGGTATTAGTAGCAGTGTTAGTCACAACCTAATGCATGCCACGCCTCTCCCCAAATCTGCAGGGTACATATTCTGAGACCCCCAGTACGTGCCCAAAACCGTGGACTACACAACATCTCCTCTCTTCCCTGTTTTTCTTTTCAACCCACTCAGAGGTAGCTATGATACAGTATAACTATAAAAGTCCAGTTCCTGGCCTTTGAGAATCAGCGGGAAAGAGTTCCACCCGGGAATGCATCTTGTCTGCCAGCAGGAGAATCTGGAACTCAAGTGTGTGTTCCTTATTGCCTGCCACGCTACCCTGGGTAACTTGGTCACAAGACAGACCGTGTCCGTGGCATCGCCATGGGAACCAATAATGTCACAGCAAGACTGACCATCATGTTCTCCTCCAAAGACACCCACCGAGCTCCCCTCTCTTGGGCAGGTGTGGTCTCAGGTACTGGGGAGCAGCACAGAATTAGACATGACCCAGGTTTCCCATGCTGAAATCCGGCAGAGGAAGGGTCCAGAGGCAAGTGCAGCTCCTCTGTGCCAAAGGGAATCACTCTGGTGATTTTGATCAGGCGGGGTGACTGGAGTGAGCCTCTGTGGGCCCCTGAGAAGGACCTCTGCCAAGTGAAACCGCAGAGCTGGCTGCTAAGAACCATGTTCTAAACAGTGTGTTGGCTCTCAGGTAGAGCGACTGCTTGTGGCCTCAAGGCTTCTCTGTGGGGTGGAGTGGGACAATGTCCCAAATGCCACTGAATGATCAACTGAAAGCAACCCTGCTTGTGTTTCAATACAGCAATTTTTCTAAAAAAAAAAAAAAGTAGTGTGCTAAGGTAGTCTCTAGGTTATCTTCCTTTTTACATTAGAATACGATCGAGCCCAGCATGATAGCGTAGCGGTTAAAGTCCTCATCTTGAACGTGCAGGATCCCATATAGGTGCTGGTTCTAATCCTGGCAGCTCCACTTCTCATCCAGCTCCCTGTTTGGGAAAGCAATTGAGGGCGGCCCAAAGCTTTGGGACTCTGCTCCCCTGTGGGAGACCCAGAAGAGGTTCCTGGCTTCGGATTGGCTCAGCTCCAGCTGTTGCAGCTGCTTGGGGAGTGAACCATTAGACTGAAGATCTTTCTCTCTTTCTTTCCTCCTCTCTGTATATCTGCCTTTCCAGTAAAAATAAATAAATCTTTAAAAAAAAAAGAGCACGATCTGTCACTGGTTCCTAGTCATCGTCCCCACCTCTGCTTGTCACCCCCCAACCACCACCACCATTATCACCGTGACCACCTCCAAGTACCCACCACAACCGACACAACAACCAACTGCCACTACCACCATCTCCGCCACCATCGCCATCCTCATCACCGCCATCATCTCCACGTCCCCACACCGCCTTGACACACCATCACCCAGAAGAGCATCTCTGTCATCATGACTGCCAACGTCACCACCAGCACCATGACTTCTGAGTCACCCACGACACCAGCACCACCAGCATCTCCACGACCCACATCACCGTCACCTCTAACACACCATCACCAGCACGCTCTCAGGAGTCCAAACATCACTCCCACCACCCTGAACTAACACTATCACTTTACCTCCTGTGGTAACATCAACTGCCACAGCTCCATCATTTCTCCCCCGCATCACTGATACTGTCCCCACGGCAACGCACACCTCCCTCGCGAGCCCAGCACGAGCATCCGTGCCACCACCAGCACCTTTAGCACCACCGCTGTGGAATACGTGTTGTCTCCCACCACTGTGACAGGGCCTGCATGGAGACCACGCCCTACCCTCTCACAACAACCCGGACATCTAGGTTGTTATTATTGTTTTATTGCTATTATTGATCTTATAATTTGCATTAAGGTTGCCTTGTAAGAGATTGAACATATGGTATTTGTCTTTTGGGATTGATTTCTTTCACTGAGCATAATGGCCTTTAGTTGGAACCGTTTACTAACTCAGTTTTTTTTTTAAAGATTTATTTATTTTTATTCCAAAGCCAGATATACAGAGAGGAGAGACAGAGAGGAAGATCTTCCATCCGATGATTCACTCCCCAAGTGAGCGCAACGGCTGGTGCTGTGCCCATCTGAAGCCGGGAGCCAGGAACCTCTTCCAGGTCTCCCACACGGGTGCAGGGTCCTAAAGCTTTGGGCCATCCTCGACTGCTCTCCCAGGCCACAAGCAGGGAGCTGGATGGGAAGTGGGGTTGCTGGGATTAGAACTGGTGCCCATATGGGATCCCGGCGTGTTCAAGGCGAGGACTTAAGCTGCTAGGCCACGCTGCCGGGCCCATACTAACCCAGTTTTTAAAGTTGGATTTTGTTTTATCCAACTCTGAGAGCCCTGAGTAGGTCTTCTCCCTTCTGTAAAGCTTGCTAATTAGGTTTGGAAAGTTAACCTAAAGAAAGCATTTCCAATCAAAGAAAAACTTGGTAGGTAGCAGGAAGAGAAAATATGATAGTTTATGCATAAAAGCAAGCAAAGGTTCTTGCACACAGCAAGATACGTAGACAAAATTTAAGTTCCAGAAGTCATTAGACCTGTGTTTGCATTTTGGGGCATGTTTAAATAAATCCTGAAAGGGATATTAAAATAAACTAAATCTCTTAGCAATTTTATATATAGGCGTCTGCAATGTCCGGGGCTCCGGCACAGGTGTCAGCAGCTGATGCTGTGGGCTCACTGTTGCTCCCACGCAGCAAGTGCACAGCCTTGGCAGGGTGCGGGTGGGGGCGTGCCCAAAGGGAAGCAGGTGTCCACTTGTCCAGCGGTCAGCTTCCTGCCATCCTTCCACAAGTCAGTGCATAATAATACCCTTTACTTGAAAAATTGCTTTGGATGATAGTTTTTAAAATTTCTGCTGAAAACACATGTCTAGAACACAGGGAGATGACTGGCTGGGCATACAGAGGACACCGTAAGGCGAAACACAGCTTTAGAGTGCTGTTCCGAAGCTTTGTCCTTGAAGATCAACTGCTAAAATGAATCAAAACAGATGACCAACTTTCCTAAAACGAAGTGAATAAATTGATGTTGGGGCAGCAAGCAATACGGTAGGAGCTTGAGCCATATCAAGTATGGCTTGCAGGATATTGGATGGAACGGTTAATTTTACACATCCACTTGACTGAGATAAGGAACACCTAAAAACTTGGAGAAGCCCTATCTGAGGTGTGCCAGTGAGGCTGTTTCCATACAGTCAGCTGGTTCCCCTAAGGAGGGCAGGTGCGAAGACTCGGCCTCCGTGGGAGCAGGCACCTTGTGTCAGCTTGGACTCTGGGCAGAATAAATGCAGCAGGCTGGTGGTTCTATCACTCTCTGTGGTCTCAAATGGGCTCCATCCCTGCCCCTCCCTCACTTTGGACGTGAGAACTGCAGGCTGCAGCCCCCTCACAGGCAGCCAGGCGCCCAGTCCCCAAAGGACAACTGCACCCTTGGCATCCCTGCTTCTGAGGCCCCTGGACTCGGGTGGGGCCATGTTGCTGGCATCCCAGGCTCTGCTGTTTGCAGGCCACCTACTGTGGGACACTACAACCATGTGAGCCCATTTTCCTAATAGCTACCCTTCTGTGGGTCCATACCCATTTTTTTTACTACCTCCCCTCACTTGAAGAGCCTGAAAGCACATTAGAGAAGACCAATTTCCTAAGAAACTACCTTGACCATGAACCCTACCTCCCCAGAGCTCAGCTGGTCCTATTATGGGATGGTGTTTCACAATCGTTCCAGACCATCCTAGGCCCCTTGACCTGCCTTTCCTCCTTATCTGGAGAGGCCTGGACATCCAACCTTCTGACACACCTCATGCCCTTCTTGCTTTCCACTACCAACTCAGCTTAGCATCCAGCTGAACCCGGAGGCTTATGTCCAGAGCCTCTGCTTCCTCTGTGCTCCTTATGGAACCACCATAAAATCAGCATGAACTCACAGCTTCCAATTCTCCAGTGGCCCTCATTCCCTGCTCAGTGTCTGCCTCCTGAGGACTTGCTGGTGAGCTTGCAAAACCCAAAGACACCCACAGATGGGAACCCTCGGCCCTTCTGTTGCTTCCTCCACATCAAGGCTTGCACACAGCCCATTCTCTCAACATGCAAGGCACTGTCCAAAGGCTTGGACTGCAGCTTTGTCTGGCACGAACTGGCTTGAAGCTCCTAGTACGTGAGACTGAACACAGCACTGAGTCTGAATGGGTTGCGTTAGGAGTAGAAAAGCAGAAAGGATGGACCAGGCCTGTGGCATTGCTGATGGACAGAGGCCTGGCTCAGTGTCTGCAGAGCAGGAGCCCTCGGCAGCCCTTGGGAAGTCTCTGCCATGTGGGTGCACACCAGCACTGGGCACACTGGGCCATGCTCTGGCAAGACAGCTAGTTTATTTGCACAACATTGTTCTTTTTTTTTTTTTCCCATCTCAAAAGGATTCCAAATGAGCCAGTGCTGTGGAACGGCCGGCTAAGCCACCATCTGCACAGCAGCGTCCTGTATTGCAGAGCCCGTACAAGACCCAGCCGCGCTGTTTCAGATCCAGCTTCCTGCTAGCGCCCCTGGCAAAGCAGCAGGTGGTGGCCCAAGTGCCATCCACGTGGGGGACCTGGGTGGAGGCCAGGCTCCTGGTGTCTTGGTTCAGCACTGACTACTGCCGATATTTGGGGAATAAGCCAGCAGATGGAAGACCTCTCTCTCTCTCTCTTTTTCTTCCTCTCTCTCTCTTTCCACTCAGCTTTTCAAATAAATTTCAAAGAAAAATCTTTGGAAAGTTGGGTCCCTTCTTCAGGGGGGCTGCAAGTTACTGTAAAGTACCCACAAATTCACAGCAGGTATGTCCTGGCAGCCTGTTAACACACAATCCAGGGGGACTTCGGAAAAATAAATGAATGGGAAGAAAACGTTAAGCGCTCTCTTTCATTAGGCGTTCAAAACTTCAACGAAACCAGTCCTTTTTTCTACATTGCAAAACATCAGCAATAGACTGCTTTCCTAAATGGGCTTTTTTTTTTAACTTTTCTCAAATCCCTGCGAACATACTACAGTTCCGAGGGCAGTAGGTCCCTGCTGGTCAAACTACATTTCTCATCTCACAGCCGTCCTTCCGGGCTACAGCTCGCCCCTCCACTCACTCTGCTCTGGGCCAGGAATGATGCCCGCTGCTTTGCCTTCCTCCTTCCCTGTCTCCAGGCCCTGAATCCCTCCCAACCCCCACTTCCTCTCAGGAGCCTTCTCTTTTGGTCTCCATGACAACAGGAGCACCACATGCATTTACTGGCATGGTTTGCCAGGGGCTGCCTTTTGTGTCCTTCAGAACCAGCCAGCAAGCTGCTTGTGGCAGGTACATTGCGCTTCTAAGGCAGAGCAGGCAGGCTGTGCACATGCTCACAGCGCGACCCGCAGAGCTGAGCACTTAGCACAGACCTCGGAGGAGCACCATCTGCCAAGGCCCTTCCAGCCTGCTCCCAGCACACTCCCTGCCCCACTCATCGCCAGCAGATGGTCCTGGCTGGATGTGCAGGATCCGCCAGTGTAGGGCAGCCGCTGTGGTTCTCACTGCAGGCCTCTGCAGCAGCTTGCCTCATGGGGACATGCAGGGCGACTCCATGGAAAAATGGATTTTTCCTTGTGAGTCCTCCAAATTCACTTAAAATGTCCCCCTGTCCTCATTACGGCCTGGGCGTGGTCGGCAGTGCTATTGTCCCAGGCGCCCTGACCTGCTGTGCCGCACAAGTAACTGTCAGTTGTGCAGGGGATGGGGAGCCTGCCGCAGACACACACGACTTGGGAACCTTTCTATACAAAGCCCCAGGCCTTGGGGATCCTTGCTGTGACTCAGCAATAAGATCAGGGCCCCACCCATAGCTCAGCAATAACAGAATCCTCCCATGACTCAGCGATAAGAACAGAGCCCTGCACCCGTGACTCAGCAATAAGGTCAGGGCCCCTACATGTGACTCAGCAATCATAGAGCTTCCACCATTACTCAGCAGTAAGAACAGAGCCCCTACCTGTGACTGAGCAATAAGACCAGAGCCTGCCCGTGACTCAGCAATAATAGAGCCCACTCATGACTCAGCAAAACAAGCAGAGTGATGTTCGCCAGGTGGAATATTTGCTGAGCAGATTCTGGGGAGGGTAGAAGAAGGCGATGCCTTTCCCACTGGGGCAGAGGGCTTGTCAGACAAAGGGATGCTTCCTCTGAGCCTGCAGGGTAAGCGGCTGGGCTGAAGAGGATTTTAGGCAAAGCAATCGGCCCACAAGGCTGTGCTCAGGTGAGAGGACAAGAGGTGGCCCAGGAAGGGAGTGCAGTTCAGAGTGACCCTCTGGTCACACATTTTGTGGGGTAGGGAACGGTGGGCGCACTGGTAAAGCTAGAGGAAAAACTCAACAGAAAGCATAATTACTATGTATTTATTCATTCTTTAGTGCTCAGGACGTGACAATGCTAACAAGCCTGATTTGATCGTCACATGTGATTCACGTGTCATGCAGTATCCCTTCACACCCCACAAGGAAGCACAATTAAGAACAAACCCCACAGCATCTGTAGGAGTGCTCCTCAGAGTGTGGCACTCCCGTCTGCGGCATCGACACCATCTGGGGAACTGCTGGAGGTCCAAGATCCAGCCCCCCTCAGACTCTGTGAGTCAAGAACAAAGTGGTGGTTCCGGGAGTGGGCTCGTGATCTGTGCTTCAACAAGCCTTGCAGGCGGGGCCGGCCTGGTGCTTCAACACGGGAATCCTCCACCTTGTGGCACCAGAATCCCAGATGGGTGCCGATTCTAATCCTGGTCGCTCTACTTCCAATTCAGCTCCTTGCTTATCTCCTGGAAAAGCAGCAGAGGATGGTCCAAGTCTTTGGGTCCCTGCACTCATGTGGGAGACCCCAAGGGTGTGCTTAGTTCCCGGGTTCTATTCAGCTTTACTCTTGCTGTTACGGCCTTTTGGGGGCTGAACCAGGTGATAGAATCTCTCTCTCTCTCTCTCTCTCTCTCCTTCTCTCTGTAAATCTGCCTTTCAAATAATAAACGAACAAATAAAATAATCTTGAACAAATGCCCTGTAGGGGGCACTGTCGCGCACCACTGTCACCTGCATTGGAGGGAGGTCACTACAATGATTCTGAACTAGCCTCCCACAGCAAGGACTATCGGATGGACTATCTCTTTGTATGGAGGACAAATGGGAACAAATGTAAACAACACTGTTAGACCTTTGAGGTCCTGTTTATTGCCTGAGCATTTGCCCCACCAAGTCCCAAAGGATCCCCTCTCTGGATGGAGCCGTGAGTGAGGAAGCACCGTTGGAGAAAGGAATCTCATTGTCATAACGGATCTTCTCATCCTTGTCACTCTCTGGAGACCCGCACTCCTTCCAACACAGTGTCTAGACAATGGATCTTGTTAGCAGGTCATGTCTGTCCACATGACTTCCTTCCCCAAAGTGACTGTCAATCAAGGGGTAGGAAACAGTTTATTTTCAGAGAAAAACCCTCCATCCACTGGCTCACTCCCTGAATGCTGCAGTGGCTGCAGCTGGGTTGGGGCCAAAAGTAGTAGGAGGGGACTCGGTCTAGGTCTCCACAAGGACGCAGGAAACCAGTGACCTGAGCCACCACCGCTGCTGCCCAGGGATCCGCATTAACAGGGAACTGGACTCAGGAATCTTACACAGACACTGGGAACCTTAGTCTCAACAGGAACTGGGAATGTGTGATATGGGAACTTCAGCCAGAGTCTTAACACTAGCTACATTGCTACGGTGATAAAATAGTTGTTAAGACAGAGAGCAGACAGACCCCCAAACCCTAAGATATTACTCTAGCTCTTTATAGACCCCCACCCACCCATGGGATTGTGCTGTGGGCTGAATCAACACTTAAGGCTGAAGAGTTGGGATCCAGGCGTAGGGACTATGGTGGGTATGAGGATGTGAGGAATCTTCAAGAAAGGTGAGTTTGAGGAAGGCCATTGTTTGGGATCAGCGTTTGACAGTTTAAATTAGATGGTCAGGTTCTAACTGTTAGGGATATATTAGACAAATAAGAATTTAAATGGCTTTATTTCAGGGAACTGCTGTCAAAGGCTTTACTTTGCCGTGCGGCAGAAAGCAGAATGAGCCACAGAGGTCGGAGAAGCCTGGAGGCGACATGCAAGCGGGGTCTCTGCAGCATTTACTTGGTGGGGGATATGGGTTTGTGCCCCTTATTGTTGCAACAATGATTTCACAGCTTCAGGTGCCCGCCAGAATTCCATCCTTTCGGGTCGCAGCCTGAGGTTGGGCTCAAAGCAAGCTCTGCCCTCCCCCCGGTTACCATGGTAACCATCACCAACTGCACTTCATCATCATCAGAAGACAAATTATGTCGTCAGTAATCAAGGTCACAGGTATGTTCTCTTGCCCTGGTCTCCACAGTTGTGATTAACAGGTAGAAAGGCATTTCTCTTGTAGAGCTATTTACATGGTCTCTTGTCTACACTGGAAGGTAACAGGAGGCGTCCGCCCAAGCTAACAGGTAGAAAGGCATTTCTCTTGTAGAGCAATTTACATGGTCTCTTGTCTACACTGGAAGGTAACAGGAAGCGTCCGCCCAAGCTAACAGAATCTCAGAGCACTGACCCACACGAACAGGTCTTTGAGGTAGAACATAGAGAAACAACCCTGCAGGTGACTCGGTCTGCCATGCCAGGATCATGCCAGAGGCATATAGACCAAGGGAACCCTCTGGTTCTTTACTGGTGTGTGTGTGTGTGTGTGTGTGTGTATTTCTGTGTGTGTGTGTATTTCTGTGTGTATGTGTGTGTATTTGTGTGTATTTGTGTATTTGTGTGTGTATTTCTGTGTGTGTATGTGTGTGTGTATTTCTGTGTGTGTGTGTATTTCTGTGTGTATGTGTGTGTATTTGTGTGTATTTGTGTGTGTGTATTTGTGTATGTGTGTGTGTGTGTGTGTGTGTGTGTGTGTGTGTTCATCCAGCCCAAGGGAGATCCAGGGAGATCCTGCTGTGGGACCCGTGGGAGCAACACAACATCTTCCCTGAATCAAACACTTCCCCCTAGAAGCTGGAGAGAGGAGCCCAAACCAAGCGCTAACCTCAGGCGCTCTGACATCTGCTGCAGGTGTCCTGATAGGCGTCTCACCCACTAAGCCAAACACCTGCCTTGGAACCAGATTTCTAACCTTAGATTGTCACCAGCGGGGACAACAAGGGTGATTACATCCCACGGAAAGGTAAGATTGCTTTCTTCCGCACATGCCTATGATTACTGAAAGCACAAAGCTCTTCTCTTTTCTGTCTCAATTTGAAATTTTCAAAGGGCCATCTTAACAGGAAGAATCCATCACAAGAACTGAAGGATTTAAAATTAGCTTTCAGAGCTCTTAATACAAAGAGCAACTTAGTCATTAAAAACCTGCAGAAAGCCATCCTGACCTACAGTTAGCTGGTTCCGTTGTAGTGTGGCAAGCTAAATGCGCCTGAATTAGGGAAAAGAGTTGGAAAGCACACTTTGTAATTTTCTGCCCAGCCTTGTGTCACCCTGACCATCTGTGGGAACTAGATGGACATGGACACTTCACTCACACCATCCTGACCAGAGTCCTTTGTTCAACAGGCCTTGGGCAGCCCAGTTTACATGGGAAAATAATGTACTATTTTTCTCCTTACCTTTGGACACATTTTCATGATATCATTTGATGTACATTAAGATCCTGACTGGAATCTTATGTTCTCATCTTTTATTCTACATTTCTGTTCAGTGGCAAACTTGCCTACCTCATTCGACTTTCCCGAAATGTTGAGTATGTCATTGACAAGATGGCTTCCAGGATGCTACTTAAGCTCCTTGGCAGTAAGGGAAATTCAAATAAAAACAGCACTGAGGTTCCACTTAACACCAGTAAGAATGGCCCACATGCAGAAAACTACCAACAACACCGGCTGGCGAGGTTGCGGGGAAAAAGGAACCCTACTCCACTGTTGGTGGGATTGCAGGCTGGTGCAACCACTATGAAAGACAGCATGGAAAATACTTAGGCAACTGAAAATCTACCTACCACATGACCCAGCAATGCCACTTCTAGGAATATATTCCAAAGAGTTGTTACATGAGAAAGCAACGTGCAGCCTATGATCATTGCAGCATATTCAATAATCACAAAAACATAGAAGCAGTCTAAATGCCCACTAATGGAGGACTGGAGAAACTGTTTCATCTATACTATGGAATATTATTCAGCTGCACTAAAAATGAAATGCAATTTTTTGTGGCCAAATGAGCCAAACTGGAGACCATTATGCTAAGAGAAATGAGTCCATCCCAAAAGATATCATACGTTTGCTCTAATATAACATGATGTCACATCTAAGAATTTTTCCTGTGAATTCTACCTTACTGCACTTCCCAATTATGTGTACCTTTTGTAATAAGAGCTTGTGATGTAATTCATTAATCAGTCACACATAAGAGACTGCTTGTAATCACCTGAGATTGTTCATGTCTCTTTTATCGCTGTCATTGCTACTGCCCATAAATAACGAGGATCTAGTCCTGATTGAGCCTTCATTAGTGCCTCGGGACACACGCTGGCATTTATTCCTACATGAAGATGTGGGACACTCTTTTTCACCACGCTAGCTTCACATTGATATCTTCGTTATATGTTCATTAACTTCATGTGGATGAAGGCTCACTATTTTCTTTCTCCCCGTGATGGACTGTACTCAAGGGGACACATTATGGAAGTGCAGTGGAAATTGGTATGTTCGTAGGTGGGACCAGAGAGAAGTCCTCATGCATGCACGGCAAGGGTGGACCCACAACCAAAGGGCTGATAATCCCCTACATTGCTGGGAGATAGCTCAGTGGTACATAGTGGACTTGTGTAAATCCATGAAAGACACCCATTGTACGACTGGAGGGAAGAAGAATGGGACAGGGGGAAAATTTGGGGAGAGGGAGGGAGACCCCAGTGCCTATTAAAATGTGTCATAAAACAATAAAAATTTTTTAAAATTACAGTTATTTATAGTTAATTCTATAGTCCTGTACTAGCACTTGAGAAATAGGTTGTTCATTCTCTTGACCTTACTTATAATTGTCTGTACTTTCCTTATTTTTTTTCATGGTAAGACCAATAAAAATCATCAAAAGAAAAATAAATATTTGGCTATATCTTTCCTCTAAAAAAAAAGACAATCACTTGACATAGTCCTTATTTACCTATTTGCTTCCAATAATGTTCAATGCCATGCTTACTTTAACATAATCTCCACATTATTTGCTATAAAAAATTGAGTCGGCACATATGAGACCTAGCAAAATTATCAGATCATCTTCTGAATATTTTTAGTCACTGCCTTCTCAACTCCTATTGGATTATTTAAAATAATCTTTCTCTTCTGTTTAGGCAAATTGTATAGTAATTATACTCCCCGAGTAATACTGTCATCTTCAATGGCAGTGCTGACTGGATTCACTGAGGGTCTCAGCTCGCCACGAGGGGATCAAAGCAGGACCAGCATCCAGGGGGCCTCCCTACATGTGCATTCAGATTACCTAGCTCACCAAGTCCATGGATCCATGCTCACCAAGTCCAGTGTGCTGCCAAAACGTGCTGGTGTTTGTCTATGGCAGAGGACAGGGTAACGGGAATGGAGAAAGGCTCGGGTTTCAGCAATGATACAGAAAGGGACTTGGCCCAGATCATTGTGTCTCATGGTGAGAATAGCAGCCAATTTTCCCGATTTAAATATTGTGTTGGGCCCAGTGCGATGGTTTGGTGGCTTAATTCTCACCTTGCACATGCTGGGATCCCATATGGGTGCCAGTTCATAGCCCAGCTGCTCCACTTGTCATCCAGGAACCTGCTTATTGCCTGGGAAAGCAGTAGAAGATGGCCCAAAATCTTGGAACCCTGTACCCGCATGTGAGACCCACAAGAACCTCCTGGCTCCCGGCTTCAGATTGGCTCAGCTCCAGCCATTGCAGTCATTTTGGGAGTGAACTGGCGTATGAAAGATCTTTCTGTCTCTCCTTCTCTCTGTAAATCTACCTTTCCAATAAAAATAAATTTTTTTTAAAAAAAGTGTTATTACACATAATGTACTTGTAGACATACTTGACATATGCTAATTTTTCAATGTTAGTCCTTTATGCATAATGTGATAAAATATTGTCAAGTTATATTTTATATATTCATTTTCACCATAGACATTACAGATGAGTGCTCTTATATACTTCATACATGAATATCTGTGTATATATGCACATTTGTTAAATTTCCATAATTAAAATTATAGGGCACATTCAACATATAGCTTAAATAGTTTCCAATTCTGTTCTGACCACAGCAATTTTCTGTTCTAATGTTGTAACATTAGAGCCTAGTCCATTTGAAAAGCATGATGTGGATGTACTAAATAGAGACAGACCTAAGCCTGCCATGAATGCACATGCAACATATTCTGCTAATAGCTGTAACTTCATGCCTCCTAGTCAGCACTGTTATTTGCACGTCTGATAACGCAAGGGGATTGCAAAAGCCCTTGGAAAATGGAGTTGAAATGGAAGTTTATTGTGGCACAAAGATTTGATGTGCCTAGTAGGTTTTTTTAAACTTCAATGTCCATGAACTTTTTGAACAGCCTATGATCTTTACATCAAGTTAAACCCATGTCTCCTCAGTTTTGGTGAATGGTTTACAGTTTGTTTAGAACCTAACACATGACACAGACAACTGGAAATGCTTGCTGTTAAATATGTGGTGTTGAGTCCAGCTCCCAAGTACCCATCTTACAGGCTCACCAGCTTCATGACTGCAGATGGTGCGAGCTCAAATCCCCAGTGCAGGTTCAATTCACATCTCACCAGGTCAATTAGCTAGAGACACAGCCTTCTCCACTGAGTTTTGAATCAGGAAATATAGCTTGAGCCAACATCTCCTCCCAGCATTCTTGAGTATCAGTCCTGAAACCCAAACTCCTGGTGGCACTGTGGCCTTTGAAAAGGCGGCTAACACTTTGGCACTACACACCAAGAGGACTGCTTTCATTGTGCAGAAGCCGGTAACTGTGTTCTGGGCCAGTACTTGAGGAAGGCCAACCCATGGCTAATGAAGAGTGCTTGTCCAGAATTAAGGAGAGAGGTGCAGACTACACTTCCAATGGAGCAAGAGGCCATGGAAGGTTCTGTGGAAGGGTCTGTATGTTATACAAACATATGAAATGGAAGTCAGCAACTGGATTAGTAGTTAGACATCAGCATCCCACCTTGGAGTGTCTGGGTTCGAGTCCTGGCTCTGGCTCCTGACTCTGAGTAATGCAGGGCTGGGGAGACCATGATGGCAGCCCGATAACTGGGTTCCTATCATCCACATGTAGACCTAGGTTCAGTTAGTGGCCTTACTAAGCTCTAACCCTTGAAGACATTTGAGAAATCAAGCAGTAGGTGGCAGTTCTATCTGTCTGTCTTTCAAACAAACACCTAATTAAAAATACTAAATGTGAATGTGGTTAACAAGGGTTTCTGAAGAATTTAAAATTCTTAAAGAAAAGTATCGTCTTGTGAAAGGTTCCCTATAACCTGGAGGTTCAGAGGAGCAAACACTTCATGTTTTTATGTAGCAAATATCTGTGACACTGAAGGCGCCGGGAGACCACAGGGATGCCCTCAGCCCTCGAGGTGCCCACACAGGCTGGTCCCTGGAAGAAGCTGAGAGAGCAATCCTTGTCTTGAGAATGACCAGAGCTTCTGCAACCACCCCTGCTTCCCTTGGCTTGCTACAGGCGCCAAGGCCAGGCTCACTCATCAGAGAAAGGCTGCCACTCCGGAGCTGTCTGTGGGCCACGGGGGTCTTCATAAAGCTGATGTAAAACCAACACTAGAACTTTTAGATTTGTTCATAGAAGCAAACTCAAACTTTGAAATTATTCATGGTTGAGGATTAAAGGTGATAAATAAGAAATAAGTAAAATATTTTTAAAAAACCAGTCACCTTTTCTGCCTTTGTCTAGGCCTCCAATGCCGCAGTGCTCATGGGTAGGAGAACGTTGGATTTGTAACTGTGGCCGGAGGACTGCACTGCTGTAATAACATCAAGGCAGGGGGCAGGGTGGAGAGTAGGAGAGGAAGGTGGAGAGGGAGGAGGGAAAGGAGGGGATTCCTGTACCAACAAAACTGTATCACAGAAAATAATACAAACAATTTTTAAAGTAAACGCTTCCTCGAGAAAAAAAATCACCTTTTGAATTCTGGTTTATAGAGGAAGAGACAGTGTCAACCTATGGCTCCAGGTTAACATAACTTGGAAAACGTGAAGGCTACCGTCTGGAAATAAATTGATAGTAGCCAAAAATAAGTGTGCATTTTACCTTTCTTCCCTAAACTTAAAGGAGTTGTGCAAGACTTACAATATGAGGCAGGGCTGAAAGCGAAAGGGTATTCAGGAATATTACTGAGTACCAGCTAAAATCTCCACCCATCATTTCCTTTAGCAGATTTGTTGCCTGTACTCCAGGCGGTCAAATAGGCTGGCGTGAGAAAGGGTTTTCAATCTGAGCCATGAGCCTGAGGCTCTTGGGCAAGTTCCTCTAAAGCTGGGCTCCCCCATATACCAAACTGGGTGCACTTGGGGTACACATCAAATGAGATGGAGTACGCACAAAAGTGGACACTGACTGGGAGAGAGCAAATGCTTGTAATGACAGCTGTCCCAGGAACCCCGGCGAGGAAACACCATGGCTCCAAGGGGCCTCTGGGGCTACTTTTGCAATATCCCTGGTCCTTTCCCAAGGCTGCAAAGGAGGTGGTGGAAGTGATCTAAATGAAATACAAGCAAGGTTGGGCCCAGCGCAAAGGCGTGGCAGCTTGTGACCTTCCATCAGGTGCAGGCTCCACCCACCTCCCCTTCCACCACCTCTTGAATTCCCACTACAGCACTACTTTATGTTTGTATTTTCCTCATGCCAGGGCATTTAGGAGCTCTCTCTAGGTCTTCATCTTGCATTAATACTGACCCTTGCATGGCTTGCTATGGGCTTACATGTGTGACGTGCACATGTGGCCATTTCTCATCAAACCTACTACAAATTGGGGCCAGTGTGTGGCACGTGGGGTTGAGCTGTTGCTTGTGACACTGGCATCCCCTATGGAGGCACCAGTACGAGTCCCAGCTGCTCTGCCTTGATCCAGCTCTACGCTAAGGTGTCTTGCAAGGCACCGGAACATGGCCCAAGCCTTGGGTGTCTCCTACCTTTGTGGGTGACCAGGGTGGAGTTCTTGATTCCTGGCTTCACACTGGCCCAGCCCTGGCCATTGCAGCCATTTGTAGAGCGCGTTAGAAGACTGAAAATTTCTCTTTGTGTGTCTGTTACTCTACATTTAAAATAACCAAACCTTTAAAAACAAAGCAAAGGTAAATGACACCCTGGCTTCCTGTAAGGAGCCAGCCAAACAGGAGAGGCACAAAGTGTCAAAACAAAAACTCTGTGACAGGAGCCTCCCTGAGCCATCACCAAGGGCAGTAGGTCATGCAGAGGGGAAACTGTGAACTCCACATTGGAAACTCACCCACCAGGAATGGACTGGAGAGTTGGGCGTGTTTCAGACAGTGTGGACAAAGGCAGGTAAGAGGAGGGGGACACCTGTGGGCAGGTGGGGCGCCAGGGCTGGGAACGGGTGTGTTGCATCCCAGGTTTGGAAGCTTTGGAGGCTTTGCAGGGTTGGTCTGCAGTTGGTAAGCCACGACCAACACCTGTTAGACGTGAGCATTTTTAGATCTGAGATTTTTCTAGGAGGAAGGATTAACTGAAATCAAATGGGAAAGTCTCTTCTTTTGTTCAATGAAAAGTGTTGTCGCTGTGGCTTGGCTTGAAGAGTGGCCTCCCATCACTAGTGTGGTCCTCACATTTCAGAGGCTTAGAGTCTCAAACACTGCTTTCCACGGTGCTATTCTCTCTTCCTCTCTCTCTCCTTGGAGGGTGTGTCTTACTTCTGATGGGTTCTCACGTGTGCTCCCAGAATTCCCACCCTGCCATGCTACTTTGAATCTCCTCCTTTGTCTGACATCCTTCCTTCTTTCCCTTTCCTGGTGGGTCTCCAAAGATAAAATGCATGCTCTGAATACTTATAGCCCAAACAAGGACATTTTATAGCCCATGTAGCACATATTTTAAAGTTTGTATAATAGCATGCATTTTGGATGCATCAACAGCATTCTTTATACGATCTTTACACAGACAAAGCAAAGTGACATGACAAGGCCACGGAAAAGACAGTGTTGAGCTAAGTCTGTGAGGTCATAGGCTCATGTCAGCAGGTGAGGTGACCAAGCCACGCTGGCACTCTGTGCTAAGCAGAACTATTCCATAAGCAATATATCACACTCAGTCCTAATCTAAGGAAAGCCAGGCTCCATTTTAACAGCCTGTATATATGCTCACCCACTGACACTAGGAAGAACTTCAGTTGCAACTTACTGACTCACACAGCTCATTTCTGCAGAGCAGGAGATGACAGAAAGCCTCTTCAGGCCTGACACATTTCCACTGTTTACGATCGGAGCTAGAAGCTGTGTGCACAGATGCCTCAAGATGCATTTGAGGCCATGCTGATGCCTGGTCTCTTTCAGTGGCAAATTGCAAGGATGCGTACTTAGCTAGCCAGCCTTTAGAACATGGCCGGAGAGCAGGGGGAAGGTTTGCTGAGTGCCTCTGCGACAGTGTGTGCGACGCACACAGGCAGTGCTGCGCTCCCCAAGGCGGACTCCACCTGGGCTCCCCCGTTTCATTGTGCTCTCTGTGTAGCAAAGCACTGCCGGCTGGACGCAGGACTCATCGGGCAGGGTAGGAGAGAGCAGACCCAAGGGGCTTATTGTGTTCACCTGGGTTAATACTAAAGGCAGTATCTACCCAAAGAGAGAAAATCCATTTGTGTCACAGATTTTGGCCATTGTCTGGAGGATCTGCTGTTAGAGAAGGAGCAGACAGTTGTTCTGGATTAGGTCTCAAATGGTTACAACGTGAGTGATTTGAAGACCTGCTATGCTTGTTGACTCCCTCTCTAAGAACACAATGAAAGGAGTGAGGGAAGAGGTCAGGACAAGCAATGCATACAGTAAGATGAATTCAGAACTGGGGCAGTAATGCAATGTGACAACTTCGACCCAATTACAGCATCTAAGATGGCGTCTGATCCTCAAAGTAGCTTCACCCAATGACTTACAGATCCGTGAGAGAATGAGGTTGCAAAGTTCTGCCTTGGGGTGGTTTACACCCAAATGTAAATCGACATGCTTCCTTCATGGAGCAAGTTTGCTATGAAAACCACATCTGCAAAATCATCAATGTACCTTGGGAAGCTGTTGTCTACGGCTGAAGCTTGCTTCCTGTCCCAGCTGCAGGGGGCAAAAACACCACACACACACACACACACACACACACACACACACGCACCCCACTCAGCAGCAGCTACTCTAAACCTGCAGCCATGCTCTGCCCCACCTGGGAAAAGGCTGATTCAACGGTCCCTGTTTCAGGGTAGGAAGTTCATTGACTTTCCTGATGCACGTTTGGGCCTTCTCCCTCTGCCATGTTGGCGCTGGACATGTAAGAAAGACAGAAACCTTCCCCACTGGGATGAAGCTGGAGAGTAGAGGTGTCAGCTCTGTATTGTGTGCATGGGTGCCAGTATTTAAGTTCTCAGCCAAGATTCCAATCATTAAAAAAAAAAAAGCAGACAGACACCATTATTCTCTGCAGACACTGAAATTGGCATAAACACGTTAAAATATAAATACAGTCACGAGTCACATCACAATGTTCTGGTCAACAGTGGACCAGGTGTACAATGGTGATCCCACCTGATTCTAATGCCCCATGTTGCCATCACCACCCTAGCTGGTGTCAGTGCATTCTCTTATGTTTACAACAATGACGAAACTGCCCAAGCACACATCTCTCTCCCACTGTATCCTGCAACACGAGACTGCGCTGGATTTTAAGTAAAGGGCTTGCAATCTAATTGTGTAGACTAAAATGGTAGTGTCTTGGCAGGAACGCAGGGATGACACGGTGAGGAACGTATCAGGTGTACAAGGACTGGCTTTGCTCACCTTCCAGGTGACCCTGATGCTCTGTGATGAGATGGGTTCCAGGTGCACTTCCTGAGGTGGACCGTCGGGAGCTGCAAGGACCAAAAACCCACAGGGACATTAGACAGGACTTCCAGAGCAGTAAGGAACTACACATACTTTCCCAGGCCATACAGATGCTCCCGCGCTTGGGGCAGAGCCGCTTGCCTTCGTACAAAAACAGGATCGCACGGTCCCTGTGGCCCAGATTTCCTCGTGTCAGTTTGCTCTTTAGAGAAACGAGTCTTGGGTGTCCTCATTGTCTACCTCCTCACCGCATCTTTGATAATTTGATTATTCAAACTCAAAGTTGAGCAACTAAGGGGGTAAATTAGGAAGCAGTGAAACAGAAACCAAGTTCTGTCTATAGTGGCTCCTGTAGGTGCCGTTTTGGGGTGTACTGCTAGGCTTTCTCAGGTGGCTCAGGAAGGGCTGAGCTCAGAAGAGTCGGCCTGCAAAGTCTTAGGTTGTGCAAGATTCTACTACAGTAAGAGATAACAGAGTTACCGGAAGAAGGTAGAAGCAAGAACTGTTAGCAGGGAAAAAGATGCTGTGTTGAGATTCAGGGAGAAAAATGTACTCAGAGCTGCTCCCTCCTGGGGGAAAGATGGGGCAGGCGAGTCCCACAGGTTGGGGCTGGTGTCTCTGAGAGAGAGTGGTAAAGATAAATTTTAAGAGACGAAGCCACCTTCCTGGGAAAGATGATCTATTTGTCTTTAGCAATGTGGATGTGAAGGGAAGAAGGGATGGGGAGGAGAGGGGTGGCTCTGTGTTCTCTCCTGAGCCCTCGCTCCCTGTCCTGCTTTGTCCACGCAGGCTGTCCCCAGTGTCACCATTCTTGTTGGTGTTCTCACATTCTCTCACCCAGTTTCATGGCTGCAGCCCAGTCTCTGAGCCAGCAGTTCCTATGTGATCCATAAACACAAACCCTGGTCTCAAATGTACCACTTTCAACGGGGCGTCAGCCCGGAGCACATCGCAAGCTTCTCACTTTCAGCTCCCTGGCAGAGCCCTGTCTTTCTGTTCAAGTTTCTGTGCTGCTACCTGCTCCCAAACACACCCTGAGTCCCAGCCAGAACTAGTGTCTTAGGAAACCCAAGAGCTCCTGGCCCAAGGCAGAACTGGGTCTAGGCTTCTTGCAGTTTTTTTTCTCCCCAAGTGCACCACTCAAGAGTTCCTGTCTAGAGCCCTCACTCAGTCCTCCACTCTGCTTTCACAATTTCCCCTCTCCATGTGCGCATGACTGGGCTTCAGCCAGAGTTCTGCGGCCTCATCATTCATTGGATTCGGTCCAGGCATCTCCATGAGGGAAGCAATTCCTATATTTCTATCTCTCTTTTCCTTATTGAGGAATCTGTGGAAGGTCTATCATATCCAAGGTCCTAAACACCATAAGGAAACCCTACACATTTCCATTCACATGTGGAAGTTTTTTTAACTTAAAAAAAAAAAAACACTTAATCGGAATTCAGAATGGTGACTACTAAAGAGTGAGAAGGGTGAAGCAAAGGCTGGAGGGAGGTTTGACAAAGGGTTCCCACGTGCAGTTTTCAGTGGTTCCTGCACAGTTTGGCAGCTGGGGCTCACTGTCAGAGAGAGAGAAAACTGGAGCAGAAGAGTACTTAGCATAGGGGATGGGTAGTGAGGAGCTGGCCCCCAGCATGGAGGATGGGTATTGAGGAGCTGGCCCCCAGCATGGAGGATGGGTGGGAGGAGCTGGCCCCCAGCATGGAGGATGGGTGGGAGGAGCTGGCCCCCAGCATAGGGGATGGGTATTGAGGAGCTGGCCCCCAGCATGGAGGATGGGTGGGAGGAGCTGGCCCCCAGCATGGAGGATGGGTGGGAGGAGCTGGCCCCCAGCATGGAGGATGGGTGGGAGGAGCTGGCCCCCAGCATGGAGGATGGGTGGGAGGAGCTGGCCCCCAGCATAGGGGATGGGTAGTGAGGAGCTGGCCCCCAGCATGGAGGATGGGTAGTGAGGAGCTGGCCCCCAGCATGGAGGATGGGTAGTGAGGAGCTGGCCCCCAGCATGGAGGATGGGTAGTGAGGAGCTGGCCCCCAGCATGGAGGATGGGTAGGGAGGAGCTGGTCCTTAGCATGGGGGATAGGTGGGAGGATCTGGCCTCTAGCGTGGGGGATGGGTAGGCAGGAGTTGGCCTCTAGTATGGGGGATGGTTGTGAGGAGCTGGCCCCCAACATTGGGGATGGGTGTGAGGAGCTGGCCCCCAACATTGGGGATGGGTGTGAGGAGCTAGCCCCCAACTTGGGGGATGGGTGGTGGTCTCTATATCGGACACAAATGTCTGAGACAGTGGAGAGTGAAAAAAAAAACAAAGAAGAAAGAAAGAAAAACAGGAGAATAGCTTTTCACTGATGGGACTAGACTGAATTCACTGAATAATGATTTTATTAAAAGCAGTCCATTTACTTAAATTAATTATGAATTTAGCTTTCATGTGCCACACACTGTAGCACGTGTCTAGGGCCTCACTGTGAGCAAGACCGCCAGCAATCCCTGTCCCTTTTGGAAGGTACCCTAGGCATCACAAACAGAATAGAGCAATGAGTTACATGGAGCATTGGATGCTGACATGCGCTCTTTTCAAAAAACGAGAGGAGACCAAGTTTGCCAGAGTAGGTAGTAGGTTGATTTATTAAAGGTTTATCTGGATATGATTTTTGCAGAAGATTGTATGCAAACAAAGACTTGAAAATGGCAAGAGAGGGCAGGAAGATCATTCCAAGAGAGTTCTGTAACATTCTGGAATGGGAGTTTCCAGCAGCTTAGTTCCATGGGGGCTAGCCTGGAGTTTCTTCCTGGCAGGACAGCGTGCAGCTAAGTCTGGTGTGTGACAGATTCCATACTGATGTCACACTCTATCGTTTGGACACTGCTCACTTTATGGCCATGCCATTCTCTCTCTGTTTTTATTTTTTAAAATAAAATTTACCTTACTGTTTACTTTTCTATTTTATGATACAGTACCATAGACTCTGAGATTTCCCTTCTGCCCTCTACAAGACCCCTCCCCCTACTGGTTTCCCCTCTATTATTACAGTAGTACAGTCCTTCATAAACACTCATAAGCAGCCCATGTCTCTTAATCCCTAACCCTACCCACTGCATCCCCTCTCCCTCAGCTCCAGCCCAGCACACACAGGAAGTTCTTCAGGGCAGACAAGCCACTCCAAAACCCAACAACTCCATGTCATACTCCACCCATAATCCACACCCAATGTCCTCTGGTAGTCCATAAAAATTCAGTGGTTTTTTTTTTCAATGTACTCTCATATAACTGAATCTCCACATTCTATTTGCAGATTCATCATGAAAACGATGCTTAGGTCAGCCACCCCAAACTCAATCCCAAGGCACTAAGTGACAGGTGACCTCCTGGTGCAGCCGCTAATGTGGACACTGGCCTTTGGCATGGGTCAGCTGTGTGCTGACACATCAGACACACTGTGGTCCATTAAGAGCTGATCTTGCTAACTCTGACAGTGTCTCTACTTCCTCTTCTTTTGGGGGTGAAGTAGAGTTAGAGGTAGTTGAATAGATCAGGCCAAAGGGTGTGATCTTTGCTAAATGGCTGTCCTCTGAGTCCAGTGTATTAAAGAGTAATAATAAGATGTCTGTGCCTGTCAGAGTTAGGACAATGCAGTTTTCCAGCATTAGGGAGGGATGCTATTTAAATGGCAATGGCTCCTGTGCCAGGAAGATTTACCGTGAGGCAGAATCCAAAGCTCAGACCACCTGATACAAGACCAGCATACAGGAGGGCAGAATACACGGCTGGTCCCTGTCATCTTTCCTTTGTAAGATGTAAAAACTGTTCTGTTAGAGATTTGTGTATGAGACTCAGCCCACAGGCTCTAGTTTGCTGTCATCACTTTGAAAGGAAGGTGGGGATTCTGGCTAGCTGGGGGTACGTGGCGACATGATTGATTGCCACCTAACTGACCAGATGTGCACCACAGCAGGCACACTCTGACCCAACGCAGCTCCAGGCTTGTGATGCCCTGGACTGGCAGCTCATGATCAGACCACTGGTCTGGGTTAGGGAAGCTTGGCTTCCAGCGGTGCTTGCAAAGCCAGCCTCTCTCTGATGCTTCCCAATTCTCCCTTCACCCTTTTCTACTTTTCCTCAGGAAGCCCTGGTCCTGGGCTCCCGGCTGGCTGTTCACCCAAAGTGTTCTAAGCAGGGGGCTGCCAAGCGATGGAGATCTGCGACTTACAGGAGTAAGAGTCTGGGAGTCAAAGATCAAGCTATAGACTGCGTGCACTGTGTGCTGGACGCGTGTTCCTGCCTCGGGCTCCTTCCACACACTGGAGAGGCTTCTCCCAGGCCTATTTCATGTGGGCACTCTGATCCCACTTATGAGGTGGCCCTCCTCATGATCTAACCACTCCAGAAGCTCTCAACTCTCAAGACCAATGCACTGTGGACAGAGTTTCAACATAGGAATATAGAACAGACATGAACATTAGATCATACACCCACTCTCTCATACATACATGCACATACACACACACACTCTGACATACAAACACACATAAAGCACCTACACGCATGTCTGCACATATATTCATAACACATGCTCACACACTCTAAACAATGCACACGTATACAATGCAAACACACATGCCCACATACACCCATCTACGCACTTCCATGTAGACATCTGCATACACTCACTGCTCCTTGCTACGCCCATTCCCAAGGCGATCCTTTCAACTATGTTTCTCAATATCCACCCCCACACATACACGCAACCTTCCTGTGCCAGATAAAACAAGGAGACAGAATCTCTGAGATTGAGGGGGCAGCAGCACAGCCAGCAGAGACAAGGCCATGTCCCAGCATTGCTGTCTGAAGGTACCAGCCCTCAGCAAGGGAGGGAGTACTAACTCTACTCAGGGGACAGGGGAGGCGGCACACAGTGATGGATGGGCATCTTGGCTTTTCAAGGAAGAGCGCTGAAAAGGAGATCTGAAGCTTGGCAGGTCTTTTAAACGGGGGAAGAGGCCCAAGGGCAAAGGTGTGGGGGATCAGCTGGGCAGCACATGATGGGGCCACAGGGCAGGCTGGGAGCAGTACAGGGAGCCTCAGGCCCAAGCACCTCACAGGCTCACTTCCTCACCAAAGAGTGCTGAGAGGCATCAGGTGCTGGGGACAATGAGTGGGTCTGCAGCTTCCAGAAGCTTCCTTCCCAGGATTCCCAATGCTTGAGAGGAAGCCACGAGAAAGGGGAAGGGCAGAGAAAGGTCATTTTAGGGTGACTCCTAGGAAGATGTGTCTTTGGACCTTGATGCCAAGAGTAGCAGTGGCCACTGGGGCAGTGCTAAGGAAAGGAGTTTACTGCAGGACTGTCGCACCCCAACCCACGCCGGCCATGGACAGCTCTGCACCGATCCTGAGACATGCTCTGTTTTGCAGTCTGCTGGGCCCTAGTCGGCTCTCCTCCTTGCTTTTCCCTCAGTTTGCCTGACTGTGAAATGTAGTGTTTGAGGGGCTGCTGCCAGCAACCCACTACAATCCAAGAGGCAGCAGGAGACCTGAAGATGTGGCATCTGTCTGCGGGCCTCTGTGCAGATGCCAGGCAGTCGCCCTGTGCAGGGACCTGGCCCCATGCTTCTCACCTGGCCTCCAGGCCGGGAGAGACATGCTGCCATGGCAACTGAGCTCTGCAGGCGAGGCCATGCAGGTGGTAAACACAGTGGCCAGTGGATGTGGCTGCACATGTCACTGCCAGAAGTACAGACGTGCCTGACAAGGGCAGCCAGGAAAAAGGGGTGGGGAGGAGCAGGCGGAGGATGTAACTTGAGCTGAGGGATGGGGGCTCCCTGTCCCTAACCACCCAGCAATGACAAAATCCTACCACTGAGTGGTTGGTTCAAGCAAATATTTAAAGAACACTCTGCTTTGGCAGGAGCCTATTAATATTCATTTCCCACTTTTTTCTGAAAAAAAAATTTAAACTGCTTCATGATCTTTGAAACATTTTGCGTTCACAGCCCTCTGCCCTCCAACCCTGTAAACAGATTTCAGGAGTTGCCGTGTTCCAGCCTCAAGAACTGGACATCCCTCTGTCAGTCAAGAAGGACAGCTCTGCAGCTGCCTGTTCTCCGGAGGGCAGCTCTGACCACACACTTCACGAGTTAGCAAGCTGCATTAGATCGCACCCAGCAACCCTATGTCTTGAGACAAAACATAAGGAAATTATCTGGGAATGGCGAAAGATACAGGTTGCTTGTCGCAGTAATGTTTAGAATACCAGAAGTGTCTCACCAGCAGGGATTTGTTAAGGAGGAAGGCAGTTCAGGGTAACAACTTTGATGAGGTTGGCAGAAGGAGGCGGCAGAAAGACAAGAGCACCCCCAACCGAGGGTTGACACAAACTTCAACTTGCTCTCCTGGGGATGATGGGAGGGCCCTTTTGTGGAGGAAGAAATGGATCTGAAACTAAGTTTCCAGACCTACCACATAAGGAACAGCCATCCCACTACAACAGTCAGCAACAAAACAAAGGATTCAAGGTAGGTTTGGGACTGAACCCTCTGAGAAAGGAGCCAGGCTCCTTACCTTTCCCCTGGGGGCGTTTCTCCATTCCAGCCAGCAACTGGGTGGCCAGTCAGCATCCACTGACCACAGCCTTTCTGCTCAATGCAGTAGCCAGCTTCTCCCCAGTAACCACAAGAGGGCCATGGTGCTATCCAATGTGTACATGTCTGACGCATGCTGGTATGCGTGGGTATGTGTGAGCATACTGCAACCATGTGTGCATGTGAGCATGAGGAACAATACAGCATGCTAGGTTCCAACTGCATGGCCTTCGGTCAGCTCTAGGCAGGAGGTTGGTGGGCCCTGCCATGCCTTCTGCAAGTGCTTTTTGGTCTCTGGTATACTTCCAACCCTGTGTAGGAGATGCTACACAGTGTGTTTTTTGGAACAGGAAAAACACGAGCACATTTCACCATAAAGAACAACAGAGTGACGTGTACCTCCCTGCTTCCTCTGTGTGCTCTTGGGTGAGCTATCTGTCTCCCTCCCACACTTGGACTTCATGGAGTCTAGGGCAGAAACACACTCATAGTTGTCCAGGCAGCTTGCTTGTCACACATCCAGATGGCAGAATTATAAAATCTCGCAGTGCTACTACTCTTACCAGGCTGTTGCCCTTGTATGTGAGTCTCAGATGTTAGAACTTGGAACCAAATCCTCCAAGCAGGAGGTTAAATGCTGCTGCCAATGTGCTTGGTAGGGCACAGAACTATGCAGAGTGTGCATCCAGACCCTCGCTTGCTGCAGCCAACAGTCCCACCCTGCATTTAAGTACCTGAGTCCTCTGCCTGGTGGCACATACCTGCCTCGTCCGCAGTGATGGTGAGCTCGTTGCTGGGTTCGCTCTTGCCAATCCGGTTCTTGGCGTACATGCGGATGCTGTAGGTGGAGGAAGGGTGGATATCAATGATGGTGGCCGAGTTCAGCTGAGGGGAAACATCTTTGGTTCTCTGAGCAGAATCCCAGGAGTCTTTGGGGTTTTGTTTTTTCAAAAAAGAAGAAACAGAGACATGAGTTTTTTTCCTCTGCCATGAAAAACGTCACAAGTAGGAATTAAAAACAAAAAGAAAGAAGGAAAAGAAAGCAAATCACACCCCCACATGAATGCTCAATGCAATGTTCCCATTATTCTGGCGGTGTTGGCCATCAGAGGGGACAAGATGTCACACACCCATTATCCACACTGTAGGGGGACTGGGACTTCAGGTGGACTGGGTTCAGGGAGTGGGTGACAGGGAGTGTCATGGAGGACAAATGCAGTTGGAGAAACGTATGCCACTGCAGTAGAATATGGTGCATGTTAGCACTCCAAGAGTCCCCAAATGACCTGCAGTGTAGCCAGCACTGGAATGCTGTCTATGCACTAGGAAATCTCTATACACGTTACATCCTTGTGCCCCTACTTGTTGAGGGATAATGCTGAGACGAAGCCATGTAAGCCCATTTCCACGTCCATTATAACCCTGGGTAACCATGCATTTCTCAGCTACAGTCTTCGAAATCAGTTCATTTCCAATCCTGCTAGCAGGAATTGTTTTCCAACCACAATACAATGGTGTTCATTATATTCATGAATCTTTGGTGGATGCTCCATGTCTCCTGCTGCACCGGTCATGCTCAGTGTCGTATCTATTCATTGGTTCATAACATTGCACAAACACAGGACAACTAACACGGTCAACAACATTATGCATTTAATAACTGAATCCATAAACAGCAAATCCATAAATAGCCTCCAAGTCTTGGGCAGAGTACTAATCACTTTATCCTTCAGCGATGAGTTTGAAAGGTTAGGTGCTGTTGTGTACAGAGTTAAGAGATTGCTTTGGACTTGAGGACCCAAAACATGGTTTTGGGACCCAAAGAGCGGTTTTGAATGCTGTCACCTTAGGGCATGAAGAATCACAGAAGCTGAGAATACTGCAGTTAAAAGAAGATCAGAAGTGCAAGAACTTCATATATGAACAGAAGATTTGGGATCAAAATCCAATGATGAGAGAGAAGAAGAAGGAGGTGGCTGAATGGAGGACAAACAATGGAGAGAAAGTTTCCAGCAAGGACTGACTTGGAAATCTCATGTCAGCCTTGCCCCACAAAGAGAGAGCTTCTGAAGATGTTTGCAACATGAAGAGGAAGCCCAGGTCCTGCAGGGTGTAACTTCAAGAATCAGTACTGCGGGGTCTGTGTGGTAGGGAACTGGGCTACTACTTTGCCTGAGGTGTCGGCATCCCATGTAAGCACTGGTTCAAGTAAAGGCTGCTCCATTTCCAATCAAGCTCCTTGCGAATGGCTTCCAGCTTCAGATCAGCCCAGTTCTGAACCCTGGGCGTCATGTCCACTTGTGGAAGTGAACCAGTGAATGGAATTCTCCCTCTCTCTCTCTCTCTCTCTCTCTCTCTCAGCTTTATCCCTATCTCTATAACTTTGACTTTCAAGTAGAAATAAATACATCTTTTAAAAAAGAATTAGTGCCACACTCACAGGCTTGTGGGAAATAAGGACAGGAGTATGCACAGGGCCAGGCTTCCATCTGGGATGGAAAATATTTGTCAGAGACATTTAGCATAAGGTAGGCAGGACTCTGCGGGTCTGCCCAGAGGGGACAGATGCCAGAGGATAGGGAGTACACAGTCCCTCTCCTGCCCCGCAGACCTAAACAGCCCCTGGGAGGACTGCCCAGGAAGCTAATCACAGCTGGCAAGGCTGCTGCTTCTGGCAGCTCACTAGTGAGTTCCATTGCTCTGGGCTGAAGGACAGCCAATCATCAAGGGGAGATGGAAGTGAAGAAACTCCCATTAGAAGTCAAAGACCAGAGCAAGTAAGGGTGATGGAAGGTTCTGGAGGCAGGAATACACAAGGGTTTAATAACACAGAGGTGGCTCAGAGAAGGACCAGATCCATCAAGTTGGCACCAGGACTCAGAGAAAGTTCATTTTTCTCTGTCTTCTTCTCCATCAGGGACAACTATCCTAGGGTCAAATAGGGATCACAGCTCGGAAGAGGAAAGAACAGGAAACTACCCATGTCAGAGCTCTTGGGATCCTGGTTGGAAGGTACAGGCTAGGCCCTCAGGGTACTGGCCAAGGTACTGAAGCCCAGAGAGGCACTCTGAGGAAGACAAGGATGTGAGGACACAGCAGGTGGTGTCCCAATGAATGGAAGGGAAGGGGAAGGAAGGGAAAGGAAGTGGGGGGAATGGAAGAATGAGGATGCAGTGAGTGACAGCCTGATGAGATGGACCATCGCAGAACAGGACACCAGAAGGAACTGTGAAAGCAGCATTTAGTGTCTGTGCAAAAGAGAAACGGTCAACATTGTGATCAATATGTTACGGTGACCAAAGCAATCCCTTGATTCAAGAGACATGGAGGGAGAGGAATTCTCCAGAAATTCCATCCTGTCTGGGTCTGTCCCGGTGATCCCTGAGCTGTCACCAAAAGGCAGAACTCAAACAGCAAGACCTGACATGGCCACGGAAGATACAGGTAGAGGTGCTTGTGAGATTTAAAATTCCTAATTGGAAAATAAAAACCAAGGACATTCCCATGTCCTCCAAGTATTGCAAGGTCCTGTGGCCAAAGGACACAGGAGGCGTGGGAAGAGGGCCATCGGATTTGAGGTCTACTTGATGCAGTAAGTGTGAGAATACAGTCACAGCTGGATAAAGACACACTCCTGCTTTCTCAGGCTCCTGAGTCCCAAAGGCAGGGTTTGCTGAAGTCTAGAGTGACTGATTCCTTTCAGGAACCCTTTTTGTCAAGGATGTAACATTCTGATGCCTTGATAGCAGGATATCTTTGGGGACAATTTCATCCGGAAGCACACTGAGTGAACAATTCATTATGTGTTCTGAGTTCGAGATGTGTGCCAGGCACATTGTGTGGGGTGCACGGCTTTTCAGAGTCCTTGCCCTCCAAGATCACCTAGGCCCTCAGGGAGACAGATGTCCACTGGCAGCAGCAGATGTTAAGTGATGGTTCACAAGGACACCAAGTAGTGCCAGCAGTGCATGATGTTCTGAGTAAAGAAGGGGGGTACGTGGTCAGGCAAGGCTTTTGGGAGGAAATGATATTTATATTGTTGACCAATTTACCGAGGGAGCAATTCATACTGGAAAAGGCCTCTAGCATATCTGCTACCAATCTAACTCTTCTACCCAGCCTCCCTAGCTGAAAGCAGTGAAGGTCTCGGAGGGCTTGCTGGAGTCTGCAGGGAGGAAGCTGGATCATCCTGGGCCCTCAGCTACAGGAACAGCTTGGCTCCTACAGACTGTGTCCCAGGTTGAAGCAGAGACTATGAGGATGGACAATTCTCTCTCTGTCTCTGCTGTGCTCTGGTGTGTGAAGGAGGGTTGGGTTCTAATCGCAGAAATGTTGAACACGAAACATTGCTGATACCCTGTTCATCTGCCAGTCCATGTGCTAGGAGCTGCTGACGCAAGGACACACAGATTCAGAGTCCCTGCTTTGAGGGAATTTATGGGGCAGTAGGAAGATTCCTAAACAGCCAACAAGTAAACTGACAGACATGGTGGTTTTACAAGGGGGTTTAATGAGAGGTGGCTTCATGTACGTTTGAGAGAGGCTGCATGCTCCCACTTATTAGATGCTGACTATGACAGGTAATGAGCCAAGCGTTTTTAAAATACTCTCTTCCTGGGACGGCATCAAGTGCAGCACATGAAACATGGCCAGCTTTCTATGGGAGCGCTGGTTGGAGTTCAGGTTGCTGTACTTGCTTCCTGCTAATGCTCCTGCGAGAGCAGCATGGGCTGGCCTGAGTTCTTGGGCCCCTGCCACCCACACGGGAGACCTGGATGGTTTCTGGGGTGCGGCAGGACCTGTGGATTTGGCTTCATCCTGCACCAGTCTGGTCCCTTGTGACCATTTGGGGAATGAACCCATAAATGAATGAGATCTCTCTTTCCCGCACCGTAACTCTTCCTTTCGAATAAATAAATATTTTTTAAATGTTCCTTAATTGTACTCCTCAATTATATTAAGAGGTAAGGATAGAGCTAGTGATGAGAGAGAATTTATGAGGGACAGACAGCATCAGGAGCTTAATTACTACATTAAGAATCATATACACAGGGAAGTGATAACACCTGTGGACACCCTGCAGGTGTGAGGAGAGATGAAGCCATGGGAGGGCTTGAGAAGGAGTCCTAGGTCCCAGAAACAGGGGCATATCAGTCAGGGAGCAGCATGGGAGTGAGGGCCTTCCAAACTGCAGGTGAGCTGGCAGAAGGGAGTGTGCAGGCCAAGATACCAGCTCAGGGACCCCCAGGTCTGCCGGCTCAGCAGTATGTGGGGAATCACAGGTCCTCCCCAAAACAGCAGAGGTCTGAGCTGCTGCGGTATAAGAACCTCCTGTGATCCAAAGCCACAAGCATGCGCGGCTGCAGTCCTGCAGCCAGAGCTTGGCCAATGGGACTTCCAGGGCCCTCCCTGCCCTCTGGGGCTTTGTAAAGGGTCCTTCACCATGTTTGTCCGTGTCTCCCCTGAACTCTCATATGGACGCCACTTCCAGGCCACCTCCATGTGCCTGCTTTGTACCTAAACAGCATTCTCTGTAAGACTGAGCCCTAGAACTTCTTAGGCTGACCTACTTGTTCAGAACAAAGCCATCCCTCTGGCCCTTGGCCATGCTCATTCAGGTCCCTGTCATTTCCTGATGCCAAGTGCAGCCCAGAGCCACATGGCATCCCATGGAAGGCTTGCTCTGGGCTTGTGTGTGCAGAACATCCTGCATGGGTTTCTGCTTGTAGCCCACTGGACAGAGCCACCTCGTCTGTGCATTCGAGCAAAGTTCAGCTGTTTTTCCTCACCCTGAATCCCTGATCTGATGCATATTCTTAATCCCCAAATACTGCTGCCCCCAATTCCTTCCTGGCCATCCCATCCCTCCTCTCAGCTGTCCCACCTCCACTGCTCCCTGCTGCTGCCCCTGGCCTGTTCTTACAGAAATCTTTCTCCGCTCTTGAACTGTCTCTTCTAGCTGCCTTGAGGCTGATTTGTTACTACAGCTCAGCTCAAAGGATACTAAATAGGTCACCACAGAGTAATTGGCAGTAATGTGCAGTGCCCAGGAAGCAAGAGTGTAAGGATTTGTGGTCTCCAAGAGTTGTTTTAACCCCCACCTTGTGCTGACAGGGCTCGCATTCCTCATGACTTTCATACACAGAAGCCGCAGTGATGGGATTCTGCCCAAGGCCAATGGATCGTGAAGTTCAACGTGATTGTAGGGCTGCCTCTGGAAGACTATTGTTGGGTGCACCTGACCTGAAGACTGGGCCCACTTCATGCATGGGAGAGTGTTCCCTGGGTATAGATGTCTGTGTCCCTGACCTGGCTTTATTCAATCCCTGCCCATCCCCAGCAGTTGCTGCTAATTCAGTGCTTGTCACTGGAGAGCATGGCTCTATCCTGCACAAATCCTGGCACGTGGCTCATCCTGAAGACATCACGCAGGTTTTGTGCTAGGGCCTTTGCCCACAGGGGAAGGAGGACAGGCAGAGTAGCAAAGGTTTAGTCAGCCACTTTCCACAAGTCAATGGGCCAGCGAGAGGCTAGTGGGAAGCAGAGCTGAGGTCCCAGCTGACCCAGGAGAACCAGGGAGGGCTAAGCTCAGCACAACCCTACACTGCTCCTGGCTGTGGTTGGTGTTGAGGTCAGTGGGGGTGGATGGACAGCAAGTCCATCCCCCCAGCCCACCTAGTACCCAGGAATCAAGGTGTTCTCTCACAGATGAGAGGATCAGGAGAGAAGACAGAGCGGCAGGCAGACATCCGGGACTTACCTGATTTGTTTTTGCACTCAATGTCATAGCCCGTGATGGGGCTGTTGCCGTCGAAGCCCATGGTCCACCTGAGTGTGATGGTGCGTGCTTTCACATCTTTGATCTCAATCTCGGGTGGGTCTGGGGGCTCTGTGCCAGGAACAGAAAGGCAGGATCAGTGCACATGACAAGTGAGCACAAGGGCAGCCGCGTGCAGCTCACAGTGGCCTGTGGCTTCAGGCAGGGACCACAACTTTGGATTTGGAAGCTTGTTTTTATAATCAGATTCTAGAATGTAACTTGCATGGAGAGAAGCAGGCCAGACCCAGAGGGGACACCGTCCCTGCTGCCACATGGCTTCCTGGTGAAAGCACAAAGGGGCCCATATTGAGCTCTCTGGGAACTGACCATCACGTTTAGATCCCTTCACTCACACCAGGCCATTGATTTGCCAGCTGCCTCTGTCTCTTAGAGGTTTTGTCCCTGAATTCTAGGGCTGCACTCGGATGGAATCTGAGGCTCTGAATAAATGGGTTCACACACTCCCTGTATATTCACACTTTCCTGAGATAAGCAAGTGTGACCAGGCGGCCATGATCAGTGCCCTGGTATCTGAGGCTCCACTTCCTGCAGGAAATGGCTCTAATACCTTTCTCCAGGTCTGCTTCTTCCTACCTTGCACTGTGAGTTGGATGATTCCACGGTCCTCCCCGTAAGAATTGATAGCATGGCAGGAGAAGAAGCCAGAATCTTCTCTCACAGTTGGCAAAATCTGTGTGTGAAGCAGAAAGAAATTCCTCTCTCTGAGCAACATGGAGTCGGGAGCAACGGAAACGGCTTTGGGCCGCAGAATTTTCTCTCCACTCTTGCACCTCTCCAAATAACCCCAGTGCTCAGGCGCAAACCCACAGCTGCATACAGAGATGCGCACAGGTACACACAAACACACAGAAACCCACAACACATACATACACACACACACAGAGATACATTCACAGTTAAGGGCAAACACACAGATACACAAACACAAACACACACACTGGCTTTCAATCAGACCTACACATGTAGACAAACACACAGACACACACAGGGGCATACAGATATACATGCAGAGACAGGCACACAGAGACACACAAGTGTACACACACACACACACACACACACACAGATATGCACAGTAACAGGCATCACACAGAGACACACACAGACACCCCCCGCCCTGAGTG
This sequence comes from Ochotona princeps, assembly GCF_030435755.1. NCBI lineage: Eukaryota > Metazoa > Chordata > Mammalia > Lagomorpha > Ochotonidae > Ochotona > Ochotona princeps. Next base: position 28,359,256 of record NC_080834.1, on the reverse strand, counting down.
TAATTCCCTCACTCCCACCAAGAACATGCAGGTGGAAAACATGGACACCCAGCATCTGTGTGTCACGTACATCACACACTGAGACCAGGGTGGCACACTTTGCTTTTCCATGTTGGAGCAATATGGGCCAGGTGTCTAAGGAACCAGATCTACAAGCACAGTGGGCCCTGGCATCCACAGGATCGGCCTCTGGCAATTCAATCAGTCAATCACCGAAAGTATTAGAGGGAAAAGCCTGTGCCTCCTGAATATGCATGGACTTTTGTCCATCCTAAAAACAAAATGGGAAACCAACCCTTTCAGCCGTGTTGACATGGTGGTAGGCATCGGAAGTAAATTAGAGAAGGTATCAAGTGCAGAGAATGACTGGTGGGTTCTGCCCCAGAGCTGGGCTTTTCTGTGTAAGGGGCTTGGGCATCTGTGAATCTTGCAACCCATCCCTGGACAACATTAAGACAAGGGCACTGCAACCTGGGTCCCGCCCTGCACGGCCCCCTGCATGGCCATCTACAGACAGCCTCCAGGGGTGTGCCCCGCTGAGAGGACCCACATGTTGTGTGCTGTACCGTCCTTTCCTCCCCTCTTAGTTAACCCAACCCCCAGGAATGCTAAAACTCACGGGCAGACTGCACTCTGATTTGGTATTCTGGACAGATAAATATTTTTTAACATTAGAGTTTTTTTTTCATAAGAAGCAAAATAACTTTCCCTACAAAATTTTTGTCCCAAGGCCCATCAAATGCTTCTTTTTATAGGAGGCTGAACCATGCACACAGCATATGTTGTCATCCTTTAGGAATTACTGTGATTACAACAACTTGTTTCTTCTTATTTTTTATTATGTTACAGCTAGGTTCCCTGCCATGTTCATACTAATTTAACTCCTGATAATACTTAAGATGAAGTGTATTTGTGAAGGACATGCAGTCATCTTGCTGAATGCATGAAGGGGGAGATAAGTGAGTGCTTCCTAAGTAAGTTCCCACAGCCCCTCAGCTGTTTACCCCCCGCACACGCCCGCTGTGTGACGGGAGGCACTCGCCATCCCAGTAGAGCCGTGTGCATGACGTCCCATTTGTCGGGATGTTACCTGCAGAGTGGAGATCACCTCCTCCCCCACCTCCTTGGTGGACACGAGGTAGCGGGCCATTTCGGGGTTGATGATCCTGTCCTCCTTCTCCCAGCGGACAATGATGGGCTTCTCACCATGGGCGGTGCAGCTCATCTCCTTCTTCTGCCCCTGAGTGGCCAGGGTGGTGTTGGGATAGGATGTGATCATTGCAGGGACTGGAAGACCAGAGGAGGATACAGCTGCTCAGCAGGTCAGGGCTCTTGCTTCCCCACCACCACACTCCGTGCCCTTGAGCGGAAGGAGATGTCTTGTGCAATAAAATGCATTCCAGGAAACTGCTGGACCAGCCTTGTGAGCAAAATAAAGTGCAGGGCTAGAAAAAACAGCTAGACTCAACTAGCCCAGGAAAGACACTGCTGCCCTGAGTCTCTGTGGTCACAGGATGTTGTGCTCTTCACATCCCGCTGGGGGCAGACGTGAGTCACCAGGTTTGACCATAATCTTCAGAACACCCGGGAAATGACCTCACCTGCTGGTTAGTCAAGGGAGGAGACTCAACGTTGAGAATCTTGCTTCTCCAACTGTGATTACTAACATTTCTAACCATAATCTCTGACCACAGAGAGGAAATGTTCAACATTAGCTAGCTCACCGTTGCTAACCAATGCTTGCAATCACTTCTTGCCATGCTCATCTACCACAGTGATTATAAACCCTGCAGACCTCACTAGGGCACCTCAAACCTACTGGTCTCCCATAGCAATAGGAGGCAGCTATAGCTTCCACTGATTTCCACTGACTGAGAGAATGCAAACATGTATTTCAGAAGCTTCTTGAATATCTTCTCCAACACTTCAAAACTTAATCGGAAGCTTCCATTATTGTGATGGTGACATAAGACCCCCACTCCATGTGTAAACCACTTAGAGCCTCTGTACAGCATACAACAAATACCTCTAAACCTGCATTCTGCGGCTATGGAAGTGTAAGACAAAAACTGAGGGTCATGACCACAGGAGGATTTGGGAAGGCCAGGGGTACGGTGGTGCCAGGACTTTGGTGGCCTGAGACCCAGGGGTTAGAAGTCACATTTCCACATCTAGCTCCTCAGAGGGCTGAATCTTTTTTTTAATATATATTTTTATTATACTATTTATGTATCTGAGGTGAAGGGGGATATTGAGGGAGAATCCCCACCCAGTCTCCCACCCGCCCAAAGTCCCGGATGTGGGGCATGCTCTGAGATACTTGCTCAACTGGTCTTAATAGAGAATGAAACATGATGGCCCGTGTTTTGGATGTAGGAAAAAGTGCCTCCCCTGAGATATTGTTACTGGTCTGCCTCTCTAAGCTTGGAGTCCAATTCCTGCTAAAGAATGACTGTGAAAGTAAGCTGAGCTAGGCAATAGGCCCAAGAAATCCAGCCATGGAAACATTAACGTAATCTAGAAAGATTGTACATCCAGCAAACCCACGGGGCTTCTCCTGGATGAAGCTCTGCTCATCATGAACTCACAAATCAAAAATTACACAGCACACAAGAAAACCATCCCTGAGCGTTGAGCATTCCCATTCCCCCTGGATTACAGTCTAATATAACTATGCCAAGCCTAGCCCATGGATTTAAGTGTTTAAGGAAAGCAGAATGATAAAGAGAGGCACACACACACACTCACACACACACACACACGGCAGTGGGAGGAGTGTTAGAGTGAGAGAGTTCATTCCCCAAATGGCCACCATAGACAGTGCTGGGCCAGGCTGAAGCCAGGAGCCCAGAACTCCATCTGAGTCTCCCCCATGGGTGGCAATGGCTCCCAAGTACTTTGGCTATAGTTTTGCCACCTTATAAGTACATTGTCTGGGAGCTGGGGCAGAAGGAGAGTGGCTGGGAGTCCAATCTGTGCTCTGACATGGGATATCGACATAGTATGTAGTGTCCTAGCCTGCTGGGCCACAACACCAGCCCTTAAAGATACTTTTAAAACCTAATAGAAGCTGGCATAATTTTGACGGTTTATATAGTGCCTGGATTCCATAATCAACATCTTCAGGCATTGAATTAAACTGATTGTGCATGATAACTTTTTAAGTTATCATAGGCAAAAGTAGGAATGAGCCAGTGTGTCAAAGCCCAGGTCCTGGAACGGGTGCCTCTTCCACTTGTGGGTGGAGGGCACTCATGGGTGCCCCGGAGTGTCCTAGGCGGGGGACTGCTCCCTCAGGACTACAGATAGGACTGGGGAGGTGGAACGGGGGCTTGTGTCCAGTTTCACGTGGCTGCCCTTGGGCAGGAGCTCAGCTGCCATGGCCTCAGTATTCTCAGCTGACTCAGGGAATGATTCTGGTGTCTCAGCGATCCTGACATGTAGCCTGCATTGAACCAGTTCACTCACACGATCGCCAAGGTCCTTCCCAGTTCCCCTCTCTTCATCCTGCCTGTCCTGTCATTTGCCCTTTCCCTCTCTCGTATCCCTTTCCTCCGGCTTTCCTTCTCTCTTCCTGACATTTCCAGTGACATCCACAGCCCATTGTGTCCTTGCAACATTCTCACACACGTGCATGCACTTAATTCACACAACGAGACAGAAGCGACAGATTAGCTGTAGACATGGCCCACAAATTTGTAAGTGCCATTTTAAGTAGATTCTCAACGATGCCTTAAGTACACATAAGAGATGTAGAAATAGCATTTTTAGTAGATTCATTGAACTTAAATTTGTATTAACAGATGTCTATGATTAAAAGAAAGCAGACATAAAACCCTTGTTGGATTAATTTCATACTTGACATCTCCCTTCCCCCCTTGTTTCTGAGAAGTGCAGTGCTAAGGACTAGCAAATAATAGATCTATCCTCTTCACACCTCTCTCCGACACACAACCCTAATCCAGGTTTCATCTAGTGAGGTCCTAAAGCTGCAATGTCACTGTCAAAGCAAGGACCACAAAGTTATCTCTGTTGATCCCCAAGATGGTTAACCTTCCATTTCCTTGTTTTGTTTTGCGTTTCCCCTCAAGAAGCTAAGCAGGTCAAAGGTCACACCACACTAAGTAGAAGAGGCACTTGCTGTGTACATCCTTTCAAGTTTAAGGTCACTTTTACATCCACCATCTCCCAGCAAAATATGTGATTTCAGGAGAGAAGATTCCTGGCTTCATTAAGGCTGATAGGAGAGGATGAGTGCTTGCAACACCGGGGGGAGCGAGGCTTTCTTGTCACAAGGTCACAGTCTCATCGTTGCTTCACCTGAGTGGAGGAGGCCAGGGCTGACCCAGAGGGCACAGAACCCCTGAGAACAGACACTCTGCATGGCCTTGCTCTGTCCCCAAGTCCAGAGTGTTCCCAGAAGCACCTGAACCCATTCTGTGAGGATCCCCCTCTCCCCTTAACACCCCCATGACCTCATGCCAGAATGGATGGATTGTATCTGACAGCACTTCAGAAATCTTGTGAAGAAACTGAATTTACAGATAAGCTTACTTTTTGAAATCTATGCATAGTTTTCTGTTTAGCAATATGCATTTTCCAAAGACCCCTTGTATATGTGAATTTCAGGAAGTTTTGCATTGAAAGAGATGTCCTTCTTTGCACAAACTTTTGGAAGCACCCTCACATGTGGAATGATGCTGACTGGGGAGTACATCCAACGATCTGAATCCAAACCAATGTGGAGCACGGGCTGCTCCTTGCTCAGAAAGCAGAAGCATGGCGTCATGCAAGCTCTAGAGCATCAATTTCTTGCTCCTTTGGACTCTCTCTCCATGAGTCACGGTGGTACTATTTCCTATGTGATATTACACTCCAGCTTCAGGTATGGGAGAGTGGATGGGGAAGTCCAAATTCTCGCAGCAGCTGGACATGAATGCTGCTGTGCCCTCCAGCTAGTGGGGCTGACATGCAGTCCTGGGCCAGGTTGGGAACATTGAGTCAAAACTCTCCCAGGTTGAGGCGTGATTTCCTGTTACCTGGAGACCCACATAACTGGGTTATTTGTGCAAGCTTCATGGTGTTGTTACCTTGGGACTGACAGGCCCTGTGGAGTGGAGGACCACAGCCTTTGCTGAGGGGTGCAAGGAGGAGAGGCTTAAGGACCCCACAGTGGGACAGTAGATGACTGATACCTATATCAGGGAGGCAGGATGACATGAGCATGGTGGCTCATGCATTCAGGATTTGCTCCTATGCCATATCAGAATTCATTCTCAAAGCAGAATTTCAAACATCTGTAAGGTCACACGGGTCAAAAACACATGATGTGGGTCCCTTGGTCTAGGGTGTGACTTTGGTCTTCCTCATGACAGATTTATTTTTCAAGGTTTTATCTATTTATTTGAAAGGCAGAGTTATGGGGGGGGGAGTGGAGGGGGGGAGGGAAGAATGGAAAGAGAGAAAAGGGAAAGAGAGAGACAGAGAAAACTGAGAAATCTTCCATCTGCTGCTCCACTCCCTGGATGGCTGCAATGGCAGCAGAGCTGAGCCAGATCGGAAGCCAGGAACCAGGAGCTTCTTCCAGGTCTCCTGTGTGGGTGCAGGGCCCCAAGTACTTGGGCCATTTTATGATGCTCTCCCAGGCCGTGAAGCAGCCAGGACTCAGTGTCCACATGGAATGTTGACGTCTCAGGTGGCAGCTTTAAATGCTAAGGCACAGTGCTGACCCCCCATGATGACACTCTTGAAAACAGAAGAGGGCTGGCCATCTTCTCCATCAATCATCTGCCACCAGGACTGCACTTATACTAGCAAACCTTCTTGGTAGATGGGGCCAGTTCCCTCTCCATCAACACCTAAACAACTCCTCCTTCTGTCATGCCTGCTCCTTAACTTACCTGGAGCAGTCCAGGAACCACCAGGGGCATTTTTTCAGCTACCAAATACTACTTTGCTCTCTGAACAGTCTTCCTTGGTGGCTGTGGGGGTTGGCTACAATGTACACAGCATGCAGTTTACCATAGAATCCACCTCATAAGGACACCTAGATTGAGGCACCACCTGGACTGCAATCCATGTCGAAGAGCCCTTCACCTTCCTAAACTAAAACTTGGTATTCATTAAACACCAATTCCGATGTCTCCTCAGCCTCCAGTCCCTCATCCCCTGGCAAGCTGCGTGATGCTCTCTGTCTCTAGGATTCTGCTTGTATCAGGAGCTCCACGATGGAGGAACGCGGCAGGAGTTACTCCTTGACGCCCCGCTCATTTCATGCAGTATAATGTCCACAGGTTCCATCCATGTTGTATTACATAGCATTATCCCCACCTTGCGGAAGCCCTAACAGTATTCCATCGCAGGTAGACGGACAGTTGCCTCGCTTCTGTGATAGGAGATGTGCAGTTGTTCCTTGGAACATCTGCAGGACTTTGCTAGGGACAAGGTTTTGCAACTGTGTTTCTGCCTCGTCTGCAGCTACTCAGAAACCAAGCAGTGCGTCCCCACCGGGGTGGGCCTCTCAGCGCGTCCCCACCGGGGTGGGCCTCTCAGCGCGTCCCCGCCGGGGTGGGCTTCTCAGCGCGTCCCCGCTGGGGTGGACCTCTCAGTTCCCTTCCTTGTCCTCATCTGGGGAAACAATGGACTCCGCAGTCTCCTAAAGTCGTGAAGAGGATGAACGAGATTATGTTGGTGGAACCCACTGAGCGTGTCGGAAGTCCCCGTGCAAACACCAACTGCAATTTTCACTTTAGCAGCGTTAAAAAAATGCTTCTTATCCAAATACTTATTGTTCATAAAATTTGCAGCAAGCGGGGATGCCTACTGGGAAGCTCTAATCGCTATAAAGGAAATGATTTCTCCAGCCAGGAATTAATAAGTTCTTAGCACATACCAAAATATCCTCTCAGCTAGGTTACTATGCTTACATAATGAAGTTACTCTGATTATAACCATTAATCAAACACATGTTTCCAGGCTAGGGGAGGCTGTGTGTGATGTGAGTTTTAAAGAAGATGACAACAACCCCATTACCTGGCAGGCTGGCTAAACTCTCTGCCGTGAGAGGAGAAACATTCATATTGTACTCATGCTGAAGTTTGTTTCAAACCATGTTCCTGGAACAAGTTGATTTATTTTGCACAATAAGAATGATTATTAACCCAAAAATATTCTAAACAATATTTTCCTTGAATTTGCATAGTAATAGGGAGGTCATTTCTTCCTACTATTTATGTCCTTATGGTCATAAACATACTGTATTTTACATCATAAGATAATTTACTAATAATTAGGTAGAAAAAGAGAAAGCTGTGAGTGAACTTTGACTTCTTGCCTGCCAGCAGTGATAGCAAATAGCAATAATAATGAAAGATTGAAGGGGGAAAGTCTGTGTCCTTATCAGAAATTGAGTGTCTGATATCTTGGGTGCTAATTAGAAAATGCAATCATGGACTGTTTATTCAATGAATCCCATCATGAGTCCTAGAATCTAAATCCAGTACAGTGCCCCTCCCACATGGCACCATTTAGAGATTGGAGTGGCGGATAGAAAATGGCGGAAGGAGAAATTTATCACCCGCTGATCAGATCACAGAGACTATGGATTCTTTCTCGGGGTCCTCTCTCCCTTTCCCCTCCATTCGTCCTCTTGATATGTCACTCCAAATTATGTCATAGTATACTTGGGTCACCAATGGGAAGGACAGCCATCAGACCATTAACAGTCCAGTGGAAGCACCTGAGGCTAGCCCAGAATCCTATGTGCGAGCATGAAAGTGAATTCTCCTCCAGCCACATTGGCTGTTACAAAGTACTCAAGTTCAAGTATAGCATTCTCAGAAGGCAACCAGTTTCCATGGAAACCAAAGCAGCAGTTTCTAAGCGGCTCGAGGATGGACACACAAAGCCTGATCCTGTGTTTTTGAGGAGAAGCTTTCTGACTATGGCTGTTAAGAAATACATGCACACACATGCAGGCACATGCACACACAAAGAACAGCTGCGAAACCACACAATGGATGTTTAATCCTAGAAGGTTTGGGACCATAGGTAATGCATGTTTCTTCAGATTCTGGAATGTTCCCTGTAGGCCCCAAGTCTAAACCTGAAGTTCATGTAAGCCTCATAAATACCATATCCCCATAGAGTGGAGCCAATTTTTTTGAGTATTTTAGTGTTCCTGAGTTCAGCTGCAATGCATTGCATGGGCTTCAGGGTGGGGGATTTTCTATATGTAGTAGCAAGTTGGTGTATGGAAGAGTTTGAATTATCGGGGTCCTTGGGACTTCAGTTTTGGGGATTAAGAATATTCATCCTGAATGTAGACAGTCTATTAGACTGTGAAATGTCAATCATGTGAGTTAATTTTTGCCTAGCTAATATTTGTAAGTATAATTTGGTTGCCCAAGTAGATTCTATGATACATTAAGACTCTATTTCTCTCTCTGTGGAATGTGCCAAGGATTATGAGGGAAAAACAAATAGTGCTAGTATGATAGGATTATAATGATTTTGGTAGTTTAGATAAGTAGTGCCATTTTTATAAAACTCAGGGCATAAATAAAACATGCTGAAAAGTAAACTTGACAAGGTAGACTCTAAATAAACTATTAATGAATTTGATAAATAATATGATGCATCTATCTACAACATCACCTAGAAACTTGGCAATATGGATTTTTAAAAGGAAACAGCTGGTGTTTTTAGTGCTAACTTGTGTGAATTTGTCAGGACAGAAATGAAAGGCGGGTTTTGTTGCTTCTAAGAGGATTTTGAGCGATGTGGCCAGCAATGATGCTCACAGGTTGACAGAGGGCCTGCATGTGTATGGTGACGTGTGTATGAGCATGAGTGTTGAGATGTAAGCATGCGGGCAGCTGCATGTCCCACGATGCAGTCGGCCATGTGTGCACACTGCACGCGTGTGTGAATGGCTATTCATGCTCACAGCCAGGTGGGTGTGTGCTAAAGGCACAGAGGTCATTCCTGGGCCACCAACGCACTTGAATGATCTGAACATTTTTCTCTCAAATGTTGTATGAAATCCAAGATGACGTACATTTTAGTAGCATAGATTAGAAAGCAAATATGCAATGATATGTTTATTTCTTATTGAGAGCTTTGTCTCTCCAAAAGAAGAATGTCAGATGACCTTTATAATCTTATCTATGTCCTACTATAGAGAGGCTGTACAGACAAGAAGCAACGCTGGAGGATCAGCAGACAGAAGAGCGTTTCTCTTTCTGAAAACTAATTGGTTAATTTCTTTTTTATATAATACAGCTTCATTGGCTCAAGGATTTCCCCTTCTCTCACAATTTCCCATTTCCCCACTGTTTCCCTGTATTATTACACAGGATAGTCATTCAGCAACAGTCACATGTCCATCATTCTGCTATTTAAGTGTATCCTGACATTGTAGATATGGACAATTTTAGAGAGTCCAGCATCCTTTTGTTAAGATATATTCTACAGTCTCATTGGGAGTCCATCTTGGATTTGGGAGTAGAGAGCTTTTAAGGGTGCCAGACACACACTTCAACCAGCCTGAGCAAGTCAGAGCCTGAATGAGTCAGAACTGGCTGCCTTTTCTTTCATAATTCAAAGTAGGGAGAACTCTCTTCATATACTGAACTGTAGCAGTAACAATGCTATGAGAAGGAGGTCTTTCAGGATGTGAGGATGAACAAGCAAACACATGAAAACCACACACACTCTCACACACATTGCGTGCACACACACACCCACCCCTAAAAGCCACACACACTAGCATGTACACACACATACACACACCCCTAAAACCAGGGCTTTGTGATGTAGTTGGTGAACTTCACATCCAGGGACAAAAATCAGTAAGTGGCTGCACTGAGCACTTGCAAGATATTTAAGCCTAAACACCTTCTCTGTCTTCTATCTCTGTCATTTGGGCACGTCTTCAAAGGAAGAATGGGCAGGGGATGAGGCGTCCCCTCATGGGTCATCAGGAGGTATTTCATGACTGGGAGGCTCTGGGGCTTTAGATCTCACGTGCCCTGGAAGGGGAGATGAGTAGCTCCAGGTGGAGCAATCCACGGCCTGCTAGAAAGCTCTGGCTTCCACAAGGGCATGCAGAAATCTCGGTGGCTCTCCTTGAGAAATGAACCTGGTGGTTAAGATGCTGGCCAACATGCTTGCATCTCATTTGGGGTACCTAGACTGGATTCCAGGTTCCTGCTCCCAACTCCAGTTTCCTACAGATGCCAGCCCTGGGAAGCAGTCATGGTGGCTTGAGTCGTGGGAGACCCGGATTGAGTTCCTGGCTTCAGCTTTGTCCTGGCCCATCCCGCTGCCTGTGGTCGCCATCTGGGGAGTGAGCCCATGGCTGAGATGTTTCTATTTTTCAAGTAAACACACATTATTAAAAATCAATCCATAGAAGCATCAAAAATATTTCCCTTATAGTTTTCATGGTTTGGGTCCTTATGGATGTATATAGTTTGCAATTCTGTTCACATACACACACATAGCAGGACAGGAAACAGTAGAACATCTCAAAGCATTCAAGGATATTAGCTGATGTTTAACAGCATCACGTGTAGTTTCTTATGAACAGAGATCCTTGCATTGTTTCCCCTCCTGATGGAAGGCTAGGCAGTGGCACTGCAGGGTTTTTTTTTTAAATTATTGTTATTTCATCTTTTGTATGTGACATGGAGGCATCTGCCCTTAGAGGTTTCTTGCTGCTGGGGCAGCACATGCTTTCTCTCAGGAGGGAGCAGGAACTCAGAAACGTTTAACCCTACTCTACTGCATCTTTCTGAAATCCACCTGCTCTATGGGGAAGTGATGTCAATGTGCCCAGGCGGCAGCAACTTTGTGCACATGTGTGACTTCATGTGCCTGGGTAAGTGGGAACTGGACTGCCACTCAAACACCTTCTCAGGTGTGTCCTTGGTGACTAGCACAGAAAGTGCTTGAGAGGAAAGCATGAGAAGTCAGTGGGCAGGTGTGCAGTGGGCAGATCTGCCTGCAACAGCCAGTGCAGAGTTCCCAGAAACGGACCATACACCTGAGTCATTTGGAAGGCGGATTGGCAGGTTTGGGGATGGATGCGAAGTCTGCATTCCCTGCAGGCAGTGGGAGCGGCAGCTGAGATCCACTGGCTGGAACAGTGGGTGACACCCAGTATCACTCAGCCCACAGGACCCACTACAGCACAGTCATTTGGCTGCATTAGAGTAATAGTAATTAAAAGCACAAACCCTGCTTGTCAGAAATAATTCCAAACAATACATGTATCAAATATCTGTCTGCCTTGTTTTTCTCCAGAGATTGGCAAAAGCTTGTTAAAGAAATGTAGGTCAATACTCTCAGGAAAAGTAGGAAATTGTATGGCTACTCAGGTCAGAACCCATAAAGCTGACACTCAGGAGCTATCATAGGCAAATGGCGATGAATTCTGAATGACAAGGCCAGAGCAAACCCATGCCAATGAAAGAAACAGAAACGTGGCAAGTGGGAGAAACACTGTAGCAGAAAGATGAGATGATTATGTGAGAACGGCAGTATTTAAACATTAAGAGAAGCAAGACAGTTTAAAAAAAAACGTGATAAAGCATACAGATTGCCATTTTGCCATTTCTAAACAACTGGGAATTTTGACAAGGAAATGTGAAGATACTCAACTCCTTTCATTATGAAATTCAATGACCATTTTGCTTGCCAAAGCAGAAGAGTTACACACTGAAAAACATCCCGCTTGGCAGGAGGTGGGAACACTGGCTCCCCATTCTAGCGTGTAGGAATGCTAGTTGGTCCAACCTTTGGGGAAGGCAGTTTGACCAAGTGTTTAAAAAAAAGTGTTGCATGAGCATCTCTCTTGTTTTTAAAGATTTATTTATTTGGAAGACAGACTGTTATGAAGGAGGAGGGAGAGAGGAGAGAAAAAGAGAGGTTGTGAGAGAGATCTTCCATCTTCTTACTCATTCTTCAAATGACTACAACAGCCAGTTACAAGGGAGGCTGCAGCCGGGAGCCAGGAACTGCATCCCGGTCTCCCACATAGGTGACTGGGGTCCAAGCCCCTGGGCCATCTTCCACAGGCTTGCCAGGGCACTACAGAGAGCTGGATTGGAAGTGGAGCACCAGAGACTTGAACCAGCATCGTATGTGATGCTATTATACGGGCATAATGCCACAATGCTGGGCTTTGACTCATCTTTTATCTTGTAATTATCTCTACTCTGTCCTTGGCAATGGGTTACCATGTGCTTACACAGTTCATGTGTAAGTTTGTCCATTGTAACCACTTTGATACAGAAATATTTAGGCACACTGTATATTTTGAAGTTTAGTTAAATAGCCATACAACTACAAAGTGCAATATTGGGACTGACATCGTGGTATGGCAGGTAAAACCACCTCCTAAGATGCTGGCATCCCATAGAGCATGGGTTAAAACACAGGCTGCTCCATTTCCCATCCAGCTTCCTGCCCAGGTGTTTGAGAAGCAGCAGAGCACGGCCCAAGTGCTTGGGCTCCTGTCACCCACTTGGGAGACCTGCATGGAGCTCCCAGCTCCTGGCTTCAACCTGGCCCATCCCTGACATGGTGACCATTTAGGGAGTGAACCAGTGGATAGAAGATCTCTCTCTGTCTCTCTCTCTCTATCCATACCTCTTTGTAATTCTTACTTTCAAACAAACAAATTTTTAAGAAAGAGAATGGAATATTAATCAGCCAATAAAACACTCAAAATCATACTTAGAGTTTCGTAAATATATCTGTAAAAGTTTGTTAGATCTGCCACAACAAGATGTTGCCTAACTCGATGGCTTAAGCACTAAAACTTGGAGTTGGGCACTGTGCTAAATGGGGTAAGCTGCTACTCGGGACACCTGTATGCTATATTGCATCCTATTTTGAGTCGCAGCTACCCTGCTTCCAAGATCCCCGCTAACGCATCCTGAGCGGCAGTAGATGATGGGTTGTGTCGGCTCCTGTCACCCACATGAGAGACCCACGTGGAGCTCCTGGCTCCTCGCCTCAGCCTCTGCCTGCGCTGATTGCCATGTGGACTTCAGGAACAAGCCGGCAGAGGGAAGATTTCTCTCTCACTCCCCCTCCCTTTCTTCCTGTAACCTTGCCTTTCAAATTAATAAATACATCTTTTTAAAAAGAGATAGAAAGATTTCCTAACAGGAATTCTACCCACATAAAATCCCAAGTAGCTCTCGATGAGGACAGGCAGCTGGGGTCCCAGCTAATCAGCTCTGCCTCACCCACTCCCTCTCTCATCACAATCACACAGTGAACTAAAACAGCAGACCCTACCCTCCAGGGAGGGCGGATGAATTCTTGCCAGTGATAAGACCCGAGGAGGGAGCCCTTCAGATGAACAACTCCCGAGGATGGGGTCTGGGGCATTGTGATGTCTGTACTGATAACTCAGGGTATCCTGGCAATCAGCATTCATTGGAGAGGGCTGCTCTCTGGGCTTCCAGAGACTGCTTGTAGCCACCTGGAAAATGAGGGATTTTCCACTCATCTTGAAGCTGGTTGCCATGGTTGATCAAATGCGTCTGCTTCTCTGTGATGAGGGCTGGGGCAGCAGTTTGTTAAGGAAGTTGGAATGGTGGTAGCAGCAGCAGTGGTTCCAGCAGGTGAAGTGCACCCTATCTATCAGGTGTCAGTCTGAACCAAATGACAGTGGGAAGAAGATGACCCGGGAAACAGGAAGCTGCTTCTTACTTTCCAGGCTCCGGATGGTGTGTGTCTGCACAGAGGAGGCCACTTCACAAGGTTTATGGAAAGCGGAATGAAACGATACATTTATTTGGGTGGGGCACAATGTTGGAAATTTATTCACAGATTGGCCTTCCCAAAGGTTGTGGAACATACATTCGATATGTAAACGCAACATGTAAACTTGAAAAAAAGGTGGGGTCAACAGAAATGTCTTTTCATTTCATCCTGCAAGAACTTTCTGAAGTATCCTTATACAAAGGCTGGCACACCTGCTCATCTTCCGCCCCCTTCCCTGCTTACCCTTGCTGGTTTCTGCTGGACTATTCATATCCCTGTGATGTCCTGGTCACAAGGCCGTGTGGAGGGACAGAGTACACCAGCCCTTGGACGAGGCAACTTGTAGTGTGGCTCCATGCCTCCAAATTCCTCTATCTCCTCACTCCTACATCCCAGAGGGCTTCCAGATGCCTGCCCTGGCAGACCACATTCACAGAACCTTTCAAGCCAGTCCTAGAATGGTCAGCTCAGTTCCAACCCAAAGCGGGATGCCTGGCAGGGAGCTGTGTGGTCGTGCGCCCATCCAGCTGTTATTCCCTTCCCATACCAGGCTCTTCCAGATGATCACTGGCCTCAGCCTCCTAGAATGTCACATGCAGGCTGACATCGCCACTTGCCATTGATGAAGGCTTCCTGCTATCTTCAGCAAGTTCCATTTTTGCCGCTGAAGATGAAAGACACCTGAGGTCTAGGACACAGTTACCAGCTAACTCCTTCATGGGAACATTCATTGTCCCCTTCAGAACACACCAGTTGGGCCCCTCCACTGCTGCTGCCAACCCCGCTCCCCATCAGGAGTTTGCACTGTGGGAACCTGAGCCCTCCCTTCCCGGAACAACTGGCCGGCCGTGCTTTTCCTATCTGAATGCCATCTCCATCACTCCAGTCCCAATTCCACTCGTCCTCAGCATTGGTCTCCACATCACCTCCCCTGGCGAAGTCCTGCCTGACCTCACTTCTCCAAAGTTACCCCTCTTTTCTGAACTCCCACAACACTTGGAAGTCCATGTCACATCTATCACACATGCCCATCTGGGATCAACTGGATTTTAGGTTTGATTCAAGGTGAAGGGCAACTCACAGGAAGGTGCAAACACAGCTCAGGGTCCTCAGTGCCCTCGGGCTTTTCCCTGAGATGAAGATTTTACACAACCTTGGTGCAAGGGCAGAAGCAGGAAACCAACATGGGAACGTGACTAGACAACATGATGAACTGGCCCACACACCTGCACCATTTCTAACTCATAGTGTGTATTTATGTATAGCTCAATTTAACCCTCTCCCATCAATCACACATCAACACCTCCATCAGGACATGAACCTGTACCATCCCCTGAAGAGCCCCCTGCTGCTACCCCTTGGTCTCACCACCCCCACACTGTCCTGTTCCTGGGTAACCACTGACTGGTTCTCCATCTCTGAGAATATTAGGCAGACAGACTTCTATCATCAGGCACAATGCCTTTCAGGCTCATCTGTGTTATCCCAGATGCCAGTAGTTTGTCTCCTTCTGAGCGAGGCATCGTACGTCATTGTGGAGATGGGCCGGAGATTTTTCCAAATGTGTATCTGTTGATACGCTGAGTTGATTTTTCAGAATCAGGACAATTCTGATTGAAACTGCCATGGCCATTTATAAGCCAGGATTTTTTTTAATGTAAGTGTATGTGTGTATTTTAGCATATATAAAGCTATGTATGGATAAGTACATGTGTGGTTAGGTCACTACATATGTGTAGACATTTTATATATGCATGTGCGATTGTGTCTGTATGTTCTTGGTATTTATATCTTTATAGGTATGTATAGGTTGATGTAGGTGTGCACACATATCTCAATGTATGTCTATGTGTGTTGATGAATAGATTGTGTGCATGTGTGCAAATACAGGCATGCATATATATGTATTATGTATGTATGCATGCTTGTGCATATATGACTGTGTGCTTGAGTCATGTATTTTGTGTGTGTGTTTATATGTGCTTATGTGTATTTGTGCAGCTGTTTGTACACATACATGTGTGTGCTCCTGTGTGAGTGTGTGCATATGTGTGTATACAGAAGTTTCCATTTCTTTTGGGTGAATGCTCAAAGAGTATAAGCACTGGACCACCTGATAAGTGCACAGTTAACTTTACAAGAAATTGTCCAACCATCTTCCATAATGGCCTCAATTACCCGGCCTCCAGTATGGATAAATGATCCAATTTCTCCTTTATCAGCACATGGCATAATAGCTTTCTTTTTAGTTTTTTTTAAATGTACTTGAAAGGTACAGTTGGGGGTGGGACAGAAAGAGAGAGAGAATCTTCCATCTGATGGTTGAATTTACCTTTAGGGTTGGGTTAGGCTGAAGCCAAGAGCGAGTGCTTTCTCTAGGTTTCCCAGATGGGTGCAGGGTCCTGAGCTCTTTGGCCACTTCCCACTGCTTTCCCAGGCCATTACTGGGGAGCTGGATCAGAAGTGGAGCAACTTGGACTCAACCCAGTACCCATATGGGTTGTTGGCCTAGCAGGAGGTGGCCTAACCTATCGTGCCACAACACGAGCCCCCATGGCATGATAATTTTTCCCTGTTCTCAAAATTCTACAGTGAGCTATTTTATTTTTAATGTGTAGATTCATTTATGTATCTGGGGATGGCTTGAACAATCCCAGGGCCAGCAATGAGTTCTTTCTAAGTTCACAGAGCCCTATACCTGTGGGGCTCACCTAGCATGTACAAATTGCTGTCCTTTGTGGCAGTCCACAACCCATCGAATGTGCATGGCTACTCCAGCCTCACTCTTTCCTTCCAAAAGGTGTGCTCCTTGAGACCAAGGATCATGTCTCAATGACACATGCCTGCACATCGAAGGCTGATGCTCTGGAATTACTCTTCAGAGAAGAGAGAAGCAAGGGTGATGGGGCAGGAGAGCATCACGGAGGGGTAGCACGAGGTGGCAAGCATGAGCTTCTGAAAATCTCTTCCCTGTTGTCTGCTGAGTAAATGCCCAGCTGAGGAAGGCTGAGGGTGAGGCAGGCCACAGTATTTGATTTAAACACAAAGCTAGAGACAATGTTCTTAGGAATTCTAAGCAGAAATCAAACACCCATTGTTCATCTTTACAGTCAAGAACACAGACTGAAAGATGTATTTGATTTGATTTCTGTATTCTGACATGGAGGTTTTTTTTTTTTTTTTTCTGTCTTTGCTACTCCGCCACTGTCTTAACATCACTGATTCAATAATCAGAGTCTTCTCTACTCTTGTGTTTTCTGGTCTGCTTGATCTGCTAAAAGTGGAGAAGCATGAACTGAAATAAATTTTTGTTTTTTTGGTAGTATCTGGCATTTGAGCAGACTTTCCACGTGGCTGCCATGGCCAGCATGTGAAGCTCTTTCTGGTATAGATTATCATTGGCCCATGTGATCAATGTGGGGACACCTGGGATTGGTACCATGGCATAGAACATTAATCCTCTCCTTGCAACACCAGCATTCCATAGAGATATTGGCTTGAGTCTCAGCTGCTCCAGTTTCTGTCCAGCTCCCTGCTTATGGCATGGAAAAGCAACTGAAAATGTCAGAAGTCCTTGGGCACCTGTATACACAGGGGAAACCCAGAAGAAGTTTATGGCTCTTGGCTTCAGACTGGTTCAACTTCAGCCATCGTGACCACTTGGGGAGTGACCCAGTGGATGGAAGATTTCTCCCTCTCTCTATTGGTCCATCCTCTCTGTGATTCTCCCCTTCAAATAAAAACTTAAAATCTTCTCAAATTGTACGGGACTACCTTATCTGCTTTCTCCCAAGGATGGCATTTGGCTTCAATGAAAGCTCCCTCACCTGCCTTTGAGTACCAGCAGTTCCCTGGTCATGCCTTTGCTTGCCACTTCCTCCCCAAAGGCTTCTTACCACACAAGTGCCACACACTGAGTTCCACAGAGCAGCCACGGTTCTTTGGAGCCACTCAGGCACTGAGGCCCTCTGAATTTGAATTCTTTACCAATGAACAGTGGGTGCCATGGGCACAGAACACCATGGTCTTATATGTACCTCACAGAGACTTAATGAAGTAGTTTGCGCATCTCCTCTTCCTCCTTCTCCTCCTCCTTCTTCCAACAGTATAATGTCAACCCCATCATCTCCACAGAGCACTGGGGCAAGAGATATCAGAACCAGTGCCTCCTCTGAGGCTAAGGCTTCATTATCTCCATCCAATCAAACTGTTTGCCTCTGCTGCTATTGGAAAGGTTCTAGTTGGCGAGACCCCCAGTGGAACCTTCCCATCACAACAGGCCAAGCTCAGCCTCCATCTATTTGGATAGTAACTGAGGTCACTGAAGTGTTTAAATATACCAGTATTCATGGGCCAATCAGTAGCATCCCCAAAAACCTTCAGTTGTTTCTTGGGCACTGTTGTGATGTTATGCAGTAACAACATAAATCCACACCCAGTTTGCCAGATTTTTCTATCAACTCTTCTATATGCAGCTTGATCTTTTACCAGGACCTGCTTTGTTCATGTGAAAAGAAATTCCATATGGAATAATGAACATCTGTACGTCCTCACAGGCGAGTGTCACCATCCTGTGACTCCAGGCTTACACTTACCTTTTTTCTTTTCTTAAAAAGGAGAAAAGCAGAGAAGGATAAGAAGAAAGGTTTTTCTACTCACTAGTTCATTCTCCAACTGCCCACAGTGGTTGTGGGGACTCAAGTTGGGAGCTGAGAACTCAACCCAGGCTTCTCGTGTGGGTGTGATGTGGACATGCCAACTGGCATCTCAAATACCAGACTTAACTCATTCAGCTCTTCCTCCTTTTCTCATTCCCACTTTCCTCTTTCACCCCCTCTTTACTCTCTCTGGCATTTAAGAAAAAATTCAGATCTTATAATCTCTGCAGAAAGAACCTACCTGGAAAGATATTTACTGGTACAAAAAGTTCTGTAAACAGCACAGCACTTACAAAACAGGCTGTTGCACATCCCTGGGGAATGACTTCCTTACAGTCTACACCTGACTTCCACAGTTGTACACAGGTCTACACCTGACTTCCACAGTTGTACACAGGTCTACACCTGACTTCCACATGAACCAGATGTGTGGGAGCAGTACGCATCCTACCCTATGGCTATGCCCTATGCCAACTGACTGGCACGGCTGCCAGCTTGATGGCCCTGTGTCATGCACTGATGACAGGCACAGTTTTGTCCTTCAGAACATGATTTCATGCTTCTAGAACTTTCTTCCTTAAAATCAACCCTCAGTTCCTAGGCAATGGAGATGGTTCCCAATGTTCTATGTTTCCATTTACAGCTTTTCAACTTTGTGAAACTTAGTGTACATTCAGTTGAACCTTAAATTCAACCCTCAAGGGCCCAGCGCAGTGGCCTGCAGGTTAAAGTCCTCACTTTGTACGTGCTGGGATTATATATGGGCACCAGTTCTAATCCCAGCAGTCCCATTTCCCACACAGCTCCCTGCTTGTGGCCTAGGAAAGCAAACAAGGACGGCCCAAAGCCTTGGGTTCCTGCACCCGTGTGGGAGACCTGGAAGAAGCTCCTGGCTTCGGATCAGTATAGCTGTGGTCATTGCGGCCACTTGGGGAGTGAATCATCAGATGGAAGATCTTCCTCTTTGTCTCTCCTCCTCTCTGTTATCTGACTTTATAATAAAAACAAATAAATATTTTTTTAAAAATTCTACCCTCGGTTTCTGATCTCTTCCCAGGTTAGTACTGTGCAATCTAATACTCTCTGGAAGTGCTGGGAAGTGGGAACAGACTCAATTCACAGTCTGCCCCACATGCATGAGTGCCAACAAATGACACTCTGCAGTGTGCTGTGTTGGCTGGGATGTTAGAGAGGCTAGAGGGACTCGATGCATTTTCCACTTAGAATATTTTCGTCCTCCACTGGGATCTCAGGTACTGCAAGCCAAGGAGAATCTGGACATTCAGAGTTTAAGCTTCCTTTCTACCTTCTATCACCCATATTCAAAAGTGTACTGTGCACACAGATACATGCATTAAATGCAATTCACATCAACATCTCTCTCTGACAGACTGCAAGAGAGCCCGTCTTCACTTCTTTCCAGTTTTATCTACCAGAGGAAAAAATTCATGGACACAAAGATGAGTGGCCCTGGAAACCAGAGAGACAAGGCTTGTGAAACAGCCCCGGGCAGGCCTAGGGCATAAATATTCACTTTAGAGCATGAATTTGCAGTCAGGGTTCATAGATGGCCACGAACGAAACCCAGGTGACCGATGTGGCACACACACACTTCAAGAAGTTCATGGAAAACATGGATTGAAAAGCTAAGTTGCTTTTGCCTGGAAGAAATTGAAGTCCTTGCAGTTTCATTCGTTACATGCATTTTGCATGAGCTTTCTGAAGGTCCTCTCCCCCACCCCGAGTCCCCGGGGTCTGTACGTGACTTTCTACAGCAGAAATCGATAGCCATCTCCTCATGCTCGAAGGGGCCCACAACTCCCAATTTCACTTCAAAGGCATTGACTGGTCCCAGTGCAGTGAGATTGGCCTGTGATCAGCCTGTCAAGGAGTCTGGATGAACGAAGAGAGGCAAGGCTAGGGCTGTCCCTGCTCCTTCCAGAACAGAGGCAGTGCTGCCAATTGATGCCAAGCAATTGGGTCAGATCGACAAGGCACCCAGCATAACACAAGACAGGGCAGACAACACGACCACAGCTATTAAACACCACAATTATGGCCAGAATCTGGCTCCCCTGTCTAGGGCAGGGTGTGGGATGAGGCTTGACTTCCCACAAGTCATCTTGCATATTCGGGTGGGTTGAAGGCAGACCCAAACGAAAGGCACAGGCAGAGCTCCTAAACAGAGCATTCAATGTTGCCCTTCATGTACTCCTGGGACTAAATGGCAGCCGCAGCCCTTGGCATCACAAAGAATGTGCTCCATCCATAGGAGGGAGTGTCACAGTGACACAATGTAATTATTGGAACTGTTTACTAGCACCAGAGCCTTTCAAAACAAATATCCACACACTTTCTGGAAGTCAACAACAGGGATGCCAATGCTTAGTCATTAAAAACTATCACCTACTAGAGAGATCCCACCTTCTGGCTCATTCCCTCAAATACCTACGCTGGTCAGGGCTGAGGCTTGGAGCTAGGAACTCCATTCAGGTCTCCTATATGGCTGGCAAGAAGTCAGATGCTGGAACCACTGGGGCTGTCCCCAGGGTCTGCATTAGCAGGAGGATGGAATCAGGAGCAGAGCCGAGAACACCCAGGAGGAGTTCCCCTGGGACATGCAGGTGGTCCTCTCACCTAGGCCAAGGCCCACCCCAAGGACACTGCTTCCAGTGCAGGAGAGCCCTTTTGTGAGTCCCTCCAGGATCCTAACGGCAAATCAGTTCCATTCATTTCTCCAATGATTCTAATGAAGTCAAATTGCTCAGACAATTGGAGCAGCACCAGAGGGAAGAGGCGGTGAACCAGGAAACAAGGCTTGAAGGAGCCCCAGTCATTGGCATTCTGGGTTGGATTCCAAGACACTTTAAGTAACATCAGAAATTTTATTTCCTGATAACCACGGTTCCAGATTTTTTTGCCCCTATTGCATATTTTTATTTATTTTGTGCACCAAAGAGTCCAAGGTGCTTTTTGGCTCCTTCCAGAAGCATTGAATAATAAGATACAGCATGGAGGTTTACCCTCCCTCCTTCTGGCCCCTACCATCCTGAACACACACAGAGTTAGTGCCAGGCAATGGTTTCAGGAGTGCAAGGATGCTTACATGAGCGATGTAGCATTCAAAATGGCTCTGAACTTGCCACCAGATGATCTTATTTTTATCCTAGTTTCTAAAGATGCAACACCTGGCATATGCATCTGTATGCAGGCACATCAGCAAAGAGTGGGCCTGTATACGTGTGTGTGTTCCTGCACAGCACAAATAAAATAAGAAACAATGAGGGCAGAAGGAATACCATGTGACTAGTTCAGCTCTCAGTCTGGTGTGGCTCCACCTGATGCTTATTCAGCTAAGAAACCCTGGGTGGCTGGCTGGGAGATGGAGCAGAGTGAGTGAGTGAGTGCAAAATGAACAGAAGATGACGGGGAAGGTGGGTCCTCTTCATGGTCATTAGCCCAGTCACAGCAGGCTCCATGAGGCAGCCCTTGGAAGGCTCTGGATCTTGGCCTTTGCCTTTGGGGATTTTCTGATACCCCTGAGCATAGGACAAAGGCGGTCCAAAACAGGGCAGGCTCCCTCCCTCTGCTGAAGGCAAAAACCTCTGGTTCTTCATCTTCTCACCTTCACTGCCTCACTTGAATTGGAGAGATGCTCTTATCTTGGCTAAGCTACTGTTAATTAAGCTCCCTCCTCAAATAGCTGCTTAATTAACCTGTATTCTGTGTTTTTTAAGATAAACTTTGATATTTTTAGAATTTTTTTTCATTTTAATAAATACAAAGATGGGAAGAAGCAAACAGACAGAGAGAAAGAGATCTTTCATCCACTGGTTCACTCTCCACATGTCTGTAACAGCCAGGGCTGGGCCAGGCAGAAGTCAAGAGCACAGAACTCAACCTGGTTGTCCCATGCAGGTGCAGGTATCCAAGGACTTGACCCAACAGCTGACACCTCTCATTAACAGTAAGCTGGATTAGCCGAGACTCCTATCCAGGCACTCTAATTATGGAATGCCAGCATTTCAAGTCCTGAATGAAGGACTATGCCAGTTTCCTATACCCTGCATTCTAGTTTCTGTACCATTATCCATATTTGCTGAGATTTAAGCCTATAATAGGGAAGGGGGTGGACCATGCCCCTGCCTGTGTGCGTCTCATGCCTCCCTCATCTGTCTTTCTCCTGGGAGCTGCCAAAGCCCTGCTTTGCTTTGTCCACTGCCCCTACAGCCACCCAGGTTTTATGACTTTGCTCATGAGCTTCAACCCTCCTCTAAGCTTTTGCTTGGCCTCCACCAACAGGCACACATTAATCTGCAAGACATGCCTGAGTGCTCCTGGTCTTTTAGATAACTTGGCTACCTCGTTCCTTGTTTGTTTGACCGCACCAACCATGTCAAGCATTGACCTGGGATAGGCTCTCCAGTGGATCACCGGAGCAGCTGCTCTTGGAGCCTCCTTCAGATGGGCAGTAAACTAGCAGACATACGGAGAGAACCAACAGGCAGGAAGTGACATCTGGGCATACGGGTGTGGAAACAAGGCCTCCCTTCTCTTCCTGCCCGTGTGGGTTCAGGTTGTTGGTTCTTCTGCCCCCTTTGGTAGATTAACACTTTGCCTACTCTCTAGCACATCACAGTCACCTGCCAGTTTTGGAGTAAGAATAAAGTACTTGTGGGAATGCAACCTGTGATCTAGGACACACTTCCCACAAGATTACTGAGGTGAGGATTGAAAAATGGCATATGTAGCTAAGGTGAAATATTAAGTGTGGGGGCGAGCACTGTATCACATTATTTAAGTCACATTTTACAATGCCAACATACTATATTGGTGCCAAATTCATGCCCCAACTGCTCCATTTTTTGACCCAGCTCCCTATTAATGTGTTTGGAAAAGCAGTAGAAGATGGCCCAAGTGTTTTAGCCCCTACCACCCACATGAAACACCCAGACAGAGTTCTAGGTTGTTAGCTTCAACCTGGCTGGCCCAACCCTAAATGCGGCTTTTTTAAAAAAGATTTATTTTTATTGGAAAGGCAGATATAGAGAAAGGAGAAGAGACAGAGAGGAGGATCTTCTGTCCAATGGTTCACTCCCCGAGAAGCCGCAATGGCTGGAGCTGAGCCAATCCGAAGCCAGGAGTCTCTTCCAGGTCTCCCACGAGGGTGCAGGGTCCCAAAGCTTTGGGCTGTCCACGACTGCTTTCCCAAGACTAGAACAGGCACCCCTATGGGATCCTAGTGCATTCAAGGCAAGGACTTTAACCACTACGCTGTCACGCAGGGCCCAAGTGTGGCCTTTTGAAAAGTGATCCAGCATGGTGAAGACCTCTTTCTCTCCCTCTGTGTCACATTGCCATTCAAAATATGTGAAAACTAATCTTTACAAACAAGTGTGGACCAAGTGTAGTGTGGAATCTACAAAGAGGATGATGCTGTGCTGATCATATTGAAATCAGGGAGTTCCTGCATGACTAAGTAAGCAGACCAAATCAATAATAAATTGCAACTGTTTATTTATACACTTTGAAAAAGCTGCTCATGCTTTCCTTTTATAAAAACTTCCTTGCTTATTCAAGATTCACTGCCAGCATAAAAATGTATTTCATGTTCATAGTCCTCTGAGAAAAATGTGATAAGCAAGTCAAGACATGCAATCATTTCCTTGGGCCTCCTATCAAAAATATGATCTATTATTAATGAAATTTATATGAAATCAGTTGCTGCCTACAAAGCTTTTCAACCTGTCTGGAGGCAAGGGCTGCCAATTTCAGCATCTTTCTGGAAATGGGAGACTGAGCAATGTGGGTATCTATAGTCAACCCTCCGATTAATCTATAGTCAGCTGCAAAGGCAAGGTGAGAGCTACGGCAGGCAGAACGGCGTCAGAAGAGCACTTAGCACTGGCCACTGCACCCACGGATGAGGTCACCCGAGTCGGTCAGTCTTAAGAGAGTGAGTATTACATCCGGCAGACAATGCCAACCTCACAGAGCTGCACAAGCGACAGCCACAGTGGGGCCAGGAAGGACACTCCTGCAGCTGACCGGAGCAGGCACGGACAGCAAGGCAGCGGCAGCCTTAGCTTCAGCCTGGAGCTGCTGCCCTGTTAGAACGATGGCACCAGTGAGAGACACTTGTAAGCACGGACTACAAGCGCCCTTACATTGTCACATATCTTATTTTCAGCTCCATTTCCCTTACAGGAAAAACAAACATTGCTGGATCTGAAAGACAGAGCAGAAGTGCTGATCTCACTCCCACACTAGGAACTGACCAGTGGGCCAATTTCTCCCACGCAACCCTAACACCTACGTGATGGTCTGCAAGAGAGCCTTTTCTCAGAATTGCCGCGATATAAAGTTCAGGAAGTCTACACATTGCCAAGAGACAGTCTGCAGAATGCAAGAAAAACATCTTGTCTGACAAAAGGTTATAACCAGAAAAATTTTAAAATCTGATTTTAAAATGGGCAATACATCTACACTTGATCTTAGCCTAAAGGCTGAGAAGCGATTAAAATGGGCAATACATCTAAAGAGATGTTTTATTTGAAGAAAAGACTTATCAATGCTAAAAGGATATGTGGAAAAAAACAATTTCAACATCCTTGAGCATCAGGAATATGCACATCAAAACCACAATGGGATGTCAACTCACTCCAGTCAGATTGGCTAGACAACTTTAAGTGGTGGGGATTTGAGGAAAAGGAACCCTTTGCACACTGCTGTTGGGTGCGGGTGTAAACTAGTCCCATTACTGGGGAAAGTTACGTGGAAGTTTCCACAAAACGAAAAGCAGAACCCCACAGGATCCTGCACTCTTACTGCTGGGCACAGACCCAAGGAAAATGAAACTCATGGAAAGCGCACCTGCCCTCTCATGCTTATTCAGCCTTAGTCATGATAGCCAAGAAATAGAAACGGCCCAAATGCTCCTGCAATACTGAATGGGTAAAAACAGAAGTGTGAATTACACACACAGTGGAGAGCTATTCATCTATCAGAAAAGAAGAAAATCCTGTCACTTGTGACAACAGGGATGGAACCGGATAGAGGTCATCAGATGAAGTGAAATAAGACAAAACACAGAAAGCCCAGCACCATGTGCTCCTATGTGTAGACTAAGAAAAGTGGATTTCAAAGAGGGTGAGAACAGAGTGGGTAGGGGGAGTATGGGAAACGGAGAGGAGGGCGCAAGTTGAGTAACAGGAACAAAGTTAGAGTTAGATTGGAGAAGGAAGTTCTATTCAGCTGTACAATAGTTAGCGAAAATGAAAGAGATGGGAGCGAGTGTGAGAGCATTTTGAACATGTTGCCATGAAGGAATGATAAAATGGCGGGTGTTGAACATCACCCCATGTGTGTAAATGTATCGATACACGATCTGGAACTTGCTGAGATGGAGCTGCCAATGGCGTCACTCTCTTTCATGAGCTCTAGGGTCTGGGAGCTCACGCCAGGACTGTCAGAGCAGGCCTTGGGAGTTGTGTTTGTGTGTTGGTCCCAAGGGTGAATGAGGCCCCATGGCCCCATGCTAGTGTGCTGTGCTGGTAGGCCAGGCCTGGGGGTCTCAGGCACTCACTTGTATACCAGGCAGGCAGAGGGGCAGGGACCCAGGCCAGCACACATGCCAGAGGACTGGGAATAAGGACCAGCTTGAGTCCATGGTAAGCATGTAGAGCTCCAGGCCAGCATGCCACCCCACTAGAAGACTGGGCTTAGGAAGCCCAGACTGGGAACCATACACTCCTGGGCACAGCGACTATGGATTATGTAGGGAAGGGGCTATAGGGATGTGTGGGAAGAGGGGTGGGCACTGAGGGAGTCTGTTGCAGATGAGGAATGCCTTCTGGGGGACTTCCACTGACAGGGCCGCTGCACTTGCAGGGAAGCAAGGAAGCTCACAATGAGCATTTTGGAGGACCTTTCTGAGTTAGACTGATGCACTAGCCCATGTGGCACATCTGAGATGAGCTCGTTAGCACTGACCGCTGCTGACCACCACCCACTGGCGCACACTAAAGCTAGGGTTGGGAACCTACCTGGTAGGGCTAGATCATAGTATCTAACAGTAAGAATTGGAACAGGGGACAGGTAAAGTTAAGCTAGGCCACAACACTTACCAGCATGTGAGAGAACCAGGGTCTGGGGGGCAGATTCTGGGGAGGATATATGGGCTCACCCCTATGGAACTGCCTCCCTTGTCCCCCGACCAGGCTTGCACACACACCCTTCTCCTGCATCTTATGTGTCCTAGTAGGTGCTGCTACACAGTCTCGCTTGGCCCCCCTTACCTCAGCATTTGCTGGTGGGTGCTGCAGCCTAGCGCAGCCAGCTCCAGCCCCCAGCTCCAGCCCTAATGTGAACTGGTTGGTATTGCGGCCCAACCTGGCCTGTCCTGCACCCCATCCTGGTTCTCACATGTGCCAATGAATGCTATGAACTGGCCCAGCCTGACCAGCCCCCGGACCTGGGTATGCCGGCAGGTACTGTAACCTGTCCTGATCTGGACTTCTCTCAGTCTCGGTTCTTGTGCTCACCTACAGGGATCACATCCTGACAGAGGAGTTCCCCAAGCTCACCTATCAGCTCACCTACCAGTGGCAGATCTTGTACACAAAAGTGAGTCTTTGACCCAACCTGACTTGGTCTGCCTCCTGTTCTGGCAGGTACAGCAGCCTTGCCTGACCAACCCACACATTCTGGCTCTCACTGTTAGGTGCTAAAGCCAGCCACACCTGGTCCATTCCTAGACCAGATCTCACATGATTTAGTGGTGCCAAGATATAGCCCAGCCTGTCCTACACCCACCCTGGCTGTTGTGAGCACAAGCAGGTTTTGCAGTCTAGCCCAGTCTGATACACCCTACACCTATGCCAAGGTATACTGCAGTCATATCCAGCCCAGTTTGCCACTCCCACTCTGGCCCTCACTCTCACCAGTGTGAACCATAACCCAGCTGGGGTATCTCCTTATCTCTCTGACCAGACTTGCTCCCAACCATGGATCATGTGTGTGTCAGTGGTTGCTCTGACCCTTCCTGGCATTACTGATCACCCAGTTTGGTCATTGCCATTGGATGCTGCAGCCTGGTCTGGCCTGGCCCACATTTAGTCCCAACTCTTGCTGGCGGGTGTTATAGCCTAGGGCTGCCCAGTCTGCCTATCCCTGGCTTTCATGCCAACTGGTACATGTGATAGATCAGCCCAGAATGGCCCACACTCTATCCTGGCTCCTGCACATGCCAGTCTGCTAAGGTTTGGCTTGCCTGGCCATGTTCCACCATCCACTGGGTATACCTCCCCCCAGAAGGAACCCACTCATTTGCCAACAAGTGGAGCAGCCTTGCTCCACCTGACCAATACCCAACCCTGACTCATGTACCCACAAGCAGGAGCTACAGTCCCCAGAGGAGTTTTCCAAGTTTCCCCACCAGTTTTAACTCCCTGAACCAGATTTCACATGTGCTGATAGGTTCTAGGTCCTTACCTTACATAGTCTGCCCCCTCTGCATAGGCCTTTGTATGAACTAGTAGATGTTGTGGTCTGGCCAGCCACACACCATATTCTTGGGTACACCTGAGAATGCCGCAGCCTGGACCAACCCAGCCCGTTCCCAACCCCAGTACCTGTGAGTGTCTTGGGGTTCCATGGTCATGCCTAGCTCAGACCATCACCACCCCTAGCTTTTGAGCAAGCCAGCAGACACAGCAGTTCCACAGGAGTAAGCCCATATCTCCCTCACAGAATCTGCCTCCCAGACCCTGGTTCTCTCTCATGTTGTTTAGTGTCGTGACCCAGGCTGACATGTCCTGTCTCTTGTTCCAACTCTCATTGGTGGGCATTGTAATCTAATCCTGCCAGGTAGGCCCCCAGCCTAAGCTTCAGTGTGCACCAGTGGGTGGTAGTCCACCTTTTTC
This sequence comes from Ochotona princeps, assembly GCF_030435755.1. Classification (NCBI taxonomy): domain Eukaryota; kingdom Metazoa; phylum Chordata; class Mammalia; order Lagomorpha; family Ochotonidae; genus Ochotona; species Ochotona princeps. Next base: position 28,330,893 of record NC_080834.1, on the reverse strand, counting down.
CATCTTTGGTATGGACAACTAAGGATGAAATTACTTGATCAAAAGGAGTGAACATATTTATGGCTTGGAAGTAGGTTGTCAAGTTGCCTGGCTGAAATGTCACCACCCCACCAAAGAGCATATTGTGATTCACACTTCTGTCGATCTGTGCCAACATTCTTTATCGTTACCTTTCCTTTCTTCACACTTACTTAGCAAGACAATGGTCAATAAATGGTAAAATTCAGCTCAATTTTTCTTAGCATTTTGCTTCCTGAACCACTTATCCTTTGTACATTAACATGGATGCCAGTATGTTGAACTCCATCATGGCTTGCTTTGTTACATACACACACATTTTTGTTTCTGAAAGCTTTTGGAAGATTTAGACACCAATATTCTTCCCCTCCACAGAAATGCCCAGAAGATTGCAGGTGGATTAGTTTTAAGCACCAATGGAAAGAAAACTTGCAGAAAGTCATCCTGTGTGATGCAGAGACCCAGAAAACTGGAATTTCTGAACTCTTAGCAGCCCACATCTAAGCTTCTAAATGATGGCTTCCTACAACCGTTCGCCAGTTGAGAGTCAGTCTTGTTTGGTGATGTTGTGGGAGACTGGGAAACACAAATTTGCCTCTGTGCCCAGTGTTCTTGCTTGGATCTCAGAACAGGTGTTGGGGAAAAAAATGAACATCCTGTGTCCACTGCAGAGGGAGCTGGCATCTGTGCAGCAGCTCTTTCTCACTGCTGAGCCAATACAGTGGCTATAGTGAACACACAAGGCAGGAGTCAGAAGAGTTGTTTAAAGGGAAGATGGGGATTGATGCAGATGTTTGCGGCAGTAGGGAAGATTCTCCTTGGGATACTCTAATCAGCACGGGCAGCCCTGGGTTTGAATCCCAAATCCCCTCTCCATGTACGCTTTTTGCGAGGGCGCTTTTGGGAGAGTACAAGTCACAGCTTGAAGCGTTCAGGTTTCTGAAGCCTGAGTCACAGATCTAGACGGAGATCCCATCCCAGACCCATTTTTTTTTTTTTTTTTTTGCTGGCTTTTGGAAAGTGACCTAGTGTGTGGGAGGTCTTTGTCTCTTTCCCTGTCTGTGTCTTTCTGCCTTTTTGTCACAAAGGAAAACAAAATGAATACAAAATCTGGAAGTAGGATATAAAATAAATAAAACATAAAAGAACAAAACAAGTAAAACATAAAAGAAACTAGCAAAATTCAGCATACAACAAAATATTTTCTGGGTTAATTCCTTTTTATCCTCTGAATCTCTGTGTCTTTGTAAGCATATCCTTAGCTTGGATTTTCAGATCAGAGCATCACATAGTCAGGTGGGAACTTAGCTAATTCTACTTTTGAATTAAAATTGTTTTCCTACATGAGACATAAATAGATTTTAGAGGAATTTTACGCTGTGTGAATCCTGATATGATGGGTTTTGCTACAGTTTTAGCCCTGCTTATCTGCATGCTTGAGGACAGAAATATTTCAGATTTGGGATTTTTTTCAAGAACACCTGCATAATGAGATACCTTGAGGATGACATTCCAGCCTAAACAAATATTCATTTATGCTTTTAAACACCTGGTTCATGCAGTCTGAGCGCAACTCTCCACATGCAGCAAGCTGTGGCCAAGGAGACAGGGATAGGGCCCTGCTCCTTGCCCTGCTCTGGAAGAGGTGCCTGTGGTCCACAGCCAAGCTGCAGGAAGGGCAACAGGCTTCACTCCCACACCTGCCCTGTCACCAATTCCAAAGATGGCTGCTAGCCTGCTCCAGTTCATCCTGGCTGTTGCTGAGCTCCAGGAAAAGCTATTTCCACCATGTATTTTTCAAACTCCCTCCATCAATGCTTGTTTGTAAAATTTAAATTTATTATCTTTTGGGCAACCCAAAGCATAAGGATGAAGGAACAGACTTAGAGATGTTCACACATGATCTACTACAAATCACCCAGTTGGTGAAAAGCAGCATGTCTTGATAAAATAGAGCCTTAAAGCATTGTGGTGCAGCACATTGGTCCACTGTCTGGGACCCCAGCCTCCTATATGAGGAACGATTCAAGTCCCAGCTGCTCCACTTCCAATCCAGCTCCCTGTTAGTGCAACTGGGAAGGCAGTGGAAGACGGCCCCTATGCTTGGGTACCTGCCACCATCTGGGAGACCAGGATGGACTTTCAGGTTCGTGGTTGTGGCCTGGCCTAGTTCCCGCTATTGCGACCATTGGGAAGTGAATAAATAACAGGTGGAGTGATTCTTTCTCTATTTCTTCCTCTCTCTGTATCCAGATAAGTAGTTTTCTTAAAATCCATGCATACTTTTTCTATAATATACATTTCTCATGACCTTTTGGAGAACCCCTCATATATATATAGCCAGCCCTCTAAATCTATAAATCCAATCTAGCATGGATTGAACATCCTTGAAGCAAAATTGTGCCTGTGCTGAACTCACAGCCACTTTTCTTTTGTTGTTCTATTAACAATGCAGCTTAGTAGCTATTTCCATTTTAGAAAATATATTTGAGAGACCATGAGAGGAAGAGGGAGAGGGAGGGAGAAAGGAATGGAAGGAGAAGAGTGGGAGGGTGTGAGCAAGAGGAAGAGGAACATGGAGATGAAGAGAAAGTGAGAGGGAAAGAGAGAAGAGTGAGGGAGGGGAAGCAGAGAGAGGGAGAGGAAGATGATGAGGGAGGAACAGAGTCTCCACCCTCTGGGTGGCTCCCCAAATGCCTGCAATAACAAGTGGTGAATCTGGCTGAAGACAGGAGCCAGGAACTCGCTGCAGGTCTCTGATGCGTTTTGTGCAGGAACCCCACTCGTGAAGCCATTAATTACTGCTACCTCTCAGGGTGAGCATTAGCAGGAACCTGAGATAGGAGCCAGAGCTGGGAATCAAATCCAGGTACTCCAGTGTGGAACACAAAGTCTTAACCGCTAGGCTAAACGCCATACCCAACCACAAACATTAATTCAGCATTTTCATTGCACTAAGTATTTAGGCAATATAAAGGTGATTTATAGGATGCAGGAGGATATGTGCAGATTCCATGTAAAAATGTGAATTTTATTTGAGATTTTTCTAAGATGGTCTCTGAAAAAAAATCCCCATGGATAGCAGGGAGGTCTAAATATTACACACACACAACACACACACACACACACAGGTGTCTAAATGTTGCTTACAGAGTGTGTCTATGTACTACACCCGCAGATTTTGTCTAGACTGGTGCACAGAGAGGTGTCAATACGTGGCAAATCTATACATTACAAGTGGTGTCTGTACAAAACATGAACCTGCACATATGTAAAATAATCCCAGCACAACTCTGTATCCAATCCCCTCAGGTATGGTCTGCAGATGTCTAGAGTCCCTGAGAAAGGAGCCATAAAATCAGGAGATATTCTGAGCATCGCCCACTTCGATGGGTGGTCCAAAGTAGGAGTTTGGTGGGAGCCTGTGTACCACCTCAGGACTGCCGGCAAGGATGCTGACTCCAACGTAACAGACGGCTCCACTGGACCTGGACCTGTGACTCCCCCGGGTGGAAACAGACCTGCATTCCAGGCAGCTCAGCTTAACTGTCTGGCAGCAGCAACAGAACGCTGAGTAGCCCAGGGCTTACATCTGCTCCACCCAAAGCTGATACAGGGTCCAGCCAGAACACAGATGTGGAGGAGATCTGTGAGAATGCAGGCTAATGCCTCTCTTCCCACTGCATTTTTCATTGTTTCAGAAATCTAGTTAAGCACTGTTACGCATGTCGTAAGGTTGTAATTTGACATTTTTAAGACATTTTCAGTTCCTAACACAGCAAATACTGTTGGGTATAACCCATGGAAATGAAGCCTTTTTGGGATGCTCAGTGTGTTTTAAAGAATGTAAAGGATTTCCCAGCAACCAAATATTTAAGAAGCACCCTTGGATATAACTGGGAAAAATTAGAAGTTCAAACTATGCATTGATATGCATCTGAGGCTTAAAGTCTACTGGAAGTTTACTAAAGTCAGGGCTAGATTCACAGCCAGACTTTCCCCCAGGGAAATGTCCTTTGCTGGACATGGCTTTGTCCATCCTCACTCTCTCTCCAGCACCCCTGCCTTTGTCCTCTCCATTTCATGCGTGTAGCCAGGAGTGGCTCCCTGCTTGGGTCTCCATCCCTGTCTACCTTGGGAGTGCTGCCTGTAGCTGGCCTTGTCCCTGCTCCTGTGGAAAAGGGACATAGGAAAGTTGCTGTCTGAGATTCATTGTCAGGAGTCCAGGGCTGCTCTGCCAACACGGCAGCTCACACCTGCCCAGGCTCACACAGCCCTGTCTTGCACTTGGATCCAAGAGTCTCTGTTCCAGTCATATGTGAACCGACATGCCCTGCGCTTGTCACCCTGTACTTCCAGCTTCTCTCATGGAAATGTCATTTACAAGCATTCTGAACCTTCTCACTTCATGACAGTAAGAGGCTTCATAAAGACAGAAAAAAGTATGAAAAACAGGACCATTGTGCTCAGAATAAGAAGAGAATATTTAAATACTCTCAGCCAAAACCCAGATTCTCTATGGGGCATCTCCTTCATGTATGCACACTCTAATTCAAAGGCAAGTGCACAGGCACCTCCGTGCAGCCATCAGAACCCAGTTTCTCTTTATAGAGTCTTCAGGAGTGGTCACCTACCTACCCCAACCAAATACTCGGGCAACACGAGGCATTGAAAAGCAACCATTAACAAAAGGTTACTGATATATATGGAGACCAGAAGTGTTTCTGAATATCAGAATGACAACATCTCTGTCGACACTTGTAAGGGCCTCTCTATTCAATCAGGAAAACCATCTCACCTCTCCCACCTGCCAGACACCTGCGCCAGGGCTGCCTCCACGAGGAAGAGGAGCATGCCTCCTCCACCTGTCAGGGGTCTCTGGGGCTGCTCCTTGGATTCCACCCAGGACAGTATCTTCTTTATCATTATCATGACTCTTTGAGATCCTACCTTAGCTGCAGCTACTGCTCCAACTTCCTGTGCTTCCGAGGGCTGACAGCTTGGAGGACTTCTGTGGTCAGGTGTTACATGAAACATTGCTCCATTGGGTATGGGGCCATGCAGTTGGGACAGACAGCACAGGGGTGTGACAAGCAAAGCTCCTTGGTTAGCAAGGCCATGAGCAGTTTGTGGCTGCGTGGCAAGGCCTGGCAGGATGTCTCTCTAATCATCTCATTGCTTCCTCACCCCATTGTATGGACACTAAATCACCTCTTTGATATTTCATGGAATTTTTTTTTGAGGGATTTGTTGCTTTTCTGCAGATGCGGAATGATTTCTGTAATTGGAAATTTATTTTATCAATCATGTTATGGTAAAAAGGATCTTTAGCAGCTTAAGACAATGAGACCCCATTAAAAGCATACATAGCACAATTGAGATTTTATTTTTTCCCAAATGTCTTATCGTGTGCCCACTTTTGACCTGGAACTTTCTCTAAGATATGTGCTATTCTCCATAAGAAATGGCTTGATAATACCTTGGAACAGATGGCAATCATAGAGGCACAAAGGGTTTGTTCACCTTGGAGCCTCAAACTATTACAACACAAGAAATCATGCGTTTCGGCTTCCCACCACGTAAGGCAGAAAGTATCCGGGGCGTCTTCTAAAGGGAGACAAAGGCTGTGAGCCCCTAGAGGAAAACGGTTTGAAACTTCTATCTTATATTGGCACTTCTACTTAGGGAAAGAAAATAGTTTGAAAAGGTAAAAAGAAGTTTCTTGTAAAGGCCCTCCATTCATAGAAAGGCTGAGTTGTCCTGATCCTTTTCACTGCCCTTTAACAAAAGAACAAAAAACAATTGAATCAGTACTAGGTGAGGGTGATGATAGTTAGCATATGACTGATTGTAAGATTTAATAAAGAATCTATGATATGTGCCTTTATAATTCCTTTCATTTATAAACTTTCTTTTTTATTTTTGTATTCTTGATATTTTAAGTAAGATTAGTCTAGTTTTAGTGAAAATTGATTTTGGATATAAGCAAACTGCCACTGTGTAACCGCATGTGCTGCCGCCCATGGGCCTCCTGGCTTTAACCGGGTGACTGCAGGTTTGAATGGGTAATGGTTTGCTGAAAATGTTTTCTTTGAAGTAAAATAATAATAATGTTTTTAGGATTGTTTTTGTATTGTTTTTTGACCATGAAGCAAAAATGAAACAATTGGATGCTGTGCAAAAGCTTGTGATGATTTCTGTATAAATAAAGAAGGCAGCTTTTCTGAGTTGTTCATTACAAGCTCATCGTAGTGGTCCATGTCTCTTCTTGTCTTCTTGCCAATCCACGCATCCTTTGGTAGCTCTAAAGTCAGCCAGAGCTGGTCTCTGGCAACGTGAGTTCTCTGATGCCTTTCTCATGGTCCAGGTAAAGTAAAACTGCTCTTTTCTGAAGGGAGAACCACATAGGTAAAGGACCATTCTTATCACAACCTCTCAGACACACGCTCCACGGGTGTAGCCTTCCCTTGTGGAGTTGGCCTTGAGTGTCTGGCTGGTGTGGCACCTGCCCCGTTTCCCTTGTCCCTCTTGGAAGGAGACCATCATGCAGGAAAGAAACAGACGCTCTACATCCTTGTGATAATATAACTACACGGTCACTTGGAATTCTGTTGATCAGGACGCTTGTTTATTGTCCCTTAGTGACTTATTTATTCAGTCATCCATTTGTCTTAGAATGAACTGATGGGTATTTATTTCATACTTCAGGTTGCATTCTAATATTCCTTACTGGTTCTGGTGTTCAGCATGTCGAATTGTTTCAGATCCGTCATTGGGAAGCTCGGTTGTCACCCGCCCACGGGCCACGGATGTAGCATGGATGCCGCGGCTTTCTCCCTTCCTTCTGTCCTCCCTTTTATCCACTCCTCTTTGGACATCTTTTCCCCTGACATTGTAAGAAGTTCCAGACTCATACTGTATATTCCACATTAATCCTAGAACTAGCCTTCTTGCTAAAGAATTCTGATTTGAGGTATTGGTAAATGGTATCAGAAACCGAGATTGGGGGTTAAGTTATTGATTACTGAATACATTTAGGACTATCCAGTCTGTTTCTTTGACTTTTGGAGTTAACCCATTCCATCCAGGTAATCCATCCTGGTGACACTGAGTAAGGGTCTCATCTTTTTAACACTCATCTTGTTCTCTAGTTTCTTCAGGAAGAGGCTTAGTTGGATTCAAGATCTCCCCCCTCCACACACACACACACACTTTTTTTATACAGGTATTTATTGCTTTGGGTTTCACTGTAAGTTCAGCTTTTGCTGCATCCTACAGTTTTAATATGCTTTATGTTAATATTCACCTAGTTCAAAACATTATTCAATTTTTCTTAATGTGCTTGCTTTGACCCATGGGGTTGCTTAGAAGCTGCTGTTAGTTAACTTGAAAGTACTGGGGATTTTCAAGCTGTCATTCAATTATTGGCTTGTTCAATTCCTGTGTGGTTATGATATGATTGAATTTCAGTGTTTTGGGGGCCTGCCTTTTGGGGGACTGTGTTCCTCCCATCCCTGCTCTCCACTTTTTGCAGCATTTACCATCTAGTTCCTGGAAGTTCTGTGCTGTGTTGTCTGCAGTTATGATTATTTGCCTGCTTGTATTAGACAGGTGAGAGAGGAGTGGAGCAGGAAAGAACTTCTTTCCCAAGGGCGGTTCACCGGTTTCGGAACTTACTGCTAGGAAAGTCCTGTTTCCATGCAATTAGACTGTTGTCAGAGAGAAGATCGGAGCAGCATTCACCATGATTATATGATTGTTCTGCCAGAGGCACAACTGGAGCCTTTTCCCATCAGCGCCCTGGAGAAACTGGTGCTGCTCCTGGAGGGACGGCTGCTCAAAGTGCTGGACGGAAGGCTGCTGAAAGCGGGAGGCCCTCCAAAAGATACGTAGGTAAAACTCTTCACTCTTGCTCTAGTCCACACAGAATCTCCAATAAGCCACAGAAACCCTCCTTTAAGAGCCTTGCTCCTTCAGGATTCCACCAGCTTTCACTGCAAGCAGAGAGATTTCAGCTGCTGTCTCTCTCTCTCTCCCCCTCTCTTTCACTTTCCCCAGGCCCCCTGGGGTGACCTCCCTCCCTGTATTTCAGGGAAGTGGTTTTTCTCCATGGTCCTAGTGGACTGACAGATCCTACAAGAGTTGCTGATTTCCAGCATTCTCAGCTTTTTCTTAAGAATGAGAGGCGTGTCTCAAAAGTTCAAGTGTCTGAGCTGAAAGTGGGAACTGGAGACTCTTTCTATAACGGTCCATTGGAGGAATGCCGGAGTCTGGACACAACTCTTGGCATTTCAGGTGGTCAGCGCTTGTCTTCTAGCCCAGGGGGTCGTCTCAATTGTTGTAAGTCCTCTCCCCCCACGTGGTGGCTCTGATTTTCACAGAGATCATGCTTGATGACGGGGATCTCACCACTTCTGTGTTAGCAGATTTGAGACTGGAACTCTGGGTCAGACAGGATGGCCCTCGTGTGCTAGGGTAGCGCATTCCTTTTGTCAGCAAACCTCTGAAGACATAGAGGACTATGGAAGGAATTCAAACATAATGGGAACAGAACAAACAGAGTCGAACCAAGCAGCTGGCCCTGTGGGCAGCCCTACCACTAACTAACTGATACCCCAACAGCTGGTGTTTTGACATAATGTGGTAAGATGCCACCTGCAATGCCAACATCCCACAAGTTCTGGCTGCTCCATTTCTGAGCCAGCTCTTTGCTAATGGCCTGGGAATGTAACAGAACATGGACAAGTGTTTGGGACCTTGAATCCATGTGGGAGACCCAGAAGAAGCTCCTAGCTCCGGGTTTTGGTCTGGCTCTAATTCAGTTTGTTACAGCCACTTGTGGAGTGTACCAGCAGATACGAGATGATGTCTCTTCTTTCTCTGTGACCATGCCTATTAAATACATACAATTTTAAAAAATCTTCAAAAATATCCTGAATCTAGAGGCCAGGTGACAAGCTCTAGTGTAGTGAGCCTGCCACAGAGTAGAGATGCTTCCAAAATTGAAGCCAGGCTATTTCTCCATGGGGGCCTCCAGTCTGTCAAGGAAGCTCAGCCCACGAGGACAGTCTCCCTGTGGATGCACACTCTGCTCAGCATACCCTGGCTCCTCACTGGGTTCACATCTCCCAGCTCTTGGCAGCATCAGAAAAAGTGAGTACAGAGATGGCTCAGAGAAGGAAGCCCAGGAGCTGCTGTCCACAGCAGAGTGTGTGGGAGTGACCACACTGATGCTCCAGCCACGGACATAATCCGAAGGTGCAGGTAGAACGGAGGGACTGATGGAGACTAGGGACAGAGAGCAACTTACTGAAGTTAGGCAGTCATGGAATGTGTAATACGTTACAAGAGTAGCTGAATTTATTTATGCTGAATCTATTTATATCAGTGCCTAGGATAACCAGAAATCCCTGCTACTTAGATAATTAAACTACTTAAAATAAAAACTGAATATGTCACTTATAAATATAGCTTGATATACAAAGATTAAACTGAGCTTCCCATATACTGTTTTGACTAAGCATTGGCCCAAAATATCCCTTGAAATTCCTTTTAGTTGCTATATAAAATCAAATTTGTCACTTGAATTGCATACAACTGATGGTCCTTTTGCAACCTCCCTCCTTTGTATGGTAAGTGTCCTGGAAATGCAGAGAGAGGATTCAGCCTAGGTAGACAGGGACCAGGAGGTCCTGCCCCACCACCTGGAAGTGAATCTTGGAACTGATGAGGGTCAGGTTGTCAGCTTCTGCGCTGTGGGCCACTTTCATTTGCAGCCTTGGCATGTTTGGGTATCTCCCAGCTGTGCTGACGTATGGCAGCCTCAGGTGAGGAATGCAAATTCCCAGTCTACCTGTGTGTTGCACGTACAACCTCAGGTCCCAGGCTGAAGCCGCTCAACAGGCTTGCAGCAAGAAGCTCTTTGATTCTGTGGCCAGAACAAGGTGTCTGTGTTCTCAGAGTGGTACAATGTTAGGATGACAACATAGCTTACTTCCCTCGGTTACATAGGGAGTTACACCTTGGGATGACTTAGTGCTCCTAGCGGAGGTAGACTGAAGTGATGAGAATTGAGGGCTTTGGCTCTGCACAGCCCTGACGTTAGCTCTGTCTCTCTTGGCGAGTGGCTTGACATTTCAGAGCCAGTTTCTCATCTGTGAAATAGGCGTCGTGGTCACATCCACCTTGGAGGCTGTCTGCAGTCTCTGCTGGGCTTGGATAATGTAAGGAGTTAATGATGGAAGCTATCATGTGCTCGATCATACTCGGTAATCTTGATACAAGATGGTGTGGAATTTGGGGGAGCAGGTGCTGTGGCATATCTGGTTAAGCCACTGCCTGTTCAAACTTTCAGGACTGTGGCTGGGGAAACCTTGCTACCTCCTGCTCCATCTTTATTCCCTGTTCTTACATGATATTCTCAATCCACTCCATTGCCACACTCTTCATACACCTTCCTGTAGCCTGTGGTCCCTCCATTCTTTCTGGGCGTATTTATACATGTGTCCACTCAGCAGTCTTTGAGTGGACGTGTGTTCCTGATGCTACCCTGTATGCCCTGAATGATACCTTGAAGTTTCCCCTAAGCTATAATGTGAGCTATATATTTATCCTGGAAGCCCAAGCTAGGAGGTGGCTGGTGAATCCCAAGTGCAATCTGGACCCAGAGCATCATGTCCCATCACAGGAGTAAACCCTCTGAGAGCAACCACTACCCTCTCTGTCCCTGTTTGTGTGGCTCTATCCTCCGCGAAAAATGTAGCAGAGTCCAGAATGATTTAACAGCCTATTCAACAGGAGAACCTGCAATAGGCTATACCTAGGAGACCAAAATCAGCAGAGTGTAAATTTTACATTGCTCTGCATCAATGAAATCTACGAGACCCCAAAGAGCCTCACCATAGCCTTTTGTTTCTGGGAACTATGTGCAAAAAAAGAAAAACCTTCACCTTGTGTAGCAAGAAAAGGAAAGAGAGAAAAGTACCGAGTTTTCAAAAATATGAAGTCATATATATATATGTATATATATATATATATATTAATTTGAAGAATGCCACAATAGGGCAGTAACTATGTCTATAAAATCTTTCCCTGTAGGTCTGTTATACAGGGCTCTTTCTGAATGCTCTAAACACTGTCCTTGAGAAAGGTCGGCTAAAGAAGGGGGAATACAAAGCAGTCATGAAGGGCCATTGGGAGACCACATTCCTGAAGGTCAAACACTGCTTCTCATTCAAAGCACATCCTGTCTTCCCCTCCTCAGGGTCTCCTCACTCCTAGCTCCCTCAATTACATTCCACTGAACGCAAACCCCACTGCTATGGAGCTAATGGTGATGAATCAGAACAAAGGATCAGACCCATTTTCCTAATGCGAGGAGTGATCACTGCTAGGCTGAAAGGCCAAAAGCTCTCTCGTTTGCCTTTGCCCTCAATAGGATGGAGAGAAAAAAAGCTTACTGTTGCATTGGCAAGTTTTCCATAGTTCATGAGTAATTTTGCTAAAAAGCACCATGTGATGGAGTGGAATGCAGCCCTATCTATAATCAAGTACTCTATTGCGGATAGAAAACCACAGGCAGAAATAAACATTTGTTTTGACCTGCACACCTAAATACTGAACAATTTGCATAGCCTAAAAATGGTTCTAAACCTTGAAGCTGGCTGCCCATGTTGCCTGTCTACACTTCCAGAAACCACGTCCGCGGGACAGGCAGCAGGTGGCACTGTTCCATATGGTATTCCCAGCATGGAGCAGAACCAAAGTGGGGATGTAGCCACCAACTGGTGAAATGTGCTTCCCAAAACAGCTGCTGTGGGGGACAGCTGATGCTATGTGGGAGACCCTGATAATATACACGCTGTGAGACAGTAGTCGATAGTTCAGTGGTGTAGTCGATAGTTCAAGTGGTGTGACCCTGATACCTTTGTAGGAGACCCAGACGGAATCCCAGGCTAGATGTCTTCCTGAAACTTTTAGGGCTTGCAACAATTGGTAAATATGATTGTTAAATCTAATACTTGCCCATTTCCTATCTAGATGCAAAATTAATATAGCATTTTTAAACGTCGAATGCAATAATTGTTAAAGTTAGTAATTTACCTGGGATGAGTTTATATTTGATGCCACATACTAATCCTTTCACTGTTACAGATAACAATTTCATACAACTCGAAAGTTTTCAAGTGTTCCATTGCATTCATTGGGTACGTTTTAAAATTTGGGACTTGAAGGAGTTAACTTAAACTGTTTTAAATCCAGTCCATAGTTTTAAACTAATGTTTACTCTGACAAAAGTGGAAACCTGACAATTCTTTTATGTCTAAGCTTGAAAGCCCAAGTATTCTAACTGGATTTCTAACTGAACCCACAACCTGTTAGGTTCGGAAAGATCATAGGTGTGTTATATTTTGTTATTTAGACTTCAACAAAGAGACGCCTTCAAGTGCCAGGCAGTACTTCAGACACCTGATGACTGCTACCTTCTACCTTCTACCAGGAACCTCTAGAACTTCCTGCAGGTGCTGTTATTCAACAACGCCCCCTTTCAGCTCACAGCAGCCAGAGTGGTCGCCGTCCCTTTGTCCCTAAGAGCAGTTGGGGTCCACTCCTCTGGAAATGTGAGATGTTAGATGGGATGATAGGCAGTCAGGGTCTCTGGTTCCTGGTGAAGCTACCTTGTCTACGTTGACTATACAGGAGTAATGAAGAATCAATGGCCAAAGTGCGAGAAGGTCTGGCCAAGAGAAGAACTCAAGCCACCTTTTCAAAAGGATTCCTAATAGCCCCTCCCTCCATTCCTGTGTCATCCACTCAAACGTAAAATATTTTTTCTAATCAAACCATTAGCCAGTTTATTTCTCAGGACTAGCAGCACCCCTCCATCTTCCATTCCTCCCACCAGGCTGCAACCACTGCCAAGAGAAAACTCTGCTTGGAGAAGCCATAGGGAACATGCCCCTCTCCTTTATATAGAACAAAAGGGAGGAATGGAAGGAGTTATTCGAATGTCCCACACTGGACCTGGTGCCATTTCCACCTGCCCAGCATCTGTCCTTTCATTTCCTGTTTGTATAGGTCAGTCTCTCCTCTTTACTGTCCATATTATTGCAGTAGCCACCCCATCACCCTGTCTGGCCAGCACGCTGTCTCCTTCTCTGTTCCAATCAGCATCCTAACTTATTGCACATGTAGACAGATGTTATTGCTTTTCCACAAGCATTTCTCAGATCATATATCTTCTTTGGCTTGAATAGTAGCCAACAAGTTTTATAGTGAAGAATAAATTGCGTGCAGCCCTTATTTATAGTAACTCTGTGTTCCAGCTTCTAGGTTTCATTCAACTGTTCCCAAGGAAGAAACTTCCTCCCCCATCTCCCCCTAACCTCTGCTTGTTGAAGTTGTATTTCCTATTTTTATACGAAAATTCAGAAATATTTATTTATCTATTTCTGGAATAGATGTAGATAGAAAGAGACGGACGGAGAAGAGCTCCTGTGAACTGGCTCATCCCTGACCTGCCCACACGGACTGGGGCTGGGCTGGGCCAAAGCTGGGGCTGGGGACTCCACCCAGCGCTCATACCCATGGCGGCAGCAACTCAAACTTCCCAGGGTCTGTGTTGGCAGGAAACTGGACCTACAGACAGGACTGGGTTTCCAACAGCAGCACTCCCCTGTGGGATGCGGTCAGCCTCTCTCAGTGGCCTTCCTGCTCTGCCTAATGCCCACTTCTGTGTAAGCTCCTAAATGCAGCTCCCATGCCTGTTCCACTACAAAACACCCACTGAGTGCCCTACTGCCTCCCTGGAAGCAAGGCATCTGTGACACGAGTCCCAGCTGCCCTTCTCGCTGGGTAACTGTCAAACCAAGTAGGAGCCATTTGGTTTAAAGACTCTGATAATTCTGGTCGAGATTAAGTATGACTTGTTGCAATCATTGAATTTAAAGCATTGCTTCAATGGACATATTTCTGAACAAAGGAATGTTCAGAGTAAAAAGTAAAGCACTCAGGCTTAGCAGTGATCATGACTTTTGCTTGGCACACGTTTCTGGTCCTCCAGCTTCAAGGCGTCTGGGAGACCTATTCTTCGTGGTCTTCTGTGCTTGAGTGGGGACCATGTGACCAGCTCCAGTCCATGAGCTGTGACTATTCATGATATATGTGACTTCCAGCCAACGCACTGCAGGCAGAGGCAATGTGCATGACCTACAGCTAATGAACCATGAGAAGTGACAGGTGTGATTTCTAGACCAGACCAACTATTTGTTAATGATGTAACTTTCCAGAACATTTTTTATGACATAGCGACAATTTAGAGGTGGTGCCTGTGACATCAGCTTGGAATCTAGAGACATCTCCAATCCATGCCACCTGTCCTACAGTTGACACAGTGAGTGGGTGCGTGGGAAAAAGGACTCTGTTCAAATCTGCTGAGGAGTAGGGGTACTCAAAGCTAAGCTTCACCTCTCCCTCTATGCTAACTGGTCCTCATAGCTTCTCTTCCTCATTGCTCATGCTCACTGATGCTCAGCTCCTTTGCCCAGGCCATGTCTCTCTCCTCAACATCTGTCTTTGATACTTACCTCTGGCTCTTACAACTGCCTGCTGGCCTATAATGTCCTGAGCTGGTGGGGACATGCATTAGAAAATGGGGACTTTTTCTTCACTGACTCATAGGTCACACATTAGCATCCTTTGCTTCAAGAAGGTTCTTGATTTTCTTCTTTGTTTCTTCAGTGACACATTGGTCATTCAGTGACACGTTATATAACTTCATGTTGCTGTAAATCGTCTAGTTTTCTTCTTGTTGATTTTGTTTTATGTCTTTTCATTTAAGGGGATGTATAGTAACTGTGTAATGGAGATTATCGTATCCAGATGTGAGGATACAATGCAGTATGCATCTCTACTTCCAGACAAAGATGGACTCCCAATGAACCTGTTCACTACGTCCTGACATCAGAATGTTGGACTCTCTGCCATCGGCCAGGCCCACAATGATGGACTTAGGACTGTTTATGAAGAACCATAGTATTGTTATGACATAGGGGAAAATCAGTGTGGGGGTGACTTGGGGAGGAGGTCAGGGAAATCCCAGAGCCTTTGGAACTGTATTATATAATAAATAATATTTTAAAAAATGAAAAACACCTGCCAGTGGGGTCCTCTGCCTATTCAAACACACGTTGTCACAGTGGATCTCCGAAACTTGCAAGACCCACTCCCCACAAACAGCATGAACAGGCTGCTGCCCATCACTTGCAAGTACATGAGGGACGAGTTCCTTCTCAGACCCAGCTCACTGTCCGAGTGTGATCTTACTTCACCTGCTACGGTATCCTGTCTTCAATAATGCCTTTTTACTTTCAAATGCTTGCCTCCTTGCCTTCTTAGACCCCTAGGATGCCCTAAACCTCACACTAGGAACACATAGCCATTGATAACAGGAAGAATGCAAATGCTGATGCCCAGGTGTATTCTTGTTTGCCTGCGGCAACCTCACGGGGAGGCTGTTTATGAGCTGGCCTGCAGCTGTAGGGAAATTGACCACTGGCTCACAGTGGTGTAATTTCCCTCACCTTTAATCATCCTGGCCCCAGCCCAGCTGCTATTAACACTCTCAATTGTGCTGTGGTCCAACATTGTCTGTCTAATCATTCTCTCGTCTTTGTGCTGGTTTTGCATTTTTTATGAAGCAGATATTCCAAGATAAACACAGAGGAATAGTGGTTGGGAGGAATGGGGCAGGGCAGAACTGGAGCTGCCTGGGCTGCTCTCTTCTGTGTGAGGCCTAAGGGCCACTTGGGGCTTCAGGCATCAGCATCTTGCTCTCTGAGGCAATGCTCCTAGGGAGGTACCTGCACAGGTGGGAGAGGCAGAAAAGCCCCCTTTGGGATCTCAAAGGGGACAAAGCTCATGTATATTCAGAAAGCTTGGGGCCGAACAGACAAAAATCAGCATCTTACATAAAACTGGGAAGTGCAGCCCTGCCATGGCAACCTGCAAAACAGGCTTGGTAGTCTGTCTTGGCATGGATCTAACAAGACCAAGTCGCCTCTGCCCATTGCCAAGGGATTGGCAGGAGGAAAAATGGAAGGACTGCCCCGGGCCTCCAGGGCTCCCTGCCTCTACTCTTGGCCACAGGAGTACCCTCGTGCTCCACCGTGGTCTGCTGTTGAGGAGGAGCTAGGAGAGACCACCAGCACCACCATCAAAGGAGCTTTCCTGCAACTTCCAAGGACTTATCAGAGCTTGTTCCTTGGTGGCTGCACCTGTCTAGGTAGGGTTGTCTGATGGACCGTTACAGTCAAAGGCTTTGGACAGAAGCTGCGGCCCTAGTCCTCAGAGGCAGCAAACAGCTCCCACAGCTTGCTTTGCCCTCCTAGACTCAGTAGCAGCAGGGTGAGACACAGTTGCCTGGAGTGGGGCGTGAGGCTCCTTAGGGTCAAACAGCACCTACGCCCATCCTAACATGCTTGAAGCCTTTTCAAGCTTTTAGGATCTGTCCCAGGTGCTTGGCCTTGTGCAAACAGAAAGGAAAGTGGACGGGTCAGCCCCATTCCTTTACCATATCCTGGGACATTAGCCAGGAGTTCACATGGCTGAGGACTTGAGTGACTTCTGCAGATATTCCCACCTGCACACCTCCCTGCACAGGAACACACCTCAACCTGCACAAGGGCAGACGTGACTTACACACGCCAGGACCCTGGACACTGTCCCAAAGGGCAGGTACCCTCTCCCCACCTTTGATATAACATGAGGCCTGGATGGGGCTGTTAGAAAGCAAATCTGAGGGGCAGGTGTTTGGTGCCACAGCCTAGATGCCCTGTGGTATGATACCCTGCCCCATCAGCCATATGGGTTTGTGACCCAGCTCTGCCTTTGAATCCAGCTATCTGCTAATACACACCTCTGAAGGGAGGCAGTGCCTGATACCTCGAGTGTTTGGTTCTGGCCACCAATTGGGTGACTCAGAATGTGAACAGGTTCCAGGCTTCTGCTTGACCCAGCCCCAGCTGTTGTAGGCATTTAGAAAGTGAAGCAGCAGGTGTGAGATGGGTGTGTGTGAGCATGTGTGTGTATGTGCTTTTAAACAAAATCGAAAGGGAAGCTGGAATCCCTCCACTGATTTTCTGAGCCACCGTCTGCTGCAAATTTCACTCCCGATAATCTGGACTTCGTGATCTGGGAATTGAAACCCAAGACAGCTCAGGTGCTTGGATGGATGTAAAAATTGCAAAACTCAGGTTTGTAGAGACCTGTGAAAAAGTGGGTGGGGGGATCATGGGCTCAGGGAAGGCTGACTCCACACAGCATCTGTAAGCAAGGATTAGGAGCATGCAAAAAGGGCAGGAGAGGGCTGCTGCCCGTGAGGACATGTTGGGGGCAAGAATGGAAGGTTTATGCATGGATACTGCGCAACAAGTTGGGAATAAGTGCGTTTGCTATATCTTCGGTGGCTCATTTATAATTGTTTTAAAACCTCACACTTGCAATGAACGCCTGTGATGGATGGGCTGCCCATACGGTGGAAACACGGCCATTTTTCATTTCCTCATGAAGGATCGCCCCAGAACTCCTGAATCCCCAGGTGGCATCATCACAGCCTCGTTTTATCTCTGCTGCCAATCAGCAAAAGGGCAGTGCTCACATCACAATCCCCTTGAAGTGCCAGGGATGGCTCAGTGACGGCTGCGGGGCTGCACCGGGGCCAGGCTGACACCCTCGGCCTCTCTGCTAATGAGAACATTTGAAGGATTCTTGACATCTGCTGTGCACGAAGGCTGCCGGAAGTAATTAACTGCCACATCCATGATGAGCTATGTTGGCACATGGCAGACGTGAATGAGGAGTGAGTGAGCGAGCGTGGCCTGGCAGCACACGACGCCTCCAAGACCCCATCCTTCTTGGCAGTGCACCCTGCGGATTGGGCCCGGTCCAGGAGTGATAAGGCACAGAACATCAGCTCAGTGCCCACGTGGTGACATCTTGCAACAGCTGGGCGGGGCCTACTGAAGTCACCTGTGCTCCTGCACTCCACCGCCCTGCCACACGCCCTTCTCCGGCAAGTAACGCAACATGGAGCAGGAAGGGCTGCTGCTGCCACAGCTTGGAGGTTGCACCCTCACTGCAGGGACATCAGGGTGATCACAGAGGAATAATCAAGTTCAGGGCGCTCCTCCCCGGAAGCCCATGCAGAACTGAATCCTGCCAACAGCTCACCCCAACACAGAAGCAGATCCTTCTCCATGCCTGACACCCCAGGAGACAGTGAAGGTAGGAGGCAGTCCATACCTGGACTCCTGACCCAGGCAACTGCGAGACTCTAACTGGGTGCCGTTTGAAGCTCTCACATCTCTGCTAATTTGCTCCAAAGCCACAGACAACTAAGATGCTATGAGGAGTGCTTGAGGGCCTAGGTAGGGGAGACATGGCCAAGGGCCCGGGGATGTGTATGCAAAGTCTATTGGATTCTTGGCCTCTTTCTTGACAGCTACAGATAGCACCGTATCACAAGGATGTTATTAGTGCCAAAGGGGGCACTATTGGCTCACGCCTTTGCCACCCTTATACTTCTCATAGGCAGGAGAGCTAAGACAAAGTCCACTAATAGTTCTCTTGTTCTCTCTTCAAACACTGTCTTCACATGCTAGACTCGGGGGAGAATTTGAAAAAGTTCCGGGAGCAGGTGTGACTGTGACATTCTGAAAACAAATTGTGCTACACAGGGTCAACTAGGAGGCCAAGAAAATGCAAGTGAGTGCTCATCAGGATTTCTTGCTGCTATTCTCCCAGTCTTGACTGCTAGGCTCCCAGGCTGAGGACCAAATCACACATCCAGGACCAGAGTGCCACACAACACTTGTCATGATGTGCCACTCACCGTCATCACTCTAGTGTCTGCACTCCCACCCCCACCACACCAGTCTGTAAAACAACCAAGAGAGGGAAGGGGGAATTCCATGAATCTTTTCCCCAAACCCAAGCAGGAAGGACAGAATGAAGGAGGCCCAGAGATGCCTATGCTGTACTTAATGGGACAAGAATATGCAACTTTACCTGACTAAAATCACTATGCAGTGGAGGTTGTTTATTGGGGCCCGGCGTGATGGCTCAGTGGTTAAATCCTCACCTTGCATCTGCCAGGATCCCATATGGGTGCCAGTTTGTGTACCAGCTGCTCCATTTCCCTTCCAGCTCTCCTGCTAGTGGTCTGGGAAAACAATAGAAGAATGACCCGAAGCCTTGGAACACTGCACCAACATGGGAAACCCAGAAGAAGCTCCTAGCTTCAGATAAGCTCAGCTCCAGCTGCTGTGCCCACCTGGGGAGTGAATTAGTGGATGGAAGATCTTTGTCTCTCCTTTTACTGCAAATCTGACTTTCCAATTAAAAAATGTGTCTTTTTTTAAACAACAACAACAAAAAAGTTTGTGCTGGCATGATAACCTACTAAGTCTTCACCTTGCATCTGCCAGGATCTTGTATGGGTACCAGTTCACGTCCCAGCTACTCCATTTCCTATCCAGCTCCCTGCTTGTGGCCTGGAAAAGCAGTAGAGGATGGCCTAAAGTATCGTGTTGCTATACCCACTTGGGAGACATGGAACAGGTTCCTGATTCTTGGCTTCTGATTGACTTAGCTCCAGCCATTATGGCTACTTGGAGAGAGAACCAGCACATGGAAGATCTTTCTCTCTGTATCTCTTTTTCTCTATATATCTGCCTTTCCAATAAAAAAGTAAATCTTTAAAAAAATTTTTAAGAAAGTTGCTTACGAGTGATTTGAAAATGCAGGTCGAGTATCTTTTTATCTGAAATGCTTAGAGGCAGAAATTTGGGGTGGGTGTGCAGATTTCAGAATTTTTTTGAATTTCTGGAATGTTTTTACAGATATAATGAGGTATCTTATGTATGCTCACTTGTAAGCACACTTGAAGCCAACATTGTGAAGCACTTGCAGCAGACACATATTCTGACCGACTTCCCCACTTTTGGCATCACGTCAGCGTCCCAAAGGTTTAGGGGTTTGGAGTACTTCCAATTTCAGGGTTCTAGGATTAAAGGCACCATGCCCAGCCACACAGACCAACCAACCAAACAAACAAAAAAACTGAACTGTACAGATCTACCCATTATGAAGCTCTCATCCACATGAATTCTTTTTAAACTGAATTTAACCTCTAAATAAAGACAATAATAAGGTTGTATTTTCCCTGACCATGACATAGCTATAAACAGCTGTCCCGTCCCTAGAAGAACGTACAAAGTTCTTGGTTGATGTTCACTTGTCCCCCGAATGTTCCGGGACTTGCATGCTATGACGTAAAGTTGGCAATATTTAACTACTCTAATAAGGCAATACATCACAGGTTAAATAACAGAAGGAAGGAAATTAGGATGACTGCTGAGCACACCCCTGCCCATCACTGTCAGGCACCTCTACGGCTGCTGTCCTCTCTCGACACACACACCTTTACAGTGACTGCTGTAGGGGATAGGATTGTATGAGCAAAATGAATCCTCTTGAATGATTTCAGCCCCAGTTTTTACAGCTTATAGCAATAGCTCACCATGGGTCTCCTCAAGTGATCTTAATGATAATCCCGGGCCCCCAAGCAGCACTTTCTTTTCACCGCCATACCCTCATCCCCTGCCTTCTACCCAAGGGCAATATAGCCTGGGGTTGGCTGTGGTGTGGTGGTGGTGACCACAGTCCTGGCAATAGATCATTGGTAGTGGTTTTTATGGTCATGGAGGGCCCCTCCCCATCACACACTGTTTTCATTACCATACATTCCCTGAGGACTAAAGAGCACAATGAATGGTTGCATTCTTCGGATAGAGACTCACTTTGCAGGGATGGTTCAAAGATCTAAAGGAAGGCTGCTGGATTCAGCTACATAGTTTCAAAAATATGTAGAACAAAACACTAAAAAAGAACTAAATGACTCGTACATGCAGTAAAGACAAAGCATGGATAGGCCGACCTCTCCAGAGCCAACATCATACAGTCTGGACTCTGTGTGTGCTTGTAGAATATGTACATGCACACACACACACAGTGACATCACTGCTGCTCCCAAACAAAGCCAGTTTCCTCTTCAAGCTTATCTACTTGCTGGAATGTTCTTTCCAAGTAAGTGTATGTTCGGTTGCTGACTTGATTCAATTCGCTGCCAGACCTTATGCCACTCACCCATCTGTGTATCCTTCTCCAAGGAAACTTGCTTCATAATGGTTGACTAATTATTTTCTTGAGTATACAGGCGCAATGACTACTACCAAGCAGGTAACGGGATATAGTCAATAGCAAGAGAGCTCCTGCACGTAGCTGGGCAGCATGTCCATGGAAGACCCCCCAGAGGCTCCATAGAACACTGGAGCTTGACATCATTGGCATGAAAAGCTAGGGTCCCAGTGGCAGAGGGTGAGGACGATGAGGGTTAGACGTTAAAGGGAACCCGCAGGCAAAGATAAGGATTTTTTAGAAGGATTGAGGAACATTCAGTCCATGAGTCATGAAATCCCTGAGAAATGATGTGGTCCTGCCTTGCCAGGCAACCACAGGCAGGACTGGAAATTCAGTAAATCTACAGCAGGCTCATTGTTAAGCTGACGAGTGCCCATGAATAATGCTATAAATATTCCATCAGCCCTGGGCAGAAACAAGGTTCACCAGCCCTGACCGTGTGAGCCAAGCAGTGATCGGGCTGACCATCAAATCACTCCACGAGGAATGTTTCAGAAGGAGCCAGGAGCTTGAGAACTGTGTGAGCAGAGTGTGGGGGGGGCTGGTGCACACACACACATATGTACACACAGGTATACACACACTGTAACAGCACAGAGCTCTGGCCACCTGCAGAGGCTGAAGCTGTGAATGGGGAGGAAGCCTGTGAATTGCTTCAGAGCCAGGAGCTCATCAGATTCCTGCAAGAATGACTAGCTCCACAGGGAGGCGCCTGCTGCAGTTTGATAAGCAGGGCTCTTAGAGGCCGCAGGCTGGATCAGAGAGGACCTGACAAAGGAGGAGTTGCTGGCTCCATGGTGAACTGTGTACTCCTAGGGAAATCAGTGCTCCTGCCAAGCCACACCATAGATTGGATCGGCCAGAGGCAGGCAATCAGGGAACCAAGGATGCGGAGTTGGCTTTGAAGGAAACTCCAGGAGGGCCTCCCTTGTGAGAGAGTTCAACAGCTCTTGGAAACTTTATTCATTGCTTGCTGATGGGCCTCACTGTCCCAGTGGTCCATGGTATGGAGGAAGAGAGCATGGCTTGGAGCCCAAAGCTCCTGAGAGGCCAGGCCAGTACCAGAGGTCATTCCCACTCCCCTTTCTGCCAAGATCTCTAAATGTTGTTGAATGACTCAGTCCCCATTCTGGGCTGATTTCCAATAAAGGTTAAACTAGTAGTGAGTTCAGTAGAGACAGAAGCAGGGAAAGCACCCTGCTGGCTGGAAGGGTTTGCAGGGGGGATATTCCCTACCCTGCTGATCATGGCCTTTCCTGACAATTTGGCACACATGTGACAGCTCCCTGCTGGCTCCTGGCCTCCTCGTCTCCGACTCTAATAGTAGGTGTGTTTGTGGTGGGTGAAAGTGGTGAAGAAGCTTCATGTCAAGATGACATTCTTTGGGCCCGGCGGCGTGGCCTAGCGGCTAAAGTCCTCGCCTTGGAAGCCCCAGGATCCCATATGGGCGCCGGTTCTAATCCCGGCAGCTCCACTTCCCATCCAGTTCCCTGCTTGTGGCCTGGGAAAGCAGTCGAGGACGGCCCAATGCTTTGGGACCCTGCACCCACGTGGGAGACCCGGAAGAGGTTCTGGGTTCCCGGCATCGGATCGGCGCAGCACCGACCCGTTGCGGCTCACTTGGGGAGTGAATCATCGGACGGAAGATCTTCCTCTCTGTCTCTCCTCCTCTCTGTATATCCGGCTTTCCAATAATAATAATAAAAATCTTAAAAAAAAAAAAGATGACATTCTTTGACAGCAGGAAGAACACTTGCCAGACCAGAGATGGAGAAGCTCAGTGAACCCCAGTGCTGGTCCCAGCGGCAGTCATGGGGTCTTCACCGTCAGCTCCTGCCAGGTATCAGGTATAACCTCACTGCCACAGACCACGCCACACACCTGACTGCTCAGGTGCTCCTCAACCAGACCAGGACCCCATCTGCCCTCCACCACTTCCTCCCGATTTCCTTGGTGAAATAGCCACACAGCAGGTGGCAGAGTCCCCCCACCCCGGTCATGTGTACAGCCCCTGTGTCCATTTTCACATGCTCAACAATCTGGGCAAACCAATCGGCAAGAAACCAGCAGAAGTTATGTCTACTTACTTACTGTCATCTTTAAAAGGTGTTATTTGAATAAAAGGAATGTTCCCTGCCATGGATTCTGTCTCCAGACTTCTACATAGCTTTCTTGAATGATTTATTCATCTCTACAGTTGGGATATTCTGGTTTTCAAGGACTAAAAATACCAGAAGCTTGGAGTCAAAATGGTTTTTAAAACTAACCACATGTCATTAAGGACTGGCAACACTGGCTTACTCCAATTCACCCTTCTGAACGCCTTGCAAGGTTTGAAGGAAGCCAAAGTCTGGTCTGCAACGGGACGCCTTTCTCTCAGCAGGGTGAGCATGCTAAGCGTTTTTCCCTTTGCTCTCCCCCATGCACTGCACAATCCTTCTTGCTTCACGTCTGTCCTGTCCATGCCTCTCCATCTCACAAACGCAGCCTCTGCAAATGTCCCTGCTTGGGTCTTCATGGAACCCTCACCCACTCAGGTGGCAAACACTACACATGTGGAGGTTTACCAACAGTCGCGACTTGTTCTCTCAGCCCTGGGAGCTGGAAGATCAGGAGCAGGACACAGCATGGTTGAACTCTGGTGGAGGTGAGGGTTCCCTGCAGGTTCCCAAGCAGGTTACCAGCTTGTTGCTGTGACCACGCATGCTTGAGACACAGCCCTTGTGACCTAACCACCTCCAAAGACCACCTCTAAGAGCATCTTCACTGAACTTAGGGTGTCAGAGCAGGATTTGGCAGGGGGCGGGAAGTGGAGACAGACATCCCAGCTGCCAGAGGGCGCCACGGGATCCACAGTGAATGGAAGCTACACTCTCCTCTTTGGGTTCTGTGTTCCCTAAGAGCAGGAGTGGTTTCCATTGGAGAGGATGCTCAGTGCCCCAAGAGACAGTTCACAAACTTCCTGCAGAGTTCTGCTCACACCCCATGCCAAGGTCTGAAGAGATGTGGGAACATCTCCCAGCCATGTCCCCACCCAAGAATCGTCCCTAAGCACCTCACGCAGTGCAGGTTACGCTGCACCTGGCCTTGGCATATAGTGAGCCTTCTTCTTCCTCATTCTCACCCTTTCTACAGTGCAAGCTCTTAGACACATCCATCCCTGCATTTACTGCCTTCATAAGAGCTTGCGGAAATTGTGCCAGACAACATTTGTAAAATGGAACAATGTTCCATAAATTTCAACGCTATTAAAACACGTGCACAAACTACTTCTCTCTCCAGGGAAAGACGAAATAAGACTGGCCAGCAAGGGTCCTCACCTCTAGGTTGCTTGATTTTTTTATTGATTTATATTTTTTAAAGGTATCATTTCAGTTGTGGTTTTAAACAGTATCATGGTTTGGTTTCGGATTCCTGCAATTCAGGTCCTTCACATCACTGAATTTAGATGTCAAAAATTATCCAATGAATATTTACAAAGCACGTGTCAAAACTACCCCTATTCCATGTCAGGACTTTGATCTGTTAGCCAACACGAAGATTTAGTAATAGTTCAGTACTTCCATTGTTCTTTTAAAAATTACGCACTGCCTAAAATAAACTCTCAGTGAATCGGGTTGGAAAGTAGTTTTTGTGTAGCTAGTCTTTAGACGTCACCTCCTCTCAACACACACACACACGTCATCAATGTTGTTCTAAATATAATTCTTTCCACGTTATCAATAGCATCATGAATTTACAGAAGAAGCAGTTGATAAGGAGGACCAAGTCTTGCAATGAGAAACTCACAATCCCCCCAGCAGAAATCTCTATGGATGCACAACCCACTTGTGGTTAGCTGGCCACACAATTGTTGGCCAATGAGCAGAACTCTGTGAAAGCTAGCCCACTTCATGCTCTTCTCTTAGCAGTTCAGTGACCTCTGTGTAAGAAGGGTTTTATTACAAGGTGACTGTTCCTATGAGGTAGACATGAAAGACCCCTAAGCAGATTGCTACACACTCACAGCTGTCTGGTTTTGGTACCAAGGCCTCAGGTGCCTGGTTGTACAAATGGTGTTGAACAGGAAAGCAAGGCAGCGAAAGAATAATCAATGCATGCAAATAAGTCTCCCTAGAGAACATGTGTGAGGTTATACACTGGGCTTCCCCACAGTAAAATGAACAGGCTAGAAACATGGATGCTGAGAACAAAGACATCCCCTTCTGCTAACCCACAGCCTGTTCTCAGGGTGGTGGGGAAGAAAAGTTGCCCACAAGAATGCACATGGCACTAGACTGCAGACTGGAGAATGGCCCAGACAGGCCGTCAGCCATTGACTGGATGTTTGAACACCTCCTTCTGCTGTATACTTAGTTTTAAAATCTAAACAGGTACGCAAAGGCACGGGGAAATCAAACACACCCCCAAAAGGCCAGTGAAGTGAAGTAAAAGCATTCCTTCTTACTTTTCACCGTCAGGTACATGGACTTGCTGACGTCTGCGCCCACGTCGTTGCTGACCTTGCACAGGTAGTAACCGCTGTCTTCTTCTACCACATGCTTGATCAGCAGGGACCCATTGCTGAGCACCTGGATTCGGCCGTTGAGGGCAATTGGCTGGAACTGGGGCACCCCAGCACCTAGGACAGGATAAGAAAGAGCAGGTGTGATGCAAACATAAAGAGCCATGGGGGAGACCAGGAGCTCAGGTTCACTGAGACTAATAAGATGAGGAGCCTCAAGGGTTTTCTTTCTTCTTTCTTGTTGCTGGAGAGGAGCACATATTTGAAAATGACAGTGTTTCAACCTCAGATAAAACAACTATTTTTACACAAAAAGTCAAATTTCATGAGTGTTAAGCAGAAGATAAATATTCAAAGAGATCACAGTAGAATGATCAGAGCAGTGGTGTCTCTTATGACACTTCATAATGTCCCTCTATTCCCAAGGACTTAAAATGGAAGCAGTGTGCGCTCTGGGAACATGGCATTTGAAGCCCTCACTTACGGCAGGCATCTGGCACTGCCGAGAAAGCACAGGTGCTGCAGGGCACTCACCTAAGTATGATTCTGTTCTGGCTAGAAGCCCAACTCACTGTGAACAAAAATTAGTGTAAATAATAAGCTGGGTCATTGCACCTAGACACCACTTTCCTGAGAGTGCATCCACGGAAGGAGACTGACACAGCTGTGCTGGGCTATGGTCCTAATGTGACATCAGCTGCAGGAAACTTGGTGAAGAGAACACTCTAGCTGATGTTCTGAGAGATGCTGGAAAGGTGGCAGCTGGGATTAAGGTACCACACTGCCTGACTTCTCCTGGGGGCATTGTTGGGCCAGGTGGAGGATCCAGACCTCGGAAGGCTCTCCCAGGGAGCCCCATGTCTCTGACTGGAGCCTGGAAGTCTGAGGAGTTGAAAGCTAAGCCTTCAGGTGGGGGGATCCTTTGATCTTCCCAGAGTGCCATCCATGTGTGTGACCAGGGTGTGTTCTATAGAGAAAGTGCTGATTCCTTGGCCCCAGACCCAACAGAGGAACTGAATAGATTGGTGATCTTCACACTCACCATTTAGGCAACCAAGGACACCAAAAGGAAGACACTCCCCTTGCTGCCTCCCACCCGAGCTGACCATTTCCTTGCTGGTGTCCCTGGAGTTCACATGGTCAAGACAATGGCTGTGCTTTCTCTTGCCTTGTTTTGGTTTCAAATATTTTAGCAGCAGGATCTGCGCCCCATGAAGAGACAAAGGACATTAAGGACCTTTCCCAGTGAGCAACAAGCAGGATCCTACAGAATAGGGCTGCTGGGAGGAGGGCAGGGCATGGAGAAACCTGAATCAACAAACTCAATAGCTTCACTTCCTCTAGGGCTGTAGAACGCTGAGGGGGAGATGCTATGTCCATTCTGTAAATGAAAGCAGCAACACACAAAGAGACTGCTAATCATACTTTGAATGAATCAAGAAGTTGAAGTCAAGATCAAGGTAAATTTAGTCCTGATTAACTGAAAGTCCTAAAAGCAGCCTGGCTATACAGTTGACCCACCTGCGGCACAGGGCAAGTGGGGCTCCTAGGCAGAGAAAGAGATGAGAATTGTCCCTCACTATGACTTTCGGCATCTCCTCTCTGTATATCTGCGTTTCCAATAAAAATAAATGAATCTTAAAAAAAAATAACCAGCCCATTCAGGAGAACTACCTTCTAAGGGTAAGTTCCCAATGAACTTCAGACATGGCACTGGATTCCCTTGCCAGCCTCTCAGATTAGATCAGACCTCTGCCCATCTGCTGTCCCCTAGCCCCCCAACACACCAGCCATTAGCTGTGAAGTCCACAGAGTTTAAATGTGAATTTGGGGAACCAAGTCTTGTTCAATCCAAGACAAACACAGTGGTCAAAATTCCACGCAAATTGATGACTGCCAAGAAGAAAAAATGTAATACCGAAACATAATAGACGAAGCAACCAACAGAGTAGAATCCAAAACGACTTGAACGCTCAGAAACAGATTTACTCTAATGATCTGTCTGCGTGGACAGATGGAGGGATTCGGATGAAATGAAGAAGCTATTAAAAAGAGAAAACTAGGCAGGTAAGCCAGCAATGATGAAGGGAATATTTAGCAATGAAGAGTGACACAAGCAGCCTGGACACAGCAGAGGAACCATGAGAGGAACAGGAAGCATCTAAAGTGAAACGAGACTGAAAACCCAGAGAAAAGTTTATCCCAGAGCTGCCAAAATAGCACCAGATATCCTGACAGTGAGCCATTGTAGTCTCAGAAGGAGAGGGCAGAAATGAGTAGACAGACTATTTTAAATAAAGTCATTCATATCACTAAATTTGGCTGAATTGGCCTTTAATAGAACTCAACACACAGAAGTGGCAGAATGCATCCTAGTTACAGGTGCCTAGGGAGTAAGTACTGCAATGGGCCAAATATCTATATACTGCCCATTCAACCCTTACACTTACTGTGTTGGAATTTTAGGGCCTTGTGTACGGGATCAGTGTCCCTACAAAAGGCACCCTATGGAGCCACGCTATGGAGCATCCTCTCTCAGCTGTGTGGGGACACAAGAACTCGCACTTCATCCCCAAGAAACTGATCATTTCAGACTGAGTATCCAGAACTCTTGGAGACAAGTGTTTGCTGCTTAAGCCAATGCCACATTGCTAAAGCTGCCAGAGTGGACTGAGGCAGTTGGCCCAAAGAGAATCCATCATGATAATAAGTTTCAAGAGTTTTATACAAAAATCACAAGTGTATATTTCAGTTCCACAGCAAAACAAACAGGGTGAGTCTTTGGTGCAGTGGTTAGGATACTGCTTGGGAATGCCTGGACTTGACTTCCAGATATGCTTCACATTCCAACTTTCTACCCAGATACATCCTAGGAAACAGCTGGTGCTAGCGTACATTGTTGAATTCCTAACACCCATGTGGTAGACTCAGCTGCTGTGTGCACTGGAGGAGGAAACCGGTAGTGAAGGGCATTCTGTCTATATATTGTATATATATATATATATATACAATTTGAAAAACCAAATCCATGAATATATCATGAAAAGTGATAAACATTTGAAAATTAAATGGCACATGGGTTTAGCAGAACTCATGAGTCAAAGGGAATACCAGAGATATTAGAACAAAATATTTTGAGTTAAATGAAAATGGAAAATTCCAAGGTATAAATTGTTGAGATGCAGCTAAAAGCTTAGATGGAAGTCTGAGTATTAAATGCTTATATTCAACTTTTTAAAAACTCACAAGTCAGTGATCTAAGCATCTACCTTAAGAAACAGAGCACAAATTAAAATCCAAGGATAGGATAAGGAAAAGAAAAAAATAATAACCCCTGAAGACAATGAAACAGAAAATGGAAACTAAGTTACAGAATTCTAGCAAACCCAAAAGATATTTCTTGAAAAGAAAAATATGCAAATAAATAACAATATATAAATAACTCTAGCTGGACTGAATAAGGCAAAAAGAATAATGATGAACAACTATAATGAGTCAATCACTCATTAAAAGAATAATACTAAAATGGTGATAACTCATTTGACAATTTAGATCGAATTTCTTGAAGAGAACACCAAAGGGACTAATGTCATGGCACAGGAATGCCAGAGTTCCCTGAAAGTGCCAGTTCACGTCCTGGCTGCTCCACTTACAATCCAGCTCCCTGCTAACTCGCCTGGGAACGCACCAAAAGACGGTACAAGTGCTTGGGTCCCCCGCACTCACATAGGAGACTTGGATGGAATTCTTTGGTTTATTGTGGTACAGCCTAGGCCATTGCAGCCACTTGGAGAGTGAACCAGTAAATTGAAGATTCTCTGTGTTTTCCTTTCAAATAAACGAAGTAAATACGTATATTTTTTTGAAAGAGAGACTAAATACTTGGGCATTTAACCCAGGAACACTCAAGTTCAAGGCTGGGGGCTGGGGGCTGGGGGCTGGGGACTGGGGGCTGGGGGCAGAGGCAAATCTTCAGGAATGCAGGCAACGAGATTAAGGAACCAGAATGTGGAGGACCAGAGAAACAAGGGTCATCCCTCTGGGTCCTCTGCACCCGTTTCATACAGAGTTGTTTTAATATGAAACTCCCTGACTCTCTAGAAACTTTCACATAAGGGAGTGCTTGGACATTTATTTCAGTCCGGTGCTGTCCTTTGAACAGACAACAAGTGATTTTCAATGTGAACCATCTCCTGACTACCTAACTGGTGTGGTCTCACCAAGGAAGTCAGCAACTGGTGTTGGCAGAACACGGATCTTAGAATTAACCTACTTGAGGCATTTGAGCTCATCCCTTCCCATGCAGTGCTCTTGATATTCTGAGACATGTGTTTTGAGAACAATCACAGGTAACCTTGTCATTGAGAGAAAAGGTGTAGGCAGCACAAATATGAGGTGTTCTATGGAAAGCCTTTAAAGCAAAAGGAAACTCCAGAGAAGCTCACAAGTCAGATGAGATCACAACTTGAGATGTTTGGCCTGGTGTGCAGAGAACAGCTTCTATTTCTATCTGGAATAGGTAACCTTGCCTGGAAACAGATTATTTGTGTATCTGGTTTTATTCTTACAGATTTCTCAGTAATAAAATCAAGCTTCTGTTGGCTTCTATAAAGATTCCATGACTTGATCTTTCTGTAGGTGGATGGACATCAAGCAGAAGAGGGGGCTTTTGGATAAACTGTTTCCACACCACATTTTAGCAGGTCATGTGGAGACCCCAGAAGAGGAGATTGGGAAACTAGGATCTTGCATGAAGAGACCAAGAGCAGGAAGAACAGAAGGAGGAAATGGGCATGGAGAAAGCCAACTTACAGACCACCAGGCAGGACACCGAAAGATCACAGTGTAATTAGAATCTTCTGTTACATCCTAGAGCGTGTAGGGAACAGAAGCTACCCAGAACTCAACATAACTTCTTTTCTGGGAGAGAAGATGCAGACAACTGGTCAACAGTGGCAGAAAGATCAGATTAAACTCTAGCCAGTAGCTAATGAACATTCACCATGGTTCACCACTACAGACCAAATGAAAGGAAGCAATACCATTGCTAATGAGCATAAAAATGATTTGAACAATTGGAAAGATTGGGTATTGGCAGGTAAGACTCAATAGCCCAGTGGTGCCAAAGCTACTCCCTCACTGCCACCACCGTGGTGCCCCACATGTTTATCACAAACCTCCAAATTTTCCAGAATAATGCTTCGGAATTTGAGAAATTCATCCCAACATTAATTTGAAATAAGCTGACAAAAACATTTATGAGGAAACAAAGTTTTTTTGAAGAATAAAAATAGTGAAGGACATAAGCGTCTTGCAAGATATTTAAGTGTCAGAAGCAGAAAAATCACCACTATGTCTGCGTGATGCTAAACCAGGACCACTCTAAAGCACCAGTTGTCCTATTTTATTTTTCAAATTAGAGAAAGTTAGTTACATGTTCAATGGTTTGGAGGAAATTGGTTAGTCATAGAAGTCAACAATTAAGACATTAATATGATGACTGTGATAACAGCTAATCTGCATTGACTAATTGCTATGTGCTGGGCACTTTAAATACTGCCTTCTACGAAGTCTCTTTCTAAATCATCATATTAATCCTCTTATTTTTTCTGTCTCACATATGAGAAAGCTGCAGTTCACGCAAGCTAGGTAATATTTGTGCAATGATAAAGCCAACGTTGCTACTCACACTGTCTTCTCTTTGATGATTTATCATGCTCTTTTGGTTTTCTATTTTTCCTACTATAATGTCTACACTTAATGAAGCTTTGTATAAAAACAAAAGGATTTCCAATTTGGAAGTGGAAGCATAAACTGGTATTCTTTCTGCGAAGTTTACAGACGACAATGGGGGAAAGAAATGTAGAAAATGTCAACTCTATTTATTGTGGAGTTAGGAAACAGCTAAGCTCTAACAAGGGTACCCAGCCAATGAACAGTGTTGACTGAGCAGAGGTGTGTGCAGAAAGGGGAACAGTGGCTGCACCTCAATGGAGTGGGTCCCTGCTGAGAGTGACACCTGTGTCAGCCTGAGAGGTGTGCAGCATCTGAGCTGAGACAGGAGCTCCTCTGGACCTGGTGTGGATTTTAAAGTTAGAGAAGCAGGGTTAAATGAAGAATCAGATACTTGAACAATGCAATCACTTTTTCTGAATGCATCCATGAGCTCCAAATCATTATGACATTTTCCGGAGAGACACTGGAGGAAACA
This sequence comes from Ochotona princeps, assembly GCF_030435755.1. NCBI lineage: Eukaryota > Metazoa > Chordata > Mammalia > Lagomorpha > Ochotonidae > Ochotona > Ochotona princeps. The sequence goes on along the minus strand of NC_080834.1, from coordinate 28,298,902 downwards.
ATGGCAGTGGAGACACCCACCTGCCAAGGACCATCTTTCAGCTGCCTGCTAAACAAGCACCAGCTGGATTCTGGGGGCAGTGTGCTTAGCCAAAGCACAGCTTCAAATCTGCTTAGGGCTAAGAGTGAGCTGGTCAGAGAGCCAGGGAGTCCTTGAAAGAATTAGTCTGTGTCTCACTTCTGAAAGCTCTCTGTAAGGAGCCGCCTCTGGGGATGAGGCAGCCCTGCCTTTCTCTTCATCTTGTCATGGTAATGTGAGAGTTGCCAGGGCCACTCAGAGGTCATCTGCTGAGGATGTCCACACATGCTAAGAGGAGCAGAACTCTTCTCAAGACAGATGTTTGTCTCTGTGATGACTCAGGAGGGCCAACTAAGACACCAAGGAGGTCATATCGTTGGTGATGACTTACCTGAGGCTGCAGGACAACATGGGATGAAATACACTGGGTCATCCAGGTAGAGTCTAAGCATGCGACTTGTGGGGCAGGTGTTTGGTGCAGTGGTTAAACCATTGTTTGGGATATGCCATCCAATATTGGAGGGCATGGGTTCTCCTTTCAGGCTTCTTGTTATAACACCATGAGAGGTATTGCTGATGGCTTAAATATCTGGGCCTAGCCACCCACCTGGGAGGCTCGGATTGTGCCCCTGGCTCCCAGTTTCGGATGAGCCCAGCCTTGCTTGCTGTGGACATTTGAGGAGTGAACTAGCATATGGAAGCTTGCTCTCTCTCTTTTTAAAATAATTGTTTGAAAAATTAAAAAGTGAATCCTATAGATGTGGAGAGTAGAGCGATGGTTCCTGGAGGCTGAGGAGAGAGTAGGGATGTGAGAGAGAAATGTCGGCCGATAGGTACAAAGTTAGTTACAAATGTCTCAAGTTCCTTTAAAATGATTTATTTATTTACTTGGAAGGCAGAGTAAACAGAGGGAGATGTCTCTCATTCACTGGTTCACTCCCCCAATAGCCTCAGTGGCCAGAGCTAGGTTGTGCTGAAGTCAGGAGCCAGGGGCTACTTCCGGGTCTTCTATCAAGGGTCCAAGGACTAGAGCCAGCCTCCACTGCTTTCCTAGGTTCATTAGCACGGAACTGGATCAGAAGTGGACCAAGCCGGGACTCAAACCAGCATGTATCTGGGATGCTGGCACTGCAAGGAGTGACTTTACACTGGTTCCAGTTGCCATTGTTGTACTTCACGGCAGATTGACTCTAGTCTGCTGTAACAACGTACTGTATATTTCAAAACAGTCAGTGAGGATAATTTTCATTGCAAAGAAATGATGATTCTTTAAGGTAGAGAAAGAACCAAAGACTGGTCTGATCATAACACAAGACATGCAAGCATTGAAATAGCCAATATGTGTGTGTACATGTTTGTGTATCTATAATTATTCAATGGTAATCAAAAATAAAATAAAATAAAATAAAATAAAATAAAATAAAATAAAATAAAATAAAATAAAATAGCATAGCCCTGGACTATTTATGTCCAGGCTCTACTTGCAAGTATAAACAAGACCTGTGGGTTCCTATTGCTGAAATGAACCTAAGTTAAGGTAGAATACACTTGATGATGTATTCACATGAGCTCTACACACACTAAAAAGTTGTGTGAAATATGGTTAGTGTTTGTTTATATTTAACATCAACATGTTCACAGTTGCAGTATAACATCTTGGTAACTGACAAAGATGTAACAATAAGCCCAGATCAAGCATGACTGAAACGTTTAGGATTATCTTTGTGTAGATACGGGTATGTAATTGCCTGAAAGGCTGGGAAAAAGTTTTCGTGTTTTTCCCATCTAATAGCTATCTTTGTTTACCTGTGACTGATGCTATTTGGGGAAATGTAACTTGTTTCACACTTGCTTTAATCAGTTCTATTTTTTTCTTTGATGATTTAACAGATACAAAAGCTGCTGTAAACTTAATTTGCAAATCTGAGGTGGGAAGGAAGGGATAATATGTCTGTAATATCCATGCCAGACACAGGAGTAGTTAACCTGTGTGCAAAACTTAACATAGAGAGGTGAGTATGAAGATAGTATCAATCAAAACTTCCCCAAGAGGGAAATTGGAATAACCAAATAGAATATAGCATTTTACATATCACTAGTAAAACAGATATGCAAATATAGTCACATGTTTTCACTTATCAGATTAAAAATAAGAATAGTGTAGTGAAGGGAGCAGGTACACTTTCACACTTTCATCCTATTGATGGCCAAAGTGCCCTTGATCAAGACAGAACTGCAGCCCAACACGTGGCCGTTCTAGTTACACCCTGGGACTGAACTTTCAAAAACAAAATATTGGGGTGAGCACTTTTGGCTTAGTGGTCATCACTGAAGACTCCCACATTCCACATTGAGGTGCTTGGGTCCCCTACTTTGCTTTGGCTCCTCACTTATGTTCCTTCTATTGCAGACCCTGGGAGGCAGCAGGGTTGACCATAATGTCTGGGAAGTCCTGGATTGAAGTCCAAACTGTCAGCTTTCCCCAGCCCAACTCCTACCTACCACTATGGACACTGGCTAATGAACCAGTAGTGAAGGAGAGCTCTCTCTTTGTCTCTCTCTGTCTGCTGTCTCTCTCTCCCCCTTCCTCCCTCCCTCTCTAATACACAAATAAACATTAGAATAAAAAGAAATTCACAAAGATACTCAATGTCATAGTGTTTACACTGAGCAGAACTGGAAATGGCCCAAACCACGTAACAGTGCACATTAAAAATGGCTTGAAAGAAAGTAAGTGCCAAGGAAAATGTTCACAGTACAAATAGGAATCATTTGGGAAACACATTACAAGGTAGTCCAAGTGTTTGGATCCTTGCCACATATGGGATGCTCAGATGAAGCTGCCAGCTCCTGGCCTCAGCTTAGCTCAGGGCTGGACTTTGCAGCCCTCCTGGACTCCTGGCCTCAGCTTAGCTCAGGGCTAGACATTGCAACCCTCCTGGACTCCTGGCCTCAGCTTAGCTCAGGGCTGGACATTGCAGCCCTCCTGGACTCCTGGCCTCAGCTTAGCTCAGGGCTGGACATTGCAGCCCTGCTGGACTCCTGGCCTCAGCTTAGCTCAGGGTTGGACATTGCAGCCCTGCTGGACTCCTGGCCTCAGCTTAGCTCAGGGCTGGACTTTGCAGCCCTCCTGGACTCCTGGCCTCAGCTTAGCTCAGGGTTGGACATTGCAGCCCTGCTGGACTCCTGGCCTCAGCTTAGCTCAGGGCTGGACATTGCAACCCTCCTGGACTCCTGGCCTCAGCTTAGCTCAGGGCTGGACATTGCAGCCCCGCTGGACTCCTGGCCTCAGCTTAGCTCAGGGCTGGACTTTGCAGCCCTGCTGGACTCCTGGCCTCAGCTTAGCTCAGGGCTGGACATTGCAGCCCTGCTGGACTCCTGGCCTCAGCTTAGCTCAGGACTGGACATTGCAGCCCTGCTGGACTCCTGGCCTCAGCTTAGCTCAGGGCTGGACATTGCAACCCTCCTGGACTCCTGGCCTCAGCTTAGCTCAGGGCTGGACTTTGCAGCCCTGCTGGACTCCTGGCCTCAGCTTAGCTCAGGGCTGGACTTTGCAGCCCCGCTGGACTCCTGGCCTCAGCTTAGCTCAGGGCTGGACATTGCAACCCTCCTGGACTCCTGGCCTCAGCTTAGCTCAGGGCTGGACTTTGCAGCCCCGCTGGACTCCTGGCCTCAGCTTAGCTCAGGGCTGGACATTGCAGCCCCGCTGGACTCCTGGCCTCAGCTTAGCTCAGGGCTGGACATTGCAGCCCCGCTGGACTCCTGGCCTCAGCTTAGCTCAGGACTGGACATTGCAGCCCTGCTGGACTCCTGGCCTCAGCTTAGCTCAGGGCTGGACATTGCAACCCTCCTGGACTCCTGGCCTCAGCTTAGCTCAGGGCTGGACATTGCAGCCCCCCTGGGGAGTGAACTAGTGAATGGAAGAGCTCCTCCTATGTTTCCTCTTCTCTTTTTGTAACTATGACTTTCAAAATAAACAAATCTTTTTTTAAAGAGAGAAACAAATATGGTAGTTTGTAACAATTAAATATACAAATAATTCATTTTTTTTAGGGAAAAAATCATGACTGGTGAACATCACCAGTACAGGGAGTTTACAAAGTTTTGGGAAAAATCACACCAAAAGATAAGCTTATTTTCATGCAAGACAACTTTTGAAAGTCATGTATAGTTTTATTTATCATTTACAAATTTTTTTCCATGAAGCTTTTGAAGATCTCTCATTTTCAGGGCTTTCAAAATTTTTCCCTCTCATTTTTTTTCTCAAACTGTCTGATGAATAAATTAGTATGTTAAGATGCCACAGCTGTGTTGTGGCACAGTGCGTTAAGCCACTGCCTGTAACATTGGCATCCCAGGCAGAAATTAATCTTACCTGCTCCACTTCAGTTTAGTTCCCTGCTAATGTGCCTGGGAGAGCATCAGAAGGTGGTCCTTGTATCTGGACTCTTGACACCCATGTGGAATGCCTAACTGAAACTCCAGGTTCTTGGATTTGGCCTGACTCAGCCTTTCCCATTACTGTCATCGGGGAGTGAACAAGTACATGGAAAACCTCTCTCTCTCTCTCTCTCTCTCTCTCTCTCTCTCCCTCTCTCTGTCTCCACATACATAAAGTAAATGAAGTAAATGTTTAAAAAGAAATATGCATACATGAGGAAGAAAAGAACTTCAAATATACTTGCAAGTGCAGTTAATAAAACTTTGCTAAAGAAGACATCAGTGCTCCCAGTGTTGATGGTGCTAGCGTTAGTCTGCATTTCCACATTACTGTTTACTTTCTGTTGCAGCATCATTTGAAGACGTGCAGATTCTCCCCTGCCTTTGAAGCAGAAGTGTGGGTAGGAGTAGAACTAGGAAATATCAGCCACTCCAAATGGGACATGCAGATAGGATGTGCCTGTCTCTAACAGGACCCTGCCAGGAAGACATGTAACTTGTATATTCTAATGTAACTAGGTAACTAACTTTATTAAAGTATTAAATATTGGGAAACAGTTTTCCAACAGGGCATAGTTCTGACATGTCACAGTCGCACCTCCACATATATATGACCTTGAAGCAGACCCTGGCTATCCAAGACAAGTGGGCACACATTCAGTTGCCCAGGTGCTGGACTAACCTATCAGGATAACTGCCTCCCCGGTTGCTCCTTCAAGTAGAAGTTAGTTAGCAAATGCTGCCCCGGTGTGACCAAAGGCACTGGGGTGGATGGCCAGTGGTACATTTGGGGGCATGGATTTATGTGATAGGACAAGGTGTCCACTTACATGCACATCTCTGGGAGGACCCGAAACATTTAAGATCTCATTTCCCCCCTGTGACCTCTTACCTTTAGAGAATTTCCACACAATGGTGGGTACAGGATAACCCTCTGCTGAGCAATTGAGGATGACAGCTTTGCCATAAATCCCATCCTGGTCCCGGGGTTGAACCACGAACTTGGGAGGCACTGCAACGAGAGAAGTTATCATAATCTATGTGAGCTGTGACTTTCAGAACCAGAGTAACTGCAACGAACTGAAAACTGTCAAGGACACTTCAGGGAGGGTGGGGACTTCACAAATTGCATGAAATGTATATTGTGAGAAAAAAATCGTGAGCATTTCAAACATTTTTTGTAACAAACCAACTTAATTTTTTTACTGTTATTTTGCCATGAACTGCTTGAAATGTGTGGTAGTCAGTACCACACACAGGGAGCCAGTGTTTGCACTTCGTGTTCACGGTTTTTCTTCCTCTTACCAATGACCCTTGGTACAGGGAAATGTCTCTGTATTGGGGGTAAAACTTGTCCCTGAAGTGTAGGATTTGATTAAATCAGGGCAATGTGACATTTTGTGTCTGATTTGTGTTCTCTAAGATCTTCAGAAGTTCAGTTAAGGGAAAATAGAATTGCCATCATCACGGAAAGAACAAATTAAACATATGTTTGCTCGTCAAGTAGCGATTATCAAGGACAAGTATTTCTGTCAGGTACAAACTGTTCAAAAGCACTTCAGGTCTATTTTTCCTCTTATTGGACGTAAACAAGAATTAACAGGCACTTTGTAAAAGCAATGATGAACATTACACGGCATTGGAGTCTTGCCAAATATCTGACAAGGACACAAAGAAACCTTGATTCCTGATGTCAGTATCATTCCAGGCCAAAGGAGCATGGTGCCAACGACCAGCTGAAGTCAGGTGACTGACACACTGGGGAGATTAAGGAACTGCTCATCCGGGGAACTTTGTGAGGTGCCAAGAAGATCTATTTCTAAACAAAATAGACACAGGTACTCTGTTAAAATGCACCTGCCAAGAGGAAGCACTTGCTTTGACATCAGCTACAATAAGCTCAAGAGACTTCAGGTCTTAAAGAGAAGACACACATTCCAGGAAGAGAGACTTCTGCAGGGGTTGTTAACCCCTTGGTCTTTGCCAGTACACATTAGCACTACGTTATGGGGACTTGAACAGGCAGCAGCAGATTATCCAAGAGGAGATAGATCACATTCCCATACATTACATTCTTAGCAAATCAGTGTTCTCCCTTCCCTCTCAATAGTTCTTGATAAGACTAGCATTGTCTCCCTTGTAATATCTGGAATTCTCCATTACGAGATAGAAGTGTGGGCCTGTTGACTGCCAACAGAGGGCTACTCCAACTACCATACACAATGCACTCTGGGGGAAGTTTGGTTTTGAGCCAGAAAGGAATTTAGAATCATGCAAAAACAGGTAAGAGCCATTGTGAAAGTCAGTTTGGCCATAAAAATAATCAGGGTGGAGGGAATGCTGTGGAGTTTGCAGAAAGTAGCTGCAGAGGGAGCCACTGCTATGTTTCTGGAGAAGAAATTGCTTCTAATTTTCCATCCCAGTTTTTTATAGACAGTGTTACACATGGGCATTCTAGGCACAGAGAGAGGAGGGCAAACGCCTCCCTTGGCCTCTAGTTCCACCACTTCCTGCAGAATAATCTTCTGCAAGTTATGAAGTGTCGCTTGGCCTCATTTTCCTTATGTGCAAACTGGGAGTCATTACAGGGCTAGTGTAACATTCAAGTGAACTGAATGAGAAAGTTTTCAGGACAGTGGCTGGGAGGCTGTGAGGGGTGAGGAGAAAGGGTCAATTCAGTAAACGTAAATCGATCTGGATTTGACAAATCTCTGATGAGCAAAGTTCTCAGATTGAAAATGAAATATGTAATTCACACGTCCAGTGAGTCCCTGGGATATTTCTTACCTGGTAACTAGTTCTATTGAATGTAGTTGGTATTTTTAGGCATACATATTCAATATAATTCAAATATACTTAAAAGAAAATAATAAGGGATGGGCTTTTATGTTCATGTTATTTCTAAGAAAACTGATAGATTGCAAAGTTTGCAAAATCATGTCAGAATCAATTTTCCTGCTATGAAGGGCAAATTTTCAGGCAACTACATTCTATACTCAGTTAGCTCATGTCCCAATCAGAACAAGTGATTGCCTGTCCAATATGCAAGCTGTTCTAATTGATCCATGACCCATCCCTTCAGTTTGGTTCAAATGCAAAGTGATGTTACTTAAAAAATGATCCAAGACATGTATGTGAGGAATATCTGTTGACATATTCTAACTATGAGGTCATACTGATGGAAATGATCCCTAAATAATTATATTGATTTTACTGTCATTGCTGAAATCTGTTCCAGACAGGGAGGTGAGAAGCCAGGTGCAAGTGCTGCTCTCTTTGGAGATTTACCTCTTCAGAGACCCACATTGGTCCATGTCCACATGAAAGTCTAAGCAAGAAGCTTCAGAATCAAGTGAACTGCTGAACTTTGATAAGACTCAGGGAATAATGGTTAGCTCAGTTATTTGGCTTAAATTTGTATGCCATGCAAGTTGAAATCACCTTGAAAAAAATGTTACTGAGGTAGCCAATTCTGACACTTTCTGAAAGAGAAAGAGCTCTAGATCAGACAATTTCCCTTAAAAAAGTTGACACAAGACTGTCAAGAACTCCAGCATCCAGGGGTTCTTACCATGTGTCAGCAGTTGATAGGTTATTTTATGAACTTCGGAGTTGCCAGAATGGTTCTGCACTTGGGAGCTGCTACCCAAGTCAAGCATACCCGAGACAAGACTGACTTAGATCCTATGCCTGTATCATCACGCATGGCTTGAATTTTGTCTGGCAAGGGTAGAGGAAATGGATCGCTGGGAGAAGTTTGTTAACAAAGTACATTTTCCTGGTCCACGTAGAAACTAAGATATAAGACCTTTGGGGTTTGCTATCACACTGAAATATAATTAATACCAGATAAGACTAAAAATTCAGAGGATAAAAAAACAACAAAGAATCAATGCTTAATTTGCAATTTTCATATCCTCTAAGCACTGAGAATAGTGAATATCTTTAGGGAAAGAAAAGTCTCTGTTCTTACGTGAATAACAGTCTATTAGAGGTGGTGAGGCTCTTTGTTAAAGAATTGACTATTGCCTGATGCAGAAGTAGTTTTTTTTCTTCCTGCAAAGATATTGTTCTGAGTAAAGCAGGATTCCCCCGCTGAGTCATTCAGTAATAAAAGTGAACAATCACCGAGTACCCAGTGTGTTGCAGGTACAATGGGTCACCTCCTTTGCCCCCTCCTAGAATTCTCTTCAAGATAATTCTTATTTTTCTTGCTTATTAGAAAGGATTTCCTACTGCTAAGCACTCTCGCTTCTCAGGGTCTCTTCTTTAACCCAGTTCACCTTTTACTCAATGTACCCCCTGAGTTTTGTAGCCCATTCTCACCATGCCGATGGCTTTCATCTTTCCTTTATGTATAGACCACCAAGTCTCAGAGATAACTAGACATTCCATAAGTATAACAGACTCAAGCCTCCAAAATGGTGCTCATTATATCCAAGTCCGTTAGAAGGATCACTCGTATCCTCCGGTTGCATCTCATGGTATTGGGTGTTGATGAGCTTTCCTTGAAAATGTATCACACAATCTTTAGTTCTCTTACCTCTGTCCTCACATTCCGGACACGTTGGGCTTCAGCACCACGAGGCAGGACAACTCCACACCATTTGGATATTGTACCAAGAAGAGTTCAAGCTTGCTCCCTTCTTCCCTTCTCACCCTCCTTCCCTCTTTCTTCAATGTCGCAAGTATTCTGTCATCAGGAATCGTTTCTCATTGTCACTAACACACTCCAGGAACGGAATACAACTGTCTGTCAATGCGGGAGAGGAGTCAGGTAGAACAACTCTCTGCTTTCCCATCCTACAATCCAGTGGGACATTTCAAAGTAGGCTCCATGGCTGTGCTTCTCACACATGAGCAGCCTCAGGACCACCCGGAGAGCTGACAGAATCACCCACCTCTGAGTCTGCTCCACAGGAACTTTGACTCAGAATTCTGCAGCTGGGAACTCCTAAGAATGCTCTGGTGGCTGCTGGACTAGGGATCAATAGTGCTTTGAAACCCACTGTTCTGTGGGATGCCCCTGACAGCTCTCTACAGGAAGGAAGAAGTCCTGGTTGTCTTATAGCAGCAATTCAGTTATGAAAGCACTGTTTACAGTCCCCCCCCCCTCACCCTTCATGATCAAATTTCTTCCAATTCTGTTATTCTGAGATTGAGAAATTAGATCCTAGATAAGTGATCTGTAGGCAACTTTGACCTTCACAATCTAGTCTCAAGGGAGCACAAGTTAGGACACACTAAATACAGTCTCCATGTGGATTTCTCAAAAAGACTGCCAAGCTCCCCATTGTGCCACCAGAATCCATTCTCTGCATAGTAATCTAATGGATCCTTCTAGACCATGTGGATCCTCCTAGACCATGTGGATCCTCCCATATATACTATCATGTGTTCCCACACTCCACTGGCATAATCCAGACTTCTGCAATATTTTGAAGGCTTCTAGTGACTTGTGTCCTTGGCCACTAGTTTCATCTCTTCCCATTCCCCTCTTGCAGGTTTTACCCTCCAATGATCCTAAAATCTCAGCTCTTCTCCAGACTCTGGGTTGCTCTTGCCATTGGATCACCAACCTGCTTCTCTATCTCTGATTGCCAGCCTCTCAGCTGAAAAGCCCACTTGGCCTGGGATGCTCTCCTGATGCTGTGGCTGTGATTGGTGCTTCTCTGATTCTATTGTTCTGTGCTAACCTGTTTCACCCAGGTCTGGCACTGCATGTTCAATTGCCCATATTCCACATGAGGCCAAGAGAATGAGAACCATTCCTTTCTCCCAGGACATGTTTCTCTGCTAAAGCAGAGAAGTCCTGAACGCCCTTGTTGAATGGACAAGTCAGTAAATGGCACAAATCGCACAGGTTTACAGAATAGAAACACAAAGCACAACTCCGAACAGGGGCATTCCCACAACCCCAGTGTTGTTCTTTCTTTTTTTTTTTTAACAAGATGAGCTTAGCAGAAGCACCATCTGACAGAGGCCAACAGAGAGTGACCTGAGGTCCACAATTGCAATGACAGGACGTGCGTCTGGGCCGCCTCCTGAGTGTGGTCTGGGTGTGTAACGCTCTGAAGTTACTGTTTCCACTCTTTATATATTTATATAGTGACTTCTTATTTGTTACAACACTTCAGTGATTTATAATAAGCATACTTGCAAAAAAATAGTTGGTTTTCCAATGGAGTGCTACTTCCCATAGGGGTGAGGAGTGATTAAGGAGATGGAGAAATGGCTTCAACCAATAGTTACAGCACATTCTCTAGAGGCGATGGAAGTCATTTCCCACACATTTCTCTGAGTCACAATTACACAATTACATGCACAATTACCCAGCAGTCTTTTTTCTCCCCGAAGGAAACATGAGTGCTGTAAATATTTATATTCTACATTATTTATTCATTCTCAAATACTCAAATCCTGTCACGGGGACCACATAGGCTATCTTCAGCCTCCAAGGAGTTTCTTGGGGAAAGTTTGCTTCCAGCATTGCCTTAAATTAGGTTTGTTTAAAATTCAGAGATCTTTGGCTTGATCTGTTTAATTATCTAATTGTTGTTATTAAGTCAGGGACAGTAAGTTTCTAATGGGACAAGCAGGCTTCTCTCCTGAGATGTAGCACAGTGTTTTATTGCTGGAATCATTGGTTTTTAAGTTTCTGTGGACATAGATTTTCCTAGCCATGAAAGGGGTGGGGGCAGGAATTCCCTTTTAAATAAGGCAAAATAAACTGGAAACTATTATCTGCAGGGTGGTGGGGAGACATTGAGATAAATGTTCCCATTCTCCACTTGATGGCTTGTACTAGAGATGGTGAATGGTCAGAATCTAAATGGGCTTCCCTGTATGCCACTGGACACTAACATTCAATGTTTTCCTACCACTGAGAGAATAGGTCCCTGCCTTTTGCTCACCTTTTGGGGTCCCATGCCATCTTACACAACAGTGAACACACCAGTCTTCTTGCTGTCTTTGAACACACAAAAACTTTCCTGATCCAGAGTCTGTGTTTTTCTCTCTGTTTAAAACTCACTTCTTACCGCAGGCTCATTCTTCACTTTGGCTAAGTGTCTGCTTATATACCGTTTCAGAAAGACTTGCTCTGTCCATCAGACCTGTAAAACCATTCCCATTCCAAGCCCTCTCAACCCTCCAAACAGGTGTTATCTCTCACAGTATTCTAGCAGACTCCTGATATGGTTTGCCCATCATCTCTACCTTTGGCTAGAATTTGAGCTCGGTGAAGCAGGAATCGGTCTCTGGTTGGCCACCATGATATTTCCCAGTAGGTGTTTAAGAAGGTCATAGCCTGTGGGCCATAAAACAGTGAGCCTGGAATCTATTTTTCCTGTCAATGGAAGGCTCAGGCAGGTCTTTTGATGCGACAGCTCACCATTAAAATCAGCACCAGGTGCTACACTGTAAGATGTACAGAGGCACAGGCAGTTTGCCTCCTTCAGAACCGCAGATGGGAATCATGGCTTGCACAGTCTCCCCATCGACAACAGGGCCTATGGCAGGGGCAGAATGTCGTTAAGTGCAATACCTTTCTTCAAAACGACTTCACTGAAACCACGGTCAGAGTGTGACCTTGGGTCCACTGTCACATCAACTGTGGATCAGGGAGTTTTTCATTTGTTTGCTTATGCAATTTTCCTTATGAAAGAGCTTTTTTTTAAAAAAAAATAGTTTTTATTAATCTTCCTAGTGACCTATTGAAAAGGCAATAGTTTTTACAATAACTGAAGGCCCTAAGATTGCTGTATGAGATAACTAGGAATTGGGCTTCCAAATTCCATTTCTATCATATTATTTGCTGTATATCTTAGCTTAAATGTATTTTTTAAAAATTTCTTAGTTATCACCTCCACTCAAGCACTATATCACCTGTGTGTGTAATTTATTCAAAAACTTACCATACTTTTATCTTTCTGATAACCCTTTGGTTATCTCACAGCCTGCTGTATAGAATGTATGTTCCAGGCTCATGTGTATAAAAACGAAAGGAAGGAAGGGAGAGAGAGCGGGGCAGAGGGACAGAAGGAAAGAGAGAGAAGAGGGGAGGGTGTGTCACTACTCATGGCATCCTGTGATAAACATGTTACTTACTTGAGGTAACCAACAGAAAACACCTGCTACGTAGGGCTCTATTTTATGAATAAGAATGCTGAGCAAAAGAGATTCAGAAGTCTCCCAGACTACACAGCCAACAAATGTCCACAGTGGGTCCGGGAAGGGTCCAGGCACTGAGCTACGTTGGGGGTCCACAGTGCCACTTTGAGACATCCAAATTGCCCTCACTGAGACATTTCAATAGTAAACGTTTTTATTTCACTTTCTTTTATGTTATTATTTTCTACGGTACATTTTTGTAAGTATAGACATTTTCTACTCCTTCCCCCATTTGTCCCTGTATTATTACAGTAGTATAGTCCTTTAGTAACAGGTACAAGTTGAACAGTTGTTATTTGTATGCGTCATGTCATTTTAGATTGAGACAAAGGTAGAAATCTAGTATTATATTGTCAAGGCATATTTAACCATCTCATTGGGAGTCCTCCTTTCCTTCAGGAGCAGAGATGCCTACTGAAATGTATCTTCACTTCCTGCTATGCAAGTCTCCATTATACAGTGCATCTATGAGAATATATGAATATACATGTTTACCAATATACTTGTTTGTTTTGTATTTTGCATGAGAGTTGCCCTATATCAGAAAGAACATACATTATCTGTCCTTTTTAATTTCTTTGACATTGATTTGATCAGATTTTCTGTTACATCAATTTTGATACTTTGAATTTTAAAATTTTGAATATTGGATCTAAATTATAAAATGCATTTGCATAAATTATAATATACCTTTGTTATCCTTTTAACCAATGTCTTTGGGAGGTCTTGTGATGTCTGTGTTTATATTAGTTTTCCATGGGTGCTGTAACAGTTCCAGAAAACTTGGTGGCTTTCAACAGTGCAAACCTACTCTCTTATCATTCAGATGGTCAGAGGACCAACATGTATTCTGCAGTTGTTGGGTGGAACATTCCAGAACTATCAGTTAAGTGCATGCTGGATATTGTGGCTCAAGTCTTCTCCAATCCTCCTGGTTTCCTGTTTACTCGTTACATCAGTTACTGAGAAAGAACTGTTGAGCTTGCTGGTTGTCATTGTCATTTGTCTTTTTCATTTCTGTTTTATTAGATTTTGCATTGTTTGTATTAAAGTCCTGTTGTTGAGTGTGTCCACACATCAGCTTTTTGTGCCTTGTGACAAAAGCAACAAATTGATCATGATAACATTGGCCGAGTTATTCACCCTAACCCTCCCGGTGCTGAGGCTGATTTTGTTTAATATTTATATATTCTATCAAGATTTTATGATAGGTATTTCATGCTATTTTCACTTGCATTTAGCATATCTAAATGTGCACGTATCATATATAGGATATCCATGATACTTCATGTTTTAATAAGAGTGACCATTTCTTTTGCTTTGTATATTTATTCCATTTCTACTTATAAATATTGACAATTCTGTTTATGTTTCACCATCTCTTTGTCCTCCCTCTTTTTTAACCTTTTCTCTTTTTACTTTAACATGGCTAATTGCATACTTGTTATTCTGTTCTGTTTTTCTCGGTTTTGCCTTTTATAATTGTTCTAGGCTTACATTACACATATTTATATTTTAATGCATATGATAAAATACACTGTATATTTTCATGTATAATTTTTATACAGTCTCAGAATGGCAAAATTCTATTTTTTTCCCTCCAGCCCTTTTTGCTTTAACACTTGTGAATTTTACTTCTATCTTTTATAAGTTGTATGATACATTAATATTCTTTTAAATATCTAAGCATTTTAAAAGAAAAGTGACAATGAAATACCTTATTTGTTTAGCAATAATTTTTTATATTCAGAGAAATTGTATTTCCCTTTTACATGGAAATTTCTACCTGGAGTAATTCTTTTAACAGCCTAATATTTTATTGTATTAGACTACATTTAAATATTTCAACTTCTGCTTTTCTAAAAATGACTTACAGCCTGGAGCTGTGGTGCAGTAAAGCTGCTGCCTGCAGGGCCAACCTCTCAGCAAGGCACTGGTTCAAGTCTAGACTGCTCCACTTCCAATTCTGCTCCCTAATAATGTTCCTGATCAAGCTATGGGAAATGGACCGAGTGCTTTGGCGCTTGCATCCATACGGGAGTCCAGAAGACGCTCCTGGATTGTGGTTTTGGACAGGCCCAGCTCTGGCCCAGATCCAGGTGTTGTGGCCATTGGGATGTGAAGTGGTGGAAGGAGTCTCTCTCTCTCTCTCTTTCTCTCCCTCCTCTCTGTGTAACTTTGACTTTCAAATAAATAAATAAATCATTTTTAAACAAAATGTCTTCATTTTCACTTTGCTAGCTGTAACGTCCTTTACAGGTGAGTCTTTTGCCCCTTAAAGATGCTGTTTCATTCTCTTCTAGCTCCCTGTGTGTCTGAAAAATTATCAGACATTGTCTTCACTTCTTCATATCTCTGGGTGATTTTAATATAAACTTTTTATTGCTAGTTTCTTGTTCTAAAGATTTATTTGAAAGTCAGAGTTACAGAGATATAGGGAGAAACACAAAGAAAAATGTCTTCCATCTACTACTTTGTCCCTACCTGGCTGAGCCAGGCTGAGGCCAGAAGCCAGGAACTTCATCTGGGTCTCTCACATGGGTGGTAGAGGCTCAAGCGTCTGTCCATTGCTCTTCCAGGCCGTTAGCATGGAGCTGGATCATCAGTGGAGAAACCAGCACACGAACAGGTGCCCATTCCGGATGCTGGCATTGTACTGAGTGACTCCGTCTGCTATGCCAGAGTCCTGGCCCCTTTTGCTGGTCTGTAACAACCTGACTATGGTGTGGTGCCTTTCTGTGTATTCTTCTTGGGCTTCTTTGAGCTTTTCAGTTTATATTGTTTGAGTCTCAATGGAAATTTCTCAGCCATTGAGAATCAAGTCTATGTTCTTTTTCTGAAACTCTGCCTGGGCACATGTGGGATGGCCTGATCCTACTCCAGGTCTCGGAAAGCTCCACTTACCAATTGTTAGGGTCCTCTCTATATGTAAAGTTTTCTCTTGCTGTCTCTCTAAATTTAAGAATTCTTCATTCTGCAATGTTCAGTTGCTGACTACATGGATCTAATACATTTCTTATTTCAGGTACTGAATTTTACAGATGTAGAATTTTCTTTTGATCTTGTTTTTTCTTTTTCTATTTTTTTTTAAAGATTTACTTATTTATTTGAAAGGCAGAGTTACCTAGAGAGAGAAATATAGGAGAAATATTCCATCTGCTGGTTTCCTCTCCAAATATCCATGTTTGAGAATAAGCCAATTAGAAGGTGGGAGCCTGAAGCCTCATGCGGGTCTCTCACATGGGAGTGGGATCAGGGTCTGTACACGTGGGTCACCTTGCCCTACCTTACCAGGCACGTCTACTGGGAGCTGGGTCAGAAGAGGTGCAGACAGGACTGAACCAATGTTCATAGAAGATATTAGCATTGCAGATGGCAGCTTAACCGGCTGCACCACCATGCCAGCCCCTTGGTTCTTTCTTTAATAACACTATTTTGAAGGCCTCTCCTTGAATTCCCTGTGCATTCAAACATCACGTTTGTCTCTTTGACTTTTGAAAAACTTTTATAATAGCTGCTTTAGAACTTGTCTAATTTCAATATCTCTCTATTAGTCGATTTAATCATCTCTGTTCCCTTATGCTCATGGTTCATATTTCCTCACTTCTCATATCTACTAATATTTATTGGGTCAGGTACACCATGGATTTGCTGTGCTATTGAGGGTCTGTATCTCTCTCCCCTCAGAGTGTTCAGTGTTATTCTTGCATACAACAAGTTTACTGTTGGAGAAATTTCATCTTGCTGAGAGTATCTTTGGTCTTCTTTTAGGGCTGGTCTAAGGCAGCCCTGCTTCCTGTGCTGGATAAGCCCTATCCAAGAGTTCAGCTGACTCTCCCAGGTTCTTTGTGCTAGCTTGACACAACTCCAACACTTCCTGCCAGGTGCAATTTCTGCCAGCACTAGTGGAGTGTCACTATGCTGTGAAGCATCAAGTCGCGCTGCTTGCTGTAAAGGATTCTTGAATGACACACTTCTAGAGATCTCTGCGCTCCTTCCCCCTGTCCAGCATGCTCTGTAGCTACATCTACCACGCTGGCAGCTCTGTGTTTTACATCATTTTGTTTCCCACCCAGCAGTATAAGCCACATCCACTTGGGCTCTGCACTCCTTGGCTGAAGCCAGGAAAGTGCTCCATGTAGAAGTCGATAAATTTGGAGCTGACCTCGCATACTTCCCTCCTTAAGGATCTTTATCACTGATGGAAAACAATTTTTCACAGGCTTTTTGTTCAGTTTTATACAAGGATAAATCACATCCCAATTGCTGCATAATAGTTCCATTAGATACAATTTGTTTTTCTGCTTATTTGATCTAAAGCAATGATTTTCCAATCATTCTATCTTCTGGAGCCCTATTTGGGGCTCTTGAATTCCTCTGAATGTGTTCCACTGGTATAATCCTCTAACTCAAAGACATTGGGCTGTGCTGATGTCTCCTTTCCGTGGCACACAGTATGCCCTTCCTGATGGTTTATTCTCGTGGGCAGAGAAACAGGATGGAGATGCCCAGCCTTAAAATAACACCTTCCCATTTCCCATGGCCATTTCCAACTTCCTCTACATTTCACTGTTTCCACTTACAGCAAAATTCCTGACAATATAAAAACATATTTCTGGGCCTGGCACAATACCCTATAGTTTAAATCTTCATCTTGCATCCACTGGGATCCCATAATGGAGCTGATCTGTGTCCCAACTGCTCCACTTCCCATCTAGCTCCCTGCTTGTGGCCTGGCAAAGCAGTAGAGGATGACCCAAAGCCTTAAGACCCTGCGCCCATGTGGGAGACCTGGATGAAGCTCCTGGCTTCTGCCTTCGGATCAACTCAGCTCTGGCCATTGCAATCACTCGGGATACAACTTTCTCCCGCTGACAGCATTCATTCTGTAAACATATTTTCTCTCCTTTACTGCCAGACACATTGCAAATCCCACTACTTTTTGCCTCACTGCTGCTACCTCCACGCAAGGCATTTTTCTCTGCCTGAGCTTCTGAAACAGCTGCGTAACCACAGCCTCAGCCTTCCAGCTCAGCCCATGCTTCTCACAGCTGCTACTGCGGTAATTAAAGACATAAATCAAGCCACAAAGCTGCTCTGGCTAATGGCCTCTTTGTATTTAGAAAAAAAAAAAAAACAGACTTTTATAATGGCCACATATTCAAGAGATCAAGATACCACGGCTGAAGCTTTGCTCTGCAGTAAAAGTGTCCTGAAGATTTTACAATTCCTGTTGTCCAGGGCCCACTGCTGCCCAGGGCCCACCTTTGAAGATGGTTATTTCATTAGTGTGGTTTGTAGCCTGGAAATCAGGACTGTGTTCAGGCTCCCCAGACAATTCTGATGTCCAGCACAACTGGAGTATCACTAACGGGTCATTGAGAAACCAAGAAGCAAAAGCAATCGAAGGAGGAAGAGGGAGAGGAAAAGGGAAGAAATGAATAATTCCCAAGATATGTGTGAATGGCTATACCACAGTCGTCACTTAGTGTGGCTGACTTGGACTGGGTTTGTATCTGAAAACTCATCTCCATGTTTCCTTCAGCCTCCCAGCAGAGTCCCCATGGGAACTACTGCTGCCGACATCAGCTCCTTGTGGCTGCACAAGGTGGATAAACTGGCCTTGTCTGTGAAGCACTTTTTCTGCTCCAGGACTATTTCCCTTAATGAGTGGCTTGCTGTGAAAAACAGGTTGATGTAAGAGGCCACTGTTCAGATTGTCATCAGCCATGTTATCCCAGTGAAGATCCTTGGCCGAGTTCCGACCTTCCTCTTGACCAGAACCAGATCCAGCTGCCTCTCCTGAATGAGCAAGTGATACAAGGGAAGTCCCTGTAGGTTTGGATCTCACCTTTGCATCCCCTGAACTGAATCCTTCAGAGCAGGCCATGTCAAAGCCCGGCCGAAGGACGGCCTGCCCTTTCTCAGTCAATGCTTCCGGCAAGTCTGCTAGCAAGAAAGCAGGCTGTCTTTTTTATGTACCTCTTAAAGACAGGGGACAACATCAAGGATCCTAATTCTTGGACTCCAAAGTTCAAGGAAGATAGAGAGGGTCTCTAATCGGTTTTCTTACTGATCCCCTGTGCATTGTTTTCTCTTCCTTTTCAGAAATAAAAATTAGGATTTTGGGTGTGCCTCTCTTTCCTTTGTTGGCAAGTGGTAGGCAGCTCACTCCTTCTCACTCAGAGAAGACTGGGCATCCAGAAGACAGGGCAGCCAGGGCGGCCGAGGCAGACCTGGCAGCTGCCACTCCCAAGCACTCAGTCCTGGTCTGCCCACCTCCCCAAGTCAGCAGCAGTCGCCCCCTTCTCATGATTCCACAAAGGCCCAGCTTGGGAATTAGGAACCCAGGTCAGGCACATGCATGCGGTCAGTTTTGCAACACGGATGAATGTTGCCTTGGAGGGTTGGTTCTCGCTCCTTTGGAGCCCCAGAGAATCACAGAACACATATGGGGACAGACATAACAGCACAGGAAACACATGCGGATCAGCCCTTTGTTCCACAGGACAGCCTGCTGAGAAGGAGGGAAACTGAAGAAAGCTTTGGAAAAAAGACAACGCTTGGTTGTACGTGTGTTGCTGTGCTGATATGGTCTACAAGTTAGGCTGTCGGTCATATGTTAACTTTTCCTGTAAGCACTACCATCCTCTCCTCATTTTTAAAATGTTACAATCGCTTCCCAACTTAAAAACAGATTTAATGTGATTCAGAAAAAAAAATGGATACAAAAACAGCATTTCTCAAACTAAAACGAATCTACAAAGCAATTTCAATTTTATCTCATGGCTCTTTGCAAAAACATCCATGTACTCACATGACTTTGACTAATACTCTTCTAAAAGACCAGCAATCTACACGATAAGGAATGTGTTAGCTACAATGCAATAAATAGTGAAAAACAAGCATGGATTTTGGTCCTTTGAAAATAACTGGTTACGGATAGAAGCTCATGAATTAAACACCACACTCGCTCCTGTTCACTCACGCACTTCTTTACTGTACAAACACTATTTCAGATTAAACCTTGGCTTGGAATGGAGGGGTTCATTGCCGGCTGGTTTCCATCACAGCACGGTATGGATTCCGGCGTTGCTGAGTTCAGCTCTCCCCTGCAGCGGTTCCCTCCCTGTAGCCCTGCGCTCACCTCTCACGATGAGCTGACTCTGGTGCTCCACAGCGGCCGCCTCGTTCCGGGCTATGCACGTGTAGTTCCCGTTGTGCATCAGGGACAGGTTGGAGATCCTCAGAGAGCTCGTGAAGTCGATGTTGTCAATGGTTACCCCGAGACTCGCTGGGATTGGCCGGCCATCCTTCTGCCAAGTGATGGTGATGGGCAGGTCTCCGGAGACCACCACACAGGGGATGAAGACCCGCTGCCCGATGGAGAATCTTGGGAACTCGAAGGGCTGGATGAAGGGTGGGACTGCAAGGAAAGGTTACAAAGGACAGATGATCAGGGACTATTCCTAAGTTCGCCTTCCACAGTTACACACAACGCAGGGTGGCGGAGACGAGCCCCGAGTGCACGTCTGTGTGAGCAACCTGCTGCTGTTTCTTGGGTCTCCCCATCATTCTCAATGAAAAGCCTGGCCTGATTTATACTGCCGCTGGTACGCTTCATCTGATGTAGTTCAAAATCAATGTTTTAATTTAACATTTGTGAACGAAGATATCTCGGATTCTGTACTTGGCAGCATAGATACTTTGAAAGAGGAATCTGGGTTTGGTTTTCCCTTAAAAGCTATTGGTGGGCTCGGCAGCGTGGCCTAGTGGCTAAGGTCCTCGCCTTGATCCCATATGGCCGCTGGTTCTAATCCCGGCAGCTCCACTTCCTCTCTATCTCTCCTCCTCTCAGTGTATCTGACTTTGTAATAAAAATAAAATAAATCTTTTTTTAAAAAAAAGCTATTGGCAATCTAGTAGCTAATTAGCCATTAGATTTTTTTAGCACCCCGATTCTGTCGCCCTTCCATCCATACCACACCTTGAAACTATGAAGGGACTTTAAAAAGTGTGTGGAAAACAGAATTAAAAGATGGAGAGCTGAGGTGGCACAGTGGATTAAGCGTCTAATTGCAATCCCAGTAGCTCATAAGAGCATTGGTTCCAGCCCCGGTTGTTCTACATCTAATCCAGCTCCCTGGTAATCTACCTGGGAAAATTACTTAGGCCCTGACCATCTACATGGGAGATCTGATGGAATTCTCAGAGCCTTGCCTCAGCCTGGCCCACTGCAGCCATATGAAGACGGAATTACCAGTGGAACCTCTCTCTCTCTTGTTCTCTTTCTCTCTTGAACTCTGCCTTCCCAATAAATAAATGTAACTAAAAAAAGAGATCGGCTTATTCTATTACAATAAATAATGTTCAAAGGTTACAAAAATGTGTTTTAGAAAAAAAGCTACGCACAGGTTTCCACAAAGTTTAGACCAAAACAAACTTTTACGTTTAGCTTTTCCACAAATGTATTCAAATACACTCCTAGACTTGCCCAAATCCATTGCTATAATTCATTTCCTCACCCTGATAATTTTCTCACCATGCATTTTGACTCTCAGACCCTTGATTTTATACATTCCAAGTGCAGAACTATGAATCATGAGCTGGTCCAAGGCAAGCAGTCTGAGTTGCGGAGCTGGGATGAGGGCCAGGTCACAGCCTGGCCAGCCACAGGCACCTCTAAGCTCAGCCTAGGAATTCCTTCTCTGACATGTCCTCTGTGTCCTTCCGGCCTCAGGAGTGCCTTCCTACCTGGCTTCCCAGGGAATTAGGAACACACACATGCATGAGCTAAAGCAGAGCCGGAAGAGCGGAGTGTGCGTCCTGTCTGTCGCCGGTGGTCAAGTGACTGATCTGCTCTTCCAGCAGCGCCCAGTGGGTCGTTATCAGGAGCCTCACTTTGTCCAAGAAGTCACTGATCCTCAAGGATGTCCTGTGCCCTGGGCCTTCAAGCTAGTTGACATCCGGGGTGCTCAAACCCTGTCCTTCCGGCTATCAGAGCCTGCACATTGAGATCTTGTTAGTCATGTGTATATATGGGTTTTTTGAAAAAAACATATTTTTATTCACAGACTCAGAAATGACTAGAGTGCACATGAACACAAACAGTAGCCTAATAAAAAGATAGGCATTACACGGGTGATTTTACACAACAGAGTTGATATATATCAAGATGGTCATACAATCTGGTCATTATCGATTTTAACTACAAACTCCAGAAATACATAAGGAATTAGCTGAAAAAATATGAAAAAACGGCCATTTGCTTATTCAATCAATAACTATTTATTGAGTCTTGAGTATGCACAACATGTGTTGGACAAACAGCCATGAACAGTATGTGGAACACGCAGCAACAGACATGCTGCTGGACACACAGCAAAAGACAGGCTGTTGGACACACAGTGTCGGACAGGCTGCTGGACACACAGTATTGGACAGGCTGCTGGACACACAGTATTGGACAAGCTGCTGGACACACAGTATTGGACAGGCTGCTGGACACACAGCGATGGACAGGCTGCTGGACACACAGCGTCAGACAGGCTGCTGGACACACAGTATTGGACAGGCTGCTGGACACACAGCATCGGACAGGCTGCTGGACACACAGTATTGGACAGGCTGCTGGACACACAGTATTGGACAGGCTGCTGGACACACAGTATTAGACAGGCTGCTGGACACACAGCAACAGACAGGCTGCTGGACACACAGTGTCGGACAGGCTACTGGACACACAGCAATGTCAGGCTACTGGACGCACAGCGACAGGCAGGCTGCTGGACACACAGCGTCGGACAGGCTACTGGACGCACAGCAATGTCAGGCTACTGGACGCACAGCAATGTCAGGCTACTGGACACACAGCGACGGGCAGGCTGCTGGACACACAGCATCGGACAGGCTGCTGGACACACAGTATTGGACAGGCTGCTGGACACACAGTATTGGACAGGCTGCTGGACACACAGCAATGTCAGGCTGCTGGACACACAGTGACAGGCAGGCTGCTGGACACACAGCGACAGGCAGGCTGCTGGACACACAGTATTGGACAGGCTGCTGGACACACAGCGTCAGACAGGCTACTGGACGCACAGTATTGTACAGGCTGCTGGACACACAGCGTCAGACAGGCTGCTGGACACACAGCAATGTCAGGCTGCTGGACACACAGCGACAGGCAGGCTGCTGGACGCACAGTATTGGACAGGCTGCTGGACACACAGCGTCAGACAGGCTACTGGACGCACAGTATTGGACAGGCTGCTGGACACACAGCGACAGACAGGCTACTGGACGCACAGTATTGGACAGACTGCTAGACACACAGCGTCGGGCAGTGTGCCCCATTTCCTGCCCAGTGGATCCTTCACGCCTAGTAACAGGCAATGCATTGCCACAGAAGCTAGACGCAGGGTTACTGTTATTTTATATCATTCTTGCTACAACTGTCTGCTTTCAACAGCATAGGAGGGCCGTAACCCAGAACCGCAAGCACAGCCCAAAGTAGAAGACCCAGAGTATGCGAATGGCCCAAGATGGGTCTCATCAGGAAAAAAATTCAAAACTTTTTGTAATAAGCAAAGTCCACACTGAAATAAAGGCAGGGTCTCCCTGTGAACTGAGTTCCAGATTATACATAGCTAACCTGATGCTCAGAACAGAAGAGCTTGCAGTGGGATGTACAATCCTCACACTGGCTCCTGGATGAGGTCAAGTGCAGGGGCATTAGACCACAGTGGCAGTTTGCTGTGCCAAGTGCCATGTTGTACTAAAGATGCTCATATTTCTTTAAGTCCTACCCTAGGTGGTGAGAAAGTTTACTATCAACAGAAATAATATTCACAATTAACCTACTTCATGCTTCATTTAGAAACATTGCATGTCTTCCGTGGTTTCTTCTACATAAAATCCTGGTTGTCAGTGTCCTGGCGCAAATCCTGACACTTCTACAAGCTTGGTGCTTGTTATCTGAGCTGCAGACCATTTATCTAAGATAGGAACTTTGAGGCCATGCTCCCTGCGTTTAAGTCCAGCTGTGCTGCTTACTGTAGCTACCTGACACCTCTGTAGGACTCAGCTTCCTTATGGGTAAAATAAAGAGAACTCCTTGGGTTCTGAATGAGTTGGGCACAGCGGTTCATAGACCTGAACCTGCAACTGAGTCAGTTTCATAGCACTGCCTCTTCTTCACAAGTCTTTAAGAGGAGAAAAAAGCATTAGCTTGAAAGGTTAGTGGGCAAGAGACAGGACTCAATCTCTCCATTGGTTACAATAGGGAAGACCAACTACAGGGAATGAGTTCTTATTCATCATATCAAGACAATGTGTGTTCTGACCTAACTGAATAATAATAATAAGACAATACAGGATTCCACTTGTCACTAATTCTTAAATATACGAATGGCCCTCACGGGACCATAGGGGTGGCATAACACATTAATCGTCTACCTGTGATGCTGGAAAGCCTTATGAATATCAGTTCAAGTCCTGGCTGCTTCACTTCTGATCTAGCTCTATGCTTGTGGGCTGAGAGAGGAGACAGAAGACGGCCCAAGTATCTAGGCCCCTCTACCTATCCCATGTGAAAGACCTAAAAGAAGCTCTTGGTTCCTGGCTTCAGACCAGCTCAGCTCCGGCTATTGCAGTAACTTGGGGACTGAATCAGCAGATGCAAGACCTTTCTCTGTATCTCTTTCAAATCTTCTTTTCAAATACGAATAAATAAATCTTTCTAAAAGTCCACAAAAGAACACGAAAGATAAAGGAGGGTTATGGACAACCTGTTTTTCAAGAACAATGGCCAGACATAACTATAGAGGAATCAGCATGAAAAACAAATTGAAGGGCCCAGCGTGATGAACTAGCAGCTAAAGACCTCGCCTTGAACGCGCTGGGATTCCATACGGGTGCCAGTTCTAATCTCAGCAGCTCCACTTCCCATCCAGCTCCCTTCCTGTGGCCTGGGAAAGCAATCGAGGATGGCTCAAAGGTTTGGGACCCTACACTTGTGTGGGAGTCCAGTACTTTGATTGGGGAGATCTCCAAAGAAACTTTGTCTGAGGTGTTCCCAGACCAGATTCCTGTATGTACTAGCAAGTACAGGGCCTGGCACAGTCCATACCCTGATCAGCTGGTGGTTGCAACTGCTGGGTTGATTGCTTTTTCAGCCCAGTCTTCCACTGGAACCGATGGGTGTTTGCAGTCCAGCCTGGTTCTCTCAGCACATACTCAGCCCTCACGCAGACCAGTGTGGGCTGAAGCCTAGTCAGAGAGACCCACAATAACCCCCACCAGGCCTGCCCCCTGCCCTGGTTTGCCAGTATGTGCAGCAGACCAGTCCAGTCTGTCCCACATCCCATTTGGCAATTGTACATGTCAATGGGTTTTAAAGCTTAGTTCCATCTAACCAGCTCAACTCTCCAGCCCACACGGATTTTGTGGGCTGCCTCTGTCTAGCCACCCCAGTCCTGGTCCTAGTTTTCCTGCCCTTCCATGGGGGTGGTAACCCAAGAGGGAGGAGCCCTCTATATCCCTCCCAGGCCACTCCCACTCCCGGATTATGCACTCTCCAGGTGGTTCTGTGGTTTAACTTGACAGAATTAGACCCCAGTGTCACCTTCTTCTGTGGCTAAGCCCAAACAACCCTGCCCACTCTAATTGTAGATTACACCAGTAGGATCAATCAGGCCAGCCTGGCTTTTCCCTGATCCAGTCCACATGAGGCGCACAGGTGTTGCCGCCCTGCTCAGTCTGGTCTGCTCCCATCCCAGCTCACGCTGTCCAGTGGGAGTAGCTGTCCAGCAATGAACCACCCCTTATTCCTCTGTGGGTTCTGCCCCCTCCCTTCCTGGTTCTCATGTGTGCTGTTGGGCGCTGAGGTCACATCTGGCACAGGCAACCTTACCCTGGCATTCCATGTTGTGCACTGCTTTTGTTGTGACTGAACCTGGCCCTACCCACACTGTTCTGGCATACGGATTAGCCAGTGGATGACGTGAACTGATTCAGCCTGGTCTGCCCCAACCCTTGCCAAATTGTCCCAGTGGGACAATTTCCATGGCCTGTTCTGGGCTGTTTCCTTTCATGCTTCTTGCACTTTACCAGCAGGGTCTGTCCCGCCAGAGGGGTTGTCCAGGCTCCTCCATCAGAACCCTTCCAAATGCCAGAATTAGCGTACACCAGTGGGTCCATGAGCCGGCACCACTCAGTTCACCTCCTGCCCTAGTAGGAATAGTGGCTTTTCCTGACTGGCCCTCAACCCAATCTGGCTCTTGCTGTTGGATGTTTCAGCCCAGCCACGGATCATCCATACAGCTCCTACACGGCTCAGCAGGGGATGAGACCCAGCTTAGTTCGTCCCACATCTACCCTGGTTCTCCAGAACTCCAGAAGGTGTTGCAGTCTGGCCTGGCCTGGTGCATCCAGTACACATTTGTGACAAGGGAGACTACAAATGCATCCTGATCAGAGTGCAGCCCCCAATTCCAGCCCATGTGTCCCTTGGTGGGTACCCCAACCCAGCTAGGGTGTCCCCTTAGCTCCCCAGTTGGGCCTATTCCCAGCCATAGATCGCGCACATGCCAGTGGTTGCTCTGACTCAGCTTGGCACAGCCGCTCACCTGTCCCGACCCCTGCCTTAGACACTGTGGCTTGGCATCCGTGGCTCACGCAGACCAGTAGGTGCAAGAACCTAGCTGGGCATGTCTTGTGCTCCATCCTGGTTTCTAATTTTACATATGAAAGCCCTATATTTTACATCCACAATATACAATACTGAAGGTTGAACCAGATGATGAACAACCTCTTCTCAAGATTTGGGGCAGGTGAAAGTCCCTGTTTGAGACACACTGACTATCGGGTCCCTTATATTCCCTACATAAAGAAAATCTTTTTAATCTTGTTGATGATGAAATCCTGGACATCTACTGGATCCGAAATTCCACATGTGAGATATGTCTGATTTTGATACAGCCATATTGCAGGAAGTGTACACACACCCACTAGACATCACTCATCATTAGGGTTCTGTGTTTCCTTCCTCACAGTGACAGGGTAGAACCATTGAACTTGGCCTCGTGTCAGAGCTTGCTCATTGCAAACCATTCACAACAAGGAGAAATCAGGCAATACATGCTTCATCCTCAAAAGCTGTGCAATGATCACATTCTTCCCCCAAAAAAGGAGTGGGCCATGTGGAAAACTCATGAGCAGGGAGCTGGTCAACTTTGGCTGAGTGGTCGTGTCATCTTGACTGAACTTCTTTGTGTTTATATATCCACTTCTGCCGGTGCGAGATGGTGACAGTGGCACGCAGCTTCTAGAGAGCTGGCAGAGAGCTTCCTATGACAAGGCCAGCATAAAGCACACTCGATGCACTTCTTCCTCTCTTGTCTGTGGGGATTGCTGGGCTCTGGCCACAGTCCAAATTACACAGAAACGTTTTCTCCACCAACACTAACACCCACAGACAGAAAACAGCTTGGCCAAATCACCTGTATTTCCCCTAGTTTCTGAAATTGCAGTGACTTGGAGAACTATTTACAAGTAAAAAGAAACTTTCTTGGTCCATCTTACGTCATGGACACTGTTGATATTCCCATCTCTTGGATACTGTGCATTATACTACAAGAAATGGAGTGTAGAAATAAGCACAACACACTCTCTTAATTTCTCATGGACACATATCCCTGGAGCGATTGCTGAATCAGGGTCATTCTATTTTAATTTGTTGAGGAACTTCCATATTGATTTCAGTGGTAGCTGTTTCAATTGACTTGTCCACCAGTGGTGCACAAGGCTTGTTTTTTCTTCACATCCTCACCACACCTGTATTTTAGTATTTGACTGACCGATATAGGAACCCCTCTACTGTAGATATTGCTGTGATAAAACATACCTTTTCCCAGATAATGTTGTGATTGTTAACAGCAGGCTGGACTGTTTCATTTTGTGGTGCTGTGTCCTAACGCACGCTGCCCTCCTATAACAATGCATTGCCCTTATTTTACTCAACAAAGATTCCAATATGGCCAAGGCAACCTTAGGGAGGTTTCTTATTTTCCTTAGTAGACTCAAATTATGTAATATGTGTGTGGTAAACATGATTTGAAATTATCTCTATGTTAATTAAATGGGCCACTAATAAAGTCTCATGTGTATTAACTGTTGTCACGTTCTATGCTTGTTTATACAAGTGTGTTTAGAAGATTTATGTGTTTGAAAGGCAGAGTTACAGAGAGGGAGACATCACACACACACACGCACACACACACACACACATCTTCGATCCACGGATCATTCCTCAAATGGTCATGAAGACTAAAGCATGGCCAGATGGAAGACAGGAATCGCACCCTGGACCCCCATGTGGACGGCAGCGGTCCAAGGATTTGGGTCATTTTCTGGTGCTTTCTCAGGCACAACATCAGGGAACTGGGCTGCAAATGGAGTGGCGGGATTCGAATCAGTGCTCATATGGGATGCCGGAATCGCAGCAATAGCTCAAAAACAGACGACTACCACGAGAGAGTATACAAGAGTTCATAGATCCCCATGGCAGAACAAACAGGGATATCTCATTTGGAGAATTACACAGCAAATCATAAGTGACCAGGAGCCTTCAATAACTAGGTGGGCAACTTCTGTGGACAGGTTCGCTCTGTCCTATTCAGACTCGACATCACCATTTCTCGGTGTCTATCCTGCCCCAGCTTTCTCCTTCCCTCTTCCATCATTCTCCTCCCATCTACCCCCTTGGCTCTACCAGTTGTATGCTGTTCTTTCCCTTATCTGTATTTCTAATGACAACTTAAGCTTCATACCTACCAGGTCATTTGTGTGGTACTATCTTCTTTGTCTTAATGTGCCTGAAGCATCTCAAACTGCAAACCCCATCTATCATCTTTCTCCTTCATCTGACCTTCACTCCTAACTCTTATTCCTGGCTCTGATAGCCATGATCAACTTAGAGAGATCATAGCGTTGCTGCAGCTACATTTCCCCTCCCACTCCCTGCAGCCTGCTCTACCTCTCCCAGTCCACTCCCCTCCCACCCCCAGGGACCCGCTCTACCTCGCCCAGTCCGCTCCCCATATGCCCCCTCCCACTCCCAGGGACCTGCTCTACCTCGCTGAGTCCACTCCCCTCCCACCCCCAGGGACCTGCTCTACCTCGCCCAGTCCACATCCCTCCCACTGCCAGGGACCTGCTCTACCTTGCCCAGTCCACTCCCCTCCCACTCCCTGCAGCCTGCTCTACCTCGCCCAGTCCACTCCCCTCCCACTGCCAGGGACCTGCTCTACCTCGCCCAGTCGGCTCCCCTCCCACCCCCAGGGACCTGCTCTACCTCGCCCAATCCGCTCCCCTCCCACCCCCAGGGACCTGCTCTACCTCGCCCAGTCCACTCCCCTCCCACCCCCAGGGACCCGCTCTACCTCTCCCAGTCCACTCCCCTCCCACCCCCAGGGACCTGCTCTACCTCGCCCAGTCCACTCCCCATATGCCCCCTCCCACTCCCAGTGACCTATTCTACCTCACCCGCTTATCTCCCCATATGTCTTCTATGTGGTTTCTTTGTTGAAAACACACTCTCATCCACTTTTATTAAGACATTTTAAACTAGCTCACAACTGGTATTCTTATACGAAAGAAAGAAAGAAAGAAAGAAAGAAAGAAAGAAAGAAAGAAAGAAAGGAAGGAAGAAAGAAAGAAAGAAAGAAAGGGAAAGAGAAAAACACACCGGCACACACACACATCTTTGATTTACACAACAATCCAGCTTAAGATAGTACTTCAAATTGTGCTTGAAAATTAGAATCAGAGCATGCTTATTTTTAGGACAAGCTACTCCGGAGCCCATGTGGAGACTCTGTCTTAGCAGATATTTTGCAGAAAGGTTTTGAAGCATCTTTGGCTAGACTTGCATCCTATAAATTTTCTAAACCACTGCCTGTATCCCAAACTCAAACTCCTTAATCCATTACCACTGACTTTCCAGAGTCTACACTAGTGGGAGGCTGGGATCGGGAGCGGGGCTAGGAATTGAGACCAAGTGCAGGGTGCGTATGTTTAACCAGGAGGCTAAACACCTGTTCCCTTCCAAAAGACTTGGAAGCAAAAATGGTTCTTCTATAATATTGACAGCCCAATGCTGGACTCAAAACTGTATATATACAGAATTGGAGGGTGCGTGTGTGTTGGGTGGGGTAGGGGGAGAGGGATGAGCATGTCTGGTTTCAGGCACAAGCTGTTTTT
Organism: Ochotona princeps; assembly: GCF_030435755.1. Taxonomy (NCBI): domain Eukaryota; kingdom Metazoa; phylum Chordata; class Mammalia; order Lagomorpha; family Ochotonidae; genus Ochotona; species Ochotona princeps. The sequence goes on along the minus strand of NC_080834.1, from coordinate 28,269,007 downwards.
AAAGAAAGGTGTTTTAGAGCAATAATTGGATCACTTTGAGTCCAGTAGGGTTCCTTTACCAGTTTAAACTGATGAACAAATTTGGAATCCATTAAAACTCAATTGACTCTTCTGACTGTTTCTACAGAAGGCTTTGTAACACAAGGGGTTAGCTTTATGCTTTCCGGCAAACCCAAGATAGCCTGCCCCTCTCCCAGTGAATGAGAGCCACTTGAGTCATCGTGCCGTCAAGAACATGAGACAGCACCTGTGGTACTCCGTCTGGGAGGTCTCACCCACATGGGCTGCCGTGATGTCTCCTGTGTTTCTATGGATGGGAGCAAACACAGACAGGATGCTCTCTGTGATGAGGGACAGCGATAAGGAAGGATCATAAAGTCACAGACATTCATCTTAAAACTTAGCTTATTGTTTCCCAACGAGCTTGCTAATAATGATTGTGAGTAAAGAGGACTACTCACTTGAAGAAAATCTTCCACAGCTTTGAGATACAAAAGATCATCTCACTTGATTGGCTTGGCTATTCATTGCAACTGACCAAAAATGGCTGCCTTTTTAAAGGTGCTGGATTAGATTACAGCAGTGACAGGGATATAAAAAGGTAGTTCCCATGTTTCAACAAAGCTATGCATCAAGTAAGTTATCTCTACATGTTTTGGGGCATGGTATTATTGACAAAATGAGTGAACAATATTATTAAGTAATGGCAGCTACACCAATGAAAGGTATATCTTTAGAAAAAAGGATCTTCAAGAAGTTGATGGACATGTGTGTATTGTCAAAATAACTATTCATGGATTTCCAAGCTTTATTATTACTATTTATTTGAAATATCTACAGAGAGAGAGAGAGAGAGAGAGAGAGAGAGAGTGAGTGAGTGAGTAGCCTGGGGAACAAGTTCCCATTCGCAGACTTAATGCTCATAGAGCCAGGATGGGCCAGGCCAAAGCTGGAATCTAGGATCTCATGTGAGAGGTAGGGACAAAACCACATGAACTACCACCTCCCGCTTCCCAGAGTGTACAGCAGCAGGAAGCTGGAATCAAGACCACAGCCGGGAATTGAACCACGTACTCTGATATGGGAGGTCAGTGACTTACTGGTGCCTTAACTCATTGACCAAAGGCTTGCCTCAAAACTGAATATTTACTTTCATTTTTCTATGAACTTTATAAGCTTATGGAGCATACAATGAACACCCATATAATGTTCATATCACCATATATCTGTGAAAACAAATGTACCATCATGTATTACATGAAGATATTTTGGTGAAGGACAGACTTCATCTACAATGGTAGTTCCATAAAAATAGAATGTATAGTCTAGCCACATGGTAGCCATCCTAGTTTGTATAAAAACACTCTAGGGGACGGGGTCCAGTGAGATGGCTCAACTGGCTAACCTTCCCCTTGCAAGCACCAGGATCCCATAGAGGCACCAATTCATGTACTAACTGCTCCACTTCCCATCCAGCTCCCTGCTTGTGGCCTGGGAAAACAGCAGAGGATGGCCCAAAGCCTTTGGACTGTACACCCATGTGGGAGACCCAGAAGAAGCTCCTGGATCCTGGCTTCAGATTAGCTTAGCTCTGTCCCTTATGGCCATCTGGGGAGTAAAAAAGCAGTTGCAAGATCTTTCTGTCTTTCTTTCTCTCCATAAATCTGCCTTTCCAATAAAAATAAATAAACCTTAAAAAAAGAAAAAAGAAAAAGAATACTCCATGGTGCTGACTCAGTGCTGAAAAAGATCACCCAAACGTCACATGTTTCCCAACGGATCCCACCACTAAACAATCTACAACTGCATGTAGGCCTGCTGCCTCCTTGGCCTGCTGTGTGTCCCTGGAAAAGTCCCCACCTCTCTGGTCTCAGTTTCTTCTGAATGAGGATTCCAAAAGCTGGCATCCAGAACCATGTGCTCTAATTTTCCAAATGAAGCTTAGAGTGAAATCTTCTAGGTATGTAATTTCTCATCACTTAGGAAGAGCTCTACAAAACAAGGGTATTTCATTCCCAAGACTATAGCAACAAATAGAGTAGACAACACAACTAGCTTAAAGAAAAATCAAGCCATTGGTTGCCTGAATTGAAGAGTCTCACAATGGAATTCTTGTTCATTGAAAAATAATGGTAACATATGACGATCACGTCATGTAATCAGGATGAATGGTTAGCTAATTAGTGTTTGATTCTAGAGCAAACTCAAAAGAGAATAGGACATCAGAGAGAACATGGAAAATAGGAAATAATATGGATAAATAACTCTTGATATAAAATTAAAATAAATATCTATGTGTTCAACATGAATTACACATACATAGAACGCAGTCCATGTGTATGAAGAGCTATACTTAAGCAGTGATACAGAGGAACTAGGTGGAGGGGGAAAATTGGGGCAGGGATAAGGGAATGCCAGGAGCCTATGAAACTGTATCATAAAATGATAATAATAATAATAAAATAAAATGAAAAAAAGAACACACAGAGTCCAAATAACGTCCTAATCAAAAGGTTACAGAAAAGTAGCAGGTGAGGAAATGGAAAGAAATATACATAAGACAAAATGACAAGAAAAGTGTTTTCATTCACGTAAATAGATTGTTCAGGACCAAGACTCTGAGACTATTGTGGCTTCTGATGCATGTCTGGAGGGCTCCTTAAACAGCAGTGGAACCTTGGAGAGTGGCAACGCGATCCCTAGTGAAATTACACTAAAGATATGATTTAACAAGTTCATAATAACACTAGTATTATTCCAGGGCATACCTACAGGATACTCACAGTAGCATCTGTGCATCATCAAGGAGCTAGAGGCAAAACCTAAGAGCTTCTACCCTCTCTAGACTCTATATATCAATAGCTTCATCTAGATCTGCCATCAACAGCCAGGCTGATAGAGAATGAACTGTCAGAGGCACTGAATCCCATTCAGAAAGAGAGAGAGGGAGATCTAAGTAAAGGATAGAACACAGACTTAAATACACTAAGTGCACATGAAGTGGATTTAAATAAATGCTGAATAGTACCCTATAGCCATTTTAAGGTGGATAGAAGCTGGTTGTATATAAACTAAAATTGAAATGTCAATGAAATAGTCACAGGATGTGGTTAAAAACTTGCATTTTCTAACATATTAGTCACTCAATACCATGTCAATTAACTCCATAATGTTGTAAACTGTTGTTGATGTTATATTATGGCTTTTAATTGGTCGGGACGATATTCTGCCAGCTCTGCTTTTAGACCAGAGATGGTCTCCCCAAGAAAATGTTGAATTGATCTGGACAATAAGATGCTGGACTCTGTGCATGGTACATGCTTGCAATGAAAGAAGCAATACTGGATTTGAACTGTAACACTGCAATGAGGTGGAGGATCCACCATGGGGGAGAGGTCCGTGGAAGGGTTGGGGGAACCTCAGAGCCTATGAAACGATGTCATAAAATGAAATGCAGTAAAAATAAATAAATGCACTTTGAAGATACAGCACATGTCTAGGAGACATGGAGGCTTGATATCAAAGCAGTGGATGATTATTTCCTTTAAAGCCAAGTTAAAACGAAATCAAGATCGGCCCTGCTCCCGCGACTTGGAAGCAGGCATCTCCGTGAGTTTCATTGTTAGGGTGGGGGCAGATTGAAACTTCGGCGGAATGGCGGGCTGCCAGAGTGCCCTCACTCCATGAAACTCGGCTGTGGAAACGCGCCAAACCCCGCGGGTGCGTTCGCAGTTTCCCCCCAGACCGGTGGGGGGGCAACAGAGCCCTCAGGTTCACAGCCATGGGGGCCGCCTCAGAGCTGGACGAAAGTCCGCGCTCCGCCCTGCTCCCAAGACTTGGAAGCGGGCATCTCCGTGAGTTTCACTGGCCAAACCCACAGCAGGGAGACTGAGGGCCAGCCCTTTGTTCTGGGCGGCCAGTGCACCAAGTGGTGCCAGGCTCTGCCTGCTGGCCGCCCGGCCAGGAGCTCAGAGATTTTTTTATATGGAAAGCTATTTGGGGACACTCATTAATAGACCCAGCTTTGGTATAGGGGAGACAGGATTCCTCGCAGTGTCCAGGAACAGAGGCTTGAATCTATAGGACAACACACCCACTGCCCTCGTTGGATGGTGAATAGAACGCAGGTCAAGCCGAGTCGGGCCATTGCACCTGCTACTCTGCTTGAATCTAGGATGCGAAGCCACAATGTCTAAGGCTGGAGCTAGGACAAATGAGGGACTGCAGCAAGCTGAGTCAGAGCAAACGCTGGCAGGCATATGATCCAAGGCTAGTAACAGGCCCAGGGTGGGAGCCAGGGGGATACCCCGACTGGGTTGAGGCTCCCTCCAAGGGGAACGTGTGCGGGAATGGGGGCTGTGTCCTAATCCAGAATTAGTTGTAGTCTCCCAAGGCACTAGTGTGGGCTTGGAATGGATGCACCGGACTGTGCCGGACCCCAACACTGTCTGGTGTCCTGGATAACCAAGGTAAACATGAGACTGGCTAGGCTAGGTCTCGACCCCCCACTGAGCCACTTGTGAACTGTACGTGGGTATGGATGTGCCACAGCTGGGCTGAAACATCCTATAACAAGAACCTGAATGGGGTGAAAGCCAGCCAGGTTAAGTCACTGTTCCTGCTTGGACAGGAGGTGAACTGAGAAGAGCTGGCTCAAAAACCCCCTGGTATGCGCATAACTTGGCGAGGGGAGAGGCTCAGAGGGAGGTGCCTGGGCAACTCCTCGGGCAAGATACAGACCCTCCAGGTCAGCGCAAGAAGCACAATAGGAAACAGCCCAGAATAGGCCAAGGAAAATTTCCCACGGGCATACATTTGGCACGGGACGGGGGCAGACCAGGCTGAATCAGTGCATGTAGTCCACTGGCATATCCAAACACCAGAACAGAGTGTGGGTTGGGCCGGGTTTGGTCGCGACAAAACCAGCGTACAATGTGGAATGTCAGGGCGAGGTTACCGGTATGAGGAGTGTAAGGACTTAGCTGTTACACCAGCTGGCAGAAGCTGGTGCTGGGGACTAGTTCTGTCAAGTCAAATTGCGGAACCACCCGAAAAGTGCATAAACCGGGACAGTGAACGAACCAGGAGAGAAATAATGGGTTCCCCCCTCCAGGGTCACTGCTCCCTCGGGAGGACATGGTAACTTTGAAGGGGGTTGGGGTGGCTAGACAGGGCGGACCTCGACAACATCTGTGGGGGCTGGATGGCTGAGCTGGTTAGTCAGAACTAAGCTTTAAAACCCAGGGACAAATATAAGAGGTAAATGGGATGTGGGACAGACTGGACTAGCGTGCTATACACATAGGCAAACCAGGATAGGGGGTGGGCTTGGTGGGGGATATTGTGGGTTGCCCCGACTAGGCCGCAACCCCCACTGGCTGACGCAAGTGCCGAGTACGTGATAGGCAGAACCAACGTAGTCTGCAACACCCACTGGATCCAGAGCAATTCTAGTCCGAAACCAAGCCAGCCCAGGAATTGCACCTACAAGCTGATTGTGGAGATGACCAGCTGGACTCAGAACTCTAGCCAAGAGAGGGCGGAGGACAGAACGGGTCAATCAACCATCTAAGATATATGTTGGCAGTGAAAACCGGGCGAATGAAGACTCTATGATGGACAGTGTCAACCAGTGAACTCTACAACGACCTCATTGAAATGGGAGTGGCGAGACTGGCAGTGATGCATAACTAGGAATATTAAAACCACCAGGGGTTGATCGCAGCTAAATAGTCTCCCCAAGAAGCTGTTCATTCCATCTGGACAATGAGCAGCCAGACTATGTGCCTAGCATCTGTTTACAAGAGAAGAATCTTGACTGAATTTGAACTGTAATGCTGCAACGGAGTGGGGGGTCCACCGTGGGGGAGGGGCATGGGGAGGGGCGGGGGGAACCCCAGAGCCTATGAAAATGTCACATAATGCAAAAGAATTAATAATAATAATAATAAAAACGAAATCAAGATCTTGTGTGGACTGATGATTAGTGTAGCAAAACTTGAAGGCTGACCGAGCAAAACAGAAATCTCACTATGTCAATGAACAGAACCTGCAGGTGTTTCAACCCTTTGGGGTTTTGTTTTAGGCTCAAGACTACGGTTCTACATGGAACACATGTGACAACAAAGTCTCACCTGCATGATTGGAGGAGACACTGCACTTTCTCCTTTTCAGGACATTAGAAAATGCCCGAAGACTGTGTTTCTCTGCGGGTAGGTAAGGCACACCCCCTTCACAGTGCATGTAAGCTGCAGGACTCTGTTGCATACAGAATACTTCAACAAATAGGGGATGTGAGAGCTGGTTAGCCAAGACAGTGCCTCGCTGTTATACATAACTGACAACTTTCAGGCTGTTCAGGACCGTCCTGGAAGGCATAAGTGGACCAGAAAGAATTTTGCACTAGAGAGAGACGATCTGTGTCCTCAGTAGGTAGAACTGTCTGATCAGACTGGCTTGTAGGAACATTGAATTCTGAGACCCACTGCAGATCATATGGGCAGAGTCTAGAAGAACTATGAGTAGTGGGGTGGACATGTGACATAGTTGTTAGGCTGCCAGCTAAGTTGCCAGTATCCTATACCAGAACACCTAGGTTCAAACCTCACATCCAGCTCCTGACTCCAGGTTCCTGCCATTGCAAACCCTGGGAGGCAGCAGGAATGAATGGCTCAAGTGATTAGCTTCCTGCACCACAGCCTGGATTGAGTTCTCAGCTTTCAGCTTCACTGTAGCCCAGTCTCAAGCAATGTGGACATTTGGGAAGCGAATCAGCAGATGGGAGTTCCATCTGCCCCTTTGCCTCTCACATTTAAACAATAAAAAAGGTAGAGTACAATCCCAGAGCACATTGGAGTTTTCTCCATGAACTTCAAGTTTGTTTATACCCCTAAGATTTTATAATATTCTTAGCAATGTATGCTGATGAATACAAAAACATAAATGTATGTGCATTCTAACAAATGCATGCATTTTATATCTATATAGGCATACATATTTATAGATAACTATAGTATAAATATTTTGCCAAATATACACATAGACCACATATTTCTGTTGAATTCATATATTTGGACAATTATTTTTATTTTGTGCCAATCCATAGAAAAGATCTTATTGTAAGATTTTGAAAACTAGAGAGCTGATGTGTAGGATTTTCCCGTCACCTGTAAAGCTCCCGCGTTTAGCAAGTATAAATAGTATTGTAAAACATGGACTTCCATCATAGTTTCAACTTCAGCTTAACACAAGAAATGCATTCTTAGACATTACAAAAGATGCTAACACACAGTCTTCTGTTCACCTGAGTTAAGGGAAAGAAATTTGAGATATTTCTCATGAATTCTTTAACAGAGCATTTCCTTCAAGGAAAGGACTGGCTTTCTTTTTGGAATAGGTGAAGGACTGATTATAATTGCTCTATCAGGGGGTGAGCCTGTGGGACAGCATGGCAACCAGGCTCTGGGCTCCCTGCTGACATCCTGACGTCCCCGGCAGGCGCATCACAGGACGCGTGGGAAAAAGCAGCCCTGCAAGCCTCTTTAAACAGGAACACTTTCTAAGGTGGTCTGGTAAGCTGTGACAGGGAAGCTTCTAGGTTCAGGAGTCTTCTTCTCATCATTATAGGGCATAAAACCCACAAGGAGAATTGAAATTCCTACTGGAAACTATCACTCCCTTTTCTGTCTTCCCTGAGAGCTACTTTCCTCTTAGGCTATTAACAGGAACTTAAGGCATTCCTCAAAACATAGGTTGAAAAATCAACTTAAAAATGTTTGTAGATCTGCATAGTTGATGGGTACACATGAACGCAACCAGCAAATGTGATCCTGTACTAATCATTGCTCAGGGTAATCAAAGCTAAAGAGAACCATTACTGCCAGCATCTGTGCTTTCTCTGAACAAACTTGTGATTCCAGGGTGCAGCACAGCTCAGAAGGGCGAGTAGGGCAAGCTGCAGTGACTTGAGAGAGAGACACTGGCCTCTGACCCATGCCAGCTGGGAACAGGGCGGGAGCTGAGGCTGCCCTGGAGAGAACAGCTAAGGAGGCCATGTCGGGAAGGAGCTGCACGTTCCCCTGGGTCAGACGCTGCTAGGCACCAGGACCCCTTGAAGACCATCATTAGAAGGTGCCATTCCCACCCACCTAGTCAGCCAGGCACTTTGAGTGGAAGGTTCTCCCCTCCTGGCCGTGTCACAGCCATGCAGTGAGATGTTCTGACAGCAGAAGAGAGCCAGTGGTTGACAACTAGCTACAGCAGGGATACCTGCCTAGATGCGTATCTTCTGTCACGGTCAACTTTCTTTCAATACTAATACAACCTTCTCCCTCAAACCTGTGCTTTAAAATTCCCTGGTCTGGATGCAGGGCAGTGAATCCAAATCCTGCCCTTCGTGGGCTGTGACTGAGCCCCTCCGTCCAGGGCACCTGTCTCAGCCTCTCCATCATCCTAGCGGAGCTTCAGCAAATGCATTAGTTTATTTGCTCTCTCCAAATAGAACCCTTTCTTTTATCTTTCACTAATTGATCTCCTCATTTTCTCGATTTCAGCTAGCTGATGTTTCTCTTCTGCCTGACTTTCTAAACAATTTCTCCATTTTTTAAATAGCTTTCTTCCTGGGCTGTCTGTCTGTACTGCCCTCCCCAGCTTCCCATTCCAAAATGAATTCCTTTACTCAGGTTTGTCTTGGAGTCAGACGACCCACATCTGATTCTTGAATACATTACTGCACGGCTTTCTCCAAGTCACCTTTGTTTCGCTTCTCTGATTATGTTCCATGTACATCACAAGTCACTTTGAGGACTAATTAAGGTGACACGAAGGAATGTGTTTTATAAACTATAAAGTTCGATATAAATATAAATAGAGGGTGACATTTTTATCTAGCAACCAATTAACTTTCCTGGCAGCGTTGGTCCCCAGCAATTAGAACACTCAATTAGGCACTGTGAAGTTCAAATGTGGCACCAAAAATAGGAAAGAAAATGCTTTGAAATGTATTAAGTGTGAAATCGCTTGTTAAATTGAAATAAAGTGAAAGAGGAGATTTTGACTTTCATCTCTGTCTATACACTTACAGGCAGAAAAATTGCACTTCTGCTCTGTTAGATTTATTGCAGAGCTTAAGTTTCAGCTACTACCAATAATTAGCATGCTATTGATATCAATCTTTGAGAATTTCATTTCAAAATTTCCAAGAATATGTTACAAAATAAGCATAAGAGCTGTGACTAATACATATAAAGATGTAAATAGCATTTTGGTGAAGCATCATCTAAGCACACACACACCCACTCATGCACTCACACACGGATGCTTGCACACACACAAAATACACTTAACTTACACACACTCCTATGTTCATATACACACACTGTATACTCACACACATTTCTACACACTCTACACACACACACTCACACACACATACTCACACACACACCCACACACACACACTCACACACATATACTCACACACACACACACTCACACACACACACACCGCTATGCTCAGTGTTAAGGAAGACCTTAGTGAGAATGAGAAAACGTTTGGCTTCACACTTGCAGCGTTTTCATCAGATCCAAGTGTCTGCTTCTACTTCCCAAAGAACTCAAGTTTGGAGGCTCTTAACTGCTTCTCAAAATTATCTGAATAAAATACCCACTGAGTACCTAATAACAACAATAATGAAGCTACATCTATACGAATAAAACAGGCACGACTGCCTTTCAATCTCGCTCCACAAAGGGCCAAGTTTTCAGTACTTTCCAATGGTTTAGCTGATTCCTTAACTTCTTCTGATTCCCGGCAATTGGGAAAAAGTCAACATGACCTCTTCGAAAGCCTCAATGGTCAAAGTCCTAACCACCAAAGTGACATTTTTAATTAATAAATTCTACTTCAAACATTTAAAAAAGCAGATGTGAGCAGTCAAAAGCCAGTGTTGAAAAACCTTCAACATCTGAGAAAACGCTAACATTGTTCATGATGTGTAACTGTTACAATATATTGAAAATGAGGGCCCAGCAGCGTGGCCTAGTGGCTAAAGTCCTCGCCTTGGACGCCCCGGGATCCCATATGGGCGCCGGTTCTAATCCCGGCAGCTCCACTTTCGATCCAGCTCCCTGCTTGTGGCCTGGGAAAGCAGTCGAGGACGGCCCAAAGCTTTGGGACCCTGCACCCGTGTGGGAGACCCGGAAGAGGTTCCTGGTTCCCAGCATCGGATCGGCGCAGCACCGGCACGTTGCGGCTCACTTGGGGAGTGAATTATCGGACAGAGGATCTTCCTCTCTGTCTCTCCTCCTCTCTGTATATCTGACTTTGTAATAAAAATAAATAAATCTTTAAAAAAAAAGGAAAAGAAAATGAGACATCAGCTCAAACCGAAAATATAAATGGTATGTGGCACTGAGTGCCGGCTGACCTCTTTCCAGGCGTGGTTAGCATGACAATAGTGGAAGGATGCCCTTGGGTCACACACAGGCATGAGAATTCACTCTTACGCATCAGATAAGCTCTAGACAGGCATTTCCAACTTCAATATCTTTGACAATGCAGGGAGGATGAATTTTTTTTTAAAGATTTATTCATTTCATTACAAAGTCAGATATACAGAGAGGAGAGACAGAGAGGAAGATCTTCCATCCGATGATTCACTCCCCAAGTGAGCCGCAACGTGCCGGTGCGCGCCGATCCGATGCCGGGAGCCAGGAACCTCTTCCAGGTCTCCCACACGGGTGCAGGGTCCCAAAGCCTTGGGCCGTCCTCGACTGCTTTCCCAGGCCACAAGCAGGGAGCTGGATGGGAAGTGGAGCTGCCGGGACCAGAACCAGCACCCATATGGTATCCCGGGGCGTCCAAGGCGAGGACTTTAGCCACTAGGCCACGCCGCCAGGCCCGGAGGATGAAATTCAATGAAAGTAAGATGAGCTAATCTGTCATATTATGGAGAGCCATCAATTGCATTCTAGTTTAGAAAATGTTTCATAGGACAAAACGACTTCTGAATAATGATCAACAAAAAGGATGGGTACTCTCGCCTGCCAAGATGGGTACCCAGACGATTAATTCATATGTAATGATGGCACCACGTCTATTCTGAGCAAGTTTGAGCAGTTTCTGGAAATCTGCTGTCAGGCTTCTTCCAACCAAGGTTTCATCAGTGCATGACAGTCTTTAGGCGTGAGGTCAGCAAAAAGAGGTAGCCTATATAGAAGGCTCTGGTTTTATATATTTGGTGTAATTTTCATTGAGGTCTGCTCGGTAAACCACCACTTGGGATGCCAGCATCCTATAGCGGAGTGGCAGTTTGCCTTTCTGCCTCTCCACTCACCACCCACCTCCCTACCAACGCATCTGGAAAAGCAGCAGACAACAGCCCAAGTGCCTGGGCCCTTTTTACCAAGGTGGGAGACTCAGGTGCAATTCCATGCTCCTCAGTGCTTCTGTTTCAGCCTGCAGCAGCTCGGCCAATGGTAGCCACGAGGAGGACTGAACCAGCAGATGAAAGATCTCTTTCTGTTTCTCCCTATCTATCTTGCCCTAAAATGTTGCAGTCAGGTTATGTGACTTCCTTGTCACACTTACAGGAATATCTCCAATCCTGATAGCTCCTGGATCTTGTTCCTCCTCTCCTGTTAGTGCCCCTCTTGTCTCTGGGCTCCATCCATACCAGCTTCTACATCTGCAACCCTGATAGGCACATTCTCACTCTGCCTACAATATCTTCCAAAATATATATCTGCTACCTGCATCCTCTTTGTTTCGGCCCACATCTCAATTTCCCAATGCAGCACTTCCTGATCAGCCCATCATATGCACAAACCCCCAATTCCAGCAATGCTTGGGCTCATTTCCAGGCACCTCCCACCAACAACCATCAAGAGATGCCCATGAAATCATATCCCTGGGCTCGGTGGTGTGGCCTAGTGGCTAAGGTCCTTGCCTTGATCCCATATGGTCGCTGGTTCTGATCCCGGCAGCTCCACTTCCTCTTTATCTCTCCTCCTCTCAGTATATCTGACTTTGTAATAAAAATAAAATAAATCTTTAAAAAAAAAAAGAAATCATATCCCCATTCTTTGTTGTGGGAACTCTTTGTAGACAACCTGAAAAGTCTTCTATTATATTAGATATGCATAAAAGAAGCTCCTAAAAAATACAAGCTGATGATTAAATTGCTTTTTGAAAATTGTCAATCTATTAATTAAAAGAACCAGTCCATCTTCTTTGTGGATATAGTTCATTGAAGTTGGTTTTCATCGCTTCAAATCATAACTTTTGTAAAAAGGAAGTTTATGTTGATCTGGCAAATTTTACGAATAAGATAAATTACTCTAATGGGCTTTGTTTGAATATGTCTCCTAAAATTTGCATTAAGAATATAAACACTTCTGTCTAATGGTCACACTTCTTCATTTTTCTGGAGGTAAATCATCTTAACAGTGCCTGAAGATGATGCACTAAGAAGTTCAACTGATGCATCATCCATAGTAGCTAAATAATCAAAAACAAATCAACTTCTCAGCGCCAATTGGGTATCTTCTGTCTTTTTTTAAAGATTTTTTTTCTTGGAAAATCAGATTTTACAGAGAGAAAGAGAAACAGAGAGGAAGATTTTCCATCTACTGGTTCACTCCCTAAATGGCCACAACAGCCAGGACTGAGCTGCTCCGAAGCCAGGAGCCAGGAGCTTCTTCCAGGTCGCCCACACGGGTACCGGCCCTCAAGGTTATGGGCTGTCCTCGACTGCTTTCCCAGGCCACAAGCAGGGAGCTGGGACACGAATCAGTCCCCGTATAAGATCTGCACATACAAGGCGAGGATCTAGCTACTGAGCCATCACAGCCAGCTGCTCTTGGGTTTTTCATGATGTAGGTTCACAGACCCATGGGGTGGCATGAGACCATTTCATGGAGATTGTTAGAAGAGAAACAATTTCATTGTAATATTAAGATACTCTTTTTCTCACTGTGCTGATATTCACACCACTGGTGCAAAATCCATAGTGGGAGACACTGTTAGGGTCTTAGGACTTAGTATAGTCGTGACAACAAAATGGAGAACTCCTCAAACAAGAGCAAATGTGTTCCATCACAACCTCATTGCCCATGTCTTTGCTGCTCAGCATAACAGAACAGGAAGAAGACAGCACGTGCTCCAGCTGCTGCTGACGGAGCAGGGCCTTCTCGAGGTGGAGGTCTGTGTGTTGGAGCAGCTGCAGGTTCACCGGCTGTTCCTAGAGCAGCTGCCTACACGTGTCATAGAGACACGAGTCTCCTGCCCCCAGGATCACAAATGACAAAGTTTGTTGTCGATGACCAACTTTGAGCTTTTAAGTGAAAAGTAGAATTTCAGGAAACTCATGCCACCATGAGCTTGACAGTTTAGCAATCCTTGGACTCTTGTGATTAGCTCAATGAACGTGATATTTTGAGAACATAGGATGTGTATCTCCATTCTGGGGATATGAGTATTTGGAAAGTCTGTGAAATTCAGTGAACCAATCATTTTCCAATGACCCTTTATCACATCACAGACGCACATGTAGGAAGAACAGAACATTCACTCTCGCAGCACGTCGTTGCATGAATTTTAAAAGTGAGAAGTGCCAAGTATTCCTCTGATTCCCCGTTGTGGCTCATCTGAATACCCTGTGCACGTGCAACTCTGCATCATGCTCCTGATCTGTGTTGTCTCGTTTGCTTATTGGTTATTGATTGTTTCTCCTGACTGCATGGGAGCCGAGTAAGGACAAGGGCTATTAGGGCTCTTTCTTCACCATCTTCCTCAGTGCTGGGATGTGGTCTTTGGCATGAAGCAGATGTTCCACCAATGATGGGTGAGAGAATAACACCACCACAAGAGGAAGTTTTACGCAGCTGTTGCAGGTGCGATTTACTGGGAATTATTTGAGAAAATTCTTAAGTGATATGTTAACGTTAAAAAGGATTCAATTAATTATGAAAGATCCCAGCTGGGTTCTGAAATCACTCACGTTTGTTTGGGAGAGACATGTATTTCTAACTATCTGAGAGAGGCAAGATTGGGATTTTTCTTATGTTAACAAGAGCAACACACACCACGCTCAGCTACAAGCACCCTGAGGATTGAGCCTGAGGAGGACGGGAATGCACTGGTACCCTGCAGTCTCTGTGATTGTCCTACTGGACAGGTGCAGATTGCTGCTTTCTGCATCCTCAACCCTGCTGGGCAACACGGAGGACAGTGGAGCTTACCTTTCACTGTCACATGGACGCTCTGGCTGGTGGAGAGCTGCGGCTGAACCAACACATTGCAAGTGTACTCTCCCTCATCAACTTCCTTTTGCACATCGGAGAGTTTTAGAGTTCCATTGTTTTCAAAGGCCACCTGGCGGTGGTTGAAAGGAAGCAGGTTAGAGTTCTTGTACCATTTGATGGAGTAATAGGGATAGCCAATCACTCGGCAGTGAATATAGGTGTCCCGGCCTGCTATCGCCGTGATGTTTTTCATTGGTCGAATGCTTGCCGGCCCTAGAGAGACACAAAGAAATTCTTGAAAATAATTTAAGGGTACATCACATGTAAGGACACAGGGATACTTTTGCTTGAGTTGAAAAAGATCAATTTTGATTTTCATGGAAGTACCTCTTTTCCATTTAAAAACATTTTTTGGACTGCATTTGGCATCTTGTGCTAAGAAACGCTTTTATTACTCTTGAAGGAATCGAATCGGTGTTAGACACTTTATCAACCACGTTCAAGACATCATTGGAAATACAAGAGAAAAGGCAGGTAGGTCCACGCAACATAACTAGTCTACACTGAACAAGCATGCTCTGTTGTGGTGGAGAAACAAAAAGCAATTGAGCAATTGCTTAGCTCTCCCTCTAAAAGAGATGGTGAAGATGGAGGTTATGCCATGTCGCACTATGAATGCAAGTTAAATCCCATGGACAGGAAGGTTTACCACGGATGGAATAAAACAGAAGGAAAGGAGAGAGGAAGGGGCATGCAGAGTGGAAACCGGGAGAGGGAAGCTAAGAGGGCACATCTAAGAGTGACACAGGAGAACAAGCTGACTACAGAAACCCAAATGCCATGTCCGACACCAGCCCCGCCAGTGCCATTCCCGAGTCGGAAGGAGAGGGCAGCTACTGGGAAGCAACAGCTGGTCCGTCTGGGCATTCCAAGCCTCAGCCCGGGGCATGCAGCAACCCCTTCTCCGCTACAATGAGGTATGTGTGTTTCGGAGGAGCTGATCTGACAAGCACCTCTTACGTTTATTCGAGCCTGGTAGAGGACGACTCCCGCCGAGTTGTTGGCCGTGCAGCGGTACACACCCCCGTCCCGCACCTGCGCGCTGGAGATGTTCAGGTAGCTGACCACATTCCCCTCGGACGTGATCATCTGGCTGATGCGGTGGCTGCCGCCCTTGAGGATCGGGTCGTCATCCAGGGTCCACGTGATCGTGGGCAGTGGTGTTCCCTTCACGTTGCACATGAGGGACACAGGCTCTGCTGGACTCACCACTTTTTCACTGAAGGCAGAAATAATCTTGGGAGTTCCATCTGCAGGGAAACACGTGAACAGATGCAAGTGGCAGTTACAACCAAACAACTTCCGAGTGCATTGCCTTCCTGGCTGGGAGGCCGACACAGCGTCAGGCATCCCATAGAAGCAGAGATGCGCCATCCTGGCCGGCTTTGAGCCATTACCATGTATGCCTTGGCCGTTTCCATTAGAAGGACAGGAGTGTGACTCAGAAGCCTGAGTTAAACACTGGCAGTGACCGCGGGCTCTCTTCTGCCCAGTGGCATCAACACAGAAGCCTTCACATCCCTCCATGTTGTGCTAGCTTTGTACAGACCTCCAATAAGTTAGGGACTTCTCACAAGGGAATTGTTTACAAACATGAACGGAGTTGCTAAGACACTGATGATCTCATCTTTCAACTAGAAATGTTGAGTGCATGGGAATACCTCAGGATGATGCAATTTTAAGTTGGTCACCGTATAATTTCCCAACCTGGGAGGCTACTGAGAGTGACAATGATGCTACTGTTGACTGTGTCAAGAGATGAGATGCGAAGCAGACCTGTCTCAGGTAAATTGGGGTCTTAATTGTAGAGAACTTCCCAATATGTTTAGCAAAGTTCAGATTGGCTCTTTCTGTTACTCTTCTATATACGCATACACTCCTTTTCTTTCATTGTAATCACATACCTTCTTTTCAAAACGTATCTTTCCATTAAAAAAAAAGTAGATGTGGGCCCAGCAGCGTGGCCTAGTGGCTAAAGTCCTCGCCTTGGACACCCCGGGATACCATATGGGCACCGGTTCTAATCCCGGCAGCTCCACTTCCCATCCAGCTCCCTGTTTGTGACCTGGGAAAGCAGGCGAGGACGGCCCAAGGCTTTGGGACCCTGCACCCACGTGGGAGACCTGGAAGAGGTTCCAGGTTCCCGGCATCAGATCGGCGCAGCACCGGCCCGTTGCGGCTCACTTGGGGAGTGAACCATCGGATGGAAGATCTTCCTCTCTGTCTCTCCTCCTCTCTGTATATACAGCTTTCCAATAATAATAAAATCTTTAAAAAAAAAAGTAGATGTAATACAGAAAAGCTATGGGAAACAAAGCTAGGAGAGGTTACCCAAAGGCTACCACTCAGAAGTACAAATCGGCCTCAGGATGAGTTTTCCAAGGTGAGTGGGTCATTTCGACATGAACATGACCACATGGCATTTCTAAGCCTGGTAATAAACCTTGTTGGTGACTGACATTTTTTTTTGCTTTGTTTTTAAAAATATTTTTTTATGTTCTATCAAAGGGCTTGTGTTCTAATGGAGCTAATGGTTAAAGAATTTCAACTTATATTTTTGTTAGATAGATACTTAATTATCCATTGTTGAAACACAGGACTCTGAGGATGTCCTGCAAGTTCATGAAGACAGGAGGCCACGAACAGCTCCCGTGCCCTGATGGATGTGTTCCTCACCACCTCCAAACCCTGAAGCCTCCTGAGCTCAGCTGGAACTCTGTGCATGTGGGGGGCTCCTGCCTTCTTTCTCCAGCTCCTGAATTCTCCTGTTCCCCCTCCAGATACTGTTCCGGGGAACTGGAGACAGCTTTCAAGTCTGTTTGTTTGTTTGTTTTTGCTTCACTGAATGTATTCATAAGCCACATTGCTCAACCCTCGGATTACAAACCTTTCTTTCTATTATCAGGGAAGAAAAAAGGACTTTAAAATCTCAAAATGTAACCAAAATCTCTACTCCTGCCTCCAAAACACAGCAGACTTTGCCTCATCCGACCCGGCCTTCACCCTGCAGAAAAGGTGGACACGGTCTGGCTGTCCACAGGCAGCTATTCAAACTAGCGATTGCTTGCCCGTATAACGCAGTTTCTGTGGGATGCATCTAGCTGCAAATTTGCCTGCATTGATTTCTGTACTCAGCAGTGAAAACATAAGTGTTTTTATCTGTTTAGGAAAATGTTCTTCCTTTATCTTTTTTTAAGTAGGTAAGCTTTACACGTAGTGGAAGCTACAGATCTTGAGGGTGTGGATGAGTTTCATTCAGTGGAAACACCTTTGTAACCAGCAAGGTGTGCAAGCTAAAAACATTTCCTGAAGGGCTACGTTCGATGGCTGATTCGCTACAAAGAGCTGCCATTTGAATTCCCAAGTCCAGGAGTTAATGTTGTCTGCTCTTGAACTTCCAACACATATTAAGAAGAGATTGCGCACCCCTGGCCCCATGCAGGAACATTTGCTATCCCGGCCACTGGATGGTTAGTGAATTCAGGGTGTGCATATTCAGGAATCTAGCCCCATTCCCAAACGTGCTCTCCTCTAGCAAAATTCTTCCCACTGACCAAGAATGCCACTGACCACACCTCAAAGAAGTTAGCATCATGTCTTACATGTCCTGAGCCACTTTAGTTTCTTTGCCTCTGTGACATTTGTATTTCTTGAATTCCACAGCTTTGAAGAGGAATTTGGAAGCCAGTTGCTAAAGCTGGAACTGGCTCGGATTTCTGTGGGATTTGATACAGGCTATGCCATTTTGACAAAAATAACTGCAGGTTTGTTTCCTTACGAGTAGTGTCTGGTCGAATTTTGGGTTCATTTTTATATGCGTCTGTTTTCCTTTTGTTATGTCTGTAGATGTAATTTAGGCATGTGGAGACGAGTAAGCAAGCAGCTTCTAATGGTCAGACACTATTATGAGCTGTTTTATAAAGCGTGTGTATTCATTTGTGAACTATGTCAGATGTGTGTCACATGTGGTGTTTGTGCGGAGTCTGTGGACATCATCTCATTTTCTTAATGGTCTCTCTGTCTTTGAAATTTAGTTCTTTCTGTGTTCTAAGAAATCTTTGCTTTCCCTTAAATCCTGAAAATTACTTTTTTTCATTTTAGAGATTTTAGTGTTTTACATTTTACATGAGTCTATAATTTACATGAAATTAAGGATCATATAATGCACGAAATAAGGACGGATGCTCACCTTTTTTGCTACATGTGTGCTGCGTTGTGTCCATGCTATTTGGCTAGCAGTTGAACGCCGTGTCATTCTAAAGGCAGCACGTCATTCTAGGTGTGTGCCCATGTTTCTGGGCTCTGTTACGTTCCCTCGAGCTACACAGCTAGTTTGTTTAAATCTAGCAGCATGAGTACTCCGAATCATTTTTGAACACTTCTCAGTACTTTTTCATAAGTAGAGCTGAAGCCTGTATGATTAAAGTCTGCTTTTCTTCACCTTACAGGAGAACCTCCCAGATTCTCCATTCTTTCAGTCCATGGTCATTTCCATTTCTTGGTGTCCTAAGTTTTTATCAAGTTACTACCATCCACAGCTGTCTCAGTGGGAGCCACAGGAAGCTTCCCCACAGGATCCTGGTTAGGCACCATTCTAAAGCAGCTACAAGGCGGGCATGTGTAATTCCATTTTTTCTGTCTTTTGCTACATTAGCTCTGTCATCTCTCAGAAGAAAAGGAATAAAATGAAGCCTGTGTCCTGAGTGGAAGCTGACATGCGGCAAACACACCGGTGAGAGTGTTGGGCATGCTCCCCTGTCCTCTTGTTTTGTTCCAGTGATGGCTTTTTGGGAGATGAAAGCAGACACTATTTTCCCAGGGAGACCTGAGTGTGTCTTTGAAATCCTTCTTGCTGTCACCCTCTGACAAGCTGAACTCTTTTGACATCATTATGGATTATCAATATGCTCTTTAGGTCTCCGTGGTCATGTGAGATGGTTGCCAAGGTAATGGAGGCCTAGACAGGTAATCACTCCTTTTCCTATGAAGAATCTAAAAATAGGGCTATGAAAGTACCAGGGGGCATCGTGAGCGACCCTCTGGCTCTGTACAAATTGATTACTTTGTGCACTTAATTACTGTGCCAGGCATTTAATATGAGGGCCATGTCTTGGGTTAACTTCATCTCTGCTTTAAAAAGTCACTCACTGCAATGAAATGCTCAAATCAAAATCCAGATCTCACTGCTAAGCTGGAGCCTTCTTAAAAGTCAGGTGAGGTTTAAAAAGAAGTCATAGAACTATCTTTTAGTATCATAACACATTTTAACCCAAATTCGTATAAAATGAATTTTATTCTATCTCCTGGCTCTAGGATAATCGTTTCATTATTTGACTCAACTGACGATAGCAGATGAATTTTAAATCACAAGCAAGGCAGAAGGTCTGTGAAGACACAGAAATACACGAATGCAAGCAACTGTAACGATCTAGTGGTAAATAAGCACTTTGGTTCAGTGTTGCCTGGATAATTTCTTTTTTCTGGCTCTTGACTAAACTCAGAGCTTTAAATATACGATCGCCAGTTAAGGAAAACTAACAGTAAAACACACCCAAGACATATTATACCGCACAGTAATTCTTCATTACTCTCCTGCCCACATATCATGAAAGAACATTTGGACTCCACTGGGGCCAACTGGATACCACGTGTCATTCCTCCAAGCAGGAGCCTGGGATTCTGTGCTACTGCTTCTAACCTCACTTCTCGGGGTAGCCCATAACACCAGGCAGCAGCTGAGGATATCTTTGATGGTTACCATGTGGCATGGGATGCTACCGGCTCAAGTGAGCAGAGATCCTGTTCAATACCTTGCAAATGCATCCTGTACCAGGTCCCAAACCAGGCCTAACAAAGCCCTGACCTAGAGGGCTCAATGAATCCCCAAGAAAATGCCAAGTTCCAATGTCTGATGTTTATGTCTTCACAAGTGTTGTTAAACACACAAAGTTCTACCTGTTTGCTACTTAACATTTCATTCTCATCAGAATGCTTTCCTTATTGGTCCAAGTTAGCCTGAAGCTATTAGGGCTGTCAGGCAGCTGGGCAGAAGCAATCCTCAAACCATCAGTTATCAGCTCTGCTCCATCCTTTCTTCCACTTTCCTTAGTGCTTTGGGTTTGGGTTGCTTGCAGCCTCAGCCCTCCCCAAGGCATACTGACCTTCAAGGACCACCTGCACATAGTCCTGAGCCGACAGTTTATCTCTTCTCACGAAGCACTGGTAAGCGCCACCGTCACTCTTGACCATGTGATCCATGATAAGGTTTTCGTGGTTGATCCCTGTGATCCTCACATTTTTGCCAGGGTTGAGGATTTCACCATTGCGGTACCAAGAGAGTTCCTGGTCCTCAGCCCCTGTCACGCGGCAGGATAAGGAGACCTGGCTCCCCACGCTGCTCTTAACCTTCCGGGGACTGATGGTGGCTTTCAGAGGCTCTAGAGATGTGGACAAGAGAGACATAAGGCGTAATCATCATATGCACAGAAAGCATTGGAACACTGTCCAAGAGTTTCGGCAGTGCAAGCACACCAACACACACATGCTTCATTCGGGTCTCACATTTGGTATTATTCTAGAAATGCACCAATTGAGATGCCTTATTGCTCTTGCTTCTCTGTGTGTCTAGTAGAATGGTGCTGGTCAGGCTGTCTTATCATTGAGTATATGTGAGGATGATGGTATTCACCCAGTGACAATAAGAAATACAACATGTTGGTTACCAATAGGACTGTAAGTGCCTGAATACATAAATTCTATTTGCCTTGTTCCAAGGAAGAATTGATCAGTTTTCCCTGGGTCATTCACACACACACACACACACACACACACACACACACACACACACACTCTCTCTCTCTCTCTCACTCACTCAGACATATATACACAGCCTCAAATGCTATATTGGCCCAATTAAGCCCATATCTTTTACACAGCTGTGAAAATATAAGTTGATACTAGAATCTATGACCATAAAACAGAATTTTCCCTTTAGACATAATAAAAATGTTGGACAGGGATGATATTCCCATCCTTAACTTACGGTGTTTCAATATGATGAACTTAATTCAATATCAAGTACAATTTAATGAATATTTCCATGTTGTTGGGTAGAATTAGGCTCACAGGAAGGAAAAGATGAATGACATGTGTTGCAACTAGCATGCACATGACATCACCAAACACTTTTTATAATGTAAATAAATCTTTCCACAGTACTCTTGGATGTGTTACCACCTCCACTTTACCAAGAAAGAAGCAGTTGTTCAAACTAAATAGCCTAAAGCATTCAACAGGTAAATGACCAAAAACAGATTTTAGCTGTAGTTCTTCTTGACATCTCATCAAACCACTTGATGTGTTTGGGTCCAGACCCTTTGGTCTTTGGTTCTCATGAAAGTGGTCATAGCATCCAGACAGAGGAAGAAGGGGCTGGGACAGGCATATCATAGTTGGGGCAGTGGCCACATGAAAACCAGGAGCATCCTTAGATATCAGCATGCAGAGGGCTGATAAAAACTAAGATGAAGGAGTGCCTTGCAGGGCACAGAAACCATGTGAAAGAGGTAATAAGCACAGCCATGTCAGGGAAAGAGCCTCTGCTTCGGTTTGGATGCAACAGAGTGTCCCCGAAAGAGCAGAGCCAGACAAACTATAAGTGCTGTCCTGGGCAAGAATATGACGAGTGTGGAACATTCAAGAATGCTTAGGGGCCAGCGCCACAGCAAGCTAATCCCCTATCTGCAACAGCAGCATTTCAGATGGCTATGGTTTAAATCTCAGCTGTTCCAGTTTTGAACCAGTTCCCTGCTTATTGCCTGAAAAAGCAGTGGAGGATAACCCAAGGACTTGGGTCTTCCTGTGGGAGAGCCATAAAAACGTCCTGACTCCTAGCTTCACACCGGTCCCACTCTAGCTGCTGTGGCCATTTGGTGAGTAAATCAGCAGATATGATTGTGTGTGTGTGTGTGTGTGTGTGTGTGTGTGTGTCCTTCTCTCTGTAATTCTTTCAAATAAAAATAAATACAGTAGAAAAAAATAATTCTTAGTGAGTGCTACAGTTAAATACATGTTTAGGAGAATTTAGTATTTATCTAATAATAGATGGATTAGCACAGGGAAAAGTTGTCAGCAAAGTGATATCAGAAATACTGGACATGCAAGTAAAAAACATCATGAGACCCAATCTCCGGGGCTCGAGAGGACTTGTAAATAGATAGGATGGGCCAAGGATCCACTATTTGAAGTTGGTACTTGTAATCAACTGGATGCATATGTAAGGAAGAAGAGCCATTCAGGAGGACAATGTCTGGGATGTTGTCTGCTATCCTACCCTGTTTTTAACATTGCAGCTGGTTACCTGCTGTAAAATTGAAAGACAGGCCATTCTGAGACTCAGGAGGGAAGCCAACAAGGAAAAATACGGAGATTAGGGAAAGAACCTGAAGCCACAGAAATGAAAACACTAAAATGAAAGAGCCCAAAGAGTAGAGTTCAGAACTCGAAACCCAACCAAATACTTTCCATCTGAAGAAGAATGACTGGAACAAGGAAGCAAAGTCCCATCTAGTGGGAAGGGACGCAGCCAACATGTGAGAGCAAGTCCCATCTAGTGGGAAGGGACGCAGCCAACATGTGAGAGAAAGTCCCATCTAGTGGGAAGGGACGCAGCCAACATGTGAGAGGCACTGGAGAAGGTCTCCGGACCAGAGCAAGCACTGCTGCAACTCAGACATTTCCAGAGAACTTTTACAATGTAGATAGGGATAAATGCCTAACAGAGGGAAATAAAACAAAATGAGCCTTTGCGCATACGACAACCGGGAGTGGGGAGCATGTCACAGATCAAGTGAGATGGGAAGTTTTAGGTAGCTAAGGATCAGATGTGTTTCTTGGTGCAGGGAGCAACAGGCGCTGAATCCAAGTGCAGAATGGACTTAGAGGGGAATTGGGAAGAAGCAAGATTTGGCAGGAGTAACTTCAGAAGTGGAACATTGGCAAACGTGACCAGACAGGTTGGCTTAAGGAGCCTTCAATGCTATCTTAAGACCTTGTTTCCCCAGAACATAGGGACCCAGGAGACATTCTAGGCCTACGGGAATAATTCTTCCCGGCTACCCACTGTTGCATGATTTCTTCCTCAAACCTCTTCATGAGCTTCATGAGTGTGAATACTACCTTTCAGTTCTCTCTAATCACAGCCTAAGCATGTTGAGATGATATTTGAAGGTCTTCAGCTAGCCAGCTGGATCCAGTTGGGCAATTGGGTATTCAATCTAAATGTGTTCTCTTGGGCTGAAGCTGTAGGAAGGCAGCCTAAACTGTAAACAACACTGAAGAGGCAGTTCCAAAAGCAGCTCATCGATGGGGGAAACAACACCTGTGCGTGCACCTGCACACACACACACGCACACACACATATGCACAATTACAGTTCTAATATGAGCTAAGGTCATCCTGGATGACCACTGTCCAGCAGCGATGGCACACTGGCTAGGTTCTCATGGGTAAACCACTTGGAGTTGTTCTCTGTGTGAGTATGATTGAGGGAGCTTGACTAGAGTACACTCTTTCCTCCCCGCCCCTCAGACTCACAGCTTTCCTCCTTCCAAGTCTGCGTTCCTCATCCTTCTTAGCACATCTCTATAGACAGCTGTAAGAATCAGCTGAAGATGAAACACGTGCATCGCACTTGAACTATATGATGTATAATACTGCTTCTAAATCCAACATTTGGATCATCAGGAGGTCTGTACTTCTGCTGGTAATAGCCCCATTCAGGAATTGAAATTATTTTCTGGAAATAGGTCATGGCTAGCCACTGTGATTGGCTAGCAACTTGGTACTGAAAAGAACAGCCCTGCCTTTACCCTCTATCTTCGCAGAGCCTGGCCATCCTGAATTCAAAAGCTGATACTGAAGCTGATGTTGAAGTCCTGTCGCCAAATGGAAACCGCAAAGTTTAGGGCATCAGGCAGATCTAAAGCCCAATCACACACCTAAGACTTTTCAGATACATTACCTAGTGCAATTTCTCAGAGCAACAATTTCCCCCTCTGTAAAGTGGGGATAAGATTGATTTCAGAGGACCCTTGTGAGATCAGTGCAGGGGTTATTACAGAGAGAGTGGCAAGATCATATCAGGAGCTCAAGTGTAGAGGCCAGCCTCACTGACCATCATGAGTGACCACCCAACTTACGTTTCACGTACAGGCGGCCTATCACCTTAGCAGTTCCATATCTGTTGGACACTTCACACACGTAGCTGCCTGAGTCTGATGGCCGGGCGTTCTCAATGAGCAGTCCGGTTATGGTCTTCTGGAACCTTCCAGAAAGTTCCAGGGGCATGTTGTCCTTCAACCAGCGATAATCTGGCTCAGGGTGCCCAAGCGCTTTGCAAGGCAGCTCCACACGCTGCCCTGCCATGGCTTTGCGATGGTCAAACCCATCCAGTATGGATGGGGCTGAATTCGCTGGGTCTGCAGAGGAAACAGAGGCTCTTAGAAGCAGGAATGAAGAACTGACACTGTCTTGTAGGATCACAGGGCTCCAAATACAACTAAGACCCCTCACATCAGTTCTTGCCACACGTCATTGAGATTTTGAATGTGGACAGAAGACATCCTATTTACAAACATGCCTTCTGCTTATCTTTTATGAAAAGTTGGACATGTCTGTTTGCAATTCGTACTCAACAGCTATAATATCTAGAACATGTGTTTTCATGGATTCAAATGCAGTCTCAAAACCTGGAACATCACACACTGGCTGTCAGAAGGGCAGCATATCAGAGATCCTTTCCTAAAATGACAGAATGTCATCGCGCAAGGGTTTTCCACCAAGTTGGTGACTTTGCAAGCCCTTTGTTGACGCATTTCACAAGTATCTTTTGATTCCCAAGTTCAGGATCAGCACGGAGTTTGGCATTTGAGATTGCGTGGTAGACACATTAGAGGAGATGATGCCTCCCAGAGTGTTCAGTCTTTGGGGAGGGGTGAATGGGAGCCAGGCCACTCACAACTATGCCAATGCAATAACTTTTCTCTAGTAAGTGGAGCGGAGGAAATAACACAGGGTTGCATAACAAGGAGAGGGAATGGGGTGCCTTGAGGGGGAGTAGAGAGGAGTGTAAAGGTCTTCAGGGATGGTCTCCAAGGAGATGAACTTGTAACGCATGGATCGCACCTTTCTTTTTGTTCTCACGTCTTGATGGCCTTAGGAATAACTAGAGCAAGGTGCGGTGGGGGATTTACTCCTTCCTGCTGTGTTTGGATGTCTATACCATCATTTATAGGCCATTCAAAATTATTAACTTAAAAATTAACCTGTTATAGAATTGTGGAATTTCAGGTCCCAGCTGCAGCTTTTGGGCAGGGCCAGACCACATGATTTTACTGACCTTATGTAGCCTGCAGCAGGCTGGGTGCTCTCCGTCCCTGGACTAGAGTGTCTGACCAAACAGATAAATAATACTGTCTTGTGAATTCTAGAAACTGGCCTTGAAAAACCAGCAGCCCTTGCTGGCCAGCACAGAGGACTGAGGGCATGATAACGGAATGTTAGGGACACTTTGCTTCTTTCAGATTTCAGCCACCAAACTTCCTTTGTAGCTGCAGGGCTGTAGCTCTTTAGTTGGGTTCTCATAGAACTGCATTGATGCCAGGTATATCCTGTGAGTAGAACCATTGCTAGCTCCAACCTGGGCTGTCAGGCACATCCTGTGGGTAGAACCACTGCTAGCTTCCCCATGGACCATCTACTCCTGAGTTGTCAGTAGCTGCGTTCTTGGCAGTCCAAACTCCCGCTCTGCACTCCTTAGAACTCCCCTGCTTACCCTACCAAGCAGGTAATTCTTGAGAAGCCAAGTTTGCTCCCATCCTCACCCATGGATGGATTCAGCTTCCTCTTTCCCTTATCCTCAAACCTTGTTCTCATTTGGCACCGCTGACAAGGACTGAACTTTCAGTAATGACATTTTAGGTGAGGTAAAGGAATAAAGACCAGCAATAAGAGCCATAAAATAGAATGACATCTGGACATTTATAACAAAATGGCTGAAACTGTGATCATTATGCTAACTGAAGTAAGCCAAATTCAAAAAGACAAATATATTTTCCCATATTTATGGAAGCTATAAACATGTGGAAGTTGCATGTATACATGGCATATAAAAATGTTCAGACGTTGTATCCTTAGGTCATAAACACTGCTTTACTGAATTTTGCCATGTAAATGACAACTCACCTTTCTTTTCCCATATTGTGTTCACTGTCCTAAATCTGTGATGTTCATATTTCCCTTTTGAAGAAAAGGGTACACATGTGTATTTACATAATGTCTACACTTGAAGTTAATGTGGCAAAACATTTTAAAACATAAAATAAGCAAAGGAATAGTAGAGGAACTTTGCAGGGTATCACGTGAACCCTACCCTCTTTTAAGGAAGCAATGGTGTGTAATTTGCTGTGCTTCTGATGACTTTCAGCCTCTGTTATATTCCTGAGCTCTAGGAAGAAAGGGGTGGTAGATTGTCAAGGATGGAGTGGGGGAATCACTCAGCTCAGTGGCCTTGAGGCGCGTGTGGAGCAAGTGAGGCCCCGGGGGAACGCTCTCTGTGTCATCGTGAAGAAATAAGTGGTAACAACCAACTGGACGATGAATGGGAAGTTCAATGGCAGTTCCACGCTCCTTCCAATTTGTTTAAAGACTGCACCAAGCTACAAGCATGAATGCTCACACCATTCTCCACCAGAAACTTGAGAGCTGCATGTGGTTCCCTGCTCCTAAAATCTCTTCCAGGTCCTCAGCTGGAAAAGCACCGTGGCTCTTCTTACCAATCCTCAGTGGACCTGACAGCAGAGAACGGATACTCCATACACCCCAGCAAGTAGGAGCACAGGGAACTTTGTACAGAGTTGAACAACATGTCTCCATTGATCCCAGCTCTAAGTTGCTGGAAACCCTCACTGATTCTTTGCCTCTAGGAGTTCAACTGTCTGGATTACACAGTGTCTGTTGTCCTGCATGTTTGTCATTCCAGCCGGTGTAATCATCTCCAGGTTTATCCATGCAGTCACAATGGAAGAATTTCCTTCTTTATTAAGGCTGGAAAATGTTCCTTTATATATGCATACACATGCATACATACATGCACAGATATCAACATATATACACATGTGCTTATATACATGTATATGTGCAAGCATGCATACATACAAACACATACATACAGAGCACACTTGTGTGTACACAGATAATATCCCTGCACACATACATTTGTGTGCATGTATGTTTATATATGTGTGTGAACACAGTATATATGCACACATATACGCACACAAACATATATTTGCACACACAGAAGCACATTACATTTTTATCTATTCATTTGCTGACAAAAACTTTTGCTGTTCCCATATCTTGGTTACTGTGACTGGTATTGCAATGACCTGAGAGGAGAGGTATCTTTTTGAAATCTTACAGAGTTCATCTCCTTGGGGTATACATCCAGGAGAGGGATTCCTGGACTCTATGGAGAGCTGAGAGGCACACAGGTCCAGTCATGCAGTTTATTAGTTCTGGAGATTTCATGCAGATCACAGAGACTGTAGTTAATAATACTGAATTATATCTTGAAGTTTGCGATGAAAGTAGATCTAAAACATGCTCACCACACACTCAAACACACAAACTGTTAAGGTGGAGTGATGGTTTGATTGTGGTAATCATTTCATAAAGTATATGTACTTGTATATCAAAACATCACATTGTACAACTTGAATATATGTAATTTTCATGTGTCAAATATATCTGGATAAAGCTGAAAAAAATAAACTGAGACACAGTAGCAGAAAATATACAAATAAGTAGAAAAGGCTACATTGAGATTGTCGACTTCGTTGTGAGGGACGTTTATATATTTTTTCCCCCTCTTTCTCCCTCCTACCACCTGAAATGTGGCCATAAAGACAGGGACTTCAGCCATCACGTGTGACCACGAGATGACCCGGAGAAAGGGAATCCAACACAACAGCGACAGGTCAGAGTGATCAGCTCTGGGTCCCAGGTGATCTTAAGGCTGCCAGGTTAGCTCCCAGCCTTGTTTTTAGCAGGTGAGACGAAAGAGTTAGCTGCTTATGGACTAACCAGTTAAAAGGAGACAAGCATGTTGGCTTACCAACCCACACGACTAAACTGAAAATTCCAATTGAGAAGAAGGAAAATCGAGTAACTGCATTCCTCTGTTTTATTGGAACTACAAAGATACTTCCATGTGGGCGTGCACCCAGGAGTGGGCTTGCTGGGTCACGTGGCAGCTCCGCCTCCACACTGCTTTCCATAGAGGCTGTGCCAATTTACATTTCCACCTTCGGTGTATGCAGATTCCCCTTTCTCAACACTCCCCGCCTTTGTGGCCCTCCAATCTGAGGACCCAGGTGGGGGGATATCTCACGGTGGCTGTGAGACACATTTCCCTGAAGATTAGCGACACTGAGCAATTTTGTTTCAAACATCTGTTGCCTGTTTGTATTGTTTCTTTCTAGAACTGTCTCTTCAGGTCATTTGCACATTTCTTAACTTCACGGATTGTATTGTTTTTGTTGTCAAGTTTCCTGAGTCGCTGGTCTATGAATCCTTTGTTAGGTAGCTTGCAAATCATTTCTTCCATTCTCTTGGAACTCTCTTTACTCTATTGATCGCTTTCTTTGCTGTGCAGAATCTTCTGAATTTGATACACTATTATTTGCATAGCTTTGTTTCTGTTGCCTGTGTTTTTGGGGTCTCATCCAAGATGCCACCAGTTATACCAACTCATAATATTAAAATGACACCTGTTCCAACATGCTTATAAAGCACTCTTCAGAATGGACACAATACAAAATCAATCAAGGTGCCACTCATCAATGAATAGACAGAGAATGTGGTCTATGCACACAATGGGATTAAAACAAGGGGAATCATATCATTTGCAGCAAAAGTATGAAACTTGAGGATATCACATTGAGTGAAATTAAGCCAGACACAGAAACACAAATAGAAGTTCTGTCTTATATGTAGGAGCTAAAATTTCAAAACAAAAGAAACAACTTGGGCAGGCACAAATATAACAGGTTAAGCCCCTGCTGATGGTGCCAACAATCCACGTGGGTGGTGGTTTGAGTCCCAGCTGGTCCACTTCTGATCTAGCTTTCTGTTCATGACCTAGGAAAGCAGCAGAGGATAGTTTAAGGCTGGGGTCACTGCCACCCACGTGGGAGACTCAGAAGAAGCTCCTGGCTCCTGGCTTCAGATCAGCTTAGCTCCAGCCATTGTGGCCATCTGGAGAGTAAACCAGCAGATGGAAGATATCTCTCTCTCTCCTTCTCTTTCTATAACTCTTCCTTTCCAATTAAAATAGATAAATAAATCTTCAAAATATAAAAACATATTTTAGAACTCAATTTTTGAAATCCACATAGGGAATTTTCACAAAATGTTCTTGGAAAAATGTGTACCATGAGAAACAAACCAGGCACGCATCACAAAATGTTCTCCATCTAAACAAGCTTCTGCTTTGATTCCATTTTCCCACAGACTCTTCTAAGAACCCACACACAGCAGACACGGGCTGGGCCACGGTTCTCAAAGGGAACCATGTTTCTGAACACGTCTGTGATCTTCAAGGAGAGACACTAACATTAGTGTGTGGCCAGCACAAACGACCTTCGTGCTCTCTGCGCTCTCATCTCCAGCCCAGCCTCTTCCAGTCCTCGCAAGCGCCACGAGCAGCCTGAGACATGCTCCAGTCTCCACGCAGGGATGAGCAACCGCCGAGTCCTTCAGGGCTAGTCCCCACATCAGCCCCACAGGTACTCCACTTCTTCAGCAATTTCTTCAGTTTCTGGGGATTCCTACCACTTATTTTTATGGAAAATGCTATCTACTTTCACATGCCTTCTATTTTTTTTTAAGATTTATTTATGTGGGCCCAGCGGCGTGGCCTAGTGGCTGAAGTCCTCGCCTTGAACTCCCCGGGATCCCATATGGGCGCCGGTTCTAATCCCGGCAGCTCCACTTCCCATCCAGCTCCCTGCTTGTGGCCTGGGAAAGCAGTTGAGGACGGCCCAAAGCTTTGGGACCCTGCACCCGTGTGGGAGACCTGGAAGAGGTTCCTGGTTCCCGGCATCAGATCGGCGCAGCACCGGCCCATTGCGGCTCACTTGGGGAGTGAATCATCGGACGGAAGATCTTCCTCTCGGTCTCTCCTCCTCTCTGTATATCTGACTTTGTAATAAAAATAAATTTTTAAGATTTATTTATGTGAAAACCAGAGAGAGAGATGAAGTTTCCAAATGGGCACAAAAGCCAAGCCAAGGGCCAGCCGGACTCTCCCTCCAGGTCTCACATGGGTGCCAGGGACCCAAGTCCTTGGGCCATCATCTGCTGCTTCCCTGGTTGCATTATAGGAAGCAAGATAGCAGGTGGAGTATCCAATATTAAAACCAGCACTCCCGTATGATGTGCTGGCATCGCAAGTGCAGAGGAACTCTCTGGACCCCCGCACTGGCTTTCCCTTAACTATCCTATATTATCTGTTTCAGTTTCAAAGGGAGTTTGGGGCCATGAATGACCATGTTACTAGCATGGCCCCACCATCAACCAAACTCTTTGTATATATTTGTAGACAGCTTGAAATCTAATTAAAATGACATTCACCTATCTTTGCCTTCAAAAGCAAGCATCTTCCAACAGGAGTCTACACTTCGGGTGTGCATTCTCTGAAGCCTGAGCAAGTGTCTCCCTCAGCTGACCTGTTAACATTTACTAAAAATCAGAGCCAGCATGGTGGCATGGGGGTGTAAGCCACCACTTGTAGCACTGGCCTAAGTCCAGAATGCTCTACTTCTGAAACAACTCCCTGCTAACAAACCTGGAAAAGCAGCAGAGGATAGTCCAAATACAGGAAGAAGTTCTGATAGAAGTTCTCAGTTCTTGACTGAGACCTGGTTCAACCTTGGCCATTACTGCCATTTGGAAAGTGAACCAGAAGATTCTCTCTCTCTCTCACTCTCTCTCTCTCTCTCTCTCTCTCTCTCTCTCTCTCTCTCTCTCTCATTGTGTGTCTCTCTCTAGCTCTGCCTTTCAACCTTTCAAATAAGTCAAATCAATGTGTAAAATATTTACTCAAATCTCACAAGTAATTCACCACCACATACAGTAGACCGTCCTCTGACCTCTTCAACAACGTGTATGGCTGTGGGTCCTTGCCCTCCCCTTGTCTCCACCTGTACCTGAGCTCTGTGGATGCTCTTCTGCAGATATCTCAGGGTGTAGCTCTCTGCTGCCCCTCATCTCTCCCTTTGCAACAGAGGGACTGGTAGCTCCCATGCTGACCACTGCTCTGATATGACTGTCCATTTAGGAAACAGTGACTCATTCCAAAACAGACACTCTCCTTTCCCATCCTAAGGGCTAAATGTGAAACCAACACTTTATGACTCGAGATAAGCAAGATCACCCACAGGAAATATGGGCTCCCTGACCTTTAATTCAACCTTTAATTGATTTTCCTTTAATTCAAATCTGGGTAGAGAAGGGCTTATTTACTGATTTTTTAAAGCCCCAAATTAATCTTACACCAAAATGACCCCTAATATCTCCTTTCTTGATTCAACATTGCCTGTAAGAGGTTCCTCTTCAATGCAAATAAGACCTTTTCTAAAATATCCTAAGTAAGTGGAACATTGCACTGCCACTAATTCTACCTGGATTAAGACAACAGGTGCCATTCATTCTATAAATCATTTTTCCAATAAGGGAAAACATGGCAACTGGCATGACAAGGAACAGATAAAGGAAAGGTTTGCAACTTCAGAGAGGATAATCAGTTAATTCTAACTTGTTTTGTGTTGGACCTTGATGGACGAGCTGACTTTAACTACTGTGAACCTGCAAATGGGGAAAATGAATTGTGATAGGGTATCGTTAAGGACAATGTGTGGGTGCACAAGCAAAGATGTTTGTTATCACATGTTAAACAACTCTTTAGTAGTTCTTCCCCAAAAGTAACATGGCACATAAAAATTAGATTCTCCCTGAAAATAGAAAGCAAATCACCTTTGTTCAATCCCATCTCACCATTGTCATCAAATAAGATGTATGCCACGTGGAACACGTTCACATTCTTAATCTGCAAGGGCCAAGGTATGTGTTTTCAGCTTAATTTTCTCTTTCTGACCTGATGGTTTGACACTCCAAATTACTCTCTGAAAGACTAACATATGAGTGTGACTGGATGGCCTGTTGGTGGGACAGTAGGGAGCTCCTACAAAACTGTGGGGATCCGACAAAATGTCACTATTTTCCCAAAGTGTGAACCCCATAAGGGGAAGTACACACCTGCCACCCTTACCAGATGTGTGGCTGGTCCTAAGTGCCCTCACAGGAGGATGATTGTCGGCAGAAGTTGGCGGGCATAGATTGCTTTCGAGGTAAATGTGGCTGGGTCCCACACACACAGGTAGGCACCCTACGTGAATGAGGGCACGCCCCATGCAATGCTACAGTTCTCCTGAGCCAGGCCTGACAACACAGGCCAGGATTGCCAGGGACAAACCACACGTTTACATATGGCAAGGAAGTGTGGATTACAGAGGCAAAATCACACTGGGAGTTTTATAAAACATGAAATGCCTGTCCTTGGGGTATCTGTATTTATACTCATGTTGCTCGAAAAACCTTTACAATTGCTAAAACACCATGGGAAAAACTCTGAGACATTGTGTGAGCAGTGGCAGAGACACATGTGCCCATGGTGAGCTGTCTTACCTGATACAAAAAGTCGAGCGCTGTTACTCTGTCTCGTCTCGGCGGTGTATCTGTGCCGTGTGATACAGCGGTAGTTATACAATCCATCTTCATTCTGTACATCTTTAATATACAAGGCTCCCGTGGATGTGATGAGAAATCTAGATCCTGGAACAGAGGGAAAGCAGGCAGAGCTTGGTTAACACAGAACAGAAGAAACCCAGCCATACACACCAAGTCCATGAGCGATGGTTTTTGCCTGAAGAAACCTCATTCACAGCTAAAGCCAAGTTGTGCATGTGTGTGTGTGTGTGTGTGTGTTACTTAAGCGCCCAAGCTACATATTTTTCTAACCAGTCCAAATGACAAGTTATAAGTATATTAACACAGCAAACACATACTTAGCAAATCTAATCTCATAAATCATTTAGCTCATGTATTTAGCTTAGAATATGTGAGTGGTGTGTAGCTAACTTACAATTTTCATGCATTGTCAACTTCCACTTAGAAGGTGACAAACAGAGGGAACACAGATGCTGCTTTTGGCTTGCTGCGAGGTTCAGCCAGATAAACACATCAGGAATTGAACCTATTTTAGGTCAAAAGTGCATCGGATGCCCCTAGCCTGATGCGCGTCATAGCTTAGTTGTACTAGAGAGCATGGGTTGTTTATTCTTTTCATCTTGTGGCAGATAAAGACCTGTAGCTCATCATCACCAATCCAATTACTGCCGGATTGGGAAAAGACCAAAATTCAAGATTCTAAGTGTTGGTTCTGTGGAATGTGCATACAACATTGTATATTAAAGAAGGAGGAGGAGGAGGAGGAGGCAGAAATGGAGGGGCAGAGGAAAAGAAACAGGGACAACCACGGTCAGTGAGGCACCCTGTTAAACTTTTGATTGCAAAATTCTCTGTTGTAAAAGTATGAATGTTCAACTGAATTTGAAGTGTTTTTGCGCAAGTACACAATATTTAAATTAAAAACCAAGAAAATACCCCACGAGTTCCCAGAACTGGTCGTCTCTCTAGGAAACATGCCAAAAAATCACAACTGTGTTTGTTTGCTTTTTCTTGATTAAACTGAAACATCAATTTGCTTGTTTTAATTAGGAATGATTGGGAGTCTCCTCTCTCTTTCTTTCTCTCTCTCTCTCTCTCTCTCTTATACACACACACACACTCCCGACAACTCAAAAACTTTCTGGTAGCAGACAACTACACACAGGTAGAATTGTCTTCTGGAAAGGGCCTGACATGATAGCCTAGTGGCTAAATTCTTGCCTTGCATTCACTAGGATCCCATATGGGCACTAGTTCATATCCTGGCTGCTCCATTTCCCATCCAGCTCCCTGACTGTGACCTGGCAAAGAAGTAAAGGATGGCCCAAAGTCTTGAGACCTTGCACACAGGTGGAAGGCCAGGATAAGCTCTTGGCTCCTGGCTTCAGATTGGCTCAGCCACTTGGGGAGTGAAGCAGTGGATGAAAATTTTTTTCTCTCTGCATCTTCTTCTTTCTGATAATAAAATTTCTTTCTGGAAAAACTACTGACATTTTAGATGGAGACCTTCCTAAAACATGGTTCATAATTTTCATGTTCAACATGCTGAACAGTGGGGAGTGAATTCTGGACGTAGGGTCATGGCTGTGGATGTTGTTTGAGCTAGGAGGTTCAGTTCTGCCAGGTGCGTGTGGGGGGTGGACATCAGAAGCTGTCTGGGCATGTCTTGGCAGCCTCAGACTGCCAGGTGCTCGGGTCCCTAGGCCTGTCTCCAGAAGCTTTCCCAATTCCTGCTTTGACATCAAGCTGTCAGCAGCAACTTCACACCACTAACTCCAATGTGTGGTTTCAATACACTGAAAGCAGAAGCAGCCAACTGTTGTAAACTTGTGTAAACTGAGAATAATGAGGTTATAAGTTAAGTATGATGGTGGCTCTCCAACATCAGTCATCACAAGCCAGCATGCTAGTGGTACCGGAGTAGTCCGTCTGGTACAAGTCCAACCTGCTTGGTGGAGCTCAGCACGGAGGCTGGTAGGATGTTTCTATTAGAACACACAGCAGCACCACAGTGAAGGGGGCACTGCCTGATAGGAGAATGTCACCAAGATGCTCCCGAGTCGTCCCACATGCATATTCTCTTCACTGTCACAATGCTCAGTGAAGCTTACACAATGAAAAATAGCTCAGCTGTGTCAGTGGCTGAGGTTAAACCACAAACAGTTCTAAAAATCTGTTTGGCTGAGCTTGCAGCACAAAGTCCAGACTTTGAGACTTGAGCTAGGGAAAGCAGACATATGTGACCTCTGAGAAGAGAGAGGCCAGAGCTGATTCTAGAAGATGCTACCTGTCACTGTGAGCAGCAGACTTGCAGAACTGAGAGGTGCATCTGATGATGTCACAGGCTCAGGAAAGCCCAGAGGCGTGGTTGAACACATCACAGGCCTTGTTCTCAGGCAGCTTGCTCACTAAACACATGTAAACCGTCTCCAGGACAGGGAGAAGATCCTTTATTTTTAATCTCTCCCAGATGAAGAAAACCACCAACACATTAGAGGAAAATCAACATTTATTTCTAATCCTGCATCCATCTTGGTGTATTCATCTGATAAAATTAACTTCAGATGCCAAAGTGTCCATCACTGATACGCCTGTTCAATCTACACAGCTATTTTTTCCTGTTCCTATTAAAAATCAAGTTCAAGTATCTTCCTAGTATGAGGAGGAACAGGCTAATTCTGAAAGTTTGCTCTAAATGTTTTTTTTAATTATATTGGGAATTGGAATCTAGTGGATGTGCCACTTCCATCTGTGCACCCTTGGGCACGTCACACGACCCCCAAAACGCAGGCTCCTTCTTTTGGGAGAGACGCTGAGGGACGTGCATCTTCATCCTGTCATTGATGAAAACAGCAGCTGCTTGTGGTCCAGCAATCACACACCTCGTGCCCGGCATGGTGACCACGGTCAAGAATAACACGTTGTCTACACTTCAAATATCTCATCACTGAGAAAGTGTGAGCTGACGGGTATATTTTAATTGCTTCACACATACACACTCACACACGCACAACATATATACATGTTATCCCAATAGTTTTATACTATTGTGATTTTTTTTCCAATTAAAATGTCCATAGAACAAATTAAAAAGTTCATACCCAAGCAGACATTTTTGGTTGATGGTATAGAAAGCCGCCTAACAGTCAAGGAATAGTTGGGGGACACACATGAGGGCGCAGCAATAAGGCTGATGACAAGTGAGATGAAAAGATATGTTAATCTTGGTTAAAAAAATTTATAAACCCAAGCATGAGACATTCTTATCTTGAATTTATTTCTAATTTTAGGTGATGGTAACATAGTTGATCAGAGTGGGAAGAATCCAGGGTTAGGGAAAAGAGGGTGTGATCGCTGTTTCCAAATTTTCTACTTTTCCTTCTTGTTTTGGGGCAGGAGCAGGGGATGGATAAAGGGAGAAGCCATACCCAGCCTCCCAACTGCTTCAGCACTCAGGGCTGTGGAATGGTCACCTGATATCAACCAAGGGTCCCAAGGTGGCACACACCCCAAGGGTTCTGTCCAGGTGGTTTTGATGGTTCTGAAATGTTGTGGATCTCACTAATCCAAGGATGAGGGAACCCCTTCAATGTCCATTGACTGATATAGTCAACCTCAAAGTCTCAATTCGCCCAGATATTTGCTGTCATTGTTTGGCTTGGGTAGTTGTCTAATTTTTTCTGTCCTCCTTCCTCTGAGATGGTTCAGAGGTCCTCTGTAGAGTTCAATGGGCTGCCATATCCTCCCTGTGGATCTGAGCCAGCTGTCCACTACTCCATATTTTCCACTGAGGAGAACCAGTTCTCACAGGTGGGCCAAGGACCTAACCTAGGGGACCCAAGCTCCACCAGACCACCAACCCCTGAGGCTCACGGACCCAACACCCATTGTACAAGTGGGCCAATGACCCATATCAGGCAACCAAGACCCTGCCAGAACCTCCACCTCCAGTGCTCACAGACCCAGCACCAACTGTACAGGCGGGCTAAGGGCCGAGGCCAGGCGACCAAGATTCTGCTGGACCCTTCACCCCTGGGACTCACAGACCCAGCACCGACCATGCAGGTAGGACCCCAGCCAGATGACCTGACCCCCTCCAGCCCCCTCTTTCCCCAAGGCTCATGGACCCTATGAGCCATTCTTGGAAGCTACATTCCATGAACATTTTGGAGATTGTTATCTACATAGACTTCAAAAATTTTTACAACAAAATTTTTACAACAAGAATTCTATTCTTGAAGAATTTTTTTTACAGGACTCACTCATTAGTTTGCATTTGAGAACCAATTGAATCTAGCAGAAAAAGTGTTGGAGTGGAAATTAGAAGGGTGAATCTTCCATTGCAATTCTTCCGTTGGAGCTATGCCATCACAGGCAAATGTTGCTCAGCCTCTGAGATGGTGTGGCAGAATGAGTGTCGACCGGTGTTGCTAGAGACGAGGGGCCTGCAGAACAGGACCCTACCACAGGGAGAGGCTGTGTTAGAACAGGACCCTACCACAGGGAGAGGCTGTGTTAGAACAGGACCCTACCACAGGGAGAGGCTGTGTTAGAACAGGATCCTACCACAGGGAGAGGCTGTGTTAGAATAGGATCCTACCACAGGGAGAGGCTGTGTTCCATGCTTAACTTTCTAGTAGTATCAGTCCCTATGAACCATATTCTTGGAGGCTCATCATTAGTCTTAGGTCTGCGTTTCTCAATGTGAAATAATCTTGTGTGTGTGTGCATATCATGTAACATTTCTCTTCTCCATCTGGAATAGTAGGGACTTGCTTTTCTTCTTCATTCCGCTATCTCCATTGCATAGAATGATGCTTGGCTATGCTCTCAGAAAACAATAGAAGAAATTGCCTATCATGGCTTATATTCAAAATTTCTCCTCCCAGATCTGAATAGAGTGAACATAAGCTAAAATATCTCCTTTCATGATTCAACATGATAGTTCTTCATGTCTAATACATGAAAGGGGCTATTTCCCCTTTAGGGATGACTTTAATATTCTATATGCAAATGAACATGTTTTACAACTTGATGTTAATTGCTCTTCCATTATGCTTTCTTTTTTTTGTTTTTGTTTGTTTGTTTTTGTTTTTGCTGTGTAGCAGTGTAACAGGACTGTTAGATTTTTAATGGGGGCAATGTTATTTTCAGGGAGATTTTTAAAGCCTATTTAATTTTCCAAACAAAGAATATGTTTGTTTTTGCCATTGCTATCTGAACTGACTCAATGGTTATTCAAGGAACAAAACTGATGGTGGAGGAGGGTTGAGCAGGTGGCTTTGTGGTGCAGCAAATTAGTTTCTGGCTTGAGATGCCCACCTTCCACTTGGAGGGCTGGTTCCCATCCCAGCTGCTCTGCTTGCTATGCAGCTCCCTGCTAAGCATTGCAAGAGGTAATAGAAACAGGCTTGGTTTCCTGCCATTCAAGTGGGAGACCTTGCTGGAGCTCCAGGCTTCTGGACTCAGCTTGCCCAGTGCCAAACACTGTGGTCACTTTGGGAACAAGCCAGCAAGTGGAAGATCTCTCTTTTTCTCTGTGTCTTTGTTTCCTGGCTCTCTATCGCTTTCAAGTAGATAAAAATAAATACATAAACATTTACAAACATATGGCTGTGCTAGTAGGATGCCAAATACTAGTACAACAGTGAAGCTTCCTTCAGCTGGTCCTGCCACCTCCTGTTAACAGTCATGCTGCAAAAAGGCTCTCCACAGAGCATGACAGTTCTGAGAAAGGAGTGGAACATCACATTGAAATTTGAGTATGTTGTCTGAGAAACAAGATGAACTCTTCAATGAATACCCAAGATTTTTAAGATTTATTTATCTTTGCTGGACAGGCAGATCAGATTCATGGAGAGGATAGACAGAAAGCTCTTCCATCTACTGATACACTCCCAAGTGGCTGCAATATCCAGAGCTGAGCTGATCCAAAGCCAGGAGCCAGGAGCTTCCTCCAGGTCTCCCACATGGCTTTGGACCATCCTCCATTGTATTCCCAGGCCACAAGCAGGGAGCGGGATGGGAAGTGGAGCTGCTGGAACACGGACTAGTTTCTATATGAGATTCCAGTGCTTGCATGGTAAGGATTTAGGCACTAAGCCATCATTTCAGGTCCAAAATAGTTTATTTTTTTATACTTTTAATATTAAGCAAAATGATAGTAGAAATAGAAATGTATACCATGACTCTGAAATGGTCAATCTCTCTTTATTCAGCTGCAGGTTAGGAAGAATGAAACCCTGCAGTGGAAACGTGGGAGCACCTGTTATAAGACCAGAGTTGCTGTCACAACATGATTTTGAGTCAGGGCAAGGCTGTTCCGGGGTTGGGTGGGTCCCTTATCCAATATGATTGGTATTCTTACACAAATGGACTAAGCCATTGGAATACTATTGGTAGCCCTAGTCAGAGGCAGTAAATATGGGGGCTTGGTAATGACCATGGCTGCCTTGACAACTGTGGTTATTTGACCCATCTAGTTCTCACAAGGAACCTGCAAGGAAGATATCATGATTCTCATTCAGATGAAAAAATGGAGAAACATAGAGAGCGGGTTGGCCCTGCTGCTGTAACCAGAAGTATCTAAGCCAGGTTGATACCTAAGCCACTTGGCTCCAAGCAGGTGCTCTGTCCCACCACCTGCCCAGGTCTGGGGACCAGCTATTCATGAGATGGCATGCCTGGAGCATGTGGAGGGACAGGGGAAGTAGCATCAAGGCAGAGAACACAGACACATTTCAAGGGAACGGTTGCTCGAGTTTGATTAAGGAGCAGCTCAGGCCAAGCTTCAGGGATCTGTGGAGCCCTGGGGACATTCACAGCGTCAAGGGGGAAAACAGTGACCTGTTCATGAAGAGGCTCCAGTTCACACCGGGCTGTGCCAACTTGCAGACAATAGCTGCTGGCTCTCAGCTGGAGGCAGAGCCCTGGGGAGGCAAATGTGCCTGTGCAAGAGGGGCCCTTTTGGCACTTGAAGCCCACAGTTCTGTGAGGAGGGAAAATAAGGATGATAAGGACATTCAAGGACACAGCAAAGGAATGGGGGAGAAGGGAGATTGCAAATTAATAGGGAATTCAGATGGGCTGGGGGCTAGAGGGCCATCGCAACCCACAATGAGGACAGTCTCAGCTCCATCAGCCCAACCTTGAGAACTTGAATAGCCCAGAGTGGCTCAGGTCCTTCTTCTGCACTACAGAGCAATAGTTTCTTCTTGGGGACATCTGTGTAAGTGTCTATGAAAGACAGCTGTTATCTGTCATAACATATAATGATAAAATCTCCTCCTTTTGGTCCGACAAGAATACAACTATCTAGCCACAGATAGCTAGGACGGTGCAACACGGACCTAAGGAGCACTAATTCATTACCAAGTAGCTTCATAGAACTGGGATAATAAATAGGCATATCAGTTCTCGTCCAGATCATTTGATACTGAAAAGACATCAATTTTCTGTAAAATAAATTAATTCCATGTTCATTAACTGCTGGACATAATTTATTTAGAACTTTTCCAAGTCACTGCAAATTAAATTGAGGTGGCATATTCATCTAGGAGATTAGAGGAAACATTAAGTTTTTGATAAGATGGAGTCTTGACAAGGATGGGAGGAAAGAGCAGCAGGTGGTGGGCATGTGTACGAGGGAAGGCAGTCGTCTTCTGGTTCAAAGGTGGAAACTGCACACCTGCACACCTTTCAATCCTGTTGGCATGTTAAAGTCTCCCTCCTAAGAAGCCATTCAGACACAGAAAAATTGATATATGCGCCCAAAATGCACTGCAATGTTGCTTGAAAAATATTATATGTATATATACATACATATCTATACATATTTATATAAACAAAATGTCAACAAAGGAATAAATAAGTACATACATTAGGGTGCATCTATATTCTGCAGACATTTAAAAGCAGAGGTAGATCTACGTGTTCTTTGTAGAAAGACATAATGGAATGCTATATAATGTTTTGTACCAAAGGCAGGGAGTATATGAGTGCATGAATTAGTGCACATATGTAAACAACAGAGAGAGTGAGACCTGAAGATTTTATGGGTGGATGCATTTGAAGTCATGAATGGATTAAGGGAGTGCAGGGGAATAGCAATGCTTGCTTTAATTCTATCAGGGTGCCTACTTATAGGTTTAACTTGTACTTTGTAAAATGAGTCGGCAGGTAACCAACTGGTCATGGCCTGGGCTTGGCTTAAGGTAGAAGGAAATGACTCCAACATTCATCCTGATCTTGATAAAACCTCTTGTCTCAGGACCTCATACTATACAAAATAAACCCACCACATAGCCCAGGCCTTTATCTTCCTGAGCTAGCCAGGTAACTCCCAACTGCACCCAGCATCATGGCCAACCCACTTGGCTTGCATGTGTCGGTACTGCCCTTCCACACAACAGCATCTTGAGGGCTGCCCCGATCAGCTCACTTCCCTCTGCTTCCCTCCCATCTGGCCCTGTGGCACTTGAAATGATCACTCGGCTATTGAGGATGTACCTACGTGACAGGACCAGTAACGTAAGGCGTCACAGGAACGACAGAGAATATTCCTCCTTTCACTTCTCCCACATTTTGTTGGGGCTAGTTGTACGAGTGAGGTCCCTTTTGAACCTGGAATGGCCTGGAACAAAATCAGTTGGGCAGAAATGATGACATTTCCTTACCCACATCAGGCCGGGAGGACTAAGCCAGAAAACCCTGGCTGAACTTGATAAGTTTGGCACATAAATGTTTAAATTTTCTCAAAGCAGTCTCATAAAGACATTTTTCTTGTGTAAATAAAAATCTCTTGGTGAAATTCTCTTGCTGTTAGGCGAGACTCAGTCCTGCATGACTAACTCAAGCCGCACACGGTGTTCCAGCCAGCTACCTAATTACCCGTCTCCGTGTGTTAATGATCAGAACTCTGCATCTGTAGATAGCTAAGCCTCTCATTAATCTTTGCTCTAGCTAGATTTCTGCTTATTTAAAAGAACACATCCTTGGAATGTAATGTGATCTTCAAAGGAACTATTTTCAGGATTATTAAAAAGAAAAACCAAAGGAGCTTAAAAAATCTTAAATGTACTTATTCATTTATATGATGAGTGAGACCATTTTTGGCCAGGGCTCTCCAGGAAAAGACAAGGTGGGCACCTCTTAATCACAGTGGCATAATGCAAGAAATATACTGTTGGACGAATGTCTCATTGTGTGAAAGTCTTAAGTGTGCATTTGTATAGGGCCAGCACAGTGGCATAGCAAGCTAATCTCCTGTCTGTGGCACCAGCATCCTACATGGGTGCTGCTTCATGTCCTAGTTACTCAGCTTCTGATCCAATTCCCTGCTAATGGTCCACCAAAGCAGCAGAGGAGGTCGCAGGTCCTTGGGTCCCTGCACCCATGTGGGAGTCAGAGAAGAAGCTTCTAATTTCCACCTTGAGATCAGTTCAGTTCTGGCTGTTGTGTGACAGGTTGGGGCACGAGCTACCAGAGACAAATGAGAGCCAACGAGCAGCTGTGAGCAGCGCACTGAGAGTGGAGGTTGGCCGAGATGAGGAGGTTGGTGAAGATGTGCACTGCTTAGACAGGGAGAGGACGCTGCCTTGCCAGTTGTGGCATGGTTGAGAAGACAAGAAGCTGTTATCCTTGGGAACAAGGTGAGAGGGAGGGCATGAAACTGGAAAAACTGTCGTGCTTTCAAGGAAGGGAAGAAGATGCATATTGAAAATACAATTGACAGGGCAGAAGATCCGCCGGAAGCTGCAATAAAACAAAGTCTATGAGGATGAAGGGGACTTCCAGGCTCAAAGAAGAAGTGGATGGCCAAGCAGGCATTCCCTGCTGGAAAGCAGAGGCTTTGGGGTGAGGTGGAGGCTGTCATGGTTACCTAGTTTTGGGCTCGGGGGAATTAAGAGTAACCCCTGGTAGAGAAGCAGACAAGGTAAGAAAACAACAACAACAATAACAACAACAACAACAACAAAACCAGCCTTTAGGAGGTGAATAAACTAAGAAAAAGAATGCCATTAGGTATGTTTCCTATATTGCGCTACAAAATATTGATATATTGATAAACATGCACCACCATTATTCGGTGTCTCAAAAGTGTGCTTTATTAGAAAAGAAATTTGTTTACTTATTTCAGACTTAGAGTTAAGAAGAGACAGAGGGAGGAAGAGAGAGAGAGAGAGAGAAAGGAATATCCACTCACTGGTTCAATTAAAATGACACAGCGGCCTAGGTAGAATCCAGGAGTTTCACCCCGGTCTGACAGTGGGGTGAACAGGAACCCAAACACTTGCATTTCTAAGCAGCATACTTGGACTACTGTCTGCTGCTTTCCCAGGTGTGTTAACAAGTAGCTGGATCGGATGCAGAGCAGCTGGGTCCCAAACCGGCTCCCACAGTGGAAGCCAATGCCGTAGGCCACAGCTTGAACCACCAGGCCACAGCATTGGTCCAAAAATCTCTGTTCTGAGCCTGGGAAGGAACCCAAGACCCTGTGGATTATTTGTCCCAGACGTGGCTGTGTTAGGTTGGG
This sequence comes from Ochotona princeps, assembly GCF_030435755.1. Lineage (NCBI taxonomy): Eukaryota > Metazoa > Chordata > Mammalia > Lagomorpha > Ochotonidae > Ochotona > Ochotona princeps. Next base: position 28,225,320 of record NC_080834.1, on the reverse strand, counting down.
CTGTTTCTAAACCAGCATGTTAAAATCAGGGAGATTGAGGAGAGCTGAGCACGTTGGTTCCACCCACAATCTAAGTCACTGATCCGCATGGAATGAAAAAACAAACACTGAGCTTATTAGAGAAACAGAGAGAGTGAATTGTAGAGTGTGTTTGTCTGAGGGAGATGACACACGCTGATGGAAAAGAATTTGGAAAAACAATCATCATAAAGAAAGAAAACAGACCCTGCTCTGTGGTCGCTCAACCTTACAGGATAATGGCTTTTCCCATCATGGGTAGCAACCTATGGATGGGTCATGAAATCAATTTCATGGATTGTAACTTTGCTTTTCAAAATAAAATAGAAGGTCACCCAAAGCATCTGTGTGCATCAAGTGGGCGGGATATGTAAGTTTTCTGAAGGTTTTATTTTGGCCCAGTGAAGGAGTTGTTTGGGCTCAGTGGTACATCCATAGCATTGAGGGTGGACATACATTTACATGCGTGTGGGTTGAGTCCCAAGACAAACTGCTCTTTTCAACAGGATTTATTGTTGTGAGTCAGAGCCAATGATGACTGAAGAACGACAACCAACACTCGAGAGCCTGAGATGTTCTTCTATGACTGGGCCACGCATCCAAACACATCCAGGCCTCCTAGGGCATAACAGCTGGTGTTTTCGAGCTTCTCAGAGCTCACTCTTGGGACATGCAGCCAAGCAGGTGTGTGAGGCCACACACATGACTGCTTTCATGGCAGGAGTTGCAGAGGAGGAAACTGACCTCTGTGGTGCACCACTCTTTGAAGACCTTAGGTTCTGCTTTCATTTTGATTAAGCCATCTAAATGATCCTAATAAATGTCCTGGGCCATCCACACAGTTGCAGCCCCAGTCACACTTTACTCCTAGCACCACACACCCTCTCCAAACTTCTGCTGTAGGATTCCAGGATGCACCGAAATTCTCCTCCACAAGCAGATTCTCCAGCTCTAGCATATCGCATATCCTCTTGTCCTTGGTGAGCCAGCAGCTTCCATAATGCATTGATAACCCGATAACCATTGATAACTGGTTAAAGACACGGTGGCGCATCTACTCTATGGAATGCTACTCAGCTATTAAAAGGAATGGAACCAAATGGTCCCAAATGGAGACCATCACACACAGTGAAATGAGCCAATCCCCAAAGGACAAATATATGTTCACTCTAAGACAACCTCCATCAAGAATGCAAAACAAAAGGTAAGGTAAACATACAGATGTAATCTCACAAACAAGGGATGTTATGGAGACCAGAGTACCAGGAATCAGATAACATTGACAGAAGTTTCTAAAAGTAGAAACTTCTAAATATACCTAGACAACAGAATATTAAACTCAGTACCCTTGCCTGTGCCAACAGTGTCATGACCCACATAAAGAGCAGAAAGTTGGAGTCAAGACTACCTGATGGACTATTTTACTATAAAGCACAGGGGACAATGAGGGGGGAAGACATTATAAATGTCCTTTCTGGTACTGTTTTTGTTACATCTCATGGATTCTGACAGTTTTGTTTTTATGTTGATTTCTTCAAAAAAGGTTTTTTTCTTACTAATTTCTTCAGTGACACATAGGTCATACAGTGGCATTGCTTTCTTTAGCTTTTTATTTTCTTATTTCTTCAGCAACATATTGTTTATTCAATAGAATGTTACTTAACTTGGTGTTGTTGCAAATTTTCTATTTCTTTTCCTGTTGTTGATTTTGTTTTACGGCATTTCATTTAAGGAGATGTACAGTAGTTGTGTAGTAGAAACTATCACACCCAGATGTGAAGATACAACACAATATGCATCTCTACTTCCAAGTCAAAGATGAACTGTCAAACTGTTAAATACGTCTGGACAAGAGAATGCTGGACTCTCTGCCATTGTCAATACCTACAATGTCAGGATACACTTAAATAGCAGAATAGTGACTGTTTACGAAGAACTATACTTCTGTAATAATACGGAGGAAATCAGTGTATGTGTGAGGGGTGTGATTGGGGGGGGGAATGGAATCCCAGAGCCTATGGGATTGCATTATAAAATTTTAAAAAGGCATGAACCATCTACCACATGGACAGGAAGTCCTGGGTTCAAGGTAAGCTAACGGCCACCTCCCAGTTACAGGAAAAGATATAGAACATCAAATAAAAGTGCTAACCATCCCTGCACACAGTAAAATCCTGTCAGTGGTGCATGTGCATAAGGTCAAGGGAATGGAAAGCACCACAGCCATGATGAAGGCACGGGCGGCGTGGGAACTGCAGAGGCTGCACAGAAATGACAGCAAGCCCAGAGGAAGGACTGCTTCCCTAAATCACAGTATCCGGCCCTCAGAATCCTTCCAGGATTATAAACTGAGCCCATGGAGCATCTGCCTCCCTCAACGCCCTGCCTGCCCCAGCTACCGTCCCCCACTTGAGCTTGTGGCTGTAAGACGTTGCGACAGCCCCTCTAACCATGCTTAGGCTTCTTTTGCTTTGGCTGAGAGAAGGCAATCAGCCACCTGCTCAGAAACCTTGCCAAGCAATTGTATCTGCTGAGACTTGATCATTGTGCTATCTCCATTACATTACATTACACACACACACACACACACACACTCTTTCTCTCTCTCTCTCTCTCACACACACACACACACACACACATTTTTTGCTAGTTATAGTAACTTTCTATTTAAGAGCAACAATGCAAATATTATTTAAGATTACATCGCTTAAGTAAACAAGATGTATTTAAGAGAGTAAAATAAATACTTGTGCAGGTGATGTTCGGCGATGGCAAACAGCCCAAAAGGCAGTACACGCACTTGAAGCAGGGCATTGATGATGCTGCCCAGCAGAGGTGGGCTACCTTGTCAATGGAGGGAAGAGCAAAGCAAGGGAAAGCCACTGGGAGCGTGTGGCGTCACCGAGACGCCATTTCTTCCCTCCTGGCTTTCTCAGCTTCCGTCCCTTCCTCCACCTCCCCTTCCATTCCTTGCTTAAACTCTGCTGGGAGCACACACTGCACCCACAGGTACATGAGGACCATCCCTCGGCTCATCTGTGCTCACCTGTCAGAAGCAGCCACTGGTGACATGGTTATTACTATATTGGCTTTACTTGTCTTAATAATAATAATAATAAAGTTATATGCCTCTTTGCTCTTTCCGTTATTTTATCCTAAAAAGTGACCATTATCAGAAATGAAGTTGCCTAGTCCCAGCTTACATTTCTACTCACACACACACACACACACTCAGAGGCATCCATAAAACACACTTTATTGTTTAGTGTTTTATTTGTTTTCTCAAATTTACTGAAACAACTTACTATTCATCTTGCAAAAAATTGTAGTTTTTACCCAACATGATGTTTTCTCAATATCTTAAAAATGTTAATATGGAGAGAGCTAGTTAACTTATTTTAATGGAGATACAGGCTCTATCATACAATTTATGCTAAATTGCCATGGAAGTTCAATCAAGACATGGGTTTTCCTAGTTTTATTTTATTATTATTATTCTCATTGAAGCAGCTCTAGCCTCCAGGACAGTGCAAGGCACATATAGAATAGCTATTTATGAGTTGTTTGTCAAAGAAAGAAATCAGTGAGCATACTGATCTGCTGCTGAATGCCATGGAAACTGAAGTCTACTTTACACAAACTTTAACAAGAAATCCCAGGCACACACGTGAGATCCCACCAAGACATGTCCCCAGAAGTGCACTGGTTGTGCAGTGAAGTTTCGTGGCCCCTCCGAGGCGCTGTGTGACTTCTCTCAGGCTTGCCTGGACACATGGTGGGTTGCGTATGTGACCCAGCAAGTGATGATTACATACTCCAGGCAGACTCTTGTGTGCCTCCTCCTATACTCATTATGGAGGCCTCTTGATTCCCCTCCTACATCTATACAAGGTTTGTCTTTCTTCAAGACAGGATATACACTTAAAAAGTTACTATATATTTATCCAAAAGAAGAAGTCGGATTATTCCAAGTAATGAAAAAGAAAAAAAAAACACCAAGTGTACAACATCGAGGACAAAGAGATCACAGCTTAGGGACGCCACGTGGTGGCTCTGCAGCGTATCAGCCTCAGTACTTTAAAGCATGGCCACTGTCTCTGACAGATAACAGCAGGTACTGTTGGTTCTAGCCTGAGGCCATCCTAGCCTGCTCAAGTGCATTGCTATGGCCAAGCAATATCACGCCCCATTAATTGCACTAGATGCAATTTAATACAGCCCGACTGTTCCTCACACCATGTTTCTGTTTCATTGTGCCTTGGGCTACCTCAAAGGTAACTAAAAATGAAATAAACCATTTGAAAAAGATGAAAATTTAGATAAAATATTTATATTTAGTTTTCATTGCAAAATAACTCTTGCTAGGTTTTATAACTTCTATAAATTAAAAGGAAACACACACAAGGTGTTAGATTTCTCCATAGATTGTCAGGATCTGAGACTTAATTTTTAAAATTAATTCACTTATGTATGTGTGTGTGAGAGAGAGAGAGAGAGAGAGAGAGAGAGAGAGAGAGACAGAGAAAGGATTTTCCCATCCATATTTTCACTCCCCCAATTCTTGCAATGCTTAAGGCTGGGCCAGAATCAAAGCCAAGAGCTCAGTTCAGGTTTACAAACTGGGAGGCAGGGACCCACTTAGCTGAACCCTCACCACTGTCTTCTACAGCAGGCATTCGTGGGGCTGTGGAAGAACCTGGGATTCAAACCCAGGCGCCCAGGTAGGAGGCTGGCACCCTGAGTGGTTTCCTCCACTGGCTCTCTCTGCTGAATCCTCAAGGGAGGCAGTTGCCATGACAGAAGGCTGTCCTTGTTTCCTTGAACATACACTTGCAGAAAGCAGCTCTTGGATGAGGTGCGGGCAGGTGGCTGAGGACTTGTTCCACAAAGGTCCTGCAGGCCCAGTCTCTGCACCATGCCCAGTACCCCGTGCTGGTCAAACTGAGGCCCGCTCACTTGGACTGGAGGGTGTCACTGCACAGACCCCGGGCGGGGGCAGAGGGGAAGGACGAGGGAGGCGAGTGTGGCACTTGCTCCCAGCACTCCTGTGCCACTCACCGTGTTAGCCATCCTCCTGAACAACATGGTTATGCTTCATCAATCTCTATTTCCTGTGTTTACTCTTCTTGGGTTGTGATAGAAAATTACTGAGGTCAATTTTATTTTTCCAGGGTATTATGTCAGATTCTCTCTCAACTGAAAGCAGGAGCTGTGATTTATTTTCCCCCTTGTACTCCACACCGATTCATTATTTTCTAAATGTATGTTTTCTCATACAGCTACCTAAGGAACTTTCTTTTAGGAAATCGAAACAAGATTCCTCCTAGCATTACATGTTGGTATTTCCACTGTGAAATGTGCATCCTAGGGAGCCCGACGTCCACACACACACACACACACACACACACACCGCTCATATCAGGCTCCGATGCTGGTTCCTCTCCCGACTCCAGCAGCAGGGACGCCTCAGCATGGTCCTATTGCGGAGTGAGTTTCTTTGGTTTGCCTCAGCCCCGGCAACTGTGGGCAATCGGGATGTGAGCCAGCACACAAGAGCTCACTACCAGTTTTTCTCTGTGCCATGAACAAATACTTTTGAAAAAGTATGCTGTGGTGGATTATTTGGAATTCTATATCCCCTTCTTATTCAGATCATTGAGTGGATCAGTTTGAGCTGTACTGACTTTCATTTTTGACTCTGCCAAAGACTATGTTTGAAAGCCGTGTGGGTATGATAAACATAGACACGCTACAAAAGCAGAGCAAATATCCACTTAGGTCTACAGCAGAATGGAAATCCCTGATGGCCTGTAGCCAAAGTTAGAGGGCATTCCTGGGACAGATAGCTCATGAAGCTGCTGGTTCCTGGACGCCTTTGTCTTTAGAGGAAAACAAACTCTAACAGCAATGAAGTAAAAGGAAGGTTTTAGTCTCACACAAGTTCAGGAGATTCCTGCAGAAGGCTACAAACTCCCTAAAACATCAGACCTGGGCAAGCGGCAGAAGAGATGCTCCAAGTCCATCACCATGCCCCTGTCCCAAGCTAATCTTTGAGTAGGGGGTGTATCTAATCACAGTCATGGCCTGGCCCAGGCAGGGGGTTGCAATGGATGCAACCTGCAGAGAGGCCCATGAGCCTCACCTTGGAAACCATCATCCAGTGACCCATCTCAGACCAGCTGACAGAGATGAGGAGGCCCAGAGGGATGCCGTCAGCCCACGCCCAGCTCTGCTCACCCAGTGCGAAGCTCCCAATGCAAGCCCACTGAGTGATCTAGGGAACCACTTCTTATGTAATGAAGAGTTGGCAGGAGCCAGAGAGACCTGCATTCCGATGCAGAACCGGGCAACCCTTCATCTGCCAAGGGCCACTGGGTCTCAGAGCATCATATGTGGACCATACAAATTATCAACTTGAAAATGAACTGTTTCGGGTTTGCTGACTGCTGAATCCTGCCCGTGGTTGCCTTGCAGAGCCAGGCGCAATGATTCCAAGGGTTTTGCATAGCTACATGCCAGCATTCCTTACCCTGGCACCATGACTAGTTTAAGTATTTGTGCAGCTTTAACATGAAATGAAAAATAAAAGAGGGGCCAGCATGGTGGTGTAGCAAGCTAATACTTTGCCTGCAGCACCAGCACTCCACATAGGGACAGGTTTGAGTCCCAGACACTCCACTTCCAATCCAGCTCCCTGCTGATGGCCAGGGAAAGCAGAAGATGGCCCAATTGCTTTGGTCCCTGCACCCATGTGGGAGACCCACAAGAAGCTTCTGGCTCCCAGCTTGGGTATAGCCCACCTGTGACTCTCAAGTAAAATAAATAAACCTTTTAAAAATAGAAGAAATAAAAGTTCAGTTATCAAGGGCAGATAAATTCAAGATTGAATAGAATACGTAGAAATGAACCACACAACTCCTGCTTCAAGCATTTAGGTTAGGTGCAGTTAGAGAAAATTACTGAATGGGAAAATGAAGACATTACCTAAGATCTTGGCTAAACATGCAGAAAAACATGAACATGGAGGGAAGTGGAGCAGATTTGGGGGCTAAATGCCGTTCTAGAAGGAAAAAGAAGCATGGCATAGAAGCGACAGTTCCAAATCTGCCCCAGAACTGATAGGCACTGACAGCACCGGTTCATGGCAGGCTTACCGCCAAATCAAGAAGATGAAGTTTTGGAAAGGAGCTAGCACTGCAGAAGCAAAGCTGAGCACAGAAACCAATGTGCCTGTGTGACCCCCAAGCAAACTGCATGAAGCAATAGTAATGACGAAAGTGAAGACAGGACCTGGAGTGGTAGCCTAGTGGCTCAATCCTTGCCTTGCATGCACCAGGATCCTATATGGGCTCCAGTTTGTATCCTGCATGCTCCACTTCCCTTCCCCCTCCCTGCATGTGGCCTGGGAAAGCAGTCAAAGACAGCCCAAAGCCTTGGGATCCCGCACCCACATGGGATACCCAGGAAAAGCCCCTGGCTCCTGGCTTCAGATCGGCTCAGCTCCAGCTGTTGCAGACACTTGGGGATGAACCAGAGTATGGTAGATTTTTCTTTGTCTATCCTTTCTGTAAATCTGCCTTTCCAAAATAAGTAAAAAAATAAATACATAAATCTTTTTTAAAAAAATCTTTAAAAAAATGAAAATGAAAGTAACAAGTATACAACCTCAGCATACAGAAGATATATATATATACATATACATACACACACACACACACTAACAGAAACCAGCACACTGGGAAGTAAAGCTACGTTAAAGTACACATATGTACTCCCCAGTAAAAGTAGGACTCCCATTTTGAAACATGGAAATACAGCTGTACAGCATGGCACTGGGTAGCCTATCTCTCCCTATAGCTACTACATCATGATACATTTAAATAACTGAGAGTTAATCTTGGAACTGTCACAAAGAGATTACACTACTGTGATCATTTGAGGAATGACAATGAGGGCAGAAGGTGGGTGGGGGGCAAAAGGCGAGAGGGGGAAGAACCCCTATACCAATAAAACTGTAAAATGGCATATTATATATACTTTTATTATATAAATTATGTTATCTATTATATTTAAAAACTCAGTATATGTAGAGAGCAGACCACAAGAGCCTGCAAGATGGGAAGGAGGTCCTTGGAGCTGGGAAGTCTTGAGTCCTGTGTTCTCCATGGGGCCAGCTTGTTGCTCAGAGGTAAAGCCATCCCTTTCGTACTTGGGTGGTGCTGGCCCTCACATTCCACTTCCCCCATACTGGCCCTGCCCAGCCTCCACTGGCCATGCTGAGGAGGCAGACGCTGTGCTGGGCGGCATACATGAGGCTCCCGTAGCTACTCCTTCAGCCTTCCGAGGGAATCCGCAGAGATCCAAGCCACTGCAGATGCTCCAGCGGCACTGCTGAGAGGCCATCTTCCACGAAAATCTCCGCAAACCCTCAGCATGACCAACCAGACCTCTTGGGAATGGCGTCCCATCTCACGAAGCCACGTGGAACGCGTTCACATGAGATGGTTTGTCTTTACCGCACTTCCTGTTTTTCCCTGCATTTTTCCACTTAGAAATTGTTTATGAATTTCATGTAGAACACATTTGTTTGATATCATCTTGTATTACTAATTCTCTGAGTAATTACAGTGTTCAGGGTAGCCCCTTCTGTGCCATTCAGATCCTGTGGAAGACAATAGGCTAAGTTTACATTACCCTCAATGCAAGGCAACATGTGTTTAATAAAAGCAGGAAATTCCTCGTAGGAGATGAATAAAAAAATCCCTGGTGTGTTGAGATAATTTGTTCTCTTCTTGTGAGAGAGTACAAAAGGGTTTTTCCAACGTACATTTTACATTTGATAGCTTCTGATAAATTATTCTCATGTCATGCTGAGAAAACGCCAACTTGTCATTTGAGTGAGGATATAATAAAGCCATTATAAATGTCTAGCATTGAAGCCATCTTTCTTTCATTTCTGGATATTAAATTTTCATTAGAGAATATCCTTTGCAATAAGTGATATTTTATGAAGAGAAATAGCAAAAATGAGGGCTATAAAAAAAAGCGAATGTTATTTAAAAAAAAAAACTCTGATTTTTTTTCTGGATTAATCTAAAGATCTCCGCATGTTTAGCATATGACGCAACAGATTATACAAAAATCAAAGGTGAGTCTCCTTTGCAGAGCTATGACTTTATTCTGTGCAGATATACTTTAAAATTCTTTATTAAATTCCCCAAATCACTTTATTCAGTTGGTCTAAGTTCACAAGGATGATGGGTTCTACACTGAACCTAAAACACAACAGAGATCTGGATTGAATGGACTTAAATCAATGAAAGGCATGGCAAAGCATGCCCTACACCCTCGGTACAGCTTGTTGCAATGGCCAGATGGGTAAGGACACCCCCAGCACCTTCTTTGTGTATGCTGGTCGCCATTTTCTACCTTCATTTGTTCTATTCAATGACCATCACACACATCTGCTAGGTAAACAGATACAGTAGAAAAAAAAATAACACCTGAAAATAACTGTTTTGAGAGGTTGCAGAAGTGAGAGAAGATGCACACACCAGCAAGAAAAGATCAAATCAGAATGAGCACCTACTTAGAGGGGCAGACAGGACCTCCAGAGCCAAAGGTTTAGGTGTCCTCCTCTGGGGGATCATGCCACGTTCTTGGCAATACACCCATGGGTGACCTGTTGATGGTTCATTCTTAAGATCTCTGGGAGAAGGGGTTGTGTGATGTGCTTGTGGGACAGAGAGGAGTGTCAGTTTAGCTCTGCATCACTCAGTCTCTGCTCCTCTCTCTTGGGCAGCTTCCCGTGTGCTGGTATTCAATCCTGCCCCCCAGGACACAGAGCCAAATCTACATATTTACTCAAAAATGATCTCTCATTCTTTTGTCTCCATCACACCAAGTTCAAACCTGGGGGTCTATCAGGCAGCTGTCAGTCAGCAAACACTTGTAATGGATTCAACCGCCCAGAGTTCATTGTCCACTTCAAAACGGCAGGCACGGAAAGATGGGTGAATAACTCCCTGCAAGAAGCCTACGCTCACTGGGGAGCTGGCTTGACATTCGCCTCCCAGTAGGGCATCTGCAGCCCTTGCTCAGAACTGTGACTGCCGAGTGAGTGGTTCAAACATCGGAACAGCAAATTCTCCCCATTCTGGAGGTCAGGCTGTGAAATCACATCATGTCCAGGGCCTGGGTTCTTCCAAAGTCCCCAGGGAAAGACCCTTGTTTGAATGTTCCGGCAGCCAGGACCCTCAGTGGTCCTTGGCTTGTGGCTGCATCAGACTCATCTCTGCCTCTCCCTTCATGAACTCATGTCTGTTCTATGTCTACACCTTGCAAGGACAGCAGTGCTATTGAATTGCAGGCCGTTCCGACTCCTGTCTGATCACTTCTGCATGCTTGTATCTCCAAACACAGTCACATTTTAAACTCTCAGGGGCTTGGGACATCACCATGTGGAATACAACCAAATCTACAGCAGCATCTCCAAGCTATTTATTTCCTGCCTATCTCTCAAAGAAATGAACTAGAACAAGAAGACAACTATAGCTCTTTGTAAAGGTTGGAGGAGGGTTCAACCATTGGAGTAGCTTGAATATGAAGAGAAATTTTCAAGGCATGCCACATTTCATATCATCCACATGTTCATAAGCACAGGTTTCTTATTATGAACAGGTGTGTTTTGCTCACTCAAAACATTCCTAGTAAGAAACCAAGTTTATGTTTAGAAGTCTGCCAGTGCTAGGGCAGGGCTCATGGCTCAGCTGGTTAAGCCCTACCTAGGATACTGGCATGGCATATCAGAACACAGGTTTAAGTACTGGCTGCTCCACTTCTGATCTGGCTCCCTGTTAATGTGCCTGCGAAAGCAATGGAAGATGTTCCAAGTGCTTGAGCCGCTGCCACTCACATGAGAGATGTGGTTGGGGTATCTGGCTCCTGGCTTTGCCTGGCCCAGCCCCAGTCCTGGCAGCCATTTGAGAGTAAACCAATAAATGGAAGATCTCTCTCCCTCTCACCCACTCTTTCTCAACCCTCTTAATTCTTCCTTTCAAATAAATAAAGTGAATCGTTTTTAAAGGCCTGCTAGCACATAAATGGAAAATACAGATTTCTTGAGAGAGGCTGATTCTTAATACAATTTGCCCATCTCCTGTTTGAGATAAAGCCATCATGATTTCCAGTGCCGATTATGAAGACTGGAGGTCGCCAAGAAGACAGAGGAAGCCTCAGTTCAATCTAATGTAAGGGAACGATATGCTTAAAAACAATGCAGAAGTGCAGCTATCAAGAATTCTAGCATTTCTTTGTGGTGTAGCATGTTCTATTTTGTCGAACTCACACTGATCCATTCCTCTTTGCAGTTGTCTGTCTCACCATTGGACTTTTCTTCAGGCAAGTTTAAGAGTGAGTACGATGTCCATGAAGTCACATGTCCAGCCTGCAGGTTCCTAACAGGCTAGCCCAAGTGAATGTCTCCACATTGCACCAGGCATGTTTGCTCAGTAAGCATTGACTTACAAAATTCAGAGAAGTGACTTCCCACATTGTTTTTGTGGGATATTCCTTATTGCGAAATTGTGAGGAATGGCACACTACAGAATGCCATTTTCAGAATCCTCTGTTGATAGGATTTGCATACGCTAAGGGTTGGGATGTGACACATGCTCACTTGGGGTAAAAGGGAGTGTGACTACTCCTTACTTGCTTCCAACAAAGAAAACCCCTCTCCCAGGGCCTCACAGATGGGGAATCTCATTCTATGTGAACTTACACCTCTCCAGAAACACCTAGCTAAGGCATGCCTTTATAGGACAGTGCCTGGATCTTCCGTTGTAAAAGGACTTCCTGAATTTGCTCATTGTAACCCCGGCTCTTCTGTATCACACCGTCAAATGCCCAACAGATTTCTTAAATATCTCACTTCAAATTTGGACAACAGAAAGGCATTTCTGAATGTGAATTCTTAATATTTCCTGAACAAGAAATTCCATCAGTGCTTCAACAAGATCAGTGTCTCTAAGTAATATTGCCTTATATTCATTTAGACTTCTAAAAATCACTTGCTATCCAAGTGTGGCTGACAGAAAAAATGTTTGGCAGGTACTTGAGAAAAAATAAAGCACCAATAAAACAACCCTTAGATGAAATAAATTAAAATTTTATCTGCAGTCCAAAGTCTTCCTAAAATAAAACATATCTTGAAATACTAATAACATAAGAGTAGATTACAAACTTCCATAAAACATTAATTGTAACTATTTTTCTAAGCAAATAACAAAATTAAATGTGGAAAATATAAGTATACCTGAACTTGATCAAGATAGGTCATAAATATGCCTCTAGGTGACAATGATGGGTAGAACTGTTTCTTAAATGCCCCATTTGCAGGATGAGGAATGGGTTGTGCATTTGTGACTCTGTGAGAAAAATGGCCCCATGCACATCATGGCACACCTCTGGATCTATGCCTGACACTGAGCTCTTGCCTCTGACCCCACAAAGCTCTATGGGACACAGCTGAAATTAAACACAAAGGATGCAACATCAGAGCAGATGTATGACCCAGCAGGACCTTAAAAACCATGACACAGGCACAAAGGCAACCGAACGCACCATCAACACTGACAGAGCTTCTGGGCTGTAGATAGCATCAACCTTAGGTCTCATTCTGAACCATGAAATTGTATCTGTTATCTCTGTAAACACATGTTAAAGAGCCAGGAGATGACTAATGTGTTTATGGGTGATAATCAGGGTGAGTCAAACATCACCGACAGCTTGCTTTCCTCATGTCAAGGGTAAGAGCCTCTCGTCCCAAACGCACGGTCCTCTAAGTCAGATTAAGGACTGAGAATGTAAAGCCTTCTTGAATGGAAGGTAAGAAAGAGGGAGGGGGAGGTAGAATGGGAGAGAAGAAGGGAAGGGAAGAGAGGGGGGAGGTGTGAGGGAAGGGGAGGGAAGGGAAGTAGTTACAGTGGTTAGGGCTGAGTCATGCTAAAGCCAGGAGCCTGGGAATCCATCTGGGCCTCCCATCTGGGTGGCCTGTACTTGAGGTACTGGAGTCATCCTTTGGTTACTGCACAGGCACGTTAGCAATGAGCTGGGTTAGAACTGGTGCTGCAACACAACGCTGGCTCAGAAAACTACCTTGAGAACACTGTGAAATGTACATGTTTAAAACATATTTTAAAAATCAAGGGAAATAATAAATCTACATTTTAACTTTATGGTACTGCTTATTTGACACCTCTCTGATTGCAAATATAGGCATAGTATGAAAATCTGAATAAAAAGCCATATAATAAAGTGTTACGAATTCTTCATAAATCATCACCAACGATGATGACTATCCACTAGCGACATTTCAGCGTGCTTCCTTCTATACTTCTTCACCTTGTACATGTGCACTGGGCCCTTCCTATTTGAGAATTACACATGAACCCATCCATGAGCATTTGGGGAATGAATCAGCACACAGAGCTTTCTCTCTCCTCCAAAAATCTGTTTCACAAATAAAAAATAAGTATCTTTAAAAAATATGTAATCGATGACTTGGAGTGATGTAAGAACGAATTTTACAACAGAGTTGTTGAGTGGTTTCATACAATGACAGCAGTGGATTTGCAGCACCAACAACCCAGAGATAAAGGAGTAACGACTGTTAATGAACACTGCCCTGCAAGGGTTTTGCATCTTATTTCTCTCCCCTCAGCATTTCTGTGAGTTAGAGGAGGGATGTGGGAGGGTGTAGAATGTGAGGATCAAGGTGACACTCTTTCCTCTACATCATATCCTATGACTTTCATACAGTGAAGAATCTGAACCAACACGACCCCACAGGTTCCCATCTCTCTGCAATCACCCCCTCTTATCTAGCGAGAAAACATCCCAAGACCCACGGGATGCTGCCAGTACAGATGATACTATATGCCCATATAGATTCTGTATTTTTCTATTAGAGACATATCTGATTTAATTTATAAGAGATATAATTTAATGTATAAGTTAGGTACAATAGAGATGCAGAACAATAGCAATAGAAACAGAGCTATGACAGCAATATGGTGTAGTGAATACTTTGTGAATGTGCTCTTGATCAGAATATTTTATCATAATATAGACCTAAGCAACTTCAGCACTTACCAATGTCTTTTTCTCTCTATTAACTGGATAACTCAGACCTTTTTTATTTTATAGCTTCTCTTTTAAATATCCAAATGATGAGTATCACTACTCTTTGTGTGTTGGATCCATTATTAATTAAAACAGTGCAAAAGCAAATACAACACAAGCATTATGGTGCTGCAACAGCCTACTGGATCACCAGGTTAGCCCCTAAGTGGCCAACATGTTCATGGAGTGAGCACTGCGGATACACTAACGGGCCATGGTCCAGGTACAAGTGACCAAAACATGCATGGTCTGTGCATGGTGGATACACTAAGAAACCATGTTCAAGGTACAAGTGACCAATACCTGTGCACTGTGGAAACACTAATGGGTCATGTTCCAGGTACAAGTGGCCAACAACTGCATTCTCTATGCACTGTGGATACACTAAAGGGCCATATCCCAGGCACTCAGAGCAGGACAGTGTGACAGTTCCTCACACTCCTTATCACAACACCTGGCATTGTTTGATTTAGTATTTTGGGGTGTAGGGGCACGGGTAAATTAAACTAGGAAGTGGAGACCAGAATAGTGGGGTGCTGTTGAGCATGCACCCAATCTTACTGCTTTCTACTTTCTGAGCCCTGGCAGCAAAGCCATCTGAAAAGCAAGTTTACTTCCAAGTCCAGGCAGGTGAACCTTACAAAGGTAGGAATGCACCACGGAATAATACAAACCCCACACGTGATCAGGAACATCTATGGACAGAGGCAAAAGGAGGGGGGAGTGTCTTAGGTTGAGTCTTTGAAAGATGAGCTGATTTTACATAGCAGAGTGGAGTTTTCAACACTAAAAATGGCAGGACCAGAGTCACACAAGGCAAAACTCAAATTCCTCTGAAACTAAGGGTACCCAAGGAGATCGGGATCGAGAGAGAGATGGTCCTAGATTCAAGAAGAATTTTAAAATGAGGGGCTCTCAGCATCATGCGTGTGCAACAAATAAATCTTAAGGGAAGGTTAAAAGAAAGGAAAGGACCAGTTAGGTCATTTTATATGGACAAATTAGATAATCACACAACCCCTATTGTGAGAGTTGACATGAGTACATCGAATTTAGATGACTTCATTTGCAAAAAGGTTTGCAAGACTTTAATGAAAACCCTAATTCCAAAAGAAACTATTACTTATTATATTTGAGTTTCCTCCACCCTTTTCTCTCCCAGCCAAACTCTAAAAATAATTTGATATGGCTCTATAGTTTTAACTGAAGAAGAAGGTATCTGGGGACATTTCTTTTTTCATTTCAAACTGAAGACAAGTAATTTCTCTGTCCAAATGTCAGGTCAATTTTGTCCTTGCCTTCCAGGTTTGATGGAGCAGGGGTGGTGGCTGGTGCAAAAATGTCAGCAGCTTTGGTACCCAGCTTTGAAACAAAGTGTGTTTTCCCTTCCTGGAGATCAGGACACTGGAGCTGAACACCAGCTGAGAGTGATTCCATTTTTCCCGGAGCGCTGAAATTAGTCACAACCGGTGGAAGAAAATACAGATCTTCCTGGGCCTGTTCTGTGCCTGTCTGCAACGAATTTTGTCCCTGTCTGCAATGAATTTTGTCTTTGCCAATTCTTTTTCTCAAATCACAAAAGCTTTAAAAATTCACAGATATTGAGACTTGAATATTATTTCTGCTTTCTCTAAATGAAGACAAAGGAAGTGAATATTAGAACAACCTTATAAGAGCCAGTCTCCGTGTTCATTTCAAATCTCTTCTGTTTTGTTTCATGTTTTGCTCTGGGGAAAATGGATGGATCAGAGGATATTGGCATTCACAATCTAGTCATATGGCTTGGGCACCTGCCACATTACCCCAAGCTCTTACAACCTACCTCCTACTGGGGCCCTTCCACAGCACTCAGCAGTCTGAGGTCTAATGACCAGAGCTCTTCCTGGGGCCTGCGTGCCGCCATTAGCAGGCAGGAAAAGGGGCAGTGATTGGCCCACGAGTGGACCCTCCAGAACAGAGTCACATTCCTGACTGAGGTATCACTCATGATTTTACAGATTAGCTTTTCAGAGAATTTGACGGCTCTAATTAAAAATTACACATTTGGCTTCCCAAAAGTATATTAAGAGTCTATTCTAATGACAAGCAGTTCAGCAACAAAACTGCACTGATATTATAGATATTAGATAAACTTTTGTTTTTGCAACCTTTTAAACTTCTCAGAAAATCGCTAATGTGGGGAATTAGCTAAATTTAGTTAGATCAGCTTTAATGCTCATTTATACCTGCTGTAACAAGTATGATCCCCCAAAACAAAGATGTTCTGGATTATGAACTGGTGATTTCAGCTGAGTGATAAGGATTAGCAGTTGAGAAGCACATGGGAGCCACATGGCCACGGGCCAGCCAGGCTAGGCCACAGCATCAGCTGGCAGGTGCCTAGACTGAGTACAAATCATAGAAGGCGTGACTGCAGTAGACCTAGCAGGTGCAGGATTGGGGGCAGGGAGCACACCTGGCAAGGAAACTGGGAAGCCCCCTGCTATCTGCACCTACCACTGGTGAGCACGAGAACCAGGGCTGAGAACAGGCCAGGCTGAATAAGGAGGCGGCACCTGACAGCACACACGAGGACGAGGCTGCGGGTGGGGTGGACTGAGCTAAGTCACAGCACTCCTGGGTGTGCACAAGAGCCAGACAGGATGGGAGCTGGGCCAGGCTAAGTCGCAGCAGAGGCTGGGATGCGTAAAACCGGAACGGGCTGGACAATTCTGCTGGCCAAACTTTGCAGCATGTTCCTGGGTCTGTGGGTACACTAAGGTGGGATTTTTCAGCCAACAGAACTTGTAAACATGCTCTCAGTCCTGCTGCAGTGAAGCTGACGACATCTCGGGACAATCAAAACCACTCAAATAGCACCCTCAGAAACACTCTTCCGCATATCAAGGTTTCTAGCGTGTCATCAAACAACCAGCCCTCACCCCTGGGGGCTCATGTAGCCTGACAGTAAGAAGCAGTTCTCTCTCCTCGCCGACACACAAGAACAGATAAATAAATAAAAGGGAACATTTTTCCCACCCACCTTCTTCCATCCCTGACCTCCCCCACCCTATTCAGAGGCCCACGTGAGCATGCCTCTCTCTCAATCAGGGAAACAATATTAACAAGAAAATGAATTTGTTAATTTTTATTTTTTTAATTGATTACATTGCATTATGTGACACAGTTTCCTAGGTACTGGGATTCCCCCCACCCCTCCCCAAACCCTCCCCCCATGGTGGATTCCTCCATCTTGTTGCATCACCACCGTTCAAGATCAGTTGAGATTCTTTCATTGCGAGCACATACCAAGCATAGAGACCAGCATCTTATTGTCCAGACAAATTCAATGGCTTGTTGGGGAGACCATCTCTGGTCTGAAGGTAGAGCCGGCAGAGTATCATCCCTATCAACTAAAAGCCCTGACATAACATCAGCAACAATTTATAACGTTATGGAATTAATTGACATAGTTTTGAGTGACCAACAAGTTGAAAAAAAAATGCAAGTTCTTTACCACGTCCTGTGACTCCTTCGTTGACATTTCAATTTTAGTTTATACACGACCGGGTTCTATACACCTTAAAATGGCTATAGATTACTATTCAGCTGTCTTGTGTCTATTTACATTATAGTATTTAGCATTATATAGCGTTAAAGCATAATTTTGCTGAACTTGGGGAGGGAGAGCAGAGAAATCTTCCATCTCCCTAGAATGTGTAAGGAAAACGCGAAATATAACCTACCTGGATCATAACTGGTAACTCATAGACAACAGACTGGAATCAGCACTAGACAATAGTTAAACTACAAAGACATATAAGGAGAATTAAGAGTGATCCTGACAACCTCTTAACAGGAGGTCATAAGCACAGAGCAGGGGCGACCCCAGAGTGGAGTAGGCGGACAGGAGGAGGCTTGTATCCCAACCCTGAAGACTCCCAGATCCTCACCAAGGACCATCAGTATGAGCACCAAGAACTACATCCCAACTGCCAGGGAGACCACGGGGAATTGGAGTGCCTTCGGAGGCCAAGAACTCTGAGGTCATCCATTCCTGCATGGATCCACCACATGGGATAAAAAAAATCCAAATCCTTCCTCACAGGATTCAAGAGCATCAGAACAACAGCCAGGAGCCCTGAGCAGTCCGCAGAAACAGAAGAACAGTAAACTTCCTTCGGAACTAGGGAGGAGAGCTTTCTCTGGTCCTCAATTGGGTCCAACTTTGGGTCCCCATCCTCTCTTGCAATGACCATCAGGATCGCTCCAGAAACCCCTCAAAACAAACAAGCAAACAAACAAAACTCTAGAATAGATAGAGAACAACGAGGAAAGCTTGGAATCAAACAGGAAACAGTCAGCGTGGATATACTTATACTAGGTGGGACACAAAGATTGGTTACTCCTCACTAGGGTATTGAAGATTTCTCTGCACACCCCTCCTAAAACTGTTCTGCACCTCAATTGTTGACATATGTGTTGTTAAGAGTTATAAGCCAGTCTAGACTACCCGAAAAAAAAGAAAATTAATTTTTTAAAAAATGTGCATGGGATGAGAGCAAGAGGCATCTCATGCGTGTTGCTATGTTTCCAAGGCAGGTACTTTAGTGGACAACATGCTTCACTTGAAATGCCCCGACCCTCTGCCGTGTGAGAGTTGGATTGAGTACTTAGCTCCCAGTCAGCTGTTGCAAACATGGGAGGAGTGAACCAGGAAGTGGAAGCGCATACACTCTCTCCCAACTAAAATAAATAAGTACATAAATAATATTTTTCAGAATAAATAAGCACAGAAGAATAACCATAATTATCTAAAAAATTACTCATCCATCTCTTACTACACATTAGAGGGAAACCAATTTGCTTGATTTACTTCAACTAAAAATACATGCTGCAAGAGATAAAACGCAGACACATAAGTGAAAATCAAGCAGTCTTCTAAAAAGGCAAACCTTAACACATATTTATAGGAATAGTATTACTCTTTTAACCAAAAAAGTTTGGAAAATGTGATTTTTTTTTCCATTCACTTGTTTCAAAAGGATTTGAAAATGTGTTTTAATTATCTCAGAGCAGCGAGGTGGCAGGTAGGCTAATCCTCTGCCTCTGGTGTGGGCAACCCGTATGATCGCCGGTTCTTCTCGCTGTTTACCTTCTGGTCCAGCCCTCATCTCCCGGCCTGAGAAAACAGCAGAGGACAGCTCAAGTCCTTGGATTCACGCACGTCTACGTGACTTGAAAGAAGGTTCTGGCTCCCAGCTTTGAATCAGCTCAGCTCTAGCCAATGCAGTCATTTGGGCAATGGACCAGCAAATGAAACACCTTCTATGTCTCTCCTTCCCTCTGTCAAATCTGCCTTTCAAATAAAAAGAAATAAATGTTGAAAATCTCTATAATATCAAACATCAATAGCTAGAAGTGATTAAAGATTCCTTGAGGTCCTTAATTATCGTTAAGATTGCGAAAAGCGGTGCTGAGAATGAACACTGTGAGACCTACAACAAGACCCCGGCAGCAGGCACCTCTGCAGCGGGGAACTGGACAGTTGGAGGTGGGCCGGCCCGTCACGCCGGCTTCAGTCACGGCAGATACACTGTGCCTGCTTTTTTCTATTTGAAATGCAGGATTTTCATGAGAGAGCGCGAGATCTTCCATCACCGGGGTTCCTCGCTTAATGGCCACAACAGCCAAATCTGGGCTGGACTGAATCCAGGAGGGACCTGAGTACATCAATTACCACCTGCCACTGTCCAGGCACATGAGCTGGATGCTGGATTGGAAGCAGAATGGCAGGCCCAGTGCAGTAGCCTAATGGCTAAAGTCTTCGCCTTGCATGTGTAAAGAAGAGGCAGAAGGAGGAGGAGGGGAAAGCGGAGAAGCAGAGCAAAGACAAGGCTTAGCACTCAGGTGTGGGCTCTCAGCGTCCCGGCAGAGCCGGATCTGCTGCGACACGACGCCGGCCCTGCGTCTGTTTCTCGTCGGGGATTCTGTGCAAGAATGGACTCTGTGAAGAATCCATTCCACACTTCTGTAAAAAGCAGCAGCAACAACTTTGTGTGATTTTGTTTCACTTTGCACTTCAAGAAAAAAAAGGGGAGTGAAGAGGAGGAGAGGGAGGGGAAAAGGGAAAAGGGAATGAAGAAAGAATCAATGGATGCAACTATGGTATCCATTTTCCTGGGCAATGTGTCTGTATGTTTAGAATACACCTGTCGTTACTGAACAATCAAATGTTTTTCATTTGAAATCCTCGGTGTGGTTGATGGGAGACTTTTGTGATTTCCGAATGGTCATGTGAAATGCATTCTTTCTGAAAAAGATGACTTTTGATTCCTATAGAGATTTTAGCAACTTGAATTATTGCAAAAAGCATCTGTTTCGAAAAAAAGCAAACAGGCCTGGCGCCGCGTGACCTAGCAGCTAAAGTCCTCGCCTTGAATGCCCCGGGATCCCATATGGGCGCCGGTTCTAATCCCGGCAGCTCCACTTCCCATCCAGCTCCCTGCTTGTGGCCTGGGAAAGCAGTTGAGGACGGCCCAATGCATTGGGATCCTGCACCCCCATGGGAGACCCGGAAGAGGTTCCAGGTTCCCGGCTTCGGATCGGCGCGCACCGGCCCGTTGCGGCTCACTTGGGGAGTGAATCATCGGACGGAAGATCTTCCTCTCTGTCTCTCCTCCTCTGTGTATATCTGACTTTGTAATAAAATAAATAAATCTTAAACAAAAAAAAAAGAAAAAGAGCAAACTTAGGGAGAGCTCAGAAATGAGATAGTTTCTAAACGGAGAGCAGACTATTTTGCAATGAGGGTAAAATGTGTACATTCCAATGATACAGTTCTTTATCTAAATTTTGGTGGGATATAACTCCTTGTAGGGTAACTGAATCAAAAACGGGAAAACAAGACATATCTCAACGCTGGATTTGCCGGTTCATTTGTTTGTAATAATCCTTTCTAGAAGGAAAAATTCTTATTTCTAAGGGAGCAAGTTCAACTAACTGAAGCATGTTAAATTTGGGGTTTTAAGGAAGACAGGTTCTCATGTATACTTTTTTGGGGCTTTTGAATGTTGAAGACTTTATTTTAACATATTGCTAAACTGTAGCAATTAACAATGAATTAAACCTTCACATCACTTGGGGGATACAAATGGAGAAAATAAATTAATGCATTTGAGAAACTGGAAGACAAATCACGCCTCTCCCCTCTGTCTTTAGCCCATGCATCGCCACCATGCTCTATTTAATTATTTGGCCACCTCCTCTAGCAGATGCTTGAAGCAGATACGTCCTGTGACAGCCCTGTCATTCCTAGCAAGTGCCACAGCTGACGTGGCAGCCACTTACCAAAGAGGTGCTCGATGGTGCAGTCTTCTGGAAGAACACAACTACCAGCATTGTCCTTTCACGCTTCCAGAGGGCCTTCCATATACCACAAAGGGAAGTGCTGATGTCAACCCTCTGTATACTAACATGAGCAAAATACCAAACAAAACGCTACAGTTCAAGGGGCTAGTAAATCTATGAAGGAATTTCAAAGGACATGTAAAAAATAAAATAGAATTAAGGGTAAATTTATCTAGGTACAAAAGCATTTAAACATCCATGCATTTTTTCATAGTATACATTCTCCATGAACTCTTTGAGGGTGACTCACACTGTGTAAAGAACAAGATGGGACTCACCAGAATTTTCTCTGGAACTGAGTATCCTAAATATCAGACTCGTAGTTTAACACATGATGCCTTGCGTGACCTTATGCTACACAGGTGCCTGGGCAGGCTGACGGTTATCATCAACACACATTAAGCACATAGACACTCGCCTTACAACCAGAGCCTTGGATTTCGGCATCACAACAGCAATGACAAAATGAAGCTAAGAGCCATTTGAGCCTAAAATGCGACAGGAAGACCTGAATAGCGGCTGTCATCATGCTCTTCAAGGACGCTTAGCTGATGGATGCCTGCATGCAGGACAGTCACCTACGAAGCACACAGATAATGTGACTAGTAAAACATTTGGCATGTCAGGTTGCATATCAACCACCATCATCACCATGTGGTATAGCACGCTTGAGCTAGGTAACTGTGATGAGCACCCCAAGCGCAGCTCTATCGCTCACTCGAATTCTCTTAGGAACATAAATACAAGACGCCTAGATGGACCTCCTCGCTGCTTCTCTTCTACACAATTTATGTCTGACACGATCCCCACCTTCTTCAAGTACAAGTTTGTAATACAGCACTTTGCAACGGTCTCCCTGAGAGTTCATTTTAAAGGTGTTCTTCCGTGGTGTGGATGAAATGCTGTCCTCCCGCCACCCCACCCACAAACACTGCACATCTACAAGCTACCCCACAGATGCGTAAAAAGGTCAAAAGGAAAGTGTCGAGTCACAAAGCTTGGCAGAATCATCGAGAATCGATAAAGCAAGAGAAGCTGGGGGATCTGTTGCATGGAAGGTTTTTTAAGGAAGTTCATGACTTTGGAATAACATTCTGCAAATGGCCTCCTGGGACCCAGTCTTAGCAGTCAGAAGCCATTGTGTATGCCTGCAGCCTCCTGAGGATGGAAGACTAAAGGTTAAGCATGAGGCTAAAGAGGTTTCCTTGGCAACGTGGCATCTCTTCTACACAGTGCACATCCCTTCAGGTATTGCATATTCTCCAGGCACCTGCTGCATGTCTTTAGAAATATTCTCTATGAAGGGCACTTGATTTAAGTGCAATAAGCACAGAGAAGCTTGCAAATTTTAGTCCTCTTCCTCAGAATTCTCTAACCCTGCTGAAATGCCATTCGGCAAGCAGCATTTGGGCTGGGGACTGGGAATAGAACCATGAGCGTGAAAGCTATGGTCTCTTGTAGCTGGAGCCAGATCCGTCTCCTCCAAGCACATGTCTAATCTCCACTGCTTTATTTGCATGTAAATTCAGCGAGTGGGTATATTTCTTACCATGACTGATATGTGACATCTAAAGACACACTTCAGGCAGCTAAACACCCTTATTTTATATTTCAGAATTAATCCATTGAACAAAAGACTACTTCCACAGCGGCTCAACAGTAGGTTCATTGCTTCATACCCTGCAATGACCCTACTGAGTCACAGTAGTTGATGAGCAACCCTCTTCCCACACACACACAGAAGTGTGACTCAGGGAAGGTCATGGTGGAACCTGAAAATTACTTTTCTCACTCAAGTACACCAGAGTGATAAGTCTGAGCAGCTGAGACTCATGGGGTAGGAAAAAGCAGTCAAGTGGGGTCACTTACTGAGCAGGTGATTTAGTGTGGTCCTATCCACCATCTGCATTGTGAGAGCTGAGCATTTTCATTCTATTCAGCAAACACCTGACTTCTTTATAACAGGGGTTGTGTACGTGTGGAACCTCAAAGAAAAATGGGAGAGCGCCAAGGATCGCGCACAGGGAGGTGGACACCATCCGCTCTGGACGGCACTGACAATCTGAGAGCTCTCCGTCCACTCTGTGGGGTCAGGTGTGGATCTTCCTATTCTGTGTGCTTGTTGTCTGTGTTTAAGCTTGGAATCTGTGCTACTTCTCAAGATCCACGAGGATAATCCCCGGTGCAGCCTTAGGATAAGTGCGAGTGACCAACAGTAGAAGCAATCCCCAACATAAAAGCATGTTGGTCTGGGGGATTGTTGGTTCATAACCCAAGGGCTCATGTAACAAAAGAAAAAAAAAAACAATTAACCACACGGGATTGCATCAAACCCAAAAGCTTCTGTATTGCAAAGCACAGAAAAGACACACAAGATGGGAGAAAACATTGACAAATCACACATCTGACAAGGGGCAAATATCCAAAATGTATAAAGATCCCAAATAACATAATAATCAAAAAATGTAAAATAAACCCAGGGCCCAGTGCTGTGGCATAGCAGGTAAAACTATTGCCTGCAATGCCAGCAACCAGGATTGCCAATTGAATCTCACCTTCATTTCCGGCTCCCTGCTTATGGCCTGGGAGAAGACCAGCTGGTAGCCCAAGTGCTTGAGCCCTTGCACGAGGGGGAAACAACACTATGAAACTCCTTGCTCGTGGCTGACCTGGCCCAGAGCCCACTGTTGCAGCCATCTGGACTAAACCAATAGGTGGGAGATTCTCTCTCTTTCTCTCTCTCCTCCCCCCCCCATCCTCCTTCTCTCCTCTCTCTTTTTCTGCAATTCTGCCTTTTGAATAAACAAATACTTAAAACAACAAGAAAGCAAGAAAACAAAAACAAAAATAACCTGATTTAAAAATTAGTGAAGGATCTGAATGGACAAATCTCAAAAGATGGCATACAAGTGCCAGGAAACAAATGAAAACATTCCTGCTATCTCCCAACACTGCAGGAATGCCAAAGACCACAATGTCACCTGTTAGAATGCCTGTTATCAGCAAGACACAAGCTCCGTGTTGCCAAGACTGTGAAGAAGAATGGGCCCCTGCATGCGGTGGTGGGAATGTGAACAGCAAACTGGAATTAGAATCCTCCAATGAGTCATGCATCCATCACTGGGTCTAAATCCAATGGAGTGAGAAAGTGAACAAGGGAATGTCTGTTCCTGCGCTCATGGCAGCATGATCCAGCATCACCAGAACAGGGCAAGAGCCTGCCTGTCTTTCATTGAACGAACGGGTCAAGCAGCTGTGGTTCATAAACAACGCTTGATGCTATTGCTTCAAAAGGGGCTTTTCCATGTGCCACAACATGACTGAACCTGGCAGGTACTGTGCCGTTTGGACTAACCCCAGCTCTGAAAGGTAGCTACCACGTGATCTTATTTGTTTGGAGTCTAAAGTCACCAAAATTATAAAAGCAGAATTGAGCTGGGGAGTGGGAGACTGGAGAGAGGTGTGGCAAGCGATGCAAATTTTCTGCTAATCAGGAAGAGTAAATAAAATGACTGTGAGCCTACTGAACAAAACAAATTGCTGCTCAACAGGTTAATCTTCAGCCTGTAGTGCTGGCATCTAAATGGGCACCAGTTTGTGTCCCAGCTGCTTCACTTTCCATCCAGCTCCCCAAAAATATGCGCAGTAAAGCAGCAGAGGATGACCCAAAGCCTCGGGACCCTGCACCCATGTGGGAAACCTGGAAGAGGCTCCCTGCTCCTGGCTTCAGCTTTGGATCAGCTCAGCTCTGGCCATTGTAGCTATTTGTAGAGCGAACCAGAAGATGGAAGAACTCTCTCTGTTTTTCTCCTTCTCTCCATAAATCTTTCTTTCTAAAAATGTACTTATCTTTATTGGAAAGGCAGATTTACAGAGAGAAGGAGAGTGAGGAAAGGCTCGTCCAGCTCCTGGTTCACTCGCCACGTGGCTGCTCTGGATTGGAGCTGAGCCAATCCAATAAAAGGAATCAGAGGTGCCTTTTTCAGGGTCTCCCACACAGGTGCAGCGTCCCGAGGCTCTGAACTATCCTCTATTGCTTTCGCAGGCCTCAAGCAGGGAGCTAGGTGGGAAGTGGGGCAGCTGGGACTTGAACTGGCACCCACATGGAATCCTGGTGCTTGCAAAATGAGAATTTAGCCAGTGAGCAATAGCTCTGGGCCCTGTAAATCTGCTTTCAAATAAAAAATGGATAAGTATTTAATAATATTAGCAATAACATTATGTATCAGAAAATGGCTGAGTGGACTTTCAATACTATTAACATAAAAAGGTTTTGAAGATAATGAAAAGATGTACTAACTAGATTTAAGTGATTCTCCAATGTGCACATCTGTCAAAATGTCATGTTGTATGCCACAAATACATGCAATTTTATTTTCCAACTAAATAGAAGATGTAAAGTAGAAAAAAATTAAAGGTCCCTGATACACCAAGCCTCTCTGTGATACCATCTGCCAGAAACCAGATTGGAGGGGTAGGTGCCCTTTATACTCATACTCAGGTGAAATTTGGCATCCATGGAGAATTCAAGGCCCTCCCGCTGGACATAGAGGCCACGTGGAGTGAGATCCTGCAGACCAAGCCCTCTATATAAAAGAGAAAGCCCATGGAAGAGGGGTGAGGCTCCAAACACCTTGAGCTGCCCCAGCTGAAGGCTAGACAAGGACCTCATTCAGCCACCATTCACTCGCACAAAAATGTCACATTAAACAGGTCCTTTCAGTGCCTGAGTATGGGAGGCTTTTACAGTAGGAAGTTTCATTAGAACACTCAGATATTTGAAAAGTGAAATCACTTAATGGCCAGTGCTATATCAAGCCCCAAATCTATCCTCTGAGGCAAAAAGCTTGAAACACAACCAGAGTCCAGGAAACAGGGATTTATAGATTTGGAAAGCACATTGAGCCCAAGGATAAGGAAAAGAAATAAGGTCATCTCCATGTTCTGGCCCCATGCTTGGTGGGCATTCCCCAGCCTCAAGGCGGGGAAGGAGAAGTCGGGCAGCACTGTGGTTGCCCGTCTGAGCACAGAGCACAGAATTCTGAACTGAAACGCCAGGGAGATGGAATTTATAGGGAAAGCACCAGAGGGGGATGCTGTCGTCAGAGAGACACGCAGAAAGATGCAGAGCTGTGCAGAGCTGCCTTGATGTCTTGACGAACATGAACTGTTGGTAAGAAGGTGAGAGCATCCGAGGCCAGGGAACACCCCAAATGAGCAGCAGATTTGGGAATAGTTTATTTCCACCAGCCATGAAACAGTGGCCACCTGGGGAATCAAGCAGGGACCACAGGGGTCTGTTCGTGTCGCCTTTGGGAAGACGCACATCAGTTCTAGACAAGAGCCCTCCTGAAGCCTGGGCTGCCCGTGCTCCTGCTCAAGGGGGGCCGATTAGCTGGCTAAGGAACTGGAGGTGATGACACAGAGGAGAGATTCCACAGAGGAAGAAACCAAAACAATTACAGATGAATGAAATTCAACATGGAATCTAGAACTGGACTCAAGTAAAATTTCAGGAGGTGAGAAACGCAAAATGCGAAAGAAGCAATCGCCACTGGTTGGGCTCAGGCGAGTGAGAGAGTTCACCGGGGAAGGCGCGGACAGCGGGGAAGCTCGCCAAAAGGAATTTAGGCCAAAAAGAAAACAGCACACAGAACCAGAAACAGCAAGCAGCGTCGTCACCTGAGTGTGTGCACTTGAGGCAGAGAGAAACTCCTGCTGAAAGCAATAGTGAAAGAAAGAGCTCCCAGCTTGCTGGAGCCAACAAGGCTTCGAAACCTAGGAAATACAAAGACAACACTAAGATACAACCGTACTGACTTGGTAAACATGGGGGACTCAGAAAATATTGAGGTGAGTCAAAGTAACACTACACCAAGATGAGGGTCAGCTGACTGACTCCCTGAAGCACTAGAATAATCATCTACAAAGTTCTAGAGGTAACTGCCCATGCAGAAATAGCTATACAGTAAAAAATATAATAAAGGGCCTGGTGCGGTAGCCTAGTGGCTACAGTCATCACCTTGTATGCCCCAGGATCCCATATGGGCGCCAGTTCTAATCCCGGCAGCCCCACTTCCCATCCAGCTCCCTGCTTGTGGCCTGGGAAAGCAGTCAAGGAAAGCCCAAAACCTTGGGACCCTGCACCCGCGTGGGAGACCCGGAAGAGGTTCCTGGCTCCTGGCTTCAGATTGGCACAGCACCGGCCATTGTGCTCACTTGGGGAGTGAATCATCGGACAGAAGATATTTCTATCTCTGCTCCTCTCTGTATATCTGGCTTTGTAATAAAATGAATAAATCTTTATATATTAAAAGAGAGGGCATGCATTACATGCAGACATCCACCGGCCAAACTCCAGCTGCAGCTACAAACTCGAGCTGGAGAGTGAAGCGGGAGGGAAACGCGTGCAAAATACACACGCTTCTGTAATCAGATTCACACTACATTTCAAAGAGAGTTGCTTTAAAAATGAAGACGTTATATACAGAAATTAAACGTACAGTTCAGGAGGGAAGAAATGAAAACCTATTGCCACAATTTGCTGGCTAGGCTTGTGCCAACTTATATTACTGGATGATGGACCATAACGAGTCAAACGTATATGCAAAATTATAGAGAAAACAGCAAACAAGCAAATATCTACAACAAATGAGTCAGGCAATGACAGAATGACATTTTATACATTTTATGCAGTTAGTAAAATAAAATATCTACTCTAAAAAAAGACAAGAAATTAGGACACATAGAAAATGTACAGGAAAATGGAAAATTTCACCTCAAAATGGCTTCAGATTGGCTCAGGTCTGGCTACTGCAGCCGCTTGGGGAATGAGCCGTGAGATGGAAGACCCTCCTCTCTGTATATCTGCCTTTCCAATCAAAATGAATAAATCTTTTTTAAAAAATAAAAATAAATATCAAGAATCACATTCATTATAAACAGTCTATTTGAACTACAAAGGAGAATTTGCTGTGTGATTGGGAAAGACGAGACGCAGCTAGATTGTCTATCAAAGAAACAGAGAAGGATTACAAGCAAAGCCCTAACACTGAAACCTCTCCCTTTGTGTGTCAGCTTCACATGCACAGGAAAACATGTCAGGTGGTAATTAAAAAGGTATTAAAAAGGACAAAAACCACATAAACAGAGCTCAATGTAGTTAAAAGTAAATATCACAGATAAAACATATATGCCAAATAAGATTGATGGGCTCAGCATCACAGTGGACTGTGTGAAACTCTTGCTATGATTTCAGCATTGCATACTAGAGTGCTGGTGTGAGTTCCGCTCTGGTCCTCGCCTGCTTCTGACCCAGCCCCCTGCTAATGTTCCCAGGAAAGCAAAAAGGTGTCTAA
Organism: Ochotona princeps; assembly: GCF_030435755.1. Classification (NCBI taxonomy): domain Eukaryota; kingdom Metazoa; phylum Chordata; class Mammalia; order Lagomorpha; family Ochotonidae; genus Ochotona; species Ochotona princeps. Next base: position 28,196,374 of record NC_080834.1, on the reverse strand, counting down.
GACCCTTTCCCATAGGAGAAACCAGGATGAAATTCCAAGCTCTGGATCATCTGGGTATTAAACTGGTAAATGCAAGATTTTCTGTCTTTTCCTCCTTCTGTCATTCTGTCTTTGAAAAAAATAAATATTTGTAAAATATTTAAAACTTGTCAATTGTAACAAGATTGACAAAATGAAAGAAAGATGTCAATCAGCAGTGTTAGCAACGATTCAGAGGCTATCAATACAGACCTCTCAGCTACTGGGTTAACATGCTCATAAATGAAACCCCTTACTTGAAATGCACCTGTTTGAAAAATTCACAAAGGACCAATACTCACAAGATATGAAATAGATGATTTAAATAAACCTGTAACCACTAAGGTAGTTGAACTTAAGATTTCACCAAAAACCACCCAAAGATAATTTCATTATGAATTTCATCAGCATTTAAAAAGAAGAAGAAGAAAAAAAGGACACAATTTGTACCAACCTTCTAATAAGTAGATCCGGAGGAGATGATCTCTCATTCATGGCATGGGGTCAGAATTCCTCCAAAAGCAATCAAGAAAAAAATACACTAAGAAAATCATCCCAATGGCATATACAGTACAATGGAGTGAGATTTATGCCGGGAGGAGAAGGTGGTATTTAACAGGGTGTGCCCTGCGGGTGGGCTGGGGCTGCCACACAGCAGATGGCACATTCATGATGGCCAACTACACCAGCGTCAAAAAGTCCTTCCCTGAAGAAGACTGGGGCGGGTAATAGAGTGGGTAGTTTCTGCTGGTTACATACACGTCTCGAGTGATGCTTCCTCAGGGTTCCCATCGGCCTGTCAGATCTTTCAGAGCACTGCAGCCAGAGGACCGTTCATCGTTCCATCCTTCTGTCCCAGGGGTCAGCCGTGCACGGTGGTCTGCCGGCTCCCCCACTCACGCCTGCTCCTACTGCCGCATGTACTACACCTACACATTTGCTGAATAGTTGTGTCTTCATAGCTTTCTAAAGAAGAACACAAGGACCCTCAATCTCAAGGAGAAAACCCATGTGATCATCTCAGCACATGCAAAAAGTGAGAAAAGAATGAGAGATGACGGACGAAACTCAACACTGATGGATGAGACAGGTCAGGAATCCAAGACGCCTTCCCCATAGACTCAGGGGAAGACTGCCTGCTCTGGCACGGCCCGGCAGCATTGCTCCACAGATCCTAGCCAGTGGACAAATGACAGGAGGAAATGACATGCAGTTTATAAAGCAAGCAGTAGGACACACACACTTGTCTCTATCCAATGAGCCAGTAATAATTTAACAGAGGAAAGTACCAGGATTAAAAAAAAATGATTGTGCTAACTTTATATAATCTATTTATCAAAAATTACAAATGTGTCTCTATATATTAACAACAATCAAAAAAATTAACATAAAAACACACTGTTCACCATAGGGCAAATTATGTCTAGGTAATTTTTTAGAGGTGCACGACATATGAACTAAAAAGTCTGCAAAATATGAGTGAATCAGTCTCAGTCACACATCATGAATTAGAAAATTCACTGTTGTTACATGATTAATTAGCCCTACATTTATCATGGATTCAACAGAATCTCAGTAGTAATCCCAGCAAGCTACTGAGAAGCTGATTCTAAAAGGTGCAAGGAAATTTGAACTTGGAGAAGATCTGAAGCAACATCGAATGAGAACAGGGTTGGAAGACATACACTGTGTGGTTTACCCTTTTCTTTAACGTTACTCATGAAAGATTAAATTTTTTCCCTAAACCAACATGAGGTGTAATCTATAGTTCAAAATAAAATTCTCCAGATCTCGAGGGGGGCAGGTCTTGGAAAATCACAGATTATCATCATCAAAACGCACACTGATGATCTTGAACAATTCACTCTCCTGCCAAAACGACCCTGCCTCAGGCTACAGAGCTTTCTGATAAAGCAGCAGCAAGTCTCCCGGCCTGAGAAGCAAAGAGATTTATCAAGACATAGCAGGAAGGAAAGAAGCAGTGTCTAACAGCTGGGCTTTGGCTTGCATATAGAGATTCAGGAACAACCAAAGAAAATGTTCTCACACTTCATAAAATATATCCATGGCTACATACAGCAGGATTTAGCAAATCTGCTTAAACACTCTTCCAGAAAAAAGCATCCAAAAAACCCACACAATTGAGAACCAAAGGCGGGAACAATCCAAGAGAAAAAACACTGAGAATTTGACTCAGCAGCTGGCACACATTACTCACTCAGGAAAATGTACCCCTGTGAAATCCAAAGGAAGGGCTATCATGAAGAAGAGACTGATGCTTCCAGTGACTGCAGGTACGGCTAAACAAGGTCATTGCAATTTTATAATAGTTATTATAAAATTAAAAATGGTATGCATTAGTGGGTTCACATTGGAGAGCAAAATAACAATGCAAACTGGCTAATCTGTGCGATCTGCGCTGTCCTTAATAGAATTATCCAGAAGGTGGTGACACAGCTATTCAACTCTCCAGATTGCAATATTGGCTGAAAAAGAAGCTCCACATGTGTTCGAGAAGGACATGGTTAAAAGGTGGGAAAAACCAAGAACCTTTCAGGTATCAAGGTCGCTGCACGAGAAACTGGAGAAGACCAGATGTCTGCAAGGAGCAAGGTGCAGCTGGGACGTGGGTGAGGAGGCAAGGATGAACACCCAGGCCTGGACGGGGCAATTGCCCACTTGGACAAGCACCTCCATCCCTGTAACTGGACAGCTGATATGCTGGTGACCTAACCATTGGCAGGACACAAGTTGCACACACAGGGCAGCAGGCAGGTGAGACACACTGGGAGGCCTTCTCTAAGCTCCTCTCTCCTAACTTCCTTCCCACACTCCCACACTCCCATACACAGCCCTCACCAACTCCCAAGAGGGCACAAATACATCACACATCTTGGTTGAGAAGTCCCCATGCCCAGTAATAACCAGTGTGTGTTTTATATCTCAGCTCTGTTTTTCTAAATGGGAAGCAAGTGGGCATATTCCAGCACACGGCGTTCTATTCAGCCTTCTAGTTCAGACCTGAGAGGCCCTTGACAACCCAGACCCCAGCAACCTTTCAGGAAAACGCTTCTCTCCAACGTGTTACTCAGCTAGATGATTCTCTTTAGCATTGTGCATAGTCTATGGAATGCTGCTTTGCACCTGTCCCATAAGGCTCAGCCTTCTTCTCTCAGTGTGTGCTGCCTTCTGACAACCCAACCTGCACGGGTCCTGCCTGTCTTGTGTGCGCCCATCTCCTCCTATCTCCCCCTGTAACACCAGGAGTTCAGACTTCGTTCTCAGGTCCATGAAGAGGGGGATTTGCAATCAACCATTTATCAAGACCTTGGTAATAGGCCCTGTTCCTGGTAGGTGCCCACTGTTAGGTGAACGTGTGAAACTAAACAGACACTTCCCTCCATCCAGTAAAAATAAGCAAACAATATGATAATGCGAGTGATATATTTGTCCATCTCAAGACCAAGTAACAACAAAATGAAAAATGACATTTTGCCTGTCTCAGCAATTTGGAAGAAAAATCAACTATTTGACAGGAAAATTATGGAGACTGACATTAAGGCCAAGAGAGTCACAAAAATAAAATAGAGGAACAATGATGTAGATGCCATCTTAAAAGAAAGTCACAGAATTTCCCGTCCAACGGTGGTGAGGTGTGGGTTACAGTACGCTCTGGTGGCTGGATTCTGGAGCAGGATGTTTTCAGAACCAACCCAGGATCTTCTCAGGAAGGGAGAGAGGATAACACACATTCTGATAAGACATCCTTCTTCAAGCAACTTTCGACACCTAAATGGTGCTAGCATTTCAGAATTTAAGAACTCCTCAGGCCTCACATGCCACTGCAGGTGAACACGAGAGGACTGTGGGATACAGACTCCTTCAGACCTTGTCACCCGCTGAGGAGACACACGTTGCTTTGGTTGAGGCAGCTGGTAACACCTGTAACCTTGACATCCACATTTTCATTTCCTATGACAGCTCCAAGACAGGACATTTCCTGAAGTTATGTTTTTCAGACCATTGTCAACTTGTAAAAGTTCAGTGAATGTATTCACATTCATTTCATCTTTTCTTTTTCATGCTAATATGTGATGCTTCATGTGTAATTTAATCTTTTCACTCGAAGGTAATAAGACTCAGGAAACCGAAGAAACAAGAATAAGATTTTTTTTTAACGATGGTGTGTTTCTGAGTAGAAAGCAACCAGAATCCCTTCATAAAACGTAGTAAGAGACTTCATATTTAACGAAGATGAGGAAAATCAAGCTATGTTAAACCAAGTGCCTGTACACCTTAAACAGCAAATGGCAAAGTTCACAGAAAATGAAAGTAAAAGATGAGTTTGAGTGAGTGGGGGAAATAATGGAAATCCATGCATAGCTTCCTGCCACCCCCCTCACAATCTCCATCTTTTCTTCTTGATGCCTGGATTTTGAAAAGTTTCTGGACCCAAAACAGACGTCTTATAATTCCATTTTCCAGGAGTACCTACAGGTGGGAGATTGGAAGAAGTTTCCACATGTGATGGGTCCTCCTGGGATTTCCTGCTTGTCCTTTAGCCAGTGCACAGGGTTCTAAAGCTGCAAGAACGGGAAATGATCGCATTCATATTCATGAAAGGTGGTCCTTGTGTTATCTAAAGATGGAAACAGCCAAATTCTTAAGGAGGACTGAGTGAAGGAAGTCGCATGTTAGAGCTTACATGGAAGAAGAATGTGGGGAAACCGGAAGAGCAAGAGGCATATGGAATTTGAGCTGAGTATGGCTGCTGTGTGGAGGAATTGTGTCTCCCCAAAGGCAAGGGATCATGTCCTAAGCTCCAGGGCCTCAGAATGTCATTTCATTTGGGAATCATGTCCTTGTAGAGATAATTAGCTAACATGAGGTTTGGTGAGTAAGCCTCGATCCATTTTTGCGAGAGTCTCACGAAACACTGCAGACACTTGCAGGTTCACAGCAGACACCACTGAAGATGGAAGCAGAGACGTGGCTGCCGAGAAAGCCCCAAGCCCCACCGCCATCTCCTCAGCAAAGCTTGAGAGGCACAGAAGGAGATGAGCAGCAAGCTGGTCTTCAGCAGTTTCTACAACAGCTTTCAGAAGTCACAGTCCTACCCCTGCCCCCAATGAACCCATCACACCACTAAAATCTCTCACAGCAGGCTTTTCCGATAGAAAAGTGGGATTTTTTTTTGTAGAAAAATCCCAGTCTGAAATATGCTGCCATAGAATATGTAACAGACTTCAATAAAATATATGTCTATAGACATAAAACACTGAAGCCTAATAAGGTCTTTACTCAGTAATTACAACGACACAGTTTTATCCATAAAGGTTAAGTATCTTTATCTGAGCAGAATCCAACGAATTAGCTCTGATGTAATAAGTACCATTTGTCACTGTTGGAGCCCGAGGTGTTGACAGACTGACATGTCGCCCTGGCAACCCCAGAGTTCCACTGTTCCTCCCTGTATCTTGGCTGTTCACAAGGCCCACCACCCACAGGGCACGGGAGGGCCTGTATTTCCCCTTTCCCGACTTTGCCCGGTGGTGGAATGCATTTCTCAGCCATGGGTCTCAACCACTCATGTTGACTACTGTTGAACATTCTTATCATCAAGAGTGGGCACAGGTTTTTCTTAACAAGTACAAGTTAAAGAAAAACAAGTTATTCATTAGCAACCGATTTCTTATCCACAGGAAGCATTAAAATGAAGACCAAGCCTGAAGACTCTCTGAGCAGAAAAAAGGAGGGGAAAAAAAAAAGTCAAATCTCACAAGTGACTTTAACCTTGAAAGAACTGCAGACACAGTGAACCTGAACTTGAGCTATAGCTTCTAAATGCTGATTTTAAATAAAAACAGAGACTAAGTGCAATGGAGTAGAAGTCAGAAAACGTAGAATTGTGTTAATAGGGGCTTTTCATGAGGTCAGCCACACAAGACACCAGCCACAGGTCTCTGCCTGATTCTCGTGTTTATGCTGTTGAAGTTCCACGAGCTCTACCTTGCTGGAGCTAGCCTAGAGCTGCCCCACTGCTGTTTGTTCAAAAATCAACTCTTTAAAAATGGGTTGGACCTCAGCTTAATGTCTAAATAATCCAAAGCAGTTGGGCCCAATTTAAACACTTAAGCCAAAGTGGTCATTTGAGGGGTGAGGCAACCAAGGGTGATATATGCACAGTGATACTTGAAATGGCAAAAATTTCTGGAAGAGCTGGACCAGCTCAGGGCACTGGAATTTGCCCATGTCAGTGGATCCTCCGTCAGCTTCAGCTGTGGCTCAGGACCTTGCCAGAATCACACCTGAGAGCAGGTAGGTATGGTCTGGGATGTCATCAGTGGGAAGATAAAGCTAGTGAAGACACTGTCTAAATGCACCTGCTTTTAGTTTCAGGGAGCAGAGCCAAGGGGGTAGGCTTCCAGGTAGGGTGCAGGCTTCCAGGTAGGGTGCAGGCTTCCAGGTAGGATGCAGAGGAGACGTTGCTGGTTAAAACGTTACAGAAACATTGCACACCATGTTTTCAGCTTCACTTCTTTCCCATTGTCCATTTTTCTTTGTATACATCACAAATATCAGTGCTTCCTCTTTAGGAAATAAAGTACTTTAAAAATAATGACTTTTCTAAGAAGGTTCGATTTTGAAATTTCAAATACCTGGACACCCAGACCTGGTATATTGTTCCATGTAAGATGCCTTAGCAACAGGTCAGAGCTTTTAGAATATACTTCTCTCTCTCTTTCTCTCTCTCTCTCTCTCATTTAATCTCAACTACTACTCCCTGCAAAACTTTTGGTGGGTTTTGGACATCTGTTTCCTCACATTGTACCATTATTCAAAACAGGGTGTCTTCAGAGGTAATCTGGTTAAATGAGATCATTCCAGAGCATCCTGATCCAAAACGACTGCTGTTCTATCAAAAGGAGCAACTTTCAGCCAGGACACACACACCGGAGGGCTGTTCCCTGGTGCCAGAGACAGTACTTCTAACCTGGATGCATGACTATCGCTCTAAATAGTTCCAGGCAACTTACAAACAGTATGTTACAAAAATTTAGAAACTGTCAGTTTTATTTACAATTCAATAACTTTCCTCTAAGGTCACATAGTAATATGAAGTTTTGGTTACAAGGGCCAGCATCGTGCAGTAGGCACCAGTTCAGACCCCAGCTGCAGCATTCCCAGTGAGGCTCCCTGCTACTCCACTGAAAGTCAGCAGCAGATGGCCCAAGTACTCGGGCCCTACTCCCACCTGGAAGGCCTGGATGCTGTGCTGTGCTCATGGGTTTGACCTGTCCCAGCCCCGGCCATTGCAAGCCATTTGGGAAATGAATCGGCAGAGAGATTTTCTCTCTCTGTGTCTCTCACTCTCTGTCTCTCTGGAACTCAGCTTGGCAAATAACTAAATTCTTAAAGTCAAGTTTTAAAGTCACAATTTTTGAAAAGATTTCTCTATTCATTTGAAATTCAGAACAATAGAGAGGCAGCAAGGGAGAGGGAGAGATCACCATCTCCTGTTTCTGTCCCCAGTGGTTACAACATTCAGGGCTGAACAGGCTCAAGTTAGAAGTGAACACTTGCCAAGCATCCCACCTGCATGGCAGAGGCCCAGGCACTTGGGCCATCTTCTGCTGCTTTCCCAGGTGTGTTAGCAGGAAGCGGGGTCAGAAGTGGAGCAGCCGGAACTTGATCTGGCACTCAGAAATGGGATGCTAATGTGACAAGCAGCGGCTTAATCTGCCAGCCACAGCACTGTCCCCTTCAAAAACTCCACTAGAGCAGGGGTTCTGTCTCCTGTCCGCCTCTCCTCCAGCCAGCTGACATAGTTCTTAATCAACTTCTAGCACATGCACACATGAGCACTTGTATGCTTTGTGTACACAAAGCATAAACACAAATGTGTGTACATAGGAATACAGCATATTATTGCATGTGTACACGCACTCGCATACACACACATATGGCAGTGTTTTCTTAACAGCCAGAATTCACTGGATGTGTATAAATATATAGGTGTACATACATGCATATACATCCAAACACACATATTTGCACATACGCTGCACAAATACACAGCACAACCACATATAAACTCTATCCACACATACACATGAACGCACAAGCACACACATATGTGCATAAATATGCACATGTACTCGTGTGTGAACACACACACATGTGCTTGCAGACATATATGCACACACATACAAGTACCCACACATACACATTGACACATTTTTTAAAACAATGTTAACGTTTGTCTTTCTTCTGAAATCCATAGATAAGACACCTCCAGTTACCCTGGAGCTCCACTATCTCTAATTTGGGGATCCTTGTCTGTGAGTGAAGGTGGTTGTTCAGGGGCCAACCCTGTGGGGCAATGCCAGCCTCCCACATGAGGTTCAAATATCAGCCACTCCACTTGTTTTTCTATTCAGATAGAGTGGACAAATTTCACATACGTAACAACACAGATGTGCGAGCGTAGTGACATTCCAGCCTCCTCCTCCTCCCCTCTGTTCCCCTAACTATGATAGTATATTTTCTTTCACTTTGCATTCACAGGTTGAGCCCTGCATGAGGTACAGATACCAGTGCATGGCAGGCAGGAAATCATAAAAAGGACAAAAAACAGAAGCAACCATTCCTGGGTGTGTAAGCAAGGCTGCACATCAGAACCAAATCCTGGGATCCGACTCTCACACTTACAGGCTGTGTTTTTTTGTACTTTGTGAATTAGTTATCACAGATTGGGAAAAACAGGCACTTGTCTTTGGGGAATTGGCTTATTTCACAAAGCATAACTTTTTTGTTGTTTTTAATAAAATTCCTTCTGCTTCCATCCCTACAACAGGTCCCCATGAAGCCCTCTGGTTCCCCCTGGGGACTGCGTGTAGAGCCCACTCCATTACCACATCAAAAGACCCTCACGCTGACCACAGGTGCAGAGAGCCTGTGCCTCATCACCCCCACGGGATCCTGGCGTGGACACATTTCACCTCCCACAGTGGCAACGCGGGGCTCTCATCTTGACACAGAAAAAGAAAACCCTCTTCCCACAAGCAGGTTGGAAACAGGGAACCCTGAGCACGCAGAGTAAAACAGAAGCCCTGAAGAGCTCCCACAGGCCTCCTGTCACCCCATTCTGCCTGAGCCTGCTGCTGTGGCCACCTCCCTGCTGCGTACCTCCCGCCTCTCACAGGTGACATTTCAGCCCTCCTTGTTTCGCGTTAGCATCAATTTGCAGGGATAGCAAAAAAGAAAGGAGCCACTTTTCTCTTTCACAGGTGTGTTCATCAGAAGTGAGATGGGCACCAACCCCCACTGCCCCAGGTGCATAGGACGTGGAGAAGCCTGGCTGCCCCCCACCTCTGCCATCTCTACAGGAGATCTCACCTCTCCTGGAAGTCAAGCTCCTGTAATCGGACACCACCCTCAGGACAACAAAGGCCCAGGGACCTGGGGTTCCTTCACACCACAGCAAGGCACCTGCTGGTGGCACCTGCAAGACCCATCTTCATGGACAAAACAACCTGACAGCTTCCCCATGGGTGGATGATGTCATCCAGGCTGGACAGTGTCACACAGAGCCAATGAAATCAGTCGAGGCGGACATTATTACTGAGTGTCCATGATGTCACCTGAGGTGGACATTATTGCCCAGAGTCACTGCTGTCACACAAAGCTAGACCTTGTCCCCTGAGGCTTACATCACCATCTTCAATGGATGATGTCATCAGAGGTAGACAATGTCTCCTGAAGGTGGATGATGTAATCAGAATTGGTTAATGTCACCTAAGGTGGCTCAAATGTAAGCCATATGAGAGTACCTGGAAGAAGCCCAGGGCTTGGGCAGCATCTAGACCTGGTGTCCGATTCAAAACTCATGCCTTTTTCAGCTCCTGCCTCGGGCTCCATTAGACTGTAGAAGCTGTGCAGTGTGTGGCCACATACCTATCCTCTAGAGCTAAGGCCACACCAAGCTGTCAAGGAGGTTATGGGTACAGCCCCTGCGCTGGAGGAAGGATGCAGGCTCTACAGGTACAGGATGCTCCAGGTGCAGTGATGGGGAGAGAGGAAAACCCCCATCCCTGGGGCCCACGTTTTAAACCAACACTGACCTTGAGAAACCCACTGCTTGGTTTTATTCTGGAAATAGTATTGGCAGAGCTCAGTCTATCTGAACCCTGCCTGGACTCTGCTAGCTGTGGGATGGCTGCTGGGCATGGGTGAGGGATAGACTGCGCAGTGATCTCTCCTTCTGAGGCAGCATCACGCTGGGAAAACAAGTGGAGCATTTTGCCTAACCATGCCATCAAGAGGGAAGAATTAAAAGAATGCAGAGTACCTCAACTGTAATTACAAAAAGCAATTCCAACATGTCCTCTGTATGCAAGCTAAAAGGATTTTGGATTTGCATAATTATCTGTTATCTCCAATAAACTTTAATTGATCATCAGCAATACACTGGGTATCATGGGAAATGCCTGATTAGACAGGACACAAAGACCTGCAGGGGGCGGCACCATTTCCCTATGTACAAAACCTGCTTAGGCCGCCAGGGACCACATTCCCCTTGGGGTTGTGTCTGGAGTCACAGCTGTGTTTGTAGAACTGTGTGAGAAGAAAATGGAGGAGAGTTTGATAGAAAGATGAAAGGTCTCTGAAGATGGGGACTTCGACCCTATCCCGTTCCATTACTCGGGAAGGTTTTTCAACAATGGGGCATGGCGGAGGGTGGCCAAATACCAAGATTACAGATGGGATCTCATCATGGGGGAGAAGCTTGGATGAGATGGCTGTGCTAAGAGTGGCAGGGTAGAGGGTGGCCTGGCTTCGCTGCAGCCAGACTAAATCATACACGAAGAACGGGGGTCAAGACTTCTCCATTGACTTCACTAGCTGGGTTGAACTCTAGTCCAGTGGCCAGATGGATTAGTGTACTTGAAGCTTTCCTTCTGTAATTCTGCAAGTGGTATCTGACTGAGCTGGGATTATACAGGACACACCTTTTATGGATTTGTATTTTACATATATAAGTGGACTATCCATCCTAAATTTTGTATAACATAATGAAATTTCAACTGAGGTTCCTCTCTGTGGTTGTTTTTGCCTTTAGACATTCGTCTTCTCCCACATCACTTGTTGAAAACAAGACTGTGCATCCTCCACGGGAACATTTGTGTGTCTTTGCCCATCGTTACTTGTCCATCCTAGATTCTCTATTCCATCCCATGGATCTGCGGAATGGTTCCAGAGTACTGGTTCCAGAAGTGCACTGGAACCATTCCAGATATATCTGTATCAATGAAAGTTATTCACTGGCTCATCTAAAATCAGGAGTTGTGTGTACAGATCAATTGGGTGAGATTGCTCTCCGAAATGCTTTGTCATGCAAATCGCATATTACTCATGTTTTCCAGGAAAAGGGTTTTACCACGGACCTATGGGGAAAGAATCTGGAATTTTGGTTCCCTAAGTTAGGCTGAGTTGAATCCCACTTGGCCAGGCATCTCATTGCTGGGGGTCATGCTGGCATCTAGTGGTGTATGCTTCGACGTTTAGAGTAGAAAATCTGGTGCGCATTTTTCACAGTCCATGTAGATTGCATACTCCCCCAAGTATCTCCTTCATTGACCCAGATGGAAAGGAGCAGAAACAAGGGTGTCACCAGAGCCCATATTTGGCAGAACACTAGCACATTGGGGTGTGGCAAGGGTATAGCAAGAGCTACTAAACTTTGGGGGCCCAGTGCAAAGTAAGTTGTGCAACCACTTTTAAAACAGTAAGAAGGGACTGGTGCTATGCAAGCACAGGGCCCTTGTGTGATTGCACTCTTACACACATATGAGGCCGGCACTGAGGTTGTCCCTTGCCCAGCTGAGCTATAGAATCCAGTTTTCATGACTCCACTCATGTGTATAAGAAGTTCTGGTAGGGGCTGGTGCAATGGCTCAACTGGCTAATCCACCACCTCCATGATCAGCATCCCACATGGGTGCAAGTTCATATCCCAGCTGCTTCACTTCCCATCCAGCTCCCCATTTGTGTCCTGGAAAGGCAATAGAGGATACCCCAAGACCTTGTGACCCTGTGTCCACATGGGAGACCTGGAGGAAGCTCCTGGCTCCTACCTTCAGATTAGCTCAGCTCAGCTCAGCTCCATTCATTGAGGCCATTTGGCAAGTCAAACAGTGGATGGAAGGCCTAACTCTGTCTCTCCTTCTCTCTGCAAATATGGTTTTCCAGGAAAAATAAAATTTAAAAAATTGGTAAACACTGGATTTGTAGGAAGGGTCCATGTGGTTTTCCAGATGTATTTAGATGTATGTGTATATAAATGTGTGTGTGTGTGTGTGCTTTCTGAGTTGTGGCTGTATTTGGGGAAGTGGTGTGCTGTGCTCATTGCAGATACATTGTGTAATAAAATGCATTAGACAGAGGAAATGAATTACGTTAGACTAAAAGGTTAGAATTTGGATTTAGAATTCCTGAAAAAAGTTAAAATTCATAAAGTGAAACCCAATGTCTACTTGAGTCATATCTATAGGTGGTTTTCTGTCAAGGGATGTGTAGAGTGCGACAGCACATTTAGGTTCCTTCTCAAGTAAGAGATCTTTCACTGTAAGAACTCCCAGGAAGCTTTGAAAACACAAAGTCGGCCTGCCACCAGGTACTCAGTCACAGAGGTGCTACATGACAATAAATGACAAACAGCAATAACAGGAGCCGTACTGCTCCAAGTTCCTGGTACAGGGCAAGCCTGAAGCATCCCATGACCACTGTCTCTGTTTTATGAATAAGGACCTGAGGCCCAGAAAGATTAAACAACTCACCGAAGGTCACACCCAACAAGAAGAGCCTCTCAGACTGGATCCCTGGGTTATTCAAATTCTTTAACTTGACCCATGGCAAGGCAACACTTGAACCACAGGGCTCAGCCTGACCTTGAGCCCTGCCCAGGACTGACCTTGAAGCTATGACCTGGCTCCCCTCACTACACAGCGAAGCCAGCCTCTGATGGATAAGAAACATCCTTAGCATGTGGAATTGGTCTAGGACTTGGAATGTGACGGCATGGGATCCAGGCTGTGTCCTGCCACACAATGACCCATGACCCTTGCGGACCACACGCCACTATGCTTACAAGGAAGTAGACAAGATAGCAGCACAAGTTCTTTTCAATTTTAAGATCCAATGCACAGAATGACACTTGCCTTGATATGGGATATGGCACACAGTGGTGGTGGGGAGGGGGGAAAGCTGCCTTTTTTCTTTTATTCTTTCTGGTCATTACAGTATCAACAGGGGTTACTCTTGCCTTTCTCAAGTTTGCAGTATGTCAAAGCAGCCTCCCAGGGAGATACAGGAGGACTTGGGATGTTGAACTGTGGTCAACCCTTCACCGTTCTCTCCCTTGGCCTGCCCCCACAGCAGGGCACATGCACCTCGCAGGGCTACTGATTTTAGCTTCAGTCTGGGACCTGCAACCAGGGCACCTGAGTTCAGTCTCTGCGACAAGGGCTATGAATGTGCTTGTGTGGCTTTCCTTGTCCCTGCCACTGCTGGGATCTTCCCCGAGGATAGTTCTGCTCACCTACTGTTCCAAGGAAAACCATCCAGCGGAAATGATGTGACTTTAGCCTGTACCTAGTGAATGAGCCCAGCTCAGACCACTGAAGCCTGCTGGTACCCAGCTGAGCAGCACATCCATGAGCAAAAGATAAACACATAGTTTTACTGTTGTTATTTTGCTTTGTTTTATGATTCAGAGGATATATGCTACATTGCTTTATTGAAGTAAAATAGCTAATAATCTACTAGCCAAACTGCATTATGACATATTTTTTTTTATAAACTGAGTAGGAACTGAAATGATTGGGTCCAGTGTGGTTGTACTTCAGGCTAATTCTCCATCTGTGGTTCCAGCATTCCATACAGGCACTGATTTATGTGCTGGTGGCTCTGCTTCCCATCCAGCTCCCTGCTTGTGGCCTGGGAAAGCAGTTGAGGATGGCCCAATGCTTTGGGATCCTGCATCACTGGGTGGGGGAACCAGAAGAAGCTCCTGGCCCCTGCCTCTGGATTGACATGGCTCCAGCCATTACAGATACTTGGGGAGTGAATAATCATTTGGAAGATCTTCCTTCTCTGTGTTTCCTTCTTTCTCCATATCTGCCTTTCCAATAAAAATTTTTAAAAAATCTTAAAAAAAAATGAAAGAATCTATAGAGGCACTGAGCCCTCAAGCTCTCTCTAATGATTTCACATGACTTTCCTGGACAACTAAGTGTCTGAATAACTCACCACCTTTCATCTAGTGTTCCAATCAGGAATGAAACTTTCTTGCAAATTGTGACAGAATTATTGTTGGGTGTTAGGCGTACTGAAGTCACCAGGGCTCGCCAAACCTGCCATTTGTGTTAGTTGTTTACCAAGCACATTGGGAGGGCATGTTTTGCTATGGTTGCTTTTTAATTATAAACATCATTTTATCTTACAAAGGCAGTGTTGAGGAGTCTGCTTAGTAAAGGAATTCATATGAAAAATTAGCAGCAATGATTAATCATTGCTTGGCATTTCAATAGTATCTACTATCTAAACCTCTTGGGTTGTCATCTGCCTTCCTTTCTTAGATCTGACCACATCACTGGGTGGGAGGAAGACCTAGATGCCTAGTCCTTTAAGACGAGGTTAATCAATCACTTTGCATGTTTTCTGTTTGGTACACTGGCATTAAGAGGTGGGTAACCAGCAAATCCTCGATGGGCCCTGGACCTCATCCTTCAGTGTCTCCACCCAACTGAAGTTTATATCTCCTCTCAGTGTCTGAGGAATGTGAGAGACGTTAGGCACCAGGGTTTAGAGAAGAAAGCAGGCTGAATTGCATGAAAGGAAAGTTCTTACTATTGTAGACCAGCACCCCATGACATTTTTACCAGCTCAGACATCCCTTCCCTTTGAAACAAACATAAATCTTTATAAAGTTTAGTGGGGCTACATTAGCAGTATATGAAAGGCAACAGCTTCGGGATGGTGAAGGGATTTCCACAACAAACATGTGAGCTAATTGAGCATTTCTTGCTTCCAGGACCCACGCGGCGCATTCTAAGGCTCACAAGTGAATGAGTGTGTATGTGACTTGGATCTTAGGAAGTCTGAACCAGCCACATATACTTGTCAGAATAAATTAAATTAAAATTGCTTTCTCAATTGCATCAAACACCAGCGTGGCAAAGCACAATAATGATAGTAATTTAGTCAGAACTGTTTCCAGAACACACTCTGGACCGCATGGGAGTATACAAATAAGTCAACTCATTGTGCTTAGACTCTCAGGGAAGCGACGTGATGTGTGCATAACAGAAGCTCTTGGGATTCTTAATGCCGATGGAATATTCAACACGGAGTGACAACACTGCTAATGCTGCTTAGACAGCGAGGTGCCTGCTCAGTCAACATCACTGCCACCTCCCCATGACACGGAAATACGAGCAGCTTCCAAGACCAAGAGACGCTCAGAAATTTATATTCTACCTCGTATCCCTAAAATCAGGATGATGAAAACTGGATAAAGTATATCCTGTGAGTCAATGCAGAACTAAGCGCAAACACCAAGGAGAGGGTTGCATGGCAAAACCCCAGGAACGCGCCAGAAAGTGGATTTCTGAACAATGCCTATCTTACACAAGCTGCTTGGGAAGACCTGTGCAAACACGTTCAAAATACAGCCAGTTCTGCACGTCTGTGGGGTCAAAAATATCCCTGAAACACCTGCCTCGGACTAAACATGCACAAGCATGCTGTGCCTCAGCATTTCCTGAGTAATACAGTGTAACAGCTATTTCTGCAACGGTGACACGCCGCTAGGCTGAGCAAGCCAAAGGTGACTTCAACATGGGCAGTCTCAAAGCTGTGTGCACATCCAACTGTTTTATGGAAGGGACTTGCGCACCTGTTGGGTTGTGGTCTGCAAGGGCCCTGGAATTGCCCCCCACCCCAACCCCATATACTGAAGGACAACTACATTAAGGGAGGTGTTAATATTAATCAAGAGTGATATTGCATACAGTTTTTTATGTCAGCATTGAATATTGGACAATGAATTCCAATTCTAGCACCTATTAAAGACCTATTGGGAAACAGTCGATGGTTATGTTTTGTTTGCATGGAGCACACAACGTGGTATACATGTTCTAGCAGACAGTGGAGCACTCGTAGGACAAAGTATTAGATTTGGTAATAATTCCTTAGCAGCCAAGAAGAAAATTCTGGGAATGTCAGGATTTTTCCCTCTTCTTTCAATGTGCAATACAGCCAATTCCCTACCAAGGCTAACGCGTAGCAATCAGGCTGCAGAGAAAGCTTGAGCTAGGACTCGTGCCAAGAATTATGTTCTATATAGGAAACTGGGGGAAATCTGCAAAATGCTGCCTGGGCTGGAATTAGTAGTTTACGTATTAGTTGCTGAATCAAATATGATGAGATAATTCCATATTCAATTTGGATGACATTCAAAATGAGTCTTGCTGTTTCTGATTTTTCCTTTTCTGCTGCTAGAGAGAAACATGAGTTTCTCTGCTTTAAAAGGCAGAGTTTATGTATATTTTTGTGTGTGCGTGTACATGTCCTCAGGTCTACAGTGCATTAAACCAAGCCCGAGGTGCAGCCTCGCCCTGTGAATTCTGAACTGGCGGGATTCATGTGCGCTACACTCCTCGGCATCTCTGCTTCCAACACCAAGAATGAGGAAATTACTGAGAACACAGTGCACAGTTCTGTCGGCTGTCTTTAGTGTGACATCAAAGTCCATGGCACGTTACTCTTGCAAAGGTCACACTGACAAGCTGACAGATGCGATTCTGAAGACACGGCACTGCAACTAGCAACCAATTTTATATCCTAAATGCAGAAAATGCCTCCATCACAAGATGGTTGCTTTCTTGTGCCTATCTCAAGAATGCCTTGAGATGTCTGCCTCCCCCGCCTCTCCTCAAGTTCCCCGGGGACCACAGCCCAGGTACTAAGCCAGCACTTTAGGATGAGAGCATTATGCTCCATCTGGATCTTGGTTAGGACTAGTCACAATAAACATGAGGGCTGAAGTAAATCATCACCAGTGTGACAGCTCTAACACTCAATTAAGGGACACTCAAGAACAGAGAACACTCAATTAAGAAGCATTTATACAGCAACCTAAAATGCTGGAAGCACTGATTGGGTCAGGAGCACACAGCCCTTGCCCTCCTGTGAAATTACCGCAACTGAAATGACCAGGGAATGAAGTGATTGCTGGCAAGACGTAAAGACGCAGTAAAACCTGTGCTCCTTGGGCCAGCAAGGGCTTCCTTCAGGCACTAGGTTCGGTACGGGGTTGGTGGCAAAGGCTTGGCGTGAGTTGCTCATTGATATCCACACCACACAAAAGTCACTCTAGTCTCCAACGGGGTCCAGTGGGAGACAGCAATCCACCCATGCATCCCCCAATCCCTGCACAGTCAGGAGCAAGGGAACTGCATGCTAATGAGCAGAATTGTACCCTGAAACAGAAGGATATATATGAGCCAATTAGGTGGGGTGTCACCATGGCAAAGTCGGCTCTTGATAAATAAGGGCAATTTTCTATTTTTGCTAATCTATTCCAAATGTCAATGCTCCTCTCGTATTCGGGGACTGTTCTCCCATTCAGGACCCTTCCCAGTTCTTAAAGACGGTGTCATGACACAATGAGGCTGCCAGCCTCAGATCAGCCATGTGTGAGCGTGGGAGCTCAGCCCCAGCCCGTGATCTATCTGAATCTCTCGCCATCTGCAATGGGAAGATAACAATGCCCCCTCGGAAGGACTGTCAAAAGGATGCAATGGGGCTGTGGTGGGGAGCACTTCGCTGGCCAGACTACTCCACAGCACTTGATTTTCATTGATCTGTTTCTCTTACATTTAAAGTACCTAAGAATGAAACAAATAAAGCAATACAGAACTTAAAAGACACAATGTGGAACAAGCAAAGAACTCTGCTACGATGATCTTTGCAAATAGGAAACCTTCATCAGTAGACTCGAAGTGTATTTGTCTCAAATAAAAGAACTGAGAGAGATCCATAAACTCAAATGAGCTTCCCAGAGCAGGGGACATAAAACGAGAAAGAAGGGAGTGATAATGGAAAAGCAGGGAAGCTACATTGAGAGGCTAACTCCTCACAGCTCAGCTGATCCCCAAGTATGGTCACATGCCCATGCAGTGGGACAGTGGGGAGGGCTTCTCCAGAACATGTACCTACGGTGCCAGTGCTGTGGCATCGTAGGTACAAGCAGCTACCTGCAGTGCCAGCATCCACTTGGGTGCCAGTTCAAGTAACAGCTGCATCACATTCAATCCAGCACCTTGTTAATGTGCCTGGAAAAGAGCAAAGAATGACCCAACTGCTTGAACACCTGCACCACGTGGCTAACTTGGAAGAAGCTCTGAGCTCTTGGCTTTGGCCTGGCACAATCATGGCCACCAGAGAACAGCTGGGAAGGCAGAGTTGGACCAACTCTGTCCTCGTTGCTAAAGCAGACGTGTGAAGAGGTGTGCAGCAGGCACAGCCTCTAGCACTCTGGCCTCCGTTGCCTGTATGGCAGAGCAGTGCAGTGCCTCAGGGACACTGCCAGTCCCGGCAGGTGTGTCTTCTGCACTGATGATGCCTCCATCCCCGACAAGCTCTTCTCAAGTGTCAACCCAAGCAGGTGTTCCCTCAAGAGGTAAAAACACTTTCCACACCTTCCAACATGGGCTTGATGTGAATACAATACCAGACAAGGCTGGGAAAAAAGATCAAGAAAAAGCTTCATAAACCAATGAACATCAATATCCAACAAGCCAGAAAGGGCAGGTAGCTGATTTCAGCCAAGTCCATGGCCATGAATGCACGCAATGTTAATCAAACCAATAGCCCGCTGGAGACTAAATGCAGACCAGCAGGACTATGAGCTGTCATATCACAGGAAAGAAGAAAAGGCACAAACAACAAGCCACAGAATGCAATCTGATGGCCCTGCTGTGATCAACCCAAGCAAAGCAGACACCGTTGACAACATGAAAGACCAAGTTAGAAAAAATAAGCCAAAATAAAAAGAATATACATGAGAAAATGGAATTAAAAGACTACTGAATTTTGATGCAAACAATTTTTTAAAATTTTTGCATAATTCTTTATAACACATTTTCCAAGAACTTTCTGAAAATCTCTCATATACTTGATTCTTTTTTTTCTACAGACAGTACCAAGTGGCCACCTTGACCAGGGGTGAAATTTCAAAGTGTTCTAACCACGACCCTCTTTAGTCTTAACTGGTTGTATTTCTATTAGTCCTTCTGATATTAACATTTATGACGTTGAAATTATCACCATTAAAGACTGTATAGTTGGTCCATGATTGGAGATATCTCTGCACCTCCTCTTACCTCTCCTTTCTAGAAGTACTTACTGATCAGAGCAATTCTAAATTTCCAATTGATTTATGTTTTGTAATCCCCACTGTTGTTTTAGATACCGAATCCTAGAGTGGAATAAATACAGAGAGCTGTGAATTTATAATTCATTTTTCATCCTTATCAAGATTCTTAAATGTGCAGGAAAAAAAACACATTGGTCATCACTTCAATTCTGCCAACACCATTTGGGGCACATCTTTTCTGTCGTTGAGATATGCAGTTACTGGTCCCTTAGTTCCTAAAGCATTTCAACAGGGATTGGCGGTAGCAGTAGACTCGAGTCCCTCACAGACATACCGTTGACTAGTGTTCACTGTCAGTGGTGGTCCCATGTTCTCTACTGGTTAATTCTTTTGGCTAACTCTCAGGAAAATTTCCCAGCAACTAGAACTGTTACTAATGAGTACACTTTAAAATATGGTCTGTGGTCTTACAATGGAATGACATTTTATTCTGGCATAGTATTTTATTCCCTTGAGTGTTTTAGAGATATCATCTCTATATCTGTACATGAGAAATGTTACTGTGAAAACTCCGACATCAGTATAATTCTACTTTAACTTGCTTGATTTTTTGAACCTTAATATAAAGTGTCCCTGTATTTAAGAAAGTCCACTAAAATAAAATACATTATATAACTTTCTTGTTCCTGTATTTATATCAGATGTCTAAGGACACTGTGAGAACATTTTCATTTGCATATCCACTGTCTTCTTATACTGATGCTTTACATTATTTTTAAAGTAATATTTTCATACTTTTAATTCACTTATATGATTCGCCTCCCAAAGAATATTAGTTATAAAGATTTGCGACTCATCTTTTTCCCTTGAATACCTTTCACTTACCATTTACCTATTTGCCTGTCTTTATGATTTAATGTATCTTAAAGCAAAAAATGAGGAAGGCTTAAACTAGGCAATTAATTAGTAATAGCTATTTGTAGTTCACTTCATTCTATAACTTGAAGACAGCTCATCCATCTTCCTTTCCAGAACCCAAAGGACAAATTGCCAATCTTGAAGGCATATTGGGTGCAGAAGTAAAGTTCCCTAAAGTTTCACAGGTGACTATTTTCAAATTTCAACACAATTCAACAGGACCCTGACTCTTGAACCACAAAGGAAACCAGAACAGAGATTTGAAAACCTCTAGAAGATCATGTGAATGAGCAAAGTTCATATGTCAAAGTTCATATGTCAAATCTATATGTTCTACAAAAATAATGGTTAGAAGAAATGCTATAGTGCTATATAGATAATAAGAAAGAATGATAAGAGGCACACATTCAACTTAAAAGCAAAAAAAAAAAAAGATCCATCAAACAAAGCAAAAGGAATGAATTAATAAAGAACAAACCCAAGACTCAACACATTAGAAAACAAATATCAGAGCTCATGGGCCCGGCGGCGTGGCCTAGAGGCTGAAGTCCTCGCCTTGAACGCCCCGGGATCCCATATGGGCGCCGGTTCTAATCCTGGCAGCTCCACTTCCGATCCAGCTCCCTGCTTGTGGCCTGGGAAAGCAGTCGAGGACGGCCCAAGACTTTGGGACCCTGCACTTTGGGAGACCTGGAGGAAGTTCCTGGTTCCCGGCATCGGATTGGCATAGCACTGGCCGTTGCGGCTCACTTGGGGAGTGAATCATCGGACGGAAGATCTTCCTCTCTGTCTCTCCTCCTCTCTGTATATCTGGCTTTGTAATAAAATAAATAAATCTTTAAAAATAAATATATATCAGAGCTGTTAGAGAAACCAAATCAAAAGGAAGTAATAAAAATATAAAGAATGAATGCAATAGACAATACAGACTCGTGAGAGAATCATTAAATAAATCTAAAGTTTTAAATTAATCAAATAGATAAATTGTTGGCTAAACTTAACCAAGAACAAAATGAAATTAGAAGCGAGAATGAGGAATAAATAATAGATAGTAACAAAACTAAACGTGATCACACACAGTCTGATAAGAGAAGGAAATTAAAATTATGCATATTAAAAAGAAGAGAGAAATTATCATTATTTGCACACAATATAATTGCATAAATGAAAAATTCATGAGAATCAATTGAAAAACTATTACAATGTAAATAGAATTCTGTGAAGTCACAGAACAGAAAGTACAAGGTAGAAATAGGTTGCTGAAATATATGGAAATAACTACAGTCTGAAGCTGAGATCTTGTTCCACACGCATGCATGTGGCAGGGCGTCTCTGGCCCACAAGAGGACATTTGAATAGGTACATGTCCTCTGTGTATGATAGGGACATTCAGAAGTCCCCAAAGGGCAAGTGTCTATGCATTTCAGACCACTGACAAAACAAATAGGCAAAAGTAACTAGCAAAAAAAAAAAAAAAAAAGCCCAAGAAAGAATAAATAGGCAGAGAGAGATGCATCGCTTTCTTCAGCAGGTTTAAAGCCTGTAGCACAGAGGCATGGAGAGACCCGGGAATGGAACAGAAAGGAGGAATCAGAGAGACAAGTGACTGTAGAATGTTACCAGGCAATATTGGTGTATTAACAGTGATACTGGGTAGGACTGGCATCATGGCACAGCAACTGAAACCCTAGCCTGCAATCCAGGCCTCCCATAGGCATGCTGGCTGCTCTACCTCCTATCCAGCTTCCTGCTAATGCACAAGCATTTGGGTCTCTGCAACCTAGCCCACCCCAAGTGGTCGCAGCTATTTGCACATCAAAACAGCTCTCAGAGATATAAAGAAGAAAGATTGCATATGTGATTATTAAAGGAAATCTGGGCAATTTCTTCTTACACCACCTAAGACAAGGATGAATGACACAAAACTGTACTTCCGTGAAACAATTTAGAAATAAAATGACTCAGGCCCAGCGCAATAACTTAGCAGCTGAAGTCCTCGCCTTGAACGCACCAGGATCCCGTATGGGCACCGGTTCTAATCCCAACAGCCCCACTTCCCATCCAGCTCCCTGCTTGTGGCCTGGGAAAGCAGTCCAGGATGGCCCGAAGCCTTGGGACCCTGCAGCTGAGTGGGAGACCCAGAGGACGTTCCAGGTCCCTGGCTTTGGATCAGCCCATCTCCAGCTGCTGGGGCAGCTTGCGGGGTGAACCATCAGACGGAAGATCTTTCTCTCTGTTTCTCCTCCTCTCTGTATATCTGACTTTCCAATAAAAATAAAATAAATCTTAAAAAAAAGAAATTAAATGACTCAAAAGCAAAATGTGTCTGTAAATCTATATCCAAAAACAAGCAAAGTAAGTGAACATCTTTTTATTACTCATATCACAGAAAAGATCCTTCCTTTAACTGTGACTAAATCATATTCATTAATCCTTAAAAAACACCTCTCACAAGACGGATGAGGGATATAGACCGGAAGTTAATTGGAAAAGGAATATGAATATTAAGAGATATATTCAAAGATGCTTGATTCATTCATAGCCACAGAAAAAATAATCAAACCCAGGAAATGCTGTTTGTATCTGTTGGACTGGCAGAAATAAAAATGCTAGATGATACGAATCAGCCAAGTGTGTAAGAAACACACATGGGATTGAAAACGGATCGAAGACACATAAATACAAACTTGGCAGTATCAATCAGATTTCAACATGCAGATCATCTCCGATTAAGAAGATTCCTATTTAACTTTGAAGTAATAGTTACGTAGTTGCATGTGCACCTGTACTGATTCGTAAGATAGTGTGTCACAGCCCTGATTTAACTGCAGAAGAATTAAACACTAACTGTGCATCAGTTAAAAACTGGCTCAGTCTAGCACATTCATAATACAGAAAGGACACAGCTGTTAGCGTGAGGAAGCTAATACAGACGGAAGCTTCATTCACAAAGCTGCAATACTCTATCACATGTGCAAATAACACACACGTGCATATGTTTGTATTCGTCTAGAGGCTCTCTGGAAGGATGCCCAAGGCAGTGGTACCAGTGTTTTGCCCAAGAAGTGAAAAATAGGTGACTGCAGGTAGAGCCACTACCATTAAAACTGAAAATGCTAACAGGTATAACAATATTAACTCATATTTTCTAATATGACTTTACTAGGATCTGACACAGGTTTGCATTATTAGTCAAGCCAAATATATATATGTATATATATAAATATAAATATATACATTTATTTATATATATATTTATACATATATAATCCTATCTTGTCTCTCTGGGGTAGGCACTTTTAATTTCCTGGATCCCAGGAGTTTAGAAAGGTTGCAAAGCTGGCTTTGTCAGTGATAGAACACAATGATGTGTCTCTGAAAGCAGGTGTGACTGGCAGAGTAATATCCCCTCCACTCCATTATGCCCCATTACTTACGAATACATCGGGTGTTCATGGCAAAGCAGAATTAAGACTGCTACTTAGCTGACTTGGAAGTAAGGTCAGAAGGCTGGGTTATTCAGTAACTGACTCTCTGGAGCTGACACTGTGACACAGTGGCTAAAGGCACTGCCTGGGACATTGGCAGCCCATATGCATGCCACTCGAATTCCGACTGCTCCACTTCTGATCCAGTTCCACACCAATGGCCTGGAAAAGTGTTAGAGGGAGGATGGCTCAAGTGCTTGGGCCCCTACACCTACACAGCACACAGGGAAATAGATCCTGGCTGTGGCCTGGGACCAGCCCTGCTCCAGCCATTCAAGTGTTTGGGGATAGAAGTATTTGCGATCAAATAGTTCTATCTCTCTTTCTCTTCCTCTCTTTATTTCTCTCTCTTTCTTTGTCTCTCCCTCTCTCTATAATTCAGCCTTTCAAATAAATAACGTTTTAAAATGTCTCCAAAGCAGACATCAGTGTCAGAATGACGTCATGTGAAGACTTAACCAGCTGTGGTTGGTTTGGAAGAGAGAAGGGGCCATAAGCCAAGGAAAACAGCTGCCCAGAGCGGCAAGCAGGTGCAAGGACACAGGCCTACCCCGGAGCCCCAGGAAGCAGCAGAGCCCTGCCTATATCTTGCCTTTAGACCAGGGAGGACACTAATCCATGGACTCCTGACCTTGCCAGGGCTGTAGGAGTCCATCTCTGTCTTATTTTCAGCCACTTAGGTTTATGCTAATTTTCCGAAATCAGAGACAGGGACTGATAAAGCAGATAAGGACAGAAGAGTGATTGCAAGGAGAGAAGAGGGCAGTGAGGACATGTCTTTGTTCTAGGAAGTCTTTTCTGTGGGATTATGTGAGATTTCA
The DNA here is from genome assembly GCF_030435755.1 of Ochotona princeps. NCBI lineage: Eukaryota > Metazoa > Chordata > Mammalia > Lagomorpha > Ochotonidae > Ochotona > Ochotona princeps. Next base: position 28,171,688 of record NC_080834.1, on the reverse strand, counting down.
TGCAGGAAGTACATGAGATCCCAGTTACGCCAGGTACAAACAGGAACCCAAGGGCTTCTATCAGAGCCCAGCACAGTGAGTGTCACTGTCAGACCACGGCAGCACTGTCACCTGAAATTGGGCTGGAACAGCAAGGTCTTGGCTGATAGCTGAAGTCGGAGATGGTGTGGTGCCTAGAGTGACCTACAAACCTTGCAAGAGCTTCTCAGAAGCATTGTGTTAACATAGCTCTTGTTTTATACCCAGAAGGGCTTCCAGACTTCTTTCCCATGTCAGAATTACTAGGGAATCTTTCACAAAATCCCAACACCTTGACCAAGTAGAGGACAGTGCTCTATGGGGAAGGTAGTATTGGCCATAAAGAACCCCAGGTGACCCATAAATATAAAAAAGTTTGACAGCACTAGCTTAGAAGCATGGTTTCCATCTCGACATATCAAAGTCACCTGGGGAAGATTAAAATATGTAGCTTCCTGGGCTCCACCACAGGCCTCATGATTCATGTGGCTGGGTGACAGCTTGAGTAGCCCCCCAGGAAGGTCCTGATTTACAGTCCAGCTAAGAGCCACAGACGTGGGGAGCAGCAGAGGGCATCATTTCCCTCAGTGATTTCTGAAAAAGTCATTGATCAACAATGTTGTAAAAGGACATTTGGAGTCATGTCTTATTCCACGGGGTTCAAGATTTGTCATCATGCATTCATTTCATGGTCGTGTTTGATGCTACTCTTTCTTCATGGACATATTTCTGCTGTCAAGATGGCTACAAAGAGGAACCATTTGGAACTGCCTCATTAGCCCAAATCTGATACAGAAAACAGCAGTTTCATACCAGTCAGCCTGATAAATGAGATTAGTAATACATTTCCTAGGATTACCAAAATGTTGTTAATCAACATATACAGGACCCGGCGCCTATACATTATTACCCACTCACTTGACAATGGCTTCCGAATAAAGAGTTATGTGGAATTTCCAAAAGCACTTATTAAAAATTAATGCTGGATGCCTAGTTTCAATAAATCATAATTGGTAGACATGACACAGCCAAAGACCCAATAGCCACTATTTCCAGTGCCTTGATGTCCTCCTGTCTAACTCATTTGGATCATCCCAGAGCACCTATACTGCACCAAACACACGCTCACCTAGCCAATCACCAAACTCTTTCCCCTCAGTCTCTTCAGTGAATTTGCTGAAATTCCTCTTTAGGGAATTCCTTTAGGGAATTTGAATTTCCTTGTAGACCCAATCTCAGTCCATTTTATACCAAACTGCTACTCCCACCTCCAGAATATCTAAGCCCCATACCCAATTTCTTGCTTAGCAAGGCCAACACTGTTGGGGATGCATCAGGGACATTCTGTCCATATGGGTCTTGCTTTGCATGGGGAGGGAGAAGACTAACTAGACACCAGAAAGAAGATAAACAAGTTAGCGATGCAGCACCCTAGAAGGCGAGACGTGCTGGGGTGGAGAACAGCAGAGCAAGGCAGGAGTGGCTGAACTCATTTCCCCATCTGCACCTTGGTCCCTGATTCCTCATTCTTCCCACCCCACATGACATGAAAGTGGGCTTCTGGACGCTTCTCTGCTCCGTCCACAAGCACTGCTCAAGTTAAGAGAAAGCAGGAACCACCCATGTGCCAGCTTCCTCACCCTCAGCACCAAAGGCATCAGGTCATCCTGTCCATTCCACTTCCCCTCACTTCTCTCCAACCCTCATGGAGTTCCAACTTTGCCTGCGCTCTCTGCTTCCCTCCCTGCCCCCTCTCTAATTGATTGTCCACCAACAAGTGGTAGACAAGTAAATGAAAATGCATCAGCACAGGCTTCTCTCTGCACCTTAAAGCCAGATCTCTCCGAGTCCTGGTCTGGTTTCCTTCCTGAGCAGCCTGTGGCACCAGGCAGGTGGAGTCACCTGTTCACATGCGCACACAGCAACCCCTTAAAAACAACAAGGTGAGGTCTCCGATCCCATGCCCTCTTGGGAAGAAAATGACGCACTCTTTTTAAACTCCCATTGTGGCTAACCCTTAAGATATTTAAGGAAGGAGCTAACAATTTGATTATAAACACATGGTGTTAAAACTATATGTATCCAGTAAGACTGTCAACCTTTTACATTCATTTTAAGCATAGGAATAAAACTGGAGCCTATCATGCTGTTTGGGGTGACCTTATCATGATTGTAAACTTTCCAGAGTATAAAACATTCAGACGTGGTCATATGTGCAGCAGAAACGGAGCTGCTATCTGAAACACCCCAGGGTCTGTCCATGAATTCACACGTGCGATTCCAAGGCCACTCCTCACAAGCCACCAAGCAGCGCTGGCAGAATTAGAGTCACCTCTGACTCCACCCTGCAACCAGGATGAAGCTACTGACTCTGGGACTCAAAGGGTGCTCCACCCAGACCCAGACCTCAGGCGCTGACACTCACTGTCCACACAGTGTCCTCAGAGGGCACACATGCCTGCTGCTTACTGACCTCCAGATTCTAGGGTTGCAGGGCAAGAGGGGCCCATGCAGTCAGAGCCCAGCTAGGAGCTAATGGACTCCTCCAAGGCCATGGACTACCAGGTGACCATCCTGCACTTCAGACACAGTCCATATTTTGTAAAAGTTATTATTGGCTGGTTGAACTTGAAGCTTTGTCTGTCTCAGCCTTCACTGGCCAGCTTAGGCTTGTCATCTTATTACAAAGACAGCAGTTTGGCCCTTGAAGATAACTACCTTCTACTTTCCTGTCAGTAACATTAATCTCTTGCGTTTGAGTTGCTTGATTATATCCTTGAGGATTTAAAAGATACTGTTTTTCCTCTGTGTGCTACAGATTGGATTTCTGTTGAATTCCAAGAATAATTAAGAGGATTTATCTTTTATTGAATGCAGTTACACCTAAATTTTTTTTTTTGCTTTTTAACTAGTTAAATTGGTTCATGTGTTCATGAGTGTGTGTGTATTTGAGCCTATATTTTGGGGGGGACTTTAAAAAAACCTCAAGAATCCAGAATTCAACCGAAGGAGAAACGAATTAGTGAGTACATGAACAGACTGTGGCCACCAGAGGGCTCCCATCTTTTGGTCAGTGGCTCCTTATCTGTGTTTAAACAACCAAGAAAATAAAGGAGATTTACAAGAACAACAATCAAATTTAAAAATACATTCTTCCTGATACACATCCACAGCAGAAAATCTTTTTAAACAGCAGGATTCATCTTTGTTTCTTAATCCCAATACTCTACCTCCTTAAAAAAGCAACTATGCACACACGACACACAATGATTTCACCTGCAAAAATCAGTATTTAATTGTTCTTCATCCATACACTTCTTCAAAATTTTATGTTTTGCTTGTCTACATTTATATTGAATTTTCCAACTGACTATAGAATGCTCTATTTCCTGAAATGCATACATAGCTTCTTGAAGGCATATATTTAAAAGTATGAATGATGACATGAAACTAATTTTCCTGTAAAATTGAAAATGATAGAAAAGGAGATATGCTTAGTAGTGGCAAGGATAAAATAAGGACCAACATAATTGAACAACTTGATGTATTTGGGGGGGTCATTTGTTCAGTTATAGTATACTGTAAAATTCCTAAAGAAAACATGCTAATGCTGGGACTTTCATCAGCAATCTTCGTAACAGGGAATACGAGAGGGAGGATCAGAACTGCATCAGTGGGTGAAATTCCACAGTAGGGAAGAGGGAAGGGAAAGCAATAGTTTGTCAGAGATGGGAGTGCGTTGGGGTTACATACTAGGAACTAGCCAGAAATGCAAGCTCTAGTCTTGGAAATCAGGCAGTAGACTCAAGTCCCTATAGGTAAGGACTGGACAGGACAGCTAACACATGGATATGTGTGTGTGTAGGGGGGGGGGCGGTATTTGTGTGTAGGCACTTGTATATACAAACATACTCACACATTAACAGCTTCAAAAGCTGGAGCCACCACAAGCATGGGAAGTCTGCAGGGAGGCAGAGGCTGAACAAGGAAAGGTTGACTGAACAACCCCATTTCTCAGATCCCACCTGACCATTCACATGACTACTGATGGAGCAAGGACACAAACCCCAGCCCTTCTGGTTCCTCACCACTGAGGCTTGGAGACTGGCACAGAGTTGATACCCCAGGGATTCTTGCCCTGCACCCATGTCTCCCATGTGGGCATCAGGGGCTCAGACACGTGGTCTGAGGATCTGAATCAGAAGTGAACAGCTGAGACTTGAACTAGTTTCCACACGGTATGCCAGCATCGCAGCAGGTGCCTTAACCCAATGTGCTACAATTCTGGGCCTGGAGTTCTCGCTTTTTTACAATCACTGCAGTTCTCTGAATTTTTGTAGTGCCTTTCTCATTTGTTTTTACATGAACAACCCACAATAAAACAAAGCAAATATGAACATCAACATAAAATATAGTTTAGTACTGTCAGATGTAGCTGCAAAAGGAAAACTGTTTGTCACTGAATATACGTGACTGGTTGGGGGCCTCTGGGGCCATTCAAGAACCCATGTCTGGCCACTAACTGAGCAGAGCCAGGGTAGACTCCTGCTTTAGGGTGCATTTCAGGTGCAGTGAGTTAACTTAGCACTTTTATTTTATGTATACTTGCAGGGATGTGTGTAAGTATGTGTTTGAAACACACACAGAGAGAGGAAATAGCCCTTCTGCTGTGTCTCTTCCTAAGTGCCTGCAATAGCCAGGGTTAGACCAGGCTGAAGCTGGGAACCAGTAATTACACTGGACTCTCCAACACAGGTGGCCAAAACCCCACCGTCTGCGTCATTCCTGATGCTTGCCATAGCAAGATGCTGGGTTGGAGAGTAGAGCCGGGACTGAAACACGGGTACTCCAATATGCAACTGCCCACATGCCAATGGAGAGTTTTCACTTCTGCATCAATTTCCTGCCCGTTATTCAGTAATTTCAAGATAGTAACAGTCAGGATCTTAAATGGACTGGCTGTAGGGTCCCAGTTCTATGCTAACTGTATAGCCAGGATAAAACAATTTAATATTTCCCAGCAACCTGATTAGTTGAGGATCTGGAAGGAACTTCAAAAAGCTTGTGAGAAATGAAACACAGAATGAAAAGATACATTCATTTTGATGAAAGGTTGGAAATCCATGGATAGTGCTTGCATGTTACTCATTTTCCATAAATTTTTAAAAAAAAGGTACCAAGGCCATGCATGAGTTTGGAGCAGTGCAAGCTGTTGGAGTTTGTTGCTCACTCCCACTCAGCTGCCATCTGATTAGAGAGAGCAGTCACCATTCCCCAGCACCAGCGAGGAAGGCTCGGCAACGCCACGGGCCACCTGACAAACTCCACGGTACGTGTCCAGTCTTTGAGTTGGCATGGAGCCTGTTCTGGACCTCCCGTCCCCTCGTGGCAGCATGCAGGTGCACTAAGTCATTTCCAAATGTCAAACAGATGAGTGTTTCCATGTACAGATGTAGAATGCGGATGCTTCCTCCTTTAATTCTTAAATTTAGAACACAAGATTCCATCACAGAACGGCACATGTGTCCCTGACAAGATGAGTGCAAAGCCTTTTTCATATCGAATCATATTTTAGATCTACTAAAATAACCCTGAAGTGAAGCCTTTTAAAAAAAAAGCTAAAGAAAACTCCTGAGAAAGAATTATCTTTTAATCTGTCAATATATAAATTCTGAACTGTTTCATTTACAACGAGATCCACATGCATCTTACCATAGAAGATACATTGTTTCCTAAGGGAGGGAGGGAAGTAAGCCAACAACAAATGATAAAACCTTCTTTTCGAATTATTTCATCTTGAATTTTTAATTACCAAAAACAGTGTGTAGGAGCTTAGAGATCTAAGATGATAATTTAGAGGGCTCAATTTCTAACACATGGACAGTTTGTTTTGTTTCACATTGTGTTTGTTTTGAAGGGAGTGGTTTATTTAAAATGTTTTTAAAAACTTATTCATTTGTATTGGAAAGGCAGATTTACAGAGAGAAGAAGATACGGAGAGAAAGACTGTCCATTCACTGGTTCACTCCCCAGGTGGCCTCAATGGCTGGAGCTGAGCTTATCCAAATCCAGTAGCCAGGTCTCCCACATAGGTGCAGGGTCCCAAAGCTTTGGGCCATCTTCAACTGCTTTCCAGACCATTAACAGGGATCTGGATGGGAAGTGAACCAGCTCCCATCTGGAATGCAGTGCTTGGACGTGGAAAATGAGCCAGTTGAGTCTGAGCTGGCCCTACTTTAATTTTTTTTCAGGTAACTAAGAAAAGCACCCCAAGTGCCCATGTGTTAGCACAGCTACATGGTGTGTCTTCTGCTCCGCTTTCTCCGGGAACACAAACTCCCCCATACTCAGCTGGCATCTGGCCTCATGAAAGACACAGAAAAGGTGCATGATTTCCCAGGGCTTATTAGCACAAATGCAGCAGTGTGCTGTCAGCCGTGTGTTATGTGGGTCAAAAGGGGCAGCCCACTCCATGGGCCCTGAGTTTGTTAGGCCCCCAGCCAATGGCACAGTCTGTATGGAGCACTGATTTATTTGGGCAGAGGTGTCAATACAGTTCTGAGGCCTTGGAGGGCCAGTTTGCCCAACTGGCAGAGCCAATAGAACTACAGCTAGTTCACTCAGGTTCCCTGCCAGGAGTTATAAGCTCCATCCAGGAACTTGTAATGAACATAACTAGAGCTGGTCTGATGTGGAAAATAGAACGACCTGCGGACATGTGACAGCAGGCCATTGCTTTCGGGACCTGCAGAAGGTTAAGGCTCACAGCAAATGTGCACATTCAGTACAGCGAGACACGTGCTGGTGCTGGGTAACAGCTCTGGGTAGTAACAGGTCACTACAAAATGCAGGGGAAGCTGAGTAATGACCTAGTCTGAAGACAGCCGCTCCTTCCAGCCTGCTGGGAGATGGCCACCACTGCCTCCTTCACAGACATCTCAGTGTCAATGTCATCCTAACTCAACTAGCCTGGAGGCTCAGGACGGCAATGGGCAGTGCAGAGCAAAGCTCGCTAGATGTCACGTGATCCGGAACATGCAGAGATAACTATTTGAAAGGCTATTGTGCAATGAATTGTGCCCTACCACCATTCCTATGTGCAAGTCTTCATTCTCTGTACTGTGGAATGTGTACATTTGGAAGACGGGCCTTGAAAACACAACAGAAATGAACTTAAGATATGGGAAGGGCTCCCATCCAATGTGATCACTGTCCTTATAGGAACAGTTTAGGGGAAACCCCATACACATACTCAACCACCCCAACACACACACATACCCAAGTACCCCCCACACACATTGGTGATCCTGTGGGACACAGGACGATGTAACCACTCGCAAATCAAGGAGTGATGCCTCGGGAGAACCCAGCACTGCTGCTAACTTGACTGTATGAAGAGCTGGAAGACATGGAGTCCCTGTTGTTCAAGTCATCCCAAGTGAGATATCAGTGCACATGCGTGTGCGCACACACACACACACACACACACACACACCCTGAGTCCTCGAAGAGTCCAGAAAATGTTCCTTTACAACATACAACATTCCACTCCATCATTTTCTCTCTCTTTTTTTTTGTACATAGTGATTACTTTCACTTCTTCTAGTGCTCTTAACAGGAACGATAAACAAGCAAAATCCATAGCACAGCTAAAAATGGAGCAGCCGCCACGGGAAGCGCCGCCCGCGCCTTCCACCTCCTGGGGCTCGGCAGAGCAGAGTTTGAGAAATGCTGCTTCCGTTCCGGTGCCTCACAGAGATCTAACATGTCAGCAAATGACCCCAGGTTTGCACATTATCATTAATCACAGGCAGCCCGGAGGACGGCAGTGGTCCCCCAGACATCATAAATAATGATGACCCCAAGGCCTGTGTGAGCAGGATGTGTGTGTGTGTGTGTGTGTGTGTGTGTGTGTGTGCCCGAGAGGGAAGCCCACATCCAGCAGAGGTGGAGGTTGGGGAAGGCTGCTCTTAACATTCCTGCTGAGGCTTCCTACAAGGAAGCTTGCCTTAGGCAGAGCTCAGTGACCTTCAACAGGCCTCTGCTGTCCCTCAAGGTCACTTGGTCTCTCCTAAGTAATTGATTAGCTCACTGCTGCCTCACCTGCCCTAAATTCTGAAGGACACCTGCAGAAGTCTCCCTGGCAGCGAGATGCTTTGCATCCCTGCTTCCACCTTGCATGCGCAATTTATGCCAACCTTTCATTTCTCAGGGTGTGTCAGCACTTGAGTCAGCCCCTCTGGGTCACTCTCGAGTGTCCTCTGGATTGAAGACTTCAAAATTTGCTCTGCTGTAGGGGCTGATGTTTTGAGCAGTGCCCTTGAGAAGGACACAGGACACAGGCTGAGAGTGTGAGATGCTGCAGGGCTGGACTTAGTCTCTCTAAGTGGACCGGTGAGATTCCTTCTCATATCAAACACCTCATCCAATGAAAGGCACTGGGCGAGGGAGGGGCTTCCCCTAGAACTCGACGGGGCCCCCACGGTGATGACAATGGGCTTCGACGCCCTTCGTTCAATCCAGCTGTCCTATGAATCTTGCTTTCCTCAGCCGCATGGCCAGTGTGCTTGTTAATGCAAGAGCTGACCTTCACATTCAAAATGGTCAGCCTGTTCAACGGAAGTCTTAGTTACTCATTCTGACATATTCAGATCTTAGTCGTTCATTCCACGCTGGCTTTGTAAGGTTTCCAATCACTTTCCAGGTTCCCAGACATCCAATGCTTCATGTTCTACCTTCCTGTGGATAGCTCCTCACTCCCCAGCAAGACCAGGTAGGCATGTAACTGGACATGCCTTTTCAAGGAAAGAAAAACACTATTGTAATTATAGTGAAATCTTCCAAGACACAGAGTGGTCATTCAGGCCACGTGTTCCATGTGTGGAGATCACATCCGGTCTCTGACGCATCTCATCTCCTTCACCATCTCCGCTGCACCTACTATTGCACCTGTTGATGGGTACTGAGCGTTAAAGAAATGAATGCAAGGTGTACTGGTCAGATCAGAGTAATCAATGCTTCCATCAGTGGTGAGTACCTGCTGGTTAGAGTCCTCATCAGTCTAACCTCCTTGGGATGCTTTCCCGGGACCATCTCATCGCACATACTGAAAACCCAGAACAACAGGACAAACGATTGCTTTGTCACGTGTCGATAATTCACACTGCACACTTCCGTCATTCCCTTCCAGTTTTTGTCAGGACAACATAGCCGTTGCCTGAAAGAGTTGCACGTTGGGCCTGGCGCAGTAGTTTAGTGGCTGAAGTCCTCACCTTGCATGCGCCAAGATCCCATATGGGCACCAGTTTGTGTCCCAGCTGCTCCACTTCTCTTCCAGCTCGCTGCTTGTGGCCTGGGAAGGCAGCAGAGGGCGGCCCAGGGCCTTGGAACACTGCACCCGCTTGGGAGAGCCGGGAGATGCTTTGGCTCCTGGCTTCAGAACAGCTTATCTTTGGTTGTTGCAGCCACTTGGGGAGTGAAACAGCAGATGGAAGAATTTTCTTTCTGTCTCTCCTCTCTGTAAATCTGCCTTTCCAATAAAATAAATAATTAAAAAAATAATAATGATGATGATAAAAAGAATGTATGTTTTTAAAATTGGGCTAATGGGAAATAATGCCGGTTTGAAGACCCAAGACCAGAGAAATAGCGACATTTTTACCATTTCTGGAAACATTTCAAAAGGAATTAGAGCAAAAGGGAACACAATATTCCCAGGGGTTGGGCTCCGGCGAGGGGATGCAGACTGGCCAACGGAAATTTTCATTTCTTCTGTTCACATCCTCTGTGCACCTCCTGCACCGCTCCCCAGAATTCCACCAAGACAGTTCACAATTCTTGGCGCTTTGCCTGCCTCCACTCTTGCCGAGGAGCAGCTTGGCAAAGACGAGGTTGACATAGCAAAGCCACTCCTTCTGGAAGAACCCTGCTTGAGGTGATAATACGCAGAACACTACCAGACAGGCTAACGACACGGAGCCGGCCTAATTGTGCAAAGGGAATTAAGGCTGAGTCGTGGTGTTGAGGTTGTAATTTTTTAAAAAAATACATATCTGATTTGTATCTTCAACACATATGCACCGTGTCAGCAAAAGGCATTGCACAAAATCTGATGACACATTAGCAATTACTAATGTTTTAAAAATCATGAGTTTTGATTCTTAATTTTCCATCATCAGAAGCTCACAATGGCATTTAGCTTAGTAGGAACAGAGACACACACGTGCTCTGCCAGATAAGCACAAAGTGTTAATGCTAAATTAGCAAGAGTCTACTTAGGATTCTCGCTTATTAACTTGAGTGACAGAGAAAGAGAGAGAGAGAAAGAGAATGAGACTGGGAGGGGGTATGCTTCCATCCATCCAAGGACCCAATTATGAATGATTTATAGTTGAATATTGAATTTAAAATTTTAAACACATATAATTACATGCAATTAAGTATAAGAAACACAAATATATTTATAATATATTATCCATTATTCTACACTAATACACATAATGAAGATACTTCAAGCAGTTTGTGGAAAAACATTAAAAGTTAATGCACATTTCCCCTGATCTATTTAAGGAAGCCATGTGTGCACCGAATGGCTGCTCTCACTCACCTTCCATACCCACCAAGCTTGAAACGTAGCTTTGGGGAATCAACATTAATTCTGAACACCACTGTTTAAAGTTTGTTTTGTTTTGTTTTAAATCAGGACCTTATTCAAATCCTAGCTTTTGCTTTATTCTGCTTATAAGAGTATGTCCTACAAACTTAGTGAAGATAAAATACTGCCAGGAGAACAGTCCCTTTCTGCCACACAGATCCTAAGGCCACACCTGAGGCCCAGAGGTCAGGTGCAGATGGCCCACTTGAAGATCAGCAGGAGCTGACACACAGTGACTGCGGCCTGAGGCATGCCCTGTCTGTGGCCAGGCCTGCCATGACCAGCGAGAGGACTCGCCCGCTGCTTGCATGGCTGTCATCTCAGACTCCTCTCCTCTCAACCGTTCCTTCTTCTGCAGGTGACCGTAGACTTTGCGCTCTAATTGTGGGGTGGCTGTTAACTCTCACCCTATCACAAAGTAATTACTCATTGATAAATGCAAGATAGGAGGATGGGGGGAGAAGAGAAGGCAAAAAAGGAAAAGGAAGAAATAAAGGAAAGCTCATGGGTGGGCTATGGTATATCACGTTACGCCCCCACCTGTTGAGCTGACATCCCATATGGGTGCTGGTTGGAGTCCCAGTCACTTCACTTCCAACCCAGCTCCCTTCTGATGATTTGGGAAACATCCGAGGATGGTCCATGTGCTTGAGTCCCTGCACTCATGTGGGAAATCTGGATGAAGCTCCTTATTCCTTCCTATGGGTTGGCCAAGCTCTGGCCATTGCAGCCATTTGGGGAATGAATCACTGGATGGAAGGTCTGTGTGTATGTGTGTCTTTCCCTCTCTGTAATTCGTCCTTCACAATAAAAATAAATAAATCTTTAAATAAGAAAAGAAAATATGGCCATCCCAGCAAGTTACTTATAACCTCCAGGGTCCCAGCCTTACAGCATCCCAGGGCCCTGTCACCGTGAAAGGTGGTGTTTTAACATTTTCATGTTAGCCTGACCTGTCAGGTTCAGCATTCCAAAATCAAGACCTCTGCCTTGAGTTTTCCTCCAGAGTAAGCAGGCTTCCCAGGAAGTCAGCTCAGCGTCCTTGCCTGCTTCTTGGTTCCCCGAGCAGCACGAGCCTGCGGTCACCATAGTCCACTCCCATTACCATTCCGGGCTTGCGACAAGCAGAGATCAGAGTGGACATTTGTAGGGCATCTGTGCCTGCTGCAGGGCTCTCACAGCTCACGCTCGCTCCTTGCTTGGTGCCTGGCCTCCGGGCTTGGGGGAATCTGTGCTTGCTTCCGTACTTCTGTGTGGCCACATCTGCCCTCTGTGTGCTCCTAACAGGCTGTGAGCACCAGGTAAGCAAGACAGTCAGATGCAAATGAAACCGTGAGGAGGGATGCATGCTGGAGAGGCAGGGTCTAGGGCACAGACACCTTATTCAAATTCAGCCTTTCGTCTGGGCCAGACTCCCTGCAGGAGAGTAGAGGGCGAGCACACAGGACTGTGGAGACACCGCCGACCCACACAGTGCCCTTTGCCTTGAAGCTTGGGTGCAACAGAAGCAACACTCAAGGGCTCCGTGGCAGGGACAGCCCAGGACACCTGGGAGCCCCATGAAGCTGCATGGACTTGCCCCCGAGGAGTGTGATTGACTTCAGCATCCCCAAGAACAAGGCAGCGTGAGCAGATTTTAATTCAGGCCAAGTGAGCCTGAGTACAGGGCAGGGAGTCCGCTGGAAGGCAGCCAGCCAGCGTGCAGACTCAGGAGCCAACGCAAAGTGATGTGAGAGAACAAGGAATTGGGCAGTGAGCCCACAGCTTCGAGAAGACTCAGGGGGCAGTGAACAGAGGGTGGATGGGGTGGCTTCTAGGGAAGTAGCCCTGTTTCAAACCCAGGGAACAAAAGATGGTTCTGCCATCCACAGGGAACAAGCCAGAGTCTTAAAACACAAGCGGATGGGTGGCAGGTGAGACTCCCATGCATAGAACTTTCAGGTCTAATACACCCTCAACAGAACTTCTCAAACCAGTGCGCATGTGAATCCTATGGGCATTCGGGGAGGATCAGAGGCACCTGGGGTCCAGGGTAGGGTACACATGTCTGCTCTTCTGTCATGTGATGCTCATGTGGCTAGTCCTGGACGTAAGACCCCAGCTCACACACACGCTCTCTTCTCACACTGCATTCTTCCACTATCTTAGTGTTGACTCTGAGAATGTGCTCATGTTTCTATGCTCCACACCCTGAGCAGGACCTAGCAGCCCATGGCAGACACATGCTCATTGGGCTCCGCCTGGAGCAGGGACTGCCTCTCTGCACAGCAATGCTGTGCCAAGTGCTGGTCGGTGTCCTGGAAGTTCTCTGTGGAGCCCCTTGCTCCTGATCCATGTGGCTACAAGAAGGGAGTCTTTGGTCCCCAGAACAACTGTTGGTTGACTCATTCATTTCCTACATTCTCTTTCTGCACCATGAGCTTACTGCTTCGAAGCAGAGGTCACTGGGTTCTACTGTATTTGCTGGATAAACATTAGCTTTCAATTCTCTTCTGAATCCAGGAGGCAGAACAACAAGCCTTGCTCTCAAAGAGGCAGATGTCCAACTACCCAAATAAGAGAGTCAAGATCAAACCACTCCACTAAGGATGCCAGGCCAGTAAGAGCTCAGCTCGGGCACCACAGGCAGGGAAATCTACCCAGAAGCAAGAACGCAGCTGGGCAGTGGAAAGGAAATGGCTTCCTTTCATTATTGCCCCAACCCTTACTCTCGTCTAAAGATGATTTACTTGCCCTTGGACTAACCTCTCGAGTCATCTTGATCAGACACCATTTAGAGTCTGTCTACTTCTCCACAGAAGGACAAACCGACTGAGTTCATGAGAACTGCACAGGCAGTTCACAGCCAGGGAGAACAGGTTCTAAGCAATGCCGTGTGTGACTGCATGGTCAACGGCTGTGGGGGGAATCCTTCTCGACCTCTGCGCTTTCAATACACCAACCCCCCAAAACAAATCCTTGGGATGAGTCCGTTTCAGGGCAGGAGGAGCCTCCTGGTCGCCACAGGGCACGGGAATCCCACACTTAACCAAGCTAGCCTTCTCCAGCTGGTTGGCTTCCATGACTGGCAGAGGAGAGCAGCAACGCCTAACTGAGGGGCTTGCAGTGTCGAAATGGAAGCCACAGGGCACCCGGTGGCCAGAACACAACAGGGAGGGCTGGTGCTGGAGACACTGCTTCTCTCAACACAACAAGAAACCGCCCAGATGATGCAGCTCCAAGCACAGGTGTGCAGGAGATCGAGCCCCCATGGCTGAATAAACACCAGCACCGCGAGCTCTCGAACTTTACTCGAATCAGCATTTGCTATGAATATTGCTCTTCCCTCTCAAAAGCAAAACTTCAACCTAGCACACTTGTCCTCCAGGGAAACTGCTATGATTTGAGTGTGGTTCCCCCCCACAAACACATACCCAATCCCTACCACCAAGGATCCCTGCGCTGGAGGTTCAGCCCATAGCTTGGTGGACTTGAAGTAGAAGGAATAGATAGTAAAAGATCTCTCAGCTGCTGGTTCACTCCCCAGATGGCAAAAATGGCCAGGGTTGGGCCAGGCCAAAGCTAGGAGCCTAGAACTCTTTGTGCATGTCCCAGGTGGGTGTCAAGTCTCCAAGCAATTGGGCCATCTTGCACTGCTTTTTCAGCTGTAGTCACAGGCAGCTGGATTGGAAGCAGAGCTGCAGACACAGAAACCAGCACCAATGTGTCTTGCCAATGTCACAAGCAGGTGTTTAACCTGGTATGATACAACACCTGCCCGTTCTGTAGTTCTATTTTTGCAACTCTACCAGCTGCAAAGAAAGGACTCAGTGAGGGGAATGACTCCTGAGAAGGGATCACCCCAACCCGGTGAATGAGGAGGGAGGCATGGAAGTGGGCAAGAAAGATACAGGAAAGACACAAGGAGGGTTTTCTGCCTTTTTCCTGAACACTTTCTAAACACCTGCTCAATAGTTTCATTTCTGAATTTCCCAATGAAACCACTTTGAACACACAGGATTTAAAAGCTGGATTTATAGTTTTATTTTATCGTGGATGTAGGCATTCCAGCAATAAATTGCTTATCTCTGCAAGTCATTTGTAAAAATTCTTTCAGCTGATTAAAACTCCTATTTCAATGAATTCTTCCAGACACCTTTCAGTGGCACGCATCCATTGCACAAGAGGGATTCAGTGACCCTCAAGAACCCATGGATGGGATGGCACAGTCAGAACACCAACTTAGTCATTTCCTTTCCAAATCCTCCTTCTTGTTTTTTTTCTTTCTAATTCACCCTTTTGTGGACAAAGATTGCACCCTTGGCTTTGGATAACTATCTCCTATCCTTTAGTACATTAAAGTGTCGGCAGGGGAGAGATGGTTCAGGCAAGCCCAATCATTTGAGAAAAATTTAATAAAGGGACATAGGACATAGGACAAGCTGGTATACTGCACAGGAGCTAATAGCAGCTCAAAGCTGGTCCCTCCCTGGAGGGTTAATGGTAAGAGTGGTTTTAGAGCAGGTGCAATAAAATGAATCACCTCTCATTGGCTGAACCAAACAGGAAGCCTTGTGAGCAGGGGTCCCATTGATGCAGAGAGCTCCTGGAGCTGAGAGCAGGGTGGACACAGTACACCGTGGCCTGGCGTGGAGCCGCAGGCCATGGCAAGTATGCAACAGCAGGCTGCTCTTCTTAGAGCAAGGTCAAACAGAATGTCAGTTGCACCGACTCCACATACTCTCTGCTATGGCCGACGTGACCCTCCTTGTATGGCTGGCCTGCAGAGAATGAGGCACGTGGAAGCCTCAGATTCTGCTAACACAAATACAGGACATCAGTTAAATCTGAATTTCAATAAAATGGAGAATTTTCAATATCTCCCATATAGCCTGTGAGGTACATGTATACTAAAACGTATTCTAGCAGGAATTCGAGTTTCGCATTGTGGCCCACAGGTAAAGCCACTCCTTGCAATGCCATCATGCCACCTGGGAGTGCCAGCCTATCTGCTGCTCAGCTCCCTACTAATGTGTCTGGGAAAGCAGTGGAAGATGGACAAGTACCTGCCACCTGTGTGAAGACCTGTATGCAGTACTGGGTCCCTGACCCTGGCTTGGACCAACACCAGCTGCTGTGGCCACACCGGGGAGTGGACCAACGGGTAGAAGAGCTTTCTCCCTTCGCTCTCCATTTCTCATCCTGTGAAATGGGCTTGAAATGCATTTCAAATAAATCAAATACGTTTCAAAGTCATTTTAATATAAAATTATCCTGACAGCCCTACTTCTCTGTTGAAAATGACTACTTTTGCTGCAGAAGTTTAAGAACCAGGAGCTTCTGACAGGTGTCTGTGCCTGCACTGTATCATGCTTCCCAGTCCCGTGAGTTTCACGTTTTCACTTCCTTTCTCACTTTAATCCTCGGCTCCTTCCTCTCTGAAAAGCACACTTCCTAGCTTCATTCATCAATCGCTTTATGTGATTGTTCCATTGAGAATATTCTGCTTTGACATCTCATTGAGACCATCTGTGAATGGCCTTCCTTCTTCCTTGCTGTTCTTTCCTACCCCACGACCACTCGCTGGGCCCCAGTTGTCCACACAGATGGCCAGGCAGGGCTGTGCATCTGCTCCTCCTTCCCCCTCTTCCCACTTCCACCGGTTCATTCATGCTCTCCTGTGGTCCTCCCGGAGAGCACTGCCCTCACCACTTCCTGCCCTTTGACCCTCATTGTCACATTTCTTTTCTTCTGGCACTGGCCACTGCCTCCGGAATACTAATTACTGGTCTGCCTTCTCGACTGCAGGATGCAAATTCTATGAAGCCAGCAAATGGTGTCCT
Organism: Ochotona princeps; assembly: GCF_030435755.1. NCBI lineage: Eukaryota > Metazoa > Chordata > Mammalia > Lagomorpha > Ochotonidae > Ochotona > Ochotona princeps. The sequence continues at coordinate 28,155,194 of NC_080834.1, read as the reverse complement.
TTTGGATTTGTCTCCTGCCATATACCAGTGTCTACTGTACATCTCCGAGCACGTGTAGACAGACTCCAAACAGATGCCTAATCCTCACCCCCTGGTGACCCACTTTATGCATTTTTTCCCTCAAGCTATGGTGGTTGTAGTCGCCAGCTGACTTCGCAAGTAGCTATTCTTAAAGAATTCCCTTTCACATTTTCAAATCAGCTAAGGTCTCTCTCCTTCCCTTCCTTCATTTTTTAAAGAAGTTAAAATCAAATAATGTCGAAGCTGAGTGCCACCTGATCAAAGTCTGGCCATGTTGACAACTGGTCGGACCATCTAGCCCGCCTGCATTCGATTCTGCCCTGAATGAGTCCCGGCATCCTCTGGCACCTCGCTGATGAGTCCTGGTGTTTTGCCAACAAGGCCACCCTGAAGAGCGCCGCTCTGAGCTCCCTGAATTTAACATCCATTGATCTCTGTATCTACAGCCCACTAGGTCCCTCCAGGTCTTCGTATGCCACGACTCTCATTTTCCCTGAAAATATTCAGCGTCACTGACATCTTGAGGCCTCTGTTCTCTGCATCTCACTCAGTGTACGTGCAGCATGAGACAAACCGACCTTGTTTGGCTCTCCAGCATCATCAGTAGCTCCTCCAACACCCTTCGGATCTATTCATAAATTCACCACATAATAACTCCCAATCTATTCATCCGTGTACACTTTGGAAATATTTAATACCTGTTAGTTTTAGTCTCGACAGTAGACCATGACAGTTTGCTTTCTGAATTTTTACAGGTGAGAGAAATTGCCAGGTTCCCAAGGTTTCATGCAAGGCTGAGGATCATGGAGTTGACCCAGCCCCATGGGCTGCTGTTCCCTGATAGCTCTCAGAGTCACAAATGTCTGGCGCAGAGAAGCCAGGCAGTGGGGGAGGACACAGACCCTGGCTGAAGGCTCTCTATCCAACTCCCATGTTCAGCACACAACATCTGAGGGTCTCTTAAGCCATTTTCTGTGGCTAAGATACCCTGCTGAAGAGCCTCTTGGCAGACACAGGGGCACAAAAATATACTGATCACACAACATGTTGTAGTGGATCCTTCATGCGCAGAGCTAGCTCCTTCAGTAAGTGTACCTGTTGTGGTCCAGGATCAGTGTCACGGGGGAGGGTTGGACAGGTGTCAGCTCCAACTAACCAGGTCTTCAGTGATATACAGAGCTACCCCATAGTTTCACAGCTACAGCTGGAGCGGAAGAGCTAACACTGCCCCACGGTTCTCACACCAGTGCAATACTCAGGGTTAGTGGCAAGGCATCAGAGAGCAGGAGTCCTTGGTGTGAGTGTGTGTTCACACTGCAAATGCTTCAAGATTACTTACTGAGCAGTGTCAACACTTATTTGATATTTAGCAAAGGACAAAAATAAATCACATGAGTTTGAATTTTCAGTACTTCATATGGATTTTGCAAGTGTTTTAGGTTGGCAGTGAGCTGCTTAGGGCAAATCTCAAACCCTGCAGGCTTTTCTGTTATGTTGCCCGTAGGGGTAGCTAAATAAAAAGATTTGCGATAAGCTCAATTTTTTCAATTAGCAGGTGAATAACACTTGGGACCCGGACTAGTAAAATGACGGATAAAGATGCCAGAATTAGCTATAGAACCGGACACCTGCCTGGTGTCAACACTGGGTGAGCACCTTGGCTGCCTTTGGCAGGAGCAGACAGAAACAGTGATGTTAGTTACTCAGGACACCATGGGAGGAAGTGCAGACCGGGCAGGTGGAACTGCATTCCAGAGTGCAGACTGCAGAGTTGTGCACCCCAAAAAGCTTAGAAGGGTAGTTTCTTGGTCTGTGTGGCTGCAGGACCCTGATCTTTGGGGTGTTTCCTTGTAAGTGCATGTGGCAGCCACTCATTTCTGATAAGACCTCATCCTACTCAATTATTTCTGCAACAGCCTCATTCCCAAATAACTGACATTCGGAGACACAAGGGTTAGAACTTGAACAAATCTGAATCTGGGGCAAGATGAACTTGAACCAGCAGCAAAGGTCAAGACCAGACTAGCCCTGAGGCAGCGATCCGAGAGGTTCCAGGACACAGAGGCCTGGTACAAAGAAGGAGAAGTTCAACATCAGCAAAGAGCCTGCAACCACACAGGGCAAGATCTGACCAAGGTGAACAGAACTGTTGAAATGTTGCCAGCCGGAGGTCTACATAAATGAGACACCAAAGCCATGGAGGTCTAGACGAGCTGCCCTGAAAAAAGCAGAAATCTACTTGCTTTTTTTAATGTCCCTGGGAATTATTAAATAAGGGACAAGGAAGAGATGGGATCAGCTCTGTCATTCCTGGATTACCGCATCTCTTACTTTGGGTTCCAGAATTATATTCAGCACCACTCTGTTCCTTCCTCATTCTAGCTGAAATGCTCTTGTATGTTCTCCATCCTAACAGATGACCCAGGACCTGGCTTGGCTTCAGCGATGCTTCCAGATCTGCTCAGGTGCACAAGTGCAAATGACACGTGGCCCCCTTCATGGCACATGGCAACAACGGTCCATCCTAGGAGTAATGAGGCTTAGCTAGTAAACGACTTATCTTGAATCTTCCATGGAAGTTTCCTCTTTTTCTGATAGAAGAAGTTGACAATGAAAAGATGTCAACCGTGCTGTTTCCTCTCCCAGGAATGGCTAGCATTTTCTCTCCTAGTAAATCTGCCCTAAGAAACAGGAGTTAACAATGGGAAGCAGTAACTTAGACCAATTAGATGTCAACTCAATGTTCATCTTGTGAGGGTCCCTGGCCAAAGAGACTTTGAAAATTCATCTCAAAATAAAACTTACATCACCTCAAAGCTGTAAAATTCACTGAGATTCACAATGATGCGGCACTCAGCATGAGAGTGACACTTGGGCAGGTCTGCAGTGTTCCCAGCACGTGGAACGCTGCAGCATCCGGGGAGATGGGAGGCTGGGGCAGAAGCCGCTTCGTGCTGACTCATCATGACTCAGTGTGTCTGAAGGCTCAGCAAGTGTTTGAAATCCTAGAACACGTCAGATCTGGGATTCTCATGCCTATCCATGGAATAAGTTTGAAATAATCAGTATGGGGCCCGGCGGCGTGGCCTAGCGGCTAGAGTCCTCGCCTTGAAAGCCCCGGGATCCCATATGGGCGCCGGTTCTAATCCTGGCAGCTCCACTTCCCATCCAGCTCCCTGCTTGTGGCCTGGGAAAGCAATCGAGGACGGCCCAATGCATTGGGACACTGCACCCGCGTGGGAGACCCGGAAGAGGTTCCAGGTTCCCGGCTTCGGATCAGCGCGCATCGGCCTGTTGCGGCTCACTTGGGGAGTGAATCATCGGACGGAAGATCTTCCTCTCTGTCTCTCCTCTGTGTATATCTGGCTGTAATAAAATGAATAAATCTTTAAAAAAAAAATAATCAGTATGGCATGATGTCGGTTTTATACAGCAAAGCAAGAAGGCTAGGCAGGTGAAGGAAGGACTTGCATAACACACCGTCAACGAAGAACAGGCTCAGGACCCCCAAGGCGCAGATTCCCCAAGGCTGCTCGCCTACATTGGACTCTAGGGGAGGCTGGAAGTTGCAATGGGATGCAATGTTCTTCCTAGGGTTTGTTTTCTGTTGCTTTTAAATCACCCACAGGAAAAAACAAAATGTATGACTTCATTACCATAAAAACTCTTTAATATTTGAGAAACAAGAATCAGGGACACTGTGACACCAACTCTGGTCTCATCACTCAGAAGACGCCATGGAGGGCAGCGGTGTCACCGCCTGGCAGGTGAATGCTTGCTGATGATGCTGTGTGAGGGTTGCCAGTACACTGTGCCGCCCAGCTGCCCGCCTCACATGCATGAGTGCTCTGAGGCCGCCTTGGGAAGACTAGCAGATGTGCACCACACTCCGAGAGGACAGGAAGAAGCAAGCTCTCACTGACGCCCAGTGAAGCTTGTGCAAGGGTCAATTTTCTACCATTGTTGTTTGCAAAGAAAAGCACTGAGAACTGGCTTAACAACCACACAGACCACCTGTTGCCCCATGCTAAGAACTGCTGTCCATTTTTTTAAACCATTGTGTTTGGTATGTGATGAGAATGGCAAAGGCGAGAGACTACGTAGAAGTGGTTCACAACGGTCAGAGAAATAACATCTGGCGCATTCTTGGAAAAAATGCCGTCCCAAACTCCTTCAGTCCCTGGAGGACTGCCTGTTGCTTCCTTCAGCACTACCGGATGGAATTCCAGGGCACACGGTGAGGACAGTGCTACAATGAGCTCTCGCCCCGGCATGAACACTTAACGGTCCTCCATTTCCCCACCCAGCCACAGGGACTGTCAGAGTCTGAGATGAGCAGGCCGTTGCTAAGGTACAGGTAGTCTTCAGAACCTTCTAGCAAATATACCACCCAGGCTGTGACTTATCATGGGAAAGCATTTGGGAGCTGTGCACATGCTGCTCCATGTGGATGTCCTGGCTCTATGTCCCACTGCCCTCCCTGATCCAGCCCACCCATGTGCAGGGAGCTGGGCCCCTGCTGCCCTATGTGGATGTCCTGGCTCTATGTCCCACTGCCCACCCATGTGTAGGGATAATGACATTCTTGACTTTTGACACTTTGCTGAAAACGTGCTAATTAATCTGAGTGTGACTCTATGGGAGATACTCAACACCACCATTCTTAGGTCTCTCTCATTCCAGAAGATGCTCAAAACAGTGCCAGCATCAGAAGCCCAACCAGATGGAGAGTCACCGCTGCCAAGCAGAGTTTGCGTGGAAAGTTCTGCCTCATGCTTTCCTGGAGGTTTGTTTAAAGCAGAGGCTTGCTCACAAAGGCGACAGAGTACCTGACCATGTAGTGAGCTACTCACAGCTGCAAAAACAAAAGAGCAGGCTCATCCACCATCCCATCTTAACCACCGCGTGCCTGAGTGCTGCCGTGGTTACCCCAGTCACCATGTTTGGTTTCCAGACAAGCAGTTACGAATGTACATACCGGCTCCTGAGCAGTAGCCTAGAAGCTAAAGTCCTTGCCTTGCACACGCTGGGATCCATACAGGTGCTGGTTCTAACCCCAGTGGCCCTGCTACCCATCCAGCTCCCTGCTTGTGGCCTGGGAAAGTAGTCAAGGAAGGCCTAAAGCCTTGGGACCCTGCACCCGTGTGGGAGACCTGGAAGAGACCCCGGGCTCCTGGTTTTTGATCAATGTAGCTCTGGCTGTTGCCATCGCTTGGGGAGTGAACCAAGAGATGGAAGATCTTCCTCTCTGTCTCTCCTCCTCTCTATGTCTTCAAAAGAATGCACATACTGTCTGAAGCTTTCATGCCCACCGCTGCCTGGGACTGTACTGGTAAATAAACAAGTGTTAGTGGAAGCTGCTGCCGTCTTCTCTGCCCCAGCCATGCTGGGGGAAAGATGGAGGAACGCAAGGTAGTGTTCATCATGGATCTGCTTCTTTTGGCATAACTCAATCAAGTGGCTCAACTATTTTCCCAGAGAGAGGTTAACAGGACTGGAGAATCAGTGGCTGAAGGCAAGCAGCAACTCAGAAGGAGCTAGCGACCCTCCCCACTCTGTTGGCTCCGCAACATGTCACCGTCTGAGGCCAGGCACCTGGCACAGCGGTTAGGATGCCTTGGGAGGCACACAGCTCTTGCCGCAGGGGCTGGGTTTACCTCCTGACTCCACTCCTGAGTGCTCGGCCCCACCGATGTGCACACTGGGAGGCAGCAGGTGCTGGCTCGAGTAACTGTGGGGTAGTCCTCAGTCGTGTTCTGGGCTCCTGGTTTCTGGCTGGTCCAACCCTGACCAATACAGGCTAGCAGATCAGAGATCTCCACCTCTTTCTCCCCCCTCTCCCTCTCTCTCCTTTCAAATAAATAAAATAAAGGTTTATATTGTGCAAGATTGAAAGACGGGCATTATAGCACAGGAGTTTAACCTGCTACTTGCATTGCTAGTATCTGATACTGGAGAGTCCGTTGATTTCCAGCCACTCCAGATTCCTCCTAATGCACCTGGGAAGGCAGTAGAAGGGACCCCGAGGACTCAGACACCAGTCACCCATGTGACAGACCAAAATGGGGTTCCTGGATCGTGGCTTTGAACTGGCTGCTGTGGCCCTTTGGAGCCAGGAACCAGCAGAGAGAATACCTCCATCTCCTTTTCTCTCTGTCAATAGGTCTTTCACACCGATTAATAAGCAATCAAAAAATGCCAACTCAATATACATAGCTAAAGGCAGAGCAGGTGTTTCAGGATAATACAAGGCCTTGAGTTCAAGCAGAAACTCCTGGACTCACCGGATGATCCAGGATGAAGAATTTTTAAAAATTGTTTCATGGATTCATGTCTATCTTGGAACTAAAAATGGATGGCTTATTTATTGTGCGATTAAAATGTGAACTTCCAAAGAAAAGATGTATATTGCTTTGCTGGTAACCAAAGCAGGGAAAACTAGTAACTTTCTTCTCCTATTGCTACTCAAACATTAACCAAAAACATGACACATTTTGTCATATAAACCACACCTTGAATTGAGAGCCAATTTTGTTGTATTGAAATGACAAAAGCAAGGACTAAATGCCAAGGTCTAGTTTCAGAAAATAGCTGAGTCCAGCACCAAATAACACAGCTCTTCCCTGTGGTGGGTGAAGGCCAACCCAGCGTCACTCATTCTCACTTACATAGCAGGGCATCTCGCACTTGTAATGCACATTTTGTATGTTTAGTGTCTGCCCTTGGGCCACAGGGACCTGCCACTCTCTCGGAATCCTCTACTGCCCCTTCCTGTGTGTGTCCTTGGCTCCTGCACAGCTGTCCTCCTGAAGCACCACACCCTGGCCCTCCGAGACGTGGAGGCTGCAGGCATCGGATAATGCAGTTGTGGGAAAACATAGATGAGTCTTTTTTCCCCCTTACATTTAAACAAGGGAGAGCAAGTCTGATCTGGTTATAGGAACAGGAAGGGACACAGCTCCCACAGATGCGAGGAAGGGAGAGAGAACACGGGGCGTTCATCAATCTGAATTATTTCACTTGTGAAAGCAGCAGACACTGCTTTTGTAATTTTGGGAAAATAAATGAAATCAACCAAGTATGACGTTACTGGGCTGAAACCTGTGGGCCCCATACTGCTTCCCCATGCTAAATGAGCTTCGACCACTTGCTTGTAACTCAGAAAGAGAAGGTGAAGAATCCGAGAGTCTGCTTTTGATCATTAGAATAACTTAGCAATAAGTTTCAAAGGCAAACTAGTCATGGTAAAATATCTCAAGCCTTAGGTCAATTTTAATTGGAAATCTGCTGAATCATTTGGCACTTAAATATTTTGATAGAAATATTTTAAAAAAGCATTTTGATAAAAAAGCATAAACACTTGGGGTCTGAGCATCAGGAAGGTGGTACGAACGCCTGAATGTGGGCACGCTGCCTCATGTGTGAGCATCAGGACACGTCTCTGTGTATGACGGCACAACGTGTTCACTGAAGAGCGGGAGATGTTTCCTGCAGAAGCCCACCGATGTTTGGAGGTTGGTGTCAGTCCAGTGGGGGTTGTGTGTTACGCAGCAGAATGAAGTTTTGCAGGGGCTTTGGTTCTAAAAGCACAGCCATTTGTAGCCATCGGTTCGGGGAACACAAAACATTAGGCAATTCAAAAGTGTTATGGAGATCAAATAAAAACATCCAAGCTGATGTCTTTACTACTTCCCAGTCTCTATATGGCATGGGGCCATTTTGCAATGCCATTCCCTCCCACACTGGACAAAGAGCCAGGAGGACCTGCGCAGCACACAGCAGTCCAGGGATTTGCTTATGGCCACCAGGCACAGGAAGAGAGAGCTCTCCTCTGGTTTGCTGCTCCCTTGTGCAGCCAGGGTCTGACCCTGGTTCCCCCAAAATACTGTGCTCACTCACCCCTCGTGCAAACGCCAGGGGCATCCGTTCAGATTGAAGGAGCGGGTCTTTCTAATACAAGGAGCTGCATTTCCAGTACAGCAGGGCAAGTCACCCAGGAGATGCAAGCGTAACTAACACCAAGCAAAATGGCTTCATGCTGTGACCTCATAAAAATGTTTGCGGTGTGGAGTAAAACAAAAGTAAAACAGAAATGAACTGCTATGAGAAATGATAGAAAACAGTGCTTTTTCTGAAAGATTCCAATATTATCTCCCTCCAAACACTCAAAAAAATAAAGAAGAAGATTACTGATGAGTAAAGCTAAGCCCAATATAAAATAAACTCTACACGGCCTGTGCTTCAACAAAAGGCAACCACATTGAGGGGAGAATTAATTTTGACCAACCTGCATTTTATGACAAAGTGTTCCAGCTGTGTAGGGAGAATTGAATGGTGGTTACCTTGTAATAAATCCTTTTGGGGGAGTAAATATGTACCTGAATTTTAATATCATAAGTTGCCCAATATATTAGCATCCTGCTTATTTATGCTTTAAAATAAAACAAATTCATGTTTGAGATTAAGCAATTATTTATTCTATAGTTCAAGAATTCCATAAATTCTGTGCCTTTTGAAAAAGGCAATACATCCTGACTTTGAGCACATGTATTAACGGCAGAAATTGGATGCATTGGGACGATGATAAAATTTTATCATGTGTGTGATTGTGTTTGTGGTAAATTGCCTGGCAGCACAAGAAGTGTTCTGGTGTGTTCTCAGTTACTCCTGAGGAAGAGGAGGGAGCACAACAGGTGCTACGACACCTTCAGTTTCTAGAGAGAAATTTCCTAGTAACCCCCAAGAATGCACAGCAGAAGCAAAGATGTGGAAGGCCTGCAATTGAAAGTGCAAGGAATTTGGCTTCGTGTACGTCATTCCATTAATTAAGCAGTTTTAGTTACCCAGGAGAACACCTGTTGCAAAACATATTAATTTCCTTGTATGACACTGACTTACAAAAATATTCCAAGTGGATGTGACCTTGGCTAAAGGTCGTTACTTCTCCAAGGGCCAAGTTTCCTGAGCTAGAAGCCTGGTTCAAACCGGAATTGGACCCCTGGGATTTCTTTCTATCCCACCATTCCATGAGTCTGAATTCTATGGTTCCTCATTTGAATCGGGCTGCACTTCTGTGTTTCCAGTGAAACAGACCCTTTGCCTCTCTGCCCATACACACGCCACCTCCTCATTGGTCTAGAAAGTAGTACGTTTATGGTCTGGTTTCTGGGAAGATGGCGTGTGTGCAGGAAGAATTCCCCAAGCTGAGAACAGGGAGCAATATCGGTTGCACAGCTGCTCTGGCAGGTGTGGATACATGGTTGCAGAAGGGAATCCACTCAGTAGCACTGCTGCCTCCCACCCAACAGGAGCCAGGGAAAACGACGGGGAAGAAACACTGCGCCTCTCACCCAGGACAAGGCCCATCTCTCTTCACATCTATCTTCCTTCCTGTATGTACATCGGTCCTCACAGCCTTTCTGCACACCCGCTCTGGGCCACCAGTGGGGACTCCACGTGCAGGGACAGGTGGGTCCACTGCCTGATGAAGTCATTCCAAGTGTCAGAAGCCCTGGAGGTCTGGGGATGTCCTGGATTCTGTAGTGCCCGAGTCATAGAGGAAGGAGAGTTTGTGGTCCTTCCCCCCATCTCTGTCACATCACTCTGTCCTCCTGTCCCCAGGGACACACAGAGGACAGAGTGTTCTTAGGTCCACTTCCCACTGTATTTTTATCTCGATGGCCACTGTTGTCCATTCACCCTTGCATAAAGTCTTGAAATGTTACTGCACTGTTCATCTCACACGTGAATGTGCACCATGCGGTCTCTAGGCTGTGAAAGACAAGGTGCTTTCAACACCCTTGTTCATGTTGGGGAGGGTCTCGCCGTGGACCCAGCAGCAGCAGCACAGTTGCGCCTCTGATGGCCCTGCCCAGCACTGCAGGGAGCGGACCACCAAGTCCCAGGCCCCCCAGGTCTCTCTCTGAGGAGTCCGGCTGGTGTGTCTTGCAGGACGCTCCTCCAGGCTTTACTCCAGGAACCCTTTCTGTTGCCATTTGCGTCTGCCTTTTGCTGCCTGGCTCAGGCCTCCTCCTGCGCTCTGCTGCCACCTCTTTCTTCCCCTGCTCTTCTGTTTTTGTCTTCCACCATACTCCTGCACCCTACCCTCCTTAATTATCCCTGCGGGATGCATTCTTTGAGGATCTCTAAGACTTGGATGACCCCTAATATTGTTTCCTACACACACATCTGTGATAAGATTCAATTTATAAATTAGGCACGGCAGAGATTAACAGTAAGAAACGAAGCAGAAGAACTTTAACCTTGTCCTATAACCACGGTTATTTTAAAAGATGGTTATTGCTCAGATCTGGAAGTTTCCATTGGATGCTTTTGAAAGTGAGGGACTGAGACTTCGGAAGTCACCTCTGGAGCCAGCAGGGTGGCACAGCCAGCTAATCCTCCCCTGCAGTGCCAGCATTTCATACGGGCATCAGTGTGTCCCAGCTGCTCCAATTCTTTACTGTTTTTTTAAATTGTATTTTTTACAATTTTAGTTGATAACAGTGGGAAGAGTCAAGAATTGGGGGGAAGTTTCCACATTTTCTTTTTCTTCCTGTATCTGGGAGAACACAGGAGAGAAGGGGAGAAGCCACAGTCAGCCTCCCAGCCACCTGCTGCTCCACTTGGGATCTGGTTCCCTGCTTCTGGCCTGGGAAAGCAGTGGAGGACGACAGGTGCTTGTGTCCTGCACCCACGTGGGAGATCCAGAAGAAGCTCCTGCCTCCCGGCTGCGGATTAGTTCATTCCAGCCATTGTGCTATTTAGAGAGTGGACCAGTGGATGGAAGTTCTTCCTCTCTTTCTTACCTTCTCTCTGTAAGTGTGCCTTAACACCCTCTTCACCCAATAACTCTAGAGACCCAGTAGCAAGCACCTACGAAGCCTAGGAAAATGTGGTAAACCATGCTTCTGTTGCCTAAGTGTTTCCCAGGCATCCGCCATGCTCCCTTTACAAATCCTGAATCCCTCTAGTCCTTGGTCTCCACTGAGTTAGGGAGACAGCAATGCTCCCGGAGCCAGGGAAAAGGAACAGGGCTCTGCTGCTGCTTGCTCTTACTCCTCTTTAAACACTGCTTAGGGTTATGATTCAGGATTTGCAGGAAATGCCCCAGCTCCAATTTAGCACTCTTTAAATATAAGAGCTTATCTCCCGGTTCATAAAAAACTTTGGCATCTTTGTCTCTCTGTCTTCCCTTGCGATGGCGCAGCAAACGGACAGATTTCAACCCATGGCAGTCCCTCAGGCTGCTGATCATACATCCTACTGGCCTGTTGCTCTCTCTAATGGTATCAAGATGAAAAAATGCTGGCATCCATTTAAATAAGAAAGACTTAAGTTCCTTTGAAGAGAAATAGTCCCAGCATGCACACATGCCCCCTGCAGCAGAACTTGCTCTCTCTTTCTCACTCGTATTTTCTGTCTTGTACTAGTAGAGATATATAATGCACGTTAACTAATCACAGCTACTACGTTATCAAAAGACTTCATCCGTTCCCGTGCGTTCTTCAAGCCCCCACCTATTCCCTCTGAAGGCTACAGCTCTAACTCAGACAGATGGGCAGTGGGTCACAGCAACCAGGGTGTGTGGCCTGGGACGGCTGGAGGGAGAGTGTGAAATGGTGTTTACAAGACAAGGGGGTGGAGCTTTTGTTTTTCCTTTAAGAACGGGCTCTTCATTAGGATCTAGAACATCAAGATTCATTGAGTCCACGCTTCTCCGCCTCTCAGAACAAAAAGGAAACTGCTGTTCTGAAATGTGCTGGAAGCAACTGGCCTTTAAGCGACGCCACTCCTCAAGTCTTACACCATGCCTTGGAAAATTTGAAAGGCATCTTCTTATCAAAAGCTACATACTGTGTTACTTTAAACTTACCATTTTGAAAAAAAAGCAGCCTAAAGGAGATTGTTACAGCAAGCTGCAACACCTCCCTTTGGTTGTCTACTTGGTAACAATTCGCTGCACTTGCACAGTAACTGTTACCACTCCCTGTGCTGCAGAGCAGGGGAAGGGTAACCCACACCCGGGATGTCTGTCCCCTCCTGAGCTGTTCTCCACAGCCTTCCAGGAGTGCCGGCAACGAAAGTTACAGCTCTGCAACAGTGACCGGCATCAGAAATGGAAAATTCTAAATGTGTCTTTGATTTGAAGGACCCTGACCTTGTAGTGTGGTGAGTCTAACTGGAAAACACATTCCTGGTTCCTTGTGAGCTGAAGCCTTCTATGCTGCCCGGAACAAAGCAGGGGCCTGGGAGGGGGGAGACAGCTGTGTCCTCTCCATTCTCGGCCACCCTGGGGTTCCTAGTCCTCACGTGGATGGTGTTTGCTGATTATTCAGCACTCTGTGGACCAACTAGATTGGTGATGTGCCTCATAGCACTAAGGGCTCTGACCCTGGCGTTCACACACAGGATCTATAGTTCTAACGGACTGCACTTGACTCTAATTTTGGCAGTGATAACACTCATGCATTAACCTCTCTCTCAGTTTATTTCTAGGGTTGTTCAGCCTCTGTGCCATTGAATTGGGATTCCAGTCTAACACACAAGGTTAAGGGATCAATGTGGAGTAAGGGACCCTTGAAGGATGTTGTCCTTTTGTCTCTCTTCATGGCAAGGTGTGTGTGGGAAGTGGGCAGGGAGAGGAATCAAGGAAAAAGATCATTCAAAAGAAAACCAAGTCTCTCCAAAGTGACTTCTCTTGAAATTAATTTTTAATAACTGCTTGATTTTATCACTGCTTTCCCCAATGCTAATTAATTTCAACTCTAAACTATGTAATTATAATACTTGTGCTGAAAGACAAATGATCCGGTGCCCCTGGGGTGAGTGAGAGAGAGTATATTTCATGTTTCGTTCAGCAAAGGAAAGGATGGAGCAGACCGCACGCCCTGCCCCCATCCCCTCTCCACACCTCTTGCCTGGCAAGCGGACTGAATGGAGATGACAGTTGGCATCCATTCGGCTTAATGCCTCTCTGCACGGGGCTGTGAGAAGCCGTGGCATGCCAAGTTATTTTCAGCCCAGCACAGTGGCACACGGAGCCTTCCGGAGCCTGCATTTAAGTCAGTGGCCTAAGTGGCAGCCAGTGTACCTGCAGAATGTGAATTGACATCGCCATGGAAACGGAACAACTCTTCCTGGTTCTGTCAAAAACCATCTCTCTCTGCAACTAGGCAGGGGTCAGAAAGGAAGAAAAAAAAAAGGCGCAACTCCAATGCCAGGGAGAAAATGCAGGCGGGAGGGACTCTGCAGTGCCCTGCAGGGTGGGGGAGATTTGACTGGATTTTTCTGCTGGGATTTACATGCATGGTTGAGGTTCACCTTGACATGGTTTCCACTTGACAGGAGCCAAATCCAGGTGTGTGTGTGTGTGTGTGTGTGTGTGTGTGTGTGTGTTCTCCTTCAGAGATCCACCAAGGAACAGTGAGTGTCAGGGTCTGCGGTGCCCAGGCTTCCTGTGGGCAGACCTAGACATGCTCCCGGCTCCCTGTTATCATAGCCCTGGGATGCCATCAACCATGCTGTTAGCAGCAGAGTCTGCATGGCCTTTCCATGCAGAATATGAGAGAGATGACCATGAGGGATGTGCAGTTATAAAGAACAAGCACTCAGAAACCAAGAGAGGAAAGAAAGCAGATGCGTCAGCCCTTCTTTGCAGCTCTGCGTGTAGCTGTGAGGACTCAGCCCCTCAGCTGGCACAAGTCATGCTATGGAAGGTCAAGGGCATGTGGAAGCCACGCACTCTTGACCACAAAGGTCTGTGGCTGCAAGGATCCTGGTTTCTTTCCTATGCTCACAGGATGCCTGCTGTTGCTGCTGCTGCCTGCTCCTGGCTTGGGCCGGGTGTGGGCATCCAGGTTAATCACCTGCAAGCCCAAAGAGTGGGCTCAAGCTCTGCTGACACCTGCAGACTCTCCGTTCACAGAGATGCTGCCACCCAATGCTAGGGGAGGATGTGTCCAGGAGTGGCAGGGCCCAAGGAGAGGAAGCTGATTTTTTGATAGTGAATGTTCCTGAATACAGCCTGAAAGACTAGGATCCCCATCCAACAGGAGCCCAACAGGACCGTCCTTCTAAAGGACTCGGGGTATAAAATGATGTCGCCCTTGTAACCTTATCATTTGCATGAAACTCAAGATGCTGGAGGAAAATTGCCCTGCTTCATGTTTGCACATGGTACAAGTTTGTCTGAGAGATTACAACCTGCCTGTTAGAGAGCCTCAAAAATCGTCATGGAAGCATTTTCTAAGGAGGCATTGCTGGATCTATCCATGATCCCAAACTCCTGTGAAATGTCATTTTGTGGAATGTTGAGCACAAATCTCAGTGGCATCCTGATGATCAGGAATCTAGAATTCATGGAGAAAACCACCCTTCTAGTTTAATTTACTCTTCCTGGATATGTGTGTGTTGGCATCCAATATGAGTGCTGGTTCAAGCCCCAGATTCTTCACTTCTGATGCAGCTCCCTGCTAACACCCCTGGGAAAGCAATTGAAGATGTCTCACACGCTTGGGCCACTGCACTCACAGGCAAAGGTCAGAGGAAGCTCCTGGCTCCTAATTTGGGCCTAGCCCATCCCCAGACCTGGAGTCATTTACAGAATGAACTAGTGGAGGGAAGACCTCTGTATCCTTTCTCTCTCTCTCTGCCTCTCTTTCTGTCTCTCTCACCGCCCTCCCAATTTCAAACAAGCTTAAGAAGCTGTGTACAGATATCATTTTGAGCAAGTCAGAGGCTCTTTCTCTGTGGTTTCACAATCATCACACCATACCCACCGTATGCAGGACAGGGATTCTCAATCAGGGGCTATCCAGAGGACATCTGCTTACATTGGAGACACGCTTCACGGCCACAACAGGGGTAGGATATGGGGGCGGGGGCAGTTTAGGACAGCTTCTGGTCACCTCTGTAAATGCACGGAGCCCTCCTCCCAGTGCCATCACCCAACACAAAGTGACACTGTGGCTGAAACTTGAACGTGTTGAGGTCATGAAGCCCTAGAACACGGGTAGATGTAAAGCAGCCATTCTGGCAGGGTGAGAGCCAGGTTGACATGAAAGCAAGGGGCAAGCCCAAGCAGCTGGTATACAGAACGTAGATTCCCACTGCAGGAATGACATACACGCTGTTGTCTTAGGAGAGGCGCAAAGCTAGCAGCCCAGCCCCGAGAGCACACGATGGCTCAATTCGACATGATGGGGTAATAGCGATGCAATTTGTTCCACTTGATTATAGCTCGTTTTGTTCAATGGGAAAGGAAGATTTGATGTTCACGATCATCAAGTTCTGATCCTACAAAATGTATTTAATAAGACTGCAATGTACTTTTAAATACCCTCATTAATTTGATTTCTCCTCCTTTTCAAACAACAAATATTGATAACTGAAGCTGAGTTCCGGTGTCTCTTAGGGTTTCAGTTCGTTCGACTTGAAGATGAGGAGTTCTTCATGGTGACAGTGTTAACCTACACTTTATGAATTCTCACACATGCATGAGACTCATTTTCCCTCGAAAAGGACATAGTAGGTGACAAGATTAGGGGTACTGTGGTGTAAGGGGTTAAGCTGCCACCTGCAACACCAGTATATCATACAAGAGCTGGTTCAAGCCTTGGTTGCTCCAGTTCCAATCCAGCTCCCTGCTAATGTGCCTGGGAAATGTGCAGTGAAAGATGGCCTAAGTCCTTGGGCTCCTGCACCCGTGTGGGAGACCCAAATGAAATACATGCTTCCTCACTGTGGCCAGCTTTGGGAATTGTAGTGAATAGAAGGTTCTCTCTCTCTCTCTCTCTCTGTCTCTCTCTCTCTCTGTCTCTCTTTAAAAAGAGGAAAAATAAAATCATCTGCCAATATGTATAGCTGGTTCTAAGCAAAGCAAATTTTCTTTTCAGAAAACTACGTTTCTACAGTAAATTGGGTTTTGGCCAAATATTTGCAGGATTGGGTGTCAAATGTTGAAAGTGGAAATGGCTGCTTTCCTCCCTAGTCTCCACCCATGAACTGAGACCAGTGTGTCAGGCAGAGTGGGCAGTGGCCTGGCACTCAGGCAGAGAGGGGAAGAAGCAATGTGTGAGGCACACATGGCCATGCGCTCAGCAAATCAGGCCCCTACAAACATTTCATGAAGAGCAGATGCTAAGAGCAAGCAAGTAGTTGGCTTCACGGTGAGATGAATAGCACAGACAGCTCTCCAGCAGGCACTTACAAACCAAGACCTGAGGAAGGCTTCATGTCCACAAATGATGTTGCCATTGGAGAAGTAACACAACTCTCCCATGGGAGATTCCTAAAGGGTTAATGTTTAAAAGTAACTAAACACTTCAGATTTTACATAATTGAATATTTTTCTAGAGGGAACACATTTCATATGTAATGATATTTCCTACCCTTCCCTCCCTTTTACCCTTCCTCTTCCTCTTGTTGTTATTTTAAATTTTACAATGATAGAGTTCCAGTTGGCTTTACAGTCACAAGCCCAATCCTCCACTAAACAGCGAATACAGCAGGTGGTAGGTGGAAAGCCTTGACTATAGGAAAAGTCTGTAAACAGTAACACAACCTCAAGCTGTCTGTCTCACTCATACACCTTGCCTTTTTTTTTTTTTTTTGGTCCTTTGCCCAGTAATTACTATAAATTAGGGAAAACTCTATTTGCCTACTGGGGATTGGCTTATTTCACTAAGCACAATGTTGAACTGATCAAAGGACAGTGTCTCAAGAACTCCTTTACTGAATGTGTGAGTTTGATTTGATGACAGAAATTTGGTCCATAAAAAAAAAATGGTGCAATGTATATCACAAGACCATATCAGTAGTGCTGTGGTGTCCTGAGAAATACAGATTGTGTGCAACTTAAAGCTACAAACCTCAAGGGAAATTTTGCCAAAATTAACTTTTATTTTAAACATATCATTTTCAATGTAATTGCAATAAAATTCTAAAATTTGAAGAAGTAACCAAGTGACATACCAACATTTTGGTTACTGGTTTGTCGGCGAATAAGGCACAAGGGCTTTCCTTTTCTTTTTCTACATTTTCACTTTTAAGCCTCTCCACCAATGTTGCAATAGATAAGACACATGTGCACATTTAAATGCAGCAAAGGCTCTCTTTCTTAGCTTGATAAAGGAATTCAAACCATTTGATTCTTTTCTCGGATTTTCAGCAATAGGGAAATATTGCTACTTATCATCTTAAACGTTTGCATTCAGATACAAACATTGTACTGTGAGTTACCTCTTTTCAGCACTGTCTATGCTACGACAGAAACAGTACAATGTGCCAGCTAAACCCAGAATCCAAACTGTGACACTCATTCATTCATGCTTTGCTTGAGTTTTCTTAGCTTCAGGAAAAGCTTTTATATTAAAATGAGTGAAGGGCAACTTTCCTTATGTAACATTTCCTTTCAAGGCTCACAGTCACCTATGAAATCCAAGTATATTATTTTAAATACACATTGCTGATATGACTCGAGTGCTAGTGAATTCTCAGAGAAACGCACTGCTATGTTTGGAATATGGTTTGCTCCCCAAAACAGGCAGTTTAGTCTCCCAAATCCTATGTTAAAGGTACAAAGATGACCTAATGATGTCTCTTACAGGTGGGGCTACAGGAAGATAGACTGGTTGGATCCAGGCATTAGGGTCCCCATCAGTGGCTGAAATGGACAGATGGAGGAGACAGTAGTCCCTGTGCTAAGTGTTTCTTGCCACGTGGTCCTGACACTTCAAAAAAGCCAGGCTGCAGGAGACCCTGAAACCTGTGATCCCAAATCAACCTCTTTTCTTGACAGCCTGATCAGCTAATCCACTATTCATCAGAACTTCGGAACAAAGCGTACTTGTATTCAGTGTGCTTTTAGACAACGCTGTACCCCCAAAGTGGATTTTCTTTACTTTAGGTTTATCTTCTGGCAAATATATGCATATAATCACATATAATCAAGAGTGTAAAACAAAAGTCAGGCATGACCTGTTGGCGGTGGGCAGGGCTTGGATCAGGAGCAGATCAGCTAGGTACGCCAGGACTGGCAGAATCAGTACAAGCACTGAGTAAACCAGACACCACCATCCACCACACCATAGGGTCTTTGAATGACAGGTCTCAAAACGGACATGAAACAAAATTACTTGGATAAATGAGACATTGCTGATAACAACTTCCTGAATATAAAAAGGTGATTTTCTTGAGTTTAAAGATTAATTTATTCATTTGCAAGGCACAGTTATAGAAAGAGGGAAGTGGAGAGCCAAAGACCCTCCACCCCCTGGTTCACTTCCTAAGAAGCTACCATGGCTGGAGCTTGACTAGGATGAAGCCAGAAGCCAGGAGTTTCTTCCAGGTCTCCCACATAGGCACAGGGACTGAAGCATTAGGCCATCCTCCACTGCTTTCCCAGGCACATTAACAGAGAGCTGGACTAGGATGAAGCCAGAAGCCAGGAGTTTCTTCCAGGTCTCCCACATGGGCACAGGGGCTCAAGTGTTAGGCCATCCTCCACTGCTTTCCCAGGCACATTAACAGAGAGCTGGACTAGGATGAAGCCAGAAGCCAGGAGCTTCTTCCAGGTCTCCCACATAGGCACAGGGGTTGAAACATTAGGCCATCCTCCACTGCTTTCCCAGGCACATTAACAGAGAGTTGGACTGGAAGTAGAATAACAGAGACTGAAACTGACAATTATTTAGGATGCCAGCACATCACAGTGCTGGTCCCTAAAACGTTAACTTTTCTAAGCTGTTAAGCCAGTGGCTTCTCAACGTGTATTTACCTTTTCTGAACCAAGATAATAATCATTGAGACACCCCGCCCCACACACACACACACCCCTCAGCATCCGGGACATGAGCAGTATCCCTATATCAAAATCTTGATAATGCTTTTACAAACCGTGCCATGTTTAGCTTAGCAACGGTCTTCACGGTGTAGGCGCAGGCACAACCTAGCCCCAAGCCAAATGGAAGAGGAAGTCCCTTACATGTTAGGATTTTCCTCTTCCCCTTGAGTGGCTCAAACAAGGTATAAGAGATAGAAAAGACTCGGTCCATTTATTTAATGACAAAAGTAGAACTTGACCCCCAAGATGGGATCCTTCTGCGGCATTCACCCCTGCACTGCATGGCCATGTTATACCGATGAGATGCATGCCGATGGCTTTACAGACAGAGCAGGCATAGCGTTGTCTGGATCTCTGCTGTAGTATTCCTCATGTGTACAGGAAGCTGCTCTGCCATGAACACAAAGAGGATTGCCTCTGTTGGACTTTTCCTGCCTGTGACTTCCCTGGCACCATCTGTCCCACATGGCTGGTGGATTGTGCACACACAGGTCTCATCTTTCAGAATAGTCAGCTCCTCAGGCTCCCAGGCGGAAGGACGCCCTTTCTCTCCTGCTCCTGTGCTGTAGGAGCCTTGGAATGTCCTTGTTTCTTGTTCAGTTGGCCCAGTGAGTCATGTTAAATCAGGGTCTCTGGTGTGAGAATCATGGAGGAGAGAGAGTGTGTGCAGCAATGCTCTGCTGTGTAAGCCGCAGGCAGAGAATTCTTCCAAGCAGGAATTAGCATGTATTTTGTTCTTGTTTATGTCAAACTTTCCATTTTTAGCTCCTCCTGTTTCTCAAAGCAAGCACGATGGCCACTGTGGACAGTGTCTGCAGCAGGAGAGCTCTGACCACACTGTCCATGACAGGGAGGCCGAGCCCATCCTTACTAGCTTTGCATGTTCTTAGCACAGAACGTGGGAACTTCTGATGACCTTAACACTGGTTTCCCTTTAGGTAGGATTTGCATTTACATTATGATCAGCTGCATGGCCTGACCCACACAGCTGTGGGTCGTTAGAACACTCCACTCAAAGCATCGAGGACCTCCTGGGGACTTGGTCCTGAGCACATCCCAGGTCTATACCCCATCCCAGTGACAGTGATGCTGCATTGGTAGGCCTCTTCACAGCAGCTCCCACCTGTACGCTCATCCAACTACAGGCACACGCCCCGACAGCTCCAGGTGGAAGACCACGGGCAGATCGTAGACACATCCTTGAGTTTGCAAGAGCATGAATCTGCTTTTTTAAAAAACTAATTTTAATTGGAAAATTAGATATACACAGAGGAGGAGAGACAGTACAAAGGCTGGAGCTGAGCCAATTAGAGGTCAGGAGCCTGAGCCTCTTCCGAGTTTCCCACACGGGTGCAGAGTCCCAAGGCTTTGGGTCATCCTCAACTGCTTTCCCAGGTTACAAGCAGGGAGCTGGATGGGAAGTGGGGCTGCCGGGATTAGAACCAGTGCCCACACGGGATCCTGGTGCATTCAAGGTGAGGACATTAACCACTAAGCCACCACGCTGGACCCATGAATGTACTTTTTAAAAAATTCATGAAGAATGGAATTAAACGGTAAGTTGGTAAATTTATCTTTGCACAAGAATTTTTAAATCCATGTGCTTTTTTTTTTTTTTTTGGCAACATGTGTTTTCCACCAACTTCTCCTAGACCCTTCATAGCCAAAGCCACCTTCAGGACTTCCCCGTTCCTTCTGGAGGAAGTCTATCTTTCATTGCAAAACTTTAAAAAGAATTGAGTAACACTTGACCATGTTAGTCTGACACTTCCTTTTTCTTCCTTCTCTGCTGGAAAAACCAAACCAAGAACCTTTATTAACCTAGAAAATCCCTCTATTGGAGGCAATAAAATTTACGAGCAGCCTGGAGACTTTATCCGGGCCCTGGGAACACTTAGACAGAACAATTTCTATGTTACAGACATATTGTTTTGAGTTGGAGGATGCTATTTAGTTTAAGAGTTGGACCAAATCGGAAGAACCAACATGGCTCCTGGTTGTCCCGTGTGCATTTCTCAGCAGCTTTCTGGTTCAGCTCCACGCTGCCCCACGTGGTGGACCGAAGGAATCACAAACTCTGCACAAAGAAACACCCTCTTTCAGGGGCATCATCATCCTAGAACATTTTTTGTCTGCTCCAGAATGGAAATTTACTCTGAACCATCATGCATGAACTTGGCCAACTCTCTCTTCTCTATCTGCCTTGTGTTGGTAAGCAGAGGTGCTGAGTTCAAGGAGGTTTTTAGGGGAGTGGGCATTCACATTGGCATGCCTGGGATCGATACCTGAGTCTGGGCCCTAACTCCATCATCTTGTAACACAAATTCTGGGAAACAGCAGTGATGGCTCAAGTGGTTATGTCCCTGCCATCCACATGGAGACTTGGATTGAGCTCCTAGCTTCCTGGCTTTAGCCCCAGCTGCTGCAGGTATTTGGGGAGTAAACTAGCAAATGAGAGAATTCTGTCTCATAAATGAACGAATTCATAAATAAATATTTTAAAGTGCTTTTAAAACAACTTGCCTAGTTAACCAGTAGCCTACAAGGCATCTATTGGGAGCTCTGATGTCAAGTGGTCCCTCTCACTGCTTTCATACAAAAGCCCAAACTGGGCCACTTCTATGTACCATCCCAGATCTGAGGACCCACATCTGACTCTGGTTAACTTCAGCCACGCAGACAAAAGCACTCTCCATTTGCCACTGGCATGCCCCCAGAGTGTATGTTTTCCTGTATTGAGAGGCAGCCTCCTCTGCACCTAGAAATCTCGGGGGAACATCACATCAACTCACACCCACTGAGGCCTCCCCTTGGTCTCAGAACACCAGTCCCGTCACCAGTCCTGTCTGGTGCTGACATGCCGGGACTCCTGTTCCGCTCTTCTCCTACACAAAGCATACTCACAGCTTCTCCACAAGCAGCTGGGGTCATCCCTGCCATACAGACCGGGGTGTCCAGATCCCACCCCAGTGCAGAGGAGTGTCCTGGCTTATCCAGGCAGTCTCTCAGGGAGTCTGTTCAGAGCAGGGGTAAATCTCTTCTGATCACTGCCTCTCTTCCATGTGGCACCCATGCTTCCTGGCTGTGTGCCACGTCACATGGAGCCCAAAGAAGAATGGGGAGCTTGGCATCTCAAGTACAAAAAGAAAGTCAGAAACGAAGGGCACGGGGGATCATTTGAAGCACATCATGATTCATGTATGATGCTCACAACTGCATTGAGAGTGAGACAAAGAAGCCAAAATCCAAAGGAAAAGAGAGAAGGAGCTGACAGTTACCTGGCAGGGACCTCTGCACACAGACTGACCCTGGGTGGAGTGTGTGCGTAGACACCTCCGGGAGGTATTGTGACCACAGCTGAGTGTGCACAGTGGCATCTCAGCAGAATGCAATGGCCTCATGAGATTCTTAACTGATATTGCCTCACTCTCTCAGACCAATGTCTGGCCTCATATGCATGCTAAAAGGCAGATTATCAAAGTGTTTGATTTATTCCACCTCAATGGGGAAAATTTCTCCCTGGTGGAGCTGGTCAGCCAGAGCAGGGAACCTGAGTGAAAGGGGAACTGGGCTTCTATGGTTCTTTCAAGATATTGTAAAACAATAAACAGTATCTCACCATCTGACTTCAAAGGGTCAAGTCCCTCGCCTGTGGTGTGTCCAGGCATGCCATGGTAGGCAAGCACTCTCAACAGTGCTTAACTTACCATGTCCCAGACATTCTCTAGTGTAATAATAAAAGTTAAAAATCAATTCTTTTTAGATCATGCTATGAATGTATCAAGAGTATTTTAAACAATCCAAAGCCTATTTAAAAAAAAATGTTTCCAGACTGGCAGTGTGGCATAGCATGCAAAGCTACTGCCTGCAGTGACGGCATCCCATGTGGTGTTAATTCAAGTCCTAGCTGCTTCATTCCAAACCCAGCTCCCTGTTGATGTACCTTGGAAAGCAGTAGAGGATGGCCCAGGTATTTGGGCCCCTGCGCCCACGTGGGGGAACCAGGAAATGCTCCTGTCCCTTTCTTCAGCCTGGCCCAGCTCTGACTATCACAGCCGTTAGGGGAGTGAACCAGCAGGTGACAGATTTCTGTCTCTCCATCTCTCTTTCTCTGTAACTCTGTCTTTCAAATACTCAGGAAAAATGTTCCTTTCTCTGGCTTCATAATCAAAGACCGAACACATAAAATGTAACCTACATTATTGTTAAAGAAACTGAGCACACTTGTTTTTCCCTTTCTCCATCACCCACACATATACTCACCTATCCATCCATACATTACCCATTCATACATACACCCATCCACCCACCCACCCATCCATCCACCCACCCACCCACCCATCCATCCATCCATCCATCCACCATCCATCCATCCACCCACCCACCCATCCATCCATCCATCCACCCACCCACCCATCCATCCATCCATCCATCCACCATCCATCCATCCACCCACCCACAGATCCATCCATCCACCCACCCACCCATCCATTCATCCATCCATCCACCATCCATCCATCCACCCACCCACCCATCCATCCATCCATCCATTCACCATCCATCCATCCACCCACCCACCCATCCATCCATCCATCCACCCACCCACCCATCCATCCATCCATCCATCCACCATCCATCCATCCACCCACCCACCCATCCACCCACCCATCCATCCATCCACCCACCCACCCATCCATCCATCCATCCATCCACCATCCATCCATCCACCCACCCACCCATCCACCCACCCATCCATCCATCCATCCATTCACCATCCATCCATCCACCCACCCACAGATCCATCCATCCACCCACCCACCCATCCATCCATCCATCCATCCACCATCCATCCATCCACCATCCATCCATCCACCCACCCACAGATCCATCCATCCATCCACCATCCATCCATCCACCCACCCACCCATCCACCCACCCATCCATCCATCCATCCATTCACCATCCATCCATCCACCCACCCACAGATCCATCCATCCACCCACCCACCCATCCATCCATCCATCCATCCACCATCCATCCATCCACCATCCATCCATCCACCCACCCACCCATCCATCCATCCATCCATTCACCATCCATCCACCCACCCACCCATCCATCCATCCATCCATCCACCATCCATCCATCCACCCACCCACAGATCCATCCATCCACCCACCCACCCATCTTTCCTTTCATCTCTTCCATCATCCACTCAGGTTTGAAAACAAAGTTGTATGACCCATCTAGGTGATGTTATGTGATCATCATGCTCGAATAGTCCAGCTTCTTAGAAGTTCACTCCCAGATATGAGTTTTTCTTGTGGTCTTATTTTTTTAAGTAAGTATTTTGTTCCTGAATGCTGAGCAGTATAGTTACATTGTAGAATGCTATATATTTTAAAACAAATCTGAGTGAATTAGTATCCATGTCATTTCCACAGAAGACCAGTAGTTTATGAAAGAAAGTAAAAGCAAAATAATACGTTCTGCATAATAATCAAAATGTAAATAGGCAACCACATACTTTTCATCTGCTGAAATTAGGATATACCCAAGTTATAGTATGAGAAGGTTTTTTTGTATGAAAATTGACTTTTATAAGCAGAATAGAAAATGTGACCCCAGGTGGCAAAATTAATTCAGATTTCTTTTGACATTTTCTAACCTTGGAATTTTCTCCAGGAGCAAGGCAGCGGTGTAAAGACGATATTCTTGGAAATTAATTATTTTGAATCATTTCTGCTGGGGAAAAAAGTAAATGTCATCTGTGACAGTTCAGAAGAAAGTCAAGGGTTTGCTTTCCCTAGATGTGAAAAAAAAAGAGGAAAGAGGCAGACCAAGTAGAAAATGCACATGATTTCCACATAGCTGAAGGGCAGCCCAGCCTGTGAGCAGACAGGGCTGGTGCACCCAGCGGCAGCTGTGCGTGGGAGCTTGCAGCCCCTGCAGGCACCTCCCCAGGGCTCTGATGTCATCCGCTAGGTGGTGGCATTTGTCATCTAACACTCATTGGCATGAACCTATTTCATGAACTGCTGTCTTGAACACTGATCTTCTCAAGGAGAATTTGTCTTGCCTGTTCTTCAGGACAATGACAAAAGTGATGGTATTTTTAAGATCTGATGATTGTACTACTCAATATTTGGAGAAAGAAATTAGCCCGTATCATTTTTCTATGCCTTACTTGATTATTTATCACTTGCTGCTTAAGAGATCATGTGTAGCATAACACTGAGTCAGAAGTGATCACTGATATGTCTCCCAGCAGCCCCTTTCCCCTGGGGCCACCATAGCAGTGAGGATGGCTCTGATCTGGAGAGGCTTAACAAAGGACCATAAAGTGGTCCAGATTGGGGGGGAAGGGTGAACTCCCTGAGCTTAACTCAGTTTCCCAAAGGTAGTCAGAGCTAACACTCTGACTACAATCACTCAAAAAGAGCAACACTCAAAAAGATGTAGACAGAGCAATCACTCAAAAAGATGTAAACAGCAGCACTTCCTGTTGCAAGGGAGAGTAAAATGAAAACATACAGAAAGAGCTTGAACAGTGGTAAAAACAAAATGTTCACTTCATCCTTATGCTCAGTCAAAACGCAGGAAAAGAGCTTTCCCAGAATTATGTCTGCAGCCATAAAGCCAAGCAAACCTATGAGAATTGTTGGTGAGGTCCCGAGGTGACAGGGTAGGTTGAGATTCTGGCCAATGCCTGCCCTGTTGCCTCTCCTTGCATTCTGGTTTCTTTTAATCTTCATTCTTCATTTCCTGATCATGATGTGAGATTTATCATGTTTGATGACATCAAAAGCTAAACTGCTGGTTTCAACAATACTGTGCAAACTCAACTTTAGAAATAAGAATGCCTCCCTTAAAATGACACCCATCTTGTGTCTCAACATTGTCAGCTTAGCATTTCTTGGGGCCCGGGTGCTTTCTGAGGTACATGGGGATACAGGAATGGATGGGAGTCAACCTTTGCCCTGGGCAAACTCAAAGTCTTGGAGGGAAAACAGGCAAATAATTAGGAGTGGATTTCAATTCGCTCATGGATAAACAGAATTCAAAGATGAGTTTAGGGGCAGGCATTTGGCCTACTGGTTAACATGCCACTTGGGATGCCTGCATTTTTGCTTCAGACACCACCTCCCATACGAGTGCCTGGGTTTGAGTCCCATCTCTGCTCCCTCTTCCAACTCTCTAATAAGGCTGATAATGGGAGGTAGCAGGCCCCTGTCACTCATGTGTGGACCTGGATTGAGACCTGGACTCCGGGCTTTGGCCTGGCCCATCTCTGGCCATTGAAGGTATTTTGAAAGTGAATCCGTGAGTGGGAGAATTCTCTTTCCATTGTTTGTCAGCCTCTTCCTCTCTCTCCCTCTCTTTCTCTCTAAACTTTCTTTAAATTTATTTTGTTATAAAAATGTTTGAAATCCATACATGATAGTGTTTATATAATATCCAATTTCGATGGCTCTTTGGAAGATGCCCCATATATATGACTCTAAACTTGTTTGTGCCAAACTACATTCACCTTCGAATTCGGTTTTGCATGAATGTTTTGAGATTCTCTTGTATGTGATGCATTAAGAACTCAGCTCTGGTCACAATACCTCAACAATTGCATTGAGAGTGAGACAAAGAAGCCAAAATCCAAAGGAAAAGAGAGAAGGAGCTGACAGTTACCTGCACACAGAATGACCCAGGGTGACACTGGAGACAGTTGGACCAACTACTAGGAGAACCTACAGGAGGGGCCTTACTGGGGCCAAGCTGCTGAAGGCAGACTTCCAGACAGGTGAACTGACCAAACTCAAAAAATATTTGCAATGAAACTTGTTGTTCAGAGAAGGTCAACCAGGATCACAGCAACTTGGGAGGAAAAGCTCCACTTGCCTGGGATGCTGATTGGGTTGAATCACGTCCCTGCTCCCAACCCCTACACTCACCCCAATCCTGAATCACATTCCTGCTCCCAACCCCCACACTCACCCCAGTCCTAAATCACATTCCTGCTCCCAACCCCCACACTCACCCCAGTCCTAAATCACATTCCTGCTCCCAACCCCCACACTCACCCCAATCCTAAATCACATTCCTGCTCCCAACCCCCACACTCACCCCAGTCCTAAATCACATTCCTGCTCCCAACCCCCACACTCACCCCAGTCCTAAATCACACCCCTGCTCCCAACCCCCACACTCACCCAAGTCCTAAATCACATTCCTGCTCCCAACCCCCACACTCACCCCAATCCTAAATCACACCCCTGCTCCCAACCCCCACACTCACCCCAATCCTAAATCACATTCCTGCTCCCAACCCCCACACTCACCCCAATCCTAAATCATGCCCCCTCAGTCAGAGATCCGAGCCTGACACAGGACTCATTGGTTTTCAGATATAAGCCCCTTAGTTCCAAATATCTCTGGGAGAATTCAAAGTTCTGTGGTATGCATCCATCTTGTTTTTGGTTAGTGAAACTGCACAGAGGGCCTGGAACTCTCCAGAATCCTCCAGAATTCTCTGGCTCCAGATTAAGAGACAGGACCATCTCTTTGGGCTCTCCCAACCTTCCCAACATCACGCTCTCTGACGGACAAACAGAATCATTGTACACAGTCACTGAAAAGCTAGTCAATCAAAGTCTATTTGGTTTTGAAAAACTACATAAACAGGGTTATGGGCTGATTTGGACTGATCAGCAATATATACATTTCTTCCACTATGAACATCAAACCACAGTAAAAAAGAAAATAAACCATCTTGAAGTGCTGTGCATGTGTGGAACGGGTAACTTACATATGGTCCAAAGGGTTCTGATCATTTCAAGATGCAAATTGAGAAACAAGCTTTTATTTAAGGAAGAGATGAGTGAGGCCTTTATGAAGGTTGTGCCAAACCAGCTAACTCAGAGGTTTCCCAAAACTACCAGCTGAGTTTCCAAACCTAAGGCTATCACTTGCTCTGACTCTAATTCGGAATAAGGATTTCACTTTATCCATTTAGCAGGGATACAACATCATGACACACACACACACACACAGAGTTGCTGGATGGATTAATGGCACAGAATTACAGTGATGCTTTCTGAACTTCACCACATATACAGAAATGCTGAGAACCAGCTTGGTCGTGATGGACCCAGCATTTGTAAATGCAACCCTGGTCTAGGCTGTGCCACCGGTAACTACCCTGTGCTCAAGGCTCCCAGGAGCAGAAAGCTCCACTACTTGCCGGCTTCTCAGATGCCACTCCACACTGAGTCTCGAGCCCCCATGTGGGAGCTGGGAGATAACTGTTCCTTCCTCACAGGACATTCCTCATGAGCCCCAGTGACACCTGTAGTCTCTTAGCTCTGAAATGCTTTGAACAACATTAATGATTTGTCTTTCTACTCAACAGCGCTCCCACTGGCATTTGAAATAGCACATCCAAATCCCACTATTTGGGCAACAAGTCTAGAGAAAATTAGAACAGAGACAGACCCTCCCACTCCACCTCCGAATCTGGCTGCTTCAACTCTCACAAATACTGGCAAAGTTCTAAGACAACTCAAAGTTCTAAGACCTTCTTTCCTTGGTGACTTCTAAGGAGGACCTATTTCCATGGAAGAGTGCTCAGAGCATGCGGAGCAGCAAGGGGTGGGGCAGGTGCAGAGCCAGGGCAGGAGCCAGCAGGTGCAGCTTCTGTTTGAGACCAAGTCAGGCAGGGCTGTCCCGATCAGCAGGTGAATAGCACTCCACCTCAGCCACCCATCTGAGAGCCCTTCTACTCCTTCAGCAGAACACTGTGTGTTCCCTGCTTCCAGTCGAGACAGGACCAATCAGGTCCTTCCATAAGGAGTGTCATGCAGTGAGGCCTCACTCTTATTCGGGGCTGTTCCTTTAGAATAGCCTTTTAAAAAAATATATGTATTCATTGAATTTTTATTGCAAAGTCAGATATATAGAGGAGGAGAGACAGAGAGGAAGATCTTTCATTCACTGATTTACTCCCCATGTGACCACAACGGCCAGAGCTGTGCCAATGAAAAGCCAGCAGCCAGGAGCTCCTCCAGGGGTCCCACATGGCTGCAGAGTCCCAAGGCTTTGGGCCGTCCTCCACTGCTTTCCCAGGCCACAAGCAGAGAGCTGGATGGGAAGTGGGATTAGAACTTGTGCCCATAAGGGATCCCAGCATGTTCAAGGTGAGGACTTTAGGTGCTAGGCCACAGATTTGGGCTGCACCCACAAGGCACTACTTCCCCAAACCAACACCTTGTGACATTCACCACCAAACCAGGCAGCGTCTGAGCGTTACGTTATTCCCAGGAGACACTTCATCTTTCTCAAACAATTCTGTGTTCTTCGTCTTAGCACTAAGTGAAATTGGCTCAGACTTAAAAGAGAGCATTTTTTCAGCATGAAATCAATATTTGTTCCATGGTATCTGCACTTTCTCTATTGGCAATCTTGTGAATTCAGAAGTGGTTGTTTTAGAATTTTAATTATTTTGGTTTCTTCTTCTCTAAATGTCACCCATTTGGCGACATTAAGTCACCTGCTATTAAAATCATGAGAGTGCTGTTTCCAGCTGGGTTCTTGTGGCTCCTGAGACAAAGGAGGAGATATAAGACAGTGATCTGCACTCTGATGAATTCTTCAAAGGGTAAGATCTACCTCTTTGTCTTCCTTAGACAAGGCCAACTAGTGGAGGATGAGAAGAACTACAGCATTAAGCTAAATTCCAGTCTAAGCGAAGACTAGCACTGCAGGTAACAAAAGGAAATTCTGCCAGACTGTTTAAAGGTCTGGACTTGGGGCCAGGGAGGAGCCTGAGGGGTCACACATAGTCCAAGGCTTTCCAGAAAAGCCTTGGGGGTCCTTGGGAGGGACATGAGGCTCAGAGCAGCTAGAGGGCTGCACTCCACATGAGGTCAACTAGGACAGCTCTGAGATGATCATCACAGACGCTGGGATTACCCCAGAGATCTTATTTCAGAAAAAAAATTCACATTTTAAAGGCAATTTCAAGCATAAATCCTTTTGCAAATAGAAACAGAATGAGAGAGGGGGGCTGTGGTTAAGATGCAGTCACCTGCAGTTGGTGACAGAGCTGGAGCCAAGGGTTTTCTCTGCTTCTCAAGTGGTGAGACTGGGTGTTGCCATAGGTCAACCGAGAAAGAATTTCTGAAATTTTTGAAGTTAAAACGTGTTCTGTGTATGAGAATACTACTGATAGGCTTCATTCACCCTATGGCTTCACTAACAAAAAGCCACTTTTCCATTTCTCCACAACAAATATTTTACATTTCTGTTGTGGAAGAAAAACACAACAGACATCTCCTAGCACTCACAGCACCTGTAGTTTCAGAGCAGGTAATTCGCTGCAGATGGGTTGAGCTTGAGCTCCACCACGTTTAGTGACACTCTAGTTCCAGGCTTCCTCATTCCCAATGCCCTTGGAAGAGCTTCTGATTTGCTGACAAATATTGATCATCGGTTGTCTGGTCTGCACGGCCCTTCCTTGGAGATTTGATTCTGTTCACCTCTCCAACAGGTGCACAGAGAAAGGAAAGCAAAAGTTCTACGTTCCTGAACTCATTTACTAACCATGCACTAAGCATCTGCTAGGTTCTCAGAAGGTAATGTTCAGACCCACGCTTGTCCAGGTGGAGCCGATCTCGCGCTCACACCTCACACAGGATCCACGCTCTTCACACACACAGTAACTCCTGGCAGTGCCCTCCTCTGCCCTGTCCAGAGTGGACTCCAGGCCTCTGGGAAACCATATTATGCTGTTTTCCCTTTCTGTGCCCTTGTCACTGTTGAGGCTTTCTCTGTAGGGGAGCCAAGAAATAACACTTTCCAGGATACCACATCTTTAACCATGCAAATCAGAGCAAGATTGGCGAACAGCAAACATTTATGGAAAGACATAAATGGGTCTGACTGTCATACCCTTCCCCTTGCAGTTCCTGAGTTTTGTGTTCAAGTGCCTCGACAGTGTCTTCCATCCTTTCTATTCCAGTCAGTGCCTCTTGGGTCCCCTGCAGTCTGTTTTGACCCTGCCCTTCATCACAAATACCATGGAGTCCACCAGCTCACCACTGAGAGAAGATTCCTCCCCAAGACAAGTCACATTAATATTCAAAGACCAGATGTAATAAACAAAACCATAAAAGTGCAAGGGAAAAAAATTGGTTATAAATCAATATGATACGGCTAAAGGGTGACCTTTCTATACACAAAGTAATAATGATTGCTTTTTTTATAGACCATTGTAAGTGTTGTTCACCTACCTGCATTTTCTGCCTATTACAGGAAGCAACGAAAAGTTTCCAATCAGAAAATAGCAATTCACATCATAATGGTCTAAGTGACATTTCTACAACACTTAGGCCAGCCTTTGTGTCTGGAAAATAATACCTCTGTGGAAGGCAAGTTTATAAAAATAAATAAATAAATAGATAAATAAATAAACAAGGCACATGGTAAGAAAAAAGCAGTAGCCAATAAGTATTCTAAGCACATAAAAACAAGTTGCAAAGCTTATACGCCAGCACTGTAGGAGAGCAGTTACACCTCAGCTTTGCTCGCATGCGCTCGTCTGGGCCATCTCGTCTGGGCCATCTCGTCTGGGCCATCTCTTGGCCTAGTCCCCACCATAAATTGGGAATTTCTCCCTCATTAAATGCATAGAGACTTTTCCAAAGACAAAATTTTTAAGAATGCTTAATACATACCTTTATGTATATGCCCATCTGCACACACATGTATAAACACGAGGGTATTTAAGAGAAAGGCTAACTTTTGAAAGCTGTGGTGTTATGAAACCTACTAAAGTGGACATTCACATGTGAAATCATAATATTATCCTTGAGAATGGATTGTTTTCTTTTCCCAGTACCTAGGTGTCTACCCAGACCTGGAAGAAATATCCCCGTATTCAGCAACACTGCCTGCTCCAGATGTCATAAAGTCATCAATGGAGGTAAATTTTAATCCCTATTTGCTTTGGACCTAGTGGATGTCACAGCAGACCGGAAGGGTGTGTGGTTGATGGTCTTCATTCCCATATTTTATAAGGAGAGAGTCACTGGGGACTAGGCTGTGACGCTGACACTCATGCACGAGGTTATGAGTGTAGGAGGGCTGGGGAAGGGTGAGAGGTGAGTGTTGCAGACAGGGGGAGGGAGGGAAGGAGGCACGGGTAGCCTGAGGCACCAGCACAGGACACCTTTCCCAGAAACACCTGGTCTTTTGCTTTAGTTTTTTTCTCACTGAGACCATATGCCCATGTGTTCTCTCTCATTGACTGGTTTTGGTAAATGCATTGGATTAGCCAAAATAGAAATTTCCAAAAGTGAACATTTAATTTCAATAATCAAATAAAAAGAAATGCAAATGCTGCTTATGGACATGGTGAGGAATGACCCATTCACCTCAATTCTGAAACTTTAACAAGAGAATGTACTTAGACTTGAAAGTGCCATAAGCACATACCCGGAGGCTGGTGCCTGCTCCCACAGAGTGCAGGAGTTAAACCGGTGGTTTTCACAGGGCGCTCTGTGCTCAATGCAAAGAGAGCTAAGCATCCCCCAGTACAGCCCCATCGCAACCCTAACCTCCAGGGTGGTTGTAGCAGGAGCTAGGTCTGTGGGAGCTGATTAGGTACTCTGAAGACAGGCTCTTAAGAACAGAGTTCATGCTCTGATGCCAGGCATGGGAGCCTGCTTCCTTGCTCGCTCTGCTCTCTGCCTCTGCAGGGAACAGTGTGAAGATGGTATCTGAAGTCCAGAGAAACGGGACTCACAAAACACAGACTCCAAGAGTCTCCAACTCCCCCCCCCCACCCAGAGCTGTGAGAAGCCATTATCGCTGCAAAGCCACCCCCTCTGGGGTGCTTGGTTCCAACAGCTCATACACGAAGACCCTCAGGTCCCCCATGTAGGTGAGGAAGACTCATAAAAAGCAAAGATGTGTAATTCCCAGAGTAAAGACTGACACACTGTAGCTAGAATCAAGTGTTCCAATGCTCAGGGCAGAACAATGTCATCTTGCTCCATGCTGATCTTCACCCAGAAAGGATCCCAGGAAGAAGCTGTGAGTCTGAGTTCACTGCTGCTCTGTGGATCCACTGACCACAGTATGCTGCTCTCCCTGATGCACCATTAGCTCCCTGAGACACCTGTCTGACACAGTCCTAAAGGAAGTCAGTCAGTGACCTGGATCATTCTACAGACCTACAGACCACTTGCATGCAAACTACACTGAAGTCGCTAAAATGCTGGATGAACTGGCAGCATTGTACTGGTTGCTCCCCCCCAGAAAGGGGGAGCTAATGTGTCCTGAACATTTGAATCCAACAGATGTACCCCAGCCTCTCTACTGCCTGAACATTCCAGTCCTGCCAAGTCCAGTTCCTGTGTGTACCAGGGAGGTACCAGGGTTTTTCCTGAGTTCTCAGTGGCCCATCTTACTTCCCGGAAGGATAACAACCGGGAGAAAATGACCACAGCCTAAGATGGTGGTCCAACATGGCACCTGCCCAGTCTTCCCTTCCCTGCCCCAGTACCTGCAAGCAGGAAGGGCCCCCAATCCCATGACCAAGAGTGAAGTGTGATGATGGCTCTTATCAGACTCCAAGTTGCTTGCATCCCAACCCATCCCCCCCCAAGCCCTGGAAAACAAATTCCTCGAAAGCTTTACACAGCCTTGTTGTGCCCTAAGCCCTGGGATTCAGCTGTCAGACCACATGAAAATCATCCTCTTCAAGGTTAAAACTTTAATGCACTGTTTACATACAGAAGCAAGAGACACATGCATAATTAATGGAGCTCAGAAAATCTAAGAGTTGGGGCACAAAGTATGCCTTCAAGGGGAAAGAGGCTTGAAGGAGGAAGATGTGCCCTGCAGGGATATTTGTGCACTCACCAAAGAGACTGGAGGGGGGAGGGGCAGGGAATCCCACTGCACAGTGGTCACTTCTGGCTGGGGCAGCAGGAAGCAGGGTGCCCAAAGCTTCCATGTCCTTCCAAGGAGCCTCGAGCCTCCATCCCTTGAGTAAGGGGCCATCCTCCCTGAGAGAAGCAGGAAGGAGGCTGGAGCAATGAGGCAGCAGACACAACAGGGCACCCACAGACAGGGCCGCAAGAAACTCCTTCTCGCATGTCGTCAGCCTGGCATATGGTGCCTCCAATTTCGCCATGACAAGTGGTGTGTTCGCAGAGCTGCTGCGTTGGAGCAGGGAGAGTCGGTTGGTTAATCACTCCCCACTGCCTGCACCCTCAGGCGGAATCATATTGCTTTATGCAGATGAGCTCCTAACAGTTTCTCCAATTTGACTTTTAGAGAAAAAAGTGCCAGCTCTGCACACTGTGTCAACAGCCACCCGAGGGCCTACCACTTTACAAGGCGAGTGTATTACTATTTAAAGACAAGCTTTTAGCAGAACATCAGGGCTGCCTTCGGAGTTTAATTACCGCCCTCCCCATGGGGCCCAATGAGCCATGAACTCCTCCCAAGGGGGTTCTGTCTGGCGATGATCTTTAACTAAGTAAGTAAATGTTAACCCAGCCCCTGCTTAGGCTCCCGCCTCTGATTCCCTGCTCAGTGGTGACGTGGGAGGTGACTGGTAATGAGCCGTGAGCAACTGAGAACCCCAGAGCCGTTCATTGCCCACGGAAAATCAAGAGTAGAAAACAGACACGCCAATATTTACAAAATACGTAAGGCCATAGACAAATGAGGTGAACTTGTGTTTCCTCTTCTGAATTTTCCAAGAAAGAAGTCTTCAGTAAATGCAAGCTCCGATTTTATGAATGCGGCCATTTAATTCTGGCTCCCAGAGATTGGAATGGAGTCCTCCAGACAATACCTTGAATGCACATTCTATACAAACCATGGGCCCCCATCTTCTGGCTACGATCCACCAGCCTAATCTCGCTGGATTGAGGGAGTGGGAGTGGCAGCTTTATGGGAGTCTAGTCACAGGACACATGAGATTCTCCGCTTCCCAGTGGCTGACATGCTGGTGGCCAGCACTGTTTGGAGGAGTTCTGTTTTGGGGGGTGTGGAAGCACAGGTAGGAATCCCACGTCTGGGTATAAGAGGTACCACTGCCTGTAGCCCACTTGGCTCTGGGAGCTGCAGGGAAGCTTCAGGACACACTGCTGTCTTCCCACCCTGCCTGGTGGCTCTGGGAGCTGCAGGGTGGCTTCAGGGTGCACTGCTGTCTTCCCACCCTGCCTGGTGGCTCTGGGAGCTGCAGGGAGGCTTCAGGATGCACCACTGCTGTCTTCCCACCCTGCCCGGTGGGCTCTGGGAGCTGCAGGGAGGCTTCAGGGTGCACTGCTGTCTTCCCACCCTGCCCGGGGGCTCTGGGAGCTGCAGGGAGGCTTCAGGATGCACCACTGCTGTCTTCCCACCCTGCCCGGTGGGCTCTGGGAGCTACAGGGAGGCTTCAGGGCGCACTGCTGCCTTCCCACCCTGCCCAGGCCTGTGCACACATGCCTTGCTTTTTAGCTCAGCTTCTCTCACAGTGGGCGCCTGACATAGAGAAGGCATGACAGAGCCTCTGTGCCTGGTGAAGGCCAAGTGCAGCTGGCCTATCTTTTGCCTGCATCTCATCCCCTTAGTCCTGCCCACTGCTTCCTGGCCACCTCTTTAACAATCTCCAAAACCTTCAGGCAGCAGGACAGAAGTGCTTGAGATGGACGTCTGCTACCCCCTCATCTGTCGACAGATTAGATATGTTCTTGCTTCACCTCCAAACTTTGTCCTGGTTGTTTGAATTTGGCATCAGGGGCAGGGAGGAGGTAATCTGGTGCCAGCGGAGTGGCGCAACACCCCTCCTCCTCTGGTGCTGCAAGTATCCTATATGGCTGCTCTACTTCTGATCCAACTCCCTGTTAAGGGTCTGGGAAAATAGCTGCAGATGACCCAAGCCCTTGAGTCCCTGTACCCTCATGGGAGACCTGGAAGAAGACCCTGGCTCCCAGATTCAGGCCAGCCAACTCTGACCAGAACAGCCGTTTGGAGAAGGAACCAGCGGGTGAAAGATTCTCTTCTCTCTTTCTCTGTCTCCCTCTCTCTAATTCTGACTTTTAAGCAAAGTAACTAAATCTATTTTTTTAAAAAAGGAGGTCACCACTTTGTAACTCCTCACTCAGCTTTACAAGTTCAATGGAGTGCATTTGAAAAGCCAAGGTGACACCCTCTCTACTTCCTAACTAGCTCCTTTTTCCAAAATACCACAGCCCCAACTTTGGGGTAACTATTGTCTTTCAAAAGACAGATTAATAGGCAAAGAATAGCGCATGGTAAATTTTTATCTGAGAGTGATCTAAAGAATTCAAATCTACTGCATTAGCAAGACTCAGGGGAAAGTCAAAATAATATAAAATATGAACAACTCCATTTATCTTCTTGCTTTGAGAGAAGTTAAAGATGCACACATTCAATTTGCAACTAAAACAAGTTTAGCAGAATATTCCTAAGGCAAACATGGAGCTCCAAATAGGTCATGGAAGTACGTTTTCATTCCAGAAGATTCTGCAGTCATTTCCTTGGAGATTAAGGCCTGGCCCTGAGTTATGTACCCCCAGCTGGTCATCATGTGACCAAGCCACACAAAGTCCTTTAAATGTGTGTTTGTGTCTGAATCGAAGTGACTACGCACTTAGTTCATACTGATGTGTTGATGTGAGAGGTAGAGAGACACCAAAGAGGGAAGGACAGAGACCACCATCTGCTCATCCACTACCCACACGGCCATGCCGCCAGAGCTGAACTGGGCCTGGACCAGGCCACACCGAAGCCAGGGATGGGAACTCGAGCATGGTTTCCCACACAGGGGGCTGAAATCCAAGCACTTGAGCCATCCCTGCTGCTGTCTCCCCAGTGAACACCAGCAGCCAGCTGGAAACAGAAGCAGTGTGACAACTTCAACTCAGACCCTTGGCTATCAGATGTGGGCATTCCTAAAGGCTTCCAAGCCACAACACCCAGTGCAGTCCCAGAGTGTGGTTATTATAATACTGCTGAGAGGAGGGGGCAGCTCTGAGACAAAGCAGTTGATAAACAGACATATATGATGACCTGGCAGATGGCTGAGGTGACTGTGCACACATCTTCCACTGCTGTGAGCCAAGTCCCCACGGACGTGACAACTCAATGCAGCACTCACATACTAGTTTACCACTGGGTGCATAGGAAGACTGGGTTCATGCTCACCATCCCAAAAGGCTGGACTCCCATCAGTAGACAAAGTCTGCTGCCCTACTCATTCTTGCTGGCAGAAGTTCAGCCCCTTGTGGATTTAGGGTAGGCTGACCCAGCATCAGCAACCAGTTGCCCCTGCTCCTTGTAAGGTGCCTCCATCCCCTGCTATGTGGCCCCATCTCATGCTCTTGCTCTGACTTCTAGATTCATATTTAATGGGTGATTAGTTTTAAATCGGGCCCACCCTGATGGTGTCCTGCCAACGTGCTTGGGAAAGCAGCAGCAGATGACGCAAATGCCTGGAGCCCTGCCTCCCACCTAGGAGACCCAGGTACAGTTCCAGGCTCCTGGGTCTGGCCTGGGCCAGTTCTGACTACTACACCCAGTTGGAGAGTGAGCCAGAGGAGGTAGGATCTCTCTCTCTCTCTCTCTTTCTCTATCATTTTACCTTTCAAATAAATAAATGAATCTAAAAATACATATATCAGAAAACCAAAACTCCACCTTTTGCAACCACACACAATTTAATAATCCCACTCCAAGGCTGCTTGCCAAAGGTTAACTGCCTCCTCTACTTTGCATGGGATCCACATCTCAAATTATATTTGAATTGAACACAGCTGACCATATCTGGAGAGAGTCTTGTTTATTTTTTTTTAATCTAAGAAAATTGGCACTGATACAATCTTCCTGCATTTTCCCCTCTTTATCTACCTTTACGAAGCAATCTCCCTCTGATGTATGCTATAGCAGCAGCGTGAAGACAACCATCGCGTGGTGTGCTCTTGGAAAGCCTTCTCTTCACCGCACACAATAAGGGACATTATTCGTGACGCTCTGCGAGCGAGGCAGGACAGGGCGTGTGGGACGGGAACATTACGGAGCATCTGGAGGTAGCATCCTCATTTTGTCTCAGCCCAGGATTAGGATGCAAATCCAACCCGGAAATTGAACCATCACTAAGCATGTTTGTTTATCTGATTACTGCTCAAAACCATCTGCACTTAATTGTAAGACAACAAATCATTTGGCAATCAGCTCGGATTAGAAGACAAAGCCTCCGACTCTCTATTGGAGGAATTGGAAAATACAAGAAGTAGTCACACTTCTGGCCGACTTGTTGAAAGCCACACGCCATCCGGTTAACGTATTTGAGTGAGGCTGAGATGTGAGTTTTCAGGGGCTCCATTTTTTGCTCTAAGGAGGGCATCCCTTCATTCCGGCTTAGATGGCACAACAGAAGCACCCCCGGGGGGTTGGCAGGGCCTGTGCAGGGGGTAGGTGAAGGCCTCTGCAGGTGACCACACTGCCCAGAGGAAGACTGCATCCTGGGGTCTGAGGTGGCCCCTGCCTCACAACACAAACTAGAAAATGGAGATATTTCTTCTTTCAGTATTTGGTAGCAAGTAAGATCACGTGCACGCGTACACACACACACACACACACGTAAACTTCCATAGAAAACGGAACTTCCAAGAAAGCTATGTATGTGTTTCAAAATGTATTGCATCACATTAAAATGATTTTCTAATTTTTTCCCTATAAACTCACTGAAGTGCCGTATACAAACAAAACAATTAACTGCTTCCTAACCAACTTTCTCTCTTTTCTAACCAAGATCTGTAAGAGAGTCAAATGCTCTTCAGGAAAGTTGGAGTCGGCACTGTGGCATTGCAAGCCAGACCTCTGACTGCAGTGCTGGTATTCCATGTGGGCACTGGTTCGAGTCCCAGCTGCTCTACCTCCCATGCAACTCCTTGCTAACATGCCTGGAACATCAACATGGCAGACCTTCTAGCCATGGCCTCCAGGCTCCTTCCAGGCCCAACCCTGGCCATTTCAGCCATTTGGGAAGTGAACCAGTGGATGAAGAATTTCCTCTGTCTTTCCTCCTTTCTGTAAACTATGCCTTTCAAATAAAAAAAAATAATAAAAATCTTAATGAAGTCTATTATTTGCAACAAAATGGTCCTAACTAGAGAACATTATGCTCAGTAAAATAAACTAATCCCAATAGGACAAACATCATATACTCTTTCCGAGATAAGGCAACCTTCATGCAAAATACAAGATCAATAGATACATACATAAACATGTATAAACATATATTTATCTAGAGGAACTATAAAACAGAGGTCAATATATCATGAAGTGAAGATACGTTGCAGTATGCATCTCTACTGCTGAATAAAAGATAGACTTCCAACGAAGCTGCTAAAGATATCCTGACAATAGGATCCGGACTTTCCATCATTATCTCTGCCTATAATGCCATTATACACTTAAATAACAGAATGGTGGCCCATGACTGTTGCTAAAGGACTACACAACTGTAATACCATAGGAGTAAATAGTGCTGATGGGGAGGGTAGAAGACAAATCCCTCAGCCCATGAAACTATTATTACAAAAAAATTAAAATAAAAAAAAGTGTTAGTTTGCTAGACTCAAAACACATTTGCCATCATTCTTGCCACAATTCTAAACCCATTTCTATGTAATTCTTTCTCCTGAATTACCTGATATGCTAAAGCACTGCTGTAATGTCACTGAAATAACACAATTAAAAGTGGACATTTCAGGCCCAGCACGATAACCTAGTGGTTAAAGCCCTCACCTTGCACGTGCTGGGATCCCATACGGGCACCAGTGCTAATCCTGGCTGCCCCGCTTCCCATCCAGCTCCCTGCTTGTGGCGGGCAAAACAGTTTAGGACGGGCCAAAGCCTTGGGACCCTGCACCCGTGTGAGAGACCTAGAAGAGGCTCCTGGCTCCTGGCTTCGGATTATCACAGCTCCGGCTGTTGTGGCCGCTTGGCAAGTGAATCAATGAATGGAAGATCTTCCTCTCTGTCTCTCCTCCTCTCTGTATATCTGACTTTCCAATAGAAATAAAATAAATCTTTAAAATAAAGGTGGCCATTTCCTGAGATATCACCTAATTTGACTTCTTCAATTAATAAGACAAAGAACCAACAGGTGTCCAATTTGTCCCACCAGTGTAAGCAGCCAAGTCAAGTGAACTGGGAATAAAAACCCTAAGCTAGCCCCCGAGGCCAGCTAGGCACTGGCCATCGTCATTTGTAGAAGTTGTGCTTGCTTGGTAGTTGCTTGCTAACTTGGCTTTTTATGAGACCACCGGTAGACTCATTGAACTCATTAAACACACAAAGTGCTGCTGGCCTGAGAGGCCACAGCCAGGGGCAAGGAAAGATCCCATGCTTGCCACAGGAGAAGGTTCTGGAAAGCCCATCTCTCTTAGGACCATTTCCACGCCAGAGTGCTCTTCCGTGACCCTTGTCCTTCGGAGTCCCTACAGTGTTCTCCTTGTAGGCAACTCTGGGGCACCAAGCCCATTTCCATGTCTGGGTAGTCACCTGTAACAGCAGCTGTGTAATGTGATGAAGAAATCATCACCTGGAAAGAGCCTCGTGACTTCTGGCTTTGAAGGCGGTGTGTTACAGAGCCCGTCCACTGCCTCCTCCCGAGCCGTGTTCTACTGAGTAGTTCCCACGAATGACAGACAGCAAGCTGTGGTTAGGTGTTCCTGGAAGACAGCACGCTAACGCACATGGGCAATACAAAATGCAGCTGGGCAAACTTCTACGAAGGAACTCAGCGTAATGCCTGTTTTGTAACCATGAACAATTTGAAACAGAGTCCAACCCACATTGCTTTCTGACTTATCTATTCCCCCTGATTTATTGGGATCTCTCTAGGG
Organism: Ochotona princeps; assembly: GCF_030435755.1. Lineage (NCBI taxonomy): Eukaryota > Metazoa > Chordata > Mammalia > Lagomorpha > Ochotonidae > Ochotona > Ochotona princeps. The sequence continues at coordinate 28,114,406 of NC_080834.1, read as the reverse complement.
ACATCATCTTACTGGTTCTTCAATCCCTCGCACCAGGTCCATCAGTGATTCACATTTGAGAAACGACATGCATGTATGAACGGATCAGTGGGCGAAAGAAATGACCACTAGATTTCAAGACTGTGTTTATGCTGTTAATATGCACATATACTTTTTATTAGCAATAAACAACAGAAGACTAAAAGAGTCAAAATTTTTAAAAACTTATTGATGTGGTGCCAGGTGGTGGTTTGATTCATGTAAACATGCAGCGATATCTAATTTCACTGGACACATCTCTCTCCTGCCCGGCCAGCTTCTTCACGGCAAGGCCTTTGACAGTCCTTGCTTTTATCCCTTATTCTAGCTGCTTTCTTGACTACCACACTAACTGCAGCCACCTGGCCATGCACTGCAGTGCCAATACTTCTTCCTTCCTTCTAACTCTCACCTCTTCAGACAATATTTCCCCAGCCTTATCTCTCCTACTCTCCACTGCCTCTAGTAACCACTATTGTATTCTTGGTTGTAAGAAATTGAAGAGAACGTAAAGAAAAAATTATCCGTGTGCATGGGATGGAAGACTCAAGATCATTAAATCCCCATGGTGTCCCAAGTGATTCACAGACTCAATACGGTCCCTATTAAAACACCAATGGAACTTTCTGTAGAACAACAACAACACTAGTGGAATGTTTCTGGAACCACAAAGGCCCCTCAGATAGTCAAACTAATCATGAGCAACAAGAACACAGCAAGACGCATTGTGATACCTGACTTGAACTGTATAGCCATGCTACAGCAATTAAAGCAGCACAGTCCTGGTACCAAATTCACACAGGACTGGCACAGTGGCTTAGCAAGTTAGCCCTCCTCCTGTGGTGCTGGAGATCCATTTGGGTACCCATTTGAGTCTCGGTGCTCCGCTGCCGATCCAGCTCACTGTTTATGGCTTGGGAAAGCAGCAGAAGACGGCTCAAGTCCTTGGGTCCCTGCACCCATATGGGAAACCCAGAAGAAGCTCCTGGCTCCTGGCTTTGGATCATCTGAGCTCTCTTGCAACCATTTGGGGAGTGAGTGAATCTGGAGATAGAAGATCTTCCTCTGACTCTATTTCTTTCTGTAAATCTGCCTTTCCAATAAAAGTAAATAATTTAAAAAACAGACACACAGATCAATGGAACAGAACAGATTCTGTCAATGGACCGCTGCAGCCAGCTGGGATTGGATGACAGTGTGGCAAACATGCACTGGGGAAGAGACACCTGTTCAGGAAATGATGCCAGAGGGGCCTGACCCTCCTAGAGCACAGGATGGAAACTGGCTGCTCTTCCCCTCCTCTCGCAGCGAAGGAACTCAAAACGGATGGAAGACCTACACAGAAGTCTGGAAACTTGGAGACTATTAGAAGAAATCACAAGGAAGCACTCCAGATGCTGGCAGGAACAGTGATTTCTGTTTTGGATCAGGCTCCAAAAGCAGAGCAGTCCAAATTGATGACAAAGACGCAGGATTAACCACAGAGAGAACCATAAACAGAGTGGAGGGCAAGCAGACAGATTGGGAGAAACCATTTACAAGTTATACTTGACAAGGGAGAATGTCAGGCCAGAATGTATGGGGGAAGCAAACAACTCAGTAGCAAAACAGAAAATAGTCTGCTTTTATTTATTTTCATTTTTAAAAATTTTATGGGAATGGCAGATTTACAGAAAGGACAGTTAGAAAAATCTTCCATCTTCTGGTTCACTCCCCAGACAGACCCAATGGCCAGAGCTGAGCCTATCCGAAGCCAGGAGCCAAGAGTTTCTCCCAGGTCTCCTGTGTGGGTATGGAGTCCCAGGGCTTTGGGCCGTCCTCTGCCACTTTCCCAGGCCACAAACAGGGAGCTGGAAGGGAAGTGGAGTAGCCCAGAAGTGAACTGGCAATCATATGGGATGCTGGTCCTGCAGGGTAGAGGATTGGCCAGTTGAGTTATTGTACCAGCCCCAAATAATCTGGTTTTGAACTGTGCAGTAGACCTAAGCAGACGTCCTTCTCCAAGGAAGACATTTAGATGGGCAACAACCATGTGAGAGAACAGTCAGCATCCCTGCTCACTGGAGAAATACAAGTGTGAACTACAATGTGCTCTATACAGTGTGAAGGCTCCTGGCAAAACGAAGCTAACTACCACATGATGCAGTACTTCTGTTGCCGCAGACATGCTCAGAGGACCCGGCATCGGTGTGGCCAAGAGACCTCTGTTCCCCTCTGTATTCACAAGCAGCCACGCCATGGAGACATCTGTGCAACTCCTGATCAAGGCATAAAGAAGACGGACTCCACAAGCCCAGGGAAAAGTAGTCAGCCACAAAAACAAAATGACAAGTCATTTGCAAACACATGCATGGAACTGGGGGTCATTATGCCAGGTAAAATCAGCCAGGCACAGTAAGATGTAATCTCATGCAGGTTCACCTCATACAAGTTAACATTTGCATTGCTGAATTCCATATGCTGGCAATGCTGTCCCATAGAGCCAAAATAACTCGAGGAGGTTATGCAGCTACCCCGGGATGTTCTGGCACATCTCCCTGGGAAAGCCCACCTTGGATCCTGGGGAGCAGTGCACCTGCTCGGGGCAGACAAGCACATGGGCTCCAGTGTACCAAGCAAATAGGTCTCGCTTTAGGCTATTTCAGATGCATTTTTTCAGTGTTTTAATAAGTACCTAGGAATCATAACCACCCTTCTTGGTCACCTCTAAGGAGCTGAGTTAGCAAGATACTGTTCATTGGCCTCTGAAAATCAGCTTGGCACCAAGGTTCAATTGCAGTAGGCCTTTTTAAAAAATGATATTAAGGAAAGAATCAAACATTTTGATGCTAGACTTACATCATCTCCTGTTTAATTATAGAAGATGACATTCATTTTACTTCCCCATACAAGACAAGTATTCTAAGTGTAAAAGCAGAACACTTTGACAGTTTTTAAACTTTTCATTCTGATAATAGAATATATATATATATATATATATATATATATATATATAATTTCATTTAAGTGAATATATTGTCATTTTAGACTGGAGCTGGCACAGTGGCATAGCAGGCCAGGCCTTTACCTGCAGCACTGGCATCCCATGTGAGTGCCAGTTCAAGTTTCGTCTGCTTCGCCTCTGATCCAGCTCCTGCCTGTGGCCTGAAGAGGCACCAGAGGATCGTGAGTCCTCAGGACCCTGTGCCCAGGTGGGAATCAGGGAAGGTTCCTAGCTGTTGACTGCAGCAGTTCAAGTGCAGCCACTGCAGCTGTGTGGACAGTGGACCACTGACAGATCTCTCCCTCTCTCCTGCAGTTCCTGTGCGTATCCCCTGTTGGAGCAGGAGTTCAGCTCCTGGCCACATCACTTTGCATCCTGCTCCCTGTTGGCAGGCCTGGGGAGGGAGTGGAAGATGACCCCAGTACCTGTGCACTTGCCAGCACGTGCGAGGCCTGGATGGAGATCTTGGCTCCTGGCTGCAGCCTGCCCCAAGCCAGGACGTTGTAGCCACTGGGGAGTCAATCAGCACATGTATATCTCTACCACTCTGCCCTTCAAATCTATAAATAAATAAATATTCTAAAAAGCAAAGGAGACAACCCCCCCTCACTAAATGGTGAGAGCTGTGCAATTATTTTTGCCATGTTTTCATTGCTTTTCAGAGAGCATCCTGGTGATTTTATGACCATTGCAAGTGACTTTAAACCTTCATTACTGCTGACACCGCAAGGAGGAATGTCCTTCAGGAGGACGCCAGCAGGCAGCAGATTTACGAGCCCGTCGGTAGACCCAAGAAGGAGGCAGAAGTCTTTTTTATTCCGTACATAAAACAGCGCTGATTATAGGATGGCCTGGTTCTCCCCTAACAAATCATCTGTGGGGTTCCAGAAAGCAAACTTCCCCAAAGGGAACCTGACAAGGGAGCTCTAAGTCTAAATCGGAAACCCTCACAAAGACATGGGGTACAAGGAGGCAAAGCCAAGACAGAGGCCCACGCGCTCCTTTGACAGGTCGAAGTCCCCAAAGACCCACTCGCTCCTTTGACAGGCTGAAGTCCCCAAAGACCCACGTGCTCCTTTGACAGGCTGAAGTCGCCTACTTCAGGGCAGTGCGAGTGAGCCAAAGGCTCAGCCTCAGGAAGGCAGACACAGAGCACCTTCCTCAGTGCCCCTCAGGACTTTCAGGAACCTGCTTTGGCAGTGAAGTCCCCCTTCCCAGGGATGCAGAGCCTGCACAGAACTAAGTCCATGGCCGGGTTTAGCCTGGAAACTCACCATGGTACAAACCTGGGTTGTAAACCAGTCATAAACACAACACTCTAAGTTAGACCGTGTTGCACTGGCGTCAGCCCAGTTGAACACCTCTTAGGACTGTACGTGGTGTAAATATTATTCTATGCCCAAGGATTTGAGCCATCATCCTCTGCTGCTTTCCCAGGTCATTAGCAGGGAGCTGCATTAGAGGGGGTGCAGCCAGGACTTGAACTGATGCTTGTATGGAATGCTGGCATTGCAAATAAAGGCAAAGCCCACTATGCCACGGCGCCAGAGATAGCATTTATAATATTCAAAATTAAGTATAAATTACTGCTTATAAGTATGCTTATATGTCAAACACCCACATAGTCCTTAAAAAATCTTTCCTGTATGTAAACCTACAAAAACAATATACAAGTGTACAAAGGGGCACTTCAAAAACTTTGTGGAAAATGGAATTAAAAGCTAGGATTAGGGGATGAGGATGTAGCCTCGTTTCCCATCCAGCTCCCTGCTTGTGGCCTGGGAAAGCAGTTGAGGATGGTCCAAAGCCTTGGGACCCTGCACCCGTGTGGGAGACCCAGAAATTCCTGGCTCCTGACTTCAGGTTGGTTTAGCTGTGGCCATTGTGGCCAATTGGTGGATGGAAGATCTTTCTGTCTCTCCTCCTCTCTGCAAATCTGCCTTTCCAATAAAAATAAATTTAATCTTAAAAAAAAAAAGGAACAAGAAATTGCAACCATCTAGTGAGTGAGCCAGAGGTAGAATACTGTCATGTGTGTCCTTATGTTCTCATGTATGTAGTGTCAGGTACGTTTATGCATGACTGTGTGTGATATATGTTTGCTCTGTGTGGCGTGTGATATGTACATCCAGAATGGTATGTGTGCATGGTGCTTGGTATCTGTTACATATTTGTTCTGTGCAATGCATGCTTTGTGTGTGGTTGTATGAGGGGCACATGTATGTGTGAAAGTGTGAGATGTGTGTTTGCTGTATATGGTATGTGTGTACGGAGTATGTATGTGAGTGTTGTGTGTGATGTGTGTTGCATGTTTATTTGAGGTGTGTATAGGCAGTGTAAGGAAGGATTGCATGTATGACTTCGATGCATGTTTCTCATATGCGGTGCAAGTCTGGGATGCGTGTGTGTGACTGCGTGCGATGTGTACTTCTCATGTGTGGGGTAAGTGTGAGGTGTGTGTGTGTGTGTGTACAGTAGAGCTGGCACGCGCAGGCTGGGAGGCCCCTGCCCTGCTGTGCACTGTGCCATCTCTGCTTCCATGGCATCCTGAGCACACTGGGAACTGGCCGAGGTCCCCACTCCCCTCAGGAGCAGGAGGCAGGACCGGCACAGGCAGGTTCTCAGTACAGGCAGATTCGCCCAGCTGCCTGCTCTGCCTTCCCCGAGAGAAATGACCCTCTGTAGGGTTGCTGCTCCCCAGGTGAGGTGCAAGCTGGCCCACGTGGAGAAATCCAGGCTGGGTGTTGAGGCAGCATGCGTCCACGCTTCCACTCGCACGTGCTCCCTGCTGGGAATTTTGTCTCCACGTTTCTCTGTGGGTGATTTTCCTGCGATGAGAAACCCAGGGCTGTACCAGGCCCCCTCTTCCTTTGCTGTGGCTCTTGGAGGAGTGCAGTCTCGAATCCGTGTTCTTTCCTTTTACTTCTGTCTTAGGACTGGCAGGGCTTTGTTACACTTCCCTGTCTCAACATAGGATCTAGAGAAGTATTTATTTTCTGCCTACCATGTATGACTGAGACCAGATTGGAATTACGGGAAGCTAATAGATTTGAGAATCATAGAGAATATTCATTTTTGTTGTTATTACATTTCTTTATTTCTCCTGTGGCTTGTTTGAAAAATTAGTCAAGTTAACAGGATGAGAAAGATGCATCAAAATTCAACATTAAAATTACTTTGTTTGGGAGCTGGCACGGTAGCTCAGTATGTGAATTCTCCATCTTCAAGGGCGGGCTTCCCACATGGGCACCGGTTTGTGTCCCGGCTGCTCCATTTCCCAGCCAGCTCCCTGCTAATGTACAAGCAGTTGAGGATGGCCCAAAGCTTTGGGACCCTGCACCCGTGTGGGAGACCTGGGACAATGCCCTGGCTCCTGGCTTTGGATCAGCTCAGCTCTGGTAATTGCAGCCACCTGGGGAGTGGATGGAAGATCTTTGTCTCTGACCATTCTTCTCTCTGCAAATCTCCATTTCCAATATAAATAAATTAATCTTTTTAAAAAATTACTTTGTGTTGCTGTGAATTGTGGATGGCACTGTGAGTGGATCTGTTTTTACCCTGTAGGCATCTGTACAAAGCGTCCAAGGAATGAATGGAGGCCGCCTTCCCTCCAGGCGTATTGAAATTGGCAGTGCAAAGACCCTTGAACATTTTATTACATGCTATAAGGATTGCTTAAGTGCTTTTAAAATTGGCGGTTTGCCTATTTATTTATTTACTTGAAAGGTAGTTACAAAGAGAAAAGAAAAGAGACAGAGATTTTCCATTGGCTGATTTATTCCACAGATGGCCCTAACAGCGGTAGCTGAGTCAGGGTAAAGCCAGGAGCCAGGAATTTCAGCCGGGTCTCCCACAGGGGTGCAGGGGCCTGGATGCTTGTCCCAGCTTTCACTGTTCTCCAAGACATGTTGACAGGGAGCTGAATCAGAAGCGGAGCAGCTGGTGCTCGGATGGGAGACCGGCATTAGAAACAGAGCAGGCTTAAAGCCACTGCAGCAGTACAGCAGGCCCCAGAAGAAAGAGGTTTCTTAATATTTCCTTTAACACACCTGACACTTGGACCCAGTTCCCCACCCAGCAGAAGGAGATACCAGAGAAGAAATGTGGCCTGCTTAGGGAAGCCAGAGGCGTGTCCCACCATAACCCGGGGGGGCTGGTGCACAGGTGCCTGAGTAGACCAGGTTCTTGTGAACCAGGTGGGAAGCTGGAGAACACAGTCCAGAAATTCCTGGCCAACTCCAGCTTTCATACCCATATTCTTGTAGACATCCCAGGAACCCTGACGGTAAGTCAGCCCTGTGCCAAACAGGTACAGACAAGGTGTTGGAAGTCTGCCTAGTATGAGGGGGAAAAAAACTGAAGAAACATAATTTGTCCAAGTCTACTTGACTCACGGGATGACACTGAGGCCCCTGGATTACCAGAGTGATAAATGCACTCATACGGGTATTCATTTCTGACTGTACCTAACATATAAGTTAACCCTAGCTGTGGGAATGCGTGTGCAGAATAGAGTCTGCATAGAACTCAATACTCTCCACAGTCAAGCATCCACAAGCAATCTTGGAACATGTACCCTGTGGAGACAGGCACTGGGGAGCAGTGGAAGAGTCACATGCAGACTCGGGAGGGAGAAGATGCTGGGCTGCACCCCTACGTCTGTGGACTGCGCCTGAGTACCCACAAGAACTCCAGTCTGCAAACTCCGTAAGCCAGAGTAACTGTGCAGTCACCAGTGCCCTCTGGCAGCCAGTTACCACTGCCTCACCTGCAGGACATTTGCTTTTCTTGAAGTCAGCTTCTACCAAACCCTGTTTCCATGGCAACTGGCTGCTGCTTCCAGGCCTGCCAGTTGAGACCATTTACAGGGTGGCCTTCAGCATTGGCTCTGCACCAGCTGGCTTTGCTTTAAATGACCCCCATGTTGATAAAACATGGGGTGCATGGGATTGATAATAATACTATGGTCTTCATACTCCCTTCTCTCTCTCTCTCTCTCTCTCTCTCTCTCTCCCCACCTCTCTCCCTGCTCCCCCACTCTTAGTTTAGGTCTCAGATGTCCCAGTGATATGCTGTCATGGATCACAGCAGTGACAAGGACAAGCAGACATAGCAGCCTCAGTTTGCAGACAGACAGTGCAGGAGTCACTAAAATCACTGAGGGAAAACAGAGGCAAAAATATAGGGGAGCTTGGCTCCCAAGCTTGTAGATAACATTTGGCTCTATTTCCCATTTGAAACTCTTCAATTCACCTCTTATGTCATTATTTTTAACAGTGACTTTGGGGGCAGAACTTTAACCTAGGAACCACGCCCCTGGTTCCCAAGCTTGCATCTGATTTTGCAGTGACTGAGTTCAAGTTCCACCTTAGTTTGTCATTCCAGCATGCGCTGGGAGGGAGCACCGATGGCCCAAGTGGTTGGGTCCCTGTCACCCCCATGGGAGACCTGGATGAAGTTCTGAGCTCTCAACCTCCAGATTCAGCCCAACCCTGGCTGTTGTGGTCTTTGGGAAAAAAACAGTGAGCTTTTCCTTTCCTGAGTCTGCTGGGTCCCAGCCAGCCACTCTTGTTGATCTCCCCTGCGCGCACATCTTTTCCTGAACCTCGCTTCGACTCCTTCTGAAAATAACAGCTCGTTAGCAAGTGATCAGAGATGGAGCGAGCAATTGAACGTAATTACACAAAATGATACCCATCTCAACCAGGGTGCTCCACGCTGGGTCAGAGTCTGAGAGAGCTGCTCTGTGGGTTTGATTCCACAATAATGCCACCCCAGGTCAGCTCCAGGATCCTAAAAGGTGCATACACAGAGTCTAACTGCTCCCGCTGTTTTTTGTGGAGAAAGGACCAGGGACGGTAACAATGGTGGGACTCTGGTCACCACATTCTGGAAGCTGGCAGACAGAAGAAAATGGCTGCAGCAAAGCCCTGGCAGAGCTCAGCCGGGGAGGCAGCAGTTGGGCTGACCCCCAAGAGAAGCCCTCCCAGGAGCAGCCGTGAGCCCACCTCCCAGAAACATCACCGATTTACCACGAAAAGCACCCACAGGCTACCACTCTCCCAGTCTCTGCAGATTTTTGCACTGTCAGTCACACACACACTAGTGGACTCCTTTGACCATGCTGACTCGGGGTAACTTGTCTCCCCGCTTCACTCCAGCAGAGATGGTGAGCTCAGGCAACCCACTGCAGAGAATCATGTAAAACAACACAGAAGTTCACCAGTTCTCCCCAGTTACTGCAGCTTTAACAAGACTGTGAAAGGAAAATACATGGGCACAGTCACTCCTCTCTAGCCCAGGGTTCAGAGCATACAAAGTCAACCAACCTGGATGAAAGGCATCTCCTTCTTGTCTTTACACCCTGGGCAACACAGAGTGATGGCCATTGGCATAGCATGCATGGGGCATCAGGTGCTGCAAGCCCTTTAAACATGATATAAGGTGTACAGGAAGGTGTACGTAGTTTATATGGAACTATCTCTATTATATAGGATGGACTCGATTACCCATGGATATTGGTGTCTGAAGGGATCTGCCTGAAGACCTGTGGCTACCATGGAAAATGAAGTATTTTATGGCACTCTTCAAAACAGCTGGTGGCTGGGCAGAGAAAAGATTATATGGCATGGAGTTTGCCATGAGGAACAGAAATGTAAGTAGTGATGCATTGGCCTCATTGAAGTCTTTGGCAGATGTCAGGGAATCAATCTGATCAACGTAGGGGGCTGCATGTAGAGAAGCTGAGTGCAGACCAGGACTGCCCCATTTATTCGGTTCACGCTTCCCAACTCTGTCTCTTTATCCACTTTGCCAAAAGCTAGTTGACCTCTATTTGCCCTGTTTCGGGGCATGAACTCGGGACCAGGGATGGCGTCAGCCCCTTGTCCACCTCATGCTATCCCTGTCTTCCACAAAAAGGTCTCTCTGAGCCACTCTATTCCACTCCCTCTATCCACCTCTGCAGATGGGACAGCCACCATCGCTGATTAGAAGAGGCATGCAAAAACACAGGTTCCATGTCTGATACCTGATGAATACTCACTGAGTGTGAGCTTTTGTATATCCTCAAAGAACAATTGTGGGGCAGCATTGTGGCACATGGATGAAGCTGCGGCCTGTGATCCCAGCATCCCACACAGCCACCCATTCATGTCCTGGCTGCTGGATTTCTGATTCAGATACCACATGACTGAGAAAAGCAGCAGCAGATGACCCAAGTGTTTGAACCCCTGCCACGCACATGGGAGACCCAGGTAAAGTTTCTGGCTCTGGCTTGGGCCTGACCAACCCTGGCCATTGCAGCTACCTATAGAATGAACAGGGGGTCGTAAAATCTCTCTCCTGCTGACTTTTGAGTAAATAGAGAAGTCTTTAAAACAACAGCAACAAAGATGATAGTGCAGTTACAGTAGAATGAGGCTGACACAGAAATTTCCAGAAACCCAGGAAGACTTCCTGCTTCAGCTCTGATGGAGGCACTGTGGGACTGCAGGAGATCTGGGATTCCAGACTGCTAAAACAGACTGGTGAGTCACCTGGCCAAGTTTCAGCAGACTTCAAACACCATGCACAGGTTTGCGGAGATGAGAAGTCTGTAAGCCATCGTCAGAGCCAAGATGCCATTGGGCTTTTAAGAAGAGTGGTTTGCACCCATTTCATCCCTGCTGTATAGTTCAAGAACCTGACTACTACATAAACTGGGTATTTAAGAATGAAAATAGAGTGACCCCTGAGAACACCACTGACAACAAGATGGACTCCTGTTGATCCAGTCACATCCCATCCTTCATAATGGGTGCCAGGAAGCTGACGGTTTCCTGTTTGAGGCTACTGATGAACTGCAGGCTATCAGCATACTTCAAGGTAGGGAGCATTGTCAAGCAGGAATGCAGATTCCAGACCAGTGGGAACTCTTGGTGTTGCTCTTTGCTGATGCAAATCCTCTCGTGCCCATTTTAGAGAAACAAGACCAGTAGAGGCTCAGAGAGGTTCATCACCAACCCATGGAAGCAGAGCAGGTCTGTTCCTGGTTCTCTGCTTCCCAAGACCAGACCTTGATTTGCAGCCATTCATGGTCTCCAGGTCTCCTGAGGCAGGAGCTCTGTGTAGGGTCACACATCTCTGCACATGTGGAGTTCTGCCCTGGCTTTCCTGCTGAATGGGACAGATGCCTCTTGTACTCATTGTGGGGTAAGAGCCACAGCTCTGGGATCAGCAGAAGAAAGGAGGGATGATGAATGAGAGGAAGGCTCCAGGAAGGGAAGGGGGAGTCGAGCAGAGTCTGAGCAGCCCAGTAAGTCATCCCCTGCCCCAGGGGATCCCTGTGACTACTCAGGCCTCTTAGCGGCAGAGGCTGGCCAGCAGGGTGTTGAGCAGCAGGCTGCTCTCAGGCCCCATGCAAGAACGGGAAATATCCCTGTGCTCCTGGAGCAACCTGATGCTATTGCCTTCAGGGACAAGGGACCCACAACTAATGTTCCCTAGGCCACCCAGCACATTTAAAGTGCAATTTATTTCCCAAATTCGTCATGAGCTATTCCCGTCCTGCAAAGGATGCTTGTTTGCACTCAGCACCTCTGGATCTGCAGAGTACACCAACAGCAGCCAGCACCTGCTTATCCCTGATCCCATGCTGCAAGGGGAGGTTCGAACAAAGGGACGTGCCACTCACGTCTCCCTGTCCTCCGTGTGGACAGATGCCCATCACTCTCACACATGTCCTCTGGGGTCACCATGTTTACCATACATGCAAGGGCCTTTTTAAGCCAACACCTACATGAATGCTGTGCACCCGCTAGCAGAAGCGTCATAAGAAGAGGCATATGTATACAGATGTCATGGAAGTTCTCAAGATGAAAGGGTAGGCATTTCAGCCCAGGTTTCAACCAGACTCTCTCCAAGCAAGTCCCACCCCATCCGCCCATCACTGAAGGATTGTGGCACTTGGCTCCCTGTCCCGCTTCCACAAGTTACTGCTTTGGGAAGCAGAGACGTAGCACAGGCCACCATGGATGCTCAACACTGTACCTACAGAGGACGGTGCCATCTGGAGTCCCTGTGGACCACCGCCACTCTCACCTGAGATCAAGAATGAAATCTTACAAACGCAGTCAGCAGAAACCCATGTAGCTTACACCACGTTAGCACACAGGGCTGACCCTGGGACCTAGAACTCCATCTCAATCCGGCACTCATCGACCCCACCCCAGATTAGGTTCCGAGAACTCCGCTTTTCCACACACAGCTCACCTCCCAATTGCTCCTCCACTGTCCAAAGGAAATTTGCATTTTCCAGGCATTGGAGTTGGTAAACTAATCTTTAACCCAGTTCCAAACCATTCCTGGCTCTCCCTCTAGTTCAAAGACACATGTGCTTGGTAGTGCGGAATGCCTGAAGGTAGTTTCTCTGGGTGGCATACACAGTGCGTGGTGCCACATCTTGCTGAGAAAAGAAAGACCAACATGCTTACCATCACCTCCCCCCATGCTGGCACTGCCAGTCTGATGTACAGGTGTTTCCACTCACTCACCCGTCCCTGCATGGGTGAGATGAACATGCCCACACCCTACCTCTACTTCTGTGACTTCACGGTCCCTCTGTGGGCCTTTCCTCCTGACACACCAGGAAGGCAGGCCTGGCCATGGGTTGAAGATGCCTGAATTCCCTGTGTGTAAGCATCCTTGTCTCAACCTGAAAGAGAGGCCACACCCGAGGGGGAGCAGAAAGAGGGGACGCAGTGGCAGGAGGGGCCTTACTCCTCCGTAGGGAATGACCATGAATACACTCTATGACTGCGTTGGCCCCAAGACAAACAGACTGGGTTATGGATTATGCTCAAATATTTCATTCTGATTTTGGGAGGAATTGAAGTCTCTGTAGGGCTGTTACCGTTACTGTGGCTCTAGATGCTGATGTTATTGTGGCTGGTATACACTACGGCCCAGGGTTGAGATCTCTGGATCTGGTGCTCCTGTCTTCCGTTGCCCATCCCTCGTCCTGCCAAAGGGGCAAGCTGCCGGCTCGCTGCCTCACACACAGCCTTTGTTCTTGCATCTCCCAACAAGACAGATGTTAGGAATTCACGCTGGTGGGCAACAGGCATCCAGAGGAAAAGGGGGACATTGGACTCAGCCCCCAAATCCCAAGTACACCAGGCCAATCAGGCCCCACTTCAGGGATGTAGCCAGCCAGGCCTTTACTTGTCTCTTACCTTGATCCCCCATATCATCCCCCACGCTGGTCACTTTCAACACATTTCCTAGCAAATTTGCACCTTGCTCCTCATCTGTCTCCCACAGGGCAGGAGCCGTGGGCTCCTTTATTGCTCTGCTACAACTCCTAAACTCAGGCTAATGTCAGACTCAGGGAGTAATGCTTGTTAGACTGAATGTGTTTGGGAAATTATCAGATACTCGTTTGAAAAATGCCGAAATTCAGGCATTAGAGTGCCTTGCTCCCTTGTGGGAAGATCCGTTCTCTGCTATACTCCAACCCTTGATCCCCAGGCTGTGCACTAGGAATCCTGCCTCTCAGTTCCTCTTGGCATTTCTGACTTGCAGACTGTCTTGACTGAAGGGTCAGGCAGTGGGCTGAGAAGCCATGGGCATGTTCCTCCCCTTCCTCTGCCTGGTTCCTGTCTGCACAGCAGTCTCTAATTTACATTTTATTCAACTGGAATTTCCTATCAAGAGAAAAGGAACAAAGAAAAGTTACTGGGTGGGACCTGCATTGTGGCATAGTGAGTAAAGCAACCATCTGCAATGCCAGGATACCATGTGGATGCCAGTTCATGTCCTGGCTACACCACTTTCAATCCAATTCCCTGCTATTGCCTTAGAAAATGCATCAGACCTTGGCCAGAGCACAAGACTTCTGTCACCCACATGGGAGACCCAGAAGAAGCCCCTGGCTTCCAACTGACCCAACACTGGCCCTTGCTGTCTTCTGGGAGTTAACCACTGGATGGAAGATATTCTTTCTACACTCCCCTCCTCGCTGCAACTCTTTTAAATAAATTTTCTTTAAAAAGACATCGGGGTACCCTCACTAAAGCACAGGTAGATTTGGGTATGATTGAAATACACCTTTTCCGCTCAGGGCGAGCTAGGCTACTTGAAAAAGATGTAGATTGGTATTTATCACTTCTGAAGATATGAGGTATTCCATTTTCCACAAACAGAAGTCACACAACGGGGTGTGGCCTCTGTTGTTGCCCAGAACTCCTCCAGCCAGAGAAGCTCCCAGCTGCCCACTGGGGAGGATCCCCGGGAAGGAGAGACACATAGACCGGGGCACTTTCTCTCTCACGGACGGTGGGCTCCTCATTGAGCTAGAATGACCGTCGTTTATGACTTGACATTGTTAAGCTGATGCACAGACTGACCATCCCTTGCCTGCACTGCTTGGGACAAGATTGCACTTTTTTTCCAGTTCTGGAATATTTGCACATACATAATCCAATCTTAGGAATAGGACTCGATGTGAATGTGAAATTCACATACATCTTATAGAAATAGGCCAGAGATAATTTTAGATGTTATATTTAACAGTTTCGTGCATGGCACAGATGCATGGTGTAGAATTTTCCACTTGTTCATGACTGGCACTCAAAAAGTTTTGCATTTCGGAGTATTTTGGATTCTACATGTTTGAATGACAGATACTCAGCCTTCAGCCACATTGTAAAACGTCGGTAGACAAATATGGTCTGGTTGAAAACAAAACAGAAATGGATATAAATTCACACTGAAAACCAAGGGCTTCTGTTCACGTCCAGTGAACACGAACATAAAGTTCCAGAAGTACTTTCGTGCAACGGGTGGAGTGAAGGTCCTTAAAGTTCACCTAGGGAAGCCCTAGCAGCGAGCTTCTGCAAGAAGCATCCCCATCCCCCAGTCTGCCTCATTCTCTGCTGGCAGGAGGGGCTGTGTCCAAAAGATGCTTGTTACAGCTGACTGCAGGGCCCGACCCTTGCCCTGGGCCTCGGACTCAGCAGGTGCCAGGCAGCTGGGTAGCTTCAGCAGCCTGGCACCTGCAGCCACAGGGACTGCCTCTGCTCCTGCTGACTGAGGTTTCTCAGGCACTTATGCCAAGGCATGTCCTAACTCTGCCTCTCTGTGCTCGAGGGAGAGACCATAACCTTGCATCTCCTTGCTTTCACTAATTTTTGTCCTTAAAATTTATTCCCCAAAATACAGTGTTCTACCTCATGGATATGGGGCTCTAGGTGCTGCTTGGCAGGTGCCCTATAAATCCAGCTTATCTTCACAATCAGTTCAGTAAAGGGCATGACTTTTAGTAAGCTGGGAGGACGTCATCTAGCTGAAAGGCTTTAAGAAGAAAACTGAGGTGCCCCTAGGGAAGAGGCAATCCTATATGTGAATGTGGATCCAGGCCCTTCGCCTAGAGTTCTGACCAGTCCTCCTGACACACACACACACACACACACACACACACACACACACACACACCCCAGGGGTTGAATGTGTCCCAGCATTTCACATGCTGGACGTTGGGTCCCAAGGTGGCAATGTTGGACAGTGTGTCTTCAGGAAGGTACATGAGTCTTGAAGGCTCTGTGGAGTTTTCCCATGACCTTTATGAAGAGACCACGTGTAGCTCTGGCACAAGGTGAGAGATCACCATAGCAACAGAGCCAATAAGGTGCATGGATTAACGGGCTTTCAGAGGAAAGCCTTTGTTCCGCAGTAGGCTCCCTCTGGGTGTTCTGTCTTGTCCATGCCTTGTGATGTCCTCTCCCATCTTTGCTCAACGGGAGCAGAGCAGACACAGGCACCATACTGGCACCAGGCTTCCCAGCTGCCTGGATCGTGAGCCAAGTAACTGCCAACTCCTTGCTACAGCAATGGGCCGAGGCAACGTGGATACATCCTGATTCTGTTCCCAGCGTGGACCCTGGATGGTACACTCCCCCTGCACCACAGCCACATGAATCCTCCTCAAAAGGCTTGTAGGAAAGAGATGCATGCATTTCACATTTTGCACATGAGTAAGCTTGTTCCAATGTGACTGAGTTGGGTATTGTGTAAGACATTAAGATGGACAAAACATCAGTTCAAAGAGAGCCCCTAAGGGCTATAGGAGTTCTGCTAAAATCGAAGTTGGAGCAAGCATCAAATGGGTGGTGATGAATTTTGGGTGGAAATGATGGGGAAGTCATTTACGCATTTTGTAAAAACTAGAGGTAGTCATGCCCACCCCACCCCCCAAGAAATCGTCTATTTAGGAATGTGTAACACATGCTGTCATGGGAAGAGACGACATTGACCAGGAAGTTATGGCAACACATTATCCACACTGATGCGTGAGGGATAGAATCATCTTTCTTACACCCTAACCAAAGAGGAGACACACAAGCCAACACAGACATCTCAACTGGTTCCACTGACATCATTTGACTGAAAAATTAAAGGGAAGCAAACTTTATCCTCCACGGGTACCAACACCATCACCCCCAGACCAGCTGCATAGAAGGCCAAAGCTACCAACAGCAACTTTAAGGAAATGGGGTCAAGACCCTGAATTACATCTTAGAATAATTGGAACAGGAGCTGAAAACAGCTTTCCAGACAGGATCCTGAAGGCAGAGCAGGCTCAAAGCAGCAGCCAGCGAGCGCTGGAAGAGGTCTCAGGGAAGACAGCTGAGCAATGGAGGGTCCAGGTCCTGGCAATGGTTTGAGGGGTGTCATCAAGGCATTGCTCTGGCTGCCAGGGTGCAACAGGTAAATAATGAGCGCACCTGCTGAGGAGCAGACTGTGAGGCTTCAGCAGAGATCCGCGCAGTCAGCTTCCCCAGAGTCCTCCTGCAGCACAGCGCTCCTGCCCGCCCTCCTCCATACACAGAACAAATCCATGAGCCCCTCACAGAGAAACCATGAGGCACCCGCCTTGCAGTCAGCCCTGATTTGAGTCTGTGTGGCTTCTTTGCTTTATATTTTCCATAGATTTAAGCTCGGTATCAATGAAAAATGACTAGCTTAGGTTAAGCTTTGTGACACTTTGGATTTTTCCCCCTACTTACTTTCTACATTGTTTTACGATGCCATTATTTTTTTTACAAACTGGATTTAAGATATCATCAGCAAAAGAGATACATCTGAAATACAAAAATAATGCAGAGAACATTCAATTAATAGTAAAAGAAATATTAAGGTTGGGAGGTCAGAAGGCAAAGATAAAGCTATTGAACAAATACATTGAAAAAGCTCGGAGAATGGCAGAAAAACATGATTTTCCATAAGCATGGTTGGATATTCACCAAGCACACTGCAGTGGCTGCCAAGGGCAGAGGACAGGTATAAAATCGGGTGTAAGTGTCCATGATGCATCTAGAGAGATGAGAGGACTTTTCAGATGCGAATGAACTGCCAAAGCTGGAAGAGCTACCCAGGGTTTGCAAGGCTAGTGGTTGGCCTGTAACGCACACAGAGATGCCCTGAGTTGGGTGCATGCTCAAAGCCCAAGTGCCTGTGAAGGCAGAGTGCTTGATCCCACTGCCACAACAGTGGGGAACTGAATCCATTGGGAAAAAGCTTTGCAACTAGGCTCATGCTGAGCCCACCCACAGGTAACACTGACTCACCGGGCACCACCAGCCTGACTCACCGGGCACCACCAGCCTGACCGAAGGGCAAGTGTTTCCTGACAAGTGTGCATCCCTCACCGCAATGCAACACAATGTTTAGCATGAAATGAAAAAGCACAAGACACAATGAGAGGCATGGAGATCAGAGACCTTTGTCAGGAGGACACAGTGAATAACAGCCAGCATAGGAAAGGCCCAGATGCCTCGGGGTCCTCAAGGATGACTCAGACTTGGGATGAAGTATTGGCAACAGACTGGGAGTCACAGTAGAGATGGAAACAGTGGAAACAAATATCAAACGGAAGTGGATAATGCCATGGAAGGGTCCCAAGGAGAAAGAAGTCATTGGAGGGGCTTTATAACAGGAGAAGGTAGAGACAAGACTCCATGAAACCTAAAGCAGGCTAACAGACTAGCTAAATGGAGGAGCCATGAGGATCCAAAGTGGCAAAGTGAAAGCAAGCAACCAAGACCTGTGTTTTCATGCCAGGCACAGCTGGCTCTTTGGGAGAGCCCAAGGAGAGCTGCAGGAGTACAAATCTCACTTTAATTATTGTCATCTAGTGGGAAAAGCAAGCAGCACCATCAAACACCAGACTTTACATCTGTACTAGGCACTGATGGTCTCCTTACACTTACTCCTAGTATTAACTTGCAACCCAAAGTCTGCAGGCTGATTTTAATTTTAGCAACCTACTATTGTTTCCAACACTGCTATGTTCCTGTGCTAATGTGCAGTAAGTAGGCACAAAAATATTCATACTAAACACTGTGTATGATGATACAGTGTGCTTGGAGTCCCAGAAGAAAAAGAGAGAGCTAGTTGAGAAAACACAGTTTAAAATAATCTGTACTATCTTAAAATATGGTCATCCAAGGTCAGCAAACTATATGATAGCTTATTTAAAAATCATTGATCACAACTAGGCGTATTAGAGACAAACTCTAAACAACTTAAAATGAAAGAAAATCTTGGAGGTAGCCAGAAATACAGCCCATGTTATAGCAAAGGCAGCATGACAAGGGAAATGGCTAACTTTCTAACACTGAAATAAAATGTCTGGGATGATGAAAAAATCCAACTTGCCAATATAGAATTAAAAATACAGAAGAATTTTTAGAAAAGCACTTAGAGATTTTCTAGCTGGAAAACCTGGGCTACAATAAAATCTTTAAAATCCTTCAGGATGGGGCCCGGCGGCATAGCCTAGCGGCTAAAGTCCTCACCTTGAACGCACCGGGATCCCATATGGGCACCAGTTCTAATCCTGGCAGCTCCACTTCCCATCCAGCTCCCTGCTTGTGGCCTGGGAAAGCAGTCGAGGACGGCCCAAAGCTTTGGGACCGTGCACCCGCGTGGGAGACCTGGAAGAGGTTCCTGGTTCCTGGCATCAGATTGGCGTGCACCGGCCCGTTGCGGCTCACTTGGGGAGTGAAACATGAGATGGAAGATCTTCCTCTCTGTCTCTCCTCCTCTCTGTATATCCGGCTTTCCAATAATAATAAATCTTCAAAAAAAAAAAAAAAACCCTTCAGGATGTAAAGATACTTAAAATACTAAAAAGATGCTTCAATTCTTAAAGGACTTTAGGTTAGAAAATATGATATCAAAGAAAATACCAAGTCTATAAGAAGAAATTTAAAACCATTAAAATTGTAACATGTGGCAAAAATAAAGAACCCAAATTTCTAATATTTTATATGAATGGCTGTGTGCATCTTTATATATGCACATCCAGGTATCAGTATAATATTATAGAATTAATAGTTAAAGTCATATTGGCAACAATACATTTCACAGAACGTGAGGGTATTTAAGATGTCCATAGAACATTGAATTAGCATGAGTTTATTCTGGTGAAAAATTTGTGACACACACGCATAGCTTTCTTCTTTCGTTTTTGAAATTATGAATTTTCCATGAGCTTTTTGGGAACTCCTTGGTAGTAAGGATAAAAGAACAGTCAAGAAGAAAAGGAGGATCGTAGATCTACAGCTATAACAGGCTTCCAAGAGTTTAATGTAATAGACCGTGACATTGCAATAAGCTAAAGATACATGCCGTCATTTCCAGGAAAGCCTAAAAACATACTTACAAAGTTTATAAAGCTAAGTAATTACTTGATCAAACACAATAAGGCAGGGAATGTGAAAATGAGACAAATATCAAGATGAAAGACAAACACAATTGTGCTGATAATTACATTAAATATAAATGGACTAAACACCGACAAGAAAATTTTTAAGAGCTAAGGATATAGAACTTCTCAAGAGACACGCTTAGAGAGAAATGGTTGAGAATAAAATGCTGACAATACCCTGCAACCAACATGCACCCTAAACCCAGGATGCTGTGTTAGCATCAGAGTACAATTCAAAGTTAATGTTACACTAGAGACAGCAATGAGTAATATTCAAGAATAAATAATAACCCAAAAATTGCATACATCTAATAAAAGAGCTTCAAAATAATGTAACAAATGATGGAACTGAAGTGGTTTTTTAATTGACATTAAGGTCGGTATAATAGCACAGCAGATGCAGTCTCCTGCAGCACCAACATCCCAAATAGGTGCCAGGTTTGTAGCCCAGCTGCTCCAGGTCCAGTCCAGCTCCCTATTAACAGTCTTGAAAAAGCAGCAGAAGATGGACAAAGCCAGGAGCCTGGAGCTTTTTCCGGATCTCACATATGGGTGCAGGGTTTCAAGGTTTGGGCCACCCTATACTGCTTTCCCAGGCCATCAGCAGGGTGCTGCATGGGAAGTGGAGCTGCCAGGACACAAACTGGCAGCCACATGGAATCCCAGTGCTTGCAGGGGGAGGATTAGCCAATTAAGCCATCATCGTTTTTGCAAACTCTTGATCAGACTGAGTCTACCTCTTTCATTTTCTCTCTGTGCCCCTCAAATGAAGCTTTTGGAAAGTAAAACTCATACAAAGTATATTCCTTGACAGCAATTTTATTAAAATTGAAATCAATAATAAGAAGGCATTTTAAAAAATGTACCCAAATATTTGAAAAATAACACATTTCTAAATAAATGATGGCTTACAGGAAAACCTCAAAGATAGACAGGAAATATTTTGGGTTCAGTGACAATGAAAACATGACACACCAGTGTGTGTAGGAAGCAGAGCTGAGAGAAGAGTTGGGATTTTTGTTGCTTGCTCAAATTGAGGAGAAAAAAGAATAAGCTGAAAATTTTTTTTAAAAGCTTACAGTTCTGCCAACTATAAAAAGAACAATGTAAGCTGAAGTTGAAGAAAGAACATAATAACACAGAGAAGACAAAATAAACGGGACAAACATGTCAGAATTTCTACAAAGTGAGAGGCTGATTTTCTGAAAATATTAATAAAATGGATACACCTCTAACAAAACCATCGTAGGAAGGGAATGGAACATTCACGTTGGCCCCAGTAGGGATGCAGGGGCGGCATTTCTGCAGATCTTATTATTAGTGACATCACAGACACTAGCCATTTAATGAGAGAATGGGGTTCTCCATGCATGATCAAACTTTACCACAAAGCTGTCTGTTTGGTGATAGATATGAAACTTACATGGAGATACCCCTGAGAAACACATGCTCATGACAACTGACACAGGAAGAAATGGCAAATGCAAATGGGCTTACTTGCATAAGAAAGAAAGAAAGAAAGAAAGAAAGAAAGAAAGAAAGAAAGAAAGAAAGAAAGAAAGAAAGAAAGAAAGAAAGAAAGAAAGAAAGAAAGAAAAGTGGAATTTGAAATCAAAAGCCTTCCCATTAAAAAAAAATTTAAAAAAAAGGAGGGGAGAAAAGCTAAGATCACACACCGCCATTTAGGAAGAAATGACACCAACTCCTTACAAAAGTCCCATAATATAAAGAGGAACCACCCTCATGATCATGTGCAGAGTTTTTTTTTATGTAATATTAAAGTATAATTAAGACATTATAAAGAGGTAAATGCCTGCTAAGATCATACTTTCCGGGGATGCTATGAGCCTTAAACTAACGCATCACAAGTCAAGTTTATCTCAGGATACAAAGCTGGCCTAACATCAAAAATTAAATAAAAAAATTCATTAGTCAAACATAATAAATGAGAACGTTCATATGACCATCTCAACGCATGCAAAGTAAAATCACATATTTGGTGACATTCAGTCCCATTTTATAATAAAGTTCTCAAAAAACCAAGAACAGAAGGGACATTATGAAATCTGATAAAAGGCCTCTATGGAAAATATACAAATAATACTATACATAATGCTGAAATGTTGATTGTTTTCCCTTTATGTCTAACAACAAGAAACTATAGCTACTCTTTTTTTTCACTACACAAGAAAAACAGAGTTATTTGAATAAAACCATCAACATATTCCTACCATGGCATCATTCCGAATCATGCAAGTCATTAACAGAAATCTAACAGTGATGATTTCACCTCAAAGATTGTTGGCTCAAAACTAGCTCTCCACAAAGCTAGCAAGAGCCTGCTGATTGCTTTATTCCCAGGCACACAACTTACTCCTCCCACTTGGAGCTGGATCTACTCCTCTAACCTCTATTCACCTTTGATCAGCATTCAACCGTGTACTACAATGGCTTGCTGGTATGACAATAAACAGATCAATGGAATGCAACAGAAACACACACACAAATAACTAATTTATGCAAATTCAATTAAAGGAGAGGAGAGTCTCTCCCAGCAATACTACGTGATTCATGTTGACAGAAGGAAGAAAGTGGAACTTGAGATGGATTTTAAGATATGAGTGTAAAGCATGGATCTTCTGAAGGACAGCACAGGAGGTCTTTGAGATTTTGTGATAGCCAAAGATATGACAGACACCAAGCCACTAAGAGAAAAAAAGAAAAACAGATCAAAGAACTGGACTTCAGCAAAACTACTTAGCGAATTGAAGCATTTCATTAATACAAGACAGCCTGCCAGTTGGAAACAGAATTTTACACCTGACAAAATGATTCATGTGCAAAATGCACAAAGAACTCTTGCAACAAAAAAAAAACCTTCCCCCCAAATTAGGCAAATCATGGCACAAAGGCAGACATGTGTGGCCAGCAAGCACAAGAGTGCCCACTGTAATCAGAAACATGCGAATTGATATGCCAATAAAACTATCACTTCATGTACACTAGGATGGCTAAAGGTGAAACACTGCCAGGGGTGGCATTCGGAGAGCACCAGGCCATAAGAACCATCACAAACTGCTAGCAGGGGTTGAACGGTGGCTTCTGAAGTTTCTCCTTAGGTTTAACACGCAACTTTTCCCCAGAATTGACCTAGGAGAAATGGTAACAGATGTGCATACAGGCACTTGTGCACGGCGTTCCATGCAACCTTTTTCATATTAGTCAGGTACTAAAAATAGCCCAATCATCTGGCTAGAGGACAATAGGAAAAAAATTAAAACTAAACACTAACCAACTTCTGAAACTGTTAACAACTCACTTGAGGGTCTGAAGGATTTTGCTGAGAAAATGAATGCATGCAACTCGATTGTGATGACACAACATCCATTAATGAGTAAAACTAAATTGTGCTGTCAGAACTCGAGAGAGGCTGCACCTTGGTGGGGGATGGAGCCCAGTCGCAGGAACACAAGAGCCCTCTTGAGTAGCTTTACATGATACAGAAGAGCCATCACTGCTGAGCAATAAGGTACATGGACTTCTAACTCCAAAAGTCACCGAAGTGAATCTATGGGTTCAGGTTGTGGCACAGTGCTTACAAAGCTGCCCAGCATGCACGCACCCTATTAGCAGCAGGGTGTTAGGGTCTGAATCCCATTTCTGACTCTAACTTCTTGCTGCTGGGTGCAGTGATGGCTTGAGTAGTCATGGAAGCCCAGGTGGAGCTTTGGACTCAGCTTCAGCTTGGACCAGCTCTAACCACTGGGGCCACTGAGGGATGTGCCAGCATACAGCAGGTAGGTCGGTCTCTCTCTCTCTGCCTTTTTCTCCCTTTCTCTCTTTTTCAAATGAATAAACAGAAAAAAATTACGAGATTCTGTTTAGTACAGGAGAGAGTGGACAAAATTAATGAGTGACCAAATGCAAGATTACTTTTAATGTTTAAAATCAACACACTTCAATATTTAGAATATATATGGAACTCCTAAAAAATCAAAAATAAAAGGACAGAAACCGCAAAAGGAACATAAGGCATAGTTTGCAAATGGATAATTTCCAGAAGAGACCATACACAAAGTTCAAATAGATAGAAAAGAATCCTAAAATCAAAGGGTAGCAAGAAAAAACACCCACAAAATGAGATATCATTATACAGATTTTTATCTATCGAAAAGTTGAAAATAAAGCACTTGCAAGGGCTCGTGAGTGCAGGGAAAGAAAAAGCCTCAGACGCTGGGAACACAGCACAGATGAACGCAGCCGGAAGCTCAGACAAGCCGACTGTTTTCAGGGAAGTCTCTCTGCAGTTGCCTCCCAAAGAAACAAACACACGCATGCCCAAGGATTCCACTGTTCTAGCGTCTGTACTGTGGACTCATAAAGAAAACATGGGAGCAGGTGCTCATCCCAGACCGTGACGTGCAACACCGCTTAGATGCACAGGGCTCACGCATCACAAGACACATGATACTTACCTACAGTGTTGGTGCAAAATAACAGAACACCACTCCACTACATAAATTAACACCACAAGATAATCAGTGAAAAAGAGTTGAGCTATAGGAAAGGGAAAGATGTAGAGAAAAGAATCATACATCCCAACACACCTTTAACTTGGAAGATGGAAGAACACAAAGGAAGAGACAATATTTGAAGAGATAAAAATTGAAAAAAATCCAGAATTGGGGCAACGGCCTAGATCACACAGGGCTGGAAATAGATTTTTAAAAGGAAATTTATATCATAGACCATATAGAAGCAACAAAGTAACAAATACTATCAAACATTATTGATAAAGACAGGATAATCGTTAAGTACTTGGGCCCCTGACCACATGGGAGGCCAGGAAGAAGCTCCTGGCTCCTGGCTTTGGACTGGCCCATCTCCGGCTGTTGCTACCATTTGAGGAATGAATCAACAAACTCTCTCTCTCTCTCTCTCTCTCTCTCTGACCCTCCCTCTCTGCATAACTCGGACTTTCAAATAGATGAACAAATATTCAGCAAGAAAAGACAGAACTTCTTAGCTTTCTAAGCATTTCTTTCTCAAAAGTAGGAAGACTGAGAAACTAAGCTCATCTTTAATAATCTAGAAGAGTAAGTAAAGTTTAAGGAATTAGGAAAAAATTGAAATATGGAAGAGTAGAAAAGCATAAGAAGCAAAACTGATGCTTTAAAAAATTAAAGACTTCTCAGCAAGACATGTGGTAAATAGGGCTGAAGAAGACATAGCATTTGGTTACTTAAGCCCTATTAAATCGTAAGTCTCCTTGCTTTCAAGAAGGGAGGAGGCACCATGGACCTCCCGCAGAAGCTGAGGGAGTATCCTGCTATCCCTGGGGTAGGACAGGAAGCCCCAGGTGACGCAGGTGCATGAGCTGCTGTCAGCTATGTGCGGAGCTCTGGACTGGAAGTGTGTACTTTAGCTTTTCTGGGTCTTCTCTGTGACACCTGTGCCATGAGCACACTCATCCCTGTCTTACAGGTGAGGCAGGGAAGGCTCTGGGACACAAAACTGTAGGCATCTCAGTTGACCCAGTGGGCAGGGGCAAGTTAGGTTTCAAGTCCATGTTTATCATCTTCCAAAGCTCGTGACCTCCCAGGTGTGCATGCGCAGGAGCTGGGTTAGGAATCCAACCTGCCGGGTGAGGACTCAGGTCCTCCTGCACACCTGTCACCCCCACGTTCCGGGAACATCAGATCTCACTGGTGAAAAGCACTAACGCGGCTGACTCACAGCTGATGCTAAAGTATTACTCTTCTCTCTTTGAAATCTAGACAGCATTTTCTAACAAGGGCATCTTTGTATAGGGAGAATATTTTTGTTTTCCTTTTAAAAAGAAAAAGCGAATAACTCATTCAAATCTATCTTTACTTCCAGAGTCCAATGCTAGCCACAAAGTATTACTGTGAAATGTAATTTACTGAATCTGCTTCTTATGTCTAATTCCCTGATCCCATATGCTACCGAGATTAGCAAATGCTAGGGAAGAGTGGTTAAATCACAAGGTAATTACTTCAGATAAATGCCATTCTGCGGTTTAGGATTATGGTTCTAAAGCCTAGTGTCTAATGGTCCCTGATGAAACCCCCTTTACCGTGGGGATCATAGGCAATAAAATCTGTGAGTAACTCATTTGATAATTACTCCTTCTGTACATACAACCATGATTTAACATTTAAATCCAAATCTTCATATCAGATAGCAAAGATGGAAAGGTGAACTGTTACAATTGTGTTTAAGTGGAGAATTCTATTATTCACAGTGTTTATTCGAAAGCACCTGTATTTCCAGGATGTGCTGAGACGCTCAGCTTGGTGCCTCAATGGGGCAAAACACACAAAGAAGCAGACGCATAGCAGATCCCCAAACATACAGACACTAACAACCAGCCGAGCCAGAATATACAAGAACAAAACATCCCTAGGTCATGTGCTGGAAACACCACAGCAAACACACAAGCTTTATGAAAATTCTCAGGAAGAACTTAAAAAGACTTATTTTAATTGAAAGAGTTAGAGAGGAGAGACAGAGATCGTCTGCCTGCTGGTTCACTCCACAAATGGCCGCAACGACCAGAGCTGAGGTGGTCTGAAGTTAGAAGCTAGAAGCTTTTTTCGGGTCTCCCACGTGGGCGCAGGGCCTCGGTGTCCTGGTCATTCTATGCTGCTTTCCTAGCTGATTTGCAGGGCGCAGGATTGGAAGCCAGGAGTTGAACCAGCGCCCATATGAGATGAGAGCGCCACAGGTGCATGATCAGCCTGAAATGCCATAGTGTGAGTTCTAGAAAGGGCTTTGGGATGTCATCTTAAGCACTCACCGAAACAGTGTGTGTGCTAAATGCGACCTTAAACTCAGGAGGGAGGACCACGATGTAGAGAAAGACACAGCCTCAAACAAAAAGCGCTCCACAGCCTTTCCAGTCACCGGGATTCCATATCTGCACCAGGGAGGTAACAACAAGATCTGGAGACATACACCTTGGTTTTGTTGTTGTTGTTGTTGTTTTAAGATTTATTTATTTTTATTAGAAAGGCAGATACACAGAGAGAAGCAGAGACAGAGAGGAAGATCTTCCATTCAATGGTTCACTCCCCAAGTGGCCGCAGTGGCTAGAGCTGAGCCAATCTGAAGCCAGGAGCCAGGAGCTTTGAGCCATCCCTGACTGCTTTCCTAGGCCATGGGCAGGGAGCTGGATGGGAAGCAGGGCAGCCAGGATTAGAACCATCGCCCATATGGGATCCCAGCGCATTCACGGCGAGGTCTTTAACTGCTATGCTATTGCCCCAGGCCCAGTTTGTTAGCAGGTAGACCCACATACAAATGTTTGATAGAAGCGAAACATTGCCTCATCAGCAGGAGAATGTCACTGCCTGAAGTAGAGTACCCCGCTCCAGTGTAGAGCCTCCTCCTAGCTAGAAGGAGCGGGAAAGGCAAAGGCATCATGTTCCCAAAGACAATGGGAACTGCTCACTAATAGCTAGGCGATGGGAAAGGCAGCCAGCAGGTGGAAGAGGTAGTTGGAGGCAGGACTCCCCAAGAAAAGTGAATTAAACTTATCATAAAAACACAAAATAGAATGACTGGCTCTGTGGAACTATGGAAGAAAGACCATTTCAGAACCTAGAGAAATACATATTAAAAAAAAGAAGAAATCAGAAAAGTTTTTAAGATTAGTGTTGGATTTCCCAAAAGGCCCATCTTACGCATGCAAAGTCAGGAAAAGTAAACACAGCTGGGAAATGGCCAAGGGGCTGCGGGCAGGTACACCGTCCACCATTCGGATCCCAGAGTCTATTGACAATCCAGGTTGAATTGTGCTGTGGTTAATTCCATGCCTGGTTGTGCCTTGACAGCTTCCAGAACTAAAGCCCAGAGGTGAGCCCGTAGACAAGAACCGGTGTCCCAGCAAGGCGAATGGAGTACGAGCTGCCCAGGTTTCTTCCAGCACACCTGCCTCAGGGACCCTCTTCCAAACAGCAGTGGCGGGTGGGCAGGAGAAGACAGCGGGGACCTCAGGGAGCAGAGAGACGGCTCTGGTCTTGGAAAAATGTGAATTCCCTTTCAGCTGGTAAACTGGCCCCAAGGAACTCCGTACGTCTTTCCAAATTTTAAGGGAAACCCAAGTAATTAGATAGGCTCCGAAGGAAGTTGAAGAGGTGTGACTGTGTAGATACACAATTAAGGAATTCTCACAGTCCCGGAAGGCAGATTGCAAACCACTCCAGTCAGCCCACCTTGTACGACAGATGACACAGCTGAATCACAAAAACACACGCTGCTTTGGTCTCAGTCTCCTGAGCCCACTGTTGTGTAACCCATTACATAGTCAGTAGGGGTGGGAGCAACGATTTCTTCTGTGTGGAAGAAAGTCACCCCATTTGTGAAGGAAAATCAAGCCCCTACACATATCCCCCAGCAGCATCAGATCCTGATGGCCAACCTCATGTGACATCCTGAAATCCATCCATGGGGAGCTGTGGCCCAGACACAGGTGCAGGCTGGCGTATGGCAGCCTCTGGGAATTCCTGGGGTGAGGTCAGGCCAGTGGGTCTGCGCATTCAAGGCTGTAAGCCTCTTAGACGTGGGCCATGGGCTTTACTCTAAGCTTGGGTCAAAAATAGAAAGTTAGTGAATCTGTGAGTAAAACATGGAGCAAATGTAAAGGCATCTTCTTAAGTGAGAGAAGCCAATCTGGAAAGCCTGTCACGCTGTGTGATCCGAACAAGGCAACACTCGGGAAGGTGATGAAAGGGAGCAGTGTGGAGACCATTAAAATAACAACAACGGTAGAGCTGCACACCCCTGCGGTGGCCAGGGCTTGGGAGTGGAGAGCGACACATCACGGAGACACAAGCACACAAGCAGGGTTAGGATGATGGGAAAGATGAGAGACGGAGCCTGCAGCTCCAGGAGGACACGCTCTGAGACGTTAGAAAGGAAAAAAAAAACTTAACAGGACAGAGACTGGAAAAAAATAAGTGTGTGTGTGTGCGTGTGTGTGTTTAAGCACGAAAGTGCTGCATCCAACAAGGCACACACACAACTTCAGAGAAATTTTTCCCCTTGCTTAAAGCTAGAGAGAAAATGAGCTTCTAGCAGCGTAGCTGATGAAAGGAGAGGGCCTTGCTCATCTAAGACCCAGAGGGAAAGTTGATCAAGAATTAGAATATCGCTCCAAACACGGAGCATCAGCAATGTGGTCCCAGTTGGTACCAAGGGCAGAGACTAATGTCTTGAGCTCCTCAACATTCAGTTGCATAAGAAACGCTTATTAAATCAAAATAAATTTGGCCTCAACTGGCCCTTGCACTTGAGAGAAAAAAAAAGGCAGGAAGTGGCCTCTCTGAATTGCAACCCAGCTTGCTATACAAGCAAGTTGTAAACTAACCTAAGCATTCACCATGGTAACCAAGCCACTCAGCCTCAGCCAGTCACAGCAGCCAGACTGTCAGCCATTCCCGGGCTGCAGGATGCCAAATGATGCCCATATAAGGCAAACCCTGAACTGCACCAGGCGGGCGGCTTCTACTCATCACTTCCTGCTTCTGTGGTTATATATGTAGCTCATCAGGCAGTACTGGGACATTCCACACCATTTAGGTCCAGGAGGCTGGCTGCCTCTTGACACATGAACTTTACTAAATTTATTAAATTTAACTTATCTTAGCTTTTGGCACTCTGCGGATATATTTCTATCTTTGTTTTTAAAGGCAGAGTAGCAGAGAAAGAGAGGGAAAGAATCTGTGGGTTCAGTCCCCAAGTGTCACAACAGCTGGCACTGGAGGAGCCCAAAGCCAGGGGCCAGGAAGTCTGTCCAGGTCTCCCATTACGGGCAGCAGGGTCCCGAGGACTTGGCCGCCTTCCACTGCCCTCCCAAGTCATTAGCAGCAAGCTGGACTGCAACGGGAGCAGCTGAGACTCCAACAAGCACCCTAAGCTGGGATGGCGGCCAGGCGAGCAGGAGCTTAACGTGCCATAACCCAACATTGGCCCCCTGTGGCTCTTCCTTAAAAGGCAGATCTGACCCAGGAGGTCTGGCACAGGGCTGGGGATTCTGCATTTCTGACTGACGTGAAGGGGACACTAACAGCCACAGCCTTGGGCCACGAGGGCAGAAGGAGTTAGACAAAGATGCCTGTTGGAAACAACTTTCCTGAGAACCAGTGGAGTGCTGCTTCGCCGTGTCATGCACGTGCAACTCTTATTGAAAGAATTGCAAGCTTTTATATCTATACATGCTAAAGATGCATTCTACTCCAACTGGAACATGACAGTTTATTAAAAATCAACCTTTTCTGACTTGTAACCCAGAACTCTTCCTCTGATGCACTCCCAGCGTCTTTGGTAGTGCATTGGAGTTGGAATTCTAAGAAATCCGTGCCTCCTTCTCGAGATTTCAGCTGCATCTGTGGATCTGGCTAAGCTCAGCGCCTCAGCACTCTGTGAGCCCGGGTTTGGATCATCGCCGACTGCCAATCATTTGGTTGTGGAGCACAAAGGGCGGCTCCTGGTGCATCAATGCCCTGGTGATACGACTTCGTGGGATTTATTTTCTCTTGCTTGCCTATAACTAGATGTGGGGAGTTGCAGTGCTGCAAAGTTCTGAAAAACTGATCCAAGAAGAAGGCAGAATGCAGATGGGTGCTGACGATTTGGCATTTAAAAGCAGACAGAAGTCTTTGCCTTCTTCCCTCCCTCCCTGGCGAGCAAATGACCTGGCACCCAGCCAGCCAATGAAAGCTCAGCAATCGGGCATAACTCATCGCAGTCATGAGCTAGCTCTGCAACTCAACTTTCACAAGGGACCTCTGCAAGCCACTTGTCCACTTCAGGTCAAGGCGGAGCCCATCTGAATCTCAATTCTATCCTCTGAAAATTCTGTCTCCTGTTCTCGTGGGACCAGAGACCAAGGCACTCCCGAAAGTTCTTGGAAATGAAACAAGAAGATCAGTTTGTTTTGACGCAAACATTTTTGAACTCCACACATGATTTTTTTCATAATACATGTTTTAATATAGTTCATGGACTGTTTGGAAAACCCCTGATAGGATCCTGTGTTCAGGTAAAGCAAGATCCTGAGCGGTGCTTGCAACACTGATCAGCACATCTTCAAAGGAGAGGAGTATCTCCACAACTCATCTCAACAGGAACTGAATGTTGCAAATATCTGCAGGCATCAATGAACGCAGCAAGTCAAAGGCAGCAGGGCTGCAGAAGACCTTGGCGACAGACATCCCTGGAATGATCGGCTCTCGCTGCTGAAAACATAAGGCCCGCATTTTACTTTTGTTAAACTATAAATTCATTTAAAATAACGACAAAGCATGAGTCCTTAGCAAAGTGGAAGCTGGTAACCATCTAACAGAAATAACTGTGGCTAGGAAAGCTTGTGACGAGTGTCGTTCGGCATTGTTCCACAACCTAGGTGAAAAATACATGAACAAAGACACGTTCCTGTGTGTGCTGCTGGGTTTGTCGTGGTCATGTGTGGGCGAGTGTCTAACAGGGTGACTGAATAAGAACAAAGGAAATTATGCTGAGCAAGGGCAAAGAAGGAAAAGTTGCCTCTCACAGAAAACAAAATGAAACTTTGACGGTAAAGGCAACAAAATTGCAATCAGTCATCATTATCTTGTAGCTTTCTTGGCAGGAGCTGCTTTCCCCAGTTAATAATTAGGATCTGCAGTCTGCATTTTTACGGGGAAAGAGAATCCACGCAAATGATTTCAGGTGACATACCAGGGCCTGGGTGCTGTGTCCCTCTGCACCACCCAGCGTCATTTTCACAGCCTGTGAAAATGGCAATCTATCAACAAGTCACTCCCTGCCGCCCCTGCTATGGGAATAATCAATGAAGCAGCAGCAGCAAGCTGCCCTACAGCTCTCACGTCCAAAACACAGTCTCTGTCTTTGACAGCCAATGGTGTAGAATGTAACGTTTAATGCATAGTATTCCACCAACCAAAATGAAAAGATCACCATCCTTTTAGGATGGAAGCGGACTGAACACACAGGCACCTTGTCAGCACAGGCCTGGTGTTATAGGGGACATTTTCCAGTTGTGCGGAAATGGCGAGTTAAAGCACCTGCATTATAACTGTTTTAAGGCCATTCTTGTCCCTGAACTTAGTACAAACTGCCTGCAAAAGAACAGACATTCTGCATTCTTTATTGTCTGATAGCCCAGGCCTGCAAAATGTAGTCAAAAATCTGTATAAATGACCTAGCTCTCCTTTCCTCTAAATAAAGCATTTCGAAGCAGTACATCCCTTCCCCTCTAGGTTCTGGAAGAATGGAGAAATAAATGTAGACACAGAAAACTCTTCTTTATCAGCCTTTAATTGACGAAGAAGCTGTGCTTCCAGCTGTGGACTGGAGGAGGCTGTATCTGCCACCTTCCCAGAAAGCCCAAATACCTGAAATCAAAGCCCTGTTGTACCTGAAAAATAGACCCACAGTGACACCAGCTTCCTGCCCAAAGGGAAAAATCAAGCCCGGGAGTGGGGCAAAGGCCTCAATTCATAATCTAGCTGGTGGGAACTGAACCTGCAGCTTACCCCAACGTAGCTATAGCACATCAATGTGAGGTGGGCGGTGGCACTCCTAAAAACACGTGTTTTTTCCTCATGATTTAGCTCCAGGGCATCCCCTCCTGAGCACTCCCTGCCTGGAGCAGATGAGTGAAGAAGCCTGGTGATTGGCATCCTGCCTCTGCAGGTGGTGGCAGCTCTTCAGAAAGAAGGAGGGATCGGTAGTGATGCGGCAGGCAGCCGGAGACAGCAGACAGCCTCCAGGAGCAGGCGAGTTTTAAATGGAAGCGCAGATGATTGAAGGAGATTCAAATAAAAAGACGACTTTGCCTGGCTTAAAAGAAAATGTCTGGGATGCTTTTTGGACTTTGAATATCATTCCAGAGAGTTTTCCAACTTCGCCCATTTCTTAATATTTTTCCAAAAGTTGTCTGTTTTTGTTTTGTTTTTAAAAGTGTGATGTGAATAAATAAGACCCTATGGTTCTGACAAGTGGTACAAGCAACTTTTGGAAAACAGACTTTATCATCTTCTGGCCTACTGATCCCCTCGGTTTTGAAGGTGGCTGTGCCCAGGAGAACTGCAGGAGCCCCACGCCTGCCTGGGCTGGAGGAAGAACTAGGCAAGTCTGCAGACCTCAGGCTCCTGTCTACACCTCATTCTCCCCAACAAAAATGCAAGTTTTCCAACGCACAGGTAAGGAATCAAACATGGGTAAGAAAGACAATTTGGTGAAACACAAATTTCTTCTATACGCCTCAATGTGAAGCTGGTGGAAATCCTGGCATCAGTATAGCATTTTTATAGAAGAAGAAAAAAAACCCTGGAAAGTTGCAAAAGAAACAAGTAACTGTCTTGAGGTTCCCTACGATTAACAACCTCACTGATTGTTTAACTTTTTCCATCAGCTAGACAGGATAAAGGGTGAGAGGGGAAAGAGGGCACAGCTATAGCTTCTGATGAGAAAGAAATTTTGAAACACAAGGAAGATCTGTCCCTGTGGTGCCCATGGGTCATCAGTCACCATCACCTCCGTTACTAACGAGGAGCTGAGTATGCCAGATAAGCACACAATACTGTTGGTGATCCATGTCACTGGCTAAAGGGCCCTTGCTAATCAGCTGAACAGAGTCACCTAGAGTCAAGTTGGCAATCTTTATTGTGAATTCTATTTTGGTACTGTGAGAGTCGGAGATAGAGAGGAGGAGCACCAATTCTCCTGTGAGGGACAGAATTTCCGTAAGAGCTAAGCTTCTTCCAAACTTCTCTTTCAGATGAGGTTTGAAAGCAGCGTGTGAGAAAACAGGGATTGAATATGTGTGAACCGCAGGGCTGGTCTGCAGAAGTGTCTACTACCTTTGCCGAATCCTAATTGGGCAAGTTTTGTTTCCATCCCTTGATTCTATTGCTAAACAGCTGTGGATGATACAAATGGCCCAGGACACTTGGAGGAAACGCCTTGGATTCATTGCGGCTTACCAGCCATGTCTCCGAGTATCAGCTTGTTGCATCAACTCTACAGATGAGGGCAGAGTACATCACACTCTGCCCAACAGGAGCACACCGAAGAAGCGACAGTGTCTTACCCAGTCGCAACACAGTGAGGACTCCGCCTTCTAGCCTAGCTACATACCTACATTCAGAATTATCACAATGCCATGGAATAAGGTTTTTGCCCTCCAGGAGAGTCAAACACCACTAAAAGTTGAGTGTAAAGTGCAGGGCCAGTGTTGTGGTCTGGAAGGTTAATTCCCACCGGAGATGCTGGCATCCTGTATGGGTGCCAGTTTGAGTCCCAGCTGCTCCACTTCAGATCCAGCTCCCTGCTAAGTACACCTGGGAACATAGCAGAAGATGGCCAAAGTGCTTGGGCCCCTGTATCCGTGGGAGAGACCCAGGTAGTTCTCAGCATCTGCCTTAAGCCTGGTCATTGTGGCCATTTGGGAAGTGAACCAGTAGATGGAAGATTTCTCTGTCTTGCCTTCTCTCTGAGCTCTGCCTTTCAAATGCCTATATATATATAGAGACACACACATGTATATATATATATAGACACACATGTATATATATAGACACACACGTATATATATATAGACACACACGTATATATTCAAAAATGCAAAATATGATTTTCAAAACTTAGTTTTATATAAATAAAATATCATAGTTTCCAAGAAAGTAATTTTTAAGAAGTAATTATTCCCTGAAGCTTGCCTCTAGCTCATTCTATAAGGCAAGGCATTTTGTAAAGGATAAACCAAAGAGCAGAAACCGAGAGCAGAAAATCCCAGAGGCTGAAAAAGGAGCTCTGTTAGCCAAGCATCTAGGACTTGTCTCACGGTTGTATGGCCGTGTATCTCTTCCTAACACCCCGAAGGAGTGACAGAGACTCAAAGACAGCCAAGCCTGGTGCTGCCGCTGAAGTGCACGCAGGGGCCTCCTCGTGGCCTGCACGGTCCAGCCGGACCCCACCCCTCCTTCTGTCACTGCACTGCGCAGTCCCTTCTCACTGGTTGCTCTGAGCCATCCTTCCTTCCTGTCTTTCCAAATCACCCTACCCCTCGCTGCCTCTGGGTGTGTACGCCCATGCCATTCTTCCTCCTGGCTGCTTCCTTCTCACTCTGGGCTTGACAGACTTTCACTTGTTCACAGAGGCCTCAGAGGACCCTCCCTGCCCACCACATGCTGCTTCATGCTGCAGTCTTCAACCGCACTGTCAGCTTCCCTGGGCTCACACAACAGTTCCCTCAGTGTCCACAGGGAACGGGTTCCAGGGCTCTTTGGATGGTCAAGCCCTTACAGGCAATGTTGGACCCTTTGCTTATGCATATCCCCCTTGTACTTTAAATCGTACGTTGTAAACAGTTTCTCTGTTTCTTGTTTAGGCAAGAAGTAAAGAAAAGGTTTGTAGACATTCACAACAGATGCAGGATTTTTTTTTTAAGGATATTTTCAATCCTTGCTCAGTCAACCCTGTGGATCTGGAGCCCGCATACAAATGCAGTGTGACTTATTTCCTTCTCTCATCAATTATCAGCTCCATGAAGATGTAGATCTCCATGCTTATTGCTGACTCCAACTTGAAGGAAAAGCTCCTAAAAAATAACCCAAGACCCTGCATGAATATGTATTGAGCAAATGAACTCAAACGTTGTATTGCCGTTAAATCAAAGTGGAACTTGAAGCCATAGGAAGCAAAACATATATGACAAATTTAAATATCTGAACAGCTGCGATAGTTCCTGGAGAGAAATTCAAAATTGGGATTTCAGAACTCTGAACTCTGTGTCCCAAGCTAGGGTTGAGCGCCGCCTTGGACACCTGTTGGGTTAAACCCAGGGTGTGTTTGACACTTAATGGAGTTGGTTGGTGTCCCGAGGTTCTAATGCAAACCTCCCGAGCCTTAGTTTCCTAACACCTGTGCAGTCAACCCTTGTTGAAATCACTGACTAATGAGATAAAGTTAAACTTCTAGCCTTATGTCCTAACATGGAAACTTCATCAGTCAGCCCTCCAATTCCCTGCCTTCCTCTGACTAAACTTTACTACTGCAATTTTATTTGAAATGACCTGAAGGCATCATGTAGCTTTAACTCTCTGGGGAAAGACGACTCCACCTGATGAGCATAAGCAATTACATTTTTTGTCTCAGATCACTGATTAATAAAAGGTCCAAGTAGGATGAGAACCTGATCCCAGGTTGACGGTGCACAGAACGACTGTCCCCTGTCCCAGACTTCACCAGGGCAGAGATGAGACTCGAGAGTTATTGCCTGCAATGCTTCCCACTCCTGTCCCCAGTTCCGGGTGCTCTGTATGGGAAGAGTAGGTCGGGATGAAGTGATGACTGGACGCCCTTTCTCAGCCAGCACCTGTGACACCTGCCCAGCTCAGACAGCTCCGGCCGCACCTCCCTTGGTGTTCGTGTATGTCTGTGCTCTCCTCTTACTTGCACAGCCCCGTTTTCTTTCCTTTCAAATCTGTCAATCCACACCCGTTGCTCCTAATACTGACAAGAACCAAGAGCTGCCTCTTCTCACAAACAAATCTCAATCTCAACCTAGCTCGTGCCAGGCGCAATGCAGTGAATGAGCAGCTGAGTGGACAAGCACATTAGCTCATATGCAGTCAGATGTTGCATACCTGGGGGATTGAAGAGCCATCCCCACCCAGTTACACCAAGGACTCCAACTGTGAAAGGAGCAGGTTTCCTCCACCACGCACAGCGAAAGCACGTCTCTCCTAGCTGAAAATGAGAGTTTCCATATTTTTCCTGGAAACCTATTTTGATCATAAACTAATATAGCCATGTTATCAATCTTAGAACTTGGCACGAGTTAGCTTTGGAGGGCAATCAGACTGTGTTGATGAGCACCTCAGAAATTTCGTTCTTGTACTAAAATCAAATTATCTCTCACAATTTCATTTCCACATATGCTTTCAAGCACCCTGATATAAGTGAATACATATAACATAATAATAGAATATCTTTGCTATGAAATCTCTCTAAACTAAATAAAAAGTAACACTTGATTTGTTTACCTTGATCTCAGTGAAGTGTAAATTTTATGGGTAATTTTTAAATGACATAACTCCTTATTTGAGAGGAAAGTTTTCAAGATTTTTTTTTTACCAACTCAAGGTTAAATTCATCACCTCCTTGGCCACCAGATTAGAAACAATATTTATAAACAGAAAGATATGAGGCACTGAATTCAAGCACTTCAGGTCCAATTATCAGGTTCCAACTCAAAAACCTCTGAATATTATGTGGAAAATGGAGTTCTGACAATGCCATGTTTTTAAAAAATGATTTACAATAAAGACAAGAAGAAAAGAGCAGAAGACGACAGGAGGAAAGGAGGGAGGGAGAGACGGAGGGAGAGACGGAGCGAGGGAGGAGGGGAGGCTGAGGGAGAGACGGAGCGAGGGAGGAGGGGAGGCTGAGGGAGAGACGGAGCGAGGGAGGAGGGGAGGCTGAGGGATTGTTCATAACCTGATCTTCCTTTCACTTACGACCTGTTGGTGTTCATGGGATCACAAATGATGCTTGGCTTTCTTCATTTTTGATGTTAGCAATTTTCCTTTTCTTTGTATCTTAGTAGCTTATATTAAAATTTACCAATAATATCGATCTTTTCAAACAACCAGATTTTAGTTTTGCTGAGTTTATCTACTGGTTTCCTACTTTCAGTTCAGT
Organism: Ochotona princeps; assembly: GCF_030435755.1. Taxonomy (NCBI): domain Eukaryota; kingdom Metazoa; phylum Chordata; class Mammalia; order Lagomorpha; family Ochotonidae; genus Ochotona; species Ochotona princeps. Next base: position 28,076,922 of record NC_080834.1, on the reverse strand, counting down.
TACTATCTGATCTAACTTGCATTATTTTTTCTGTTTGCTTTAGGCTTATACTTCACCTTTTTCTCTTATGTTTCCTAAGGTGGATGCCTGGATTTTTTTTAAAGATTTATTTTACTTTTATCACAAAGTCGGAAAACAGAGAGGAGAGACAGAGAGGAAGATCTTCCATCCGATGGTTCACTCCCCAAGTGGCCACAATGACTGGAGCTGAGCCAATCCGAAGCCAGAAGCCCTGAGCCTCTTCCAGGTCTCCCATGTGGGTGCAGGGTCCCAAGACTTTGGACCGTCCTGAACTGCTTTCCCAGGCCACATGCAGGGAGCTGGATGGGAAGTGTGGCAGACAGGATTAGAACTGGCACCCATATGGGATCCTGGCACTTTCAAGGCAAGAGCTTTCGCCGCTAGGCCGCTGCACTGAGCCCGGATGCCTGGATTTTATGTTTTTCTGTTCATTCAGTTCAGTGGGCGCCAATGAAGTGATATCTTCATTACATCCCACACATTTTGGTAAGTTGTCTTTTTATTTTCATTTAGTTCAATATTTTATAAGTATGTTTCAAAACCTATTCTTCACCTCATGTATTGTTTGGAAGTATGTTTTTACCCTCCGAGCTATTTTTCTGTTATTATATTTAATTTCAGTCTTGTTTAATCCTTAGCTGGGATAACATTTTGTTTGAGTTCTATGATTTTAATGTGTCTGTTACGGTCCCGAATAGAGTCTTGGTGAACATTTCATGTGAATGTGAAAATAATCTATATTGTTCTTTTGCTGCTGAAGTATTCTATAAATGTCTATCAGGTTCAGCCTTTTATGGTTTTGTTTGATCAGCTACCTTTGCTGGCTGTCTGCTGGTTCTCATTTTGTTTTAGATGTGGACCTCAGTGTCTAATTATAATAGTGGAATTCATGTGTTTCTCTTTGCAAGTGTCATTCTCTCATCACTTCATTCCTACTGTCATAGTCCTACTTTTCACATGCAAACTTTAATTTCTGATCTACATCCTCCTCCTCCTGTCTTAACACATGAATTTTCCTTCAAGATTTACTTATCTATTTAAAATGCGAAGTTAGGCCCAACGTGGTGGCCTAGCGGCTAAAGTCCTTGCCTTGAACGCACCAGGATCCCATATGGGCGCCAGTTCTATTCCCGGTAGCTCCACTTCCCATCCAGCTCCCTGCCTGTGGCCTGGGAAAGCAGTCGAGGACGGCTCAAAGCCTTGGGACCCTGCACCCGCGCGGGAGACCCCGAGTAAGTTCCAGGCTCCTGGCTTCAGATCAGCCTAGTTCTGTTCATTGTGGTCACTTGGGGAATGAATCAGTAGATGGAAGATCTTCCTCTCTGTCTCTCCTCCTCTCTGTATATTTATTTGACTTTGCAATAAAAATAAATACATCTTTTAAAAATACAGTTACAGAGTGAGGGAGAGACAGAGTAGAAGGGAAGGAGAGCGAAGGAGGAGAGATGAGAGGAAGATGAGAGCGTGATCGTTCAACTTCCCTCATGGCCACAGTGACTGGAACGGGGAGCTGGGCTCAAGTCAGGACCTACGAGCTTCATCTAATCTCTTGTGGAGGCAGGGCCCAAGGACTTCCAGTATCCTCTACTGTTTTTTGCAAGTGCATTAGCAGGGAACTAGGTTGGAAGTAGAGCACTGAGGACTTGAACTGATGCTTTTATGTGTTGCCAATGTTCAGAGTAGCTTAACCCACTGTGCCATGACATTGGTCCCAGCAAATACTTTTAACATGGGTTACAAGTCAGTTTACTGGTGATCGATTCCCTCAACATTTACTGGAAAAAATCTTGACTTCTTACTTGCTTTTGGAGAAACACTGCATTGAATTAAGAACTCTATGTTGGTAACTGTCTTTTCTTTCAACACATGTTTTCTTTTACTGGTATGGTTTGTGGCAAAAAGTCAGTATGATTTTTGCCTCCGTTTCTCTTCACGTAAGATAGGTTTTCTTCTGTCATCCTATAGCATTCGGGCTCTTATTTTGACTTTCCGTAGCTTGGATGTCACGTGCTTAGGTGTGCCCTTTCAAGCCCCGACCTAGCATGGTATTCACAGGGCGTTTTGCTATTCACTGAGTGCTGGTGTCTGATCAATTCTGCATATTTTCTAGCTATCATCACCTCAAATATTTCTTCTGCTTTTTCCATTCTCCTTGTGACATTTTCATTTATGTTTACATTATGTTTTTACAGTGGTTCCACAGCTCCTCAATTTTTATTATTCTTTTTGTTATTTCTGTTCAAGAAGTTTCTCTTGGTGTATCTTCAAACTCAGTGATTTTTTTCTTGGTCATGCCCAGTCTGCTAACGAGTTCATGCAAGACATCTTCATTTCTGTTGTACTGCTTTTTTTTTTTATTCTTGCTTGGAGTTTTTATCTTTCTCCTTACATTATCTATCTGTTCTTAAATACCTTCTACTTTTGTTTCCTTTTACAACCCTTAACATATCAATTACAACTATTTTAAGTTCCTTATCTGGTAGTTTCAAAATTACACCATGTCAGAGCCTGTGTTCTGTCCCCTGTTAACAGTGTTTCCACTGTTTTCCTTTTAAAGTGTTACTTGTTTAACTTGAAAGGCAGAGTTACAGAGAGAGAAGGAGAAACAAAAAGAGAGGGAGAAATCTTCTCTCTTTGGTTCATTTTCCAAACGATTGCAACAGCCAGGGTTGGTCCAGGCATCAGGTGCTCCTTATGGGTCTCCTTCACCGCTGTAGGAACCCAAGCGACTGGGCCACCTGCTGCTTTCCCAGCCCAGTTAGGGAGCTGGATCGGGAGTGGAGCAGCTGAGCTTGAACTGTCTCTGATAGCGGTTACCACTTACAGTTCTTTCAGCTACAGTGCATTTGGCTGCGCCTCGGGCAGGTAAGGTGCTGGGGAGAACAAAGCTTTGTAACTAACTCTTTTTTTTTTTTTTTTTAAGATTTATCTATTTATTACAAAGTCAGATATACAGAGAGGAGGAGAGACAGAGAGGAAGATCTTCCATCCGATGATTCACTCCCCAAGTGAGCCGCACCGGAAGCCGGGAACCAGGAACCTCTTCCGGGTCTCCCAAGCAGGTGCAGGGTCCCAAAGCTTTGGGCCGTCCTGGACTGCTTTCCCAGGCCACAAGCAGGGAGCTGGATGGGAAGTGGAGCTGCCGGGATTAGAATCGGCGCCCATATGGGATCCCGGGGCTTTCAAGGTGAGGACTTTAGCCGCTAGGCTACACGCCGCCAGGCCCTGTAACTAACTCTTCAGGCCTCCCTGCATCTGAGTAAGGACTGCGATGATCTCCCACCTCTGTATACGAGGCTGGAAAGCGACAGCAGCCTGGACCAGCTAACTGCCCTTTCCCTGGACTAGACAAGGCTCAGCTGTGAGGACAGGACTTTGTTAGGGAGAACACACACGGTTCCAAATTCTAGCTTCTTCACCTCCAAAGCTTAGAACATTTAGGGAATTTTGTTTTCTAGGGGTAAAGCCCAGTAAAGTGTGGAGCCTTTCAGGACATTTGAATGTATAAACAATTCACACTTAATCTCACAATTCTGCCAAGTCACCATTTAAAAGTTCCTGCCAATCACTGGCTTCAGCCAGCTGACCTTGGCCGCCATTGTCTGTCTCTCCAGATTTCAAAGAAAATCCACCCTGTGACCTCAGCCTTCTGAGAGATCTAAAGACAGTCAATGGTTTTTAGTTTATTCGCATTTGCTTCTTCTTGTGAGGCCATGAATTCTTGCTAAAAATGGAATTCAGCCAACTGGAAAAGGGGTCAAATAGCAAATATTTTGGTTCTTTGAGACACACAGGCCCTATTATAGCTATTTGAGTGTGCTATTATCAAATACGTAAGAATAGCTATGGATATGTGCCAATAAAACTTTACTTATAAAACAGTGGTGGACCAAGTGTGGTCTATGAACCCTAGTTTCCTGACCCCCACTTAAGATCAAAGACCACAAATTAGAAATACCATCAGGGGATCGAGATTTAGTGAACTTGAGTAAAATTAAATGAGTTTTTTTAAAAGCAAAATATTATTTACTTGGATATTAAATACATTCTTTTTTTCCATAAAACATGCTGTAGTTTACTCTCATGAGACAGATATTATGCCTTGCATAGGTATATGAGTACCTTAATCAGCAAATGCTTCTGAATTACTATGAGGAAATAGGCGTCCCATGTGACCGCAGATGGATCCTGTGACTTCGTTCAGGGCACAAGTGGCTGTTGGGGACACTGGTGAACCGGAATGAAGATCACGGAGACCACTGCCAGTGTGATCAGTAAATCAGTAAATCCACCAGATTTACAGTTTTTCAAGATGAGCTAGAAATGCAGGTTGTATGTCATGTTTAAAAATTTAAATGTTAGCCATTATCGAAAATGCATTTTTAAACAGTGGGAGCAGCCACAGATGCGATGGTGTGCTACCCAGAGATATTTTCACCAAGAACAGAGTGCCTACACAGCACACAGTGCCTACGCAGCGGTGGTTCTGGGAACGGGAGGCACCAGGCACAGCTGCGCTCTTGAGGCGGTTCCCGGTGTCTTAAACCTGTAAGAGATGTCCTTGGTACCTCTTGTTCTGGACATAAACAGAACTCCTCTCTGGACCAGGTTTGTGCCCATGTAAAAGACCAGAGATGACACAGACTGACCACAGCTCTTTAGGCCCTCACTGTAACACATTCATATAGCAAACGACACACGTATCAACCACGATGGCAGGAAGCAAAGACATCACAGGATCAAAAAGAGGCATAGCTATTTTCCAGGAAATTTCCACCTGCTTATGAGAAAAACCAGGAAGACTCCTCCACTTCATCAGAATGGGTGCCCCCTTACAGTAAAGCACCCATCTGCTGTTACATACCATTCTGAGACGAAGCCATTTCCTCCACACAAGCCCATGCTCGGCTGTGAGAGTGTAGGTGTGCTTCCTCCACAAAGCACTTGCTGCTGAACAATCACTATTCTCTGGGTACTAGGCAGTACTCAATGTCCATCACCATCTCTCTGGGTAAGCCAGCCAGGAGACAGCCAGCAGAGCTGCCTGAGGACCAAATCAATATGCTTGCCCTCATCAGTTCCTTCTTCTGGTAAGTCCATTGTCTGTTAACAGACACTCCTCCTCGTTTCTTCCTATTTCTTCAAAACATTGTGGCCCCAGATCTTTGACTGTTGGCTCTAGGCAATAGGAAAAGCAAGGGTTTCATTCCAGAACATGATAATTGGGGAAATGACACTCTAGATGGATATTCTAGAACGCCTGAGCCATTTGGAGTCATCCATGGCTTCCTTCGGGGCCACAGTTCCATCCTTGAATGGTGAGAGCTCACACTCCATGTTGTGCAGATTCACGCAGACACTGCCAGATGGAAGTCCCAGGGGGTGGATGTGCACACAGGAGGCTGCCCAGGAAGTCCCAGGGGGCGCGTGTGCACACAGGAGGTTGCCCAGGAAGTCCCAGGGGGTGCGTGTGCACACAGGAGGCCGCCCAGGAAGTCCCAGGGGGCGCGTGTGCACACAGAAGGCCGCCCAGGAAGTCTTTTTCTTCTGTTCAGGTTGGCAGCGACGTCTCTCTTTGCCCACTCTGGCTGGCAATTCTTTCACTTGCTCCTCAGTTCTTACTCTCTGTGCCCAGTGAGCCATTGTTTCCTTTATGGGGATGTTCAAAGGCTCTAAATCAAGCAGCACCTTCTCTCCCGTTCTCCTCCAGAGCTGTCGGATTCCTTCTCAGCCTCATCAGTAGGGCCACTGAAGGGCAACCCTGAGAATTTTCTCTTCTTTCCTGTTCCCACCACTCGCAAAGTCTTTGGAAACACTAACACATCTTATAGAGGCACCTCATTCTTTTCACTTTAGAGAAACATTTAAGAGTGCATAAAACTTACACACACACACACACACACACACACACACACACACCTGAAAGCCACCAGCCTGAGACATTGGGATACCCTTGTCCTGTGATTTCTTTGATCTGGTCCTCAAGCCTCGACAAATATTGAGGTTGATTAAATACATTGCAAATTGCTATCACTCATTGCTGTTTTCTTATTCTCCTTGCTGCTTTCTCTGAGGCCAGCCCCTGCCCACACGGTCCTCTCCTCCTGCCTCTTTATACATCCTCTGTGTTGTGCTCCCGGGCGCTGCCCAGCGTCAGCGTCCAGTGCCCTCACCTGCCTGCCTATCTAGGTTTGGGAAGGAACTGGAACTTTCTCTTTGGCATGCTTTGCAGCAGCTGGCAATACTTAGTGCTTTAGTTCTTTCGAGGCAGAAGGATGACAGTGGGTGTGATACAACAGCCACAGCCCTATCAAACTGAGAAGAACCCAGTGGTAGTAGGTCCAAGCAAACGCAGAAGCCAACTCCCAGTAGGGTGCACTGTGGGAACTCTGAAAGATGGGCTGACCCAAACACAGCCATAAGCCCAGGAAGCCTAGTCCACATGCAGAGCAGTGTAGAAGCCTCTCTCCTATCCCGACCATTACAGAAGCGACAGAAGAGGGTTCGGTTATTCCAGGAAACAGCCTTTACTAGGTCTCTGACCCAGCACGGAACAGTAAGAAAGCTGAAAGGGCAAAGGATATGGGTTCCCAGACCCTGCTTCATACTTTGTGAAAGACACAATGCCATCCGTCCAGCTGAGGCCTTCTGGAGATGGCAGCCTGTTATCGCAAGGTTCAAGGCTCCTCAAGTGTGGGCTTACAAAGACCTCATCAGCACCTCCACCCCCATAACTGGCCCTGTCTTGCCACAGATAAAGCAAATGGAGACTCCAAATATATGTAGCACCCAAGATTGATCCATGAGACTGGGATCCACAAACACCTTTCATTTCTATCCCCGAAGCACTCGGCCTTCCTCCACCACCCACTTCTGCTTCCAAAGGGTGCTGCTGCTTCTCGCAATCTGTATAGTCTCTAGCGAAGAAATCAAAACGGGGCCACATGACACAACTGTAGAGGTTCTGTTTAGATTCTCCCACTTGAGCCAAATCCTTCTTCCCATGACACCCTGAAGGTCTCTCTCTGGTGCCTCGTGGGTTGGAGGAGCCAGGCTGGGCATATCTGGAGCAGTATTCCTTCATGTTTTCACCAGTGCCTGGGCCTGCCAAGACCCATCAAGGCCTACCAGATGCAAGCCATTAACCAAGGTCTGGGGGCGGCTCCTCCTTCCCCACTTTAATCTCAACAACTCTTTCACCTGTGTAAAACAGAAGCTCCCACCATGCCCCAGGAGATTCCCCAGGCTCGGCAGAAGGAGCTGGTCTGTTCTTCAATGGCCACTTTACTGAGTCAGCTCCTAGCTCCCTTCAAATGTAGAAGCAGGAATTCATGGCTGAGCCCTCGCTTTGTGTTCAGTCCTCCCACTGAGTCGCTTTCTCCCTCCGATGCTATTAACAATCTGCAGGTTCACATTCTGAAGCATTTTAAAATCAACTACTTTCACAATTTTTCTATTTTTTTCAAAGTGCACAATCATATTTCGCTTCATCAGCAAAGAACCAATGAAACAATCATAATTACGCTTGTGCTGTGCTCTCCCAGCAAGACAAACATTCCAAGCAGTCGCAGCAAGTCTACGCAGAATACGGAATGTAAAAGCGTTCTTCAGCTACTCAGAGTCAACATACTTATTCCTCATAATCCTTGTGGATACTGAATTGTTCTAGGAAAAAAAAATCACGTCTTTCCAGGTACTTAAGCTCCCTGGAGAGAAATACTAAAATCTTTTCTTGGTCAAGAGAGAGTAAATGAGTTGTGGGAACAGCCTCACACTGACAAGTCTCCTTCCACATGTCCCATGCCAGCTGGGGGATGAAGTGGATAGAGGTCAGGGACTCTGCAGAGGCTGAGTGAAGGCCAGGGAGGAAGGCAAAAGTTTCCATCCAGTGAGTCCAGGACTGTTCTGAGCTGGTACTCTTCATGGCTTTCCCACTACATCTTGGGACTCAGTATTTCACAGTGCACGGGCGGACTTGGTGCAAAGGCTCAGTGGCTCAATGCTCATGTTCCAGCTGCTCCACCTCCCTTCCAGCTCCCTGCCTGTGGTCTAGGAAAGCAATAGAGGACGGCCCAAAGGCTTGGGACCCTGTACCCACGTGAGAGACCTGGAAGAGGCTCCTGGCTCCTGGCTTCAGATGGGCTCGGCTCTGGCTGTGGCGGCCACTTGGGGAGTGAGCCAGTGGATGGAAGATCTTTCTATCTCTCCTGCTCTCTGTAAATCTGCCTTTCCAATAAAAATAAATAAGTCTTTAAAAACACACACACAAGAAACATCAATGGTAAGAAGCACCTGATGTTGAAATAGGTATGATCATATTAACAGCCACGCAAAGATTTCCTTTGGAAACTCCATGACATCATATTTTCCCACATGTTGACATGTTGTGGTTATAGTATCCCAAGGTCATAGAGATACTTGTTATGCACATGATGGCATAAAACCAGATGCTTCAAAATATATTTTCAATTGGAAGGAACAGCAGAATACTCTGTGATTAAATGCCATAATCAAAAGCTGAGATCAAGGGCTGGATGTGCTGGGTAGACAACCCAAAGAGAAAACAATCTCTTAGATATCAGAAACACTGTGTATTGCAAGAGTTTCTAAAATGGCATTCTAAACAAAAAACAAGCGGACATAAGATTCAAAATAAATTGTCTTTTGTCAAAATAAGTTTGAATTAAGCAGATATGAATCCTTCAGTATATTTCTGAGGGTACATGATAATTTTTATACAAAATAATGAAATATATGCACACAAATGTCCTTCAAAAATGTTTAGGGAAATACTTATGTTGAAAAGAACTATTCCCGGATATCGCTTTGTCAAGATTTATTATATTTATCTGAAAGCAGAGTAATAGGAAGAGGAAAAATGAGAGAAACAGATGTTCCCACCCCTGGTTACCTCTCCAAAGTCTTCCACAACTAGGGATGGGCTGGGTCAGTGCTGGGAGACAAGAACTCCAGCCAACCAGGAACTTCCTGGAGGAGGAACTTCCTGCTGGAGCTGCTCGAGTTATCGGGCCATCACCCACTGCTTGGAAGCTCCACTGGAAATGGAGCAGCTGGGTCTCCAACTGGGCAGCTGCTATGAGATGCTGGTCCAGCAAACCCTGGCCTAACTCAAGGCACCACAGTGCATGAATTCCAGACTTTTGGAACCGAAAGGAACCTATCATTACTGCAGATTTCTACAACCCTTTGAAGACCCTGGTTCTTCTCTCCCATGGTTTGGCAAGATGTCTCCACTGAGGGCTTTTTGTTTGTTAGTTCTCTTTTTAAGCTTGTTGATCATGAAAGCCCATCCCCAAAAGACAACTCCTGAATTCTGCCAGAAAATATAATTGTCACAATTTGGGAAATATTGACTGATTTGTAGGAAAATTAAAATAATAAGTTCACATATTAAGAATGTTACCTTTATAATTCCATTAAACAATTTAGTAATTTTTTATAAGAATATGAGACTATCTAACTCTCTCTAAATGTAAGATGAGTACTTCTTGCATAAACCAGGATTCGATATGGGTACCAATACATATCCTGGCTGCTCCACTTCCCACCTAGCTCCCTACCTGTACCCTGGGAAAGCAGTAGAAGATGGCCCAAAGCCTTGGGACCCTGAACCCATGTGAGAGACCTGGAAGAAGCACCTGGCTCCTGGCTTCAGATTGGCTCAACTCCAGCTATTGCGAGGGGACCAGCAGATGGAAGATCTTCCTGTCTCTTCTTTAATCTCTCTGTATATCTGCCTTTGCAATAAAAATAAATCAATCTTTAAAAAAATGATTACTGTTTCAGACTGCCACATACCCATATCTCATGTAATGCATCTGTTCTTTTTAGGCAAAATGTCTTGATTGAATAAACTGTTTTGGGTGTTCAAGTCAATTTTCGTTGTGTTTCCTTTTTTGACCATTAGGTCTAGAAAGAGTTTAAATGTGCACATTGTATGGAATTTTCAGCATCAGAAAAAGCAGTCAAACAAAATTGGTGTCAAAACTTATGCTTGTGTTCTGTATGGCTTCCTTCTCCGCTTGACTGATGGCTTAGATGAAAATGAAGATTTATGCTCGTGAGAAATGCTGAGCTTCTCTGCGTGTAGAAAAGCATGGTGCATTGTGTCTTCTGATCACAGAACAGGAAGGGGAGAGGGACTTCGTGAGCAAAGATACCTGAGAGAGGATGCCGTACCAGGACCCTGTTGTTGAGGCAAGGCAATGACACCACTGGAAAATACCAACAGTAAAGGAACAGAGTGTGTCAAATGGACACACCCGATAGCAATTTGGCCCTGATTGGATGCCAGCCCTGGCAATGGCAGGGCTGAGACTGGCCCTGTTTGAGAAACCTGGCTCTGGGATGGGCAGGTGAGTACATAGAAGTTGCCTTGAGCTTGGTGAAAATTTTTATGATTCAGTGCCCTTTCCCCCAGGGGACTCTGACAGCAGTGCAACAAAGATGTCCCCCCACCTGCAGGGAGGGAATTTGCAAGAGGCTGCCATTCTGCTCTCTGGAGACACAAGCTGCTTCCCAGGCTCTGGGAGCCACAGGATAAAGCACTGTTGAAGCAAAATGGAGCGCAGGACAGCAGCCAGGAGAGCAAAGATGCAGTCCCCATATGTCTTCTGTTCTTCCCATTGAGAAATCCCAAATGCCTTGTGAGAAACTATCCATCCCCAACCCCGTTGGTGCAAAGGACAACATGTCCATGTCCAAGGCAGCTGTTGCAAGAGCTGCAGGGTGGTAGGACACTTTGCTGACCACACAGCGGAGAGTCCTTCCCTCCAAGCTGGCCACTCAGACTCTCCACTCACCTTCATCCAAGGGCTGAAGTTCCAGGCTCCTTTGATTCATCTCCTCAGTAAACCAAGCACTTGAGGGAAAGAAAGCAAACTAAGAAACAGCCCAGTGAGGATAGCTGCAATCCAGGAGTGGAAAAGGATGGCATCTCCACGCTGGCATCCCGCAGGGGACCCATTCGTGTCCCGGCTGCTCCACTTCCCACCCAGCTCCCTGCCTGTGGCCTGGGAAGGCAGTGGAGAACAGCCCAAAGCCTTGGGACCCTGCACCCGCATGGGAGACTCAGAAGAAGCTCCAGGCTCCTAGCCTTGGGCTGGGTCGTTCCTGGCCATTGTGGCCATTCTGGGAGATGGTGGAAGATTTCTTTAATCTCTCCTTCTCTCTCTTCGTGCAACTCTGCCTTCAAAAAAATGGTTGAGCAGTATAAGCTATATATAAGGTCTGTATATGTGATTTTTGATTTCCAAAGGCTCGTGTTAGAAATGTAAAAATAAACAGGTGAAATAAATGTTTATAATACAATTCAATAAGCAGTCTGTCAAAACTATTATCACTTCAGTATGTAATTCATACCAAATATTAACCAGGCCATTTACATTTTTTTTTTTTTGCTGATTCAGGTATTGGGAACAGGATATGCATTTTACCCTTAGGATACTCACTAGATTTAAGTTTTGGGACTAAGTGAGAACCTCTAAGAGGGCCCTGACCCCATGAATGCCTCAACACATTTGCACAGTTACCTCAAGGGTGGCCTTGCTGCACAAGCCAGTTCAGCTGCCCTGGGCTACCTGCATATTCTGCCAGCCAAATGGCTGCCACCTTGGGCCAGAACCATGAGCCCACACAAGCCTCTCTTCTTTCAAACATACCCAGATGGCACAGTTGTATTGCTGGGTCATTTATCTATGATGTTTTCACCTTTGTCTATCATTGTATCTTTGTATTGCTAATTCTTTGTTGTAAAGGTTTATTTTATATACCTGAAATGTGGAGTGACATACAGGGACAGACACAAATAAAAAGAGGTTTTCTGTCTGTTCACTTCTCAAATAGCTGTATCAGTGAGAACTTGGCCTAGCCAAAGTCAAGAGCCAAGAACTGCACCAGGTAAAGGCACAAGTAGTTGGCCCAACATCCACCACTTTCCTAGGTACATTAGCAAGGAGATGAATCTGAAGTGGAGTGGCTGGGACTCGAACCAGTGCTCTTAAGTATTGCAACCAACTGCTTAACCTACTACACCACAATGCTGGCCCATGTAGCCCTAACTATTAAGGAAGCTGAAGGTGAAATTCAATAAGAGATTTCTCAGAAGTCACTACAAAAGGACTATGGAGCCTTAGTAAAAGATCATTGTTTTCAAGTCATCAGAGCACTGCAGACTCATCACAGTCACTTGTGGTTTTGAAAGCACATTTCACTTCCATTGAGTCTGTGAGGGTTTTCTGTTAGTTTGCAGAAAATGGGTGTGTCATGAAGACAATGGCAAATGCCCAGTAATCACATTGTTGAGGGGAAATTGTTGGAATCGAGTTCCAGATGTAAAACTTACTCTAAGTACCTGGTACCGCTGAGAGGAGCGATTACGGCCCACTTTGCTGCTTCACATTTGGGGGATCCGTAGCTATTATTTCTTCAAGAGGAAGTGAAATTGGCTGCACCTGGGCATATTATTAGCCGCTCACCACAGGGAATCGCATGCTGATGGGCTGTGATTTAGCAGCCAAGAAGAAACAGGCAGGCCAATTAAAATGAAGCACATCACCCGGAACCCATTTGCTGATTGTTTGTCAGAATTCATTATCGTGCATTTAACAAATACAGAGACAATTAGAAAAGGAATGAGCAGGAGTGCCTCAAAAGTTGGGGAACTATTTTTTTTTCCCCTGCACACCAAGAAACAGATTCTTTGAGTCCTCAACACCAGTGGTTAGTTCTGCTACAAGGGGCAGTGGGAGCAGGAGGGGAGCCCTGACTCCATGCCAGCCACAGACCCAGCCCAATTGAGCCCTCTGCTAGCATCCCATGGGAGCCAGATCTGCAACCTGAAGGAACAGCTTCCAGGTGAAGGTCTCAAATGCCCCGTAGCTCCCCATGGCCAGGCCTTTATGGAGGGTTTGCTCTTTATGTTATGGGGGAATTTGAGTAGGTGGACACTGATGAACAAAAAAGCACCTGCCAGTCTTTGAAGGGTCTCTAGTTACCCCTTATTTATCCAAATGATTTTAATGATCATGAAGCAGTATTTACAAACACAAAGCTTTAATTATTTTTAGAAAAATTGGAACCACTGATACCAGCAAACTCATGGACTACCAGGCTGGATTTAGGAGCAACTTTGTGGAGAATGACCCCGACTGCCTGTGTGTCCGTGTTCATATGTGGGCATGCATACATGTATCTGCATGTACAATCTTCATGTACACATGTGTATGTTGATGTCTGTGTGTGTCCAGGTGTGTGCGTGCCTGCATTTGTGGGTATGTGTGTGCCTTACAAGTTGTTGTGAACATTACGCATCAAAGGTTACCAGTATTTTTTTCTAAACAAAGGAATTATTGTTAACTTTCATTATCAAATTCATATTTCTATGTATTTTCATAAATTTGAAACTCTGAAAAGAAAGACAACAAAGGAACTGCTTCAAGAGCCAGCACCTCACCATTGTCTGCAATTGCTCTGAAAGAGACAGAGGAAGGCTGTGGTAAAGTTAGACAATACAGTCACACGTCCCCGAGCCCGTCGGTACCATCTAACACCGAGCCGCGGAACGCTGCGTGCTTATACAGCCATTTCTAACCCAGGGTGTCAGTTCCCCAGCATCAGCCAGAGTCTCAAAACATTCCAAAAAGTTTTAAAAATACCTAACTTAAGTTATGTGGCATTCTGAGAAGTATGACGAGTCCCCTTTTCCATCCTGCCCAGGAGGTGGAGCCTCCCCCTGCCCAGTGTACCCACGCCATACCCACTGTTCACCTCTTAGCCACTCAGAGCTATGTGGCTTCTCAGGCCAACTATCACAGCAAGTGCAACAGCAGAGATGCTGCAATATGGGGTGTGCCAGAGAAAGAACTCAAACATGCTTCCTTTATGCATGGTCTCACATTCCCCCAAAGGAATGGTGAATTCAGCATGATAGCAATTTGAAAGAGATCACAGGTGCATAACTTTATTACGGTATACTCATGTCATCATTCTAGCCCTCTCTTCCGATTCCTTATGTAATGCTGAACACACAGGTGTGTCTTTCTAGGCAAGAAGACAGTCTACACAAGGTTGGAAACTGAATGTCTTAGGGTGCAGCTGCACGGAGGAGGGGCTCCTGAACTGCGACACAGTGTTGGGATCCGTTACAAGAGCAGGTGCTCAGTCCTCAGAAACACTGGGCCTATGGAGTGTCCCAAGACACGTAACAACAGAGACAGAGAAAACCTCACTCCCAAGCAAAGAGCGAGTGTCCACGGTCGTCTGAAACATGGCATGGCCGAGGGCTTTGTGCTCCTTCTGGGTGCAGGGAGCAATCAAGAAGAAAAAGAAACTATTAAAACTATGTGTGTTTAAAAGTTTCTTGGAAACAAAAAAAAAAATGATTCCCTGTCATGCTTCCTATTGATTCATGTGTAGTCTGCAATGAGTCTTTGAAATTTATACTTTCTGATGTAAATGAAGCTGATGGTTTGAAATTACGTGTGAGTGCATGCACACACACGCGCGCGCACACACACACACACACATACACCAGCGTGAAGCAGAAAAGTAGACTCAGCTGTTCTTCAGTTACATTGTGTCAGAGTCACTTCCTGGCTGCAACCAACGAGAAACCAAACTGACTGCAGCAGCAGGACATCTCCTGGGTGACTCACTGTACAGGGGACTGGGGACATTCCGATGACCTCAGGGTGCAGGACAGTCTTGTGGCTCTTCAATGGGCTGCTGGCATAACAGACCCTTGGCCTGCTCCTGGGGACTGAGCCCTTGCCATGTTCCCTCGGCTTCTCATTCATGGGTTCGTGTTGTTCATGGGATGCCCTGTTACATGCTGCACAAGCTGATGGAGGTTGCATTGTGTCAACAGCATGATTTATGGTGGTTACCCACTTTCCTTCTAGCTGTCGGGACCCATGTGGCCAGCCCCCTAGTAAGGTTCTGGTCTCAGACACTCTAAGTGTGGTCCCTGGTCTGAGATCCTTCACTCAAGTCCATGTTGTCATCACTGGAGGGTCAGGTATATCCTGAGCAACACTTCGATGATCCTGGATGATCTTGGAAGCTGCTACTGAGCTCCTGACCCACTTTCCCTGATGTACCTCCTAGTCATGTCAATGTCACCAACTGATTCTGGGTCCTGAGAGAACTTCTAGCATATCAGAGAACACACAGGCAAGAGGTGGGCCCAGCACGATAGCTCAGTCAGTGGTTAAATCTTCACTTTGCATGCACTGGGATCCCATATGTGTGCCAGTTTGTGTCTTGGCTGCCACACTTCCCATCCAGCTCCCTGGTTGTGGCCTGGCGAAACAGTAGAGGACGGCCCAAAGGCTTGGGACCCTGAACCCACATGGGAGACCTGGAAGAGGCTCCTGGCTCGTGGTCTCAGATTGGCTCTGCTCCAGCTGTTGCAGCCACTTGGGCAGTGGACCAGCACATGGAAGATCTTTCTCTGTCTCTCCTGCTTTTTGTAAATCTGCCTTCCCAATAAAAATAAATAAACCTTAAAAAAAAAAACCCAGAGGGAAGCCAAGAGCCATGACAAAGGAAAGCAAAGGACATGCTGCTGCTATGGTTGCTACACTGCAGGGGCCACACGCGGCCTCCCCAGCTGCCACCGTCACCGGCACTGGACACTGGAGCCTCTCATTGCTCTGCTGCCATGCCCTGGACACCCAGTGGACTGAAGTGGGAGCAGGCCTCAGGGCTCCTGTCTAGACCTCTGACCTCCCAACTACTGTAAGAGAATTTCTCGGCCTTGGCATGGTACACACTTGGCGCCAAATAGCTCTCTGTGGTGGGGACACTGTGCGTCAGATGCAGAAACTGTGCCCGGTGCACGTTAAGCACAGGATTCCGCTCCCGAGAGTGACAGTTCTAAGGATCTGCTGATAATGTCGTGTGACTCCTGGGGACATAACCATCCCAGGTGAGGATAGCTGAATTAGAAGCGCCTGGGTCAGGCATTCAGGCAGACTGCATGGACCTGGGGAACTCAGACTCCATGGGTCAGCTTCTGCGTCTTCTCTGTAGCTCACAGACACCCACAGGGCAGACCACGCTCCAGCCAGGGGAGGGCGTTCTGATGCCAACCAGACAAAAACAGCACCGACCCAATTTGAAACCTAACTGGGGACTTTGTTAATACGATAGCCTTTTTAAAAAGTGAATATGCAAAGGGAACAGGAAGTGCTAGGTCTCTATTCCTTGTGCTCAGCCTACCTCCTGAAATCAGAGCTGTGTGGGATTGAGGAAAAATATGGCATTGAAGTAAGAAATTAAAATGCTGTGTTTCCATAAACATCTCTGCCAAGCACATTGTTAGTCATTGAGCTTCTTACTGTTTCTGGAAAGGCAAGCTTCATTTATATGAAGTCCATACCAAGAGTGAAGAAATGCACTTTGCCTGTTTGGAAAGATTTGTTAATTTATTTCAATGGCAGAGTTATAGGCAGAGTCGGGGAGGAAGACATGGAACTGGGGAGAAAAAGAAGGGACGGAGAGAGAGAGAGAGAGAAAGAGAAGGGTGAAGAAAGAGAGAATGAGAACCTTGTGTCCACTCCCCAAACAGTGAAATGGCCTACATCAGGCTCAGTCCAGGGGGCTGGAATGCCATGTAGGTCTCCCATGTGGGTGCAGGGGTCCAACTATTTAGGTCATCTTTTCTTGCTTTTCCAGAAACATGAACAGGGCATTGAATCAAAGTGGAGCAGCTGTGACACCTACCAGAACCCACATTGGACACTGCATGAAAGGTGATAGCTTAACCACAACATGGCTCCAAGAAGTTCTTTAAAGGAACTTTCAGACTCAGCAACAACTCAATCATAAAAACAGAAGAATATGACTCCATTTCTGCTTGTATATCTAAATCAGGAAAGAATCTCAAATGTACTGTGATAAATGAAAGCCTGATTAGGGGCTGGCATTGTGGCATATCAGGTAAAACTGCATCTGTGATGTCACTATCCCACGGGGCACCAGTTCAAGTCCTGGCTGCTCCACTTCCGCTCCAACACCCTGTAAATGACCTGGGAAAGGCACTGCAGGCCAGCTCAAATGCTTGAGCTCCTGCATACAGAGTTAAGGTTCCTCTCCAATCTCATAGTCAAAAACAGAATGAGTGAGGTATCAGCCATGCAGCTGGAGGTGTGCACAAACTGCGGGCTCACTGCCAAATCAGGCTGGCTGAAACCTAGGCTCGCCTTGTTTGTGAGCCATTTTACGACTGGTTGGTGTAGATCGTTGGGAAATTGATAGATGCTGAAATTTGGCTTTACCCGATCAAAGATCTGATTGAATCCTCTGCCCATCGCACATCATTCCCAAAGAAAACCCAGTTTTGCCTCTATTGACTAATTCATTCCAAAATTATTGATAAATTCATGTTTTTTATTCCCATAGCACTCTGAACATTCCCAGCTCCCTCATGGAATATTAACCACAGGCTCATTTGTCTGTTGGCAGGGGAGGGTCCATGAGCAGTTGCTGATCTAACACCTTGGAGGCCAAGTTTGGGGGTTGGGTTTCACAGGTGCCTTGTGCAGACCACAGAGGATCAATGTTGGGCTGCTTCAACTGTGGACAGAACTGGACCCACCCCAGCTGTTCTGATGCTGGTACTTGTCACAGAGCCAGCCTCAAAGAAAATCTAGAATTACAAGCTCTTAAAGCTAACATGCCTGTACCCAGTATGTAGAATAATAAGAATGTAATAAATGGAATCATCATTAAAGGCTAGTAGAATGTGCTTGCTCCTTGTAGAATCGAGCCTAATAAAGAAATATCACAGTAGCTACCAAAGCAAATGTGAATGTATGTATAAATTATTGGCCATCACATCTTATTAACTCTCTCCTGGAAGCTAATGCTGCCCACAGATTTCACCCATTAAATAATTAAGTGAAGTAAAATGGCTTCCCTCCAGTAGGACAGATGTGCCTACAAGTCACTCTATCCAGTACCTCTATCTTTCCAGAAGCATCCACATGGAAGGAACCTTGGAGGTGGACTTAGAATGACTCTTTCCTTGAAGACTGCATACCATCTTTTGAAGCCACTTAGAGAGAAAGCATGAAAAACAACTTTGATACCAGAGATTAAGTGACAGAATTCTTTCTAGAACCATGTCCCTTTGCTTGGTGTGCCATTTCCAGAGTGCGGTGAGCTTATGAAGCACTTTGATGTAGCAGAAAGTGTGATGTGCATATGTACAAATGATCCAAACGGCGAAAAACCAAGCTAAAAGTCAATAAAGCCGCATTTTAACAAATGCATTCCACATTGGATCAAAGTGATTGCCTGGCAGCTACACGCTACTGATCTGACGCTCGTCACATTTTCATTTCAAGGAAGTATCTTTGGCGACGGGAAGGTGATGGTGATATGCAAGGAGCTTCTTTGGAAGCATGGGGAATACTTTTCCATTGTCCTGAGTGGGGGCTAAATAAATATGGGGGCTGTGTTTGTTTCTGCACCACGGGGATCAGGGGGCCCCACTCAGAGAGAAGTTGCTCCCCCTGGGGACAGAAGTAACGCGAATGAGTTCAGGTGGTTTTCTTCTTTTCAGAAACAATTCATGTCAAACCAGGGACAGCAGGTCTTGTTGCTCTGTTGAGTTTTTGGTTTTAAAGGTGTCATCAAACTAGATGTTCCGGCACCTTCCCCAAGTCTGGGTCAGTCATACTGCACCCTACACAGCTCAATGCAGCACCCTGCCTGCCACCACACACTCCGTGGACAGGACAGGTTTCTGGTGTATTCCCTGGGAAGCTGTGTGTTGTTTGCAGGATCCCCGTGGTGCTGAGCCTGCTGAGGTTGGGGTTCTGCCCTCTCCTGCTCTCCCATTTCCCTCACATTTTAACCCATTGCATTGGGTTCAAACGAAATCAAACCCCACTGACCTTCTATGCACCTGTTTGGGGCAATGAGATGCAAGCAGGAAACGGATGAGTACAGCTCCAAGACAGCGACAGATCGTTTTTACAGACAGGTCTCACACAAACATCTCTAGAAGAAGAATATTCCCCCAGCACAGGAAGTAAGACCCCTGGGAAGATGCTGGGCTGCAAAGGATGCTGGAGCTTGCCTTCTTCCTAGCTCAAAGTCATTTGCTCTTTTTATGTTTGATAAACATTATTGTTCATATTTGAACTTTGCAGCCCGATGTTCTGTGTAAATAAACACATCCACCATCTCATATACCAGGGATCTTTAAAAACTCATGGAACACAAGCAGATGGTTAAAAAAAAAAACAGGGGTATTTTGACAATGGGTTTGCACCAGAATACCTCCACCTTTTAATCCCCCTTTCCCTGAACTTTGCTAAGTACCCTCACGCAGGCCTCTGGAGGTTAGGTAACATTTTAGTTGAAATCTTTAGTCCTTGGCCATCCACATTGTTTTAAATGACCTTCCACGTGATTGAGGAAAGGGGAAGGACTGGTCAAGACAAATGCCACGCTCCCTTCACAAAATTCCACAGACATAAAACCTGCAGTGACAGTCGCACAAGATGGAGACAAGAGATACACCAGGAGACCAACTTGTCCACATTTTGCAAAGGAAAGGACCCCGGGAACTGAGAGAACACTGCCCCAAGCTGCGCTGGAACAAGCAGGACCCTGGCCTATACTGCCAGTCTGCAGAAGTCGGCCCTGGGCACCGAGACCGCTCTCTGTGTCTCCAGGATCCTGTCCATCCCCGGAGACCCACGTCTGAGCTTCACCCCTCTGCCCTCCTTAGAAGCCCTCAGGCAACCTTACCCACACACCTCTTCTTGGAACAGAACTGGCTCAGCCCCGCCCCTGCTCCCAGCCATGCCCCAGGGCACAGCCTGGCCAGGACTTGGAACCCCCTCTCCATGCCCTCTAAGAGACTTCATTTCTACCATCCCTTTCCCACCTTATGTCCTCACCCCCTGCGTGTTGTTCTCCATTGGTCACTGTGGTCTGCACACAAGCAGGCCCTTTGTCTTCACAAACACATAAGCAGCACCAACAAAACCACATTCCCTTTGCCTGATGCTTCCATTATGGCTGCCCCCAAGTAACGCCTAGACCAGCTGGGAAGGAAGACACAGGACTGAAGACAGAGACCACAGCTGTTTCACTTGTTGGTGATCTTTGCTTTCCTAGCATCTAGTCCACCGCCTGGCCTAGACTGACAACTCTATATCTGCTGAATGGACCAATGCATGAAAGCAAATAACCTACAGTAAGCAGAGGTAAGGAGAGAAGACTGCAGGGCACCAGGGAGTCCACAGCAGGTGCAGGCTGGGAGATCACCATGATAACCAGGTGAAGCAAGCATTAACGGTTATGTACCATTAGGCCAATCAGGACAAGAAAGCTATCCACACTAGGGAGATCAGAGAGGAAGAGCCTGGCTAGGGTCTTGGACCATCTTCTGCTGCTTTCCCATACATGTTAACAGAGAGATAGATCAGAAGAAGAACAGCCAGGACTTTAACTACCACCCACATGGGAAGCGTGTGCTTACCGTGCTGTGCCACAACACTGCACTCCATGACTGAGCCCCTAAACGGGGGGATATCAGTGCTTTCCTTGTGGGCTGGGGACAGTACTGGTAACACTACCTTCTTGTGTTGCCACATTGAGAAAACACAAGCCCCAGCTGCTGAACCAGTAAGTCTCAATTGGCAAGGACAGCACACAACCATCTTCAGGGCCCCAAGGAGCTGCGCTGGCTTCTGGAGCGGAGCTGCTGATGTCTGCGCTCAGCCAAGCACTCTCCACTCTGCGGCCCTTTCCGAAATAGCAGGGAAGAGGTAATGAAGAAAACCACCTCCGATGGGAATTCACTGATCACAGGCAGCCGACGGAGTGTGCCAATACCAGACTGTGTCTGACTGTATATCTGACGTACCTGGGCTGTTCTTTGTGCTCCACAAATGCTGCCAATCGCCCCTAGTGAGCAGACATTGAGTCCCAAATGGAGGGACACATTCTGCATGTTGGGAACATGAGTTCATGTGACGGCTCCGCATCACCCAGTGGAACTGCACTTGCTGCCCCCTCGCTCTTCCTCTCCACACCTGAACTTCCTGTTGTCTTCCTATTGAGGACTGGAGTTTCAGGATGGAGGGGACACACCATAGTATTGCACATGAAGCCCAGGAGCACTAGGACTGTGCAAAGGATGTGACCATGCGTGTGAGAGCCCTTTAGGAGGACTGAACCTCATTTGCACAGCAAGACACCGTAGATCTAAACATTCAGATCACTTCAGGTGTTCAGAGGCATTGCACTTCCTTGGTATCCACACTAAGAGGGGTTCCTTCACAGAGGATTTACAAGGCAGCAGGAAGGTGTTGTGGACCCATTTCATGGGCATGGCATATTCCTGGACCTGCACTGATTCGCAAACCAAAGCCTCCCTTAGGTTGTTCAGTGAACGCCCTCCAGCCTGCTCTCCCCAATTGCAGCATCTTCATCGGGAAATGCCATGCTCTGTGCCAGCCGTTTTAGGAGATTTCAACTCTGAGTGTGATTCTTGGGTTTCAGGAGGAAACAGTGCAAGGCTGAGCTAATGGTTCCTTTCTATTAAAATTTAAGTTATTTTTGTCAGAAAGGCAGATCAGAAAAGGAGAGACAGAGAGAAACTACCCACTGGTTCACTCCCCAAATGGCTGCAACTGGCAGATCTGGACTATTCCAAGGCTGAGAGCCAGGAGCTTCTTCCAGGTCTCCCACACAAGTACAGTGTCCCAAGGCTTTAGATCATCCTCCCCTGCTTTTCCAGGTGACAGTCAGGGAACTGGATGGGAAGTGGAGCAGCTGGGACACCCACCAGTGCCTACCTTGGATCCCAGTGCTTGTAAAGTGGGGATTTAGCCATTGTGACAGATGATGAACTGATGTTTTCTATGTCTTCTACCGTGAGGCCATGAAGGAATACAGAATATGTGTATTAAGTGGATATGGACCTGGGAGGCAGGTACCGGCTCTGCAAGATCAGACGGCAACAACTGCTCTCATATCTCTTCTCTTGGTGTGGCCATCCAGGGGTTAGTGAAGTATGGCATGCATAATCCCAATCAGCCCTCGCGTCTCATCAACGCATCCTAGAAATTCTGCTATTGGCCAATAGCATACGAATAGATTCACCGATCAAATAAATGAAAATGAAAAATATCCAAATATAAATATATATGTAAGAAATTCTATGTGACAGGAAGGCATTAACTCCATTTGAGTCTCATTTGTTTACAGCCATGTCCTTAGCATGTATGACGTGTAGAATTTTTCATCCAGATAATGAACTTTGGGAGAAAAATTTAGGGATTAGCTAGAAACTGAGGGCATCATGGGACTGCCAGCTAAGGATACTTGGGTAGGGAATAAATGGAGAAAACCCACAGGGAGCCAGTTCGGTGGGCTAAGAGGCTTGGATTTGAGTAAGCTGCAGGGAACATACTGATAACACAGGCACGTTGTGTCTCCAAGGAGGAGCACACAAGTTTGCTCTTCTGCTTTCTCGTCCCAGGAACACAGACTTAGTTTAGAGGAAAAAGCAAAATGACACATGGCAGCTCTGTATGAGGAAGTGCATTGGCAGATGTCCCTTACAAAGGTTCTGAAGATGCAAACGGAGCACCTCTAAAGGAGTGCTAATGTGTTCAGTTTAAGAACCTTAAGAGCATTCAGCTGGAGCATTGGGAGGAAGGCCAAGTTCGTGACCTTTCTTAGTCTGCCCCTGTATGTTCCTGCAGACTGCTGACAACACAGGGAGCTGATCCCAGCTTTTCTCTGCTCACAGAAGGAATTCCTATCTGTGGCACTAATTCCCCTTTCCCATCTTCCCCACTTCAGCTCCTCCTGGAAAAATGTAATAGAACTCATTCTCCGCAGTTGTATTCACAGGCTGTCTTATGAAGCCCTTTCTCCAAATATGAGCATGCTCACACATCTCTCCATCGTCTGGTTCATGGTCTGTTTGGATGTCCCCCCATCAAGGAAATGTCCGTTGGCCACCCAACGTGAACTATGCAGCATTATCAGTCTCCCAGTACATTGCCTTGACTTTTCTCCTTCGCACCTATCACAGGCATACCCTATTTTCCAAGTCATGTGAATAGTAGCGGCCTTCTACAGAGGTCCACCAAGACAGGAAGCAGCTTCCTCGTTTTCTATCGTCTTCCCTATGCCAGGAGCAGCACCTGGCATATTGTCTAAAGGAAAAAAATGAGTGCAGAGATCATAGCTGAAGGATGAAGGGGTACAGAGAGTCCTGATAACAGGAAGAAGAAAGGGAAAATGGTTGTGGAGAAGCTCAACAAGAAAGCTACAGTCGAATGGCACAGACTGCCAGAGACTCAAAGGAAGACGAGTACCAGGAAGGGAGAGAAGGGGAGGAGAACTGGAGAGAGGGTTTATTATTTTGGGAGCTGTGTGTGTGTGTGTGTGTCCATGTCTGTGTGTGTCTGTGCCTGTCTGTGTGTGTGTGTGCGTGTGAACGTTGTAGCATGTGTGTTGGTAGAGGGAGCAGTGGACAGGACCCGGGAGCACCCATTTCAAGTACAAGACCTAACTACGCCAGAATTTCTTTTAGGAGCAAATGGAAGAAATTAACCTTGAATAAAAACACACCAGGGACTCCAGGTTGCCTCCAAGTTTTCAATTCCAGGAGTTAAGAGATTGCAATGTTAACAACTTCAATTTACCAAGGAGCTTTTCCCATAAACGTTTGACTGATAGATCTGAAGTCAGCTTTCAAGTCAAATGAATGGATCTAAACATGTGCTGTAGGCTCAACAGGAAATGATAGGAACAAAGCCAATTCTTCCAAAAAAAAAAAAAAAAAAGAAAAAGAAACAAATGAAAAGCTCTCCGGGACTCAGAGACAGAGGCAAAAAGATTCTCTGAAGAGAAATACATGTTCTGTTCTAATATTTTCTTAATAGTTTTTTTTTAACATGATAAGAAGATTGGCAGAAACCTCAGCAACTATACATAGATTATGCAAATACTCATCTCATTTCTCTGCTCTGGGGTGAAGTATCAGCGTAGGTTTGAAAGCCGTAAACCCCAGCACTGCCTATCTCTGCTCCCCAGCTGCTGAGCACAGCCAAAGGATTATGCAGAACACCCACGTGACCTGGCCAGCAAAGACACTCGCACAGAGCTCCAAAGCAGCTGGGCCGCTGCCCATCTCCAGGGCTTAGAATGAAGATTTTGAAAATACATTGCCACGTTGTCACCAGCTTATCTCAACCAGGAGGTTAAATAGTCTCCCTCTGAGAGAGAGAGGATGGGAAGAAAGTCAGCAGAGGATTTGGTGCTTCTGCAGGTGGGAGTGGAAGAGCGTCGGGTGCACTCACTAATCACACCGAGGGCCCTCCCTGCCCAGGCATTCCCCGAACCTCAGCCTTTCCAGGGGTGTCTGCAGCATAGGTGCCCACTCCAGCCTCCCTGCCAGCAAGAGCAACACGAACCTCACCTCGTGTGGCTGCTTTGTCTCCTTTCCTCTAATGACTTGTCAAAACATTTTTTAAAAAATCACCTCTTTGAGCACTAACACCCAGGGTTCTCACAGCCAGCACTCACACCTCATTCGACGTATGAATCTGCGGCTCTGTATACAGGCTGTTTCTTCAGTGGTCCCCGATGAGAGGCACACCGCAAATTCAGTCCTGGAGCCCTCTCATCACTGCCACCACCCACACACAGGGATTTGAGCTCCCCGTTAGGACCAAACCACAGGTCTCTGCACAACGAACCCAGGCAAATCAGCTCTAAGCAACAACAGTCGCACACCAAGAGAACAAAACAGAACTTAGTCTTTCTTAGATACACTTCAGAAACAAACCAACATAATAGAAGAATACGCAAGCTACAACGGTATTTCCCTCAAGGCTCTGAGACTCTGATGTAGAACAAACAACATTGTACCAGGGAGTTTTGTTTTCGTCCTTTTCTGCATTCGTCCAGGTACAGAATCTGCACTTTCATGTGCTCCTTGCCCATGCAGGGGCCTGAGCCAGGAGACGAGCCTCAGGTTCAACAGAGCCTACATATGAAGGAGCTCTGCACACCCTCTTCAAGCACAGCGCTAAGCAGACCTGTGCTTCTGTCATTGCTAGCACACCTGATCTTAAGAGTTCACCGTTGGACATGGACTCAAGACCGTAAGCCGAAAAATAAACTAACACAAGACACGGTACCAGGCCCTGGGGTTGAATATGTGGGTGGCAAGCAAGGTCAGAACTGAAGATGTTCAAGTTGGCTAGACAGCCGCAGTTCCACGGGAGCAGATCCTTTCCTTGGTTCTTGCATTTGCTGATTTCAAGCGTGGCAGTACAGGGCTGTAATTAGGGAATGAGCTGTACTCACTGTTCACCAGTCGTGTGTAAGCTTTAAACTAATAACTCAGCAATTATGGGGAAAATGAGCAGTAATGACACCCATTTCACTCGCGGCCAGACAGATGGAATGCGCTCTCCACGTTATTGGCAAACTGTCACCACGTTTATTTCATTTTTTACTGTTTACTGTTTGTTGTACTTTGATTAAGAGTAATTATAGGCTACAAAAATATGAAAACCATGGTTGGTGGGTCTTTTTTAAAAAATAGAAGGAAGCCATTCTCCACACTCTACAGTGACAGAGCGCTCGTTTTAGAGCCTGTGGAAAGCCTAAGAACCTTGCTAGGACTGTAAGACAGCGTCGGTCCTGCGATTGCCTCTCAGTATGCGGCTCAGTCCACGCCTCCTGGGCAGCTCGCACGCACGCTGCACACCGCAGCTTGGGAAGCTCTCATATGCTGTGTGCAGCGGTCAGCCTGAACTGAATAACGCAGAAGTGAGACCTTGCCACGGTTGGCAGGGCTTGGAGGAGCGCAGGTTTGCATCTCCCGTCACTGCAAAATTCCCACTCATTATGTGCTGTCCGGCAGAATAAAGATCCTGAGTTTCCCAGTGCGATTGGCCTCAGGAGCGCTTCAGTGTGACACCCTGGTCCACATCATGGCAGTTACCGTTTAGTAATTAACAAAGCATGAATGTGTGAGTGGCATGGACAGCAAAAATGGAACACACTCGAATGCATGTTTAGCAACCACAATTTTAGCTGCTACGGTCAATATTTAATTGATGTGGGCTAGCCAACTACATGATTTTAAAAGACATCTGGATGACAAATGAGCACACTGGGAATTGCCACTCCATGAGTGTGGGTCTTAGTTAACACTGAAAATCGTATCTATTTCCAATCACTTCCCTGTCTGCCATCTCGCATAGCCCCCATTTGATTTGTGTGGTTTTCAACAATGCTGTGTATGTGCGTGTGTGCGTGTGTGTGTGTATGATTTCAAAATACCAGGAGAAACAAAATCCAATGCAGTTCACTTGAACCCCCAGGAAAGCAGGATTTACAAACAACAAACAACCCTGCTTTCCCCTGCCCAAAACGCATCTTTGGAAATCTGAAAAGTTGTTTGGGGCATCCATTTTCCTTAATGGGAGAAGGCGGGGGTGGGGTGCCTCCTTGTTCTACATGGGCTCCATATTGATTTGTGGAAATGCCATGTGTTACTGCACGGACTCGCTAATGGCCCTGCCTGCGCGGGATCTGCTGAGCTGGCGCAAAGCGTGGAATTGATTAGTTCCTTTAACGAGCCTCCATGAGTGCTTCCACCAGCATGGAAGCTGAAAAGCAGGTGTGTGTGTGTGTGTGTGTAGAAAACTGCCTCAGAACAGTCACAAAAGGGGAGCAGGAGTGGGGAGCATCCTAGCAGATGCTGCAGCTGCTACCTACCCAACCCAGAGGAAGACTGCACAGGCTGCTGCTCACACCTCACCCTGCAGCGACAGTCAGTGCTCTGGGAGCTTCCTCTGGTCAAAGAGGAGACCCTTACGGTCCCTTCCCAGATCCACAGGCACCCGTCACCAGGGTTAGGGGGGACAGCACGGCCAGCTCTGTTTGCAATTGTGTACGACCATATTGCAAAATGGGCCTCAGCAAGCAGGGAGTGTGATGAAAGCTCCGAGAGCAGTTGGCTGGGTCTGGATGGTCATGACTGAAGCTTGAGTGTGGAGAGTGAGGGGTGACATGTGGGAGGCATGGGGGGACAGCCGGCGCGGGAAGCAGGCTCCCGGGGCATGGGGGGACAGGCGGCGCAGGAAGCAGGCTCCCGGGGCATGGGGGGACAGGCGGCACGGGAAGCAGGCTCCTGGGGCATGGGGGGACAGGCGGCACGGGAAGCAGGCTCCCGGGGCATGGGGGGACAGCCGGCGCGGGAAGCAGGCTCCCGGGGCACGGGGGGACAGGCGGCGCGGGAAGCAGGCTCCCGGGGCATGGGGGGACAGGCGGCGCAGGAAGCAGGCATGCAGAGGTCACATGTAACACATTTCAACTGCACATGAGCTCACACAGCCTTGGGATTTGTATTACGTGCCTGGAGGAAGGACAGGGCTGGGGAAGAATGACAGCCTCCAAGAGCTGCACCTTGCTCTGCCCCGCCTCCTGGCGGCCACCCACACATGCGACACATCACAGATAAACGCCTAACACACACCACACAGATACAACCTCAGGCATCACACACCACACTCACACGTATCACATGTACACCATACACACACACTACACTTCACATACATACCCCTAAACATACCACATTCACAATCACACACCCATCACACACATACATACCACAGTACATATACACGCCCCTACACCCACTGCATTCACACCCATTGCACCCATACACCACCTACTCCACACACAGCACATGCACTTCCAGTCACATGCATGCAGCACAGCCACACATACCACTCACATGTATCACATACTGCGCATGCACACATATCCTCTACATGCCAGACACCACACACACACACACAGTGTGCACCCACATCACACAAACACATACCCCCACTCATAGTATACACCACTCATACACTGTACATACACCATCACACAAACACATACCCCCACTCATAGTATACACCACTCATACACTGTACGTACA
Organism: Ochotona princeps; assembly: GCF_030435755.1. Classification (NCBI taxonomy): domain Eukaryota; kingdom Metazoa; phylum Chordata; class Mammalia; order Lagomorpha; family Ochotonidae; genus Ochotona; species Ochotona princeps. Next base: position 28,048,889 of record NC_080834.1, on the reverse strand, counting down.
CCATCACACAAACACATACCCCCACTCATAGTATACACCACTCATACACTGTACGTACACCATCACACAAACACATACCCCCACTCATAGTATACACCACTCATACACTGTACATACACCATCACACAAACACATACCCCCACTCATAGTATACACCACTCATACACTGTACATACACCATCACAGAAACACTGCAAGGGCTGGACATGACAAATAAGCTGAGGAAACCCTACACAGTGAATTTGTAGCAGTATGTGAGAGCAGTTTAGAAACCTCCCCCTTCCAGAGGACACAAACAAACCATGTAACCTGGCCCACTGTGGTGGTGGTGAAAAACAAGGACCAGGAATAAACCTAACAGCCTGTGAGAGGCTTTCTTCGGTCATCAGAGGCCACTGACCACCAAAAGCAGCTTTCTGGGGGCCAGCACTATGGAGCAAGGAGATGCCAGCCTTCCATGTGACCGCTGGGTCGAATCCCAGCTGCACTACTTCCCATCCAGCTTCCTGTTGATACACCTGTGATGGCAGTGGATGACTGCCGGACAAGATACGTGGGTCCCCGCTCCTGTGTGTGGCACCCTCATGGAGTTCCTAGATCCTGGCTTCAGCCTGGCCCAGGCCTGAAAGAGGTGGCCGTGTGGAAAATGAATTCACAATCTCTCGCTCTCTCTTATTTTCATTTTTTCCCCTCATGGTCATTCTGCCTTCCAAAGAAATATTTTCTTACAAGAAGCTTACCTTTTCCTCCTTTTGGATATATAAACAAGAGATTTAAACTAGCTGTAAATATCTAGAGATGATCTAGAGAAAACAGCCTAAAGGCTTCTGACTTCTTACACCTTGCTTCCAATTCAGTGGACTTATTTGCAAATGAGTTTCTCCTAGAAACTGGTAGACTCTGGTTAATCAAACCTTGAAAGTCTGCAGTAGCTGGCCCCTGAGAATTAAGCCACTGGTACCAGTAATTTTTCACAGCACATAGATGCATTGTAAGTCCTCACATGGTAAAAACATTTTTACCAAAAAACCGGGGCACGTGAACCTAACCTTGTGTCACACACGGCAGGGCTGACATGGCTCCTGCCACCTGAGGACTCCAGATGTTCTTCTTAACATCCATTATTTTGGGGGACTCACCCAACTGCAAGAAGGGGCCAGACGTCTCTCTACATTATTTTCTCAACATCGTATGTGTTATGTTTCTCAACATTTTCTCATTCTCTATACAAGAGAGTGAACTGTTGTAAAACTGTTGTAAAAAAAAAAATCACTGGGTTTTTTTTTTTAAACATTTGGGCATTATAGTCAAATAAGTATAGGGAACCCTGGGTGAAACGAAGTCACCGATCCTGCTTGGCAGCAATTGCCCCCAGTGTTCACTGTGCCCCCATGAGGTTCTCAGAAGAGACTACACTTAGGACACCTGCTAGTACTTTACTGAGGGGACAGCTACTAGGGATAGCTGAGGGGTAGCTTGCTTGGTTACTTCAGTCAAGGGCAGGTGCTTCTGCTCTGTAATTGGATGGCTTGAAGTAGATACATTCTGGTTGGTTGGTTTGTTGGATGCATGAATGCAAGGAAGGAAGGGAGGAAGAAAGGTGGCTGGGTAGAGACAAATGGATAAATGGAGAAGTAGGAGGATGTGTGGGTAAGTGGAGGGATGAACTGACAGGCGGGAGGAGGGAGAGAGGGAGGAAGGAAGGGAAGGGTTGAAACAGGGAGGACAGTTAGATGAATGGGCCCATTCTAACAAGAATATAAAACCAAACTCAGATGATTTTATGACATGTCTCACTTTAGCTGGTGTTTTTGGAAGGATTCTAGTGATTGATGCGCAGTTAGGATGCTCATTAGTGAATCTGCAATGTGAAGCGGCACTGAACACTACGACCCATAATTCACATCTAATGAGGTACAGCAGTGCTCATCCTCAAAAATGCATGTTCACAATACAGCTGTATGGCTGCAAACGTTACTTCTGAGCAAATAAACTAGACACTCAGACCCTTTAATCACATGTGACAAGTAAGGATACGGGTATACACACACACAAAAGGGACTCTGCCTGGAGTTTCAGCTTCAGATGATGGCCACAGGAGCACGTAGCAGGAGCTGTCACAATCAGGGTGTTTTCCTTGTTAATAGTACATTGCCTGTTCTCACGAAGAATTCATACACTTTCTTCTTGCATTTTCCCCTCAATATGTCCTCCCTCTTTCTTCTGTGGTGGTTGCTTGATGTCCCCCAAGCCATGACAACTAAAAGAATATACTCGGGCAGAGGAATACTGCTCAACATCATTTCTCATAGTTTTGATGGTTTAATCACACGGCATCGACATTCAAAAAGTCACCAAGGTGCAATCACCAGCTCTAAAGTCCCTGTCCAGGAACAATGTAAATCAGCAAACAAGAGCCCGCCATGTTTTTAGAGATGATGGCACAAAAAGATAACATTGACTGGAGCGGATATTAACTGATTGTCATCAACAAGCAAATACAGCGCTTCAACACCCTCATCTTTAGGCATTCAGGAAGCAGCAGCTCATGTCCATCCCTCATATGGATGTGCAGGAATACCAGGGTCCTCCGTTTTGTGTTCTACATGTGCAATTCAGTCCTCCATGAAGAGGAGACGTGCAGCATTTGCAACACCTGTCATATTTGCTGGGGAGAGGTCAGACCATGTGTGTTGTACATTCCATATGTTATTCTACAACTGGTTCACCCCATTCACTTCTAGATCCATCTCAACTTAGCAGAAGGAAAAATTAGAACTAAAAGACACCTAGTAAGCTGCAGGGAGAATTCCAATCATTTAAATTGTCTTACACACTGAAAGCTATTTATCAATTAAGTATAATGCGTACAGTGTGGACAGCACCTGATGAAACAACACCAGTACTGTGGTCCATTAAACTAGCGGGGCTAACTAGAGACACAACCCCTAGAGGAAGGGGCCGGGGTAAAAATCCACTTCCCTGAGGTTCCACCAGTGAGGGGAGAAGGCAGATAAAGCCACAGTTCAAAAGGAAGATACTGGGGGAGGGGGCGAGTGCAAGTGCATATAACCCAGAACGTAATTATTTCAAAAAACCACTAAAAGAAGTGTGCTGGTCACATGATATTCTGCATGCTGATTTCTTGTACTTTGACAAATTATAGCTAATCTGACACAAGTCTTTATTACAATCAAATAGCGTTGAGTAACCTCCCAGAAATTTTGTTATATACAAACCACAGTCCAAGGCCTGGTTTCCCTGCCCCAACTGGAAAATTTGCTAGGACAGCTTAAGGCAGCACCAATGGAAAAGTTAAAATAAAAATTACATTCCAGTAGAGAAATGATGTACATTCAAAAATATTCCTTCTGGAACTCCAAACTCACCAGACCAGAGTAGGTAACAGCTAATCTTCAGTTGATGAGCCAGAGACCCAAGGGCTTAGTGACATAAAAGAAAACGTGGCATGAAAAATAAGGCCATAGCATCGTCCAGCGCTTTCTACCCATTCAGATGTCCCTGAATGATCTGCCCATGCCTCTTTCACATCGAAAATATCAAGTAAGGAATTGGAGTAGGCAGTGTACACCACACAGATCAAAGGAAATAGATTCTCACTATTCAGAGAACCAAAGTGTGTAACATGTAAGGAAACAAGAAAAAGAAGTGGAAAAAAACTGGCCCAACTACGACAGAGTTCACATCCTTGTAGTAATAAGGATGGGATTGTGGAAAAGGGGAAGAAGACTCCAAGCTTCTACACGGTACAAATTCTCATGGGCAACAGTAAAGTAACACAATCTAAGTAAGTAATTTTAAGTTCTCTAACTACACCTCCCTGCCTCCTGGAGTGAAAGAGAGAGAAGGAGAGGAGAGAGAGAATCAAATTGCTCAGTGAGTGACTGATGGCATTATACTCATGTTGACTAAATCATGCCGTTCCCCATCCCAGGCTTCTTTCAGGAGTCACAGGTGCAACTTTCATCTGGTGCCAAATGTACCAGCCCAGAGGCATCCTGGCTGAGCCAGAATGTGAGAGGGGCAAGCAAGTCAGAAGGGGGAGACTGGAAGGTGGATGAGGCGGAAGATGGGGCCAAGATTTTAGCCCTGCTAGGAGAGGGAGCAGGGGCACCAGCTGCAGCAGCAGCACTGCATCTTTGGGCAATTAAAGAGAAACATAGGTTAAGGGCCTGGCAGCTCAGGTCTCCAGTTGTCAGGTTGAAGGCACATAAACCAAGCCCAGACCCAGGTTCCAGGGGCAGAAAAGCTCTAACACAGAGTTAACCATGGCGAGAGCTGTATTTTTAAAGATTATCAATACATTTGAAAAGCAGAGTAAAAAAAAGTGAGACAAATAAGAGAGAAAAAGAGAGAGAGAGAGAGAGAGAAATTTTCTACCTTCTGATTCATCCCTTCAATGTACTCAACAACTAGAACTGGGCCCGGCTGTGGCTAGGACCCTTGAACTCCAACTAGGTCCCCGGCAGGGAGTCACATTCATGTGCTACGTCATCCGTTGCTTTCCAGGACATGCATCACTGGGACAATGAACTGGAAGCAGAAGCAGGATTGGATAGCAAGTGTTCCAAAATGAGATGCAAGCATCCCAAGTGGCAGCTGAACCAGCTGCCCCACAACGGCTGCTCCAGAAGAACTGAATCCCGGTGTTTCAGCCTACAAGGGACTGAGGTCACGGGTAAGTTTCTGAGCACATTTGTGAAGCAGGAGGCAATGAAATCTGCACAAACAAAGGCAGGACTTCATTGCTTATTTCTTTTTCCTGTGAGTTTCTTCTTTGTCTCAGCCACACATCTACTTTGAGTCTCATGGGGGCTTCAGTGTGACCCCTGTGGACCACTCTGCTGACTCTCCATAGCCATCAGAAAGGCACCTTGATTCTGAGTATTTTCTTATCTTCCATGCCATCAGAAGTTACCACTCTCGACTAATTCTCCTATAGGCCACTACTGGCTTCTAGCCACCTGAACAGCCCGTGAAGTCACCCCAGTAGAGCTTGGGGCACCTAATCATTGAAAGACACTGGTTCTCTGCTCTTTAAGGAGTTCACTTCCCACATAACATCAGCAGTACTCACGTGTCCTCTATCCCAATGCAATGTATAAACTAAACAAGAAATACATCGGTGTTGTTTGGATAGAAATAACTATAGTTAAACTCACCAAGACCTGTCTCCTCTGCCAGAGCTGAGCAGAGAGGTGGATATGTGACCCATGTTAGCCCATGCAATGAAAGCAGAAGCCTGCTGGGAGCTTCTAGAGGATTTCCTCCAACAAGGGATGGACCAAGAGGATAGAGCTGCTCTCCCCCAGAGAGCCCTCTCTGTGGCTATAGCTGTCATCTAGTGGTGGAAGTCTTTCAAGGGAAAAGGCAGAATTTGGAGGACGGAACAGTTCAAATTACTTGTATCCATAAGCAGCAAGCTCTGGGCCCCAGAAGTCCACCTCCTGCAGCCTTTGCCCATCTGAGCCAGTTTTCCCTACCCCCAGACTGCTCGTTTTATGCAGATTCATTTATTTTTTTATTGGAAAGGTGGATATACAGAGAGGAGGAGAGACAGAGAGGAAGATCTTCCACCCAATAACTCACTCCCCAAGTGGCCGCAACGGCCGAAGTTGAGCCAGTCTGAATCCAGGATCCAGGAGCCTCTTCCAGGTTTCCCACTGCCCATATGGAATCCTGGGCATGCAAGGCAAGGACTTTAACCACTAGACCACCATGCTGGGCTCAAAGACCTGCTCTTTACTCAGTAAAGGGCAAAGACCACTAGGTGTGCTCCCCTCCACCTCTTTGTAAAAGCACTGATCCCATTTTTGGGATGGAGCACTCATTGCTGAATCACTTCCCACACCTTCCTACCATCATACCTGGTGTTGAAGTCCAACACAGAAGACACAGCACTCTAAGGAGCTCAAACCCCAGCTGTTCTCATTACGCTTCTCCTTTCTGTCACCTTTAAAAATGACTTCCTCTCTTTCTTAGAACTTCTGTTTTCACACACAAATGTTAATTATCTGCAGGTTTCTTGCTAGTCTCCTGAAAATCCTAATGTGAAAAACATCTGTCTCTCTCTTTTTTTTGTAAACCTCATAGCCTAGACCTGTTGTGCCCGAGTGAAAGCTATTGTCACTTGCTCCACTAATAGCCTTACTGTCAAAGAAGCTGTGTGTGTCACTTCTTCACTCTGGCCTCAAATTGGCAAGGGAAAAAGCCCTGATGTACTATCCGATGCTTCACTAAAGGAAGCTCTGCCTGCACAAGCTGGCTGCACTCTCTTCGGAAGAAAGAGCGAGGGGAGGCTTATTATTATTATCAGCATCACCAGCACCCCATCCCTGTGCCACCAGCACCCCATCCCTGTGCCACCAGCACCCCATCCCTGTGCCACCAGCACCCCATCCCTGTCTCACACTCACACTGGCTTCCATCTCAAGACAATGAATCGCAGTAATAGAATGCATCTTCCTCGCTCTCCTTGATGTTGGTAGCTGAACAGCGGGAGTTTAATTACATGTGACACCAGGACAGAAAAGATCATGCCTACTCGTCTCAACCCGATGGCAAGGGAAGCAAGACATAGAAACCCAGAGAATCCCAGCTCTGTCACAGAGTGCATGTGAGAGTAAAATGCAACTTACTTCATCTTGCTTTAACTAGACTAAATCAAAGTTGAGGATATATCCATTCATTCACTAGACAAGAAAATAATGAAGAACTAAGTGCATATGGAACACCACTCAACATAAACCCCTTGATGCAAGTATAGGGCCCCCATCTGTGTGATGTCTGTCAAACGTGCTTTAATAATTAAAATCTGTGCTTATTCAGTGTTTGGAAGGAATTTTCACATCTTCCATTACAAGGATGAACCGCTGGATGCAAGAGGGAACCATAGGCTCTACTGTTGTCTGCCCCTCGTTAGGAACCATACCCGAGTGGGTGACATCAATGCAGTATGACCTCGGGTGGGTTCAAGCCTGCAGAATCATGAGCAGTGGACAGTCCCAGGCCAGAGGGGTTCTGCTTAATCCGCCATCCCCAGGGCCATCTTTGGACTGACATAAGGAATACATCAATAATTAGTCCTTAAGATGTGAGTCTCTGTTGGCCTAATTACCCAGACCATTTTCACAGGCAATAAACTCAAATAAACCAGAGTGCAATTCCTTTTAAAAACAGAAAAGGAGTTAAAAGCAACATCAGGGGGGCTAGCTCAAATGCCTTTCACACTGCAAGCAAAAAGGAAATGAACCAAGTTGGGGCATCTATATTCGGCCAAAAACAGGGGAGCCAGGGAGCTATGTGGAAGCACTCCTTCTCTGGCGACAAACCCTAAAGCAAGGCAGGAAATAAGAGTGGCGGGCAGGAAGACATCTTCTGCATGTAGCCGTGGGACGAGGAAGCACCAAGGTTACACTAACATGGTGGGGACTCACAACACAGTGACATATTTCCATTTGCTGGTGGAGAGAATTTCTAGTAGGCTAGAGGACCAATAAAGAAACCCATTTGAGGAAGGAGCTTGGACATTTGAGATTGGGATTGAGCATCTCGAGTAGAAGCAGAATTTGGAGTTTTGAATGATCAAGGATTATTTATTTATAAGTGTACGGCCAACAGCGATCTCCAACTCAGAAGAGGCCACTTCATGGCTGTAAGTTGGCCCAGTCAAGTTTTCTGGTGCTGTCCCCGCCAGGATGTGGAGCACCCACGAAATCATCTAGGCTGGCCCTGCCAAACCAACTGCAGGCAGGTCTCAAAATTCAATAAATCTAAAAGCAGGCAACTTTTTAGGCTCATCATTTTGTACATCTACAAATGATGCTTTAAATATCCAAAAGACACTTGGCAGAAAACACATTTCCCCACAAGGCTTCTGCTGAGGTTCTGACACACACCAGGAAGGAATGCTTGGGGTCCGATCTAGGAGGGCAGGTAGCTGCCACTGCAAACAGGTTGGGGTAGAGGATTCGGGGACAAGGGACTCTCACCCATAGGGTCCCTCCTGGCAGAGGCGCCATGTCAGGAGGTGTGAGGTTGCCACATGGTGAGATTTTGCCTCTACTAAACCAGTCATGGCAGAAGACATTGTAAGAATGACAACTGTGTAAATGGCACTTTCTGCCAGTTCCCTACAATTCCTGAGCCGTTTCTGAGCCTCAGATCCATGAAGGCACTGATCTTGTTTATTAAACCCTTTGGAAAAGCATCGATTTCAGTCCACTTCTGCCATGACTTAAATATGACCTAGGACATGGTGCACACTCAGTGGGAGCCACAGAGCTGCCCTGACACCACACACACACACACAGGTGATCACATCCTGCAAGCAGAGAGAAGGAATCCCAGCAACTCAACGCAAATCCTCGCCGTGGGCAGTCCTGGGGATTTGATGAAAATCTTCATATTCATGAGTCTTAATTATAGCAAAATTGCCAATCTGTAAACTAGAGCTGTGTGCGAATAGCACTTTCAAGTCTGAAATGTGAGCAAGGAGACTGCGGTCCCGCTGGGACACGCTCACGGTGTGAGCAGAGAAACACGAGTCGGGGAGGAGGGGTGGCAGAAAAACAAACAGATCGAGAGAAACTTCTGTTCACCCAGACTCAAGAAAGTGGCAGCCAAAGAAATAGGCTCATCGCCAACCAGATTCTCCAACCACAGCTACAAGTTGAAGACATGAGTTCAGAGTGATTCCATTGGTAGCGGCTGAGACCAGGAGGCAGGGGGTATGCAGGCTGCATTCACACCCGTGTATTCTGCTCACCGGCCCACCTAGGCTGCAGCCTCAAACCCCTGCAGTAATCAGAGTAAGGACCAAGTGCACCTTTGGGGCCAGGTGGGAGAGTGACTAACATAAGACAGAGGTGGTGCTGTGGCAACCAGGGACAGGAGGACCCTGGGAGATACCACCCTCATGGGGGTCTGCCCAGGGCCTTCTCACATTAGCTATGTGCTCATGTCCCTCAGTGTTGGAGAAACTTTGAGAGGGCCACAATGTGCAAGCATGGGCAGAACCTCACCTCTCTGCATCCCCCCCTCACCCCTTCAGATTCTCCTGTGCTGCTACACTCTGTGAATGTAGCAGTTCCTGATTCATCCCTGCCCCCAGCACCTCACGTTCACACAAGTCTCTCTTCTCTGTGCCTGTGCCCTATTGTCACGTTCAGGCTGCCAGCAGCTCACAGGGCAGTGTGAAGTCCCCCAGGGTCACACATGACTGTGTGCAGCATGCCAGTGCAACACGGCAAGCTAAGGTCAGGATGGCATCCGTGATGAATGATAGGATCACACAGATATTGCCAGAGAGCTCCCAGGTAAGCCAACACCCAATGCATTTCAAACATTTCAAAACCATTAAGCGTGAATTGGTCATTGTCAACATGACAGCAGCTGCTCCTGTCTGATGTGGGGGGCAGCGCCAGCCGCAGAGTGCTGGGCAGGGCTGGGGTCACTGTCCAGGACTGCACATCCACACCCCACTGCATCTTCCAGGCACCTGGTGGCGCATGAAGCTCTCAGGATCTGAAGCCACTGTGGCTGCCTGCAGCAACAGGGAGGGACAGAAATGAACGCAGTACTGATCTGATCAACCAGAGTGCTGGAGGACAGTCTTCCCTCATTTCAGACCTAGAGAAATGACAGGACAAGAGAAAGAAGAAAGTGGGAACAAAGACAAGGAGCAGAGGGTGATGCTGTGGACTGGCCAGGAAGGGCATGGGTGTGCGACCTCACAGCAGAAACGACATCAGCACACTTCTGGCATCCCTTATCCACAATTCCCAAATCTCAAATGACCCCAAGATGAGCCAACCACATGCTCCATGGAAGGAGGCGTGAGGGCACTGCTATGGATGCTCACCATCCCTGGGAGGGCACCTAGGGCACAGAGGGCACCGAGGGCACTCAGAGGGCACTGAGGGCACAGAGAGGGCACTGAGGGCACATAGAGGGCACCGAGGGCACAGAGGGCACTCAGAGGGCACAGAGGGCACTGAGGGCACACAGAGGGCACTGAGGGCACACAGAGGGCACTCAGAGGGCACCGAGGGCACATAGAGCACACTGAGGGCACCGAGGGCACACAGAGGGCACTGAGGGCACACAGAGGGCACTCAGAGGGCACTGAGGGCACACAGAGGGCACCGAGGGCACCAAGGGCACAGAGGGTACAGAGGGCACAGAGGGCACTCAGAGGGCACTAAGGGCACATAGAGTACACTGAGGGCACTCAGAGGGCACAGAGGTCATCAAGGGCACACAGAAGGCACAGAGGGTACACAGAGAGCACAGAGGGTACACTGAGGGCACTCAGAGGGCACAGAGGGTACACAGAGAGCACAGAGGGTACACTGAGGGCACTCAGAGGGCACAGAGGGTACACAGAGGGCACAGAGGGTACACTGAGAGCACTCAGAGGGCACAGAGGGTACACTGAGGGCACTCAGAGGGCACAGAGGGCACTCAGAGGGCACAGAGGGTACACTGAGGGCACTCAGAGGGCACAGAGGGCACACAGAGGGTACACAAAGAGCACTCAGAGGGCACAGAGGGCACCGAATGCCCACAGAGGTGCACGCAGAGGGGCTCTGGGGAAATCTGAGTGAGTGTGAAACACATGTGAGCTCCGAGGCTTGGCTAAGGGACGGAGAGCCGGTGCTTGCTGACAGGAGACTGCCACTGTCATTCAAACCTCGACAAGGACAGCAGCCAGGAAACAGCTCGCAGTCAAATCAAAGGATGACGACAGCACCTCAAGGAACAGGAGACCTGCCTCTCAGCAAATGGTGGAAACGGCCTGCTCTCTGCTAAGGAAAACCCGTTAAGAACCAACATCACCACCATCTCCTCAGGCTAATCCCTTAACTCAGTTTAGTCCGAGCCTGAGTGAGAATCACCTGTGGACTCTGCTCACCTGTGCGGCCAGAGTCCCCAGTGCTTGACACTGAAATCTTAGGAACCAGAGCAGGCAGCTGTGCCACTCTGTGGCCACCAGGGCAGATGTCCTCAGCAATGACTTCTAAGAAATATCAGGGAAACTCCTGCATGCGGGTGGCTCCTGATTGTGCATGCATTTTAAAAATACATCAAGCATGGACCTGGTGTGATAGCGTAGCAGCTGATGTCCTCGCCTTGAATGCGCCAGGATCCCATATGGGCGCTGGTTCTAATCCCATCAGCTCAACTTCCCATTCAGCTCCCTACCTGTGTCCTGGTAAGGCAGTGGAGGACGGTCCAAAGCCTTGGGACCCTGCACCCGCACAGGAGACCCGGAAAGAGCTCCTGGCTCCTGGCTTCAGATTGGCTCAGCTCCAGCCGTTGCGCTCACTTGGGGAGTGAACCATCGGATGGAAGATCTTCCTCTCTGTCTCTCCTCCTCTCTGTATATACACCTTTCCAATAAAAAGTAAATAAATCTTTAAAAAAAAATATCAAGCAGTCTTTTAGGGTTTACTGATGCACCACTCCATAGCAAAGATATTGAAAACAAGTGGAGAAAACCATGAAGAGTTCAGTTCTTTCTAGCAAACAAGATGACACAGAGAAAGCAGATGAACGAGGTAGCATGCACACATGTGACTCTATGTTAGATTGTAAATGCCAGATTTATTATCATCGTGTGTGCTTTGTTCGAATGGACACACCTAGCAACAAAGATGACCTTGGAAGATGCTACCATTTTCCCAGGCCCAGAATGGGGAGAAGGAAGAAAGAGAACAGGCAATGCCTCTACTTGAAAAATTTCCTAGCAAAATCAAACACGTATACCAGCTGACTTGTCAGGGGTAAAAAAACAAACTGACCGGGCCTGGCACGATAGCCTAGCGGTTAAAGTCCTCACCTTGCACATGGCAGGATCCATATGGGTGCCAGGTCTAATTCCGGCAGCCCCACTTCCCATCCAGCTCCCTGCTTGTGGCCTGGGAAAGCAGTCGAGGATGGCCCAAATCCTTGGGACCCTGCACCTGTGTGGGAGGCCCAGAAAGAGCTCCTGGCTCCTGACTTCGGATTGGCTCAGCTCCAGCCATTGTGGCCACTTGGGGGGTGAACCATCGGACAGAGGATCTTCCTCTCTGTCTCTCCTCCTCTCTGTATATCCGCCTTTCCAATAAATAAATCTTTAAAATAAACTGACCTTAGTATAAATGAGCATTGTATTAATTACTTTCCTGCTTTAGAGAAGTTTGGGCTGATAAAATAAAAGCTAATCTGTTTGCCTTAATAGTCGGAATCTATTCTCAAGGCCTACCCAGAGCTCTGAGTATTTTTTAAAATATTTATTGGTCTTACTTGAATGTCAGACTAAAGAGAGACAGAGAGAGATACTCCACTGCTAGTTCATTCTCTAAATGGTTGCTATAACCATTGCTGAGCCAGTCTGAACCTGGGAGTCAGAAGCTTCTTCCAGGTCTCCCATATGGGTGTGGCATCCCAAACAGATGGGCCATCCTCTGCTGCTTTCCCAAGTACGTGGACAGGGAGCTGGAGTGGAGTGGAGCACCCAGGACTTGAGCCAGCATCCATGTGGGATCCTGGCACTGCAGGCAACGGTTTTATCCACTACACCACCGTGCTGGACCCAGTGTCTTCACATGGGAGAACAGCCTTCTAAGAGCATCATGCTTGCTTGGCTCCAGGTAATGCAGCTTCCTCTCTGTGGCTCAGAGCAGCACCAGGCATCTGTGGTGCTGTGCCCTAGTCCTGCGATGGCGGCTCATCTAGCCCTTCTAAAGCTCTTCAGGGCACAGGGGAGTGAGGGATGGCTGTTTGCATCTCTCCCAGATCCCTGTGTCAAAGCCCACTTCCCACAATGTGAACGTGGTGGGAGTGAGTGCTCTTGTAGGAGTTCTGAGGTGCTCATGTCTTCTCTCTGCTCTGTGCCAAGGGAGGATAAACTGACACCCATCTGCACCCCCAGAAGATACCCCTGCCTGGAATCTGCCTGCACACATAGCAGACAGCAAGTGTTTTCAGCAATTGACCTCCTGCAGCCTCATGGACACAGACATGCCTGCATCTGTCCAGCGACACAAGCAGCCAACATCATGCTGAGCCAATGTTCCCCAAGGAAGTAGTTCCATTGAGAAAGACCTCCCCCAGTCTTGCCTTGCTAAAACGATCATGAAAATCAAGCCCCTGTTAGTCCCATCCTCAGCGAAACCTCTGTGTGTGTGTGTGTGTGTGTGTGTGTGTGTGTGTGTGAGAGAGAGAGAGAGAGAGAGAGAGAGAGAGAGAGAGAGACCAAACCAACAGATCATCTTTGATTCAGCTAAAAAAGTACACCTCCTCTCCACTTCTGTCCACACAAGTGAGGCCATTGTGTTTGTAAGAGCCAAGCATGGGCATGGGAGAAAGAGAGCTGTTCTCCTCAAGATGCAGCTTGAAGGCTTGGAGTCTGACCTCATCTGAGCATCCTAGGTTGATTTGTTGAATATTTGCTGAAACCACACACCTGCAGTGTCTTCTGCCCTGTGGCTCTCTGACTTCAGTTTTACAAAAGCTACCTGTAGTTTGTGCCTCTTATTTATGAAGAGAGGAGAGACAGGGACACAGAGATCTTCCTTCTGCTGATTCACTCTCTCAGTGGCTGCAGTGGCCAAGACTGGGCTGGACCTAAGCCAGGACTCTGGACCTCCATCTGGGTCTCCCACGAGGGTCACAGGGACCCACGCACTTGAAGCATTCTCTGCTGCTTTGCCAGGTACATCTGCATGGAGCTGAACTGCAGATGGAGCAGCTGGGGCTCAAATCAGTTCCTTTAAGAGAAGCTGGCTTTCGGGTAGTGGCATAACTTGTTATACCGCAATGCTGACCCCATGCCTCTTTCTTCTTATTCACCCATCTTCATTGTTGCTTGGTTCCTATCTTCTCTGCCCCAAATAGACACAAGTTTTTAGGAGATTGCTTCTAATATTCCCCCAATTTTTATTTAAGAGTGTGAGACCCCTTGCTCCTCCATGAACTCTGTCATTGCATGGACAGCATTGTTAGGGATGTTCAAGTTCAGGAATGGTGGCCCTGGCATCAAGTTGTTCAGTGTAGTCTACAATGTCTGGAAAAGTTCAGTTATTTCTGCCACTCACTCAGCAAATATCTTCCTGGTACCAGATCCTATGCTCTGGGCTCTTCCTACAATTTCCCCAGCCTTGTTCCCAGCCACAACAGACACTGGTCATGCACACAGAGCATACAGCCCTACGCAGCAACAGGCATTGGCAGGTGTGCCTGGCCAGGGCTTTGGTCTCTGATGCTGGGAGCACACCCAGCACCCTTGGAGAGCTTTACAAAATCCAGATACGGGGATCCAAGTCCAGAGCAGTCAAGGATTTCATGGAGGATCTGTAAGGTGATGGCCGTGTACTACAAGACTTGAGATTCTCCCATCACAGTGCAGCCCTGGCCCAGCAGACTCAGACACTTCCAAAAGCTCATTAGCAAGGCAGACTCGGGTCTCCCCTGAACTTCTCAGTGGGAATCTCCATTTTCACATCATTCTGAAGTGCTACATGTGCAAACACCAGTTTAGGAAACACTGCTCTGGGAGATGGCCTGATGAGGTTTGAATGGTCCCAAGGTTTGCAATAAATGGGAAACATGCTATATCATTTGCGAACCCAAGGGTGATGCGATGATAGGTATTACAATGTAGACCAACTGGAAATGCCTGGGGACCACACTGCTTTCTTTAGGACAACGCTGCTGAAAGATGGTGTTTGGGAAAAAAAGATAATCAGAGTTAAGGCCAATACAACCATGTGTGGTGGAAGGTACACAGGATACAGCTGGGAAATAGTGGTACCACTCCCCTCCCTGACTCTCACCTCCACCTACACACCACAGATGGTGCACTCCTCGCATACAGAAGTCTCTTGTCTTCATTGTTATCCTTGTGAAGACAAGCATGGAGAAGCACAAAATAGGTGTTTACCAAATAGCTGCTGTGTAGTTGAGAGACTGAGTAGGGCACAACCACCTGTTCATTCATTTGGACACAGCAGAATGAGTGCTACATCATTTGACTTTCCAGCATCCCGTCCATAGGACCGGCTTTAATGATGGATGCCCAGAAAGATCTCAGGAACTGGGAGCTCACAATCGAATAGTCTTGGGACCATCGGGCACATGGAAAGCTGCTCTGTGTAGGAGCACTGAATGGTTGAGGAGACCAGGCCTGTGTCAGCCACAGGTTCCCAGAGTGGTTAGTATGGCAGATCATCCACACGCACTCTCTGTGTGCACAGAGTTCAGGTCTGCGCAGTGAGTGCATACAGTACTTTGGCTACTCCTCTCGACATCAGCAGTACAGGTGCAACGCTTGTCTGTACTCACATCTCAGCCATCTGGCAGCCAGGCACTGCGAAGTGAAGAAAGATTCATTCTGGGGAATTATTACCATCAATGACTATCATAATTTTTCTAAATTTTATCATAAGTTTAAAAAGATGCATCTATGTACTTGAAAGGCAGAATACCACACACACACACACACACACACACACACACACACACACAGTTATCTTCCATCTACTGGTCCCCCCCCCCCCAATGACTGCAATGTTTGGGGCTGGGCCAGGCTTAAGCCAGGAGCCAGGAGCCAGGAGCTCCTAGTTCTCCCACTTCTGTGCAAGAGACCCAAGAACTTCAGCCATCATCTGCTCCTTCTCAGGTGCATTGCGGAGGAACTGGTTAGAAAGCAGAACAGCCAAGACTCAAAGGAGCAGCGGGCTATGCAGTGTGGACATCCCAAATGGAAGCTTGCCCTGTGTGCCACAGCACCTGTCCCTGCCAGCATGCCTAAGTCCACAGCTAACTGACTTCACATTTTATAAGAGTTGACTTTTTTCAACATATAGCTATGATTGAAAAAAAAAGATTTATTTATTATTTTTATTGGAAAGTCAGATATACAGAGAGGAGGAGAGAAAGAAAGGGATTCTCTGTCCGCTGGTTTGCTCTCCAAGTGGCCGCAGTGGCCAGAACTGAACCAATCTGAAGCCAGGAACCAGGAGCTTTTCCAGGTCTGCCCTGCAGGTGCAGGGTCGCAAGGCCTTAGGCTCTCCTTGACCACTTTCCCAGGCCACAAACAGGGGGAAGTGGAGCAGCTGGGCCACAAACTGACACCCATATGGGATCCTGGCTCATGCAAGGCAAGGACTTTAGGCAGTAGGCTAACTGTGCAGGGCCCCATAAGTCTCTTTAAAAAAATTCTAAAATCAATCTCACCAACCACATTCTTTCACAAATACTAAAACAAAAGCAATTCTTATGATGTCTTTCAATGATTTGAAACACAGGGAAGTATTGAAATTTAAAAATTCATCTTGGTCTTTAGAAATACTATTACTTTTCCTATTAACTTACTTAGAGGGGAAAATATGAAATATTTACTATTCAAATTTCAGTTATGATAAGCTATACAAAAGAAGTTCATCAGCTCAGCTGGTTTTAGAGTCCTGTGAAGTAGTACTGATAGTCGTGTCATTGTCAAGCCATCACCATCTTTCCACTTTAGGGTGTGCAAGATTAAACTGTGGATCTATCAAGTAGCAATTCTCCATTCCCTGTTCCCTCTGTTCCCTGGAAACCACTGTTCCGTTTCTTGTCTTTGCGTGTCTGACTGTTCTCCTGCCTTCTAGAAGGACCACCATTCCAGTACCGCCTTTTGGTGAATGACTCATTCACTTTGCATAATGTTTCAAGGTTCATCAACACTCTAGCATGTTTCATGATTCCCTGCTCGTTAAGGCTGAAATAGATTCCATTATATGCATATCCTCTCTTTTTTTTAAGATTTATTAATTTTATTGGAAAGACAGATATACAGAGAGAAAGAAAGATTTGAAGTCGGAAGCTTCTTCCGAATCTCCAACATGGATGCAGGGTCCCAAGCCTTTGGGCCGTCCTCAACTGCTTTCCTAGGCCACGAGCAGGGAGCTGGAAGGGAACTGGAGCAGCGGGGACAGGAACCAGTGCCCATATGGGATGCTGACGCACATGCAAGCTGAGGTCGTTTGCCACGAGGCTACCACAGTGGGCCTTAGATCCACTCCGCACCTTTACCCACTTTTCTGATGGATATTTGGGGGATTGTTTCCACTCTTTGGATGTTGCAACACAATTATGAGTACTACCTCAATCATTCATTTGAAAAAATGAGTTCCACATCATTTTTGCATAAGTGATTCAGCATTCCTCATTAAAGCATAATGAGCTGAAATATCAGAAGGCAGGTCAAGTGTGTATTTTTTCTTTCATGTAATTTGTACCCAAAAAAACTCAGGCTTTGTCAAATGATGTTGCTGCTCCACGATGAGAAGATGCTTCCAGGGTCACAGGTGGGAGCTAAGAACTTCAGCGGATCCGCAGTGGGACAGCTAAGATTCAGGTAGAAGACATAATTACCATCCGAGTTCTAGCAGAAGCGCATCCACTCAACCTCTCTGCAGAGGGACCAGCTGTCATCTTTGAACGTGCTTTCCAGAGACATACACACTCGTTCTCCTCACTGAAGGACTTTCAAAGAAGATGTAGGCACTGTGCTGAGCGAAGAAATATTTGGAGGGAGGCAGAGGGATCGAAGACAGCAAGGAAGTGAGCCAAAGTTTAGCAACCTTAGAACTTAGGAACACCAGTTCAAAGCACTGCTTCCAACGCAGCAAAAGCTAAGGGACCTGTCTGGGAGAAAGGTTCTTCCATCCCAACATGAGTAAGGACGAGCATAGCAAAACCGTGTAATCGTACAGAGAGGAATCACAGGCGGACTGCCCGGAGCACTGTGGATGCTGAACACTGCCAGAGAGCAGAGTGCCAGGACCCTGGGGTCACAGCAGAGCCCGACAGGCCTCACCAGGACTCTGGAGTCACAGCAGAGCCCGACAGGCCTCACCAGCACCCTGGGGTCACACAGCAGAACCCAAGAGGCCTCACCAGGACCCTGGGGTCACAGCAGAGCCCGAGAGGCCTCACCAGGACCCTGGGGTCACAGCAGAGCCCAACAGGCCTCACCAGGACCCTGGGGTCACACAGCAGAGCCCGAGAGGCCTCACCGAAAACCACCTCTAAGGGATGGCCTTCCCACACCATGCGACAGGCATCCAAGAATGACATTGCAGCCGCTTTGGTTTCAGGTGAATGTGCCCCTCATCCTTCTCCTCAGGCTTCGCATGACACGGTGGGCAGAGCCCCAGCTCTCAGGTGGTTCCTGCACCTGCTGGAAAGACCCCATCCTCCTGCCCTAGAGCCACACATACAGCCTCTTTGGCTTTGGTCACCTCCAAGGTGACCTCAGTACCCTGAACTATACACATCCCATTGGAGGTCAGGCCTTCAGCGCAACCAACAGAGGCATAACAAAGCTATGTAGAGACACAGAAACAAGAAAGCAGCTTGGGTGAGGCAAAGGGCAGGAACCACAGGCTGTGTCTCTCACACACACACACACACACACACACACACCATATTCATGTGTCTCACACTCATACAACACATGCCACACCATCACATTCACGTACCACACATACCATCATATACATACACTATACACTCACATGACAGTGCACATACTCACACACACACCATCACACATGCATGAACACATACCAGCACATTCACACACCATCACACTCGTACACTTACACACCACATTACACTCACATATTATACACACTTGCACACCACACTCTACACACTCACATGTCACACACACACAAATATCACCATCACACAGTATGTACACACACTACATTCACACACTGAACACAAACCATACCACACTCACATACCACACACAAATATCATATCCATGCACCACAGGTCCACACAACACGTACCGCATGAGCACACACCCACACCACACACCCCATCACCCACACATCGTACATTTACACATTCTCCATCACACACAAACCTTACACTCACACGTGGTCACAGAGTTCTTACACTTAGGCTTTGCCTGTTACTAAAGTTAATGACTTTTTGATTGATCAGAAGAGAATTCCTCCACCTACTAATAGAAACAACTAGCACCAAATTACTCAAGTTTAAATGCTGAGTCACTTTCTGTGACTTTGGCTCACACACATCTGTCAGCAGACACATTTCTCTGTTAGTCAGCATTTTGTGGCTTTAATGGAATGCCTGGAAGAAGCTACTCAGAAAGAAAAGCAGGTGATCTAGCGTCCAGATGTAGGGGCTAAGAGCCCACACAGCCCTGGCACAGGCCACAGGTTATGGCAGCAGTGGGTGTGCAGTGACAGACTCAGAATTTTCCAGCAAGTCACAGAGGAACCTAAGTGTCCCTGGAGGGCTATTAATCCATGGGTAACCACCCCTGGATAGGCCACACCTCTTCAAGGGCCTATCCCTCCCCTTCCACCACCCTAGGAAACATGCTGCAAACACATGAAACTTTGGGCAAACCATAGCAGCCTCTCCTGATGCTCCTTCCCGATTGCACCCTCTCATCCACTCCAGCGCCCTCGCTGCCTGACAATGGTTCTTCTGCCCCTCTTCGCCACTGTCTTCACCCAGACATACTGCCATGTCCATCTCCCAGCCCAGCATGCAACAATCCCCTTCCTGCATAGCTAGCCCCTCCCACCCCTCACACCTGCGCAGGCTCAGCCCATTGAGGACTGATGGTAGCCCACCTGTGCTCACACCCTCCGCTCCATGTTTCCTCCACCTGACCCCTCTGGGCCAGGCCATGGTGGTGTCTGGTTTTATAGTAGTAAGGATAGGATTAATGGCCCCAAGGGTATCAAATGTAATTAGAATCCAATAAAAACAGAATCATAGTACACCTGATTCTGCAACAATAGAATTCCCAGTACCTTTCCACCTGAAAGGGATGTTTGTTTCTATGAAAACATTTAACATATGCAACCCCTAATCACCTGCCCACAGCTTAAAACAGGCCCAATTTCACGCAAGTTGGTTTAATGACCTTGGATTTGAAAGTGATGCTAAGGAATAGCATGGCTGGAGATGTGGAAAGACGAAACAAAAATGAACATTAATGAATCAAGCAAATAATTAAAAGAAATAAAATTGACTGCCGTTTTAGAACTCATGGTACCTAGAACCAAATTGTTGCTGTGTGATTATTTCTTAAAAGGTATTTGATCCCCAAATCAGTTTACAAATTCAGTGAAATTCTCATCAATATTGCATCAAGCTTAAACACACACACACACTTGAACCAGAATCCACATGACCTTCTCCTCACTGTCTGACTTGTGCCACAGACACGGTTTGGGACATGCTGGTCATGAGCACGCCCTCTGAGGCCCCAGGAAAGCCCTCACTCAAAGCAGAGGCTGGCTTGCCTTTAACAACCCCCACTCTTCATGTCTCTAATCCTGTCCCAGACCTTCAGGGCTCATGCCCAGCAGGAAAACAAGACTTCACTTAATAAGGCATTAATTTTTCAAAGGTGACGTTCTTAATCGGCCTAGTCCTGCCTTGACGGGGTGCCGACTGCCCGCGTCAGACCAAGTGTGTGAATGGCCCCAGTAAACCACAGCATGATCACAACCATGGCAACCCCCCTCATCCTTTCATGGGAAAGGTTTCCAGCATCTCTGAGAGACGCCTCACTGCACCTAGCATGGTCTATCCCCGCTCAGCTCCACCTCCCACATTTGGAAGCAAAATTCCAATATCATAAAGGTGTTTTGGAAGAAAAAACAAAACACAAAGTGTGAGTTAAGGTTTATTACTAAGAGCAAGAAAGACTCCACCCTAGCCTGAGCACACATATGCACGCAAAGTACATGCTGATGAAAACAATTTGCAGTGCTGATGTGTGAAGCTGGCATCTGTGCCTTGACCCCACAGCCTGCACAGGCAGGTGCCTGGATGTGTTTCTCCCAGGTGCTTTGTTACTATGGATAAAGACTCAGTATAGAATATTTGTTCCAGACCATGGGGAATCCTATGGTAGCAGGCTTTCATCTGTCGGATCAGTTTGATCCACACAAACCTGTCAACAAAACCGGGTCAGCAGGCTTGAGCTGAGAAGAGCGGAGAAATCAATAAATCTTTGAATTAATCATCAGCCGTCACGGAGAATCATGGGTGATTGGGATGCAGTGCATGCATCGGGCCTCCTTGCTGTCCTCTGCCTTCCCTCTGATGTACAGCCCCTTCGGGAGGAGCGCCCCCGTGCAGAGTATCCACCCCGCCCAATTCCTTAGGGAAAGGGTTTGAACCTGAAGATAAATGAGTCAAAAGCAGACTGTAAGAAGAGCATTTGGATGGTTGTGTTTCTGTGGGTTTTTACATTCCAATCGCATACAACATCATATCGGATCACAAACAACATAAGCAAGTCCATGAGCCTTGCCATAAAGCCAGATTTTGTATCACCTGTAAGAGAATGGTGTTTGAACGCAACTGAATCAAGCCGTTGCGTAGGCCCCTACTCTCACTACCTTGACTGCCCCTTTCTGTCATCACACATGGGCTTCAAGTGTTTAGCACAGGCAGGGTGCCACCTGTGAGGCCAGCATTCCAAGTTGGAGTGCTGATTCGAGTCCCAGCTGCTCTGCTTCCTATCCAGCTACGGCAACTGGCAGGCAACAGAAGACAATTCAAGTGATTGGATGTCTCTGCCTGTCACCTAGGAAACCCAGATGGAGCCCCTGGCTCCTGGCCTCAGTCTGACCCAGATCCTGGGTGTGCAGACATTGGGAAGTAAACCAGCAGATGGAGGATTCTCTCTCCGTCACCCTGTTCTCTGTCATTTTGATACCCAAGCTGTCATCTCACGTTCACTAACCCTTCCAAGCAGAAACATCCTAAGCCAGGGTCGCAGCTCCTCCCTCTCCTCCTATAGGCTTATTTTATGAGGGTACACATGTGTTAACAGACACCATTAGCAAGAAGCAGCTCCTTATACATCCAGAATTTAAAACAGAAACAACGAGAGATGCATGTTATCTTCCCATCACCAGCAAACATAGACATAACATTGAGGGGCTCATCTGTGATTGAGGGACAAAAATATATATTTAAACACATAAAATTAGTCATCCACCTGCACCAATCTCCCTAGAAAGAAAATGCTTTTCTGTGTTGTACAAAAGCTCTTACAAAAGTTCTCATTATAAAAACAATTTAACATGATGACGCTTTGAGAAAGTAAGAAAGAGATATTTTTGTTTTGCCTTTGACACGCACAAACCACAGTCAGTAGACAGAGACCAAGTGATGTGGGAAAGTTAAGCCACACTCCACATGGCGTGGACACGCAGGTGTGAAGCTTCCCAGTAAAGCCACCGTCAGGCCTGTCTCGAATCCGAAATGGACTTAGGGCTTCACGGAAGCTGTGGGACAGCCCAGCCGGCCGCAGCATTGCCACCACTGTCCGTCGGTGAAAGACGGGGAAAATGCAGCAGGAAATGCAAGGGTCTGGCAGCGAGGCTTCCTTCCCATTGCTTAGAAGGCGAGCAAATGTACAGACTTCGGCAGGAGAGAGAAGTGGGACCCACTCAGAGATGGGGACTTAGTTAGCTATAGTGTGTATCACTTTAAATTCTGTCTTCCACAAATTCTCTTGTATCATTTTTTAACATAAAAATTTTAAATCTTCGAAAATCTTAGGGGCTAGTACAGTGGCATATCACGCCAATCCTTCCCCTGTGTGCTGCATTCTCGCTCGGCACCAGTGGAAGTCCCAGGTGCTCCGTTACTGTTCCAGCTCCCTGCCTGTGGCCTAAGGCCTTGGGACCGTGAACCTACAGGGAGGACTCCGAGCCAACCATCTCTGGCCATCGCGACCAGCAGGTGAGAGTGATGCAGTAGATAGAAGAAGCCTTCTCTCTCCCTCTCTTCTTCTCCTCCACCCCTCTCTATCTCTTTCTAACTCTGACTTCCAAGTAAAAGGAAATCAATCTTAAAAAAGAATTTGAAAATACTACATTCTAGAATAATGACATACAAATCAATGACGTCACTTGGAAGCAGTAGCTGTGAAAACAGGCCCCATACATCCAGGCTTTGCACGGAGGGACCTAGCCTGGCGGCATTCCCTTTTGGGAAACAGCCCTCCTCAATTTCAAACTCATGTGGCTTTCTCAATGATAGGGTTTCAATTCAAAGGGATAGCAATGCCAAGAGCTAAAAATTCCACCATCTAATTAAGGGGAGGGAACACAGTATGGCCTTTCTTTCCTAATATCATCCCTAGCCTGAAAATGACTTAATGAAGGCCTTTTGTAAAAGCCCTTTACATTTCCTGGTACAAGAACAATTGTAGTAAAAGATAATGAAATGACGCAATGGGCAGAGAAGGACAAAAAAAAATGTATGTAGAAGAAAGAAAAAAGGACGCAAGGACAAGTGAGAGGACTCAAGGGTGAGGGTGAAGCCTTCAGCAGGCGATGTAGTCCACAGTGACACATGCTTCCACGACTGCCACCGAGGTGTCTGCAGCAGGAGCACCAGGTTAATCTGGGTGGCAGAAGCAGGGATGCAGGCGTGGAGGTACAGATGTGTGACATCAGGCAAGGGCACATAATTGATGTGCTGGTACTCAGAGCTTTCAGTGTCATCTCAACACATGCCTGCCCATTGCCCCAGGATACGCTCCTCTGTCAGCGATAATCTTCATTCGGGGACCCCGACACTGATGCCCTGGAACCTAATCCCCAGTGTGATGGTGTGTGAGCAAGCGAGTGGGTGGTGTCTTTGGGAGGGGATTGGCTCATGAAGTTGGAGCTGTCATGCGTGGGACTGAGCCTACTCAGAGACTCTGAGCCTCTGTACCATGGCTGGAGATGGCAGGGCAAGCACAAGCAAGCAGCACAGTGGCCCTGATGCAGACTCAGAGAATGTCCAGTCTTCACAACCGGGAGAAATAAAGGCCTCTCGTTGCCAAGCCACTTGGTCTATGCTCATTGGTTCTGCAACAGCCCAAACAGAATAGGTCATAAAGTTTAGGGTTTTTTTTCCCTCAGAAACTACAGGTATATGTTCCCAGACACATGACACACTTTAGATATTTGACATTAACGTGCCACTCAGCGTTACAAGTCTATGTCAAAGTGATGCATCTTGAGAAGGGCAGCTTTCAGTGAGCTTGTTTGAAATAAAGCCAGTTAGTGTTTGTAGTTCCTTCGGCACGATGAACCTGTGCCCTGTGTGTAAGTCAGAACTGGTGTGCCTGAGTCTCACCCTTTGCAGCGGCCCATAGCACACACAACGGCAACCTGTAAAGCAATGGCTTCTTCACAGTCAACGCTGACCTGGAAGCAGTAAAGCCTCTCAAACATTTCCTTATTTATTGGAAAGGAAGAGTGGCAGAGAACGGGAGAGACAGAGCGAGAAGTCTCTCCAAATGATTACAATGCGTGGAGATGAGCAGGCCAAAGCCCAGGTCCCGGAGCTCTGCCCAGAGCTCCACATGGCTGGCAGGGTTTCAAACTTCCACGGCTTTCCCAGGCACATCAGCAAGGAGCCGAATTGGAAAAAGAGCAGCCAGGACTTGGGACTCAAGCCAGTGCTCCGATACAAGAGTCCAGCAGCGCAGGCAGAAGCTTGGCTCAGCATGCCTCAGTATCATCCCCTCCAGTATCATGAAGATATTTTAAACAGAAAGCAATGAGCAGCACAAAAGCAGCCCAGCACCATCTAGGGTTCGAGTCCTTACTCTGGCATTGCTTCCTGATTTGAACCCTCTGGACTCTTTTCCTCACCAGATAAGCAAATGTTCAAGAGCAAATGTGGATTCTGGGATGAAGTCAGAGGACTCTGGAATGCTTCCCCTCACATCGGGCTCCAGTGGGGTGCCTTGGGGTGAGCTCCTGCTACCCACTCACCATGTGGAGCCTCCCCAGATCTGTCCATGTCCTAAGGACATGCACAACCACGCAAAGCCCTACAGCACTGGGAGATGACCTGCTGAAATGCCTTGGCCAGTGTCTGATATAGCATGCGGCCACACACACACACACACACATTCACTCACTCAAATGCTGGACATGCAGCATGGGCTCTCATGGTCATGCAGAAAATGCAAAGCTCTCGGACAGTGATTCAGCTGCAGGTACCAAAGTTCAGGAAGTAGCGTGGTAAGCAGGTCAAGGTCACGGGCGTGCCAGGACATGCAGATGCAGCTCATGGGACGTGAGGGTTTCTAAGAAGCTGTGCTATGCCATGCACATGTGTGCTCACAGGTGATGCCATGTAAAAATCTTAAGGAGAACATGAGAAAACCATGCCATGAAATGAACACAGGCGTCCTCAGCTTGTGAGTCTAGAACATGCTGATTCCTGAGGTTAACCCTTAGCAGAAGTCAGCGGAGAAATTCTGACCTGTCTCTGATTTGCCTCCCGGGACACTCTGCACCAGGAGGGCCTGATAGAATATCATGTTGCAGAGAAGCAGGACAAAAGGAAAAGCGTTGAGTATCCTTAAAGTATTAAGAATAATGTCAAGGGAAATGGCACCATCATTTGGATCCAAATGTTGATCCTTTGAAATTCGGTCCAAGAGTCTGGCCTTTAAGATCCTGAGCCAAAGTGCCCGGGTTCAAGCCCACTCCAGTTCCTGACTACGGCTGCCATGAATCAGCAATGCCTGCTCAAGGCACTGGGTGAGAGCCGCACTGCGTCTCCAGCTTCTGGCTTCAGGCCATTTTAGGCAGGTGGGGAAAGAACACACAGATGGGTGCTCGCTTTGTCTCTCTCTGTGTAAGGCTGTCTCAGATCAATGAATAATATAAAAACTCATCAGTGGATACATAATAAGCTCCAACCGGGTGAAGAGTGCTATCATGCTATCTTTGAGGTTAATGAGAAGGGATGGTTTTATGTAAAGGGGTGATTTTAAGTGAAATTGAACTCCATCATTTTTTACCTTAGATGACATCATTTCATTTCTAGTTTTTCTGGTTTTAGAATTTTATTCCCCATATGGTCCTCACACCACAGCAAAATGCTCCCAATGTGCCAGTACCCTGAGGGTTAACTCCAGCTTGGCTCTCGTACTAACAGTGTGCTTTGTGCTTGACACAGTGCTCAGTGTCAGGAGTCCCGGCTGTGATAACCACTGTGCCCTCCCGTAGGCAGTGTTGGTTGTTCTTGTGTGTTTATGCCCTCTAGAAAACGGAAGGTTTCTTTTTTAAAGAAGAAACATTATCTTCTATAGAGAGAACTTTCAATCAGTAACTGGAAGAGAACCTAGGGTAAATGACTGACATGCTCTGTGCCTTGATTTTCTTATCTGTGAAGTGGAGCTGCTCTAAAGTCACTAGGAAAGAAGCCTGAGTTTGAATGCTGAGTAGTTGCTGGCTATTCTGATGACCCCAATGTCTCCCAAGCAGTGTAAGATACGCCCTTGCCTTCTCCTCCTATATGCATGCTGGCCTTTCTTAGGGTGGTTAAGCAAACCCTAAGATCCTTTATTTCTGCTTGTTGCTTGTTTAGCATCGTCTGACTGCAAGAGAAGTCAGCATGTTAGTGAGGTAGGGAAGAGGGGCATAACGTGCTTGTGTTTTGTACTCGAATCACAGCATTTAGGCAGTGCATACACCTTGCATTCAGCACCTCTTCTTAAATGGGGTGCTTTGGGCTCCCTGAGACACACCACACCGATATCTGCCATCATATCCCACCCAGTTTCCAGCATAAGAAGATGACTATCCACAAAGTCTGGTGCTGATGTCAAGCCCCGTGCTGTGCGCTCCGTCTACAGCCACTCATGGAATGCTAGAGAAAGCTCACAGAATGCTAGGTAAACTAGTTTTCATTCGGCAGGTGACGAAATTGGCACATGGCTGTGGGACCAATTCCAGTCCTACAGCATGCCATGTGCTGGGTCTCAGGTGCAGGCCTCAGCACCAGCATCACGGTCCACTCTAGCTCCTGCCAGCTCAGCAGGAGTGTAAAGGGGTGGGCCTGGCTACGACAGAGGATTCATGAAGACCGTTTCTCCATCTGATACTCCAACTTCAGTAACTCTCACCTCTATTAAACACACACACACACACAGAGATTGATAACAAACTGTCAGGCGACTCAGAGAAGTAAGTTTGGGCCTCACAAATCATGTCTCTCTCTATTCAAATCCAAGGCCACATGCTGACTGTTGACAAAGTGGAAGGCAAACAGAAGCCTGAAACCATCCGGCCTGAAAGTTCAGGGTCCACTGGAACCCTTAGACTTGCCTCTGTATTGCCACCACTCACATGCTTCCCCATCGAGGACAGCCCAAGCACATTCCAGTGCAGGGCACTGTGTGCCAGACGGGGCAGGCTATTGTTCACGAAAGCCACTGTCAGCAGGCCAACCCTCAGTGAATCTGCACTCCCAGATGCTAAACAACACTACCACTCTGCTCACAGAACACTCCACCTAGGGTTGAGCCACATAAGTTCCAAGCCCAAGCAATTTTATTAGCCAGTTTTCTGTCACTATAATGAAAATACTGAGGGAAGCTGCTTCTGAAGCAGTGTTTGCAAAGATGTCAGAGACAGGGAGAGAAAGTGAAAGAAGGAGAAGCGGAGAGAGAGATCTTCCGTTGCTCACCTCACTCCCTACACGGTTGCAACGGGCAGGGCTGGGCCAGGCTGAAGCCAGGAGCCAGGCTTCTCCCATGAGGCATTCAGAAGCCCAGCAAGTGTCCCATTCTTCACTGCTTTCCCAGAAACATCAGCAGGATCTGGACCAGAGTGGAGCAGCCTAAACTCAAACCATTGTGAGCAGCTGAGCCTAATGTGACTTCTCTAACCAACCTTCCAGGGTCACTCTCTTGTTGATCTGAGCATCTTCCAGTGGGCTCACTTCCTGTCCCCGCTTCCAGTCTCCTAACCCTGCAGCCGGATCCAGCTCCCACCCTCCCAGGGCCGCCAACCCATGGGACTTTGGGGTTTGAACATCTGTTGGAACGAACAGCCAAGCCAGATCATATCCAAAGGACATCTGTGATTGTTCAGCCAGCACAACGGCTGCTTATTTGCAACAGATTTGGGGACATGGGATTCTTTTTGAGAAAACATTTTTAATGCACAAGAAATTTTAGGCCACTGATCACTTGGGAAATTATCCTTCGCTTTTTCAGTTACATCCCCGTCCTCACTTTCCTTTAGGGGAAGGGAACACATGACTCAAAATCCACACGATCCACTGCCCCTGAACATCACAATGTCTGTCCACAGCCGTGAGTGTGTGGGGGGGTATCATCCCATGCTTCCTGCAGCAGCTTGTGGTAGTAATGACGTGGTGTATTTCAGAAAGTTTGCATGGGGAACAATGGAACACATGGACTTGACAAGCTACAGAGTTGAGACTCAGAAAGGGAGTTTATGCTCCTGTGACCTGAAAAATTCAAGCCAGGATGTTTCTGTGCAGCCCCTAGTGTCTTGGCCCTGGATCATCTTGATTCTGTCCCCATCTTGATCCTGGCTCCCAGCCCAGGCTGACACAAGGGCAGCCCCACAGCTGCGGAAGAGGCAGCTGATGGCGTGGCTGCCAGCTGCAGGGCTCATGCAGGTGCGGATGGGCTGACGGACAGCAGGGGGAGGGAGTGGCCATGGGCACTTCTTATTGCACTGATGACTGTCCGCTCTTTGTTTCTTTTCCTTTATAAATCATTACTGTTTAAGAATCTCCTGTAAGTGTTTACCAGTTGTTTGCTCTGTGTCGAGTAGGAGTTATCTAGCTAAAAACATGTGTGAGAGGGTATCAGAAAAACAGAAAAAGCTGGTCAGACTAGTTACGGTTGTGAGTTGAATAATATCCCTCCCACCCACAGCAGTTTCCTTTCCAGAACCTCCGAATGCAAGGCTATTTGGCAAGAGGGTCATTGAAGATGTGGTGAGCTGAGATGAGGTCATAGTGGAACACAGCCGTCCTTAATCCAACATGACTGGCGTCTTTATAGGGAACGACACAGAGACACACAGAGGGAGGGAGGGCCGTGACGATGAAGGAAGAGAGCAGACAACACTACAGCGAAGAGCACCAAGCATTGCCCACACGCCAGGGCTGGGAAGGGGCATGAGCTAAACCCTCCCCAGGGCTCTCAGAGTCAGCATAACCCTGCCTCTACCTTCATTTTGGACTTTTGGGATCCAGAACTGTGATAAAAATAAATTTCTATTATCTGAAGATACTCAGCTTGTGAAAGAACACAAAGGAGAGTTCACATGTGGCTGTGAAGGAAGCTGAGTTCTGCTTGGGCCGTGTGGTGGCAGGATGGTGAGCGGACTAGCAGGACAGCAGGCAGGTGCAAGACTGAGGTGGACTGGGCAAAGATGACATGGGAGGTCGGGCAGGGTGACCCACAGGGAAAGTGCATAAAAGTGGATTGGGTGGTAAAAGACAGAAACCCAGGACAAGAGTATAATAATCTGCAACAAGCGAAAAGCCCGAGCAGGCAGGGTCATTGTGTAGACGTGAACGGAGGGTAACTGCCACGAGCTGACCTACGCCCTGCCCAAGTTAGCCCTCAAGCCCTGAGCTCCCATGTGCTGTACTTGGAGTAAGGAAGTAAGCAAGGCTAAGTGGGGCCAGAAGGGTGAGCTCTCAATGGGTAGAATCGGGCATTGTCAGCAGAGCTAAAAGAAAGACACGTGGAGGCACAGCAAGGAGGTACTGCCTGAAAACCAGGCCAGGAGGCCCCTCAGCACCCCGCCACACAGGCACCGCACACCACATGACATTTTGTTCTGCCAGTAGCTGAAAAAGAAGAAGACCAATAGAAAAAGTGGATCACGAGGAATCCTTGGAATCTACCCTTACACAGTAAATTCAAGTCAAGAGTATGGGACAGAGCCGAAGCCACAAAGCAAAGAATAGCAGTCAAGACGGTTTATTCTCTCAATACGTATACTGAGAAAGAAAAAAAGGGAGAGAGAAGGTGAAGGGCAGGGCAGGGCAGGGGAGAGGAGGGAGGGGAGGACAGGGCAGGGGAGGGCAGGGCAGGGGAGGGGAAGGGAGGGGAGGGGAGGGCAGGGGAGGGGAGGGAAGGGGAAGGGAGGGGAGGGAAGGGGAGGAAAGGGGAAGGGAGAGGAGGGAGGGGAGGGGAGGGCAGGGGAGGGCAGGGCAGGGGAGGGCAGGGGAGGGAAGGGCAGGGGAGGGAAGGGGAGGGGAGGGGAGGGAAGGGGAGGGGAAGGGAGAGGAGGGCAGGGGAAGGGAGGGAAGGGAGGGGAGGGAGGGGAGGGAGGGGAGGGGAAGGCAGGGCAGGGCAGGGGAGGGGAGGGGAGGGAAGGGGAAGGGAGGGCAGGGAAGGGGAGGGGAAGGGAGAGGAGGGAAGGGGAAGGGAAGGGAGGGAAAAGACAAAAGAACAAAGCCACCCAACCTACAGCATGAACACTGGTACAATTTTTATTAAAATCTGGGGACTGCAGCACCTGTGTCACAGGAAATACGGAGATGTTGACTGCAGCACCAGAGAGCAGATGACACGAGGCACCAGACACGTATGGGGGAGGGGAAACACGATCACAACACTGCTCACTATTGTAAGATTAAAAAAAAAACTGACTTTATTTTTAGAGCAGTCTGATGTTACAGAAAAAATAAGCCGAAAATACACGTTCTGAATCCACATGTTTTTGTTTAAAGAGATGCTCAAATACGTCTTACCAGCAAAAATTGAAACGTGATCAAATAGGAAATGTGTACAAAAAATGCTCATGGTAGCACTGCAATGGGCGATTCCAGGGAGGGAGACAGCCCTCCTGCAAGGGCAGGCAGGCAGGCGGGTGGCAGTGTCTGGGGCAGGCGGGTGGCAGTGTCTGGGGCAGGACAGGCCCCTGGGAGAGCTGCTCGCACTCCCAACAGGAAGAGGCCTGCTGGCAGAACTAGCAGATGCAGGAGGCTGGGAAGGCAATGCTTGGGAGCAACATTGTTGGCGACCCAGCGAGGACTCCTCAGGACCAGTGGGAAAGCAGGGACCGTGCAGGGTCGTGAAAACCAACCTGCTCACATTGTCAGTGCGGCGTCTGTGGTGCGCCTTGCTGGAACCAGCAGTGGAGGATTCCTGGCGGTGGCCACCCAGATGGAGGTCCTTCTGGGGGCGATTCAGAAGCAAGGCCACAGAGCGTCAACAGCCTCCATAGCAGCTCTACCTCCGGGTTGCCTTTCTGGAACTCCTGCCACTGACACACATAATGGCTTTCCCGCACTAGCCCCAGGCCAGTGAGAAGCAAACAGCACAGGAAGCCGACAGAATCCATGTGGATTGACTCTGCAAGTAGCCAATCAGCTATCGTGAACCAAAATTACATTTCTAAGTCCTGAGTCTTATTTTTCCAACATCACAGCACGTTCCCTGTGTAGGCCCTGGTTTGCAACGCCCAGTATTGGCATTGTGGATGCGCTCATGGGAATGCAGATGGCACGCTTGTCACCATTGCCACCTGCTATGTTGAGAGAGATCCTGTTATCCTTTGAAACTCTCCTAAAGGGAAACTCACGGATAAATAACAGGCCAGAGAATATGCTGGGGTCCACCTGAAATCTCACACACAACTGGCCACCTGTCTCCCATGACTAAAAACATGTGAACATCAGAGGCAAAGGAGATGTGGAAGGAGGACCTTCAGGGCTAAACACAAAAGTTACCTCAAAGTGCAGCAGCATGTCTATAGACATTACAATAGCTCAGAGAGAGGCCACACCGAGGTTGGGATGTCTGGATACAAGGCAATATGTTCCCTAAAGTGCAGGCTCTCTTACCCACTTGCCTTCTCCAGCATTTGGTGATGACTCAAAGAATATTCACTGAATGCGTAAAAAAAAAAATACACCAAGTCCCAGCACAGAACAATCTGTACTGCATAGAGTTAACAGCCCCACATTTGAGACTCCTGCAGGATAAAGTCAGGACAGCAAGGTCACCCCTTTGCTGGGAACTGCCCAGTGGGAAGGGTCCATGGCACATGCGCCATGCAAACCACAGTTTACACAAGGAGCCCCATTCTCTCTGAGGTTCTGGAACTTGGCTATGTGCCAGGCAGAGGGTGCTTACCCAAGCAGAGCCTCTGTCTCTCACCTTCCTCCATAAGAACCCCGGGCCCAAATCTCCCTGAGCACCCCAGATGGACAATGCTGTCTGACTGTTACAGGTGGCTGAGGAGGGGAGAGCATCCTGTACAGTCCCTTGGGGACAGGACTATGGGAGCCCAAGCGGGGCCTCCTCTGAGCTGCACCTGACACGCCATTCCCTGCCACTGGGTGGGCCCCAGGTCCTTTCACTGTGGAAGGCCTCCACCCCGGGTTTTGTGAAGCCTCCCAGCCAATCCCTGAATCCACAGCAGGGTGAGGCCAGGGTGAGGGACCTCTTGGTATCTTTGTGAGAATAAACTTCAGATGGCAGAAAGGTAGCTTGGACAGGGACTGGTTTAAAGAATGGTGCATGCATTTGAAATGTCAACATCTTGGTATCTTACTCCCAGAATGGAGCAGAGACCTGTGGGGTTCATGGACACGGGGAGTGGAAGCAAAAAACCTAAAAGAGGAAGACAGCTGTGCTCCTGAGGAAAAGTCTAGCCCTGCTGTCATTTGTTTTGGCCTGGCTTCCTGGCCCATCACCTTCACAGCAGACAGGGTTTATACATAACTACAAGTGTGTGTGTGCTACTCATATGCACCTATGTCATACCTCAACACGCCCCAAATGCACAGACAGACCACAGCATGGATCGCATGCCACATACACATGTGCTCACAATATACCTGCATACATTACACATCTACACACAATTGCACATTCCACACCACACTCATGGATACGCACACTGGACACGTATAGACATGTGCACTCACACACCATAGCAGACACATGCGCACACATACAGCACACTCACACGTGTGCGGACACCACACTCCCTCCTGAGATTCTCTAGGCTACCTTGGCTGCTTCTCTTTATAAGAGATCCACATGGTCACAGCTATCTCTGCATGTCTGTTCCCCTCTTTGAATCTTTTGGAAGTTAAAGTCAGAACTTCCTCTTTGGGGTCCTATGCCACAACACACACCTAAGAGCCACGATTCGCTTCTCTCTGGAGGCCAATAACCCATAGATCTCTCTGGCTCTCCCAAGTGTCTTCACACACACCCCGCATGGCCCTGCATGGCGCAGGACCTCAATCAGCACAGTGTAGTAACACATCATACCAACTCAGTGAGCTCTCAACCTGGATGCAAGAGGCAAGCTTCTGACAATCAGTGGTTTAAGGAAATAAATCCAGCAGGTCTCTCCTTTCCAGGTAATCCTCAATGCGGCATGTCCTTCTCAGCCATCCCATCCCTCAGATCACAGCACAATCAGGTGGCACTGTCTACCTTCCCTAACCCCAAGTCACATTCTCTTGCTATGCCGTGGATGTGTCACAGTCAATGCACAGGATATGTCATCTAACCACCTGAGCTTGAAATCAGGTGTACTGATCATTAATGTAAATGAAAGACCACAAGATGATAGAAATAAACAGGTGTGAAAATGCCCCTTCATACTCTTAGACAAGGGAACGTTCAAGAACTGCTTCTTGACTCTAGGGTACCTTTGAAATCCCAGGTTAAGTTGAGAGGTGTGGTTGGGTTGGTGTCCTGTATAACCTTAAGGCTGATCTTGTTCTTTTAACTCTTAACACATGGAAGGCAGAACTGGGTTGGCACCACGAGCAGAGAGGCAGCAGGAGGTTGTGGAAACGCTCAGTGAGTGACAGTGAAATCAAAGCCCCAGAGAGCCTGGGCAGGCATGAGCGCCTCCCCACAGAGCCGGCAGCCATTGCATCCCACGGGGCCACACCGAGACTCTCCTGTGAAAAAGAAAGGGCTCCCACTTAGGTCTGTTGGAATGTGCGTAAGCAGAGCCTTACCCAATCCGGCGTACCCTTTAACTGTCTTCCCCTTCCCGAAATGCAAGGCTGGCTTTAGGGAGCCTCCTCTTTCCTGAGGCCGATCCTTCTGCAGTCCGGCTCCTTCCTTTCCATGGCAGTCCTGGAGCAGCTGACCCGCTGCCTACTAGGGACCAATGCTCTGTGATTGGCTAAGGGGGGCAGGGGGTGTCCCTCAAATCCCAGGCTCTGTGTGATCAGTGATGCGCACACCCAAACAGAGCGCACTAGGTCTGTGTCCTTCAACACTCAATGTGGACAGAAAACTGCTCCCTTTTACTCAATATTCAGAGAGCAGATCAGCCCACTTGGACTTGAACACACTGATCCAGCAGCTCAGGGCTCCCTGGCTATTCACTCCTCCCTGCTAGTGGCACTGAGACAGAAATGCCTGGAACAGCCAAGTCAGGCCACTGTCAGGGACAGAGACCGTTTCCCTGGGAATAGCAGTGTTTGCTTTTTCCATTTCCCAAATCCAGTTATCCACGGGCTGTGTCTTTGATGTTAATGTAGCGAATCCCCTGGTGAGATTCTCACAATTTTATCAGAAGAAAACAGACAGGAGATGCCAGGCTGGTGTACTGCCGGCTGGCTCACCCTAACCAGCCAGAAATGTACAAGAAGCTCACAGAACAAGACCCACATGGAAAGCCACCGTCATCATTCCTTACTGCAATGACATTGCCCACATCTCAGGCTCAGCCACCCCCCAGACATGTGGCGTGGACATTGCTCTCTGTGCATGGGGCTCCTGGCTATACTGACATCTGGAAGGCTTCCTTTGTAGCTGGAGATGAGGGAAGTGATAAGGATGCTGAAGATGCCCACAGATCCTGGGACCATTGTTTGTCCTGGCTCATGTGCATGAGCTAAAAAGATACTGTCAGATCTCTCGCAGTCATCCAGGATGCTGAAAGCCTGGCCCCTTAAATGTTTTCCCTCTGTCATATTCTCTCTGTCTTCTACAGCACCAGAGTCCGAAAGCCAAGGTTCAGCACCTGGAGGTCCAGGTGAAGGGTACAGCGGTTAAAGCCCTAAGACAGCAGGTTAGCACCGGGGCTATGTTACTTTTCTTCCTCTGGGAGAATCTAGGATTCTCAATCCTAGAAAACTGAAATATTCTCTTCAAAGATCACTCAAAATAAATACTTTATGTCCTTGATAACCATCTAATCTCATAAGATTAAGAAGTGCAGCTAGGCTCCCATGTCCCCACTTGGGCCAGTGGAAGCGTTTCCTGGGAAGAAGTCCAGGCAGGACCTTGTCAGAGCAAGTCTCAGGCTGCTATAAATGTCCACATGAAGTCCCAGAGAGATAGACAACTGGGGCTACCCATTGCTACAAAAATGCATGCCACTCATTGTCTCAACCAAGATCAAGGACACAAGTTAGTAAGGTGAGCCCAGAGGACCTATTGTGCTTCTCTTTAAATTTTTCCTGTACATTGAGAAGCGATTGGCAGGAGGGGAATATTCCTCCAGCTAGGAGCTCTGCCCCAGACATGTGAAAGCAGCAGAACCAGCCATGAATGCTCTGGCTGCCCCAGGGGCCCCAGATCCCTCAGGCTGGCTGCCCGCAGCGCCACTGGGAACTGGACCCATAGCTGACTCACTCTCCTGGCTACTATCTGACCCAGCTTTCCAAGATCCCTACCCTGTCTACACTGACACCACTCCCAGCTCCCTGTGCAAGAGACCTCCCCAGGCTTTGGTTAGCCCTGGCTTAGTCCAGGAAAAGGTCCTACTGAATTGCAGACATGGCCACGGGACTCACTTTGACCGATGAAACACGGGCGAAGCGCCATGTTTCACCTCCACATGGAAGCCCTACCAGACAGATCATCACTGGTCCAGGTGTTCTTCCTGTGCCGGGCAGATCTGAATTCGGGTATCAGTTTCATCAAAGGGAGAGGCTCACCCTGTCTTGGTCCCCAGTGTGGGAGACTGGAGGGAGACACACACCCTATGCCTCCCGTTCATGATTCATAACCCTGTGTCTTCTAAACTCGAGGTGCTTTTCTAATTCTGGGCCCTGCAGGACTGTCACGCAATCTGCCCACCTCCCATTCAGAAACCCGAAAGGACCCTATAGAGACATGGCTTAGATCAGGAAGCCAATGAGCGAGTGTGGATGAGCCTCGACCCTGATTACTGCAATCATTAAGCTGAGATTTTTCCAAAACCCTAAGCTAACAAACAATGATGACTAATCAACATAACAGCAAAGAAACACTCAGAAACACTCAGAAACAGAAACTGCCATTGTAGTTTGGTTCCCTGGAACAGCATTAAAAGATAAAATATTTCCATTTTGGAATGGACCTCAGAATGGCTTCTGATCCTCACCGAGTAGTAATCCATGTTCTATAGCTAATCAGTGAGCTAAAAAGCGAATACCATCGGGTTTTCTTGAGGAGTTAAAAACCAAGTCTCCCTGTAAATTGAGAAAATGTCAGAATGAGTCAAGAGTTACTGTGTGTGCCGTGTGTGAGCACACAATCATGACCATGTTCATGCAAACTTGGTCAGAAAGGAGACCACCTCTCTCATATGTTGGGATATGGACCCACACTCCTCATGGTTCTTTTCCCACAGCAGCCAACGCATTTTTGGATAAATCAGCAAACGCCATCCAAGGAAGTGCAAAACAGGAGGAACGAGCTGATGTGGGCAGAGCCGTCTGCAGGCGGATCACACCACATAGGGACCCCACCCAATGCCATGATTCGCCAAGAACCCCAACTTCCACAACATTCAGTAGTTCATTTCTTGGCACTGCAATCAACCAAGAAATGATCAGTGCACAAATATATACATCAATGCCAAAACCAGCATTCTTAACAGGAGCTCCAAGAAAGAGGTTAGAGACACAAGATGATGCAATCAGTGTATCCACTTTCCAGATCTTCGCTTCAGACAACCAGTCACATGGGCATCCCTGAGGTCTCTGCCAGGTGCAGTGCTGCTACTTCTCTATTTCTATTGGCAGAAATAAAACTACAATTCCCTCATAAAGGCCAACCTAATGGCTGGTGCAAGAAACTAATTTCCAAGCATCCATCCATTCACCACAGAAAAGCTGAGCTGTGGCGCCGCAGGACTCCATGAAACCCTTCCAGCAGGTTGTTGGATGACACAGGATCCACACTGAGGATGCTTTTTGCTTGTCAGATCACACAGCTTAACAGAGACTCTACGCCATCTCTGTTAAACCTCCTTGGAAGCTGAGCCGCACACCTGCTCACCGGCCACGCAAAGCCTACCTGAGACAAGTGAGACAGTGTCTTTCTCCCATGAGACGACAGTGATGTACGCCTCCACCGAGGAGGGGATAATGCACTTGAAGACCGCGACATTGCCTCTCATGGTTTTCTGGTCCTCCACACGGACTGTATAGGGCTCCCGTAAAACTGCAAGACAGCAAGGGGACCTCGGTGAGACAGGTTCTGACAGCTGAGGAGAGTCGTAGAAAAGTTCATGGAGAAGAGAATTCAAAGCTGGAAATACTTTCAAGTCATTCTAGCTTTTGTCATAAAATGCATTTTCCCTGAACTTTTTAGAGGTCTTTCA
The DNA here is from genome assembly GCF_030435755.1 of Ochotona princeps. Lineage (NCBI taxonomy): Eukaryota > Metazoa > Chordata > Mammalia > Lagomorpha > Ochotonidae > Ochotona > Ochotona princeps. Next base: position 28,011,450 of record NC_080834.1, on the reverse strand, counting down.
AAAATGTTTGTACTCAAATAGAGGTATTTTCAATTTCATTTTCTCATGAACTTTTAAAAGCACAGTGTCACATGCATATACAAATATATGAACTGTAAAACATATACTTGTTAGGGAAAAGTCAAAACATGTACATTTCATGTTTTTCATCATTCCACATATATGTATATATCCATTAGTAATACACACGCATTCTATATTAAAATCAAGGATATAACTGAAAACAGTTTATCAAAGCTCTGAAAGTCACCATGAATGGGGAAGTATCCATTATCTATCTATCTATCTATCTATCTATCTATCTATCTATCTATCTATCTATATCTATTTATCTTTTACATATTTATTTCACTTTAAAAGCAGAGAACACTGATGGGGTAGCTCTCATCTTTTGTTTCACCCCCCAAATGCATGCAGTAGCCACAGCTGGACAAGGCCAAAGTCAGGAGCCCAGAACTCAGTCAAGGTCTTACATGGAGTTGGTAGGGACCCAGCTACTTCAGCCAACACCTGCTGCCTCCAGGAATGCATATTAGCAGGAAGCTGGCATCAGAAGCAGAGCGGATTTGGGTCAATCTCTGCTGCTTTACTCAGACCATAAGCAGGGAGCTGGATCAGAATTGGAGCAGCTGGGACATAAACCACACCCATTTGGGCTGCTGGCATTGCAGGCAAGTGAATCTGACACACTACCACTCTGGCCCAGAGAACTTTACATTCTAATCTTAAAAGGACTTTTCAAGCTGCGTCTGATTCCGACACCTCCATCACTGACTGGACTGGCTGCGCAGTACGAGGAAAGCTCCAGGGAGCAATTTCCACACCTCTGGTAGGAAGTCTCCTGGGCAATAACTCAGGGTGCCCACAAATCTGATCTCAGAAATAGCATCATTATGCCCAGGGGAGAGCTGACTTTGTATAGGAAAACACCAGCATGAACAACTCTTGAGGGAGAGCTGAGATCATGCCAATAGGTTGAGAACAGGTTACAAAGAGACATGTAAATTATGGATTTTCACTAGAGGTCTCCGTATTTCTAGTAAAGTCCTTTTTCTTGGGGCAGAAGGGCACACTGCCATCTACCTAGATGAACCTGTCAAAGGGAAATTAAGTTTCTTGGTATCATAGCCTCCCAAGAGACTGGGGCAGACACTTTGCCCATTCTACATCCAACTACCATGAATTATTCTAGGCACTGGGCTAGAAACCTAAGACACAGGCTGAAATACACTTCAAATTTGGTTAGTATCTACACTCCAAGATACAGCACCACCTAAGTTGGATGGCTCATGTTACAAGTTGGACTTGTCCCAGAAGCAGACCTCCAAGAGGAAGAGTTGAGTTCAGGCCACTGACCAAGGAGGGGAATCCCAGGAGATGCTCTGAAAGCTGGCCAGAAGTGGGGTGCTAAAGGGAAGCATTGTGCAAGGTTGCGATTTCAGCAAAGCCCAACCCCGCTTGCTCCCAGGGAGAGCTCATACACCACAGAGTTTGTTCTGCATCCAAACAAAGGAGGTGGGGATTTGTCCCAGTAGGTGTCACTGGCTCATGGAGGGCCCCAGGGTGGGTTTGTGGGGAGAGGGGCAGATTCCCCAGGAGTTTCCCACTTGAATTTGCATGAAGCAGGTCTAGTGCACACCTCAGCAAACCTCTGAAGGCACAGACCTGAGACCCTAGTAGCCAGCACACAAATCCAGGGCTTCAGGTTCAAGGGCTTCCAACAGTGTCTGGAACAACCAAATCATGACAAGAAAAGGGACCTACAGAACAGGACTCTGAGAGAACCAGGCCCTTCTGTGGGACAAAAGACCACAGAGGAAGTGTGATTAGGTGTGATTTGGAGTCTTTACAAAACTCAGAAATACAAGGACTTCTTTCCATTTTTCTATAAGAAGTTTGACAGGTTTGAGTTGTAAGTAGTCAACTGTAAGTATAGTTTTAAATTGTAAGCAGTATAGTTGCATGTAGCTCCATGGTTCATTTTGAGTTGATTTTCACATATGAAACAAAGTACAGAATAAAGCTCACTTTTCACATGTGGATATGTAAATTTTTTAGCACTATCTGTTGACACAGCCATTCTTTATCCACTGAATTTCTGTACACTATGAATTTCTGAGATTTTTTAGCTGTTCAGATATGTATGCTACTTCTAAACTACATACTATTATGTTATATGATAGTATTTATAATTATTTGAGTTATAAATACTGAAGCTGGGATATGCGAGCCATCCCAAACCACTATTTCTATTTTTCAAGGGTATTCTGGGTATCCTAGCTCCGTTTTAGAATTGAGTCATCAGTTTGCTTTTGTTTATTTAGAAACGGCCCAGTGCAGCAGGCTGGTGCTCCGTCTATCCAGCATGTTAAGCAGAACTGCCATCTGAAAAAGATGATTCCTCCAATTCAAAACAGAAAAGTACGTTTCTCCTTGGATTTACAGCTCCTCTCGCTTTTCTCAGCAACATTTTGTCTTCAGTGCACAAATGCTTTACTTGTATGGCTAGATTTATTCCAAAGAAGTTCTTGGTTTTTTATTCTATTCTATTAATGTTTTCAAAAATGTCTTCCTATTACCCCTGTGTGTGTGTGTGTGTGTGTGTGTGTGTGTGTGTGTGTATCTTGTACATAGCAATTGCGAGAGGTTTATTATTTCCAGTAACTTTCTCTGTGGAGTCATTGGATTTTGTTCATTGATAGCTGTCACCTGTGAAGAAGACGCATGAACGTGTTACTTATAACTCCAGGTAGCTTTACCCTCCTTTTTTTATCATGTTGCTCTGGCAAGACGCTCCCATGCTTGTAGAATGGAAGTGGTATTCCTCTTCAGCCTTAGGGAAGCATTCACCATGAAGTATAATGCTACTGAGAGTCACATTTTCATCAGATTGAGGAGATTATTCCTAGTTTCTGGAGAGATTTTTAAATTATCATTGCAGTGGATATTGGATTTTCTCTATGTTTTTCAGGTTAACTACTTAATTGATTAATTAATTTTAAATCCAGGGAGAGAAAGAGAAAAAAAGAGAGAATCTTGCATGTGCTGGTTGGTTCTCCAGATGGTTGCAACGGCCAGGGATGAGCTAGGCTGAAGCCAAGATCCAGGAGTTTTTCCCAGGTCTCCCTCGTGGATAGCATGAGCCCAAGCCTCTGATCCATCTTCCACTGCTTTCCCAGAGGCAGCAGGAGAAAGCTAGCTAGGAAGTGGAGCTACTGGGCAATGACGCAGTGCCCATACGGGGTGCTGGCATCACAGGAGGGATTTGCCACAATGCCAGGGCCACCAAAGCTTTGCCGCATCGGTGGGAATGATCACATGGCTACTTTCAAAATAAAGTGATGACTTAGCTTGTTGATGCAACAGATAAGAAACTAACAGTTCATTCTAGAAATAGACCCTACATAGTCATGATGTGTTAGCTTTCAAGAATGTTTAGACCTACAGACACAGGAGGCATTTGCTTGCAGTTTTCTTTTCTGGTAATGCCTCAAATAATTTAGCATGAAGTAATTCTGATTACAATAAACAATTTGCCCATTCTTCTGGTTTGTTCAATACTTTGGAAAAAATGCTTGCAACTTTTGCTTCTTCTGAAATGTTCAGTAAAACTCAATAGTTGGTCCCAGTGCATAAGCCTAGTGGCTAAAGTCCTTGCCTTGCATGCACCAGGATCCCATTTGAGTGCTGGATCATGTCCTGGCTACTCCATTTCCCATCCAACTTCCTGCTTGTGACCTGGCAAAGCAGTCGAGGACAGTCCAAAGCCTTGGGACCCTGCACCCACAGAGGAGACCCAAAAGAAGCTCCTGGATCCTGGCTTCAGATCAGCTCAGCCCCGGTCATTGAGGCCCCTTGGGGAGTGAATCAGTGGATGGACAATCTTCCTCTTTGTCTCTCCTCCTCTCTGTACATCTGATTTTCCAGTAAAAATTTAAAACAATTTTTAAGAAAAACCTCAACAATGAAGGTAGTTGATCCTAGTAGCTGTGGGAAAATTTTCATCTACAAATCAAAATTCGTTCATAGCTGTAAGGGTCTTCCTTTCTTTATTCCTGCTTGAGTGGGTTTTGGCATTTCATATTTCACATTTCTCAGTGGGCAGGACCACAATGCACTGGAATCTGGATTGTGAAATACATGAAATGTGTTCACTTCATGAACCGATTTTCAGATGTTTCATTTCACCTCGGTTGTGGAACTTCCTGACATAGGCTTTCTCTTAATATCACTGTTCCTTTATCTGTGGAGAGTACAGTGGTGCAGCTCCGCCCTCCGTAGGACACCTGCCTGACGTCTCTCATTTTCCTCTTTGGTCTCATTCTTCCTGCAGCAATGTTACCAAGTTGTTATCTCTGAATATCTGACTTATACTCTGACAGATTTCCCTCAGTGTGTCTCTCTTATGATTTATTGATTTCTATATCAATCTTTTTCATTTTCTTATTTTTAAATTGTATCTTCTTGTTTTAAGATGGAAGATATGATAACCAGCTGAGAAATTTTGTCTTTCCTAGTGTGAGCTTTTAGAAGTGGAAATTTACCCCTTAAATATAGCTCCAGTGACATAGCAGCTAGCCTTAAAAATTAGGTCATTTTGCATTTAATTCATTTCCAAAAACTTTATATTTTATTCTCTTGTACATTTCCTTTTCCCATCTTCTTTATCTTGGATACAGAAATGGTAGAGAAATATGCTGTTTACTTGGAGACATGGGAAGTTCCAGAAATGCTATTATTTGTGATGTCTCATTTAATTTCATTTCTATTTTCATCAAAAACATACTTGGATTTTTAAAAGGCTACTTAAGATTGCTTTGTTGCCCAGAATAGGGTCCATGTTGGTCAATGCCTGTGTGTCCCAGAAGCGTGCTCCTGTTGATGGAATGTTGTTACAAATCCCTTAGCCAGTCTATGGCCATACCACCCTGAACGCGCCTGATCTCGGAAGCTCAGCAGGGTCGGGCCTGGTTAGTACTTGGATGGGAGATAAATCCCTTAGCCACGTTGGTTGATAGCGTCATTCACAAGTGCTTCGTCCTTCTGCTTGTTCCTAGCAGTGGTTAGAAGAGGCACGTTGCAAGCTTCATCTGTTTCTTTTGCAGATCTGTAAGTTTTAATTCCAAGTATTTTGAAGTTCAGATGTTAAGAGGCATAAATACTTAAATTGTCATATCTGTTTCATTAACTGCTCCCTTTCCCATTAGGAAATGGTTTTCCTAGCCCTGGTAATATCCTTGATTCTGAAATAGAATGCATTGGATACTATGACAGGGATTTCACCTAATTTGCTTTGCTGGGCATGGTGTTTCTCCCCCATTGGTTCATCTTTAACCTATCTGTATCTTTATGCTTAAATGATTTCTCTTGTAGGTAATGGGAATCTAATCTGGAAATCTCTCCCCTTTAGTTCAGATGAATGCAGCGTAAGTATTTAATATAAACAGGGTTAGGCTTGAGTTTGTCATATTATTTGATTTCTATTTCATTACCTAATCTTAGTTTTCTTTTTCTTGTACTTACTTGCTTTGGGTGTTTTTAATAAACGGCTTATTAGTTACAAATCTCCATTTTGTGGCTTCAATAGCTCTCTTGGGTTTAAAGTATACTTCTGGCATTTGTCATCACATATAGGGGATAACATTACACAAGTTCATATAGTAGAACAAACTTATGAATATTACACTTTATGCCTTTAGGGATTAATGCTACTTGGGTCATACATTTTAACTCCATGTATTTAAAAAATTAATAGTCAACCATCTTTGAAAGGATTTGCAGTTTCAAAAATTCCGATTTATTTTGTCACAGAGTTGCCAACTCCTTTGCTCTTTCCTTAGAGCAAATTCAACCTGCCATCAGGTATAAAACTTCTGATTTGTAGGGATTTCAAGATTATTATGTTGCTAAATCAGTATGTAAGAAGTACATAGGGTTCAGTGCAATGGTCTAGTGGCCAAAATCCTCGCCTTGATCATGCCGGGATTCCGTATGAGCACTGGTCCTAATCCTGGCAGCCCTGCTTCCTATCCAACTCCCTGCTTGTGGCCTTGAAAAGCAGTCGAGGACAGCCCAAAGCCCTGGGTCCCTGCACCCGCATGGGAGACCCAGAAGAGGCTCATGGCCTTGGATCAGCACAGCACTGGCCATTCCGGTCATTTGGGGAATGAATCATCACATGGAAGATCTTCCTCTTTGTCTATCCTCCTCCGTGTATATCTGAGTTTGCAATAAAAATAAATGATTCTTTAAAAATATAAATACATGAAATCTTCAGCTTATATAAATACAAAATTTTAATTTTAGAACGTGAACATAAATAAAAGAATGTAGCAGTGGGTGTTGTGGCATAGCATGGTAAGCTGCCGCGTGGGGATCCCACTATCACGGAGTCTGGTTTGAGTCCGGGTTACTCTGCACTGCTACTATGGCTCCCTGCCGATGTACCTGCGAGGCAGCCGATGACGGCCTGGATGCTCCACTTCCTACCACACACATCAAACACCTGGGTGGACAGCAGTCTCCTTCCTGGTCCCACCCCAACCGTTGGCAGGTGCTCAGAGGAGCCTGACCAGTGTCTGGTCAGGAAAGAGGCTTTGTCCCTCTCCTTTCACAGCCCTCGTCTGGGCAATTGTGTCTGAAACTTGTGGACAAATTTGTGCACCAACTCTGGTGCCCTTCATTAAGAAGCTGGAGGTGCAGGCAAAAGCTCACCTGCTGTTACTCAGAGTTATTCAAAGGAACTTTTTCCTTCTCAGTCTGAAGTCCAAGGTTGAAAACAGCTGTTTCCTAACCTTCATCTTGCTCTGTTCAGTGGTGGTTTAACATAAAAAGAACCTGCTACTCTGTCTTAGCCTCCATGAGCTGATGTGATCAAATGTCGCTGGGTGCAGTTGGTTAAGAAGGAAGCAATACCAGGAATGTTCTGGCCTGTCCCCAGTGCCCCCAGCTGATAGCCTGCAGCTGAGGAGCAAATGCTGCATGGTATCAGGTCTTGCTGTTTGCACCTGCAGCTGGGTTCTCAGAATTGGAAGGGCAAGAAAGCATTTTACATCTGAACAGAGGCTGTTGCTATGGGAGAAACTTCCTTCCATTGTTGGCACCCAGACGTAGGTCAAAACTGCTGGAAATGGATGAGAAGAAGAATACTTCATGCTATTAAAGGGAAAATACTATGAAGCCATTTTACTTAATGAACTGTTCCAAGAAAACGTTGATACCAGCCCAGAGGGACATGTAGACATTTAGGAGGGCCTGATAGGCAAGAGTGCACCCTGACTCAGTGCAGTGACACAAATCTGCACTGAATTGTTCTTGTGGGTACCTTGAAGTTTTTGTAGAAAACTTATCTTCTAATTCTGTTTTTGTTTTCTATTAAGTTTTTTTCTTTAGTTTTTGTTTGTTCATTTGTTTGAGAGCCAGAAAGACACACATATACATAGAAAGGAGAGTGAGGAAGGAAGGGAGGTGGGAAGACAGTCACATACTACACCTACCAGCTCACTTGCCAAGTGTGCACAATGGCCCTAGCTTCCCTCGTGGGTGGCAGACGTTCAACCACTGGAGACATCATCAAAACACCCCTGGGGTCCACATTAGCTTGAAAGCAGAGTGAAGCACAGAGCTGGGAATCGAACCCAGTAACTCTGATAAAGGATTCATACATCTTAACCCATGTCATAGCTGTTATGCCAGCAGCCTGTCTCACGCATTTCACACAAAATCTTAAATGTACCCCATTTGTCCCTCACCTGCCCTACTGAATAACCAACTGCTTCTGCCCTAGCTTATCTCTGTAGCCATGGAAAATTCAGGTTTTAAGGTAAAGCACGTATCTGCAAGATTATTATGACCACAATGTACGTGTAATAGAAAATGAGAATAACTGACAGAATGGCCATTGGTCATAGTTGTCCAGCAAGGAACCTTCAGTACAGATTCTGTGTAGATCGCACCTGTCTTTGAACAGAGATAAACTTAGTTTTCAACCTCAATTTCCATGAACTTTTTACACTGCTGTTATAAGTGCGAACTGAGAGCATGGTTGTATGTGTTCTGAGTCCCATTTAATGGGCTTTCCCCAGTCAACACCACCAGCAGGTCAACAACAGTACATCTGTGAAGGAGGAGGCAGGTGGCAGAAATGCCAGGAGAAAGAACGCAACATCTGGCCCTCCGAAATGCTCAGCATCATGCAATCTATTCTGGGACCAAATTTAAAAGCAGCAGTGGGAACAGGAGGAAGCATTAATTCCTGTATCTGACAGGAAACTCAAATGGTTAAAAAAAAAGATGGATTGGTATATAAAGATCTGGGTTTCTCTGTAAGTGGTGCTTTGTTGATTGTTAATATGTTTTTGTAACAAATCATTAAAATTTTCAGCCTGCCAAGCACAAAGCATCTACTCTATAGTTGTATCTGTCAGGCGTGCAGATGCCTACTATCCAAATTACATTTGCTTTAATGATTTGACATATCAATTTTAATCTCTTGATTGAAATCAGTTTTTTTTCTCCTTTCTTTAGTGCATTCTGTGCAGGGCTTGGAATTCGTGAACATGTCATGGAAATCAAAATATAGTTGGGAAAATGACGAGGAGGCAGACTGAGTCATACACTGCTGTGATGGCTTGTATCAAAAAGATCATATTCAGGAATGCAGAAACAGCTCATTTTCTCATATTTTCTCATGTTGTGATGTCTTCCACTAACACCTTCTCACTTGCTGTGGCAATTATTACAAAGCTCCTCCAGCTACCTGGTGCACAGCAAACAAAGTCTCTGTGCCATGTCATCATTGATTGTCAGCCTACACAAGGACTGCAGTCTATTCCAGTATTTTTTAGACTTCAACATTTAAAGTCCCACAGTGTGTGAAGCCTCAGCTTTCTATGCCAGCATCCCGCATGAGTGCCAGGCGGATTCACAGCTGCTCCATTTCCTATGCAACTCTCAAATGCCCAGGCCACTGACATCCACATGGGAGACCCAGGTGGAGTTTCAGGCTCCAGTCTTGACCTAGCTCAGCCTCCTGGCTATTGTTGCCATTTGGGGAGTGAACCAGCAGGTGGGAAATCAATGTGTGTGTGTGTGTCTTTCAAACAATTAAATCAGTTTTTAAAAGAAAACTGTAAAATCCTGCTTGCTATCAGGAATGTAGTTGTTGTCAGGGCTGTGTAAACTCCGTGGAATAGCAGCCAATGGTCGGTGACTATAGCCTTGGATTCCTTGTGTCTCAGGTGGTTTTCCTGGGTGGACTTGTAGCGGTGGTTGTTTAAAACGCTATGGCAAGTTGCTAAGGAGACCATATCCAATTCAGGATTTAAGTCTTGATAATATTTGAGTGTTGTGTAACAGAGTGAAAATAGTTTTATGGTTTGTTTGTTTTTTGCTTTTTGTTAGGGAAGTAAAAATTATAACCTTGCTCTTCTTTCTCTAATAGTAGACATTTATTCCAGATCAACCACGTACCTTTTCCTTTCTCCTTTCCCACTTCCCTAAGATGGGGTGGAGAAGGATCAGTAGGAGTTGGTGGGGTTAGAGGGGTTGATGGAAATGCAGTTAGCCTGAGTTGAAAATCCATCAGGCAAAATGTGATAATGATGCGACACCTTTGAACATGGACATGACATCAAAACAAGCCCCATCTGGCGCTGAGAATGAAACCAACTTGACAATCACTGCTTTTGAAGTTTGGTTCCCATCGGATGGCCGGCTGAAATCTAATCGAGCAATGGCTGCAACACTCTCCAAAGACACACGTGGGGTGAGGAGGGACCATTGATAGGGTCAGAGCTACCCCTGATCCTCAGTGGGGTGGCACTGTCTGTCACTGCCCCCGCTCCCCAGCAGGCACCGAAGTCACCGCGTGCACGCGCATACTCACCAGCCTTGATGTGGACATCCTGACTTCTAATTTTCCCTGAAGGATTTTCAGCTGTGCAGTAATAAGTATTATCATGGATTAAGGTACTAAAGCTGGAAGGCGGGAAGGGGAAAATCTGGAGAGTGCCGTTGGGGTGGACGTGGCGGATCCCGGGCACATCGTAGATCTCCTCGCCTGTGGCGAGGTACCATCGGAGAGTCACAGGAGGGATGCCTGCGGCCGGGCAGGGCACCAGGGTCCCCGAGGTGCTCGCGAACACTACCTCTTGCAGAGATGCATTGACAAAGTAGAGGCTGGAGTGTAGGTCTTCACTGAAAACTAGAAGACAAGACGAGATGTGGTCAGTGGGACGCACCCTCTGCCCGCAGGCCGTCAGCCTGGCCCTGCGCAGCAACCATCAAGTCCAACTACATTAAACCCAAGTTGTGAATCCCTGACCACCCAGATCAGAAATCTCACCAACTTGGAAGTTTTATTTATTTTTAATCTAAGGGATTACTGAAATGGATTTTATAACATCATAGTATGCTGTACTGGGGTTAAAATAGAATTCTTATTTTCCAGGCTTTTTTGGAGATACTCCATTTTCAATTTCTCTTATATTCTAGCTTTACTGGCTCCACTAAATGAAGAGTTCACCAAACAAGTATGAAAGCATAGTTGAGCAGGATAATTGGCAGAGGGTAACACAAAATACATGAATAAGGAGGAAAGTGATTCTAATTTCATTCATGTAACATACATGTTAAAATCATCAGCAAATCATTAAAACACCAGCAATATGTAACATGTATTGATTGGTTGACAAGGACCTAAGACGTAGTTTAAAAACATTTTAATCACTGACATGACACCAAGAAAACAAATCTACCATAAATATAAACAAAAATAACTTTAAAATAGCATGTAAAAGTACTTGTAAGGTGTGGGCATACGGTGGCTACAAAACAAATGAATTTTGTGTGGAGACTTAGGTCACATCCCCAAGACAGCCTGCTCTGGACATGTAAATATACAACAGTCTGACAATATCTGAAATCTAAAACATTTCTGCCCACCAGCAGTTTAAATAAGGGAGACCCAATCGACAGTTCAACACTGTTCAAAGGCACACACGGCCGGAGGCTGGTTCCGCCAGGTGCCATCCACACTTCCTGTTTCAGGACACACACAGATGCATTCTCCTGGATCCTCACTCCTAATAGTGTCTCCTCCAGCCCGACGGTCCCCAGGGTCCTGACCACAACTGGATGTTTGCTGACGCATTTTGTATTCTTCTATCATCTGTCTTCCTGGCAAGATACACCCACATAATGACGGGAGCCACATTGCTAACCCATGCCCTGGGGGTCCAGCATGTAACTTTCCATCTTATACTTGCAGAAAGTACAAGATCAAGTTGCTTGATTCGATTGCTATGGTTATTAGGTAAATGAAGACTTTGTTCAATGTAACTAGCTGCAATTTTTCACCAAATGATAAAATGAACGGCATTTCTTGGCCCAGCAAGCAGGCTCTTTCCCACAGTGGAGCGCCTAGATTCCTCGCCCAGTTCTGACTCCTCACTGTGCTGTCCACCACGGCAGGCACCAGGTGATGGCACAAGTCCTTGGGTCCCTTCCTCTCGTGTGGGAGATCCGGACGGAGGTCTTTGTTCCTGGCTATAACGCCCCAGGAGTGGCAGCGAGCAAATCAGGGCATAGGAACTAGCGCTCTGTCTCAACAAGACAGATAAATTAATAATAATAATAATAATAACTAAACATTATGTCTATTTAAGAAAGCACAAAAGGCAGAACATCAAAACAATGGTGCAGCTTTGCTGGAAACCAAAGAGAATTTTTGACAAAACCATCCCCAGTTCCACGTGCCTTCAGTCTCTGTTGACACTCCCATTCTCTCTTCTGGTCTACCTCCCTCCACGCCTCACCTGTGCAAGCACTGTTGAGTGGAGGTGTCTAACCACATGACACCCTCATGATGCACTAGCTCATTCTATCACATACTTAGTTCCAGCTTTTTGTATAGTCTCTACAAGTCAGTATTAGTGTGTGCATATTTGATATCACCTGATTTTCTAAGCTTTTTTCCTGATCTTTTTGTATAATCCTCTTTTTCTGTTTTCACGCCTACAGATAAGCTGTGGACAAACCTGCTCACATGCATATTCTACTTTCTAATTCATTTGCTGAGTGTTCATATTTCACTCAGTAACAAACTCTCAGGAGAACTGCTGATGGGGATAAGTGAAACTTAACTGGGAGCACCCAAAAACACCAAACAAAATATATAAGTACACAAAATATAGAAATGCATGCTACCCAGCTGTCTGTGCTTGTCTGTGACTTTGGAAGGCAGGCACTTTCCCAGTTGCATGTTGCCTGGACAGCGGAGCAGCCCACAGATGAGAACATTTAGGGAGCACCTGCTGTGCTCCAGGACATGCCATGAGCCCTGAAGGGTGACTCAGTGCTGGGGACAGCGGCTCTGCTGGGTTCAGCCATGTTCCACTGCAGAAGCAACACGGTGCTATGGAACTGTGCCGTGCACCAAGCACACATGGCTAGAAAGTAGAAACCAACTTCCACTCTTTTGTTTAAAAAAAAAAAGATACATTTATTTAACTGAAAGGCAGAGTAATAGAAAGGGAAAGACAAAGGCAAGGGAAGTCTTCCACCTGTGTTTCCCTCAACAAATACCTGCCGGGCCAAGGGCTGGGCCAGACCAAAGCCAGGATCCGGAGACTCCGAGAGAGTCTCCCACACGAGTGGCAAAGGCCCAAGCTCTTTGTATATCTTAGGCTCCTTTCCAGGGACATCAGCAGAAAGCTGGCTGGGACACGGGGTAGCCACAACTTGAACCAGCCGGTCCTATGAAATGCAGCATTGCAAGTGGTAGCTTAGCCCACTGTACCACATTAGGCTTTCCAGTGAGGTTTTCTGTGATTCACAGTTTTTTCTATTTAGAATCAAAGTCATGCCCCTCATCTGAGCAGGTGTCATGGAGCCTGGGTCTGTGGCTGCTGCTCGGTGCTGGGGCTGGGAGAGGTGTCATGGAGCCCGGGTCTGTGGCTGCTGCTCTGTGCTGGGGCTGGGAGAGGTGTCATGGAGCCCGGGTCTGTGGCCGCTGCTCTGTGCTGGGGCTGGGAGAGGTGTCATGGAGCCCGGGTCTGTGGCCGCTGCTCGGTGCTGGGGCTGGGAGAGGTGTCGTGGAGCCCAGGTCTGTGGCCGCTGCTCGGTGCTGGGGCTGGGAGAGGTGTCATGGAGCCCGGGTCTGTGGCCGCTGCTCGGTGCTGGGGCTGGGAAGCGTTGCAGGCTCCTAGAACACGGTAGAGCTGATCCTGAAACTCTGAGAACATGCATGCACACTGTTTGCAGGTAGTTCGTTTCCAAGACTGGGAAGAAAGAGGCTTTGTGGATAACCAGAGTTAATCTCATAAGGAACAGGAGGGAGGGGCTGGTCCCCCTCCTGCCACTAGCAGAGCCTCCAGGAACTCTGTGGAGGCTGGGTGGGAGCAGATGGAAGCTGGGTTGACATCCGTCATCACCTGCTCACAGGCTGAACTCCCCCACCCTCGCAGTTGGAGATGGCCTCTGCCTTTCTGCCTGAAACATCCTCTTCCTCTTGATCTTCCTCAATCACAAGACACAAGACTGACCAAGGCTGAGCTGGGAGGTGCAGTGAAGGCCACTGGTCAGAAATTGTAGAGAAAAAATGTATTTCTTCAAAGCGGTAAATCTTAAATGAGTACTGTTTTTTCTCTCGACCCTAATTACAGTCTTTATATTGGTTCATATCACAGAAGATGAAAACCATTGCTAAATAAAAAAATCAGTTCTTATCAGATGCACAGGTAACAGTTCAATGTGGCAGGTTATGCCCCTGAGGCAGGCACTCAAATTTTATGTCTGAGCTTTCCAAGAAGCCAACACTACCCCAAACACTGTAGGAATAAAGCAACTGTCACCCTGTGAGGCTAATTAACTCCACGCTACGCCTCTGTCAACTTGAAGGCAGGTAATTTGAACTACATAAAATTTGCTCATATTTGAATTTATTCTCTATTATCCTAAAAGTAGCTTGTTAAGAATATTCAAGGTGAGGCAGGCATCGAGGCATAGTGTGTAAGGCCAGTACCTGCAGCACTGGCATCCCATATGGGCACCAGTTCAAGTCCCAGCTGCTCTACTTCCCACCCAGCTCCCTGCTTATATGCCTGAGGAAGCACAATGCACTCATGTGGAGACTCAAAAGAAGCTCCTGGCGACTGGTTTCTGATCAGCCCAGCTCTAGCCATTGAGTCTATTTGGTGGCACTGAATCAGTAGATGCAAGACAAGATCTCTCTCCTTGTGTGTGTATGTGAAAGAGAGAGAGAGAGAGAGACTCTAGCTCTGCCTTTCAGATAAATAAATAAATAAATAAATAAATAAATAAATAAATAATTGTAAATGCCAATTTTGAAAACGTGCATATGTGCACCTTCGTCTTTGGTTATAACACACCCACAGCAAGGAACTTGACGGAGAAAAAGGCTGCCTCCGCTCCTAACTTGGGAGGGCGGGCATCCGGTGAGGTCCCTCCTGCCTGGATCCCAGGGGAGGTGAAGCAGGCTTTGGGACTAGCAGTTACAGCCTCATCCCACACCAAAGTACCTGGCTTAAGCCTGGTTTCTGTGAATGCACACCTGGGAGGCCGCAGTGGTGACGCAAGTGGCTGAGTCCCCGTCACCCCCTGGGAGACCTGGACTGAGTTCCCGGCCCCCAGTGGCAGCCTCTTGCAGGCATTTGGGTGGTGAACTAGCAGATGGGAATTCTCAGCCTGTCTCTGTCCTCACCACAAATAGTTAACAAAGCAAGCAGAAGAAAGTTCCAGGGGAAGGTGCCAAGCTCACTTATTTAAACCATTCTTTTTTGTTTATTTTTTAAAAACATTCACGTATTTATTTGAAATTCAGAGTTAACAGGGAGACCAGTAGTGTGTCTGCCGGCTCCTTCCCCAGATGGCTGCAGCACCCAGGCCTGGGCTAGGCTGAAGCCCAGAGCAGGAGCTGCTTCTGTGTCTCCCACATGGGAGGAGGGCCCACTCAGGTCCCCTTCTGCTACTTTCCAGGCAATTAGCATGGAGCTGGATGGGAAGTAGAGCAGCCAGGACGTAGACTGGCATCTCAGGTTGCAGCTTTACCTGCTATGCCATAATGCTATCCCCATACATAATCCATTCCTGTGGGAATTAATTTGGCTCCAAGAGGCCTAACAGCATTCATCCATCTCTGTGGGTGAGCCCTGTGACCTAATCACCTCACACCAAGCCCCACTTTGGAAAACTGCTACTACCTCAATTCCACTGCACTGGGAATACACTCTTGAGCCCCAAGGAAATAGACCCTGCATAACCCATCGCAATCCGCCAGAGACACTGCTACACCGCATGTAGGATTGTTGACTGCAATCCACATGCAAGGGCAGGCTCCTGGCTTAGCCCTTGAGCCATGGAGTGGGATGCTGACAGCTCAAGTCCAAGAGGCTGAATTTGCATTCTGGTTCATTTCCCAATTCCAGCTTCCTGGCATGCACCCTAGGAGGCTTCAGGAGATGGCTCAAGTACTGGGGTCACTGTTGCCCACATGGAGACGTGAGTGCCCGCTTCAGCAGCGCATACAGTACGTGGGAGACTTGAACTGAGCGCTTTGCTTGCAGCTTCAGCCTGGCCAACCCTGGCTACTACACACTTCTGGGACATCATCAGCAGATGGGAGATCTTTCTCTCTCTCTCTATCTCTCTTTATCTTTCTCTCTCTCTCTCTGCGCTACAAATACATAAAATACATAAATGCTAAAAATTGTTTTTTTAAGGATTGGTTTGTGGAGTTATGCAAATGACTACAGGAAAAGATCATAAATAAATATTTAATCTGGGCTGTTAAAAAGATAAGAGACCCGCAGGGGATTCCTGTGACTTCCCCTTATGCTTTTGGAAGGCATTCCATGTTAGTTTTTTTCCTTCGCAGCAGTCAGTTTAATCCTGTAACATAAGCTCCTTCTATAAGACACACATCAGATGGCCAGCAGCAAAAGGAAACCCAAACTGTATGCCAACAGCTTTCTTCTTCCATTCAAGACCCATCCAACTGCCGCAATCAAACAGCTTCATTCTGTGGAGAGCGCAAGTTCACTCACGTCTGTGCCCCTCCGTGGGGGCACACATAATGTCTGTGTGACTCTGTGAGTGTGTGTGTGTGTGTGTGAAGTTCCTTAGAAGTAGCTACAATTTAATAGTAGAAAGGAAGGAAAACATTGGTAAAATATTGCAAGGGAATTCACATTATAAAATCCCCAGAGAGTTTGGGAGGGATTTTTGACCCCTTCAGTTGCAGACTTCCCCATATTTTGTATCATAATAACAGATGGAACAGCCAAGGCTCCAGTGGCAAAGAATGCTGCACAAAAATAGAAAAACAAATGAATATATGAGTTTGCTTTAAACACACAATCATGGAAGGGTGAGAAAAAGGGGGGTTGACACCATGACATCACTCAGTCATGCATTGGCTGCGCACCTGCTGTACACCAGGTCTACATCACATGCCAACAATACAGATCTGGAAGACTAGAACACCACCATGGAGAGAATGCCACTGCAAGGCAGCGATCAGCCATAGTTCACTTTGCTGACTGTTGGGACATAACTACTCAGAGTACACTACAGATGCAGGGCCGATGGAGAAATTAGCCCACTCTGGGGGGACAGGGAGCACTGTCCAAGGGAGGAAAGGCAAGCCTTCCCGCAGAAGGTGTGGAAGACGTCGAGACCCAGAGCTGTTAGAGTCAGAAGAGAACCAGAAGGTGTTGGGCAACAGCAGCTTGAGTACGCAGCGAAAGCTGGCACAGGACTGCAGAGTGCAGCTTCCATTTCTTGAAGCCCACCTACCCTGCAAACACTGGCTCAGCACCCAGGAAGGCCCAACTGTCATGCCCACACAACATGAGCTCACGCACACTGACCACCAGGGCATGAGGGCTGCTGATGTCTGGGCATAAACATCTCACACATCATACCAGAAAACTCTAGGCTGTGAGCCATACTGGGCGTCATCCGGCCAGCAAGCAGATGCCCCATGGCTAGACACATGCCAGAGCCCTGGGAACACAGGAACACAGACGTCAAGCAGTATCACCAGTAACAGCCACATGTAAACAAACACAGCAGGACGGCCTCACCCAGGGGTGCTGCACAAACACAGCAGGACGGCCTCACCCAGGGGTGCTGCACAAACACAGCAGGACGGCCTCACCCAGGGGTGCTGCACAAACACAGCAGGACGGCCTCACCCAGGGGTGCTGCACAAACACAGCAGGACGGCCTCACCCAGGGGTGCTGCACAAACACAGCAGGACGGCCTCACCTAGGGGTGCTGCACAAACACAGCAGGACAGCCTCACCCAGGGCTGCTGCAATGTGGGCATCTCAGCAGAGCTGCACCAGGTGGGAAAGGCCAGTCCCGTGGGACCACCCAGGTGACTGGGTGCACACAAAAGTTCCTCAGGAGGGAAATATCAGGGACGGAAGGTGGGTGTGTGGGCACAAGGGGTAGGAGAGGGACAGCCACAATACACATGACTTCTTTGTGAGGTGACGGCAAGGTGCTCAAGTTGACTGTGATGAGGGTTACACACATGTGCGGGAGTACAAAACACCAAGCTGCACGCTTCTCAGATGGATTTGTTTTATGAAATGCAAACCACACATCAGTAAGGTTGGTTTTAGAAAGCCGGGACTCACTCAAAGCTAGCCTAAGAAAAAGTTAAAACAATGGGGCTTCAAGGATAGGTAAAATTGCTAAGTTGGGGAAAAGATGTTCAACAGAGATCTGTTCCCAACACATATATTGAACTCCTATGTTTCAGTAGAAAATAAAAAATACCATTAAAGGGGGCAGAAAATTTCGATAGTTACTTCATACTAGGCAATGTCCAAGTGATCAAACAGCACATGAACAAGCCCCCCCGTGTCACCACTCATCAGAAGAGAAGGACATTACCACGAGTTATGCATTACACACACCTCAGTCACTAAAATGAAAATATATCTTGAGTGTCTCAAAGACATGGAGCAGCAGGATCCTTGCACATGGCAGGTGCGGGTAGAAGCTGCTGAAGCCATTGTGGGAAACTGCCAGGAGCTGCAGAGGCTGCACATTCTGTGGCTCAGGTGTTCAGCTCCCACAGAAATACACACAGTCACACACACACACACACACACACACACACACACACACTGCAAGAGCTAGAGCAGTAACTCTGCCAAAGCGACGCCTAGGGTCGGCCCACATATCGATGGACAGTAACACTGGTCTACTATGGTATACTTACCCACAGGATGGCTCCGTGATAAGAATGAACAGAATGACTTAGAGGGAGTCTACATTGTGCTACATCATCTTCATCAACCTTACAAATGAGGAAAACCTGATGTGTTGTAAAGAGTTGGAAAAATGAATAGGGAGGAGCATCCAAGTGCATCCAACCTAAGCTTGCTTTTTGTTTTGTTTGTTTTGTTTTATTTTTTCTGGTCTGTGTGCCAAATGCACCTGCGTGCTTGGCTAATGGAAATGACATTGAGCTGTGCCCTGTGACATGCACACAGTGACCTGCTTAGATTTTATACTTACTGAAAACTGTAAAAGAGCTCTGAAACTTGAGGAAAACACGAACCACCTAGGAGAGGCAGAGAAAGTGAAGAGCTGGGTGACCCGGGCCCTGGGGGAGATGCAGTCCTAGGAACAAAAGGAAGTGTTTGGAGCTGTCTGGCACCGGCCGCCAGCGACACAGGCTGCTTCCACCAGGTCAGCAAACGTGAGGACTGAGAAGGGCGGCTGAAGGTAGGGACCAGAGCAATTCATTCTGGATGAAAATTCCATGGGGACCTGAGACACCTGTATTGATTGTATGGGGCTACACAAGAGGCTAAGCTCATTGCCAGGAGCACAAAGACCTTCTCCAATGCAAAAGAACGTGAGTCAGCCTTAGGTAAATACCTGAGAAAGTGTTAACCTTGAGCTATTTCAGAGAGGCCCAAATGCTTTCTATTGGAATGAACGCTCAGAAATTCAGCGTATCTGAAGCTAGATGACCAAGGGTCTCACATGGCTCGGTGAGCAACGCAGGCTTCTGTGAACAACACTCGCATGATACAGCAAGTGCTCATTTAACTCTGACCCCATCGGTTGTTGGGTCCGGAGCCAACGGTGCTGTGCGCGTACGTTAAAATACTGCACTGTACTGAACAAGTATGTGTGCTGCGTGTGCACCAAGAGCTTAACTCAATTTGATTGGAGGATTCAACTCCACGGTGACACAGAACTTAGAAACATGAAATTTTGCCTCCTTGCGTTGCACAATAACCAACAAAAAGCAAATAGGAATAGGATACTCCCTCTTGCAGTGTGGGTCCCTTGGGTGCCGTGGCTTCCTGGGAGTTGCCATGACCATTGCAGAAAAAGCAGCTTGAATGTGCTTGGTGGAATTGCAGAGACACAAGAGACAAAGGCTGAGGCGGGGGAGGGCACAGCTGCGCGGATTTGCCGAGCGGAGGATGTGTGCCTGTTGAGGCTGCATCCTTGCTTGCGCTGGTATCTCTGTGCGTGCGAGCCAAGGCTCACGAGAAGGGAGCAGGTGGGAAACCCTAGAAGCTCACAAGGTGCGGAGGAAGAAAGAAATCCCAAGACATGAGGCACCAGAAGGAGCACCCAGAAGTGTATCATCACAGCAGTGGTGGCCAAATTAACAGGAAACACACTTGAAAAGGAATCCTTGAAGAAATCCAACCACTTCCAGGCAACTTCCCTGGATGGTCAACCTCTACACCCATCAGCAGAAAGGAGCCAGCTGCAACAGTCAATAATGTAAAGTGCTTCCAATACAAAACTATACACAATCAGGAAAATGACATGATCTGAAGTTAATTCACTGACATGAGAAATGACAGAATGAGCACACACGGACATCAGAACAGCCAACATTCTCCCCAAATGTTCAAGGCAGCAGGAGGAAGGATGAGCATGTTGCAGAGACAGGGAGCAGCCAGACAGGAACCATGAGGGCTTAAAACACAAAGATGAAATGGAGAATCAGACTCTACCGAAGGCATTACCAGGTAACTCTACTGAATTAGACCACCGAAGTAGTTACCAGAGGACAGAACAATAGAAAGCACATTTATTACAAAAGAAAGGTGGTTTAAAAATAACAAAAACAATAACAATAGCATGTGGAGCATTCTGAGTTGCTTAATATGCACAACTGGCACTCCAAGACAGGAGGTGACAGAGCACTGACCATGAATCTCCAAAGTCAGTCATTCAGTAGATACTTCCTCCCAAAAATATGAAGAAACCCTCTACATGACACATCACAATCCCTCAAATGAAATCACAAAGAAAAAAATCTTAAAGGCAGCCGGAGTTAAAGAGGCATACATTACGTGGAGAAATAAGATTGAGACTAACAGCAAATTTGTCAGCACAAATGGTGCACATCCCATCATTATTAAAAAAAAAAAAACCTTGACAGATAAAGTACAGAAGGAATAAACTTCGAAATAACAGAAGCTGGAGATGCGAAGCTCACAGGCAACACAGGTGGAGGCCGTGGATGGGGTAAGTGAAGCAAGCCGACCACAAAAACACAAACACCTCATGTGGTCCCCCACGTGTGAAAGCCAAAGTTCAGTTATCTGAACCTAGGGTACTCACTACTCCAGCCTGGGAGTTGTGGGGGGCTCCGAGGGAGGCTGGGGAACAGGTCCCACACACAGTCAGACAAGGAACAAGCTCCCAGGGTGTCACGCACACGAACACCTGCTAAACGTTTTGAGGGGGGAGGACGGAGGGGCTCCGAGGCTCCACTCACAAAGCAGTGAGAGATGGAGCAGGAGAAACGCTGACTTCCGAGCCGATGAGTACAGATTGCATACAAATTTAATCAAAATATCACATTGTACCACACACAATTATTGTTAATAATACAGGGATGACACATTGTACCCCACAAGTATTAAGTTGCCATTGAAAAAAATTTTAAAATGCTTAGGCAGATGGGGGAGTGCAGATGAGCCATGCTGCGGACAACCACACTCCACAATGAAATGCTTTGCTGCTTGACTTCCTGTTCCCCCAAGTCCAGCTTCCTGCTAACACAACTGTGGTGGCTCAGACAGCTGGGGTCCTGCCACCACAGGGGAAGCCTGGAGGGAGTCCCCAGCTCTCCGCTGTGGATGGCTGTGGGGTTTGGAGCGCAAATTAGCAGGCATACATTTCAGCCACCCCAGCAATAAGTAAGTGTGTGACTGGCTGGCAGTTCTAATTAACCTAATTTGATATTCACAGTGAATACATGTGTCAGATGATCATCCTACAGCTCATAAATATGGATAGCTGAAACTTTAAAGGTAAATAAAATGAAGAGGAGAAATAAATAACAGAACTCAAGGCAAAAGATAAGAGAACAATTCGAAGCATTATTATCTTTAAGGATTGATTCATAGTCCAACTCAGAGTTGAAGAGAGAGGGAGAGAGGAGATCCTGTCTGTTGGCTCACTCCCCAGGTGGCCATATTGGCCAACGCCAAGGCAGGTTGAAGCCAGGAGCAAGGAGCCTCATCCAGGTTGTAGGGACCCAAACACTTCAACCATCTCCTGCTGCTTTTTCCAAGCCGTTAGCAGGGAGATGGATTGGAAACGGAGCAGTTAAGGCAAGAACCAAACCAGCACCCATATGCGATGCGAGCATTTCAGATGGTAGTCTAACCCATTACACCATAATACCTGCCCCAAAACATTCTTTAAAAATAAAGAGGAGGGCCTGGTGCAGTAGCCTAGTGGCTAAAGTCCTCGCCTGGCATGTGCCAGGATCCCTTATGCGAGCCAGTTCAAATCCCAGCATCCCTACTTCCCATCCAGCTTCCTGCCTGTGGCCTGGGGAAACAGTCAAGCATGACCCTGCCCTCACACGGGAGACCTGGAAGAAGCTCCTGGTTCCTGGCTTCGGATTGGCTCAGCTCCAGCCATTGCAGTCACTTGAGGAGTGAACAAGCAGACAAAAGGTCTACCTCTCTCTCTCTTTTCCTCTCTGTATATCTGCCTTTCCAATAAAAAATAAGATAAATCTTTTTTAAAAGGAAAGAAAAGAAAAATTCCAATCCTAAAATCGTAGTGAATGCAAACTAAAGACACTTCAGACACTCCGACGGGAGGCTTTGGGGCAGACAAGAAACGACAGCCAGTGGAAAGTCCTGAACTCCTGACGAAAACCAAGAGCACTCCAAATGGCAAATGTGTGCGAGAATTGAAACAAAAATGTGTTTCCTCATTAAAAAAAAGTCAGAAGAAAATTATTTTGTAAATCAACAATACTAACGCTGATGTGGGGATTATAACATGCAATAGACGTAAAATGATCAGCAATATTAGTACAAAGGCAAGAGGGAGAAGAGAAATAAGGTTCTACCGGTGCGTGTTTTTCCTACCATAAATCACACGGTATATTATTTGAAAGTAGGCCATGTGGCTTTAAAGGTGTATACGTAATCCATGAAGCAATCATTTATAGCTTTACCAAACACAGGTAAAACACACAAAAAATTAGATATCAAGTCCTTAATATAGATACAGCAATCATTTTAAAGTACTCCATTAACTCCAAACGAAGCAGAAAAGGGGAAAATGACGAGATGAAACGAACAGGAGTCATTAGCAAGATGGCAAATACGAATCTAACCAGACTGCTGATCCTATAAACAAGAACAGCTTAAACGCTCCAATTTGAAAAAGCGGAAATTGTCAGATTGGATAAAAAGCAAGATCTAATCAGTTGCTCTCCAGGAAAAATCTGTTTTGAACGTAAAAAAAAAAAAAACTTAGTAAATTATAAGGAAAAAGAAAAGTGGATGATGCTAATACTTCCTAGAAAGCGTGAGTAATCACATTATTATGAAGTAGATTTCAAACCAGGAGCCACGACGCTGAGCGGAACGAGCCGGACGCAGTGAGACAAACGCTGCATGCTCGCCCTCACCTGTGGGAGCGAAAATGAAGAAACAAAACAGAGAGCTGCCTCTGGGCCCGCTTCGCTGCAGCCCAGCGCTTCATCAGACCTTGTTTAAGATCTTTGCCAAACGCATGGCTACAGTTTTAATGACCCGTGACTATTTCAAAATGTACTTTATGTGCTTGAAATTGACATCTTTTCATCTGGCTATTGTTTCTAGCTCCTGCTGACCTTTGGTCTTTCTACTTCTGATTTGTGGATCTCTTCATTTGACAGAACACTAGGTCTTTGTCACGTAAACTCAAAATGCTACCTCAATTTTTTAAAACTTGGAAAAAAATCAGACTTTGGTAGAAAAATTAAGGTAAGTGATAAATGGTAATTCCCTAATGACAATGAAGTGCATGCAGCAACATCAACATCCATGCATGGAAGGTCTGTGATGTCGATCTGCCAGACAGGAAGTGAGAAGAGAAACTGAAAGCCTCCCTCTCCAGGGCTCAGGGATGGGGACGAACACACACACACACACCACCACCACCACCACCACCACCACCACTACTCCCAACCCAGACCCTGCACCTGCCACACACACCACCACCACCACTAACACCACCACCCTCCCAACCCAGAGCCTGGACCTGCCACACACACACCACCACCACCACCACTACCACCATCACTCCCAACCCAGAGCCTGCACCTGCCACACACACCACCACCACCACCACCACCATCACTCCCAACCGAGAGCCTGCACCTGCCACACACACCACCACCACCACTACCAGCACTCCCAACCCAGAGTCTGGACCTGCCACACACACCACCACCACCACCATCACTCCCAACCCAGAGCCTGCACCTGCCACACACACACACACCACCACCACCACCACCACCACCCTCCCAACTGAGAGCCTGCGCCTGTCTCTCTCTCTCACACACACACACACACACACCACCACCACCACCACCATCATCCCCAATCCAGAGCCTGCACCTATCTCACACACACACATACTCACACCACCTCCACCACTACCCCCAACTCAGAGCTTGCACCTGTGTGAGACCCCGGGCTGGAACACTTCACATCTGCCGTGAGTTGAACATGGTTACTGCCAGTTCTCAACATTGCAGCACTGGGAGGAAGGGAGCCGTTGGGAAGCAAGTAGGTCCCTGAGCAGGACAGATGTGGCTCTTTGCAGACTGGGTCAGTGATGGGGAAAGTGGGTGGTCACAAGAATAGAGCTCTTCTGCACACACCTGCTCATCCCTGTGCTTCTGTGCCCTCTGCACCCACAGCACCAGGAATAGCTACTTAATCCTGAGCGTCCCTCCTCCAGAACTCAGAGCTCAACAAATCCACCTCCTTTATAACTGTTGCAGGCATTCTGTCACGGTCAAAGAAGACAGGGCAAGACACCACACTGCCTGATTATTTCCCACCTCTTCCCTGACTCTCAGCTTGAACGTGGATTCCTTGGCTGCTGGCTTCTCCTTGGCTCCCACCTGCTGGGACAGACCCCATGTCCTCCTTCTGGGTGATCTGTGCTGCTTTCACTCATGGCTGTTGGGAGGGCGTCCCCCACTGTGCAGTAATCTGGAAGAGGCAACCTGCTGCACGGGCCCATCCTCGGTGTCTAGAGCACTGACAGGTATAACGCAGAAGCCTCGAGGTTTTATTTGATGAATAAACATTAGAAAGAAAACATCGGGGTTGCTGTTGTGGTGCGATAAGCTAACACACTACCTGTAACATTGGCATTTCATGTGGGCACCGGTTCAGGTCTCAGACATCCCACACCTGATCCA
Organism: Ochotona princeps; assembly: GCF_030435755.1. Taxonomy (NCBI): domain Eukaryota; kingdom Metazoa; phylum Chordata; class Mammalia; order Lagomorpha; family Ochotonidae; genus Ochotona; species Ochotona princeps. The sequence goes on along the minus strand of NC_080834.1, from coordinate 27,986,701 downwards.
GCCTCCTTCTTCTGCACCTGGGAAGGCAGGGGAGCATGGTCCAAGTGCTTGGCTCCCCACCACTAACTTGGGAGACCTGGATGGAGTTCCAGGCTCCTGGCCTTGGCCTGGCCCAGCTCTGGCCATTGCAGTCATATGAGTGATGAGTCAGCGAATGGCAGACAGACCTCTCTTCCTCTCTCTAACTCTGCCTTCAAATAAATAAATACATATTTTAAAAAATAAAGATAAAAGTCAACGATTATGTATTCAACTAAAGAGGACAGTGATTGGTTTGCATTTCACAGAATCTTCTGCAACAATGCAAATTCCATCGCTTGTTTCCAGAAGCTCACAGAGAGAAAGCCGAAAGGGACCTGGGAGGCATCTGCAGCGCACGCTCCTGAGCCCTCAGCTGCTCACTGGAAGGGTGTGTTTTACACGCCTCATTTGCACAGATTTTGCAGCATGGAAACACAAAACTCAATGTTTGCTATGCGTTTTACAAACTTCTGGAGAAAAAAAAAAGTTGGAGTTTTACCCTCCAAAAAAGGTCTACCATTATTTGTGGTCCCTTCCCTGCAACGATTCCGCCAGTACTGAGAGAATTCCCTCTGGTGACAAAGTCCCTTCCTCTGGAAGGAAATCCCCCTCATTAGCCTCACGGGCACTAAGCACGCATGCTCCAGGAGCTCAGCCTCTGTCGCAGATGAATGTGATTATTAGTCTGCTACGTTCTAGTGTTGACAGCGGGGCTCGAAGGTTCGGAAGGGCACAAAGCGGCCTTTTGGAGGGTCAGGGACACCGTGAGAATGTGGATCACAAGCAGCCAGGCACCTGACTGAGCCAGATCAAGGGAGTGACTTCCTAAGAGTCAGAAGCACAAACAGGCCAACTAAGAACAAACAGGGGTGAGTGCACCCTCCTGTGCCAAAGTATGCATGAAGAAAACCAGCCGAAATAAGTGGGAAAGACAGCACCATCGTAATATGGACAGAACCGCTTCCTGTGCATGAAAAGGTAACAGCTTGAAGAGAGGGGCAAACACAGAATTGCCTCTCCCCAGGCATGGCAACAAGCAACCAACTAAATCACAAAATACCAGCAAAATAACAGGGAAAATGAAATTAACAGGATCCAACTACATCATCCAGAGAACAAGACGAATTATCACCAGAGATTGCAATGGCAGCACAACCAGAAATGTAAAACCCAGGTTCAGTAATTAATCTTATAGCTGTATTATGAAGTGAAAGCAGTGCAACTGGATGATAAAAATCCACGGTCCTTTTAGTTCAGCACACTGACCAAGGAAAGCATTAGCATCGTTGTCTTTCACTACAGCTGCCCTCTTCTCACTGCCTTTCCACGCTCCGATTGGTCCTGCCCCGAGGATGCAGACAAACCTCATTTTTCAGAGTAATTTCTCTCTTCATGGGGAAATGAATGACCATTGTCAAAACTGTGAATGCGCCCTAAGTCATCAGGGACAATGATCTTTTGAGTGGGACAGGCTCTGGGCACAGCAGCTGCTGGCTGACCTGGCCTGAGCGCGGCACCTGCTCCTTGCTTCCTCTGGCTTTGCCGAGGATGTGAGACCACAGGCCAGCCTCCATGGCTCTTGGTGTCTCCTGGCGCCATCCTCCTCTGTGTCCTTGGAGATAGATGCAAATTCTGTCGCTGCCACTCCAGTGCACTTCAGTGTGCAGGCCGGGGTTACCAGGCACGGCCTACATCTGCCAAGTCCCGATGGGGAGAGCCTCACCTGCGCTCCAAGCCTGAGCTCCTGCTCGACTTTCCCACACAACCCTGGGGAACGCTACAGCAGCCTCACTGGGCGGCACTGCCATGTGCACTTCCACGTCACCTGTGCCGCCCACCTGGTGATCTCGTATCATCAGGACACAGCTCACGTGACTTCAGTCACTGCAGAAACGCAAGTGCTTAGCCTGCAGCACTGTCACAGTACACGCCCCTGCTCGCACAAGTTTATAGCACACAGACAAGGCAATGGATTTTTTGTTTGTTTTGCTTTTTTGTTTGTTTGAGGAGAACGGTGTCATCGCTTGAGGTGTGGGTTTGTCGTGGTTGAAATTGGCATCCAGTTTTGATCGAGGAAGTGTGGGGGGCGAGGGGCTTGTCCTCAGAGTGTCTGTGCACACCAGAGAACGCCACGTCCTAGCCTCGGGTTCCACGCCCAGTGAGTCACGCGATGTAACCTGGCACACTTCGATAGTGCAGTTAGAATGCTTACCTCTCATGTCCTGTTTTCCAGAATGCTGCCAGAAGGTGAGTAAAAGCACAACAAACCAAGCAATAGGAGTGGGTACCATTCGGTACCAGTGGTGCCAAGGAAGGTGAGAGGCAAAGCGAATGTCCCACGGGGCTGTGAATATCATTATGCCAGGGGTGTCAACCTGTAACAGAAACTCCTCAGACTGCGGCCGAGGGTTCCCCAGAGAGAGGCATCCAGGACACAGCCTGGTGTAGCCGGAGGAATCCTGGATCCTGCTGGAGAGTCAGGTGTGTTAGCAGAGAGGGACTGGTTACACATGCAGGGGAAAATGAATGTTGATTAATCTTAGGGATAAACAAAGCCCGAATAGATAGAAAAGGTCTTTCTGTATACTTTGTAGCTCCACTGTAACTAATATTTACACAGCCATAATAATGTAAACCCTCAATATTGACTTAACCACACAGGGAAGTATTGTATGGAAAAAAATAGAAAAGGAGAATATTTAGCACCAATAACATTAAGTGAACACCATATCCAGAGCTGGAACTGGCATTGCAAGTTGATCTTCCACCTGTGGCCCCAGCATCCCATACAGATGCTGCTTTATGTCCTGGTTGCTCTGCTTCTAACCCAGCTTCCTGCTAACAGCCCAGCGAATCAGCAGAGGAGGCCTTGTCCTCGCATGGGAGACCGGAGGAAACCTCTGGCTGCCAGCTCCAACCAGCCCAGCTCTGGCTGTGGTGACCATATGGTGAGCAAAACAATCCACGGAGGAGCTCTCTCTTTCTGCGTCTGATCTCACCCTGGGATTCTGCCAAGTAACATAAATATACCTTCATAAAAATAAATGAATCTAGGCCCAGCGCGGTGGCCTAGCAGCTAAAGTCCTCGTCTTGCAGGTGCTAGGATCCCATATGGGCCCTGCTTCCCATCCAGCTCCCTGCTTGTGGCCTGACAGTGCAGTTGAGGATGGCCCAAGGCCTTGGGACCCTGCACCCGCGAGACTCCGGGCTTCTGGCTTCAGATCAGCACAGTTCTGGCCATTGGGGCAACTTGGGGGAGTGGGTCAACAGGTGGATCATCTTCCTCTCTGTCTCATCCTCTCTGTATATCTGACTTTGCAATAAAAATAAATAAATTTGTTTAAAATGAATTCATATGCAGACCAAAAGATTAAGCATTTCCATCTAAATGGAGCATTTACAAATATGGACCTAAACACTAGAAGGCACAGCTTAAAGACGAAATCACAGACAGCAAAGCCTAGAGACGGGTGTGTATCCAGGAGCCTGCGTCCCTCCCACGTGGTCTATATCCCAATTCCTGCTCCTTCCTCCCCAGAAGCAGCCTGACCTGCTCCTGCCTTCCACATGTCACAGGTAGACTCCCCACAGTTGGCGTGGAGCCTGACGACACCCCCAGGCTGTGGAACTCACCTGCAGAGACAACCTGATGAGATTCAAACACACAGAACCTAAAGAGGAAATCTGTTGATTTACCGCCCTGGTAAATGGCTGCCCTGACCTCCCAATCCACTTAGTTATGCCTGGGTTCCCACCTCCAGCCTCCCTGAAATTGTCCTACCCTCCTGTCAGACATGATTCTTTCCCACCTGTGTGAGTGCAGGAGACACCCAAGCACATACCCAGGCCGTTCCAACCATGAACAAGTCGACGTGTAATCAAAGTGCCACAGGACACCCCCAGTCTCCATAACTGTTCAAACTGCACACGGGCTCCTCCATGTGGCCCTGCCTCCCTCCAACCTTGCATCCACCTCAGCAGGATGTCCGATGGCTGCACCTTCCAAACATGCCATATCCTCTGCCCACTCCCTCATCCCAGCCACCACCACACGGTGCCCCATGGGTGTCCCTGGGTGCTGCCGTGGCTCCCACACACACTCTAACCCATCAGCCAAAAATGCCAGGGAGTCTCTCTCCTGACTTCTGGGATGTCACCTACCTCCCTCCTGTGCTGACTCCACTCCCACCATGTATCCTCCCATGTGGCCTGTGAGTCACCCTTGCCAAGTCCCTGTTTCCAGGAGCCATCAGGCTTGCTCCTTCGCTCTCAGTCTCCCTGCTCCGCCTCCTTCTCCACAAGGCATGCCCTGCTCTCCCTGTGTCCCCCACTGCAGCCTCCCACCCAGCCCGGCTAAAGCAGATGCCCCATGCACCTGCTATCTCTGTGTTTACAGTCAGATGTGCTGCATTTGCTAAAATGTCTGTCTCAACAGCCACCTAAAAGTCCAGGCCCTAAAGAGGAGATGTGTCTGTTGATTTTCTCCTGTCATGTATCCCATGCCCAGAACACTTTCTGTCACATAGTTGAATCTCAATAAATACTTTCTGAACGCATAACTTTTAGACCAAACTCAATGAGGCATCAAGAAACTGATGTCCCTGATGTGGAACATTCTCAGATGAATCATTCATTTAAAAGTGACTTGCAATGCTGCTCAAATCTACAGGGCATTGCAGCCTTGCCTGGGCATTGTCACCTACCCCTGTCTGATTCCATCACCTGAGCATTTTATTGCTGCGGACTGCACTAGGTGGGAAGAGAGACCCCAGGGATGGGAAGGGATTTGTTACACAGGACTCCAAATTTTGAGGTCTGTGTAGTTCAAAGAGTGGGCCCTCCTGCCCTTTGCGTAGTGGCAGGAACTCTCCAAAGGACATTGCTCGAATCTCCACTTACTAAAGTGCTAGTCTCATTTCTAGCAAGGAAGTGCCACCAAGCGCATTGCTACACTGTGTGAGCTGTGTGGAGCGAGCTCCAACACGCAGTGCGCCTAGCCCAGCACTTCTTATGAGAATCTTGAATCACTGCCTCACAACCATGTTTCACAATTCAGCTGGAAACTCATCCTCCTGGCTTTGTTTGTGGCTTGATGGAACAGCTAGCATTGAAGATAAGAGTCACAGCCCAGAACCTGCTTTAAAAGACATGCCCCAGGCAGCCATGATGGCTCTTATGTCAGGGGTGAAAGCCCACATGAACTTTGAACTTTCCCAGCGTTGGGCTTAGGTGTCAGGAAGTTAGCCAAAGCAGGGACTGGGTTTGGACACAGAACCCTCTGTGAAATGGCATTCTCAAAGGACATGCTTTCAGAAGAAGCACACAAAGTCCCTGAAAGGTTAAGATCCTGGAATTGAACACCCTTGATCTAAGCATTATTGCAAAATAAGGACTTAAAAAATCCTCCCGCATTCTGTCCATGGCAAGGCACCATGTGGTGCCTTTTGAAGAGTTGCAAAACCATGTTCTTTCTAAAAGTCTCTTCCATTTAGAGAGGTTGAGCCTCAACAAGATGTCCTCAAATGACAGCGGCACAAAAATAAAGTGAGCTCTGCTGACACAATGTCTCTGGTGACAGCATTTAAACCTCTGTCTCTTTTTGTTCTAGAAAATTCTAATTCTCTACATTCCCAAACTGTCTTCCCAGAATTAAAACTCAGCCTGGGATGGAAACACCCAAACCAGAAAATATGACTCTGGCAGATCAGTTTCTGCCAAAGGCCTCCCCAAAGCCCCCATCTGTGGTGAAAGACGCACTGATCGCGGGGCCCACTGGCAAGAGGGCATGCCCAGCGGGGATCCGTGGACTCTGAGTTTTCCATCACCCATAAACTGGTTTGCTGGGTCACAGATACTTCAGGCTGGACATGCTCAAGGGAGCCAGGAGCCTCTTTCAGGTCTCCTATGTGGGTACAGAGTCTCACAGACGTGGGCCATCTTCTGCTTCTTTCCCAGGCCACAAGCTGGCAACTGAATGGGAAATGGAGCAGACAGGACATGAACTGGCACCCATATAGGATCTCAGTGCTTGAAGGGAGGAATTAGCCAATTGAGCCGTTGTACCAGGCCCATGGCCATTTGCTTATTATGCATACAGTACTGTGTGTGAAGCTGTCATGGGGACTTCTAAAGGCCTACATGGAAATTACTAGAAAACACAATGAGGTGATTCTGTCAGCAGCAGAAAATAATTTGGTCAATATAAACTAAACACTCAGCCCCAAATCATTGCCATAAGAACTACTTAAACGCTCACGTGTTTGAACTAACTCCCCATATTAAAAAATAAATTACTTTCAAATCATGTCTTTAAAATGCAAACTGGAAAACTGGAAACAGATCAGAGCAGTAACTCTGTACTTCAGCAAGTGATGAGTGCCATAAGTAGGAAACTTCAGAAAGGGGTCCAAGTCAAGCTCACATACAGACTCTGTAGCCACAAGGAACTGGACTGCTTTAACCTTGCCATGTCATACTTGCAGTAGTGGTTTCAACACAGGAAAGGCCACCGCAGCAATGATGGCAATGACACGAGCAAGCTCCCATCCCCTCCGCTGGCAGGTGCCATGAAGAGGAGGTGGAGGGAGGGCACTGAGACATGACAGTTCAGGTGCAGGCAGTGGGGAGAGGGTCCCATGGAAGCCCTGTCGGTCCCCTGAGGCTTCCGGTACAAAATCCCGCACACCGGAGGACTTAGGCAAGAGACATTTCCTGACTCACAGTCCTGGGGCTCAAAGTCCAGGATCAAGGTGAAGGTAACTTGATTGTGCTTGAGGCCTCCCTATGGGCTTGCAGACAGCATCTGCTTATCCTCCCCATGTCCTTGCAAGGTCTTCCTTCTGTATGTGGTCTGTGTCCCAATTCCTACTTCTTCCTTTCCTTTGTCAAATCTTGATTTGGAAGGAATCATCACAAACAGAGCCAGGTGGCTGTTGCCCTCTTCCCAGGTAGTTTGCGGGTGCTGCATGCACAGGGAGGGGTGGTGAACAGATGGGAGCCTGGAAGGATAAGGGAGCTGGATTCTGATTGGTGGGATCTGAGGAGCGCCTTTGAGGGGAAAGCTGCCTGCCTTTCATTTTTATAATTCAGTTCCCTACTCTCACCTTCTCTTTCTTTGCAGAGACTCTATCTTAGAGAAAAGGGATTTCCCATGGTGGTGGCAATTTAGGGTCATGTTTACAAAATGGTTTGTTATCAGCCCTGGGTTCAGGAGACACCCTGGCACCCAATGAGCATAGGCCAGGGTGGAGTCTACATCCTAGAGCACACAGGATGGTTCCTGCTGGAAAGTGTCACCCAGCCCAAAGAATCCAGTGTGCCACAGTAGAGACCCCTTTGGTAGAGTACAGCCAATTAAGCCACTGCCTGCGACACAGGAATCCCATCTGTTAGTGGTCCTTGCCCAGTTGCTCTGCTTCCCGTCCAGCTTCCTGCTAATGCTCCCAGGAGAACAGTAGAAAATGGTCCCAGTGCTTAGGTCTCTGGTGCTCACATGGGAAACTAAAACTTCTGGCTGTCACCTTTGCCCTGGCTATAATGGCCAACTGGGAATTGAACCTGATAGTGGAAGATCTCTCTTCCCCTGTCTCCCTACCATAACTCTGCCTTTCAGATAAATAAATGAATACATCCTAAAACAATCACCTTGCATTACATAGAGCTCCTGAAGTTGTGGACTCTTTCTTCCTGTTCATTATGAGTAACTTACCAGAGAGGTGCTTGAGAGAGGATGTGGCACCTCACCCCTTCTCCTCTGCCATCTCACAGGTGTTTGCAGACTGCATAAGTGTCCCTGTCTTAAGTGGCAAGGCCTGCCTGTGGAGAGAGGAAGGGCTTTAGGGACCCAGCTGTTTCTGGTCCTATGGGGTCAGTATGGGAAGGCCACTGTTGCCACTCATCAGCGTCTCAATCCTAGACCAATTTTTTAGTATATATATTTTTAATGTATATGAAATATATTTTAATATATTTGGGTTGGATGCATGCCCGTCTATTTGTCTCTCTGCATGTCTCTCTTGTTAATTGACTCAAGGTGTAAGCAAGAAACCAAGATGTCTCATTAGTATCACTAAAACCTCACCATCAGGTGCCTTCAAACCCATCAGAAGTGAGAGGTCTTAACTCAAAATACTGTAGACACTGATGTAGAATGAAATACAAGAAGATGGGTCCACTGTGGGCTGAAGGAGATTAGCACTGACTAGGGATTATCTGGGGAGCAGTGACTGCCCCCACGGAACTCAGATTCTTGTTTGGAAGATGCAAGGAAACCATGACCCAGGGATGGACAGCTTGTAGTAGAATCCAGCTGCAGGACTCCCTCAGGTGAAGCCTGGAAGAGGGCTTTGTAAATCGTCAACAGCCGCCTTAAAAGGGGTGACGTAAGAGGAGCTGGTCAGAGCTGGGTGCTCTGCCAAGTCTACAGAGAGAACACAGGGCCTGGCTTGGACGACTGCACTTACTATAGGCATGGAGCCCACGACACTGAGTTCTCGCAGGGTGAGCAGGCACCTGTCTTGTGGCTGTAAACAGATGTATCTGGGATCTGAAAATCATGTGCCAGGCAGCCTCCTCTCAAAGATGCCCACTGAGAGCTCCATCCACCTCTGCAGTCACAACCCAGATTGAGTTCTCTGATTCTCCACAACCCTCTGTCCAATTGCTTTCTGATCCCCTAAAAATGGCATGTGGAAGAGCAAACTCTGGAAGGTGGTTTCCTGGTTATTAATACAGGCATACTTCCCAAGTTCATGGAAAAATGAAGCAAAGGGTTTGACACAGTACACACGTGCATTCCCCTCACAGCTTATCTTCCACAGGGTTTTCCACGAACTCTCTAAAGACCCCCTGCATGCATGGATTTCAAAAATCTTTTACACCATCATTAATTTGTCTTTGAACCCATCTATACTCAGCGTCTGAAATGCCCTTGTCTATACCATCTCTGCTCTCCCCCTAACCTCTGGCAGCTCCACCTTCTTGGCTTCCAAATGGCATCTCCCATTTAAAGCTAGAAAATCATGACAAACCACTGGAAGACACTAGACAAAGTGAATGAGTCTACAATTCTAACAATCTTCACCTGCATCTATGACGCCAAACAGAAGTGCTCATTGGTTTGAAACTCAAACAAGCCCACTCTTCATAAACCAATTTGTAAAATTGGTAAACATCCATAAATAAATGGCAAAGGAATTCATCTTTCTCACCTACCGGTTGAATGAATTCAACTTGACTGAAGGGATACATGAGCAAGCAGACAAAGCCAACAAGAGGAAATACAAGGAGTGAAGGAGCATACAGAACTTAGAGTCATGCAAGAAAAGCCACACACTACCTCAGAGTAGAAAGGCTCTCTCCTGGCTTTCAGCAGGCCACTTGGTCGCAAGTGTCAAGATCCTGAAAAAGGGTGCAACTTGCCACTCACATTCCTGCTGCTCACAGCCTATGGCATGGTTGTGAGGCATCTAACTAGCTGCCCTCCTCCACCATGCTAAGAAATTTCATGGCATTGTATCCCTGAAACATCAAACCCCGGCAACAATAATCTTATCTGGAAGTTTCTCGTCCCACTATAAGGAGAGGGGTGGACATAGTCACATAGGCTAAGAGCACCGGTTTGAATCCCACTTGCTCCAGTTCTGATCCAGAACTCCCTACTAATGTACCCTGGGAGGGAGCAGATGATAAATGTTTAGTCTCTGCCACCTGCATGAGAGACACTGAGGAAGTTCCACAGCTCTGGCTTTAGGAGCTCCATCCAAGTATACACGACTCCATGGCGGAGTAAGAACTTGTACAAACAATTCCTTTCAAAATAGCAGGAACAAAAACCTTACATACCTTAGAATAAACCTAGCCAAAGACATGACAGAATGGTATGATGAAAATGACAAAACTAGAAATAGAAGAAGATATTCAAAGACAGAGAAGTTTACCCATGATCCTGGGCAGATCTTATTAACATCATCAAAATATCCATATTAACAAAAGGCATACACATTTTCAAGGCAATCCCAACCCAAACTCCCAAGAACATTCCCAGAAACAGCAAAGTTGATATAAAAAAATCATTTGGAAACACAAGAGACCACAAATGGCCACAGCTATTTTGAAAAATAAAAATAAAACTGGAATAATCACAATTCCAGATTTCAAGACATACTATAGAGCAATAGTAATAAAAAATAGTCTGGTACTGATATAAAACCAAAGAAAATGATAAACAGAACAGAGTAGAAGCCCCAGAGATGAGTCCACACATGTACAGCCAATCTCTTTGATCAGAGAACTGAAAGTAATCCAGAGTAAAAGGTTAGTGTCTTCAACAAATGCTTTTGGGACAATTGGATATCTACTTGTTGAAATAAGAAACAAGATCCCCCACCCACCTCACCTTATACAAAAAGCAGTTCTAAACAGATCAAGGACCTAAATCTGCACCCAGAAACCATCAAAGTGAAGGAGGAAAATGTAAGATATAGGAATTGCTGAAGATTTCTTAGAAAAGTCACCAACAGCAAAGGTAGTCAAGGACAGAATAAACAAATAGGACTACACCAAACTAAGAAGCTTCTGTACAGCAAAGGAAACCACCAACAAAATAAAGACAACTAGCAGAATGGGAGAAAATCTTTGCACACTTCACAACTGATGAGGAATAGCATCCAGAATTTACCAAGAACTTCAGAAACTCAACAAAAAAAGAATCCTGTTTAAAAATGGATGAAGGAGGGTCTGGCAATAGCTTGATTGGTTAATCCTGCACCTTGTACATGCCAGGCTGCCATATGGATGCCATTTCATGTCCAGCTGTTCTATTTCCCATCCAGCTCCCTACTTAGATCCTGGGAAAGCAGTGCAGGATGACCCAAAGTCTTGGGATGCTGCACCCATGTGGCAGACTCGGAAGAAGCTCCTGGCTTCAGATCAGCTCAATTCCAGACACTGTGGTCATTTGAGGAGTGAACCACTGGATACAAAAATCTTTCTCTCTCTCCTTCTCTTTCTGAATCTACATTTCCAATAAAAATAAATAAATCTTAAAAGGGATAAAAGAAATGAACAGGCCTTTTTCAAAAGAAGAAATCCAAACGGCTAAAAGATAGCTGGGAAGCCTCAGCATTTTTCACTATTAGGGAAACACAAATAAAAACCACATTGAGGTTCCACCTAATTTCAGTGAGCACGGTCTACATTCAGAACTCTACCAACAACACCTGCTGGTATGGATGTGGGGAGAAAGGTACCCTCCTTCGCTGTTGGTGGGAGTGTAGGCTAATAAAACCACTATGGAAGTCAGTACAGACAGTGCTAAAAGAACTGAAAATTGATTCACCTTAAGACCCAGCTATTTCACTCCTAGGAATATACCCAAATGAAGTGAAAAATGCAAATGAGACAGCAGCCTACAACCTTACATTTATAGACATTTACAGCAGCACAATGTACAGTCGGTTGTTAAGGCCCAGATGCCCATCAAAATGGGAATGGATAAAGAAACTGATAGGCCCAACTCTTGACTATCATGCTCAGTGAAACAAGCCAATCCCAAAAGGACAAATATTATATGTTCTGCCTGAATTAAGGCAAAATACAAAACAAATACATATAGATGAATATGTATATACTTATATTTCCATAGATGAACTGTATAATGGAGACTAGCACACTGGAAAGCGAAGATACATTGCAGGATGCATCTGTACTCCCAAATAAGAGGAGGACTTCCAGTGAGACAATTAAATGTCCCCTGACAGTGCAATCCTAGACTTTCTACCTTTGTCTATACCTACAGTGCCATGACGCACTTAAACAGCAGAATGCTAGACTGCTAACTGTTACTAAAGAACTACACTAATGTAATAATATGGAGGAACATTGTGAGAGGGGGAACTGGAGCGGGGAGGAATCCCTTTGCTTAAAAAACCACATCATGGGAAATAATAAAAGATTTTAAAAATACTATAAAAAAGAGATGATGAAAAAATATATAATGAGGAAACATACATAGTGCACCCTGATTCGCACATTGCACAATGTATACATGTGTTGAAACATTGCATTATGCAACATAAATATGTGCAACTTTTATGAGTCCATTTTAAAAATTAATAAAATAGAAAAGACAAGCTATACCCTGAAAGAAAATATTCATAAAACAGATACTTCATAAATATAAAAAATGTAAATATTTCTTAAATGCAAGAGCAATACCAGCAAGAAAATTGCGATAACAGCTAAGTTATAGAAGATACTAACAAGGTGTTGATAGGGGACAAGGGGTGAGGGTTGTAGGAGAATTCTTTGTATTACTCCCTCACAATTTTTGTTTGACAAATTTAAATCTATTCTGAAATAAACTGTTAAAATTCTTAAAAGATTTATTTATTTTTCTTTGAAAGGCAGAGTTACACACAGAGAAGGAGAGACGGAGAGAGAAGAGACAGAGGGAGATCTTCCATTTGCTGATTCACTCCCCAGATAGCCACAGTTCTGGAGCCCAGCTCGTCTGAAATCAGAAGGCAACAGTGTCATTCTGGTTGTCCATGTGGGTCCAGGGGCCCAAGGTCTTGCACCGTTTCCATTGCTTTTCCCAGTCATTAGTAGGGAGCTGAATCAGAAGTGGAGTAGCCAAGACTCCAATCAGTACCCATAGGAGAAGCTGGCCCAGCAGGAAGACCTACTACCATGCAGGGTGCTGGCCTGAGTAACAGTAAGGATGGAATGGGAGCCTGGGCTCTAGGGGAAGCGGGCTGTCTCAGTGAGTGCCCAGTTACTCTTTTCACAGGAATCCCCGGGGAGGTCCTCCCTTTCTCCCAGGCCCCGACTTTTTGCTGTATCACTATGTGCAACCATTCCGTTCATTAGAGAGGGACATTATTTGGTGTGAGACTTTGTTGAGTTTGATATCATATTTTTTTTTGGCTGAATTAATTCCCAAAATGTCAAGGGTCCACACTTTCTAGAGTGGCCCCACTCATCCATTTCTGCTTTGCTGCTTGTATTTTTGCTGTCATAACCATGACATCATTACCATTAAGATTCCTCTTGATGCTTTTTCTAGGAGGCTTTTAGTCCCAGTCCTACACCTAATGCTTCAATCTGTTTGAGTGGATTTTTGTGAATGGTGTAAAACAGTCCAATTTTCCTCATTTGTATATGGATCTCCAGTCCTCTCGGCACCATATTTGAAAGCATCCTCCCTCTCTCGCAGAGCCTACCAGGACTGATCTCAGTCCAGAGACTCTGGCATTTGCCCTTTGACAAGTGTGTATTAAGTCAATGAAATTTGTGAACATTTGTGACGGCAGCCATAGGAAACTGATAACCCTTGTGCATAGTCAAAGAGCACCTACAACACCAAGCTGATTGGGAGGAGAAAGTTAAGGGCAGCTGTAACTGCATCAACCCCATTTAGTGTATTGGGATCTGGGCTGGGTTCTTGGTTTGCTTCAAGGTTCATCCTCATATCAATCATAGAAGTGTGACATCATCACTGTTTCCATGGTTGCCATCATGGCTACGGATGCCATCATCATCGCTGCGATCATCAGCAGCAGCATTGTCTTTGCTGTGATCAACATCTTCAAGGTTATTTTCATTTGAAAGAGGGGGAAATCAATTGATGAAACATGTTAAGTGTGTGCTCCAGATCACCCAGTGGGTAAGCAGCAGTATTCTTAAACATGTGTCTGAAAGACACACGCATGATTTTTCAAAGGCATCTTGCACTACACAAACTGGCACTGTCTCTAAGAAGTACATTTGCATGGAGTTGTGCAGTTCTCCTTTAAGCAGGGTTTAGCAGGTTTGCCTTGAATGATCTTCGTGTTCTGAAAGCAGAGTGTCTGGGTCACCTGTTTCCACAGAGACGCAATGTGTACAGCATTGGCAGCCCAGCCGCTTCTGAGCATAGGCTTATGCCACAGACCGTTTCTGTGGCATCTACCTGGTATGCATGAGGCAGTCACATGGCAAAATGCCACGAACAGACTCCCCAAGCTCTTGTCATCTTGCCCGAAACTTATTTCTGCATCATCAACTCCTGGCAATATCTCTGCTATAGCTGAATTGCCATTTGTCACAATCATGTCCTCTTACCCTACTCCAGGTCTGTCAAATGGATCTGTCACCTGGAACAAATCAAGCCTTTAGAAGGTTCCAGAAAACATTCTCATTTTCTGCACTTTTTCCCTACACTGACATAATACAAAAGATTGACCTGCTAGCACTGTTGAATTAGGCTCCCCCAAAGATGTAATGAAGAAGTATTCATACTAGCAAGGAAGAAAGATCCAATTTGTATAAAATTACTATTGCAGATGGACACAAAATGTTGCTTCAAAACAATAAAAACATCTTCAAGACACAAAGGCAGTCTGCAGAAAGCCTTCAAAACTCTGGGCATCCACACAAACTCATCCTTCAATTCAATCTTTCCAGAAACTTCTTCAAGCACCTTCACATACCATGTTTCTATCAGACCCAATGGGCTCTGGATTTCCCACTAGGTCTTGACCGAAAGAACTGACTGCATCATCCCCCAAGATTTAACTTTGAAGCCAAAAATGCCTATCACCTAGTCTATTGTTCAATAGATCTAAAGCAAACCCAACAAAAATAAAAGTAACCATGGCCTCTCACTCTTGCAAGAATCCTAAAGCGCCAAGATGACCAGTAGAGTGGTGGAATAGAGACAGATAAAGAAATGGAGACCTGGAGTGTGTGTGCTAGGAAATCACTGCTTAAGAGATAAAAACTAATAAAAATTACAAGGTTACTGTCACTTATTCATCAAACAACACAACAAAAAGGTGAAATATAAGACACAAACTGTTATCTAAATTTACTAGAACAATATATCCACAAAATGTTAGTATGAAGACTACAAGGGGAAATGCCTACTGGGGAAAAAAAAACACATGATCCCAAAGGGAAATAGTTCGGGACTCCATGAGGCATTTCACAGTACAGGAAGCACAAGATGTGCTCACACACACACACACACACACACACACAATGAAGTTCCATCTCATTAGTTAAATGGACAATGCAGATTACAGCTGCAAGGTGGGTGTAAATTTCACATACTGAATTAGTGAAAGGTAGGAACAAAATATAAGACTGACAATCCAAATTCCCACTGGCCGGGATGTGGAACAGGGAACTGCAGGTGTACTTCTGTTGCATGTGGGCTGTGACTTAGAGGCCCGAGGGCTGGTACCCAGGAAGGAGAACAGGTCCCAGAAGCTTCATCTGGAGGCGCTTCTTTCCCTTGTGTTCTCTCCTTTCTCCAAACCAGCTCCTGCTGTGGCCTCACTCGCCATGCTGGGCTCTCTCCTGGGTGGCTTAGGGAAATGCCACCTTCCCCGGTGGACAGCACATCAAGAGATGGAGACGATCTTATCTGTCCCTCCTTAGGTTCAGTGAATGAAGGAGCTTGTGGACCATGTGTATTCCCTACCAGAGCACCCGATTCAGTCCCAGCTATTCCCTGCTTCCAAACAATTCCCTGACAATGTGCACTGTGAGAAGTGTCATGCGGTAGCTCAAGAACTTGACTTTGCTACCCATGTGAAAGACTTAAAGTTCTGAGTTCATGGTTTTGACCTGGCCCAACCTCTAGCTTCTACGGGCACTTGGGGGAGTGAACCACAGATAAACACTTCTCTCTTATTCTCTCTCCTCTTTCATGTAAATGATTAAATCTCTTAAAAATATTTTTTTATTTATTTCCTTAAGAACATAAACCATTGGCAACGCTGACATCTGACAAACTCAACAAAAGATTTGAAGTAACAATGTAAGCAGTTTTAAAACGCTGCTATACATTGAGATAAGAACACAGACGAAAGGAAGCCCCTGAATGGATAAGGCTCTAGCAAGGAGGAAGAAGTGGAAGGAGGAGGTTAGTCAGGGAATCTTCCAGAAGTGACAAGGATGTGTCCTGATGGGGCTGCACTCTGAGCCAGGTGTCCTCAGCCAGTGGCATCACAGTACGAGCAGCATCTCCTGCTCTAACATAAACTATGACATCACTAAGAGATACCCTGGCATGTGCTCCCTGGCATGTGCTCCCTGGCATGCCCCTGCAGTCCGTTGGCAGCCAGAACTTCCCTATGGTACACAGTGCACCGTGTTATACCCCATGAATATCTGCTAGAGGGATGAACGCAGTAGTAGATGCCAAACAATAGGATAAAATATGATCCCACATCAACACCTGGCTGAGTAACCTACACCTGGAATGGTACAATTGGTCCTTCAGCTTTACTGGGAGTGGACGGCAGACCCCAGCGGGCGACAAGCCTTCACTTCCATCTTTTAAGCACAGGACCCATGGCCTTGGGGCTCCAGCTTGTCTGTGCTGCTCTGTGTGGGCCAGGTCTGGTGAGCCAGTGATTATTTAATGAATGTAGGTTTCCTCAAAACAACTAGGGGTTGAGCCAGGCTACAGCCAGGAATCGAAACACCTGAGTCTTTCACTAGGGTGGTAGGGCTAAGTTCTTGAGCCACTGCCTGCTGCCTACCATGGTACACATTAGCAGGGAACTAGAACAGAAGTATCTAAAAAGATTCATTAAATTCAGTGTATCGGAAGGCATCCTGTGGTCTACCAGTTCTGGAAAAGAATCTCAACCCATGGAACTTCTGTTCGTATGTGAGTAGTTAGTCCAGTGTAACCATTCTGGGAACACCAAATTCCAGGGAGCTTCAAAAATCCATAGATAATACATATCACTACAAATGTTCAAAATGCTTTGCACAACATAAATTTACCTTTTAATTCCACTCTTCAAGAACACCTTGAAGCACCCTCTTAAGAATACAGAAATAATGATAGAACACAAAAAGTTAGGTGTCATAGTTAAGGAAGTCAGAATATAAATGAAGGGCATGTGTAGATGTTCTACTTAAAATGAAACAATATGTTTATACAAAAGACAAACAGATCAAATGGACCCAATCTTAGACCCATGATGCACAGCATTTAAAATTACTTGCCCTGGTCAAGAAAGAGACTAATCCATTTCCAGACTAATTGGATTATTAGGTGCACATTACTATGCAAGTTGCCTGAGGTAGAACTTGCAAGTAATGGCAGTAATCGCTTTTAAACAACCTTAAGATGAGTAGGGTCGTCCTCAATGTCCGATTTAGCTTTCTTCCCTACTGCAGTGTTAGTGCCGTCGATTGATCCCAAATGGAGCACACACCCAACAGGCACACAAAGGACGCTTGGGACAATCAAGATGTGAACAAGCAAAAAGTGAAACGCTGTAGAACGAATGAAGCCAAACACAGTCCAACCTTTGGCTGGTGTGGAACTGACCATAGCACGTGTTACCAAGCACGGTTCAGGGCTCCAAAGCTAGTCTGTTACGACCTTGAACTTGTTCCTTAATCTCTCTACGTTTACAAACTCCATCTGCAATCCAAAGCAGCTGTCCCAAGGTTCTTAGCAGCAAATCTACTAGTGTAATAATAACCAAAGTGGAAAGAAATGGTGGCAGGGCCTTTTGTGTCCTCAGGCTGGCTCCTCCTCCCCAGCTCAGGTGTTGGTAAGGCCAACGTCTCCCCAGTCTGCACCCCACTCTTATCAACACCCACATTGGAGCCACGCTCCAGGCATGTGTTGGCCCTGCTACTCTTTGAGTCCTGATTCTCCCCAGCACCTGCTTCTGTTTGCTCACACACAGGACCCTAGCCTGAACCAGGACCACCACCTCCTCTGGAATCCACTCCCAGGAGCAAAGACTCCCCTAAGACATGGGCAAGACAAGCAACATTTGGGACATAGTAAACCTGCCTGCCTTTGGATTCCCTGGAGGAAGACTGTGAGCCAAAGTGAAAGTCATTTGCCCGGGGGGTCATTTCAGGAATTGTGGGCCAGGAAAGGAGCCAAGTGCAGAAGGGAAGACCAAGAAGAATGGGGGATGTGACCTGGGAAGTCACCACTGTTAGCAATGACAGGCTGCTCTCCTGGGAGGCTAAGCGCAAGTGCAGACCACAGCCCTGCTGGAGAACCCAGCACTCAGAGGCCAGTTAAGGGACCCGGGTTTTTTGTCATTGACATAGAGAAAGATGTGAGGACAGGAAAAAAACAGGATGTGTTGGCAAAGCAGAAGTATGCTTTCTAGGAGTGGGTGCAAATGTGCCCCCCAAGGAGCTGCAAGCCCAGGCACCTGACAGCCCCAGGGAATAAGCATTGTCCCTTGAGTAAGAAATCAGAGGCTCCTGAGCAGCCAGCAGCCACAGGGGCAAATTGGGGGTAGGAGGTTCCTCTGGCTTTCCCAGTTGCATCACCTTCTGATGAATGGGAGGAAGTGAAGAGGGGTTTTCTCCCCATGTTCCTCCAGGGACATTTTGCTAAAAATAAGCCAATTACCTGCCAGACTCCATCCACAAAATAGACATTTGTTTGTTTAATTTCCACTCACACAGCCACCCCTCACATGGCACTGCCTGCACCTCCTCCTGGAGGTGGTAAGGGGCCATAGCCTTGGGCACATCCACCCACTGCACTCGAACATGTCCCAATAACACAGGCCACTCACCCACCGCACCAGCTGACCTGCGCAGTCGGATTGATGACCCCACAAGGTCTTCCCCAGCTCTGCACTCTGGCAGGGGCTCCCTCCTGTCCCCCACCACAGCCCCCCTCCACTCTTCCCCCAACAAGCGCTTGAGCAGGGAGGCAGGCAGCCATGTGCTCCGGTGACAGCTGGCGAGGCAGCCTCTGGGAATAAAACATTTTAGCACTTCATAAATTTCTAACAAGGTTTCAAATTGCCGCCTTTTCCCTCCTCGGCTCCGTCAGCCAGCAAGGGGTGGGGGTGGGAGAAAGACTAATTAGATCTACAGTGGGGAAGTCCGGCCAGTCAGTCTGCGGCTTTATTAAAAATAACGAACCGTTGGGGCCAAATCAGCTGGAATCCTTACCCTTCGCTTCCACTCCCCTCCCTGAAGGAAGATACAAGAGCTAACCTTTCATTTTTGTATGCATTTGGTAAGTACGTGCAGGCAGATCCAAAACCAAAATGCACAGAAGAACTGACCTGTCACCGTCTGATGCCTGATGGCGGGTGACAGGCAATAAAGGGAGATG
The DNA here is from genome assembly GCF_030435755.1 of Ochotona princeps. Lineage (NCBI taxonomy): Eukaryota > Metazoa > Chordata > Mammalia > Lagomorpha > Ochotonidae > Ochotona > Ochotona princeps. The sequence goes on along the minus strand of NC_080834.1, from coordinate 27,967,569 downwards.
TTGAGCGACATGGAGCTGCAGTGAGCATCAGCTCTCAGGTTTCGTGTCAGCTATAAACTAGGTCATTTCCAATGCATCCCACATTCCACAAAGAAATGTCTGCTACCAAGACAGACATAGCCCAAACCTTCAAATGACAATTAGTTTATTGAAAAAATAATAATAACAAAACAGCAGCTGCAAAACCTTTTAAAAGGAAGGCTACTCCACTGGGAATGTATACAACCCATGGATAAGGAGCACAGGAAGGGAGCATGCTCACCAGGATGCTAGGCAGCTGCTAGCTGCAGGAAAGCAACCTGTTCTGTACTGGGAGCCGCCCCTAGCTACGCTCCTCCTGGAGCTGCTTTCCCATGCAGTCATTCAGCCCGCAAGAGAGAGACAGAGCTGGGCCTGTGGGTGAGACAGGCTGAGTCCAGGCCCTGAGAGTAAAGCGCACAGCCAACGCGCCAGGAAAGTGCTGGCAGGAGGATTCTGCATGCTTTCTGTGCCTTCATGCCACACCTCTGTCATTTCCAGCCTGGACAGGGTGGCCTTTCAGGTGACAGGTGTAAGGAAGCCCATGTCATTGGAATGGGAGGTAAAATGGGACTGAAATTAGTGCTGCTCAAGACCACCACCCTGGCTGATGCTAGCATCCTCCCCGACAGCTCCCCATGCGGTGTCAGGCGCAAACGCAGGCCACCGGCTCTTAGCTCCAGCCCTGCTCATGCTTGGTCCCCGGCATCACAGCTAATTGACAGCATGAGCTGCGTGGTGCACGCTTGGTGTCCCCTGACAGGGCCAGTGCTGCCAATCATGGCACTTCACACGTGGTCACCATCATTTCTTTCTCTGTGTGTATGGGTGCGTGTGTGAGCGGATGTGTGCATGCCTGTGTGTGCACCTCTGGGTGTGTGATGAGTATACTTATATGTCTGTGAGTGTGTGTACATAGACTTACATGTGTATATGCCTGTGTATGTCTGTTTATGTGAATGTGCCTGTCTGCATACACGTATGTCTGTGTGTCTGTGTATGTGAGATGAGGGCTTGTGTGCTCTGTATCTTGTGTGCATGTGTATCCGTACCATAGAAGTGTGTTCTTGTGTGTGAATTCATGTGTGTGAATGTGTTTCAAGGCCATGCACATGTATGCACATGTGTGTGCATGTGTAGTCTAAGGGACCCATAGCATTTTATTTTTGCTACATACGCAGAAATTTAGTGACAGGGATAAAAAGAAACATAACCGAGGATAAAGAAAGAGAAAGAGAAAGAGGAAAAGTGGAAAATCACTTACAAAACCACTTACAAAATCCTCTGCTGACCGACTCGGGCACACCAGGAGAAAGCAGGTTTTAGGCGCCACCTGGGCTTGAGCAGATCACAGGCTGCGATGACATCACTGAGTCAGTCAAGGTCAGCCCAGACTGCACCCCACAGCTCAGAGCCACCCCCAGTGCCTGTGCTCTGCTGATGTCATTCTGGGAACAGCATCACAACATACATGTTCCCCATGTTTTCATGTGTGTTTCTACCCTAGCTTGTCCACTGCTTCCAGCAGCATCAGCTTGTCCTCCACTGTTGCAGACCACATGCTCTGTGGCTCCCAGCAATCCCTGCAGAGCACAGCCACGGGGCCACGCCTAGGGATGCCAACCTCTGGGATGCAGCCTTGGTTGACTCTCATCCAACACAATCCTGACATCCAAGTGCCAGGCAGGCTTGGGAACACCCGGGGCGGCCTTTCTCGGGCCACTTCAGAGAAGCCTGTGTCCCAGGAAGCTCCAAGCACGTGGGCTGCTCAACATGGCAGGAGGTCAAGGTGGAAGCAGGCCTCCTTCGCAACATGCTGAGGGTGCTGGCAACCAGCGCCAGCAGTGACCAGGACAGAGGCTGCTCCAACAAGGCAAGGAGGTGGAGGCCCTTGGGCTGTGAGGTTGAGGTTCAGCCGATAATGAGGTTGTCGCTAAGACAAAAAGCCAGCTGTGGATGTCAAGGCCTCCTGTGATGCCAGGGCAAGGTGGTAGGGGCTGTCTCCTCAGATGAACCTGCTAAAGCTTACCCTCCCCTGGCCACCACCCAGGCCTTTATCTAACTGACCTCCTCCGGCCATCACCCAGGCCTTTGCCTGCCTCACCTCCTCCGCGCGTCACCAGGCCCTTGCCTGCCTCACCTCCTCCGCCCGTCACCAGGCCCTTGCCTGCCTCACCTCCTCCGCCCGTCACCCAGGCCCTTGCCTGCCTCACCTCCTCCGCCCGTCACCAGGCCCTTGCCTGCCTCACCTCCTCCGCCCGTCACCAGGCCCTTGCCTGCCTCACCTCCTCCGCCCGTCACCCAGGCCATTGCCTGCCTCACCTCCTCCGGCCGTCACCAGGCCCTTGCCTGCCTCACCTCCTCCGGCAGTCACCAGGCCCTCGCTTAGCTCTTTCTCACCCCTGAGACTCTGAGTGGTCATGGCTAGTGCCAAATGCTTACAGCAGGAGCATGTAAAAGGAAGCATGATGCTTCTGTCTTTGTGACAAACTACTTGCTACCCCACCCTGCTCCTTCTCCAATAAAGTACTTTTCCTCAAGATTAGTTTTGTGACCTAGAGGGTTAAGCCACATGTTGCCTGCAGTGCTGGCACCCCATATGGGCACCAGTTCAAGTCTTGGCTGCTCCACTTCCAATCCAGCTCCCTGCTTATGAGCTAAGGAAAGCAATGAAAGATGGCCGAAGTCCTTGGACCTCTGCACCATGTGGGAGACACTGAGGAAGCTCTTGGCTCCTGGCTTTGGATCAGCTCAGCTTGAGCCATCGCAGCCATTTGGGGAGTGAACCAGCAGATGGAAGATATTGATATCTCTCTGTAATACTGTCTTTCAAATAATGTTTTAGAGCACTCTTCCTCTTTTGAATACCTAGAGGCAGGCTTTCTGGAAAAGATATTGGAATACTGTAAACACTGCAGACTACATTCTTGGCAAGGATTGTGGGAGCCCCAACCAGAGATTCGCAGATGGACGGTCTCAGATGGAGACCAGCCCACAGTGTTGTACCCACGAGGGCAAGAGGAGGTGAGTCTGTGAGCTCAGGAACAGTAGGTGAGTGTGGCCTGATATAATCACAGACATCTACAAGAGAATGAAAATGCAAGCCATGCCTTCTGGGCTCCATGCTGGAAAGGTGGAGCTTCCTGCTTCACCAGGGTGCCTGCTCCCTGCTCTCAGCAATAACCACATCCTTCATTGACCAAACCCTGTACCCTCCTCTCAAATAGCCATGATTGTGGGCTTCTGCATTCGCCCTCATCATGCCCAACTGTTGCAGGAACCTTGCTGAGTTGGCTGAGCCAGTCCCGCTCCTCCCCTATGGGAGGTCTGATTGTTATGGCTGCCTGCAGTGGGAATGCCACTAGGTCAGCTTAGCCAGAGTTACCCTAAACCTGGGGCTTCCTGCAGAAATGTGCCATCCACTCACCCAGCTGCCACCCTCACTATGCCTGCTGGATTCAGGGTGCGGAACACACTCTCGGAGCCACTGCAAAACTCTACCCCATCCTGATGGTCTGAACAAACTCACTGTCCAGAGCAAGTTTACTTTTACGCCGTTGCTAGAATCTAGGAACATCTAAGCTACATCCATGATCTTCTGAGAAAGGAGAGTTGTTACATAATTACTCCTCCATTCTGCCCCAGACAAAACAGGAAATGGCCTTTCACATTTCTGAAAAGAAATTATTGCCCTCCAGTTTTCAGTTTCTCTTCATTCTTATTGAACTATCAAAACCAAATGCAGAATCTGTTCCCCGATTAAACTCAACATTCTTGTTAGGATCGCAGAAGCACGAGCCGCTTGCTGAGTCTAAATCTGGTGTTCAACGTTTCAATTCCAATGTCTGGGAAATTCATAAACCGGGACACAGATATTCCAATCCAGTCTGACCTTGGGATGACCTTGGAATGCATCCACCAGAGCTTCTTTATTTGCATTTTCTCCACAAAACCCAGAAGACAAGGCTGTCCCAGTCGCTGGTTTAGGCATACAACTGTTTGCAGGTTCCTGCAGAGCTGGGAGCTGAAGCAAAGGAAACGGAAAGAACCCTGAGCACCTGCCGCTGGGCAGACACTGCTGCGAGTCCACCTCCTCCTCAGCGCGGCCTCCAGGAGGCAGATGCTGTTCCTGTTCCCACTTTCCGGAAGAGAAACTGGGCCACAGAGAGGTTCAGCAAACAGTCCAAACCACATTGCAGGAAAGACAAACAACTTCAAGCCCAGAAATATTCACAACCTTTCCTTCAAAGTGAAGTTTTCTAGGAGCTAGGAAAAACACCAGAGCATGTTGACTGTGCAAGTGAAACGCAGAATCGAAAGAGATACCGACGGGCGTGAGAAGCACAGGGGGTCTTGGGTGGTCTTCTATCCTGGGATCTCATAGCAGATCTGGGGTAGCTGGAGGGGAAAAGAGCCTACAAGGGGACTGTGGTAAACACAAGACCATTTGGTGAAGTTCATCAATGCAGCTCCCAGCCCGGCTGTCACCAGAGAACCCTGGGGTGGTTATAGGGGTACAACAAGTGAAAGGCCTGGGGCAGATAAGGGAGGGCTGGATGCAATGCAACAGCCACCCCAGGGCACTGAGGACCCAAGCAAACAGAGGTATCTTCAGGGCAGGAGCTTCTCTAAGCTCCTTGGGTCAGGCAGGCTCCAGGCTGGGGTTCTGCAAGCCACCGGCTTGCTTCATGTTGAGGCTCTGGTCACAATGAGGTTGAGGGAGTCAGATGGCAGGCAGTGCTGGGGCTTCCAGGAAGACTGTGGTTTGGAAACTTCTTCTGAACTTGGGGCTCCTCCACAAGGTGCACCAGTGTGCACTAGCTGCCAGCACTGTGAACAGGGCAGCCTGCCTTCACCTCGGTGTGAGACAAGGCCCCGCATTGGCCCGCTGCCCTGAGGTAGGCATTGGAATGGCTTGCTCTGCTTCCTCTGTATCTGAGGGGCCATGCACAACCTGCTTTTTATTCTCAGTGACTTCAGATAAAATTCTGGAGCCAATTTGTTTGATTTGTGATGCAACTGCCACTGCCTCAAATCCTGCGCTGGTTTGGAAAGACATTGCAAGCAGGCACACTGGGCACCCAAACTGGAGTCACCAGGTAACTTTTCATGCAGGTTTTGTTTCCAGTGAGGATGCATATGTTGCACACAATGCAGACTGGGGTTTATGATGTGATCTTTATGTGACTTTTTTATGGTTTCAGAAAATGTGGCAGTGTTAATGCGAAATAGGCCATAAAAGCAGAATTATCCCTTTTGCTCCAGATACAGAGAAACTCGCAAGATGGCTGGGGATTGATCTGTCATCATTGATTAAGTTGATAAAACGGCCCAGTGATGCCAACGCAAACCCAATTCCTACTTTCTGTGGACAGGTGTCCTGCTGGCAGGAGATGCGCAGGACAACCCACAGTGATTTGACTTAGTCCCAAGTTCAGGAAGTTGTCCTACACCTGCCTCCATTCATGGTTCTGGCACGGGGCTCTGCTCATCCCGAGACCTACCTTGACTGCCTCGACTGGAGCCCGGCATACCTGTGCAGCTCCTGTCTTAGTGAGCACTCACAGTCGGACACCCTGTTGCTCTCTGGGCCATGTGCCATCCCCTGCTCACCCGCAAGGGATGGAAGGATGATGGACATCTGACATGGTGTGGACCACAACACCCGTCTTCTGGTGTCACCAGTGGCAGAAAGAATATCTCTTGTATTTGTGGTTCATCACACATCACAGCCTGGAAGAGCTCACAGGGTTTGGATGAAAAACCAGTTGCTGTTGGTGGCTTCACATGGAGACCCCAGCCCAGCTGGTCATGCCTAGTTCCCCTGCTGTGTAAATGTTAGCTCCACTTCACTGCCTCTCAGCAGTGACTCACCAAGACAATTGTCTTATACCTACCAAGGCTACTTCCTGATGCAGGATGCTCCTCTCTCCATTGACCTAGAACTCAGACACAAATACCACAGGACACTACTCCAGAGCTCCTCCACAGAGACCCTGTTTCCACTTAATGTTACAAAGTGCTTACAGAAATTGCCAATAGAACGTACAGGTCTCTGAGCCTTCCTCTGATCCCACAAAAGGGTTTTAGAGTCAATGCGTGGTGGTGGGCCAGCAGTATAGATGTGAAGTCCAGAGATGATACACCCCTCTTACTTTCCCTCTGATTTTATAATGCAAAAATGAGAGTGCTTTTGTAAGCAAGAGAGTGATCAGGCCCCTGGGGCACCAGGCACTGGCGGGGGTTGGGAGGTAGGGTATATGCCAGCTGTTGCCAGCAGTTGTTTGGGGAGACCAGATGCCCAGAGTCAGAGAGCCTTGGGGATCCATGGCAAACTGGGTTCAGGTGCATCCCTGTGCTGGGAAGGAAGCCATTGGTCCCAGAGGAAGCTGAAATTGGGTCAAGGCCTCCCTGCTAGGGACATGGGGAAAGTGCCCACTGAGATACTGTTCAGCAGCAAGGGGACAGTTCCCAGCATGGCTTTGGACAGGACAGTCAGCCTTTTACTCAATCACAGTAAGACTCATTTTTTTCTTCCTCTGTGAGATTTTAGTGGAAAACAGACAAAAGAGCATTAATGTGACAAACGGAAAGAGCAAGCATAGTTCATGGCGGAAGTCGCAGAGAAGGACAAGGAAGAGATGTGGTCATGCCAAGAACCTAAGTGGCATTAACAAGCCAAGGAGCAAATGCCTAGGGACAGCACAGTCAACAAGACCTCGAGGTCTCCAGGACTTCATGGAGGCCCCAGCTGCTTGACCAGGGACAGCATGCAGTCAACGAGACCACGCGGTCTCCAGGACTTCGTGGAGGCCCCGGCTGCTTGACCAGGGACAGCATGCAGTCAACGAGACCACGTGGTCTCCAGGACTTTGTGGAGGCCCCAGCTGCTTGACCAGGGACAGCATGCAGTCAACGAGACCACACGGTCTCCAGGACTTCGTGGAGGCCCCGGCTGCTTGACCAGGGACAGCACGCAGTCAACGAGACCACGTGGTCTCCAGGACTTCGTGGAGGCCCCGGCTGCTTGACCAGGGACAGCATGCAGTCAACGAGACCACACGGTCTCCAGGACTTCGTGGAGGCCCCGGCTGCTTGACCAGGGACAGCACGCAGTCAACGAGACCACGTGGTCTCCAGGACTTCGTGGAGGCCCCGGCTGCTTGACCAGGGACAGCATGCAGTCAACGAGACCACGCAGTCTCCAGGACTTCGTGGAGGCCCCGGCTGCTTGACCAGGGACAGCATGCAGTCAACGAGACCACGCAGTCTCCAGGACTTGGTGGAAGCCTGAGCTGCCTGCCCATTCCTGCTTTTCCAAAGGTCCAGCTGGGCCACAGTGTCTTTTCACCCTGGCCATGGAGTTAAGGATTCAGTACCCCATGCCTGATATATCCTGCATAATCCTGTGATACAACTCACTCTTAGTGTAATTCATTCAAATGAGCTACAGAATATCCTAACTTTATTATTAGGGTAAAGATGGCCTTAATATGAGAAAGCATAAGATTCGATGCCAACTGAAACATCAGTAGACATATATAAGGCATATTTTTACCAGAAGACATATCAGTCCTGATCTAAATTGCCTATCTCACATGAGTCAGACTCAGTTTAATTAAATATCTTGCCATGATTACTCAACAGGCTCAGCCCAGACCTTCTGAATATCCTCAAAAGGAAACCCCTAAGATAGAACAAGCCATCTCAGGTCCATCTTACATTCACTTATGCATCTATTTACTCAGTTAAAGCTAAGGAATAAAGTGGTTAGCCCCACAATATCTCATCATTTCTTTATAGCAGTTATGCTGGTGGATGGGACTGAGCAGAGCTGTCAGCAACAGAACCTGACACACAGATCCTCTCAAAACATCACCCAGGCCACTGTGCCATCAGCACTGTGGACTAGATAGGCTATAAACATTTATTTTTCACAGTGTTGGGGGCTGCAAGTCCAAGATCAAAGCACCAGGAGTCTTGATATGTAGTGGGAGCCCCACCTCACAGATGGTGTCTTCCTGCCGCGCCCTCACAGGCCACCCAGGCCAAGGAGCCCCTTTGGGTGCCTCATAAGGACACTACTCCCATTTATGCTAGATCCACACTGGTGATGTACTTGCCTACAAAGGTTGCCACCTCTTAAGACAACCACACTGGGGATTAGTCTTGACTACATACATTTTGAGTGGACATGAACATCCAGGCCACAGGATGCCTCAAAGCAACCATGACTATCCCGCAAGTCCTGATCATGTACACAGTGCTGCCAGGTTTTTACCTATTTTTCCACGCAGTCATATACCCAGACAGGCAACAGCCAGCAGGTATTGACAGAAAGCTCACATACCAAGAGGAAAGCTAAGGTCCACAGACACAAATCAGAAAACACAAGACGAAATCATAACCATCAAATATTCCAAAAGACAATCTCTCTGAAAGACAGTAACAGAAGAGTGATGGAGATTGTGAAAGAGACATGAAGGGAAGTGAAGAATATAGCGTCAGGAGTTAATATTGTGGTGTAACAGGCAAAACTGCCACCTGCAAGCCTGGCATCCCGTGTGGGTGCTGGCTTGCGTTCCAGCTCGTCTGCTTCCCACCCAGTGCCCTGATAATGGCCAGAAACAAGCAGTGTGCTCACTGATGACGTGCTTTCATTTCTGCTACCCTTGTGAGAAACCTAAAAGAAGGTTTTGGCTTCTTCCTGGCCCAGGCTTGGCTATTGCAGCTATCTGGGGAGTGAACCGATGGATGATATATATCTCTCTCTTTCTCCCTCCTTCCCTTCTTTCTCTAGCTCTGGCTTTCAAATGAAAAAAAAAATCTTATTAAAATAATAGGATTAGAAAAAAACTATCTTAAAGGACTCTCAAGAAAATTAAAATTAGTATGGAAATATTTTTAAGGAAAACAATGTCCATATAACCAAAAGTAATATACAGATTCAATGCAACCCCAATCCAAATCTCAACAACATTGTTCTCAGAAATAGAAGAGATGACACAAGCATTCATCTAGAAACACAAGAGACCACAAATACCCAAAGAGATCCTGAAGAATAAAAATCAAGCTAGAGGAATCATAATTCTAAGCCTCAAGACATACTACAGAGCAGTGGTCATCAAAACAGTCTGGTACTGGTACAGAAACAGAGAAGATCAATGAAACAGAATAAAAACACCAGATGGAAGGCCACACATGTACAGCCAACTAATCTTTGACAAGAAAAGTGAGAATGATCCAGTGGAAAAATCTGGTCTCTTCAACAAATGCTTTTGGGACAACTGGATAACAGGGTGCAAAGGTAAGAAGCAAGACCCCTTCCTGTCATCTTATACAAAAATTAGCTCTAAATCAATCAAGGACCTAGATGTGTACCCAGAAACCATCCAACTATTAGAGGAAAACATAAGAAGCATGCTCCAAGATGTTGGAATTGGTAAAGACTTCTTAGAAAAGTCACCAAACGTAGAGGCAATCAAAGCTAAAATAAACAAATGAAACTACATCAAACTAAAAAGCATCTGTACTGCAAAGGGGATGAGCAACGAAGTGAAAAAACAGCCAAGAAATTGGAGGAAATCTTTGCACACTACACAACTGATAGGGGACCACATCCAGGATTTACAAAAAAGCTTCAGAAACTCAATGAGAGTAAAACAAACAACCCTGTCAAGAAATGGGTGAAGAAAATGAACATTTCTTTTCCAAAAGAACAAATTCAGATGGTTAATAGACATATGAAAAATGCTCAGGCTCCAGAGCTGTCAGGGAAATACAAATGAAAACCACATTGAGGGTCCACCTAACTCCAGTGAGACTGGCCTGTGTTCAGAACTCTACGAACAACACTTGCTGGCGTGGATGTGGGGAGAAATCTACCCTCCTTCACTGTTGGGGGAGTGTGGATGGGTACAACCACAATGGAAGTCAGTATGGAGAGTGCTAAGAGAACTGAAAATTGACCTGCCATATGACCCAGCTATCCCACTTCTGGGAATACACCCAAAGGAAATGAAATCTGCTTATGAGAAAGGGATCTCTAATCTTAGATTTACAGCAGCAAAAGCTACAACAGCAGAGACTACAAAGCAACCCAGATGCCCATCAAAAGAGGACTGGATAAAGAAACTGTGGTTCATCTATTCCATGGAATACTACTCAGCCATCAAAAAGAATGACATTCTGCCATTTGCAGCCAAATGGTCCCAACTAGAGACAAGTACGGTCAGTGAAACAAGTTAATCCCAAAAGGACAATTATCGTGTGTTCTTTCTGGTATAAGGCAGCCTTCATGCAAAATGCAAGATCAATAGCCCTTTTAATTCTGTTTGTGCAACATCTCAGGGGGTTTATATATTTTTTTTATTTTCATTCATTCAAAAAAGTTTCTGTTTTTCTTATTAATTTCTTCACTGACTCATAAGTCACACAATAACATTCGCTTCAGGAAGATTTTTTATTTTCTTTTCATTTCTTCAGCAACGCATGGTTACTCAGTAGCATGCTATTTAACTTCATGGTGTACATTTTCTATTTTTCTCTCTGTTGTTGAGTTTGTCTTGTGGCTTCTTATTTACAGGCACTATACTATCAAAATGAAATGGAAGAAATTAGTGGAGAGAGCAGAGATTGGTGGGGGGGGGGGGAACAAGGGAAATCCTGGAGCCTATGGAACCATATCATGAAATAATAAAATAAATAATTTTTAAAAGTGAATAAAAAGAAAATAGTGCTTAATGATTTATTACAGAACTGTCAGAAAATGTGGATTAAAAATCCAAAATACCCAATACCATATACAAAGATATGAAAGCAAGACGTATAAAAACAAATTCACATCTAAACACATTTTCATAAAGTTACAGAACATCAGCAAAGTGATCTTGAATGAGCTAGACAGAAAGACAAATCACCTTTAAAAGGAACAACCTAACGGCCAGCAGAGCTTGCAACAGCAGCAACAAAAGCCACAAGACCATGTTCTACCAAAGAACAGCTGCTCTCTAACTTACAAAGGGGCTTACAGCCCAACAAGCCCACCTTAAGTCGAAAATGCATTTGCTATACCAAGTGTACCCAACTTCACAGCTCAGCAGGAGACTATCCTGCAAAACATGCTCACTGGGTGGCTCTGGAGCCACAGCTGCTGGCACTCAGCATCACGAAAAAGTCCTAACACACATCACTAGCCTGAAACAAGGGCAACATTCTAAACCCAAAGTGCAAGCTGACTCCACGTTTGTACTGCACAGCATTGCTCTTGCAACTCCTTAAAGGGAAAAGGTTGCCATCCAATCACTGTGCACTGGGTGAAGTGTGCACAGTGGGAAATGGCATGGATGTGGAAACACCTGTCCAGCCAGATAGCCTCCATTAGAAGGATAAAACAAGGACATTCAGATATAACAAAAGCAGATTTTACAAACAAGAAAGCTGAAACAATGAAATTTTAAAGGATGTTTTCCAAGGGAAAGTACAATTGTCCCAAACGATGGTCTGAGATCCAAGTAGGAATGAATGAACGAAAATATAAAACGGTAAGCAATTCAAAACAAGCTATGTGACTAAGGCACCATTAAAATAAAACCTTCTATCTTGGCATTGAAAAGAGAAAAACAGAAGTATACAAAGCACCAAGAACATGTTGGTCTTGGGTGAGGTGGTTGCAATCAAAACGCTCCAAGATTACGCTTGATTTTTGTTTTTCTGTTTGATTTGTTTTCATGGAGGAGTGTTGTTAGGTTATTGCTTGACTGAGTATTTTTGCTAGCTGAACTCTACTTGGCGAAATTTGCAGATATCATTAATTGAGTAAAACATGTAAATCCTAAAAGGGTTGGGCAAAAAATGTTTAAAATTTTTGAAGTTTAAAAATTTCACCTCTGTAATATGCTCAGCTTTAGGAGCGCAATGGTATTCCCCCCCCTCCGTCCCCCGTTCTCTGCCTTCCTTCTTACTCGTTGTTCAATTTTTGCAGTGGCTTTGTAATCGCAAGCCGAACCCTCCATAAGTAAAAAATTCAACAGACGGCAAGCAGGAAAGCCACTACCTCCCAAGGGTATGCGAAAAGCCCATAAACAATCAAATCTGAAAATGTCAGTTTGACTTGTTTGTATTTACTTTTCTGATACCCTGAATATCAGTTACCACAAAGAGAAAACTCATCAAAAAAAGGTGACTGTGTAAGTGTGCAACAATGTGACAAAAGATTAAAAAAAAAGCAGCAGAATATGTTCCATAGGTCAATGATCATGATAGAAGGGGAGGACACTTGAATGTAGTCTAGATACTACAAACTATTGTTTCCTGTTAGATTAGATTGTAATTGTTGGACCATAATCATTTTAATAAGATTTCTAAAAATAGGGAAGCAGAGGTGTCCTTGACTGGAGCACAGGGCAGAGAGCCGAGAGAGCAAGAGCGGAGTGTCAGGATGAGATCATAGGAGCCTGGGAGTGACTGTACACTCCTAAGAGAAGCATTGGAAGACATTCAGCCATGTGTAGTGAGGTAGTCAGCCGGTTCAGGGTCATGAGCTTGGACGCCGCTTCCCAGCATCACCTAGAAGCTCCATCCTGCCCACCTGTGACTCTCACCTATCACCTGAGAGGGGCGGTATTGCATTGTTGTGTAACCACTCCCCTCACAAGCCCCTTTAAAGGCCTATGATAGGGAGGGGCTCACTCTCTAGGTTGTGTGCTCCCGTTGCTCTGGCACTCCGGCTCTTGGCCTCCCCAGGACAGGTGTCCCCTGAGATGGCTCCTATGTCTCTGTTTTCCTCACCCTCTATTTTCTGCTTAGATGGGACAATGGCAATAGCAATGTTAAGATGCTTCGTATTTCTGGTTTGTGTGCTGTAGGGAGTTCCAGGAGAGGTAGTGGAATGTGGGCAGAGAAGTCAGGAAAAGGTGAATGTCTGTAGCTTTGAAAGTGTGCCCAGGTTATTCGTACCACGTCTCTTAGGACAACTTTTATTGTTGGGGAAGCTGGGACATAGGTCTTCAGCTTACTGGATGGACTTGAGGGTAATGACCACTTGTTCCTCTTGGGGTTACGAGTGACTGAATTATGATTGATTGAATTGCCACATGGGCTTGTGATTTGCTAATTCTAGTGGGCCCTGTTATCACCAAGCTTGGTTATTAAAAACTACTTCATAAACCTTAGACATGACTAGTGTGATCTCACTCACACCCCATAACACCACACTCATGGATAAAATCTGAAAAAGAAATAACATGATCAAGCAGAGGCCAGTGTTGATCGTTTTTCAATATATGTTGTCAAATCTCCCACCAGAAACTTTGTTACCATTGATGTTGCTAAGACATTTATAAAATATTCCCACTAAAGTGCTCATTACACGGGTACCAAATGCAGAAGGAGATAGACAAAGTCCTTGTCTCCCTGAAACCTGACCTCTAAGCTGAAAAGGGAAAGTGCAAGGATAGGTACGGCCCAACAACAGTGATTTGAGAGAACAACATCAGTTCAACATCTGGAAGTGACTCATCTAACCTCACCTCTGAGTCACTATCCAGGAGATGGTTCCTGAAGGATCAGTTTATCATTAGAAGGGAATGAGGAGTTTAACCGACCCCACCCTTCTGAGACTTTTTGTTTCAGAGCCAGGTGCTATTGAGAACAAATTCTTTCTTTTATTCTTGGAGAAATTCCTTTGAGATGGGGTTTAAAAGGCACCACCTCCACCGTTGGCCTTGATTTGTTCCTTCCTCCAGCCACTATGGAAGATGATCTAAGGTGTTTCCTTGGGGACACATGGAGCCCCACCTCCTACCACCATGGCAGGAGCCTTTTGTTCCTTTTTCCTAAATAAATCCTGCTTTGCAAACTAAAAACAAAAACAAAAAGATGTTAGGAGGAAAGCAGAACAGTGAGCTGCTGAGAAGGGACTTCAGAGTCTGTTGGCAGTAAGGGTCTGTTTCCAGGATCTAAAAGCTGTGAAGACCTCCCTCCACATGGTACAGGAGGAGAACAAGTGTGCTGGTGGTGCATCGGAGGTGCAGGTGAGTGTGCATTCCTGTGATCCCATCATTATTGCCACAAGTCACAATCATGGATGCTGTCATACTCAAAGTCAAGGCAACAGAGCTAGACAAGTCATGCTGTTCACACCCAGGAGAACCTGCCTTCAAATTGTGTCCAGGCTCAGTTTCTTTCCAAAGGTCTGAATCCTGTGTTCTTTAGCCCCAAGTTAAGGGACCGCCAGCTGCCACACTTGCACTATGAATGGAACTCTTGATAGACACATCTTATTTAACACCAATGCTTACTTCTGTTAACCACCAACTCTTTATCAAATGGAAATGTTGGGAGTGGCCATCTCAAATATTTTTAAAAAGGGAAAAGTGGTGTACTTGAGAGCACTTGGGATCTTGGATATGCATGCTCCAGATGAATAGGTCCTTGGGTTTCCACAGGTGGCCCTGTGATGGAGAAGGGGAAAGCAGAAAGCATCAATGTGCAGGAACCTGAGACCATTCCCTCCAACCAGGAGCCATAAGCCACTGAAGAGAAGATTGGGCAAAATGTTAGAAAGGAAACTATCAAACATGTGCTCTACACACTGAGACCCCACTGAAGGCACAGAAAAGGGGAAGAGCTTAAGAAAAACACAGGCCTGGTTCAGAGGAAGATGAGAACCCTGGTGAAATAAGATCTCAGGAGAGCTTGTTTTTAGCAGCAGGAGTTGGGGTGATTATTCAACTCTGTGAGGCTACAGAATGTGAGCTGAGAATACTGAAGAGACTGCACTGAGAGCTAGAGGTCTGGAAGGACACCAAGCTGCCCCTCTCCACCTTGAAATCACTGCTGGGAACCTGATCTTCTCAGAATTAGTCCTTGGTTCGCACTGTGCCCAACATGCATGGACGGACCCAAACTTGCTACTAGCAGCTATCACAACTCACTCAGTTTGGGAGAAAATGATAGTTTCCTTTTTTAGTGCTCAACACATTTAAAGGTACAGAAGGTATAATTACACAGTAAGAGTTTGGGTTATGCTGTCAACCTCAAGAATGAAGAGAAGACACTGTGAGCAACAGTTACATATAAATTCATGTGAATTCTTCCAGATCGCTGCTATATGTGCACAGGAAAGTATAAGGATGCACTTTAGGTAGATGTAAATAAGCTTTAAATAGGCAAGATTCTATGTACCTGCTTGTCATTCGCTTGGTCGTGGTGCACACGTATGTCCTCGTTCTGATGGGAATGAGATATCTTATAGAGCAAATGTGAGCATATAATTATCATGGTGTGAGAATCATAGAATCTTCTATGATTCCATAGAAGATTCCAAGCAGAAACCCTGTTGGAAATTTCCATTTTGAATTCTCCCATTACAAGATTTTTTTAACCCAAACATTTTTCTAGAAACTTTTGGTTCATGTTTTAAAATTTATAATGTACTTCATGACAAGAGGTAAAGATTTGTGGGTTTTATTTCCCCTAAATGATAAGTTGCTCTGTCTTCATTCATAGATATATCATTCTCTTGCAGATTTCAGCTGCTCTTTAAAAAAAAAAAGATTTATTTATTTGCATTGGAAAGGCAGATAAACAGAGAGCAGGAGAGACAGAGAAGAAGATTTTCCATCCAATGATTCACTCCCCAAGTGGCTGCAGTGGCGAGAGCTCAGCTGATCTGAAGCCAGGAGCTAGGAGCCTCTTCCAGGTCTCCCACACGAGTTCAGGGTCCAAGGCTTTGGGCTGTCCTCAACTGCTTTCCCAGGCCACAGGCAGGGAGCTGGATGGGAATCAGGGCTGCCAGTACACAAGCCAGTGCCCACGTGCACATGCAAGGCAAGGACTTACCATGCCGTACCCTGAACTGCTTTTATCATACATGATGTCATATCTCAATAGACATCATAGGTGATATATCCTTCACACGCAGGAGGATTTGGAGTTTTTGGACTTCTTCTGTGGTGTTTAACTTGCTCTGCATCTAAGACAAGCAGAATAGTAGGCACAAACCAGTCTAATCAACATGCTATTTTTTTTCTGCCTTCCCCTAAATGAATTGGTTCAAACTGTTTTTCAAATGTTAGCTGTTTCATGTACTGCATGGAAACTACCTGCTGCTCCTCACCTTTGACATGAACAGAACATCCAACACAGTGCTTTCACCAAGTTTATGATTTGAAACAATTTGGCATAGTAAGGACTCCAGGTTAGCCACTGCTGTTGTTTTCCCAGTTATCATGGATAGTGATTTTTCCGCTGTGTGCTTTTTTCTTTCGTATGACTTCAGTTTCATATTAATGCTTCATCCTTTCAATGGCCACATGCATCAAGGTTTACCATATTAAACTTGGCTTAGTGATTTCAAACAGCATTCAATTCTCTCTCTTTCCTCATTCTTCCTTACCCCGTTTCACATTATTCAATGTTTTCAGGGTTAACGAGGTTCATGTTTTGTAACGTCTACAGCCATGTAGCCTTAAAAGCTCACCAACTCTCCAGGCCCCTGTTGTTCCTTCGTTTCTTCATACTATTGTATGATATCATGGGTGACTGGATGATGCCACCTGCTGTGGACCAGAGGCTGCCTTGCACCCCAGAATTCATGTGTTAAGGTCCTAGTCCCTAGTACCTCACCATAACTGTACTTGGAAATAGGAACTTAAAAAGCAGTTAAGGGAAAATAGTTATGCAGCTGGTTCTAATCCAGTATGTCTGCTACAGTTCTACAAACGGAGATTAAGACAGAGACACACACAGACGAATGAGCACATGAAGGCACAGGGAGAAGATGCCATGTGCAAGATGATGAGAGCCGTAGGAGAACCTAGATTTCTGACGTGCTGATCTGGGACTTCTGGACTCTGTATCTATATGATAGGTTTCTATTGCTCAAGACAGTCGCTCGAGAGCATGTTGCCATGGCAGCCCAGAAAACTAAGGTGCTATCCCATGCAATATTGGGGAGGTGGCTATCAGGAAAATATTCTCCACTGTTTATCTGGATTTCACGTCTGACTGAGCTCCTGGCATTGTTTTTTGTTTTGTTTTGATTTCTTTTTTTTTTTTTTTGGTACTCCTATTTCCAACAATGTGCTTCCCTCTCCATTGGCAGCATGGAGATCCTTCTGGAAGCTTCTACGAATGTTATTCTTTCCACTTCCCTGGCCTTACATGCTTAGGGTAGTGGTGAGGGTGGTGGCAGGGGCTATTTCTTGAGATTTCTCTCTTTTTGCCTTGGGAGGGTTCCCTTCCATCTGTTGTTAGTCTCTGCCCATGTACACTGTATTACTTAGCACACTACCGTGTAGGGGCAGAGGGTTAGAGATGCAGCCTCCCTGTGCCATCTCACCCTAGAGTTCATCTCTGTGTAATTTCTCTGAAGTCATGATGACACTTAATAAACACATGTGCCCTTACACAAAGCTAGATCTGAATTCTGGCTGCATTTTAATGTTTGTCTTGTCAGTCACGCTTATCTGGGCAAAAGACAAGGATGTCACTCTCTGCTGGGATGTATGGTGGCAAGGATCCAAAGGCTGCAGGAAATGGAGTCACAAGATGGGCTCCTCACCACACAGGAAGCACTGGTAGATATCATCCCTTCTCACAAGACTTAATAGATGCTGCCTAGGCAAGCTCGAGAATAGAATAGAATGTTCTAGAATTCCAAAACATCAAGAAGGCATTCTGCCAATGTGCCAAGGGTCATGCTGAGTGTCTTAGTTAGTTATTAAATCACTGTGGCAGCTCCCTGAGACAATATTATAATTAACAGCCCCATTTTACAGGTAGAAGTCCTGAGGCACAGATAAAGTCACAAGTTTACTATTCCAATTCACCCACTTCCTCAGTGATGGAGGAGGATTTGAGTTCAGATGTGTTTCCTATAGAGCCCACTCTGCAGTGCTGTGGCTGGTCGTTATTGCCTAGATCTCTGTTTGTGTACATATTATCAGATAATTTGCCATTCACTTCCAGCCCAGGTTGGACCATCTAATGGCTAACCATGCACTACTGACTAATTCAGGCCAGTCTTTCCTAAAGAAAATCCACATGCCCATCTGTATTTCTGAGGTAGCAAGTCAGCGGCCTTAGTTAAAGTTTGTCTAATGTCTCATTTATACCAGACACATTCATGCACTAGAGTGGTAGAAACAGCAAAGAAGGAACAGATCAAATTCCCCATCTGCCAATGTCTGCCTGAGGATGGGAAAATGATGTATCTTCCCTTTGTCACCCTTGGAGCCAATCCAAAAAAGAAAAGCACCAGAATCACTCAAGTAGTTGGCTCTCCTTCCTGCGAAGACTGAGGCTAGAAAATGCTCTTTCAGCTTAGTGAAAAACCAAGCCACAGGTTCCATCTTTAGGACAAACGTGTGAGCTGAGGCAAACCGTGTCTTCCTCTTGCTTTGAAAGAAGATTGAAGAGTTGAAGTGGCTTGAAGAAGTGAAGAAAGAAGAAAACTCGAAATGTGTGACTGGAGCACATAAGAAGTTGGTTTATTCATAAAAAGCTCTTAGATGGGGCTGTTTCCCAGAAAGAATCAAAGAGGGTTTTGGTGGGCCAATCAGGGCCAAACAGTGAAGTCCCCAACAAGGTTAGAGAAGGTGTTTGAGCCAGGATCTCCAGCCAGAATAGCAAAGCAGGCCTGCTCCTTCCATCTTGTGTGCCTCTTAAGGTTCCATTGAAGGAAGAAATAGCAGTGTTCCTGTAGCAGAGGTAAGCATGCTGCCTTGGATAATGAAGCCCTGATAGGTGTAATCAGGCTGTGACCTGGACAGGGAAGACCTTATGCTAAGCTAACTGCTTTGAACTTGACAGACAAGTCACAGTCCAAAGCAAGAGAATTTAAAGTCCGTTAGTCTAATCACTTCTTCATGATGCTGACTTAGAGTTCTGCTTTAACACTGCGGGCATGGAAAGCCTTCAGACATATAACAGTAACATGGGCTGACTTGTGTCCTGCCCAGATTCCTATAGCTGAGCCCTAATTCCCAGTGGGCCAGAATGTGACCGCACATTTGGAGACAGGGCCTTTAAAGAGGTGATGATGGTAAAATGAGGTCATGGGGCTGGGCCCTAATCCAATTAGACTGTGTCCTTGCAAGAAGTCGTGATGAGAACTCTGACATACAGAGAGCGGGGAGTGCATGAAGACATTGATAGGGACAAAGCATTGTCGCAAGCCAATGGGAGTAGCTTCAGTATAAACATAACCCATCACACCCTAAGATCAAACTCTCAGCCTCTTACATTGTGGGAAAATGAACCCCCATTGTCTAAGGCACTCAGCTGTAGTCCTTTCAGTGGCAGGCCCAGCACAACGGAATCCATGGGATATTTTTGTAGCTCTGCTAAATATGACATCAACACGTGAAGGTTTCTGTGACCTCATTTCAGGTGAGTCATGCAAAAAGCAAAACAAATATTTGCTTCTTAAATTATTATCAGTGTTCAAGAAATTCAGCACTAACACTTTCCCCATTTTGAAAGAATTTTACCGTGTGCTTCCTGTCCAATGAATGCTGAGCAATGCATCAGAGTAGTAGCATGTGTCATCGCAAGTTAGCATCTTCATTGCAAACTGTGGCTGCCCAATGCACAGAAGCCACCCTAGCCAGACCGTGAATCTGCATTGGTCTGCACCACTTCGGGCCATGGAAACGGTTACTCCACGCATCTACCTTACCCTTCCCTCCACTAAAGACACCTGTTACACTATCCCAGCCTGCTCTCCAACCCTACATCCAAAGGTGCTGCAGGAAGAACTATTTCTTCATCAACCAGCTGTAAGTGGCTTTTGCCTGCCCTAACATCAATTTCAGATTGAATCATCACTAGACTTCTTTTGTCATTATTAGACTGGTAGAGTGTGGGTAAAATATTATTGTTGGGCAGTGTGAGATTCCTTTGTTCTGAAAAACTGCTACTTTGCTAGGCCAGGAGGTGCCTGGACTTTGGGAGGATTACACTGTAGTGATAAATCTGTTCTTTGCTACCTTGCAACTTTGTGAAGGCAAGGGTGCAATTCTTCTCCAGTCCCAGGAACCAGGAGGAAGATAAGGGTGTGAGAATGGGATGAGCCATACAGATAATGGGTATGGGAACAGAACAGGCTGCCTGTGCCTGAAGGCCATATGTCTAAGGTTGCTACTTTTGATGTATTTTCCAGCCTAAAAGGGCCTACATAAGCTTCTGTCTTGGGCTCGTTCGGGGTCCGACCGCCCCACTTGGCTGGCCCGTGTGCCCCAAGTGCAGTCTGACCCCAGCATGCTGTTGCAATAAACTCTGTTTGCTGTTTGCATTACCAGCGAGGCTCTTTGTCGTTCTCTGGGGGTTGACAAGCTCGCAGCCTGATGTTCGGGGGCTTTGGCCCGGACTCTAACAAGACTGATTATCCTTTGTATTCTAAGAGAAAGCAAGTATGATTTAAATATTTTAAAAGCGTTTCCTATTTTGCACTAATTGGGGATAAGATGCGTGTTTATTAAATAAATAAAATGTTGTGTTAAGAATTGCTTCTCTTTCAGGCAGATGCCTTTCCTCCTGTTTCAGCATGACGCATCGTTGAGAATTCGGGCAGGTGATTCTTTGGCATGATTGCTTTCACTGGCCACTCCGTCGCCTTCACATCAGAAAAATTCAGACTCTGGAGCTCAGACTCTGGAGTTCATGACCCTTTGGGAGAAGGCTAATGTATTTACGCTTGTTGTCATCTATCCTGCTGTCAGCACAGTGCAGTCGAGGGGCATGGGGACAGTGGTTCCGGACAAGATCCATTTCAAGAGCAATATTCTAGAGAAGGGGTCAGTGATGGCAGAGCCGGTCACACGGCCACACGCGCAGGTCATGACTTCACTGAAGGGAGGTGGTTCACTAGGGGGTTCAGTGCTGGCCTAGCACAAAGGAGGAGCAGCCACGACCTTCCAGTCATGACCATCGGCAGTCCATAAGACTGCTGTAACAACCCTGCAATCCTTGTACATGCAGTAACGCAGCTGTTTGCCATGGCAAAACTGGGCCACGGCCTTGTGAAACAAAACGTGGCCAAGTGGGATGCTGCGCATGTAGCTTTGCTGCTCTGGGTGCAGTCCTGTGGGTCTGTGAGTCGATGTGTGCTTGTGTGAAACATTAGCCACTGGGAACCTCAGGGCCGGGGCCTGGAGCGGCACTTCATTCCAGACAGGGGTAGAAGAGCAGCTGCTGCATATGGAGGCAAACGCGAGATACGCTCCACGGCTTGATCGCTTTTTCATGGGGCTTTCCTGGGAGCATCCTTTCCAAAGCGAGAGACAAGGCCCCAGGGCCGCAGGTGCACAGAGCACAGTAACCGCACCTCCTGCATCACAGTGCAGAACACCAGAGCGGCAGACTCAATACCCGGTTTGCTGAGACTTTGACTATTTGATGTCACCCATGAAATTGCATTAAGCTGCCTTTGCCGCTTCCACAGGCACTAACTTACTGAAAGCAAATGACCGATGCTGCCAAGCTGCCCAAACTGACCGCTCCATCGTTCTCCAAAAACCTCCGCCTAGAGACATCTCCCAGAGCAGCTGGCAAAGCTGTGTCTCCTTTCTTCTAGCTCATAGCTTTTAAAGGTTGGAAAGATCAAGTTCAGTGCTGCTGCATCTGATCTAATAAATATGTAATAATTGTGGAGGTTAAGTAAAAGAAAACAAGCTTACAAAAGACTGACTCCTGTGAAACGTGTTAATACAGAACATGCAACATATGCTTTGTATTAATATCTAGGGATCAGTCAACGCTAGGATCACCTTTCCATGATCATTTTTGCAATGAATCGAATATGCATGCCCTCCCAAAATTCCCATATAGAGCTCCTAACCCTCCATTCAATGGCATTAGGAGGTGGGAACCCTGAGAGATAATTAAAGCAGAGTAGGCCCTGTGAGTGAGATGAATATCCTTATCAAAGCGACCCTGTGTGGGGTCCCTCTGTGACACAATGATGCAGGGAAAAGCCAGCCCCCTACCAGCAGGAAGCCAGCCCTGCCCAGATGGAGAATCCTCCTGCCATTTGAATTTGGACTTCCACCCTCCAGAACCATAAGAAAAAGTCTCTGTGGCCCTCGATCTACAGTATTCCATCACACAGTATGCCTGGGCTAAAACAATGGTCACCCTGGACCAGGTCAACCCAGGCACAGCTTATTGATTTGATGCCTTTCATACCCACTTCAAATGCATTGTTTAGTCTGCTAGCTCATAAAGTCTAAACGCACAGAAAGGCAGTTTCCAAATAAGCCAAACAGCTCTGCATGAACTTTTTTTATATAAAAGTAGAGGCCAATACAATTAAAGTGAAAATAAATTCACATCTGAGCAAAGTAATTTGTCTGCAGCCATAGATTATTTTTGGAACTTGTGCCACCCCAGTGGGCAAGTCTGCCAGAAGGCTCATTGTGGGTTTCTCCACGGGTTGCCTCTTGGCCCCAGGAGGGAGTTGGTTCCCAGGAGGGAATGAGAAGTTACTCCATGCAGAGGACTCGGCCAGTTGTAGGAGAAGGTACCAAATTCACCCAAGTTTGTTTCCCGGGATTTTCCTCATGGAAAAATGTCTTTCTGACACACCGTGTTCCTGGTGCTCCTCAAGGCCACGATGGCTTAGCGGTCCGCACTCTGATCTGAGTACATCTGTAAAGACTTCCAACAGGCAGGAAATAGTCAGCAAACGGCATGCAGGAACAGTGCTGTGCTGTGCTGCATCGGTTGGAGGTGCAGCTGCTCTACTTCCTCTGTGGTTCCCTGTTGATGTGCCTAGGAAGGCGGCAGAGCGTGATGCCGACTTCCTGCTGTCCCTGAGCAGGCCTGGATGGAGCTTCTGGGTCCTGCTGCCCCTGAGTAGGCCTGGATGGAGCTTCTGGAACCTGCTGCCCCTGAGCAGGCCTGGATGGAGCTTCTGGGTCCTGCTGTCCCTGAGCAGGCCTGGATGGAGCTTCTGGGTCCTGCTGCCCCTGAGCAGGCCTGGATGGAGCTTCTGGAACCTGCTGCCCCTGAGCAGGCCTGGATGGAGCTTCTGGAACCTGCTGTCCCTGAGCAGGCCTGGATGGAGTTTCTGCGTCCTGCTGTCCTTGAGCAGGCCTGGATGGAGTTTCTGGGTCCTGGTTTTGGCCTGCTCCAGACTTGGCCATTGTGGTTTGAAGAGTGGACAGGTAGATGGAAGATCTCTCTCCCTCTCTCTTTTTCTCTCTCTCCTCTGCCTCCCCAACCTCTTCTCCTCCTGGATCTTTTTCAAACAAAAGGAAATAATGTTTTCATATGCTATCACAATTCTAATCTTTTGAATATCCCTGGATTACAGGTTAAGCTAATTCAAAAAATAGGATATCCCCCGTGCCCCAAATTCTAAGATGTTTGAGCACCATTCATTGACATCACAAGTGGAACATTCACACTTGACCTCATGGGATGAGTCACAGTTAAAGCAAGACATCACTGTCTCTCACCATCACTGAAGAGCTGGATTCCAGGGCTCTGCCTCTTGTTCACAGCAGGCTTCTGATTTACACACCCTGGCACCCCCTCGCAAGTAAAGCCTCATGTTCCTCATCCCAACAGCACACGAGGTCATCTTGCTCAACAACGGAATGGGGGCTCATCTTCACACCCCATCACGGTGTTCTCATTTTGACACCTGTTTATCCATCCCACAGAGGCTTCTTGGTAGGAATTTAGTCCCAAGAATTACAGGATTCTTTCGATTCACATCACAGCATCCACCAACAGTGAGATCCAGCCATAATGAACACCCATCCAACTCAAGCAGCCATTGGAAGCATGAAGGATTTTCAGAAAGCTCACACAACATGCATAGTCTGAGAAAAACCACCCCGTGGAATTGAAAACAATTTTTGCATCAAAATAAATGCATCTTTTACTTCAATTTCCATGAATTATTTTATATATTCTGATAGAATAGTCTATTCATGAATAGGACTTAGGAAATATGAGAATAATAATTCAAGGTCACATCTAGAAGATTTGAGGGAACAATCAGACAGCAATGTTGACTTCTTTATTCCTTCCTTATTTTTTTTTAAACTAGGAAATCAATTTAAAATGACCACTAACCACAAGACTAAAGCAGGAAAAGAAACCACAGAATAATGGACACCACATTGTATGCCCTGGAAGGAGAATGCTCCTTCTGAGTGTTCAAGTTGCACAGTTTAGAACTTATTTTATTTACAAAAAGGCTCTACTGACTATGTAACTCCCACATGAGTTAACACCAGGATCAAAAATGGCCTCCACTCCCCTCATCTCTGTCCCAAGTGTTCCTCAAATATGTACAAGGAACTGAACCCATTCCTTTCTGAAATGTTTTCATACCATTCACAAAGGGAACATCACACCTGGGAATCTGAACTTTTTTTTATTTCAAAAATGACTTTTGTGCTCAGAATAAAAATGTTTAACCATAACACATTTTTTTTAAAACATGCAAGAACATAACAGCTATGGAAATGCAGGCAAATGGGATCTGGCCTGCCTGTCCTCCTTTATTTTGCTTGTAAGGAAAGTTGGTTTTCCTTCGGGTTACAGCATTTGAGAGTTGCATTAAAGGACCTTCACTTCCGTAGCTTCCCTAGAGAAAATACCTTATCCTGGCAATCCCACGCAAAGTGGAAACACCTCATTCCCATGGAGGTCCTTTCCCTTCATTTGCTTTCCATCTGAGATCACTGTATCACTTATTGTTTAAAAATATTTTTTATTAGGAAGGTAGAGTTACAAAAGGGTTGAGACAGAGAGATTTTTCCATCCACTGGTCATTCTCCAAGTGGCTGCACTGGCCAGTGCTGGGCCAAGCTGGGGTCAGGAGCTTCATCTATGTCCCCCATGTGGGTAGTAGGGGCCCAAACACTTGGCCCATCTTCCGTGCCTTTCCCAAGCCATTAGCAGAGAACTGGGTTGCAAGTGGAGCAGCTATGACCTGAGCCAGTGCACCCATGGGATGAGGACATTGCAGACAGAGGCTTCAGTTCCCAAGAACTAGAATTACACTTTTTGAGATTTCATTCTTTTCAGAGCTTTTTGGGGTGGGGGTGGGGATGGAATTTTTTTTGAAAAATAGAGAGACAGAGATTTTCCATCCACTGATTCACTACCCCAAGTGTCCACAATGATCAGAGCTGGGTCAGGCTGAAGCCAGGAGCCTACAACTCCACCTGGGGTCTCCCACATGGACGGCAGGGGCTCAAGTACTTGGGCCTTCTCCTGTGTGTTATAGCAGGGAGCTGGATCAGAGCCAGAGTAGCTGGGACCCAAACCAATGCCATATAGGATGCCAGCATTGTAAGCACCGGCTTAACTCACTGCGCCACAACATCAGTCCCCAGACTTCATTGTCTATTGCGCCAGTAACTATGGTAACTATTACTGGTAGGGCTACTTCAGAGGTTCATGTCAGAGCATTGCACGCTGTCTCCTTCTGCACCAAAGCTGCTTGGAAGCGGTAGAAATGCATCTCACATTGATGTGAGTATACACGAGAGCTTGTCTTGCTCTCACCAGCCAAAATTGGAGCTGGTGAGGTGAAGGTGTCCTGCCCATCTCCTGAAGCATCAAGTGTGCCTTCTGGGTGAAATGACCCCTCTGAGTAGGATATTTACTTTTGATTTCTTAAGTAGTCCCTACAACAAAAAATAGATTTGTATTTGTTTCTTGTGCCATATCCTATGGAATATCAAACATCTTTGAAGCTTTATTGCATGTAAAGCAGCATTCTCACATGTACACACACAACTACACTGTTCAACGGTCAACTGATCTCAGTTGCCTGTTTAAGTGATGCCAAGCAGCAAGATGATAGAACAATGGGCATTCGAATGTCTTCTGGAAAACAACTTACATGGCTCTAGCCCAATTCAAGCACATGTTGGGATGATGCAGCCTGAAAATAATTCCCTTGAAGAGACCAAAGCAGCTCATCAGGATCAGTGTAGCTTCCGTCAAGCCAAGATAACATGCACTCAGTTGGTTTTTATGAGAAACGACTAGCGTGAGAAGCTTGGGGGAGGTCAACACCCACATTTTGGAGGCATTTTTCACGGACGGGGTTGAGGCTCCAGGAGTGTGACTCAGGGCACCTCCGATGCAGTTAAGAAAAGGAATTTTCTTCTTGGACCGAGGCTGAGCTCTAGCTGAAAAGTACAAAGTGGAACCCGCTGATGCAGAAGAGCCCCGCCCTCCTCCCCCTGAGAGTTGTGGAGATAACCATAGTTCTAGCTACAGACATTCCACTTCAAGAAATGGAGTTGAGAAGTCAGTCTCTTCCTTGCATTATGGCATTTCAATGACCTGGGAAGCTTGTCAAGCAGCTGCTGTGATTAGAGAACTTTGTCCAGTTACCGGTAGAACAGCACAGTTCCTGCAGTATCTCATCACAGCCAGTGTGCTTGGACTATTGTTTCCTCCCCATCCCCTGCTTCTGGAGATAAAGTGTTAGGATTTGCATTACTCTGGAAAACAGCTCACACCTTTGGTGTCAGCTCTCAATTTTCTTTTTCCTTCTCCCTAATGCCGCCCCACCCCAAACACACACCAAGCTTCTCTGTCTTCTTGAAATGTTATCAAACGCACCTGCTCCATCCGTGGCCTTCCAACAACGGATATACATGTAACATCCTCATCTTGTTCCAAATAATAAGATGAAGAATTTATGGTAAGCTCTTCTCATAGCTCGTTAGTCTTATTTTATAGCTATTTCCACTGGAGGGGCAACCATGTGCCAGCAGTGGTATGAACATATTAATATTCTCAAGTAGAAAATCTAGACTTAAATTCTTATTGCCAAGTAGAACGTCAATCTTTTAAAGGTTTAGTCTTAAGCTATGTTGCAGAATGAGAAAAGCAATTGGTAAATCAACCTTGATGGTTGATTACTACTCTTGAACTCATCTGCCTTGAATGGGAAGTTGGGTTTTGCCTTCCACATGTTTTCTACAGTGATGAGCTTCTCTTACAAAACAGATGAACAGAAGTCCTGTCCTGGGGCCAGTGCTGGTAGTTAAAGTATTTCTTGTCTGAGTGCTAATAGGTAGATAAGCATCAGAGCTAACAAGTGTGATCCCCTTACATGGTCCTAATCCTGACCTAAGAGACCAGTGCCCTAAAGCTGTGCCTACAGGTGCTTCCCACAGATCACTGAATAGAGACCCAGCTAAGGAGGTCTTACATCCTTAGTTTCAGGAATAGGACCAGTGTCTTAACTCACTGGCAGATGGCCAGTCTCCCTGTGTCCTCCCATGGTCTCAGGTAGCATGTATCGGTGTTCTAATCTCTACTTACAAGAATACCAGTTGTATTCTGGAATACACCCTCATAACTCTACTTTATTAGCTTCTTAAAGACTCTATCTCCAAATATACCAACTTTGGAAGGGAGAGTGTCAGCACATGCATTCTAGGGAAACACTGAGAAGGTGGCAACTGAACAGGCAGTAGTAGTGCTGTCATCTATCAGTCCAGGGGTGGGGAGGTTAGAGCAAGACGAACAGTCCGCACCAGATCATGGGCGTGTGGAAATCGATCAGGCCTCCCAGGACACTCTTGCCTTGGACAAGGTCCAGCATGGCTTCAGCCGGATGAATCCCTCCCCTTGCAGATGCAGCCGATGGAACTTGCACTGCCATTTTT
Source organism: Ochotona princeps (assembly GCF_030435755.1). Lineage (NCBI taxonomy): Eukaryota > Metazoa > Chordata > Mammalia > Lagomorpha > Ochotonidae > Ochotona > Ochotona princeps. Next base: position 27,939,892 of record NC_080834.1, on the reverse strand, counting down.
ATATGAAGGGAACACATATGCAGATAAGGAAGCATTTCCTGGGACATGGAGGAAAATTAAAGTCAGGAGAAAAGTAAGTAGCACACCCAATCTGTGATTTTACAATGAAATCCGGAGAAGCGGATGCCGATTAATTTTGTTGTTTGTGGGCTTAGTAGTTAGCATACTGTGGTTTTGGATTTTTAAAGTTATCTCTGTAATAAGCTGATTGAATTTTCCTCTTAACAGAAGCAATAGCTGTGGGAAAAGGCAAGCCTTTCTTGGTGCCACCTCTTTTTTTTCCTGGAGATTATTAATTTCTTTTTAATAGAGCTCATACGGCAAAATCAAATTTTTATATCACAAAGAGATTTACATTTATCTTGGGCTGCATACTCCTCTCGTCTATCAAACCAAGTTTAAGTTTCTAATTGAAATAATTTTTCAAGTGTTGAGCAATAAAGAGGCAATAAATGATATATTTAAATTATTTATTCATCCTATTTATAATTAATTCGCTTTTTCCCCTTGCTGCCTAGAGAGGCAAATGCAGCGCGTGTGTGATTCAGATTGTTGCTACCATTAGGTAACCAAAGCAACGATCGCTGTCTTCCACCCCACTTGTGTCTTGTCAGTCCCGGGGGACTTGCACAACCCCAGTTTGAAACACACTAAAATCGACTGCATTAATTCTGTTTCCCACACACTGCCCCAAAACAAGAGTGGCAAATGGTCAAACTGGGCAGCCAGGGGTGTCTACCTGCTAAGGTGAACCATTTGGCTGGTAAGACTTCACTCTCCAGGTCTATACGTATTCTTCTCTGCACCACGATTGTGTTGTCACTAGTTGTGGACCCTCAACAGGTTGATCGGCTAGGTGGTTTATAGATTATCTGAATCCCGTTTTCCAAGATCTCCGTTCATCCTTTTGATTGCTTTACTCCATCCTTCACCAAGACTCTGCCTGTCTGCAGTGTCTCTGGCCCTGCACCAAAACCCCACGGCCATTCATTATTGTCCTGTCCCATAAGCCCAGATGTCTATACCCCATTCACTTCACCATGCTCTGATTCACACCTCCTATCTTCTCGCTGCCCTAAGTCCCTGGTTGCTAATGACCCCTACAGCCAGCATATTAGCCCTATAACCTGCCCACAAGTAAGGATGATTCTGTGAGCTCACCAATAGCTGCAAGCTTCCAAGATGCCCTCCTACTCAGGCTGGATTCTACCAATGCACCTTCATGCACCAATAGATCATAAAAATGGAGGACTTGCATGTGTCACTCATCCCTCAACCCCCATTCACCAGAAACCATACTTGATGGGTTTCTCTGTTTCTCGGCCTACACTGGGTAATCGTCGAGTATCTATAAAATAGACGATCAAATAGCAGGCTACGGAATAAATTTCAAGGAATAAACAAAAGAAAGCAAGTGACCTGGCATGGAGGCCAAACCCACAGACAAGAGGACAGGCAGCAAGATGAAACCATTGTGCAAGATTAAGTGACAGACTGTACAGTAATCTAGCCATCTAGAGTTGCAGGTACACGCTTAGTTGATCAGAAAGCCTTGGGCCCTCTGTCTGTTCAGTACCTAGTTGACCTCAGTGTGTTCTATGTATTGTGATGGCAGACAGAGGAATTTGCCTCAGCTTCCCAGTGCACCCATCCTGCAGGGTGAGGGAGGAGAGCAGAAACAGTTATCGCTGTGGTTATAGATATTCCTGGGAGATTACATGCAGAGGTTCATGGTGTAACTGAAATTGTTTTGAAACTCATGTATCTTTTTTGGTTTCATGATGCACATTTGCCAGGAACTTTCAGAAGCCCTCTCATATGTGTCAGATGCCACGCACCACCCATTTTAGTTTCTTCTAATAACAATCCTGTGACAATAACAGGAACACAGAGCTGCTGAGCCACGTGGACAAGGTGAGGGGTGCTACCTCTGCACCTGCTGCACAGGGGAGGAGTCTATACATCTTTCTCTCATTGATTTCAGGCATGCCACATGACTGGCTCCAGCCAACAGCAAAGGAGTAGATACAGTCTTTAATAACAAAAGTTGAAGTTTTATAAGCTCTTGAAGAATCTGACCAAATGCAGGGAAAGCAGCATGACCCAGATAAGACTACCTTCACTGTGAGTCGCAGAATGAGCACACAGAACCAATACTCAGTGTGAATACAGAATAAACCGTTATTAGTCAATGGCAATGCAGACCATAGGGATGGCCGGTCCTGCATGAGTCTTCACAACAGTTAGGCAGAGTCCATGCTCAGAGCCTGCACCTGCTCCCATCCTGCTCTTCTGCCGCGTTCTCTACATGCCCTCCTATTAGACGGTGCCCTTGTCTCCTTCGCTTGCTCTTGGCTCCCTCCTTTCTGCTGCTGGAATCAGTGTTCTCACAATGTGGTTCATGGCCCACCAATAGTGTGATCACCACGTGGAAACTCTCACTCTAGAACCTGCATTTCAACCAAATCTCCAGAGACAAATGTTCATATTCCAGTGTAAGAGTGGATTTAACCCATCAGCATGGATGCCCACCTCACCAACAGGCAAGACCAAAGAGACATGAATTAGAGCTGGAAAGAAAACTCGTCCCCATTCTAATAGACACATTGGAAAGACAAGAGTTTTGGCTTAGTTTCCTTGTCTCTTTGAGATCGGGGAGGTAGGAGCAAGCTGTAGCTATCATATTACTATTATAAAGCTTTTAGCCCTTGCTCGGGCCACCAAGTAATATTCTGATGGTGGAGCACACACCTTGCTGCTGGCTAAACCAAAACAACCAAGTGGCCTGTTTACTAAACAGTTGCATATTAGAACCTGTTAGGAGGCTGTTCATATATGTTCCTTTGTATACCAAGATTCTGATATTGGATCAGCATTCTTTTTAACAAATGGCATTGACCACAAGAAACACCATAGCTTCCCAGACATCACTTATTTTCCCAATTGGAGGAGGATGACAGAACTTCCAGGAAGCCACAGAGCAGACACAGTGCCATGCCCTCTCCTCCCCTACAGTCCTAAAGCCCAACGGCATTCATCCAGAACATCCAGGAAATAAGAGAACCAAGCCATGATCCTCCAAGATGGCGGACGACATGGGTGGCCAGCTACCCACATCAGAGACCCAATCTCCCTAGTGAGTGGGAAGGGGTTTTGACAGGCTGCTTTATGAATAAATTCATGACATGAGATATTTCCACAATGTGTGTTAAGAACTACTTCAAAATGAAGTCATCAAAATTACTGCAAAATGTATACTTTAAATGCAGACAGCCGTGGGAAAGAGTGCACTTGTTATGCAGAATTTATTATCAGTATTTCAGAGTGCAGCCACCGTAAACGTTTGTTTGGGATTGCTTCCATACAATTGTTTGGAACATAAGCAGAGAAAGAGCTGAATGGAGAAATTCCAGGAGCTTATTCAGCTTGTGGGTTTTTCTTTTTTTTGTCCTACATTTTTCTTTTCCTTCATACGTTAAAACAATGAAAAGAAAGAATCTGGGTTTTTTGTTTTTTTTTTTTTTTTGCAAATTTATCAGGTGATTTTGTTAATGATGGAGACATTCCCAAACCATGAGAAATAGGATGTATGTAACATCTGGGGCAAAAAAAAAAAAAAAGCAGTCCATCATTAGATACAAACTTTTTGTTTTTAGTTCTTCAACTCATACAGTAAGTATGTGTACATTCATAGGTTCACATAACCCTATCCTCGTATATATTTAACTCAGCCTAGAGCTGCTGAAAGGTAGTTACACAAGCAAACTATCAAATTAGTCAGCAGGATATTTAGGGTCAAATACATGCGAGGGGATGGCAACTATGAAGACAGGGGAACATGCGCACCTCATCTAGAAGGGAAGACAGTTCAACTGCAGCGAGCCATCCGTGTGGAAGAAAACCCATCCATGAAGACAAGCGAGTAAACATCACCAAACATTGCAAAAAAAAAATGGAAACAGCTTAAATGACATAAGATTTAAAAACATTTCTACATAGAAAAAATCAAAACAAAATTGAAAAACAATGGCCTTCAAAAATTGCACATATCTGCTGAAAAAAAATAACCTCAACATACAAAAGCAACCAAAAAAAGAAAAAAAACAAAGCTTGCAAGCCTGATTTTCATACAGCACGCTACACAAGAAACGAGCAAAGGACCCGCACAGGCATCATACACAGTATGTGAACCCGCAAGGTGAAAATTCTGGAGCAAAACCCAAACGTACAAAGACCAAATAGTGGAAGGCACACACTCTAACACAAGAGTCCACTACAACCACATTACAGAAGGACTTGTACTGATACGGGTAAATGTTTATGAAGCAAGAAAAATATTAAACAAGCATCTCATTGCAAACATCTTACAAATGACAGAGCAAAATGTGCACCACGCCTCTCCACACTGGAATGAATGCACTGGCTTGTAAGGTTTCTTTGTCATTTTACCGGCTTGTGTGCTTTCGGTGTGTTACAAACACTACCTATTCACGCTGCGGTGTTTCAGGGTCTATTAGTGAAATTGACATTTTGAGGTTTGGTTATCTACCCTCTTAAGGAACCATGCTTTTTCTACTTACTACCTGCTGAATCCTTTATTTAGTGGAGACTGAACTTCGGATTATAAAATGAAGCATGTCACTGTAAAAATCAATGTAAGAAAAACAGAAACGGAGGGAGGGACGGAGGGAGAATAGGGGGAAGTCTCACGATGCTCATAAGCCTGTATTATGATATATGACATTTGCTCCCTTTATATCAATGGAAAAATTTTAAAAATGATAAACATTGTAAAAATTAATTTTAAAAAATTAAAGATTTAAGTAGAGCAACTTATATCAAGTTATTCAGTATAAATAAGGTAGAAAATTCATTGCCAAACTTAGGAAACTCTAGCCCAAACCTTCTAAATGTTTTACTTTCAAAAGTAGGCTGCTTTATTTTGGGCAAATATTCTTACCTCACACAGTCATTTTTAGACTCCATGCTCTATGTTTGCAACAGATAATGCGAACGCACATATGTGAGGAACAAGGTTGAACCAGAAAAATCTTAAAATGTCATTTTCTTTTTTTCTTTTAAAGATTTATTCATTTTATTACAAAGTCAGATATACACAGAGGAGAGACAGAGAGAAAGATCTTCCGTCCGATGATTCACTCCCCAAGTGAGCCGCAACGGCCGGTGCTGCGCTGTTCCAAAGCCGGGAACCAGGAACCTCTTCCAGGTCTCCCACGCGGGTGCAGGGCCACAAGGCATTGGGCCGTCCTCGACTGCTTTCCCAGGCCACAAGCAGGGAGCTGGATGGGAAGTGAAGCTGTTGGGATTAGAACCAGCGCCCATATGGGATCCCGGGGCATTCAAGGCGAGGATTTTAGCTGCTAGGCCACGCCGCTGGGAAAATGTAATTTTCTTTTCTTTTTTTTTTTTTTTAAAGATTTATTCATTTTATTACAGCCAGATATACACAGAGGAGGAGAGACAGAGAGGAAGATCTTCTGTCCGATGATTCACTCCCCAAGTGAGCCGCAACGGACCAGTGCGCGCCGATCCAAAGCCGGGAACCAGGAACCTCTTCCAGGTCTCCCACGCGGGTGCAGTGTCCCAAAGCCTTGGGCCGTCCTCGACTGCTTTCCCAGGCCACAAGCAGGGAGCTGGATGGGAAGTGGAGCTGCCGGGATTAGAACCGGCGCCCATATGGGATCCCAGGGCTTTCAAGGCGAGGACGTTAGCCGCTAGGCCACGCCGCCGGGCCCAAAATGTCATTTTCTTAATTGAGCACCTCTGTTGGCAACTTCAGTGGCTCTCTTGTCAGAACAGCTGCAGACTTCTGGGGTGAGCAGGATTAGGGGATCGGACACAGGGGCCTTGCACTGGACGGTATCTCGCCACGGAGAATGCACACGGCCCACAGGCAGAAGCGGATGCAGACACAAGCATGGTGGCCCAGGCCGAAGGGAGCTGAGGGTCGGCAAGACCTCCCCCTTGGGCGGGAAAACCAGGAACACAAATTTCAGCAGAAATCAGATCAGGGAAACTACACAAGAAGCCACCCTTCGGGCGCTTAGTTTCCTGTTGATGTTGTAACCACAGATTCCATGACTTCAAACGGCACAGATGTGGTTGCCTGCTGTTCTAGAGGCCACAAGCCCAAGTTTAATCCACATCCAAAAACAAGGTGTTTCCTTGTCTGACAACCCCTGCATTGTTTGGCTCGCCACCCTTCCCCACCGCCCCAACTTCCCATCATCACTGCCCTCTGACCTCTTATCTTGCAAGGATCCCTGGGCTTATGGCGGCCTAACAGATGTCCCATGGTTATTGCTTGCCAAACTCCTTTGCCCTAGGGAAAACAGGTGCACGGCCATCCCGGGCATGCAGTGGCATTGTTCTGCCCAAACTCCAGGGCCTCCAGAGGCAGGGTCTCACCTGCAGGGCTCCCCATCAGAGAGCAGCCTGGGATCTGCATGTGCTGGCATTTCATACAAATGAAAAGCTGTTGGATTCCCTTCCAATGCAGTGAGCTGAAGGTGAGTCAGAGAAGCAGGTTGCTGAGAGGCAAAGCAGCACTCCTTGTACTTTCCCCCAGGCCCCAAGAAGGGCTGCACAGCTGAGAGCTCACATGCTCCGTAGAAACAATTGTAGAGCATCTGCCATATGGCAGATACAGATGTGATGGCTGGCTTTCCCTTCCCGAATGCAAACGATGGCTTTGATGTTCTCAGAGCCTCTCTTTGCCAAGAAGGCAGTGAGACAAGACAATGTCACTCAGCCTCAGGGGCGTCCAGAGGCCACCACCTCCACTTGGAGCAAGCACAACTGAAGCAATCCATGGAGGTGGCTCAGGCACCCCGAAAAAAAAAACACGGAACCTGCCTGCAGCCCTGCTATTGACCTTGGGCCTCCACATTGTGCCCTCCCCTTTCCCCCACAAGCTCATCACCTAGAGCTAACAGCTTAGAGTCTGTAGCCACTAGACTGCACAGTCACTAGTGAAGACAGACAATGAGCTTCAACTTAGGCTGCTTAAACAGGGATAAAAAGAAGGCCAGAAGGGAAACACCCTCCTCTATGCCCACCTCCAGACTGCCATGGGAGAATCGTGCAACAGGACAGCACCCAGATGACAACAAATTGATGGTCAGTACCCTAAACGCCCCAGCCTCTTCCCCAAGATCACCCTCTCTGCTCCCTGGGACAGCAGCTCCCCCTTCTCTAGTCCCTTCAAGCTCTCAGACCCTTCCCTCTTAACAGCGGATCTTCCCTTCTCTTCAAAGAGAAAATGGGGAAATTATGATTCCATTTTCCATTCCACCACTCAGATCTGCTCTCCACCCCTTCTTCAGGTGCAAATGGTGAGCCTGTCCACAGAGTGAGGGATAGCAGGTGCCCTGGAGCTGTTGCTGCAGGCCTGGCCTGGCTGATACAGTCTGGCTCAGTGGCAGGTGAGCCCCCAGTCTGTAAGTTACCTTTTAGAAGGATGCAATGGTCCTTCTCCAGAGGGTGACGGGACTCCGGGATGATGATGTCGGGGCAAGCTGAGAATTTGGCAGACTCATTCCAGCCTTTCTGTACCGACGGTGCCCTTCTGCCTGTACCCAGCCCTGCTCGTCACCACTGATTCTCCCCTTGAAAGTCCACCCCCACCTGCGAACAGGACCCTCTGTCTGCCCCATCATCCCTGTGTCCACTACAGACCTCTCCCTTCCCTGCAAACCTCTGGTCAGGCTCCATTTGCCCATGATTCCACAACCCACCCTCACCCACTTCCCACCCCATCTTACTGGTCTTATTCATGACCTTCCTGCTTATACTTCCTTCCTGAGTCAGCTTTGCACAGTCTTGAAATGTTGGTACATTTAGGATTCACCCCAGGCCTTCGTCTCTTCTCAGATGACACCTGCTCCTTGGGGACCTCCACCAGACCTGCTCAGTCCTTACCAGTACCCTCCTCTACGGGACCAGGCGCCTACACTCCAGAAACACCTATAACTAGAATCCGATTGTGTCCACAGGCATTGCAGACCCTGGGGTAACCCAGACGGCTCCTTCCTCCCTGCCCTCATCACAGATGCCCACCTCAGCGAGAGGCAGAGGCATGCCCAACTCACATCCTGAACTAGACTCTCTCCTGAATCTCTTGAAGTTCCCTCCATCTTCTCCAACCCCCCAAGAGCTACAATGACCTTCTCAGTGACCTTCCAGAGTTTGTTCTTGTGCCCATCAAACCCATTCTCCACTTTGCTACTTCACTGTCTCCCTTTAACAATGTGATCACACCATGCCTGCTTGCACGCCTCAGTGACGCCCGGAGACCTCCGAGAAAACCTAATTCTCGATGCAAGCCGTCACTGCCTGCCTCCCCAGCTCTCTGTCTCTCTCCTCTCTACAGGAGATCCTTTCTGCTTGTTCTTCATGTTCTCTGGTCCATGAGAATGGCTATTCCTGATTTTACCGATGGACTGCTTATGTATGTATGACCTTGGACCCCTGTGGGCTAGGGAAGTGGGAGCCACGAGACAACAAGTTTGAAGGGAGACTGGAATCACATGTTTATCCTCTGGCTCATTCCCTGATGGATCTCATTAGCTCCCTGCAAACATCAACCAAGAGTGCCGCCTGCTTTGGGAAGTAGAGGCAACCTCATCAACCCTTCACCTCTCTGGATTTAGGACAGTGTCAGCTCTCCCATCAAGAACCCAGCGTTGCAGCGTTCCTTCATGCAGTCCTGACACCCAGCTCAAACCACCATCATCATCCTCTCCAAAAGTGCTCATGTTGCTGTCTAACCTGAAACGTCTTTTTGCCCACTGGGATCCTGCCTCTCATATCCTTGCCCTCTACACCCCAGCCCTGCTAGCTCTGTCCCCTCTTGGCCATGTCGCAAAGTTCTCAGGCAAGTCACACCTTCACTTCATTGGAGTGCTTTGCACAACTAAAGCTAGCCCTGCACTGCCTGGGCCAAGGAGAGGTTCAGTCTTCATTGAGTGCTCCCACAGGATACACCTGCAATGGTGACATCATTTTCTGTCTCTATAATGCCAGCTCCTCCAGGGCAAGGATCACTCAGGGTTCCCCCAAACCTCCAGTGCCCGGAACACTGAAAATGCTCAATGAATGCACATGAACCAGAAGACTCGTTTCTGTTTCCTGGGCAGGTATCTGATGATAGTTTGAAGTTTCATCATAGCTCTTACATTGTAAATATAGACTGGTTTTCCAAATAGCTTCAGATGACTTTGGGCAAAAAGTGACATAATTTATTTCCAAATCCTAGAGGTATTCAAAATCATCCTTCATTTCAACAGTCATCAGCCAGCTTCCCCCACCAAAAAAACCCTGTAAATGCAATGAGATGTACAGATGGATTCAAGGGCTGGTTCTCCATCAATTCCATCACCAGGAGAAATTAATCTTTCAGAGCAGACCTAAGGTAATAGATGGTGAAAAGCACTATAAATATTTGATCAGTAGTTTATTACTATTGAACTTTGCTGCTGGCAGGCCACCTTCGCTGTCTGTGAGAAAAACACCTTCGTCCCTCAAACTGTGATCCCAGCAAAGCTGGCTAGAGCAGCCACTTGAACCTCAGATGGTCACTAAGGAGACAGACCCTGTACCGTGGGCATTTGATTACCCAATCAAGTGCCATAAACCAAGTTGCAGGGTCATGATCCTCCTGCCTTCCTGTCCCTCTGGGGGATAGTCATCCTCTCTGCTCTCCATGGAAATCTTCTGTCCACTCCAGGACCCCTTCATGTCTCAGAAGTGAACATAATACCCCTAGTATTTCACCAACACATCAAGAGGGGGAAATCCTTTGTTCATTGATGCACCTGACAACAAAAAGATTGAGAGGAGAGGAGAGGAGAGGAGAGGAGAGGAGAGGAGAGGAGAGGAGAGGAGAGGAGGGGAGAGGAGGGGAGGAGAGAGGAGGGGAGGAGAGAGGAGGGGGAGGAGAGAGGAGGGGAGGAGAGAGGAGGGGAGGAGAGAGGAGGGGAGGAGAGAGGAGGGGAGGAGAGTAGGAGGGGAGGAGAGAGGAGGGGAGGAGAGAGGAGGGGAGGAGAGAGGAGGGGAGGAGAGAGGAGGGGAGAGGAGAGGAGAGGGGAGGAGAGAGGAGGGGAGGAGAGAGGAGGGGAGGAGAGAGGAGGGGAGGAGAGTAGGAGGGGAGAGGAGAGGAGAGGGGAGGGGAGAGGAGAGGAGAGGGGAGGGGGAGGGGAGAGAAGAGGAGGGACGAGGACAGGAGAGGAGGAAGAGGAGAGGAGAGGAGAGGAGAGGAGAGGAGAGGAGAGGAGAGGAGAGGAGAGGAGAGGAGAGGAGAGCAGGAGGGGGGGCGGAGGGGGAAGGGATATGTCTCAATGGAAGGGAGTGCCTTGCAAGTGAAGCAGAAAAGTAACAACAGTAAATGGAGAATCATAAAAAGGCAAGCTCTGCCAAGACACAAGAAGAGAAAGGGGCAATAAACCAGAGTGTGAAGAGAAAGCTGAGAAGGGACACGAGTCTGAGTTCACATCCACTTCCTTCTTTACCAACCCCGGGGCATCTGTACATATACATTATTTATCTATGACTGGGAGCAGTTACAGCTGGAACTCAGTGCCTTTGGACTGGACTGGGTGATGTTTGCTTGACTATTATCCAAGATGGATTATTATCTGTGTGTCCCCTGTAAGACCCATGCTTCGCTCCTTCCTGTGGGCCTGTGTCGCCTGTAAGACCCCATGCTTCGCTCCTTCCTGTGGGCCCGTGTGGCCTGTAAGACCCCATCCTTCTTGGCAATCAGCATTTCCATCTTTGTTATGTTCACAGCCGAGCCCCTTCCCTGCAATGACCATCACAATAACTTTTTACAAAATTGACCTCCAATGGGGGAAGGCATTTTCCAAGACACCAAAATAAAACTTTCCAGAAAGGTCTAGCAAAACCCTCTCCCAAAATGGCTCCTTGCAAGCAACTCTCAAAGCCAACTGTCCAGAAAAAGTGCAAGGACATACAGATGTGATAAAGACACATGACATTTAGCTAAGGACTAGGCAAGTTAGTCTTGCAGCCAGTGACCAGCAATGCACATAGTGCTGGCTCCGTGGGGCAGCGTCCCCCACCACCACTCTGTAATACCAGGTGGCTATGGGTCTCTGTGGGCCTCGTCTGATTACTGTCCACACGGCTGAACTTGAGGACAATGCTGACAGATGGAACAGCTTTGCATTTGAGCATGGATGCCATGGGTACCTCCTTGCAGAATGACTGACTAACACAGCTTCAGTGCTGACCAAGCTCGGTCATTAACCTTGACAAATGTTTCTGGGGTGGCTAGAAGGCTGCACCTGCCACATCCCCAGGACTGTGCCTAGGAAGGCTGGCATTGCCACTTTCAGGGGAAAATCTCATTCCGAGGAACGTTCACATTGGTCACTGTTTCATGAAATTCGCTGAAAAGGGCCATGAGTTTATGGGAAGCCATCTGTAGACTAAGCAAGCCTGTAGGATGGATGGATAATCTCTGATGGTCAAGAGAGGTTGCATGGAGCTGCAGGCTTTGGTGGCCACGGTTCAGCCCCATCACTAACAGGCCACCCCAGCTCAAACTTCCCCAGCCTCCAGTTTTCTTGTTTGCATGAACGAATGACCAGAAACCTTGTTCAAGGAGGGTTTCAGATGATGCACCATGGCGGAGGTAACTCAGTCCCTGGACAAGTAGAGCTGACCAAAGTCACCCACACATCAGGTTACCTGGAAGGCACGGTGTGTCCTTGTGAAAGTTCCCAAAAGCCTGGCTCATGGGCATCAATGGGTAAAGAGAAGGGTGTGCACTCACGGTGCCTTATGCCAGAGCACAGAACTCAGGAGAAAAAAACGCCACCTGCTCGTGTCGCTCTGAACAGACTGACATGAAGCAGCCAGGACCTTGGCTTTGCGCCCATTTTCTGCATTTCAAGGAATGCCACTTTTTCGAACATTTTAATCAGCCAACAACAAATTTTGACTTCACACAGAAACACCCGTTTAGTTTCCATTAACTCATTTATTCCTCCATGTTCACCAATGTGAACCAGGAAGAAAAAGTATCTTATAAAGAGATTCGATTCACCCACTGAGGAGGCAGAGATGGGAGGCTTCCCTGGGACCAACGAGAGCTACCGTCCTGGCTGCTCTCCCTGCTTGTGATCACACTATGTCACTATGTTTCCCACTTGAGGTGTGAATGTGCTCCAGGGATGAAACTATGCCCTCTCTATCCCCAGTGTCCCGTATTAAAGACAAGAGTTGACCAGAAGGAGAAGAGTAACAGAAAACAGAAAGACCTAGAGATTTCCAGTGAACATCTGGTTGAATACGTGGAGAGTGGCATGCTCTCAAGGCAGAAAGAAGTAACCAAAGCGGGTCAGAAAGTATTGCCAGAAAAGGTTACTCATCAGGTGACCAGAAGTGCTCTCATCTGCCCCCACAGCATGCCTCTTCTCACGCCCCCAGTTGAACTTGTCCTGCAGGTGCTCGGCTCAGAGACAACAGCATCCTCACACTGGAACATCTGAAAGAAGTCTCCCCCGGACCGCAGTGGGCTTGGTGTCCTCTGTCACACAAGCAGCCGCTCTTATTCGCTGGTGGCCACCTAGGGCTGCATGACCCATGCGTCGCCTCCTTCCTCCTCTCCTGTCTCCATGGAGAGCTGGGGCAACTGTTACACTGAGTTGGTGTGGCATTTGTAGGGTACTGAAGGAACGGGTGGGACCTGGTGAGGACTGGGAGATTCCAGTGGGTACAACTATACAGTGAAACGTGGTTTTGAAGCTCTGATTCCAGCTAAGTTGGAAATATGTTGTCATCATCCTGAAAAATGGCACAGAGTGCACAAGAGCAGGGGTGGAGCTTTCAAAACTTCTGGCCCTGTAAGACCTTGCACAGACCATGGTCTGAGATTGATGCTGGAGGAACAGGAAAAGGTGGGAAGTCGAAAGACAAAGAAAAGGCTTCAGTTAGGAAGAGCTGGTCTCCCATGTGGAAAACTGCCGTGAGGACTGAGGATCAGCCTGGATTCGGCAATACCCCATTGCTAGGGAAGGGAAAGCATCAAGATGGGAGTTGACTGATGGGCGGTCGCTGAGTGGATAGGCCAGATGCAATACGAGTGTTGACATTGTCTTTGGAAAGACTCAGCTTTGCAGGATGACCAAAGGAATGAGAGAAGGGCAGAAAGGGGGAGGAGTCACAAAGGGCTCATATGCATGAAGATGCATCCTAACGACAGGTAGGAATTCAAAGGAGGTGATGGGAACAGCACACACGAAAACCCCTCTGACTCCACCAGAGGCAGGAGCTGCTTTGCTTGCATTTCTCCTGGTCCTAAAGACCAGAGTAGCACTAGGGAACTATGAGAGCAAATATACTGTCATTGGTCTAAATGACTGTGGCCCCAAAGGCACGGCTGTGAGGCAGGCCCCATCTCCCAAGCTTCCTTGGTCATTCCCAGCTAGCCAGTGGTCACACACAGAGCCACAGTTCACTGCCGTAGCCAAGAAACTGTGCAATGCCCAGGAGGAGGCAGGGAGCCAAGACGCTGGGGAAAGCTCATGCACATGGCACCACTGCAGTGTGCTGAGATGGACCTTCAGCCGTGCCCTCCACCAGGAGCTGGTCCTGCTAGCTGTGTCACCCCCAGTGACCCACAGACTCCCTGCGTGGCTGCATGTACTGTGCAACTGTCATAAGCCTTTTAGAAACTTCTCTCAATGCTTAACATTCCTAGAGGCTCACCAGTGTTGGCAATGACACCAGGTAGCAACCCATCCTCCAGTGTGGCAGAGAAAGGAACAAAGTCAGAGGATTCTTACTCAGACTTGGAGGAAGAGAGACATGGACATGATGGAAAATAAGATGAAACATTGAGGCTGGCTTGGAGCCACCGCCTTCCCATTGTAGGCATGAACGAAAACACTTGGAACATTCTAGGTAACCCCTGGCAAGGACACTCACCAGATAACAAACACCAGGGGTTCCAGTCCACCTTTCATTGTTTAATAGCAAAGGAAAATACACTGAAGGTCTGTGGATTCAAATCTCATCCACAAAGATACAAAAAAAATAAAAAATAAAAAACAGCAATTTGAGAAGTCATGACAATGCCTAAAATCGCGAGGGCAAATTACAAGTTCAATCGACCACATGGGAGCAGCCACATACCAGACCCTCTGACCAATGTGGTCCCCTTCTGGGAGAGAGTGGGCTCAATGCCACAGCACTGGGCAGGGGGAGGCTGTCCAAGCTGACAGTCCAGGCCGGGCAGGGATCCTTCCTCCCATCCACACTCTTCAGACTGGTGCGTTTTATGCATTCCTTCTTCCAGCAAAAGAACAAAAAAGGAGTAACCTCAGGCAAAGCTGTGATAAACCACGAGGGCCCTAGAATTGGCAAGAACCAACAGGCCACCCCGACATAAAAGGCTCTCCTCCCAAGCAGTCTTGTTTCCTCCAGCTCCATGCTGAATCCTGCAGCCTGGGTGGACATGGATAATCCTTCAAAGCTACTCCCTCCCAGCAACACAAGAACCCATCCACTGACCATGAGCACATATAGCTTTCCCAGGTTGGAGAGAGCTGGCACCAACGTCTATGAGAAAAATGAAAAGGCTCAACTCTCCAATGCTAATCACATCTCTTCTATGTCATGAACGCAGCCATCTTCAAGGGCAAATGCAATTACCTTGGTTTTTCCAAATGAAATTGTGAGGAAGTGGTAATTGTGACAGTGTGACAGACACCTAGGGCATGCTGTTTTTTCCAAGGTGTCATTGGCCGTATGATGGTAATCGACCAGATGGCCAAAATGAGAGGGGAGAGATGAGACAGCTTGCAAGGATTCTTATGGATATTATCACTGGTCCTGCCAATGGGGCTTCAAGCTAAAGGTCACCTTTCATGACCTCTAATAATGTTCTCAAGTCTCCTGGGGCTTCTCTGCTCATGTGTCCATGCAGAGAGGTTACTCTGAGAAGGATCTGGGAAAATGGCTGGTCTCAAGGCATTTGTAGATTGCACTAGAACCTTCTGTCATCGTCCCCCTCCTTGGCAGAGATGCCAGAAGATCCCTGAACCAGACACACGTGGCCAGACATAAAGCGGTAGATCCAGAGCCCAGGCAATCACTTCATCCAATTCACCACGGAGCCAATGCCAAGATGGAAGGGAAAGCAAGAAGTCTGGTGAAAGGGTGAGGGACCTAACGTTACTTACTCCTTAAAAGCAAATGGAAGCCAAAGTACTGTGCAAAGAGGACTGGTCTGATTCACAGCTTGGGCACAGACCTGCCAAAGGTAATGGCTTGTCCTTCACTGTCTCCTGCACCAGGTGATGTTGACTGCAAGTCTTCAGGGTACAGCAAGCACTGCCTGTCCCTCCAAACAGAACACAACAAAGAGGAAGCAGGTGGCTGGTGGCTGACAACCAAGAGGTGCACCTACAGGACAGGGCAACTTGGCCACCACCTGCAGGAGAGCTCTTCCTCACCCTCCCACACTCAGATTCCCAGGGACCACCCCTGTGATTACTCTTATTGCTGCTATTACTATTACAGCAACACCGTAGAGATACCTTCTGGAGTCCTGAGGGTACATGCCCTATTCATTCCTCAGCTAAACAACATTTTGGAGAGTTGAATAGATGAACATCAGGAGAAGAAAATGAAAAGCACACCTCTACCTTTGGCCTCCAGTTCTGCTCCTCTCCTCTGTATCTGACGCTGCGCCTCGCAGGTGAATTCAGAGCACTGGAGAATCACTGTATACACCCACTCAATAGGTGAGGATTGAAATCTCACGCAACCAAATAATGGGTTATCCTTAGTTAAAGATATGCAGAACATTAGATTTTTTTCAGGTGCCAACCATCAGGAATACACACTTCCTGTTTCTAAGCAATTTCAGGTTTAATTAGGATTCTCCCAGCCCCATTTGTCTTAACAATTTGACAGCTCCGGCTTCCCCTCCCACACCCACACTTTCTTCTGCTTTCCTCTCGCTTTATAAGATTTGATTCCACACACATACCAGGAGGGAGACGGGAGGAAGCGTAGGTGAACACCAGATTGCATGTTGGTCCCTGGAACACATTGCTTTCAAGGCACTTGTGATCCAAGGTGATGCCCCTCATTGCAAATCCCCAAAATCTCACCATGCAAATGTGCATGGCAAGGGTCCCAGGGGAGATGGCCACAACTCCCACCCCATCCCGCCGAAGATGACATCACAGGACAATGTGCTGGAGCACACCCTATTTGTCCATTTAGACTCATTATCCATAACAAGTGTTTAAAAGCAGAAAAGCAAGCACGATGCATAATGCATTATGTCATGATGCATAATAATTAGGCCTGCTCCCCGCCACCTCGTCTCTCAAGATTTAAAAAAAAAAAAAGAATCTCTCTGAGTAAGCATTTTGTTCTAAAGGGTTTGACAAAAATGCCATTTAGGGACTTTCAAATTTTCAGCAAGGCAATTTGTCATCATTTAGATGAGCGAGAAGAAGGTAGAGGAAGCATGAGGCTGCACACTTCATAACTTGCAGCCTGCTGGGGACGCAGCTCCCAGGCTGAGCAGGGCAGAACAGGCCCAGGAGGCTGCCCAGAGCACCGTACAGGCACAGCACACTGCCCCCACCACCCTCCCACACCCCCAGCACCCCCCCCCCCCGGCTGGGGATGCAGCTCCCAGGCTGCCCAGAGCACCGTGCAGGCACAGCACACTGCCCCCCACACCCCACACCCCCGGCTGGGGACGCAGCTCCCAGGCTGAGCAGAGCAGAACAGGCCCAGGAGGCTGCCCAGAGCACCGTGCAGGCACAGCACACCGCCCCCCCAGCCCTCACCCCCCCACTGGGGACGCAGCTCCCAGGCTGAGCAGGGCAGAACAGGCCCAGGAGGTTGCCCAGAGCGTGGTGCAGGCACAGCACACCACCCCACCCACACCCCCACCCCCGCTGGGGATGCAGCTCCCAGGCTGCCCAGAGCACGGTGCAGGCACAGCACACCGCCCACGGTGCATCACTTCCTTTGAAAACTCTGACAAAGTCACTGAGGGTGACCCCATGCTTCCATATGAGTAGACCTATCTACACTCAGGAAGGTTAACCACCCGAAGGCTTGCCAGTAAATTCTTTTTTTTTTTTTTTTTTTTTGGCAAGACAATTAGTTCCGTATTGTTTCCTTAATATATCTGATGCAAAAGGGTATTTTAAGGGAGAAGCCCCACCCAGTCTCCCACCCACCCCAGGTCCCAGATGTGGGGCATGCTCCGAGGGTCTTGCTCAAGTGGTTTTGATAGTTCAACAGTTCTGAATCGCTGCCAGTCTCACCACTCCATGCACGATGCGGTCGTTGGAGAATCCACTGATTGACATAGTCCATCATAGAGTCTCTGTTTGCCCAGTATTTTCACTGCCAACATAAAGCTGAGGTGGTTGATTGACTTGTTCTGTCCTCTGTCTTTTGATGGTTAGCGTTCTGAGTTCGAAACTTTGTCTGAGGTGTTCCCAGACCAGATTCTTGTATGTGCTAGCAAGCACAGGGCCCAGCACAGTCCATCGCCCTGATCAGTTGGTGGTTGCAGTTACTGGGTTGGTTCTGTTTCCATCCCTGTCTTCCACTGGAACCAATGGGTATTGCAGTCCAGCCTGGTTCTGCCCAGCGCATACTTGGCCCTCACATAAACCAGTGGGAGCTGCAGCCTAGTCGGAGCAACCCACAATAACCCCAGCAGGCCTGCCCTCTACCCTGGTTTGCCAGTATGTGTGGCAGACCAGTCCAGTCTGTCCCACATCCCCTTCTGCTCTCATGCATGTCAATTGGTATTAAAACCTTGTTCCATCTAACCAGCTCCACTATCCAGCCTTCACGGATGTTGTTGGCTGGCTCTGTCCAGTAAATTCTTAACTTCACACGAGCTGCTACTTGCCCAAGCGGGGTTGAAGGAGGGAGAGTATTAGACAGATTTTTTATCCTTGAGGCAGGTGTTGGGTGCGGTGGGTCACATGCTGCGTGGGATGCTTGAAGCCTGTTTAAGATGGAAGTGCCCGGATAAAGGACCAGCCCCCTTCCTGATTCCAAATCCAATGTGAATGCTCACCCGGGAGGCAGCAGGTGATGGGCCAGGAGTCCAGGCCCATCCAGGGGTGGCCGGGACTACATGCTAGGCTCCCGACCTGGCCCGGCCTGGCTTATTGGAGGCATCTGGGAGTAGACTGGTGGGTGGAAAATTTCTCTTAATCTTTTTTTTTTAAGAAAGATCTTTGAATATTTATTAGAAAGTTTTGTAGAGAGAGGAACACAAAGAGAGATACAGAGGAAGGAGAGAGAGAGATGTTGTTTCCTCGAGTTCACTGTTCAGAGGCCTGCAGTAGCTGGGGCTGGCCCAGGCCAAAGCCAGGAGCCAGGGGCTTCGTTCAGGTTCCTCTGGGCTGCCAGGGGCCCTTCTCTGCTGCTTTCCCAGGTCATTAGCAGGACGCTGGGTCAGAAGTGGAGAGCTAGGACACTAAGCTACACTCAAAGAATGGTAGCATTGCAAGTGGCCCTGAAGAATATTCTTTTTAAATTTAACGTGATTAACTCATGTTTCATAAAAATCATCTTTGCTCTGAAACACATTTGTGCAAAATGTGGCAAAATCTAACATAACACTAAACTTAAATAATGACTGAACCACAGATGAACCGAAACCAGATAATTCTTTGGAACGAGGCTGGGTTACTTTCAAATGGCCACAAGGGAACTGCCTAAGAGAGAATTCTGCCGCATCTAAGACAAATGCCAGGCTTCCTTTGGCAACGGAGGGAGGAGTCTGGAGGAGAGCTCCCAGAAGCCCCAGGCAGGTGGCTGCTGCGGCCACCTGCTCCTCCTTCCCAGTGACAGGGAGTTGGGCAGCAAAGGCAGAAAGCTGAAGGCTCTACGTCTGGTTCGAATGGGTTAATGTAAATGACTTAATGATTGAATGATTAATGGAGTCTAAAAGGCAGGCTCAAGCGACCAGAAAAAAATTCTCTTTCAGCTAATTTAACATTTTACTATAATTGAGCACAGATAGCCCGAAAGCACAGCTGTGCTGGGTGGCACCAGGGAGGGGAAGTTTCCATGGAACATGGGCCTCTCCCACGGCAGCCGGACTGGCAGTTAGCATATCTTCCTGGGTTCACACGCGGAGAGGCACTGGAGACAAGGGAGAGCGGTGAAGGCCAGTCACCTAACGGCTGTGCGTGACTGTACTGGCAGCCTGTGTGAGCATTCATCCAGCCGCAGATCGGGGACATGACAGGACATCCCGTGAGCATCCAGCTGCACAACTTGCTAGAACAGAGAACTCATCCCAGCCAGCTGGCCTTGTGTCATTGAGAGCTGAGCTGCTGGGCACAATCATGCTACAGCTAAACAAAGTTCTTGAAAAATGTGCGTGAGGACAAAGCTAGGCATGGAGTTCAAGAAATCTTTGCATCGTATTAACCTTTTCATTATCTGTGCAGAAACTTTTTTTTTAGAAAAGGAATTTCTTTTTCATTGTTATTTGAGAGACAGAGTATAAAGAGGGAGAGAAAGAGAAAAAAAAAACAAAAAACAAAGACAGAATGATCTTTCATGCACTGGCTCACTCTCCAGATATGGGCAAGGCCTGGGGCTCTGCCACACTGAAGCCAGGAGCATGGAACTCCGTCCACAGCCCCATGCGGGCATCAGACGCCCAACTATGGGAGCTATTTCAGCTACTCTTCTCCCAGGTACGTTAGCAGGCAACTCAGACAGAAGCTGAGCAGCCAGCTTCTGAACTGGAGCCCACTATGCCCACGCCTAAGGCAGCAGCTTAACTCACTGCACCAAGACACCATCATGAGCTTTTGGAAGTGACCTCATCGTATGCACAAATTGGCATGCTCTAACACATACACCGGTTCCTAGCTTCTTCTGATAACTTTCCCACACTGCCATGATGGAAACCATCTGAGCTGGAAGGCAGATCAGCCAGGTTTGGGTGTCAGCCCCATCCAAGTCCTGCTAATTAAGGAAGTCAGGGTACTTTTGGCCCACCCTTTCCCCTTGTCTCGCCAACATGACAGGTGGGCACCCAGAGTCCTTCCATTGTCAGCTGTCCATGGTTCCAGGACTCTCCGAGGCCTTAGTCTTTCAGAGTAAGGGATGGAAGCAGGTGGGAAGAGGATGTATGCTGGGGTTTATCCACGGGTCAGAAACACAAAAAGCACCTGGTTTGCGAGGTAATGGCCACAGGCATTTATCAAGCAAAAAACACAAATGTTAACTTGCAGTTGAATGACACATCCATGAGAAAAAACAAAGGGAGAACCAGGGAACTGGACTTTGGGGCCCTGGGCCTAGGGCCTCTGCTCCCCTGGGCATCCATGACTCTGCAGGGAGCGCTGGCTTTATTCCACCCACACGCTGCAGCCTCTCCATAGCATGATCATCGACTGAGAATCATGACAGCTTCCACACAGGGGCTTGCATGAGCACAAGCCTCCCATCACCTACCACGGCCAGCGGACACCCCAGTGCAGCAGGTGGGTTTTCCCCAGTTTCTTGAATCACCTTCTAGATTTTGTCAAAATCACCTCTCCATATTCCACCACCTCTGAGTGAGGGTGCTCCCCATGGGCCACCTCCACCTCTCCAGCACAGCCTGTGCTCTGTAACTGCTACAGTCACAGAGGGCCAGGCCCACATACACACGTGCACACACTTAACACAGACACATCCCATAGGGACAACACACACATTCACATCACACAGATAGAACACACATGTGTATCCCACAGACACAACACACACCACACAAATACACACAGGTACATACTCCACACATTCAACATGCACATGTGTGCCTCTCTACACACATGCACATTCCATAGACACAACAAACACACCACAGAGAGAATCACAGATACATGGAAACCCACACTCCCGACACACATCTCCCATAAAGACACATGCAGACATGTGCAGACACTTAGGCAACCCCCCCCCACACACACACACACCTACTCACATTCAGCTTATGGCTTAGCTTGCAGTATCTTGGTTTTTAAGATATTTTGTTCTCTTGTATTGTCTGCACTGTGATTTCCCAAGAAAACGGCCAGCTCAGAAATCATAGTCACATTTTCTTTATCTTCTTCCATATTCCAAGTGAGCATGAGTAGCATGCAAATAGGAATCATTGTTGTGGTACTGTCTGTGAAGCTGTTCCCTGCCGTACCAGCATCCCATGTGGGCACTGCTTGGAGCCTGGCCACTCCACTTCTAATCCTGCTCCTTGCTAATATGCCTGAATCAGAAGTGGAGCACAGTAGCTTGAGTGTTGGGGCTCCACCAGCACATGAGAAATCTAGATAAAATCCCTTTCTCCTGGCTTCAGCCTCGACCAACCTCAGCCATTGTAACCATTTGCGCAGTGAACCTGCAAATGGAAGATTCTCTCTCTCTCTCTCTGTTTCTCTCTCTTTCCCTCCCTCCCTCCCTTCCTCCACCCTGTTCTCCCACTCTCTCTCTGACTTTTAAATAAATAAATATTATAAATAAATCTTTTTTTCTAAATAGCAGATAAATATTTTCAGCTCAGACCCTCCCTCTGTGACATTGCCCTGGGAGGTGTGCACTGACCTTCCCAGCCAGCAGTGACCCTACTAACTTTCTACGTCATCACGCTTCAAGCAATGCCAGGGCCCCGGGCCTGGTGCCAGGCACGGGTTTGTGTGTGCCCCTTTACTTCTTACCTTACCTCCCACCTGTGAGTCAAACTCTTCATCCATAATTAGATAGGCAGAGGGCTGTTGGAAACCATGTGTTGTAAAATAGTACTTCATCTCAGGACACACAGTCATATAGGCAACACAGAACACTTCTGTGACTGGAAGTGGCATTCTGCCCACACACACACAGGGCAGTTCTCAACAGGTGGCAGCTGCAAGTGTCCATTCTGAACTGTCCACAGGAAGAGAGACTCAGATCTCACGGATTTAAGGCTTAGATCCACCATACTGCTGTTGCCCTGGGCCAAATGCGTGTCGTAGACTGTCACCTGTATTTCCAGCTCACCAGCTATACATGGGGTCTCCACTGTCGCGGCCAGCTGAGCCGGTAACGTGGGCACAGCAAAGGTCGAAGGTCCGGGGCTCAAGCACCAACACAGAGACCAGTGATGGTGGGAGAGTCTCTCTCAAGCCTCTCTTTATTACACCTTATATACTCTTTCCCCCAAGCCCATTAACAGAACAATAGGATGCCAAAGAGTCTGATTAGACCAAGTGCTATGGCCGCAGGCCCCATTCCTGAGTGCTCAGCTTAACGAGAGCTAATTAACTCCTTAGCCCACTACAGGTCCCGCCTTTTGTTTTAAAGCAGACTTGAATGCGCCTGTCTTAGGTCGTGGACTCTCAGGTTATCAGCCTTACCTGTCATCGGGAATCTCCGTAGCATGACGGAGCCCCTGTCTTAGGTTGGTCAGTGCCCAGTCCTTCTTATCCGTCACTGGCTGCCATTCAACACATTGCCTGCTGCAACTGCACAAACCATACTTGGTGAGGTTGGTAACCCTGTTCCATGGCTAGCAGTGTTTTCAGCTAGGAGCAATGAGTAGACAGAGTTCCCGGGCTTGAGAAACATAGCACTACACAGGTGAAACACACATAATGGCACGATGGGGGCAAGAGGTCATGACCTTAGGAGTAACTTTAGCTCAGTAGCAATGGGTGCTATGGCCGCAGGCCCCGTTCCTGAGTGCTCAGCTTAATGAGAGTTAATTAACTCCTTAGCCCACTACAGGTCCCCCCTTTTGTTTTAATAAGATAATCCTTAATAGTACAGTTGGCAGATTCCACAATACCTTGTCCTTGAGGATTATATGGAATACTTGTAATTAGTTGTATATGGTGGGAGGCAGCAAAATCACAAAACTTACTGCTGGTATAGCAAGGGCCATTGTCAGTTTTGATAACTTTAGGAGTTCCCAAGATGGAAAAACATGCATAGCAATGGGCTAGAGTATATCTGACTTGTTCTCTTGTCTGAGGAGTAGCTAAAATAAATCCAGAACAAGTATGGATAGTGACATGCACATACTTTAGTGTCCCGAACTCTGGGATGTGTGTCACGTCCATTTGCCAGACATGATTGGGTAACAGTCCTCGGGGATTTACACCATTATGGGGAACCGGCAAAAATTGAGGGCACACTGAGCATTGCTTCACGATGGTTCTGGCTTGTTCCTTTGTCAGACTGAAGCATAAACGAAGGGTGTTAGAATTCAAATGAAATCTAGCATGTGCCTTTTGAGCTTCTTCAAGAGCTGAGGCCACCAATTTGGTGGCTGAATCTGCAGCCGCATTGCCTGATGTCAAGGGCCCAGGTAAACCTGTATGGGCTCGAATATGAGTCACAAAGAATTTATCTTTGCGGGACCAAACACAGGCCTAAACCTTTGCAAATAGAGATGCTGCTGTAGAGTGGGAAGACATCTGGCCCGCAGTCTCCAGCACAGGAAGGGAATGGGCAACATACCCACTATCAGAATACAAATTAAAGGGCTGCATGGAAAATGTTTGAAAGACGACAAGAACGGCCACCAATTCTACAACCTGTGCAGAGACAAAAGACGTGGGGATGGTGGTAACCTGGCCATCTACTACAAAAGCTGCCTGACCATTTGACGACCCATCAGTGAAAACAGTTAAAGCTTCTGGCAATGGTTGAAGAGAGCTTATAAGTGGAAAAGCAACAGGATGCAAAGTAAAAAACTGTACAATGGGGTCCTTGGGATAGTGGTTGTCAAAATTAACATTTAAAGTGCTCAGAAGTATTGCCCAGGTCTTTTCCATATTTTGCAACTACAAAAGCTGCTTCTGAGTGTATGGAATGATAATGGTATCTGGGACCTTCCCAAAATGTCTTAGGCTGCTCTTAGTGGCCTTCTGTATCAACTCTGCTATGACCAAATAGTAAGGCACAATAGTCTCAGCAGGAGAGACATGCAAATGTTCCCACAATATAGGTCCCTGCTGATAAAATTCCCCTGTAGGTGTATATGAGGATGCTATAACAATAAATAAAAGTGAGGTACTGTAATCAATCCTGGTTAGATGGGATTGTTCAATGGCCATCTCAACCTTGCATAGGACCTGACGTCCTTCCACAGTCAGCACCCTAGGGGATGTTGGAGAGGAGTCACCTTTTAAGATATTAACTGGCAGACCTAGTACTACATAGGGAGTAACATGGCCACCATTTCCTTCCTTATCCCTCCAGGCTAGTGGTCTGGAGCTAGCTAGGGGGCTTTGGGTCATCCCCAATCCTTGCAGAGTGGTGGGTGTAACAGGCCAACCTGGGGTCCAATATTTCTGTGAAGTAAGAGTGGTGTCAGCACCAGTGTCTAGAAGCCCAGTAAATTTCTTTCCTTCTATACTCAACTCCAAAGTAGGGCGGCCTGCCATATCAGTGACCCAATAAACAGAGGCTTCACCACTGGAACCAAACCCTGCTTTCTTCTGTCCAAGCCTGCAAGCATTATCTGACTTCACCAAGGGGAGCAGCACTAACTGTGCTATTCGTGCCCCCTGGGGCAAAACTGCAACTCCAGCATGAACACTGGCTAAAACTTTAATTTCCCCTGTATAGTCTGCATCAATCACTCCTGGGGTAATATGAACTCCTTTCAAGGCCGTGCTGCTTCGTCCCAGCAGAAGCCCTACAGTGTCAGGGGGTAGTGGCCCATAAATTCCTGTGGGAATAGCCTGTACCCCCATTTGGGGTGTCAACACGATGTAGGAGGTGGTGTGGAGGTCCCATCCTCTGCTGCCTGGGCTCCCTCAGACAAGGTCATGAACGGCCTTTGTCCCTGAGGGACAAACTGAATTGCCGCCCCATACATTGGTACTTGCGGGGCCCGGGGCTGGCCCCTGCTCCCATTTCCCGGCACAGATGGCTGCCTGGAGATGTCTATCTTGGACCTGCATTCATTTGCCCAATGTTTCCCACGTTGGCATCAAGGGCAAACTCCTGGGGACTGCCTGTCCATTTTAACAGGAGCCTGTGCACAACCCTGGAGTGAGCAGTTCTGGCGGATATGCCCTAGCTGGCCGCATCTGAAACATCCCTGTTTTGGGTGGGCCCCGAGCCTACGGTTGTGCCACCACACAAAGCCTCTGCAATGACTGCACCCATTACCTGTCCTTCCCCAATGTCCTTACAAAGTTTAAGGTACACATTAAGGGGCTTATGCTTCCAAGGTCTAATTGCCTCCTGGCACCATTTGTTGGTATTTTCATATGCTAGTTGCTTTACGAAAGGCATGGCTTGATCTGTATCACCAAATACCCTATCTGCAGTTACCAGAAGGCAATCTACAAACGCCTGGTAAGGGTCGTCCGGGCCTTGGACAATTTTAGAGAGATGTACATGTAGCGAGCCCTTTGGTGATAAAGACTTCCAGGCCCTCACTGCAGCAGCAGCGGTCTGTGCATAAACCCCTGGGTTATAATTAATCTGATCCTGTACATTAGCAAAATTCCCCTCTCCTGTCAACATATCATGATTTCTCTCAGGAAAGCCTGCCTGGGCATTTTGCCGTGCTGTGTCAAGGCAAAGCGCAATAAACTCAGATTTCCACATTAGAAAATCGCCCCCATCCAGAGTAGCCTTACAGAGCTGTTTCCAATCGGCCGGGGTCAAATTGTTAGGTGCTAAGGCTTCAATCATGGAAACAGTAAAGGGGGCCGATGGACCATATGTGGCAACAGCGTCCCTCAGACTCTTTATGTCCTTAAAGGACAGTGCCAGGTGCTGTCTGATTCTCTGCCCCTGCTGATCTTCTACCTCAACTACCGGAAAGGCAAAGTGCCTCGCAAGGGTAGCTGCCTCAGGGTCTCCCTGCTCCTGTGCTTGCTTTACCGCACGTTCCACAGCTGAGAGAGAAGTTGAAAGCGGGGGTCCAGTGCAAGCCCCAACAGTGCATCCACTCTGCTCCTGCCTCAACTGAAGGGAGAGGCGCTGAAGTTGCTCCTGTAAACCTTTTACAACTGTGCTCAGACGTGATGGCGCCAATGGCTCAGGCGGTGCAGAGGGCTCTGTGCCTGTCCAAGAGGGATTTTTGCTTGGCACATGCTCTACAGGTGGAGGATCCTCAACAAACTCACTTCCATCCTTTTCCTCCTCAGAAGAGGACCGTGAATCTTCTTCGCGCGCTTTCTCCAGACTTTGTCTGGTCTGGGGTTCCTTCTCCTTTTTTACCCTGGTTTGCAGCTCTCTCCTACCTCTAACAGACAATTTTTTACAGCGGGGTTGCACTACTGCTTGAGGGGATGGCAAAGCACTTTTTGCCAAGCGCCAGAGAAAGAAGGTGATTACAATGAGAGCAAGCCATGGGAATACATCGCAGACAGTTTCAAAGAAACTCTGCGAGGCCTTAAGCTTAGTGTCGGTGCCTTGTGACTGGAGCAGATCTCGGATTCCCTTAATTACCTGCATTTTAGAGAGTTTTTGCCCCATAATAAATTTTAGTTATGCCCCTGCAAAAATTTTTAAACCTGCCTCTAGATTTCCGGGGTCCCTCAGATTGTCCCTCGTGCCCCAAGACGGGGAGAAGGTCTGGGGATGAGATTAATTATGCCCCTCCAGAGTTAAATCCTAAACTTGCCTCTGTATTTCTGGGGTCCCTCAGATTGTCCCTCGTGCCCCAGGATGGGGAGAAGGTCTGGGATTGAGATTAATTATGCCCCTCCAGAGTTCCAGGGGTCCCTCGGATTGCCCCTCGTGCCCTAGCACAGGGAGAGGGTCTGGGGATGATATCAGTTATGCCGCTGCAAAATTCCTAAATTCTAAACTTACCTTCGTGGGTCCAGGGGTCCCTCAGATGTCCTTCGTGCCGTGCCCCATGTTAGGCGCCATTTGTCGCGGCCAGCTGAGCCGGTAACGTGGGCACAGCAAAGGTCGAAGGTCCGGGGCTCAAGCACCAACACGGAGACCAGTGATGGTGGGAGAAGTCTCTCTCAAGCCTCTCTTTATTACCCCTTATATACTCTTTCCCCCAAGCCCATTAACAGAACAATAGGACGCCAAAGAGTCTGATTAGACCAGGTGCTATGGCCGCAGGCCCCATTCCTGAGTGCTCAGCTTAACGAGAGTTAATTAACTCCTTAGCACACTACACTCCGCCAGATCTCCTTGGCATCCACTGAATTGCCAGGACAGTTTGCAGAACTCTGGGCAACACAGACATCCCCTGAGCAGTTTGTTTTCGAAGATTCAGGTCAGCAGTCAGCTGAGAAATGGGCATGACACCAGGAACCCATTCCCTGTCTTGGGCACATTTCCCAGTCCCTCTGCTACCTAACCAAGCTGGAAGCTGTCTGAACATGGTCCCTGTGGGGCTTTATGGAGGCTCCGTCATCCTCTAGGTGTGACCCATCGCATCCTCGACCACTGGGGATCAACTCAATCTCCAGTCTTCCTATCCTGCAGAGGCTGGGAGGCTCAGTCCAATCCTAACCCTGAAACCCCATCTTGTCTCTGGTGGCCAGCCCCTGTCCTATAGCTGCTTTCGGGGCCTCCAACCCTCAGCCTCCTTGTTGCCACGTTCACGACACTGCTGTCACCAAGGGCTTTAGTAGCTGTGTGCCGTGAACCTGGTTCAGGGACCATCACTGTGTATATGTAGATTTCATTTAGCACAATACAGAGGGAGGGGAGATGGAAGTCTGTGGATGACACCTGACACAAGGAGGTCTCCAGGTTGGTTTAGGGACAGTGTGTGGCAGAAGGCTGTCCCCAGAGGTCCCCGTACTGGAAGCTTGGTCCCTAGGGGCATGGTGCTAAGCTGGCAGAACCACTGAGAGAGGCAGGGGGTCAAGAGAAGCTTCCTCTTCACAGTTGGGCTCCAGTGGCTCAGCTGCCTAGAACCTGGCTTGATGCTCCTCACAATGGGTTGTTACAAAGCAGGTGCCACCTGCTCAGCTCAGGGCTGTGTCCTTCCTTCCCACACAAGCTCCATCTCATGGGAGCTCACGTATGTGCTACCATCCCTCACATGGCCACACAGCTCAGGGGACACTCATCAGAAGGCTGAGCAGATGCAGCCACCTGGCCTTGGACTTTCCTACTCCAAAACCCCAGCAAAGTAAGTCTGGTTTCTGTATAAAACACCAAATCCCAGGTATGCTGTGATGGAAACCCAGCATGTACTGAGTTAAACACCGATGCCAGTGCTTCATTCCTCCCTTTATCAATGATTATGGAATCCAAAAGAAACCAAAATTCCATACACAGGGGTCAGTTCTGGGGTATACTAGGCAAAGTGACTGCCTGCGGTGCTGGTAGCCTACACGACCACCAGTTCAAGTCCTAGTTGCTCCACTTCCAATCTGGCTCCCTTAATGTGCCTTGGAAAGCAGCAGAAGATAGTTCCTGAGTCCGGGGGGCCGTGCACCCAACTGAGAGACCTGGAAGAAGTTTCAGGCTCCTGGCTTCAGGCCAACGAACCTCTGGCTGCTGTGGCCATTTGGGGAGGAATACACTGGATGGAAAACCTCTCTTTGTTTCTCTTTTTCTCTCTTGTAACTCTGTCTTTCCAGTAAAAATAAATATTTAAAATTTGTTCCATTCACGTATCCATCAAAGAACAGATGGTGACTGACACAGGGAAACCTGACTCAGACTCACCCTGCCAATAAGCTTTATTTTCAAGAAAAATGCAAAACTAGAAAAAACAGATTGCTGGTTGTTAGTCGATGGAAGTCAGCTACTGACTAAGGGCATGTCCGTCTTGCTCACGCTGCAGGCAGCTTTTGCCATCCCTTGAGTTACCCTGTGATAATAAGCAACAGGAAGACCCTTCCCAGGGGCTCTCAAACCCCCATCCAGGATTTCACAAAGTCTCCATTTGATGAAGGACTCAAGCAGCAGCACAACCAGCAAGGAGCCAGATGCGACTGTCCATCCCCATTGGATCATCACCAGATTCACACAGCGAGATAGGCCGCTGGGGATCGTTCCGCTGACTTCACTAGCTGTCCAGCCCACTGAGCTCCCTGCTCTCCTCCCCTCTGTCAGCTCCCAGTCAACCACTAGCATCTCCCTACAGCTCCCAGACCCCAGCTTGTTGCTTGGTTACCTTTCCACCAATTCTCTCTGTTCCGCCAAGTTTCTTGCATACCACAGCCAAACACAGCAGCAGTGACTCAAGGGTCGATCTTGACATCAGCATGGAAGTTTTCAATCCAACTTGAACTTCAATTCAAATCCCTGCATGATGTGCTTCCTGCTGCAGGTTTAGGTAGTAGTCGCCCTAAGACCGCCCAGGGGCAGCGACTGCACACCTCCCCCTCCACGCTGGGAACTTCCTCTCCTTGCCGCCACTTCCGCCAATCTTTACATCACTCACCTTTCCCAACCAAAGACATAGACTTCCTTCAAAGTCACATTTTATTTGTACTTTTTAAAATATTTATTGAGAGGCAGGGTGACAGAGGGACAGGGACAAGCAGAATTGAGAGTGATCTTCCATCTGCTGGCTGACTCCCCAAGTGCCTGAAATCACTAGAACTAGGCCAGGCCAGAGCCAGGGGCAAGCAGCTCCGCCTGGGTCTCCCCTATGGGTGGCACGGACTCGGGCAGTTGGGCCATGCTCTGCTGCCTCCCCAGAATATTGGCAAGAAGCTGCCTTGGCAGAGCTGAGGGGACTCAGAACGAGGCATTCTGAAGATGAGATGCTGGCATCCTAAGCGGTGGGTTCGAGTACTAAAACATTGCCTGCCTTTCTGAAAGCCAGCCTGTGAATTCTCCCTGAAGCTCTTTGTAAACAGGCTGGTCAGAAGCCTCTGCTTCCCTAAAGATATGCACACACCTTAGACACACTGTGGATTTGAGTTCAAACTACTCCAGGAAAGCAAAAACCATAATAAAATAAGTGACTTCCTGCTTTTGGCTCCCTAGAGCATGTAAGAGTCACGCTCACATTGTAATAGTATATTAATTGTATAATAGCATTATGTCAAAGAAGTTCACAACTATTTAAAAAGATCTTAATGCCAGAGAAGGCTAATGGCCATCTGAGCCATGGGAAAATGTTGCTGAGAAAGCTCCTCAAGGGAGCAGGACCACAGATCTTCAAGCTGCAAAAATGCAGCCAAGTGCCACCCAGAACGGCCTCAGCACGTCCCTCGTGGAATCATCGGTAAGTGCAGCTTTCCAAGCTGTGAGCATGTCTGACCCATTCTGCTTGCAGTTGCCATAACTGGACACCTGAGACTGCATAACGGATAACAACACACGGTTAGTTCTTACTGTCTCGGAGGCTGGCAAGTGCAACAGCATGGAGCTGGCATCTGCTCTGCCTCTAGTTTTTTCTGCTGCATCCTGATGCGGCAAAGGACCTCACAAGGAGGCAGAGCAGGTATGCTAGCTCAGTGTCTCTTCCTCTTCCCCTAAAGCACACGGAGCTCATGTCTGCCTAGTCATCTTGCAAAGGCCCTGCCTCCAACCAGTACTGACACCAGGAGCTATGAAGTAGGTTTCTAATACATGAGCTTTCTGGGGACCTATTCGGATCCTAGCAACACCCTGTGTTCTTGGGACATTGCCATGAGCTATAAAGGATGGAATAGTCTTATTTCTTATATAGTCCCTAGGCCAGGGGTTTCCCTTCACTAATTCATTTAACAGAGCACTCTTGTTCCAGCAACTGCAGTGAGCCAAACAAAATCCCTACATCCTGGGATCTCACGGGTGAATGTATGCCGTAGGTGGACAGTAAACAGCACTAGCCAGTTTTTGAACCAAATAACTTTATATTTCTCAAAATCTACATAGAATTTCTGAAATGGTACATATTTAAAACTGTTGAAAGTTGGCTCTTTTTACTGTTTCACCTGTATGATGGGATCACACTTTCTGACCTTTCAAGTTCAGATCTTCCAAGTGAAACAACTCGTGTCCTCTAGGAAGATTCCATGACTATATCAGAAATAAAGCAGAATGGAGGGAAGCAGTGATGTCAGGCCCCAAAAGCAGCATTCTCTGCTGTAATTATTCAATCAGTGAACCTTCCCAGGTGTCTACCCTCCGTTAGACGCTCATCTGGGTTACCAGATGCAGAGGTGGGAACAGCACACAAGCTCTGGGTTCCTGCAGCAGAGGGAAGTGGATGACAAACCAAAACTGACTGTGTCCATCCAAGTAGTCATCATGATGAATGATCCCTTTAGACCAAATGGTCCAGGGGTGTTGCTCTTAGGAAGAGCTCCATAGACAGAGAACAGAATGGAGCACCAAGGCCCAGCATGACAAGGTCCCAAGCAACAGCCTGAACCGAGAGAAGGGTTGTTGAGCTGGGAACAAGCTCAGTGAGTTGGAGAAATACCAAGTCAGTATGGCTGAAGAAACGGAGTGTGGTGTGATCAGCTGAGCTCTATCATGAGGACATGTGTAGGTTCCCTCTGCCTCTGTCTCCAGTCATATTCAGCTGTTCTGGTGCAGGCATGGGTAGCCCCTGGTAGGTTCAATGTCAGCATCCTTAAGTCTCTGAGACACAGGAATTCAAGGAAGGCAAGAGTATCTGATGAGATAGGTCAAAGGCAACAAGTTGGAGGATGCATGTCACAATGCTAGATGCCAAGAGTTGCACTGGACAAGGACTGAAGATCGCAGGTTGAAGTCCTACCCGCCTCCACTCTTATCTGGGTATGTGACAGACAGCAGGAAAGGCACTTCTCTGTAAACCTAGGCTTCTCCAGGTATAAAATGAGGAGCATTCGAGAAAACACCTCAAGGACTGGCCTGGAGATTAGGTGAGATGATTTTTAAAAGCACCCAGAACAGTTCCTCAGACATGACAGCCCCACAGATATGAGTAATTGTGGCTTCACCCGTAGGTGGCATCATGACTATACACTTCAGGTTGATTAGCCAGCAGAGAAGAAACTGAGTATCTTAAGTTTCTCCACAGCCAGACCCACTCTGGCGTGAGGACTCAAGCCTTGGGAAGTGTGGCTGGAACGGGTATCAGATATAGTTGGAGTATTTGCTAATAGTCCATGCATAAGTTGGCTCCCAAAGTCACACGTTAGTGGTTAACAAAGGACAGAGGTCTGATCTAACCATGACATCTAGAAGGTGAACCCAGTGGGAGGGTTTCAGGTCATTCAGGGCTTGCCCTCAAAAGGAAGTTACTCTAAAAGAGTAGGTTATAAACCCTGAGTTTTGGCAGAAGGGTAGGTGTTTGGGGCTATCTGCATCCTGTGGCAGTTTGGGACGCCTCTGCACCGGATTCCAGTTTTCCTGCTGAAGTGTACCCTGGAAGGCAGTATACGGACGGCTCAGCAGTTGAGCCCCTGCCACTCAGATTGTGTTCCTAAAGCTCCACCTCTACGCCAGCTTCCTGCTAACAGCCTAGGAAATGCACTGAGAGGCGGCCAAGTATTTGGGCCTCAGATGGACTTCTAGGCTTCTGCTTTGGGCCTGGTTCAGCCCTGGGTGTTTTCAGTTATTTGGGGAGTGAAGCAGGGGGCGTTAAGACCTGTGTGTGTGTTTCTCTTTCTCATTGTAATTCAAATAAATAAATAAATAAATCCTACCAAGGGCAGGTGAGGATGGCAGACTTGGGCCCAGCTCCTTCCTCCGCTTCTTGGCTCAACATGAGACCTGTCCTCTGCACCCACTCTGCCATCCATCACCCTCATCAAACACCAGACCAATGGGACCTCTCATGGTTCAACTGCAGAGCCTGAAACCATGAGCCAAAATAATTTCTCTTGCTGTTTAAGAAGCCCCTCTCTGGCACTTGCTATAGTGATGACAAACCAAGGAATTGAGCTAAAGGCAATCCTCCTGGTGGGGATCCACAGGTCAAGTTCCCACCAGGAGAGTGTTCACCACAACCTCCAAGGAGACAGGCTCACTCACCACGAAAGTTCCCTCCCAAGATCACAAGCGACAATGTCTAAAGGCTGCAAAGTCCTCTGGTGACTTTCCAGAATAATCCAGCTACTATAAGAGTCAAGCTTGGATTAGCAAGACTGGTTCAAGACTTTTTTCACAAGATCCCCCACTGGATACAAAACTCACCTCAAATTTCATTTCCTACTTAGCAGTTCAAAAATATTTCGATTCTAGTATTTTGACATTTTAAAATTGATGGTCAGATAAGAGCAAATCTAACCTGGGGAGGCGGGGAAAGATCCCACCTATGGTAGGAGTGTACTGTTATCTCACTCAACTTCACTCTTAATCGTAGAGCGTGAGATGGTGTGATGCATCCACCCTGCCATAGGGAAAAGACAATAGCCTGTCTCCTACTCAGCTTCAGTAAAGAGACCGGCAAGACAAATCTAACGCATTTTCCATACTTATTCACTGATTTTTAAAGATTTCTTTCTCTATTTTGAATGCCAGAGTTACAGAGAGAGGAGAGAGAGAGAGAGCTTCCATCTGCTGATTCAAACTCTCCAGACCTATGCAACAGCCAGCAGCAGGCCAGGCTACAACCAAGGGCCTTATCCAGGCTCCCCACGTGCAGGGACTGCAGCACCTGCACTGTTTGCCACTGCTTTTCCCAGGTTATTAGCAGCGAACTAGACTAGGAGAGCCACCGGGACATAAGCCAGCACCCACATGGGGTGTTGCTGTCACAGTGATTTAACCCCCTATGTCACAACACTGGCCCCATTCACTGATTTTTCAACATCAATATTTCATTTGCCCCAACCTACCCCAAACCACTCTTTATCTCTCAACTCTAAAGCAAACTTATGTGGTCACTTTCAGTTTAAAAAGTTGAACTGAGGAAATGTGGCTTTATTTAGAAGGACTGAGGGAGGTTCAATATGGAGAAAATAATGACTGTGACACCAGATGAACCAGGTTCCAGGGCAGCCCTCAGTTAGTCACCACCTGACCGCAGGCCAACCAACAATCAGCTTCTCAAAGCCAGAGCTTCCCAGGCCGGACTCCTAAGGCTGCAGATGCTCAGCCACTTGAGTGGATGAGGGTCAGTGGGAGCTTGCAACTCATTCTCCCGCTTAGCCATTGTAGCCATTGACAACTGGTTTCAGTCCACCTTCTTTGCAACGGAGATAGCAACAATACCTGCCTCCCAGCTTTGAGTACTGCAGGAAACACTGTGCACAAAATATTCCACCTCCCATCCAGCAACAAGCAAGGCATGCCACCTATGATTAGGACCACACGCATCCCCTCATCACTGGCAAACATCACAGGACTTTCACAGGTGGCCCTGCATGGTAGGTGTCCCATAAATGTGAGTCACCTCTATGGTTATCGTGTAGTATGAGGGCGGCAACAGGAAGCATTTCTTCTGGATCCGGGGACACAGCGTTGTCTTCCCACACTTCTCTTAGTGTACAAGTAAGCTCTGACATTTACTCACAGTCTCCAAGGAGGGAGAGAGAAGCTGAGCTTGTGGCACGGGCAATTCTTACAGATAATCAAACCATGTCTTTCTGACACAGCCCAACAACAACCAGCCCTAGTACCACAGTTCCTAGTGCAGCTCTTCCATAGGAGGCCTGCTAGGAACGTCCCCAAGGGAAAACACTCAACACCTCTTGAAGGGTGCAAGAAATGCATCCTGGGAAGAGTGGGGACTGAAAGGAACTGTTCCTGAGTCACACCATCCCTCATCTTTCTCTTGCACCAAGGTCTCCTCATTGACAGTTACTCACAGGGCCTTGGCAGGTTATGAAGCCTGGTGATAAAAACAGGTAAGGCCTTTCTCGTGGAGGAGAAATGAGAAAGGCTGGCCAGAAGCTGTGGGGAAGAGACCAGCGCATGCTCCGCCGGGGAAGATAGTGAGAGCTCCTGGCCAGAGAGCAGGCCTGAGCTATTTAAAACCAGAATCTTCTGCCAGCAGATCCCTGAGCAGAACTTGCGACTTCTTCATATATCGCTCACCCCCCTTTATAAAGGAAGAGAGCTATAGGAGCCTGTTGTTGTGAAGAAAGCGTCTACCCTAATTCCTGTAGCGATGAGTAAGCAGAAATTGTGGTTCCTCAGCCTCCTGTCCTGCCTCTGCTCCGAAGGATCATGTTCAAGAGTGAATCACAATAAACTCGCTAAAGGGCGGTGCCATCAACCTGGTTTAAGATGCCTGGGAGGGAGAGTTATTTTTAATATCATCTAAAATCAGATCATGGGACACATAAAAGATATTTTTAAGGTTCTGCATTTAGGCCTCTCCCCAGCACATATTCAAGTCTATTTTTACTCAAAAATCAAGGGCACCATATTTGGAAAGAATTATTCTGCCTCTAATAACCACCCTTAATCGGTCATCTCTGTGGTCTGAAGTGCATGTATGTCCTTATCAGCCATCCGCCCCTGTGCGGATGCCTTAGCATGGTGACACACACTTTGTCTGAGACTTGTAGCCCATTTGTCGTCATTGGCCTAAAGGACAGCCACAGAGGCAGGAAAAGCCCGTGGAGAACATGACCCCAAAGGCCTTTTTATCTGATGTGGTGATGATCTCATTCATTCTCTCCCAACTTCCTTCTTATGTTTGCTTAATAGTGCAACCCAGTGCTAGTTTCCCACTAGCAATCTGGGGACCATTTGTGAGGGCCCTGACCTCCAGCAGAGACGGGGTCATTGCAACAAAATCAATAACATCAGGTCCATCAGCAAAACCCATGCCATCAGCAACCCTGAATTCAAACGTGCCCAAACTAGACAAAATAAGATGGCACAATAGACAGACACCCCAGAAACAGACAGGAACATGCCACCATGTAGATTCTGATGCTCTCAGCTTCCATGTGGGGAGTGCCAACCACAGAGCTACACCATCCTGGGCTCTGTTTTTCCCATTGCTAACCCCATCAGCAAGTCTCTCCAAGCTTGCTCAAATCCTCAGGGTATTCAGAAAAACCCTGGTCTATATATATATACATATATATGGCCTGTTTGTATTTGAGAGGCAGAGTTACAGAGAGAAAACCACAGGCA
Organism: Ochotona princeps; assembly: GCF_030435755.1. Lineage (NCBI taxonomy): Eukaryota > Metazoa > Chordata > Mammalia > Lagomorpha > Ochotonidae > Ochotona > Ochotona princeps. The sequence continues at coordinate 27,903,898 of NC_080834.1, read as the reverse complement.
AAGAAAGAGCTCTTCCATCCACTAGCCATTTCCCCAGATGGCTGCCACAGCCAGGGCTAGGCCAAGCCACAGCCAGTAGCTTCATCCAGGTCTCCCACAAGGGCCCAGAGGCCCCTGCACTTGGGTCACTTTCTGCCACTTCACCACAGAAAGCAGGGAGCAGGATTTGAAGAGGAACAGCTGGGACTCCAAGTAGTGCCCATATGAGATGCTGGTAGCGCAGGTTTTACCCACTGTGCCACAGGGCCAGTCCCTTTTAGTATCTGACCCCCATATCAGCCCCTTTCCAAGTATGTTTTGCAAACCCTGGATTCTGGACCATGTGGATTAATAGTCAAAGGCATGTGTTGATGATGCAAAGTCCCTGGCCATGCACACAGCGTGGCTGCAGAGTTAAGGCTAGGAAACTATGGAATGAACTATGTGAATCACAATTTGGGAGTCACCTGCTGTAGAAGAGGAACGATCACAAAGATCCCTCCCAGATTCACAGCCTCTTGGGGAGATTTTTCAGACCGTAGCCACGAGTCCTCATCACCTTCCTTCCTTCCTTCTCTCTGGGCCAGCATATACGGGCTTTGAGCTGCCACATTCCTGACCCTTCCAGGGAAGGGCTAGACAGCAGGATATTCACTGGAGCACAGCTGAAAGTGCTTCCCTCCCCACCTTCACACTCCTCTTCCCCTGCACTGAGGGTGTGTGGCGAGGGAGCCAACACAGCCTCTTCCTCCGGATGTGTGGGCTCCCTGGGAACCTTTGCTCCCAAATCTGACACTACAAAAGACTCCAGCAGGTGCTAAGCCTCCCATCCCCGGCCAGGGGTGATACAGGTGGGAAAGGGTCTTTTGTGACTGGGGATCCCAAATGGTGCTAATGGTGATGTGAGCTTCCAAGAGGTCCAGAAATACCAGCCAGCCACTGGCCAAAGTGAATGACCCCAAACAAATAGCAAGATCTTCTCTAGGTCAAAGGATCCTATGTAGATTCTGAGAAAAATATCCAGACCAGGAGATTCTTGGTCAGTCATGAAAACTTACACTGGCACATCATAGCACGCACACACATCTGGCAATCACCTGTCCCATGCACTTTCTGCTCCTGCCTCAGGTCCCTTGGCTTGCCGGATCAGACCACTTCTGTAAGTTACTCTGTTTCTGAGACATTCCCTGCTCACTAGCCAATGAAATGCACACACAGCTACCCTTTTGCAGCAACTAGCCCCAGTATGATAAAGCATGCCAGCGCTTCCCTGGAGGGTGGAGATTTTCTCTTTGCTGGCAGATCTGCTTGTCACTGTCATTGCAGGGTATCTGCTGCTCATTCACGAAGTCTCACAAGTCATATTACAAAAGCAGTGTGATTTCCACCCTGGCAGCTACACATCAGTTATTAAAAACTCCACAGCTGATATTACGAATCCAAATCTGGAATTAAGCAGACTGGGATTGGGATTTCAGGGCCTTATGGGAACCCAAGACCCATTGATGGCACGGGAGGGGGGGGCTCTTTTTGCTGTTTTGTTGTTTTTAGTTTTATTTTTTAGCATGTTTGCATAGCTGAGAAGTACGCATATCCATGCAGCTAATTAGGGTGGGAAGGGTCAAAGAATTGGAGAAAGTGGACAAGACCATTGTTTCCAGTTGTCCTTTTTCTTCTTCCTGCATCTGGGGGAGAGGGGGAGGACAAGAAGCTGCAGCCAGCATCCTAACTGCATCAGTACCCAGGAATGGGGAACAGCCACCCAATGGGATTCTTAAAGAGAAGAAGTCAAATTCGGGGTTCTCTCATGGGACAGTGTTGATTCAAAGTCCATCAGTTGTGCAGTGTAGCTTTGTACAGAGAAACCACTTTTGCATAGAAAGAGCAAGGAGCACGTTTGAATGTACATGGAGCTGCCGTGTGCTCTGTCAGCCGCACATGAACTCATCTTCGTCCTGCAGTAGAAGCACCGTTCATGCTGTGAGTGAAAAGAGTCAGGGCTCTTTGGAAGAATCAATGTTTTGCGCAGTATCAGGAGGAGGAATCAATGATGTGAGTCTCCAACGCAATCAGCCCTTTCAAAGGTGGGCTCCTAGTGGGGAGCCCTTCACATGCACCCTGACAGCAGCTCAGACCCGACCTCTGCGGTGACTGCAGGATCACGCAAAACCACGCAGAGACTCCAGGCCATCAGGCCTCCACTGGGCATGTTGACACACTGTCCTGTAGAGGTTGCCAAAAGCCATCAATCCAACCATCTGGCAACTGACCTGCACAGTGCAAAAAAAAAAAATTTAAATTTTGCCAAAAGCTGAGCTACAACTGCTTTTTGCCTCTTGTTTTTCATATGAAGAGTTCAGGCTTACAGGAATCAAAATCAGTGACTAACTTGTTCAAATCTCGACCTCCTGTTGCAGTGTCTGGGGATACTGGTCGCAGACCAGTCCAGCAAAGGCCAGTGCTTCACAGTGTCACGCCTGGGCAAAGCTGGCCCAGCAGCGCCTCTGTAGGAATTCGGCGACTGCGGTGAACAGATAGCCAGGCCCGCTTTAAACTGGGAATGCCAATATGTGGCAAAGAACTTAAATGGTCCTAGGAAAGATCATTCCACTTCTTTCTTTATTTTGAAAATTCTATACATTTAGGGAACCTGGGGGGGTTATTATGCAAAGTGAACTAAGACAAAGAAGAAAAAATATCCATGATCTCAACTGATAAATAGAATTTAACACAAAAAAAGAGCCTCCAAGATCTTCTCCTGCCTCCATGGATAACAGTCACACAGTTGGAGTCAGGGTCCTCCATCCCAGTAGGAGTAACCAATGAGAAGCACCCAGATCACAACCTCAAACTCCAGATTTTAAGAACGGCTTAATATGGGAATCTCCAGAGCCTAAGTGCAAGCCCTTCTCTCGGGAACAGCTCCACACTCAACGTGCTTGCAACGCCAGCTGCAGGGGAAATACCCACGGCGACATGACAGCTGCAGCCGGCTCCCTTCACCTCCAGGCCCATGCACACGTTCACCTATACTGTCTCCCAAGAACACATGTATTGGCTTCCTCACACCAACTTCCCTAAGATTCTTGAGAGCATTTCTAGAATATTCTACAGAGTCTAAAGCGATGCTGTTAGATATACTTGCTAGAGTTGGCATCATTTTCTGCTGCCCCAGTACAGTGCTGGAAACCAGGGAAACTAGCACGTAGTACAGAGGTGATCTCCTGTATTATCAATCCTTTATTATGCTGCTTTGCTGCTGCATTTAGAAATGACGTTCTATAAATAGGACTGCTGGCTCACTCTTAAATCTTACTCACTGTCTTCTGCATAAAAAAATAACTTCAATAAGGATGCAGGCAAGATGCATTAGTCCGTCACCCTGTCTCTGCGCAGAAACTACTTTCTTCTCCTGCCATATTTCTTCTAGTTCTCCTTCACCTCCTGCCTGTTGAACCACACTATGTAGCCACATGATTTAGGGCAACTTGGAAGTCAAAAGTCAAAAGTCAACTTGGACCCAGCACAGTAGCCTAGTGGCTTAAGTTCTCACCTTGTACACACCAGGATCCCATATGGGTGCCAGTTCATGTCCTGGTGGCCCCGCTTCCCATCTAGTTCCCTGCTTGTGGCCTGGAAAAGCAGTCGAGGACATCCCAAATCCTTGGGACCCTGCACCCACATGGGAGACACAGAACAAGCTCCAGGCTCCAGGTTTTGGATCAGCACAACTTCGGCTATTGCAGTTGCTTGGGGAGTGAATCGGCAGACAGATCTTCATCTCTGTCTCTCCTCTTTATGTATCTGACTTTCCAATAAAAATAAATAAATCTTTTTTTAAAAGAATCATCTCAGTTGGAGGATTTCAATATCAGAATTGATCAGCATAAAGAAATCTATCTCTAGGACAGTTGGAAGCTCTGAGAACCTAATCAGATTTTTGTATTGGACTAAAGGTAGAAATTTTAATCATGTTTGAAACACTCCTTTCCTCATCAACTCTGAAGAAGATAACTTTCCATTCAGTTTTGCTACAAAATCAGAAAGAAAACCGTAAGCCCATAGGGTGCTTAGGAAAACAACAGGATGGCTTTGTACAAATGCTTAAGGTTTCAGGCAAGCTTTGTTGTGCTGTCTTGTTGGAGGAGGGGCACTTTTGATGAGGAAATGAATTCCCAGGGCCCACAGGGGACACTTGGGTTTCAGTTTGATGTTTCTGCCTGGCTTCTGGAATGTAGAGGGGCAGTAAGCATTGGGAATTTTAAATCTTGCCACTTGTCAGTGCACAGGTGGGCGTGAAGGATGTGCTGTTATCAATGGAACATTCGTCTGGGATGCTTGGCCCCATCTACCTCCCTAAGAACAACACCTAAAACAATGAAGTCAACCCCCAGTGACCATGACGCCCCGCCACGTATTCCTGATGCACACTATGTGTACGAGTGTTCCTAGAAAGTAAACACTCAGCAGCCATGGGGTCAAAGTGTGTGAACACGGGAGGGGGCCGCAGGTGAGGAGCCACGCAGCAGCTCACAGATACACAGTGTTACTCGGCGGTTTCCACATCCACAGTATGGGTCTGGGCGCAAGAGGAGCAAGGTTGTCAAGCACAGCTGAAAGACAAAGCTAGGAACATGGAGAAGGGATTCAGGGAACGGGGTGCGGGGGGATCTGTGCATGGCCTCACCCATTCCCTCCACCAGACTGGGGGCATGTGTTCCCACCCACTCCATGTCCCACATGACCCAGCGTCACCTGCTTCTCAGCCAGCCGTGTCACTAGCTGATGAGGAGGGGTGAAGTGAACACCAGCTAAGCCGGAGACCCTGTGTGCAGGGCAAGGTCACGGTGTCATGGCAGGGAGTAGCTCTCAGGATCCAAACCCAAGCCCAGTGCTCTGCACCTGCTCCGTGGGTGGGGCTTCCTCCTGCACCTTGGTGGAGGATGTGCACCAGGTACATGCAGCATGCAGCCTGGGGCTGCTGGGGTCTTCCCCTCCCCCATCTTCATCACACATGCATCAAGAAATGCTACTTGAATCTTCCTCCATTTTTAAAACATGAAAGAATAAGTAAATTGCAGATGGGGTGAGGGCAGAAAGAGAATCAAGTGAGATTGCTGTGCCTGGCTCTTTGGCACATGAAGAGTTAACATCCCTGGCAGAGGAACAGGTGCTGCCCCAATTTGCCCGGGGAAGAGGGCAGCCTGGGCTCCCAGTCCCAGTGGCCGGAGCAAGCCTTGCACAGCAGCTGCCTGCGGGAGATTGATGGGCTGCAGAGGAAAGGAGCGGGTGGAGTACGCCAGCGTCACCCCTGTCACCATCAGCAGGCCGAAGCAGTGGCTCCCGGAATGACATTGGAAGGTCAGCCAATCAGGCGCAGAGATGCCACCTCCAAGGAGTACACACTGACACACACACACACACACACTCTTACACAAACACACACGCCAGCTGTGCCAGCCACGCCAGCCAGGGCTCCCTGGTTGGTTTGGAAGGCAGGATGCAAATGGATTTGCAAACCTACCAGCCCACTCCCTCCCCTCCTCCAGAGCACACACACCTCCTGTGCCTTTCTGGGTGCCTTTTAGCTTCCCCAATCCTGCTACAAATCTTTCCTGCCTTTGCACGGTGGCAAACACAAGACTGCAGGACCCTGCCTGGCTGCAGCACCCTTGGCAACACTGCCCTGTCACAGGAGTGCGGCTGCAGTGAGCTGGAGTAAGCCGAGGAGGTGGCTTTGCAGGAAAGCTCCCCCAGTCAGCCTGCGCAGTGTTCCTTGCCTGCTCTGCCCAAGGCTGGCTGCACCAGTCGGGAGAGGTCTGCCGCCCACTAGTGTCCTACCGCGGGGACACAATTGACATGCAGGTAGCGCCAGCTCTCAATCTCCCAGGCTGACAGCACTGGGCACCAGGGCCCAGCATGCACTTCAGCCAAGAGAAAGCCTAGACGAGTTTGCCTTATGCCACCATCCAGGCTCCCTAGGCTGCGGGACCGGGTGGGCCAGACACACTCAGGGAAAGCAGGAAATAGGCACGCGTGTTTCAAACCGTGCTCTGCTTCAGGCAAAGTGTGTTCTCTCACCCCCACCTCCAATCAGTTCCTGGTGGGTCCCATCCACCATATCCCCCTTCACTTCCAGCTCCTCTAACCCGCTGCAGATGCTGTAGGTTTGTGGAAACACTGGAGAAAGCCGTTGCTTTATTTTACATATGAAAATTTCCTGTCTCCTATGGTATTCCTAGGTCTTTGTAAAAATCCTCCCCATAGCAAATCTTCACGCATATTTCAAAAGACCTCGTGCCCCTGACTCCAGCTACATCAACAATAAAATCCTTTGACAGGTGCAAGGAGGTCCAGAAACACAGACATTTAAATTGGCATCCTTTCTTCTTAGCCAACCCCATCCCCTCCCAATGTGGGCTTGGTGACTCACTGCTCCCCACAGCAGCAGCGGACTGTGGTCAGAACCAAGCAGCGCAGAGAACCAAGAAGTGGAGCGGGATCAGCTGGCATTTATGAAAGGTCTGGCTGACATTTTGTTTTGCTACAGAGGGCATCTTGTAGGGGCACAAAGCCCCAGCACAGAGGCATGGTGGGTGAACTCTGCAGTCTCCGCGTAGCATCCCCGGCTGCTCCAGCATCATGGAGGAGGACAAGAGCGGGAGACACAAACAACGCCTGCAAAGAGTCGCCCAGCCGTGTGCTCTGCTCTCGCCCACGTTTTGTTTGAACTAAACGCACAGTCATCTGCTGAACCCACAAGGGACCCTTATACCTAATGAGACTTCTTCAACACTGAACCCAAGGACCGAGTGTGTGGCCGTGACATGCTGTCCGGTGAACTGATGGCACCCAAAGGGGCTGCATGTCCACCTCCTCTCCTATCCCCCGCCGGTCTCACTCTTATGACCCTGCCCCCTCTAGTCACCAGGACACCTATGCCTGCTGAGAGCAGGGTTCAGCAAAGCTCAAAATCCCAGGGTTCTAAGACAGGGCTGTCGGAGGCGTGTGTGGGCAAGAATCAAAGATGTCAGCATGCCAGCAAAAACATGTGACCACCAGCACATGTGCAGCCGAGGCATCATTCAGCCATGCTTTTCAGCAGAACGTACAGCTGCAGCGTGCTTGCTGGGCTTGCCATGGTGAGCCTGTGATGCCACGGAGTGCAGCAGGCTGCCTGGGAGACACTGGGCACCGTGTGCGCATGTGTGCCCCTGCTCCTGTGCTAGCGTGGGCCTTGGCAGAGCTCTGCAGAACATGTCAGGTGCTTGGGTGCTTGGAAGCACCCACCTTGGCAGGTGAGGTCATTCATTCAAGGGTTTAACTCACAGAGGGCCTGCTCCCTGCCTCCTGGCCCAGCTGCAGGAAGACATCAGCATGCATTGTACAACCGCACAAAGGCCATAGTGTCTACTGTTGAGATGTACAACCCCTGTGGCCTTCTCGGTGCTGCCACCATACGCAACGACGTCATGGTCTACATAAGCCATTTAGATCTCCAAGGCCTAGTACCAATCAATGTATTTCAGGATCAAATCATCTTTTCTCACACCTACTTAGCATTAAAGAAGAAGAAGGCAGACCCAAACACAATGGCCACTGACGAAAAAGAAAATGTCCTCCGTGTGCTTGCCTGCGATCTCACTCCGAGAGGTGGGGGCACTCACATCCACAGCCCTGGAAATACAGATGTGCACGGGCAGCAGCAAGCCGAGCTCCTGTCTGGACGCAGCTTTGCATCTGGACTGAACACCATGCCTTGAAAAGCTCCCTAAAGTTCCACCTCCCCCACCCCAATAGAAATAAAATACACCAGACCCCAAAGTTGCACTGTTGAGATGTTTTTTAATGTTCCCTCCTATAAAGAGAGGGCCATTTTTCTGTGAGATCAGCTCACAGCCTTCTCCGGCTTCTAGGATCGAATCACACAGCAGGGCAAGGTGCTGTCTGAATCTCTCCTGGCCCTGTGTGCATAACAGCAGTCATCATGGCGATGTGATCAGCAAAGGACACTGGGGAGCTGCAAAAAGAAGGTAAGACAAGAAGCACATGCGTGCATGTTCACCTCTGCGTCTATTTCCTGCTTCGAGCAGAGTTGTGGGTTTTTCACAGTGCTGTCACCATCCCATGGATCAGTCAGCCCTGGAATCATTTTAGTTATAAAATGCCGATTCAAAAAAAAAATCACACACATACTGTCCAGCCTGCCTGCATGATGGCCTCCTATGTCATGAAGCCCCCTCAGCATGCCTGCCATCTCCAGCTACAGCTGCAAGTCAGGTACCAGATGACTGAACCCGCAAGCACAGACCTCCCCACCCCATCATCCTGAAACGCATCCTTCCCGACATCACGCATCTCCGTAACCAGGGCCTTCCCAAGGAGTCCAGAGAAGCTCGGCTGATGGGCGAACCAGCCGTTGGAGGTCGGTGGCCCTGGGATTCATTCAGAAGCATTTGTCCATGGTCCATGTTAGCAGAGCTGCACAAGGCCTGCCTTCTCCTGGCACCTCATCCCTGACTCCCCAGAGCACCCTCCGCACCGGGGACGGGGGCAGGACCAGAGCAACCCCCCCTGGAGCAATGCTTTCCAAATCAAAGTTGCTGACACTGTTACATAGCAGAAGAGAGAGCAACCATGCTGTCCTAACGTGGATTTCGGGAGCCTCTGCTTTCAGGTGCCTTTTCTTCCACATCAATTTATTTGAAAAAAAAAAGGAGCACGCAGGCATCTCCTCTGGCCTGCTGGATGCTAATTCGAGAAGCACCTCCTGGTTGGCAAAAGCAGCGCGTTGCTATGTGTGACAAGCACCCTGAGCTCCCCTCCATATCTTCCAGGAAAATCCCCCTGCTCCTGCTGTATGTTCTCACATGCGCCAGATTTCCTCTGTCCTCTGCGTTCTCTCGTTCACTCGCTCATTCTCTCACTCTCCCGGGGAAAGGAGTCAGCTTCGTGGTTTAATTCTAACCAGCAGCAGGTTCTAGGTTCTATGCAGATGCGCGTTCTGAAGTGGGGAATTTCAGCTGCAGCTACTCCCCGGCCGTGCCAGACGATGACAGCTTCCTCTGACCCCCACACGAGAGCCAGCCATTCATACCTGCGAGTTCATATTTACGCGACGACAGGCAGGCGAGGGTGCAGCCTCACTCACTAATTGCGTGTGACTCAGTGGAGAGCAAGAGCTTTCCAAATACCCAGGAAAAAAGCCAAACACAGCAACTGGCTGGGTGTGGGGAAGGGAATGCTACATTCAGAACCCTGCCTGATTCCATGTGTACAACCACACAGGTGTGTGTGCGTGCGTGTGTGTACGTGTGTGCTTAATTCGTCAACATTTCAAGATGATGTAATGCTTATCGGTGCATATTTTTACACGCACGGCTGTGAGGGATACGTAGTAACACGGGGTGGGAGGACATAGAAGGAGAGAGATTCCTTAAAGCCTGCTTTGGTGTCGGAGCGCCATCAGTTAGCAGAATTAAAGCACCTGGCTTGTAAAAGCTCCGACAGCTTTGAATCTGGGAAGTGAAGACTCTTAATTGCCCCTCCACCTGCCTGTGCTTGGGTACGTCCCTGTTCAGGCTGTGATATTCCGAGGGTCTGTCTCCTCATCCCCTGCTTTGACCAGACCTGCCTTCCTCCGCATAAGGTAGCTCTCCAGTGCTGGAGTTAGGCTCCAAGCCGTCACTTGGCTAGGTAAGCGTCTGCCAACAATTACAGAGCAATTTCTCCCCCAGCCTCTCTTCATCGCTGCTCTCCTCATCCAGAGATTTTTTTTAAAATAGTAATAATATTAAACATATATGTATAGAAAAGCATGAACATGAAGAATTAAAAAGGGAAGCAGATTTATCTTTGCATCCAATCTGCCCCACACCCCCACCGCGCGCGCTCACACACACACACACACACACACACACACACACACGGATCAATGACAAGAAATGAAATTCATCACAAACCGAAAGGCTCACCATTCGCGAAGCTCTGGAACAAGGAGAGGGCCAGTATCCACATGCCCCTGCCGCTCCCCGGCCTCCCGCGAGCGACGCGCCGGCCTCGCCCCCCGCGCTCCGCCCGGCCCGGCTCCGCTCGCCGCTCGCCACCTGCCCGGGGGCCGCAGCCCGCCCGCCCGCCGCCGCTGCTGCCGCCGCCGCCGAGCCGCCCGGGCACGCGGCGCGGCCGGGCTCCGGGGCGAGGGCTGCGCTCCTTGCACACCTGCTCCCGGGCGCCGCGCCCGCCGCTGCGGCCAGAGCCCAGGTGCGCCGTCAGCTCAGGGGGCCGCCGGCAGGTCGGCAGGTGCAGAGAGCCGCAGACGCGGGCGTGAGCTCATCCCGGGCACCCGGCGCCCCGAATGCGCAGCCAGCGGCCTCGCGTGCGCCAGCCCTCACCCTCCACATCCAGGCAGCAGGCGGGCGGGCAGGCTCATCTTTCCTGGGCTCCGGCCTTGATCACATGGATTCCTCTGCTAACCTTCCCTGCCTGCGAGCCCCGGGGCCGAGCCGAGCGCGGAGGCGAGCGGGGACCCCTCCCCTGCCTCTGGCCGCTGGGGCGCTCTGCAGTCTGAACGCAGCCGCCGAACTGGAGGCAGGACCGGCGAGAGCGCAGCCACCACACAGTCACGCACAGTCATCGGGATGAATTTCTTAGAGGCTTAAATAATCACTTCAGCAACTGATTATTTTTAGTTATTTTCTTGCCGGTTGCTAATAAGACGTGGCCAGGGGTGACCATTCCGGAAGGTTGCCAGGCAAACAGAGGTGACCATGAAACGTTCGCAATTTTAATGACATGTGTGCCGCTGGATTCAGATTCCGTATTTACCCTCGGAGAAAAAAAAAAAGTCCAGTTCATTTGCCTAAAGGGAAATGCTGTCACCACATTCTGGCTGCTACCAGAAAGATCTTGGTGATTTCATGGGCTAATTTTTAATTATCTCTAGGACCTGGTGGAATACAAACATGAGCAAATTCTAATGTTGCTCTCTGAAGGGTGCCCGAAATGATTAAAGCAGATGAAAATGACTGATAATTCGAGTCATCCCGAACGGGCCACCCCTGCCACATTCCTGTGAAAAGCCAACATGGTAACCTGTGGTGCGCATCCTGCATGACCCTTAAGATCCTAGCAATATTCACAGAAAATCTCCAAGGGTAGCCATCCTAGGCCAACGCTGCCCAGAACCACAGCCACCAGGGCTGAGGGTATCCCTGTGGAAGACCCCCCGGAGGTGGGAAAAAGGGGTACAGGGCTTGTGGGGGGCACAGGGTGGGCAGAGGGGTCTGTTTTCCTGGGAGACCGAACATCTCCTCTTCATGATATGCAGGTGCTCCTCCAGATCCAAAAAGCAAAGTCAGTGCACCTGAGCCGGCTCGCTGTACACACAGGAAGAGCAGACGGTGAGGCAGAAACAAAATGGTGCTTTACCAGGCTTGGGCACAAGATGGCCAGGCCCTGCATGCCAGCAGGGGCCAGCTCAGCCCAGAGGCCGCAGGGCTGCCCTGGCTCTGCAGCTGTAGGGGATCACGTGCCACCGCCCACTCAGCCTGCATCCTGCCCCACTGAGCCACACTCAGGGGCCTCTGGCTGTGCCTGCACTGGGCGCTGCCTTCCAGGAAGCCAGGCACCGCGGGCCTGAGGCCACCCTTCTTGCCTCTAACCAGGAAGACGTCCTTGTTCATTTGGTTCTCTCACTGCTCACTGCACACCTGACCACTGTGAGGCTCAGCCTGACCTTGAGAGCCAAAGGCTCCAGCACAGGGGTCAGTACCCCGCGCCCATGGCATCCACATCCCCGCACACTTCTAGCACAGTCTCACTGTGGTCCAGTGACTGGGTTTGGGAACAGGACTGGTTACAAGTGTAAAATGAAAATGGAGGGTCCTTTTTCTCAGTGCAGAAAAGGTACCCAAGTAGTGACACGGAAAGCGTCCTCCTTGCCCTGCTTCTCCGTCCCACTCCCAGTCCTCCCATCAAGGCTTGATCTGTTACTGAATGCCACCTTCTCTTGGCATGCAGACAACCCCAGGTGTACTCAGCCCCTCACAGGTGCCAGGTACCCATTGCAGATTTAGTAGCCCACGTCCGTGGATAGTTTCCTCTCCCTCCATTTGGACCCAGGCTCTCTGTATAGCCAGGGTTGGGGGACTGGGGAAGCCAGTCTCCCTTTTTCGTGGACCATTGCCCCAGTAGAAGACAGGGGACCCCCCCCGCAAAGGGATTATAGCCTCCATTCTGGGATGCTCTGGGTGCCTGGATCGTAGATGGGCCAAGGTGGAAGTCCCTTGTAGACCATGCTATGGCACAGTGGGCATGGGATGAGGACAGTCACACCAAAGCCCTTCTCTGATGTCCCGTACAGCAATTGTCCACTCTCGACCCTCCCTGAACATAGGCCAGGTTCCCATCTGGGGTGACAGGTAACGGCAGAACACCAAGCTCATGTTCCCTACTGCGAGGGCAGAGGCTGACCCGGGCCCAGGAGACAATGGATGGGAAGTATCAGCAAGATGCAGGATGCAGGATCCAGAACTTTAATCAACTATCCCATTGCCCCACAGACTGAGAAAGCATATGTTTGGAAGTGATACTGTTTTAAATATCCACAGATGGCAGTTGACCTCAAGGGGAAGCCCTTAGGACAGTGGGACCAGGGGAACACTGGGACAGTACACTGGTTCTGCCCATGAAGTGAGTGTCCTGTGGTTGTGCACGTCACACACCTGCCACAGCCTGGAAGGTCCAGTGGTGTGTCTTCAGTGTATTTACACAACACGCTAGACAACGGCGTTTACAAGTTGAGTTGCTGGTTAAGATGCCACTTGGTCCGGCTGCAACCCCATCCCTCCTGGGACTACCCCGGGTTGAGACCTGGCTCCATTTTCCACTCCAGTCAGGCCCAAGCCAGCCTAGGCCTTGAAGAGGGATTGATGCTGACTCTATGGCATATCAGGCTAAGCCTCTGCCTGTGGCACATCCCAATATGAGCACAGGTTCAAATCTCTGCTGCTCCATTAATTTAATTTAATTTAATTTAATTTAATTTAATTTGGATTAATTTAACATTATTTTATTTTATTTTATTTTAATATTGTTTGCATAGTTGAGAGGGATGCACACCCAAATGGGCCTCTGATTAGAGTGTGGAGGGAGAAGGAGGGAAGACCACTCCTTGTCAGATTGCATCAACACCCAGGGATAGGGTCATTTGATGGTGCCTTAGAGACCCCACCGTGGGTAAGTGTTCCAAAGGTGTTACTTGAGAGATTGTTGGCTCCATTGCACCAGGGTTGGGAAAATCTTTCAAGGTCTGTTGGTGACCAAGTCCGCCTTAGCCCATCCACAGGGCCTTGGCCACTGCTTGGCCAGGAACTGCTTTGTTTTCCATCCTTTAATTAGACATTCGGCGTCCTCTGTTGGCCTAGCTGAGCTGGCTGTCTACTGCACAAGCATCAGCAACTGAGTAGGCCCAGTCCCAATACCATCATTTCAAGGCTGGACCACATATATTGTGTTTTTCCCTGTGGCCAGGATCTGAGTCCAACCATCTAGCTAGGGAGCTCCCCCAAGAAAACTTACCTGAGGGACCTCAGACTTGATTCGTGTATGCCAGCCAGTGCAGGGTGATTCAACCTGTCACCTGCACCAGCTAATGCACTACTGTTGGATGCAGCTGCTTGGTCAGTTCCACTCCAGCGCCATCTCTCATGCAAACTGATGGGTATTGTGGCCTAGCTCAGGCCAGCCTGCCATAGACCTGGTCTTCATACACACCAGCAAATGCTATGGCCTACTAAGGGTGACCCCAATAATCCCCACCAGACCACCCACAGTCCCAGTTTTTCATGTGCTACTGCCTAGCCTAGTCTATCCCACATTTCATCTGGTTCTTGTGTGCACCCATGGGTGCTGCAGCTGAGCTCAGCCCAATCCATCCCAGATAGACCTGGGCCACACATATGTGATTGGGTGTTGCTGTTTTGATCAGCCAGGCACAACCACAACCCTAGCTCCATGTAGCCCCACAGGCGAGTGTTCACAGTTCTCTTACCAAGCCCACTACCAGCCCCAGATCTTGTGCCTGCCAGGGGTTACTGCAGTCTAGCCTAATATGACTTATGTCTAGTCCTGGCACTCACTAGCAAGTGCTGCACGCTAGCCCAGTCTGGCCTGTCCCCAGGCTGGCACCATGCTCACCAGTGGGAGCAAGCCTGATAGGGGAAGCAGTCTGGTTTGATACACCTCACCCCCAGTCTTGGCATTTCCCAGCAGGTACTGAAGCCCGGGTCAGCCTTGGCCTGGTCCACCTGCCTGGCAGGAGTTGGGGTCCAACCTGGTCTGGTCTGTCCCTGTTCTGGCTCTTGTCCACACAAGTGTGTATCATGGACTGACCCAGCCTGGCCCATTTCCTCAGACCTGATTCATATATGTCCATGGGCACTACAGTCCCATCTGCCCTGGTCTTCCATCAGCCCTAGTTCTCACACTCACCAGTGGGAGCTGTAGCCTATCAGAAGAGTCCTCAGAGTTCCCCTGCCAGACCTGTTCCCAACTCAGGATCCTGCATGTGCTGGTGGGTGCTTCAACCCAGTCAGGCATGGCCCACTCGCAGTCTTAGCTCTCTGGTGGGTTTTGCAGCCTAGCCCAGCCAGGAGTGGCTCTCCTGCATGCCAGTGAGTGCTGCTGCCTGACCCAGCCTAGCCTACCCCCAGACCTGGCCCACACCAATGCGGATGAGTGCTGTAGCCTTGCCTAGATTGGCCCACCCCCCAGTCCCAGCTACTATGTCCCCCAGCAGTTCCCAACAGGCCCCCTCCCGGCCATGGATCTCACACATGCAGGCAGGTGCTTTTCCTCAGTTCTGGTCTATGCATGTGCCAATGGTGCTGCAGCCTGGTCCAGACCAGCCCTCTCCCAGCCCGGCTGCTATGAGTGTTAGGTGAGTTCCATAGTCCAGCATGGCTTAGCCCATCATCACCCTCAGCTCTCCACTAAACCGGCAGGTGCTGCAGTCCCCATGTGGACAAGGCCACAATTCCCTACAATATCTGCCCTGCACACACATGCACACACACACATACACACACACACACACACACACACACACACAGAATCTGCCCCCATACCCAGTTCTCTCACATTCTGGTGGGTGCTGTGGACCTGACGTGACCCACACCATGCTCAGGTACTTTGGCCTAGCCCAGCCAGGCATGCCTCCAAGCCCTAGCTTTTGTCTCTGCCAGTGGGCAATGGGCAAATCTATTTAGCCCAGCCCAGATCTCCCATGTGGGTGGATGGGTGCCTTGGCACCAAGACTTGCCCTCCAATTTCCTGCCTCCCCCACCACCAGTGACTCCATAAAAGCTCCCTCACCTACCTTCAAGTGCAGTGGTTCAGTCTGTGGAAGACCCCGGAAGTCATTCCTGCCCTGTCAAACATGCCCTTGGCGGATCCCACTCCAACCCGTCCTCAGGCCCTCTTCCCCAGACAATCTGCAACACCCCAACCCTGGGACTGTGGGTGGCAGGTCCCAACCAGCATTCCACGCCTTCCACACATACCCTAAGAAAAAAGACAAGACAAGACAAGAAGAAAAAAGACAAGAAAAGAAAAGAAGTAAGATAGAACAGGCAATTATGCTGGCATACTAGTATAGTTAACACAAATTTAGTATTAACCATGCCCGAAAGATTAACCAGCTATGGCTGCTTTTCTCCCAGCTTTGTAACACTTACCTAGATACAATTCAATCTAGCCAGTTGCCAACAGCTGGTGGATAATCCACTTCTGATCCAGCTCCCTACTAATAGTCTGGGAAAGTAGCAGAGAATTGGGCTCCTGCATTCACATGGGAGACCAGAAGAAGCTTCTGGCTTTGGACCAGCCCACCTGAGACCACTGTGGCCATTGTGGAGTGAAATGACAGGTAGAAGATCTCTCTGCTTATCTGTTCTTCTCACTCTACATCTTCTTTCAAAAATAAATAAGTAAATAAATATTTTAATAAACAATATTTTACTTTTTAATTCTAATAAGACTTATTTTAATAAGTAACATTTTATAAAGTGTTAATATGCAACCTTTTATGAATTATAAATATCTGTGAATTAATTCTATAAAGAACATGTATTAATATAAGATCAACAGATCAGATTCTGTGCATTTCATAAGCACAGTCCAAGAAAACCCACACTTTTCCAACTCCTCTGCACCTCCCCAATATCCTCTCTCTCCCCTCTCTCCTCATCAGTTTTTGCAAAGACATCATGATTTTAATTCACCCTATATTCAAGGGATTCATTTACCATTAATAGCAATATTCGCCAGTAAAAAGTAGGAACAGCCCAATCCCTGCACAGGATCAAAACAGCAATGATATCCCAAGTGACCATTTCATTCCTACAAACTTTTCAACAATCTTTATTAACTGCCATATAATAAAAACACATGGTATTTGTCCTTAGGAGACTGGGCTAGTTCTTAAAGTGTAATAATTTCCAGTCGCATCCATTTTGTTTCAAAGGACAGGATTTCCTTCTTTTTTACGGCTAGGTAGTATTCTATACCACGTGTTCTTTATTCAGTCATTAGCTGTTCCACATCTTAGTATCATGATGAGCTGCTATAAACACTCAAATGCCAAGTTCATTTCCTTTTTTAAAAGCCTGGGAGCCACGTGGCTGGGTCGTGTGGTAGATAGTGTCATCCAAAAATATATTTTTAAAAAAATCTGACAATTGGCATTTGTATTTCTTGTTGTTGTTGCTTTGGACTTTTAAAAAGACTCATTCATTCATTTAAAAGCAAGAGAGAGACGAGAGCGTGAATTCTCCATCTGTTGGTCCGCTCCTCAAATGACCCTGGGAGTTGGAGTTAGATTGTTCTGAAGCCAGAAGCTTCTTCTGGGTCTCCACAGGGGCCCAAGCACTCGCAACATCTTCCACTGCTTTCCCAGCACATTAGCAGGGAGCTGGATCAGAAATCGAGCAAACCCCTGCCCATATGGGATGCTGAGACCCCAGGCAAGGGCTCTACCCACTACCCCACAGTACCCAAGGGAGAGGCTGACACCCCAGGCAAGGGCTTTGCCCACTATCCCACAGCACCCAAGGGGGAGGCTGACACCCCAGGCAAGGGCTTTATCCACTACCCCACAGCACCCATGTGGGATGCTGAGACCCCAGGCAAGGGCTCTGCCCTCTGTGTCTCTGGGCTAATCTACGCATGTGTGTGGTTTTTGTGTAAAGCGTGTGTGTTCATGTTTAGTGTGTGTCTGTGTCTGAGGCTCCGTGTTCTCGTGTGTATGTCCAGGTTTCCTCTTGTGTTCTGGTGTGTGTGTGTCTGTGTGTCTGTGTGTGTGTGTGTCTGTGGCTGTGTATGAGAACACGGAGCTTCAGCATGTGTGTGTATGATTGTGTGTCTCCACGTGCCAGAGTCTGTCTGACATGAGTGTGGGCATATGGCACATAGTCTATATGAATCTGTATGTGTACATGCGATGTGTTTGTTTTCTTGTGTCTATGTGTCTATGTTACGTGTCTATATATATGCAATGTGTCTGTTTCTATGTGTGTGTCTGTGTTGGATGTTAGGGAATGCAGATCTGTATGTGGAAGAGTTTGAGTGCATGTGTGGTATTTGTACATGTTCAGTTGTCTGCGCCCATGTGGTTAATGTCTGTGTTTTCTGTATGTGCAGGTACGTGTCTCCGTACGTCTGTGTCTGTGATAGTTGTGCGTGGATGGATTATGCGCATTTCTCTTACTGTGTCTGTGCACCTCTGTGTTCTGCGTGTATATATGATGTGGATCTTCATAGGTCCATGTATTCTGCATGTGTGTAGTGTGTCTATGTGTCCACATGATCTCTCTGTGTGTCTGCATGTGCCTGTGCTCCGTGTGTTCTGTGTACATGCATGGGTGTGCGTGTCTGCATGTGTCTCTGTGTCGACATGCTCTGTAGGCCTTTGTCCATGTCTAGGTTACTTCTCACTCCTCCAGCACAGGCCCCTCTTCCTCCACTGTCATCACCCCTGAAGCCAAGGTGAGCCCTCCCTGACCCACCTTCTTCCTGGGCCAGGTGCACTTTCAACACTGTCCAGGTCTGAGTTGAATTTTCTCAGGGCTGGCTTATAAGCATGCGTATTCCTTGGCAAGCTCACCTGTGGGAAAGCTGAGCCTGGTCTCTGTAGCTGCTTGTGTAACACTAAGGACTGGACCCCACGCACCACGCATGCTCAGCATCTACCCAGTGCACAGACCAAGGCCTGGGCTTTCCAGGGAAGCTGCCTGCAAAGCAAGCACCCGCCTCTATTTCATGTCCCAAGAGATACAGAATTGGAGTGCTAAAAAGGGACATCCCGAAGGAAAGGAAGTAAAAACAGAACCTCTTAGATGTCAAATCAGCTTGCATAAACATTTCATCAGAATAAATATTTCTTTTATCAGCGCTGGGCAGGCAGCTTGCTGATGGACACTCCGACGGGCTGTTGTTTCAGTGGAGATGGGCTCTGTGTCTGGGGATTTGGAACACGAGGATGGGTCAATGTGGAGTTTGTGGCAAATCAATTTTGGAAGCAGAGAGCACTTCAAAGTGAAGCCACTGCCAGCAGCACGGGGGGTGGGGGGGCGTTGCTGACACTGGCAGCCCCTCAGGGATTCATGGAAGGGCGAGCTGCGGGTGAGCAGCTGCACGGGTGGGGAGCAGGCAGCCAGCAGGGCAGTACCTACCCTGGGCCCAAAGACACGAGGGCTGCCAACTGTCCCCTCCTGTCCCTGGGGGGTGTGGGACAGGGTTCCCAGGACAGGCTTCCCAGGCTCAGTGGTGTAGAAGGTGTCAGAGTGGGTTTAGGGCCAGACTGGTGGTGTGTGGGGAGAGGACTCACACTGCCCTTGGGGTGTCAGAAGGATTGGGGAGCACTCAGTGGGAAGCTGAGAAAGGAGCCTGATGAGGCTCTGCAAGGATGCCTGGGGCCCCTGGGCAGGGGGCCAGCGGACAGCGAGGAGAAAGGGCTCTACCACAGCGTGTGGCCTGAGCCTGGAGGGCACGCTAGTTATGACCAGGGCATGGCACAGGACTGAGCTGGGTGACCTGCACAGGTGGCGTCATCTGTAACTTCTAAAGACAAGTCTATCAGATAGATACAAACATCTGCCCGGTGCCCGGAACAAAGGTGGCACACAAGGAGCAGAGGGCCCAGTATGTGTGAGGCTTCAGCCTACTCCCACCAGCTGGCTATGGGGCCTGTTTACGGCTGAAGGTAAGAAGCGAGAGCTGGAGTCAGAGGTGAGACGGGCCACGGGTGTGTAAAAAGCAGGAGTTGGTGGGAGGAATAAAGACTAAACTATCCAGGGATTTCCTCGGGATTGGCACGAGCCACATTTTAATGGCTTGAGAAAAGACATAATTTGGGGGTAAAAAAAAAAAAAAAAAAAAAAAGCAGCCGTTACTTCATTTCAGATTTATTCAAAAGGCCAAAATAAGAAAAATATTTAAAAAAAAAAAAAAAAAGGAAGACCAAGCAATTTGAGAGTAGTGTATTTAGGTTCTAAAGGGATACACGTTTATGCTGCAGGCCCAGAAGCTAGGACATAGCAGAAAATCCACAGCAAGGATTCTCTGAATGGTAGAATACGCTGAAAGGGCAAGACACTTGGTGAGAGAACGCAGACAGCGGCGCGCCCAGCACTTAGAGGACAGCAGAAGGGCTTCGCGTAATCAAAGCCGAAACGGGACCGGGTAGCAACAGATGACAGGTGTAGAATCTGGCCTGGCCCGTCAGGGAAGCAAACAAAGCCACTGGGCCAGCTGGGAAGACACTCACCCACAGCACTGGGGAGGGCAGGTGCCCACCCACTCACCCACAGCACTGGGGAGGAAAGGTGCCCACCTGCTCACCCACAGCACTCGGGAGGAAAGGTGCCCACCTGCTTATGGCCTGGGAAGGCAGCAGAGGACGGCCCAAAGCCTTAGAATGCTGCACCTATGTGGGAGATTCGAAAGAAGCTCCTGGCTCCTGGCTCCTAGCTTCAGATCAGCGCATAGAAGATTTTTATCTGTCTCTCCTTCTCTCCATAAATCTGATCTGCCTTTCCAATAAAAGTTAATCTCTTTTGAAAATGGCTGCAGTGGCCAGCACTGAACTAGGTTGAAGCCAGGAGCCGGGAACAACCCCAGTCTGGTCTGCCCTGTGGATAGCAGCAACTCAAGCACTTGAGCTGTTGTCTGCTGCTCTCCGAGGGCTATTGGCGGGTGCGGGACTGGCAGCAGAGCAGGCGGGATGCAGGACAGCACTGTGCTGAGGATGCCAGCACTTCTAGCAGAGGCTTAGCCCTAGGCTTCCTGTCTGACTTTACCAGGAAGGCTGCCACTAGGACGTTTACCGGGGTCGCTCCCACCCCCTAGCCCATGGCTGGTGCACGGGCACCCATCCGGGCCTCACCGGACTGGCTGGCGCACGGGTACCTGTCCAAGCCTCACTGGACAGGGAACTTGATTTCCTGATTCTACTGCGGTCTCCTGGCAATTACAGTTATTCTTAGTCAGACTTTCATGGAAGAAGTCCTCAATTCTAGAAATTTTGGAAGTGTCAGCCAGGCGTTCTCAGACTTGAGCAGTGCCCGCGTCACCAGTAGGCCTGCCAAGAGCATGCGGCCACACCAGGACCCTGATGCGGCACATCGGGATGGGACCGAGGATGTGGACACCCACAACATTTCCAGACAGAGCCAACTTCTCATTGCCGGTCCAGGGACCACACTCAGAGAACTGCTGGCATGAGGTTTACCTTTCACAGGGATCCTGTTCCAACGCTATAACCGAGTCTTCGGTTCCCAGATCCCGACTTGCTCTGGCTCCCCCATCCCCTACTCCTTTCCCACAGCAGCCTGCTTGGATGGAACATGCCTGGGAGAGACAGCCATCCTGGGCTTCTACAGTAACCAACGTGTTCCCGGCTGCTCCACTTCCCATCCTGCTCCCTGCTTTGTGGCCTGGAAAGACAGCTAGGGATGACCCAAAGCCTTGGGACCCTGCACCCGCGTGGGAGATCCAGAGGGAGCGCCTGGATCCTGGCTATGGATCGGCTCAGCTCTGACTTGCGGCCACTCGGGGGAGGAGTCAGCGATTGGAAGATTCTTCCCTCTGTAGATCTGCCTTTCCAATGAAAATGAATAAATCTTAAAAAAAAAAAAAAAGACTACAATCTCCACCACCACCAAGAGTACCAACCCTTCAATTTTGCAAGCTCAGCCTCAGGCAGCTCAAACACTGAGAAAAATAAAATCAGCACTCCACACCTCTGCATGTGCTGTGTGCCAGAATGTGGCCAGCTGAGGGAAGAGAGGGAGAAAGAAGGGAGGGCGAGGAGGGCCATGTCATTGTCCCATCCTGAGGCATGCGCCTAAGTTTTAGAATAAACAGTTATTTGATCATAAGTCATAAAAGAAAAAACCATGAGGAGCGGGTGTTTGGTACATCAGTTAGAAACCTGCATAGGAGGCGTGCAGTCCATATTGGAGTGCTTGGGCTGGGGTCCTGGCTCTGCTTCCCATCCAGCTCCACTGATGCCACCCTCGGAGCAGCAGGTGACGGCCACCGAGCTGGGGCTCTGCAGGCCTGGACTGAATGCCTGCCTCATGGGTTCAGCCAGCTTCAATCTCCGCACTTCAGAGTGTCTGTGGAGTAAACATGGAAATACCAAAAACTGTCATCTGACTGAACTAAGACGGCAAGAAAGGGAGAAAGATGAGAGAAAATAGCAGAAAGATAAAAGAAAAGAATAACACATATATAAACGATAATGAGTTTTTAACTTATTTATTATTATTATTATTGTTATTATCATTTTATACTACAGTTCCATAGGCCCTGAGATTTCCCTTACCCCCTCCCCAATTCCCTTCCACCTCCATAATGAATTCCCCTATATCATTATTATAGTATACGTCTTCATACACAGTCATATGTCCATCATTGCAGGCATGGACAATGGCAGAGAGTCCAGCATCCTATTGTCAAGATACAGCTAACAGTTTCATTGGGAGTCCATCTTTGTCTGGAAGTAGAGATGCATACTGCATTGTATCCTCACATCTGGATATGATAGTCTCCATTACACAGTTACTATACATCCCCTTAAATGAAAAAACCACAAAACAAAATCAACAATAGGAAGGAAAAAAAGAAAGTAGAATGCCATGAAGTTAAATAACATGCTACTGAATGGCTAATGTGTCTCTGAAGAAATGAAAAAGAAAACCAAGAACCTTCATGAGAAAATGATGTTACTGTATGATTTATGAATCAGTGAAGAGTTTAATGAGAATAAAATGTTTTGAAGAGATGAAACCAGCAAAAAACATCAAACTCCATGAGATACAGTTTCCACTGATCCTTGTTGGTGAAATGTGTCTGCTGTAGGCAACAAATTGATGGTTTTTCTTTTTTTTTGAAATCCAATCTACTTATCTATGTTTGATTGATGAGTTTAATCCATTTACATTCAGGGTTAATACGAATGGAAGGTAATTTGGTCCTGTCATTTTTGCAATGGGCTGTTCATTGATTTAGTCTTCTGTTTTTACTGATTTTACTGGGATGTTCTTCACATTAGCCTTGGGTTTTGGTGGGTGCTATTCCTCTTCTCTGTCAAGAGAACACCTTTAAGTATCATTTGTAGGGCAGGTTTGGAAGACGCATATTCTTGTAACTTTTCTTACTGTGGAAGAATTTTATTTCATTTTCAAAGACAAAGGAAAGTTTTGCTGGGTATGTTATCCTGGGCTGACAGTTTTTTTGCTTTTAGCATCTGGAATATGTTGCTCCATTCTCTTCTGGCCTGTCGAGTTTCCTGTGAGAGGTCAGCTGTGAATTTAATTGACATTCCTTCATACGACAATTGATTTTTTCTTTCATGTGCACATTTAAAGATCTTTTCCTTATGTTTGATTGAAGAGAGCTTGATGATCATGTGTCGTGGTGAAGACCACATTTGGTCAACACTGCTCGGAGTTCTGTGCCCTTCCTGGATGTTGTTTCCCAATTCTTTCTCTAGATTAGGGAAATTTTTCCTTATTAATTCATTCAATACACCTTTAATCCCAGCTTCTCTTTCTGCACTTTCTGGGACTCCTATAACTCTCATATTTGGCCTTTTAATAATGTCTTTCAATTCTTGAATACTTTTTTTTAGAGTGATCCAGCTCTGCTTTCAGCTTTGTTATTGTTTCCCCCTGGTGAAAGGAAGTATCTTCCAGTCCTGAGATTCTTTCATTCATTCTATTTTGGAAACTCTCCATTGTAGTTTCAATTTGCTCTGCTGTATTCTTCATTTCTGATGTATCAGCTTTCATTTGATTCATTCCCTGTGTGACATATTCCTTAAATTCCTTGAACTCCTGTATGTGCTTCTCATTATTGATAAGAAGCTTTATAACAAGTGTTTTGAATTTGTATCCCCCATCTTCTCGATGTCTTCCTCAGTTAACTCTGAGGTTGGCAAAGGGTTTTGCTCCTTTGCAGGGGAGTCTTCAGTAATATTCATTGTGCCTTTGTCTCTTCTTTTGCTCTTGTCATTGCACTTCTGGTTAGCAGAGTCTTCTCCTTAGGCAGGTTTCTAAGCTGTGTCACTCACAGCTCTACAATTTGAGTTTACTTTACTGTGATTGCTACACAATTCTTTGTTTGCAGTCACTTGTGCCACTCCCTCCAGTGAGTTCCAGGTCTGGGTTCTTATGTTAGATGTCCACCATGGTCTCTGTAGCCCAGCTTCTGGCTGCCTACTCTCTCTCTCTTGTGATACTGTGCTGAAGTTGCACAATTGTCTGCACAACCTTTCTCCCCCTTCTGGTTAGAGCAGTCCTCAGGATTAGAGAGACACCAAGTATCCTATATAGCTAGGTTGTTAGTGGTGCTGCTCTTGTCAGAATTTGTTGGCCATTAGGTCTGAGGGCCACATGGACCTGTTTTGACCCATACAACGCAATAGTCGGTATTATTTTCCTGTGGGATTGGTTCAATGTACTGAGCTCAGTGAGTTTGCTCCCAGCTCAGCACAAGCACAACTCACTATTATCCCTGCAGTCTCCAAGCCTTTGCCACACTGTACAAAATGGCACCTGGTGTGCCACTACTAAACTTCTTGATTTACTGGCCGTCAGGTCTGAGGGCTACTCAGACCTATTTTGGATAGAACCTGTAGGATGCCATGTTGTTGCAATTCACTGAGCCAGAAATTAGTTTATTCCGAGGTCAGTGCATGTATAGTCCTGTCCCAAAGTCTTTGCCTCCCTACACAAAATGATACCCAATTTGACTCAAGGGGCAGATCGGGCTGTGAAATCCACCCTATTCCTGCACCACCAGTCTGGGACTTGCTCTTTATCTCTGGTCAAATCAAAGAAACCAGCAGGATGGGCAGTTCTTTGTCTTGGTCCACCTCCTGAGCTCCCGGGATGAACTCCCCTTCCCACCTGATTGCTGGTGGAGTTCCGGCTTCTGGTGCAGCTCAGATGGCTGTTCACTGAATGCCACTGTGGTGTCCATTACTGTAACACCACACCATTGTGTCCACTGCTTTCCTGTGTCTGTCAGTCTCCAGGTGCCCCTCTGCTGTCTTTCTGTCCTCTCCTTTTTTCTGGAATTGCCACCTCTACTTCACACTGGTCATTTTTTCCATCTATTTAAACATGTCCTTACCCTACACTACAATCTTGATTCTCTAAGCTATAACTGTTACAATGCAAACAGTAACAGCAGTTGTCTGTGTAGTAAAATATCAGATTTTTCTCTAATCTTTAGGCTATTGGGCTTTTGAATTTCCCTAACAATAACATGTATGATTAAACTAAAAGGCAATAAATACACTGAGTTATTGAAATTGACTGCTTATGTGCCATAATACAATGAAACAAGGTCTCAAGTATCCACGACCTGTTGGAATTAAGTGTCAATATATTTTTTAAAGATTTATTTGAGAGTTAGAGAGACAAATGGAGATATGCTCGCGCACACACAGAGGAGAGGGGTGGGGGGAGAGAGAGAGGTCTTTTATGCACCAGCTCAATCCTCTCCAAGTGGCCACAATAATCAGGACTGGGCCAGGCTAAAGCCAGGAGCCAGGAGTTTTCTGTGGTCTCCCATGTAGGTGCAGGAGCCCAAGGACTGGGGCCACCTTCTCCTTTTTCCCAAATACTGGACCAATGAGCTGCATCAGAGGCAGAGCAGACAAGGCATGAAACTGACCAAAACAGATGGTGATGCTACAGATGGTAGTTCGATTTGTTGCTCCACAGTGCCAATCCCTAATTCTTGGCTCCTTCATAGATGCCATGGGCCATGCCTGGTTGAAACCTCATTGCACATTTATAGAGCAGGGAACCCCACTTCCTACACAAGTGCAGGTGCACAGGTCTACTCTCCCCATAAGGTTTGCTGTTTTTCCTCCATGTCATCCACATCCTTCTGAGGGTTCTCAAGCAGTTTGTGGGACAGATGCTTCATTCTCAACTCTCATTATACCAAAACTGGGATGGGTAAGAGTCCAACACATTGATGGAAATCTCTAACCAAAGATACATGCTTGTATTACTCAGGGATTTCCAAAGAAAGATGTCTCCCACGGTAGGTTCTGTATGTGAACCCATCAGTACGGTATGTAGAAACAGAGACTGGGTTGGAATGTAAGGTGCAGCCTCCCATGACTATGCAGAGTGACAAGTTCCATCTCTGCCACCTGCAGCTAGAGTCCCTGGAAAGCTGGACTGTATCATGTTTAGGCCTGAAGGCCAAAGCTGATGGAGTAGAGGGCCCGGGCGGCGTGGCCTAGCGGCTAAAGTCCTCGCCTTGAAAGCCCCGGGATCCCATATGGGCGCCGGTTCTAATCCCGGCAGCTCCACTTCCCATCCAGCTCCCTGCTTGTGGCCTGGGAAAGCAGTCGAGGACGGCCCAATGCACTGGGACACTGCACCCACGTGGGAGACCTGGAAGAGGTTCCTGGTTCCCGGCTTCGGATCGGCGCGCACTGGCCCGTTGCGGCTCACTTGGGGAGTGAAACATCGGATGGAAGATCTTCCTCTCTGTCTCTCCTCCTCTCTGTATATCTGGCTGTAATAAAAATGAATAAATCTTTAAAAAAAAAAAGCTGATGGAGTAGAGCCAAACCTGCTCTAAAGAGCTGAGAACCAAGGCATCTGAGGGCAGAAGATGGAGGTGCTGGCCCAAGCAGGGATCAAATGTGTCTGTGCTGTAGGCAGAGCCTCATTGGGCAGGATGAGGAAGACAACTCTCCCTGTGCTGGGGAGGCCCTGTTGGCTTTCTTTGGCCCACCAGCTCAATGACTGATTTCTCCCAAAAATGCCCTCACCACTACACTCAGAAGCCATTCACGACCAGCTACATGGCCTCCCCATGGTCAAGTGAAGTGGACCTACCACAGTCAACACGGTCACTTACCTGCTGTCCCACACAGGGCTGAGCCACAGCAGGAAAAGGACTCAGAAGTCAAAAGTGCCCCCCACCCCACCAGGGATGGCAAGTGAGAACACAGAAAGTGATAGGAGGAAGAGGAGTCTGCTTCCTGGGTTCCCCTAGAACTGGGACTGTCGGGCAGGGGCGTATCTCAGCAGAACAGTGGCTTGTTTATGGGCAATGAAAGGCTATGGTTGAAGAGGAAGCTGTGAGGAGAGATGGAGAAGGCCAGGTTCCAAGCCCACTTGACTATCTTAGCCACTGCTCCTGGCCATGACCTTGCAGAAGTACGGCACACATTAGGAAGGCCAAGGGCAAGGCCTCCTTAACTGACCAAGGTTCCTTGGGAGCAACTAAGTCAGAGTCCCAAGCCCACAGCCAAGCAACGATGTCTTCAGACCCATTCCCATGTGATGCTCACACATTTTGAGAAAAATCTTGAAGGGTGACTCAGCATTTGTCCATGTTGTATCTTATATCATTACTACTTCTTCAGCAGTGATGATAGATATCTCTCTGCAGATGGATATGAAACAATTAGAACTAAACATTAGATTGTGGGAATGAGCAATAACCTAGCCACCTGGAGCAAAGGTGGGTAGCTAACCTGCCCCGTCTTCAGCACAGCAGGTGCTTCCCAAAGCAGGTGAAGAACATGACTTCAACCAGGATACCTCCTCACTCACTCAGTGGAGCCGGACTGGCCCCTGCTGCGGCCTGGGGCAGTGGCCACAAGGGGTCAGAACTGACACCAATCCTTTCCCATGACACTCACTGTCTGCGTGGTGCTCAGCATGTGAAGACACAAACATGCGTATTTCTAGAGTACTTTGAAGAAGAGAACGTATGAAGTCCTGAAGGAATTATATCTTGGTGTTGTCTGTGATTTCTCCTCTTGGGTCATCTACTGTCACAGACGATGCCAGCCACATGCATTTAGGCAAAGACTGAAGTGGCTGAACGGTCACTTCCCAATGTCCGCAGCAGCAACCGGGTGTAAACAACCAGGAGTCCCCAGCAGGGGCTGATTCAGGGTGTAACACTGCAGCTAGCTAGTGGGATACTGTGCAGCCACCAACGTGGGCAACAGAGGAGAGTGCCTAGCCTACAGGTCAGGGTGTCTGCATCCCACAGAGGCATGCATAGTTAGATCCCTCCCTCCCGTGGAGGCGATCCGGATTATGCTCCTGACTCCTGGCCCCAGCTCTGGCCCAGCCCTGACTCGTGCAGACATTTAAAGAATGAACCAACAGGGCCTGGTGTGATAGCCTAGTGGCTAAATGCTCACCTTGCATGCGCTGGGATCCCATACGGGCACTGGTTCGTGTCTCAGCTGTTCCCTTCCCCTCCCAGCTCCCTGCTCAGGGCCTGGGAAAGCTGTTATCTCTAGTGCATCACTCGCTGGAAGCTGAAGCAGGAAAGAGGAAACAGTATATGTTCTTGAGACAGTATTTTCAAATATATGCTTTCTTTTTCAAATGTAGTTATTTTATTATTTCATGAAATAGTTCCATGAGCTCTGGGATTTCTCTTACTCCATCTCTAAACTCCCCTATGTCAGTACAATAGTTTGGTCTTTCATAACCAGTCATAAGTCCATCATTCTGCTATGTAAGTGCAACTGTTCCTCAAAGCTGGGCTCCCAATGAAACTGCTAAATATCTCTTGACAATAGGATGCTGGACTCTCTGCCATTGTCCAAATATATGGTTTCATGTTCTACTACACGTAGCTGCATTTTTTAAAGTAAAATTATTAGCATAGACTATGCCAATGAGCTTAAGAAGGTATTGCATACATGGCTGCACTCTGCAACATGTCAGTTCATAACCACATGTGATGTTTACATGTGAAGATGACTTCATTGAGGTGAAACTTGCTCCTTGGTGGCACCACCAGTATTTCTGACACACAGTAGCCACATGTGGCTCGTGGCCACACATTGGTCCATGAGGATATAGGACGTTTCTGTGTCTACAGCGACACTGGACAGCGCTGCACTCTCTTCACAAGGCTGGAGACAGAGAACTGTCCACAACATGGCTGAGTTTTATTCTTCATTCGCAAGCTGCAGCACAAGGCAAGCTTTGCTGCAAGTCACACATGATCAAACAAAACAGGTGCCCCCGGAAACAGACATGCATCTGTGCTGCCTGGCCCAATTCTGAGCAGGCAGGACAGTGAAAACGCACCCCTGCAGCCTTTACCCTGTCTAGAAAGGGCAGCAAGTCTTTGAGTGTGTTTTATGAGCCACGATGCCCAAGTGCTTTGTCCTAACACCCTCCTCAATTGATCAATACTTACTGAATGCCTCATGTAAGTATAAAATCATGAGAAATAAGCACAAACAACCTGCATGGCTGCCTTTGTACAGGTGTCTCCTCACTTTTTATATTCCTCCTATTCTTTTTGTTTTATATATATCATTTTATGACACAGTTTCATAGGCTATGGGATACCCCCAGTCCCTCCCCAGTCCCTCCCCCTGTGTTGAATTCCTCTATATTGTTACAGTAGTACAGTTCATAACCAGTCATGATTCCTTCATTGCGGGCATGGACCATGCAGAGAGTCCAGCATCTTATTGTCCAGATAGATTCAACAGTTTCATCGGGAGACCATCCTTGGTCTGAAAGTAGAGCTGGCAGAATATCATCCCTCCAATGAGATGTCACTACACAACTTCAACAACAGGAATAAACATGACATCAACAACATCATGAAGTTAATTAACACGGTACTGAGTGACCAATATGTTAGAAAATTCAAGTTATTAACCACAGCCTCTAACTACTTCCTTGACATCTCAATTTTAGTATATACACAACCGGCCGCTATAAACCTTCTTTTTCCCTCCCAAGCTAACATGTTGTTGAGTTTTACCTAAATCAGAGTAGCACAGGAACAGTGAGAAGATCAACATTAACATCCATCATATGTAACAGCTGAGCACAAACTTAACATCAAAGTTTCTATGCAGTTATACCTTGTTTAGCATTAACAGTCATAAACTGATAAAGTTTTGGGGGAGAATCTTAAGTCACAATTTAAACTTTGCAGTATATAGTGATTAAGCTTGGTTTTACAGAACTTTGCATTTTAACAATTGAAGAATAGAAAAGTTTTAGGCAGGTGAGCAAGGAAATCCCCAACAACCTAGTGAGTGAGGAAGAATTTAACTCCACATCCTACCTAGTAAAGTCCAGGAGAAGCAAATAGGGAGCCTGACCAGTAAGTACAGGCTGAGCGATTATAGGCTAGTTGGCCTTTTCTCTGGCTGTTCCAGCCTTTCTGTATCAGTGTGTCTCTGTTTACCTGAAAAGCCAAATGGGAAGCTTGATCAGTAAGGTACAAGCTGAGTCATTATCAACTAGCTGACCTGTATTAGTCTCTGTCTGGGATAATTTTGGGGCTAACAAGCAACCCTGATGGTTGGTGTAAGAAAGGCCTGGGAGCCAAGGCTGGAACTAGATAAGGACCAGAGAAAGCTCCTCTCCCGAGTCCAGAAGGAAATTTACAATCCTTTTATCTCTGAGTGCCACCAGGGCTCCTGGCTGTAGTTCCTATGTCACCAGATCCTATGCGAGGGTTTGGGGCTGCTACCATCCCATGTGGGAGATCCAATAGGAAATGACTGACCTCAGAGTTCTCGGCCTCCGAGGGCATTCATATTCCCTGTGATCTCCTAGGCAGTCGGGATACGGTTCTTGGTGTCCTACTGACAATCCTCGATGAAGCATCCATTGCTTCTACGGCGAAAGCACTTGGGAGGCCTTCGGGGGTCTCCGGGACTAGGATACAGACCTCCTCTTGTCCTCCTGCTCTGCCCTGAGATCCCCTCCTGCTCTGTACACACAACCTCCTTTTAAGAGTGTGTCAGGGTGGTTCTTAGATTCCACCACAAATTTCTGTGGCTTTTCTAATGACTAAGGCTGATAAGAATTTGTTATCTATAAATAATAAGTTACACTTAAAGTCTTCCTCAAACATTCTAAGAAGGTGGAGAATTTCTCTGTACTCCTGACCTGTAGTGGAACCAGAGGAATATTAAACAAATTTAGTTTTTCAGTTCTTAGAGGCAGTTCCTCCTATTCTAACTCGTACAGCCTACTTGTTAAAAATAAATTTTATTTTTATTTATTTGAAAGGGAGAGAGACAGAAACAGGCACAGAGAAAGATCTCCCATCCACTGGTTCAGTCCCCTGAAAGCCCCCAACAGTCAGGGGTGACACTGGAGCCAGGCACTGAACCCAGGTCTCCCATGTGGCAGAAACCCAAAAACTCAAAACTCCAAAACCCAATTGCTTCAGTCATCACCACCGCCTCCCCAGGTCTGCAGTAGCAGGAAGTTGTAGTCAGCAGGTGCAGAGTTGCAGCCCGCATTGGACCCAGGCAGTCTGGTATGGACCTAGGCATTTAACCAAGCATCTTCACCACTAGGCTGAACGCTCACCATTCGAGCGGCTGAGGTCCCACCCAACAGTAAGAAACCCTGATTGTCATTCCAGCTGAGAGTCAAGCCTAAAGGATGTTATTAGTGCATTTGGCTCAATCAACCAAAAACAATCAGCACATCATTTGAGGTCTGCCTGTCTTTCCAACTCGGTATTTCTCAATCGGAATACTGGCCACCAGAACGTGGACCTCCGTCAAGAGCCGCGAACGTGAGCATTCAGGCTGGACAGCTTTTCTTCCAGTTAGTTAACTCCCAACCTTGCCCTGCGGGCAGAAGGAGCTGATTCAAATGCGCTCTCCTCCAGCTTTTGGTAGTGGCATACCAGGCACCTTCCAGCTGCAGAGCTGCCTTCCTGAGACATTCCATTGTTACTATTCGCATCTCCCACCCAGAGCCCTCACCCCACCTTTTGTTCTGCAGGAGCGTTTCTATGATCAGCCGCAAGTGGAGGCGGATACAAAATGGTTCTCCCTCTCAACCCGCTTGGTCTTCAAGGAGATGGCTGAAAACCTGCGGAGAAATCCTGCCGTATGCTCGCCAACGAGCAGACAGGACGAATGAGGTAGATTAAACCCCGGGTCTCTCCAGTTCTTTCTTACTCAGACTTGAACGAGAAGAGCCTGTGATAGCAATCTGAACTGAACTACCCACTCAGAATGAAGAGTCCGCAAGGAACGTGCTGCTGGTGGCCAGGCATTGCCCAAGACGATTTGCCCGGATGTGGTCACAGAGTCCATCTCTGCTGCTCACGGCAAGGCAGGCAGGGAAGCCAGGCCAGCGCAACCCCAGAGGGAGTGCCTCCTTGCGGAAGGAGAAAAGCAGCCAGTGGACTCCTTTCTAATTTTTGTTCACCCCTAACCTGTTATGAACAAAGAGTAATTAGGTGTTGCAATCTTACATTTAGCAGCCATTGTCCAAGTTATTCCTATGGGTAATATTTAAGTAAACATAGCAATGGCTCCTTACCACGACCTCAACGGGGAATGTCGCGTTCTTCATAAATAACCTTTTTCAACAAAATCGGATTTTATGAGAACAAGGGAATATCAAACAGGTTTAGCATTGTTAGTGTTAGAGAAGCATTTAACTGTCTAATCAATTAAATGCATCTATAAAATTGTATCAACCACAGTGCATCTATAAAAAATGAATTCATTATGCTTTAAAGGAGCAATGAAAAAGCAAGTTTTTAGAAATTAAGAATATGAGGTAGAACTTAAAAATACAAAGAGGCAAAAGACATGCAAGACATAACTAGAAAATAAAGCAAGACTTTAAAGAAGAAAAACTGGATACATAAAGTAGTTTAAAATTGTACAGTGACATTCCATGGATGCTGACGCCTAAATGGAAGGAATTGTGGCAGGAGAAAAGATACCACAAGAGGGAAGAGAAATATTAAAGAACAAAATCCAAGAAACCTTCTCTACATGAAGTCACAACTTTCTGAACTGAAGGAACCCTCCAAACACACAGAAAAACAGGCAAAAATAAATGTCGGTTCAAGTTCAATTGGAAGGATTGATAATCTGCGCAGCATACCGGAACCTAGGACACGGAAGACCAAGTCATCCCAACCTACAAGTAAGTTTCTTTCCAACCTGGAATCACACGCCCAAACTCGTAATAATTGGAATAAGTGCATTTTTATAACACAAGCTGTCAAAAAAAATCATCAACCCCATGCCCTTTTTCAGGAAGTAATTGAAGGCTGAGAGCCACTAAAATGACACTGGAGAGCAGTAAAGAGAAAGCAGGAGGTTTAGAAAGCAAGGCAGAGAGGAAGGGACTTCCAGGAGCACACACAGCGAGCCCTGAGTGTGTGGCCGGAGATCCTGCAGAGACGTGTTCAGGGACTGGGGTGACGTGCTACTGAGACGGGGTGAGGCGTCACCTGTGCGTGAGAACACACAGAGAGGCAAATCACACAGAGCAAGAGCATGGAGTCAGTAACAAAGCCGTAGGAGGCCACGCAAACGCAGACAGGGAAGAAAAACCATCAGACACGAACAGGCCAAGTGGCACTGCAGTGTGCGGCTCCGCCTAGAGCGCTGTTGCTGCTCAGAAACACTTGATATCAGAAATATCAGCAGGTAGTCCGGGGCTAGTGAATGCCCGACTAGCCTGAAGGAGTTCAGGCCACAGCTCAAGTGTGCACCAGCCATGGGGACTCCATCGCCACCTGTTGCCCTGAGAACTAATAAAGCTGCTTCATATTTGCTTACAAAAGATTGCTATTGTTATCTTGTCATTTGCAAACAAGATCATTGTAAAGTTAATTAAAGAGCTGAAAGTGGTTTTCTCTAGAGGAAAGAAAAATAGGAAGGAAGACATTGGTTTCATAGTAACTCATAAACTATGCAATCCTACACCAAATTTGAGGAAAAAAATTAAAATCGAAAGAAAAATAACAGGCAAAATATAATACAATAACAATAAAGTAAAATAAATTTAGCAAAATAAACAGAATAAAATAATAAAAATTAGAATAACCCAAAAAATCCAAGTAATACAGCATGAAGAGTAGCTAGGTGAGACTATCAGAGGCCACCAACCCTCCTGAGCACCCACCGCAGGACGGAGGGGCACCCTAGGAGCGGCTGGCCTCTGTTCCTACGATTTGGGACCAAGCACAGAGGAGTTGAAGCTGCGGGACGTGGTTACAGACAGTGCAGACTTGCAGATTATAACGAGGCCAATACAGGGTCCCTCAAAAATAACAGGGATACTATGTATTATGCAAAAAGAAAATTACCCATGGATTTTAATTATTTTGCGTCCAAATAAGGTTTTCTTTCTCTGTTCCACAATTGGTGAAGTACCTTCATCGTGTCATGATATAAATAAATGAAGGGGAGACAATTGGGACTCTAAGGGAGCAAGCCACAAAAACCAGCAGGAAAGCGAGAGTCATCCTGGACTCAAAGCAAGCCTCCTAAGTCTAGCTTCATAACTCCTCCCTTAAAGACACAGGACTTTAATTGTACCAAACTATGCAGCTCGTTATGCCCCAGGGCATTGTCAAAACAATAGAGCCATCAGTTAGCAAGCAGTGGTGGAGACTAACAGATACCCACAGAGGTAGCCCAAGCCAGCAGAGCTAACACTGCTCTCCTGCCTGGGAGAGCGGAGCCAGGGGTCAGGGAGGGGTGATAGCCAGGGTGACTACATGCCCGGGCCTGTACCCTGTGAGGGAACCGCCAACCATGGGAGCTTGCAGAAGAAGAGGACTTCACTGAGGCAGCTGAGCCATGTTCAGATGAAAACAAGCAAATACTCCAAAAAAACTCAGCATAAGGGCTAGTATACAGGAGTGCTGTGTGTTTCAGGAAAACAAACAAACAAAAAAGCAGAACAAAACTGTTATATGAAGCAGTCAATGAGACAGCAAAGAGTGACACATGCACAGGAAATTATACAAAATGCTAAGCAATAGTAACGATTTTTCTCAGATCAAAATGCCAGTAGACAAGACATGAATACCACCCAAAATCAAAAAATGCTCCAGGAACTGTAATTAATCAATTACAATTAATCAACTATAATCAATAAATTAAAGAACTGTGTGCTTACAATGTCTTATCAAATAGAAATGTAACCAAAGAAGTGGAAAGTATAAAAGAAAACCGACAAAAAACCATGGAATTAGAGAGTACACTAAACAAAATGAACATGGCGCTAGGTGTCCCAAGACCTGACTTGCACTGTCGGAAGAAATAATCAGCAGGTCTGAAATAAAGCTGATGAAGATGAGACAACCTAAAGAACAAGAGAGAAAAATGCAAGAAGACAAGTGGAGCATCTGTCAGTGCAGCAAGCACAGGGACCGTGAGAACAGCACACGAGGGCAGCAGGGCACCTGTCAGTGCCGCAAGCACAGGGACCGTGGGAGCAGCACACGAGGGCAGCAGGGCACCTGTCAGTGCCGCAAGCACAGGGACCGTGGGAGCAGCACACGAGGGCAGCGGGGCACACAGCACAGAGAGACACAACAGCTGAAGACTTGAATATGCACCGGAAACTCAAAAAACTGCAAGTCAGCACATGCAGGAAACCCAAGTCCAAATATGTTGTAGGCGTAACATCGAGTGCCACAGGCCACAGCCTCACAAACATGAAGAGAAAACCAACTTGTGACTTGCAAGGCAGCACAAGCGAAATGAAGACCTGACCTTACGTCGGAAACAACACACACCAGAACAATGGGTGACACGCAGAACGGCAGAAGGAGGGGGAAAGCATCTGGTCGGAAATCTTACACCCAAGACTGGCTTTCAAAGAGGGAGAAAAAAATAACGTTAGCCTCTGGAAGGGCTAACCCTACTGTAACTACTGCAGGAGTTGCTTCAGACTGAAAGCAGGTGGCACCAGTCAGCAATTTACACAGAATGTGCCAATATAAGTATGACTTTAAGACAATGTGATTGTATATTTCTTCTACTTTCTTCTCTTAGTTGATTGAAAGTGTAGTTGTTCTTTGACAAGAAAACTGAAAACAATTCAGGTAAAAAGCCTGGTCTATTCAACAAATGCTATTGGGACAACTGGATAGCAGCTTTCAAAATTAAGAAGCAAGATCCACACCTGTCACACTATATGAAAATCAGCTGTAAATGGATCAAGGACCTAAATCTACACCCAGAAACCATCAAACTATTAAGGGAAAACGTAGGAAGCACACTCTAATGTATAGGAACAGGGAAAAACTTCTTAGAAAAGATGCCAAAAGCAAAGATAGTCAAAGCCAAAATGAACAAATTGGACTACATCAAACTAAAAAGCTTCTGTACAGAAAAGGAAACAATTAACAACATGAAGAAGCAACCAACAGAATGGGAAAAAACATTTGCACACTACACAAGTGATAGGGGACTAATTTCCAGGATTTACAAAGAGCTTCAGAAACCCAGGGACAAAAACAAAACAAACAAACAAACAAAAAAAACCCACCTGTAGCAAAATGGGCAAAGCAAATGAGCAGACATTTTTCAAAAGAACAGATTCAAATGGCTAACAGACATATGAGAAGATGCTCAGGCTTCCTAGCCATTAGATACAATTGAAAACCATGTTGAGGTTCCACCTAACTCCAGTGAGACTGGCCTACATTCAAAACTCAACTCAACAGCACCTGCTGACATGGATGTGGTGAGAAAGGCACCCTCCTTCACTGCTGGTGGGGGTGTAGGCTAGTACAACTGCTGTGGAAATCAAATGGAGGGTGCTTGGAAAATTGCAAATAAATCTGCCTTATGACCCAGCAATCCAGCGCTAGGAATATACCCAATAGCAATGAAATCTGCATGTGAGAAGATCTATAATCCTATATTTGCAGCAGCACAATCTACAATGTCAAAGACATGGAAACAATCCAGATGTGTGTCCAAAGAAGAGTATTTAAAGAAACTGTGGTACATCTACTCCATGGAATATTATTCAGCTATTAAGAAGAATGAAATTATACTATTTACAAGTAGGTGGTCCCAACTAGAGATCATTATGTTCAGTGAAAGGAGTCAATCACAAAAGACCAAATACCATATGTTCTCCCTAACATAAGGAAACCAACATGAAAAGTGTAACTTCAGTAATCTCATCCATACCGTTCTTTTTTTCTGCATCCCATTGTTTTGATGTTTTTTATTTCGGTCTTATTTATGCCAAATACTTTCTTTTCTCTTGTCAGATTAATTGCTGGCTCATGGATTACACGGTGGTATCATTTTTCCCAAGAGACTGGCATTTCCTTTTTGTCGTCCATGTGTTGGTTGCTCAGTGGCGCGTTTTTCGTTGTGCTGTGATTTATTGTCGTCTTTCGTTGTGCTGTGATTTATTGTTGTCGTTGTTGAGGCTGTTCTTCTCATTCCCGTTGCTGACCTTGTTTCATGGCTTCTCAGTTATGGGCACGTATCGTGATGGACCACGGGGTCTACCATACCCGGGTGTGGGGGTACAATGCGGCATACATCCCTGCAGACAATGGGATGCCGGACTGTCTGACATTGTCTGTGCCAGCAATGTCGGGCTACACTTCAATAACAGACTGACGGAATTATGACTCCTTATGAACGACAATACCACTGTAGTAAAATGGGGAAATTATGCCGGGGGGTGGGTGTTTGGGGGAAAATCAAAATCTATATGAAATTGTACCACATAGTTCAAAAATTCAAAATATATATATACATATATATAAAGTGCATTTGCATATACTAATATGAATATGAGTTTTTTACTGGACCAATAATTAATAAAATTAACATATTTTACATGAATAGCACAGAGGAGCTAGGTGGGAACAAACTTCTATTAAGTTAAGGGAATTATTTAAGTTACTAATAAAATCCACGTAAAGAAATGAAGATTAGACATTCTCAATAAAAAGGTTAATATTAAACACCTCATATTAATGAAAGAGGAAGGAAAGAGCCACATAAAAATAATCTTTTCTGGGCCCAACGCCGTGGCCTAGCAGCTAAAGTCCTCGCCTTGAATGCCCCGGGATCCCATATGGGCGCCGGTTCTAATCCCGGCAGTTCCATTTCCCATCCAGCTCCCTGCTTGTGGCCTGGGAAAGCAGTCGAGGACGGCCCAAAGCTTTGGGACCCTGCACCCGCGTGGGAGACCTGGAAGAGGTTCCTGGTTGCCGGCTTTGGATGGGCACAGCAGCGGCTGTTGCATTCACTTGGGAAGTGAACCCTCAGACAGAAGCTCTTCCTCTCTGTCTCTCCTCTCTGTATATCTGACTTTGTAATAAATAAATCTTTTAAAAAATAACCTTTTCTATCTCTCAATCTAACTAATTTACTATAAATATCAACCATGTTGTAAGTTAAAATGTGTATTTTAAATCATAAAGGAACACTAACAAAAAAATATCTGAAAACTGTGTAGTGACAAGCCACTAAGTAATACAAATATGAAGTTTTATATTGGGAAATATTCACTTAATATAAAAAATATGGTAAATGAGAAATAGAGGTTTAAAAAAATGATATGTGAGAAATAGAAAACTAGAAGTAAAACAGCAGGAGAATCAAAATGGCAGAATGCATTTAAACAAACAGGAACATTTAAGCAGAGAGAGAAATATCAGCCAGTGAGAAGCAGAGAGGGCAGGTTCCAGGAAACAGAAGAGGACAGAGAGACAGCAAGGGGCACCTGGAGACTGACACAGGAAAGCAGTGGACACACGTTGTGGTGTTGCAATGAATGATAACACAGCAAGCAGTGATCTGAACTACACCATCAACAGGGGGGAGGAGGTGTCCACCTGGAGCTCAGGAAGTAATCCCACACAAAGAACTGGCCATCATGATGGTTTGTTTGATTTGACCAGGAGCAGAGACAGAGCAGCAGATCCCAGGTGGGTGCTGCTGGAACAGAGTAGATTTCACTGCCCACTAGAGCCGAATTGGGCACCAATTTGTGTAGGGACAGGACTAAGCATGCACTGAGCTGAAATTGAACTCATTTCTGACTCAGTGAACTGCACCAACATGGCATCCTACAGGTTCAATCAAAGATAGGCCTGAGAAGCCCTCACAATTGATGGCAAGCAAATAAAGAAGTCTAGTAGTGGCACACCAGGTGCCATTTTGTACAGTGTGGCAAAGACTTGAACAGCAGGGATAGAGCCGGGCGTGGTGGCCTAGCAGCTGAAGTCCTCGCCGAGAATTCGCCGGGATCCCATATGGGCACTGGTTCTAATCCCGGCAGCTCCATTTCCCATCCAGCTCCCTGCTTGTGGCCTGGGAAAGCAGTTGAGGATGGCTGAAAGCCTTGGGATCCTGCACCCATGTGGGAGACCTGGAAGAGGTTCCTGGTTCCCGGCATTGGATTGGCACAGCAGCGGCCGTTGCGTTCACTTGGGGAGTCAACCATCAGCTGGACGATCTTCCTCTCTGTCTCTCCTCCTCCCTGCATATCTGACTTTGCAATAAAAATAAAATAAATCTTTAAAATAGAGACTTGGAGGGATAATAGTGAGTTGTGCTTGTGCTGAGCTGGGAGCAAACTCACTGAGCTCAGTACATTGAACCAATCCCACAGGAAAATAATACCAACTATTGCATTGTATGGGTCAAAACAGGTCCATGTGGCCCTCAGACCTAATGGCCAACAAATTCTGACAAGAGCAGCACCACTAACAACCTAGCTATATAGGATACTTGGTGTCTGTCTAATCCTGGGAACTGACTAACAAGAAGGGGGAGAAAAGTTGTGCAGA
Source organism: Ochotona princeps (assembly GCF_030435755.1). NCBI lineage: Eukaryota > Metazoa > Chordata > Mammalia > Lagomorpha > Ochotonidae > Ochotona > Ochotona princeps. The sequence goes on along the minus strand of NC_080834.1, from coordinate 27,864,766 downwards.
CAACTGTGCAACTTCAGCACAGTATCACAAGAGAGAGAGAGTAGGCAGCCAGAAGCTGGGCTACAGAGACCATGGTGGACATCTAACATAAGAACCCAGACCTGGAACTCACTGGAGGGAGTGGCACAAGTGACTGCAAAAAGAATTGTGTAGCAATCACAGTAAAGTAAACTCAAATTGTAGAGCTGTGAGTGACACAGCTTAGAAACCTGCCTAAGGAGAAGACTCTGCTAACCAGAAGTGCAATGACAAGAACAAAAGAAGAGACAAAGGCTTTTGCCAACCTCAGAGTTAACTGAGGAAGACATCGAGAAGATGGGGGATACAAATTCAAAACACTTGTTATAAAGCTTCTTATCAATAATGAGAAGCACATACAGGAGTTCAAGGAATTTAAGGAATATGTCACACAGGAAATGAATCAAATGAAAGCTGATACATCAGAAATGAAGAATACAGCAGAGCAAATTGAAAGTACAATGGAGAGTTTCCAAAATAGAATGAATGAAAGAATCTCAGGACTGGAAGATACTTCCTTTCACCAGGGGGAAACAATAACAAAGCTGAAAGCAGAGCTGGATCACTCTAAAAAAAAGTATTCAAGAATTGAAAGACATTATTAAAAGGCCAAATATGAGAGTTATAGGAGTCCCAGAAAGTGCAGAAAGAGAAGCTGGGATTAAAGGTGTATTGAATGAATTAATAAGGAAAAATTTCCCTAATCTAGAGAAAGAATTGGGAAACAACATCCAGGAAGGGCACAGAACTCCGAGCAGTGTTGACCAAATGTGGTCTTCACCACGACACATGATCATCAAGCTCTCTTCAATCAAACATAAGGAAAAGATCTTTAAATGTGCACATGAAAGAAAAAATCAATTGACGTATGAAGGAATGTCAATTAAATTCACAGCTGACCTCTCACAGGAAACTCGACAGGCCAGAAGAGAATGGAGCAACATATTCCAGATGCTAAAAGCAAAAAAACTGTCGGCCCAGGATAACATACCCAGCAAAACTTTCCTTTGTCTTTGAAAATGAAATAAAATTCTTCCACAGTAAGAAAAGTTACAAGAATATGCGTCTTCCAAACCTGCCCTACAAATGATACTTAAAGGTGTTCTCTTGACAGAGAAGAGGAATAGCACCCACCAAAACCCAAGGCTAATGTGAAGAACATCCCAGTAAAATCAGTAAAAACAGAAGACTAAATCAATGAACAGCCCATTGCAAAAATGACAGGACCAAATTACCTTCCATTTGTATTAACCCTGAATGTAAATGGATTAAACTCATCAATCAAACATAGATAAGTAGGCTGGGTTAAAAAACAAAAACTATCAATTTGTTGCCTACAGCAGACACATTTCACCAACAAGGATCAGCAGAAACTATATCTCATGGATTTTGATATTTTTTGCTAATTTCATCACTTCAAAACATGTTCTCATTAAATTCTTCACTGATTCATAGATAACTTCATGGCATTGTAAATTTTTTTTTCTTCCTGCTGCTGATTTCATATTGTGGTTTTTCATTTAAGGGGATGTATAGTAACTGTGTAATGGAGACTATCATATCCAGATGTGAGGATACAATGCAGTATGCATCTCTACTTCCAGACAAAGATGGACTCCCAATGAAACTGTTAGCTGTATCTTGACAATAGGATGCTGGACTCTCTGCCATTGTCCATGCCTGCAATGATGGACATATGACTGTGTATGAAGACGTATACTATAGTAATGATATAGGGGAATTCATTAGGGAGGTAGAAGGGAATAGGGGAGGGGGGTAAGGGAAATCTCAGGGCCTATGGAACTGTAGTATAAAATGATAATAATAATCAAGAAGTTAAAAAATAAATAAATTGTTTTTAAAAACCAGGTAGATCCAATACATTAGCAATAAAATTTAAAATGTCCCCATTCCAAGACCCAACGCCGTGACCTAGCAGCTAAAGTCCTCGTCTTGAACTCCCCGGGATCCCATATGGGCACCAGTTCTAATCCCGGCAGTTCCATTTCCCATCCAGCTCCCTGCTTGTGGCCTGGGAAAGCAATCGAGGACGGCCCAAAGCCTTGGGACCCTGCACCTGCGTGGGAGACCCAGAAAGAAGGTCCTGGCTCCTGAGTTTGGATTGGCGCAGCACTGGCTGTTGCGCTCACTTGGGGAGTGAACCATCAGCTGGACGATCTTCCTCTCTGTCTCTCCTCCTCTCTGTATATCTGACTTTGTAATATAATAAATAAATCTTTTAAAAAAAATAAAAGCCTCCGTTCCCATGGTGGTGGAACTCTAGGCCTGTGCGGCCACTATGGAAGTTAGTATGAAGGGTGCTCAGACACTGAAGATTCATCTGCTGAATGACCCAGCAATCCCATTCCTGAGAATATATCCAAAAGAAGTCATACCTGCCTGTGAGAAAGCAGCCTGCATCAATCCACAACAGCAAGGACATGGAAACAACAATGATATCCATGAAAAGAGAATGGGCTAAAGGAATTGTGTTACATCTATTCTATGGAATACCACTCAGCCATTAAAAAGAACAAAATTCATTTGCAACAAAGCATTCCTAGCTGCAGATATTTATACTTGGTGAAATAAGCCAAGCCCAAAGGATGAATGTCACATGTTCTCTCCAACATGAGACAACCTCATCCAAAATACAAATCCAATATACACTTATACTCTCATAAACCGACAGTGTCATGAGACCAGAGCACTGGGAAACAAAGAATAATGCTGGCACACATCTCTGTTCCCCAATATAACTGTTAAATATGCTTTGATAAGCAAACACTGACTCTATCGTTACTTACACCTACAATGTGACAGCACACAAAAAGAGCAGAAAGCTGGGGTTGAGCCTACAGCTGAAGGACTGTATTACTGTGAGATCAGAGCACAGCGGGAAGCGGAGCAGCAGGAGAGAGGAAAGGAACAGAATGGTGGCGGCAGCCTCCACCTTCAAATCTGTATAATGGACTACAAGAATTTAAAAATGGAAGTGTATGTAACTGTCTAACTGATGGCAAAAGTTGCCAGGTTGAATGAAGCAAACAAAAAATGATTCAGCTGATGGTATCTCCAGGAAACATGATTTAGAAGCAAAAATGTAAACAGGTTGAAAGTTGAGAATGAAAAGAGCCACACAGCAGAGAAGAAGCAGAGTAGCTGTGCTGAGCATGAGACGCGCTGTGTGGGAAGCCACGCGGTTGGGTCGGACAGGTCGGGTGTGTGATGAGCACTGCTCCTCAGTTAGCAAGGCTTCGAGGAGTTTCTGGCAGCGAGGCAAGGCCCGGCAGAATGTTTCTGGTGGCCTCATTGCTGCCCCACCCCATTGTATGGACACTCAATCACCTCTCTGATGTTTCATAGAATTCTCCTGAGGGTGGTGTTGTTTTTCTGCTAATGTGAAGTGATTCCTGTAACTGGTATGACAACTCAAATTGATCAATAATGTTATAATAAAAACATCTTTAGCGACGTAAGGCTATAACACACAGCTAAAAGTACACAATAGTACAATTGAATCCACAATGTCTTCAAATATCCTGTTATGTGCCCACCTTTGTCCTGAAGTTTGCCCTAGTATAAGTAATGTTTTCCTTAAGAAATGGCTTGATAATATCTTGGAACAGATGGCAATCATGGAGGTTCAAAGAGTTTGTTTACCTTGTGCCTCGAACTGTTACAACACATGATATGACGCATTTTAGTTTCTCACCACAGAAAGCAAAAGTATATGGGGCATCTTCTAACGGGAGACAAATGTGAACCCCCTCAAAATGGCTTAAAATCTCTATCTTATATTGGCACTTATGTTTAGGGAAAGAAAACAGTTTATAAAGATAAAAGGAAGTTTCTTGTAAAAGCCCTGTGTTTGTAGATTGGCTGAGCTGACCTGATCCCTTTCACTGCCCTTTAACAAAAGAACAAAAAACAATTGAATCAGCACTAGGTGAAGGTGACGGTAATTAATGCATGATTGATTATAAGATTTAGCAAACTTATATGCTTTTATAAAATCCTTTTATGATCTTTTAATTCTGTACTCTTAATATTCTAAGCAATATTTGTTTGTGTTTAGTAAAAATTGATTTTAAGTGTAAGTAAATCTTTTGTCACTATGTAACCGCTTGCACTGCCAACCGTGGAGTTCCTGGCTTCAGCCAGGTGACTGCAAGTTTCAATGAGCAATGGTTTGTTGAAAATGTTTTCTTTAGGATTGTTTCTGTATTCTCTTAACCATGAAGTAAAAACGAAACAATTGGATGTTGTGCAAAAGCTTGTGATGATTTGTGTATAAATAAAGAAGGCAGCTTTTCTGAGTTGTCCATTATGAGCATCATGTCATAGTGGTCCACGTCTTATCTCTTCTTCATATCATCTCGCCGATCCACGCATCCTTTGCAAGCTCTCAGTCAGCCGGAGCTGGTCTCCGGCAGCAACGTGTCCAAAGCAAAGACAACTTACAGTGATAAGCATCAGCTGTGTATAAAAATGCATCATCATTATAAGCACAAATACACCTAACCAAGAACGTAGAAGAAGTATCAAATTACAAAAATTAGGGAAGAATCAAGAGAAAAGACCTCTGTTCTAACACAAAGGATTGAGAGAAAATCATGGAAGAGCAAGTGACCAAGTTTCTAAAAAATCACTAAAACTGACTCTGGAGAAAATAGAAAAGATGAGTAGACCTACAGCAAAAGAGGCTGAATTGAGATTCAAAAACTGTTTACAAAAAGCTACTTTGACCCAGATAGCCTCACTGGTAAATCCCACCAAACACTTAGAGATGATATTCCTATTTTTCCTTTCAAAAAATTTTAAAGAAGTAATTTTTCCTGGCCCATTGTATTAGGAGAGCATCTGATATTAGAATTAAGCAAAGATATAATAGGAAAACAAAAATATAGTTCAATACTTCTTATGAATGTGGCTATTGAATGCAAAAGCATGAAAGTTATTTCATATCATGACCAAAAACCTTCACCAGGAATACAAGGTTAATACTTGGAATTTTATTCTGAAGAATAAAGAATAAATCCATATAGTAATTTCAATAGATGCAGAGGAATAATTGGCAAAAAATATAACTCATATCCACTATAAAAAGCAATCAACATTTTTGGAAAGCAGATGATGGTTTTGAGCCTAGGGAAGAGTATAGACAGAAAAACCAGATCAGAAAGTTTGCGTCACACCTAATGCTGAAGGACTATGTTCTTTTATCCAGCATAGAGAAAATGGAAAAAAAAAAGAGAAAAAAACATTGACCGTTATCATTTGTTCTTAATAAGATGTGAGCTTTCCACTGGCAAGTGGGTAAGAAAACAGATAAAAGAGCTTCAGATTAGAAAGGCAGCCGTAAAATCCTCCATTTGGAAACCAATTGATCTTATACAAATATGGCTTTAAATTCTAAGGAATTTACCACTAAATCACTAAACCTAATAGGCAATTTTGGCAAGGTTGGAGTATTTAAGATCAACATCCTAAAGTCAATTGTATTTCCACATTGTTTTAATGTGGAACAACTTAAAAATCAAACTAATAATTCCATTTATAACAGCATCAGAAATACTTAGAGCTGTAAAACAATGTGAAAAACACTGTGAAAACCATAAAATATTGATATCAGTCAAAAGACAATGTTGCTAAGAATACCCCCAAAATACTACGCTCTCTATCGAGACATGGTTGGCATCTTTGCAGAAACTGGCAAGTTGATTTCAAATGTGACATGAAAATGAAAGGCGGATGGGATGGTGTAAATGTCTTGGTGGCAAGGGGCTGCTGCTTCCTCAGGACTGTTTTTGTCACCTTGAACCCCCAGTATTCCTCACAGGAGGCTGTTTCAGCAGAACAGCACAGATGATCTCTTCCAGCGTACTTAGAAGTGGGAGGCCAAGGCACATTCAGCCAGCTGTTACGTACAGTGTCAAGTGCATGGTGAGGACTGAGCTCTCGTAACTGGGACAGATGCATGCTGTGTGCGCATGGTGTCTGTCTCATCCAGCAGCTGCCTTCACCAACTTCACCCTCCTGGCTGCCTCATTGCGCAGGTCAGAATGTTCAAGGCCTGCCTCCCACCCCTACCTCACTGCAAACACAATAGGAGTGGGAAGTGTGGCCTGTGGGAGGTGCCGAGTCATGAGGGTGGAGCACTCAGGACTTTGAAGAGAACCATGGCGTAATAGGTTAAGTCTTACCCATGTGGCCAGCATCCCGTATGGGCATCAGCTTGAGTCCTGGCTGCTCCCTTTCTGATGCAGCTTCCTGCTGATGGCCTGGGAAAGCCACAGGAGATGACCCAAGTCCTTGGGTTCTTGCACCCAGAAGATGCTCCTGGCTCCTGACTTCAGAATGGCTCGGGCATGATTGTCGAGGCCATTGGGAGAGTTAATCAACAGATGAAAGATCTCCACCTTTCTGTCTCTCCTTCTCTCTACAATCTGCCTTTCCAGTAAAAACAAATCTTTAGGGCCCGGCAGCATGGCCTAGCGGCTAAAGTCCTCGCCTTGAAAGCCCCGGGATCCCATATGGGCGCCAGTTCTAATCCCGGCAGCTCCACTTCACATCCAGCTCCCTGCTTGTGGCCTGGGGAAGCAGTCGAGGACGGCCCAAAGCTTTGGGACCCTGCACCCGCGTGGGAGACCCGGAAGAGGTTCCTGGTCCCGGCATCGGATCGGCGCGCACCAGCCCGTTGCAGCTCACTTGGGGAGTGAAACATCGGATGGAAGATCTTCTTCTCTGTCTCTCCTCCTCTCTGTATATCCGCCTTTCCAATAACAATAAAAAAATCTTTAAAAAAAAATCTTTAAAGAAGAGAAAGGAAAAGAAAGCCAAAGAGATCTCCAAGAACTCCCTTTCCCTCCTTTTGTGCTAGGACTACAAAAGGGAAGAGGGTCCCCAGGAGGGACTCTACAGGCTGCAGCTGACGGGGCCTTCCAGCTCGCACAAGAATGAGAAATACCTGCTGCTTACACATCCCACAGGCCCTGGTGCTTTGGTACAGCAAGCCTGGGCCACACCTACATGAACAGGGACTCAGAGGGCAGGAAGTGATCTGTCACCACCATTGCCACCACCACCACCGCCGTCTGGCCACAGCCACACCCCTCCACCCCCGTGTCCACGAACCCTTTCTTCAGTCCCCAGTACTGTGGTTCTAAAGGTCCCAGAGCTCCTCTCTCCTTTCCCTTCACTCCCGGGCAGACAGCTGCTGACAGCTGGGGCAGTTGCCTCGCCTCATCTCCCTTCTCACAGGTCCCCACACCTCCACGAGTGGTTCCTCCTGGCTCCTGGCCATCTCTTCCCTGATGGGGTCTCACAGGAAGAGACAGGCTGTTTTGCCTCCTGAACAGCACCACCCTAGGCTCAAGAGCAGGAATGAGCTGCACCCTTCAGACTCATCACTTCCCACGTGGCCCAGGGTGTAGATCACTTCCCACGTGGCCCAGGGTGTAGATCAGTTCCCACATGGTCCTGGGTGTAGGTTTCCTGCACCTCCTGTCCCTCGGCCCAACAGGTCCTCTTCTGCTCGGTGAGAGATGCTGTGACAAGGCACTGTGGGGCCAGCGCTGTGCTTCCAGCCTTCCATGAGTCTAGAAATGCCCTTGTGAGCAACATGGTAGAGGGTCAGAGTCAAGTTGGAATGCACTAACCCTAAATAATGCCTGGTTGCCATGTTATCACACAATTAGACTCATATGTCTCTTGACACAGGGCCACATGCTGCGAAGTGTGTGCTCAGAAAATTCTGTTGTAGAGTAAACACAACATAGGGCCATTACCCAAATCCAGAGGGTATAGGCTGCCTTACATGTAGATTGGTGCAGGCTATCAGAAAATTCAGGGACAGAGACTTTTAGCTTTGAAGCTGTCTGGCTGCTCAGTACTAAGACACACACGTAGTAGTTGGACCTATGAAACAGTAGGATCATCACATTTCTAGCTTTGGCCTCCACACCTCAGTGCATTGAATGTCTGCAGAGGCTGTGACATGCATAGGGCTGTCATCCCCATGAGAACACGGCTGCTCCTGACGCCTCCAGAAGCAACTGCATGAATCTGTCAACTTTAGGTTTTGATTAGTAAGAGTACACTGTAAAACAATGCCAAAATAGATAGCCTACATAAACCAGTAGTGCAGGAAATACTGGTATACAGTGGCACGTGTCACACAGACTTGTATGAGCTATTCCCTCTATGGTGGCCATGCAGGGTGTTTATACCAGCATCAACACACATGAAGAAGGTACCTACACCACCACCTCACCATGAGGATGTCACTAGGCGATAGAATGTTCATGGGTAGCTCACGAAGCCATGTCCTAGGTGTGTAGCTGAACAAGCTAATGTCAGGCACTGTGTGACTTCTCAGCTATCTCAGATCAAGGTGACTGTTGAAAGTTCATTGCGCATGCCACAGTGCACAAGCTAAAAAGCTTCTGTACAGCAAAGGAGATGATCAAATAAGTGAAGAAGCAATCAACAAAATGGGAGAACATCTTTGCATACTACACAACAGATAGGGAACTAATATCCAGGATTTACAAAGAGCTTCAGAAACTCAATGACAGCAAAATAAACAACCCTGTGAAGAAATGGGCAAAGAAAATGAACCAAAAAATGCTCAGGTTCCAGAGCTGTCAGGGAGATACAAATGAAAACCACATTGAGGTTCCACCTAACTCCACTGAGACTGGCCTACAGTCGGAACTCTACGAACACCTGCTGGCGTGGATGTGGGGAGAAAAATACTCTCCTTCAGTATTGGTGGGATTATAGGCTAGTACAACCACTATGGAAGTCAGTATGGAGAGTGCTAAGAGAACTGAAAATTGACCTACCGTATGACCCAGCTATCCCACTTCTGGGAATACAACCAAAGGAAATGAAATCTGCTTATGAAAAAGGGATCTGTAATCCTATATTTATAACACCACAAGCTATAATAGCAATGATATGGAAACAATCCAGATGTCTGTCAAAAGAGAAGTGGATTAACTGTGGTACATCTACTCCATGGAATAATACTCAGCCATTTAAAAAGTGAAGTTCTGCCATTTGCAACCAAATGGTCCCAACTAGAGACCATTATGCTCAGTGAAACAAGCCAATCCCCAAAGGACAATTAGCATATGTTCACTCTGATGTAAGGCAACCTTTGTGCAAACTACGAGATCAACAGCCATTTCATTTCTTTTTTTTTTTGCTGCATCTCGGGGGGGTGGGCGATATTTTTGTTTTCATTTTCATTAATTCAAAAAAAGAGTTTTGTTTTTCTTATTAATTTTCCACTGACTCATAGGTCACACAGTAACATCGTTAGCTTCAGGAAGGTCTTCAATTTTATTTTTCACTTTATCAGCGACACATTGGTCATTCGGTAGCATGTTGTTTAACTCCATGCTGTTGTACATTTCCTATTTTTATCTCTTGTTGATTTGTTTTATGGATTTTCTCTTTTTTGATGATGTTTACATAGCTGATCAGGGTGGGAAGGATCAAGGGTTAGGGAAAAGTAGGTGTGACCACTGCTTCAAATTTTCTATTTTTTCTTCCTGTCTCTGTGGGAAGGGAATACATAAGTGGGGGAGCCATACCCAGCCTCCCAACCATCCCGATACGCAGGGGGAACGGCCTCCCGATATCAACCCATGGGGTCCTGATATGGTACACACTCCAAGGATTCTGCCCCAGGTGCTTTTGATAGTTCTAAAATGCTGTTGATCTTTCTGATCCAAGGATGAAGAAACCCTTCCAATGTCCAACGGCTGACACAGTCAATCTTACAAGCGCCATTCACCCAGATATTTGCTGTCATCACTTGGCTGGGGTAGTTGTCTAATTTGTTCTGTTCTCTTTCCTCTGCAGGCCCCAGTGGGCTGCCATATTCTCCATGTGCATCAGGGTCTTCCGTCCATTGCGCCCTTTCCTGCTGAGGAGGCCCAGTTCTCGCTGATGGGCCCAATGAACCAGGCCAGGCGACCCTGGTCACACCAGGCGACCCCCAATCCAGGGGCTCACAGGCATGGCACCCAGCGTGTAGATAGGACCAAGGATCAGGCCAGGAGATCCAAGCCCCACTAGAACCCACACCCCAAGAGCTCGTGGACCCAACACCCACTGGCATGGCTCCTCACCTCGGCATCTGCCAGTGGATGTTACAACTTGGCACAGTCCAGCCTGCTCCCATTGTTAGCTCATGCTGGTGGGTGACACAGCCAAGCCTGGCCCAGCCAGCACCCTGTCTTAGCCCTAATGTGGACTGGCTAAATTGCAGTCTGACCTGGCCCAGCCCACACCCTCTCCTGGTTCTCAGATCTGCCAGTGGATGTAAGGAATTGGCTCAGCTTGGTCCAGCCCCAGACCTGACTCTCATGGATGCTGGCAGGTACAGTAACCTAGCATAGTCTGGGCTACCCCTTGCTTTGGTTCATGTGCTCACCTGCAGGGACTGCAGCCTAAGGAGTTCCCCAAGCTCCCAAGCAGGTCTCCCCCTAGCGGCAGATCTGGTGCACTCTGGTGGGTCCTTGACCCAGACTGACTTAGTCCACCTCTTGTCCTGACAGGTACGGTGTCATTGCCCAGCCAGCCCACACCCATTCCAGTTGTTACTCTTGGGAGTAACTCTTGGGACAAGCCACACCTGGTCCACCCCCAACCACAGCTCTCACATGGTTCAGCAGGAGCCGAGACCTAGCCCAGCCCTTTATATACCCACCTTGCCTCTCATGATTACCAGTGGGTGCTAGAATCTGGCTCAGCCTGGCACTCCCCAGACCCTGTCCCCACTCGTGCTGAAGAAGACTGCAGTCCGACCCTGACCGCCTCCCCCACCTCAGCTGGGGAACCCCCTTAGCCCTCAACCATACCTGTTCCCAGTCACAGAACTGCAAAGATTGCAGTTCCACAGGATTTAGCCCACAACTCCCACCCCAAGATTCTGCCCCCAGACCTGATTCTCTTGCATGTTGATTAGTGTCATAGTCAGCCTAAATGACCCATCCCTCTTCTGAATCTCCATGGTGGGTGCTGTAATCTAAACCCACAGGCTGGCCCCCAGCCCCAGCCCCAGCGTGTGACAGTGAGTGATATTCAGCAGTGGTTAATGCTAGCTACCCCTCAGGTCTCCCACATGTGCTAATGCTTCGCTCTGACCCTTAAAGGCCCTCCCATTTCCCCCCTTCAAACTCCTCAGTCTCAGTCCCCTCACTTACTGCAAATGTACAGGCCCTGTCTATGGAAGTGCCTCAGTAGCATTCTTCACCTAGACATGTCACCCTAACCTGCACCATGCCCCAGGCCCCCTGTAAGCCTACCCTCCATGAGGGCTTCGCCTGGCACCACTGGCGCACAGACGTCCCCTCCCCAGGGGCGTTAAGCCGCACGGCTGCCGGCACTCGTGCTAGCCTACAGGGTACATATAGTAACAAGGCGGTAGAGGCCATCACATACAGAGGTGAGGATACAATGTAGTGGGCATCTCTACTTCCAAATTAAAGATGAACTCCCATTGAAACTGTTGAAGTATCTTGACAATAGGATGCTGGACTCTGCCGTTATCCATACCTACAATGTCAGGATACACTTCAGTAACAGAATGATGGATTTAGGACTGTTCATGAAGGACTATGCTATTGTAATTACATGGTGGAATTAGTAGGGGTGGCAGGGATCTGGGGAGGGGGAAAGAGAAATCCTGCAGCCTATGGAACTATATCATGGAATAATATAACAAATTTTTTTAAAAAAGAAATCTCCTTGTAGAACAAGGTTTTGATCTGGTGGTTAAGATGATTTAGTTACTTACTTTTAGAAATAGGAGCCAGGATCCCAGTGCAGTAGCCTAGTGGCTAAAATCCTTGCCTTGCACATGCCGGGACCCCATCTGGATGCCAGTTTGTACTGTGGCTGCTCCAATTCCTTTACAGCTCCCTGCTTGTAGCCTGGGAAAGCAGTGTCAATAATGGCCCAAAGCCTTGGGACCCTGGACTTGCATGGGAGACCTGAAAGAGGCTCCTGGCTCCTGGTTTCGGATTGGCTCAGCTCTGGTCGTTTTGGCCACTTGGGGAGTGAATCAATGGATGGAAGATCTTTGTCTCTCCTCTCTGCAAATCTGACTTGCCAATAAAAATAAATAAATATTTCCTTTAAAATATTTTGGTGAAGGAGGTGAAGCCACAGCCTACGATGATGACAGCATCCCATTTCGGACACCTGCTCTGCTTCCAATCCGGCTCCCTGCTCAGGCATCGGGGAAAGCTACGGGAGATGCCAAAATACTTGGGGCCCTGTCGCTCGTGCGGGAGTTGTGAATGAAGTTCCTGGCTTCGGCCTGGCCCAGCTCTAACTGCTGTAGTTCTTTAGGAAGTAAGCAAGAAGACTCAAGGCTCTCTGACTTGCACCAGTATGGAGCCAGGTGGGAAGGGCAGCCACGGGGACCTGAACAGGTGCTTCAGTATGGGATCCTAGCATGGTTCAGCGCACTGGGCCAGAGCACCAACCCTGGCATGTGCGCTTGCAAAGTGAAAATCCATCTGCGCCTCATCCGCCGTTGTCCATGCATCCCCTCCTGGCCCAGGCGGTGCTCACTCGATGCTAGTCTCCCGGGTCAGCACAGCCTCACTAACAGGCTGGGGCTTTCCTGGGGACAAGTGAGAATTCTTCCTGAACTAGCAAGGACACACAGAAGAGACACTTTGCTGATTGTGCCAAGCTTCGGAAGGGCTGATTTAAAAAATTAGAGCAATTCAAATCAAATCACGTCACATAGTCTCACGGGTGCCGAAGCACCTGGCACTATTTCCCACAACTGCTTTAGCCACAGTGGCGTGCGTTCATGACCTTGCTTCAGGTCATGTGATAGCAGATCTTGTCTTTACCATAGTAGCTGCTGCTACATTTGGAAATACTTACAGCAACTGAGATGCTCAGTGTAGGCTTTTCGGGCACTCCCCCAGCCACGAGCAGCCTTGTTCTTCACAACACCTGCTTGCTGAAACCCCCTGTGAGGGAGCATGGCTTCCCCCTCCTACTGATGAGGAAGATAAAATTCGGCAATTTCATGGAATTTGCATAGAAGTTGCCTGGTTGATGGCTCGTGACCCTGCTGGGCCAGTCCTGGACACCCACAATCTGCCTGGAAACCTGCTGTTAGATCTCAACCCCTCCTGCCCCCAAGATCAGCGGGGTGGCTACTCAGATGCTTAACTAGTGATTGTGGAATTAAGAGAGGAACACGGGAGTTGATCCTCGAGATTTCGTCTCTTTTCATTATTCAGCATTAAATCATAATTTCCCACCCTAAGTTCTCAAATTATGAGAGGCAGTCCCTGTTGTCAACTCCATAGCAGGGCTACTAGGTGTTGGCATTCCCAGGAGAGTGCCTGGTAGATTGGTAGATTCAGCCAACACTAGGCTCCTTACTGCCTGCCCCATCCCCCAAAACTAGAGGAAAGGAAACTGCCCTTGAGATGTTCAGGGCACCACATAGCCAGAGGGGACCCAGCAACAGAGAAGCCACCAGAGACAGACACCTCACCGTGTACCACCTTGAGCTCAGGCTCATGCTCAGAAAGCCCAGAGAAGTACCCAGCCCAAGCCCACTCGCTAAAATGCCCACTGCATGCATCCATCAGTAACCAGCATCAACAAGGTGCCTCCCTGCTGGCCATCTTGGACAAGAGCCTCAGCCACCAGCTCCTGGGGCACAGGTGAACAAGACACAACACAGAGAGGCCCAACCAAGATGTCTCTGCCAGGGATGCTGGAGCAGAGGGCACGTCCAGGCCTCCACTCCAGCCAAGACTCCATCCCTCCAGGCAACCCTACTCCCTCGGGGTCAGCGTCCATCCCACTTGTCTTCGACACTGAGACTCACCAGGACATGTGGTCAAGTTCCTTCATTCCCTCTTTCAGTCTCCCTGCTCCATCAATTTGAACACCAGATACGGATGAACCACAAGACGGCTCAGAGCAAACCACTCCCCTCCTCCTTTTTCTTTGAGAGCCTCTGTCCCCTTGAGAAGTGACCAGGTTGCAGCTTCTCTGGGCTTTTAGTGGGTACAGGACTGGGGACATTCAAGGGACACATCTGGATGCTGATTGTTGAAGTTCCCTTTAATTCTCCCAACTTGTTTCTAAAATCGTACATGCCTAGAGAAATTGAAGACTGGAGTTTGAGACAGAATTTCACGTGTGAACTGTAAAATGATGTGTGTATCAGTAAGGTGCTTGCCAGGCAGGATGGGGAGGATGGCAGCCATCCGCTCTGGGTTGAAGTGGACCAGGCAGCTGGGAGGGTCTTGGCACCTGGATTTGAGCGTCTTCTGGGGACCAGTGCAATTGTCCACGTCACTCAACCTGTCTACCTTGACATTAATTAATGCAAATAGCATCACTGATGCCATTTCCATGTTTCAGGGATTGGAAGAATACATAAGGGCTATAAGGACGTCGTACCCCTGCAACTTGCAGAGAACACTCTGCGTGTTAATATTTAAGCTCCAGAGGTTGAATTTTTTTTCAAATACTAAGATGATTTTTTTTGTATTATTCCATGGTGTTCCAGGAGCAACCACCTATCTGTTTCCTCAGTAAACCAAACAAAGACAGGTGAGCACTGGAAAGAGAATGGTTAAAATCTGTCCAGCCTGTATCTCTGGAACAAGGAATCCACAAGAACAAAACAGTTCTGGAAGGCCAACAGGTCAGACTCTTCCTGCTCCTCCAGCGACATCCTGAGGGACAAGGGCATTGCCCACCATGCTAAGTCACACACCCATCTCTCTGTGACCTGCAGACATTTCTAAAACGGACTGCGTCTGCCCCACACTTGAGCAGCCTCAGCTGTAAAGACTGCGGGTTAACACACCCACAGAGGTGCGCACCCCCCGCCAAATCTGATGGTTTTAATGCTTGAATTAATGCTACCCATCAATAGTTTTCTATTTCTTTCCAACCCCATAGGCCCAAGAAGGCACCATCCAAGTCTCCTCCTCTCCCTACAGGGGTGTCCATGCCGGGCGCTTCATAGAAGTAACCTCTCATTGTGTACTCTTGTCTGCCTAGCCTCAGACGCTCGGCTTCCTGCTCCCAGCATGCAGCTGTGCTGCAGCACACAGTGATGACGTGTGCCCCTGGTGGGCAGGTGCTGTGCCTCTGCTGGGCAGGTGCTGTGCCTCTGGTGGGCAGGTGCTGTGCCACCTAGTGGGCAGGTGCTGTGTGCCTCCTGGTGGGCAGGTGTTGTGCCTCTGGTGGGCAGGTGCTGTGCCTCCTGGTGGACAGGTGCTGTGTCTCTGGTGGGCAGGTGTTGTGCCTCTGGTGGGCAGGTGCTGTGCCTCTGGTGGGCAGGTGCTGTGCCACCTAGTGGGCAGGTGCTGTGCCACCTAGTGGGCAGGTGCTGTGTCTCTGGTGGGCAGGTGTTATGCCTTTGGTGGGCAGGTGCTGTGTCTCTGGTAGACAGGTGCTGTGCCTCCTGGTGGACAGGTGCTGTGTCTCTGGTGGGCAGGTGCTGTGCCTCCTGGTGGCAGGTGCTGTGCCTCCTGGTGAGCAGGTGCTGTGTCTCTGGTGGGCAGGTGTGTGCCTCTGGTGGACAGGTGTTGTGCCTCTGGTGAGCAGGTGCTGTGCCTCTGGTGGACAGGTGCTGTGTCTCTGGTGGACAGGTGCTGTGCCTCTGGTGGGCAGGTGCTGTGCCTCCTGGTGGCAGGTGCTATGCCTCCTGGTGGACAGGTGCTGTGTCTCTGGTGGGCAGGTGCTGTGCCTCCTGGTGGACAGGTGCTGTGTCTCTGGTGGGCAGGTGTTGTGCCTCTGGTGGGCAGGTGCTGTGCCTCTGGTGGGCAGGTGTTGTGCCTCTGGTGGGCAGGTGCTGTGCCACCTAGTGGGCAGGTGCTGTGTCTCTGGTGGGCAGGTGTTATGCCTTTGGTGGGCAGGTGCTGTGTCTCTGGTAGACAGGTGCTGTGCCTCTGGTGGGCAGGTGCTGTGCCTCTGGTGGGCAGGTGTTGTGCCTCTGGTGGGCAGGTGCTGTGCCACCTAGTGGGCAGTTGCTGTGTCTCTGGTGGGCAGGTGTTATGCCTTTGGTGGGCAGGTGCTGTGCCTCTGGTGGGCAGGTGCTGTGCCACCTAGTGGGCAGGTGCTGTGTCTCTGGTGGGCAGGTGTTATGCCTTTGGTGGGCAGGTGCTGTGTCTCTGGTAGACAGGTGCTGTGCCTCTGGTGGGCAGGTGCTGTGCCTCTGGTGGACAGGTGCTGTGCCTCTGGTGGGCAGGTGCTGTGCCTCTGGTGGACAGGTGCTGTGCCTCTGGTAGGCAGGTGCTGTGCCTCTGGTGGGCAGGTGTTGTGCCTCTGGTGGGCAGGTGCTGTGCCTCTGGTGGGCAGGTGCTGTGCCTCTGGTGGACAGGTGCTGTGCCTCTGGTGGGCAGGTGCTGTGCCTCTGGTGGGCAGGTGCTGTGCCTCTGGTGGACAGGTGCTGTGCCTCTGGTGGGCAGGTGCTGTGCCTCTGCTGGACAGGTGCTGTGTCTCTGGTGGGCAGGTGCTGTGCCTCTGGTGGACAGGTGCGTGCCTCTGGTGGACAGGTGCTGTGCCTCTGGTGGACAGGTGCTGTGCCTCTGGTGGGCAGGTGCTGTGCCTCTGGTGGACAGGTGCTGTGTCTCTGGTGGGCAGGTGCTGTGCCTCTGGTGGGCAGGTGCTGTGCCTCTGGTGGACAGGTGCTGTGCCTCTGGTGGGCATGTGCTGTGCCTCTGGTGGACAGGTGCTGTGTCTCTGGTGGGCAGGTGCTGTGCCTCTGGTGGACAGGTGCGTGCCTCTGGTGGACAGGTGCTGTGCCTCTGGTGGACAGGTGCTGTGCCTCTGGTGGACAGGTGCTGTGCCTCTGGTGGGCAGGTGCTGTGCCTCTGGTGGACAGGTGCTGTGTCTCTGGTGGGCAGGTGCTGTGCCTCTGGTGGACAGGTGCGTGCCTCTGGTGGGCAGGTGCTGTGCCTCTGGTGGGCAGGTGCTGTGCCTCTGGTGGGCAGGTGCTGTGCCTCTGGTGGACAGGTGCGTGCCTCTGGTGGACAGGTGCTGTGCCTCTGGTGGACAGGTGCTGTGCCTCTGGTGGGCAGGTGCTGTGCCTCTGGTGGGCAGGTGCTGTGTGCCTCCTGGTGGACGGGTGCTGTGCCTCTGGTGGACAGGTGCTGTGCCTCTGGTGGGCAGGTGCTGTGCCTCTGGTGGACAGGTGCGTGCCTCTGGTGGGCAGGTGCTGTGCCTCTGGTGGGCAGGTGCTGTGCCTCTGGTGGGCAGGTGCGTGCCTCTGGTGGACAGGTGCGTGCCTCTGGTGGACAGGTGCTGTGCCTCTGGTGGGCAGGTGCTGTGCCTCTGGTGGACAGGTGTTGTGCCTCTGGTGGGCAGGTGCTGTGCCTCTGGTGGGCAGGTGCGTGCCTCTGGTGGACAGGTGCTGTGCCTCTGGTGGGCAGGTGCGTGCCTCTGGTGGACAGGTGCGTGCCTCTGGTGGACAGGTGCTGTGCCTCTGGTGGGCAGGTGCTGTGCCTCCATCAGTCTGCATACCTGGTACTGGAACTGCTGAGTCACATGGTGACTCCAACTCCTTGAGGGGAAATGACAGACTATTTTCCAAGGGAACCGCACAGTTTTGCCTTCCCACCAGTGACACATGAAAGCTGGGTGGATATCTGAAGACTCTCTTAGATGACCCATGTTCAGATTCTGCTGCTATGTGACTTTGAACATACTACCTACCAAGGGAGGGTGGCAGCAGCTATGTTGTCGGGGAACCAATGAACTGATACCTGCAGGACAGGAACAGGTGCCTGCCTGCAGCAACACAACACGAAGGCGCCAAACATACAGATTATGGAATAATCTTCATCATTCATTTCTTTAAAAAAAACTTATTTTTATTTGAAAGACAGATTATAGGGCAAAACGAGGGAAAGACAAAGATCTTCCATCTGCCAGCTGACTCCCCAAATGGTTTCAATGGCCAGAGCTGAGCTGATCCAAAGCCAAGAACCAGGAGCTTCTTCCTGGTCTCCCATGTGGGTGCAGTGGACCAAGGACTTGAGCCGTCCTCTGCTGCATCCTCAGGTGCATTAGCAGGGAGCTAGAGGAGAAGTGGAGCAGCCAGGACTCCAGTCAACACCCACATGGGATGCTGGTGTCACAGGTGGAAGAGTAGCCTCAGCATTCATTTCTAAAACAGGACAGTGGGTGTGAAGTAACCGGGCCAATGCAGGGGGTGTGAGATGTTAGTTGAGGACAAAAAGCTCTTCTGTGGTTTATTCCAATATCCCAGGAGGCGGCCATGGGAGCCCCTGTGTGGGTCTGTTGGAGAGGATCACAGAGAAGATTTCCTATAGGATACCCACCAGCCTGTGAGGCCAAGTACGAGGAGACTGCCAGAGCTTGAAACAACTGCTCATCCAGACACACCTCTCCTGGCTCAGCTCCATCCAGACATATCTCTCCCAGCTCAGCAGCATCTTGTAGAAACTTCTAGTGCGTCATCTTGTCATCTGACATGACCAGAACGCCCACCAAGTACCCAGGCTGTGTGACTTGCCTTCTCAGCTTCCTCACCACTGAATGGTAATCAGCTGCACGGAGCTGCTGCAGCACACTCAACAGAGCTTGGCTCAGCAAATATTAGGCATTGTTACCAAGCTTTGACGTCACACACTAGAAAACCACCTTGTGAAAATCAGCTAATGAGATGGCTGTATATGTTTCTTTATCACTACTTATATCTAGATCACTCAGCACCACGTCCTATTAGGATCTACGATTTTAATCCAAACCTGATCTGTTTCATGGATCCACACACTAGGGTCTAGGACAGACCCTTGTTCTAGCAATGAAGAATATCAAAGCCATTGGGATCTCTTCTGAAATGAGAAATTGGCCCCTTGGAGTACCCACAACCCACCTTGGAGCACATGTGTTCAAGTCCCAGAGCTGCTGCCATTCAAGGCTCCCCTGCTGTACACCCTGGGTGGGGGCAGCTCAGACCCCCAAGGCTGTCATCCTGGGAGACCTACACAGGGTTCCTAGCCCCTAACCCGGGTCCAGCAACAACCAATGTAGGCATATGAACCTGGACAGGGTCCCCAGCCCCCGACCTGGGTCCAGCCATAACCAATGTAGGCATATGAACCTGGATGGGGTCTCCAGCCCCTGACGTGGGTCCAGCCATAACTTATGTAGGCATATGGACCTAGACGGGGTCTCCAGCCCCCGACCCGGGTCCAGCCATAACCAATGTAGGCATATGGAATGTGAACCAAAGAACGGACGTTTTCTGACTCTCAAATAAATTTTGAAGAAAAAAATGAATACACTAAAAAGCAGTTAAATAAAATACCACAAATAGTAGAAAATAACTTGTCTGTTTGTATCCAGGATTTCATGGTTGAATATAAGGACCCAACCAACTGTGGATCAAAGAAATTCAAAAGAAAACATTGCCCCTTTATTGAAAATGTACAGACTTGTTCTCATGGCTTTTCCCTTGACTACACAGCACAGCAGCCATTTACACAGAGTTTCCTTTGTGTTTGGGATCCTGCAACATCTGGAGATGATGTAGAGACTGGGAAAGGAGACCCTTGGTTCTGTGAACCATTGCATCATTGAGAGAAGGGATTTGAGCATTTGCAGATTTTGTTACCAGAAGGAGGGTCCTGAAATTAATCCTCCACAGACAGCAAGGGATGACTGCAGTTCTAGTAAATCAAGAACATGTTTGTAACACTTGGAAATAGCATTGAGCCCTCGCTTTGTTGAGATGTTGTCATGACTGAGGCAGGTCTGCCATACACAGCCACAAACATCACTGACCCTTACTTCTCCCTCGGAATCCCTGCCAAGCCCCTATGGGAACTTTTATCAAAGCCCCTGGGAGGCCAAGGGTCCTGCACAAGCTCACACAGCTAACAATGAAGGGAACTAGACACTGAGTTCCGTCTTTGACTTCCCACCAAAGGACTCGAGACATCAGAGCAAAGTGGATATGACCCTGGTCTTCCTGGTCACTTGCTCTAATTTCCAGTCCCACCTCTGCTATGGACTGCTTTCCCTTTGGAAATCCCTCAGCGTCTTCTCCCACCTTGACCTAAAGTGACTACTAAATGCATCATTTGGATCCAGGCTCCAGCGATCCGTTTCCAGCGCCAGCCAGACATCCGGCGGTGGCCTCCACACAGACGTTGTGACCACCAGGTTAGAGCCTGGGTCTGTGTGGGGAGCTGGGAAGGCGAGTGTGGTCCGGGACCTGACAATCTGAGCTGGGTGTTTGGGACCAGCTGCAGGCAGAGGGAGTCAGGGACTCAGGGAGCCACCTTGTGTGGAGAGGCGCAAAGCGAAGTTGACAGAACAACACACAGGCCCCTTTCTGACTGTTCATACAGATCTGATCTAGGGGTGGAGGGGAGCACCGGCTCTGCTCCCTGCGGGGTCGGTGTGGTCCCTGGAACTGAAAACCAGCAACTGCAGTTCTCCACCTGGAGCCATATCGGGTGGCAGGACAGCAGGTGTGAACCCTAAGTGGAGATCCAGAGTGCGCGTGTTGTTGGTTAATTGCGTGGAGCTGAGCCCACGGCAATAGTCTTGCAGCCTGGGGGGTCTGTGTAGTCCCTGGAGCTGACTGTGACAGCCCCCTGATCTTTCTGGCCACCAAGTCTGCCCAGGGTGACCTCAGGAGGTACTTAGACGTGTTGGCTAGCAGGGGGAGACAAGCTCAGTGCTGCCTATAAAATCAGTGCCACGGACAAAGCAATTATTCAGGACAGCTGTGTTTCCTAAACTCAGGGTACTGATTGAACATTAAAGTCAATTTATACACCTGAGGTAACAGACCATAGAGATGTCGTCAAACAGAGTGGCAATTACAAAAGGTAAAAGACAAGAAAAAAACACTATGAATGTTACTGAAGTCTCTCCAACAAAGGAGCAAAAGCTTCGCCCATTCTCAGAGTTAACTGAGGAAGACATTGAGAAAATGGGGGACAAAGAACTCAGAAAACTCATTGCAAAGCTGCTGGTCAACAATGAGAAGTACAAACAAGAGTTCAAAGAAGAAATAGCAGTAATACATCAAATTAAGGCTGATATATCAGAAATGAAGAACACAGTAGAGCAAATTAAAAATACAGTGGACAGTCTCAAAAACAGAATGAATGAGGCAGAAGAAAGAATTTCAGAATTAGAAGATATTTCCTGCCACCACGAAGAAACAAACAAAAAGCTGGAAGCAGAGCTAGGTCAAGCTAAAAAAAGTATCCAAAAATTAAAAGATATGATTAAAAGGTCTAACATAAGAGTTATGGGTGTTCCAGAAGGTGCAGAAAGAGAAGCTGGGATTAGAGGTGTATTCAATGAAATAATACAGGAAAACTTCCCTAAGCTGAGCAAAGAATTAGAAAATAATATACAGGAGGGCTACAGAATTCCCAACAGAGCTGACCAAAAACGAACTTCATCACGACACATGATAATCAAGCTCTCTTCAGTTGAACAAAAAGAAAAAATCCTTAAATGTGCACGAGAAAAAAATCAAGTGTCATATAGGGGAACCCCAATCAAACTTACAGCTGACTTTTCAGAGGAAACGTTACAGGCCAGAAGAGACTGGAGTGACATATTCCAGATTCTAAAAGAGAAAAATTTTCAGACCAGAATAATTTACCCTGCAAAGCTCTCCTTTGTCTTTGAAAATGAAATAAAATTCTTCCACAATAAAGAAAAACTTCAAGATTTTGTCTCATCTAAACCTGCCCTACAAATGATATTCAAGGAAGTTCCTATGAAAGAAAAAAGAATAGCAACCATCAGAAACAAAGGCAAATGTGGAGAACATCCAACTAAAACGCTAACACAAGACCTAATTTAGAACAACACATCGCCAAAATGACAGGACCAAACTGTCCCTTATCTATAATAACGCTGAATGTAAATGGCTTAAACTCATCAATCAAACACCATAAATTGGAGGATTGGATCAAAAAACAAAACCCAACTATCTGCTGTTTACAGGAGACGCATCTCACCAACAAAGATCAGAAAAAATTGAAAGTGAAAGGATGGAAAAAGATATTTCAAGCAAATGGTAAGGTAAGATAAGCAGGAGTAGCCATTCTTATATCAGATAACATAGACTTTGATGTGAAGAGCATCAAAAGAGATAAAGAAGGATACCACATAATGATCAAAGGATTCCTCCAGCAAGAAGAGATCAGCATAAGAAATGTTTATGCTCCAAATGCCAAAGCATCTAGCTACGTGAAACAAATATTAATGGGATTAAAGGGAGAAATAGACTCCAATACGATCATAGTGGGGGACCTTAATACCCCATTAACACAAATGGACAGATCAAAAAACCAGAAACTCAGCAAAGAAACAATAGAACTCATTCAAACTCTAGAGCAAATGGACTTAGTTGACATCTATCGAACCTTTCATCCTACTGACAGAGAATACATGTTTTTTCATCAGTACATGGAACTTTCTCCAGAATTGATCATATTATAGGCCATAAAACAAGCCTTAGCAAATTTAAAAAAGTGGAAATCATACCATGCACGTTCTCAGTCCATCAAGGAGTGAAGCTTGAGACCAAGAATTCGAAACACCAAGGAAGACTTACAAACATATGGAGGCTGAACAATATATTACTAAATGAGCAATGGGTTAGAGAGGAAATCAAAGGGGAAATTAAAAAATTGCTTGAAACAAATGAAGGCATCAACACAACTTATCAGAACTTATGGGACACAATCAAGGTGGTGCTGAGAGGAATGTTCATTTCAATTAATGTTTATCTCAAGAAACAAGAAAAGCACCAAGTAAATCAGCTAAACTTACAGTTGAAGGAACTAGAAACACAACAACAAAGCAATCCTAAGACTAGTAGGAAAAAAGAAATCATCAAAATAAGGGAGGAAATAAACCAAATAGAGACCAAGAGGACTATATACAAGATTAATCAATCAAAGAGTTGGTTCTTTGAGAAAATCAACAAAATAGACTCCCCACTAGCTCGACTAATTAAAAAAAGGAGGGAGAAAATACACATCAATAGTATTAGAAATGAGAATGGAGATATAACAACAGATACCTTAGAAATACAAAGAATCATCAGGAACTATTATAAGCAACTATATGCGAACAAATCAGAAAACCTAGAAGAAATGGACAGATTTTTGAACATATACAATCCACCAAAATTGAATCAAGAAGCAATTAACAATCTAAATAGCCCAATAACATGCACTGAGATTGAATCAACAATTAAAGCCCTCCCAACCAAGAAAAGCCCAGGACCAGATGGCTTCACTGCTGAATTCTACCAAACGTTCAAGGAGGAACTAACCCCAATCTTACACAAGCTTTTTCAAACAATAGAAAAAGAGGCAATTCTTCCAAACTCATTCTATGAAGCTAATATCACTTTAATACCAAAGCCAGAGAGAGAAACAACAGAAAAAGAGAACTACAGACCGATATCCTTGATGAACATAGATGCAAAGATCTTCAATAAAATACCAGCCAACAGGATCCAACAACACATTAAGCAGATTATTCACCCAGACCAGGTGGGATTCATCTCAGGCATGCAGGGATGGTTCAACATTCGCAAAACAATAAATGTGATACATCACATCAACAAGTTGACTCATAAAAACCATATGATTGGGCTCGGTGGCATGGCCTAGTGGCTAAGGTCCTCGCCTTGATCCCATATGGTCACTGGTTCTAGTCCCGGTGGCTCCACTTCCTCTCTATCTCTCCTCCTCTCAGTATATCTGACTTTGTAATAAAAATAAAATAAATCTTTAAAAAAAAAAAAAACCATATGATCCTCTCAATAGATGCAGAGAAGGCATTTGATAAAATCCAACACCACTTCATGTTAAAAACCTTAAACAAGATAGGCATAGAAGGAACATTCTACAACATAATCAAAGCAACTTATGATAAACCCAATGCCAGTATCATACTAAATGGGGAAAGACTGGAAGCCTTCCTGCTAAAATCTGGAACTAGACAGGGATATCCACTCTCACCGCTACTCTTCAATATAGTTTTGGAAGTCCTTGCCAGAGATATTAGGCAAGAAAAAGCAATTAGAGGAATACAAATTGGAAGTGAGGAACTGAAATTATCGCTATTTGCAGATGACATGATTCTCTACATAGGGGACCCAAAAGACTCAGTCAAAAGACTATTGGAACTCATAAGAGACTTTGGCAAAGTAGCAGGATACAAAATTAATGAACACAAATCAATGGCACTAGTGTATACAAATAATTCCACTGCTGAGAAAGAAATTGTAAGTACAGTTCCCTTTAAAATAGAGGAAAGAAATCTTAAATACCTAGGAATTAAGTTAACTAAAGATGTGAAAGACCTCTATGATGAAAACTATAAATCATTTAAAAAAGAAATAGAAGAAGACCTTAAAAAATGGAGAACCTTACCATGTTCTTGGATTGGCAGGACCAACATTATCAAAACGGCCATATTACTGAAAGCAATATATAGATTCAATGCAATCCCAATCAAAATCCCAGCAACATTCTTCTCAGAAATAGAAAAGATCATACAGAAATTCATCTGGAATCACAAAAGACCATGAATAGCTAAAGCTGTCTTGAAAAATAGAAATCAAACCGGAGGAATCACAATTCCAGACCTCAAGACATACTATAGAGCAGTGGTTATCAAAACAGTCTGGTACTGGTACAGAAACAGAGAAGATCAGTGGAACAGAATAGAAACACCAGAAGGGAAGTCACACATGTATAGTCAACTAATCTTTGACAAGAAAACTGAAAACAATCCAGGTAAAAACCTGGTCTATTCAATAAAAGCTGTTGGGACAACTGGATAGCAGCTTGCAGAATAAAGAAGCAGGACCCGCACCTGTCACACTATACAAAAATCAGCTCTAATTGGCTCAAGGACCTAAACCTACACCCAGAAACCATTAAACTACTAAAGGAAAACATAGGAAGCACACTCCAAGACATAGGAACAGGGAAAGACTTTTTAGAAAAGGCGCCTAAAGCAACGGCTATCAAATCCAAAATGAACAAATGGGACTATATCAAACTAAAAAGTTTCTGTACAGCAAAGGAAACAATTAAAAAAGTGAAGAAGCAACCAACAGAATGGGAGAAAATTTTTGCATTCTACACAAGTGACAGGGGACTAATATCTAGGATCTACAAAGAGCTTCAGAAACCCAGGGATAGTGAAAAAACAAACCCTGTAGCAAAATGGGCAAAGGAAATGAACAGACATTTCTCAAAAGAACAGGTTCAAATGGCTAACAGACATATGAAAAGATGCTCAGGCTCTCTAGCCATCAGAGAGATACAAATGAAAACCACCTTGAGGTACCACCTAACTCCTGTGAGACTGGCCTACATTCAGAATTCGAAAAACAACA
The DNA here is from genome assembly GCF_030435755.1 of Ochotona princeps. Classification (NCBI taxonomy): domain Eukaryota; kingdom Metazoa; phylum Chordata; class Mammalia; order Lagomorpha; family Ochotonidae; genus Ochotona; species Ochotona princeps. The sequence goes on along the minus strand of NC_080834.1, from coordinate 27,839,304 downwards.
CCTGCTGGCGTGGATGTGGGGAGAAAGGTACCCTCCTTCACTGCTGGTGGGAGTGTAGGCTAGTACAATCATTGTGGAAATCCATATTAGAGAGTGCTTGGAAAATTGCAAATAAACCTGCCATATGACCCAGCAATTCCACTCTTAGGAATATACCCAACAGAAGTAAAATCTAATTTGAGAAGGGAATCTGTAATCCTATATTTACAGCAGCACAATCTACAATAGCAATGACATGGAAACAAACCAGATGTGCGTCTAAGGAAGAATGGTTAAAAGAACTGTGGTACATCTACTCAATGGAATATTATCCAGCTGTCAAGAAGAATGATATTATTCTATTTAAAACCAGGTGGTCCCAACTAGAAACCATTATGCTCAGCGAAATGAGTCAATCACAAAAGAATAAATACCATATATTCTCTCTCATATAAGGAAGCCAACATGGAAAGGGTAACTCCAATAGTCCAATCTATACTGGTTTTTTTTTTGAGCGTCTGTTGGCTGTTTTGGCTGTGTCTCAGATGTTTTGATGTTTTTATGTCAGTTTGTTTGCTTCCAAATAATTTCTTTTCTCTAGTGGAGTTCATCAAGTGCCCATGGAGTATGCAATGGCAACATAGTTCCTAAGGGACTTCTGTGTTTCCTTTTAGTTAAGCATGTGCTGCTACTCAATGGCACATTACTTAATCAAGGTGCTACAATTTGTTGTTGACGTTGTTGCTGTTGCTATTCATGCTGTGATTGATGTGGCTGTTATGAAATGATGTCAATCCGAAAAATAGTTAAAAAAAATGTTCTAGATATGAGAAAAAAATGTCTTTGGTATTTTGAGATTGCAATAAGCTTGTAAATTGCTTTAAGTACGATGGGTATTTTGATGATATTAATATTTTCAATACATAGGAATTTGATTTTAACAGATAATTTTGTACTATGAATGTTTACTGTTAGTACCAGGTGTGAAATATGGCTTTTTGTTCTTGTTATACTTTTGTTTTCAAAAGATTAATTTTTCTGGCCAAAAGTCTTAATTATTTGAGGTAATCTGTGACTACTTTGCCATGTGTGTGTTTTTCCTTTCTTCCTGCGTGTTCCATGAGGAAGATATTCTGACTTTGTCGATGAAACATGCTTATGCTTTATTGTACAAGAAGTCTTATGTTTTTAAAGCAAATAAAGGTGTTTAAAAAAAATAAATAAATGCATCATTTATAAAAAACCTAGGTGGGAGGTTGGTGCTTTTTCGCTTCTTCAGAGACACATCAGACATTCAGTAACATATCATCTCTTCATGGCATGCAAATTTCTATTTTTCTTCCTGTTGTTGATTTTGTATTGTGGCTTTTCCTCTAAGGGGATGTACAGTAACTGTGTAATGGAGTAACATCTATCCAGATGTGAGGATAAACTGCAGTATGCATCTCTACTTCCAGAAGAAAGTCCCAATGAAACTGTTGACAATCAGATGCTGGACTCTCTGCTGTTGTCCACGCCCACAGTGATGGACTTAGGACTGTTTCTGAAGAACTATACTATAGTAATGATATAGTGGAAATCAGTGGGGGTGGGGTGGGAGGAGATTTGAGGAGGGGTTGGGGAATCCCAGGGCCTACGGATCAGTATCATAAAATGATAACAATAATTTAAAAATAAAAAAGAAGAAAAATCACATCTTCACATACACAGAAAGAGAGAGAGAGAGAGAGAATGTTGGCTTAAGGGAGTTATCTTTGACCAGGAATTTCCATTCTATTGTGGAAACCAAGTGCCTTCGAGGGGCAGGTGACCAAGGAGGAGGCGTGGAACACTCGTGTAAAGACCACACTCCAAGACCACACTCCAAGTAGAGATGACAGATCTAACATCAGACTCTCAGATACAAGGGTTGAGACAAAGACAGCCCCCACCACCCACTCAGCAGGAGGGAGGACCTTGCGAGTGTTTGGTTTGTTAATCAGGGTGTTTACGGTGAGGAAGAAACAGTGCCCAGGGTTCTCCCTGGAGACCTGGTGGGTCTGCCACTTTGACACTTTCCATGGAGTGTGTTGAGCTTCCCCTGGGCAGGCAGCAGACAAGGGAGGAATGTGGCTTCTGCTTTCCCAGCAATTGCTTGCTGCTGGAGAGCCATGAGCAGGGTGCAGGGCTCACAGAGGAGCAATGATCTGCAGAAGCTGGAAGACAGCAGGAAGGACAGGCATGGGGCCAGGTCCTGGAAAATAATCAGCACTGGAGAGCAGGGGTGGAGTCTTCATCATGGTGGATGTAGGGCACCATCAGGGTGCTCTTGACTGTGACCCATGGCTCCAATTCTCAGGAAGAACACTATAGGCAGGACGTCAGGACATCTCTTCCCTGACCTTGTGAGGCATGTGCCCTCTATGTGCCACTCTCGGTCACTGATTCCTAGTACCAGACCTAGTTAGACGGGGTACTGCCAGCTCTTCCATAGTGGAAGGCAAATCCTGTTTTCTCTTTAGGGAGGAGAGAAGAGGAAACTTGGAAACCACACTCAGAGACCAAAAGCTGTGAGGGTGGCACTAAGCTAGCTTCTCCCTGGAAAGGGATGCCAAGAGAGATGCCCAGGGCAGAGCAATGGTGGGAGTGCAGCAAACACCAGGGGTGGAAGGGAAACAACGAGAAGGGAGGCAGAATTCAGGTGGACAAGTGAATGCCCACACCCATGCATGCTCTGCCATCCACATGGACCATTCTTGAGGGTCCTCTCTCCAGTGTTCAACATACACAGCAAAATACCAGGACACACTACTGCGTGGCCAAGTAAGAAAGACTGAGCCAAAAACTCATATTGGAGATGTCCTTTATCCCCCAGAAATCCTGGCACCCTACCCTGCCCCCATTGCCACATCCACCACCTAGCCAGTTGGCTGCTCCGCCTCCTTCCCTCCTGGTGCCAGTGCACAGTGAAGTCACTGACTGCCATCTCGGTAAAGCTCTTTGTGGCTTGGCATGGTTTGCCCCCAGACTGATCTGCAACGGGAGATAAGCAGGTGCATCCCCACAGGCCATCCCCAGGCTCCAGTCCAGCCTCTTCACTACCTGCACAAGCACTCCCCTGAGACGCTGCCTGCAATCATGGTGCTGGATGCGTGGTGGGAAAACACTTCTTCGGGTAAAACTGGAAAGCTCCACCATCATCCTCTGAGAAGAGAGGGCCTCGTAAACAGTCTGGTCTGGGTTCTGGGGCACCGTGAAGACAGATCAATATTCTGAGAGGCACATAGTTGGCAGGTGAAGTTGCTAGCAGTAGCTTTGGGCTAGTTCTGTGCTAAGTTTGCCTGGATGTAAGAGGGCTCTGCAGCTAAGCTCAGCCCAGTTCCTTTCTGAGGGCTGAGTTCAGCCAGCAAAGACCCATCAGACCGTGCTGCGGAAGTCCTCAGACCTGTGTTTCCAGGTCTTTAAGAGTGTTAGCCTGGGAGTGGCAAAGGGTTAAACACCATAATACAGCCGAGGACTTTTCATCCCGGCAGCTTAGATTTCTATTCTACTGCTCCCAGAAATGGTTTACACACATAGCGATGCCAATGAAGAGAGTCCAGCCTAGCAGGACAACGGGACTCCCTCCAGTGTCACAGCTATGACCTTCCCTCATCTCCATGTGGCCCTCGGCCCCCACCCCACGGAGATGGTGGCTGAAGCCCCACAGGCTCAATTTCAGAATCTGTAAATTGGGAGCAATAATGCCACTTTGCAAAGCCACCATGGAGACTGTGGCGTAAGCAAATACCACAGTTTACAAAACTCTTCAAAAGCATATGTATTCCAGGAAACCTATGTCAGGCCAAGTCCAAGATCAGGCGAACTTCACGCAGGAAGGATCGTTTTATTAAAAATCTCACAAAGGAAAACGAAAGACTGTAATGAATTGTAGGAGTAACCTCTGGGTGTGTGTGCGTAAGTAATAAAAAGCTTTAGGTTGTTGATGCTACACACACAGGAAATGCTGACAAGTGTCACGGTTGCCTGAAGCCCGGAGTGTTAGCGTCACAATTGAAAGGCTCAAGTTGTTGCTTCATATTTCAGAGATTCTTTGAGCTTCCTCAGGTCTCTCACACGGCATAGGGATTTCCTTCCTTCTCTGTCAGGGGTGCTCCTGAAAGGGGCACTGCATGGCATGCCTCAGCCAGGAGAGCCGCTATTGTAAGCGCTTCAGAAAGGACGCCGATGCCTGCAGTCAAAAGAACTGATAACTTCTACCTGTGCCCAGTCACTGCACCTTACCAGGGTGCATGTCCCGATCATTTGAACAGCAGTGTTCTAAGAGGGCACTGGGACTCAGAAGGGGCTAGACTTTCCCATCGTGAATTCCTACCAGCAATGGCACAAATGGCTTTCTTTAGGACTTACACTGTTTACTCTTGTTTTTTTTTTCTTCAAATTAGATAGTTGAAGATGTAAGTCTTGACATGCTATGTCCAGATGACTCTTGAATTTTTTTTTTGAAAATGCACAAAATAACTGTGAATATATATATGACGGAGAGATGGGAAAAACAGCTAACCCCTGGCAGGTACTAGGAAACCGCCCTCCATGTCTGTTTTCCTTTGTGTGTGCATTCCATGGAGGGCTCAATGACTTCAATGGCAATTTCAGAAACATCACCTACTTGCCTGCAACACTAAAAGCTTCATCTCAAAAGACTTGAGGAGAAACGGGAGCTTTTCCCATAATTGCCAGAGAAGATCTGATGTGTCGGGGAGATGTGAACACAAGAGAATCCAGCTGAGGGCACCAACTCACATGTCCCTCGTTCTTGGGCAAGTTATTTGATCTTTCTTGGAATCAGTCCCTCAGAACAGACTTTCAGCACAGCCCTAAAGACCCTACTTGGGAAGCCCACGTCCCATGGTGGAGGGCCTGGACTCAAATCTAGCTCCATTCGTAATTCCAACTCCCTGCCAATGGGTTCCTGCACGCTAGTGGGAGACCCAGAGGAGCCAAGCTCCTGACTTCAGCCTGTCCCAATCCTGGCTGTTGTGCACATTGGACAATAAAACAGATCAAAAATTCTCTCTCTCTCTCTCTCTAGCTCTTGCTCGCTCACTCTTGCTCTCATTCTGTGCCTTTAAAACAAATCTTTAAAACCATCAGTCCTTCTGAAAACTGAGATAATAAACACTGCTTACATAAAAAGATTTCTGTAAGAGTTAGAAGAGTTTATCTCAAAGCCTGGCAAGTGGCAGATGTTATGTAAACATCTGAAAGTCAAGTTCCCAGGACTCTGGGAGAGGCAGGAACGGTGTCTGAACGCCCATAATGGTAAGAAGGGGGAATGCAGGATAACTCAGACTTGCAAAGTATGAGATGAGTTGAGCTTGCCACACAATGAAGAGGGGATCCTGCCATCACAAAATGATAGCCTAGGCGTGGCAGGAGTTGTGGAAAAGTAATTAAAGTTGCTGCCTATGAGGCCAACATGCCATATGAATTTTCCACTTCCAGTCTAGCTCCCTGCTAATGCAACTGGGAAAGTGGCGGAAGATGATCCAAGTGCTTGGGTTCTTGCGTTCATGTGAGAGAGCTGCAAGAAGCTCCAAGCTCCTGGCTTCAGCCTGGCCCAGCCCTGGCCATAGTGGCCATTTGGAATGTGAATCTGTGTATGGAAGATCTCTATCTCTCTCCCTCCCTCCCTCCCCGCTTCAGTGCCTCCTCCTTTCCATCTGTAAGTCTTTCAAATAAATAAATCTTAAGAAAAGAAGAAGACTACAGGGAATGGATATGCCAGGAGGCTGTCTGGGTCACCTAAAGTCTACGGCCAGCCCAGCGAATGTCCAGCAGTGCCAGGATGTTGGGGGGCAGTGAGTATCCAGGAGGAGGGTGTGCACATGACACAGTGGTAGGGGGCAGAGTTGGTTGCTGGACCCTGCCAAGCAACAGACAGTTCTGGAGGCGGGGCCATCTGCTTTAACAGGCCTCTACAGGTGGGGATGCCACAATGCCCATTCTGCAGCAGGACAAGTTGCACCCTGTAATCTTCCACCAGTTTTATACATGTTGGACACCTGTATGTCTGTAACAGTGCTTAAGAGCAAACACCTGGAAACTAAAGCCAGCACGTGGTTGGCGAGGAGGCCTGGTAAGAGCATCTTTTTTTTTTTTTTAAGCAAGATGACAAGTGTATGAAGATCACATGTGGCTATCAGACGGACTCAGCAGGCTCTTTGTAAAGATTTCCTCATCCTTTTAAGAAGGTTGGAGAAGCATGAGAAAGAGTTAGGAGGAGAGAAATTGTAACCATTTGGACAGGTACTTACCAAGGGCTGATAAGCAGGTAGTTCCAGAGACCAGGAAACTCCCCAAGGACATGGTGAAGGGTCATGACTTGATTCCTGGAGTTCATACCTTACCAACAGGCTGCTTTCAGTCACAGTGCTGGCTACTAAAGGAAGACACCCCTCCATGTGCAGAATCAAGCTCCGAAACCAATCACCACAGGAATTCAACTGGGCAAGATGAAAGTTCTAGAGTTAAATGGTGGTCAGTGGCACCATCACATGACTCCAGTGAATGACAGTTTCAATTAAAATGGCGAAAATAGTAAATATATGTAATTATTTTGCCAAATATTTAAAATGCAAAACAGAAGATTGTTCCGCTATGAGGAATACATGTAGTCTATGCAAACTAATTTTAGAGGGCAGAGTAAAAACAAAAGTGTTGTGTGTCTTACCTTCTGTTGGGACTCCAGCTTCCTGCCAGTATAAACCCTCAGAGGCAACGGTGATGGCTGAACTGGCTACGTTCCTACCATTCATGTAGGAAGCCTGCAGTGAGTTGCCAGCCCGCAATCTCAGCCTAAACCCAGCTCAGCTGCAGCTGTTACAACCAGTCCAGCCTAAACCCAGCTCAGCTGCAGCTGTTACAACCAGTCCAGCCTAAACCCAGCTCAGCTGCAGCTGTTACAACCAGTCCCAGCCTAAACCCAGCTCAGCTGCAGCTGTTACAACCAGTCCCAGCCTAAACCCAGCTCAGCTGCAGCTGTTACAACCAGTCCCAGCCTAAACCCAGCTCAGCTGCAGCTGTTACAACCAGTCCCAGCCTAAACCCAGCTCAGCTGCAGCTGTTACAACCATTTGAAAAGCGAACCAATGAATGGAAGTTCTCCAACTGTGCCTCTGAAATAAATAAAAAATTAAAAAAATATATTGATCAATTAAATGACAAAACAGTTTACAGATAAATTATACCAGCAAAATACACACTCGCTCATCCATTTGACATATTGTGAAGATATTTCTTTTCCAATTATATCATGAATTACTTAATTTCTTTTAACCTCTTTTAATCAGTTGTCTCCACGAAATTTAGAAATTTTACCTTTTCTTTTTTCCACCAGTTTTATTTGAAGGAATACAACATGCACTAGTTCTATGTCTATGACAAATGAAACCAACTTGTTTTAATTATTTATACAAATACTAAGAAGAAAGTTGAGAAACTTTTCAAATTTGATAAATGGCCCTAAATTGGATCTTCCTTGTTTATGTCAGCAACCTAATTTTTTTTAATTTCTGACAATCTTTACATAGTTAATTAGGTCAAAAAGGTTCAAGGGCTATAGGAAAGTGGGTAGGACTACTATTTCCTGTAGTAGGACTACATTTTTTTTCCTGTGTCTGGGGTAAAGGGAGAGATAAAGGGAGAAGCCCCACCTAGTCTCCCACCCATCCCAGGTCCCTGATGTGGGGCATGCTCCGAGGGTCTTGCTCAAGTGGTTTGATAGTTCACCAGTTATGAATCGCTGCAAGTCTCGCCACTCCAAGCATGATGAGGTCGTTAAAGAATCCACTGCTTGACTTAGTCCACCTTAGAGTCTCCGTTTGCCCAGTTTTTCACTGCCAACATACGGCTGGGGTAGTTGATTGATTTGTTCTGTCCTCTGCTGTGGTGCCAGGTATCCTCTGCAGGTTCCGATAGACTGTCATATCCTCCATGTGCACCTGGTTATGCTCTCCACTGCTCCGTATGAGCCTCTGCGGAGGCTCTGCTCTGGCACTTGCACTCCATGGCAGACCATGGGTTCTGAGTCCGTCAGTTCGACTGGGGAGATCCCAGAAGAAACTTTGTCTGAGGTGATCCCAGGCCACATTCTTGGGTGTACTTGCAAGTACAGGGCCCGGCACAGTCCATCGCCCTAATCAGCTGGTGGTCACAATTGCTGGGTCGGTTCTGTTTCCAGCCCTGTCTTCCACTGGAACCAATGGGTGTTGCAGTCCAGCCTGTTTCTGCCCAGCACACACTCAGCCCTCATGCAAACCAGTGGGAGCTGCAACCTAGTCGGAGCAACCCACAATAACCCCCACCAGGCCTGTCCCTTGCCCTGTTTCCCGTGCTTGCCAGTATGTGCAGCAGACTGATCCAGTCTGTCCCACATCCCATTCTGCTCTCATACATGTCAATGGACATTGAAGCCTAGTTCAACCCAACCAGCCCCACTATCCAGTCCACACACATGCTCTTGGTTGCCTTTCTGTCTAGCCACCCCTGCCCCAGTCCTGGTTTTCATGCTCTCCAGTGGGAGTGGTAACCCAAGAGGGATGGTGCCCACTATTTCCCTTCTTGGCCACTCCCACTCCCGGATTATGCTCTCTCCAGGTGGTTCTGTGGTTTGACTTCTCAGAATCAGCCCTCAGTGCCAGCCCCTGCCAGCTGATGCTGCAGCAAAGCCCAATCAACCCTCACCCACTCTAATTTTTGTTTGCACCAGTCGGAACAGTCAGCCCAAGCTGGCTTTTTCCTGATCTAGTTCACATGAGAACCACAGGTGTTGTAGCCCTGCCTGGCCTGGTCTGCCCCCAAACCAGCGCACGCTCTCCAGTGAGAGTGGCTGTCCAACAGGGGAGCCCTCCACATTCCCCCTGCCAGCTCCGCCCCTCCCTCCTTGGTTCTCACGTGTGCTGTTGGGCGCTGCAGCCATATCTGGTACAGGTCACTTCACCTTGGCATCCGTATTGTGCACTGGTTTTTGTCGCAACCGAACCTGGCTCGACCCACACTCTTCTGGTGCTCAGATTCGCCAGTGGGTGACATGAACTGGTTCAGCCTGGTCTGTCCCGACCCATGCCAAATGTATGCCATTGACAGCAACCTAAATTTAAAAAAATAAACTTTTTCATATATCTAGTCTTTTAAAATAGCATCTGGTTTGCTATTAATATGTACAAAAATTAAAAAATATTTTTGGAGAAAATCAGAAAAACGAAGAAATGAGGGCTGAGAAGGAAACACAGGGCTGTCCGGGTACTGACTCAGTCCTGGGTCCTGGTCCTGTGAGCTGTGGGGTCTCCTAATCACCACGCCCCTCATCCCTCCTGTGTAAACAACCCACTCCCCATGGATGAGAAGAAATCAGGCAGCACCTGCAACGGCTCATCCTCATACCGCTTCATACTCACGCGTGATGTGCAGCAAGGGCTCCACAGGCATACTGAAAAGTTCCCACAGGTGCAAAAGCATGGCCCTGGTATTGGCCCAGCCCCAGTGAGGGCCCTTTCAGCTAAACTGTGTCCTGGAGGACTGCGCCGTGGCAAGACTGCATGGAGGAGAAAGAGCTCACATCGCCAAACTGTAAGCCAAGAGGCTGAAGTGCCATGGTCCCTGATGAGGAACTTGCCTTCAGGTACCTGCCAGGCTCCAGGGATACCCAACCTACCACCAGGCTCACCTCCCAGTGAACCACCACCTCTGAGGACCATGACTCCCACAACGCAAACCCTCAGTGGACAAACCACACCCAAAGAAGGGAAGAGATCACTTGCACATCCTTTTGGAAGTCCCTATGCTTGCTGTAGACAGGATGAGGCGTTGTAGTACCACCAAAGGGCCAACAAGAACCAGGAGGCACCTATAAAGGGTTATTGGAAGAGAGGGCAAAGAAAGGACCAACCCGTGTGGTGCAGGGAGCTGGGAAAGATTACAGCATGTCCAGAGACAGAAGTGCGAGGCGTGACCACCCCTGCAGCCAGCCTCTGCTTCCACCCTATCACCCTGCCTGCTGATGGTGAAGCCCTTGGGAATCGGGGTGGGAGAAGTGGGGCAAAGGGGAAGAGCTCTCAGAGACGCATGCATTCCTCCATCAAGGTCTGTGTCGCAGTGCAAGCAGACCACCACACCCCAGGGGCAAGCGGGGGTGGGGCTCATCTGCTACTCCACAGCCCAGAGATGAGCCGGGCCTTGCTTGTCCTCCCAACAAGACCAGATCAATGCAGCGAGTTCCCCACTGGAGTTTCCCATCACATTATTTTTAACAGTAATTTATTTCATTTTTATTTGGAAGGCAAAGATATAAAGAGAAGATGAGGCAAAAAGAGGGATAGCCTGCAATCCTCAAGCATCTGACAGAATCCCCAAAGTCATTCCTCAGCACTCCGAATGAATCACTAATTTTAATCAGGCAGATGTGAGAGTCCCACCCTCTGATCTCCCGGTGCCCTTCTGTGCTGCTCCCAGGATAGTTTCTTGTCCCTGTGTCATACGCTAATCCAACAGGGGATGCCTAGCCCAACGCTCCAGATAGCAGCACAGTAATTAAAACTAATTTGTTGTCTTTCCGATGACGTTGGTTTCTGCGCGGTAGTGTTTGGACTTCTTCCATCCCCTGCGGAAGCCTGGCTTCACCTGTGGACCCCCGCCCTCCCTTGCAATGACCATCGGGATCGCTTTGAAAACCCCTCACAGCAAACAATCATACAAACTAAAAAAAAAAAAAAAACCTAAAATAAATAGACAAACAACAGAAAGTAGAGCTTGAAATCTGACAGGAAAGAGCTGGCATGGATAGGCTCATGCCTCGCTGGGTGGGACACAAAGATTAGTCACTCCTCACCATGGTGTTGGGGACTTTCCTGCACAACCCCCCCCCCCAAAAAAAATGTTGTGCACCTTAAATGTTGACAAATATCTTGTTAGAGTTACAAGCCAGTCTAGATTATCCTAAAATCTGCCAAGATCAGCAAAATTATACTTCAACACAACAAATGGCTAAATACTAAAATGAAATAGACACGAGACAGCTGAATGGTACCTTGTAGCCATTTTAAGGTATATAGTAGCCGGTCCTGAATATAAACTAAAATTGAAATGTCAATGAGCTAATCATAGGTTGTGGTTAAGAACTTGCTTTTTTTTTTTCTTAACATACTGGTTACTCAAAACCTTCAGAACTAAAGCAGACAGGGCTCTCAAGTCTTTCCTGGGCTGCCTGCCTGGTGTGTCATCAGACTTCTCCAGCGAGCTTGCAGCCGCTCTCTGTCTTCTGTCTGAAATTCCTTTCTCGAGTTCTGATCCTGCTCTCTCCAGCAACACATGCTGAGCACGTGGGTGGACCAGCTGCCTCCAAGGTCTTCGCACTGACGTGTAAGTCAGTGAGTGTCCCCAGGGGATTTCAAAGTGGATTCTGTTTTCCCACCCCTCCACGGACAGTGAAGTCCATGCCAAATTGCACAGCTCTGATGTCAAAAACGTGCATTTTCTATCATTTATGTAAATTATATCTTCTTGGCTTAAGAATCAAGGAGTTGCTTGAACTGCTTGTTCTAGCTCCTCCATTAGGGATCTGACAAGCGTTGAAAGCGCTCCCATCATTTAGAAATTTTATAATATTAATGACAAGAGTTGGAGGCTGAGGGCACAGCGATCTGAGACAGATAATTACTACATTCAGGGTCATGTGCTCCCTCTGCCAAGTGCATCATTAGCATGCGACAGACAGGCCTGGCCTAGTGAAGCCACAGGAGAGTGTCCCTGATAAACAGTCTGCAGTCAGTGGACGGTAAGGGGGGCTGGGCAGGCTCTGACACAGCACTTACAACAAGGGATGCCAGGCAGAGATGACTCAGCACTTACAGCAAGGAGGCAAGGCAAGGTCTGACTCAGCACTTGTAAACACTGTCTGCCCTGAGCAGTAAGAACTGGAAATCAGCCAGTCCCAGCCTCTGCAGCGCCCAGTCAGCAACAATAGGAGGGGTGTGTGTGTGTGTGTGTGTGTGTGTGTGTGTGTGTGTGTGTGTGTGTGTGTGTGTGTGTGTGCTGGAGGCAGAGACCAATCAGAGGCAGGGAGACACTTGAAGCAGCAGAGTCTCACAGTCAGATGCCTCTTGGTGACAGCTCCCCAAGGCTGCTGCAAGCATTGCAGGGCAGCTCATCTGAGGGTCAAGGAATCATTTAGAAGTTGCTGCAATCGTGACAAGAGATTATAGATTTAGGACAATTTAGGGAATTTACAAGGCAGGAAAAAAAGTGGCAAGGATGCCTTTGCAGCTCTGGTTAGTAACTGCTCGTTGGCCATAAAGGACTTAAAGAGGAACAGACTCCTGCGTTTGGGCAAGTCGGGTTCAGGTGGATAGGGACATGTGAGTGACCCTATCTGGCAGACAGGCACTGTCAACACCTGGGCAGATGGAGAGTGGTGGCTGACAACAGGGAGCAGAGGTGAGGTGTGGGGAGAGATTGCACCTTGGGTAGATGGAGGCACTCTAAACAAACGGGCCTGTGTAGGGAAGAGAGGCCCAGGACACAGGCGGCTGGCGAAGGTTGCCGTTTCGTTTTCCTTCTGTTTCTAAGCGAGGGACTGGGGCTGGTTTCAGTGCTCATGACCATGGATCAGCACAGAGAGTCCCCGTCACGTTGCTCCTCTGCTGAACCCACAGCCCAAAACCCAATGCAGCCAGCTCACTCGGTGCCTGAACCTGTCCATCAAGCAGCCTGCAGTGTGTAGATTACACTTCCCCCCAGATAGGCATCCTAATCCCCGCAGCTGGGATGGTGCCTGCATCTGGAAGTGAGAGCCCCTGCAGCGGTCATCAAGGTGAGATCCTACTGGATCTGTCTGGATCAGCCACTACTGAGAGGCCTGCTTCCTGTCCCCACAGCACCCGTGGGTGCACAGTAGTTGGCCTGATGTCATCACGGGTAGGTCATTCAGTTATATCCTGTGCCACATTTGTGAACATCTGAGAGCTATTTCTTCTGCCCACAAGGAAGAGAAAGAAAGAGGTAGAGAGTGCCCATTCACCAGTTCACTCCTTAAATACCTGCGATGGCCAGGACTGGACCCAGCCAAGGCCAAGAGCCAGAGTCAATCCAGATCTTCCATGTGGGACGCAGGGCCTGCTACCTTTTCTGGTCCATGTGAGCCGCAAGCTGGAATCTGGAGCCAGAAGTGAAACCCAGGCCCTCAGAGGTGGTGCACAGGTGTCTCATTGCCAGGAGTAGTGTCCTTCCCAGCCATCACTGTTGACATCATTAGCGGTCACAGTCTCTCCAGGAATGTTAACTAAGTCCCTGACCAGTGAGTTCACAGAGGGGATAGTTTGGAGAATGAAGTACAAGAATGTTCAGAAGAATGGAAAGGGCCCATGAGATAAAGTGGGTTCTACCCAACACAAAGAGAAGACGCTGCACCTGCCTTGTCCCTCGCTCCACCGCCTCAGCTCACAGCGACACCAGCAGAGAGGGCCAGGAGGCCTATTTCCAGAGACCAGCCCTAATGTGCTGGGAGAGTAGAGCAGGGAAGAGGCAGGGAGTAGACCTAAGGGGGCAGACAAGAAGCCAGCACAGATTACTGTGGGAGCTGGGAAATTCTTGGACAAATAAACAAGTGATTAACAGCCATCTACCGCAACTGCCCCAGGCATCAGACAGAAGGGAAACACACACACAGTCTGTGACGGAGAACATAGTGAGCCCCTGGGTGCACATAACCCTGTCTCCCCCCAGACACACAGGTATGTCACCTTGTCTGGTATGGCTGCAGTGAGATGACTCCAACTGTCCGCACAGAGACCCATGAAGCAGGGAGAAGCCAAGGAGGAGCTCCGAGTCACACAAAGATGCAGCCACCCGTCAGGGGGTGCAGGTGAGATGCAGACACTAACCCCCTAACCTGAAGGCGGCTGCCCCGTCAGCATCCTTAGGGTCCTCTCCGAGTCTCCACCTCCTGACCTAGCACGGAAAGTGGCTGAGCCATCTCAAGCCACGGAATTTGGGGTAACATGTTATAGCAGCAAAGAAAAACAGCAGATCTCTCACAAGAGGCAGTCAGCTCAGGATGAGAGCAGAGCTTTCCGGGGCTGAGTGGGCTGGGAAGGGACTTAGCCACCTGCCTCATCTCTGCCTGCAAGAGTGTTGGGGTGGGTGCTGGAGACCAGAAGGGCTCTCCATCGTGAAGTGTAGATACTGGGTGGTCAGCGGGGAAGACTGGGAGTGAAGGAAATGCTAGATTCTTCACCAAGCTTGTTTGTTGGTAGCCTGACCCCGCCATGCAGCCCTGTCCATCTCCCCCATGGATGCCAGCACCTGTGACTCGAGCGGGTGTGTCAGCCTGGATGCCCTGGCTGCCCTGGCTGTGTTGACCTCCTTTGTGCATGAGCACCAGCTGGGCAGGGTCTGGCCTCTGTCCCCTGGACATCATGTGCTGCCCAGAACTGGTTGCATTGTTTGCCAGAAGTCATTGTGGATAACTTGGAGAAACTTTCAGGTGTTGCGTGCATCTGATAATTTTCTTTAGTCTCTAAAGCCCTTTGTGATTGGCCAGGACGGGCGCTCTCCAAGCCATGTTTATCTGTCACCAGGAAGTCAGCGGGCACTGCCATTACACTGAAGTGTTTAACTTTTAAAAACTCCCAATGCAAACTCTCCTGAAACTGTGTTTTGTCTAAAATTATAGCTAACTCCACCTAATCCACATGGTGTTGGCATAGCCATTATGTCTATTTAAAAAAAGGAAATAAAACAAGATTTCAAGTGACTTGCCTTCTTGAAAGCACAGACCTAACCAGATGATTCTCCAAGGGTTCAATTTGGAGTCAGGGCTGACAGAAGGCAATACAAGGATAATTTTCACATCACCATCCCCTTTGTCACAGGAATACACAATGTCCCCATTGTCAAAGTTGACTGGCGTGTGGGTGATGGGCGACAGGTGGGGTCATTACTGCAAGCAGGCCCTACTTAGTTTTGTGGATGCATTGTTCAACTGTGTATTAATTTTTTGTAATGTCTCTCTAACCACTCATTCCAATCTTCCAAAATTTAACAGATTTTATAACAAGTTCCCAAGGTCATAGATAGGCACACTATAGCTAAGCTTTTTATTCCTTTTATTTTTTTCATGTCACATAAGACCATTTTGTATTAGAGATTCAAAATCTGGTGACATGGAAATTGGCTAGTAAGTTAATCTGTTAATACATTAAACTAGCTTGGCCTCTTATGATTTATTAAAGCTGTTGTTACTACCGCTTTAGAAAAGTAAAAGCTCATGCCGATTCCACCAACAGGCTGTGTGCCACACAGAAAACTACACAAGGTCATCTACTGAGAGAGAGGAGAAGTGAGACGCAGAGAAGCAGAGAGCAAGCAGCTGAGGACATGGGCCGCGCTGCCTTCGACCACACACAGCCCAGCTTGGCACACAGAGGGGAGGCATCAATGAATGGCAATGAACCAAACAAAAAGAATCACTCGTTCACCCAATGAAACGGCAGTCGGTGTTCTCTCCAGCTTGTGTTTTTCATGGAGAGGATGACAATAAAATATAAAATAAAGATAAGATACAATAAGAGAAGATACCCTTCATTGTCACAGAATCCCCCATCAGGCATATCAGCTGCTAAGAGGACCCACTTCCTGTGGCTGCAAGGCCTGGGATGCCCACTTCCATGCCGTTTCCTAGGATTTAACCCTGCCTTTCCCAGCCCCCTCCACAGCACAGTGGGAAAATCTTCCTCACCCAGACTCTCGCTCTCTGCGGAAGAGACTGCTTTTTCTTTTCTTCTTCCTTTTTTTAAGGATTTACTTATTTTATTGGAAAGGCAGATGTACAGAGAGGAGGAGAGACAGAGAGGAAGATTTTCCGGCTGATGATTCACTCCCCAAGGGAGCGCAACAGCCGGTGCTGAGCCAATCCAAAGCCAGGAGCCAGGAACTTCTTTCTGGGTCTCCCACGCAGGTGCAGGGTCCCAAGGCTTTGGGCCGTCCTCGACTGCTTTCCCAGGCCACAGGCAGGGAGCTGGATGGGAAGTGGAGCTACTGGGATTAGAGCCAGTGCCCATATGAGACCACACCTGGCCCGAAACTGCTTTTTCTAAAAGGCTCATCTGCTTATGCCAGATCTACCGGTGATTGTCACCCTTTCAATTAACCCAAAGTCACCTGACTTGGCACTTGATTCCCTCTGCAAACCTCTTTGTCTTTTCCACATGATGTGATCACCCCAGCTGCAGAGTCTGCCCACACCACCGGGTACAGGACTGTATGGGGTACACCTGCAACCAGGCAGGACCCTCAGAGGCTGCCTCAGAATTCTGCTGCCACACAGCACCTCCCACCTAGGGCAGAGGATGACTCCAAACTCCCCTTGGAGATTTCCACTAAAGACCAAAGGATAAGACACATATGGTCCTACTGCCCTTTGGAATCCACAAACCAATGGAGTATCTTTGACAATAAATCTTTTCCCCTTCAAGGGCCATGCTGTCCCCATAGAGAAAGCAAGGCAGAACGGAAAAGACAACAGACCAGGTTGACCAGCAGCTTCACAAAAGATACGTCTGCGTCTCAGTCCTCAGAACCTGACTTGGAACTAGGGTCTTGCAGATAACACCAAGTTAAGATTCTCAGGAGAAGAGCATCTTGGAATGATGTTGGACCTTGACTCTGATACCTGGATTCAAGAAGAGAAGCCGCATGAAGACAGGGAGGGAGATGGGAGTGACAAGTCCATGGAACAGCCAGGAATTCCCAGGGGTGGGAGGGAGGTTTGGAACCAAACTCCAACAACTTGAGCTCGGCCTCCTGAGTGGGGAGAAAACCCGTCTCTGATGCCACATGCGCCTTATGGCAGCCTAGAGGTGAGGGCTCAGTGGCTCCAGCACAGGTGGGCTGTGGCTCCTTGTGCCTTACCTGGCCCAGGTTTGTCCAGCTCTCCCATAGTGTTCAGCCAGGCGTGCACAACTCCTTCCCAAGCCCTCAGGAGCATTGTTTACAGTCTGATGGATACCCTGTCCCTTGTCCTTGTGTCCCTACCCTGGCATGGGCAGCATCTTCCATAGGCACAGAGGTCTGTGGCTGAGTCCATGTAGGGTCCAGCCCTCCTGCAGACCTGCCCCACCTCCCAGCTCACCAAACTCAAACCCAGCATCAGCAAGCTCCACGCTGAGGATGCTCATCACTTGCACCTGTTGCCTGGAATTTCTCAACTCCTCAAAGGTCAAGGGGACCACCTGTGCTTCAGAAGAGGCAAGTAAGCCTTGCTCCATCCCAGTGAGCCTCCTTTGCTACCCAAAAAATCTCGCTTGCAATTCCTTAAGCAAATAAGTGTTTCTGGAGACTAGGTGAGCTACGAATTTGACTAGATTTGCCACTTATCTTGCAAGGGAATTCCTCAGCCCACCAAAGTGCAAGGAATTCTGGGTAACACAGCCTTCTTCTGAGGTCCATGGCCCAGACACTGCGGAGCCACTCTCAGCTGACCACCACAGCTCTCTTGGGTCAGCCTGTGCCCTCGCTCTTCTATCCACCAGCATGACCATGTCAGCTCTACGTGGCAAGAGCTCTGAGACCTGCCCGGAGACAGCACACCTGAAGTGGGTGAATCTCAGGTGAGCCCTCTGAGATCTAACTCATCTAAAGGCATATGACTGGGTCCTCACTCTGGGACAATGTGGCATTCCGGGTAAATGAATGTTCTGTGAGGAAAGAGGTTTTTGTTACTATTTTATGGGCTATGGAATCTCCAACCCCGAGCACAGAGGGGAACCAATGATATAGATACCAAATGACAGGCTTGGCATAATTGCCTAGAGTACCAGCATCCCACAAGAGCTCCGGTTCTGATCAAGCTACCTGTTAATGTGCCTGGGAAAACAATGGAAGGTAGCCCAATTATTTAGGCTCTTGCCACCAACCTGGGAGACCTTGATGGAGTTCCTGGCTCCTGGTTTTGGCCTGGCCCAGCCCAACCCTTTGTGGCCATTTGGGGGAGTGAACACATGCGTGAGCCAATTAGTTCATGCATGTGGCATCCCTGTATATTTGAGCTTATGGTACATGTTCACAAGTGGCTATAACTGTGCCCAAGAATTTCACCTAATGAACCACTCATTTGCACCCGATTTGTAGGGTGAGATTTGTAGGGTGAAATCTGAGCCAATAAGACTGCGGCCTTTGAGTTGATGCAGTCATGAGCTGAGACTCCTTGGGGATTATAGGGAGGTGAGGGGTGGATCATGGGAACGAAGTGCAGTTATCACAGGCAGCGTCTTGGTTCCCATCACTCTGACCCCACATGTTATGCCAGGAAATGTTACAACACAAAGCAAAGGGGACTTCATGGTAGATGTAACTAAGGCTATTAATAAGATGATCTTGAAAGGGCAAGAATATACTGGGTGAGTCCAGTTAATCCCAATGCCCTTCAAGATAGCAGAAGAGGAAGTCGGAGAGGTTTTAAGCATGAGATACAGTCAGTATGCCACTGCTGACTCGGACGACAGAGAGGGACTCTGGGAGCTGGGAATAGCCCCTGGCCAACAGGCAGCAAGGCGACAGACGCTTCCCACTGCAGCTGCCAAGATGTGAGTCCCCAGGTAAGAGCCCAGGCCTTGATTTTAACCTTGTTATACTCAGGCAGAGGATCCAGCTGTGCCAGGATGGGTCTATAGAACCACGAGAAAACCAAGTTTGTGAAGAATTATTGTAGCAGTAATACGAAGTTAGCTGTCGTGACTGGAAAGGCCAAGACAATCCCAGGCTCCCTGGTCACAGCTGAGCTAACTATTGCAGGGGGCGCAGCTTTTCAACCAGGAGCCTTTGCCTAAGTCACAGCTTCCACCGCACAGCCATCATGCTGTGCGATGCAGTTTTATCTCCTTTGTTTAAAATATCTGCACTTGCTGTGACATCTCAGTCACTGTAGACATTTGCCCTCTAGCACTCACTCTTGGGTAACAAATTTTACTTGAAATGAGAATTAGGCTCCAGATTTCTATTCCAGTTCTCCCACACAAACTGTTAAGCCTGAGGCTTTTAGCCAGGCTGCATTCTAAGAGGCTCAGCGGGAACCGGGGGTAGGGAAAGGGGAAGCCGCCACAAGGTTGGGCTGGAAAGACCCCATAGCCAAGGCCAGCCTTAAGCGGGTAAAGGGACCAATTGCCTAGACCTTGATTCAAACAAAAAGCAAATGCTTCTAGACTCTGTAAAACATCAACATATGAAGGGAAGAAATGAGAAGAAAGCAGTAAAACACGGTAGAGAGGGAACAGGAGACCTGAACAACAGAAGCAACCATGTTGTTTTTGGATGCAAAGACTTAGCCTCATGTAGCCACAGTGAGAAAACTTAGGCAAAACATTTTTTGTAATTATACTATCCATTTCAGAAGTCATATGGGGAAACAAATAAGAAAAAATCAACAAGAATATTTTCAAAAAAAGTGATATATGCAGAAGACATGTCCAGATATGATTAAGTTAAATTACAAATCTACACTGATTAAAATTGCATGGCATGGACACACAGACAACTAAAATAACAGAACAGAGAGCCCAAATACACATGAGACTTTAGGATGAGTTTATGACAATATTTTATATGGGGAAATGTGATAGCCATCTAGAAAAAAATATTATGACTCTATATTAAAACCATAGATCAAAACCACTTCCGGAAAATTTTCTTAAAACGTTTTCAAAAATAAAAGCTATATGAGGTTGGTGCTGTAGCATAGCACACCAATCTTCTACTTCTGGTGCCGGTTTGAGTACTAGCTGCTCCACTTGCCAAACAGCTCCCTGCTTGTGGCCTGGGAAAGCAGTGGAAGACGGCCCAAAGCCTTGGGACCATGCATCTGTGTAAGAGATCTGGAAAAAGCTCCTGGATCCTGGCTTTGGACGGGCTCAGCCTCAACCACTGTGGCCACCTGGGGAGTGAACCAACAGATGGAAGTTCTCTCTTTATCTTCTCCCCTTTTCTCTTTCTGTGATTCTGACTTTCATGGAAAATACATAAATCAGTCAAAAAATAGAAGCCGTAGGGCCCGGTGGCGTGGCCTAGCGGCTAAAGTCCTCGCCTTGAACGCCCCGGGATCCCATATGGGCACCGGTTCTAATCCCGGCAGCTCCACTTCCCATCCAGCTCCCTGCTTGTGGCCTGGGAAAGCAGTCGAGGACGGCCCAATGCATTGGGACCCTGCACCCGCGTGGGAGACCCGGAAGAGGTTCCAGGTTCCCGGCTTCGGATCGGCGCCCACCGGCCCGTTGCAGCTCACTTGGGGGGTGAATCATCGGACGGAAGATCTTCCTCTCTGTCTCTCCTCCTCTCTGTATATCTGGCTGTAATAAAATGAATAAATCTTTAAAAAAAAAAAAAGAAGCCGTAAAAAGATCACTAAGTACTGAGGTATGTTTTAAATACTTTTCTTGTTTTTAATTTATTTGAGAGGCAGAGAGAGCTAGAGAAACAGAGAAGGCTCTCGTCTGCTGAGTCACTCCGCAGCTTCGCCAGCAGCCAGCTCTTCACCAGGGCTGGACACAGAGCAGGAGCACAACCCAGGAGTCGGAGGGGGCCGGTACCCCATACCTTAAGCCATCACCTCTGCCCCCCGGGTCTGTACTGGCTGGATAATGAGTGTTCCACCTGCAGGGCTACATCCTTCATCCTTTCTTTTGTGTGTAATTGAAACATAGTAACTATATGTGCTCCAGGCACATGCTGTGACTTTGCAATACATATTACAACAGTTACTGCATGTAACAGTTAAGGCAGGATCCACCCCCACCGACACATTCTCACCTCCTCCAATAGCTTAATTAATTATGAGATGTTTGCTTCATTTTCATCAACCATCATCATCCCCTTGATATTTGTAAACATGACATGAGATACGGAATCATGGGGGGAAAGGGGTGGATAGACTTGACTATATAAGAAATCTCTGTAAAGAATCTGCATGGGGAACAGAACACCACAAGCAAATGAATAGGCACGGGGACACTTAAAACCAAAAAACCTGGTGCAATTCACACCACCAAGAGCCAACCTCAGAAAAGCACGTCAAAAGCAGCAAGTCAGTAGAACAATGAGCAAACGCATCGACCGTTGCCAGGAAAAGAAACTCAAACCACCCTGAGCGATATCCAGGACGGCTCTTCACAACAAAAATGTGCACAATGAAACTACATCAATATGTCATTTTTTTAAGCAAGAGGTTGAAAACATTAGGTTTCTTGGATACTGAACTGGACAAGATGTGGGGACATGGGTAACTGCATGCACTTGTGGGTTTAGGTAAGAGTAGAGCTGCTATGGACACAGCTGTGTGCTTAATAACTGCTGGAAAACCAGGCAGAGCAATCAAGACATCACTCGGGCTGCCCATAGCCCATGCAGAGTGCTTGGGTTGGAGTCCTGGCTCCTCTCTGCTCCAGAATCCAACTTCCTGCTCGTGTGCACCCTGGGAGGCAGCAGGTGGCGGCTCAAGTGATTCAGTTTCTACCACTCACAGAGGCCTCCGGCCTGACACATACAGTTCTAACTGCTGAGGTCACTCATGAAGTGAACCAACAGAAATAAGTCTCTCTCTTTTTCTCTCTCTCTCTCTCAAATACAATGAAAATAAATACAAAATTAAAATTACAAGTACATCTTTGTCTTGAACTTGGAATTCACTTCTGACGATGTATCCTACAACCTTGTATTTTATTCATCTCTAAGACGCATCTTGACAATCAAAGGGAGTTCTGCCGTCACAGCTCAGGGCGAAGCCTGAAGCAGTGTGTGTCACCACTGTCACCCACGCAGGCATGGTCATCCTCTGCATCATATGTCTCTATGTTACTGGGGGCAGGACGGAGGTACTGCAAACACTTTGTGGGATATGGCATCAAAAGATGTTTACCTTGGGGCCAAAAACATTTTTAACTACTTGTATCGTTTTCCCATGAATAGTCTGAAGATCTCTGCTGTGACATAACCCTGCCTGCACACACGCGTGTCCCGCACACACACGTGTGCCACACACACCTGCCTTGTATGCTTGCACCGCACACTGTGCAGGATTCTGCTGACCAGGGTTGCCTCAGAAAGGGAGCTTCCGCCTGGAGAAGAGAACTGGAGGACAATGCCAAGTACTCTCACGTATATGGGTCAACATTGTACCTGGTGACTTCACTTTGATATTCTCGTTGGAAAATAAGTGTAAATTAAACTTCCCCAAAAATCAACCTCAGACACTGTAAGCCCTGCTCTCTGTGGAAGCTCCATGGTCACTCTGTCCTTCGGATGCAATAAATAGAAATTGCATCCCCGGAATTATGGCATGTTAGGTGCAAGCCTCTGCCTGCAATATCGGCACCCCTTATGATTGCCAATTCTGATCTTGACCGCTTCTCTTCTGATCCAGCTCCCTGCTGGTGCACCTGAAAAAGCAACAGAGGATGGCCCAAGTGCCTGGGCTCCTGCACCCACACAGGAGACCTGAAAGGAGCTCCTGGCTCCATTTAGGGCCAGGTTTGGTGCAGGCTGTTCAGGCTATTTAGGGAATGAACCAGCGGATAGAACTTAATCTCTCCATCTTTCCTGCTCTCTCTCTCTGTAACTCTGCCCTTCAAATAAATAAGATAAAACTTTGAAAATCAATAATAAATATACATATTTTAGTGAGTGGGCAAGGGGACAAGACATAAGAAAGCAAGTTTGTGGCATAAAAGCCGGCTCTCAGGGTGGATGTTAATGGCAGTTCCCTGCTTCACGGCTGCGTCCCCACGCACGGTGCAGCTGGTGCAGGGCACAGGAACTCTTTGAAGAGCATGTGCTGGGGTGACTGATGAACTGTCTTAGAACAACTCCTGCTCTAACAAACTTCTACAAATCTGCTGCTTCCCTGTTTATAAAAGCAGTGTGATCTCAGGACAGGGAACGAAAGGAGAAGATATTCCAGAAACTTCCACAGTTAGGAAAAAAAAAAGCATCTTCACGCAAACATAGGATGAAATACGGGATATTAACACAGTTAGGCACGCCGGTGCTGGCAGCGTCTGACGTGTGGAGAGCAGTAACTTAGCCCATTGGCAGGGTCACCCTGACCCACCTGATGTTAAAGAGCAGCATCTGAATGTCTGTGTCAAAATGTCCTGGAATTGAGGAGCTGCTGTGGGAAGCTGCCCTGCTTCCTTGCAAATGGCAAGCTGGGAGAAAGGACACATGGGGGAGCAGCTGGTCCCTTGAGAGGCTTGTGGCTGACCCTGAGGTCTCAGCACCACACTCAGGCCCTGGTACAAACACAGCATCAACAACCATCTGCTGCAACAGTGAGGGGGCAGCTGGAGGCTCCCAGCAGGGACCCAGACACACACCGCACAGTTCCGGGCACACACCACACAGTTCCGGGCACACACCACACAGTCGCAGTCACATACCACACAGTCCCAGACACACGCCGCAGTCAGGGGCACACACCACACAGTCCCAGACACATACCACACAGTCCTGGGCACACACCACACAGTCCCGGGCACACACCACACAGTCCCAGACACACACCACACAGTCCCCGGCACACACCACACAGTCCCAGTCACATACCACACAGTCCCAGACACACATCGCACACAGTCAGGGGCACACACCACACAGTCCCAGACACACACCACACAGTCAGGGGCACACACCACACAGTCCCAGACACACACCACACAGTCCCAGTCACATACCACACAGTCCCGGACACACACCACACAGTAACAGACACACACCACACAGTCCCAGACACACACCACACAGTAACAGACACACACCACACAGTCCCAGACACACACCACACAGTCAGGGGAACACACCACACAGTCCCAACACACACCACACAGTCCCAGACACACACCGCACAGTCAGGGGCACACACCACACAGTTCCGGGCACACACCACACAGTCCCAGACACACAACACACAGACCCAACACACACCACACAGTCCCAACACACACCACACAGTCCCAGACACACAACACACAGTCCCAACACACACCACACAGTCCCAGACACACACCGCACAGTCAGGGGCACACACCACACAGTCCCAACACACACCACACAGTCCCAGACACACAACACACAGTCCCAGACACACACCGCACAGTCAGGGGCACACACCACACAGTCCCAACACACACCACACAGTCCCAGACACACAACACACAGACCCAACACACACCACACAGTCCCAACACACACCACACAGTCCCAGACACACACAACACAGTCCCAACACACACCACACAGTCCCGGGCACACACCACACAGTCCCAGACACACAACACACAGTCCTGGGCACACACCACACAGTCCCAGACACACACCGCAAAGTCCCGGGCACACACCACACAGTCGCAGAGACACACAACACACAGTCCCAGACACACAACACACAGTCCCAGGCACACACCATACAGTCCCGGACACACACCGCACAGTAACAGACACACACCACACAGTCCCAGGCACACACCACACAGTCCCAGGCACATACCGCACAGTCCCGGGCACACACCGCACAGTCAGGGGCACACACCGCACAGTCCTGGGCACATACCACACAGTCCCAGACACACCGCACAGTCCCAGGCACACACCGCACAGTCGGGGCTGAAAACAGAACCAACCCAGCGATCGCAACCACCGGCTGATCAGGGTATGGACTGTGCCAGGCCCTGTACTTGCTAGTACATACAAGAATCTGGTCTGAGAACACCTCAGACAAAGTACCTTTGGCGGTCTCCCCAATCAAAATGCTGGACTCAGAACCCTAACCAAAAAAAAGACAGAAGACAGAACAGGTCAATCAACCATCTCAGCTATATGTTGGCAGTGAAATACGGGGCAAAAGAAGACTCTATGATGGACTATGTCAATCAGTGGATTCTTCAATGACCTCATCGTGCTTGGAGTGGCAAGATTGGCAGCGATTCATAACTGGTGAACTATTAAAACCACTTGAGCAAGAACCTCAGAGCATGCCCTACATCCGGGACCTGGGGAGGGTGGGAAATTGGGCGGGTCTTCTCCCTTAATACTCCCCTTTAAACACGAAGGAAACAATATGGAAATAATAGTCTTACCCACTTGAACATAGCCCTTGAACATTTTTACCCTAATTAACTATGTAAAGATTGTCAAAAATATAATAAAAAAAAAAGAAATTCCCGCCACCCTGCAGAGCTAGCCCTTGTCCCTCCTTCGTTCTGTGCCTCTGCTCACAATGTACCAGTCCCAGACCACTGTGACTTACCTAGTGGGACCGGCTTCTGCAGCCATCCCCGTCTGATGAGAGCCCCGTGGCCCAGGGCTCACAGCTAGCACCCCTGGTGGCTTTGTTTCTGAAGACTCCAGTAGGCTTTATCCTGACTCTGGTGTGGGTGGAGTTTGAGGTTCAAGTTCAAATGCTCCAGGTGCTCTGATGCCTTCTGTTCCTGGCTCTCCACCACTGTGCTCCACCCAGCTGTGCCCCTGACGCTCAGCCCTGCCTACAGAAAGTACTTTCCTGTTGAGGACAAACACTCCCAGAATGGAAGAGGCACTCTGGGCTCACAATCTGGGGAAAGAGCTCAGGTGGGGTTGGAGGGTCAAGGAGTCGGTCTAGTTCCCTGCTTGTGAAACTAGGACATTTAGGAGTGTGCCTCCTGGGATAAGCTCTGCTCCTATCAGGTAGGGTTGCAGCATTTGTCTCACCGCCAGTGAGGCTGCTGTGGGTTTCCAGGGAAAACAGAAACAGGAGGACCTCCTTCAGGCTGTGACACACTTAGCCAACGCTCTCTAGAACCACCCACAGCACTGCAATGGATAGTAACAGGCAAGTAGTGAGGGAGAGTAGCAGGTGTCACACACTGGCATGGGATAGTGTGAGGCCTCTGCAGAGTGCCAGGTGTGCCCCAGCCATGCGCCCTTCTGCTCCTACCTGTGTGCACCGGCACGCCTCACACGGCATGATTAGTATTTGTCTATGCCTTCACCTGAGGTGAGCCTTAAGCAGAAGACTCTCATGCCCACCATGGCATCTGCTTCATGACCAGTCACCAGGGTCGTCTTTGCCATTGTGCCCAACAGAGCTGAGGGGTCTTCCAACCCTCCCTTCAGTGTAAGCTGAGGCCTCACATCCTGCAAGTCCAAGGACGCCAACTTGATGGCTCCACTCTCTGCAGCTCAGCTGGCAGGAGACTGAGATGCAAAGCTGAAGTATGGGATTTAACAGCAGCAGCAGCAGCAGCGGTCACCTAACCTGGGGCATCTCACTCTGATGGGACCTGGAGAGGACCACTGCTTCCCAGGGAGAGAGTGATCGGCGGGGTGAGAAAGCTCAGAGTGGAGAAGGGAGGAAAGACGATGCCTTTGGTTCCAGGAAGCTGGAAGGACCAAATTCATCCAGGGTGTGCTCCCAGCTGGCCTTCCCTCCAAGACAAGCCAGTGTCATGGCACGATCCCTGGGACATGACTCTGCCAGCCCAATTAACTACAGCACAATACCCGGGACGCAGCTCCACCAGCCTGACTCGCCATGGCACTGACTCCGGGACATGGTTCTGCCAGCTCAGCTCCCCACAGCACAACCCCCGGACATGGCTCTGCCAGCCCAGCTCCCCACAGCACAACCCCCGGACATGGCTCAGCCAGCCCAGCTCCCCACAGCACAACCCCCGGACATGGCTCAGCCAGCCCAGCTCCCCACAGCACAACCCCCGGACATGGCTCAGCCAGCCCAGCTCCCCACAGCACAACCCCCGGACATGGCTCAGCCAGCCCAGCTCCCCAGCTCACAAACAGGCTCTGCTCACTGCCTGTGAATGTTTGATGCTCTTCTCCGGCTTCTGATAGAACTAAAACCCTGATGGTCTTTTTCTAGGAAAGTTCCCAGTGGTCCCAAGAGGAGAACACGGCTGGCCTTAATGCCCTCTTTGCACCTTCTCTGATTCTTATACATGTCAGTAACCCCCCACCCCCAATACCCCCCACACACACACTCAACATGTGTTGCAGTGTAACAATTACGGAGTAGAAAATGCTAAGTTTCCTCTGGCTGCAGAGAAGGAAAGCTGTAAATAATTCAAAATGCCTGCTGTGCAAAATTGCCCCAAAGAGCAAGTGCATTTTGTATGCTTGGCACTGCAGATGGGAAAAATCAGAAATTGTGCCAATTTTCCTACAGGTAAGATCTTTACTTTCTTGATTTGCAAGTGCTTTGGTTATGAAAGAAGATGTAGGGAGGTTTCCTGCTGGGTGTGTCAGCATTGAGGTAGGGTCATAGCAATGAAGGCCTGCGTTGATCTCTTTCTCTCTCTCTCTCTCTCTCTCTCTCTCTCTCTCTCTCTCACACACACACACACACACACACACACGTGTGTGTGTGTGAGACCCCCACCTACCCTTCCAGAAGTCTGTGGCTAGGACCCTTAAGCCACACCAGGGCCCAAGACTGTGCTCACTGACAGTCTTTATGTCAGCACAACCCTCCATGGAAGCATGTTACTTTGTCACTCGGAGTCTTGGTGTGCACCAGGTGACCCCAGGCCACTGTGTGGTAAGTCAGTCCTGCTTCCTCTCTCCTTTCTCGGCTTCGGTTTCCCCCACTCTGTACCGCGGACCAACTCTTGGTGCTTTAAAACTTCATTCTCACCCACCAGAAATTCATGGTGCCAGAGCAAGATAGGGAGAGGAGCCAGCTTGACCAGACTCCCTCCCTGGAAAGCATGAGCTGGAGGCGGGCAACAGCCTCCAGGTTTACCATCCCAGAATGGCCTCACAGGGGGATCTGCTCCCCTGGCTCCCAACGTGGAGGGTCCCCTGCCACCTGAGCAGCTGCAGAGCTCCCACTCCAGGACCCAGGATGAGCTGGAGTTGCAGGTTTCCCAGGCAAAGCCAAAGCATTAGCAGACAAGAACCAACTCTACAAGGCTCATGGACAAGGGTGTTGACCAAGAGCGACCCAAGGTAACAACCCAGAGAGCACAGCTAAGGCCAATCCTGTCCAGGACCCGACAAGCTCACCCCAGTGCTGCCTGCATCTCGCTTATTGAAGGTTCAGTCTTCCCCGGCTCCCCTCTTTGTCAGGAACCCAATTCTCTACAATTGTCGGAGGCCAGAGGGAGAGCTCTTCATGGCTGCTATGGGATTTGGTGATGGTTAAAGAAGGAAGGGAAGGGAAGGGAAGGGAAGGGAAGGGAAGGAAAGAAGGGAAGGGAAGGGAAGGGAAGGGAAGGGAAGGGAAGGAAAGAAGGGAGGAAGGAAGGAAGAGAGGAAGGAAGGAAGAAAGGAAGGAAGGAAGGGAGGGAGGGAGGGAGGGAGGGAAGACAAGGCACTGGAGAGCCCATCCTTGCCCTTCACTGCCACTGCCTCCCCAGAACAAGACCTGCTTATCACCAACCTGCTGAACGTGGACTTGGAGCCAGCGCCCGTCACACGTGGCACAGCCATGGTTCACACTCAGCTCTGCTGTCCTGCCATCCACATCTCCCTGGGCAGTGACGAGCCCTCCAGGACAGAGTGAAGGGCATGTTTAACCTGCTTCTTTGCTCTTGGCTTTGCAGATGACAAACAGGTGCCTTCTGGTGTCTGCCAGGTCATCTCTTCCGGGCTGGATGCTCAGCTCAGCACTTTTTCGTAGGTCGTTGAGGTTACGTATATGCCCAACCAATGGCACTTGCAGGAAGTGTGAGAGGTTTCCCCTTAGTTTTTGGCTTTGCTGTGAATCATCACCAAACACCAAGGGTCTGTGACCCCTGCCCTCACTGGCTCTGAGGACCCAGGGCTGTCCAGTCAGGCATCCTTCCTCCCATTGCTTAGACAGGGCTGCTACATGGGGACACGGAGCTGCCAGTCGCTCACATGCATGTGACAACTCCCTTGATAATGTTTTTGGGGACAACTGAGACTCACATCCACCCTTATTAACCTCAGAGTCAGTCAACCTGGCATAACCCTGGCAGACCAGAGAGAGATACACCTTGCTCAATAGCTCTACCTAACTCAGGAGGGCTGACACCGTGGGCAGAAAGTTGATGGGGCACTGGTGCTGTGTGCCACACCGAGAGGCCTCCAGGTTCTTGTCTCAAAGACAGCGTTTCCACATGCAGGCCTTCAGGTAGGTAAAAGATCTGACCAGGATTTACTCGCCAGTGAAAGAGGAACCATGCATTCGTGTATGAGTGTGGCTGCCCCGTGCACTGAAATCCCCACCACGAGTGGGCCAGAAGAGTGTCTGCAGGGGCCCCCGCCTCCAGCCGTGATCCATGGAGAGGGCAGAGCGCTCCCTCAGGCCACTGGCCTCTTGCATGTGCTCCTCCAAATTGAAGCCACTGGGTCTGGCTGTCCCCATTTTCATGCCATTTCCTGCTTAAGGTCCTGGCTGCAGCAGGCACATCCTAGGAAAAGGGCTATTTTTTGTTTGTATGTTTGAGTGATAGGTAGAGCAGTAGCACTACATGGGTTTGCAGAGCCCTCCAGCTCACTCGGACCTAACCCAGCTTCACCGCCCTTCCCACAGGCAGTCCTATCCCGGAATGGACAGGTTTTCCAAATCCTTCACACCACCCTCAAAAGCAGTTGGGGATAGAGACCACCCACCTTTGAGTTGCTGCAATTGAAGCTGAGCTGAGTTGGTTGTCACCCCACCTGGAGAAGTGGGGTCCTGAGCTTGTGGAAAGCCTTGGACAGCTAACGTAGGATGGCACGGATTTGGACAGCCCCAGGAGGTGACCTGGCTCAGTAGCTCTTTCTTTCTCTGCTGGGAAAGCTGCCCAGAACCTTCTGTCATCCCAGAGGCCTTTTACCGACAGCCAGGAGGTTACACTGAGTAGCCAGAACACTGACTGCTCACTCTCCAAAGAAAGGTCGTGGATGAGGTGGAAAAGCAGCTGTCCTTGTCTCCCACAGGTAAGAGGAATTCACTCCTCACCTCCTCACAGGATGTGTGGCCTGGCTTCCAAGGTGTCACCACAGGTAAAGAATCGGGGTAACCATGACTTGTTCTGAAGAATGCTCATCCATCTCTAACGCAGGATACCAAACACGCAGCATCAGAACAGAACTGTAAGGACGAAGCTTGAAAACCCAGTGAGGGGAATGTCAGCTTGCCTGGTGTTTCCTGAGGTTTTCTTGTGGACAGTCAAGATGAAAAGGTGGGCTGGGCAGGCTTACCACCACGTACGTACATACATGGGGTGAGCGGCTCGCGGGTGGCTTCCTGATTTGCCGGAATCCTGGTTTGATGGCCCTCTTTTGGGAGTGGGAGGGGGTTGTCCCAGGACTCTGAGAAGCGGATCTGGACCTCCTCAGCGCGCCATGCGGCTGGAGTGGGGGAGGGGCTGGGAGGATCCGGGCGGAGGCCTGGGCGTCTCGGCCCCCTGGCAGTCATGCTGCCCGGAGGACTCGGGTTCCCCGCTGTGATTCCAGCCTGGCACAGCGGGCTTGCCACCACGTGCGTGCGTGCATGGGGTGAGCAGCTTGCGGGCGGCCAGTGCGCCATTTGGCGCCAGGCTGCGCCTGCTGGCCACCCGGCCAGGAAATTCTGGAATTTGATTTCTTTGATATGCTACATGAGTCGCTCCATGCTGAACCCACAGTTCTCTGAGAATGTGCATTAGTCCTTAAGATTCTCAATGGCAGTAAATCTTCCTCTGAAGAACCTGTAGTCACTTTATAGTGCAGATTGCCAACACCAGTTCATTCAAAAGGCAAAATTCCAGGCTTGTCCAGCAGGATACCCCATTACCTGATAGGATGAGGGATCAGCAGAGGGGCCACAAAAGGCAAGACTATGACATTGTCTGGCATTCAAGAACCATACTCGGGGCTAGAATGTGTCAGGTATGTGTGGACCAATCCCCGTGCAAACTCTGACCCCACTGGATGGTTTAGAAGGGCCGGTGGAGTCTATGCAGGAGGCATGACAGTCTATGGGGCACGCTGGGCTGACCCAGAGCAACCTCTGGCATACTTAATACTGGCTGGGAACAGGCCTGGTTGGGGAGCTTGGGGGAGGCCTTGGCTGGGTGGAGCTTACCACTAAGGGGTGCAGGAACTGGCAGGGGGCTGAGTTCTGGTTGGGTCACAGTTGTAATCCCTTGGCACAAATATGGATTTGGACTTGACGCACCATGCCGGGTTAGACCGCAACACAGTTTGGTGCTCCGGAGGACCAGGGTAGATGTGGGACGGGCTCGGCTAGGTTTCAACCCCAACTGAGCCATATATGAGCTATGTGTGGGTATGGACGAGCCATGGCTGGGCTGAAACTCTCAACAGCAGGAACCAGAATGGGTTGAAGAGTGGTGCTGGCCGAAGGACCTGCTGGTATGCGTGAAGCCTGACACCAGGAAGGGGTCTGATGGAGGAATCTGAACAGTTCCTCTGACAGGACACTGACCCTACAAATAAACGCAGGAAGTATGGAGGTAAACAACCCAGAAGAGGCTTTGGAAAGTGACCCACTGGCATACATTTGGCTCGGGTTGGGGGCAGACCAGGCTGAGTTAGTTCACATCATCCACTGGCAAATCCGAGCGCTAGAACTGTGTGGGGACCTGGCCAGGTTTGGTTGTGATAAAAACAGTACAAAACACAAAATGCCAAGGTGAAATGGCCTGTGCCAGTAGGGAATGCAGCAGCACCCAACCAGCACACCTCCCACTGGTTTAGGTGAGGGACGAGTGTGTGATGGGCAGAGCCAGGAAGAGCTGCAATACTCATTGGTTCCAATGGAGGTCGGGGCTCAGAATAGAACCAACCCAGGGGTTACAACCACCAGCTGATCAGAGTGATGGACTGTGGCAGGCACTGTGCTTACTAGTAGTACATGTAGGAGCCTGGACTGGGAACACCTGAAAGTTTCTTTGGGGATTCCCCTGAACAAAATAGAGGAATCAAAACATTAACCAAGAAAACATAGAAGATGGAGTAGAACAATCAACCACCTCAGGTATATGTTTGCAGCAAAAAACTGGACAAGGGGAAACTCTAAGATGGACTATGTCAATCAGTGGACTCTGCGCCAGTCTCATCGTACCTGGATTGTTGCTGATGATATTTTGGAGCTTCTAATTGATCGAGGTGACGCTCTGCTGGCTCTGCCTTCAAACCTGAGAGGGCCTCCCTAAGAGGCCGTTGAACTTGACTGGACAAGTGGGATGCTGGACTCTGTATGGTGTGAGCTTGTAATTAGGGAATCTCAACGGAACTTGAGCTGTGGTTATGCATCAAGGTGAAGGAATTCACCATGGGGGAAGGGTTTGGGGTGAAGGGGGAGAATCCCAGTACCTATGAAATTGTGTCATGTAATACAATGTAATTAATGAATAAATGAATAGAAAAAAAAAAGGTGGGCTGGGAAGGGAGCAGCAGACTAGACGGAGGAAACTCTCATGACGTCTGCTGTTTTGCATGTCACCCGCAGGAGGCTGAGCTGAATCAGCTGTCACCTTCAACACCCACAGTCAGGCAGCATCATCCTCCATCTGGGGTGAGAGAAGGCAGTGTCCTACAGAGCAGGAGGGTCACCTGCCACCTGACCTCAGCTCACTCCATACCAGTGATACACCATACACACCGGCAAGCAGTGCAACCAGGGGCAGTTCTGCTGCTAGTGAAACCAGGACTGTGTCTGGACGTGGCCACATACCTGGGACAGGGAGATGACCCTTACTGAGAGGTTCCTCTGCTCTTCACAGGATGTGAGGCAAGGGTGACACTAGACACTCGTGCTTTGGTAGCTCTCCTGTTGATACAGTCTATTTCCCTAGTATCAAGGCCTTTCCAATACGCAGGCCAGCCCTGGGCACCTGCAGGAGAAGAAGAGTCCGGGACCGTCACCAAACCTCGCCAAGCCTCAATATGGAGGCATTAACATTTCCGAGTGCAGCAAAGCCTGTCCGTGTCCCAGGCAGCATCACATACGGCCATAAACCTAGACACCCAGGACAAAGCCCACTTCTCGTCTCAGGGTCTTTAGCTCAGGAGTCCATCACAGCGAGGCTGGCGCCCTGCTCAAGCAAAGTCACAGTGAAGGCCACCTGGGTCGTTTTCTCACCTGTTAGCTCCACTGCCAGGCTCAGGCGGCCAACTGGCAGAACTCATTTCCTTATGGTGGCAGGAATGAGGGCTCAGTCCACAGCAACAAGGGGCTTTCACACTATCCAGCCCATTGCTGGTCCTTGCTGGCCACTCTCTTGAGACCACCCCACAGCTCCTGCAGATGCCCACATGTGGCCTTTGGCGACACCGCAAGATGGCAGATTATTTCTTCAAGGTCACAGGAATCCAGAGGGAGTCTGCTTGCCACATGAATTTCACATACCACAATACAGTCACAGGAAGGACACCATGTCATTCTTGCCCAGGATAATGACTGCATGCAAGTCTCACCCAAACCCAGGGACGGGTCCTTGGGAAAAGCATGTATGCCAGGAGACAGAGAACACTGAGGGTCTCCAGAGGACCCCACTGAGGAGGGGAATAGAACAGAAACATCCAGCAAGCCTCTGAGTGTCTTCCCCGCTGCTGTTGGGAGGTTACCGGCTTGTCATCACTTTGCGACAGTCGTGGTTATTCCCCACTGGATGGGGAGAGTGATAGGCAGGGGTGCTGCATTGTCTCTGGGCCGCAGAGTAGCACACTCAGATCCTACACGTCTTTGACCTATTGCCTGAACACAGCACTGAAGGGTTGTGCACTGATTGACTATTAGGTGGGGTGGGGATAGGGCAAGCGAGCCCTGGCACTCAAGCAGCCCAGATGGAAGCCCTGAAATTTTGAATTCTGGATCTGACAGGAGCATGATCCTTATCCCATGCTGGACAGGACCAAGTGCCCTCAGATCTCTACCTGCACAGAGCCAAAACTTCCTGCGTTCATGGAGGGATACAGAATGCTTGGCCCTGGAAGCCTGGTACCCACCCTGCCCACTTGCTCCTAAATTTCCTTGGAATTCTTTTCTTCAACCTTCTTCAAAGAGAGTCGCTCTTTGTGCTATGCTCTCAGACTTTGTCCTTCTCTGCTGTTTGACTAACCACACTCCATGTCCTTCACTAAGTGAATGCCCGGAAGAGGCCAGCCACTCAACGAGCCCCATCATCATTCTAAACCTGCCATGCAACTGCCTGGCAGCCTAAGGCAGGCATTGCCATTTCCAGCCACTCAGAAGCTCCGGGGGGTGAGTTGGCTGCAGTTCTTTTCATTGAGTCCCTTCTCCAGAAGAAACCTATTTGACCTCATTGCTCGAGTCCCCAGCCCCCAGCCCCAATTATCTCTTGTCCTCTTAAGACACGAAGGAAGCCACATGGGTCTGGCTCACCATGGCCTCAGCACTGCTTTTTATCCTCACAGTGGTCGTGTGCCTCATCTCTTGTTGCATATCACAACTTTTTTTCCTCCAAACCTTTTGTTGAAAACAAAGGACCCTGTGTTTCTGTAACTTCAGTGTCATGGGGCACTAAGATCTTAACCCTTGCATTCAGCAGCTTGTCCACCGCCACAGAGGAAGTCTACTGGGAGTGAAGTAACATCACACATGAATCCTTACCTTTATTCACCACTACGAGGCAGTCGTGGACACGTGGATTGCCGAGTTTATTGTGACTGCATTGTGACCAAGGCGACAATAATGTCAGAAGAACTTGAACAAGCCCACACCTGGGGAGTCCCTTGAGATGCCTCCAAATTCTTGCACCCACTCACTCCACAAACCACTTCTGCTTGTCTCTTCTCTAACTTGAATTATCATCCTACTGCAGCCTGCTTGACCGCCCCTTAAAGGCAAGCACTGTCGAGTGTGGAGTGCCTGCAGGCACGCAGCCCTGGGCTCATTATCAATCACGTATCATTCATTTCATCAAAAGAAACTTTCACAAAGTAGATGCCATCTCCTCTCTCCCAAGGAGAATGACGTTTAGGAAGATCAATAACCTGCTCAAGTTCAGCTACTTGTGAAACGCTGGAACTTGAACCCAAATGTGACACCAGAATCCATGTTCTCTCTCCTGCCCCAGGATGGCATCCTGATGCAAACTGAGTCATCTAGAACATTACTGAGCTCTAGATCGTCTATACCTTGGTACTCCTACGCATGCATGCACCTGTGCCAGATTGTTCATCCTCATTTATGTTTCTAAAGGAGAGTGCCCGTGTATATGTATAAATCTGGGAATGCACTATTCATCCCCGTTTCTTCGGTACACACACACATAAGCACACACACCTGTGAAGATGTGTGAGACGCCACCGCGTCCTGAACAGGCAAACATTTTAACCCCAAGGAGCATCCAAAATGAACAAAGATCTGCTTGTGTCCAAGGCTCACACCCTGACTGCCATCTTCCCGGTGCCCCGGCACCTTGGATTCACTCAGCACTTCCTTCACTGTCTTCTCACATGCTGGACAACTCGCAAGCTCACCAGTGATGTCGACAGATGGGCGTGCCTACTTTCTGACCTAATGGGAACATTTTGAGATCTCTTTTCAAGTTAGTCTTTCTTTTCCCTTTTGGTTTCTGAATTGCTCTGCCTTTTTGCCATTCCCAGTGTCATTTTTCCCTACACCTTTAAGTAGTCCTTTGTGAATCTACACTGGATATTTCCTGTTCTTTGTGTTGTTTCTAAAAGAAACAGCAACTTTCTCGGCTAATTAAGAGGCCCCATAGGATACTCCACTGTTGGTTTGCTTGATGCAATATTGTGCTTTTCTTTTGAACTGTGCTTACTGTCTGTTCCTCCTGATGAATCCTGACTTCTTCTTTGCTATAGTCCCTTAAATGCCCATAAGATCTGCAGATACATGCAAGCTTACTATATCTTTTGAATTTTGAAATACAGATACTGGATTTCTACTTTTGGTAGTGTAATAATACATATGTGGGAATGTTTGCATCCACACAGCCTGTGCAATGAGCCGGTTCATGAGGCCTGCAGTGGGTCTCCTGCGTCACAGACACAAGCAAATGTCAAAGAACAAATCTACCCTTTCTCTTTCATCAATACTAGTCAATGGTTTCCGCTTCCAGGAGGATGTACGAGGGCAGGGCAAACCAGACATACTGCAAAACCATGAAACTTCTAGAAGAGAAAAAAGAAAAATCTCAAGATCCTGGGTTTGGAAACCAGTGTTTATATGAAGTAACAAAACACAATCTATAATAGAAAAGTGTATCCCTTGCAGTTTTCCAAAATTAAAACCTGTTCCACAAAACTTACTGTTGAGAGTATAACCGTAAGGGCCTGGCGCGATACGGAGCAGCTAAAGTCCTAGCCTTGAACGCGCTGGGATCCCATATGGGCGCCAGTTCTAATCCTGACAGCTCCACTTCCCATCCAGCTCCCTGCCTGTGGCCTGGGAAAGCAGTCAAGGATGGCCCAAAGTTTTGGGACCCTGCATCCACATGGGAGACCCGGAAGACACGCCTGGCTCCTGGCTTCAGATTGGCTCAGCTCCAGCCATTGGGGCCGTTTGGGGAGTGAACCATCAGATGGAAGATCTTCCTCTCTGTCTCTCCTCCTCTCTATATATCTGCCTTTCCAATAAAAATAAATCTAAAAAGAAAAATAAGAGCATAACAGTGGGGCCTGGCACAATGGCTCAGATGTTAAATCCTCGCCTTGCGTGCACCAGGATCCCATACGGGCGCTGGTTCCTGTCCCAGCTGCTCCACTTCCCATCCAATCCCTGCTTGTCGCCTACCATTCCAAGAAAAATAAAATACAAGCAAAAGATTTTTAAAATACTTTTAAAAACCAGTATGCCATCAAAAACTATACACTAAAGGAAATACATTTAACATATAACATAGACAACTAATATTTACAACTCTAAATAAAACAAAGAACTGAAAACTAGCCAAAAGATTTGAATGGAGACCCCAGCACAGATCTGCGGGTGGCAAATGAGCATGTTAGGGGAGATGTCACTACCTTCACAAAGTAACGGCAACCACGACAGCGAGGTATCGGGCGCTCCGACCTGTCGCTGAGGCTAGGAAAAACTCTACAGCCACTCCAGTAGACAGCCTGGCAGCTTAGGACGCAAACAATCCCTTAAGCTGTGCCCTGGGTACGCATGCACCCACCCACCAGGCTTGAAAGCCCATTGCAACATAAACACCTAACAAGACAAGTGTGAATGTTTGCAGCAAACCTAGTCATAGTTACCAAAAACTATATGCTTCTGGGATGGGCCTGGCACAGTAGCCTAGTGGCTAAATCTTCACGTTGCATGTGCCAGGATCCCATATGGGCACTGGTTCACGTCCATCCAGCTGCCTGCTTGTGGACTGGGAAAGCAGTAGATGGCAGCCCAAAGCCTTGAGATCCTGTACCCACGTGGGAGACCCATAAGAAGTTCCTGGCTCCTGGATTCAGACCAGCGCAATTCTGGCTGTTGCGGCCATTGGGAAGCGAACCAGCAGATGGGAGAACTTTCCATCTCTCCTTCGCTCTATAAATCTGACTTTCCAACAAAAATAATAAATAAATCTTTCTTTTTTAAATATGCTACTGGGTCTATTTCAGCTCCCTTATCATGTGGTTTGCTCCTTTCCTCTGGCTGCTTTCAGGAGTTTATATTTGATATTTTGCAAGTTTGATTAAAAGTATGTCGATGCGCTCTGATTTGGTCTGAATCTGGCTAGAGGCTTTCCACCCTCTTATTTCTAGATATTTGTATCTTCCCAAATATTTGGACAACTTTGGAGGGTTTCTGCTTTATGGCTTTGGAGATTTTTTAGAAACAAAATTACTGGTGCTGGTGTCGTGGTCTTGCTGGGATGTTGGCCTCCCCTGTGAGCATGTGTTCAAGTCCTGGCTGCTCCACTTCCCATCCAGCTCCCTGCTTGAGGCCTAGGAAAGCAACAGAGGATGGCCCTCCTGTGTGGAAAACCCGGAAGAAGCTCCTCCTGGCTCCTGGCTTCAGATCAGCTCAGCTCCAGCCATTGTAGCCACCTGAGGAGTGAACCAGTGGGTGGAAGATCTTTCTCTTATTTATTTAGATAAATCTGGAGAATGAGTGCTCTTGCCTGCAGGCGGCTCTAGGCTCAGTGTCCCTGTAGAAGCCGGACCCTCTCTGTGCTCAGTGAGGAACCGAGGCATGAAAGACCTTCAGAGATCAGCACAGGACGTGTGCCATGACTCTGTGTGGACACAGATGTGAGTCAATGAGATGTGTCTCTGTTGGAATACTGAGTAGTGTTATCCCCAACTTTCTACTGCACCACGAAATTCAATGAAAACCAACAGAAGATACAGTGAGGGAAATTACCACCACTAATGCAATGAAAGGGCCAACAGGTACTAGGGAAAGGTCACTTGTAATACTTTTATCCATTGCACTAATCCTATCCCAAACCATTTGAAAGAGATTCCAAGAATCTATACGGAAAACATAACAGCCCATCTTTCTCATGGACAGAAGAACGGAGCAGGCATCTTGACAGAAGCACCAATGTAAGCCGCAGGGAGCTCCTACCTTCCACCCACCAGAGAGGAACCAATCTGAACAGCTTTCAGATGAAGCCCCACCCTTACGGTCCAGGCAGAGCCTGAAAAGATAGGAAAGGCCTCTGTTTGGTTCCAAACGAATGGATTTTGCACAATAAATTTTGATATCTTGGAATAAGTATAGAAGCAAATATCTAAATAACAGAAATTCCCTCACACTCCGAAACACTGGGTTCTCGGTCTAATATAGCGGCAGTCTTCCTACTTTGTAAAGCAACACCTTTCAGTTTTCCTGTACACACGCACACACCACACAAACATACATAACATACACAGAGCATGTACACCACACACAGAAACACACATCACACACCACAATCACACGCACAAATGTGCACACACACCACACAAACATACATAACATACACAGAGCATGTACACCACACACAGAAACACACACCACACAAACAGCATGCAGCAGATACACACAATACACACACCAACTCAGAACACACACATACACATCGTGGACACAGTCACACAGACATGTACCAGATACACACAGACAACATATGCCATGTGCGCATACACACCACACACACACACACAACACATACAGGCACACAACATGCACATTTGCTACATGATCACACGAACGAGACCACATGCCACACACATGCAGCATGCAGCCATGCAAACACACACCACACAACCATCCAATCACACACAAACACGCACCACATAGCACAATGCAGCAGCAGAAACACACAACACAGAAACACACATCATCACACTTAGCATTCACTACCACAATCACACACAAACGCACTCTACACACACCACTGGAATGAGAAGACACAAGTTGTACTAACACCACCTTACCAAATTACCCTGAAATGCCTCCTGCCTTTAAAATATGTCAGGCTCTGCACTCTGAGTGGGAGAGAGCAATCCCTGAGGGTGACCAAGTGGGTCTTTTTGGAAACCCTTTTTTAGGCTCAGCCACAAAACCTGGGCCAGAGACAAGCTTGGCATTGTCCCAGCTCCGTGAAGCAGCTGGGGGTACAGATCAAGTCCCCAGGGAGTGTGGGCTCTGCAGTCACCACATGCTTGAACCATTTCCCAGCCTCCCCCACACCCTCAAACCTCCTTAGGGCCCAACTGGTAACCAGACACTGTGGGGTCACTTGGGATGCAGGGTGGAGAAGCAGCCTGCAGCATAGAGTGGTCTGCCATCTTCCAAGGGAAGCCAGTGAGGCTCTAAGCTGACATCAAGGTTCCTAATGCAGCCATGCAGAATGGCTGCATCTCACGGGATGCGTTCTGTCCTCCCCACCCACGAGTGATACGCACGCTGCATGTGACTGCCAACTGTGTCCCTTGGGATACCATGATGAAGCCAACAGCAGGTCAGGAAGAAAAGCTTTGCCAATGAAAGCATCTCAAGCTGTTCTTGTTAAGTCTCCCAAGTCTGACCAGCCAAGGGGCCGGACACCACAGGCCCAGTGCGAGGGAAATGGCTAGTTGCATGGTGAAAGGCCAGCATGGGTTTCCTCTAAGCTTCCCTCACTTATTTTAGGAAGAACTTGACTTATTCTGTCCCAGCTCACTCATTCTCTCTCTCTCTCCAAATCTCAAAGGTGCCTTTTGCTAGGCAAAAGTGTCTTTCTCTGTTTGTTATAGACCATACATTTGGGCAACAGCCCCTACATATTCATCCAGCACACCCCCTGGGGGCAATTTTATGGGGAGAAAAATGCTCGTTGGTGCTTGCAAAGAATTCTAAAGGAACACTTCCTATTGGTGTACCATGGTACAGAATGCACACACTTACCACGGGAGACGGCACCGGCAGGCAGTCTTGAAGAAATCAATCACCCTCTGAAAAAAAGGCAGATTGGACAGCAAGGCTTTGCCTCTGGCCTTGATCCTCCACAGAACTGGGAAAAAGGAGCATGCTCGCGTTCTACGGAAACCACTCCTTGGGGACCCCATGTTAGTGTCATCTTGGCATGGGTTGGAGTAACAAAGATGCAGACATTGTTTCTCTAGGGGAGAGAAAAGTACAGGACAATTTTCCCAAGTTCTGCAACCTAACTGCTATGATCTTCACCACTAACTGTAGGTGGTACTGACCTGATGCTTGGAAGGGACCTGAACTCGCTACGTGCTTGGTGCCCCGGGATGTACCCTCTCTACTTCACACTGCTAATGCTTCTCCATCTACTTGAATGTGTCCTTACCCTATTCTGCCATCTTGATTATCCCTCCTATTTGTTTTTGTATAATTTGTGGAATGTATGTCTTTCCCAAAAACATGGTACATTCCATCTTGGTTATTAGATTTATGGGTGTAGCTATTCATAGTATCCCTTTTGTAATGAGTTATTTACTTTTATAGGAAAGGCAGATTTATAGAGAAAAAGAGTCAGAATGAGAGATCTTCCAGTTCTTCTACCTGCTGGTTCACTCTCCAGATGGCCTCACTGATCAGAGCTGAGCTGATTCAAAGCCAGGAGCCTCTTCCAGGTTCCCAAGGATGTGGGCCATCTTCTGCTGCTTTCCCAGGCCACAAGCAGGGAGCTGGATGGGAAACGAAGCAGCCAGGTCACAGACTGGTGCCCATAGAGGTTGCTAGCATAGCACTGCAGGAAGGGGGTCAGTCTGATGTGCCACCACGCCACTCGCCATGATATCCTTTGTCATGTCAATATGCTAATAGTGATTATGTTTCTTTCATTTTCAGTATTTATCATTTCTGTCTTCCCTAGAGAATCATTGATGCGTTGTTATTAAAATAGAATAGCTTTGGATTTTGTTGCCTTTTTTCCCAGTCTTTCTGGTTGGTGTCACTGACGGTTGCCCTATTGGTTACTTTTTCTTCTGTTGGCTTTGGAGCTGCACTGTTCCTCTTTCTCTCGCTAAGTTGAAAACTTGATTTTCATTGTAGCCTTTGCTTGCTTTTAAACATGTGAGTTTAATGCCATAAATTTTCTCAAAGCTTTTTTTTTCTTGCTACCACAGCCAACTAATGTTTGATATAGCAAGTTCATTTTCGTTTAGATTTTTAAAAAATGCCTAATTTCTTCTGAGACATCTTCTTTGAGCTACATACTGTTTGGAAGTGTGCTGTGTAAGTTTCAGTTATTTAGGGACTTTTCCAACTTTCTGTGATTGGTCTTTACTTGAACCCCATTGTAGTCTGACACATACTCAAAGTCATTTCATTTTGTTAAACTTTTGGGCCCAGCAAGGTAGTCTAGTGGCTAAAGTTCTCACCTTGCATGTGCCAGTATCCCATATGGGTGCCAGTTCTAATCCTGACAGCCCCGCTTCCCATCCAGCTCACCTCTTTGTGGCCTGAGAAAGCAGTCGAGGACGGCCCAGAACCTTGGGCCCCTGCATCCGCGTGGGAGATCCAGAAGAAGCTCCTGGCTTCGGATCGGCACAGCTCTGGCTGTTGCAGTCACATGGGGAGTGAATCGGTGGATGGAAGATCTTCCTCTGTCTCTCCTCCTCTCTGTGTATCTGAAGTTCCAATAAAAATAAATAAATCTTTAAAAAAAAACCCTTTTAAGGTGGTTTTACTTCCCTGAGGGCCATTGTCCTGGGAAGCGTTAGATGGGGTCTTGGGAAGAGGTGTGTTCTGCCGACCTTGGGGAAGTACTCTGCAAATGTGTCCCAGATAGAGCGTGTGTTACTGCTCAGATCACCTGTACCTGCACTATTTTTCTGGTGAGACCTATCACTGACAAGGGCACACGGAGGTCTCCAATTACAATTATCGACACATTCGTCTTTTCAGTGACTTAAGCATTTGCCAACCCTCTTGATGCTCTCCTGTTGGGTTCATACCCATTAATTATTTTGATGAGATTTTGCAGAATGGATCCCTTTGTCATCATGTGTTGCCATTCCTTATCCCTGAGCCTGAAACCAAAGTAGGAACTCCAGATCTCTTTTGATTAGGGTGAAGAACGTGTCTCTCTCCTCCTTCTGTTTAACCTCTCAGACTTTGTAAGAGGCATGGATCTCATCTCCCAGTCTACTCTGGCAACCCCTGGTTTATATTTACATTTAGCCGATTGCGTTCAGGTGCTTAGTGACAGAGAAGTGTTCACATCTGCCAGGCTGGTCGCAGTCTCTCTCTGCTGTAATTCCTAGTGTTGTTATTTCTTCCTCACTTTTGTCTCATCCAGCTTTACTTGAACATTTCACAGAACCCATCTTGCCAGCTTTCCTAGTAGATCAGTTCTATTTGTTGTTATAAAATGTTTTGTTCTATGGTTTTGAGTATGCATTTCAGTTAGCCCAAGTTCATTTCCAAATAACAGCAAGCCGCTTCCCGTGTAATCATGACTCCCCATTTGCCATCCTTTAGGACATTACTCTTAGCCAGATCCATGTCCTGTTCTGACTTTTGAAAGCACTCCTTCTAACATGTCTTCCAGGGGAGGTCTGACTGCTAGCGATGAAGTCCCTCAGCTGTCATTTGTCCAAGACTCTTGTTATTTCTCGTCACTTCTGAAGGATAGTTTTGCTGGATATAGAATTCTAGGTGGCTCATTTTGTTTTTTCTTTTCTTTACAAACCTTAAGGATTTTACTCCACTTTATTCCCTCTTG
The DNA here is from genome assembly GCF_030435755.1 of Ochotona princeps. Taxonomy (NCBI): domain Eukaryota; kingdom Metazoa; phylum Chordata; class Mammalia; order Lagomorpha; family Ochotonidae; genus Ochotona; species Ochotona princeps. The sequence goes on along the minus strand of NC_080834.1, from coordinate 27,796,201 downwards.
GATAGATAAGTAAGTTTGTCTCTGTCCCTTTATACATAAAGTCATTTTTCCCCTCTCTGGTTGCATTCGGTTTTTTCTATATCTTTGGTTCCCTGTAGTTTGAATATAATGTATAAAAGTGTGTGTGTGTCTTCTTAGTGTAGGTCTCTTACCTATTGATTGGAACCCCACCTCAAATGCCCATAGTTAATATCGGGGTACCTGGCCTTGAGCCCCAGCTTTAGCTGTTGACTCCAGCTTCCTGCTACCACAAATGCCGGGATGGTAATGACTCAAAGAGTTGGGGCCCTGGACCCACCTGGGAAACCTTGATTGAGTCCCTGGATCCTGGCAGCGACCCAGGCCCTGCCCTGGCTATTGTGGACAACTGGGGGATAAAGTAGAAGACAGGAGCTCTAGCTGCTATCTATCTGTCCATCTTCTCACTGTCCAGCTCTGTGATCATACAGCTTTTATAGATATTTCTAGAACACTTCACTCAAGGACCACAGAGCACATACTTCTCTTCAAGCTCCCACTGAGCATTTACCATGGTAGAGAACACACAGGACACTCTGTAAGACCCACCTTGAATATCTGAGAGATGATCCATGCTGGTTAAACTGCCACCTGCCATGCCAGTATCCCACATGGGCATCAGTTTAAGTGCCAGCTACTCTACTAGGAACCCAGCTTCCTCTTGATGCAGCTTGGAAAGCACCAGAAAATCTGACCCAAGTGTCTGGGCCCCTGCACCAGGGGGACTAATGAAGTGTTCAACCTTCAACACTCAGTTACCCTGTCTTTCAAGTACAGAAATAAATCCATTTTTGAAAACCAAAAAGAATATAAACAATTTGAAGGATATTTTTAAAGCAAAAATTCAGCTTAAAAATCTGGGAATCAGTCCCTGCCCCTTCTTCCACCCTCCGCCTACCCTGCCACCCCAAACATTTGGAAATTAAACAAGAAATTTCTAAACAATATCTGGCTCAAAGAAGAAGTCTCATGAGAAATTGAATGTTTTCATCTAAATGAAAATTTTATATCAAAGTCAGTTGGATGCAGGGAAAACAGCTTTGAGAGAATAGTAGTAAATTCATATTGTAGGAAAAACAATCTACAACCAGAAATACAGGTTTCCATGTTATATGTTGTGTATAAACTAAACTTGAAATGTCAATGAGATGGTCACAGAAGGTGGTTAAGAACTCGCATTTATTTTTAACATATTGGTTACTCATTACTATGTCAATTAATTCCATAATGATGTAAATTTTTGCTGATGGTATGTTGGAGCTTTTAATTGATCGGGGTGATACTCTGCTGGCTCTGTCTTCAGACCAGAGAGGGTATACCTAAGAAGCCGTTGAACTTGACTGGACAATAAGATGCTGGACTCTATGTTTGGTATATGCTTGCAATGGGGGAATCTCAACTGAACTTGAACTGTGGTTGTGCAACAAGGTGGAGGAATCCACCATGGTGGGAGGGTTTGGGGAGGGGTGGGGAGAATCCCAGTACCTATGAAACTGTGTCACATAATACAATGTAATTAATGAATTAAAAAAAAAAAAACAGCAGAAAAAGAAGCACTTTAATTCCTTCATTCCTACTCAGCACACTCCTCTTCCCTCTCCTACTTAGCTATGGTATGTTACAGCGTTTGAACCTGTCCTCAGTCCCTGGAGGTGCGGCTTGGTTTCCTTCTTGCATGTCAGATGGAAGCTCCTACTAGCGTGCACAGCCAAGCTCCAGTGCGGACTTGCAGTGAGCCCACGGAGGCCCTGGATCTGTGCCTGAGGGCTCTGCTCACTAGCATTGCCTTTCCATTGCACCCTCACATCCCTCGCTCCGCTGGCGTGGCCTGCCTCTGCTTGCCCACTGACCAGTCCCCAGCCCGGTAACTCCAGACTCTGTCCTGTCTTAATTTTGCCCTCATACTGCAGGATAATCAGCCTTTTCAGACTGTACTGTTTTTTCCCTTGTCTTCTAATTCGTGTCGGAAGCTGACCGTAAGGTAAGGAGTAGGAGGCGCCGACTGTCGTAGGTGGGAGGTGTCAGAGCTGACGCTAATCTAACGGGTGTGCTCTGACGCGTTGGTTCCACTGCTGTTATCCAGCGCTACCCTCTCCCTTCGCTCTGTGTGTTGCAGGGTTTTCAGCTCCAAGTAATTCATACACGGGAACCTGTTTGTGTGTGCTGGTAAAACACCTCAAAGGAGTGCACTCGGGCCCAGCAGCATGGCCTAGCAGCTAAAGTCCTCGCCTTGAACGCCCCGGGATCCCATATGGGCGCCGGTTCTAATCCCAGCAGCTCCACTTCCCATCCAGCTCCCTGCTTGTGGCCTGGGAAAGCAGTTGACGACGGCCCAATGCATTGGGACCCTGGACCCGCGTGGGAGACCTGGAAGAGGTTCCTGGTTCCCGGCTTCGGATCGGCATGCACCTGCCCGTTGCGACTCACTTGGGGAGTGAATCATCGGACGGAAGTTCTTCCTCTCTGTCTCTCCTCCTCTCTCTGTATATCTGGCTGTAATAAAATGAATAAATCTTTAAAAAAAAAAAAAAAAGGAGTGCACTCTAAAACCACTCGGCTGCACTGTCCTGGGGGGGGGGGGGGAGTGGCCTCGGCCTGTTCCTTAGGTTTTCCCTTTCCCCTGAGGAGGGGACCCACGTGGCTCCAGTCTGAACTCAGAGGCCCCAAGCAGCAAGCTGAGCATACTTCCATTGTGAAGCGCTGCAGTAAGCCTGTGTACTTTGGGTGCAACATTATTTTGCCCTTCAGAGTTACCCAGGAGAAATCTTGAGAAAAATACATTCAAACAGGCGATTTTACAGAGCTGTGCTAGAAACATATCCCTGGCTCTGAGTAAAATACTCCGTCTGCATTGGCAGCTGCAGGGGTTGGGGCACCACCTTAGGCCTCGCAGAGCCCATGGCCTGCAGGGCCCTGGCTCCACCCTGCAGCCCTCAGCAGGGACAACATGTAGCTCCGGTAATGAGCATTCCATGGTGCAGACCCAGCTCTGCCTGGTGCAGAGCGCCCTGCTCACTTTGGGGGCAACTCAACAAATAGACCTAGGCTTCAATCCAAGCTCTGAACAAAGACATCACACATCCCACCATGCCTTCTTCTTGCATCTGCAAGAATTGCATCATAATGTCCGGGAAACACGTATGTAGGGTAAGTCCCCAGTTCATAAGAACTCGTCGTTTGGGTAGCTTGCTACTGCCTATGCCATGGTTTGGGAAAATTACCCAGTAATAAAAGCATTCACTATAGTGCTTCTGATTAGTGATTCCTGGGGAGTTTCCTGGGACAAGGTGGAAGGTTTATCGCCCATGGATGTAACGAGCCATTCTAGCCTGTGAGCAATGGCGCGGGCAATCAATGCCTGATCAGCAGGTTTCTAGGGATATTTTCTAACATGTGACGTCACCTCCTTCCTCTGCCCGGGACAATAATGAAAACCTCACTGGTTGTTACTCTGCAAATGTGCCTGCACTGTCCTGGGGCTCACCTGGCACTGTCCCATGGCTCACATGGCAACAAACTAAACAGGGACCTCCGCTCGTGAAACCAGCAGTTTCCAGGGAAGCAATGACTTTATGCCCTTCTACTCCCACCGGTGTGGACTGGAGGCAGGGTCAGGATGGAGAACTGCAACATGAGCCACAGAGGTCGCAAGAATGTGGGGACTGAGGCTCTGGACCAAACCGGGGCTCAGGGAGGGTCTCCCAAGAGAAGCTGTTTTGGATCTGAGAAAATGGAGGGAAAAAGCTTCAGCTGACAGGTGCAGGATGGAAACCCAGGGAGCACGTCACCATGTCCTACAAGTGACCTGCTGGGAACAGGTTCAGCCTCGCAGACACACTTGAACCACTGCTTGAAATCAGGCAACACGATCGGGAGCGACTGGATTCCAGGGAAACCTTAGGTATGAGTGCTGAACACCAAGTTAGCCACTGACACTGTCAACAAGGAGCATCTATTCCAACCATCTAAACTGGGGACACCACTCTTGTCTCACAGCTCCTGCACAAACAGCGGACTCTCATGCTCTTCCCTGAGTTACCAACCCCCAGCTCACAAGCAGCGTCGCTCAGCAAGGCAGAAAGACCCACAGGGCTGTGGACAACTTGCAAGGACTGCAGAAAGTCCTTGGGCGGAAAGGAAGTAAAAGGTAAGTTTATTCTGGCGTAGGAAAATGTGACGTGCATGCATGGCTTTTTGTTTAAATGCCTTTTGCTTGGCCCTTCTGAGGGGCCCCTGCAGGGTGACGCCCTCTGAGACCTTCTCCCCTGCAGCCCGTTAGCACTGCACCAGCCCAGGGCCTCCTGGTACCCTTGTTTATGACCAGATCCAGTGTTCCTGCCAGGGCCAGCAAAAGGATATCTGAGCTATCTCATTTGCATGTAAGAAAAATTCGCAATTGCCCAAGGTCAAGGGAACTAAGACCAAATCGTTCTTCAGAGACCTCATTTAAGAGGACGAGGGAGTAATTTCCGCTCCTCTGGTGTTGAACGTGTCCTCCAGTTCAAACTACTTAAAAATTCATTCCCAGCTGCTAATGAGTATCAGTTAGTAACATTGGGAGGGAGCCCCCCTCCCCCGCACGGCGCCCACATCCGAAGGAAGAGGAGCGATGACTGCCCGGACGCCCACCCGCGGGCAGTGGCGAGGTGAGGCCCAGCTCTGGGCTCTGCCCTCTCATGAACTAGGCAGCCAGGGAGACTGCGCGGGTGGCTGCCAGAGGCAGACAGTGCAGCTGATGGGAACCGTCACATCATTCTAACCTAAGCAGGTGCCCTGAATGCAAAATACGGGACACTGAGGTACCTCATCAGGCCTCTCCATTTCCATCAGGGGGATGGGAGGCCTTTCTGCGTGGCCTGGTTTTTCATTTATTTTTTTATCTTTATTGGGAACTCAGATATACAAAGAGGAGGAGAGACAGAGAGGAAGATCCTCCATCCTCTGATTCACTCCCCAAATAGCCACAACGGCCAGAGCTGCGCCAATCAGAAGCCAGGAGCCACTTCCTGGTCTCCTATGTAGGTGCAGGGTCCCAAGGCCTTGGACCTCCTCGACTACCTTCCCAGGCCACAAGCAGGGAGCTGGATGGGAAGCAGGGCCATCAGATTAGAACTGGTGCTCATATGGCATCCCGGCTCGGGCAAGGCAAGGACTCCAGCCACGAGGCTACCACGCTGGGCCCCTGTGCAGTATGTTGACAGGACAGCTAAACTGTGACCAAAAGGAAGAACAAGGAGCCAGCATCATGGCTCAACTGGCTATTCCTCCACCTGCAAGTACCAGCACCCCATATGAGCACAAGTTCGTATCCCAGCTGCTCTACTTTCAACCCAGCTTCCTGCTTGTGGCCTGGAAACACCAACAGAGGATGGACCAAGGTCCTGGGACCCTGAATCTGCGTGGGAGACCCAGAAGGAGCTCCTGGCTCCTGGCTTCAGATCAGCTCAGCTCTAGCCGTTGAGGCCTCCTTTCTATAAATCTGTCCTTCCAATAACAGTAAATAAATCTAAAAGGAGGAAAAGAATTGTGCTGGGTGAAGTGAGGGAGCATTATGTGTGTGTTTGTACTTGTGAAAGTGTCTCTAAAGAGGCGTGTGCACACATGCCTGAATATGTGTATGCAAGTGTTCTGTGCGCACATGCGTGCGAATGCATGCGCCTCCACATTGTGACACAGCATGAGACCCTGGAGGGATGCTGGGACCACTGCCACAGACCTCCCAGTCCCTGGAAGCCTAAGCCAAAACAAGTCCGTGATCCTCAGAAATTACCCAGACGTTGGCAGTCAGTTGCCAGAGCAGAAGATGTAGTCAGACTCCGCATCCGTCCAGGCTGCCAGAACAAGTGAACAGCTTGAATTTGCTCCGTCGCAGTGCTGGGATCGGAAGGGCGTGGCAGAACTGACACCTCTCAGTGGTGTAGTGGACGTCTTCGTCCTGTGTACTCAGGGCGTCATGTGTGTGTCTCGCCTTCTTTCCTTAGGACATGGTCCCATGGGAAGAGGGTGCACTCTGACGGCCTCATTCCCTCTTGGTCACCCCCTTCCAAGCTCTCTCTGCAAATACAGTCACACCCTGAGCTACCTTGGAGATTGAGGGATGTGATTCAGTTCCTCACAGCAACCCCACCTGGAAGGTGTTGACATGGCAGGTGTTGACATGGCAGGTGTTGGCATGGCAACCGGGGACTGTGGGAGGCAAGAACCCATGACTCCAAGACAGCCCTGCTAAGAAAAGGCCGAAGGGATGACGTGAGCTGCTGGCCACAGACTCCTGGGTCTACCCAAGAGTGAACACCAGTACAGACTTCTGGGCAGACAGCAGCTGTGGTCAGCAGCAGTGGCCACACAGAATCAGAGGTCCCGAGAGGACCTGAGACACCCAGAAAGCAACAGAGGCCTCGGCAGAAGACACCGAGCTGCCCCATGACCTCAAGCTTCTGACAAGCCCACTGGGAGCCCAGGGGTGGAGGGCCATGCCGATGGTGACATCCGTTTGTGGCCAGGCAACATGGACATCCACTGGAAGATGGGAGATGCTCCTAGGATGGTCCTTGTGTCCAAATGTAGGATAACTCCACCGTGAGTGACAGACACCAAGATGCAATGCACACTTAGGACCTGGACCCGGAACATTGCCGAAGGATAAACACTGGGCACAGTTGGAATCTACTTAAAAAGCAGAACTAAATACTGAAATCAGCGTGAATCTTGGTTTAACACGTGTCTAAAAGATGTCTTGCTCCCAGCGAGGACATTGGGGAACAGGGGTTGAGTCACTGTGACACTGCTATTCCGTATCAGGACACTGGCTCCAATCACAGCTGCTTGACTTCTGATCCAGCTCCCTGTTAGTGCTCCTGGAAAGGCACGCAACATAAGCCAAGGTCAGGGCTCCTCCACCCAGGTGGAGACCTGGGTGGAGTTCTGGGATCCTGGCTTTGCTTGGCCCAGGCCTGGCTGTCAAGGTCATTTGGGGAGTGAACCAGTAGATGGAAGATCTCTTTCTCCATCTTGCCTTCTCTTTCTCTCTCTGGACTCTGCCTGCCTGCCAACTAAACAAATAAATCTGGTTTTTTAATCAGCGGCTTAATTTCTAAATAAGAAATTGTCCTTGTCCATCTGATCAGATGAAGCCACAAGAGCACCTCATGCTCTCAGGAGCCATTCCAGGCTCCGTGCTGAGGGATCGGGCATTCCAGGTCCTTGCTTGCACTTTGCCCTCCATGTTCACTAGATGAAAGAATCCCCAAGAGGAACAGGCTGCCAGCCAGTCATGGATGGCCAGGTTCTGTCCCAGGCCAGCTGACTCCCAGCAGCCGAGCTCCAGTTTGTCCCAGAGCATTAACCTGGGAGTCAGGTAAGGTCAGGTGCAAACTCTAGCCTTGCCATGAGCCGCTCACCTGACTTCTCACCTTCTCCTCTGTCCTACATGTTAGGAGGTGCTATCCCCTCATAGGAGTGACAGAAGAAACAAAAGGAAGCAGAGCCGCCTTGGTTATCAGCAGCAGGGGGGAGAGCTCTGGGCTATTGGAGAGCACAGGAGCTGCACCTGCACACTTTCTTCCACACTGCCAACTCCAAGAGCAGCAGGGACAAGTGCAGGCAGGTCCTGGCTCTCACACGTGACTTTATTTAAATGCAACACAAGCTACAAAGCAGGCTGCTGGGATGCTGGTGTGGGCCCAAACCAAATGGTCACCTGGATCCCCGTCCACCCAGCCCCACCTCCAATGGCACGGCCGAATCTGCCAAGTTCTTTTTGTTCTCACCCGTGCCCATCAGGACATCATCCCTGGCTTTTCTCAGGAAGCTGCTGTGTTGTGCACATTGCTAGGAGACCATCTGGTGGCCAGACAAGCAGAGCCCACGCACTGAGCAGCAGGTAGGGGATACTAACACCATGGAGCAACAGTTACCTGCCATCTGCATTGCAAGCCTGCACGTCCCATCAGAGAATGAAGGATAGGCAGAGCAGTCTTGAAAGACACAAGGCCAGAGTTGAGCACGCCAGCCCCATCAACCTGTTCCTGGAGACAATGGTTGGGCTCCATAGGACAGCCACAGTTAGCTTGTAGATAATGGCCCAAGCTCAGGGTGACCCACCATGCCGTGGGGTAAGTCATCTTTTGTGATGCCTGCTCCACTTCAGATCCACTCCCTGCTAAGACGCCTGGGAAAACAGAAGAGGATGACCCACGTGGTGGGGCCCCTGCTGCTCACACGGGACACCCAGATGAAGATCCTGGCTTTGACCTGACTCGCCACAGCCATTGTGATCACTTGGGGGGTGAAACGGTGGATCTAAGAACTCTCTCTATAAGTATGCCTTAAATAAATAAAGTTACTTTTTTTCAAAAATGAACCTCATGGTGCTAGTTTATCCTAAGGGAGAGAAGACTTTTTTTGAATGAACCCCTTTTGTTCATGTGCCAATGGTTTTGGGTTTTTTTGTTTTGTGTTGTTTTGTTTTTCTTAAAAGAATCAGTCAGACCAGAGCCCTGGGGCTCTGGGGGCACTGCTTCTGTGGGGGCGTCCAGCACTGCCAGGAGTGGAGGGCAGAGTGGCAGTGGGAAGGGCTGAGTGCTGCCCCCCCTCACCCCTTCCCAAATGGCAGGAAAGCCTGCTTGTTCCAGACCATAACAACAAGTCTTCATTCCTGGGAGGGCAATAACCTAAAAGCTGATGTGGGAGCCATGCAGTTGGGTCAGATGGCACGGGTGTGTGATGAGCACCGCTCCTCAGTTAGCAAGGCTTCGAGGAGTTTCTGGCAAGGCCCGGCAGAATTGCTGCCTCACCCCACAGTATGGACACTTGATCGCCTCTCTGATGTTTCATAGAATTCTCCTGAGGGTGTTGTTGATTTTCTGCAAATGTGACATGATTCCTGTAACTGGTGTAACACCTCAAACTGATCAATCATGTTATGATAAAAGCATCTTTAGCAATGTAAGGCAATGACACACAGCTAAAAGTACACAACAGTACAACTGAGTCCACAATGTCTCCAAACATCCTGTTATGTGCCCACCTTTGTCCTGGAGCTTGCCCTAATATAAGTAATATTTTCCTTAAGAAATGGCTTGATAATATCTTGGAACAGATGGCAATCATGGAGGTTCAAAGAGTTTGTTTACCATGTGCCTCAAACTGTTACAACACATGATATGACGCATTTTAGTTTCTCACCACGGAAAGCAGAAAGCATATGGGGCATCTTCTAAAGCGAGACAAATGTGAACCCTCCCCCAAAAATGGCTTAAAATTTCTACCTTATATTGGCACTTATATTTAGGGAAAGAAAACAGTTTCTAAAAACTTGTACCTTATATTGGCACTCATATTTAAGGAAAGAAAACAGTTTATAAAGATAAAAGGAATTTCTTGTAAAGGCCTCTGTTTGTAGATTGGCTGAGCTGCCTTGATCCCTTTCACTGCCCTTTAACAAAAGAACAAAAAACAATTGAATCAGCACTAGGTGAAGGTGACGGTAATTAATGCATGATTGATTATAAGATTTAATAAAGAATCTAACTTATATGATTTTATAAATTCCTTTCATTTATGATCTTTTCTTTTAATTCTGTACTCTCGATATTTTAAGTAATATTAGTTAGTTTGTGTTTAGTGAACATTGATTTGGATATAAGTAAACCACTTGTCACCATGTAACCGCATGTGCTGCCAGCCCGTGGAGCTCCTGGCTTCTGCCAGGTCACTGCAGGTTTGAATGAGTAATAGCTTGCTGAAAATATTTTCTCTGAAGCAAAATAACAATAATGTTTTTCAGGATTGATTTTGTAATCATTCTTTTATAATGAAGTAAACATGAAACAATTGGATGTTGTGCAAAAGCTTGTGATGATTTACATATAAATAAAGAAGGCAACTTTTCTGAGCTGTCCATTCTGAGCGTCATGCCAGAGTGGTCCATGCCTCCTCCGCCTCGTCTTTCCTCTTATCTCTTCCGATCTACGCATCCTTTACAAGTTCTCGAGTCAGCCGGAGCTGGTCTCCGGTACAAACACATGCTTGCACACACGTGTGTGTGTGTGCATGTGTGTGTGTGTGTGTGAAGACAGAATGACAAACAGACATAAAGCACAAAGCAGTTGTTTTCAAGAGCTACAAATACAAACACTGAGCATACCGAGTGTCTTCTGGGTGCTGTTGCCGAGTGTTCACAGCTGGGCAGTTCATGAAGACCACAGACTTGCAGGAGCTCCAGTCCCGGATGCTGACAGGTTGAGAACAAAGCCCAGAGTTTGTCCAGCACTGGGGTGGGCCTGCAGCCATGACACTACATGCGAAACACCCCAGGATGCAGGCAAGGTCTGTCCCCTGTTCCCATAAAGCCACTGCTACTGTTCTGGAGGCCCAACCTCTGCTCTCATACTGCTTCCACGTGTAGCTACCATGGCAGCTGAGCTTCCAGACACAGCCCTGGGGGTCACACACAAGCCTGGGCGCTTAAGCTAGGGGCCAAAACCCAGCAAAACAAGCTGTCATGCTGGGAGCATGGGGTCTGAGGGGCATTGCAAGGAGGCAGAGCCTGGGCTCTCAGACCTGGGAGCCTACAGGACCACACAGTGCCAGTGGACTAAGAGAGAGACACCTACCCCCTTCAGCAGCTTCTGGGCTCTGCCCAAAACACAAAGAGCAGCAGACATGCTTTTAAAACAAAAACACTGTTATCGCCTGCCTGCTTTTAGAATTGGTGCTCAGTTTGTCAGAGCAGAGGTCCTGGCGGGTACAGAGCCCATGCAGATGGCTCAGGCCCCATTTGGGCAGGCGACGCTAACAGAACTTCCCAAGGTGCCCCTGGAACCTGGAGAGGGAGGGAAGGAAGCTGTGGCTGTAAGGAAAGCTGAGATTGGCACCACCCATCCCCCAGACCAGGGCGCACGGCTCAGGACAGCTGGCTGGGACTGAGGCAGACAGCAGCTCATACCCAGAGGCCATGGGGAGCTGGCACCACCCAGCAGGGCCCTGCCCAGTGCGCCGGGGAAGAACCAGGCCTGGGAGCTGGGGACCCAAGCTGGCAGCTGCTTCAGGCTTTCTTACTCTGGGTCCCGCTGTGAGGAGAATGGGCAACATCCTCTCCCCGTTGGCTTCCTGGGCCCATTTTCCTGATGCATTATCCTCCATTTCTTGTCAGTCTATTTTTTAAATTTATTTTTTTTTAATTGGGAAAGCAGATTTACAGAGAGAAGGAGAAACAGAAAGATCTTCCATCTATTGATTTATTACCCAAATGACCGCAATGGCCAGAGCTGAGCTGATCCGAAGCCAGGAGCCAGGAGCTTCTTCTGGGTCTCCCACACAAATGGAGGGTCTCTAAAACTTGGCCCATGCTCTATTGCTCTATTGGTTTCCCAGGCCACTTGTAGAGAGCTCAGTGGGAAGTGAAACACCCAGGACACTAACTGGATCCCATATGGATTCTGACACTTGTAGTGGGAGAATTAGACAATTGAGCCATCACACTGGCCTTCAAGAGATGATGTCCCTCTGCAAGGTCTCCTAGCCCTGGTTCCCGCAGATGCAGGCATGTGTAGCTGTGTGTGTGTGTGCGTGTGTGTGTGCGTGTGTGTGTGTGCGTGTGTGTGTTCACTGCTGACAGTAGCCTCAGCTTTGCAGTGGCTCTGATCATTTTAAGTGATTTTTGTAACATATGTCTTTAAATCCTCTGCAACTTATTTTTGGACTTGCACTGACGTTAAGGATCTAACATTACACTTTTCTTCCAGACGGACAGCTGGAAACTTGTGCCAATGTCGTTTCCAAAGAAGTCAGTTTTGCCAAATAAAATGTCAAGCCTATTTTTACCATAAATTTAATGTTCTTGTGTTTTTTAATCTCTCTTTGGACCTTCTATTCTATTTCATCGATGAATTTCGCAGTGCCCATGCTGGAACAATACTGAGCGGTGACTCTCTGGTGTGCGTTCTCTCCCGGGTGTTCCTCTAGGGGACATCTAAGCCTGCTTCCAGATAATCATCACGTTCATTTCCCCAAACAATTTCTATTACAATCATAATTTTAATACATTTGATGCATTTTGTTAAAGATTTAAATTTTTTATTTATTGTAAAGGCAAAGTTATAAAAAACAGAACGGACAGAGAATCTTCCAGCCACTGGTTCACTCCCCCAAATAGCAGTAATGACCAGAGCTGGGCCACTCTGAAGCCAGGAGCTTCTTCTAAGTCTGCAACGTAAGTACAGGGCCCAGTATTTGAGCCATCCCCTGCTGCTTTCCCAGGCATATTAGCAGGGAGCTAGATTGTAAGTGGAGCAGCTAGGACTCAAACTGGGACCCACAAATGATGCCGGAATGACAGGTGTAAATTTAGCCTGCCATGCCGCAATGCTGGCCCCAGTTGACATATGTATAAGATAGCACCATTGACTCAGGGCCTAATCTGTGAACCCCCCAGAACCTGCTCCCCACAGTCCCCATCAGGGATAGGATAAGATGAGGAGGAGCAGGTGCACCAGGAATAGTCAGGGCCTCCCTCTGAGAACACTTGGCCCCTGCTATCCAGGGTCTCATTGGCAGAAGTTCCCTCCTAAAGACAGTACATGTCCAGAGGACACATCCTGTGGACGAGAACATAAAAATAAGCTTGCCTCTCCCCAGGACAGTTGGAAGCACCTTCCTCTATCTGCCATACTCTAGGTTTATGGCAAGATACTCTAACTATAACCATGTCTATTTTCTGTGTGTTCATCAGGAAGACTCAAAGCATCAGATATAGTGCCCAAGCCCAGTGGCCACATCTTTTTCCCAGTGAAAGGAGCCAAGCTGGCTTTGGAGATTGTCTGGTTCCAGGTCGGAAGCAGGAAATACAGAGGATGAGCTCAAAATACCTTGTCACTGAGTGGAATGTAATGACACTATTCCAAACTACCAGGGTCACATCAAACAAGCAGACAGTAACTGAAAGAGGCTCCAGGAGGCCAGAAGTGTGAAATCTACCGGGAGCTCAGGCAGTGAACCCAAAGACTGCCTGTCATGCTGGTTGGTTTCATTTGACCAGGAGCAGAGACAGAGCAGCAGATCCCAGACGAGCAGTGCGGGAATATGGTAGATTTCACAACCCAATCCACCTCCTAAAGCTGTATAGGGCGTGATTTTGCTTAAGCAGGCAAAAGCTATGGCCACTACTGCACATGCACTGAAGTGGGGGAGGTTGCATTTCTGACTCAGCGAACTGCAACAAAATGGCATCTTACAGGTTCCACCTAAGATAGGTCCAGGTAGCTCTCAGACCTGATGGCCAGCAAATCAAGAACTCTGGTAGTGGCAAATCAGGCGCCATTTCATATGGTGTAGCAAAGAATTTAACACTGCACAGACAGCCACGCATGTACACAGGTCACGAGAACTCACCGAGCTCAGTGCATTGCACTGGTCCCAAGGGAAATAACACTGACTACGGTATCATACAGGTCAAAATAGGTCTGTGTGGCCCTCAGGCCTAATGACCAACAGGTTCCGGCAAGATCAGCACCAACAACAACCTAGATCAATACAGGACACCTGCTGTCTCCCTAATGCTGGGAACTGCTCCAACCAGAAAGGGAAAAAGTGTTATACAGACAACGGTGCAGCCTCAGCACGGTATCATAGGAGGTGGAGAATGGCGAGCCAGGAGCTGGGGATACAGAGACCATGGTGGAAATCTAACATAAGAACCCAGACCTGGAACTTGCTGGAGGTAGTGCCACAAGTGACTGCAAAGAGCTGTGTGCCAACTGCAATAAGTAAAATCGAACTGTAGACCTGTGGATGGCACAGGTTAGAAACCTGCATCTGCTAACCAGAAGTACAATGACCAAGAGCAAAAGAAGAGACAAAGGTACAACAAATATTACTGAAGACTCCCCTGCAAAGGAGCAAAAGCCTTTGCCAACCTCAGAGTTCACTGAGGAAGACACCAAGAGAATGAGAGATACAGAATTCAAAACACTCGTTATAAAGCTTCTCATCAACAATGAGAAGTATGTAAAGCAGGCATTCAAGGAATTCAAGGAATATGACACCCTGGAAATGGATCAAATGAAAGCTGATATATCAGAAATGAAGAATACAGTGGAGCAAAATAAAAGTACAATGGAGACTCTCCAAAATAGAATGAAAAAAGCAGAAGAAAGAATGCCAAAAGTAGAAGATATTTCCTGTCACCAGGGGGTAGCAAACAAAAAGCTGGAAGCAGAGCTGGATCAGGCCAAAAAACAGTATTCAAGAATTGAAAGACATGGGCCCGGCAGTGTGGCCTAGCGGTTAAAGTCCTCGCCTTGAACGCCCCGGGATCCCATATGGGCACCGGTTCTAATCCTGGCAGCTCCACTTCCCATCCAGCTCCCTGCTTGTGGCCTGGGAAAGCAGTCGAGGACGGCCCAAGGCTTTGGGACCCTGCACCCATGTGGGAGACCTGGAAAAGGTTCCTGGTTCCAGGCTTTGGATAGGCACAGCACCAGCCATTGCGCTCACTTGGGGAGTGAATCATCGGATGGAAGATCTTCCTCTTTGTCTCTCCTCTCTGTATATCTGACTTTGTAATAAAATAAATAAATCTTTAAAAAAAAAAAAAGAATTGAAAGACACTATTAAAAGGCCAAACATAAAAGTGATGGGAGTCTCAGAAGGTGCAGAGAGAAAAGCTGGGCTTAAAAATGTATTTAATGAAATAATAAGGCAATTTTCCCTAATCTGGAGAAAGAATTGGGAAACAACATCCAGGAAGGGCACAGAACTCCCAACAGGGTTGACCAAAAGCGATCTTCACCATGACGCATGATCATCAAACTCTCTTCAAACAAACATAAGGAAAAGATCTTTAAATGTGCACGTGAAAAAACATCAATTGACATACAAAAGAAAGTCATTTAAATACAGCTGACCTCTCACAGGAAACTCGACAGGCCAGAAGAGAATGAAGTGACATATTCCAGATTCTAAAAGAAAAAGATTGTCGGCCCAGGATAACTTACCCAGCAAAACTTTCCTTTGTCTTTGAAAATGAAACAAAATTCTTCCACAGTAAAGAAAAGTTACAAGAAACTGGAAACCATAATGCTAAGGGAAATGAGCCAATCCCAAAAGGTTAAATACCACATGTTTGCCTTAATTTAAGATGATACGATGTTATGTATAACATGTTGTTATGTATGTTATATGTTGTGTATAAACTAAAATTGAAATGTCAATGAGGTGGTCACAGAAGGTGGTTAAGAACTCGCATTTACTTTTACCATATTGGTTACTCATTACTACGTCAATTAATTCCATAATGATGTAAATTTTGCTGATGGTATGTTGGAGCTTTTAATTGATCGGGATGATACTCTGCTGGCTCTGTCTTCAGACCAGAGAGGGTATACCTAAGAAGCCGTTGAATTTGACTGGACAATAAGATGCTGGACTCTATGTTTGGTATATGCTTGCAATGGGGGAATCTCAACTGAACTTGAACTGTGGTTATGCAACAAGGTGGAGGAATCCACCATAGGGGGAGAGTTTGGGGAGGGGTGGGGAGAATCCAAGTACCTATGAAACTGTGTTACATAATACAATGTAATTAATGAATTAAAAATAATAATAATAAAAAAAGAAAAGTTACAAGAATATGCCTCTTCCACACCTGCCCTACAAATGATAGTTAAAGATGTTTTGTTGACAGAGAAAAGGAATAGCGCCCACCAAAACCAAAGGCAAATGCAAAGAGCATTCCAGTAAGATAACAACAGAAGACTAAATCAATGAATAGCCCATTGCTAAATGACAGAACCAAATCATCACATATTTGTATTAACCCTGAATGTAAGTGGCTTAAACTCATCAACCAAACCTCATAGATCAGAAGAGTGGATCAAGAAAACAAAACCCGTCTGTTTGCTGTGTACAGCTCACCAACAAAGATCAGCAGAAAGTATATCTCCTGGATTTTTTTGTTATCTTCATCTCTTCAAAACAGTTTCTTCTGATTAAATTTTTCAGTTACAGATCAAACAGTGAAGGAAAATGATGACCCAGAGAGCACACCAGCTTGATGCCATGTGTGTGAAATTCTAACATAGACATAAATTAAGCACTTGGAAAGACACGGGCAGCCTCTGCCTAGCCCGGTGTTGCTTTTCTCTGCCTCATCGTCTTCTAAAGAGATTAACCAGGTTCACTGAGAGCTGTGCAACTGAAAGAGCTGTGGAAATTGCCTCGGTGGGTGCACATGGGGGACCTTGGGTTTCTCTTGCTCAGCAAGAAGGCCACACACAGAGGGAAAGACTTAAATAAGGAATGATCAAGCTGAGTATAAATGAGAAAATTCATGTTTTGAGACTCAAGATCCCTTCCTCTGACAAGGGATGCAGTGATGTAGGCGTGTTTCCTGATGGAGGGGTCAAGACCCCCTTCTATGCAGGCAGATCACGGTCGCTGAGCTGAGCTGGTCTTTTGCTACTTCCACTCACAGCCTTCCCAGCGGCTGAGCGGACACAGTGGGAGTCAGGTAAGTCTCCGGCTAACCATCACCAGCGTCTCTGCTGCTCACATCACAGGCATCACCCTCAATCACAGAGCCCGTCCTGCCCAGCCTGGACTCAATCCAGAAGTTCTCAATAGTCACCAGCACCCAAGGCTAGATCTGAACTCTCAAAGATGCCTCCTTGACCACCCTGAGTGAAGACTCATGCCTTGGGAGGGCCTATGCTGATGCCAACATGCAGAAGTCTTGCCCTCCATGACCCTGAATGTGACAGTCCTCAGGTTGCAAAACTGAGTACTGGGTCAGGGAGTGAGGCATGCACAGGTCTGCAATAGGGATGCTTCCTAGGTCTTGAGAAACTGAAGACTTCTGGGTAACCCACACAGGGTTGACAAAGGACATAGAGGGAGGACAGGGAGTGGCAGGAAATACGGGGAAAATTCCCAGTTTCCTTCCCAAGGCAGGAAACTCCAGGGCTCTCCTGCCTCCTAATGACCCCTTTATCTTCCCTCTGTAGGGCCCTCCTGTGACAGCATCGCTCCAGTTGCTATAGAAACCTCCAGGTTCCTACAGTGACATCATCACAGTTTTAGAGGACCAAACTGCACAACAGGTGCACGGATTACCAAGGCTCTAAGAGTATCCCAGTGCTCAAGATGTCAGCTCACGTCCTGGTTAACCTTCATTTGTTCCATTCCCAGGGAGGTTTGGCAAGACGTCTCCATAGCAAGAAGCACAAGATGACATCCTGGGTTTTCCTTCCTCCTTCATACCACTAGCTCCACCCTCAGGTCCCAGACAGCACAGTAGGTTGTCGCTGGGTCATTTCATGATCAGGCTATGGGGAAGCTCCAAAGCTGAGGGCTGGAGGCAGCCTGTCTCAGACCTCCAGAGCTATCCTTGGCAGTGACATTCATAGTGAGGAAGGAATAGTGACAGTAAAGAGAAAGTGAAATTCCACACAGAAGTTGTTGACCTCAAGAAGAACCACTCTTGCCCCAGAATCTCCCACTACGAAGCAACAGGGTGCATGCTATTTCTTTGTGTTGTTCTAATTAAGCTTATAGAAGAACATTGTAAACTATAGAAAAATGCACAGAAATTGATGTGGCTTCATTTTAGTAAGATGGTTTGGGAAGAAAGGAGTTAACTCTTGAACAAATTCTCATAGGAGTCAGTGGATTAAAATAACACACAGTGAAGTTGTTAGAGCTGTTTTTTAATTCTTTTATTATTTGCTTTCATTTTATTTGAAAGTCTGGATGGTAGGGACACACGCACACATTTGCTGGTCTACTCCCCAGATAAATGTAAGAGGCGGGATCGGGCCAGGCTGAACCAAGAACGCAGCTCTGACTTCCCATATTGTTGGAAGGAATGAAGTCCCTGAGCTGTCACCTGCTTCCTTCCAAGGTGCACATGAGCAGGAAGCTGGGATCAGGAGCTGCGTGGAACCGGAACCCGGGTGCTCTGGTATAAAGGGCAGACATCCTAAGCCTCTAAAGAGCTGTACCAAGTGCCAGCCCCCGACATGACCTTTATGGAGTTCCTAATTGCATGGAGCTGGACCAATGGGCTCTCAGGTACCTGTCATCCCTTGGGGGCTGGCTCATCTAAGACATCCTTGTCTGCGTCACATCATCTTCCATGCTGTGTAGGTGAGCAACCTAGTCTAGCTGTCACAGACACTCCAGGATGCAGGATAACAAGACAGGACAACAAAGACATGAGATCTCCTAGAACTATACCTGGCACCCAGACACCATCACCCCTGCCACACTCAAAGCCAGACCCAGGGGCCTGGAACAATGGCTCAGTGGCTAAATCCTCACCTTGCAAGCACCAGGATCCCTTAAGGATGTCGGTTCGTGTCCTAACTTCTCCACTTCCCATCCTGCTCCCTGCTTGTGACTTAAGAAAGCAGTGGAGGACGGCCCAAAGCCTTGAGATCCTGCACCAGTGTGAGAGATCCAAACAAGCTCCAGGCTGTGGATCAGCTCAGCTCCAGTCATTGAGGCCACCATCTCTGTGTAAATCTGCCTTTCCAATAAAAATAAACAAAAAAGCAAGACCCAGAACCTTGAGGGTCAAGAGATGAGATCAAGCACAGAAGTGTTCATTCCTTGGGGGAGGGTATGGTGTGGCCCAGCTGTTCCACAAACTACCTGGGAAATGTCCGAAAGTCACCTATGCTCTGGGCAGCCGATCCTGACGACCACTGTGGCCCTGCTTCCTCTGAGGAGGGAATCAGCTCCAGGCATGCTCAGGGCGCTGTTTAGGCAGAACTGTCAAAGATGCTATTCACACAGTTTTTTAAATTTCTATGTTTTTCTAAAAATGTAATCTTGCAGAGTTTTCTTATACATAAGTCCAAATGAAGAAGACCCCTGGGCTGGGAATTTCACTGTCCCTTGGGAGACAGTGCAGCCCCCAGTCTTCCAGGAAAAAAGCAAAGGTCTTGCTTTCTGCTGAAAGTTCAAAATCAGACTGATACAGACACACATGTTTAAAAAAAGAGAGAAAAGAAAGGAAGTGCTGCAGCAGAGAGACATCCGTGTGTTGTGTCGGTGTTTTGAGCCCGTCACAGGAGTTATCAACCCAACAGCTGCCCAACAAGCTTTTCTTGAATGCATCCACGCTAAGTTTTCTATAGTTAATCACCTCAATTCAGTGTGAATTTAGTTATTAAAATTAGCCACTATTCTACCCTCTCCAAACATAAAAACTCAGATTTTTTAAAATGTGGTCATGATTTATTAGCCTTTAAGATATTCAAAGATATCTTACACTCTTTTTCCTCTTTCTTCCCAGTGGCTTCATTGGTTTTAGCTCCTTTGTAAGTAACTCTTACAGCTGTGTGATGGAGACTAGCACACCGAGAAGTGAAGATACTTTGCAGTATGCATCTCTGCTCACGAATAAAAGATGGGCTCCCAATTAAGTTGTTGAATATACCTTCACAATAGGATACTGGACTTTCTATCATTGTCCATACCTACAATGTCATGATACACTTAAACAGCAGAGTGATGGACTTTGACTGCTGCTGAAGGACTACACTATTATAATACAGAGAAAAACAAGAGGGCAGAGGGAGGGAGGAGAGCATGAAAGGGGAAACCCCTGAGCCTGTGGAACTGTATTATGAAAGATAAAAATTAAACAGTAAGTAACCTGACCATCGATACAATGTATCTCATTCTCAATCCACTGCAGGCAACATCCTTGACTCCCTGTCCAAAGTGAGCTGCGGAATATCCCTTCCTCATCATCTCTCTCCATCTCCCTCCCTCTTATAGCTTGCACCTGTTTTGGCTCCTTCACTGGTACACAGTTGTTCTGCAACCATAATTTTGGTTGGCATCAAGATTTATTCTAAATGATGAAAATCAATGGCATTCATTCTCTGCCCATGCCTGCCACCAGGATGACATCCAACATTGTGATCCCACGATGCCGGAGGAAGAGACCAACACGCCGGGCTCTTACGAGGCCATGTTCCCAAGTCACCGTCAGGTTCCCAACAGGGACGGCAAATTAAAGTGTTGATGACCAGTGTGGAGACAGTGAAGATCACAGAGCTGAGAAAATTGTGAACCTCACAGGTAGGGCAAGCAAGTGTGGAGAGATCAGCCCCACATTTGAAATGCAACTGGAAGATCTAGACAAGCAGCAGAACAATCTGCTCCCATCTGGCCAGTTGGTTCCACCATGGCAACAACCCAGCCAGCACCACAGAGAAGAAAACACACAGAGGGAATTCTCCTAGGATGAAATACATACACACAAACAGGATGCCTCTGTGGGAAAAGAAACGCAATAATAACTTCCTTTTATACATGAGAGTTTCACTTTCTTTCCAGAGTGCTTACCAGTCCGTTTGTGTCTATGTATCTGTTTGTATCTTGCAAGCCTGCCCTTTAGTAACACCTTACCTTCATCTTGCATTTCAGTGACATTTTCAGATGCAATAAATTGTTGCGGTTTCCTGTTGCATCTTTCCCGAGAGCTTTTGCTCTAGTAAATCTCTAACGTTTCAGAGACAACCCACTGGATGAGAGCTACTCTTACAGGACCTCAAGTTTCCCCTTTTGGTGCACACCCTCTTTGCGCTGAAACACATCCCCGGACTGCTTTGTCCCAAAGGTTTCCCCGAGTTATTCCACAATCTACTTTCTCATCTAGATGGCCATTGTGATGCACATCTTCTTCTGAGGATCTGTCAAGCTTTTGCATCAGATTAGAAAACATCCCTCCTTGTCTTGCAAGTTAAATGCTGCTGCTAAGAATCTGCAGCCAATATTTCTCCCTCTGTTTGCTTTCAGAATCCTTCACTGCTCCATGTATTCAAGACCTTCATGACAAAATGTTGCAGTGTTGTCTTTCTCACACATTAAACCGGGAGCCAGGACCAGTGACATATGCCTTCCCAATAAACCAGGAACCAGGACCAGTCATCTGTGCCTTCTCCATAAACCAGGAGCCAGGATCAGTGACACGTGCCTTCTCCATAAACCGTGAGCCAGCACCAGTCACCTGTGCCTTCCCCATAAACAGAAGCCAGGGCCAGTCACCTGTGCCTTCTTGATAAACCAGGAGCCAGGACCAGTCACCTGTGCCTTCTCCAGTCTTAGCAAAGGATTTTCTCACCCTCCTTCAAGAAGGAGCCTCCTTGTGTTCACTAAGATCTTTCTTTCTGGAACTTCCGGGAGTAGTGGGTTCGTTTTTTAAGTAGATATTTTCTGTCTCTAGGGCTTGCACCTACCTATCCTCTGTTTTGATTTTGTTGTTTCATAAGATATTTCTTGGGCTTTCGTTGTTAAACAGCCATCATCAAAATGTTTAACTTAATAAAGTATTTTAAATGTTATCTTGATAATGTATTTATTACGCATTTTATACCTTCTCATATCCCTCTGTGGATACTGGTTAAGATTTTTCATAAATTGTTTTATTTATATAAGGTAAAACATGAGTGTGGATTTCCCACTACATATCCAGGAGTGTAGTGGTGTCTCCACTCTGCTCTTCTGCCTCCTGACTCCTTTCGTCCTGTTATTTACAATGGCATGATTCCTGTTAACTCACAATGACAGGCTTAACACTCTGAAGAGGAAGGAATTCAACAAACTCAGCAAGAAGTGGGGGAGGCCACTTTTACCTCGAGTATATTCAAAGATTGTAAACAGTAACCACAGCTCAAATGTCAGTTTCAATCATATAGATTGCTATTTTTGTACCTCATGTTTTAGGTACCATAGATCAGGGAAAACCTGTTATTTGCCTTTTGGGGGCTGACTTATTCCACAAAGCATAACAGTTTCCAGTTGCCTCCATTTTGTTGCAAAAGACAGGATTTCGTGTGTGTGTGTGTGTGTGTGTCTGTCTCTGTGTCTCTGTGTCTGTGTCTGAGTAGCATTCCATAGTATCACATCCATTGGTGGGTTAGGATTTTTCCTGATGGCTTTATGCCCTGAATTAATCATTCCCACCTGGCTCATTCTCATCTGCTTATCTTGGTTCCTCTCTGTGTTGCACACATACCCCAAATGCCCAGAAATGTTGCTGTCCATCCATCTTTTCCTAACAGGACTATGAGCCTGGTATCATCAAGAACCCCAGGGTTGTCAACCACCACCCTGCTGCAGCTCAGACACTGGGACTCCTTAGCGAATAATGCTTTGCTCTTCTCCCCAGCGGCTGAACATGTGCCCAGGGGGTGTACCCTGCTCCTGCTGTAGGAAGGATTCAGCTCCTCCTGACGCCAGCGTCCCACGTCCACCTGCCAGCGCATGTCAGAGCCGCCCTGGATCCTACTGGATGTGAGTGGGGGTGTCTCCCTCCCTGACACTGCTCCTCTAACTACCACCTTTCGTCCTGGGGGAGTGTGTAGAAGGCTGCCACTCTGGCAGCTCCCCTCCTGTTCTCTCCGTACTTGTAAGCTAATATGCTTTCCATTTACTTCCTCTCTTTGTAATAGGATCCAGAGAGCAAGAAAAGAAAAAAACAAAATAAAATGTGAACTCAAACTGTCACTGGAGGACCACTCCTGAGAAGAAAGTAAGTTTGACTAACTTATTAGAAAAGCAGTGAAATTTTTTTTTTAAATGTACCTTATTATGGCATTGTTAGCTACCCAGTTTATTGAAGGCATCAGCATCAGGTATGGGACTGATAAATCAGTAGAATTTGGCCGCTGTCCCCCACCTCAGGCATGGACATTCCACTACAAGTCACATACTGTCCATCTGCACCCTGTGCGAGTCATGGAACGTTGAGTGTATCCAAGGGTGGCTCTCAGTGAAGGCGCTCGCCTGGCTGCAAGCAGCTCACCCAAGGGGAGCCTGCAGCCCAAGGGAGGGAGGTGGTGGCTCCAGCACACTGAGTCTTCTGCATTTCAGGGACAACACGAAAGTTCTCCACATAGAACACCTTTCCGTGCTTTGTGTTGGTGTCCTAACAGCCCTGATATCCCTGGGCTTTGTGAAGTCAGTACTGGCCGAGGCCAGATGCCCAGCATCCCGCGGGCTACAGTGTGAGGCACACACCTACACCAGGTTTCCCTGGCTGAGTGCCAAAAGGTGAACTCCTGCTCATGCAAGCAGCAGTGTGGCTCCCTTCACTGCTCTCTCAGCCCTTCTGGCCTTACAGCAGCCGCATCCCTGCTTCTCCTCAGAGACTCAGCCAGAGCAGCACACATCCTGCTAATGGCCACTTTTCCCTTATTCTCTGACCCCCAACAGAGACCGGCAATGCCTTCTGCAAGGAGGCACTGACCAACCCCTCAGTGAGCGCAGCATTCATCTGCTGCAGCCAAGCCAAAACAACCAAGTGTTGGTACGAGGCCTACCAGGTGTCCCTTCCCTAAGACCCGGACAAGCAGGGAACATCCTGGCCAGGAACCATGGCAGATGCAAGGTGAGGACTTTAGCCACTAGGCTACCATGCTGGTGTGTTTTTAATCAACTCTAAGCTACGTACAAAGGCAGGCATTCTTATCTGCACCAAGCTTTCTCATTGGAGTCCTTGGCTCTGCTACCATCCTGACAGAAGACACTGACAGACACTCAGTGGTGTCAAACCCAGCTCTGGGGCCCGGTGCAGTAGCCTAGTGACTAAAGTCCTCACCTTGCATGCGAGGATCCCATATGGGCGCCGGTTCTAATCCTGGCAGCCCCACTTCCTATCCAGCTCCCTGCTTGTGGCCTGGGAAAGCCTCGGGACCCTGCACCCATGTGGAAGACCTGGAAAAGCTCCTGGCCCCTAGCTTCAGACCAGCTCAGCTCTGACCATATGGCCACTTGGGGAGTGAATCAGCAGACAAAGGATCTTTCTCTGTCTCTCCTCCTCTCTGTATACCTGTCTTTCCAACAAAAAATGAATAAATCTTAAAAAAAAAAAAAACAGCTCTGGGTACAAACTAAGCAAAGTTGTGGTGGTGAGGGAGGATTGGAAGTTTTATTATTTTATTTTATTTTCAGTATTTTTTTCAGGAAAATCGCAAGTCAGGGTAATTTTGGTCCGAGTACTAGACAACCGAATAGGTCATTCATTGGCCACAGCAGCTGATTAAAATGGAGAGTCCAGGCTCCTGGGGGCCACCGTCCTCAGAGCAGGATTGCTGGTAGACATCAACAGAGAGGTACAGAGGCAGCCAGAGACACATTCCCATCCACCTGCCCGCCTTGGGTTACAGAGCAACCTCCAAATGCCCTTGACAAAAAGAAGTCCTCACACCCCGTCCTCCGAAGGGCAGCCTCCTGGCTGCTGCTGACCGTGCCCTTGTCATACAAGCCCTAAGACAGCCCATATTTACTCAGAGCATGCTCAAAGCCAGCCGCTGGTCAGAATGGCACACACCCTTACAAAAACCCTGGTGGCTCACATGCTCCCTTGCCCTGCAGTGCCCAGGTTCAACTCCTGGCTCCAGCTTTCTACGAATGCCCACCCTGGGGACGCAGTGATAGTTCTAGTACTTGAGTCTCTGCCACTTATGTGGAAGACCCAGATGGAGTTCCCAGCTCCTGGCTTCAGACAAGCCCAGCCCTGACTGTTGTGGGCACTTGGGTGTGGACTCTCTCTCCCAAACAGTTTAAGGAATTGATGAAAGCATCTCTGGGCTCAGGTGGTTTCATCCTCAGACCAGAGAGGACGAGCTGAAGGTATGCAGAAGGTGACGTGCTCCCTGGCAGC
This sequence comes from Ochotona princeps, assembly GCF_030435755.1. Taxonomy (NCBI): domain Eukaryota; kingdom Metazoa; phylum Chordata; class Mammalia; order Lagomorpha; family Ochotonidae; genus Ochotona; species Ochotona princeps. The sequence goes on along the minus strand of NC_080834.1, from coordinate 27,771,504 downwards.
CTCACCAAGCTGCGGTGCCCCTGGACCCACAGGACCGACGCGCGTTGACACAAGCTGCCTGTAGATGCCCGCGCTCTGCCTGCCCCGGAAATGCCCAGCACAGTTCTTCAGTGTGTTTTGTCACACATGGATGTGACATGAAAAGTACAAGAGACTTGGCTCATCGGGATGCATGTCGCAGAGTAAGTTCCTTCTTCCAGGATCCTGTGAGGTCAGGTGGCTTACTGGGCAAAGGGGGCATAAACAGAAACACATCCAGCCTTGGCGCCTTCATCCAGTGCTGCGCCACCATGTCACCAAGTTGGTGGCTCTCATTGCTCATCCAGAATCAAAGGTCAGGAGATAAGCCAGGGACCCTGCAAGAGCTCCCCCTGGCTTTTCTACATGTGTGTTTATTTAACCACCAGTAGCCAAAAGCTAACTATCCGCTGAAAGTTAAAGATAGCCATGACCTAATACTACCTATTAGAGAAACTGAGGCGCAAACCAAGTATAAAGTCAAAGTTCCTTTCATCTCCTTTAGAACTGCAGACAGGAAGACACAACTCAGCCACCACGGGTGTGTCCTCCCCGGTCCTACAGGGGCCACCCAGGTGTGCCTGGGAGGGAGGGACATGCCTGTGGTCTCGAGAACTCAGACTGGCACAGGCAGGTAACACAGTGTCTCCTGAGGGAGTGACTGAAGAACCAAGGAGTGCATGAAGAGCAGTTCTGGGTACAGGAGGGAGAGGAACAAAGATGTCCCTGAGAAAGGAAGAAGCTGAGGGAGAGAGGACCCTGAGGGCTGGCTTCAGAGTGGGGACACCCCGGTTTAATGAGAACTGCAGTTCCCAGCAGGCTGTGTGGGGCCTGGCATGTGCCCCTCAGATGCTGAGACAGGACTCGCACCCGGGTGTCCATGACCAGAGTCAGGTCACCACGCGCCCAGACCTAGGGTTTCAACAATACCTCAATCTGCTGCATCTTGTGATATTTAATAATTCCCCAGGACCCGTCCAGGCACACAGGAATGTGGAAGCCTCTGGGTGTGCACATTACCCCCTGAGTGTCAGCATGCCAGGCATGTTTGCTGCCCAACCTACACAGGGAGCCATCCATCAACTTGGGCTCTTGTGGCAAGCATGACTTTCTTAGCATGAGTCACCAACAACTGGATGGGGACAGGACTCAAGTCTGTCTCACCTATTATGAGGGATGGTTTAGGTGGAAAAAGGTAGCATGGCAGTGCTGAGGGGAGGGGCCTGGGCCAGGTCCCACCTGTCAGTGCTTAGCAAAGTGGGCTCTAACACCAAGCCCCTGGGGGGAGGGCTCAGAGTCCCCCATGCCAAAGGGACTGTGGGATTAAAGGTCCATTCCTGTTATGACTCGGGTTCTGTAGCTTTCAGCCCTTGCAGCTTTTGAACCTAAGTGATGTTGCAAGCATCTCTACTAAGACAAAAACAAGAGCTTTAAACATACAATCAGACCGTTGGCTGATGCCCGGCAAAGGACCACACCAAAGCAATACCACCAGAGGTTTCTCAATTGGCAGCGTAAAAAAAGACATCACCTGACACTCAGAGGGGCATCAAAGCAGCCGGCTGTGCTGCTTTCCCCATGCACACAACATCCTGCTCTGGCCCAGGGATGGCTGCTCTGGCAGGAAACGTCATGACGCTTGATCCTGAGCTCCAAAGCCATACAAGTGCAGAGACTGATGAGCTGCGGGAGCCCTGGAGACGCACCCCAGCTCTGGGGTCACACAGGGGATGTGCAGCCCACCCGTAAGGATTGCCATCATTGCAAACACCCCCATGAGACCCTGTGACAACAGCCTTTGGTTTCCAGGTCTACTTAGCCCAGGCAGCCCCAGGGCCACAAGGCACCCTGGGTACAGAGAAGCCCCTAGAAACTGGGAATCATGTTGTTTTCCAAAAATAAGAGTGAAGGGCACTTTCTAATTTTCACTAGAATAAGACATAATTTCATGTAATTGGCCTTGCTAATAGGAGATGCTGAACCTCAAATTGGCGGGATTTATTTCTCCCCTATTTAAATTTTTTAAGACTTCTTTATTTGGACCCTGCATGGTGTCTAGATTTGCTAATCCTCTCCTCACAAGCACCAGGATACCATGTGGGCACCAGTTCACGTCCTAGCTGCTCCACTTCCCACCCAGCTCCCTGTTAATGCTTCCGGGAAGTCACCAGATCATGGCCCAGATTCTCAGGCCTCTGTCAGCCAGGTGGGAAACTAGGATGGAATTCCAGGTTTCTGGCTTCAGTCCTGCCCAGCTCCAGCCTCTGAGGTCATTTGAGAAATAAACCAGCTACTAGATGGTATGTCTTCCTCCCTTACTCTTCTTCTCTCATTTTAACTCTGCCTTCCAAATAAAAACAAATAAATCTTTAAAAAATGATAAAGTTGTTCTGCTATTCTGTTTGGGGATAATGACTAAAGTCTGCCTGTGTCCAGACCACACATAATTTCATTTCAAATATTTTCCATTTGCAATTGGTTGAGCTTGTGGGATAGGATCACACTGACATGAAGACTATGAGAACGTGAGAGAGGAAAGGAGCGCAAGCGAGTGCAGACGTGCTGGGGCAGGACGGGCCCTGGTGCACCTGAGCCTGCTGTGCGCGGGGCCGTGGGCACAACAGCCACTGTAGGAGGACGTCCTGGGAGGTGGAGTCCAGTGACCATGGCAGAGGGCAGATGAGGGGGCAAAAACAAGGGCCCTGCCAGACCAGGACAAAAACAGGCCTGTTGGGGTTGATTTATTGGTAAAGTAGCCAGGGAAGCTGACAAACGGATTGGCAGAAGGCTTGCCTTCCTGCTAAGCAATGCCCCAGGAAGCATTAGCCTCTCGGATCATTTCTCCACAAAATGCACACTTTCCAGAAGACGCTTAAGGGGACTGGAGCTGCAATTACTGTAATCGGAAGGAAACTGTGTACTTACTTAGGAAAATAACTCACGCAGAACATTGTATACACGCAGGCACACAGAGTGTCCTACAATGGTTGACATGAGGTAGAAATCCCTGCCACTGGCCGCTGCTGGACCCCTCTCTGCACCGTGCTAGGGACTGCACAAGTAACAAAGTAAGCCCCTTTCCCCTCCAAAGGAGTTGAGCTCCTCAATCATGCACGGTGCCCCTCTCATTGTTAGTATTGCATGATTGGATTCTCTTGCAGGGAGAATACTGGATTGACAAGGAAATGGGGAGAAAGGAGCCTGGCTGACCTTGGGTATCAGAGAGCTGCACAACTCCTGCAGGGAGTCACATGGCTTCCTCACTCCGTCCACAGAGCAGTGAAGAGCAGCTACCACAGCCGCACGACAGGGGAGCCCTCAGAGGCAGAAAAGGTTCCGGGTAAATAAGACTCAACTGCCAGGGAACAAATGATTTCACAATGGATTTAAGAAGTTAGAGAGCTCTCCACTCCTGAGCCATGGGTCATGGAGCCAAAGATTCTCACCAAAGGCTGAAGCCCTGGGAAGGAGCAAACCCCAGATCCTTTATGTTTTTTCCTATACACCTTCCAATGGGAAGGTCTACTTCATAAAATGGGCATAGAAACAGATTGGTGACACTCACCAACTAACACATCCAGCTGTAACTACCTTCTACTCTCATGGAAATACGTGCCCAGTGAGCTTGTTTTCCTAAGAAGCCGGGCTTAGTGCCTTCCAAAGAGTACACCAAGTTTTCATTCACAGTGAGCCCTTCTCTGAGCAGATCCGAAGGGCCAGCACCTCCGCTCCTGGGCTTTGGACACATGATTGACAGAAGAGCTGTCTGAACACAAGTCCAGTGAGCCAGCAACAGTCTGTCTGACTGACACGCCTTCAACCTCACAGGTCCTTGACCCCCGCCCCCATAGAGCAGGTGTTCTCACAGCTCAAGTGAGAACAAGCTTTATTTTTTGAAGTGAGAAAGCAAACATACATTCATGCATGAGAGTGCATGCTGAGAAATACCCGTCCTGCGTGAGCCATGAAGTAGCCCACGAGAGAGTAAGAATGAGCAGTGTATACAAACATGGCTTACAGCAGAGAGATGTCTGTCCTGCCCTCAGCCACTTTCATAGCACCTTCATTAGATACACAAATTGGGCAGGGTCCTAGCATCCACCTCCACATGTGGGCATCTTGGTGGCTCTTCCTTCTGGCCCGCAGTGAGAGACCCAGGTGCATCCTGGGAAGGTGAACCGACCAAGCATTACACTGCAGGGCTGTCAGGAAGACCAGCTCAGATAGATCTACTCGACTCCATGCCTGTTCACACCACATCACGATCACTGAGACAGCTGCTAAGCGACTAACAGATGTATGTCCCAAAGAAAGAACCAATAGACGGAGACCCAAAGCAACCCAGGCAAGTTTTATACAAACTACATCATCATAACCAAACGGAGTGGTCACCGTTCCACTTCTTTTTAAAGATTTATTTATGTTACTGGAAAGGCATATTTACAGAGCAGGAAAGACACCGAGAGAAAGATCTTCCATCTGCTGATTCACTCCCCAAGTGGCCACAATAGCCAAAGCTTAGCCAATCCAAAGCCAGGAACCAGGACTCTTCCAGATCTCCCATGCAGGTGCAGGGTCTGGGAGGCTTTGGGCTGTCCTTGATTCCTTTCTCAAGCCACAGGCAGGGAAGATGGAAAGCGAGGCTGCCAGGGTCAGAATCTGTGCCTACGGGATCCTGATGCAAGCAAGGCGAAGACTTTAGCCACAAGCTACCGCACCAGGCCCACCATCCCACTTTTTAAAGTCATTTTGAAAGAGGTGTGTGTGTGTGTGTGTGTGTGTGTGCTAGAGAGAGAGAACCTGCCATCTGCTCACTTACCCTGCAATGCCTTAACAACCAGAGCCAGGAAGGGCCAATGGCGGGAACCCAACTCTGGTCTCCCTCCTGTGTACCAAGGACCTAACTACTTCAGCCTTCAACACTTGTGCCTTCCAGGGTCTACGTTCACAGACAACAGGAAGTGGGAGTGGAACCAGACGCAAGCCTGTGCACTCCACTAAGCATAAAACAACCCATGTGACCCACTTAGGACACGAGATTTGGGCTTGCCTCAGTGTTTGCAAGCTCTTAACTTCAGTCAGAAACCCTGAGAGCTGCCAGGGGTTGGGGAGCTTTGAGTCAGAGTGTAATGGAGGGCTTCTAGCTTTGGAAGGACAGAAAGCCAGCGCTAGGAGGAAGAGCCGGCGATGGCCAGGCAAGGCAGTAACTGATATGCATGTGTCCCCACAGAACTGAAACAATGATAAAAAATTATAGGGTCATGGGTCAGGTCTTGTAACACGGCAGGTTAACACACTTCTTGGATGCCCACATGCCACTTTGTAACACTATTTTACAAATTGTAGCACATTTTTGAATCTCAGCTGCTCTGCTTCTAACCCCATTTCCTGCTAATGTGTCCTGGGAAGCCATGGGAGACACCTCATCTCCTCGGCCTACTGCCGTCCACATGGGAGATGCAGATGAAGGTTGCTGGCTCAGGCTTCAGCCTGGCCAGGCCCAGGCTGTGGAAGGCATTTAGGAAGAAACGTGTGATCTACCTGTCTATCTCGCTGATCACTTCAAGTAAATGCAGGCTACCTGACATGCAGGAAGGAGGATGAGACACCCCTTCTCCAAAGATTGTGCACAAAGTTGGCCTCCTTGTCCCTCCCCCTGCAGGAACCACACATCATCATCCTCACTCCCTCAGGTCACTTGGTCTTAGCATCCTAAGCGTTTTCAAAAAGTCTCGTAAAAACTGGTCACTCATTTAAAACTTGGGAAGCAAAATGAACACTTTAATTCTGCATGTGCTATCTCCTGTGATGACACTTCTGCCTTACACCTGCCTAGCAGAAAGTGCTCCAAGTGCCTGGGCCCTTGCCACCTCTTTGGGACACCTGGATGAAGTCCCAGGCTCTTGGATTCTAGTCCCAGCTATTGTGGTCACTTGGGTTCCAAGTCAAGAGAAACAATCTCTCTCCCCCACCCCTTATTCTGTAACTGCCTGTCAAATAAATAAATAAAATGAAATGAAAAAGAGAAGACATATGCACTCCCGAAGGGTGTAAGGTGATGTTATACACAGATGTGCCTGCAACTGAGTAAGGCTTAAAGCAAATAATGCCACTCTAGGGTGCTGAAAACTTAAGGGAGCCACTATGGAAGGAATGGTTTCAATCCTAAAATAGACTCTTACCAAGTTCACATACCTTGCCATCAATATTGCCATGAAAACATTGCATGAAAGATGCGAGATATGGGCCCGGCGGCGTGGCCTAGCGGCTAAAGTCCTCGCCTTGAACGCCCCAGGATCCCATATGGGCGCCGGTTCTAATCCCGGCAGCTCCACTTCCCATCCAGCTCCCTGCTTGTGGCCTGGGAAAGCAGTCGAGGACGGCCCAATGCATTGGGACACTGCACCCGCGTGGGAGACCCGGAAGAGGTTCCAAGTTCCCGGCTTCGGATCGGCGCGCATCGACCCGTTGCGGCTCACTTGGGGAGTGAATCATCGGACGGAAGATCTTCCTCTCTGTCTCTCCTCCTCTGTGTATATCTGGCTGTAATAAAATGAATAAATCTTTAAAAAAAAAAAAAAAGAAAGAAAGATGCGAGATAGGCACGCTCCTTGCTGAGCAAACCCGTCCTTAGGTGGCATACCTTTGTGGTATTGTCATTTTCACCTGTTTCCAGCTCAAATCCCATTGCCACATCTTGTGACTCACCTCTGACCTCCAGTAAGTCCCTGCACCGAGGCGGTGTGTCAAGCATATTTGCCATATTACATAATCCTGCTTCTCTTCCTGCTCCAACAGCCAAACTCTAGCTTGAAAATACCTGGCTTCAGCCCTGATCCCACACTGCTGACCAACAGACCCTTGAGCAAAGGGGCCATTCACTCCTCCACTGATCTCTGCCTGAATTCTCACTGCAGGATTCTCATTCACCAGGAGTGTAACCAGAAGTCAGCATGTGTGCAGTTCCTCAAGCATCTAAACACACACTCAGTGCCTTGAGTGGGCTAGCCTGCTGGGAGCACAGTATTGTCCCTTGCCTTATATAGATGACAAGGAGCAGAGTCCCAGAGAGAAGACATGGTCTACTGAAGGTCACCTTTCTAAGACATCTCAGAGCCAGAGTGAGAACTTGGACCCTGGCCCAGGCCCCCGAATGTCCACAGCCACCTAAAGACAGATGACCCCTCTTCAGCTCTTTCTCCCCATGAAAAGCCCGGCCTGCCTGCAGCAGCCCAGCCTGCCCCAAAACATCATTGATGCTTTGGACTAGCCGTCACTAATTATGATGCCTGTTGATAAAATGTAAGAAACAGAAATGGCAAGAGAGAGTGTGCGTTCCAATAAAACAGAGTGACAGAGCCACGATCGGCTGGGCATGACTGTCCAATCCTACATGACTCAGCATGAATGTCCAGGATCCAATCTTTGGCAAGCCTCTCAGGGTTTGGCCAACACTGCCAATGTGGTGTTTCCTTTGACAAGTCACCTGCACAAGATACTGGCCACGGACGCATCTGGACCTCTAAGCTAAGACCTTAAAATAAAAATCCCTAAAAATGTTACAAGCAGATGTCCTCATGCTGTCTCCAGCAGTACTGACACAGCTGACCCCTGTCCCTGACACAGACACCGGCTGACGAACATCCATTTGTACATGTTCTTGACCATTTCAAAATGGCTCACCAACAGTAGCATGGAGAAGTTAAAAGATGAGTCCAGTTAAAGTTAAAAAAAAATAATAATCCTCTTCACAATGCCATGGAAACTCGTTGAACAAAACAGAGCGGCTTTCGTATTTTTGGTAAGACAAAGAAAAGCACTAAACTACTTATGTGGATACTCTTATGTTCGCAAGGACAACATCTCATGCGGTTAACCTGTCCTAGCCTTCCTCCCGCACAGTGTCAACATGTGCTTTCCCTGAACTGGGGACATCCTAGGAAACAGCCCTTGACGTTAAAGACGGGTCTCCTGCACAGAGGCTGGAGTGTCTGTTTCCACACCGCCTCTGCCGTAAGCCTGGCACATCCGCCTCCACACAGGACATTGTTTTAATCTAGTTCTGCACTAAGAGAGTGTTTAAAAGGGGACTTCAGGTTTCCTTTGGATATGTGTGCACTGAAGAGGCAAACCGTGTGTGCATTCTCCTGGACATTTCCTCATTTTTCCAGAATAAGCTTACTCCCTACAGCTCATATGTGGTCTACGTGTCCCATCCACAGCTGTAAGAACCCACCAGATCCATCACATTACAGTCACACATTGAACACTTATCCACTCCTTAGGGCAGGAACTATGGGGCGAAACACTGCATGCCATTTTGGAGAACATTTACTCAGCTCACTAACCTTTAGTTTGAACAGCTCTAGATCAGGTGGTGAGACCATTTAAAACCTGATGACTCTGAGGGAGGGAATTGACCTTATACATCTCACGCAGGATTATGCCCAAGGCAGAGCAGGACGCAGAAAAACATAAACACGGTGGCGAGTGAGTGACCTAGAAAAGTGATAGCATCAGAGGACTCCTGTCCTCGCACAACAAGAATAATCAGGTAGCCATTCATGGGCAAATGTCTTTCAGGGAACTTTAGGATCCAGTAGAAGGAACTCAAGACCAAAACGTTCAGGTTAACAGGGCAGACCCATGGCCAGGTGGGCCTGCTACAAACCTGAAAATAGCTCTGGACTCAGCTCCAGCTCCAAATGGCTTTGGTCCTGCGCCACCCCCTAGGGGACTCAGGAGGAGCCATGCCTGCCCAGTGCTGAGTGACTCACCTGCTAACCTTGGTATTCAACAACCTTGAAAAAGTCCGTGACCTTATTCCAGCCCCTCCCAGTCACAGTCCAGAGTCAATGTGGCCCACTTAGGGAGCGACAGGGGACATTCTCTTCAGTGGCTCCAGGAGCAGGAAGCACCAACCTTGTCCAATGACAAACCCTGGAGCAGTACTGTGTTCTAAGTCCAGTTCAGCCTAGCTGTGCTCTGGGGGATCAGAGTCTTGCAAACCTACAACTCTGGATTCAGGCTCAGAGCCCTCACGTGGAAGGAACCTATGACTTCTTTCCAGCCACTATCATAATCTGCAGCTAATTCTGTCCAAGACTTGCAGGCAGTCGTCCAGGCACCCAATAGGACATTTTGAAATTGTCTCTGAACATAGCAACAGGTCTGCCATTCACCATCCCAAGTGCAGACCTTGAAGTAGATCCATTTCACAGAATCAATCCTACAGACCGAGGTCCTGGGGGCAGTCATGCCATCTGAGAGGTCAGGCAGAATCCATAATGTCTACTCATCCCCCAAGCAACCAGCCCATCAACTGAAGACCTCATTGTGGGCCCAGCAGCAGCAGAGTACACCGGCTCCAACCCACTGCTGCAGGGACCCCAGAAGCAACCCTATCATCCCAGGACCCTGGTACAGCATCTTCAACTGCCGAGAGTCCATAAAGTAAAAAGAGAGACCAGTTCCTTCAAATGTGCAGACATCCTTGTGAGACTACAAAGATCGCAAAGAATCAAGCGGGCATGACTCTGTACTGCCAGAGAAAATAAAAGAGATCCAGTTACCATCCCTCCCAAAGAAATGAAACCTAGAACCTGCCCAAAGAGAAATCAAAATAACAATTTTAAAGAAGTCCGAAGAGATGCAAGAAAGAAAAGCTAGATAACTAGAAAAAAAAAGTCAGGAAAACGATGTAGGTACAAAATTAAAAGTTTAATAAAGAAATGGACACCATAAAAAACAAGATCTTACAGTTGAAAGATATTGACAGAAGTGGAAAAATTTGATAGAAATTAAAAAAAAATTCAGTCATACAAAAGAATCAGAAAATTCAAGAAAGGATCACTTAACATGAACTAGGTAAAGGAATACAAAGAAAAATATGAAAACTGCATGGAGTCAACATATACATTATAGGATCTCCAGATGGAGAAGAAAGAGAAATAAGAAAAAAAAAATTGAAGAACTAGTCAATAAAAGTGACCTAATCTTAGGAGGGAGGCAGGCATCCAGATTCAGGAATCTTGGTGAATTCCAAGCAATGTCAACTCCAAAAAAAAGAGTATTCTGAGATGCCGAATATCAAAAGGCCAGAGCTGGCCTTTGGCTCAGCAGTTACCACTTGGGCTGCCCACATTTCTAAGTGAGAGCCTGGGTTGGAGCCCCAGCTCTGCCCTCCATCCCAACTTCCTGTGAGTCACCTTGAAAGTCAGGTTCAATCAGGGCGATTCCTACCACCTCCACAGGAGATCTGAGTTGAGTTCCTGTCTCCTAATCTGGGTTGGATTCAGGCATTTGGAGAGTGAGCTACTAGGTGGGAATTCTCTCTCATTCCAATAAATAAAACAATTAAAAAAAATTGCTTATGGACCTGACACGATAGCCTAGTGACTAAATCCTCGTCTTGCGTGTGCCAGGATCCCATATGGACACTGGTTCATGTCCTAGTGGCTTCACTTCCCATCCAGCTCCCTGCTTGTGGCCTGGGAAAGTAGTCGAGGACGGCCCAACGCCTTGGGACCCTGCACCCACGTGGGAGACCCGGAAGAAGCTCCTAGCTTTGGATTGGCTCAGCTCCTGCCGTTGCGGCCACTTGGTGAATGAACCAGCACATGGAAGATCTTTCTTTCTGTCTGTCCTTCTGTATAGATAGCTACCTTTCCAATTAAAAAGAAAAGAAACATTTTTTTTAAAGTAGTTCCTCTACCAGGCCAGCTTTACCCTCATAACTAAACTAGCGAAAGACACTAGAAGGGAAAAAGCATTCCAAGTCAGTATGCATGATGAACACAGGTGAGATCCTCAGTGACCAGCAAAGTGAGCTCAGTGGCATGTTAAAGGATCAGACACCAGGAGCAAGTGGGACTTAGCGCTGGCACGTAAATCGATCATCAGCATGATCTAGCACATGAATAGAACAAAACCTGAAAATAATCTAATCACCTCAATAGATGCAGAAAAACATTTTCAACATTAAATATCTTTTCAAGATGGAAACGCTCAGCAGATCAGATAGAGACGGAATGCTCGGCAACAGAGCAAAGCTGCAGGACCAGCGTCACACACAAGGTGAAAGCCTTTCCCTGCCAGGGAAGGCTCGGCTCAGAAGCAGGACAAGAGTGTCGCTCATTTTCAAATACTTATTGGTCTGTTTGAACAGCAGAGAACAAGAGAGAGAGAAACAGACAGAGATTTTCTAGCCACTGTTTCATTTCACAAATGCCTATAATAGCCAGGGCAGCACCAAGCTGATGCCAGGAAGCTAGAACTCAAGCTAGGTCTCCCAGATGAATGGCAGAGACCCAAGTACCAGCGCCATCACTCCCTCCCTACCAGAACAGACATTAGTGGGAAGCTGGAGACAGAGCTGGGACTCAACCGCAGGCACTCCAAAATCAGATGGAAGTGTCCCACGGCACATTAACCACCACCGGGATGCCCACTTTTAACACTTCTATTTACCATTATTCAGTAAATACTAACAAGAACAGTCAGACAAGAAAAAAACAACAGTCACCTTGAAAAGAAGACAGAACCTTTGCCTAGATTGTGTTGCTTTTACTAAAACCAGAGATGGGATATCTTACAAAGAAAAGAGTTGTCTTTCTTGTGGTTCTTGAAGCTGGGAAGTCCAAGGTTGAGCAGCCCTATCTGATGAGGACCTTGTCATATCATCCCATTGCAGAAGGACAAGGGGCAGAAACACACAGGCACATGGCTAGAGGAAGACTTAGCAGACCCTGCTTGCACAGCAAAGCCATCCTCAAGATAGTGAACACACACATTAATCCACTCCCGCAGGGAGGGTTCTTAAAGCCTCTCAACACCGCCCTGGGCATCAAGATTCCAACACGTGAACTTTGGGGAACACATCCAAAAACTCAGCGTTCCATGTGCAGACAACACGAACTTATCTGTAGAAAACCCTAACGACTTCCCTCACAAAACTCTTACAACTGATAAACAACTCTACTCAAGCTGAAGGGTATAAAATCCACACACTGGAATCAGTTGCACTTCTCTACACTAACAGGCAACTATCCCTAACAAAAAAAAATTAGGAAAATAGTCCCATAAAAAACAACATCAAGAAGGATAAAATACAAAAGAACAGAATTAAACAGTGAGGAGAAAGTTTGTACAGTGAAGACTCCAAAAAACCGAGAAAATAGAGAAGGACTCACGTAAATTGAAAGATATCTTATATTCGTGGATTAGAAAATTCTTAATGTTAAAATGTCCTTATATCACAAAGCAATCTACCAATTCAACATAATCCATATCAAAATTCTAACAGCATTCTTTATACAAATGCAAAAAAAAAATCCTACATTTCATGCAGAACCATAAAAGACCCCAAGTAGACAAAGCACCCTTGAGTAGAAAGAATCAAGCAGGAGGTATCACACTACATGACTTCAAAGTACACAAAAAAGTAATAGGAATCAAAACAGACACAACAGAACACAAAGAAAAGAGCCCACACACGCACAGTCAACTAATCTTTGGCAAAAACACCATGAACACACAATGAGGAAAGAGCACTCCATTCGATAAAGGCGCTAGAGGAAGCAAATACCCGCATACTCAAGAGGGAGATTGGATCCTCACCCTACACCACACCAAAACTGAACTCAACAAGCTGGGTTTAGACAGAAGACTTGAAAGTGTAAGACTCTCAGGAGAACGCACGAAAAGCAGCTCCTGGACATGGGTGCTGGCAAAGACTTGCCCAAAGCACAGTCAACAAAATGGAAAGATAACTAGGTGGGACTATGTCAAACTCCCAAGGATCTGAGATCGGCAGTGCCAGTTCGAGTCCCAGCTGTGCTGCTTCTGATCCAGCTTCTTGCTAACGCACTTGGGAGGACAGTGGACGATGGCCTGAAGTCCTTGGGTCCCTGCCACGCATGTGGGAGACCTGGATGGAGTTCCTGGCTCCTGGCTTTGCTGGCACAAATCTGACTGCTGTGACCACTTGGAGAGTGTCTCTTTCTCTCTGCCTTTCAAATTTTTTTAAAAAAAATTTACAAACCTGAAATTGTTCTGCACAACAGAGGGAGCCACCAATAAAATGAGACACAAATGCAGCTTGCTTTAAATGAGAGAAAGATTATCGTGGGTAAGGCTGGATAGGAGAAAACCCATGGTGTACCCAGAGTGTGTTGTTATCCACTGGGGATCATGGAAGATTATGTCCTGTGGACAAGAGCTGACAACTGTGCATCCAAAGGAAATGAAGCTGATATTTCCAGAAAATGCTTACACTCCCGCATTCATTGCAGTGTGCTTCACAGCAGTCAACCCAAAGAAGCAACCTAAGACTCTGTCGGCAGGTGAACTGATAAAGAAAACACGTGTGTGCCTGTGCATGTCGCTGAGCGTTTGTGAATTACACAGCGTAAGCAACAACCAAAAAAAGGATGGAATTAGAAGAGGCGTAAAGGTTTTCTGGAGGATATAAGTAAAATAAGCTAGACACACAAAGGCATGAGGCATGATCTCCCATTTGCATAGCTGAATCGTCGAAGCAGGGAGAAATTTATGGTCGACAGGGTGGGTTTGGGAAGGTTGAGAAAATGGAAAAATGTTGATAAGAGGACAGAATTCCATTGCAAGGCGCACCAGCTCTGGACAGCTCATTCAACTCTGCTTGCCACTATTCTACTGCATACTTGCATTTGCTTAGCAAATATATACACAAAGCATTCTCAACACATACAAGCAAGCACTGCCAATGTGAAGCAATGGCCCCATCAACTAGCTGGGAGATGGTAGACATGGCTTACACCATCACAGAGTAAATAAACCTTGACTGTCCTGTTTTACTGGTCCCTTATACCTCAGCAAAGCCGGAGGAGACGACCACCGAGGCCACTGCACCTGGGACTGTCACATTAAACAGGCGGGGCCTGAAACCCCAGGATATTTCCAAGGGCCAACAGCCAAGGATGTCAGTCAAGCACATTCTCTAACAGAGACTACCCACCAGCATCTGGAGGAAGAGAAAAGGCTGAGGAAGCAGAGTGGCAGGACTGGCACAGGCGCGCCCACAGCTCTCCTTTAAGGGATTTATCTGTTTTTATTTAAAAGGCAGATTTACAGACAGAGAAGGAGAGACAGAGATCTTCCATCTGCTGGTGCACTCCCCAAATGGCCACAGAGGCTGCAGCTGGGCCAAGAGCATCTCCTGGGTCTGCCTTGCGGGTACAGGAGCCCAGGGACATGAGCCATCCTTCATGCCTTCCCGGTCACATTATCAGAGAGCTGAATGGGCAGTGCAGCAGCCAGGACATGAACTGGAGACCATAGGGGACCCTGCACCACAGGTGGAGGCTTAGCCTGAAATACCACAGCGTCAGCCCCCTCTTGGGTCATTTCTAAAGCTGTGTGAGCCAGAATTCAGGCTTGTTAACTATTTGTAATTGTATCTGCTTTATTTGGGAACAATGTCTTTCCTGTCATGTGGCTGTAGAAGTTTCCTCTCTCACTTTTTTTCTTTTTCCTCTCCCCTTCTTTCTCCTTCTTCCTTTCCCCCTCATCTGGAACTTTCGCAAAGCAAATATCCCATTGCCCTAATTAGCTACATTTTACCAGAAAGGAAGACTGGAGTGTTTATCATAGATCTTAAATAACCTAATAGAAAGAGTTGCCATTGGCCCTGCACCACAGGCACAGAAAAAAGTTTCCTGCAGGCAGTAACATTTGCCATGAACCTTAAAGAAATTTGGTCACTCCGTGGAGAAAGTGAAGAAGCAGTGGAGAGAAAGAGGAGAGTGGGAACACAGCTGGAGAACGGGGACCGTACGGGCAGCAAGCTGAGTACGAAGGTGGAGATGGTGCAGAGAGGCCTGTGCGGAGAGAAGCAGACACCAGGAGGGATCCTGGCTGCTCCCCCACCTGCTGGCAGGTGCCTGAACTGCAGAGGGCAGCACCTGTTCACACACCAGGCTTCGCTGGTCGCCCAATTCCATTTTATTTGCAAACCAAAATGAGTCACAGGAACAACTCAAGGGAGGTTCATCATTTCCTGTCGGATACGTCACTTCTGTGAAAGTTGATCCACACCTCTGCTGGGAGTTGTAGGCTGTACCAAAGAACAGAGGAGGGAATCGGTTGGGCAACACAGCAGTATCTAGTAAGAACTTTCCCCAGGTCCAGGAAAAGCCGTGCCTTCTCATGAACTTGGCAGAAAGTCCCTACTCGTCACGGAGAAAAACACCTCCAACCCCAACCCCCGGCTCCTGGAGCGTCCATGGTTCTTCAAGGATAGTCCCTGGACCAGCTGGAAACGTGCGAAAAAGGAAGATTCTTTGGCACTGGGCTCTGCAAAAAGGCCTTGAGACAGCACCATCCCAGAGCCGCAGGATGGGAGGCCGGTGGGGGGGGCCCAGTCTTCCGTGTAGTCCCCAGCAGGGGAAACAGTTCACGCTCCTGGCAGGGCCACTTTGGAGAAAAGCAGTTCCAAGTTAGTGTTGGCCTCACCTGCTGTGCCCGTCGCCTGTACCCTCGAGGCAACACAGAGAACACACAGCCAAAACACTTGCTCTTTGTACCCCAAGTCTTCATCCGGGACAGATGCCCCTAGCAGCTGCTTGGTACGTGCAACAGAACTGCCCTGGCTTTGCCCCAGCAGCTCAGGGCACAGTGAAAAGGGGCAGGAGGACCCAGGAGACTTCACCCTGCACATCACTTCTCAGAGTGTGCCACATGCTCCAGCATGCCCATCAGCTCCACCAACGTGTCTCTGAGAGCCTCAAGATGCACCATAGCTGGGCGCTACTCCCCTCCCTGGATCCCTTGAAGGCTGCCAACCCTCAGCCTCTGCCCCTGGCCAGTCAACTCCTGCACAAGCAAGGAGCGACTAGGGAGGACACTTGGGAGAGAGGAGACAAGGGGAAGGGTTGCCACTGTCCCTGAGCTGATGGGAGGGTCCACTCACAGCGGATGAACTGACGCTGAGGGAGCAACACCCAGCACCACCTGCTTGGGAAGACTCGGGCACCAGGAGCCTCTCCTTGTGGCCAGGAGCCAAAGCAGAGCTCCTCCTCCAGGCCACCACTGTGTGACAACAGGGACAGTAGAAGGCCCTTGCCACAAGAGGAAACAGCTGTAGTGGCAGCCAACCTTTGAAAGGGTGCTGAGGCTAAGGAGCCTGTGCCTGGCATAGCCCTGGCAGTTCCTTCAGAGTCAGAGGGCAGGAGGGCAAGCAGAGGACCAGGCTGGGAGAGTGCTGGCCAGACCAGTCCCTGGGGAGTCTGTAGGAGAGTACTTGAACCACCAGCCCCTCCCCACATCACACACAGACACACACACACACACACACAGGCACAGACACACAGGCACCTGGAGAATCCTCCGCAGTACTCATGCAGGCAGAGCCAGCAACACACGGGTTTTGCAGCCCATCAGAGCAGGGCAGGACTCCAGGTGGGTAATGTCCACCCCAGGGTTTGCACTGGCCAAGGTCCTCCCTCCTGACTCTGCTACTTCAGGGGGCATCCCCCAAGAAATCTTATGCTTCCCTGTACACCTAGCAGACCACTTTCAACAAGCCTAGAAGTGACAGTTCCTGCCAAGGACAGAAGGGCTGACAGCCCTCCCTGTTTCGTCAGATCCAGGCTGGGGAGGTTGGGACCAAGGGCCATGCTGTCTACCTGTGTGCACAAGTGACAATGGACACTCACTGGACACCTCTGAATGCTTCACCCACCAGTTCTCACTGACTTCCTGCCCTGGCTCAATGCAGCAGCCTGCTGTTACCTGAAAGCCAGCATCACAAAGTCACACAGCTCCGAGCTCACTGTGTCCCTCAGTGCCCGAAGCAGCACCAGCCACCAGTCAGCCGCAATGAATACACAGATAGAAACACGTGTTATTATGAGTACACTGGCTCCCAGCCCAGGGGCAGGGGCAGTGCTGTGCAGGGTGGCCTTGGGTCCATGCTGGTCCATTCACTGAAAAGATAAATCTTAACGTGCTTGCATAAAATGCATTTCAATGTTTACAGAAACCATCAGGATGAAGGCTGTGGCGTTCACAGTCATCTCTGAGTGTCATTTCTAGGAATTAGTACAAGGACAAGCCAGTCCAGGGGGTTTCCATGTCATTTCATCACATGCCAAGAAACCGTTGATGTTGCAACATGGTCAGAAGGAGAGGAATCAGAACAGACATGCTGGCAAGAGGACAGGCCTGGGGGGAGGCTGTGGCGGACCCCGGGACAATGCAGCTCCTGGCTGTGCTTCATCCCAAAGTGGGAGGTCCCATGAGAGACACTTACCACCACGCCCCTAAGGACCACTGTCCTGATCGGCCACAGCACAGTGTCTGAGACCCACACTCCGCGTAATCAGAGTTGATCAGAGTTGACTCAAGTCATTTTGGGACATAATTAATGAATCAGTAAGAACAAGAGCTCACAGAAGCCGCCACGGGGAGGCTTGGCAGAAGCAGAAATGCAATTTGCTTCCTGTATTACCAGCAATAAACAATCCTTTATATCATCACGAACCATCTAAAAATAGTTCACTTTAAATTTTGAGTCCTGGTGCATAATGAAAGGAGATTGTGCCTAAAAGCCTGTTATTCATTCATCCTCGACATTAAAGGCTTCAACCGTGAGAGCCCAATTAACAAAAAAGACCAGTGGGAAATTATGCACAATGCTTTTTGTTTATTACAGAGATACCTCCGTTTCTATCCCACTTCCAGCAAATTATGCCCATGCCTGACATAATCCACACATGGCATCACTCCCTCTGAACCAGGGCTCTCCAAAGTGGTCATGCAGAACAAATTGCAGGGGAAGAAGACAGATTCTAGGAGAATGCCTTTCACGTGGGAGCAGTACCCCGCATGGTCATGGCCATGGGACACGCCCATCGCCCTGGACAGACGGGCTACGGCCGCAGCTACAGCCTCAAAGCCCTGCCGGCATGAAGGCTCAGGAGCTTTGGGAGGGCTCGTTGGTCTACATTCTTCCCTGGGCATACTGTGTAGACTACCTGCAACCCTAGCCCCACTAGGTCATGGTAGAGGGCAGTGCTGTGGTGTTAGATTGCAGCACAAGCTGTGGCCAACAGCTCTGAGGCCATCTGGGAGAAGCCTCTGCTACTACCAACCACCTCTTCTCCCCAGGACACTGGTGAACTCGTAGGATGCATGGTAACCCAGGCTTAGGGCAAGGCTGTGGTGCAACGGGCTAGGGTAAACAAGAAGAAATCCTAGGTTTGACATCAATGTTGTAGTACAGTGGGCTAGCTCATCGCCTGTGATGCTGGAATCCCACATCGATGCTATAGTTTGAGTCCTGCCTGTTCTGCTTCGAATCCAGTTAGGACAACGGGGGACAAACACGGACTGTGGGGCAAGGTGGCCGGCTGCTCAGCAGAACTCGGATCACTCACCGTGGGCTTCTCACATACTGTTTATCTCAAGGCTTTGGGGATCCATTAAGAATTCAGAACACAGCTTTTAAGAATATCACAGCTCTTCCCCCGTGTCACTGCACTCACCCTCATTAAGCCTAAAGGTATCAGGAATAAGAATGTGTTTTTTTTTTTTTTAATGTATCCTGATCACACAGCTGTGACAGGGTGAGACTGGGCACACAGCGCACAGGAGGAGAGCAGGGACCACTTCCAGGATGCCCTCAGTGTGTCAGAAATGACTGGACACGTCATGCTGTGGAGTACACAGGGGAATGCTCCCAGGAGGAGGCAGCAGCCAGGAGGACAGGAATGAATGGGAAAAGTGCTTTTGTCACTGGGAGTCAGTGACCCATGTCTCAAGTCTGGAGCAGTCTTCCACTGGCCCCTGTGTGATTCCACTCCCGGCCTCTAAGGCAGGTGTCCAGCCTAGCAAGCACAGTGCTCAGGTCTCATGCCCAGCTCCAGCCTCCTGTTTGTGCAGATCCTGGGATGCAGTAGTGACGGCTCATGCAGTAAGGTCACTGCAGCCCACCTAGGAGACCTGCCTCGAGCTCCTGACTCCAAGCCATGCCCGTGTCCTTGCAGGCACCAGATGAGTGGACCAGCAAAGGGAAGCAGCGAGTGTGTGTGTGTGTGTGTGTGTGTGTGTGTGTGTATCTGTCTCAGTAACTCATTAATATCATTTTAATTTTTTTCTGATTTTCCAGGCCTCGGTGATTCCCAAAACAAGATAGGAACAGCCCAGGCTTGAGAAACTAATCAGAATACAAAAGATAAATGTGGCATTTTACCCATCATTCACACTTATAATAATTACTGAAGTTACACGTGTGCAATTGAAGAAATGCTTTTATTATCTGTGACCTGCGAGAGCTAACTATGTACCTAGGACTGCACAGCAGCACGTGTCTGACTTTTCCCTCGTCAGGATGACAGTATACGAATATATTTTCTCTTCCTTGCTTTAAATTCTGTTTCTTTCTCAATTTATCATCATGGTGGTAATATTTCTCCCAGATTCTGTTTTGTTTTGTTTTGAAGATTTATTTATTTTTATTTGAAAGGCAGATTTACAGAGAGAATGAGAGACAGAGAAAGATCTTCCATCTGCTGCTTCGCTTCACAAGTGATTGCAGTGGCCAGAGCTGAGCTGACCTCAAGCCAGAAGCCAGGAGCCTCTTTCAGTCTCCCATACAGGTGCAGGGTCCCAAGGCTTTGGGCTGTCCTTGACTGCTTTCCCAGGCCACAAGCAGGGAGCTGGATGGGAAATGGAGCAGATGGGACACAAATTAGCCCTCATATGAGATCCTGGTGCTTGGAGGTGGAGGATTAGCCAATTGAGCCATTGTGCTAGACCCAACCAGACCTTCTCAAACCTTCATTTGTAAAAGTAGTTATCGCACAAAATATCAGAATTTCCATTAATCCTTATTTGGATTTATTTGGTTGACTTCTGTCCACTATTTTTGGCCTGTTGGGACTAAGACCTATTGGGAATAAAAATCAATTTATTCTAAATCTGCAAAAAAAAGAGAGAGAGAGAAAGTATGTATTTTTATAAAGCTAAAAGAACACAGGCTTTAAGATAGCTTTGTGTAACTTATTCTACCTCCTTCTATGCTTCCAACTTTCCAAATGTGCTGTATTGCTCCTGCAATTCTTTAACAACATAAATGCAAACATTTCTGGAATGTTGGCCTGCCGTTCCTTGCCCTCTTTAGCAGGGCTCCAGGCTCCATCCGGTTCACAGTCTAAATGCTTCAATTCTCAGGCACAAAAAGAGAAAAAATTACAACCTTGGTGTCTGGAGAAGCAGGCCGAATGCCGCCCTGAAGGCTGGGGCCAAGCCACGGCCGCAGGCGGGAAAGCATGGCTCCATCCACGCTCTCCAGGAACCCTGGGGCCACCGCTGCGGCTTCCCAGGGCAGCAGCCAGGGCCGGTACAGAACACGGGCACTCCAAAATGGGACACACGCATTGGTTAAGACCTCAGTATAAACTACAAGGCCAAATGCACTTCCTGACTTACTTTCAATGGCCTCTTCCCATCCAAATTCCGTAATTTTATGTCACAATTATGTTTGCTAACAACAATAAAGTGGGCACAGGCTGAGAGGCAGGCAGGAAGGGCTTAAGCTGTGTATGCCCAAGCCGCAGCCGGACACCCTAGAAGGGCCTCATGGACCAGTAACACTCCTGTGTGAAGTTCTGCTCCCAGCACACACACCTCCCTTCCAGTGCATTTGTAAACCAGCCGTTGGAGCTCCCGGCTCACCGGTGAGTGGCTGAACAGCTTCAAAAGGAATTTTTAGCTCAGCCCAGATCTTGCATGTGCTCGAAGCTCAAAGCCAACAGCAAAATGTATTTGAATGAATATTTCACACCAGCCTGGGTGGAACAACTGTCTAACTGCGGTTCCACCGCTTTTCCAATGCCTTGACGATTGACTGGTGTGGCGGGTGGGAAGAGGGCAGGCAGAGCGGGGCTGGGGGCAGTGGGGGGCAGTGGGGAGGCAGGAGGCAGGCTGTGGGGGAGGGTGGACCTCAGCCAGGGCTAGCCAGAACAGGCAGGATGGGGCACACTGCTTCACCCCTCACACACCACAGGGACCCGGGCTCTGCAGCAGCCCCAGCGGCAAGGCAGCCCTGGGGAAACCTTCCTGGGACCCGTGGTGAACCCCTCTTGAGAGCAGAGAGGCGTCTCCCCAGGACTATGTCAGGAAGTGAGCCCATCCGTGGGGGGTTTGCTCCAAGAACCGGGGTCCCTGAACCCAAGACTGACTAGGAAGCTGGCTCTGTCTCCTCCTCCTTTCTCTCTCTCCCCCTTTCCTCTCTCTCCCTCTCTGTCTTCCTTCCATCTCTCCTCTCTCTCCTCTCTCTCTCTCTGTCTCTTCTCTCTCTCTCCTTTTCTCATCCACACCCCCCTCATATACACAGTGTGTAAAGAGAAGGCAGGCAGGTGCCCAGCCTCCAAAGCAGCAGGAGGAAGCCACAACGAAGAGCAGAGCATGCAGGGACTCGCCCTCGGTGGGAGAAATTCATGAAAACACTCACAGCGTGGATTACGAACATGCAGCTATTATTGATGATTCTGTACCAAGTGTGTTATTATCTAGATTATTAAACTAGCAGCTTGGATGCCCCCGTTATGAACTGATTGTACAGAGGGATAGTGGAGGGCAGGAGCCTAATTAAGCAGGGTGAGGGGAGCCTGAGGGGAAGTGTGTACAGGGAAGGGCTTGGGACTCACGGGGAGGCCTCACTCTGGGCTCTGCCCTTAATTGCATGAAGACCGTGTTTTTCAACTCACAGACACTGCATCCGTATCACTTTGCACAATTACAGTAAGTAGATTCTGCAGGTGCAGCTGTATGAGTGTGTGCTGGTTCGAGTCCCAGCTGCCCTGCTGAAGTCCTGGGAGAGCAGCCTTAAAATGGGCCGAGTGCTTGGGCCCCTGCCATCCACATGGGCAACCTGGGTGGAGATCCCAGCTTCTGATTTCAGCCTGGCTGTTTTAGTTATTTGGGGAATAAGAGAACTCTATCAAAAAGTGGAGAAATATACCTTGTTCCTGGATGGGCAAAAATCAATATCACCAAAATGTCCATATGACCAAAAGTAATATATACATTCAATGCGATTCCAATCAAATTATGAAGAACATTCTTCATAGAGCTAGAAAAATGAAAATGATACAAAAGTTCATCTGGAAACAAAAAAACATGGATAGCCAGAACCATCGTGAAGAATAAGAGCCTAACAGGAGGGATCTCCATCCCAGGCCTTCGGACATACCGTAGGGCGTTGGTTATCAAATAGCCTCGTATTGGCACAAAGAGAGGAAGACCGACACAGCAGAACAGAAGCAGCAGAAGGGAGTCCACACAGACACAGCCAAATAATCTTCAACAAGAAAACACAATAATCCAGGGGGAAAGAATGGTTTCTGCAATAAATGTGCTGGGAATATTGGTTGATAGCCTGCAGAAATAAGCAGCTAGACCCACACCTTTCCCCATAAATAAAAATCAAATTTAAATGCATAAAAGATCTAAACCTACATCCAGAAACCATCAAACTTTTGGAAGAAAAAATTGCAAATACTCCGCAAGATATAGGTGTAGCCACTGACTGTCTAGAAAAATCACCAAAAGCAAAGGAAGCCAAAACCAAAGTGAGCAAATGGGACTACATCAAAGTAAGAAACTCTGCACAGCAAAGGAAACAAGCAACAAAGTGAAAACAGCAAGCCACAGAATGGGCGAAGATCTTTGCACACAACACAGAAGACAAGGGGCTATCTCCAGAATATATAAAGATCCCCGAAACAACCAAAACAGCCAACCAAACAAATCAATCAAGTAATGGGCATGGGAAATGGACAGGCAATTTACAAAGGAACAAACCCAAATGGCTAACAGGCATATAAAAAATGCTCAGGCTCCCTGGCAACAAGGGAAATCCAAATAAAAACACCACTGAGATACCACCTGACTCCAGTAAGAATGGCCCACATACAGAAAACCGCCAACAATACCTGCTGGAGACGGTGTGGGGGAAAAGCAACCCTGCTCCACTGCTGGTGGGATTGCAGGCTCAACCACTGTGGAAATCAGTATGGAGAATACCCAGACAACTGAAAATCCACCTACCATATGACCCAGGAATAGCACTTCTAGGAATATATCCAAAAGACCTGTTACACGAGAAACCAACATGCACCCCGATGTTCATAGCAGCACAATCAGTAATTGCAAAAACATGGAAGCAACCGAAATGCCCATCAACAGAAGACTGGATAAAAAAGCTATGGTTCATCTACTCCATGGAATACTGCTCAGCTATTTTTAAAAATGAAATTCATTTCTTCGTGGCTAAATGGGCCGAATTGGAGACCATTATGCTAAGGGAAATGAGCAGGCCCAAAAGGCCAGATGTCATGTGTTCAACTTAACACAAGATAGTATGATGTCAAATCTAAAAGTTCTACCCGTCAATTGTATCCTATTGCATTTCCTAGCTGTGCCACATGCAATGAGATCTTGTGATGTAACCTATTAATCAATAATTCATGAGAAACCAATTGCTTGTGATCGTCCAAGATTGTCAATATCGCTCTTATCACTGCTACTACCGTTATCTGTGGGCAACAACGATCTAGTTCTTACTGTACTCCCATTTGAACCACAAGGTCACACACTAGCATTAACTTCTGCAGGAAGATACTGGACCACCCCAGCGTCACATTGATACCTCTGTTATGACTTCAACAATACCATGGAGATGAAGATTCACTATTTCATCTGGTTTTTTTTTCTTCTCAACCTGTAGTGGACTGTACCTAAGGGGAAGTATAATGGAAGTGCAGCAGAAATAAATATGTCCATGGACAGAAAGAGAGATGTGTCTCCCGTACATGCAACACAAGGATCGTCTCACAGTGAAACGACAGATAAGCCCCTACAGTGTTGGGAGACACCTCAGTGGCAGTGTGATGGACTCCTGGGGGTCCTCGAAACACACCTAGCGAAAGACTAGAGAGGAGAACCATGGGGAAAGGAAGGAGGAGGGGGGACCCCAACGCCTATTACACTGTCATAAAATAAAGAATAAAAAAGAGAGAGAACTCTCTCCATTCCTCTCCTTTTCTGTGTCACTGTGTCTTTCCAAGAAAATATATCCTTTAAAAATTAAAAACAGGACCCTGTGCAGTAGCCTAACGGCTAAAGTCCTTCGCTTGCATGCACCAGGATCCCATATGGGCACTGGTTCTAATCCTGGAAGTCCCACTTACCATCCAGCTCCCTGCCTGTGGCCTGGGAGAGCAGGGGAGGACGGCCCAAACCCTCGAGACCCTGCACCCCCATGGGAGACCTGGAGGAGGTCCTGGCTAATGGCTCAGATTCGCTCATCCTCTGTATATATCTGACTTTCCAATAAAAATAACTATTTTTAAAAATTAAAACAAATGCATAAATAATTGTGTGCAAATGAATACTTTCCACCCACCAAGTGGGATCACGCACACACGATAGCCTTGCAAATGTCCGCAGCACGGAAGCGACAGGAACGCAGGGCTAGACGTGCAGTGAATGACTTACACCCTCCTCTGAGAAGCGACAGTGGTCACGGCAGGTGAACCTGACCATCCCATTTGGGAATGGAAAACTCTCTGGATGTCTTTCTTGTGTCTCTCGCAGCGTGTATTGTGTCTTTGAGGGTGAGCACAGCTGTGGCACCCAGGAAGCGCTGCGCAGGGTACAGATGGCACAGATGGTCGCAGCACCCTCCATCACATCCAGCTTAGGATCCGTCATGGAGAACAGAAGCAAACACCTAATCATGGCGAAGAGACAGCAAACACAAAGACCCTCTGGCAGCTGATTGCCACAAGCACTGCGAAAAGTTCATGAAAAATGAAATAAACACATAAGGTTCTAATTCTTAAAAATCAGTATTACATATGTGTCATTTCAAAAAACGTAATGAAACATAGTTAAAAGCTATCTCTAAAATGAGAATTAATTTTAAAATATTCTTAAGGATTTATTTATTTTTATTGGAAAGTCATATTTACAGAGAGAGGGAGGGACACAGAAAGATCTTCTATTCATTGATTCACTCCCCAAGTGGCCTCAGTGACCGGAGCTAAGCCGATCCGAAGCCAGGAGCCCGGAGCTTCTTTTGGTCTTCCACACGGATGCAGGGTTCCAAAGCTTTGTGCCGTCCTTGACTGCTTTCCCAGGCCACAAGCAGGGAGCTGGGTGGGAAGTGGAGCAGCCAGGACATGATCCGATGCCCACATGGGATGCCAGTGCCACATGGTGGAGGATTAGCAAGTTGAGCTATTGCACCAGGCCTAATTTTAAAAATGTTTAAATGCATGAATTCCAAGATCTTTGGCACAAAATTAAATGCATCCTTTTACTATAGCTTCCCATGGACTCTTTGCAGTATGCCTTCCATGTGGACATAAAGTCCTCAGCAGTTAGGAACCGAACAGGCCCTGGACTACCAAAGATGGCACCGCCAGCACAGACCTCAGCTAGATCTGGAATAAAGCCTGATGGGTTTACAGACGGGAACGGGGAACGTGGGCAGAGAATGGGGAACGGTGGGCAGGGGTATGGGGGAAAGGGGACAGGGGATGGCGGGCAGGGGACAAGGGACAGGATAGGGACATGGGACGGTGGGCAGGGGGCGGAGGAGCGGACAGGGAGATGAAGTACAGGGATAGCAGTGTCCCCAGCTGAGCCTGCAGACTCCCGGGCTGAGGCTCAGTATCCGGCCTGAGGGCAGGTCCAGTAGGTGTGAGCAGATTCCAAGGCCTTGGTGGCCCCACAGGCTCCCATGGAATCAAGTTCCTAGACCCAGAAAGACAGAAGCCAAACCAGGGCCCCCCATCACTACCAGCTGGTCTCCAACTACATAGAGTGTGTGGGTGCCAAGCGAGGCCAGGGCTCAGGCCCCTGGCCAGGACACCGGAGTTAAGACTTCAGCAACCAAACAAAATCCCGCCAAGTTCCATTGGACACCCATGCGCACTGCACAGCTGCCCACTTTGTGCTAGAAGCAACTAGACAAGAATGAAAGAATCCAACTCAAGATGAAACATGTGTTGAAAGTGTCGCTACTGAACTGAACATCCCAAGGACAGGTTATTGCTGAGTGAACACTCACACACATTCAGCGACTGGAAATAGAGTAATTCATCACTAAAGTAAAATTGACACTCGAGGTAAAGCTGCTTCCTGCAGAGCCAGCATCCCATGTGGGTGCAGGGTTCAAGTACTGGCTGCTCCACTTCTAACCCAGCTCCCTGCTAATGCACCTGGGAAAGCAGCAGAGGACGGCTGGAGTCCTTTGGTCCCTGCATCCACGTGGGAGCCCTGGATGAAGCCCCTGGCTCCTGCTGTCAGACCCGCCTTTGTGGCCACTGGATGATTGAACCAGCGGATGGAAAACTCTCTCTGTGTGTCTCTCTCTTTCTCTCTGTAACTCTGCTTTTCAAATGAATGATAAATAAAATATTTTTTAATTGACACTCTTAAGAATGCTAACATAAAATGAGATCATTTTAAAGCCAGGTTTAAAACCCAGGTTGGGACAGTTGATGGAACAGGAAGAGAAACCCCATGAGCCACTGTTCTGGAACAGAACATTCTCTGCTGTCGGGACTTCCCGGGCCTCTCCCAGGGATCCTTGCTGGACTGGAAGAGTTCCTACGACCCAGCGTGGTTGGACGTTCCTACGACCAATCCAACATGCATGGTTTGCTGTGGCTCCTGAACCCCGTAGGGGCATCCTTGGCCCGTGTGAGAGCCTGGAGCCTGAGGAACAACCCAACAGCGTGGCTGACTACATCGCCAGCTCTTCTTTCACAAGTGCCACTCGTGTGGAGCTGTCACCTCAGTATTAGTCATGTTTTCCTGACATGCACCAGAAACACTAGCTCGCTTACATGTTAATTGCAATTACCTAGCAAAGCACAACGTGCTGCCAAAGTACTCAGAGGATAATAGGCCTGTGATGACAAGATGATGCTCCCCGTTCTCCCACAACAGAACATGGCTGTCCCGTTTAACTGCTCCGCCACCTTCTAGGCAACCATTAGAGCAGGGCCCCCACAAACCTGCAGGTTCATCCCAAGTTCTCTCTGAGTGTCCTTCTCAGGTCACAAGGTATGTGTGGCTGTTCCAAGGGTCAGGTCACCAACAGGTGGGGACCAGGTGATGCTGTGGGGTGTGTGGGTGGAAGGTGGAGAGGGTGGGAGCCATCCTGTGTTTTATAGGGTGGTCTCAACCCACAACATGGCACTAGTCCCACACCACCTCCAGTGCTTTGAAAATCCAAGAGACCCTTGGAGGCTAAAGAGGCTACAGGGGAACCCCTGGGTGGGTGGCACAAGTTTGCCCAGTGAGTTAGGAGGGAAGATCTGTATGGTAGGTGCCCAGGGCTCACCTCCTCCTGTGCCTTTCCCCCACGACCTCAGGGCACTGGGCACCTGCTGCCTCTTCTCACCCTTGTCCTCCAAAGAGCCCAAACTTTCAAGTAACCGGGCAGCCTCACTTGCCTCACATGGCTTCCAGAAACATCCACTTTGACCTATGCACCAGTGCTGCCACCCTAGGCGGGCATGAGGGAAAGAAAGTACAAGCTCACTAACACACCTCGTCCTCCCAGGAGCGTGGGATGAAACGGCAGACGCAGCCGAAGCCCGAGGCGGAGAGCGCCTTCAGGCAGGGAAGCCATGTCCTGGGCCGCCCACAGCAGGCCGCTCTGCGGGACCAAGATCCAAGGACCAAGTGGCCTGATAAAGGGGGCAGGTGGCGCTAACTCCTGATCCTGTCTCTGATGATCTCCGATGACAGGTTGGGAAGCCTTCGAGAGCTTCTCACTGCTTTGCCATGAGTGCTCCAAGATGCACCTCCAAGAGAAGGTGGGAGTGTCTTAGAACAGGGGTCAGCACACATTTTCTCCAAAAGGTCAGAGTTCTTGCATGAGGCCTTGTGAGTCATGGTGCCACCTCAACTCACCTCCGTGCCTGCAGCGTGCCATCGGTGGAGTATGTGTTCCAATGAAACTTGATCAACAAAAGCACACAGGAGGCCGACTTGGTCCGAGGGCGGGTGGTTTGTCAAACCGCTTGATCCTGCAGTGGACATTCAACCAGCCACTGGGAGGCGCTCGAGTTCCGGGACAGGCAGCAGGATGAGGCTCTGAGGAAGCAGGTGGCCTACCAGGAAGGAAACACGTTAGTAGGTGCAGGACAGGCAGGAAGGGGGAACAGCAGGACCCCGCAGTACACGCCCAGGAGGAGGAGGGTTGGCATGAAGACCTCACAGATGGGCTGTCCTGAAGCTGTGGACCCTGGAAAACCATTGTCTTCTGCAGCTGGCCTCGCACCATGCTGACCAGCTAGGGACAGCTTGTGACTCCCTGCTGGCTGGGGCTTCCGCTGTGGCTGGGCCCCAGTTCTCAGTCACTCACCCCCCAGCTCATGCCAAGCATGCCATAGTGAAGGACACACTCCTAGCCCAGCCTTCTTGGTGGCTGAAGAAGGGGCGCCTGCCAATTTGACCCCAGCACATCCCCACGCCACCGCCTTTGATGGACACGGTGCAGCAGCTCTGCGCTGCTGGCCCCGAGGCTGGGCGAGGTCTGAATTCCCATCTTCGGCATGCAGGACAGTGGGAGCTCTGGAACGCTCTCAGCCTCCTCTTCGCCAGCCACGAAAGGCAGGAACAACGGAAGGACAAAGTCCACACTCCTGGCCTGCTTTGAGGAAGTCCCTCCGACTCTAGCACGACCGCAGCCCGCATGTGGCTCTGATCTTGCAGCCATCCCAGCCCTATCCTGGCACATGCATGCGACACATGAGCACATGCACCCCAGGGGAGGGTGGCAACTTCCAACTTCAGAGGAGGGGTGAGAGCTGCCCAGCACCCCTGCCACCATGCCCCGCTCCTGGGACAGCTCTCAGGACATTCCTACATCGCAGAGTAAAGATGCATCCATTGGAACCAGGTGAAGACAAGGCCTTTGCCTCATCCTCTGGGGAGACACCAAAGGTCAAAGGTCAGAGCCTCAGCCACTAGGAATAAGAGCAGAACCCACACCCCTGAGCGGCCGCAGTGCCAAGGAAGCTCTGCCTCCACATTGAACGTGGCCAAGCCAGAACGGCAGTTGGGGCCAGCATGGCGACGCCTGAGGCACAGGTGGCCTCTGGGACGACCGACACTCCAGATGCCACCTGTTGGCCATTGCTGTGTTGAGGCGAGAAGCCTGAAGTCAGGGTGAGCTCCACAAAGGTCAGTCAAGTGGACCTCACACCCGGGACATCCCCATTAAGGGGCCTGATTTGGCGGCTGCTGCTGCTGCTGCTGCAATAAATGACCACAGCCTCGGTGGTCAATGGATGACGTCCCATTTCCTCCTGCTGACCAAGACCAGTGAAGCATGGTGCCTCTCACAGGACGGAGCTGCAGGTGTTCTCGGCACAGTGCTCCCCTAGGTCCCAGAAGATCAACTCCCACTGCCTGTCCTGGAGTCAGAAGTCCTGCTGCCTCCCCCGGCCCGCAGCCCCTGCCTATACCTCCCACTCTGTCTCTGACAGTCGCTCCAGTTCCCTTGTTGGCTCCAAATCCCTGTTTCTCTCCTACCAGGCCCCCCGGGGTGGCTTTGAGTCCACTCAGACAATCTGGCATCATCTCACGTTGCAAATTCCCTGTTGCGGATGTAGGTGAGACCAGAACCAAGGGTGGGATCCAAAAGGAGGCACTGTGTGTCGAGGACGGAGTGAGTGCACTTGCCAGCGGAGCAGCTGGGAGACAGCAGCAGGAGGCAGGAGGAGAGACATCGGGACTGCGGAGGTGCGGAGGATTGAGGTGCATACTCCGAGAAGCTGACACAGCTCTGGGTTTCCCCACACCCCTCTCCACACCCGCTTGCAGAACATGAGCACGTTGCCACATGCCATCATGGCACGCGCCTTCATGTGGGCCTGTGCATCACGGGCCTGGATCTTGCAGGTTTCAATCGCCTCAGGATCTCCAGGACCCGGGACAGCACCCGCGTGTTCTCATTGCGCAGCTGCATGAGTCGTTGCAGCGCCTGCTTGCTGCATCCTCAGCAGCTGTGACCGGGACTTCAAGGTGCTCATGGCACAGGCAGATCTTAACCCTGCTTCCCAGATGGGCAGTTGGCCCCTGGGCCTCTGCATCCCCCAAAGATAACCAGCTCTGAGGGAGCTCAATCCCTATATTGCCTGGGACCTACACGCACACTCTCCTGTACACTTAACTCCAGAGGACTGTTGCTCAGCGGGCACACAGTCTGTGTAAGCTATTCCCTATTGGTGGAAACCCAGGAAATGGCTGGTCAACATTCCATTGGCTGACTGGGTGGGTGGATGGGCAGTTAGATTAGATGAGCTGGGATTAACGTCCATAACATGATTGGTGAGTGGGTTTCCTTTTAGAACATAATCCACCAAGGGCCGGCATTGTGACACAGCCAATTAAGCTGGTGCCTGTGATGTGGGCATTCACAAGATCAAAGGTGTGAATCCCAGCTGATCTGCTCTGGCACCTGGAAGAGCAGCCAAGGACGGCTCAAGTGCTTGGGCCCTGCCACTCAGAGCGGGGACCCAGATGAACTTCCAGATTCAACCTGGCCCGGGTCTGGCTGCTGTAGCCATCTGGGGTAGATTGGTGGACGAAAGACCTCCTCTCACTCACTCGCTTCTCTTGCTTTCTAACCCATACATAAATCTTTAGAAAAATTATTCCTCAGTCATTTCAGCGGGCCATGCCCAGTGCTACCAAAACTACCGACACACACGTGCAGAATCAAGGTAAAAACATGGAAAAGCCTGTGGACGGATGTGCCCCACTTTCCCCTGTAATCAGCACTGGAGTCACTCCCACCTTTGAAGGGTACCCATGCTCTGTGCCGCACCTGCGCCTGGCACAGCGGGAGGCAAGGTCTCCTGACAGTCTCCTGGTGGCATACTCAGCTTCACGCGCAACAAAAAGGACCCAGCACTGGAAATTTCCCCACAACCTCAGAAAAAAGAGAGGCAGGTCACCTGTCTGCTTCTGTCACGGCTCCTGCTGCACCGCCAGCGGTCCTCCCCCAGACTCCGACCCAGCGCGTCCGTGTGTCGTTTTGCTTGACTGCTAATGGCCAGGCCAAAGGAGCTCGCGATAATCTGGGGCTGCCCAGTAAGCTGTTCACACTCTCTCACCTTTCTTGGGCCTAAAAACTAATTAAAGAAAACAATAACTAAGCTAGATTTGTTATTTGAAAGGGAAAGAAGAAAGTGCGGAAAGCATTAAAATACAGATATTCTTAAAGTGCAGTTGAGAAAACTAGCACCCAAGCCATTTGTATTAGAATTACAGTATTTTCCACTTAGAGAACTGAGACAAGTTAATTGCACAGTTACCAGGCAATAACTACATGGTAATTACACAGAAAACTCCCAAGGAAAACACAGTAATTACACTTGAACGCAGTTCTCCAAAATAGACCTGGACTTACCAAGTTCGCACACAACAGGAAGCTATCTGCCCTGCGTCCCACCCCGTGTGAATGCAGCAGCACCAGGGCCTTCAGACACCGGTTTCTGAAGATACTGATTCCTAAAAACAGACGTGCCTCCAGACTCGGCGCCCTAGCACGGGTCTCCTCGAGAAAGTAGACGTGACCCTCCCCGCAGACAGCGGCGGCAATCCTCCAAGAAAAAGCTGGAAACTCAGAGCAGCCTCCTGGGACGGAGGGCCCGGCCACTGGGGGCCCTGCACATGTCAGTTAGGACGGAGGGCCCGGCCACTGGGGCCCTGCACATGTCAGTTAGGACGGAGGGCCCGGCCACTGGGGGCCCTGCACATGTCAGTTAGGACGGAGGGCCCGGCCACTGGGCCCTGCACATGTCAGTTAGGACAAGTGACTCAGCGGAGAAGCCAAGGGCCCAACACATTCTGCATCGAAACAGGCAATTTGCTTGGGAATTCTAAGGCCTGTTATGCGGCCAATCCCCCAAACGGCTTTGAACAATTGCCTTTTGTCAGCCTGTTTTCCACATCCCAGTTCCACAGCTGCTTGAGGAGGTGGGTGGGCGTGGCAGAGCAGTGAATGTGGGCGACAGGGGTCATAGCGCAAGCACCGTAGGGGGAATGAGCAGCTGGACTTCTGTCCTTCCCAAGGGACACTACTCACAGCTCAGGGGCCACTGGGCCTGCTTCCATTGTCATGGCCACACTCTGTGCAGGGACCTTGATGCCTAAGCTCAGGGATGGGGTCCCACATATACATGTACACACGTACACACATGACCTAGGCAAAGACCACACACATACACACATATACACCACAAACACACACACACACACACAGTCCCTGTCACTGTTTCCAGGGCTGACTTTCCTGCAGGGTGCTGGAATCTGTGAGGCACAGTCCCTGTCACTGTTTCCAGGGCTGGCCCTCCGGCAGGGTGCTGGAATCTGTGAGGCACAGTCCCTGTCACTGTTTCCAGGGCTGGCCTTCCTGCAGGGTGCTGGAATCTGTGAGGCACAGTCCCTGTCACAGTTTCCAGGGCTGGCCCTCCGGCGGGGTGCTGGAATCTGTGAGGCACAGTCCCTGTCACTGTTTCCAGGGCTGGCCTTCCGGCGGGGTGCTGGAATCTGTGAGGGCAGGGAGCTGCCTGCTCCCTTCTGTTCTCAGTTGAACAAACGTGAGCAGAGACCAACCACCCCTGGCATCACGCTACCATCCTCACACATAACACATCTGACAGGTAAAATTACCCACATGGCACTCCCACAACTTGTCAAAGCCCTTTTCTTCGGTGGTTCTTGGGCCCAACACTAACTTGACTTTCCTTGTCTTGTTCAAGAGCAGCTCTGGATGAAACAATGAACATGAAACTTCTGCAAATCTACATTCAAGAAAGTATTTTGTATCTAGCACATCTTCAGTACAGATACGGATCAGCTCAGCAGCGACTCCGGTCGCTCTGGCCAACTTCCGTGCTCACCCAACTGGGTGATCTGCCCCAGGGCAGCGAAACATGGGAAAACCATCAGGCAACTCCTCCCAGTATCGTTGACCTGATTTTCATTTGATTCGTTAAACTGAAAGACAGAGGGGCTGGCACGATGGCTCTACTGGTTAGTCTTCTCCCTACAAGTGCCAGCATCCCATATGGATGCCAGTTCAAGTCCCAGCTGCTCCATTTCCCTTCCAGTTCCCTGCTTGTGGCCTGGGAAAGCAGAGGACGGTGACCCAAAGCCTCAAGACCCTGCACCTACGTGGGAGACCCAAAAGAAACTCCTCGCTCCTGGCCTCAGATTGGTGCAGCTTCATCCTTTACCGCCACTTGGGGGAGTGGATCAGTGAACGGAAGATCTTCCTCTCTGTCTCTCCTCTCTGTATATCTGACTTTCAATAAAAATAAATAAATCTTAAAGATAGGGAGAGAGAAAGTCCCCTAGGCTGGGACTCGGCTAGGGTGAAGCCAAGAGTCAAGACCCCGGTCCAGGTCTCCCAGGCCAGTGACAGGGAAGTAATAACTTGGGCCCCCCCCCCAGCCCCCACCCTGCAGTCCTGCCTGCCACCTCCTGGGTCTGTGCTGTCAGGAGGCCACACTTCCCTGATGTGCACATGGCCAATGTCCCCAGCGGCCACTCGGCGTCCTTCAGCATCACCAGGACTGCCTGCCCACACTTGGGTCACTTTCGTCTTCCCTAGGGGCCAGGGTTCAGGCCTTGGCCAGTGGCAGGCACACGGGTCAGGGCTGTGCTAGGACAGCAGAAGGCGGCACCTGGAAAGAAAGGTGGCTCAGGGCGTGTCGAGGTCAGATCCTGCCAGTGCTACCAGGCCACAGAAGGCAGCATTCTCACCCAGGCCTGGGAAGTTCCCCAAGTGTGAGCCCCACCACAGGTACCACCTGGAAGCTGCATTCCCAAGAGGTGGTAGGAGCGCATGGTCAAGCTCCCCAGGGGCCTGCTGCATGCCACGCAGCAGTGGATGGGCCAAGCACTTGGACCCCGGCCACCCCCGTGGGAGACCCAGACGGAATTCTAGGCTCCTGGCCTCAGCCTGGCCCAGCCCTGACGTTTGTGGCCATGTGAGGAGTGAACCAGGGCATGGAAGATTTTTCTCACTCTTGCCCTTTCTCTCTCCTGCTTTCTGACTCTGACTTCCAAATAAATAGATAGGGCCCAGTGTGGTGGCCTAGTGGCTAAAGTCCTTGCCTGAAACACGCACCAGGATCCCATATAGGCACCAGCTCATATCCCAGCAACCCCACTTCCCATCCAGCCCCCTGCTTGTGGCCTGGGAAAGCAGTAAAGGACACCCCAAAGCTTTGGGACCCTGCACCCGCGAGGGAGTTCCAGAAGACACTTCTGGCTCCTGGCTTCAGATTGGCTCAGCTCCAGCCATTGGCACCACTTGGGGGAGTGGATCATCGAACAGAAGTTCTTCCGCTCTGTCTCTCCTCCTCTCTGTAAATCTGACTTTGCAATAAAAATAAATACATCTTTTAAAAAACAAATAAATAAGTAAATCCTTCAATAAACAAAATGATTTTGAGTGAAAAATTTTGAAATTCACAAATATGAAACATCTTCAAAAATTCATGGACATAAAATAGTTTTGAAAAAAAAACTGTATAGGTTTTCCTAAAGTTTGGCAGCCAAATAAATTTACCTTTCTTTTAAAGCTTTATTTATTTCTTTATCTGGAAGTCAATATTAGAGAGAGGTTTTCTATTCACTGAGCTCTCTCATACGGGTAACAAGGACCCAAGCACTTCGGTCATCTAGCAGTGCTGTTCTCGAGCACATGCGCAGGGATCTGGATAGGAAGTGGGGCAGCCGGGACTTGAACCAGTGCCAATGTTGGATGCCAGAATAGAGGTGGTGACCACCCACTATTCCAACCCAATGAACTCACTGCGAATTTCCTTTCCTTCAAGCAAGTACCTTCGCCCAACATAGATACATACATGTCTACATAGATATGTTGGTATTTTCTCATACAAAGGTGAAATCAATTTCAGTTATTTTTAAAATACAGAGATTATTTGTAAATAATCAGGAGCCACTTCAGGCCACATCATCTCACTACCAAGCACAGCCACAGCTGACATCCAAACTTGACATTTAAGGTCTAGAGGATTCCAGTCACCCACAGAGATGCTGGGATGACAACGACAGGTCCGTTTTTCCTGGGTTTGGCCAAGCTCGTAATTACCAAGTTGTGTGAGAAGAACGGAGGTAGAAAGGTGACTTGTTCCAGCATCACTCATGGCAGTGGTGGCAACCCTGTCTCCACACTGGGCCAGGTTCATCTTTGTAACATCATTTGTAGGCCATACAGTCATCAACTTAAAAAACAGCCTGCTGGGGCCAGGGTTGTGGTGTATCTGATGAACCTCTGCCTATGATGCTGGCATCCCATATGGACGCCAGTTCAAGCCCCAGCTGCTCCACTTCCAATCCAGCTCCCTGTTAACACACCTGGGAAAGCAGCAGAGGACGGCCCAGTGCTTGGGCCTCTGCACCCACATGGGAGAAGCTCCTAGCTCCTGGCTTCGACTTCGCCCAGCCCTGAGGAATGAGCCAGCAGGTCTCTCTCTTTCTCTGTACCTCTGACTTTCAAAGTAATAATAATTTTTTGTTTGTTTTATTATTATTTTTTCATTTTACTTCTTTTTATTATTATTATTTTATGATACAGTTCCATAGGCCCTGGGATTTCCCTTATCCCCTCCTAAATCCCTCCCCCTCCACCGAGTTCCCCTATATCATTACTGTAGTATAGTTCTTCATACACAGTCTTATGTCCATCATTGTGGACAGGGACAATGGCAGAGAGTCCAGCATCCTATTGTCAAGATACAGCTAACAGTTTCATTGGGAGTCCTTCTTTGTCTGGAAGTAGAGATGCATACTGCATTGTATCCTCATATCTGGATATGATAGTCTCCATTACACAGTTACTATGCATCCCCTTAAATATTCACAAGACAAATTCCACAAGAAATCAAAAATGCCATGAAGTTAAATAACATACTACTGTGTCTAATAGTAATGTGTCACCGAAGAAATGAAAAAGAAAATCAAGAACCTTCTTGAAGAAAATGATGTTACTGTATGATCTATGAGCCAGTGAAGAAGTTTATGAGAAAAAACTGTTTTGAAGAGATGAAACTAAAACCCAATCAAAATCCATGAGATATTGTTTCTGCTGATCTTTGTTGGTGAGATCTGTCTCCTGTAGGCAACAACAGTTGGGTTTGCTTTTTAAATCCACTCTATTGGTCCATGAAGTTTGATTAATGAGTTTAAGTCATTTACATCCAGGGTTGATATGAATGGATGGTAATTTGTTCCTTTCGTCTTAGCAATGGGTTGTTCATTGATTTAGTCTTCTGTTGTTATTTGACTGGGATGTTCTTCACAGTTGCCTTTGGTTTTGGTAGGTGCTATTCCTCTCCTATGTCAAGAGAACATCTTTAAGTATCATTTGTAGGGCAGGTGTGGAAGAATTTTATTTTATTCTCAAAGACAAAGGAAAGTTTTGCTGGGTACATTATCCTGTTTTTAGAATCTGGAATATGTCACTCCATTCTCTTTTGCCTGGAGTGTGTCCTTTCTGCTTCACACTGGCTAGTATTTCTCCATCTATTTAAATGTGTCCTTACCCTATTCCACCATCTTGATTCTCCCAAAGTAATAATAATTTTTTAAAAAAATTTCTTAACTACTCTGCCATGGATTTACTGAACTTTGAGTCCCACCTAGGGTTGCTTTGTCAAGGTGGGACCCAATGATTTCCCAAGCCTCATGTAACATGAGGCTGGATGTTCCCCACCCCTGCCTTAGGAAACCTGTGGGTTGGGTCACAAAACCTGCCACTCAGAACCCTCCAGTGCAATGGATGGTCTCACTCCACCAAGGCGAGAGACAAGCCTGTGTGGTATAGCTGAGCTTCGGCGGGGGTGGGGGGTGCTGAGGTGGCAAGGGGTCCCACGTCCCTCCCTTGTCCCCCAGCAGCAGCCACCCCTGGACTGGTCCCTGCAGAAGAAGGCTCCAGGCTGCCACTGTGACAGTGTGGAGCTCTCTGCCCCAAGCTGCTGACTTTCTGTTGCTTGGTAACAAGAGCTCCTAATTATCCTACTGGGAGGTCAAAGAAATGCCACTAACCCCATCACAGGACCTGCCGGGAGAGGCAGCCTCAAGGCACTTATTTGCATAAACAACTTTCTCTTGTGGCAAGAGAGAGTGAGCCGAGAGACTCCCACAGGTCACTGCGTGTTTGCTGATATCCTAGCCAAACAACCCAGAAAACAGCAAGATGGGACACAAGAAAGACACTCCCAGAGCAAGCCGGAAGAGGGCTCTGCGCTTGCTTTTAAGTTGGGATTTCTGACCTTGTCCAAAGAGAAGGTCGAGGACACAGAGGTGCTTTTTCCACCTCTCTGTGAGCATTTGTTTTCCAGGAGAGCTTTGTAAGGGTCAGGGACACGGGGGGCATGGGTCTTGCTTTTCTCTGCTTTGTCTTTTAAGTTCAGTTTTCTTCTCGATTAGTTCCAGGTTCGGGTGCTTAAAAACAGCTGAGTCATCTCTGTTGGGTGTACCCTGTGTGGGATGGTGGCTGCCATTGTTAGGGACTGCCCGTGGCTCTACTAAGCCTCCTCTGTCAGCTTCCAGGAGTCTGTTGCCAGTGTTGTTACTGAGTGTGGATGCCAGCAGCCACAAAGCTTTCCAGTGCAGAACGGGGTCCCCAAGAGACCCACTTTCTTTATCTTCTCTCAGTAAAGCAAGGAACACCTATAGGTAATCCCACTGTTACGAGCTACACCATACTGAAGGATACACCAGGGCAGGTAACGCACCCTCGGGTGTCTCCACTGCTGTGAGTGGAACTGGACCCCCCAGAACTGCCCACCCACTTAAGAACACCACCCACAAAGGTTGCAACTTCCCAGTGAGGTCAAAGGGACTCACAATTGGAATTTGAAACCGTGTTGGTGCAGAGGGGAAGTGGGGTCCATGGAGAATCCTGTTCAGCTCTGACGATTCTTCCCACTAGCCCAAAGTGGAGAGGAAAAAAATGACTCTGTTCATCCAAAATGTAGCGTAGCTCTGCATAACGCAGGGCTTGGATGGTGAATGCAGCCACTCTCCAGCACCTGCGGTCCTGGGTGCGGCCCAGCTGTGCAGAGCCAGGCTGGGCTCCGCAAGGTCCGCTGGCCCCCTCTGCTGGCAGCACCAGTGAAGACCTAGTCGCACCCGCGGCTTCCGTGCCAGTCACAGGCTGGGGTTTCCAGCAGAGCCGATGGACTTCCACCTGTGGTTTACTGCAAACGCTGGTTGTGGTCCAGACAAGGACCCCACCCGCGGAGAGAGGGAAGAATAACATCTACAACACACCACCGTGGACCAGCTCAAGGCCCCTCGACCATGCACAGAACAGCTGCCAAGATGGTAAGCCGCGTGTTATCACAATGACATACATGTGATTTATATGTCCCTCAGAACCTACAGGTGCCCATATCCCCGGCACGCGATGACATGACATCAGCCTGCAAGCTCTAACATTCTGCCTGTCCCACAACATCAGCACTATTTAACTAGCAGGTGCAGTGTGTGCTGGTTTTGTTCAAATATCCTCCATCTTCGCTTGGTCAGCGCCATTGACTGGAGAGCCCGAAGGCGCAGAGCGCCAACTGTATACAGGCGCCAGAGAGAGCAGGTGACTCAGAGAGCACCGTGTGTTTACAAACCAGGTGTGAGCGTCTGGTACGTGCCCTGGCCCTTTGAAAATTCCCAAGGGCGGCCCCAGTCGGGAGGGTGTGTCATGGGGGGCAGGAGTTGTGTGCTCACCACAGCTGCCTCATCTGCTACCTCACTCTCCCCAGAATGTGAAAGACGATACCATAGGACCCCCAAATGTGGAGCTCTGGGGGGCTTAAAAGACCCATGCAGGCCCATTCTCAAGTGCTTCAAGACTTGAGGGGGTCCGAGGGGGAGAAAGGACCGGGCACTGGAGAAGTGTAGAATAAAGGAGAAGAGGCATGGGTGACCCCGCGGACGGTCACTGCCACAGCTCGTTCAGGCTAGGAGCTCAGCCCAGGAGCCAGGTTCCAAGGCAGAAGCCAAACAGTGGCCCCGGGGTAGTTACCAAAGGGGACCCTGCTTGCCCCAGGCTCTCTGCACCCAGGTGTGCTCCAAGGGAGGGGAGGCAGGGAGAAGGAGCTGTTGGGAGAGGAGGGCAGGGAGGAGGAGGAGGGAGAAGGACTGTAGGTCGTGGGGACAGCAGCCTGGTCAGGCCACTGAGCGGGAGGGGAAGGGGGACCGCCCAAGCGTGGCTGACAGGTACAGAAGGTGACACTGCAGGCTCCAGACTCATCAGGGAGACCCGCCTGGGCATGTTGCACCTGCACCCACTACACATCAAAGCCAGAGCCTCCCAGTGTATCCCACTGCTGGAGGAATTCTACCAGTGTGATACCAGCCGCTACAGAGAAAACAGAGAGGTTTTGTTTGTTCGTTTTCAAATCCAGAACAAATGGGTAGGGTTTGGGGAAATCAACATCCTAATGGCATTTGGGTGGGGGACAGTGTGACATCCCCATATCTGGGTACAATTCCTAAGGATCAGATTGAAGCAAGTCATACTCCCACGTCCTCAACATCTCTTTTTGCCTTGTTATTAGCACTCAGTGAATGTACCCGTTTCTGGGGCACAGGGTAACCTGCCCACACACCTATGGAGCACCACTGACATCAGACATGGGGTCAGTGCTGTAGCACAGCAAGTTAAGCCTCTGCTGTTTGGAGACTGTCCTAGTTGCTCCACTCCCCATGCGGGTCTCTGAAAGTAGTGGAGGATGGCCCAAGTCCTTGGGCCTCTTTACCATGTGGGGAGCCAGAAGTTCCATGTTCCTGGCTTCAGACTGGCCTGGCTCCAGCCTCTGTGGTCCTTTGGGGAGTGAACCAGCAAAGGAAGTTATCTGTTTCTCCTTCTCTCTCTATAAACCTGCCCTTCAAAATAAGCAATTAGAAAGTTCTTTGAAAATAAATATCAGGAATGGTGACTCCACAGGTCCTGGTCCCCCTCCCCCTCTCCTCTGAGCAGGCCACCACCTGGCACCAGAACTCCTCCGTGTCAGCCACCATCCCCACAGCCACAGCAACTGGAAATGCCAGGCCACAGACACCTGCTCGACAGGAGCTACCAGCCATAAGCAAAGTCGGGGCAGCCTCTTTGCTACCCGAGGGCATGCACCTGCTGTGTGAGGTGCACACCAAGGTGCCAGGCAGCCCTGTTTCCCCAGACAGACCCCAGCCTGCACAAGCAATGCCTCCTCCAAGCTGTGCTTCAAAGCTGCACCCCCACCAAAGCACGCAGCGCCCATAGTCTCAGATGCCACACCCAGAACCCGGTTTCAGGGCATCACTGGGGATTGCCTCCTTGGCAGGATTTTGCTTGTTCAGGAATCATCTTGGAGGATGTGCCACGCCCTGCCACCTGCCTGAGCCAGTTCCAGGAAAAGAGAGACTGTCTTCTTTCTTTATGAATCAGCCTCCCCTCAGGTCTCAGGCCACCCTGAGCCAGGGAGCCAAGGAGGATAAGGCACCGATCAGAGAGGAGCCACCGAGGGCTAGACCAAGTGTTACCAACAAGCCTTCCCCAATCCTTTCCTCGTGGGAGCTCAGGCCTGGGTCCTGGAGTGAGACCCCAGAGCAGTAGCAGGAGATCTGGTGGGGTGAGCGTCAAGCCAAGGATCTCTGTCCCCTGCTAGACCCACAACACACTGACAGTGACACACGCATCCACAGACAACACCTGCCTCGCGTGCCTTCTTCAAGTCTGTGACGAACTCTTGCTGAATGTCCCAAGTGGAAAAGCAGAAACTGGAGAAACCTCTAACCTCGAAAGATCGAGGTTTCCTGCAAACAAATAAAACATTCCATTGGCCATAGGTTAAAGAAAAAACAAATCACATACTATTGTGTCTCAAGGTAGATTTCAAATGCCATTTTGATCGAAAACGTGTAAGATGCACTGTTTACTCAGAAGTTCTTTGGCATTCCCATCCTACAAACCCTCACATCCTCTAAAAACAGCCCCACAGAGTAGTAAGCTAAAGCCTCCACCTGTGGTGACAGCATCCCACATGGGCATTGGTTCGAATCCAGGCTGCTCCACTTCTGATCCGGCTCCCTGCTTGTGGCCTGGAAAAGTAACAGAGGACGGCCCCAGTGCTTGGAACCCTGCACCTATGTGGAAGACCCAGAAGAAACTCCTGGTTCCTGTCTTCGGATAAGCCCACCTCTGGCATTCAGCTATTTGGGGAATGAGCCAGTATATCTGTGTGTGTGTATCTCTGAAACTTTGCTCGCCCAGGAGCCCTTGTGCCTCTCCAGCCCAGCGGCTAGCCGAGCGGCTGCCCAGAATTGTTTGTTGTAAGTGTGCTGATGCAATTAGAAATTGGATAGCAATCTTCGAGACAAGTGTAAAGAGGCTGAGAAATTCTAAAGAAAGCAGAAAAATTTAAAAACCATCTGGAAATCTGAAAAGAGATGACAGTAATTATTCAGCTGTTTAGAAACAAGCCCAGAACAAGAAAACGAAGCTGGTCTCTCATTTTCTGCTAAAATAATTGCTTGTTTTCACATCCTACAGTTTGGGGTTGGTTAACACTACCAGCCGCCTACTTCCCCCTCCACGGGGATGAGTTCCGTATGTCACACTTAGGGCCCACACAGGAAGAGCTCCATGCCCCAGCTCTGAAACAGGCAACCTCCACCCCATCCCACACACACATACACAAGAGGATGAGGGGCCTGGCACAGTAACTCAGTTGCCTAATCCTCCCCCTGCAAGTGCTAGCATCCCATATGGGCCCCGGTTAGTGTCCTGGCTGCTCCACGTCTCATCCAGCTCCCAGCTTATGGCCTGGGAAAGCTAGAGCCCTGCAGGCTAGGAGTGTGAGCTCCAGATGTGGGCAGGTCTCCCTTCCTGCTAAGGCCTCCCTTATGGTTGGCACTGGTGACGGCTCCTGTGTGTGAGGGAGTGACCCTCACTGTTAGGGTTTCATTTTAACCAAGTCACCCCTTTGCAAAATCCTAGCCTCAGATGCTAGGGGTTAGGACTGCATGCTGGGAGTGTGGGGGGGGCAACTCCAGCTGTGACATCCACGCTTCCCAGGACTGTCGGGCCAGCAGGGTCTGGGGCACACAAAGTCATAACGGCAGGCCGGCCTCTTCGAGCAGCCACTTCACTTCACACCAGGTTACTCCTGGAGAAAAAAATCACACACAACAGAACTTGGAAAAGAATGAATATTTCAAATAAAAGTTTGCAGTGAAGACAGAACATAAATAAAAGCGAAGTCCACTTGGGCCTCGGAACATCCCCTGGCCAGCTCCTCCTCCTGCTGCTGCAAAAACCAGAGAAGCCCCCGTAGCCTGCCTCTTTCCCAAACACACTGGTCCCAGCACCTCACTCCTTGACACCTGCCATGGTGACAAGCAAAGCCAGGGCGCTGGGGTCCCCAGAGGGCCAATGGTTTGTGGGTTACAATCATGATGTGATGTTCCTACTCAGGCCCAGCTCATCACTCCCACAGGGTGCAGCAGAATCACACTAACTGAAGCTTCTGAAATGTTGAAGTCTCCATCTGGTTGTGGGAGCAGGGCCACTGACCACAACGGCAAGGGACATGTTTCCACGGGCATCTGTGAGGGACCCAGGGAAAATACCCCCACTGAGAATGTGTAAATCAAAATCAGTTTGTTCACCCAAACTAGCCTATCAGTGGCTACAGGATATCTTACTGAAAATGTCTACATCATTAGTGGGTACCCACAATCTGAACAAGCTGGAGACTTATATCATGTTCCTGCTATGAACCAGGGAACTAGAGTATTCCTAATATTCTGTTATAGTAATCGATACTGCAATTGCTTCAACTTAGTATGGTGGATATACTATTAATTTGCATAGCCAAGGCAATCTTGATCAACATCTGTTTGATCAACTTTATCATAAATCTTTAATGATACAAAAAAGAATAAAGAGCCACAAATAACTTAAGAGATCGGCTAATAAAGAGGAAACGGAGGGGGCCCCTGCAGTGGTATAGCAAGCTAATCCTTCGCCTGCTAGCACTGGCCTTCCACATGGGTACTGGCTCATGTCCTGGCTGATCCACTTACAAACCAGTTCCTTGTTTATGGCCTGTTGAAGAAACATAAGATGCCCCAAATCCTTGGACCCCTCACTTCTGTGGGGGACTCGGAAGAAGCTCCTGGGTCCCGGTTGCACGTTAGCTCAACACCAGCCACTGCGACCATTTGGGGAGTAAACTAGCAGATGCAAGATCTCTCTCTGTCTCTCACTGTCTGTAAAATCTGCCTTTCAAATAAAAATAAATATTTTTAAAAGAGTAAAAGGAGAGGTGGGAGGGGCACGAGAAATGCATTGTAA
Organism: Ochotona princeps; assembly: GCF_030435755.1. Classification (NCBI taxonomy): domain Eukaryota; kingdom Metazoa; phylum Chordata; class Mammalia; order Lagomorpha; family Ochotonidae; genus Ochotona; species Ochotona princeps. Next base: position 27,728,036 of record NC_080834.1, on the reverse strand, counting down.
GGGAAGCGGGGTGGCTGTGGTTTGCGATCGGAGGACAAGCCCAAGGTGGATGTGCAGGGGCCAGAGAGGGTCCCGCACCAGCTGCATGGCAACCCAGGCAACCACAAGCACAGCAGAGAGGAGATGATTGGCAAGAAGTGGAGTTGCTTTATCCCCCCACACACATCCAAACTCCAGACAACTTAAAACCCAAAAGTTGAAAGTCATTGCAAACACATGAAAACTATCTTTGGGACCCAAAAGTAGCACAAGACTTTTAAATAGCAAAAGAGAGCAAACCAGGAATTAACTTATTGGATGTCAAATTGCAGCAAAACTAAAACTTTGGGTAATGAACGCCACTGAAAGGCCAGAGCTATGAAATGGACCATATCCAAAAAATCAGTCGCGGGCTACTAGCTAAAACGTATCAATATTCCTGTAAATGAACAGGAAAAAACCCATGATTAGAATTCAATGAAAACATGAATAATGAATTATGGAAAGATACACGTAGGTGGGTAGGACAACCACTAGTGTCCAAGGGAACACAGGCAAACCGACTTGGGCCCGCTGTGCTGCTGGGTGCCCCAGGAGCAGGGGTTGGTGTCCCACAGTTGGAGGGTGGGTGCCCCAGGAACAGGGGTTGGTGTCCCACAGCTGGAGGCTGGGTGCCCCAGGAACAGGGGTTGGTGTCCCACAGATGGAGGCTGGGTGCCCAAGAAGGAGCAGGGATTGGTGTCCCACAGTTGGAGGCTGGGTGCCCCAGGAGCAGGGGTTGGTGTCCCACAGATGGAGGCTGGGTGCCCAAGAAGGAGCAGGGATTGGTGTCCCACAGCTGGAGGCTGGGTGCCCCAGGATCAGGGGTTGGTGTCCCACAGTTGGAGGGTGGGTGCCCCAGGAACAGGGGTTGGTGTCCCACAGCTGGAGGCTCGGTGCCCCAGAAGAAGCAGGGGTTGGTGTCCCACAGCTGGAGGCTGGGTGCCCAAGAAGGAGCAGGGATTGGTGTCCCACAGTTGGAGGCTGGGTGCCCCAGGAGCAGGGGTTGGTGTCCCACAGATGGAGGCTGGGTGCCCCAGAAGAAGCAGGGGTTGGTGTCCCACATCTGGAGGCTGAGTGCCCCAGGAGCAGGGGTTGGTGTCCCACAGTTGGAGGGTGGGTGCCCCAGGAACAGGGGTTGGTGTCCCACAGCTGGAGGCTCGGTGCCCCAGAAGAAGCAGGGGTTGGTGTCCCACAGCTGGAGGCTGGGTGCCCCAGGAACAGGGGTTGGTGTCCCACAGATGGAGGCTGGGTGCCCAAGAAGGAGCAGGGATTGGTGTCCCACAGCTGGAGGCTGGGTGCCCCAGGATCAGGGGTTGGTGTCCCACAGCTGGAGGCTGGGTGCCAGAGTGCAGGCGCTGGCAGCGTCTGGGCAGGGTCCTGCCTTGGCCTCTGTGCCTCAGTGCCCAGTGCATTCTTGAGCGGAAGCCCCCAGGCTTCCCCACATCCTAAGGGACTCACCTCTGCCTGGAGCTGCTCACACAGTGAGCTTCAACATGAACGATGGAGGGAGCCATCAGTCAGAGCAAAGAGAACAACCCCTCCCCAGGCATGGCGACTCCTGTCTGGAGTTGGGAAGCCCAGCCTGTGCCAATTATTCTGCAAGAATCGTGACTACGGAGGACACGCCAAGAGGGGTTGGAGCATAGCTGGAGAGGAAGAGGGGAGGGAAGCTGCCAAAAGGGGGTAGGAAGATGAAGATGAAGACAAGCCTCCCAGGACAGGTGCTGGGGGCAGCCGGGTAAGCCACCAGTAGTGACACAGGCGGCCGGTGTTTGAGTGTACTGTGGATGCAGCCTCCAGCTAACGTGCCTGGGAAGGCAGCAGGGGACAGCCACGTACTTGATTTCTGTCACCCACATGGGAGACCCAGGTGGGGTTCCAACAGCCTGTCAGCCCTGGCTGTCTTGTTCTGGCCATTTGGGGTATAAATCAGTGGATGAAAAATTCATTCTCTCTCTCTCTCTCTCTCTCTCTCTCTCTCTCTCTCTCTCTCTCTCTCTCTTTCTCTCTCACCGTGCCTTTCAAATATACAAATCCTCCCCCACCCTCATTCCCCTGTCATTGCTCAGAGGGAAATGATTCCTTGTGCCTGTGGAACCGATTCATGAAAAAAATAATAAAAATGTTAAAAAGCAAAATCCATTTTTGCCTTCCAGACTGTGATCCTGCTAGGCTAACAATTCGAGTGCAGACTGAAGATCCAAGGCAGGGGAGAGGGTGGGGGCAGCAGGCAGTGGCTCTCCAGTGCAGAGCCACCGCAGTGCAGGCGAGGGCCTGGGCATGGGCCGGGCAAGCGCAGGTAGGCGGGAGGGAGGAAGCCTCCGTCCACAGAGGCTGGCTTCCTGGGAGCCCCGAGACGGGTCTCCGGGCCCGAAGCAGGCAGAAGCTAAGAGGGAACATAGACACAAGAGTAGGCAGTGTCGCTTCCATGCCCAGTTGTCCTGCCACCCTGCTGTGATGACACGCCAGCTGACGCCAAGGCCACCAGATGTCCAAGGAAGGTGTAAGCCAGGGATTACCCACTTGGCCACTCTGTGATGTGTTCACAGCGCGGGAGCACACTCAGGGAGCCTACAACATGAATCATGTCCCTCCCCACAGAGGACTGGCGAGCCCCAAGCGGGTTATGACAACGGCCTTTTGTTGGATCTTGCCCTGGCAAACTCACGCTGCTCTTTCTCATCTCCGCTGTGCACCTGGGCACAAAGTCTGCCCCACGGACTGCTTCCATGCGCAGTGTTCCAGTGAATACACCTCTCCTCGTCCAAACACAAGCAAGGTAGAAGCTGCTGCTCTCCTTCTGGTGAACAGTAGCAGGGCATGAGACGCAGCCCATCAGAAGAGGCTTTCTCTGGCACATGGCTGATTTCGTGATCATTTCCAGGAGGTGACTTCCTCCAGGCGGGGAGGGGTGTCCCCCAAAGACAGGAGTGACAGCCTAGATCAGCCTGTCTGGAAACCCCTGGCATCTGCCTCCAGGACTCCCTCCTTACCCAGCTACCAGCTCTTCTCTGAGACTTTTTTTTCACCATTAAATCTTTATCCAGAATAGAGTAAGGACATGTTTAAACAGAAGGAAAAACATTGGCCAGTGTGAGGCAGAGAAGGCAATTCCAGGAAATAGGAAAGCACAGAACAAAGGGCAAGGGGCACCTGGAGACTGACACAGGAAAGCAGCGGGCACAACGGTGTGGTGCTGCAGTGACTGATACCCCAACGGCATTCAGCGAGGGGCGACCTGAACCACATGGCAGCCGGAACTCCACCAGCAACAAGGTGGAAGGGACGTTCACCAGGAGCTCAGGAGGTGAGCCCAGGCAAAGAACTACCTGTCTTACTGGTTTGTTTGACTTGACCAGGAGCAGAGACAGAGCCACAGTTTCCAGATGGGTGGTGAGGGAAAAGAGTCAATTTCACAGTCCAGATAACCCTCTAGAGCCGAATCAGGCCCCATTTTGTATAGAAGACAAAGGCTTTGGGACAGGACTGCACATGCACTGAACTGGGAGTGAACTCATTTATGGCTCAAGGAACTGTAACAACGTGGCATCAAACAGCTCCACCCAAGATAGGTCTGAGTAGTCCTCAGACGTGATGGCCAGCAGATCAAGAAGTCTAGTTGTGGCACATCAGGTACCATTTCTTGCAGTGTGGAAAAGCACAGAGACCCCTGGGACAAGAGTGAGCGAGCACTCACTGAGCTCAGTGCATTGCACTGGTCCTACAGGGAAAATAATACCGACTATGGAATCGTATCGGTCAAAATAGGTCTGTGTGGCCCTCAGACGTGATTGCCAACAGGTTTCGGCAAGAGCAGCACCACCAACAATCTAGTTATATAGACACCTGGTGTCTCCCTAATCCTGGGACCTACTCCAACCAGAAGTTGGAGAAAGGTTGCAGAGACAACGGTGCAGCCTCAGCACGGTATCACAGGAGGTGGAGAGTGGTGAGCCAGGAGCTGGGGCTGTGGAAACCATGGTGGAAATCTAACATAAAAACCCAGACCTGGGCCCGGTGGCGTAGCCTAGCGGCTAAAATCCTCGCCTTGAAAGCACCGGGATCCCATATGGGCACCGGTTCTAATCCCGGCAGCTCCACTTCCCATCCAGCTCCCTGCTTATGGCCTGGGAAAGCAGTCGAGGACGGCCCAATGCATTGGGACACTGCACCCGGGTGGGAGACCTGGAAGAGGTTCCAGGTTCCCGGCTTCGGATCAGCGCGCATCAGCCCGTTGCGGCTCACTTGGGGAGTGAATCATCGGATGGAAGATCTTCCTCTCTGTCTCTCCTCCTCTCTCTGTATATCCGGCTTTCCAATAATAATAAATCTTTAAAAAAAAAAAAAGAACCCAGACCTGGAACTCGCTGGAGGCAGTGGCACAAATGACTGCAAGCAAAGAGCCGTGTGCCAATTGCAATAAGTAAAATCGAACTGTAGACCTGTGGGTGACAGACTTAGAAACCTGCCCCAAGGAGAAGGACGTACAATGAGCAAGAGCAAAAGAGGAGACAAAGGCACAATGACTATTACTGAAGACTCCCCTGCAAAGGAGCAAAACCCTATGCCAACCTCAGAGTCAAGTGGGGAAGACATCGAGAAGATGGGGTATACAGAATTCAAAACACTTGTTATAAAACTTCTTATCAACAACGAGAAGTACGTAATACAGGAGTTCAAGAAATTTAAGGAACATGTCACACAGGAAATGAATCAAATAAAAGCTGATATATCAGAAATGAAGAATACAGTGCAGCAAATTGTAACTACAGTGGAGAGTCTCCAAAACAGAATGAAACAAACAGAAGAAAGAATCTCAGAATTAGAAGATATTTCTATTCACAATGGGGAAACAATAAAATGCTGGAAGCAGAGCTGGGAAAAGTATTCAAGAATGGAAAGACACCATTAAAAGGCCAAATATAAGAATTATGAGAGTCCCAGAAGGTGCAGAGAGAGAAACTGGGCTTAAAAATGTTCAATGAATTAATAAAGGGAAATTTCCTTTATCTGGAGAAAGAATTGGGAAACAACATCCAGGATGGGCACAGAGCTCCCAACAGGCTTGACCAAAAGCGATCTTCACCACGACACATGATCATCAAGCTCTGTTCAACCAAACATAAGGAAAAGATCCTTAAATGTGTACGTGGAAAAAAAATCAATTGACACATAGAGGAATGCCAATTAAATTCAGAGGAGACCTCTCACAGGAAACTCTACAGGCCAGAAGAGAATGGAGTGACATATTCCAGATTCTAAAAACAGAAAATTATCAGCCCAGGATAACGTATCCAGTAAAGTTTTCTTTTGTCTTTGAAAATGAAACAAAATTCTTCCATAGTCAAGAAAAGCTACAAGAATATGCCTCTTCCAAACCTGCCCTACAAATGATATTTAAAGATGTTCTCTTGACAGAGAAGAGGAATAGCACCCACCAAAACCCAAGGCTAATGTGAAGAACATCCCAGTCAACAGAAGATTACATCAATGAACACCCATTGCTAAGACGAAAGGAACAAATTACCATCCATTCATATCAACCCTGGATGTAAATGACTTAAAGTCACTAATCAAACTTCATGGATCAGTAGACTGGATTTAAAAAGCAAAGCCCAACTGTTTGTTGCCTACAGGAGACAAATCTCACCAACAAAGATCAGCAGAAACTATATCTCATGGATTTTTTTAAGTTTAGTTTCATCTCTTCAAAACACTTTCTTCTTCATTAAATTCTTCACTGACACATAAATCATTTTCTTCAAGAAGGTTCTTGATTTTCTTTTTCATTTCTCAGCTACACAATAGTCATACAATAACATGTTTTTTAACTTCTTTTCTTAAATTTCTTTTCTTCTTGTTGTTGATTTTGTTTTGTGGCTTTTCATTTTAAGGGATGTACAGTAACTGTGTAATGGAGACAATCATATCCAGTAGCATGTTGTTTAATTTCATGACATTGTAAATTTCTATTTTTCTTCCTGTTGTTGATTTTGTATTGTGGCTTTTCATTTAAGGGGATGTACAGTAACTGTGTAATGGTGACTGTCATATCCAGATGTGAGGATACAATGCAGTATTCATCTCTACTTTCAAAGATGGACTCCCAATGAAAGTCCAATAGGATGCTGGACTCTTTGCCATTGTCCCTGCCCGCACTGATGGACATATGACTGTGTATGAAGAACTATACTACAGAAATGACATAGGGGAACTCAGTGGTGGAGGGAAGGAATTTGGGGAGGGGGTTAGGGAAATCCCAGGGCCTATGGAACTGTATCATAAAATGAAAATAACTTTTAAAAGGTAAAAAAAAAAATCTTTATCTATCTTTCATCTAGTTTGCAAACAAGAAATGAGGTAAAAATTGAGGGGTTTTTTATCCCCAAATAAGTTTTCCTTATTCTTTGTTGTCTGGGAGTTTGAAGTAAAGCTTTAATCATACGCCACATCTCTTGCATGGGAGAAGAACCGTACAGGACAACTGTAATAAAGACTCACTGGGCCAGACCGCTCTGCCACTGACGCAAGGGCCTACGCCGGTGGGCAGCCGCCTCAGCTCCAGAACCTTACCTCGCCTGTAAAAACCCTGATTCCAAATAAAGTCATCTCAGTCTCACGAGAAGCATCTTGGGGGCCCCCATAATCGGGAAGCCTCAAGTAAGGATGACCACAAAGACGTCGCAGCACCCCACATGGAAAAAGCCTCATAAGAGGCTAATTTCACTCATTTCTAGAACTTACTAAAGTGATATTCAATTATATAAAATAAAGCATTCCTAATTTACTACTATCAAGTAGGGCAGGTGTTGTGGTGCTATAGGTTAAGCTGTAGCTTGGGATCCCCATGGGAGGCCCCAATGGAGATCCTGACTCCTGCCCCCCATGGGAGGCCCTGATGGAGCTCCTGGCTCCTAGCTCCTGCTCCCATGGGAGGCCCCGATGGAGCTCCTGGCTCCTGGCTCCTGCCCCCATAGGAGGCCCCGATGGAGCTCCTGGCTCCTGGCTCCTGCCCCCATGGGAGGCCCTGATGGAGATCCTGACTCCTGGTTCCTAGTTCCCGGCTCCTGCCCCCATGGGAGGCCCCGATGGAGCTCCTGGCTCCTGGTTCCTGCCCCCATGGGAGGCCCCGATGGAGCTCCTGGCTCCTGGCTCCTGCCCCCGTGGGAGGCCCCAATGGAGCTCCTGGCTCCTGGCTTCAGTTTGGCCCAGCCCCATGGCTGAATGCATTTGGAAGTGAACCAATGCTTAGAAGATCTTTCATCTCTATTCTCTATCTCTGCTTTTCAAATAAACAATTTTTTAAATATTAGATAATATAATTAAAATCAAATATTACAAATTCAATACAATTAAAACAAATATTGCAAAATAAGTAAATATTTTAAATGAAATACCAATTAAAATCAAATAATACAAATAAAATGCCAAAATAAGTACATACAAATGGGCAATGGAACAAAGAAATCAAACAATGAACCATGAATACTCTTCCTTAAGAGGAGAAAAACAGACACTACTGGTTCCAGCAAGAATGTGGAAAACCGGATGCTGGAATATTCAGTCGGGGAGGCAATGCCTTCAGAAGAGCAATTTGATAGTGACTTCATATGAAATATCTGAAATTTATACCAGTAATGTCATCCTGAACGTGGATCAGACCAGCCCATTCTTGCAGCATGGCTTTTCGTGTGGCACCAACGGGCTCTTCAGGGAAGCGTGGACTGAATGCATTTCCTTCCACAGAAGGCAGCATGGACAGAGCTCCCACAAACACGCGCTGAACACCTGATTCCCGTGGTTGGGAGGGGCTGCAAAGCACCGTCCACACACACAGACCAGCGCCTTCGTCTCAGGGCAAGCCCAGCTCCGCTTGCCCTCCTCCCGCCTTTCCTGCCCTTCTGCGTTCCGACACGACGGGAGGGAACGCAGCACCAAGGCCCTTGGCAGCACCTCTTGGCCCTCCCACGCTCCAGAACTACAAGCCAAGCCAGCCTCTGCTGGAAATTAAGCTGAATGCAGAGAGACAGGAATAAGAATCAAATAAACCCATATTGGCTGAAATGGAAAAATCCAGAGGATATTTCTGTTGAGGAAGAATGCTTCAGGCACAAAACAGAACTTCGAGCTGCAGTCCACTTTGTATAAATTCAATATGCACTAAACCAACGGAGCCTAGTATATTGGGGTGAACTGTAAGAAACCTGCACCTGTGGTAGCCTTTAAGATGGATGGCGTGAGGGAGAGCCGCTTGTCATGCAAGCCGTGTAACCAGAACTGGACGCTGCACGGCACAGCGCGCCACCCTCCCTCAACCGTTCAGACCCACTGGATTCCCCTTGCAGTCTCTCTCACACGGCAAGCACTGGCCTCTCTGATTCCAAACCAAGTTTCTTTTGCTTAAGAACCAAAAGCAAGAGAAAGATGCTCAACTTCACTTTACCCTCAACCTTTGATCTAGCAAATTCCAGAGAAAGGTTCAATCCTGCAGGGTTTACCAAGGAGCCCAAACCTTGGCGCAGTCACTGTATTCAGGAAGGTGACTTACCCAGTAGGCGCACCAGGGACACCAGGATATAACCCTCAATTCGCCACAAGAAAACACGTTTCTATAAAGTCAGGGACGCTACGCAGGTGTTCCTGGCATCTGGCTGAATCCTGCCTCCAGGGAATGCTCACCACCACCTCTCCCAACCCTGCTCGTCCACAGGCTTAGGTGGATCATCCCGCCCTGAGGGGGCTGAGACCGGTGGGGGGCTTGGAGGAGGGAAACCAGAGGATCTTTCGGAGTATCAGCCACTGGCTAGTGGCATTAAAGCCGTGCTGGCGGGGGGTGGGGGCGCTGCCTGGCAGGGCTCAACCACAGTACTCATCAGTGTCGGGGCAGGGGGTAGAACACACCAGGCTGGGTCATGACACTACCAGCATGCAAGAGAACCGGGTCTGGGAACAGATCCTGTGGGGGATCGTGGGCTCACCCCTGTGTGACTCCAGTACCAGCTGGTATGCTTGAGGGCTGGGAGTGGTGATGAGCAGAGCTAGGCATGACCATGGAACTCACCAACACTCATGGGTGCTGGGGTTAGGAACAGGCTGGGCTGATCCAGGCTGAAGCACCCACAGGTGCACCCAAGAATTGGATATGGGGTGGGCCAGGCCACAACATCCACCAGCACACAAAGGCCGACACTGGGTGGAGCAGACTGTGCTGGGTAAGGGCCTAACACCCGCTGGCACACGTGAAATCTGAGTCTTGGAGAGGGAATGTGGGGGAACTTGGGAAACTTCCCTGGTGAGCTAAAGCTCCCACTGGTGAGCATGTTACTCAGGGCGGGTGTTGGTCATACCAGGCAGGGCTGCTTCATTTGTCGGCAGGCATGTGGGTTGGCTCTGGAGGGGTGGGGTGAACTGGGCAGGGCTAGGCCAAACTGTGGCACACTGGCATGCACAGGAGCCAGGATGGGGTGTAGGCAATGATGAGCTAGGCTAGGCTATCATACTTACTGGTTTGCATGAAAACTGGGGGTGGGAGCAAGCTGGGCAGGGCTAGGCTGCAGCGCCCACCAGTGAGTTGGGACTAGGGCAGGCCAGGCTGCAGCATCTGATGGCAAAGGCCAAGCCGAGTGATGGGTTATGCTGGGCTGGGTCAGAGCAACCTCTGGCACATGCAAGCTCTATGGCTAGAAGTGGGTCTGGTTGGGGAGCTAAGGGGACACCCCAGCTGGGCTGAGCTTCCCAGTAGTCAGCAAAGAGCTGGAATGGGGGTGGTGATCCAGGTAGGCATAGCTACAGCATCCCTCTGCATGGGTGTGGACTGGATCTGGGGTGTGCCAGACTGGGCTAGGCTCCAGCACCCACTAGTGTTTGCAGGTATCAGGGTGGGCGTAGGACAGGCTGGGCTAGGTCTCAGCACCCACTGAACCATGTGATAGCTGGGTCTGGGATTGGGCCAGGCTGGACTGGGCTGTAGCACCTAACAGTAAGGCCTAGAATGGGCGTGGGCTGGTGGGGCAAGGCCACTGTACCTACCAGGACAAGAAGTGGGCCAAGTCAGGCTAGGCCAATAACCCACCACTGTGCTTAAAATCTGAAACTGGGAAGTTTCCTGATGGAGGAGCTTGGGGAACTCCTCTGTCAGGACACAGTCCTTGCAAGTGAGCACAAGAAGGCTGGGAGCAGCCCAGGCCAGGCCAGATTACAGCACACTTCAGCATATGTGTGAGTCAGGTCTGGGAGTGGGCCAGACTAGGCCAGTTCATAACACCCACTGGCAGATGTGAGAACCAGGATGGGGTGCAGGATAGGCTATTGGGCCTTAACACCAGCCAGTTCACACTAGGGCTGGGACTTGGAGCAGACCATAGCTAGCCGGGCTGCAGCACCTGCTGCTGAATACTGAGGTGAGGTAAGACATAGCAGACCAGGGCGCAGCATCCATCAGCACATGTAAGACCTGAGACAAGGAACCTGGGAGAGTGGCCAGAAGGACTCTCCTGCTGGGCCACTGCCCCCACTGGTGAACATGAGAGCTGGGACTGGGGGCAGACCAGGCTGGGCAGGGCTACAAAACCCTCTGGGCTGTGTGACAGCTGGGTTAGAGGGAAAGCCAGGCTGGGCTAAGCGCACATATCCACTGGTGCATGTATGAGCCAGAGTACTGGTCATGCTTTGCCGCAGCATTGGCCAGCAGGTACTGGGACTGCAGGCAAGTCCTGACAGGCCAGACCACAGAACCACCTGAAGAGCACAAGAGCCGGGACTGGGAGTGGGCATACTAGGAAAACTGTGGGCACCTCTCTGATGGGCTGCAGCTCCCACTGGTGAGCACGGGAATCAGGATTAGGGGCAGGCCTGGCTGGACAGGCAGTGGCACCCACTGGCATGAGTGCGGGCTGGATAGTGGGGTCGGTCAAGCTGAGCTGGCCTCCAACACTCATTGATGTGTACAAGAAATGAATGGGTTGCAGGATGAACTGGACCAGTCTGCTGCCCATATCAACAGGCATCAGCATTGGCCCTGTGTGGACTATGCCCCGCTCCCCAGTGGGAATGGCAAGGGGCAAGTGCCACCGATAGCAAGGTGCCTGGCCCCAAGGCCATCTGCAGGACATGCCCGCAGCACCTCTTAGGAGCAACAGTGGTAACACATGTACCCAGCGTCCTCCAGGGGCTGTTTACGAACCTGAGCATTCTACATAGATCAGTTCACTGGCCCTCATCATAGCTACCTCCTGGGGTCAACACCACGGCCTTGCCAGTGCCCAGAGGGGCTAAGTAACCAGCCCACCATGGCAAGGCCAGTCCTGGGCCCTAGCAGCCTGTTTCCGGGCCTGCTTCGCCAGCTCTTGGCCAACTATGTCCTTAAGGAGTCCGTATTCCCTGTTCAAAAAATACAGCACCTGCTGGTCTGGCTCCTGTCCCACTCTTTCTTTGTAATACAGCCATCGGCTGAGATGCTCTCTGGTGTAGTGGCACAATGGGTGAAGCCACCACTTACGACACTGACAGCCCCTACAGATGGCAGTTCGAGTCCCAGCTGCTTCCCTTCCCTGCTAATGTGTCTGGGGAAGCAGCGGTCCTGGTCCAAGCCTCCCATGAGGGAGAGGATGACGGCGCCCCTGGCTTCAACCTGGCCCAGCTCTGGCTGTTGTGGCCATCTGGGGAGTGAGCCAGTGGATAGAAGATCTCTCTCTACGTCTCCCTTTCTTTCTGTAACTCTGCCTTTCAAATCAAAATCATTTAATAAAAGCAGCAGCTGGTTCAGAGGTCCCCAGAGCAGGCATTCCGGGTGACCCCGGGCTGCTCCCAGAAAGGACTGGAGGACACAGAGTGGGAGTATGGCCACTAAGACACAGCAGGGCACCTGCCACCAACCCATTCAAAGGAACAAGCTGTCTTAAATCCAGTCTTTAAATTTTATTTTATTTTTCTAATGATTATATGGTTGATCAGGGTGGGAAGGATCAAGGTTTAGGGAAAATTGGGTGAACTCATGGTTTCCAAATTTACTATTTCCTGTTATTTCGGGGGAAGGGGAGAGACAAAGGAGGAAGTCACACATGACTTTCCAAACGTCCCAGTACCCAGGGACGGGTCCTCATATCGACCCAGGGTCTCAATGTGTACACACGCCAAGGGTTCCGTCCAAGTGGTTTGGATGGTTCTGCAATACTGACGACTCATGGGTCCGAGGATACGTCACCCTCCCAAGGTGCACTGCTGACATGGTAATCCTCAAACCTACATTCACCGAGATTTTTTGCTATCACCGTTTGATAGGGGTGCTTGTTCAGTGTGTTCTGTTCTCTTCTGCTGCCACACCAAACGAGCTGCCCAGACACAGCTTTGATGTGGTTCAGCGGGAGTCAAGACCTAGGCCAGCCTGTCCTACACCCAATCTGGCTCTCACGGGTACCAGTGGGGGCTGGAGTCCAGCCCAACCTGTCGCCCCCAGACCCAGAGCACATCCGCACCGGTGGAGGCTATAGCCATGTCCAGTCCAGCTTGCTGCCCCCAATCCTACTCTCACCCTCACCAGTGGGAACGCCAACTCAGCTGGGGTGTCCCCGTCGCTCCCCAGCCTGGCTGTCCCCATTCGCAGTTCCTGGGCGAGCCAGCAGTACCACGGGTGAGCCCACATCGCCCCCTCAGATTCTGCTATCAGACCCACTTTTCTCTCTTGCTCTCCCCTCCAAGCCAGTTTGGCGTCAGCGCCCTACCTACATACACACGGCATGGGCTCGTCTGTGGAAGTCCCTCAGCTGCAGTTCCTAACCTGGACATAAAGCTATACTGTCAGCTGTGCGACCCTGTCATCCCCCTGTAAACAAAGACCCCTCAAACTGTGAGGGCGCACCTCCAGGCAGCACGAGGCTCCGCCCGGCGCCTTTGGCACCTGGACCACCTGAGCCCTTGGGGTACCACACAGCCCAGCCACATGCACCCGTGCAGGATGGGGTGATCCCAGAAGCCCACTGAGCATCCCTCCGCCCAGGCAGCCAGTGCGCTCACCTGTATGTACGTACCTGTGCCAGCGAGAGAAGCCTCCAGGCTGGGAATCCTGAGGCCTCACCGGAACTTCCCTCCGCCAAGGGAGCCACGTGGCCCGGCTACAGGCACCCATGCGGGTCAAAAAACTTCCAGGACCAAATCCACTCTTAAAAAAGAAAAGATTCGTTTATTTTTTTTTTTAAGTGCACCAATTTTATTTTAAAGATTTATTTATTTTTATTGGAAAGGCGGATATACAGAGAGGAGGCGAGACAGAGGGGAAGATCTTCCGCCCGATGATTCACACCGCCAAGCGGCCGCAACAGCTGGAGCTGAGCCAATCCGAAGCCAGGAGCCTGGAGCTCTTCCGGGTCTCCCACGTGGGTGCAGGGTCCCAAAGCTTTGGGCCGTCCTCCACTGCATTCCCAGGCCACAGGCAGGGAGCTGAATGGGAAGCAGGGTCGCGGGGATTAGAACTGGTGTCCATATGGGATCCTGGCACATGCAAACCAACCGCTATGCTATTGCGCCAGGCCCATCCATCTTTTTATTGAAAAGGCAGATCAGATTTTACAGAGAGGAGGACAGACAAACAGAAAAAATCTTCTATCTGCTGGTTCGCTCCCTAAATGACCACAACAGCCAGCGCTCGGCTGACCTGAAACCAGGAACCAGGAGCTTCTTCCAGATCTCCCATGTGAATACAGGGTCCCTGGGCTTTGGGCCGTCCTCTACTGCTTTCCCAGATCGTAGGCAGGGAGTTGGATGGGAAGTGGGGCAGCCAGAACACAAACAGCTGTCCATGTGGGATCCCTGCACTTGCAAGGTGAGGATTCAGCCAGTTAAGCCGTAGCACCAGGCCCCTAAACTCGCCGTTCTCTCTAGAATCTTGCCACAGTGAGGAACAACTCGGCCCAGGTCACGGACAGGGACGCTCAGAGGGAGAACGCACTAGAAACCTGTCTCTGCTTGCAGCCCAAGACAGCAGAACTGTGAAACAGCGCCAAAAGGCTTCAACGTGACCTTGGGTTCCCCCAAAGCGGACTCAACCTTCAGCCTCCTTCAGAGCCGCACAGCCCCCAGCGATCCACAGCAGCCGGTCAGGAGGCGGCAAGGTCGGGCCTGGCCCGGCCCTGCCCAGGACAGCGACTTTGCTGAGGACTGAGCCCTTGTCCTCCATTCGCAGTGCGCATGCCTGCCAGGCACGGTGAGCCTCCCTCTGACATGAAACAACATGGCATTCCCCCACGAGGGACAGGCAGCGCACTCAGTGGCGACTCAAACCAGGCGGCCGGGCTATGTTGGTTAGCAGCTTTTCCTCTCTCTCTCTCTCTCTCTCTCTCTCGCTCTCTCAGCCAGCAGCCCTCAAGGGCACCCGTGAGGAGGCCAGCTAGTGACCTTGACCGACTTCCAGATGGCCACATGCGGTCGCACCGAGTACTGTGCTTGGCAGCTATCCTATATGCCTGGGTTGGACTAAACCGACGGAGGGGCACATGCAGGTCCCACTGCCTCCCACACCCCTGTGGAGCCATGCCCCCTGGTCACCTGAGAGGCCCTAGGACTGGAACAGTCAGCCCAACAGGGCTGCATCCTCCGGGGCCAGCACAGCAGAGGCAGGCAGGAGCAGGTGAGCCAGGCTGGATGGAGTGTGCCACAGATGGGCAGCTGACAGCACGTCTATGCAAGCCGTGCAGCCCTCCTGGGATGAGGGGGTATCTGCCCAGAGAGACAGCTGAAAGGACTTGGCGTGGTGGGTCAGGACATGGGTAGAGGGTGGGCCCGGTGCCCTGGGCAAGAGACAGACCCATGGCAAAGGCTGAGAATAGTGGTGAGAGAGGACAAGGGGCGAGCAGGCACCCGGCCTTGCAGGTAAGACACCCCTGGCCTGCAGTGGCTGTGTTTCAAGTCCCAGCTCCAGCTTCTGACTGGAGCAGGGTCCCCCACCTACCCGGGCTCCAGCTTCTGGCCGGAGGAGGGTCCCCCCCGCCAGGATCCAGCTACTGGCCGGAGGAGGGTCCCCCACCTGCCTGGGCTCCAGCTTCTGGCCAAGGCAGGGTCTCTCCCGCCCCGGGATGATCTCTGAACATCTCAGGGAGGCGCTGCAGTCACCCAAGCAGCAAGGCAGCCACTCCGTGTGCTCCTCCTCCCACCGCCAAGCCTGGTGTCCAGGCCCCTCCTGTCCCACACTGCTGCCGCTCCTGGGTTTTGTGTGGTTTGGTGGTTTGGGGATACTTTTTCACTTCCAGAAAGAAGGGAGGCAATATGGCAGATATTGCCATCCATTGCCACCTAAAATTGAGCCAGTCTATCACACAGCCTAGCTATCTGATCTGTTTTTATGGCCAATAAAATATGACAAAGGGAGTTGGAGCCCACTGCTTTCCTTTTAAAGATTTTTTTTCAATTTGGAAGTCAGCGTTACAGAGAGAGAGGGTGAGAAAGAGAGCCCATCTACCTGCTGGTTCATTCCCCAAGTGCTACGATGCCCAGAACTGAGCTGGCCCAAAGCCAGGAGCCAGGAGCTTCTTCCAAGCTTCCAACGTGGGTGCAGGGGCCCAAGCAATTGCGCCATCTTCGGCCACTTTTCCCAGGCCATAAGCAGGGAGTTGGAACAAAAATGGAGCAGCTAGGATTAGAACCAGTGCCCACAGGAGATGCCAGCGCCACAGGTGGAGGCTTAGCATGCTAGACCATTGTGCCAGCCCTGGACCTGCTCCTCTCCCCCAGAACACCTGTCACTGGGAATGTGGTGTGTGTTTCTCATTTGACCTTTAACCTTCCCAAACACACATATCCTCACAACATATACGGGTCCACTAGGGATCCACAGCCCCCATAGCAGAGGCCTCGCTGGGTGGAAAAGGAATCATTGAACAAGGATGGGGGATTCCTGCCCCTGGTCTGGAGAGAAACATGAAGGGTGCCAGATTGCATCCTGGTCATGCCTAACCCAGCACCTGGGCCCTTCCCCTCTGGGCTCCACACACGCCCCCCAGTGACACAGCACAGCCTGGGGCCCTGACTTCCCCGCAGGACTGCAGCAGGGGGAGATGACAACCAGCTCCATCCCTCCAAGGGCTGGCTGCACGGCTGTGCTGGAAGGAAGAGCTAGGACGTGAGGGTGCTTTCCACTGATCACTTCTACTAACAAAAGCAGGCGGTGTGCGTGTGCAGCTAGCTCTCAGAGAGTGACTAACGGGCCGGGCGATTGTGTGTGAGGCGCGGGCAGCCACGCAGGACTGTCTCATAAGGCTGCTGCCGGCATTCCGAGCATGGTTCACGCCTGTTGGACTTCGAGACCATGGCATCGCGCAGACACCCAAGATTCTGCCTCACGGCCGTTGCTTCTTCCAGATGTTCCAGGATTTCAAGTCTCTGCTATTTTCACACCCTCTGGGAACACCTACTCTCCTGAACAGCCAAGTGCATCCACCGCACGTGTACGAAGCTCGCTCACACTGGACACAATGGCAGTCAGGCTCCTTGTGAAACGTGGGACCTGGACTGGTTCCGACCCATCACACACTTGGATATGGCCACCCAGCCAGAGCCTCCAAGTGGGTAAATGTGTGCCCCAGACACACTGAGGAGGGAGCGGCTGTCTCGGCCTCTATATTCCGGGAGGTGGCAGGGACCCGGTGGAGTCTTGGGTTGGGGTGGGGGACATGTTGCAAAATGATCAGGTGTTAGTCACTTGCCACCGGGCCTCTGTCTACTCAAAGCTATCAAGTGTGCGTGTAGCTGCCTGCCTTCGGATGCCCAAATGGTGAAGGAAGGAGCCTCACGGAGACTGCACTGCCAGGGCAAGACTCATCGCCATGGTTCCACAGCCCTGGGTCCCTGCCTGACCCCCCTCCAGCTCAGCCACACCTCCACAGCATCACTGAGTGAGGAATTAAGCTGCCGGCACATCCTCAGCCAAACCTGGCAGCGTTTGGTTGCTCACAACGGGCTACACTACGGAGCCCCAGATGACCCCAGGGAACAGCTAACTCGGGAGAACAGACACGCCCCTCTCCCAGGGGAGCCTTACACAGCCACCCTAGCTCAGTGTCTCTAAAAGACGATGTATCTATTTGCTTGTTTGATTGGAAAGTCAGTCATGCCAAGAACATCCACTCTCTGGTTCACTCCCAGTGACTGCAACAGAGAAAGTCAGGAACCAGCGGCTGCTCCAAGTCTCCCGTGTGAATGTCAGAGGCCCGAGCCGCTGCCCCACCACAGGGAGCTGGATGGGAGGTGGAGCAGCAGGGACAAGAACCGGTATCCGCCGCCACAAGGCTGCTGCCCTGTCTCAGTGCCAGGTAAGACGCGCATAGCTTGGAATTCTCTGTCCACCTGTGCGCTCCAGCCGTGTGGAGGCCATGCTGGCTACAAGGGCATCGCCTCTACCTGCCTCCAGGATGTACTCATTTTCCCAAACTGAAACTCGGTCCCCATTACACACCGACCCCCGTCCCCACTCCCCAGGCCCTCGGCAGCCCACACTTCACGGTCTGCCTCTGTACAGGTGATCCCCCCTCCCCGGGGTTCCTCAGCGACGTGTAGGGTGGCAGGTGTCTGCTCTTGTTCACCTTGCCGGAAAGCTGGGCTGCGTGAGCTTGGAGTCTGCACCCGACCATGCAGCTACATCCCCCGGTAAAAGGTACACAGGTACACACACACAGGAATGGTCTAGCAGCTTTCCACAAGGACGGGCGTTAATACCGAGACGCTCGCGTGGGAGGTTCCCCCGGTCGCTTGCAAAGGGACGCGATGCTGCACTTCCACGGCAGAGGGCGCCAGAGGGACACGCAGGAGCCAGCGGCGGCTGTCCCTGCTTGCCAAGCGGACAACGTCTCTGCTGTCCAGTGTCCTCCACCTGGTGACAACCTTTCCCCCGCTTCCCTCGATGGGGAACCTGGCTGCCGTGCAGCGTCCTGCTCAGAGCCCCCCAGCCCCTGCCTCACTGCACAGCCCACACCCCTGTAGGTGTCCTAGGTAATGGCTTGGCCACTGCTTTGTCCTCTGCTGGCCCCTGCAAGGCCTGAAACCCTTGTGCGTTCTAACTTGCAGTGAGCATCGCTGGAACCCCAGGCTTGCTTGCAAAGTGTCACAGACCCTCCACTGCCATCACTGTGAATGAGCCTTTGCGACTCCACCCACTGCCCAGTCTCCCACTGTCTCCCCAACTCAGACAGCTGCGCCACAACCTCTCAACACAGCAGCCCTCCTCCAGAGACCCTCTTGGGGATCCTCGCTCCCCAGCTGTCTGCCCAGAGAAGCCCGAGGACTGGGTCCCAGGAGGCCGAGTGACCGATGCACGGTGGCCCACCTGTGAGCTGCTAGACAGTGACAGGCTTGAATTTCAGGTCCAGTGTTAATGGGCCAAGGGGAATCAGCGGCTTTTTCTTGGAATTAGTGGGGACTGAGAGGCTCTAGTGCTCCGGGGTAGAGTGTGAGCACCAGAGCTGAGCCAAGCTGGGTCAGGGTTAGACACACACTGCAGGAGACACGTGGCTTAATCTTCCCGCTGCTGGACACCTCAGAACACATCACCTGATCGCCTGTGAGGAAGACAACAAGAAGGGAGTGTGAGTGCAGTGGTGAGGCGCACGCGATGCACACCCAAGCGGCGGTGACCACATCGCGTCCTGCTCTGCGTGGCGGGCAGTCAGGAAGCTGAGTCAGAGTGGGCCCTGGCCCCAAAGGGGCGCGAGGTGGATGCGCCTGCTGGGGAACGGGTGCAAATGCACCTGCCGGAGCAGCACATTGGTTCTGATCTGCTGGGACAGAAGATCCGCGATGTGGGAGCATTGCTGAGGTCCCAGGCCACTGTCTGACCCATGCCAGACACCCAGGATTTGCCGAACGATTGAATGAATGAAGAAACCAGTAGGCCTGGCTTTCTGGGAGGGCACAGGCTGGCTGGGGAGGCGGAGGGCCCAGCGTGAGCATGCCCCAGTGACGAGTGCAGCCTGAATAGAGGAAGGTGAGTGCAGTCCACTCCAATTTGGGGGAAAACCCCCTTGTCCCCCCCAAAACACACCCGCCAAAAGCCAGAATGCACATTCCTCAAAGACCACCTAGGTATTCCCAATGAGGCCCTCACAGGAAGTGAAGTAACAAGCCCGCCGGGCATCCCAAAGAAGTCCTTTTGTGCCACTGGTCTCTCTGCCCCCTGGGAGAGGAGAAGGTCCCCAATCACCAATATTCAACCAAAGTAAGCACTGATTCTAAATGCTAGCGGGAAATTAGAGCACACCCAGCCAACATGAGCATCTTCGAAATAGCTGTTTGCTTTTCACCCCAACCAAAAATACACTCCTGAACATGATTGGCAGCTGTCTGCAAGAGGAGGCGCTAAATTCACGTGTCTCTCCACGAGATGCCCTTAATAAAATCTGCAGAAACATTTAAAAGGAAGCACTCAGGGGTATTAAAATCGCCTCCCACAACCCCCGCACATGACACGTTTTCCAAAGCTAGGGCTGCATCAAACACAAATTTTGTTTGTATGACTTCATCAGAAAAGAAAAGAAAAACACTTCCGTGCTCTTCTTTCTGATTCTCCTATGTTAGCAGCTTCCTGCAACCCAGAAACCTGCCCCGCTCCCCCGAGCACGGTGGCTCTTACAGAAGGTGTTCCATAACCACTGAGCAGCTGGCCCCACAGCGAGCTCCTGGGAGAAGACAAACACAGACCCCAGCCTGGAGCTTCAGCCCCAGCCGGCCTCGCGTGGGAACCAGGCAGAGCCCACGGTGTGCCTGCCGACGGCGTCTGTGGGAACCACGCAGAGCCCACGGTGTGCCTGCCGACGGTGTCTGTGGGAACCACGCAGAGCTGGCCCACGGTGTGCCTGCCGACGGCGTCTGTGGGATTATGCGTGCAGGTCACCCTTCACTTGTCCTGGAGCTCACAGCACTGTCTGCTCGCAGCACAGCTGGACAGTGGGTAGGTCCTCTTCCGTCTCAGCTCAGAGACCAAGACTGCAATGAGGCCCCCGTGAAGGGGCAGCTGACCTGTGTGGTCAGAACAGTCATTGTTACTCCACACCCACCCAACCACCGTCTCACTCCCCATGGAGCTGTGTCTTGGAGGACGGAGAGGAATCTGGGCAGGGTGTGGCCTTGGGCAGCAAAACACCAGTGGTCCTTGGCATGGAGCAGAAAGATGAAGAAAAGAAAAATGCAGGCCTCTAGTATCCACTCACTGGATTCTGCATTTTAGCTCCTATCCAAAAAATATGTGTCCTGCGAAAGCAACGTTGAGTGGGCAGCATCTCATAATAGGCGTAAGAGGACCTTTTCCTCTTAAGAAAGCCTAGTTCTGTTTGCAAAAGGGAAAAGTAGGGACGTAACCTAGGCGTAGTTTACTTCTCAAGAGGATGATGGAAGAAACTCGCCTGTCCATGTGGGGACCAATCAGGTACAGGGATGAGGCTGGGCAGGGCTGGAGCCACGCCCACAGGATGCTCACCCAGCCTGGAACTCCCTTTGGAGCCTAGACTGCATGGCACCCTGGTGTGGTAGCCTAGTGGCTAAGGTCCTCACCTTGCATGTACTAGGATCCCACATGGGTGCCAGTTCACATCCCATCTGCTCCACTTCCCATCCAGCTCCCTGCGTGTGGCCTGGGAAAGCAGTGGAGGATGGCCTAAAGCCTTGTGATCCTAAACCTGTGTGGGAGACTTGGAAGAAGCTCCAGGCTCCTAGCTTCAGATCAGCTCAGCTCCGGCCATTGTGGCTGCCTGGGGCGTAAATCAGTGGATGGAAGATCTTTTTCTTTGTCTCGCCTCCTCTCTCTGAATCTGCCTTCCCAATAAAAATAAATAAATATTTAAAAAAAATATGACACCACAGGTGAACCCCTCAGCTTTGGAGTCAGGTGAGCTGACACATGTATCACCAAAAAGGGGGGACATGTGCTTCCATTGTTTGCATCAAAATAAACACATTTTAAAAGGGATTGCTTAGTTACTTAAAAGATACATCAACATAGAGGAGAAAGGAGAGAAAGGACCACCTATTTCACTCCCAAATGCCTGTAACACCCGGGCACAGGGTGGGCTGGAGCCAGGTGCCTGGAGCTCCATCCTGGAGTCCCATGCGGGCGCAGGGGTCCACTGCCTCCCAGGAGTATCAGCAGGGAGCTGGCTCAGGAGTGGAGCGGCCAGGGCTTGAACCAACACTCTACCAAAGGATGCCAGCATTGCAAACAGTAGCTTAGCCTGCGCACTGCAACACCCACCTTCCATGTGCCTCCGCCTTTTTGACGTGCCCTGTGTGCGTGTGTTGTTCGCATGGAAGTTCACATGTTCACAGCACGTTCCGTCTCGTGAGGCCGCATCTCTCACCTCCGCTTACAGTCCCCTGCTCCCAGGAGTCCCGGCTCAGCTACAAATGCTGGCAGTTCTAGGAAAGGAAGCGGGCACCCCGCTCAGGCATACACTCACAACGCAACACTCTACCGCTTGGCCATTTCAGGGCAAGGTGATAACCGGCAGTGGCCTGGACCAAACTCACTACCAGACAGCGGACTGCACCTCAGAGAGACACGGGGCCAGGCACTTTGTTTGCTGATTCATTTCATTATTTTTATAGCAAAGAAAATATATCCATTTTTAAACGTTTTGATCCTCTATAAACTACCTAGCATTGTATAAGCAGGATTCTACGATACACACTCATTGAGCCTTTTGTTTAAAAACATCAAACATATTTCTTTTTTTAAGATTTATTTATTTTTATTGCAAAGTCAGATATACAGAGAGGAGGAGAGACAGAGAGGAAGATCTTCCATACACTGATTCACTCTCCAAATGACCGCAACAGCCAGTGCTGTGCCAATCCGAAGCCAGGAGCCAGGAGCTCTTCAGGGTCTCCCATGCAGATGCAGGGTCCCAAGGCTTTGGGCCGTCCTAGACTGCTTTCCCAGGCCACAGGCAGGGAGCTGGATGGGAAGTGGAGCTGCCGGGATTAGAACCGGCACCTGTATGGGATCCTAGCACGTTCAAGGTGAGGACTTTAGCCGCAAGGCCACCACACCAGGCCCTAAAAACATCGAACATATTTCTGGAATATTCTAGAAGATCATGACAGATTTCTCTGCCTTGCTTTTCTGACTCTTCAAGAAGGTTAACTCCTGGAAGTCAGGACTCACATTCTGTTTTCTTCATTCCTTATCTCCTGCATTCCCTTTGAAAGGTGTCCTACTGAGGCCGCAGCCAAGGCCAGAACACAGGACACCCAGGGCCTGTGGGGGGTGCCCTGTGCTGGGCGTCCATCTCTGGGCAAGTTCTCACGCCCACACCCTCAGACCCGTGTTATATGCTGCCGCCTGCTGGTCATCCGTGGCCACTGTTGTCATGACAGCTTGGTATGCAGAGCTAACTTGACCCCACGCTCAACACACGCCGGTTCTCTGGTCAGCCAGTATCCATCCCTGAGGCCGTGTCTGTCGGGACACAGCCTCCACCTCTGGCATCCACCGCTGCCCCTGCAGTTGGCCAGGCCAGTGGGTGTCCTGCTGCATTCTCGTTGGGCATCCGTGTTGGGCATGAATCCCCATGAATCACTCCCAGAGCTGCTGCCGTGGTCTCCGGCAGCCCAAAGAGAAGGGAGGCTTGGACAGCCACTAGTATTCAACGTCCTCTTCCTCTCGCCTCACCCAGGAAACTCAAGTGGCATGAAACAGGATTGTCGTCTGTCGTTCCAAAAGGTTGCCACCTGAAGGGACAGCCTGTATCATCAGCATCTCATATGGTCAGCACTTCACGTCCTGGCTGTCCCACTTCACCTCCTGGCTGTCCCACTTCTAAGCCCACCACCTGCTAACACAACTGGCGAGCCAGCAGGTGGCAGCCCAGGCACTCAGGCACCTGCACCCTTGAGGAAAACCCAGAGGGAGCTCCTGGCTCCTGCATCTGACCTGCCCAAGCCTGGCCAATGCAGCTACTTAGAGACTTCCACAGATGAAAGACCTCTCTCTCCCTCTCACTCGCACCTGCCTTTCAAACAATTTGTTTCCAAACAAATTAAAACAAACTGCTGGCCCTTGGCGTCCTCCAGGAGCCCAGCCTTATGCCCGGGATCCTTCTGCGCCAGTCACCCCAGCCTTTGGCCCCCAAAAGGACAGCGTGGCTCCTGGAAGGTTAGCCCCCTAGGGCCTGCGCTGGGTCACACCCCACTCCCCTGCGGGTCATGCACCTGCCCGAATGTGGTGGGTGTCTCACATTTCACTTGGTCACTCCGGGGGTCACGCGCCATCCCAGCTTCGTAGCAGGTGCATTCCTGCCTCTTGCCTCCGTCAGAGCCCCGTCCCCCCTCCCCCTGGGAAGCCCTCCCACCTCCTGCTGCCCAGGAGCCTCTTTTCAAAAAGTTTTATTGACCCAGCAAGTGTCTATGCTCTCCAGAAACAGTGACATTTCCATGTCTTATTTTAGGTTAGTTTTTTCCCCGTTTTCCTCTACTATGTCATGCTATCTTTTTATATAAGAAAGTTATGCTTGCTATTACCGTGAAGTGAGTGAATATGTCATCGGGATAATTCGGGAAAAAACAATAAGGGGCACGAAGGGAGGGAGGAGCGGACGCGTTTATAGGAACTGAAAACAATGCAAAGAAGTATTAGTTTGTGTGAAAGGCAGACTCATCTCCCACCCACCAGTTCCTCGTCCTGCCGCGCCCCAGGCCAGGCCAGGCTGCAGCTGAGCGGCAGAAACCCCATCCACGTCTCCCATGTGGGTGACAAGGACCCAATACCCGAGCTGTCCCTCTCTGCCTCCCGGGTCAATAGTGGAGGGAGCGGGGCGGGGGCTCAAGCCGTGGGCGCCCCGAGCAGTGGCTTCACCTCCAGCCCGCACACCCTCCTCTGAGCACAACTGTTGCGCCCACATGTGCCCTCCTAGGACCTCCTGACACTGTGCTCCTCGTAATCCCCCCACTCGCTCGGCCTGCTCGACCCATGGCAGGCTCTATGAGAATACCATAGGTGCCCCCGCACACGCTCAGGCCGCAGCTGACAGAACATTCCAGCACCATCATACTCTGTCGTCAGCCAAGACACTGGAAGACCTGGATTGAACGTCACTCTCGGCTATCACCTGGCGCAGCCTCGGCTGTTACAGGCACTGGGGGACGGAAGCGCAGCGTCTCTCCCTGCCTTCCACATAAAATATATACATAAAACAAGCCTGGCTCCTGGCTTCGACTCAGCTCAGCCCTGGCTGTTGCAGCCACAGCAGCTGCGGACACACACCCCTTCCCAGGGCAGTGCCAGCACACAGGAGCCCGGGGTCCTCGGGCAGGGAGCCCAGGAGCGCTGCTGTGTGGCAGGGGCAGCACCAGGGAGCAGCAGTGAATGGCAGGAAGCAGGGGAGGGTTGTGCAGTCCGTCACACCTGCCCCGAGAGGAGCATGAAGCCCCACGCTCACCCTCACTTCCAGGGGTGCTCATCCTGGGTCACCCCAACTTGCTGCGCTGTGTTTGCTGCCTTCGCTCGACCCTGACCTCCGTCTTAACTCTGTGGACAGCCTGGGCTTTTGATGGCCCTGCCCGCCGCACTCTTCCACCCGCAGTGTGCCGCCCTGTGCTGAGGAGCCTGTTGTCACATGTTGGGTTGCTGTTGCTTGGAGTTCTTGCAGGGTTGCGTTGTCTCAGGCCGGGAATAAAAACCCAGGACTCCTTAGAGCCAAAATCCTCCAGCATCAGGGCCACCGCGCCTGCACACCCACACCTCCCACAGCGCCTAAGTGTGCCTGACAAGCTGCAAACGGGCCTGACTGAGCAGTGCCCAGAGAGAAGGCACAGGACGGGCACGCAGGCACACCCCTTGCTTCTGGAACTGGCAGCCAAGCTAGACAGCAGGGTACATCCTGGGCTAGGATGCCAGGGCTCAGGGGAGCCCGACAGGACATCTTCTCTTCCACGTCATGCAAGTGGAGCGCCCACTTCCTGCCATGAAAACTCCGTGAAAGCTCTGCTGGGGTGTGGAAGAATGGGGTACAGGGTAGGGTGCCTCAGACCCCTCCACTCAGGGTCCAGGAGGGGATGCTCTATGAACGGGCGTGGCCAACTCACTGGGATGGAAACTTCCAGAAACTTAATCTCTGTCTAAACTCTGGGCCCCTCAGCTGTCTGATGACTCAGCACAGAGTCCCCTTACCCCACAACCCACCAGGCACAGGCACCTTGGCCCTGGCCTTCCCAGTCTTCCGTGCCGGGCAGTGGGTACAGCAGCACCTGGTGCCAGCACACCCATCCTCTGGCCACAAGGTCTGAAACACTAGAGCACGGGCAGACCTGCACCTGTTCAGCACTGAGGCCACTGCCCGGCCACTAACTGCGTGCCACCCCAGTGCCCTGTGCCTACTTCCTCTGGCTCCTCTGCCAGGGCCTGGGCTGCCTGCATTGCCATCTCTGCTAGGTGGCACAGCATGCCAGCCTGGAGCCCAGGGATTGCTTCATTCACCAAGCACATAGCAAGGACCTTCAGCGGCAGCCAGCAGGCGGGTGAGGGCTGAGTGGACAGGCCGCAGCACCCAGCACCCAACACCCTCCCCAAGCGCATAGCAAGGGCCTTCAGTGGCAGCCAGCAGGCGGGTGAGGGCAGAGTGGACAGCCCAGCACCCAGCACCCTCCCCAAGCACATAGCAAGGGCCTTCAGTGGCAGCTAGCAGGCGGGTGAGGGCGGAGTGGACAGGATGAAGCACCCAGCACCCAGCACCCTCCCCAAGCACATAGCAAGAGCCTTCAGTGGCAGCCAGCAGGCGGGTGCGGGCGGAGTGGACAGGCCACAGCACCCAGCACCCAACACCCTCTATGGCTCGTCTTGTGCTTTTAGACTGGCTGGAATTTCTCCTGGATCTCCCACACGGGCTCAGGGGCCCAAACACTTGGGCCATCTTCCACTGCTTTCCCCGGGCGCGTTGGCAGGGAGCTGGCTCAGAAGTGGAGCAGCCAGAATGTGAACCCGCACGCGTGCGGGATGCTGGCATTGGAAGCGGAGGTTTTACCAGCTGTGTCACAGACCCTCCCCTTCCACTCCCCCCACACACACACTTCTTGAATCAGCAGTGTTGACAACTGCAGGTAAAGGTTTGCAATCGAGATGAGGAATTCTTCAGTGGATAGACATTCTTCCCATCCCATTGTGACCACTGCACTTCAGATGGCGTCTGCCAAGCAAAGCTCTCCCAGCCCGTTAAGGGAAAACAAGTGTCTTCATCCCCTCCTCCCTCTGTTTTGATGTTGGCTCAGAGGAGAGTCCAGCCATCTGCCGCTGGCCCTCACTCAGCCCCGTGTTGCTCAGTCAGGGTGAGGCTGCGCTAAAGGCACGGTGGGTAGGCACGGAGAACCGTGTCCCCACCACCCACGGGGCTGAGCGGCTGCCAAAGTGGCGGTCCCTGCCAGCTGGCCCCTGCTTATCCACGTGAGCTGCTTGTTCAGAGCTAAGAAGAGGCGTTCTGGCACGAGAGGGAGCGTGTGTGTGTGTGTGTGTGTGTCTGACACGACTCTCTGCTCCTGCAGGAGGCACCATGGGGAACAGGTGGACGGCGCCTAGCAAGCACTCTGCGTCACCGGGGGGTCGCACACCTGCCCATCTGCCCCACCCTGCCCCAGCCAGCTGCTTAGGGCATCAGCCGGGTCTCTGGCGGCCATGGTGAAGAAACCACGCACAGGTTACAAGGTGTTGATGCCAGAACAAGTGTATCTTAAAGTTCTGTTTTACCACGAACTTTTGTTTGTAAAGATTTATTTATTCTTACAGGAAAGGCAAAGCTATACAGAACGGAGAGGGAGATCTTCCAACCACTGGTTCACTCGCCAGAGAGCCACAACAGCAGGAGCCAGACTAGTCCAAAGCTGGGAGCCAGGAGTTTCTTCCAGGTCTCTCGCTTGAGTGCAGGGCCCAAGCACGTGAGCCCTCCTCTGCCACTTTCCAAGGCCATTAGCAGGTCATTGGACAGGAAGTAGAGCAGCTGGGTCTTGAACCAATGCCCCATAGGATGTTGATATTACAGATGGAAGCTTAGCCTGCTACACCACAGTGCCAGCCCCTTCCTAAACTTCCTGAAATTTCCTCGTATTTTTGTCACAAGCATGGGTCAGGATCTGGGGTCTCCCAGCAAGTGCTTCCAGGCACACAGTGAGGTTGGAATGAAGGATTCTCATGGCCATTTTATAGAAGTAGAGACTAAGGCTCAAAGCCACACGGCCAGTAGATAACAGAGCCTGCAGTTCACCTCTGGGTACTCCACCAGCCCTTGGCACCCTCATTCCCAAGGGCTGAGCCAGCCTGTCCCTCACCTCTCCACAGCCCAGGTGGCCATGGAGCTGACCAGGGCAATGCTTGCTTTCACCAAGGACAAGGAGTTAGAAGACAGTGTCCAGAGGTTCTAGATTCAGGACTTCCAGAACCTTCCATCTTGCGTCCCATACGAGAGGGAAGACTCTCAAAGAGTCTTCTCCACTGGCTGCTTGAGATCAACGCACATGCTCAGAGTGCCCCTGTGCGCCAGGCGCAGGCATACCGCTGTCCTCAGCATTCCAGAAAATCGAAGGTAACTCCCTTCCCTTTCTATTGCTTTGGTCTGAATAATGTTCACAGAGAGGTGAGGCGGTGGGGTGGGAGGTGGGAACTACCCACTCGGGAGTGTTTCCCGGGCGTGTTTGCAAGCTGAGGATGGAGACCAACATTGTGACACAGAGGGTCAGCTCACTGCCTGTGACGACGGCATCTCGTATCGGTTCAAGTCCGGCTGCTCCACTTCTGATCCAGCTCCCTGCTAACATGCCAGGGAAAGCAGAAGACAGTGCCAGTGTTTGGGCTCCTGCACCCACACAGGAGACTCAGTCTCCTGAATTCGGCATGGCCCAGCCCTGGCCATTGTAGCCATTCAGGGAATAAACCAGAGATGGAAAATCTCTCTCCGTCCCTCCACGAGGCCAAGGTGCTGGTGCTGGCCGTGCCTTGTCGGCTGTGTCCGTTTCCGACTGTGGTCAACCCCCACCTGTCCCCGCAGCTGTCTGCCAAGCGCACTCCTGCTTGGTGTGGAAAAACATACCAGGACTTCTCATTTGCAGAGAGAGGAAAGGGGGATAAAAGATCAGGTGTGTCCAGAGGGGGCAGGCATCGGTGCCGGTGGCCTCGGTGTGGGGGTGTGAGGAAGGTTGCTGTTGGCTGTGCCCTGTCCGTAGAAGCCTCACCCCGAAGTCCATCTTAGAACCGCCAGATAAGGGCAGGTCCACCCGCTGCCCCAAAGCCTCGGGGTCAGATGCCAGCCAGGGGCGTGTACGTCTTCTTTGTTTTCTCTCACACAAACACAGGCGCCCAGCTTCTGCCCTCATCCGGGTCTGGCTGTCCCAGCAGCCCAGGACCTGCCCCACCCAGGTTCTTGGGGGATGGAGGAGATGATGTGTGCCACAGGTGCAGAACATGGCATGAACGGATGCCAGCGCTGGAGCCCACAGCCTGGGCAGTGGTGCAGCCTGAAGCAGCTCTGCTCCCTGCGCCACCAAGCTTTCCCAGGACGAAGGGGAGTGGGGAGAACAGCCTCCCAGGAGCACTGCTTCGGGCCGGATGCAGGTCTGTGGGCGGCTTAGCAGGAGGTTATTTGCTCGGGGCTTTGGAGGCTGCAGGTGTAAGATAAAGATGCCGCCCATCACGTGGCATCTCCCTGCGTGGCACTTCTGCACTGCCCACGCTAGTGCCAGAGACCACCCAGGCTTTGTCTCTGCGTGTATCCTGACCCAGGCTGGGAGGGCTTCCTGAGGTCCCTCAGGGGGCAGGAGAGCACCCTTGCCCATCCTGCAGCCCACCCCACCCCCGCCCTGGGGGCAGGATAAAAGCCTGCTCGTCCCGCAGAGGCTCCACCCCCACTGAGGCTGGACCTGCCCCACTGCTTGCAGCGACTCCTGTGGGGGCTAACTCCTTGGACTCACAAAGGGGGCGGGGGTTCCCCACGTTCCTGCCTCCAGAACGCAGGCGTGAACCACCATTTCACAGTGGGCAGGCCCACGTCCTTAGTTAACGTGGCAGGACGAGGAGGCCTCGCAAGTGAGCTCACCGAGTCAGCCTTGGTGACCTGGAGGGCCAGGCCCTGGGCGCCACACTTGCTCTGAGCAGCACCTCCCCTTTCCACATGCCCATTTCTCAGGAGAAGAAACCGAGGCTTGAGAGGGGGCGAAACGGTGCCCAAAGCCATGCCACCAGAGTGATGCCAGACCTGGCAGCCACTCCGTCTTCTGGCCTTCCTGTGGCTGCCACCTATGACTTAGAAACACAGCTTGCTCTCCGGAATTATCCAGGATGCAGGGGAGGCAGGACCAGCCCTGGAACCGGTCCTTCTAGTTTCGCTGGGTGAACTCAGCAGCAGGTGACAGCAGGGACCCGCCCCTCACCAGGGGGCCTGCAAAGCCCCCACCGGCCCCTCCCCATCCCCAAGCCCAGGGGTGTCTCTGTCCCAGCACCTATGGCTTCTGGTTTGACCCAGTACCCCGCCCCCCAGGGCCACCCACACACACAGGTGCTGGTCGCCACCCAGTGCCCGGGAGACGGTGCCCCGGGCCGGAAGTGGGAAAGGCAGGCAAGAGGCTGTTGGCCCATGAGACTGCGCCCTCGGGCACCTGTGGCTGCCCTCACTCACCCTGCAGGGAACAGTCTCCCAGCTTTCTCTTCCTGCTTAGATTTGCAGGGACACGCCAAGGATAGGGGAGCCACTCGAACTGTGTCCACATGCCAGATGTCACCACGCCTGTGTGAGTGTGAGGTGCCAGGGGCTGAGGGCTGGGAGGGAGGGGACAGGGGCTGTGCTCCTGTCTCCAGATGCGGCCACTGCCACTTCCGGAAGCCGGTGAAGGGCTTCTGGGGAACATGCCTACCCATCTAAGGTGAATCCTGGCTCTGCCAGCCTCTGGCACTGTGTCTTCAAAGAAAGGCTCTAGCATGGTGGCCTAGCGGCTAAAGTCCTTATGGGCGCCGGTTCTAATCCCCGCAGCTCGACTTCCCATCCAGCTCCCTGCTTGTGGCCTGGGAAAGCAGTCAAGGACGGTCCAAAGCCTCGGGACCCTGCACCTGTGTGGGAGACCCTGAAGAGCTCCTGGCTCCCGGTTTCAGATCAGCGCAGTACCAGTCGTTGTGGTCACTTGGGGGGGTGAATCATCGGACGGAAGATCTTTCTCTCCGTCTCTCCTTCTCTCTGTATATCTAAGTTTTCAATAAAAATAAATAAATCTTTTTTTAAAAAGAAGAAAGAAAGGCTGCAGGCCGAGGAGCTGTAAACCAGCCAGTGGCTTCCCAGGAGCCTGCTTAGGGAGGCTTAGTGCCACTCCGTAACAGTGATCCGCGCCTCTCCCATTTCCGTGACCAGGTGGCTGCAAGAAGATCCAAGGACCCCTGAACCATGGCCTTCTCTGAGCTGGGAAAAGCAGCGCCTACATTCCTCGTGCTGTGAGTGAGCTGGGAGGCCAGAGCCAAGCCAGGCCTGAGTCTCCAACTGCTGGAAGTCCATGAACAGGTGACGCTGTGAGTAAAGCCACCATCCTCTACGGGCACCAGCTCATATCCCAGTTGTTCCACTTTCAATCCTGCTCCCCTAGGATGGTCTGGGGATTGCAATGGAAGATGGCGCAAGTGTGGCTGTGTCCCCCTATCTGCATGGGAGACCCAGAAGAAGCTTCTAGCCTCTGGCGTTAACGGCTGGGCCGTTGCAGTGACTGAGGGAGTGAACTAGAAAATGAATGTGTGTCTCCCACTCAGTCTGTAACTCTGCCTTTCAAGTGAATTACTAAAATCTCTCTTTGTAAAGGCCAGGGAAGGCGGCGTGGTGGCTCAACGGGCTAATCCTCTGCATGCAGCAGCAATATCCCTTAGGGATTCTGGTTCTAGTCCCGGCTGCTGCACTTCTCATCCAGCACTTTCTCTCCCCCTCACTGTCTATCCTCTGCAAATCTGTCTTTCAAATAAAAATAAATAACTCCTTTTTAATGGGGGAGGGGAAGAAGGCAGGAGGAAGGGAGGTGACAGCATAGAAGCAGACAGGCATGGGCGACGAGCACACGTGGCAGAGTGGCTCTTGGAGGGGCCTTGGCTGGTATCACTTCCCTCCCTGACTTGCACTGCACCTGGTACTGCACCTCCCACCCCCAGGCAGGGGACCCAGCAGCCCCAGCCTCACGAAGGCAGTGCTCAGCCAACAGGCTTTGCTTCCTGGGGCGCCACCTGTGCCTGCCTCTCCTGGTCCTGCTTCGCGTTGAGACGGCAGCCACCAAGGGCCCCTCGCCAGCCACACTGCTCTCCTGGCTCTGGCAGGGAGCATTAAGCAGCAATAGTAAGCTGCTCCCTCTGCTGCCCACGTCCAGCCAGGGGAGGAGGACGAGGACCTAGGCGCCCCCTGAGGGGTCTGCATGGCCACTGATGCTTCACCTCTCTGCCCCCAAAGCTGTGACCTTGGAGAGAGGGGCTCCCTGGAGGGCTGTGGTTTGCCGAAAGCTCCCCCCTTCTGGCTGCTGCAAGCAAGGGAGGTTTCTGGTGGCAGAAAGTCGGTGAAGTGGCGGGGAAATTTGCAGATACACCTGCGGTTTCCCATGTGCCTCGGAGCCTGGCGGGAAGGGGCGCAGGCCACGGCAACACTTAGAGTGGTGTGCAACCTGTGGCTCCCTCGGCTCTGGGCAGGCAGGGCCACTAAAGCTGCCCTAGCGCCCAATCGTCCAACTCCCAGCAGACTTTGTGAGTCACAAAGGCTGGCAAAATGGGCCCAGCCACCCCCTCTCCCAGGAGTGCAGGAGTCAGGGTGCAGAGAGGAAGAGAGCAAAGCAAATCAGTGGGGTTTCCAGACCCCTGCATGAAGGGGCCTCTTGTCTCTGGGGCTTTGGTCACTTGTCTGAAGTTGCCCTCTTGGGAACAAAGAACAGACGCCCAAGCAAAACCCTTTCATCACCTGGTACGGGGGGCCCTGCACGGCCACCAGAGCGGGAGATAAAAGCCTGGGCTTGTGAGAGCAAACAAAGACGGATTCACTGACCCCGCGAAGCAAGGCACCCAGCACGCGTCTTCCCCTTTCTTTCCTCACTGATGAATTTATTTGCTTTCAACACATTCTAGCCAGAAACACAAATCTCCTTCGGAAGGAGGGACAGCAGCTGAGGGCTCAACCGGCTGTGACAGCTGCGATGTTCAAGAAGAAGGACCCTGTGTGCCCAGGAAGCCAGGGGGCACAGAACCAAGCAGAGTGAGGGAGCGACCTAGGAGAGGGCTGGCCTCTGGCTGCTGGGCGGGTCCTGTTCACCACCACCACCAGGCTGGGTGGGGCACGGCTTTATCAGGGCAGATGTAACAGGCGCCCCGTGTGATGCATTCTTACCCAGAGTGGATTCACCTCCTGTCTTCCTGGACATGGCATTTCCTGCAAGTTCAAGAGCAGCTGCTACAGACGCAGGTGGGAGCCTGTGGGTGCTGGCCACCATCCTCTCATCCCTGGCTACACTGGCCGCTTCCTGGAAAGTGACAATGCCTGGGGCACTGTGGGAAGGTCACCTTCCCTACCCCGCACTGGGGGACATGACCCCAGCACCTGGGGCCGGCATGGGTGGGTCAGGGCAGTCTGTACGTCCCTCTGGCTCACACTGCTTCCAATTAGGCTCCTGCCTTGCTGTTCTACCTCAGTGTCTGCATCTTTAACAAGGTGTTAGGAAGACCCGACCAACCGAGCCAAAGCATGCACACACACCGCTCAGGAGACCGCAGTCTCCCAGTACACGCTGCAGCAGCCACCTGCACTCGTGTGGGGCCCAGGGGCCTCAGGAGGAATGGGACCAAAAGTGGAGGGGTTAACCCATGGGTATCTCGTGGGCCCTACCATACAGCAAAGAGTCAGGGCCGCAGACATTCAGCTTCCCTGAGGCCAGAGGACTCCAGAAGCCACCATAGCCCATCCTCCTTCCTTTCCCCTCCCCCCTCCAGGAGTGCACAGTGGGCAGGGGGAGGCTGGGTGAGATAGGGGCCCAGGGGCCTTTAGCAGCACCTGCCAGTGTCTCTTAGAAAACCAAGTGGACGCCCAGTGACCCCTACTGCAGGTGCTCCAGGCAACCACCGAGCACCATCAGCCCACCACAGTCTGTGCCCTGGAGAATGGCCGGCCCCCAAACCAGCCCATGTTGACAGAGCCAGCCAGTGTGGCTGGATGCCCCTTAGCCAGCCAGAGCAGAGGTGGGGCAGGGGATGTCAGGGACCAGCCGTGTGCCACAGGGCAGTCATGTCCAGGGAAAGCCTGAATGGGCACAGCAGGACCATGTGTGAGAGCAGGCCAGATGGCTATGGCTGGCCATCAGCTGGTGTCAATGCGCATGTGTGTATGTGTGTGTGATACAGGTGTGTGTGTGATACAGGTGTGTGTGTAATACAGGTGTGTGTGTGATACAGGTGTGTGTGATACAGCTGTGTGTGTGATGCAGGTGTGTGTGATGCAGGTGTGTGTGTGATGCAGGTGTGTGTATGATACAGGTGTGTGTGTGTGATGCAGGTGTGTGTGTATGACACAGGTGTGTGTGTGATACAGGTGTGTGTGTGATGCAGGTGTGTGTGTGTGATGCAGGTGTGTGTATGATACAGGTGTGTGTGTGATGCAGGTGTGTGTATGATACAGGTGTGTGTGTGATGCAGGTGTGTGTGTATGACACAGGTGTGTGTGTGATACAGGTGTGTGTGTGATGCAGGTGTGTGTGACATGTGCTGTGTGTGCAGCATCCATCACATGCATGTCTGTGGTGTTGTGTGTGCCATGTATGTAGCATGGTGGGTGTCAGGGGTGTGTGACAGGTGTGCTGCTTGTGTTGTGTGTAGTGTATGCATGGTGTGTGTGTATGGTGTGGTATATGTGCTGTGTGTGCTACATGCAGTTTGTAAAGAAAATGATAGTAACAACAGCATGACTTAATAAGGAAGCGCAGGATGGGCTATTCCTGGAATCTGGAGCTCACAGATTGCCCAAGACCAAGGTCAAACCACCAACAACCGTCTGGAGGTGGGCAAGAGTCTGAGACCAAGGTCAAGGCCTGTAGGGGAGGTGCTGCAGCTGGGCAATGGCCCAAGGCCGCAGAACTGACTGGAGACAGTCACATGCTGGCTTCTGTGCTTGAGCCCTGCAGCTGCCTCTGGTCATCAGGCACCAACACGGAGCGTGGCCATCAGAGCTTGGGCCACGTCACTTCCTGTCATGTGACTCCCCCAGCACTTTGATATGAGCCTGAAGCCATGAGCCTTCTGGGGCCCTCTGGCTGCCCACTTTTGTAGTTTTTATCTCATGTCTGTCTCATCTCTTGTTTTCTCGATTGCACATCATCCTCCTCTCCAATCCTGTTCATGCTATGCCGGTTGTGGTAGTGTGTGCTATGGTGTGCGTGTTGTGTCTGGTGTGTACATGAGTGTGTGCTGTGGTATATATGTTATGTGTGTGCGTGCACAGTGTGTGTTCTGTGTAGTGTGATGCATCTGTTGTGTATAATGTATGGTGTGTGTGTATGTGGTGTGGTGTATGTATTGTATGTGGTATGTGCATGGGGTGTGGGTGGCGTGACCTGTACGTGTGGTGCACAGAGGGGATGTTCTGCTGCACATATGTGTATGCTGTGTGGCATGTGGACGGCGTCCATGCACTGTGTTTCCGACGGGGGGCAGCAGCTCTGCGGACGGGGTGGGGTCTTGTCATCTTCCTGCTCCGTGTGCAGTGTCCTTGCAATTGATTGGCGGGAGAAACACAGCCTGGAAGTGGTTCCATCACTCAGCTGTGGACAGTGAGAGGGGCTGGCAGGGGCAGAGGATGCCCTGGGGTGGCAGCTAAGCCCCAGGTGCTGCTGCTGTGTCAGCACTGGCAGATAACAACGCAGCCAAGCAGTCTGCCGGGCACCGCGGTGCCCTGGCCTGCCCTCTCCAGGCTCTCCCCTTCCATCCTCCCCTTACTGTTTCCCCTGTATTTTAATAGTGGTACAGTCCTTTAGCAACAGTCACGAGTCCATCATTCTTCTATTTAAGTGTATCATGACATTGCAGGTACAGTGCACACGGAAGCACTTGCATTCATATAGGATGTGACATTTCCTAGAATACTCTCCGCATAAACTCTCAGCGACAGACACCAGTTTCCCCATGCGGCCCCCAGGCTCCAAGCTTGCCCCTCGCTGCTTTGCTCCTGGTTTCCCTGAAACATCTGCACCTGTGTAACACAGTGGTGCCTAATCAGTGTTATCAGCATCCGCAAGTCCTCTGCTTTGCCTGGGATGCTTGGCCCAGGATCCCACGATAAGGCAGCCTCCATGACAGAACACAGCCCTGAACCTAAACCACAGGAAGTGGGTTCCCAGTGCTTGCACATTTAGGGCCCCCAGGCTCCTGTGAAGGATTGTAAGAGGCAAGCATGATGGCTCAACTAAGCCTCCAACTCAAGGAGCTGGCATTCCATATGGGCACCAGTTTGTGTCCAGGCTGCCCCGCTTCCCATTCAGCTCCCTGCCTGTGGCCTGGGAAGGCAGTGGAGGACGGCTCCAGGCCTTAGAACCCCGCATCTGCGTGAAAGACCTGTAAAAAGCTCCCTTCTGATTGGCTCAGCTCCAGCTGTTGCAGCTATTTGGGGAGTGAACCAGTGGACGGAAGATCTCTCTGTAAATCTGCTTTTACAAAAAGAGAGAGAATGGATACTTAGTCTATTCATGCCAGGGCCTGTGCGGGGTGCTTAACTTGAGTTAGGGCGTTCAGGATCCATGGGCAACTCGTAGTGGCTTTATAAGCGATTATACACACACAACACCCTGTGTCTTACCCCGTGAGACTCCATCCACTCTGGAAGAAGCCACCATCAGGGAGGCCACAACAGGGAGGTCCACCCCGCCTTGGGCAGCAAACCTCCAACATCTTGGAGCAGAACAAGCCCCTTTGCTGGAGAAGTCAGCCCACCTCAGTCACCCATGTTAGGGAGAAGGTAGAGACTGCAGAAGACTTGAAAGGGAAGGAAGGAAGGAAGGAAGGAAGGAAGGAAGGAAGGAAGGAAGGAAGGAAGGAGGGAGGGAGGGAGGGAGGAAGGAGGGAGGGAGGAAAGAGGGAGGGAGGAAAGAGGGAGGGAGGAAGGAGGGAGGAACACAGAAGCATGAAGAGATTGTGGAGACAGATGGGCTGGGGGCTGTAAGATCGGGGCTGCCCGGACAGAGTGCAGAGTTGTGGGTCCCCTGTCCACTCACACACTGGCCCATGACAGCAGTACCCTTGAACTCCAGAGTGGTCATCAGGGATGCACTGGCCCGGACAGGTCAGAGTCAAACTCAGTGGTATCTGGTGGCAGGCACTTGGCGCTCAAGGGGCGGGGCCGTGAAGCAGTGAGCAGACCTGGGTACCACGCCCCGACAATGTTCCTGTCCTCACACTCGGCTCAGTGCGGCTGCCCTCACCCTCCCTCATCTCTTCCCCCTGGTGTAGCCACCTCAACACTGTTCTTCCAGGCTTGCAGAACTGGGGGACACAGACATGCTTAGAGATAGATTTTTCTTTATTTCTTTCCTTTTTTTAAGGGTTTGTTTATTTTTTATTGGAAAGGCAGGTTTAGAGAGAGAAGGAGACAGAGAGAACTTCTGTCTGCTGGTTCACTGCCAAATGGCCACAGCAGCCCGAGCTAAGCTGACCAAAGCCAGGAGCCAGGAGCCAGGCCCAAGCATTTGGACCACTGTCCAGTGCCTTCCCAGGTACATGAGCGGGAGCTGGAAGGGAAGAGGAGCAGCCGGGACTCAAACCAACAGCCATGTCAGGTGGTGGGGCTGCAGGCAATGGCTTTATCCTTCACCACAAAGTCCCGGAAGTGGCTTTTCTTTACAGATGGCCCAGTCTGCGGCGCACTGCTGTAGCAACACAGGAGGGACACAGAGAAGAGTTCCCCAGATGGCAGGCCAGTCTGGGGACGTAGGCAGGAAGGGGGGCTGGGGAGGCTCCAGGACCCCTGCTAGTCCCCCCTGCCTTTGCTCAACAGCCTGCAGTCCCACCTTGGTTCTGCCACAGCACACCCTGAGGGCTGTCCCTTGTGGAGTCATACACCAGGGGGTGGGCTGGCTGTGCATCCATGCCAACCAGAGCTGGGTCCCCCCAGCTGCTTCCCAAGGGAATGTTCCTTCCCTGGACAGCTTCTTCCCAAGACTCGTGGCAGCTCATGTCCAGGGACTGTCAAGGTCAAGGTCCACTGTGGCCCCAGCAGAGACTCAAGGGCATGATTTCCACATTGACTTTTGAGCCCGGAGCTCAAAGCCTTAGCACCAGCTGTGCCACCAGCGGCCGTGAACACATCTGCCAGCAGCGGGCAAGTTCATGACCGCATCTCCACCTCCACCAACTGCAAGCGGGGGAAGCTGCCATTGTCCTTGGCGAGATAAAGCAGGGTTGTGTCCACGTCCTTGGAGAGACACAGTGGAGTCTTTCTCTGCCAAGTGAAAGGGCGTTTTCTGGAATGGAAATAATCTCCAAATACTGCTAGAGAGAGAAAGAACTTGAATGTACTGGTTCATTCTCAAGCGCCCACAGCACCTGGGGCTAGGCCAAGCTGAAGGCAGGTCTCCCAGGTGAGTGGTGGCCACGGCCCAAGCACTTGGCTTATCACCTGCTGCCTCGCAGGACACACATCAAGCAGGAAGCAGGATTTGAACCCAGGCACTCTGTGATGGTGTGTAGGCATTCCACCTGCATCCTAGCCACCAAACCTGCCCTCACCCAGGACCTTTCTGAAGATGCCTCCCTCCGCAGGGTCACGCGCAAGACCCTAGGTGAGGCATGTCAACATGCTGAACCCAGAATGTATGCTTATGTCTCAGAGTTAAACGTATGTTTGCACCTACGTTACATTATCATCATCATTAATAATCATTTTTATTCATTAAAATAATACCTGGTGCCTACACCTGCAGCATGTCAGCTTCATGCGGGGCGATCCACCTGCAGGTCCTGCAGTTACTTTTACAAATACCCAGTGAGGCTCTACAGGCAACGCTGGGTGTCAACCCCAGGGATAGGCACCAGCATGCCTGCAGATAGTGAAACCCACACACTCCTCCCCTGAGAAAAACACACCGCCTGCTTTGTGAAATGTGTGTTTATTTGCACTGCCGAGCCAGAAGCAAAGAGAAGGCGGAAGCATCATCATCTATCTGCCGGCTCACCCTGCCCCCCCTCCCCAGAGCCCCCAGAGCCTGCCTCAGCAGGAGCTGGGCCAGGCGAAGGCCAGACGAAGGCCAGAAGTCAGGAATTCCGTGTCCTGCAGCACTTGAGCCATCACTGACAGCCTCCAGAAAGCTGGAAAGTTGGGGCAGGAAGAGCCAAGATTCAAGCCGAGCACTCCGATTCCAGAGGCAGGTGCTTGAGTGGGGAGGGACTAACTCACTGGCCACCACACCTGCTCTCTCCTGTGGAATTCAAAACTTTCCTGCATGAGTTAGGACAGCTAGCATAGTGCTGACCTGCGCCAACAGTTGTTACATCACACTGTTTAGAAAATAATGACAAAAAAAGTCTGTGCACGCACAGTTGCAGAGTCTCGTTCCTCCCAAACATTTTCTGTTTGCAGTTGGTCCAATCCACAGGTGCAGTCTGGAAAACTCTGTCTTAGTGGCTTTGTGGTTCCCGCTGTTCCAGAACGCCTTTTCTTTTAACTTTTGCATTGTCTTCACCGACACATTGTAACAATAGTTCAGATTCAGTCTCGCCTGATGTGCCGTTGTTTCACTTCGCCTTCCGGAATGGTTCCTTGTCATTCATTGATGTGGCTGAAGCAGGAAGATCCACCAGAAGCCTCCAGATGTCCCTTTCCCGATAGATTTCAAAACACTCTGGCCCCAACGTGGCCTGCCCCTCCTTCCAGCTGCCCCTGCACTGAAGCACCCTCTGTTTCCTAAGAACTTCCTGGCAGCTGTTAGACACAGCATTCTGCATCTTGTTCTGCTTGGAACAAAATCCTGGCAGCACTGTCCTCCGGAAGGACTCCCAGGCCAGCCGGACACACAGCGGCCAGTGAGGCCCTTCAGCCTTACAGTCCTGGAGTGTTCTCAATCCCCTCCTGGCATCAAGTGAGCATTTCGGATCTGTCTTCAACTCATGCTTCAGTTTTTGTTTGTCCTGCTTCTTCAAGCCCTGATCCACGCCCACCATTTCTGCCCTCTCTTCCTGGTCTCCTGGAATACCAGAGGGACGGTCCCCTGGGTCCCTTCTGCTGCCATCCCTTCCATCTGGGTTCACATTTATGCCCCCCCACTGCTGCCATCCCTGGAATTATACCAAACTGCAGCCTGGTCTCCTCTGCCATTCATTCTCTCCTGAGTTGTTCTTTTTGCTCCAAAACAATGCTTTTATTTTTGTTTCAAAGCTCCAAATATTTTTCTTTCCTTTGAGAGCTGTATTTATTTGAGAGGTACAGTTACAGAGAAACCTTCCATCCACTGGTTCACTCCCCAGGTGTCCTTAACAGCCAAGGCGGGGTCGGGCCAAAGCCAGGAGCCAGGGGTTTCATCTGGGTCTCCCATGTGGTGCAGGGACTCAAGTACTTGGGCCATCTTCCTCTGCTTCCCTGGGTGCATTAGAAGGCAGCTGGATGGGAAGTAGAACAGCCAGGACTTGAACCGGTACCCATGCGGGATGCTGGCATTGCAGGTGGCAGCCTTACCTGTGCCCCCAATTACTCTTTAAAAAATTCAAAGTTCTTGTTTCTTGACATAGTAACTTCCAAAATTTTCCCTAAAACAAAAATATTAGAGTGTGGATTAGAGAATGAAACTGGAGGTAGGACAGCCCCACCGGCTTGTGGGTGTGCCTGTGCAGGCAAAGGCTGGGCAGTGGCCCTGTGGGAGAGCCCTAAGGGCATGGTGGGGAATTCCTGGTTCCCTCCCATCCCAGCCGCTCTTTTTTGGAGCAGTCCTAAGGGGCTTGGGGTTCTCTGAGGGCCAGAGACAATCAAGTCAGGGATGGGCCAAGCCTGAGGACCTCCATTCCCTGATGCTTGGAGCCTCCCGCCACCCCTGGCATCCCAGTTTGGGCTGCAGGCTGCCTTCCACCCGGTGGGCCTTGTGGTCTTCTGCTCTGGGACCTGCAGCCAAGTACGGCCAACGCTGCAGGAGCAGTGTGCAGTCGGGTGCCACCCTCGGCTGCTGGGTACCTGGGAAAGCCCTGCCTTCTGCACCACAGCCAGGGACGTGGCCCCCTGGGCGTGGTGTGTGGTACGCACAGGCCCTGTGCTCTCAGCTTGCAGCATCCTGGTCTCTGGGGCCCACGTTGCTTCTCTCCCATCCCACAGAAACAGGACCAGCCTGCAGCTCCCAGCCCCGCTGAGCAAATCCTCCTGGGAGGCCGGGACTTGTAGATTCCTA
Organism: Ochotona princeps; assembly: GCF_030435755.1. Lineage (NCBI taxonomy): Eukaryota > Metazoa > Chordata > Mammalia > Lagomorpha > Ochotonidae > Ochotona > Ochotona princeps. The sequence continues at coordinate 27,687,662 of NC_080834.1, read as the reverse complement.
TCATTACCCCACCTCACCCCTCCCCTCATGCCTCAGCTTGATTGGCGTCTTCCACGCTCAGGTCCTCTGCTCCATCCGCTCCCTCCTTCCACAAACTCAGAAATCCGCAGAAAGGAAAGCCCCCGTCTCCAAGCAGCCCCAGTCAGAAGGAACGCATTTGGAGGCACCGGGTTAAATCTGTTTTCCAGCAAACTCTTGCCAGGAAAGGAGGGCATGAGGGTGATCGGAAAGTAGCCAAGATAGGCCATGCCCAGGAAGCAGGTGGCTCCTGCGGCCCTGTGGGTGGGCCAGTGGAGCCCGCCACCCCACAGCTTACCTCAGCAGCATGGTGATTAATTCTGAGAACTAAGAAGTTGCTACAAATCCCACAAAGACTCTGGCTGTCCCAGTGGAGGTGCTTCTCTGTCGCCCACTGGGGCCTCATCCAGTGGCTCCTGTATGCTGCCAACAGTGCCAGATGTGACAGGAGAGCCAAGCAGAGTAGGGGAAAGAAGGTATTAGGACGAGGGCTGGAGCGATGGCTCAACTAATCCTCCACCTCCAAGCACCAGAATCCTATATGGGCACAAGTTTGTGTCCTGGCTGATCAACTTCCTATGCAGCTCCTAGTTTATGGTCTTGGAAAGTAGCAGCGGATAACCCAAAGCCTTGGGACTTTGCACCCACATGGAAGACCCGGAAGAAGTTTCTGGCTCCTGGCTTCAGATTGGCTCAGTACTGGCCACTGCGGCCACTTGTGGAGAGAACCAGTGGATGGAAGATCTTTCTGTCTCTCCCTCTCTCTGTAAATTTGACTTTCCAATAAAAACAAATGGATCCTAAACAAACACATACTAAAAGGCATTAGGCCAAGGTGGGGCCTCAAGGCGCACCCCTTACTTCCCGGGGTCTCCGGCTTAAAGCCCTGAAGAGTGACTCCAGGGCAGGTGAGGTGGCTTTTCCTGGGTGGCTGCCCTCTCATGTATCAGGCATTCTGCACAGCGCCTCCTCTGCCCAGCTGCACATACCTTGGCACAAAGACCCAGGCTTTTTCTTGTTGCTCAGAAGCGAAGAAAAGTGCCATCACGCCATGGCGTGCCAGCTGCCATCATTTCAGACTTCGTGAATTTGAAACAAGAGCCCATTCTCCCTAGAAATCTGGACCACAGGACAAGTCCGGCGGTGGCTAGGCCTGTCCACACCCAGCTCCCTCCTTCCCCGAGCCACTCTGGGGCCAGGGTGGTCAGTAAGCGTGGCTCTCCAGTGGGTATCAGGTGACGGCTTCCTCAGTGTGGTGTGCTGGTTTCCTGTCGCTGTGGCAACGAGTGACCACAGACTCAGAAGTGGACAGGAGGGGAATGGCGCTCTGTTTATCTCCAGATCAGAGCCTGGCTGGACTAAGACAGGCATGGGCAGGTTGGCTTCCCCCGCAGGGGGCTCTCTCCCCTCACCCAGCCCAGCTATGGCCACTTTCCCAGACACCAAGCCACGTCTGCATCTCTGCTCTGTGTGCACACAGCTGACCACAGCTGGGCCAGGTTCTGATTAATTAGGCTAGGCCTATCCAGGCCATCTGGGTGTCCTGCCAGGACGAAAACCTGCCCTTACACATCCAAGGTCCATTTTGCCATAGAAGGTAACTGTTGCCTAGGATTAGGCAGGGAAATGGATTAGGACAGGGAAATCATTAGGGGACCAAAACCCCACCCTCCACAAGAAGTCGCCTCCAACCACCAGGACACTGCAGCCCCAATCTCCTCCCCCAGGGAGTCATGCCGAACTCTCCTGACATTAGTGGGGTGGGGAGTATCAGGCGACCTGCAGCCATTCGGTAACTGGGACAGGGAGAGAAATAGTTTCCATCGCTGGCACCATGAACAACCACCTTGTATGCCTCAACAGGCTGTGTCCCTGGCTTTCAAGTGGCTGACATGAGAACAAGCCAAATTGGGAGACCACAGGCTGTAAGTTCACCCCAATAAGGAGCCAGGGCATGAAGGCAGGCAGATACATGTGGCTGGGTTTCCCTGAGCCCACCCGCACATGCTCCCGGAGCATGTGGCTTTCCCCGTGTCCAGGCCTCTGGAACTGCACAGAGAAGGCTGGTCCGGAAAGAAGTGTTAGATGAGCCCTCCTTCCCCGTGTCCTCCAGGCGTCCGGTCATGCGCAGGAGGCATCAGGCTGAGGGAAACGAGATAGTGGCCAACCGGCTGAGCTGCTTTCCCCCATGGGTCTTATCAAAGTCTGTGATCTCGGACCAGTGGACACGGAGCTGGGCTCGTGACATCCACTTCGGTCTCAGAGAACACAGGAGAGAGAGAGGCTCAGGACGAGTCCGGGTTGGGGCCGCTTCTGGACCGGATGCTGGTGTTTCAACTCTGCCAGCTTGGGGGATGTGGCAGGCGCCACAGCGGAGTGAGATGGGCCACTAGGGAGGTCCCCGACGGCCTCTCTCCCACAGCCCCATGACGGATGCTTTGTCACCTGGTCACCAGCTTGTGGATCCCAGCAGTGGCAGCGGTGTGGTGGCCTCGCCTCCTATCTGCAGCCCTGGGAGCTGGAGCCCTTCCAAGGGTGGAAATGGAGCTGTCACCTGCCCCTCACCAGAGAGCAACCTGCGACGGGAGGGGTGCCCAGCACAGGGCACGCTGTGCCTCTGGCAAACAAAGGGCTCCCAGCTCCCAGCTGCTGGGCCACCCAGTGCTCCTCAGCTGCCCGACAGGTGCTGCCCTGGAGGCTCTCACAGCAGAGCGCTGTGCTTACAAGTCAGGCCCAGGAGCTGCTGGTCTGCCTCTCACCAGGCAAAAGGCCACCCTGCCCCTGGGGAATTCTGCTCCACAGACCTACTGTGGAGCCACTGACAGGGTTGCTAGCAACCTTCCCCACCCACTTATTTTATAATAAAACTTTTTTCCGTTCACACCTATCTCTGCTAGGTAAGATCTCCCTCTCACACACACAATACTGGAGCATCTCATGCAGTGAGTACTCTGAAACATCACCAAAGCAGAGTTCCAATTTCTGCCCCCCAATTTTGTCCAAGTCAGGATCCAGCCAGGGCCCCCCTCTGATCTATCACATGGGTCGGCGCACCCTTGCTGAGAGAGATAGGCGTTAGGCACTTGGATTTGTGGACCATAACACCCCTGACTTAAGCCAATGGGCACGGCTATGTTTCAATAAAACTTTGTTTACAACCACAAGCAGCTGGTTAGATTTGATCCTAAGATCCTTTGCCACGCTTGGGATGTCGGCTAGCAAACCGGCATGCTTAGAGTCAAGTTTAATTTTTTTGATTTTGTTTTTCCAAGAAGTCACAGGTGACACTGCCAATGTCCATGTTAAACTCCTTCTCTGCTCTTCCCTCTCTGCCCCCCCCCCGTGATGCTACCAGCCAGCCAGTCTCCACATCCATGAACTCTTTCACGGGCTGGGAAATGGCAAGCACAGCACTCGGTCGCCCCTTCTCTGTTCACCTGCCGGTGCGTCTATACCAGGAAGCCTGCCTTCGCGAATGATTTGTTTATACGGAAGGATTGTTTGTAGAAGTGAACAGAAGCCCTCCACGCCCGTTCCTTTCCCCGCAGCTTTTAAGAATAACGAGCTGAATTCCTTAGCATTCTGCAAAGGAAATCAATGTACTTTCAAAAGGGATATTATGAACAATGGACTTTTTAAAAGGAACATTACGACCAAATAGATTCTGGCATAACTGAAGTGTTTGAGCGTTGCGACGACTGTGTCGAGTGAGGTTCGCATTGTCCCAGCTTTGCCTGAGCTCAGAGCAGGACCCTGAATGTCACCACAGCACCTGTGCTATCCGGTGGGACAAAGTGTCCCGGGGTTCTCTCAGCCCCTCTACGAGAGCAGCTCTTCTGAGGGAAGCGATACTAAAGAATCCTACATGTGAGTGCTGGGGTCGTTCGTTGTTTGCACAATGTTTTCATGGAGGCAGCAAAAAGTGATTTCTTTCAAAAAGAATAAAAAATATATCGGAGCATGTGTGGTGGTAAAACAGACTAAGCTACTGCTTGGGAGGCCAACATCCCATGTCAGCACCGAGGGTTCAAGTCCCGGCTGCTCCACTTGTGGTCCAGCTCCCTGTTAACGTGCCTGGGGAGGAAGGGAAGATGGCCCAAGCACGGGTCCCTGCCCCCATGTGGGAGACTCGGCTTCCAGCCTGGGCCAGCCCCAGCACTTGGAGAGGGAATGGGCAGATGGAAGTTTCTCCTTAACTCCCCTTCTTTTCAAATAACTAAGTCTTAAAAAAGACCTCAGGAAAACATTCTGAAATTTGCAAATCAATTCACCACTACAGGCAGTGAACCACCTGCAACCTACATACCTGCGGCCCATTTTCTCCTTGCCCCACCAGAGCCGATTCAGGACAGCCAGTCTAGAGATGCCCCCAGGTGCTCCCAACAGGCTGGCAGCAGAATGTCCTGGGGCAGGGTGCAGAGTTCTGGAGGGGAGCAGTGAGCCAAGGAGGAGGAAGTTCAGGCAAGAACTCAGCACTTTCCAGAAGGGGGACTGTAACAGGAGAGAGACTGGCAGAGAAGTGAGGAGGAGAAGGAGGAGGAGGAGGAGCAGTTAGCAGGGATGAAAGCCGGAGAGGAGGGGAGGGAGAGGCAGCAACAGAGGCTCTGAGAAGTTGCTGGACAGACTAGAAGCACCATTTCCCGTGGCAGACAATCAGAAAGCTTTCCTGGGGCTTGTTACCTCAGAGGGAGGTCCTGGGAGATGCTAGATCTTCCTGGTTCTTGCTTCCACCTGATGAGCAGGAGTCCTGGGATCAAAGCTCACCTTAGGTCACGTGGCACAGGACATGCCTGCAGAGACCCGAGACCATCAGCACACAAGTGCTTCTCAGGGGCTGGTCTGCTGGGCGCTGCTGGGCGCTGCTGGGCACTCTGCCACGCCTCTCCTCCACAGGCGCCACCATGTTCTCTCAATCATCCAGGATGGACAATCGAAAACAAAATGGAGTAAATGTGGCTCATTGCTACCAAGAAATTGTGTGAGCTTGCAAGCCAAACAGCCTATGTGACCTTTAGCACCGATGGGCTCCAATTCTCATGAACCAAGGCCTAAGTCTGGTCATCTCACAGGTGGCTCCAAGCAGTTAAGTGCGTGGTTACCATAACTGCAGGACCAGAGAAGAGCCAGGCCTGGGCTGTCCAGCTGAAGGTAGGGAATGTGTGGTATTCCCCTCACCTTACGGGCTATTGTGAACTGCCCCTTTCCAAGCTATTGTGCACTGCCCCTGTTAAACCCTGTGCTGTTCGGGGCCACACTCCGGTAAGGGCTGTTGGTCCCGGCTGGCTGGTCGGCAGGTCAGTTGGCTGCCTGGCCTCTCATTCATGATAAAACTCTGTTGTGACTGTCACTGGTGAATGTAACATTCCGTTTTAGCGTTCGAGTGGGTACAACAAACTTAACAGACAGAATACAGAACAATCTTGCGGTCTTTTCTTACTCTACACACTAAAGGAGTTTCGTAAATACACAAAAATAAGGCCACTCTTTCACTGTTTTTAAAAAACAATTCTCATGGACCCAGCAGGGTAGCCTAGCAGCTGAAGTGCTCATCTTGCACATGCCAGGATTCCATATGGGCACCGGTTCTTGGCTCCTGGCTTCGGATCGGCTCATTCCCCAAGTGGCCACAATGACCCGAACTAGGCCAATCTGAAGCCAGGAGCCTGGAGCTTCTGCCAGGTCTCCCACGCGGGTGCAGGGTCCCAAGGCTTTGGGCCGTCCTCGACTGCTTTCCCAGGCCACAAGCAGGGAGCTGGATGGGAAGTGGAGCAGCTGGGACATGAACCGGCGCCCATATGGGATCCTAGAGCATGCAAGGTGAGGACTTTAGACACTAGGCTACCATGTCAGGGCCATGTGTTATTTTTCAATGGATTATGTCACACTGTGACAAGTTTCCAATGTTAATTCCTGACTCGGTCTTTTTTGAGAGATATGAGAGTACTTCTAAAAGGTCATGGAAAAATGAAGTTAAATTTTTTTTTTGGTAAAAAAAAACCTTTATAATCCACGCTTACAAGGGATCTTTAAAGAATTCATGAAAAATACACACTATGTAAAAAAACTTAATTTACACCAAAATAAACGTATCTGCTAATTCCATGGGCTCATGAACGTGTATGACCACATTAATAAAAGCAGCAGTTTTTAACAGGGGTTCTGAGACCAGAGAGGCAGAGACCGGCACTCAGGGCTGAGCTCCACACTCACATAGGCACCCTGGCTTCGCTCTGGAGGGGACCACTGGGACCCTTCTCCCTCCATCAGTGATGACCTTGGGCCCCAGCAAGCAGTGGAGGCAGAAAGCCTGCAGCCTGCAGCTGAACGTGGAGGTGTGGCAGGAGGTGGACCAGATGGCAGCGGAGGAGAGCAGACAAGAGGGGTATAGAAGGCAAGCCAGCCAGGAGGCTGGGTCACTCTCCTCCCTTCACTCTGAGCCGCTCAGTAGGAGGCTAAGGGAGAGGGCCCTGCTGAAAAGCTTTCAAGGTTAAGGAAGGTCAAAAGCGGGGAGACCAGTTGGCCCTGGGGTCACTCACACACACGGAGAGGAGACAGGGCCCGGTGTCACCTCAGCTCCCCACCACCGCACAGCTCTCTGCCACTGTTAACTAGAAATGCGACCCAGCTCTTTGCAGAAGGACACGCGTGGGCATGCTTGCCCTGGCTGGAATCGGAAGCTTCGAGTACAGACCTTCATTAGAAGTCCATCTTCACAGATTTCCCTGTGGTTTTCAATTATTAGAGAGAACAAACATCTCCAATATTGACCCTACAAAGCCTGTAGCCTCATCCATGTCCTGCCAGATTCTGTGAGCTTTCCTGTGAGGTCTGCCTTCTCCCAACACCTGCCAAGGAGCCCAAGATGGGTGCACGCTGGGGAGCCTGAATAACCACTTTTTAAAAAAAATGCTTCCCGCACGACCTTGAATTGGAAATAAGAAGATATGAATGTAATAGCTTTGGCACAACTATGCAGTTATGGGGCAGCCAGCAAGCCAGGGTTCTGCCTGTGCCTGGCCTGCCGGGACCTGGCTAAGGATTTGGTTCCCAGTTGGGGAACTTGTGGCTCACCCTTAAAGTCATCTAAAAGTGGCCACAGCAGAGCAGCAGGATGCCATCCTCCACTTGGGAAGACAGCAACCCAAGTGGCATCCCCCCTTGGAAGCAGTTAGAGCCTGCAGTTGGGAGGAGCCCTGGCTGCCTCCCCCACAGCTTGGAGAAGGCCTTGTCAGTTTTTTAAAGTTGTGGAAGCAGGCAAGTTTTTTTGCTCCTCCTTTCAGTAGGAAGGGGTCGGGGTTCAGTTGGCGCTTCCTGCCTGGGTAGGGGGTACCTACAATGGAAGGACTCTGGGCGTGCGTTGCTGGTCTTGGTGGCCTAGCTCAATCATTATAAATGACAGGTCCACTGAGAAGTTAGACAGGGGGACAGAAGTTAGATTGTGGGTCCTGATGGCAACTTACTGAGGCGACCAGAGGCCTCAGGGGAAGTGAGGCTGCAGCTGTGGGCAGCACCTTACCTGCAACACGGCAAGGCATACACCCAGGTTCAGAGCTGGCAGCGGGTCGGCCTCCCCAGCTGGCGCTGCAAGGTGTAGCCAATCTCCCCTTGCCCCCGCGGGGGCCAAGAGTTCCAAAACTCCCGTGTCTTCGCCAAACCTCAGCCCTCCCGGGCTCCAAGTAGAAGCCCCCATGGGGGCAAGGAGGGATTGACTCCGCGCTCGGGAAAGCCCCCCTACCCCGAGGCCCGGAACCGCAGGGATGGGGCCAAGAAGAGGCAGTGAGAGGTACTTTGCGATCACTCTGCGCCTGTCAACCCCGGCAGCGCCCGTCCGCGGCTCCCGGGCCCGTGCACCCAAAGGCGCGCCCTCGCTGCCCCTTTAAGGGTTCCCGAAACTTTCCCCTGTTATCCAAAGAGCCTCGTCACATCCGTTGGCTGCGGCCTGCGGGGCGCGTCCCGAGGAAATTCAGGACTCGAGTTTCCCGGGAAAGAGGCGCGGTCTTGGCTCCACGAGTGTGGGGAGTGCGTGCGCGCGGGGCTCTGACCTTGGCCGCTGGGGCGGGGCCGGGGGCCTGTGTCCCGCGTCGCCGCCCGGCAGAGGGGGCAGCGGCTCGAGAACTTGTTCAACTTGGCTGTGCGCGCTGGGGCGGTCCCGGCGCCTCCGCCCCCTTCGGGCCTCCGCCTCCTTGGAGCCTCCTCCCCCGGGTCCTCCTCCCTGCCTGCGCCGCCGCCGCCGCCGGTGCCGATGCGCTCGCCGCCGTGTCCCGCAGCCGCGCAGTAGCCAGCAGTCTCGCAGCCCCCGCGCGCTCAAGTCGCTGAGCCGCGCTGCCGGACGGGGCCAGGCCGGGCCGAGGCGAGCCGGGCCGGGCTGGGCTGGGCGTGCCCCGGGCCCCGCCACGGGCATGGGCGCGCCGGCCCGGGCGCTGCTGCTGCCGCTGCTGGCCCAGTGGCTTCTGCGCGCAGTCCCGGTTCTGGCCCCCGCGCCCTTCACGTTGCCGCTCCGGGTGGCTACGGCCACGGGTGGCGGAGCTGCGCCCAGCCCCCGACCCGGGACTCCTGCCGCGCCCCGGGCCGACGGCCTGGCGCTCGCCCTGGAGCCCGCGGGGGGCGCCGCTAACTTCTTGGCCATGGTGGACAACCTGCAGGGCGACTCCGGCCGCGGCTACTACCTGGAGATGCTGCTCGGGACTCCCCCGCAGAAGGTAGGTCGGGGGACGCGCCCTCGCCGGCCCCTTCCTAGGTAGGGGGAAGGATTTTCGGGAACCAGTGATGTTGGGGTTGTCCCCCTCGCCACAGTTGCCAGCAGGACGTAGGTCGAGGAAGCTGGGGCGCGACCCAGGGCTATCCGCCCGGCTTTGGAACTTGAGAGAGCTCGCCGCGGAGGTGCTGGGCGGCGCGGGGAGACCCGAAAGTTGCCTCTGGCGCGATTCCCTGCGGGTCGAGCGGCGCCTCCTTCCCGGAGGAGACGGTGCCGCGGGGTCTGGGGAGAGAGGCCGCGGGTCCTGGCGGGGGGAATCACCTGAGGTGATACCCACCCCCATGCTGTCTCATGGCCGAAGAGGCGCGGGCGCGCATCCAGGCTGGCGGGAGCTCAGCCAAGAACCAGCCGGTCCCCGGTGGCTCGCCGGCTGCGAGAGGAGCGAGACGCGTGCGCCCCGCGCCCGTCTCCGAGGGGCCTTCGCAGCCTCCCCCGTGTGCCGGCGTCGAGCCCCGCCTCGAATTCCGCGGTGCGGCGTGAGACGCGCAGTCAGGCTAACCAGGGAGGAATCCGGGGCCGAACCGGGCGATGGCAACACGCCGGTCAAGTCTGGGGCTTGCGCCTGAACAGTGCAGCGAGGAGCAGAGGCACTCGCCCGGGCGTGCTGGTCTTGGGACTCTGGGGAGTTCATCCGCCCCTCCTCCCTCCAACTTCTAACCCAGGTGTCGTGTGAGGTCAGGTTTTCTCAGCTGAACGCACTAAAGATGACTTTATTTTTATTTTTAACGTTGTCATTTGGGTTTTTAAAACTGCAGCAACGGTTTTCCCCCATAAATAGCAGGTACTCATGACTTTTGTGTAACTCTAATTATTCAAGACTTTCAGAGGAAAGACATGAGCTGTTAATTCTTTTAAAAAAGGAAACTCAACTCCTGGAGCTATTTAATTAGGGTGCGGTTTTTTTTCCCTCTAACCTTCAGAAGCCTGTGCTGTGGCGGCCAACTTTCATCCCAGTTGCCTTTCAACTTGGTCATGGGACTCCTCGTGAGGGTCCCAAGGGGAAATGGTGGCTGCAGGGAGGGCAGGGTGCATGGGAAACAGTCAGCTGAGAAGCCAGCCGGCCTCAGGCCCAGCCTGCTCCAGCCCCTCAGCAAACCCACCCCGGGGGGAGGACCTTGTGACTCCTGCCTGCCGGGGACTTAGGAGTAAGCTTTGGTGTGAACCTGGGGTGGACCGTGTGCCCGGAAGGATAAAGACCCCAGGCCAGTTTTGGAGTGGGAGCCATTTTCTCTACTGGAGGACATAGGGGGCTTCGAAAAAAGCCTGGGAAATCACACCATGCTGCTTCTTCTTTTAAAGATTTATTTCAGCAGAGTGACAGGGAGCTTCTGTCTGCTGGTTCACTTCCCTGGCTTCCTACAACAGCCAGGGCGGGCCCACCATGAAGCCAGGAACCCCACCCTGGTCTCGCCCCTGGCTGGCAGGGCCCGGCACCTTGGGCCACCCAGAGGTCAGCTTGTGCCTTCCCAGGCGCAGTAGAGGGAGTGCGGGATTGGACGCTCCGTTGCAGGATGCGTGGCAGACAGCAAGCTGCCACAGCAGCAGCCCCACACTTTGTCTTTGAATTGCATTTTCCATGAATTTTTGAAGCCCCCTTGTCAAGGAGGTTTTGTCAGGTAGAAGTCCCTGATACAAGCATCTCTTTGAGGAAGGGAAAAACCTCCATCAGGGCCCAAAAGTACTTCTCCTGAGGGGAGGAAGGCGCCTTTGCAAGTAATAGCTTGCCTTGGTTAATTAATTCATTGACCTTCACTCTAAAGTGCTGAAGTTTAATTAATTTAATGAGCAAGAATGTATTGAGTGCTTATGTTCATCTCTTTAGCATTGCCAAACAAAGAAGTAGTTCATTCGAGGTTAGGTCTCAGTTCAACTTTGGCTCGGCTCCAGGCGACTGTTTTTACAAAAACAGATTTGACTTGGGTGAACACACCTCCCTCCTGGCCTGATGTAGTGGTAAGATACTTCGTGGCAGAATCCACACCTGAGGTGCAAACTTTTAAGTGTTGGTGCCTGGGGCAGTGGGGTCACCTGTGGACCCTGCAGGAGATAAGTTTTAAGTCTGAGGTTTTTTTTTTTTTTTTGCAGTCTGGCCAAGCTGATGATTCTCCAAAGCCTCAAATAAAAAACTGCTTAGATGGCGAGAACAGTAGCATTGTCCATTCGAGCCATGAACGACACACGGGTGTTCCTGGCTTAAGGCAGCAGTACCACAGCGTGTAGGGGCTGGATTCAGGGCAAGCACCGTGCTGTGGGCCACGGGTACGCTGCTCAGGAAATCCGGGTGGCACCTGCCTGCTCCGGGGCGAGTGCTCGCATCTGCGTTTAGGACACAGCTTGGCAAGATCAGACGACTTGCCAGGGGCAAGGAAGTTGAGGCAGCAAGCTGGGGGCTGGATGCTAGAAGCCAGGTTCTGCTCTCCCAGGCAGGCAGTTGCTCCCCTCCGGCCCCTGTACTGCTCACCTTCACGCTGCTGGGTGCCGCTGGGGACAAGAGGCTGCTGAGTGACTGGATCCGAGTGTGCCTGTGACAGAACTGGAGGCAGGGGACCAGGAGTCAGGGCGCTACACAGGCCGGCTCCCCATGCAAAGCCAACACCAGTCCTTACAGCAAGGGCAGGTGGAGGTCCCGGCGCAGCAGCGGGTGGCCCGCTGTTCCACCCTGGGACCCTGCATGGGTCATGGACGTCTGCCCAGATGGCCCCACGTGAGGCATGGAGCCCATGGGCCGGCGAGCAGGCCCAGGTTGGCATGGAGATGGAGCCGGGGGTTGCTCAGTGATACCATTAGGTGACTCCTTTCCGAAAGCAGCCGGCTAGTGTCTGCGAGAACTGTGCAATTTGGTCTTATTAATAATAATAATGGTGTTCTAAAGTGATTATAATTACAGCAATTTCCATTATTTTTTTTAAAAAAGGACGTTCATGCTAACATCATAGTTCTCCCTGAAGCTGGGGAGAGAGGTCTGCCAGCTCTGTACCTTGCAGTGGCTTCAAAAAGGCTTTTGGGATGTGGGTAGGTAAGGGGTTTCTGTCACCTGCAGCCATTTGGAGACATAGCCCAGCGCCTAGAATGTGGACACGGGACACCGGCCTCTCGGCTTGTTTCAGCTCACGCTCTGATCATGCTGCTTGCGTGACCATCGGTGTCTTAGTATGCAGGTATTTTTCAGGGCTTGACCTTGGAGCTAATGGTTAGGGAACAAACCCACCAGGGTATCCCGCGGGCACCAGGCTGGCTGTAGGTGAGGCTGGGAAGCCATCAGGGCAAAGAAGGAATGTGACTGGAGATGGGTAACAGGTAAGAACGACTGAGGACTGAGCCTGTGTGTACTTGACTCCCCCTCCCGTGAGCAGAGAAAAACTACAGAAGGCTCTGAACTGCAGACAGCGCATGATGGACCCGGGAAGTGGCGCGGAACAGCCAGAGCAGGGAGCCAGAATCCCGTCCACTCACCCTGGGGGCTCAGGCCCATGCTGGGTGTTTCGCATGATCCGCAGCGGCTTGTGATAGAATTTGCCGTTTTCCAGTGTTTAGGTAGGTTAGCTGTGATTCAGAGGGACAGGGAAGCAGTCGGCCCGGCCTCCTTGCTCTGGGCAAGCCCGCGTGGTGGCAAGTTCCCATTGTCTGCTGGTGCTGGCTGTCTCCCTCAGCTCCCAGAGCTTTGGCTGCCTTGGGCCGTGCAAGGCCAAGGTTGCCGCACCCTAGGGGACCTGCACCTGCCAGTGGTGATTTCTCAGCTCCTGGTCCCGGCAGCTGAAGGTGCACTGAGCAGGGAACTGCTCCTGCTGAGGACCCAGAGGAGAGGGGCGCTCCTTCCTGCCTCTTCAGGGTGCCTGGAGGCTCGTGGCTGTGTCGGCCAATCCCCACCTCCACCTGGGCACTGCCTTCTCACGTGTGTGACACTCACGCACCCTGCCCGCCTCTTGTCCCGACCACGCTGCCAGGACCTCCCCTTTGCAAGGAAAGCGCTGGGGTCGGGACACAAGTTCAACCGATGTTTATAGTTACATAGGTTTTTTTTTTTTCTTCTTTCACTCCCACCTTTTAATTACCAGTAATTTCAATTTGGAAGTATTTTTTTTTCATCAGTGGCAACAAGCAGATGGTGGTGTTGGCGCAGTCTAAGCAAGAGCGGTGGCAAGCTAGTGCACGGGGTGGGAGGAGGGGGGCTTCTGCATTTCCGTGCCCCCCGTTGGCTTCCCCACCATAGAGAGTGGCTGCTCAGAAGTCGGCTGTGTGCCGTGGGGCTGTACGCACTCATTCTACGAGTGCTGGGATTCATGGGTAAAATGGAATAAACCGATCCAGTGTGCGTAAGCTCGGACTGATACATTTAAAGATGGCTTAGTGGCTAAATCCTCACCTTGCTTACACTGGAATCCCATATGGGCACAGATTTGTATCCTGGCAGCTCCACTTCCCATCCAGCTCCCTGCCTGTGGCCTGGGAAAGCAGTAGAGGATAGCCCAAAGATGTGGGACCCTGCACCTGGGTGGGAGACCTGGAAGAAGCTCCTGGCTCCTGGCTTCAGGTTAGCTCAGCTCTGGCCACTGCAGCTACTTGGAGAGTGAACCGGCAGAAGATTTTTCTGTCTCTCCTTTTCTCTGTACCTCTGCTTTTGTAATAAAAATATGTATTTTTTAAAATATTGATTTAAGGGAGAGAATGCATGTGCCTGCCTGGTGGTTCACCCTGTACCTGCCCACAGCAGCAAGGGCAGGCTGGACCAAAGCCACAGGCCGGGGTGCTCCATCCAGGTCCCCCACATGGACAGCACACAGCCAGCTGCTGCCTGCCAGGGTGTACACACAGCTGGAAGCTGGAAACAGAGCAGGTGTTTGCAGGTGCTCACGACCTCCACCGTGCCTCTCTCCTCTTCCTCCTGGCTCCTTTGGTTGCAGGAAGGGATTGTCACTTCTTGGTTGCTGCTCCTCCTGGTTTCCTCCTGAAATCTTGTTGGCCCCTCCTCCTGAGAGTCAAAAGGGAAAGCATGGGATGGCTAGCGGGACCGGGGCTTGTGCTGTGTGCTGGAGGCATGCAGCTGTGCTGGACCCACGTGGGGAGTGGAGCTGGCAGATAGGTGGGGCTGACCCTGCGTGTGTGCCACTGAATAGGGCAAGTTCAGCCTTTGGCTCCTGGATCCAAGGTGCGGTTTGCCCAGGGCAAGGGTTGGGTTGATGGCTGCTGCTGACCCCTGTGTCACCCTCACTGGCAGTGACCCTGCGTGCTGGTGAGCGGCCCACCTAAGGTTCTCCCGTCACACCTAGAAGTTACCGGCTGTTTGTCCTTGGCCCCTTGCCCTCTGCCATGGGCAGTTCCTGGTCACCTGAAGTGCTTTCCAGCCGAGGCCAGACACTGGATGTATTCATACCTTAGAAACTCCAGCGGGCACCTTGGAGTACCCAGCATACCTGGTCAAGTGGGCAGCCTTGCACAGCTTCTGGGTATGAAGCCAAGTTCCCGGATCTTCCAGCTGTGAGAGGGCGCACAGGGTGGGCAACTGGCTGTGGCTTGATTCTGTCCCACACCGACTGTTGGCTATTTTTTTTTTTACTGATTGCTATTTCATAATAAATGTCACTTTTTGCTTTTAGACTCTCAAAAGAAAATTACTCTTGCTGTGCAGATACCCAGGAAGCGGAGTGAGCGGAGTGGATGCTGGCTGGTCCAGCACAGGTTCCAGGATTATGAGGAAGCAAAGGGACTGGGCATCAGCCAAACCCTGGCCTTGGCAACTCCGGGGGAAGCCAGCTGACCAGGGCAGCCCCTCCAGGGATCTAAGGACCACACCCCCAGCCTTGGAGAGACAGTAGTGTTTGAGCCAAAGCAGGCACGGACTTCTGAAGTCCTTTACACAGCATCGTGCCGCCTCCCCGGGAAGCAGGTGGCGTTGTGGTTTGCACAGGGCTTCAGCGGCCAGGTCCCGATCTGCCGTTGGCCAGCTCCTGGAGGACAAGTCCTCTGTCCTGTGTGCCTCGATCTCCTTGTCAGTCAGGGCTTTTGGCCCAGTGACCCCAGATCCCTCCTAGAAGCCCGGGCACTGCGCAGTCAGGTCGGTCATGTGCGGGAACTTGCCGTGGGGGTGATGTCTGTCCCCACGCTGGTGCTGCCTTACCTGAACACGTGGTGGTAAATACAGACCCAGGCTTTGGGCACAGCAGGTGGGATGGCCATGCCCCACCTGGGCATCACATTCCTGCAATCGAGACCCACCCCTGCTTCTGATCCGCCTTCAAGCTAATGAGCCCCTGGGCAGGTAGTGGAAGATGACCCTGCCACGCAGGTGGGTGGCACAGACAGAGCCAAGCTCCTGGCTTCAACTTGGCCCAGCTCTGGCTGTTTTGGGTATTTGGAAAGTTAACCGATGAATACAAAAAAATTCTCTCTTTTCCTGTCTCAAATATATTAAAATAAACCCATAAATGCATGCAGACTCCCAGGACCTGGTTTTCCCAGCCTTACTGGAGGGATGGTGCCAAGGCCTGGCCACCTGCATTTTGTCGTATCCTCACTGTCCCTGAAGCAGCCAGCCTGGCCCCAAGGCTCCTTGCTCAGAGCACTCTCATTTCATCTTCTGACACTGTCCTGTCATTGAATCTTCCCTTCTGTCTGTCCACCTGGAAACTCTCAGCCTCAGACAGTGTTCTAGAAGCTTCCAGGGCTGGGCAGGTGAGAGTGTGAGGGGAGATTTGTTCAAGGATCGAGTTCTGAAGTGGAAGGTTTTTTTTTTTTTTAAAGATTTATTCATTTTATTACAGCCAGATATACAGAGAGGAGGAGAGACAGAGAGGAAGATCCTCCGTCCGATGAGTCACTCCCCAAGTGAGCCGCAACGGGCTGATGCACGCCGATCCGAAGCTGGGAACCAGGAACCTCTTCCGGGTCTCCCACGCGGGTGCAGGGTCCCAATGCATTGGGCGTCCTCGACTGCTTTCCCAGGCCACAAGCAGGGAGCTGGATGGGAAGTGGAGCTGCCAGGATTAGAACCGGCGCCCATATGGGATCCCGGGGCTTTCAAGGCGAGGACTTTAGCTGCTAGGCCACGCCACCGGGCCCTGAAGTGGAAGTTTTTTCAGAGTTCCACTGCTGAAGGTGACCCTTGGTGTTTCCTGTCTGCCACGGAGTACAGCCATACTATGGACATCCAGGAACATGGGAGGATAGGCTTTGTGGTGTAGTTGGTTAAGCCGCCACTTGGCACATTTCCATCCCGTGTCACGATTGAGTTTCTCTCCCTAACACCTGCGAGGTAGCAGGTGCTGACCAGTATGCGTGAGCAAGAGCTGGGTGGAGTTCCTGGCCCGGCTCTGACTATTGAACCATTCGTGGAATGTAAACCAGCAGACGTAAGATCTCTTCTCTCTTTCTCTCCCTCCCTCCCTCCCTCCTTCTCTATCTCATTAGGCAAGCAGAGCTTCTGCCTTCCTGTCACATTAGGTCCCTGTGGCCTCCCGCGGGAAGTGGCCTGGCGTTCGCACGGAGCCTGGGCACAGCCTCCTGTGTGCTTCACATCACCAGTGGGAGGTGGCAGCCTGCAGTGCCCGCCCAGGCCCCGTTGCATTCCTGTCCTGTTCCTGGTGTCACATGCTTCTCCCAAGATGCCTTAAAGCACTTAAGGTGGCCAGGAAAGAGGACAACCAATTTTGACCTAAACTCAAAGAGTAAATATGCTTCCCTTCTGTTTAACACATTTATTGAACACCCACTGTATGCCAGGACCCACTCTCAGCCGCTCAGTGCAACAGCCAAAGATGGTCTTGTATCTTCTTAGAACCTTGACTTGTTAGAAAGCTTGCCACGACAGTGGCCGGCGTCCCCCTGCTGGGCGTGACTGGGCGTTGGGAGGGGCCGGGGAGGCCTCTCCAAACAGGTGCATGCTGAGCTGAGGCTGGCCTGATGAGGACCAAGTCTTGGGAAGGTGGAGGCGTTGGCATTCAGGATGAAGCTGGGAGCTGAACACCACAGGGGAGAGCAGACCTGTGCTGTAAGTGCACGTGTGTGCATGACCCCTGTGCCACGCCCTGAGCGCTGGCTGCGTGTGAGAGCAGTACGTGTGTGCATGACCCCTGTGCCACGCCCTGAGCGCTGGCTGTGTGTGAGAGCACGTGTGTGCATGACCCCTGTGCCACGCCCTGAGCGCTGGCTGTGTGTGAGCAGTAGGTGTGTGCATGACCCCTGTGCCACGCCCTGAGCGCTGGCTGTGTGTGAGAGCACATGGGTGGAGCTCTTCCTTCGTCTGCTGTGTGCTATGTGGTGAGGTTCCGTTAGGACAAACATTTCTCAAAGAGTGTGGGAATGTTGGACAGCGCTGGTTCCAGGCTGTGTATGGGGGGGGCAAGGAGTTGGAGACTGGCATACTTTGAGGTTATCTGAATTACAAAGAAAATCACTCGGTGAGTGCCCAGGGCTGGGGAAGTCGGGGAGACCACTGAGGCCTCAGGGGAGTTTCTCACCAGTGCCCCGTCAGGTTCCTCTGACATGGAGCCCAGGCGGTTTTTCTCAGAGGGAGTCCCAGGGGCCGTGAGCGAGGCAGTGCCTGGGATGGACCAGGCTGTAGTTGTTGCAGCTGGAGCCCGTCCAGCTGCTCTGGGAGGGGGAGTCTAGTCCGTCAGCTGTCCCCACAGACAGGAGGGTGGCTGGTCGTTCACCACACACCTGTGCCTGTTGCAAACTGGAGTGCATCCCCACGAGTGCTGCTGCTGCTGCTTGCAGATGGACACGCTGCTCAGGTGCACGCGGTGGGCCCAGGTCAGGCTGACATCAAGCATTGAAAGAGAAAATAATGGGCACTGTTAGGTGCCTTTGAGAGCCGCCGTGTTGGGCTTTAAACTGGCTCCGGAAGGCGAGGATGTGAGGTGCAGGGTGCTGAGCAGTAGGAGAGATGGTGGAAGTGGAGGGCCAGAGAGACAGCACTGCAGGTCAAAAGCCGCCACCACAACTCCTTTGAAAACTGAGCGAGGCGGACATCAGGAGATTCCAAAGCTTCCAAGTGGCCGGGGCCGCGCCAGGGTCTCAGAGCAGGTGGCGAGGCCCTCTCCCCACCTTCGCGTGCAGCCCGTTGCCGAGGTCTGCAGAGGGGTTTCCTGAACTTCCGCTGGGCGTCACAGCATGTCCTGCCAGAGTTCACTGTCCCCTGGGCAGCAGCCCTCCTGCAGCCCGGTTAGGCACAGTGTGTGGGTGCTGCAGTCAGCAGCCCTCAGCAGAGGGACAGCAGTGATGTGTGTGTCCGAGTTCTGTACAAAAGAGTTTAAAAGAATTAATAGACGTTTCTAAAGAAAGGTGGATATGTGTTTCAGGCTCCATGTTAAGATTCAGGTAAGACGTTCATGAAATGAAAGAGGAGAAGCTGTGTGAATGTATTCTGGAAGCAAAGACTGTTGATACAGGGAGCCGAACCCGTGTGTGCAGCCTTTGTCAGGGTCCAGCCCGTGCACAGGATGTCCAAGGCGGTCATTACCAGCCCTGCTCCTCCCGCTCATCCCTGCTCACCTGCCATTTACCCCCACTGAGCCCCTGCACTCGCCCACTCCCAGCTCAGCTCCGTCCTGCAGGCTCCCCCCCATGCAGTGAGCTGGTCTGGTCTGTTGACACACCAGTCCTGAGTGTGGTGTTACAGTTTGCCGCGGGACCCAGGTGAGCAGAGGCAGCAGCCTGCAGGCCACGCCCAGGGACGTAGGCTGTCCTGCGCAGGAGGATGAGGGAACCAGTGACGCACTGCTTGAAACATGCCTGTGTCCTAAAGGGAGCTGACAGGTTTCAGAAACAGACTATATTATCTGTGCATTTTGGCTTGACCCTGCAGCCCCTGGGGGCAGCTTCTGTTACCTGGCCTTCGCCCTCCCTGTCTCCATAGGCCGCCTGCTGGGCTGTGTACCCAGGGTGGAGTCCCTGTGTCCCTAGGCTCCACCCTGTCCTGGCCACGTCAGGCTGGATGGGTGGGTTTGGGGCTGCTCCCTTCTCTCCCTACGACACAGGCTTGCCATCCTGGTTTGGGGCTGCAGGGTTACTCCCTGCAGGTGCACCTGAGGGCCTGGCCACCTCAGCCCCCCCAGGGAGAGCAGGGCTGAGGGGAGATGCCCGGGCAGGGCTCTGCCCCAGGGCAAGGAGCTGACCCATCTCCCTGCTGACTTTGGAGACCTCCTTAGCCATGGGGGTCTGGTGATGATGTGGGAGTCTTTTCAGCACAGACACTCCTCCAGTTCTGAGGAATGTTCTAGTCACTGCCAGCTCTTTCTTCTTGGACCTCCTCTTTTTTCCTAATTTTATTTTTAATTTTTGATGATGTTTACATAGTTGATCAGGGTGGGAAGGGTCAAGGAATAGGGGAATGTGGGTGAGACCAAAGTTTCCAAATTTCCTTTTTTTTCTTCCTGTGTCTGGGGAAGGATGGGAATAAGGGAGAGGCTGCACCCAGCCTCCCAGCCTTCCTAGCACCCAGGGATGGGCCACCCGATGTCATCCCAGTGTCCCAGTGCTCCCAGTGTGGAGACTGCTCCGAGGGCTCTGCTCAAGTGGTTTCAGTGGTTCTGAAATGCTGTCGATCTCGCCGAACCAAGGACAGGGAACTCCTCCCAAGGTCCGTTGGCTGACAGTCCGCCCCAGTCTCCATTCGCCCAGATATTGGCTGTCAACGCCTGGCTGGGGTCGTTGACTAATTTGTTCTTCCTTCCTTCATCTGCTATGGTACCAGCTGTCCTGTGCCGGCTCCATGTCATCTGGCCATGCCGTCCACTGCTCCATCTGAGCCACTGAGGAGGCCCAGCTCTGACACAGGACTCCATGATCAGACCACGGATCCTATGATTCTCTCCGTGGTTGGGATTCTGAGTCCAGCAGTTCAGTTGGGGGGATCCCCAGACCTGGCTCTTGTGTGCCTGCAGTGCGGGGCCTCGGACCTCCTCTTCTCCGGTCATTGAGTCCTCTGGTTTGCTTTCTCCAGCTTCCGGCTCTGCCTGCCCTCCCGCTCCCCCTGCCCGCCCTCCCTCCCCCTGCGCCCCGCTCTTCAGGTCGCCCTTGATGGCAGGACTCTGCTTCTGCGTGTTCTTTGACGCTGCAACCCTGTTCTTGTCGTAATTGCTGTTCTGTTTCTCTGGGGAAGCCCAGTGTGGTTTCTGTGCCCGCCCGGTGCCTTCCTCGGTGTGTGGTTTTGCGTCATACCACGCAGTTGCATTCTTGGCTGATTGATCTGAAAGACAAACATTGAAAGACTGGCTGGTGGTGAGAGGGTGGAGCATGGTACCATGGCATGATGGACTGAGCCTCGGACCCTGATGCTGGCATCCCATGTGGCTGTGATCCGTGTCCTGGCTGCTCTCCTGATCAGGCCTTCTGCTGACGCACCTGGGAAAGCAGCAGCAGATGACCTAGTGGGAGACCCGGATGGAGCTCCTGGCACCCACGTTTAGACCGGTCCAGCTCCTGCCGTTACAGCCATTGGAGAGTGAGCCAGTGGGTGCGAGATCTCTCTGTGCCTCTAGTAGTACTTTTTAACGTGAAAACCAAAGGCTGGCTGGGAATTCGGTGCCATGTACCCATGAGGCGCACGCAGTGTGCTCTCACTCAGTCCTTGCCCGCTCTCACTGTGACTGTGACCGAGGTATTCCGTGTTGTGTGACCATGTCTTGCCCTGAAACAAATGCCTGCTGCCCTCTGCACTCCATGGCCGGAACCTTTCACCAGGTGGCTGGGTGACCCTGGGCCATGTGGCCGGAGCCTTTCACCGGGCAGCTCATGGGCCACGGGCCCTACGTGGAGATCCGTCAGGGCAGCTCGCGCCTCCCTAGCTACGGGGCAAGTGTGGCCGGGCTCCTACTTTCTCCTCCTGCCCACCCGTGCTGAAAATGCAAAGGTGGGGCATGAGGAGGTGGCACTCAGAAAAACCAGCCTCTCTTTTAATTCACTTTCCCCACCAGAGTCTCAAAGCCCTCCCGCCCCCCACAGCCAGCCTCGGCCTTCAGGGCCAGCAGGGTCAGCAGGGGGGCTGCTGCGGGTTGCTTGGATCTGTGCACCTGTTGCCCACGACTTGGACACGTAGCCCTGCTCAGAAGATCCAGCCTTCCTTGTTGAGCCACACTCAGTCTGTAGTTTCCTGTTGAACTTAGCAGTCAAAAATATTCCACACGACACACCCTCACAAGCTTTTAGGAAACACATTAAGAAATTATGAATTATTTTTACAAAAAGCAATTTTCCATTTTCTTCTTCTCAGTATTGCCAGGGTGTGGGAGGCTATGATGGAAAGTCTTTTTTTCTAAATTTTTTTATTATTTTTTTTAAAGATTTATTTTATTTATTTATTTATTTATTTATTTTTTATTACAAAGTCAGATATACAGAGAGGAGAGACAGAGAGGAAGATCTTCCGTCCGATGATTCACTCCCCAAGTGAGCACAACAGCTGGTGCTGCGCCATCCGAAGCCGGGAACCTGGAACCTCTTCTGGGTCTCCCACGCGGGTGCAGGGTCCCACATCTTTGGGCCGTCCTCAACTGCTTTCCCAGGCCACAAGCAGGGAGCTGGATGGGAAGTGGAGTTGCTGGCGTCCATATGGGATCCCAGCATGTTCAAGGCGAGGACTTGAGCCGCTAGGCTACCATGCCGGGCCCTGTGATGGAAAGTCTTGTTTCTGTATTTGAGGGGCAGGGGGACAGGGAGGGCAGCTGCTGGGGACAGGTTCCTTCTGCTGGTTCACTTCCCAGATGGCTGCAGTGGCCAGAGGAGGCAGCCTGGAGCGCAGTGGAGGGCTATTGCGGGGGACAGGAGCTGGGGGGCTTCAACTACCACGCTCTGCCCGACAGGAGGTTGGAGTCAGGAGTTCTCTTTTCTTTTCCTTTCTTTTCTTTTCTTTTCTTTTCTTTTCTTTTCTTTTCTTTTCTTTCTTTCTTTCTTTCTTTCTTTCTTTCGATATTTATTTATTTTTATTTGAAAGACAGTTACAGAAAGAAAGAAAGACACAGATCTTCCAGCCGCTGGTTCATTTCCTGTAATGATCAGGACTGTGCCAGATGGAAGCCAGGAGCTTCTGGGTCTCCCACGCGGGTGCAGGGGCCCAAGGCTTTGGGCCGTCCTCCACTGCTTTCTCAGGCCCTAGGCAGGGAGCTGGATGGGAAGTGGAGCAGCCGGGACTCAAACCTCTGAGGACTTTGCTGATGGTGCTGGCAGGGCGCTGAGGCCCAGTAGGGAAGCTGTGGTCTCTGTGGGTCCTTGTGGACTGAAGTCACGTGTGGCGCTGCCAGGGGAGTGGGCGTGGGTAGACAGACACAGGCGTGGTTAGGCTGGGAGTGACCACATGGACCACATGCCCAGAGCGGCATCTCCGATGGGACAGCCGGCCCTGCAGGTGGATTTTTCTCTGCTTACCTGCTTTCCTGCTGAATGTGACACTTCTTACGATGCTTAGTCCTTTAGATTGTTTTTTCTTTTAAATATTTAATCATGTGTTGGAAAAAGTTACAGAAAAAGACAGAGTGTGACTCTTCCATCCTCTGGGTCACTTCCCCAAATGGGTACAACAGCTGGGGTGGGGCCAGGCTGAAGCCAGGAACCTCGAACTCCATGCAGGTCTCCCACATGGGGAGCAGGGACCCAAACACTTGGGCCAACCTCTGATACTTTCCCAGGCACAGTAGCAGGGAGCTGGAAGTGGAACAGCTGGGGCTTGAACTGGCATTCATGTGGTGTGCTCGTGTCACAGGCAGTGGCATAGCACTCTTTCCAGTCTCTGAGTTGCACATACTCTTGGGGTAGAATGCGATCCTTTGGTGTGTGTGTCCAGTGAGCGGTGAGAAAATCAGGTTAGCTAGCATTGCTGTCTCCTGGCACGTCTTCACTGCCCCAGCCCATGGCGTCCCCGTGGGCCACCTCAGCAGATGTGCCCAGTGAACACTGACCAGTTAACGCCATGGCGTGGCTCTCTCTGCCTGGAGCCAGTGAGCACCTCTCCTCTACCCATTCCTGCCATGGGTAGCAGGTTCCTGTGAGCTATGCTCACCCACCTCTGCCCTCCCCCAGGCGGAATCTATGACAATTCCAGCCTTTTGAGGAGTGAGGGTTTCCTGGGGCTTCAGGGGTGGTTGCCTGCTGCCTGCTGCTGTCCAGCCTGGGTCCCAGGACTGGGGCCGGCTCCTGCCACATCGAGATGCCCGGCAGACGCTCATTCATTTCTCGGTCCCACTGCCTCTTCCTGATGCTGGCATGGTGGACATGCCTGCTGCTGGCAGCCCCAGAATAGAAGGGAGCTCTGTGTGGGAGCTTTACTGGATGGCACAGCCCAACTTCCTCCACCGTGCCCTGCCCCAACCTCGTGCCTGCCAGCCCGTGACTCACACTCCCCTGACTTGTAGCAGCGCCCACTTTTTGTCGTCGTTGGTGGGAACTCTTCCCAGGAGGCAGGGTGCTGCCTGGGACCCACTCGCTTTGTCCTGCCGTGTGTGTGTGTGTGTGTGTGTGTGTGTGTGAGCACGCACATGTGTGCTTGTGTGGGTGGCCCTGCCCGGTGCCAACTCCTTATCAAGTGTCTAGGTAGAAATGACACCACCTATTGGTCTCCAGCTGTGATAACTGAAGGATTAGAGGCATTTTCCTGGGTCCTGTGCCAGGGAGACTAACTTCCGAGAGCTGGGCTGCCCAGGCTGCTGACCAGACTCCCGAGTCTCCCTGCCCCCAGCCCGGCATGCGGACCCAGTTTCATCACCCCATCAGGCCCGGGATGGGGCTGGCACTTCGGCTCAGATCGGGAGCCAGTCCAGCTCCCTGCTAGAGCACCTGGGAAGGCAGCAAGGGATAGCCTGAGCTTGGCCCTGCACCGCGGGGCCCCGGGTGGAGCTGCAGGCTCCTGGGCCAGCCGTGGCTGATGCAGCCGTGTGGAGGGTAGAAGTGCTCTTTCTGTCATGTGCTTTCAAGTAAAAAAAAAGTGGATAAATATTTTAAATACTTAAAAAGAGTGTAAGAGGAGATCAGGGCCTCCCCCTGCCTCTCTTGGGGCTGACTCCTAGGGGAGGAGACGCTGTAACCAGCTCAGGCCAAACTCTGTTGCTTTGCCACGGCAGCCCCGGGCTGGCTCGAACCCCCATCCTCCCGCACTGCCCCGGCTCCTCAGCCTCTCCTCCCCGTATGTCCCCCTCCCCAGACCCCCTTCCAGGCCTGGGCCTCACTCGCTCGGGGACACATTGTGCCTTGGTGGCCATGTCCCCGGCCTCTGCTGAGTCCTTGGTCCCCCAGTAGACGTGTGTCAGGATGCTGGTCATGTCGCGAGCATCTACTGCGTGCCTGCAGCCGATTGGCTCTCATGCACTTGGGGTGGCTGTAAGAGAAGCCCTGGGAGCAGAGTTCAGTTGGTCTGCTTGTCACCAAAGAAGACACATCCACGTGGGGCAGGATTGTGACCCTGGGCGAATCGGAAGAGAATGGCGCCTTATGTTGCTGGTTATCTTGAGCTGAGATCCGCCAGCGCCTGCCCTTCTGAGTGCTCGAAGCTAAGAGGGCTGGGATGTTTGTCCTAGAAACCCAGCACTTAGCCGGAGCAGGCTTCCGGCGGCTGCCGTGTGCGCCATCTCGGCTCCCTCGGTCTCGGCCGCTCATTGATCCCAGAGCCCGGCAGCCTCCTCCGGGAGAGAAGAGTTAAGTTGTGGCTGCTGGCTCCTGGTGCTGTATCCAGGAAGCGAGAGGTGCCCCCATGGGCACACCCTGGGATCTTAAGAGTGGGAGAGGCAGCAGTCTTGTGCCAGGAAATGGTACTGAGGTTTCCTCTAAGTCTGCCGCTTCGTGCTTTTCTAGAGGAAACCTATCTTGGCGGCAGAGGAGATAAAACAAGAGTTCACTGTGGCCATTCCCGAAAGTATTCCGTATTTTCCAAGCTTGCAAAAGCAGCATTTTTAAAGGATGTTGGCAGTGGTTGAGGGAGAGACTGGGTTATCGCATGACCTCACAGGGGTGGGGGGTTGGGGCGCTAAGAGTGCATTTTCTTTTGAAAAGACTTAGTAGTTATTTTAAAGAGTTGCAGAGAGAGAGATGGCTGCAGCAGCCTGAGCTGAGCCAGTCTGAAGCCAGGAGCTTCATCATCTGGGCTCCGTGTGGGTGCAGGGCCAAGCACTTGGGCCGTCTTCGCTGGATTCCCAGGTGTATCAGCAGGGGGCTGGATTGGAAGTGGAGCGGCCAGGACTCAAACCAGCGTCCATGTGGATGCAGTGTTGCAGGTGGTAGCTTAACACGCAGCGCTGCAGCGCCGGCTTTCTCACGTGGAAAAGCCCATTCTTTGTCAGCTGTCAGCTTCCGTATCATTTCCAGTGCCGCAGGGAATGGTGAGCTCATGTGTGCAGTCCACAGACAGAGTGTTTCCAAAGTCTCTGTGCTGCCTCCTCAGGCATGCCCCCTGTGCCCCCCGTGCCCCATGCGCGTAACGCTCGGCCCGCGGGGACAGCCGTGCAGTCCTGTGAGGCTGGGCAAGGAGGAGACGTCCCAGGAGATGTGTCTTTGGGGACATGAGCATTGCGTGGCCTGCACAGGGTGAGCCGGCCACTGCAGGGGACCTCCCGGTGGCACTGCGCGAGCTGCTGCTGGCAGCACACAGCATGCTGTTGAAGTTACCTGTTTTGTTGCAAGAGGAAAGTGGAGACGTTAGTGATGACTAGTGTTCCGTGGCAAACACTGCAACTGTAGTGTCACGTCATCCTTAAGGCCACCGTCAAGTGTTGGATCCCACCCACACTGTGGGCACCGCTCTGGGAGTGTTGATGTTGGCATCATTGCACCTGCGCATGGCACCTTGTGCTGTGACGTCATTGCAGCTCTCATGTCAGCCAGGGATTGGGAATTTTCCAGCTGCGCTGCGGTCTGCTGGGACGGCGGACTGAAGCTGTTGCTGCTAACTGGATTGTGGCGATTCGACAGGTGACCAATGTGTGTTTGATTTCTGGGTGGTGGGAGGAGGGACAGAGGCCAGATGTTGACTTTGAATGGGAGCCCGAGGCACTGCTGTTGTGGGGAGGTGCAGGCGGGATGTGATATTGCATGTCCAGCACGCCCAGCACTGGCACAGCCTGCCCACCTGTGCCCATGGGAGAGACGTCTGGGCTACAGGGGGGCCACGTATGTGCAGTAAGTCATGGGTGGCAGAGGGAATGACTACAAGGAAGTGGCCCGGGTCTGGGCGTGGGAGAGTACTGGGAACAGTTCACCACCCAGAAGACACCGAGTCCCTCTCATCAGCCATCGGTCCCCAGGCCTCCCTCCTGGCATGGGGGTCCTCGGCTGGGTGCCGTGGAGCGGCGGCCCTGGCAGTGCCCCTCCCACCACCAAGGAACAACAGAGCCAGGCTCACCCCTGGGGTTGGATAACACACAGTCCCGTAGGGTGCACTTGGCTGCTCATCTACCCATGGGGTCCCTGCCATCCACAGGTGATCATGGCACCATCCTCTGGGTGGGAGACTGTGTCCTTCCTGTAAATTCCTGGCATGATTGTCCTGACTGGGTGGGGCAAGACCATAACCCTAAGATTGCTTTCAATCCTTGAACATTCAGCACCCACATTCAGGTATTCAGATTGGGTCTAGGGGCAGGGCTACATTGTTGCTTTGATGAGGCAGTTAGCATAGTACATGCATGATCCACAGTCACACAGCTCCGCCTTGCACTTGGTACCTGCCCAGCCACGGACTCGACACCACACGCTGTTCTGTGAGCAGAGTGCCTGGCAGCCCCGCCTTGTGGGAGCTTCCGTTTGGATGGAAGTGACAGGCAGAACGCTGTGTAGACAGTGATGGGTGCTGTGGAAGACAGGAGGGTGTGAACAGCGGACTGTGTGTGTGGGCACCTGTCATTCATGTGTTGTGGCTGGCCAGGGACAGGCTGCTGCAGCGAGGGAGCAGCGGGACGGTGTGGGGCACAGTGCTCAACGGACCTGAGCAGGCGTCCTCGCCTGTTGGAGGGACCCCAAGGAGGCATCGTGGTGGCTGTTGGTGGGAGGGAGGTTGGGGCAGGGGCTATGGCTGCAAGAAAAGTAACGGGGGGTGTGGGTATCGACACACCAATCAAGAGGCCCGCTCCTGTGGCTGCAGCTGACTCAGTTCAGGTTGCATAAGTGGTCTCTGAACACCCAGGTTGGAGAGTCCACACCATGGAGTCCACACCATGGAGTGTATGCACTCCCAGTAGAGTGGGTCTAGGCAGAAAAGAGACCAAGTCCAGCGATGGGCCTGGGTACCCCCAAAACGTGGAGGTGAGGGAGGCTGGGATTCCTAGGGTCCGGAGGCCAAGGGAAGAAGCAGCACAAGCTGTGTGGCACCCCACAACAGGCCAGAGCTGAGAAGGCAGGGCAGCAGCATTGGCCTTGGCAGCGTGGGCAGGGAGTGGGGGCCGAGCACGGCCGGAGCCTCCACGGGGAGAAAGTAGAGACACTGAGGCCTGTCCACCCAGGAAGGGATGCAGGCCTGGCTGTGGCTGTGTCTGCTGTTCCTGGGCCGAGGTCAGCCACAGTGCACGGGGCTCTCACCTGCTTGTCGGGGATCCTGCCAGGCTTCACATGTCGGCATCTGTCCCTACCCCACCCGCAGCCAAAGTTCTGGAATATTCTGGAAGGTTTCTTCTGTGCTGTAATTAGGACAACATTGATTGCATGGGAGTAAGGCACAAGCCAGGTGCTCCTCTGTTCTCTGGGTGTTCTTGCATAATGCTTAGGTGGCACCCCGGAAGTGCAGGGGTCAGCATGCTTTTCCCCGGAGGAGTCCACGTGGAAGGGCCTGGGGGTGCCTTTCTGGTGATGAATGCTGTCTTTGATTGTGATGTGCCCACCAAACACTCTTTTGGTTTTCCTTTGGATAGAACCCAAGACATCAAAGCCTTTGAGGAACCACGCAGAAGCAGCTGCTGGCCCAGAACCAGCAGGGGGACGGGGAGAGGAGGGGAGCAGCGTTGGGGTGGGGATGGTAGTCTGGGGAGCGTACCCTAGCGGAGGCAGGGCAGGTCTTTCCCAGTTGCTCCTTCCAGGCTCTGGTCTCTGAAGAGGTCCAGGCAAAGTGCTGGATTTTGTTTTAATACATTTTTATTGGAAAGGCAGATCTACAAAGAGAAGGAGAGAGAGAGACCCTCTGTGTGCTGGTTCATTCCACAAATGGCTGCAGTGGTTGGAAGCTGAACCAGTCTGAAGGCAGGAGCCTTCTCCAGGTCTCCCAGGCAGGTGCAGGGCCCAAGGCCTCGAGCCATCCTCCTCTGCTTTCCCAGACCATGCAGCTGGATGGGAAGTGGAGCAGCTGGGACACGAACCAGCACCTATGTGGGATCCCGGCACTTAGAGGTGGAGAATTAGTCTGTTGAGCCATCTCACTGGGCCTGCAGGTCAGTTTTAAGTGGAGCACAGCTCTCATTCCTGTGGCCCAGTCTGTGCCTCCCCAGGAGCCGACAGGGGCCCAAGCACTCTGGCCATCCGTGCTGCCTGTCTCTCTCAGGGCGCCTCAGCGGGGATCTGCAATAAGCAACAGAGCCAAACTCGAACCCGGGCACTGTGATTGGGGTGCAGGCTCGGTCAGGTGCCCACCCAGGAAGTACCTTTTTTAGGATTTATTTTATTTTTTATTTGGAAAGTCAGACATACAGAGAGGAGGAGAGACAGAGAGGAAGATCTTCCGCCCGATGATTCATTCCCCAAGTGACCAAAATGGCTGGAACTGAGCTTATCTGGAGCCAGGAGCTCTTCCGGGTCTCCCACATGGATGGGTACAGGGTCCAAAGGCTTTGGGCTGTCCTTGACTACTTTCCCAAGCTGTAAGCAGGGAGCTGGATGGGAAGCAGGGTAGCCAGGACACAAACTGGTACCCAAATGGAATCCTGGTGCGTGCAGGCGAGAACTTTAGCCACTAGGCTACCACACAGGGCCCCTCAACACACTTTTTAAAAGTATTTCATGGAGTCCAGTGCGATAGCCTGGCAGCTAAAGCCCTCACCTTGCACACCTGGGATCCCATATGGGCCATGGTTCTAATCCCGGTGACCCGTGCTTCCCATCCAGCTCCCTGCCTGTGGCCTGGGAAAGCAGTTGAGGACGGCCCAATGGCTTGGGACCCTGAACCCACGTGGGAGACCCAGAAGAGGCTCCGGGGCTCCTGGCTTTGGATTGGCTCAGCTTTGGCTATTGCAGCCACTCGGGGAGTGAACCAGCGGACAGATCTTCCTCTCTGTCTCTCCTCCTCTCTGTATATCTGACTTTCTAATAAAAACAAGTTTTAAAAATAAATAAAAGTGTGTTGACAGACCAAGTGCTTGTGACTTAGTTTTGTAACTCGGTGGCTAAGCCTCATGGGACCCACCTTAGATGGACTGGGTTACAGTGTAAAATCAGCGCTCACAGTAGAGGAGCCTGAAGTTGAGGATTGCGCAGCTGGTCCTGTCGGGTTCTGTTGAGGGCTCTGGTCCTGGCTGTGGACTGCTGACTTGCCTGTCCGTGAGGGCTCCACTTTCCTGCACGAAGTCACCCCGAGTCCCATGTCCTGCACCATCCTTGTGGGGCCGGGATTTCAGCCTGCAGGTGGAATCACCCCATGCGTGGCATGCAGAGGGGCTCTCGCTCTGCCTTGACAAGCGTGAGGGTTCTGACACCTGTAGGGGCGGACGATGGAACCAGGCAGATGCTGTAGAGTTCTTGTCCCGAGGGGGAGCGCATTCACAGCCAGGGGAGCGCATGCGCAGCCAGGGGCCGGGAGGGCACAGAGGGCCCTTGCTGCAGTTTTGCAAGAGAAGCGTTCTGGAGATTGGCTCTCCAGCAAGGTGAATGGAAACTGAGCACTTGCACGCCGTGGAGGTGGTATATGGGACCAGCTCCACGGTGTAGCGGTTAACCACCGCCTGTTACACTGACATATAGTGACACCGCGTAGGTGCTGGTTTGAGTCCCAGCTGCTCCACTTGTGACCCCACTCCCTGCAGAAGGACCTGAGAGGGTAGCAGAGGAGGGCTCAGGTGCCCCTGCACCCGCATTGGAGACCAGGTGAAGCTGCTGGCTCCTGGCTTCTGCCTGGCCCATTTGTGGGGTTCATCAGCGGATGGAAGACCTCTCTGTCCTTCCCTCTCTATCCATGATTCTGCCTTTCAAATAAATAAATAAACCTGAAAAAATGTGGAAAGTTTTATGTGATGTGTATGTTACCACCGATTGGGGGAAATGAACACCTAAGTAGAGGAGGGGTCTAAGAGCCAACCTGTCCCCAGCGGGCCATGTATGCCAGCCTTCTCTCTCCACGGTTATTAAAACAGTTACTGAATCTGAATGCTGAGCCAGGGTGAGTTCAAGTTGGATACGGCTGCTCCATTGCAGTTGTCAACCATGGAGCACCAGGCAGCATTCCATAAAATTCCAAATGCATCTTCTAAAAAGGTGTCTCTTATTTATTTGAAAGGCAAGTGACAGGAGAGACAGCAACGGGGATGGTGGGGAGAGATCTTCTCTCTGCTGCTTTTCTCACCACACAGCCACAGGTGCCATGGCTGGACTAGGATGGTGCCAGGAGCCTGGAGCCCGCCCAGGTCTCCCACATGGGTGCCAGACCCAGCCACTTGGACATTTTCTGTGGCTTTCCCAGGAGCATTAGCAGGGCTCTGGATCAGAAATGGAGCAGCCAGGACTGAAACCAGTGCTTATGTCTCAATGACTTGAGAGTGAAGACATTTGCATACTGCTCTTGAAGTCTCTTGGAAAGTTCCAGAACTTTCCAGATATTCCCAGGCAATGTATCATGAGTTCTTGGGCGGGGCTGGAGGTGGCTTTAGCTGTCCTTTCGGGAAGGAGCAGCCCTATTGTCCCCAGATATGGGCATGAAGCTGCAAGTTTGCTTCCTTGACCTGGTTTTCATGTGGATTGTTCTGTCTGTGGGAGAGGGCTCATTGCTGTTGGTGGCTGTGCGTGCAGCCCAGCCCTGAGACACAATCAGGAGGCTTATCGAATATCCTGACATGGGCTTCAGCCCCTTGGTCCACTGATGGCTCTGCAGCAGGTGGGCGGCCCATGAAACTCGAGTGGCATCAGGGAACCCTGCGAAACCCTGGCATTGCCCAAGACAGAAGGCTGCTCTGTTCTCCTGCTTGGCCTCTGAGCCTCTAAAGACACCTGAGGAGCAGGTGGGAGGGAGCCGTCACCGGTGCAAACAAGCACATTTTGGTTTCTGCTTGGAAAGAGGTCAGCAGGAACCAGGCCTGACTCTCCCAAGACAACACGGCCGTGAGCATCTGTTGACCAACCGGCAGTGTCCTCAGGTGGGACACCCACCTTCGGGGCTGCTTGGGCTGCCCTGTGAGCTCTCAGCCTGGCTCCGCAGGTCACTGGTGGGCAGCTGTGTGCCAGCCTCACAGCCCTGGGATCTGGGGAAGCAGGGAGAAGAGACTGCCTCACGTGCCACCATTCTGGGGCTGTGACTGGCACTAAGGCAGCCTTCAGAGAAGATGAACAATTGAGGGAGGACCCCTACAGACCCCTTTGTGGGGTGGGCGCGGAGGGTCTTCCTTCTCTGAGGGGCGGCTCTCCCTGAGCCATGGCCTCCACCAAAGGGCCCCCTGGCAGTGAACACAGCACCCATCCTGAGGCACTTGCTGCTGGGCCAGAAAGAGCGTAAGTGCAGACCCTGGCCTTCCAGGGCTGGGGGTGGACAGAGGAAAACCCCGAGTGTTCCTGACTGTGCGTGAGGGGACGCTGTCTCCTGGTCAGCCCTTGTTCTGTTGAGGGAGGAACGAGTCTTTTTACTATGTTATTGGGCAACTTTGTAATAGCAGCTTTATTGCACTAAGCCTTCCCGTCGGTCATCACCCATCTTCGCAGCTGTCTGACAGCATTGTGCGACCCTCACCACCCTTGATTTAGCCGTGACCACGGGCCATCTCCTTACAGAGCGCAGCCAGCCGACACTGCAGCCCTGTGGGCACAGGTTGGGCACAGGGGCAGAGGGGTCCTAAGGGCTGTGCTGTGTACCCTGCCTCCCATCTTGAGTCCTGCCTGTCTCCAGCTAAGTCGATCATTGCCAAGGTGACTGGCCCCTTGGGAGGAGGGACAGCAGCTGCCACAGACAGACATTGAGAGGGACGGGGGGAGCTTGTGGGGACAGTATCCCACATGGACAAGTGACAGTGAGACCCTGGAACTCACCAAAGGCCTGCAGGGAGCCAGCCAGGGTCCAGACGAACTGGAGATGACAAAATCTAGGATAAAATGGTTCCCTGATGGTTACATCACTCATTCATCCATCCAGTGGGCCGCTATCAAGTGCCAGGTACTGTGCTTCCAGTGCAAACCCACCGGGGTGATTGGGGAGAAGGCAGAAGACCCAAGAGTCAGGGGCAGGAGTGGGCACAGGCAAACAGGCAGGGCACCGGCTGGCAACTCACTGAATCGGGGCAGAGGAAGCTGGTACCGAGATGTCAGCGTGTGCGATCCAGGCAGAACTCTGCTTGCCCGGTCCTGGGCCACGCAGGGTCACTTGCAAGTGTTCCATCTCGCGGTCACGTCCATGGCAGCGTCCCCTCCTCTGAGCCTCCTGGAGGGACGGCTGCCTGCGTAGCACCCAGGCCCTGGGGCCACATCAGGAGGCAGCAAGGGAGAGATGCCGCAAGGACATGTGTCCAGCAGAGAAGGGACTTGAAGCCACGCACCCACAGACTTGGCTGCCAAGTCCCCTTACAGATGTGTCCTCTGCGCTGTGACCAGGGTGGCTTGTTGCAAAAGTTGCGGAGCTCCTTGAAGGAATCCCCTCCCCCAGTGAGGTGATCCAGGATTCTGATGCAGGGTTTGCTCTGAGCACCCTCTTAGGCCCCTCCTGTGCCCGAACTGTTCCTCTGAGCCACATTCTGTAGCCCCTCCTCCTGGTTTATTAACCCTCATTTCAGGCAGTAGAGAGACGTGCAGACAGCGATTTTCGCTCTCTCCAACAAGACGCGTTTGAGTAAAAGAGATGCTTTTCCAGAGCTACAGTGCTCAGAGGGCCCCAGGAACCTGATCAGGTGTGACTGCCCCAGGATTGGGCCTGCAGATGGGCGGCTGATGGGCTTAGGAACCGCGGTCCATGAGCCACTGTTCCATGCTCTGCCTCTTTTCCTCTCTCTCCACCTGCTGAGAAAGGTGCAGCAAGAGCTGGCCTGCCGAGGAATCCACTGCCCTGCAGGGTTCAAGGGTGGGGCTCCTCAGGGTGATCTGAGTTACAGGTCAGCTCAGCACCAGCCATTGTGGCTGTTTGGGAGTGAACCAGTGGATGGAAGAGCTCTCTGTGTGTCCTCCCCAACCCCCCTAACTCTTCATTTTGAATAAAAATAACGTTAAATATGTTTTTAAAACGTTGACAACAAAGGTGATGCTCGATTCCTGCCGCCCTGCCCTCCTGCGTCTCGTGTCGCTTGGATGGAGCTTTAGGGCAGGTGTTTGAGCACCTGCTGCCCTTCCCCACACTTCCTCCCCTCTGTCCAGGCCTGGACTCCGTCCTTGTCAGGCCTGCCTCCCTCGCTGCCTGTGTCACAGGAGGGACCCCAAGACCTCCCGTGGGATGGCAGGGTTAGAACAGGGAAAGCCAACACCTGTCAGAATTGAAGACCCTTGAGGCCTTGTGGAAATTGGCTTTTGTTGCTCATTGCTGGGTGCGGGACAGTAATGGTTTCTTCCACAGGAGGCTGCTTGGTGGGGACCAGCGCTCCCGGGCTGTTGCCCTTGGCCATGGCATCTGTGTCCTCACTCACATGCCAGGGCCAATGCCCTCTTCTGCTTTTCGGGACCTTGTAAATTGTGCTTTGAAAGTGCAGAGACGTTCTCTGAATTAGGAGCTGGGTGTGTGTTTTCAGTGTTTCCCCAGGAGTTGGGTCATTGTGTGTGTACACCTGCACCTAGGTGCACATGAACTTGAACCAAACAGGCAGGCCATGGTTTTGGAGATTCCAGGAGTACAGGCAGCAGCAGACTTTCCGAGTGTGTGATGTGGGGCGAGGTGTGTGGGAGAAACCCACACCCTGGGTGTTACTGAGCTCTCATTTCTTTCCAGGGCATTGTGTGACATTTGCAGGAAGAGTGGGACAGCCATCAGTTGGTTTTGCTTTTGAGCATGACACTGTTTGCACAGGTGGCTAATGGTCTCTGAGAATCGGTGTAAGAGATGTCCATTTATAGTGCCGGCTTCCCTTTGCTGCTCAGATGAGACACGGCCCCGAGCGGTCCTGCCCCTGCCTGACCTCATGTGCTTATTTGAGGGTCATTTCTCAAATTCTGGACTCTAGAATGCCCGGCTTGGTGCCCACTCGCCAAGGCAGGACTCCGCATGGGGTTTTCCTGAACGTGTCTGTTGTGGTTGCACCTGAGCAGCACGAAGAAGCCACCCGTGTGAAAGCAGGCATGTAGTGGACACGTTGGTCACTGCGTTTGTGGCCCACCAGGGCAGGGCGTGTGAGCGGGCCCTCGGCGGGCATGGGATGAGCTGCCTGAGCTGCCTGAGCCAGGCTGGAATTCCTGGCCAAGAAGAGCCTGGGGAAGCATTCCCCCAGAAGGCGCCACTCTGTGCTCTTGTGTGGGGAGCAGCACTGTGCCACCTGCTCGGCTGGGCTTGGGTGTGTGGGAGCAGCCGTGTGCACGGGGCTGCCGGCCGGGCACCCACACGTGGGCACGGCCCAGACCGAGGCCACACTGGCATTTCCTAGGCATGCTGCCTACAGAGCCAAGAACGCTTGGGAAGTGGCCTTGGTGCGTGGCCCTGGGTGTGGGTGCTGCTGCCGCTCCGGAATCTGTGGCTTTTCCCTCCTGGTGACCTTTAGTGGCCAGCAGATGAAAAGTCCCTCACTGTTGTGCAATCCCACGCTTTTTCAGGGTGACCAGCATTTCCAACCTTTCATACCACAGCACATATCCTCTTGTCCCCTTCAAAGGCTTGGCAGGTGCTGGGTCTCCCTCTGACACATTCCTTGTGCTTTATTTCCTCTTTCTCTTTCACTGTTCTCTGTTCATCCTGCCCCCTAGGAAACGTTAAGACACACACCCTGGGGACAGTGGTGAGCGCTCACGGTCATGGCTCCCATGTGCCAGCTCTGGCAGGCTCCGCTGCTTGGGCAATAGCATGGCGTGGACAGGTGGCTTTCCATACACAAGGAAAACTCCAGGCCTGGCTGCCGCCTCTGACTGCAGGAGTGGCTCAAGAGCCTGTGTTGACCCTGAATGGCCGAGAATGGGGTCTCCCGGAAGCCACCGCACAGGCTGGGAGAGGGGCCTGCCTGGAGGAGGGATACCTTCATGAGCGGCCATGGCACCTGCAAGTGCTTCTCCGGGGCACGGCTTCAGCAGGGTGGCCGTTTGGTACAGCAGTGAACGTGGCTTTGCAGCGGGGCGGGGGGAGGGGGGAGCGCGTTGTGATGTGGCCAGTGAGGTTAACTCCTGCAATGCTAGCATCCATAGGAGCACAGTTTGAGTCCTGGCTGCTCCATTTCCAATCCTGCTCCTTGCTAATAGCCTGGGAGAGCGACAGAGCATGGCCCAGGTGCTTGGGCCCCTGCGCCCACATGGGAGAACTGGAGGGACCTAGCTGTTGGCTGTTTTGGGAGTGAATCAGTAGGTAAAAGATCTGTCTCTCTCCCCTTTCATTTCTCTCTCTGTAATAAATGAATACATCTTTAAAAACTGAGACGCCTCTTGGCACCAGCGTCGCACATCGCTGTGTCTCCTTCCGGGCCTGGCTTCTCTGCTTCCCCTCCAGCTTCCTGCTAAGGTGCATCCCAGGAGGTGACGGGTGGCGACTTGTGTACTTGAATCCCTGCCACCCACGTGGGTGCCAAGGCTGAGTCCTGCCTGGGTGCCAGCTTCAGTGTGCCTATCGTAGTTGATGAATGAACCAGCAGATGGGGGATCTCTCGCTTTCTCATAGAATGGAAATAAGTAACTTAAAAATTTCAGGCAACAACACAGCCTAAGGCCTGCCAGCCTCTCTGGGAAGGAGGCCCCCCAACTCCCACCTCCTCAGTGTAGTGGAGGGGGCCACAGCCCTGCCCACGCCCTGGCCCTGCACTTGGGGGCCCACACCTGTGACAGCTCTCATCTGGCAGTCCTGGGACAGCAATGTAGAGGATGAGCCATGTCGACCTGGGACATGAGACCCTGCCTCCTCGCCTCCTCGCCTCCTCGCCTCCTCACCTCCTCACCCTGCCTCCTCTCCTTGCCTCCCTGACCTCCTCTCCTCCTTGCCTCCTTACCTCCTCGCCCTGCCTCCTGCAAGGCCAGGAAGTGAGTGGATGACTGCAGCCAAGACCGCCTCCCAAGCGCTGATGGGAGGATCCCAGATTAACCCTTGCCTGTCCTGGGGGTGGGGGTGTCCAGCCCAGTGGTGAAGACGCTGTGAGGAATGCCCGTGTCTTGTGTCAAAGAGCCTGGGTTCAAGGCCCAGGTCCTGATTCTGTGTCCCACGAGCACCCTGGGAGGAGCAGGTGAGGGCGCGCGTGGGTGATATGGCTGGGTGCCTGCCAACCATGTGGGAGACCTGCCTGGAGTTCCTGACTTCCTGCTGGGCAGCCTCACTGCTGTGGGCGTTGAGGAAGTGAGCCTGTACATGAGTCCACCTTTCAAATAAATACAATCACAATTTCGACAAAGAAAACCTTACCTGTCTCACCTTCTTATCTAATGCTTTTTAAAATACTTATTTCTTTGGAAGGCAGAGTTTGAGATCTCCCATTCACTGATTGGCTACACAAATGGTTACAACAACCAGAGCTGGACCAGGCCAAAGCCAGGAGCCTGGGATTCCATCGAGGCCTCCCTGTGGGTGCAGGGCCCCAGGGGCTTGGGCTGTTCCCTGCTGTTGTCCCAAGGTCATTAACAGGAAACTGGATGGGAAGTGGAGCAGCCTGGACTTGAACCTGCACCCCTGCGGGATGCCAGTGCTGCAGGCAGTGGCCTAGCCTGCTGCACCACAACACTGGCCTCATCTGTTGGTTTTAAGCTTGATTTTTACCTCGTGGGCTATATCTGTCTATTCTGTGTTTTGCTCTAAAAATTGTGTTCATTTTGTGAACGGTTGGACTTGAGCTCCCCGCTGGGCATAACACGGTCAATGGCAAATGCCTCCTCCAGGTGGGTGTTGTGGGCAGCTGCTTAAGCTGCCTGTGCGACACTCTCACCCCATGTTGGAGTTCCTGGTTGAGTCCTGGTGCTCCGCTTCTGATCTGGCTTCCTACTGCTGTATCCTGGGAGGCAGCAGGGGCTGGCTCAGTTGCTCAGGCCTGCCACCCTCCTGGCACGTCAGGTGAAGACCCTGGTTCCTGGCTTTGCCTTGGCCAGCCCTGGGTATTGTGGGATTAGAGAGGAATGCCCCAGTAAATAAAAGATTCTCTCTTTCTCTCTCTCTCTCTCTCTCTCTCGCAAGCAAATAAGAATCAGTATTTTCTCAGAAGCATCGTTGTCTGCCAGGCGAGAGAGGTGGAGTCATGAGAGGACAGTGTGACGACGCGGAGTCGTTGGTCAGTAGGGACATGCTGGTTGTGCTACAGGGAGCTGCTCTTCCAGGCCACGCACCGCACTTCAGCGAGGTCATGGTCACATGGCTGCCAGCGGGAGCCTCCCCAGCAGGCTGTGTGAAGGAAGCCAGGCTGAAGACCAAAGCTAGAGCACCAGTGGAACGTTCCTGAAAGCAAAGCGGGGTGGTGAAGTCGGAGAGCAACGGCCTCTGGGGGCAGGGCAGGAAGAGGTGGGAAGGGAGAC
Organism: Ochotona princeps; assembly: GCF_030435755.1. NCBI lineage: Eukaryota > Metazoa > Chordata > Mammalia > Lagomorpha > Ochotonidae > Ochotona > Ochotona princeps. The sequence goes on along the minus strand of NC_080834.1, from coordinate 27,650,200 downwards.
CCTTTAGGGACCCCAGAAACCTCAAAGTCACCCGTCTGCCACTGAGGAACTTGTTTCTATTGCGCGCCGATTAAACTTCCAGGAGACTCGAGAGGGGGTGCTTGGGAGCAGGTGTGCCCAGGGCCTGTGTGGGGAGGGACCACCCCACAAGCCCACGGGCTCTTGTCAGCAGGCCCCTGGGGCTAGAGAAGGAAGCCCAGTATGGCACAGAGTGTGTGTGTGGGAGGCCGAGGGCTCACTCCCTGCCGGGCTGGGTGCACAGTGCGCCCCGGGGAAGTGACAGAGCACACTCGGGCGTGGACTTTTAGGAACTGTTCGAGCCTTCTCCAGTGACCTGCTGTGCTATTCTCTTTTCTCCTCGCCCGATGAAAGCTGCAGATCCTCGTGGACACGGGCAGCAGTAACTTCGCCGTGGCAGGGGCCCCGCATCCCTACGTGGACTCCTACTTTGAGGCGGACAGGTAAATGGCGGGGCCGTTGTGGGTGTGGCTGGGTTTGGGGCACCGTGTAAACGGGCACACTTTGGAATGCAGCGGAACAAAGCAGCCAGGAGGCTGTTGCGTGCGGAAGGGTTCTGTGTGAGGAATCCTCCAGAAGTTCATGGGAAATGCCTGTTGTGCAAGGTTGGCATGCATTCAAGACTTTTCCTCATTCGGGACCAAAAATACACTTGTTTCCAATTCCATTTTTCATGAACTTCACTTTAAAAAAAAAAGGTTTCTTTACTTTTATTGGAAAGTCAGATATATGGAGAGGAGAGACAGAGAGGAAGATCTTACGTCCGATGAATCACTCCCCAAGCAGCCGCAGCAGCCGGAGCCAACCAGCATAATAGAACAAGACGCAGCTGGGAAAGCCCGCACATCCCTCCACCTCTGGCCCCACCTCCTGGGCTTTGTTGTAGGAGTGTAAACGCTGGGGTGCGTTCTGGATAAGGGAGACACCGTGTGCAGGGCAGCATGAAGAAGGCAACATGTAGTGGGCGACACGAGAGGGTTTGGCATGCCAAGCTGGCTGCACTGCACCAGGAAGTAGAAGCTCCAGGAGACCGCGGGAGTGTCACCAAGGCAGGTGGAGGTAGACCCCGACTCGCAGTGCAGCCTGGGCTGCCGAGGAGGCCTTCCAAAATGCCCACCCCCCACCAACCTCAGCAGCAGTTCATATCCGGCCCGTGTCAAACCTCCATGCGGGATCCCTGGCAGCAGCGGGCACATTGTGCATGCAGGAGGTCCACGGAGGATTTCTCCTGTGGGACAGGAAGCAGTGCCTCTTTCTGCACACCCCCGTGCCTCTTGGGGCAGCCAGCAACCCCAGCATTTCCTAAACTCTCCCAGGGAACAACCAGCATTGTTCCTGTGCTGGCTCCCGACACTGCAGCACAGCGGAACTGTCCCTTACTCAGCAGCCCCCCTCCCATCTGAGAATGTCACTTCCTGTCCCATGTCTGCAGATACGGGGGGGGGGGGCACAGCCACTGTAGAGGATGGGGGGGCGGGGAGTGGGGTGGGCATTGTGTTGCACCTGTCAGTGCGCAGAGGTGGCACCTGGAGTCTTCAGGTCAAGGTCGCCTCTGCAGCCCGGCTCCTTTGCCCTGCTGGTGCCATTGCTAAAGTCCCCATCAGCATTGCCGTGTCTGCTGATCTCTGGAATTCATCTGTCACTTGTCAACACAGCATCATCCTCATTGAGGGAGCTGTGTGTGTCCCTCGGGCTCCAGCAGGACAGGCTTTGTAGCTTCCCTCCTGGCTTGGCCCTGGCTTATCATTCCTCCCACTAACCCGAGAGCATTGTGACGCCCTGTCAGCTCTCTGCGCTCCTGGGGTTCCCATCTGCTTCCCGTTTCTGGGTTGAAGTGGAGAGGAACAGGTCGTACCGCTGTCCAGGGGAAAACCCACACTGCCCTCCAGGGTCAGCGTCGTCCATTGCCACTTCCGCCTCCGGGTTCCGCCTGCCTCCTGCCTTTGCAGGTGCAGCCCTGCTGGACTTACCCAGGTGCTCGGCCTGTCCTCTCAGCCTAGCACACCTTACAGCACGGGGGAACTTTCTAGCAAGGCTGGGAGGCAGCTCCTGAGCTGTGCCGGGTGACGGTCTCCCCGTGTCTGCGTTTCCGGCAGTCTGTCCTGTCCACTGCACCGTGGCTCCCACATTCACTTTGCAGGGTGAACACTCCTTAACTTGACATTGACCTATCTCTCCCCACCCTCCTCTCTGTCTCTCTCTTCCCCTCCCCCTTCTCTCTCTCCTCTCTTCTCTGCTTGCTCCATGCTTCTAGGCTTGTAGTGGAGTTAGATCCACCCTTCTAAGGATCAGAATAGGACTTCACATTCTCTGTAAGCTGTGTGTTGTCGGTTTGCCTAAGGATTCGCCAGCTTTGGCCCGAGGTGTGCTGTCAGCTCTTGTCTCTGATCACTGACCGGGAACGTTCTCTTCCCTTCTGCCTGCTCGGCAAAGGCGTCTCTTCTGAGCTGCGGCTGGCTGCCCTGTGATATTTCCGTATGTGTTTCCTCTGATCTCCATTGTAATAGGGCTTCTGGTGGGATTTGTCAGCCTCTGATGCCAGTCCCGGGCTGTGGATGTGCAAGTTTGATGTCACCGTAATTGGAGTTGGCTGTTTGATTTGGGAATGAGGCGTCATTGGCGTCAGAGGCTGATCTGTCTGAGCCCTCTTTTCTGGAATGTTCCAGGTGTTAGTTACTATGTAACGAAACCAGGTCGTGCGTTTTCCTGAATGCGCTGCTTTCCAGCCAGTGGGAATACCTCGGATGCTGTGGGGAGAGACGCAGGGCGTGCAAGTCCTTGACCTCTGGGCTCGACTGGTTGGCAAGTTCAGGGTTCTAGTTTCACAAAAAATGCCGTTCCGCTTGGGGGGCCCTGGGAGGAGCTGGGGCAAGAGTCTCTCGGTTTTCCTTCACTGGTGCTCAGGAACAGACTCGGGATGAAAAGGGAGCCGGTGACTGCTGGGAGGAGGCTAAATCAGGGTTTTTTTTTTTTTTTTTTTTTACTAAAAAGTCAGTTAAACAGAGAAAGACAGGGAGACAGGCAAAGCTGGGCCAGTCCACAGCCAGGAGCTTCTTCCAGGTCTCCCACGTGGGTAGGGACCCAGGGACTTGGACCATCCTCGGCTGCTTTCCTAGGACGTAAGCAGCCAGAACATGACCCGGCGCCTGTATGGGATGCTGGCCCCGCGGGTGGAGGATTAGTGCGCCACGCTGTGGCACCAGCGCCATGTAGCTGTTTTGTAATGTGTATTTTCAGTGAGCTTTCTGAGGCCCAACTGGGTATCAGGGCCTCTGTGTCTGCATCACCTCCAAAGGGTGGCCTACCCACGGTCCCCATGAACTTCCAGACACCTGACTTTACCCTGCCCACGGTCATGCCCACTTAATGCCTGTCTTTAAGATCTCAGTGGAGGCAGCTCCCTCCCTGGCCCCAACACATGTGACCTGTGTGTCCCTGCGTCGGAGGCTTCCCAGGTTAGACCTGGCACGGGCTCAGCCCTGAGTCAGGGATGGGGCTCTTGCAGGCTACAGTGTATCGGACACTCCCTTTAGTGACAGCTGTGCCTTTCGGGGTGGTGCTGTGGTGTGGCTGTGTCCCAAGCCTGGTCTGCCATGGGGGGCTGAGTCCTGGGGTACCACCCTTGTAGGGTGGAAGGTGTTTCTAGTGGGCCCCTGCTCCATTCTTGGCAGAGCCCCGCCCAGCCTCTCTGGCTTCCTGATTGGCTGTGGAAATCTCCCTTTGTCTCCCTTGCTCCACCTGTGAGGTTAGAACCTCTGGACCAGTGAGCTTGGTAAACCTCTTTGCTATATAAATCAACCTGCCTCGGGAATCTCGTTATAGTAATGACAATTGGCAAGCTCCAGCTGCGTAGTTGGCATGCCTGAGGATTTTCCAGGGGCTGGAGTGCATTCTGTGGGCTCCTTCCTGTCTTCCAGAGGAATCGGCAACTCCCTTGGGTGTCAGAGGGTCCTAGGAGGATTACACTCTGCAGGGCCTCGGCACCTGTTGTCTCTCACCCAGAGAGCCACATGCACAGTCCTCAAGTGTCCTGCAAGAGGCCTCGCAGCCAAGTCACGTGCTGTCCTCGGCCCTGCCCTCTTTCCCTGGCTGTCTCTCATTCAGTCCTCACTGTATGCAGTGTAAGGGAGTCCTGTGTGCCTTGTCCCTGCTCGCTGCAGCACGTGCCTGAGCAGGTGTGTGAGGCCTGCCCTGTAGGAGCCTGTGAGGAAGGGCTTGGTCTTTATCCATTGTGGGGGTTTCTGTGGGTTTGACTCGGGCCTGGGTGGGAAGATGAAGCTCGAGGCAGCGTGTTCCCACCAGCACTTCTGTTCCACATGGCAGGAAAACCACTGTTGTCAGCGTGTCGTGACGGCGTCTGGGGAGCTGTCACTCTGTCACCATCCACGCTGCTGGCTGTCAGTCGCCGACCTCACGTGCTGGAGACAGCTGGCTGCTGCAGTGCTCCGCCCGGCCCCGTGGCTCGGAAAAGGGGTCCTGAGTGCAGACCTTCCCCTGCAGGTCCAGCACGTACCGCCCTAGGGGCATTGACGTCACCGTGAGGTACACGCAGGGCAGCTGGACGGGCAGCCTAGGCGAGGACCTTGTCTCCATCCCAAAGGGCTTCAACACGTCCCTCCTCGTCAACGTCGCTACGATTTTTGAGTCGGAGAATTTCTTTCTGCCGGGGATCAAGTGGAACGGAATACTTGGTCTTGCCTACGCCACGCTGGCCAAGGTAGGGACCACCAAGTCCTGGGCTGAGACCCCAGAGCCTGGTGCCAAGGGGCTTCCCTGTGGGCCCTTGGCTGCCACTGGGCACAGTGAGGAGCTCGTGTTAGAAATAGTGAGAAAGTCTATTTCTAAGCATTTTCTTTGAAAGGCAGAGTGTGTGAGAGCGAGAGACAGAGGGCTCTTCTGTGTCTTCCTTCATTCTCCAAATGGGCACACTTGCCAGGGCTGGGCCAGCCAGGAGCCTGCAGCTCCATCCAGTTGCCCCACGTGGGTATAGGAGTCCAAGGACCTGGACCACCTTCTGCTGTTTTCCCAGGAGTATTAGCAGGGAGCTGGATTGGAGCAGCCGGGACTCAGGCCAGTGCCCCTGTGGGATGCCAGCCTCCGAGATGGCTGCGTAACCCAACCTCTGCAGCAGCAGCCCCCTTGAAGTGCTCCTAAAATTTAGGATAAACAGTACATGTCCTTGCAACTTTCTGTAAAATACACTCACAGCATTGATGTCTTTGTTTTTGCTTATTTTCAATCTGTCACTTTAAAATGTTAGCAGCGTCTGAATCACAATGCATATGGTCTCTGGTTAGGAGCTCCGATGGGGGAAGACTCAAAGCAAAGACATGTGCACTGAATTCCATGTTGGCACAACAGTGGGACCAGCAGCAGCGCTGGGAGAGTCACAGAGTGCCCACCCCAGGGGGCTTGCTTGTCCCCCCAGGAGACACCTGCAACTCCTCGTAGCAGTGAGCTGAGCTGGGGAGAGACGGCAGACCCCTGCCTCTCAGCATCAGGGTGTTCGCAAACCAGGGAGGTGACCTGGGTGTTGGCCAGCTGTTTGTTCTTGAGTCTGACACAGAGTTAACAGTGGCAGTGTGCCAGGAGGGAGGCTCCCAGTGACTTCCCCCCTCCAAAGTGGCCAGTGGCAGGCAGGTTCAACTGCCAGGGTGTGCCCAGGGTGTTCCAAGCCTGGCAGCTTGGAAGAGGGCAGAGAGAAGCCACCTGCTAGCCCTGAACCTGCTGTCCACCCTTGGCCTCCTGGCTCAGTGTGGCAGGAGAGGGAGTTTGCAGGGAGAACAGCCCCACTGATTCCCACAGGGAGGCCTTTTATTCCCCCACAGAGCCGGACCATGTGTCCCAGCCCAGGGTCATTACCAAATGATGTGAGGACTTGGGGGAAGGGGGAGTCCTCCAGCCCTTGGCTGCCTGGGAGTGTGGGAGATGTCTGTCCCCTCGATGTTCAGGCTTTCCGGGGGGCAGTCTTTGCACGGCTGTGTTGCCCCCACCTCGGGGATGTGGAGACAGAGGGAGCAGTTCCCAGTGTCTGGCTTCATTGCCAGGGGGACCCCAAGAGTCCTCTGGTGTCTGTGCCTGGGAGGGTGGAAGTGCAGATTTGCAAACTGCTGGACACTTAATTGCTAGATCAGATGTCCCTGACAGGGCAGCCTTTGAAACCAGATCTCTGTGTGAGGTGTGAGAGTGGCTGTTTTTCTGCTGATTCTATGGAAGACAGAAGTAGAGCCTAAGTTTTCTGGAACTGGCGACACGTACAACCTCTGCCGGTGCAAACTGCCTTGGGCTGCGCCTCATTCTCACCGTGACACTTCTCTTTTCATCTGTGAGGGTCCCGGGCCCAGCCCCCGGGGGTTCCAGGAGACAGTAGCAGCATCTTCCGGGTGGAGACTGGGGCTGGGAGCAGGACCCACCGGACTGTTGGCGGGGGAGCTTGGAGCAGGTTGGTCGGCACTTCATGGTGGGCATGGAGTTATCTTCCCTGGTCAGTCCTGGAGCACCCCATGGGGAGAGTGGCATGCTGGGTAGCTGTGAGTGACATCCCTGGGGCATGAAGGGGGCAGAGCCCTAAGGAGGCTCCCACAGGGTAGATCAAGGGCTTTCCATGTGGACTGGTCCAGCTCACCCCTGAGCCGTTGTAGGGCTGAAGTGACCCCCAGTATACAGAGAAGCAAGGGGCGAGTCCCTTGGTTGGCTGAGGTGTGACTAAGCATTCTTTCCCCTGGCATTTACTGTGAAACCCCAGTCCCATTCAAGTGATTGTGTTGTCTCCCTCCTTGACCCAAGTACAAGGCATCCCTGTGTGAACGATGCATAGGGCTGGTGCTGGGCTCTGCCACGGACCCCAGTCTGCCCCTACTAGGGCTCGGTATCTCACCAGTAGCCACAGGACCCTGTGGCATGCACGCTCCTGCAGCCCAGGGAGCTTTCACCAGCTCCTAACAATGCACAGTGACTGGCTATGCCAGCTCCCCGCCCATCCGGGTGTCCAAGCCGGACCCTGCACTCAAGCCTGTCAAGGCTTCCTCCAGGCCCTAGCACCTGCCCTGCTGCCCCTCCCCCGCCACCCTTGCCCATGGTCCTTCTGGTAAGCAAGGACTTTTTCTGCAAGCTGAGCTGCACCCCTTGCCAGAGAGCTCTGTAGCACAGTGGAGCTCCGTCCTGGGTCTAGGGTCTGGGATGAACTGTGGGGGTGGGTTGTCCCCCCATTTGCATGATGGGAGATGGCACCTAGAGAGGCATGAAGATGCCACGGGCAGCGGCGGCTCCTGGAAAAGCCTTGAGGCATCTGTGGCCCATTTCTACACTCCCCGGAACAGTCACACTTTCACAGCCCAAGCTGTGGCCTGAGGCAAACTCGGTAGCAGGAGGAACTTCTGTGGGAGCCCCACCCACACACAGGTGCTGGGGAGCTGGATGCTGTGGAGATGGTGAGCTGGGAAGGAGTTAAGGCCGAGTGTCAGCTGAGAGCTGCACCTGTGGAGGGTCCTGGTGGGCCTGTCTTCTCCAACACACGCTCACCTGTGGGAGGGACCTCCTCCTCACCCAGCCAGGACCCCCATAAACCAGCACGAGGTGGTCCTCACTGCTTCCCGTCCTCATGTGTGCCTATCTCCTCATGCCATCTCTGGAGGGCATTTCCCCAGGCCATTCCCATGTTTTCCATCTCAGAAGTGTGACGACAGGGTTGTGCTGTGGTCCTGCGCTCCACCTGCCTCTGCGGGGGTGGTGAGCAGGTGCAGCTAGGGTTTGAACAAAATGTGATGCTTTTCTCCTGCTCGTGTAGCTAGGTCAGCCAGAGAGCCCAGGGAAGAGGCAAGGGATGGTAGAGTGGGCCTTTTGTCCTCCGCTGTCCACACTCCACGACAGTGAGACCAGGAGTGTAGGTGCCTGGTGTGCACAGGGCATCTTCCTGGTCCCCGCCGAGTTGTGACCCTGTGGTCTCTCCGTCACCCTCCCACAGCCCTCCAGTTCCCTGGAGACGTTCTTCGACTCCCTGGTGGCGCAGGCGAGAATTCCAGACGTGTTCTCCATGCAGATGTGCGGGGCGGGCCTGCCCGTGGCTGGAGCCGGTACCAACGGAGGTAGTCTTGTGGGTATCTTTTAGTCTTAAAGGGGACACACACACAATCACAAACGCACGGGGCTGGTCGGAGGAGATGGGCGTCGCTGCACGTGGAGGAAGTGTGGGGTTTGGTGCCGCTTCCTGTGCAAGCCTCTACACCTGGGCAGCACTGGGTGTCGCCATGCCCCCTCCACCCACCCAGGACTTTTCCTTTTGTTTTTTGGAAGGAGGGAGTGGGGGACGGGCAGGTGAGGACCCAGGAGACCAGGGTGATGGCTGTGGCACGGACAGCTTGCACGTCCTCTCTGTCTCTTGGACACATGTGTGTGCGTGCAAACCCAGGATCAAAGCCATCAGCCCCAGGAGGACCCCTGTCCCCTGGACTTGTGACGGAGGTGACAGGAGGAGCTCACAGCCCCCCCATCAGGAGCAGAGATGGGGCTCAGGTCCTGCTCCCCAGTGACCCCCGCCGCCACCTTGCCAAGGGTCAGGTTCTGCTCCCTGAGGAAGGCAGCCTGGGGCATGGAAATGGATGTTTCCTGGCAGAAACTCCACATTCAGAGGGTGTGGGTGAAGAAGGCAGGGACCCTCGGTCCCAGGGCCACACACTCCCTGAATCCCTCAGCATCCCAAGGAGGTGCCAGTGCTGGCTCCGGGGAGCCCCTTACAGCTCGGCCCCTCTGTGTAGCCTGTGTGTGTCTCTGTGGGCTTGTTCTCTGACACCCGTGAATATTTCTCTTCCAGGTCCTGGGTGGGATTGAACCCAGCTTGTACAATGGGGACATCTGGTATACCCCGATTAAGGAGGAGTGGTACTACCAGATTGAGATCCTGAAGCTGGAGATTGGAGGGCAGAGTCTGAACCTGGACTGCAGGGAGGTATGCACTGTGTCCCCTGCCGGGGTGCGCCTGGCCCCGGACATCACAGCCAGCAGCTGCTTAAGAAGCCGGAAGCTGCATTACCTGCTGACACGACACAGCCTCTGGCTTGATCATTTAAATCAGTGGCTCCTATCCCTTCCACTGCCTGCAGCCACTTGCTAAGGCAAAGCTGGCCCAGGAAGGGCGCCTTGAGTGCCGGCCAGAGCCGACCTAACACGCATCTGCTTTGTGTGTGATGCGCACTTCCCATGCACTTTGGGAAGCCACCTTGTCTGCATAGATTTTAGGGATTTTTTTCTTCTTTTTTAACCAAGATGTATTTATTTATTTGAAAGGCACAGTTGCAAAGAGTAAGAAAGATCTTCATCCACTGGTTTTCTCCCCAGGCGTTCCCCGTGACCGGGGCTGGGCCAGGCACCTAGACTGCATCTGCTGTCCGTGGGGTGCAGGGTCCAGGTGGCCAGCGCTCCTGGCCTCCGGGGGTCAGGGGTCCTGTGTGCAGACCCACTCACCTCCCTTCTGCTCGCTCTGCCACATGAAGTGGCAGGCAGGGGCGGGCCATGCCACGTGGACGTGTGTGGCTGTCCTACTGTGGCCATTGTGGGACGCTGTTTGACGAACGGCCTGTCTCCACCAGTAAGAAAATTGAGTGGAGCCACACAGTCTGTGTGACTAATTTTTCACTCCTCTTTTTGAAAATGATTGATTATTTATTTGAAAGAGTTACAGACAGAAGGAGACGGATTCTGCAGCTGCTGGCTGTGACGTCACGTCACTCCCACCCCCTGCCTTCCCGGCTCCCCTGTCCTTGGCCCTCAGTGATGGGGCGGGGCGGGCGATGTCGCTGTCACTCACTGCCCCCTCCCCCTCGGGGCCACCTGTTCTAGTACAACGCAGACAAGGCCATCGTGGACAGTGGCACCACGCTGCTGCGCCTGCCGCAGAAGGTGTTCGACGCCGTGGTGGAAGGCGTGGCCCGCTCATCCCTGGTGAGTCCTGGGGCTGGGGTCACCCAGGATCGGGGCCCATGTGAGGCTGTGTGACCTGGCAGCGATGAAGGGAGCTGTTACATAGAAAGTTCACGGTATTTTGCTTTTTAAAGGTTTGTTTTACTTGAAAGTCAGGGTTATAGAGAGAGATCCTCCATTCAGTGGTTCATTCCACAAATGGCCTCTGTGGTCAGAGCTGGGTCGGTCCAAAGCCAGGAGCCAAGAGCTTCACCTGCATCACCCACTTGGGCCATCTTCTGCTGCCTTCCCAGGTACGTTAGGAGGGAGCTGGATGGGACGTGGATTAGCTGGGACTCCAGCTGGCACCCACATGGGATGCTGGCCCCACAGGCAGAGGGTTACTGTGCAGTGCCACCACATCAGCCCCCACACGGTCTTCTGCCATGGGAATAATAAAATAATGCCTTCCTTTGGGCCCTGAAGAGCTTGGATCTGAATGTACAGTGCTTTTTTTAGTGTTCAGAATAATTACCCTGGCTTTTTTTTCAATGTGAGAAAATTCTCACAGATACGTATATTACACAGTATATCAGAAGAAAAAAGTAAATAAAAGTACTTTGGTTGCTTGCTGTCCCCCCACCCCCATAACTCTACCTTTTCAAGTATAATTCTCTTTTTTAAAAAAGAAAAGATTTATTTATTTTTATTGGAAAGTCAGATTTACAGAGAAAAGAGAGACAAAGAGAAAGATCTTCCATCCGCTGATTCACTCCCCCAAGTGGCTGCAATGGCTGGAGCTGAGCCGATCTGAAGTCAGGAGCCAGGAGCCTCTTCTGGGTCTCCAACGTGGGTGCAGGGTCCCAAGGCTTTGGGCCGTCCTTGACTGCTTTCCCAGGCCACAAGCAGGGAGCTGATGGGAAGTGGGGCAGCCAGAATTTGAACCGACCCCCAGATGGGATCCTGGTGCAAGGCAAGGACTGTGCCACTGCACCGGGTCCATAAATACATCAATCTAAAAAAATCAAGGACTATTTTTGTATCTATTTTTGTGCCAGGCTGTGGTTCGAGGGAGTCCACGTGACCTCAGACTTAGAGTGGTGAGGAACATGGCTTTGAGGGAAGTATGTCACCCATCTGACTCTGGGCTGCCCCGCCTCAGCCACTCTCCTGTTCTCCCTGAGCCCCCTCATGTCCACACACACGAGCTCCATACTCGCTGCTGGCCCAGCCACCCTTTGCGCTTCAGAGTCCGGCCCCGTGGACCCTCTTGCCCACCTCTGACTAACACACTGGGAAGAGTTCCCTGTGCTAGACGGTTCACATGGATTCTGCATTGTTGTTTTTGTTTTTTTTTTAAGATTTATTTATTTTATTACAAAGTCAGATATACAGAGAGGAGAGACAGAGAGGAAGATCTTCCCTCCGATGATTCACTCCCCAAGTGAGCACAACGGCTAGTGCTGTGCCGATCCGAAGCCGGGAACCTGGAACCTCTTCCGGGTCTCCCACACGGGTGCAGGGTCCCAAGGCTTTGGGCCATCCTTGACTGCTTTCCCAGGCCACAAGCAGGGAGCTGGATGGGAAGTGGAGTTGCCGGGATTAGAACCTGTGCCCATATGGGATCCCGGGGCGTTCGAGGCGAGGACCTTAGCCACTAGGCCACGCCGTCGGGCTCAGGATTCTGCATTTTTGAAAAGCAAGTTTATTCCTGCCAGTGTTAGAACTCTCACAGAGCAGTCAGGGCAGCTTTGGGAAGAGGCTGAAGGTGAAGAGCGCAGGGCCCCTTCTCCCTGCAGGTGTGCAGGGTAGCACACAGCACCTGCTCAGTACTCACCGTGTGGCTGTCCCAGGGCTGACCCAGCAGCTCCCATGCTCGTGGACACTCTGGCAGCCGCGACTCAGCTCCCTCCCACCCTCAGCTCCATCCTGCCCCGCTGTCCCCCTTCACCCAGCGGGCAGGGCCCTTTCCACGACTCACCTGCCCACCCTCAGCTCCATCCTGCCCCACTGTCGCTCACCTCACCCAGTGTCCTGGGCTGTGCCCACCCACCCCTGTCACTCGGCTTCCTGCTTCTTCCCCAGGTTGGGCACCCCACGCCATCGCAGTCGCTCCCAGCTCTGTCCCCTGGGCCAGCTGTGCCCAGCACACCCCTACGTCCTAAACTCACAGCCTCAGCAGCCAGCAGGTGCAGGCAGACGCACCACCCTGCCCGCCTGGATGGGATTGCAGGGATCTCTTGGTGACCCCCCTCTCACTCTCCCCCACCGATACATCTTGGGTTTCTCTGCGTCAGTGGGGACAGGCGAGAGACCCCTCTGCCATTTGAGGGTCAGAGTCCAGTGTCGGAAACAAGTTCATCACCCCCAAGCAGTGTGACTTGGTGCAGGAAGAACAAGAGGGACCCTTGGGGGAGTCATGGAGGGCTTCCTGGACGAGGAGGCCCAGAGGAGGACAGGAATGTTCTAAAAGAGCAGAGAGCCCACACTGGCCTCTGCTGGGCCCGAGAACTCCGGAGGGAGAGCTGAGCCTGGATGGGGTTTGAGGGTTGCAAATAAGATTTGTTCTCTTTCCTGAGGTGCGTGGCTGACCACTGTGTGTCCTAGGCCAGGTCTCTGTCCCTCTCTGTGTTTTGGGTTCTCCACTGTGTGAAGCAAGGGATGACATCACCGCTCTGGCCGGAGTGTGGGAAGGTGACAGTCGTGACTGTGGGTAGCAGTGGGGCATCCAGCGAGGGGGGCCAGCTGGGACCAGCGCCAGCAGCCCACGTCTCTTGTTCTGTCTAGATCCCGGAGTTCTCGGACGGCTTCTGGACTGGGTCACAGCTGGCCTGCTGGACCAACTCGGAGAGCCCCTGGGCATACTTCCCTAAGATATCCATCTACCTGCGGGACGAGAACGCCAGCCGCTCCTTCCGCCTCACCATCCTGCCACAGGTACGGACGGGCGCCTGCGCTTGCCTGCCTCTTGGCGCTTAGCCTGCAAACGTGGCAGCGTGTCCTGGGAATGCGTGTGCTCTGGCCACAACCCTGTGTTACAGACCCATCGCACAGCCACAAGTACACAGGGGTACAGGGCATCCATCACCCACCTATTGGGCAGCCAGGGCCACGGGGCCACTAGGCTGAACCCCACTTGGTAGCAGGGTCTGAAAGGGACAAGATCCAAGCAAGGTCCTGAAAGTCGCAGTTCAGAGCCGGCCCCCATCTCCTCTTCGGCGCTGCCCCCGAGCCCCAGGCCAGCCCAGAGTCCTCAGCAGGGGACTGTCACTGCATCCCAAGCCCCCACTCTCCTCTTCACAATCACAGTTAGGCCAGTCTCCTTCAACCACAGCTTTTGTCCTCACCTCCCCACCTGCCACCGGTCAGGGGTTGCCTAGGGTGGCGTCCCCTGTTGCCTTTCCACCTGCCATCCCAGACCCGTCCCGCCTCCTGTGCTGATGGCCTGTTACAGCAGCCCTCTGCTGGGTGGTCTCTACACGGCCCTCACTGCATCTTGCCCCCCATCCCGCATGCAGTGCCCCCTTCTTTCCTCCATCCGGGCATCCTGACTGCTCCCATCAGCCCCACTACTGACCTGGAGCTCCATATTAACAACCTGGAGTATGTGTGTTGTTTGCAGTGTGTGTTGCCATTGTATTGTGTGGTATGTGTGTGTGTGCATGGTGTATGTATGCTGTGTGTAGTGTGTGGAACAGTTGTATTGTGTGGTATGTATAGTGTGTGTGTGTGTGTGTGTGTGTGTGTGGTATAGTTGTATTATATGATGTGAGGAGTATGGTTTTGTGGTGTCGTAGTGTGTATTGTGTGGTGTGATTGTGTGTGAAGTGTGTGTGTGTTCCCACTGCCTCCTGTGGTAGGTCTCAGAGATGCAGGGTTGGGGAAAGCCAGGACCTGCCCTGGAGTCTGCGGGGCTGGAGCATGAGGAAGGCAGAGCAAGTCAAGGACGGATGCCTGAGGAGGAGCAGCCGGTGAGGAAGGAGGGAGGCAGCAGTCTGAAATGGGTGATGGGTGCTCCCTGCTAGCCCTGAGCCCTCTGTAGTTACACACCCGGCTCTCCAGAGATGGGAGGCTTCAGCTAAATAGGGAACATGTGGGTTCATGGCTGTGCTGCTGCTACTGAGGCCAGCATTTGCACCGTTGGGAGTACTTTTAATAGCTGGGAAGATGGATGGATGTGTGGATGGACGGATGGATGTGTGGATCGATGGATAAGCAGGTCTTTGGGTAGGTGGGCAGATGAATGGATGGATATGTGACCCAGGTATGGCTGTAAGTGGTCCACAGGTGTCATTGTGTTTCTGTCCCTTTCATAGTGTTGATCCCATGTCTCCATCCAGTGTCTTTCCAGAGGCCTCTCCCATCACACAGGGTCGGGGGCACCCTCAGTCATGATGTGACACACAGGGTCGGGGGCACCCTCGGCCATGGTGTGACACACAGGGCCGGGGGCACCCTCGGCCATGGTGTGACACACAGGGCCGGGGGCACCCTCGGCCATGGTGTGCCACACAGGGCCGGGGGCACCCTCGGCCATGGTGTGCCACACAGGGTCGGGGGCACCCTCAGTCATGGTGTGCCATGGCTTGACTCAGTGTTTCTCACCCTACAGCTCTACATTCAGCCCATGATGGGGGCCGGCCTGAACTACGAGTGTTACCGATTTGGCATCTCCGCCTCCACGAACGCGCTGGTGATTGGTGCCACCGTCATGGAGGGCTTCTACGTGGTTTTCGACCGAGCTCGGAAGCGGGTGGGCTTCGCGGCCAGCCCCTGTGCGGGTGAGTGACTCCTGGCAGGAAAGCCACTCAAGCGTGCACTCGCTTGAAGCCATTCTCTACTGGAGTGAGCCGTGAATGTACACATGTGTGGGGTCCAGGGCGATGTTTCAGTGTCTGCTGATGGAGCCAGGGGCTCGGTACTTCTCCTTGGGCATTCCGGGCCTCCTTTCTTGTGTTTGCTTCCCTCCTGAAACCCTGACCACACTGTGTGACGTCAGCATTGCACCCCTTCCGTCTCCGCCTGGGTGGTGCCCGTCATCCCGCCTCTCGGTCCCCCTCACCTCTTCCAGTCACCTGGAATCGGCATTCTGTGTTCAGGTCGGCTGTGTGTGCGCGTGTGCGTGTTGAACTTCTGCATATGAAAGGAAACGTGTCTGGCTTGTTCCTTTGAACGTGCAGCCCCCGCCCCATCCGTTTTCCGCGCCAGGATCCGTTCTCGTGCGGCGGACACGGCTCCCGTTGTGTGTCTGCGACCCATTGAGTGGGTCATCGCAGTGAACATGTTGGTTCGTGCCTTGTTCCTTGACGACACATCGCTTGCTGTTGAATTCCTTCTTTCATGGCTGTTATCCGTAACCAAATACCATCCATAAAACGGGTCCCGAGCTTCCTGAGCTGATTAAACAAGTCACCGCCCATGTCAAACTTAGTGCAGTGTTTGGTGTGGAACAGCAAACACACTCGATAAACCCGGGGCCCTGCACTGCTACACCGCGTTCCGCCGATGGTCCCACTCCACTCCCAGCAAGCTGTTGGTGGGAGTTACTGGGTTTTGGTTTTTCTTTTTGTTTTTGTTTTTTTTTTTTTTTCTTTTGATAGTCAAAGGCAAATGATTGAGAAAGATAAACTGTCCATATGTTCCCTCAGAGTCATAAGTGAATGCTCCTTATTACTGCTTCCAGTTCCACTGGATGAAGCCCATTTTCCTTGTAGAATGTCCTTGAAGGGGTGGTGTGGGCGGGGCCCTGAGGTGGGCAGAGCTTCTGAGGAAGTGGCGCTTGGGAAGGCTACCGGGGCAAGGACAGCTCTGCCATCTGAGGGATCTGCCTGGTTCCTGGGCTGCGCTGGCCAGGAAGGGGCACATCATAAATGTGAGCATGCGAGTGCATTGCTGGAGGGGAGGGGAGCTAGCTGCGACAGGTGCACCCTGCGGACTAGGGCCGGAAGGATCTTAGGGGACCCTGGACTTGGAGTCGGGAACAGAATGGAATCCCAAAAGGCCGGTGGGGAACAGGCACACGAGAAAGAGGAGTGAAGTTTGAAATTTAGGACAAGGGTGTGGAAGTGGAAGCTAGGGGAGAAATATCAGATTTCACGGGGAAATGCCAGATCCCCGTGTCGTGAAATAGCAGAAGGAAAAGCCATTGGGTTGCGTGCAGAGAGAGCCTACACATGCAGTAGACGTGTGGGGCGGAGCACCGCTGGGCTGGCCTTCCCGAGAGCCTCAGCCGGGACCCCCTTCCGAGCCCAGCTCCAGCGAGCAGGGAAAGGGCAGCTGGGGGGAGCGTTTGCGGCATGGGTGTCCAGGGAGGCTGAGATGCGGCTGTGGCTTCTTAGCCTGTGAATCTACTCTCCGCTTGGGGGTCCTGGTGAGTAGAGCCAAGAAGGGGCCGCTCCGTGCTCATTTCCATGCACCCAGGCATCTCAGAAAAGTCCAAGGGGAAACAGTAAAAGGAAACCTTTCTTTTTCATCTGGAGCATGAAGATAGCACTTCTAAGTTCATGGGAAGGGAGCTGTATGATGTGTTTTCTATGAACTGTTGAAAGAGGCAGCGTGTGGTTGCGTGCCAACATACTGTGGCACCAACATACTGTGGCACCAAAATGATTCTCTCCTTTGCTCCTACTTTTCCATGAACTTTTCGCAGTAGTCCCATACTTGGTCCATTCAGATTTCCTGCAGATAAGATCTCCAAACCAGGCCTAAGTCTGTGGCTCTCGAATCTCAGTGTGGATGAATGGGACTCGGCGGTGGTGAGCAGACTTCGGGATCCATGGCTTTCCCCTGTGCAGTCGCCTCGCAGGGGTGCGGCAGCTCTTGCTGCCTGGGGTGTCACCAGGGGAGACCGCTCACAGGGTGGGCCTTTGCACCGTGCAGCCGGAGTCCTGCTCTGCCCACTTCTGCATGGCTCACTGCTTTGTAACCGAGGGAATCCGAGATCTAGGGCCGGTCTAGCCCCCAGTGCCCATCCCCTGTTACATATTGTTGAAGTGAGGGCTGCCAGGCAGCCCCTGGCCCGGCCTCCCCCAGCACGTGTGATGTGTGTACCGCAATGTCTGCTAAGTTCGTTGCTGTGGAGTGAGCCTCTCGGGAGAGCGTATCTGCCGCTCTGTGCATCCTTTGCGGGGCCTCTCCTGTCCCATTCCTCATCTCCTTTTCCCAACGGTCCCATATTGAAGTGCTGAGTACCTACACGTGTGGTTCTGTGGGCTGAGGAATACTTGATGCTTGGCTCCTGCCGTTGCTGGGGGCTGTAGCGACGGGAGCCCGTGGGGCTCCTCTGTAACACTAGATAAAAGGAGCAGCCACCTGCTTGCCTTCTTTTTAAAAGTGCTTGCTTTTAATTGTAAGATGTTTTAGCAATGGAGAGGGTGTGGATGACAGAACAGTGGTCCCTCAGTATCGGGGGGTGGGTCTGGGATACGCCCCCAGATGTGCAAATTGACAGGTCCCTGTATAACATGGCGCGGCCCCTGCATGTGCCCCCCGCACACCTGTGAGCCGGAGTTCACCCCTGGGTGCCTTGTGACACTGTACACTAGCAAATGCAAATAAGTAGCTGTTGCGTCGTAGGGCTTAGGGAACCGAGAAGGTGGTCTGCACAGCATTTCTTGCTCATGAGTCTCTGAAAAGTTAAATTCATTTTGCTCCATCTTCTACATCTTCATTTCCACGTGTGGAATGCCAGGGCCGGGGTCTTTGAGTGGAGGTGCCAGCCTATGGTCCCCTGCGCACGGCCCCTGCACCTGTGGGTATGACCCCATCCTCCCTCCGGCTGCCATTGAGACGCTTGTGTGTTGAAGTTGTGCCGTGATGTGCCAGGCTGTAGGTTACTTTTTGCGTCTTGCTTGAGACCCCTTGTGCTGTCTGCATGTGGTAGTTCAACCTGTCTGTCACCTTGGCCATGGCCGCCGCCCGCACGTCCCCCCCAGTCTCTTCTGCCTCGCCTCTGAGATTCATCTGAGCGTTCCCGGGTTGCCCCCAGCCCCCGGGACCGTCCCCTGCCCGTATCCTCCCCACCTGTGTTGCGCACTGTGCCGTTAGCTCGGCTGCATCTTGCCCGGGCCCAGGGCTCGCTTCAGCTCTGTTCACTCCTCTCGTTGGTCTAGTCAGTGGCTTTCCACTTCAGCCGACTCTATTTTCATCTCCAGAAATTCTATTTTGTGCTTTTTCATATGTACCCGTTTGCTTGGCTCTGTTATCCTGTAATAATCTTTACTGGGCCTGGGACTTCCTCTGTTTTGTTTTGTGTGGAATTAAAATGGCCATGTAGCATCCACCGAATACAACAGGATACATAGTGCCCACCCCCTAAGAGGCGATCAGACATGTGCTTCAAAGGCTTGCTAGACTCCTGGGCTGTTACACAGAGATGCTCTTTGGTTAATTTAACTGATTGCTTATGGGCGGACGTGAAACTTGCATCCAGTCTTTTGTTTCAGCAGTGCAGGCTACAACAGCTGTCATTGATACATGTCTGTTGGCAGGAATGGCAGTACCCCTTGCGACCTGACTATCGGAGCTGGAAGGGCTGAGTGAACGGCTGTGGTCGATCCTGTCTCGTTGCCTCTTATGGAGGCCATGACCTGGACCTGGCTGAGCCTGCCCCTTGGGGCTTGTGGGCAGTCTTGCCAGCGTGGCCTCCTCAGCCTTTCAGGAGGCTTGCCAGTCCAGCAGGTGGCAGCCATGACCTCAGGGTTGTTTCCACTTGTGGTACTTCCTGCTAAGGAGCTGGAATTTCCGTTCCTACATCTCAAGCCATTTGTCCTTTTATTTATTTTTTTTAACCTGTCTCTGATTCATACCTTGTGCCCATGTTTTTTTGCTGTGGGATGTTTAGTTTTTTGGTATGATGTGCGGCAGCTCTTAATGTAATGGAACAAGCGACCATTTGTGTAGAGGAAGACACCCTGTGATTCATAACTCATCCATTTTTAAAACTTCGCTTACGCATGATGCATTTTGAATTCAAACGCTCACTTTTGTATGTTTAAATATTTCAGTCTTTGGCTTTGAGTTCTTCAGTTTCTGGTCACATTTTCAATGATGATCGTCCCTGTAAAATAGTTTTCTGTGGTTTATTCCAGTTCTGTTGCGTTTGAATGAGCTCACCCTAGAATGTATGGATTCAACTTCTGCCCCTAAGACAACTAGCCCACTGTTCCTCTAACATTTATGGAGGAATCTGCCTTTCCTTCCTTAATTAGAAATGCCACGATCATTGCATACCAAGTTCCAGTAAACGTTTGGGAGACATTTTGCTTTTTCTATTCTTCTTTGATGCATCTCAAAGTCTGAATTCCCTTTCATTGTTCTTTTTTTTTTTTTCTTAAAAGTCAGAAACAAAGAGAGATAAAGAGACACAGAGAAATCTTCCACGTGCTGGTTCACTCCCCAAATGGCCAGAACGACCAGAGCTGAGCTGATCTGAAGTTGGGAGCCAGGAGCTTCTTCTGGGTCTCCCACATGGGTTCACAGGCCATCCTCCGCTGCTGTCCCCGTCTTTAGCAGGCAGTTGGATTGGAAGTGGAGCAGCCAGGATTTGAACCCGTATGAGATACTGGTGCCACAGGCAGCAGCTGTGTCAGCCCCTCATTGTCCTTTTTTCAAAAATCCTTGTTCTGCTTTTTCATTTCCTTTTCACTTACGAATACCCCACTCCGCCTGTTTGGCATTTTGCAAGTGAGCCAGTTTGTCATCGCTGTGTCCACGGTTTAGCATGACCACATGTGGCCGTGGCCTTTGCTCCCCGTGGCATTCACCTTGCCGTGGCGTCTACTCATTGCCCCCCACACGCGTGCTTCCCGCTGGCTTCTACTTTGCTGCTGCGGGCTGGGCTCGGGCAGCGGGAAGCACCGGCCTTGCCCTGCAGTGCCAGCACTCCCTGCGTTTTCACTCCCTTCCCAACCGGGTCCATCAGAATGGCGGCGGGTGGGGAAGGAGAAGTGTTTTGGAAAAGTCCTCAGGTGTTCTCCAACTCCATCTCTACCTCTCCTCCACCTGCCGTGTCCCCTGCTGAGAATCCGACCTGTAAGGCGGGGGGGGGGGGGGGGGGGGGGGGTCAAGGGTGTGTCACGTGACTAGTGCAGCTGCCCGGGTATTAATGACACTTCCAAATCGCTGCAGGGTGCCTGGGGTGGGCGTCCTGTAGGTAGGAAAAGGATAGTGTGGAAACCAACGGGTCCTGGCTTTCTGGATGCATGCCCAAGTTCCAAAATACCTCCCTTCCTCTCTTTAGAGTTGAAGATGTTTCGCTGCACAGACAGAACTCTGTGGCTTGCAGCTTGTGCAACCTGAGACGCCTCGTGGCTCGTGGCAATCACTTCACTGGGAATTTTTCTTGCCTTGGGCTTAAAGTAGATCGTCTGGTACATGCCCACATTTAAAAATAGGGAAGTTGGGTGTTAAGAATAGCATTTTGGGGACTCGCCTCTGCCGCCCACAGGGCGTATAATCAGAGCTGCCACAGCCGGGCCTCCAAGAGCTGGCATCGCTGCTCTACGGAACAGCCTACTGTGCCCCGATGCTGAGCGCTTGAGGGGTGCCTACAGAGGAAACGATGCAGACCCCCATCCATAAATCCAGAACATTCGTCTACATAAGCCACGCCTACCATAAAAAGCATCCCAGCCTAAACACTTGGTCTTGATCTTGCATGAGAGCCAGCGGTGATTATTCTTACACTGTGTAAGTGATACACCTTCCTCAGGCACTCACACACCTGGCCTTGATGTTTCGAGGCACAACCCAGAAAAATCACATAATTAAAATTTTAACGCGTGGGCCAGTGTCATGGCATCCCATATGGACTCCAGTTGGAGTCCCCCATCCAGTCTGGCTCCCTGATAATGTTCCTGGGAAAGCAGCAAAAGCTGACCCGGATCCTTGGGCACCTGCACCCATGTGGGGGACCCATAAGAAGACTCGTTCCTCTGGCTGTTTGGGTCCAGCCCAGTGGCTGTCTTCACACCTGTCCACCAGTGCCAGCATGTGTCCTTCCTCGCTCAGGTGCAATGGACTCCTTCCCCGCCCCCACCCCACTTCCTACTTGTGAATTGTGGTCTTTGGGGTCACTGGCTGAATGTGTATGCCCCTCCAGAATGCCCTTGTGCAAGCTGAACCCCAGTGTGTTGGCACAGGGAGACCCCAGAAAGCTCCCATGCCTCTCCCGTGCCTGAGGACACCGTGACAGACAGATGCATGGGAATCAGGAAGGGACTGTCCCCGGGCACGGAATCTGCTGGTGCCTTGAACTTGGCCTCCGGAAATGTAAGACACGGTGTTTATGGTTCAAAAATGGCCTTTTGCATCCAGGGCCCACACAGTCTTCACCGTCGCCAGTGGGAGACTGTGTGGATGCAGAACCCTGAGGCACAGTGGCCGCTCTGTGTCCCTGCAGCTCTCGGGAGCACTGGCCTCCCCCCTGCCTGATTTCTGCCAGCTTGGTAACATCTCGCCTGACTTCTAATAGCTTAAGTATCAGTTATTGTATACACATTGAGTAGGACCAAGGAAGGCCTAAACAACACTCCGGAGACAATCGTCATCGCCTTAATGGTCTTGATGGATGACACACTGCTGAAGAAGGCCGGAGGACTTAGAGCATAAACAGGTTTTCCTGTGCAATACTTTAGTTGTTCCAGGCGGGGAGGTTGACACCCTGGGTAGTAGCCTGCACTTTGTGCATTGGGGCTGCCATCTTTTCGGCTGCACCTGCGTGCCCCCTGAGCCCCCCGCCATCTTGGTTAGAACTTTACCTCGTCCTATGAAACTGTCACATAATGCAAAATAATTAATTAATCAAAAAAAAAAGAACTTTACCTCGTGCAGAGTGAAAAACAGCCTGCCGTGGGAAGACGTTTGCGACAAGGAGCAGGTTTGTGCCATCCCAGAGAGCCTTCCTTACCCGTGAGCAAGAGGTGGCCATCGGAGAGGGAGTGCACGTGGCCCAGCAGCGCCCGGCTCATAGCCGGAGGGCGGGAGACCTTACACCCACGGGCTAAGGACCGTCCCTCCAGTCCTGCACTGCTGCTGCGGGGAGCAAGTGGGCACGACCTGTCCCTCCAGTCACTGCACAGCTGCTATGGGGAGACAAAGCTGCTGCTTCCACGCCACGGCATGAAAGCTCAGGGACAGGCATGGTACCCGCTTACTGTGCTGCCAACAGTGCAGGACCAGGCGCAGCACCAGCTTGCTGGTGAGCTGCTGAGCGGGTTGCTGGTTCTCTGGGCAACGTGGAGCCCCTTATGCCAAGCTCAGAGGGAGTGATCGTTCAAGATTCTGAGAGGTGAGCCCTTCTGCCGGGTACCAGCCACCATGGTTCAGGGCTCTGCCAGCAGGCAGCCCAGACCCCGTCCGGCCCCTGCCACAGCTTAGAAGTCACCATAACCACCTGTGGATGCACGAAGGTGGCCGCGTGCCAGGAAACCGTTGCTTCCAGAAAGTGCTGGCCGGCGGAAGTGTTCCATTTGCTGACCTGCTTGGGGGATGCGCCGCTTCAGCGAGGCCAGCGTCCTAGTGTTCCCAGGTGTGGCCGGCTCCTGCTGGGGCTGCTCTCCGCAGGAGCTCTGAGAAAAGCCGCACGCCCAGGGAATCCAGCCCCTCGTGCCCACCCCCTCCCATTTCCCTTCACGTGGAAACCGTTCTGCTGTTAATTCCACCATTGTTTTATCTTTGCCTTGTCAAGAGGGACCTGGTTGGACAGGTGGTAGGATCTTTTGGCTTTAGGTCCAAAACTTTCAAGTGCTTCGTGATCTTAGTTATGGTTTTTGGCCACAGTACATTTCCCTTGGACAGGGAAGAGTGAGACCCAGACAAGAAGAGCCACGGGTCGCCCCAGACCTGCTTGGGGGAGTCCATCTTAGCTCCCTTACTGGAGAGAGGGCTTCCAGGGTCAACAGGGCATGTCTTTGTCACTATTGGTGTCACACATGAGACGTGGCATTTAGGCATCACTGCTGGTTCTGGGTGCCCCCGCTCCCCCCCACACACACACACAGAGCAAATATGGCCCAGGACAGGGCAGGGAAGGGTCTTCTGGGCCCCTCTTCCTGAACTCAGCATGTGGGTCCAGCTGGAGGAGGACCCTCCCTGTGGTAGAATCCTCCGTGGAATGTGACCTTGGCCTGACTGCCCGGCAGGTGCACGGCTGCTCCTGCAAGAGGCCGGCTCTTGTGCCTTCATCCCCCGCCTTGAGGAACTGCAGCCCACACAGCTGGGCCAGCAGGCACTGCCTGACACCCCCATCCTGTGTGCCCCCATACAGCCTCCTGGGGAGCCTCGGGTGCTGCCTGGTGGGCCCTGCTGCGCATTCCCCACATACTGTGCACCACGTTATTTGGGGGCCTGGGTTGCTGAAGACAGCAGCCACAGAGACCTCCAGCCGTGCACACTCCTTCAGCGAGTCTGGTGGGGTTCGGAGCTCCGGGCTGTCGGTGCCTGAGGAGGCCGGCTCCTGGTGGCTGGGGTTTCCAGAGTCCTGGGCCATCCTGGTCCCAGGGTCTGCTGTCTGCTGTGCTGTGGCCATCCGGTCTCCGGGGAGGCTGCAGGTGGATGGCTCCCGGCCCAGCTGAGCATCATTCCCCCTTGTGTCTCCTCAGAAGTCGCAGGCGCCCCGGTGTCTGAGATCTCCGGGCCTTTCTCGACGGACGACTTGGCCAGCAGCTGTGTCCCGGCCCCAGCCCTGCCGGAGCCCACCCTGTGGCTCATCTCCTACGCGCTCATGAGCGTGTGCGGGGCCATTCTGCTCACCCTCATCGCCCTGCTGCTGCTGCCGCTGCGCTGTCGCCAGGGGGGCCGCGATCCCGAGGTAGTCAACGATGAATCCTCGCTCGTCAGGCATCGCTGGAAATGAGGTGCCCTGGCCCAGAGCGGCCCTGGACTGCGTGGCTCCGGGATGTCCACGCCATGGGCCACGGGCCCAGCACACGGGCAGGGAGGGCTTCCTGCTCTGTGTGCGGCCCTTGACTCTCAGTCTACCCCTGCTGCCTTCCACAGTCGACTGTATTTTGATTCTTGATTTTTTTAAAGCTTTTGATTCATCTTTCCTACTTCCAAGGAAAAAAATAATAATAAAAGAAAAAGAAAAAAAACCTTCTAGAACAAAACAGAGTGCATTGGGCTTCAGGCTTTGTAGGACTGGTTATGCCAGATGGTCCAGGTGTGCCACCAAAAAGCCAAAACAAACCAAAAAATCAAAGCCTTGACTGTTTCCTCTCTCTCACTCTCACTTCTCTGATTTCTGGAAAGATGAGTGGGTATCGTTTGTGACCCTTCAGCCTGCAGGGAGCTTCCGTGCTCATGGCACTGGAGGGGCCTTTGTGCCAGACTCGGCCTGCTTCACAGTGGTCCAGGAGGGTGGCATGTGGCGACAGCTACGTGAGGGCAGCGCTCCCCACCGGCAGCCCACACACCCCCTCCAAGGACGAAGGCAGTTACCCCACCCCCAGTACCCAGTATTCTTTGTGGTGTAGCTGGTGGAGAAGCAAACTACCTCTGTGCCCGAGTGGGATGACCAGCAGCCCAGCTGCAGCCGCTGCCCAAAGAACACCCTCAGAGAGGTGGGGCAGGTGCCAAACCACATGGGGACCCAGAGAATTCCAAGGCCAGGCCAGTCGTTTCCAGACACACACACCTACTTAGAATTAACCAGAAATATTTCTGTGAGAAATACATTAACTTGGTTGTAGGTTTTGGTGAATCACTTGGGATCTGGAAGCGGGTTGGTTGCTGGTCTCTGGGGAAACGGCTGGCTGGCTGCCCATGCCTCCAACCTGCTCACCGGGAGGGGGGACATGCAGGGCTCACCGGGGCCATCGGGGAGCTTGGGCTTCCATGCCCGGCGCCCAGGGGTCCCTGCACAGAAGCCCCCCAAAGCTCGGCCCCCCGGGCTCAGCGCCAGCTCCTGTCTGCTGTGCTGCGGGCATTCTCCCTTTGGCCAGTAGGCAGCGGCAGCCCCGGCTGGGGACATCCCTCTTGCTGCGTTTACTCAAGGTAGGACAATTCCTGCCGACAGACCCAGGAGCCCCTCCGGCAGCAGGAGCGTGTTCTGGGCTCACAGCACGTTCTGTAGGACCCAGCTTCCTGTTCTGCTCACTCCAAGGGTGTGCCCTCCTGCCCTGGCCCGTGGCCAGACCCCCCATGCGTCTCCACGGCAGGTGAGGGCACACAGAGGAGGGGATTCTGCCCTCGGATGCTCGACGCCGCCCGTGCCTGCTCTGCTCTAAAGCTTCAGAAGGCCTCTCGGCGGGATCGTTCATGTCTCATCCTGCCGGTGTGGGCTGCTGCACACAGAGGGTCAGCCGGTGGCCCAGGCTGCGCCCGCTCCTGCCACAGAAACTCTGGGCTGCCTGCCGCAGGCTTGGCTGTGTGTGTCCTCATCCCAGTGCCCATGGCGGGTGGAGGGGAGGAGGGATCCCCTTCAGCGGAGGCGCAGGCCTGGCTCTGAGCTGGGGCTTCTGTGTTTCCCTGTCGGATTTGTCCCCCTTTTCGTCTGAGATGTCAGTGGATGTGACGGGCGAGGGAAGAGGTTTAGATTACAAAAGCACAGCTTAGCACCACCGACTAGGCAATGCTTTCCCTTTGGGCTGGGAAGTTTGGGCTGCCTCAGATGCCACCTGTGCCCTGGAGATGTCCTGGCTGGCCCTCCAAGATGTCCTTTGGCCCTTAGTGATATGCTATGGAAGGCGCCAGAAGAACATGCATGCTTGCCTGGAAGGTTCACGGGGCCTTTGTGAGAAACCTGGCCGATGCTCAGGTTCTTGCTGGCAGCGTCTGAGGTTGGGGGTGAAATCAAAGCTGTGGGAGGCAGGGATGGATTCTCTTCCCCGCACCGTGTCCGCTGCCGGTGGGTGGGGGAGGTCGTGGGAGGAGCCAGATTGGGGTGGGGCTGCAGTAATTCCTCCTTCCGTCTCGGGGGTCCCGGGTCGTGCTGTGCTGGGACAGTGCCATGACCTCTGGCACTTAGGAGCCACTGTGCAGAAGGCAGAGAGGAACCTGCCATTTTCGGAGCACAACACGGAGCAGCAGCAGCAGCTGCTGGCAACGACTTGGCATGTTGGGCCTGGATGGGCTGCACTTGTCTGCCTTGCTCCACGCCAGCTGTTCGTGCCAGTAGCCAGGAGCCTCGCAGGAGGCGTACATGGTCTCTTTGGACAGTGGGTGCTGCTGTTGAACTCACAGCCTAGCAGAGATGTTTGCAAATAAACATAGCATGTGAACACCAAAAGATGCCCCGTGAGCAAGCAGGGAGTGTGTTCTTCCTGAATGCGCTCCACTTGGGAAAACTTTTCTAGATGCTTCTAGAAAAGTCTGACATTGACTGGAAATAAACCTGAAGCAGTAGCGACAGCTCCATGGGGCTCAGTAATAGATGTTAAAAAGAAGTGCCATCTGGGGGGCTTCCCTTATCCCCTTTAGGAGGTGAGGAGGGATTACTTAATAGCTCCATAGGTTGGCACCTGTTAGGTTCCTCTCGCCTGAAGGAGCCGCCACACACAGTTTGGTTCTGAGTCCTGGCCCGGTGCCACCTGATGTCACCGGGCATGAATCACTGCCCAACCATCTGTCCTGTAAACACCAAGAGTTGAGTTTCACACACTACATCCTTATTAGGGGAAGCCAGATCCTTGCTTCCAAGTACCGTGTGCTTTGCACAAACTCAGCTGAACCAATTTGAGAACCATCCAGGGGGTGAACTTGACATGAAGATTCTGTTTTCAAGAAAAGCGATCCAACATGGCAAAATGCTGGGCGTTGCCAAGAGAGATGCCAGACTCTTGTGCCAAGCAAACTCTGCACGACAGATGTGTGTTCATTCGAGTGGGGCCGAAGCGTTTCCGAGGTGGGCTGTTGGCGCTCACCGACTGAAGTGCACAGCTGGGACGATACGCTGGGAGGGAGGGAGGTGAGTGTGGAGCCGGCTGACAGCGGGCAGGCTTGGCTCTGTGGGAAGAGGCGCTTTCACGGGCCGGTCCTCAAACTGCTCCCATCCCTGAAGTTGCTGTGCCCCAAAACTGTGAGAACACTGCACTGCACTCGGGTGTCCCTGTGCCCCCTGGACAGTGGTCCATGCATTGCCCAGCCAGGCCACCCTCAAAGACGGAGAGAGCAGGAGATGGTTAGTGTGGACTTGGTAGTTTCCTGAACCTGGGGGAGTTCCAAGGGCAAGAAGAATCCAGAAGAGTTGTCGCTATCCCCCTGCAGGCCCCGAAGGTCTCGGCCAGCTGAGAACATCCTGGGGCCCCGTAGCCGACTCGCCACATGCCACGTTTCCATCCCTGCCTGCCGCTAGGGTGGAGTTTCCCCAGGAACACCACCCCTCTGCCAGTAGTGGTGGTAAATCCAAGAGGTTGGAATCCATCCATAGACACTGGAGAAGCCGGGTCGTCAGCAGGCCTCAGGCCACAGGTTCAAGGTCACAACCTAGGAAGTCAGATCAAGGTCCAGACAGCCTCACAGCCTCACCACATCCACCTGCTTCCTGGCCCCGCCCCTTTCTGCAGGACAGCCCTGAGCCCTTGCTCCCCTACCAGACCCCTGGCCTCTGGCATCCCAGTGCTGTGTGGAATCAATACCTGGGGTACCTGGGCAGAGCGTGTGGCAGCCTGCCCCCGGGGCAGGGTCAGTTCAGCACAAGCTGTGGCTTCCAGACCTGGCCAGCAGCCTAGGCAAGGGTGGGCAACAGGGTGGCCCTGGCCCCGGCGAGGGCCTTAGCCAGCTGCAGGAGCAGAAAGAGTGGACATGAGTGCAGGCTTCATTTCCTAATTATAGGTGTAGAGCTACGCATATTTGTAAAACATTTTTTTTCTTGGACAGTCAGATTTACAGAGAAGAGGAGAGACAGATCTTCTGTGTGCTGATTCGCTCCCCAGGTGACCACCACAACTGGAGCTGAGCCAGTCTGAAGTCAGGAGCCAGGAGCCTCCTCCAACTCTCCCACACAGTGCAGGGTCCCAAGGCTGTGGGCCGTCCTCTGCTGCTCTCCCAGGCCACAGGCAGGGAGCTGGACGGGAAGTGGAGCTGCCGGGATTAGAACCGATGCCCATGTGGGATGCCAGTGCTTGGAGGTGGGAGAATTACTCAGTTGAACCAACGCGCTGGTCCCAAGGGTGCACATTCTTATGATAGGTTCCCAGGCTGGGTGGTGTAGCCGCTAGTGTGTGCCAGGTGCCAGGGGGCCGAGCAAACGGGTTCGTCATGTGGCCCTGCCCACACGGGGTGTGCTTCCTGTAGATCTCAGATGGCCGTCCTCTGGAGCAAGCTTTGGAGTTTTGTTGTTATTTTCTGCATAACTCATTCCCCACAATGCTGAAACTGCTCTAGCTCGCTTTCAGGATGGTCTTCTGTTTCCAAAACACCCGTGAAGTGCTGGGATGGAGACCCGTGGTATGTCTTCACGTGGCCATGCGACTGCTGACCAATGGCCAGACCACCTCCGTGCCCTTCAGAACGACAGCTTCCTGACGGATGCTCATGTCACACATGAATGTTTCACCCATCTAAGAGCTGCAGCAGTGAATGAGCACAGAGCACTCTGTGTGAATAGATAAGGCTTCCAACGTGTTGGGGTGGGGCTGTTCAAGGACTTACTGCTTGGGGACATTATTGCAGAACCCCCAAACTGGATCAACTTATAGATGTGCAGAAAACCAATCCCTGGTATTGGAGAGGTGAGGAAAGTAGGCCTTTGTTGCGAAGCACGGAGCCGGGAGCCGGCTGTTGTTGCCTAATTCCTGCTCCCACCCCGAGGAATTAAGCTGAAGGTTCTTGCCGATTGAACTTTGGGCTGAGAGGTGCATGACCAACTCATGTCCAAGGCCAGTGGCGCTCGTGACCTTCCTGGTCAGTGATGCTGTAGTCTTCAGGGAGTTCAGGATGGCCAGGTGGACTCCAGCTGGTCTGGGCAGTGACATTCTGCACGGATCTGGAATTCCCCACCCAGACCACTGCAGGACAGCAGCGGCCACTGAGCTGCCTGTCCACTGGAGAGGCGAATGGCTCCCCAAGCCTGTGAGGTCAGCAGGGTCACACCTTGTCAGTGAAGTCCTTAGCAGAGGGCGAGCCAGGACGCCTTTGGCTGAGGGAGAGGAGGGTGGACCCCAAAAGGACACTGTGGTATCTGATCTCCGCCATCGCAGAGGCAAAAAGTGGATGACCTTGGGATGACCCTGAGAGGGATATGTCAGACATGGTCACTGCAGTGCAGAGCATACAGCACGCTCAGGGCGGGAGGAGAAGAGAGTGCGCAAGAAGCCGGAGACCACAGAGGGCCGCGGGGAGGGGCTGTGGCTGCAGGTTTCCGCTCTGCCGGCTGGCAGGTGCCTCCCACTCCGCTGACCACGGCGCGGTCACACGTCTGTCATTAGGTGGCGGTGTTGTGCCGCCTTGAGTCGTGCTTTCGCTGGGGTTTTCTGCATCCAAGCAGTTCGCACTGGACGTCTTGGCCACCACTCAGGGAAGCCCACCCCTCCCTAGTGAGCTTTATGGCGTCTGGAAAACATGATAACTGAATGCCCCAGAGACGCGTCTGCAGGCACACTGAAGACCTCGGGTTCCCCAATGTCTGAGTACTGTGCTCATGGTTTCAACCATGATGCTACTGCCTTTGAAAGGTTAAAAAACAGCAACATAAGGGAAGGTTGCTTTTTTAAGATGCAGTTCCTTCCGTATGTCTCTGAAGGTAGAGTTAAAGGGAGAGAGAAATCTACCCACTATCTCACCATTTGCTACAATGGCCAGGGCTGGGTCAGATTGAAGCCCAAGGCCTGGAACGTGGGTGGCAAGGACCCACGCACGAGCGCCATCATCCATGGCTTTCCTGGGGGCATTCCTGAATCGGAAGTGGAATCGCCAGGACTTGAACTTGCACTCATACAGGATGTTGGCTTCACAAGCGGTGCCCATTACAGCACAACATTGGCACCATGGAAATTCAGTGAGTTAACCTTTGCATATAGTGCCAGTATCCCATATGGGTGCCAGTTCAAGTTCTGTCTGGCAGCTCCACTTCCCATCCAGCTCCCTGCTTGTGCACCTGGGAAAGAAGCGGAGGACGGCCAAGATCTTGGACCCCTGCACCCACGTGAGAGACCAAGAAGAGGCTCCTGGCTCCTGGCTGCATCTGACCCAGCCCTGGTCATTGTGGCCATTTGTGTTATAAACTTCCCTCTCTCACTTACAAAGAAATAAAATTTTTATGTCTACTGATATCAAAATACCTCCAAGGAAAAATTTGGAGAGAACAGTCTTAACAAATACGGGGAGGCAAACCACTGTTCACTGAGCCACAAATCCAGCAAGTGTTGTGAGGGCACCTGGCAACAACGGCAAGCACGGAGAGGACAGCGAGGCAGATCCGTGTCCCCAGCCCAGGGTGAGCAGAAGGTAAGAGACGCCCTCCCCGCCGCTGTAGTTTGTGCACAGCAGGGGAGTGCTGGCGCTGCCCCTCTGCCAGGGCCTCAAACTCCTGGAGGTGGGAGCCTGCCCCTCAGCTGAGAATCCTGAACCCCGCCCAGGCCCCGCCCAGAGCCAAGTCCCGCCCAGGCCAAGTCCCACCCGGGGCCCACCCACATCCAGGTCCACCAACCACCTCTGCTCAAACGCCCTCTCCCCAAAGGGCCACTCGGCAGGGCCAGAGCCGGGCGCTCGACACAAGCCTCCCACATTGGAGGGGGAAGAGGAGGCGGATCTCAATCTTTGATCCATCACCGGCTGCCTCCCAGGGCAGACATCAGCAGGAAGCTGGAGCCAGCAGCTGGGACGTGATGCTTAACCGCCAGGCTGTCCGCTCCTGGTCTGTATCAGCTGACTCAGTTTACCCGTCCAGGCTGACCTGCTGTAGGCAGAGCCTTGGCACTGCCCGGGACTGGAACATGGTGATGGAGGAACCACATCTCCTGTTTCAGGAGTCCAGGATAAGCTGTGCCATGGGCCAATTCCACGCCCGCCCTCCCCTGTGGAGCTGCTGGCCAGGCCTCCTCACTGGGCAGCGATTACCCTGCAGGGTGCTAGCAGCTGCTGGGTTTGCAAGAGACTCGTGTGAGTTCAGGGGGAAAAGGTCGCCCCTGCCTCACTCTAAGAATGACATCTGTTTCTTCTTCCGTCCTGGTGCACGAACACCTGATCCACCGCTGCCCTTGACATGGCCCGTGGGGAGGCGAGGGCCCGACATTTCTTGTTTGTAATGTGAATTTTTAATTATTATTTTCATCTCTTGAAAGAGCGCAATGACAGATGCATCTTCTGCCCTCTGGATCACACCCCAAATGCCTGTGACAGCCAAATCAGGAATGGGCTGAAAGTCTGCAGGCAGTGGCCAGAGGAGGTTGGGCCATCCTGTGCTGCCTCCCAGGCAAATTAACAGGGAGAAACGTTGGAAACAGAGGACCTGGAACAGATGCCCCCGTAGGGAAAGTGAGGTCGTAAGTGGGGTTCAATGCCTTTTCACACAAGCCCACTCTTCCCCCAGCCGGGTGCACCTGCAGGCGAGCTCCGCCCTGTGCCTTCATTAAACCATGCCCCTGTCTGCCTGGCCCTCTCCACACTCTGTGTGGGCAGCGGCGCCTCTCTCTCACCCTGGGGTCCTGGGGGTGCGGGGCGTGCTGTGGGCATTCCAGGTTCTTGCTCAGCCCCTGAGGACACAACGGAGCCCGGACCTTTCTGCTGCAGGCAGCCAGAGAGGGACAGGCAGGGACTGCAGGAACCAGGGACAGAGCTGGTCCTTCTCGGTGGCCCTTCCTGACCCAGCAAGGAGACAGGGGGCAGCAGCTCTTCCCCCTGGGGGGACAGGGGGCGTGGATGAGGCCCTGGGAGCAGAGGGCCAGGGCTGCACAGGGACCCCACCCAGCAGTGCAGCCTCCACCTGCGCCCTGGGCGGGACCGCCTGCAGGACCGCCCCCTGCCTGCTCCACGCCCCGCTCCCAGCCCCACACCTGCTTTCCCCAGGGACCCAGGCCCAAGGGGGATGGGGCTCACGTGCTTTGCTCTACCTCAGTCTGCGGGAATCCGCCTCCACCTCCCTGCGCACGCAGCCTTGCCAGGCTCATGCCAGGGAGGCCTCTCGCCAGCGGCTGTGTGGGACAGCGCCCGGGACCCTCCTGCGCCCGCCCCACGGAGAGTCCTCCCGCCCTGGGTCTCTGGTCTCCAGCTGTGCCGCCCCTGAGCTCTGGAGGTCCACTGTGAAATGCGGGAATACTTTGGGGGCACCAGGGCTGCTGCGCCTGCCTGGTGGGGCAGGGAGGGCTGAGCTGCGCCCACCGAGGTCCTGTGGGCTGTGTCCTGTAGGTGGTGCCTGTGTGGAGGTTCAGACCCCAGACCCACCCGTCCCTCCCCTGCGACCCTGCTCTCCCTCTGTTCTGCCAGTCCTGAGCCCAGCGTGGGTGCAGTGTCCCTGCAGGCTCCTGGGGGAAGAGTCACACCCCCAGAAGGAGGAGGCCTGGTCCTCATCCCGGTCCCTGGGTGTGCCAGGGATTGGGGAGGTGGCACAGGTTGGCCCCCTGAGGTCAGGGGCTGTGATGGTTCTGCGGGAGAGGGAAGACCCACCCTAAGTGAGAGTGGCAGCCCACGCTGCAGCCCCGGTGCCCTGCAGCTCTGCTGAGCCCGCAGGCTGTGCCATCTCCTGGGTCCGTCCTTGGGTGCAGGGACACAAGTGCCTGCCAGGCCCCGGACACCCCACTTCCTTGTGTGGTGAGGGTGCTGCCGGGGCCCTGCCTGCCTGCCTGATTGCACAGCCAGCCCAGTCCCGGGGCAGGTACACACCCACAGCCCTGACCCTAGCAGAATGAGTGGCGTCCAAGGAGACAGGTGTCCCTGGAGGCCTGGCCCCACCCTCCCAGGCTGAGGACCCCATTGGCTAGCCTTATACACGGTCCGGATCTGAGGCTGGCAGTGGTGCAACAGGTTAGAATATCAATGACCCCCTATATTCCATATGAGCAGCAGTTCGAGTCCCGGCTGCTCCACTCCAATTCAGCTCCTTGCTTGTGGCCTGGGAAAGCAGCAGAGGACAGCCCAAGTGCTTGCACCGAGCCACCACGTGGGAGACGCTGGTTGAGTTCCCAGCTCCTGTCCTGGGTCTGGCTCAGTCCTGGCTGTTATGGCCATGTGGGCAACTATGCAGCAGGTTGCTTGTGGTGGAATGCAGCTGGGTGATGACAGAGGGGACAAAGGTGCCCTCCACCCAGGCGTGGGTGCTGCCAGCTTCTTCCTGTCCCTCCCTCCATAGTCCCCCCCACGGGGCTCCCCTGATGGGCTGTGACCCCAGGGCCAATGCCCAGTCAGGTGCAGACCCTCAGTCTGGGCAGTGGCACAGACAGGCAGGTTGGAGTTTACTCCTGGGCCGTGCCCTTGCTCTGTGGGCACAGGTGGAAGCTGTGCTGAGTGAGGTCCCTGCTGCCTGAAGATCTTCCCTGGGTACCAGGCAGGGCACAGGACTAGCAACCCACACATGCTGTGGTTAGAGGCAGAAGAGAGGCTGCCAGCATGGCCCCTGAAGGCCTCTGGGTGCCCAGGAAGAGGGGGCAGGTGGCTTCTGGTGGATAGAAAGCCCTGGCACCACAGGAGCTCTGAGTGCTGGGAACTGTGTCCTGCGTCAAGTGGCTGTTGTCCTGTGGTTTGCTGGACGGGGGACAGAGCAGGTGTCAGGACTCCAGAGCGACCTGTGAAGCCACCAGTGCCCTCTGCACCTGTCCAAGCACTCATGAAGCACCATGAACCACCAGGACCCTGACATTTGGAAACGAGGCTTTTGGCTTCTATCTGGCCGGTTCTGCCCAGGCCTCTCCCTGCTCTGCTCCAAGCACAGCCCCTCCAGGAGCCCAGTCCTGAGCACCGCCTTGATGTTCTGGGACCTTCGTCATGGGTGTTGGCCTCATGCTGGAGGAGCCAGGGATGCAAGGAGGCTATTTAGGGCTGCCTCTCCCAGGCAGGATGGGGGGAGGGAGGGTGCTCAGACTCAAGTGACAAAACCTGCAGTGGGGGCCTCAGGCAATCTCGGCACTGCACAGATTGGGGGAGCACAACTCCCCACGGATCAGAAAGGGGCTGGCACGGGGGAGGGGGCAGTGCTGCTGCCTCAGCCCATCCCTGTTGTCACACGAACAGCTATGGCCAGAGAGGCCATGCCCTTCTCTGCCCGGGAGCGTCCAGAGCTATGTCTACCCTGACCTGGACATCTTGGTAGAAAGACCAGCATTTCCACCTGCTGTCTGCCCTGAGTCCCCGAGGGAGCGTGGCTCCCTGCTGACCCCTCCCCATCACAGGGCTCTGGGACCCAGCCTTCCCCAGGCCAGCTGCATAACCTGCTCTCAGCCACCTGCAGGGAGCCACAGGGGGAGGCCCCTTCAGCTCTGACTCCGAGCGGGCTCCAGGAGGGGCAAGAGAGAAGGTGGGCCTGTGTCTGGACCTCATCCTAGCCTGCCTGGCCTGGAGGGAACCATGGGGGCTCAGTAAGCTCCTTCAAGGCTGGTCAGGGTCACCCTGTGCCCCTTCTGTCTCCAGTGTCCCACCAACAGCCAAGCTGTTCCCCTTGGCCTTGGCCAGGCACCCAGGGACGGAGTAGCAGGCAGTTGGATTGTGCCCATCCTGCACAGCAGGCACTGAGGGATCCTGGCTCTGCTGGGGCCATGAGTCACCCCCTCCCCTGCTCCCCGTTTCCCTCCAACACCCAGAATAGCCGGGTCCTGCCAGCACCGCAGCTGCTTCTACTGCCGGCCTCCCCCACCCCGCAGCACACCGGCTAGCTGCTGTGTGTTTATTACAGCCGTGGACGGGTGGGGGACGGAGGTGGGGTGCTTCCTGCACCTGCAGACCCGGTGCCCTGGGTCAGCCTGGGAACTTGGCGAGCTGGCGCCGGGCCTGGGCCAGCCGCAAGAGCCGCTCCTTGAGGCACTTCCTCTTGGTGCTGGTGTCGCGGCGTTCCTGCAGCAGCCAGCCGCAGGCGTCCTTGTCCTGCAGCAGCTGCAGCATGGCCGTCTGCAGCTGCTGCCCGTAGGTGTGCAGGACGAAGAACTGCACCACCATAGGGATGTGGCTCGAGATGCGGGTGCCGGCCTCCTGGGAGGGAGAGGGCACTGGGATGAGCGGGGCATGGGGCTTAGCAGGGAAGAAGGTAGGGGGTGTGGTCAGCGCCCTGGGAGGGTGCACTCCCAGACAAGATGGTGGGAGGCCCCAGCAGGGAGCTCAGGTGAAGCCCACCAGCCCAACTCTGCCAGCTCACTTGGTAGTAGGCAATCAGGTGCTCCAACATTTCGGCCTTGGTGGTCTCGTCTACTGAGTGTTTTGCAGTGCATTGTAGTAGACCATAGCGTTCTTCCTCTGCCTTCTTCTCTCTGACCTTCTTCAGGGCACCCCGGTACACCTGGTCCTGGCAGTAGACCACCTGCTCCATCTGGAAGTTCTGCCGGATGACCCTCTCCGCCTCCTTCTCCTGCTCTGAGCTGATGTCCTCAATTTTGATCTGTGAGGATAGGAACGACAAGCAAGTGTCTCTCAGGAATAAGCTCGTCACAGCTCTGCGTCTGGGGACCACACCTGCCCTGGGTTGGGTCTCACCTTGGTGGTTCTGTGCAGGTTGGAGAACCCGCGGAAGCTCTTCTCTGAGACCACTGTGAAGGCTTTCCGCACCAGATCTGAGAGCAAAGCAGGAGAACTGATACAGTGTGGGGAGGGGCCACAGGCAGGGGAGGGGCCACAGGCAGCGCAGGTGCCAAGACACAGTGTCAGAGGTACAGTTCCTGTCCCCTGCCCCGCCCCCGGCCAGGACCCCAGCTCCTGGCTCAGGACTTGGCAGGTCCTCAGTCATGCTGACAGCCCCTTGTGCATGGGGAAGGACCAAGGGAAATGCGACAGTCTGGGCACCAAGGGATTCCAGAAATCCACAGAGCTCCCTGAGGATGCCCACAGGGTTTGCTCTTAGATCCTGTGTGCACAGTGCTGGGTGCATCTGCTATGCTGTGCACTGAGAACAGAGAAAGTCACAAAAGTATGTCACCTGTCCCTCCCACCTGTCCACACTACACTCATCTGTCCCCTGTCTATGCCACAATCACCTGTCCCCTGTCCACACTCACCTGTCTCCTGTCCACTAGTCCCCTGTCCACACCCCCTCACCTGTCCCCTGTCCGCACCCACCTGTCTCCTGTGCACACCACACCTACCTGTCCCCTGTCCACGCCACACTCACCTGTCCCCTGTCCACACTCACCTGTCTCCTGTCCACTAGTCCCCTGTCCACACCCACCTGTCCCCTGTCCACACCCACCTGTCCCCTGTCTACGCTACACCCACCTGTCCCCTGTCCATGCCACACCCACCTGTCCCCTGTCCCCTAGTCCCCTGTCCACACCCACCTGTCCCCTGTCCACTAGTCCCCTGTCCCCTTCCCACACCCACCTGTCCCCTGTCCACGCCACACCCACCTGTCCCCTGTCCACACCCACCTGTCCCCTGTCCACACCCGCCTGTCCCCTGTTCACACTCACCTGTCCCCTGTCCCCTGTCCACCCACCTGTCACCATGTGCAACATGTCCAGCGCCGGCTCCTCCAGGGCTTTGATTTGCTGTTTCACAATCGCCTCAAATGTCTTGAAGTTCACAAATCCCGGCAGCTCTCTGCCACGGAGCTGGTCTTCAAACACCCGCATTTGGCTGCGTATTTCATCATTCCCTACAGCAGGAAACAGGGGTCATGGACACAGTCACCGGCTCCAGGCTCCAGGCCAGCAGCACGAGCAGTGAGAAAGCCCAGAATCCACACCAGTCTGGTCTGTACACCGACCAGGCCCTGAGTACAGGGGAGGATCTCCCAATCTGCGTCTCTGCCCACAGAAAGGTGCCACGGAGCAGGTGCCAGGCTGAGAGCTGCACCACAGGTGTGCAGCAAACCCAGGACACCCTCGCCAGAGCCCAGTAGTTCACAGGGCTCTGCCCTTATCCACCTGCCCAGCCAGAGGCCACCACTAGGCAGTGATCTCTGGGGCCCACACGAGCCCGACCCAGACAGGGATCCGCAGCAGAAGGGAGCTGGCCCTTCCAGGCCGTCCATCAGTCACACCCACCTGGCTCTGGGTGGGCTCCTGAGTGACCACTCACCTTCCTTAAAATTGTCCTCGGTCACAGTGTTCCACCTGGAGAACTCCTTCCTCAGCTTGGTGAAGAGCCGGCTGTCCTTCTCCCCGACCACCTCCTCCCCTTGTATCAGAGCCGTGATGTCCTGATTAAAGGCACTGATTTTCTGCCAAGAGAAGCCCCAGGATGAGCAGAGGCGCCAAGCGTGCACCAGGCTGGTGTGCTTGCAGGGTGGGGGGCTGGGAAGGAGGGGAGCTGGGAAGGAGGAGGCGCTGGCCTTAAGCCCGCCCACACCCGACCACCCTGGGCTGTGACTGCTCGGGGCTACAGCCAATGAAGGAGACCCTCCTCAGGCAGGCCCGCCTCCCGAGCGACGCCCTCCCTTTCCACTGGCTCTCCGACTAAGAGGGCAGAAAGCCATGCGGGCGAGGCCCCGCCCCTCCCCGGCAGGCAGCAGGGCCTTGGGCTCCAGCAGGTGCATGGCTCACGTTTATGAGAAAGACGAGCCGTTCGCTGGAATCTTCGGGGATGTCCAAGCCGTACTTCTGCAGCTCCTCTGCGCATCTGTCGTGATTCTCCTTGATCTTCTGTTCCAACAGCGGCAGGGTTTTCTGTGAAGGGGGGGTGACCGAATGTCTGGGCGTGGGCAGCGATGGCCAGCCTGGGTCCTCGTACACAGCCACGCCCCTCCCAAGGGTGGTCCTGAAGGCCAAGGACAGGCCAGAGTACCCCAGGGGCCTGTTTGACTGGAAAAAGCTCCTGCCCCAGGACCAATTCCTTGGAAGTCCTGAAAAGGAAACCCCAGAACAATCTACATCTGGAAACTTCCAGAGCTACAATGGGACTGAGGACTTCCGCTCTTGACATCACAGGTCCAGCCCATGCTGCCCACAACGATGCCCGCCAGTGAGTGGCCATGACTGTGAGTGACTCTAAGGTCGTGGCCAAGGGACAGCAGCCAGCCAGGACCGGAATTGGAAAGCAACCAGAGGCCAGTCTGGGCCTTGGCTCCAGTGCAGGGAGGGCAGCCTGACTGGCTGCAGAGGCCAGGGTGGAGCCCAGCGATGGCCCCACCTCCTGCACATGGGGGTGGGGTCGGGCAGGAGCTCTCACCCCCCACCTGGCTCAGCCACATCACCCTGCTGTGCCAGCTCCCTGGACCCTTGTAGGGATGCTCTGGGTGGCAGGGCAGGGCCCAGGGCACCAAGGCTGCAGGCCTGGCAGGCATCAAGCTCACAAGCCAACAGGAAGCCTGGCAGAAGCTGCCCTCACGTTGGGGCATGTGAGCACCGGGTCCACACAGGGAGACTGGTGGCAGACACAGAGGTGTGGGCCCAGCCAGGCCCTCCCTGAGACTGGGATAGCAGAGGCCAAGGGACACCAGCTGCTGAGACAGGGAGGCCTGGGGAGGCCCAGGCTGCCTGGGGGACCCACTTTTATCAAGGTGACCGCGGAGCCACCACACCCACAGGCCCGACACCCGCTGCCCAAGACAAGACTCGTGCCCTCTCGGCTCCATGCTCTGGGTCAGCTGCGTCTCTGCTCTCTGGCAGAACCCTGGGCATTGGTATGTCACAGGATCGCTGGATTGCTGAGTCCTGCGCTCCTGGCAGAGCCCTTGGTACCAGCCCTTGGTCCCAGGTGGGCTGGCTCCCTCTCTGAGGCCAGGGACGCCCTGGCAGAGTCCTTGGCAACAACCCTTGGTCCCAGGCAGGCTGGAACCCTAACTGAGGCCAGGGATGCCCTGGCAGAGCCCTTGGTACCAGCCCTTGGTCCCAGGCGGGCTGGGTTCCTCTCTGAGTCCTGGGACGCCCTGGCAGAGCCCTTGGCAACAACCCTTGGTCCCAGGCAGGCTGGGACTCTGAGGCCGGGGATGCCCTGGCAGAGTCTTTGGTACCAGCCCTTGGTCCCAGGCGGGCTGGGTCCCTCTCTGAGTCCTGGGGCCCCTGGCAGAGCCCTTGGTCCCAGGCGGGCTGAGTCCCTCTCTGAGTCCAGGGGCCCCTGGCAGAGCCCTTGGTACCAGCCCTTGGTCCCAGGTGGGCTGGCTCCCTCTCTGAGTCCAGGGACGCCCTGGCAGAGTCCTTGGCAACAACCCTTGGTCCCAGGCGGGCTGAGTCCCTCTCTGAGTCCAGGGCACCCTGGCAGAGCCCTTGGTCCCAGGCGGGCTGAGTCCCTCTCTGAGTCCAGGGCACCCTGGCAGAGCCCTTGGTCCCAGGCGGGCTGAGTCCCTCTCTGAGTCCTGGGGCCCCTGGCAGAGCCCTTGGTCCCAGGCGGGCTGGGTCCCTCTCTGAGTCCTGGGGCCCCTGGCAGAGCCCTTGGTCCCAGGCGGGCTGGGTCCCTCTCTGAGTCCAGGGGCCCCTGGCAGAGCCCTTGGTCCCAGGCGGGCTGGGTCCCTCTCTGAGTCCAGGGCACCCTGGGGAGACCGCCCCCCCCCCGGGTTCTTACACAGATGTGCTCGATCAGCTCCGTGCTCAGTCTCTCGGCCAGGCAGGGCACCGTGGCCCGCCCTTCCTCCAGAAGAACCCTGGGCCAGAATGCAGAGGGACGTCACTGGAGGGAGCGCTGGAGCCAGACCTGCCGGGCTAGGCTGGCACTCAGCTCAGCTCTGAGGACACTGAAGGCCGAGCTGCAGTGCCCTGGGGGATGTCACCCCTGTGTTGACCCCAGCCTGGGGTGTCCTGAACATGCCCAGAGACACATGTGGGTCTGTTCTGCTAACACAGCTGCCCCGTGCTCTGAGTGGCACATGTGTGCAAGCCCACACACACACAGACCTGTTCTGCTAACACAGCTGCCCCCCTTGCCCTAGGCAGTACACATGTGCAAGGGCTCTCCCTCCCTCTCCCTCACACACACACACACACACTCTGCTACTGGTGTGCTCCTCGGGCTGGGCAGAGGCACACCTGGCCCAGGTGTGTGCTTGCTTGCAGCTGCAGGAAACACACAGACGCACCCCCACTCTGCATGCATGTATGTCCCAGCTGAGCTCCGGTGAGGCTGGCCCACAGCCCGGGAGCACGGTGCAGGACGACGGCTCAGGGACAGGAACTTGGGCGTCAGCCTCTGCACCTGCTGCTACGCGAGTCCCTCACTCACCGCCCAGGACCTTCACATCACACCCACACACGCGCACAGCAGCACCCTGCAGCCCTGGCTGTGCACGAGCCCAGAGCCCCACTCCCACCTGAAGTGTGAGTGATCCTCAAAGAAGGCCTGTTCCCTCTGCAGGGCCTGGGCCAGGCTCAGCTGCTCCTGGATGTCCTGCTGGCCGCGGCACTTGACCACCAGGTAGCCCTTCTTCAGGGGGAACACCAGGTTCCGCACCACGTCCACCACCTTGTCCTCTGTGCCTCTGTCCACCAGGTCAGGCTTCGTCAGGATGCCTGCAGGCCACGCACCTTTATCAGCGCTGCTTCCCGGCTCCGCGCTGAGGCACGGCCCGGCTGACACCCAGACACCGCCTCCAAGGTTCCTCCCCGCCTTGCTTGTGGGAGATGAGGCTCCCAGAGAGCCCAGAGTACTGCCCTGGGGAGAGAGGCAGGGCTGCCCCCTGCAGGCAGCCAGGGCCACATCCCTTCTCCCAGGCCCCTGATGGACAGGCCACTCTGTGTCCCCGTACTGTGTGTTCTGACACCACAGGATGAGTCTCCCCATGTCACTGAGGTCGCCCAGCAGCACTGCTGTCCTGTGGACCCCGCGGGCTCCAACCTCAGGTGCAACTGTGCAGTTGACCCCTGCTGGACACAGGGCCCCACCTCACAGCAACCCCGGATTTCTGAGGCTCAGCTCCTGGCCGCTCACCTATGGTCCGGTCCCCATCGGGGTCCACCTCCTGGGCCATGCTCAGCGCCTCCGTGGTGGCGATGTCCACGTTGCAGGGCACCACCACCAGGTTGATGGTCTCCTGCCTCTGGATGTAGCTCCGGATGAGTGCCTTGATCTACACAGAGAGAGGAGTTGTGAACAGGGCCCTGTCAGGCCGGGGAGAGTTCCTGGGGCCTGGCCCGGCTCAAGGCCGAGGGTGCCCAGAGCAGCTCCTGCAGGGACAAGAGCCCGAGGGACCTGCAGGGCACAGTGAGGGAGGCTGAGCTCTGCAGGGACACGTGGCTGAGCCTGCCCACACCACAGGGGGCAGCTAGTGGGAGTTCTTGGACATGCCATATGTCCTTCCAGAGCAAACTCAGGCTCTGCCCCTGGCCATGTCAGCAGGGAGTCCCCGGCCAATGCCAGCCCTGCAGGGAGGCCCTGCCAATTGCCAGCCCTGTCTTCGTGGTGGTTCTGCCCCCGGCCAGCCCTCTCATCATAGAGACCCCACCCCTGGCCCTGTCTGCAGTGAGGCCCCACCACGACCACCCTGTCTGCATTAAGGCCCCACCCCTGGCCCTGTCTGTAGTGAGGTTCCGCCCCTGTTAGGTCTTCACAGAGGCTCAGCCCTAGCTCTGTCTGCAGGGAGGCTTCCTTCCTGTAGCACTGAACCAAGAGGTGCCCGATGCCTTCCCTCTGCCCACCCAGCCCAGGCACGAGCATCTCACCTGCCTTCCAATGTCAGCAGGCTGATTGCCCACGGCCACCCGGGTGATGCCGGGGAGGTCGATGAGTGTCAGATCCGGGACGTCTGGGGAGCTGACCTCCAGGTTGATAAGCTCCGCACTGATGCCCAGGCCTTTCCCGGCAATCATGTCCTGGGCTGAGGAAGAGGCACAGGGGACACTCGAGGCACTCAGGGTGGGGCCACCTGCTGCTGTGGCCCCTGGTGCCAGGGATGGGCAGGTTGGCAGCACCTCACTCTCCCAGGTGGAGCCTAAGGCCCCAGGACTGCTCCGTGGGCTCCCTGCCTGTGGCTGCAGCCCTCTGTCCTCACGGGCCCGTGTGTCCCTGTCCTCAATAGGGCAGGGACTTCCTGTGGTCACCTGATCCCACCCATGGCATCCCAAGGCAAGGGGAACCAGGAGCAGGGATGCTCCAGGACACTCAGCAGTGACTGGACAAAAAGGTAGAGGAAGAAAACCCCCAGGGGCTGAGTGTATCCTGCACATTGGGTTCCCAAGTGCATTACACAGGTCCAGGAGGGGGTGGCGTCTCGGGAGCCCCGTCCCAGCACCTGAGGGTGGCCCACAGGTGAGGATAAGGCATGCGCTCACCTTTGTTGATCTCCTGTTCCACCTGCGCCGGCTCCAAGATGTCCACCTCCTCGTCCTGGTAGCTGACCTTGCCCATCCACTCACTGTCCGGTGGCAGCTTCTTCAGCTTCAGCACCAGGGGACAGCGCGTGACAATGCCTACGGGCCAGGCCAGCTCAGCCCTGCAGGCGACCCTCGGGGCCTCCAACATATATGGCCACCCCTCGGGGACAGTGACATGGATAACATTCTGGTCACACTGTGCATGACACATCCGATGTGCGTGACCAGAGCAGCAGGCATCTGCACCACGCAGCAGGGCCTGTTCACTGTTGGGTGTTTGCTAGCACCCTTGGGCTGCGGGCACCCTCCCCACACTGCCATCTGCTCAGGACACAAGCCCCTCAACCTGCAGAGTCCCCCAGCAGCCCACACGTTCTCATTCTCCCCTGTTGGGAAGGACTCCTCCCACTAGGCCACCTGCCCACCATTCGGACTGCAGACGCCATCCTGCCCCAACCCTGTACAGTGCCAGGACTGGCCCAGGACCCGGCACTGCTGCTTGCCATCCCTGCCTGATATCTTGGCTGTGCAGCCCAAGCAGTGTCCCCAACACAGTGCCAGTGTTCACCTGTCCAAACGGAGCCCCATTTCTTGGGAAAGTCACCCACATGCCCACAGTACTGAGCAGGGGTCCCCTAGGAATCGACTCAGCTCTTCCATAAGCTGCGGAACACACACTGGCTAGACAAAAATGTGCAGTGTGATGGCAGTGTGCAAGGAACTGTATCCCCTCGAACTTCAGGTGTGGGAGCCTGGCCCCTAATGTGCCTGCCAGAGGGTTAGGGCCCTAGACGAGGTCATGAAGGTCAAATGCAGGGAAGAGGGCCAGGTCCTAGTCCTACAGGACCGTGAGGACCATGCACTTGAAGTGGTAGGTGGGGACATCAGGGACGCTGTTGCACAGAGCAAAGGCCATGTGAGGGCAAGGTGAGGAGGTGGACGGGGCAGGCCATGGACAAAGCTTGGACACAAGCTGGCCGGGACTGTGAACTTCCCCTCTATAGAAATGTGTGAGCAGCTGCTGCCAGGCTCCCTGTCTGTGTGAGCTCTGGGGGACCCCGAGAGGGAGGAGCGGAATCATGTCTCACCGCTGCCCCTGGGGAGGGCCACGCCCGACAGAGCCTCCAGCACGGAGCTCTTGCCGGAGCTCTGGTCCCCGATGACGGCGATGGCGGGCAGGGCCAGGTCCTGCTCCACGCCCAGGGCCCGCAGGGAGTCGATGAGGTCGATGCATGGGCGCACCTTCTGCTCGTACTGCGTGCACAGGTTCTTCTCAAGCCCCTGGAGGAGCGAAAGCAGGAACTTCTGTGGCAGGTGCAGGTGGCATGCACCAGATACCCTGGAAGCAGGTGATGGAAACTCCCCAGGAGTCACAGAGCAGGAGGAACAAACGTCCACGGTGGGATGCTCGGGACCAAACCTCATGAACATAAACCCAAACCCAAGAAGTCCAAGGAACCTCCAGCCTGGAATCGCAAAGGAACCTGCAACCAGGCACACGGAATCACATGGCTCAGGGCCAGGCTCAAGCACACAGCCCGAATCTCAGCCGTAGCATGCCAGGTTGCAGTCAGAGCTGCGATGTGAGATGGACAACAGATGCTCACAGAGCCGCGTCAGCTGGGGAGACAGTGGGATGATGCTCACATCTGTAAAATTCCTGGGAGTCTCAAGGCAGAGAAAATGCCTCTCAACACACACGTGGAATGTGGAAGAATGAATTCATCAGTGTTGACTTGCAGCCCAGGAAGTGTGAACGGAGACCTACCCGCAGGGAGCAGGGAGCCCACCGAACCGGAATTCTCATCTCAGGTGGGAGGAAGTGTTGTGGGCTGTGGAGCTGATTTACATTGCTTTAGCTGAGCACTCAGGAATCAGGCCTAAGGCAGTAGCACCTGGCCTTTGC
Organism: Ochotona princeps; assembly: GCF_030435755.1. Taxonomy (NCBI): domain Eukaryota; kingdom Metazoa; phylum Chordata; class Mammalia; order Lagomorpha; family Ochotonidae; genus Ochotona; species Ochotona princeps. The sequence continues at coordinate 27,606,130 of NC_080834.1, read as the reverse complement.
AGACTCATTGACGTCCTATTGTCCTGTTAATGGACTTGGGGGGAAGAGGAGATAATATGTAATAAGGAGGCTTTGGAGTAGATGGCTCCCAGCACTTCTACCACCACCATGGTCTCCGTGTGCTTTTCGCTTGGACATTCGCCGTGCCTACTATGCTGGCTCATCGGAAGAATTCTAATCTGTCCAGGCATTTTCGTTATTGTGAGACTGGCTTTTTATACAATGTGAACTTGGAGGTTAATGTCAATGTCTTACAAAAGGGCCTTCTATTATTCCTACTGTTTTGGGTGTCCCCATTGACCTTATGCTAATCAAGGGACCTGTATTTAGGGTTTCACCCTTTCCTTAATCTTTAGGTTCTCCTTTGTGATACAAGATTAGGTTGTAGGATAAGAATCGTAGCAGGAATTTCTGTTGTTTTTGGATAAAGCAGATGGCATGGTTGTTCTTAGAAACACCCACTTGATCATGACGTGGAAAGTCTGAGCCAGAGTTTAACTGATTCTGTATAAATAAAGCAGACGGCTTTATTGCCGTGTCCACTATCATCATGGAATCCTAGTGGTCCGTCTCTTTCTTTCTGCGCCTCGTCCACGCACCCTTCCCGAGTTCCGAAACCCAGGCTGGAGCTGGACTCCGGCAAGGAAGCAGTGGCTGACTCACCTCCCCAGTAGACATGCTTGTGGGACAATGGACTGTCTGAGCCCAAAGATGAGACGTGGTAGGGTTTTTGATAGGGGAAGAGCCTGCCAAGGCTGTGATGGGAAAACCATGTTTCTATTGGGGTCTTAATCTGCACAGAACAGAAGTAGCTAAACCTACTCAGTGAGCGGCACCTACTATGTGCATGCAAAGTTACATGTAATGAAACCAACCAGGGGAAATGAGATTGTCAGGCAAACCTGGTGACCCCAAAAGGAGGCAGGAAAACTCACGGTGGGAATGAAGCCCAGAAGAGACAAACTGCTAGGATGACTCAAGCCCAGTTACAGTGCACATGGACTCTGAATGCCCGAAACGCCCTCAGGTGGCCACACCGGCTTTGATGACAAACAGGAAGCCAGCAGGACCTGACATCCCTCAGTGTCCTAAAGCTATGGTGACCCACACAGCGTGCTGCCAGTGTAGGCATGAAGAGAAGCCATGGACCAGAACAGGCATCCTGGAACCCAAGGCCACTGGGGTGCTGGGGTGCAAGGTCAGGGCCAGGTGAGTTTCCCAAGTCCCTGAATGTGTGAGCATCACGTGGAATCTGCCATCTGTGTGGGACATAAAGGCCCAGCTGAACCAGCTGACCACGGCTTCACACGCGCGAACACAATGGGGCACCCTCTGGGGGCCTGGCCAGCAGTCACAGCGGCTCCTCCCCCTCAACATAAGCAGCAATTCCCAGCTTCCAGTGGAAAGCCAGGCTGCAGACAGACAGCAACACGAACCCCCGAGGCCCTGGCTCGAGTCAGGGCAGAGACCCAGCATGTGGCCGGCATGTGGTTCCTAGCAGCAAGTTCTGGATTCTGGGGCACGCAGCTCCACAAGCTCTCCGAGGGCTGGAGCAGAGGATGAGCCGGGGATGGGCAGCGGCCCTGAGCTCCTCAGACCCAAGGCCTGCCCAGTCCTGCCTCAGCCGACCACATGCCCCAGAGCCAGGGTGCCTGGGCAGCCAGTCAGCTCAGGCCATCGGCCTGCACTTGGGTCTTGGACAAGGAGAGGACAGGATGCAGGAAGGCGGCCGCACGCTGATGAAGGGGCAGCCCTCAGCAGGACACGCTCCACCTACCGGGACGGCACCTGCGGAGCGGCCACCTACCTCCGGCTGCTTTTTCTCCGCTGGGTGAGCATCTCCATTGGTCATCACAGCACTGGATTCAGGACCTGAATCAAGATTGGTGGTTCCCTCTCCAGACTGCACCATCATCTCGCGGTGTCTGCGGCGTTTCCTGCGACTCGTTGAGCTGATCAGAAAGGCGGCATTAGCAACCCTGGCACACCCCACCCAGCTGCTGGTCCCCGGCTGACGCACAGCCCAGACACCCCTTGCCCTCCCCACCCCGAGCAGGCACTGGGCTCTGGGCTCTGCACACTTCATGCAGGAAGCTCAGGGGCAGGGCGTCCTCACATTGCCCAGGAGTTTGCCAGCATCCCGTGCACCTGCTACACCATCCCCCTGCACTGAGGAGGTTCACCAGCCCAGGGGGCCTGGGGAGGACCCTGAGGGGCAGGTCCTGGCTCTCAGCCCCACACAGGGCTCCAGGGCCTCACCTATCCCTGTGTGTGCGGGATAGTGAGCCAGACAGCAGGTGCCTCTCCCCCAACCTGTGCCCCTCCTTCCAGCTCTGCGACCCTGGCTGCTGCAGACCCCACTGGGCAGAAGCTGTGCCCCCTTCCCACAGGCCTGGAGTTCTCTCCCAAGGTCAGAGGCAGGGAGGGGAGCCACTGCCCAGGTGTGAGAGGCACTGCCCCTGAAGCCTGGATCTAGGCATCCGACCTGGAGCTGTGCAGGCTGCTGCCCAGGACCCACCTCGGTGAGGCCCACAGAGGCCCTGGGCACCTGGGGTTGTGCCCTTGTGGAGTGCCCTCAGCTCAGCCCGTGCGGGACAGGAGGGGTCAGCTCTCCTCCCCTGAACCCTGAGAGCCCCATGCCCTCCCGCACACTGCCTGCTCTGGTTGAGGATGTTCCCCCAATCTTGCGGCCTCCCCAGCGTGGTCCCATGCTTCAGGGTTCCCTGAGAACCCCCTCCCCCACCCTCATCTCTGCCTGCACAGTGCAGTGTGTCAGGGTGCCAGGGTGACCACAGGCACAGGCCTGAATGTCCACAGGCGGGCAGGCGGAGCCAGGTCCTCCTGGAGGCCTGGGGGCTTCCTGGCCAGCAGCTGTGTCCTAAAGCGGAACAAAGCTGCCCTTGGCCATCCAGGAGCCCTCTGGGTAGACGCAGGGGCCCAGGGCTCCTGGACACTGTGCTGCAGGAACACCCTCAAGGGAACACTGACCAGGCAGTGACATGGCTGGGGACCCCACTGAGAAAACTGCACCCCATGCCCGTGCCTGGGTCAGCTCTGAACCCCCTCCCCCATCCTCCATTCAGACTCAGCCAATGGGTCCCTGTCACCCCAGGGCACCCAAGGGGACCAAGGTGCTGGCTCCTGTCCCCCACCCGACTCTGGTCCAGCAGTCACAGACCAGTGGATGACAGCCAGCAGAGGAGATATATGTCTGCCAGTCTTTCAAGCAAATCTGATAAGATCATCAAAAACACAGTTTTTTCAATCGATGCTGTACCTGACGGTATCCCTGAGTATTGCTCATGGTTGACCCTGGGTATGTGTGTGTGGCTGTAGGGATGGGCAGGCCCTCCCAGGACAGCCTCCTACCTTTCTGGGCAGAGATTCCGTCCTGCTCTTCCTACCCTAACCCACAGCCTCTACCTGGGGACAGGCAGATGCATGGTGTGGCGGGGCCCGTTGGGTGTGTTTTTGTGTGCCCTGATTCTAAGCAGTTATTTCTGGGATCCTCAGGCAGGAGCAGGGAGGACTCAGGGTACCTGGAAACCCACAACTGCATGGGGGCCAGCCCGCGGTGCCAATAGAAAACTTTCTTGGTGCCCCGGACATTACTCCAGACCCTTTCAACTCGCTGCTCTGCCAGTTTCCCTATGACCAAGTTCGGGGCAGTGGCAGACTCACAAGGGTTGCTATGAGCAGGCTGCGGCAGGGCCAGCTTGGAGCGCGAGGGTCACCCGCTGAGCAGGGAGCCACATCATCCTCCCCTCACAGAGGTTGCCCCCCTCAGCCCCCACACGCAGCGGGCATCCCTGCAACGACACTCACCGATCCACGAAGCACCGGCGTGCGTTCTGGAGGTCTCTGAGGTTTGGTTTAGTTTTGTTTCGTGGTGCTGGATCCGCCCCTGCGCTCCGCCCCTGCGCTCCGCCCCTGCGCTCAGCCCCACTCAGGGGCTCAAACTCAGAAACGAAACTGGTAGACCTCAGAAAACCAGAGGGTGGGTGGGGCCCAGGAGGCAGACAAGCATTTGGCTGGCTGCCTCCTAATTGTGGAGAAACGAAACTTGGTGGGTGAACACTGCAGGAATGAGGGTGCACTGGTGGGAAATGCCCATTCTGGTCCCAACCCTGCTGGGAGGGAAGGAAGCCGGCAATGTGGGAAGGCTGTGGCAACAGCTGTCTCAGACCCAGGGGCTCCTTGACCCTGGCGGCCACACGGGGGTCGCAGCTCCCGCAGATGGTCCCCAGGGCTCTTCTAGGACAGTCAGGAACTCTAACCTCCCTGGGTGGACGGCCATGGCCCCCTTCCCTGCTTACTGAGCTCTGCCCAACCTACCCATGCCTGCAGCCTGTCCCAGCTCTGGGAACCCCTAGTAGGGAGCCCAGTGCCATGGTGGTGTAAGGAAAGAAGGGGAGGGGCTACCCAGGCCACCAGCCTAAGCCCCCCTTGTTGGACAGGGCACTTTCACTGGAGGGGGTCATCCTATGCCAAGGTGGAATGGGCATCCTATGCCTATGCTGGAATGGGCAGGGACCTCCGCCAGGCTCTCCCCACCCTGCACTGGCTGCTGGAAGGCGGGAAGGGCACCCTAGGGTTGCTACACAGCCCTGAGGTTCCACCCATGACCTCGCAGGAGAAGGAACTGAGGGAGACCCTGGGTGCAGGGGGACTCCAGGGAAACCCCAGCACCTGGGAGGATCCTGGGGGAGGAGGCGTTGGGTGCACAGCCTCTGGCCTGAAGCTGGGAGCCTGCATGTCTGTGGAGCTCAGCTGACAGGCATGCCTTGTGGAGGGGCAGTGCGGCTTCGTGGGACTAGGAGTGTGAAGCTTGGCCGCAGGCATGGAGCTCTCTCTTGACACCCAGCTCCGGGGCTCCCCGAGCCACCATGACCTACACCCCGCCCTCCAGGGCTGGGGGACCCACATGGCTACTCCCCACACAGGCCAACTGATACCCATGGTGGTCCGATTCTGCCAGGCTGGGCTGATGGACCTACTCCATGGGATGACCCAGCAGGCCTGGCAGGCACCACCTTCCCGGAACGTGTGGGGTCCTACGCTGTCCCGGAGCCTCCGGTGGTCATCCCAGGTCCCCGAGCTCTGCCCACCACCACCACGGTCCCCATCCACTCGAGTTCAGTTGCACTTTCATTTCCCAGGAGCAGTTCTAGAACCGCAGCAGGAGCAATGAGCAGGGAAGAAGCAGGAGCTGCCAGGAAAGAGAGATGGGGGAGGGTTGGAGAAGGAGGTGTTGCATGTACCAGGGCACAGGACCAGTGGGTGGGGAGAGAGGAGGGGGTATTCCGGGGAGGAGGCAATCTGTGGGGGAGATTCCAGGCAGAATGCCAGTGTTCAGGACCCTCCCCCTGCCCCTGGGTCTGCGCTCTCTGTCCTGTGTAGTCCCTGTGTTCAGGGTCCCCCCGGGGTCTGCTCTCTGTTCACCATGGAGCCCCGCGTGTTCAGTGTCCCCCTCCTCAGGGTCTGCTCTCTGTTCACCGTGGAGCCCAGTGTGTTCAGTGTCCCCCCGCCCCCCGAGGTCTGCTCTCTGTTCACCGTGGAGCCCAGTGTGTTCAGGGTCCCCCGGGGTCTGCGCTCTCTGTTCCCCGTGAAGCTGGGGCCCCCAGAAGGTTACTTTGTTGGGATCCTCCACTGCAAAGCAAATACGCCCCCATCTCTGTGCAGCTGCTGGTTCCCGGGGACACAGCCAGCGCTTACGACACTCGACCTAAAGCGGGGTGTCTGTCCAGGGTTCAGGTCATTCTCCACTATATGTTTTCTGCTCTGTGCTGGGACACGAGCTCCGTCTCCAGGCTCTGAACCCGAGTGCACCCAACCTCACACAGCCAGATGCTCCCTCCTGCTTGTACGGTGGGGTGTGCACCTTGTAGAACTTCCAAGACAAAGCTCCTTGCTGTCCTGCATTCTGGAACATGGCTCACTTGCAGGCTTGGATGCCAGGCCTCCATGCACTGTGCCAAGGGTCAAGGCCAGGCACGGGCCCTGCTCTGCGGTCACCCTTCTGCTCTCCACCATGGGGGCAATGGTTTGGGAGGGAGATTGAGAACAAGTTGCCACCTGCTGCTTCACTCCTCAAATGCCCCAACAGCCAGAGCCGGGAATCCCACCTGGGCCTCCCACGCGGGGGGCAGGAACCAGACTCCCCAAGTCACCACCTGCTGTCTCCCAGGGTACAGGGTACACCTAAGCGGACAGCTGAAGAGAGAGCAGAGCTGGGGCTCTGACCGGGGCCGGGCGCACAGACCGTGTCCCCAGTCATGTCCCCACTGCTTCGTGTCCAAGTCACCAACTTCAGGGATCACACACGCGTCATCTTTAATTATGAGACCCCCGTGCGTACAGATCAGACGTGCAATGTACCAAAGGCACCGGGGATAGTACAGTGGCACATGTGTCTTGAGGACCTGGGCTGGAGACAGATCACTGATGCCAGCACGCTGCCAGGGCCCCCGGCTCGCTGCCACCCTGCCCATGGCATACTGCGGCCATACAGGGAGGCGTTTGGGCAGCATCTGGTCTTAGAAGGGGGCAGTGCCTCCCCGGGCCGTGGAATGTCTGGGTGTGCATGGGGCCTGCCCTCAGCGTCGCTGCCCGTCGCCACAGCTCTCCAAGCGGCTGCTCCTGCTGACACCCCATCTACTCTCCCATGCTACACATGGTATTGGGCAACTTTCTGGGGTGTGTGAGATGACTGATGTGTGGTTTATTGCAGTAAGACCCATGTGACAGTGCATGCAAGCAGTAGCTTTGTTTTAAAAGATTTATTTATTTGGGAATCAAAATCAGAGACAGAGAGGGAGAAAGAGACCCTCCATCCACCGCTTCACTCCCCAGATGGCTGCCATGGCCCAAACTAGACAGGGCTGAGGCCAGCAGTAGGAGTGACTCCTGGGTCTTCCATGTGAGTGAATGCAGGAGTCCAAGGACTTGAACCATCCTGTGCTACTTTTCCAGGTGCATTAGTAGGGACCTGGATTGGAAGTGGAGCAGCTGGGACTTGAACCAGCACTCCTATGGGATGTCGGTGGCACAGCTGCAGGCCCTCACGTGAAACCTTGTTTAAAGGCACAGTCAAGGCTGTCTGCATGTGTGCATGGCGGGCCACCATCCTTGCCCTTCTCCAGAGCTTCTCGTCTTCCCAGACTGATGCTCACGCCCACCCACCAGACACCTGCTCGCCAGCCCCTGGCAGTCCCTGCCTTGTTGCACACGACCCCTCCAGGGGCCTCCAGCTAGCTTAGTCCACTGAGCAGTGTCCACAATTCTCACATATTGGAGCACTCGTTGGCTACAATTTGTCTCCCAGTCATTGCAAGGGCATTTGTGTCTGTACTTGTAGATTAACTGTGGTTGCACTGTACTCTTAAAAGATTAATTTGTTTTTATTTGAAAGGCAGACTGACAGAGAGAAGCAGAAATAGATCTTCCATCCATTAGTTCATTCTCCAAACAGCCATAATGGCTGAAGTCGAGCTCAGCTGACCAAGAACTTCTTCCAGCTGTCCCATGTGAGTGCAGGGACACAAAAAGTTTAAACCATGCTCTGCCGCTTTCCCAGGCCATCCGCAGAAAGCTGGGTTGGAAGTGAAAGACCCAGGACTTGAACTGGTGTCCATTTGTCTTCTAGGAGGCAGATTTAACCTGTTGACCACAGCACCAGCCTCATGTACCCCACTCTTCGTAGCACTTAGTCACTTTCCCCTACTTATAACTGTCCCTTCATGTGGCTTTTGCACAGTGTCACAGCTCAGAATCTTTGATTCTCCTCTCAATTCTTAAAAACTTATATGTTCTAAGAAGTTCCCTCTAGCTTTTGTGTACTGGCCAGCTGTTTTTACACAAACTTTACTTTTTATTTATTGTTAGGTTCCTTAAAAAGTATGTGTGTGTGTTTTGTTTTAAGCTTAGTAATTGTTCTAGTCACAGCAGTACTTCCTGTAGAAGCCTACAGACAGTGTTCTCCTGACGTGATGTGTCTGGGGATGTGGAGCAGGCCAGGGAGGCAGGTGTGTGAATGGGGAGTCTTTGGGGAAGGGGCTCATGTGATTGTGGCAGGAGAGGGGGCCCAGGCCAGGCTGTGTGCATGCTGTGAGCACAGCTGGGAGCGGGTCTGCCCACCTGGTCCATGCAGACCTGCCTGTCACTCCAGTTCGGAAGCCATTTCCTGACATACCCAAAATAATGCTTCCTCATGAGGTTTCTAGGAGTTCCTTAATCCAGCTTGTCCACCACGAGCTCACGCTCCCCGGCTTGGGCAGTGTGTCTGGCTGAGGCCAGGATGTTGTGTCAGAGTGTGCCATGCACCTGCCGTTTCATCCACGCAGCCTCCCTGGACCAGTTCCTACCTTTCTTCTAACGTGCTGCTCAACCTGGTCACCTGTACTTTGGCAGTAACATCTCGACTGCGAAGGCTCAGGATGTGGCTGAGCTGGCAGGACATGGCTGGAAAATTGGTGATCAAACGAATCCAGGCAAGAGAAGCATGTGGATGGAGAGACCTTAGAACGAGCAGAAGCCAAGCAGCCAGCCGTGTCCTGGGGACGGCCCTCCAAGGGCGACCTCAGCAGTGGGGACTCAGTCACCAGCAGGGAGGGACGGGATGGCCCCTGCTGTGGACACCACTCAGCTCTTGCTATCATCTCCCTAAGGGTTCAGGAATGAAATGGTCTCAGTGCCAGCCCAAGTGACTCTCCGCAGCTGGGCTGGCCGTGGTCCCCCGGGAGTGTCCAAGGAGCCAGCAGCAGGAGCCACAGGGCCGTCAGAGACCGGGGACCGGGGATGACGCTGGATCCTGACCGTCCATCATGGCAGAGGCAACGTCTGTCCCTGCTGGAACAGACCTTGGCTCTGGACCCAGAGCTGTCTGTGCAGGGTTGCTTCTGCAGGAACTGCCCTAGGGGACCCGCAGACCACCAGTGTCACGGCCTTCCCCGTGGCATCACTGCTGGCCCTGGAGGTCACTGAGGCGACAGGACCCACTGTGGTGGACCACCCGGCCTCACTCTGCTCCTCATTGCCCCGAAGCAGCCAGCTGGACACAGCAGGGGCTTGGCTGCTCCATGTGGCCTGACAGGGACAGCTGGGGGCCTGGTCAGGGGGCCCCACCAGGGCCTGGGGAATCAGATGCTTCCTGCTGACTGGGCTGGGCCAGGATGCCCTGAGACAGGCTGAGCACGATCTATAGGGGCTCCTGTGAGGGGCTTCTGCTCCAGGCCGGCCTTCCGACTTATGAAGTGGGGTGAAGCATGCCCTCTGCCCCAGCAAGGGAGCCCCCAGACTCCCTTGGCCGGCCTTCCTCTCTGCCCTCTGTGCTCCCCATGGGGGCTGGGCTCCACCCCACCATGTCAGGGATGCCCCAGCTAGCAGGCCTCCACCCAGGAGCTCCTGGAAGCTCAGACAGTGGAGCACTGGGCCTCGTAGGACCTGCACCAGGCACGTCTCCATGGGCACACGTGCCCAGTGCCACCTGCCTGTCTTCCGTGCCTCTGTCTACTCCCGTGGGCTCTGTCTCTCTGGACGACGCTGACAACTGACATGGGAGCAACGCTGGGTGTTGGGCAGGTTAGACGGACAGAGGCGTGCTGCACGCTGTGTGTGGACATCCGGGCCCCTGGCTGCAGGCACCAAACACACCACCAAACAGGAGAGAGCTGCCTCTGCAGACAGTGGCACCTGACCCGCGGGTGGAGAGCAGCCTTGAGACGCTCCCCAGGGAGGACAGCAGCAGAGTTCAGGAGACACGCCAGGCGGAGCATGCCTGGGTCCCGGGTGGCCACTGAGCGCAGAGGGAGAGTGAGCCCAGGGACAGGCGAGGGGTGAGGCTGCTGGGGGGGAGGAAGGAGGGGTTGGGGTGACCTGGGGGCCCAGGCTTGCTCCCTCTTCCTTCTGGTCTGAAAGCACAGCCTGTCAGCTGGCCCACGGGGTAAGGGGCAGGAGACGCCCACCCTCCCTGGCTTCCAGGGCATCAGCTCAGTGAGAATGAGATCAATACGGCAGCCACCAGGGGGGAATAGCATTGGCCTTGCAGGGACTCCCGCAGAACCCGGAGCCTCAAAGCCAAGGCCAGAGATTCCAGGCTGCGAAGGTTCCTGGGACACGTGGGTGGCGAAAGAAATGAGGCACAGTGAGGCTTGGTCTCCAGGTGCTTCACACCCGAAGGAGCCGATTTTGAAGTTGCATTTCCACCAACTTGAGAAGCTCCCTGAAGCGTCACAGCGAATGGCGTGGGGGCTAGCGGCTGGGCAGGGCTTGGGGCTCTGCTGGGCTGGAGGTGAATTAAAAGTGGGGTGGGGTTGGAAGCACTGGGGAGCAGCTCCAGCTCTCATGGAGGGGGTGGGGAGGGTGTCCCTGGCTTCCCTTAGCGGAAATTTCTCTTCCAGCTGCTTCCACCCCTGCCCCGGCCCCGGGCTGCTCCAGACCATCCCCTGCCCCCTGACGCAGGTGTCTCCTGGAACCCAGGGACATAGCCTCCTGAGCTTGACGCGCTCTCAGAGGGAGGCCACGAACTCCAGCCAGGGGCAGAGGAAGAGGAGGGAATGGCCAGCGATGGGGCCCATGACCCGCTCTCTCCACCGGGGGCGCCAGAGCGCTGCTCCGGCTTTGGGAAGAAGCCCCATGCTTGGCTTCCCTGTTCTGGGAATGTCCCGGGGCTCGACCCCTTGTTTTCACTGATGCCAGGAGGAAGGCTGTGCCTTGTCTGGGAGATAGCTGGCCAACTTGCCCCAGGCGAAGGGCCAAGGGCTGCGGGAGTCGTGTTGTCATTACTTTTCCAGATCTCCCTCTTCACCATCACACGCGTCTCCTGGTAGCTGACTGCCTGGTTCCACTCCTGATCCCACGGCTGCCTGTTCATTTTCAGCTCCAGAGGACACCTGGTGAAGATTCCTGAAACAGATCCCCAGCACTCTAAGCCTCCTTTCAGACCAAGCATCTCTTCCTGGCCCTCTTAATTCTGGGCCCAACAACACCTTGTTAACCCTTTTTGCTGCCGAGGAAGCCTGGGCGGAGCAGGGGATACCCGGCAGGTGCACAGGAGGCCAGGCTCCAGGATGTGTCCATGCACCTGCCGCTACGGCGAGAGCCCTGGGGCTCAGAATAGTCACTGCCAGCCTGCATATCAGCATCGTCCCTGTCCTGGGGGGGATGCCTGGGGCTGCGGCCTGTCAGGGGTCTCTACTGGGATCCCACAGGGCTGCCCAGGAATAGGACACGGGGAAGGCAAAGCTGGGAGACTGCCGGCACCCAGGGACACGTTCCCAGCTCCCCTGCACCTGGGAATTGCAGGGATGGGTGAAGGAAGCTCTTTGTCTGAGTGGAGCTGTGCACTCCCAGGAGGGGGCGCTGGAGAGTCTGGAGGTGCCACCTGAAAGAGGGGTCCCCTGAGATGGAGCTAAGATTGAGGGTTGGAGTCCTGAGTACCTGCTTCTTCCATGCCCCCTTGTCCAGTGGGGAGGACTCCAGGGCAACCTCAGCCCTCCACATCTCTGCTGTGTGCTCCAGGAGGAATGCCCACCCCACGATCTTCCAGGCCCCAGTAGGTACTCAGGTTGCTGGGGCTGGCTGGAGCCCCTTGACCTCCCACCACTATTGGGGTCACTGCAGCTTTCAGGCTGGAGCAGCCTTGAGGGGCCCCATACCCCCAGGCCTCTGAGTCTGCCTGGGATTAGCCCATGGGGAGCCAGAGTGGAGGGGTCAGGCCTCTCTCTGCAGAGACCACTCCCCTGGGGAGCCCTCCCCTGCTTGCACCCCTGGGAACCCCTTTGCTGAGCCCTCTGCAGCGTCCACCCTCTCTTTCTTCCCCGTGAACTGTGTTTTCTTTAATGCCCAGCGACAGCAGCTTCCCCCTCCACACCCCCTTCAGCGTGTTTGCAGGAGATGCTGTGTCCTGGTGGGCGTCACCCGGCCCAGCAGCTGTGCAAACGGCCAACACGATTGTGTGCACAGAGCTCAGGCCTCCTCCAAACCCTGCCAGCTTCACTGTCCCACAGAGCCCACCAAGGGGAGAGACAGGGAGGGGCAAGGACCCTGCCCCTCGCACCCCAAACTCTGCCATCCCTGGGGTGCTTTGTGGCTGGCGGGGCTCTGCCGCTGGCCATGGGGTCCCACTGGCCACCGCACGTACCGCTGCCTCTGGGGAGGGGCACGCCCGACAGAGCCTCCAGCACAGAGCTCTTGCCAGAGCTCTGGTCCCCGATGACGGTGATGGCGGGCAGGGCCAGGTCCTGCTACACACCCGGGGCCCGCAGGGAGTCGATGAGGTCGATGTATGGGCGCACCTTCTGCTCCTACTGCGTGTACAGGTTGCACTCAGCCCCCTGGAGGAGACGGAACACATGGCAGTTGAGAGGCATGGGACAGGTGGGCATTGCTGGCTGTAGCGGGGGCGGGCAGGATGTGCCAGGAGGTGGGTGGATGATGGACATGGAGGGGAAGTGAAAGGAGCAAAGGAACAGCTTGTGAATGAAAATAAAAAGGAAGAAAGAAAAGCTGGGGGGGGGCAGGGCGAGGGGGTTAGGACTCCTGGGAAGGGCAGCGAGGCCTCAGAAACAGAGAGAAGGCGAGGTCACACAGGTTACACCCTGACCCCTGGAAGCTTGGTGCTAGGTTCAAGGTCAAGGCAGCCAGGACAGGAGGGAGCTGCCACAGGCTGGCCAGGAGAAGGCTGAGGGAGGAGGAGCTGCAGTTCAGAAAAGCCAGCATCCAGGCCCAGGATGGGCCGGCCTTTTCTGTGATACAGCTGCTGGGAAGTCCCTGTGAGCTGCAGGAAGTTGGCCTTCAGGCAGGAAGGGCACCTGCAGGCTGCTCTTCATCTCATTGTGGCATCTGAGGAGCAGCCAGAGGTCAGCTGGGCACCTTCCTGCCTCATTGACGCCTTCTTCTGGGTCCCCTTGGCGCCTTTCCTTTGACCAAACAGCCCCCTCGGGTCCAGTGGGTGTCCGGAGAAAACAATCTCTGCTTGCTTCATTTTTACAAAATTTTTTGCATGTTTGCTCTTAAAAATGTGCCCACTGAATTACAAAGCCACTTTTCCTTTTATGGAACCACTTTGACTTGGCAAGGGTCTGGCTGTGGCGTCCCTGTCCTAAGGAACCATGCAGCTCCCATCTGCTAAAAGAGAGAGCCTACCGTCCTACCCAGCCCTGGCCGTGGCCACGAGGCTTCGAGCCAATCCCAACGGGCCAGCGTCCACTCAGCCTCTCAGCAGGGTCCTGCCATTCTGCCTGCTCCTGCTGCAGTCACAGCCCCTCCGGAGGACCGGCTGGTGGGTCTGACTCCCCTCCCTCCACGACACCTTATGCTCTCCTCTCTGGGATAATCAGGCTTCCAGGGACACACTTGCGGACCCCACAGTCATAGGCCTGTGGCACTGATGTGGGAGAGTAGGGGGCCGCACCCTTCACACAACGCTCAATGAAAACTCCCATCCTAGGTCAGGGAGTTGCGGGTGCTGCTGGGAAAAGGGGCAGGGCAGGGAGAGAGGGATGGGAGTAAGGAAGGGGAGCCTACAGCCCTGCTCCCCCACATCCCGCACACGGACCCTCACCGGGGCCTCGGAAGACCCCCAGAGACCTGGCTCTGAGGGAAGAGCCCTCCCAGGCCCAGATGCTGTCTGGCACTGTGCAGGTGCCCCCTGGTCCCCTTGCATCCAGACACAGGCCTGGGGCTGCCTCTGCCCGAAGCGGCCCCTTCTCTCTGGAAGCTGCCGTTGGGTGTGCCCTGCTGGAGCAGTGACAAGCGCTCATGTTTCTGGCTTCTGCCTCTGTTCCAGGCAGGGCCAGGGCACACCTCACGTGACTCGGCACACCTGTTGCTGTCAGCCGCACAGCCCCTCCCCAGGCTGGCCAGCTCTTACCTTTGCAGGCTCAGGAAGGGTGGAGAGCAGACAGTCACCACCCTGTCCTCATCTTTTATACGTCCTTTCCTGCTGACTCCAGCAAATTGAGAAAAGAAACCAACTCTTCCCAGCAGAAATGAAACTGAATTAGCCACAGGCACCCAGGGACATGATCAGAATTGGGGGTTTTGGACACAGGGTTACCTCGTTGATGGGGCTGACCCGTGCAGCTCCGGGAACGGCCAGGGGCGCTACAACTCGCACAGTGTGGTGGAAGCCGTGCTGGGGCCTGGACAGGTGTGTATGCATCTGCACATCTAGCGGCTGGAGCAGGTGTGTGTGCGTGTCCGGGCGTCCACGGCCTGGGGCAGGTGTCTGCGCGTGTCTGGGCGTCCATGGCCTGGGGCAGGTATCTGCGCGTGTCTGGGTGTCCAGTGACAGCCATGCAGCTGCTGAGTGTGTCATGGGGAGCAGCTGCCCCCAAGCAGAGACGGGTTTCCATTGGACACAGGGGACTGTGGACTGTGTCTGGGTGTCCAGTGACAGCCATGCAGCTGCTGAGTGTGTCGTGGGGAGCAGCTGCCCCCAAGCAGAGACGGGTTCCCATTCCATGCAATTCTTCATGCAAACACACGTCCAGTCCCGTTTCCAGCTGTGCAGGTGTGGCGCTGCCCCAGCCTGGCAGCCCTGGCGTGCTCTCCGGTGCAGGTCTGAGGCTTGCAGCGTTTGTGCCTGCCCTCACACAGGGCTGGGCACGGTCACCCAGCACCCCTCCACAGTCAGCAGGTGCCGTCCTGCTGGGACAGAAGGCGGCCCAGGGCCCGCTGCTGTGGGGAGTCAACCATTGGACGATCTGTCTCTCTCTGTCTCCGATAAATAAATAAAACTTAAAAGTAACGTGTGCCAAGACTGTACAGAACCAACAAATATTCCTTGGTTTACAACAAACCTGACATACACATCAAATATTGATCACTGGATTTGGAGGGAGGTAAGACCTGCTTATGAAGGAGCCGGTCAGCTTGGCTCCCTGGGGGCAGCAGTGATCTGGTGTGGCTGTGTGGCCCCAGGCTCTGCCCTGCCTGCCGCTGCAATGCAGGCACGCCCTCTCCCCTTCTGCACCCCACCCATGCCACCTCTCTTCCTGGACAGACACTGCGCTGCCCGCTGGCTCATGCTGGACGCTGTGGTCCACAGTGAGACCGAGCCCTGGCATCTAAGGTGCCAGGAGAGCCGAGCAGAAGGTGCCAGAGCCAAGGGCCGCCCGGGGTGCTCACAGGGTGGGTGGCTCTGGGGGCCCAGCAGGGGCCTGGGGCTACCTGAGGATTCATGGCAGGTGGGAGCCCAGCAGGGCCTGGGGGCTCACGGGTTGGGTGGCTCCAGAGTCCAGCTGGGGCCTTCGGGGCTAACAAGGAGGTGTAGTTCTGGAGCCCAGCAGGGGCCTGAGGCTACAGAGAGGTAGACTGCCCTGCCACAAAGCTCAGTTTCAACTTCCCAGAAATGACCAGAAGTGCCACACAGTGGCTTTGGCCTTGTTCCTGTCACCCTGGGCCCTCTGCGGTGCTGGTCACTGCCAGGTCCAGGTGCTCGGCCCTCCGCGGTGCTGGTCACTGCCAGGTCTGGGTGCTCTGGTGAGCAGTTAAGGGCTGTGAGAGCCACTCGGCTCCAGGCCGGACTCCAGCGCAGGAAGTGTTTAGGTGGGAGGGGAGTTCTGGAGGAAGAAGGCTCTGCTTGCTGCCCTTCCTGGCATCTGGTCCCTCTCCTCGGGCCCACTCCTCCCCTGCCCCCAAACACCCTGCTCTGCTGCCCTCCTGGGCTAAGAAAGTTTCCACCAAATCAGGAATGCAGAGGAGTCGTCTTTACGGGGGTCACAGGATTGAGCCCCACCCTCTCTTCTGATCCAGCTGCCGGCTGATGGTCTCTGGGAGGCAGCAGAAGACAGTTGCAGCCAAGCACTGCTTTCCCAGGCACGTTAGCTGGGAGCTGGATCCAAAGTGGAGCCCCGGGGAATTGAACCAGTGCCCATAGGGGAGGGCGTCACTGCAGATGGTGCCTTAATCCACTGCACCACAAGGCTGGTCTACTTTGACAAGTGTCTGGGAAGGTCATTCCCAAAACAGGTGCACCACCCCCACTGGATGTCTGGACCCCCAGCTGAGAGGTTCTTGAACGCACGAATCACCTTCTGGCTGTGGGGTCACCACCAACCTCAGAGGCCCCAGGGCACTGCGTGTGCTCACACCAATACCCCTGGCCTGGGCACGCTGCTGCTTTCCTTCCAAACCCACAGACGTGCCTGTTGGGGCGGACCACGGTGTGGCTGCCTTGGTTGCTCCCTGAAGTGCGAGGCGACCACAGGTGTAGGTCAGGCGCGAGATTGCCCTATAGGTGCTGCCAGCCGGAGGGACTCAGGAGGGCTGCCTGCGCCTGGCCTGCCCGCTGCCCACTGGTAGTTGTTCCCGCCACCGCATGGCCTTCTCCAGGGCACGCCCCACACCCCAAAACAGGGCACCCCAACTGGCCTGAATAATCACATTAGAAGCTGACTATCACGGGAATCTCAATTCCCTTAAAGCACCCCAATTTTCCTTTACACTGGGTGGAGACGGTACCCACTTCCTCAAACGCTGGCATCTCGGGGCCTGCCACTTTTGCAGGAGTCCCTCATCTCCTCTGAGACCTACCATTTCCACGCCCTCAGAAGACAGCCCACCCTGCTGATATGGCACGGTCACCCCTGCCCCCAGACAAGGCACCGAGGACACCTGGACCCTCCTTTGCGCTGGGGGGAGCACTGTTCGTGTCACTCGGTCACTAAGCTCACACACCACAGTCTGCTTTAGACTTGTCCTATGCGTGAAAGGACTAGAACCGAAAACACAGTGCGTGTGGTCGAGGGCTGAGAGGGCGGGACAGGCCTGAGCCGAGCGCCAAGGGCGGTCTAGGGCGCCGCGGGCACAGCGGGCAGAGGCCACGGGTGGAAGTGTGCAGGTGTCCTGGCTGAGATGACACGGGGCTCAGGCATTCATCAAGGAGTTCCCTTCTCCTCCTCCTCCCTTCGGTCACGTGATAGCCTCCTGCTTGTCTGGTCTGCAGTGGGAATGAGGCTGCAACCTTAGACTATCGCCTCCTAGGCAAAGTTGCTACCCCAAGAAGACAAAGCCTGATGGGAAGAAGTGAGCAGGGTCCCCCAACTCCCTCTTCTGTTTTCTTTTTAAAGATGTGTTTCTTTTTTTGTTTGAAAGGTAGAGTTACTGAGAGAGAGAGAGGAGAGATCTTCTATCCACTGGTTTGCTCTCCAAATGGCCACAACGGCCAGAGCTGGGTCAGCCTAAAGACAGGAGCCAGGAGCCTCTTCTGAGTTTCCCACACGGGTGCGAAGACTCAAGCACTCAGGCCATCCTCTGCTGCTTTCCCAGGCCATCAGCAGGAAACTGGGTCAGAAGTGGAGCAGCCGGGATTCGAACAGGTGCCGTAGGGGGTGCCAGCCTGATATCCCTCCGGCAGCCCCTACCATCCCTCTCCCCACTTTAATCTCACCACTTTTTCTAATTGAGCATTGCTTGCCCATTTCTCCCCATTCCTGCCGCACAGGCCAGGGCAGTCAGCAACAAATCTTGAGAGCCTGGGACTTCTGGGCAGAGAATGCCATGTGCTGGGACCTTGGTGACTGTGGCCTGGCACAGAGGCTCGGCAGCCCCCTTTACCAGGGCATCTGCCCCTCAGCCGTGTTCAGCCTCGGGCTGGTGCACCCTGGTTAGTGATCCTCGTAGCCAGGGATGGTGGCGTCAACACGCGACCCCCTCGTTGCCACCCTCCGCATTTCCCTTTGCCGAGGCCCGTCGCAGCCTGCCGTGCTCAGGGGTCCCTTGTCCCAAGCATGTACACTTGTCCTTGCAGGATCTCTCCAGACACACGCAATCACCTCCCGAGCCGTGCCGGCGGCCCTGACGACCCTGGCCTGTCTGTCCGCCAATCCTAGAGGCTCTGTTCCTCCAGGGACCCTATGCATTGCCAGCATCTTCAGCCCAGGGCGAGCCCAGGACTGGCCAAGCCACACTGTTCCCCCAGCTGGTGCCAAACTGCTCAGCAGCCCTTGCCACCGGGGCCCAGGGACCCTGTGAATAGGCAAATGCCCCAAATTAGGGCACCTCACCCCCAAGTGGCCTTTTAAAGAATATTTTAAAGAGAGAGAATCTTCCTTCCTTTAATTTACTCTCTCAGAAAGCAGTGGAAGATGGCCTGTGTGCCCAGGCCTGTGCCAGCCATGCAGGAGATCTGGGTGAGGTTCCTGGCTCCTGGCTCCCACCAGGCACAGCCATTTTGGGGTGAATCAGCTACAGGGTCTCTTTTTTCTCTGCCTTTCAAATACACAACATAAATATTTACAAAGAGATAAGTTGATACTGGAGATGTGTCCCCTCTAGTTTGCTTCCCCTACCCCCATGCTCCTGCTCCCACACTGTTGGAATAAAAGGACCTCCAAATATCTCCTCGCGTCTGGGATTTTGGCTTGCGGTAAATTTACCTTGAAAAAAGGACTTGGCATAGAAACGTTAGTGCATTTAAAACATAAGTATATCCAGTAGGAAATAACTGCTTTCTGAAAGGCATTTTATGGTAAGAAATATTTCCCAAGTTTCTGTGGCTGAACCCCCTGAGTGGTCTTCCATAGCATTGCATGAGACTCTGTCCCTCCAAAAATAAATAAATAAATAAAAAATAATTTACTCTCTCTATAGCTAGGCTGCATAGATATATACATACATGTATGGATACGTAGCTACATAAATAATACATAGACACGGCTTTCCTTTGCTGGTTTACTCCCCACAAGATTGCAATGGCCAGGGCTGACCCATGCAGAAGCCAGAATCCTGGAGACTCCATCCGGCTTTCCCAGGCGCATTAACAGAGAGCCGGATGGGAAGCAGGTGGAGGCTTCGCTTGCTAGGTCATAGCATTGACCCCAGGCGTACCTTTTGACACCCATCACCCCCACCAATTTAAGGTAACCAGGACACAGACATCATTCACGTTTGCCCTTGGTTATCATGCGCACAAACCATAAAAGTTTAAAGTCTAAGAATGGCATTGCAGGAAGTCATGGGTGTTAGGGTCTGCGTTGTAACTGTAAAAGAGCCACCACCTACTATTTCCTAGGGCGTGTGCTAACAGGAAGCTGCGGGCAGAGCCGAGCCGAGCCAAGACTTGAAACAAGGAACTTGCGACTTGAAGTGAGAGCCGGCTGGGTCTCCCGGCTGGGCTCTCTCCCGGCTGGGCTCTCCCGGCTGGGCCTCCAGTGTCCACCGGGCACAGTGGGCACCATGCTAAATGAGCGGCCACTTTCTGCCAAGACAAAGCCCTCCAGTGAAACATCACCCTATCACCGTTTTTGATTCTTCTAGGTGCCCTTTAGGACCACTGTTGAGGCTTATTTTGGAAACCTACTTCTGAACCAGCTCCCTGCTAATAAGCCTGGGAAACAGCAGAGGGCAGCCCAAGTTTTGGGGCCCCTGCACCCATGTGGGAGACCCAGAAACAATCCTGGCCCCTGGCTTCTGCCTGCCCCAGCCCCTTGGGAGTGGCCACCTGGGAATGAACCAGCAGATCTCTGTGTTTCCCTTTGCCCCATTCTGACTTTCAAATAAAGATAGCTTTTTTTAAAATGTGTAGATAAATTTAGAGAGAATTTGCATCTTCAGAGCGTGATGTTTTCTGATTGAGGAGAACGGGGTGTTCTGTGTTCATTCAGGGCTTCTATGGGCCCCTCAACAGGGTGTGGGACATGTGGTGGTGTCATGATGTGTCGCTTGGCCTCGCGCAGAGGGCACCGCCCTGGAGAGCCTCCCACGCTGTGTGAAAGCCCAGCCCCGCAGCTGAGCTGTGTGGAAGTGTGCTCGGCACAGCGCCCAGCGCCCAGGAAGCACGGTACAGGATGGCTACACGATCTTAAGCAGCGAGATGATCTTATGTAATATTTTTCCCAAGTACACACGGACACACACATTGAAGTTTACTGAGCCTTTTTGATAAGGATAATGGAGTCGGAGTTATTAAAAAGGCCTTCCTGGGCAGATCAGTGTTACAGCTCAGCAGCTTCAGCAACCACCTGCCTTGCAGCCACCCCTGGTGAGTGCAGGTTCAAGTCCTGGCTGCTTCACTTCGATTAGTGCAGCTGGGAAAGTAGTGGAGGATGGCTCAGTGCGTGGGTCCCTGCCATCCACGTAGGAGATGGCTGTAGCTGCCGGGCTCCTGGCCTCGCCGTGCTCAGCTATTGAGGTCATCTGGAGAGTGAACCAGCAGCAGGAGAAAGACTGCCCCAAGTTTCTCAGGAAACCCACTCTTGTTTTCTTCTAGCAGATCCCTGGTTTTGATGTTGAACTTTTTACTGCTCATGCAAGACGTGAGCTATGTTGTTAGGCAGCCGGTGGATGGTTTGCTCCGATGTTCCCAAGCCGTTGTCTCCGTGGCTCACCCGCCCACTGGGCTGTGAGGTGTGCGGGCCGGCATTGGTTCGGGACTTCCTCTCCCCTGTGTACCTCTCTTCTGTTGGTTCAGCAGTCACCTGGCAGGACTAAGACGCCCTGTCCTGGTACCGTCACGGCCGCCTCAGTCACGTCACCTTCGCTCTTCAGAATTGCCACAGCTAGCTAGAGCTTTCCACAGGAACTTTTAGATCAGCCATTGTAGAGACTCCTCCCCTTCCACAAATACAGGCTGAAATGTATACTATGATCACAATAAACATAAAACATTTAAAATTTTTAATCAAAATTATTCACTTATGAGAGTTACAGAAGGACACACACAGAGAGATCTTTCACTCACTGGTTCCAGTTGAAGCCTGGAGCTTCTTCTGGGTCTCCCATGTGGGTGCAGGGGCCCAAGTTGCTTGCCATGAGCAGGGAGCTGGATGGGAAGTGGAGCAGCGGGACGTGAACTGGCGCCCGTGTGGGGTGCCGGCGTCACAGGCCGGTAGGGCCGCAGCCATGGCCTGGGATTTCTTTCAGTAAGACTTACTTTCTTGGTTCAGATGGTTCTCACCTCCGGCTCTCCCGTCGCTCATCCTTGCTCAGTGCTTTCCTTTGTTTCTTCTTGCCCCGTGATCCACTCGTCTGTTCCTGCTCTGTCTCATTGATAGGAGCCTTTGTACACATTCCCCATTTA
The DNA here is from genome assembly GCF_030435755.1 of Ochotona princeps. Taxonomy (NCBI): domain Eukaryota; kingdom Metazoa; phylum Chordata; class Mammalia; order Lagomorpha; family Ochotonidae; genus Ochotona; species Ochotona princeps. The sequence continues at coordinate 27,585,108 of NC_080834.1, read as the reverse complement.
TCTGTGTTTCATAGATTTCGACACGTTACGCTTCGTTCTTTTCTAAAACGCTACCATTGTCCCACATGCTTCCTCTTCGAACCCACGTGGAAGGGTGGTGTTTGGAATGGTCCACTAGAGGTAGCTCTTTTGCTTTCTCACAGTTTGTACCTGGACTCTTGTGGAATCATGGAGAGTCTTCTGGAATCTTCTGGCAGTACAACATGGTCTAGGATCCAGAACTCTGTGGTTCGTCCTAGGTCAGTCCCCACGGACATGGTGGGAGCCTGCAAGGACACCGTCCCTCTGGCACCTGTCCCTGCCATGGGGGCCTCAGTTTCTCCCCATCTCCACCTGTTCCAGTGTCCTGTCCCCCCACCCGCACCTCAGCCTGGGCTCTAAACCAGAGCCGCTCCGGCCTCCTCCCTCCCCCTCTCCCCACGCTGCGCTGGTCCTTAGTCCTCGGGGCTCCACCTGCCAGCCACACCAAGCTCCCCTCCCTCACCAGGCCGGTCCTAATGGTGCGACTTCTGAGTCAGAATCCTCCATCCCCACCCAGATCCACCTGCTCTGCGGGCTCGGCCACTCCTAGGGTAAGCCCTGACCCTGGCCTCCAGAGCCTGCAGCAGGAAATTTCAAGTCCAGCAGGCAGGGCCATCCAGTGTGTGCTGGCACACATCTGTTCATCACATTCCAGGCCCAGGGACTCCGGCCTGCTGGCACCAGCCCTAGAATCGAGGACAGTCATCAAACCACAGACTTACTGGCTCACTAGGGTAAAGGCTCCTTACCTGGAGAAAGCCAGGTGCCCGGCAGGTGTGGCAGGAATGTGTGCAGGGAGACAATTGTTTGATTCAGTGGTAAACTGTACTGGGACAATACCGGTCCCTAAAGAAGAGTGAAAACCATGGATCTTCCCAGCAAACAGCACCGCAGCCCAGGAATGCTCTCAGTGCAAGGACAGCTCGGGGCTCCAGAAAGCTTCCTGCCCTCTGGGGATAAAGGGTGGGGACCTTCCTCCCCCGAGACTGGAAACAGAATGCACTTTCCCTTAAGCTCTGCTTCCCTGAGCCATCTCTAAGAGCAACTTGTCACACCTGGAGATATCAGAGTCCTCAGTTTCTCCCCTGCCCCAGCTCTTCCTGGCAGGTGCACACAAGCCCAAGGGCAGAACAGCGAGGCAACACGCTGGAGCCCACATAGCCAGAAGCTCCTCCTCCACGCCCTTCCCCTGAGCAGTGAAAGTTGGCCAATACATGGCTGTCTGCCTTTCAATTACTCTTGGGGCTGGGGCACTGGTGTTGTGGTGCGGTGGTTTCGCCAAATCCCAGCACTGGCCCCAGCTCTCTGTTGAAGCAGCAAGCCCATGTACTTGGGTTTCTGCCCGCCATGGGGGAGACCCAGATGGAATTCTAGGCTCTGCGCTTTGGCCTGGCTCAGTCCCTGGCCAGTCGCTTAGGGAGTGACCTTCCTGCTCTCCCATTGCCTTTCAAATAAATCTTTCACAAATAAATATGCACTGTGTTTCTCTGCTCACCTGTGCCCCATTTCCTCCTTGAACTCTGTCTCCATCATTCTGGACCAAGCCTAACCAGCTCTCACCCATATTACGCAGTCCCCTCCCAATTCCTTTAACCCTGCAGGTGCCACCAGCACCAGCCAGGGCAGGAGCCATCCTGAGCCAGAGGCACCATGCTTTCGTGTCTCACCGGATGTTTTGCCCCGGAAGATGTCCAGCGGAGCTTCTCAATACGGAAAGGGAAAAAGTTAGCTGGTAGAATTTCCCATGTTTCTGTCTCGCGCTGTCACCCACCCCCGTGCATGTCAATCAAGCGCGCCCACTTTCCCATGAGGCACCTGGGAAGAGGAGATGCCATGATCATGAGTGAACTCCATGTGGAAGTGCCAGGGATCCTACAAACCCTGCCACGTGCTAGCCCCACTCAATGTCTGCCTGGGGTGTATCCCATCAGAGCCACAGCCCGTACCCCATGAAGGCAGCTGCCAGGCATCAGAGCAGCCCCTTCTCTGGCACCCTGTCTTGCCTTCTTGTTCTCTCCTCAGAGGTAACCGAGCACCGTGGTGTAGTGGGTGAAGCCACCATCTGCCATGCCAACATCCTGTTGGGAGCTGGTTGGTGTCCCAGCTGCTCCACTTGCCATCCAGCTCCCTGCTGCGTGGAAGGGCACAGGAAGGGTGGTCCAGGTGTTCGGGCCCTTGTACCCACGTGGGGGCCCTGGAGGAAGCTCCTGGTTCTTAGCTCCTGGCTCTGGCCTGGCCCCTGGTGCGGGCCATTGCAGCCATCTAGGGAGTGAAGCTGCAGAGGCAGGCTCCCTCCCCCGCCCTCTCTGTCTCTCTCTAATTCTGACTTTCAAACAAACAAATGAGGTTTTTTTTTTTTTTTAAAGATTTATTACAGTCAGATATACACAGAGGAGGAGAGACAGAGAGGAAGATCTTCTGTCCGATGATTCACTCCCCAAGTGAGCCGCAACGGCCGGTGCTGCGCCCGATCCAAAGCCGGGAACCAGGAACCTCTTCCGGGTCTCCCACGCTGGTGCAGTGTCCCAATGCACTGGGCCGTCCTCGACTGCTTTCCCAGGCCACAAGCAGGGAGCTGGATGGGAAGTGGAGCTGCCCGGATTAGAACCGGTGCCCATATGGGATCCCGGGGCTTTCAAGGCGAGGACTTTAGCCGCTAGGCTACGCAGGGCCCGAGCTTTTGTCATCCCCACATTACAGGGGATGACAAAAGCTTCACTTCCTCTGCCCGTCATGTCATCGGAGCTTCAGTGTGTTTTGGATGTGTCATGGGTGTCCATCGGCCGGTGTGACCCAGCACCTGTAGCGGGAGGCACATCCCATGGACCCTGGCACCCTCAGCCACAGCCCTAAGTCACCCGTGAGAAGCAGCCTTGTCTCTCTCCTGAGTCCTGGAGTCCCTGGAGACTGGTCGCGTTTGCAGCCATCTAGAGCTTAACCCATCGCCACCCAGCAGGGATGCAGGCAGAAGAGCTGGGAGTGTGAAGCCCCACCCACATCTGGCTGCCAGCTGTTAATGAGAAGGTCAGCGGCTTACCCCCCAGCTCCTCCCATCCTTAGTGGCTCCCCAGGGAGCAGTTTGCTCCCTCTGAGCTCTCGGGTTCTGCAGGCACAGGGATCCCCCTCGCCCCCGCCCCCACCTTAGCAGAAGCAGGCTTGGATTCTGCAGGCCTGGGCAGGGGCCAGACTGAGAGATACTGCTAAACTGTGGGCCCCATTAGCCAGATCACTGGAGCACAGGATCTTCTCAGACCCCACTGTCACTACACTCCCTGTTTGGTCACTGCCTCCCACCCCTCAGGCCCCGGCCAGGCCTCACTTCCCCCAGGCAGCCCTTCTGCTGCCCTAAAGGGGAGACCTTCAGCTTCCGGCCTTCTGTGACTCTCCCCGTCAATCTGCCTCTGCCCTCCAGCTCCTTCCTTGAGACCCCACTCTCTGCCCACTACATCTGCACTCCATTGGAAAGAACTGGCCCGAGCCTCAGGGGCAAGGAGACCTCCGTCTGTCCCCCAGCGGCCCCGTCCACCGCGTCCCTGCGTGCATGGGTGGGGGCTGCAGCTGTGACCACGGTGAGCAGTGATGTGTTTGCGTTTGCCCCTGGCACAGCCAGCCCAGAGCTGACTCCCGCTTGTCCACCCTGAGGCCTGTGGGAACAGAGAAGTGATGTGCACTCCGACCCTTGCCTCCCTATTAAGGGACCACCCTCCCCACCACTACCACTGCCAGCCACACACGAGACAGGTCACTGTCCTGACCCCTGGCTGTCCTGTTCCAACCCTCGACGGGTTTCTTGGCAGGTAGCAATACTCCTTGTCAACTCTTCCATTAAATACACGAAGGCACGCATGCGTGTGTGCACTTGACGGAACGAACTCTTGTAGAAAGGGGGCTCCTCCTGGAGCGGTCGTGCCTGGCACAGAGGGTCCGCCTGGCACAGAGGGTCCTCCTGGAGCGGTCGTGCCTGGCACAGAGGGTCCGCCTGGAGCGGTCGTGCCTGGCAGAGGGTCCGCCTGGCACAGAGGGTCTGCCTGGAGCGGTCGTGCCTGGCACAGAAATTCCACCTGGCACAGAGGGTCCTCCTGGAGCGGTCGTGCCTGGTACAGAGGGTCCGCCTGGAGCGGTCGTGCCTGGCACAGAGGGTCCGCCTGGCACAGAGGGTCCTCCTGGAGTAGTCGTGCCTGGCACAAGATGGAAGTGAATCTATCCCCTACAGGACAGAGCATGTGTCCCTCTTGGCCTCTCCTGGGAAAGCCACAGTGGCTTTATTTTGTAAGTTTTATAGAATTGTTTATGAGTGAGACATCTTTCATCTTGTGGTTTACTCGTTGCAATGGCCAGGGCTGGACCAGGAGCCTGGAATTCCATCTGGGTCTCCCATGTGGGTGCAGGAGCCCAGGCCCTTGGGCCGTTCCCTGTTATTTCCTCTGGTGCATCAGCAGGGAGCTGGAGTGGGGTGGGTGGAGGGTGGAGCGCCGATAAGCGGTGCTGACGTCACAAGTGACTACTTATCCTTCAGAGCCACAATGCCAGCTCAGAGTCACCTTTTAAAAAGTGGTAAATACGCAATCGATCAGATTGACAAGAGGAAGGAGGAAGAGACGGTCCTCCCAGGGCTAAGAAAGCAAGTTGGAATCTACTGTTTGCTCATCCATTCATGCTGCCCTCCTACAAATATTGACCGAAGGCCTGAGGCCAGGGCCTGTCCTGTCTGGGCCAAGGGGCTTTTGCGGGGACTGAATCAAAGCCCCTGTGGGCCCGGCACACAGAGGGGCCTGCAGGAGGGGTTACCCTGCTGGGCTCGACAGGCTCCCGAGTGAGTAAGCTTCTGGGAGGCAGCCACCCCAGCGTCCACCATTGCAGGAAGCTGGGTGTCCCGCGGCTCTCACCTGTCTGGGGGGGAGGCCAGAAACGAGCCCCAGGTGTGCTAGCTGGCAGGTCTGCCCTCTGTCTCCCCGCACACCCTTACAACAGCATGTCTGGGTTAACCTTGGCCCTGCCCTGTGTGAAAGCTAGAGGTCCTGGTGATGTGAGAGGAGTCAAACTGGGTGGTAGGCAGTTAGGGTTTTCTGGGTCCCCAAGTCATTTTTTTCTCAAATATGAAGGGGTATTTTCCCCACCATGTCTTGGATTCACCAGAACACGTCTCTCCCAAGACAAATGCATAACTTATCAGGAATGCTTCCCAGGAGACAAGGGTGACATTAACTTATATATTCCCCATCTAAAGCCTCCACCCAATTCTGTCTCCAGCCATTGCCAAGGGGGAGGGCTTCAGACTGGCCTCTTTATCATTAGAAAGGGACCAAGGAAGTTGGCCAGTGACACCTTTCTGGCCTTTTGTCCCAAGGCCAGGTACCATGGAAACCAGGAATTTTCTTTGTTTATGGAGAAACATCTTTGAGGGGAACCTTAAAAAGATGCTTTCCCCACCATTGATACCGGTTTTTCTCTCTTAGCTTTTCCTGCTGCCACTATGGCAGGGGACTAGGGTTTTTCTCTCTTGCCTTTCCCCCTGCCACTATGGCAGAGGATCTCGAGGCCCCCTCCCATCACTAGGATGGGAGTCTACTTTCTCAACTATTTCTAATAAATCTTACTTTAAAACTAAACTGCGTCCGCATGAAAATTCTTCTTTCCTGCGAGACAAGAATTGAGGTTGCTGCAGTATTCGGGGTTCAAAAACCCTACAACAGTTTTGTTGCCGTGACTCGGATCCTACCAGCGAGATTTCTCCAGCCAGCCTGCAAACATCCATCTCGTCGGACGGTGAGCAAAGCGGACTTTCTATCCTGTGTTTCGGAGACACTAGTTCTCCACAATTAGTAACTCTCGGAAAAAGAAACACCGGGTCCCTGTCGGCCAGTTAAATGCGTCTAGCGCGGCCGCCGGTCTTAAGACTCAGGGGCGAGGCTTGCTGAGTTCGGCTAAATTGATCCCCTGGAGCTGGGACACGTTTCTGATCTTTTCTCGCTGCCCGCTTCCCGTGGATCTGCGCCACAGGAAGGACAGGGAAAGCCTGGACAAGTAGGGGTCCTGGCCAGGGCACTTCCCGGTGTTCCCCGAAAGCTCATCGGCTAACCCTAGACCTCTAGCGAGCAGAGGACCGTGAAGCGCTTCCTGATGGGAAAGGTACCTGAGCGCTCAGTCTAAGGAAGCTGGGATTCTACCTTTCTCTTCTCTCTCCTCAGCTCCAGGAATGTCGGTTTTGTCCAAACTCAGTTTCCTTTTCGCGGACTAAGCCCGTAGCACGAGACTGGGAGAAGTCTTAGAGTGCCTCAGGAATTCTGGTCAGGGCCACTCCCTGATGTTTTTCGAAAGGCCTCTGGACTGTACCCCGGACTCCGACAGCCCGTCAGGGTGTCGGGCTGAAATCTGCACTCTTTCCTTCCTTCCGTGGACACCCAGTTGTCAGTAAGAATGGGTGCAACCCATGGCGAGGCCACGAGCCCTGCGCTGCGTGCCTCAATTCTGAAACTGCCCCAGGCACTGACAAGTCCTCCACTAACTTTTCTGTTAGGACCTCCTCCAAAGCTTTTCCTCACTAAGTCTCCTCATTTCTTATGGATTCAGGCTTTGGGTTTTGCTTTACTGGTCAGTATGTGCTAAAAGTCAATTGGGCTGTGACAGGGAAAAGGGAAAAGCCAGGCAGGGTTTCTTCCTAGGCCCCTCTATCAATAAGATACGCAATGGACATAGACTTGAGGGAGGAATGTGTCACACCCTTAATCCCTTCACGAGGCAGGCAGCAGAGAAAGTTCCTTCAGGATAGTTCTTAACAAGTGTAGTCGCTAATGTGAGCAGAAAGCTAGAGTCCACACATTCTTCTTTAGCCTTAGTTAAGGACACACATAGGCTTACAGAATCAGGCCAAAGTTTGAGGTCAGGCTTGTCAACTCGAGGTTAGAACAAATTTCAAAGGAGAGCATATTTGTCCGGCAGAAGTCCCAGACGCAGCATGGCGCAGGGGTTGGCACATGCCGTTTCTGACTTGTATGTTCCCCAGGACATCGGAATATATTGCACCAGGCAGAGGCCTAGGTCTAGCATGGCGCAGGAAACAGGAGCGGATTGTTCACTCCTGGCACATGCTGTTCTAACTGAGACACATCCCATAAGGCGTGGAAGGTCGAGCGATGTGAGTCAAGTGTGCTGACTTCACTCCCACCTTCCTCCCTTCTTCTGTGGTCTTCAGCAGCGCACACCTGGACACCACGGGCGAGCTTTAGGAGTCCTGAGAGACGTCTTAGACTCGGGAGAGATAGAAACTGAGGGACGCTTCTGGTTTTTATCCTCATTTCAGTACTCCCAGCACATGCTATTCTGACGAGTATGTCTAGGTGCAAAACCAGAATTTAGTTGTACTGGCAGGAGTCCCAGAGCTAGCATGTCACAGCAATGGGGGGCTGAACAGAGATACCCCTTGGGGTGCCTCCGCAAATACAGGGATGCCACAGCCTGGCTGCCAGCTTTGAGCTTTAGAGTGGAGTTCGTCTGGATGGACCTTTTTGCATAACTATGCTGCTGTGCTGTGCTGGCTCCACAGTCATGCAGCCACGTGGAGCACACATGTGGTTTTTACCTTGGCTCCTCCCAGTTCTGCCTTTTAGTCAAGTCTCCTGACTGCACCCTTTATTGTAAGATATCTAATAGGAGGTAGAAGCTCATTTTGTCTCTCCTGGGTCACTGATATCAGAAAGGAATGGGTATATAGCTAGTTAACAAAGGGCCAGACTCCCGCACCCCCGGGGAGAACTTAGAATTCATTAACTCCTTCTAGCCTGAGATTCTTTCCCTTTGCAGTTCCCTCTGCCCCAGACTAGGAGTATTACATTCAATGTGCCTTCTGTTTCATGGTGTATCTCACTGTTAACGCTGTGTTCATGTGCTAAATCAAGGTTTTTTTCTGTGTTATTGCAACTAACTTCAGTGATGAGCTCTCAGTGTTTTACAATGTTTTCCGCTGCTTTTGTTGCTTTTTGTTCTTAAAGTTTGAAATATCTACTGGTTTATAGTGCCATCCTAGCTCTGATCAGATCTGGCCTACAATGTTTACACCTAGAGCAGTGCTTGCTAAAGTTTCAAATTAAAAGACAAATTGACCAATAAACATAAGCACCAGTATATGCATTAGCAGCTTTTGAAACCAAAAAGCAACAAAAGCAGCGGAAAACATTGTAAAACACTGAGAGCTCATCACTGAAGTTAGTTGCAATAACACAGAAAAAAACCTTGATTTAGCACATGAACACAGCGTTAACAGTGAGATACACCATGAAACAGAAGGCACATTGAATGTAATACTCCTAGTCTGGGGCAGAGGGAACTGCAAAGGGAAAGAATCTCAGGCTAGAAGGAGTTAATGAATTCTAAGTTCTCCCCGGGGGTGCGGGAGTCTGGCCCTTTGTTAACTAGCTATATACCCATTCCTTTCTGATATCAGTGACCCAGGAGAGACAAAATGAACTTCTACCTCCTGTTAGATATCTTACAATAAAGGGTGCAGTCAGGAGACTTGACTAAAAGGCAGAACTGGGAGGAGCCAAGGTAAAAACCACATGTGTGCTCCACGTGGCTGCATGACTGTGGAGCCAGCACAGCACAGTAGCATAGTTATGCAAAAAGGTCCATCCAGACGAACTCCACTCTAAAGCTCAAAGCTGGCAGCCAGGCTGTGGCATCCCTGTATTTGCGGAGGCACCCCAAGGGGTATCTCTGTTCAGCCCCCCATTGCTGTGACATGCTAGCTCTGGGACTCCTGCTAGTACAAGTAAATCCTGGTTTTGCACCTAGACATGCTCATCAGAATAGCATGTGCTGGGAGCACTGAAATGAGGATAAAAACCAGAAGCGTCCCTCAGTTTCTATCTCTCCCGAGTCTAAGACGTCTCTCAGGACTCCTAAAGCTCGCCCATGGTGTCCAGGTGTGCGCTGCTGAAGACCACAGAAGTAGGGAGGAAGGTGGGAGTGAAGTCAGCACACTTGACTCACATCGCTCGACCTTCCACGCCTTATGGGATGTGTCTCAGTTAGAACAGCATGTGCCAGGAGTGAACAATCCGCTCCTGTTTCCTGCGCCATGCTAGACCTAGGCCTCTGCCTGGTGCATTCTGATGTCCTGGGGAACATACAAGTCAGAAACAGCATGTGCCAACCCCTGTGCCACGCTGCGTCTGGGACTTCTGCCGGACAAATATGCTTTCCCTTTGAAATTTGTTCTAACCTCGAGTTGACAAGCCTGACCTCAAACTTTGGCCTGATTCTGTAAGCCTATGTGTGTCCTTAACTAAGGCTAAAGAAGAATGTGTGGACTCTAGCTTTCTGCTCACATTAGCGACTACACTTGTTAAGAACTATCCTGAAGGAACTTTCTCTGCTGCCTGCCTCGTGAAGGGTTTAAAGGTGTAACACATTCTTCCCTCATGTCTATGTCCATTGCTTATCTTATTGATAGGAAGAAACCCTGCCTGGCTTTTCCCTTTTCCCTGTCACAGCCCAATTGACCTTTAGCACATACTGACTAGAAAACCAAAACTCAAAGCCTGAATCCATAAGGAATGAGGAGACTTAGTGAGGAAAAGCTTTGGAGGAGGTCCTAACAGAAAAGTTAGTGGAGGACTTGTCAGTGCCTGGGGCAGTTTCAGAATTGAGGCACGCAGCGCAGGGCTCGTGGCCTCGCCATGGGTTGCACCCATTCTTACTGACAACTGGGTGTCCACGGAAGGAAGGAAAGAGTGCAGATTTCAGCCCGACACCCTGACGGGCTGTCGGAGTCCGGGGTACAGTCCAGAGGCCTTTCGAAAAACATCAGGGAGTGGCCCTGACCAGAATTTCTGAGGCACCCTGAGACTTCTTCCCAGTCTCGCGCGACGGGCATAGTCCGCGAAAAGGAAACTGAGTTTGGACAAAACCGACATTCCTGGAGCTGAGGAGAGAGAAGAGAAAGGTAGAATCCCAGCTTCCTTAGACTGAGCGCTCAGGTACCTTTCCCATCAGGAAGCGCTTCACGGTCCTCTGCTGGCTAGAGGTCTAGGGTCAGGCAGACGGGCTTTCGGGGAACGCCAGGGAGTGCCCTGGCCAGATCTCCTATTCGTCCAAGCCTTCTCCCACATCACCAAGGACCAATCCGCCAGGGTGGCATTTCATGGCGCCGTGCTCACTGGGCTTCTTGGGGACTGAGGTCAGCCGATGGGCTTTCAGGGGACGCCAGGGAGTGCCCTGGCCAGACCCCCTAGTCGTCCAGGCCTACCCTCCCTGCGGCGCCGATCCACGGAAGCGAGAGGAGCTGTTTCCCAGCGCCTAGCCCACCGGGCATTTGTGGGGACAAGGGTTAGCCGATGAGCTTTCGGGGAACACCAGGGAGTGCCCTGGCCAGGACCCCTACTTGTCCAGGCTTTTCCTGTCCTTCCTGTGGCGCTGATCCACGGGAAGCGGGCAGCGAGAAAAGATCAGAAAAGTGTCCCAGCTCCAGGGGATCAATTTAGCCGAACTCAGCAAGCCTCGCCCCTGAGTCTTAAGACCGGCGGCCGCGCTAGACGCATTTAACTGGCCGACAGGGACCCGGTGTTTCTTTTTCCGAGAGTTACTAATTGTGGAGAACTAGTGTCTCCGAAACACAGGATAGAAAGTCCGCTTTGCTCACCGTCCGACGAGATGGATGTTTGCGGGCTGGCTGGAGAAATTTCGCTGGTAGGATCCGAGTCACGAGGCGCCAAAACTGTTGTAGGGTTTTTGAACCCCGAATACTGCAGCAACCTCAATTCTTGTCTCGCAGGAAAGAAGAATTTTCATGCGGACACAGTTTAGTTTTAAAGTAAGATTTATTAGAAATAGTTGAGAAAGTAGACTCCCATCCTAGTGATGGGAGGGGGCCTCGAGATCCTCTGCCATAGTGGCAGGGGGAAAGGCAAGAGAGAAAAACCCTAGTCCCCTGCCATAGTGGCAGCAGGAAAAGCTAAGAGAGAAAAACCGGTATCAATGGTGGGGAAAGCATCTTTTAAAGGTTCCCCTCAAAGATGTTTCTCCATAAACAAAGAAAATTCCTGGTTTCCATGGTACCTGGCCTTGGGACAAAAGGCCAGAAAGGTGTCACTGGCCAACTTCCTTGGTCCCTTTCTAATGATAAAGAGGCCAGTCTGAAGCCCTCCCCCTTGGCAATGGCTGGAGACAGAATTGGGTGGAGGCTTTAGATGGGGAATAGATATGTTAATGTCACCCTTGTCTCCTGGGGTAAGCATTCCTGATAAGTTATGCATTTGTCTTGGGAGAGATGTGTTCTGGTGAATCCAAGACATGGTGGGGAAAATACCCCTTCATATTTGGGAAGAAAAATGACTTGGGGACCCAGAAAACCCTAACTGCCTACCACCCAGTCTAACTCCTCTCACAAGGTGACTGCACAAAAGAAAACACACACAGTGGGACACACATGCAATAATACACACAAAAGATCACACACAATGGACATACACACAATGGAATGTTATCATTCCTAAGGAAGATCTTTTCACTTGTGCCAATAGGTGAGCATGGAGGCTCTTCCAGCAAGTGGAGAAGCCACACGCAGACACGGGGAGGCGTGAGCTCTTGAAACAGTGGGACCCAGTAACACTCCTGTCTTGGAAGCAGAAAATAGAATGGCTGTTGTTGGGGGGTGTGGGGAGGGCTGGGAGAGGGGAAAGTGTCAGTGGAGGGCGCCAACATTTCACTGCATGCAGGGGCAGCCCTAGTTAGGGACCGTGCAGTACAGCCCCGAGAATCACTGGGAAGATACACATTAAACGCTCACTTCACTCGTACCTGCAATAACAGGCTTGTGAGGTGGGGCATGTCGTTGGGTTTGATTAAATCATTTCACAGCATATGAAATTGAGGTCCTCACTTTGTCCAGCTGCTTTGCGTAGAGCGTGTTTCTCCAGTCATGAGAAACGCACTGGAAGTTTGCTCCATGTGGAATGTAGCAGTGTGAGAATCCCGGCCAGCAGAGGCAGGAACGTGGACAGGGAGAGGGTCTGGGGTTGAAGCACCCACAGCAGACCAGTGATGGTGGAAGTCTCCACGAAGCCTCCCTTTATTACTCCTTTTATACTCTTCCCCTCAAGTCCTTTAGCCAAACAATAGGATGCCAATGAGTCCAATAGTCCAGGTGTTTTTAGCCACAAGCCCATTTCCTGTTACTGCTCAGCCAAGGAGTGCCAATCAACTCCTTAGCCCATAACAGAAGGGGCCATGCTGAGCACAGTGAGAAAGGCCACCACCTGTGATGCCAACAGCCCTCAGGCACTGGTTCCTGTCCCTACTGCTCCACTTCTGATCCAGCTCCCTGCTAGTGCACCTGGGAAAACAGCAGATCATGGCCCATCTGGGTGCCTACACCCACATGAGAGACCAGGAGGAAGCTTCTGGCTCCTGGCTTCAGCCTGGCCCAGTCCCAGCTGCTGTGTTCATTTGGAGAGTGAACCAGTGGATGGAAGATATCTCCCTCCCTCCATTCCCCTCTATCTCTCACGTAACTCTGCCTCCGAATTAAATGAAAAAGAAAAGCCATTTTAAAAATAAGCTGGAGGATGACACCCAAGGGCATCCTTGCCCTGCCTGCCTAAGTTTTGCACCCGGGGCGGGCGAAGTGGGGACAGCACACAATTGCACTACAGTGCTGCAAGCCCACTGCCATTCCTGGCACAAGGCCCACTCCCGTGTGGGCAACCTTGACGTTTGCTCACGGCAGCACATGTGGCAAGCCCAGCTGCAGCCACCAGGAAGTGATTAAAGCCCCAAGACTCAGGGAAGAAACTGTTCCAAACAGCTGGATCCAACATGGCATCAGAACAAACACGGGCCACCTAATTCCTTCCTACCCCATTGTAGTACGCTGGCGTAGTTGATTCTCAAAACAACCCTTCCTGTAGTGGGGTTTGCAGTTGTCATGGCCACTGGAGGGTGTGACTTGACAAGGAGGGCAGAACAGGTGGAAATCACCACCCCTTTTCCAGTAGATCAAAGCCGTCTGGCTCTGCTCCTGCCCCTTGATTGCATCCTATAATTCCTCTACCAGGAAGCTTTAACTCCAGCCCTTGGCTGCTTAGCTCAAGTCAAAAACATTTCTATTTCTAATTTTTATTTGATAGGTTGAGTTACAGTGAAACAGTGTGTGTCTGTTTGTATTACTTTACGAAGGGCAAGCCAGGTGCATGTTGGCCAGCAACCCAAAATCATGAGGCCAACAAGTGAGACCAGGAGTGTGGCTGAGACAGGGGCGTGCTCCAGACTGCCAGACCCTGCACCCCGCCCTGCTCACAGCCAACTCCCCAACAAACCACGGGCTCAGTGTATTCATTGCCCCCAGAAAAACACTTTAACCCCAGGCCAACCCTGTGCCATTCCAACACACCCAACACCTCCGCTCTGCAGGCTCAGGTGAGTCTACAGGCGGCAGGTGGGGCCTCCGATCGGCTCACGTGAGGGGGAGGCAGGACACCCCCAGGACACTCCAGGACACTCCAGGACACCCCAGGATACCCCCCGGACACCCCAGGACACTCCAGGACATCCCGGGACACCCCAGGCTCCCAGCTCCCTCTAACGGCAGGTCTGTCTCCTCCCTCACCACCAGGCGCAGGACAGGCTCTTGATACTTGAGAGGGGTAAGGGAAACAAATGGGCGGGACCCAACGCAGCACGTGGTGGAGGGGGCGCCTTGGGAAGATGGGCGGGACCCAATGGGACAAGTGGAGGTGGAGGGGCGCACGGGAAAGACCAGACAGACCCAGCAGGACGCAGGGGGAGGCAGGGAGCACAGGACGACCCAAAGGGAAGGGCATCTCCACCCGGGGTGAATCCCAGGACGCCCCGGGGTTTGCAAACCACAAGGGGCCATGTAGGCCCTGACTGCTTTCCTTGGGCCTACCCCGCCGCGTAGACCCAGCCCACGTGCGAGGGCGCTGCGCCCGGGGCGCAGATGGCGGGGTCGCGGCGGCGGCTCCTCTGGCCGCACGGAGACAGACGCGGCCGACTGGGTGAGCCGAGGCGCGGCGGGCGCGCACTGACGGGGTAGGGGGAGACAGCGGCTCCTCCTCCTGGTTTGCTGTGCAGGTGCCTGCTTGCCCCACTGCCCATCCCACCTGCTGCGGGCTGACGGACGGCCAGCGGCCCAGGCAAGGAGCCAGGAATGAAAACCGGGGCTGGGCCTGAAGAGGAGCGAAGACTCCAAGGGGCTCGTACAGACTGTCGGTGCAGGCAAGGTGCTCCACGCACTCCCTGCCCCCACTCCCCCGGTCCTGATGGGGGTTGTTTGGGCCCTGCCAGGGACGCCGCCACCACCTCAGGACTCAGAATCCCGGGGAATGGCGGAGCTGTCTCATTGCCTTCCGCATGGCGTGTTTGGACTCGTACCTACACAGTTGAGGTTTTTGCTATGTTTTTCCAAGGACTGGCCTTTAGGAGCTGCCTTTTCCTGCTGGGCTGCTCCAAGACAAGGGGCATGTAGCTTTTCTTGGATGAGTCCTTCTGTAACCTTGGCTAAATCATGTTGACGTTCAGCGATTCCCGCCCCCCCCCCCCCCACGATATCCTGTAAACGACCAAAACAGTAGGTCCATTAAAATGATAGCGCCGGCCACTTAAGGCACTCCTCTGGCATTCAGGCTAGGTCTAGGAACCTGCCCTTTAGTCTCACCTGAGCCACATTAGTCTTCTTCACACAGTGGAGGGTCTAGCACAGACCACCCAGCTGCCAGGGGCGGGGGGTGGTTAGGAGACAGTGCAATAGGCAGGTGCAGGCTCATCCAACTCCCATGCCCGCCGCCCGCTCCCTGCTCATGAGGTCAGCTGCAGGCAACGCTTGCTTGAAAGAGTGGTGAATCAGCCAGGAAAACGGGTTTGAGGATGCCTTGGGTTGGTTTCGGTGGCTCACACATTTTGCGCTCCAGGCGTGATGTGCCCAGCCAGGCAGCTGCTGGGAGGGGCGTGCAGGAGGTGGGGGACGCCTGCAGGTCTGTCCCTTGGCTGGGGGAGGGCCTCAGGACCTCCTGCTTTGCATTTATTTGCATGAGGAGACAGGATAAAGACCTCACACCTGAGGGGTGTGGGGCAGAAGGTGGGAGAGATACCGGGTCCAGGCCGGAGGTCTTGGGTTCCCGCTAGCCTCTCTGACGCCGCTGCCTGTCCGGTCAGGCACATGAGGAAGAGGACATGCAGCTTCGCGACTGGCCCGTGCCACGATCCTGTGGACGATGGTTCCGATGTATTCCACGCTGTTCCCCAGTCTGCCAAGATACCCTCCTTTCCAGACAATCGGACCCTTGCTTTAGCCTCCCTTGGGGGCTGTGCTTGCACTTGTGTGTCATCCAAGTTCATGGCCTTCTCCTCTCCTCATCAGTCCCCCTGGGGTCTCTTCCACGCCCAGCCTGGATTCCTGCCCACTTCTGGCTGCCACCAGCTGCTACACAGAAGAAGGATGGTGCTTGGAGGTGTGCCCTGCACAGGCGGCTTCCTGCTCCAGCGGCGGCTGTGGTCTTCCAGTCCTACCTAGAAACCCCCAGGCTTGTTACGACTGTGTTCCAAGCTGGAGCTCATGCCTGGCCCAGCCCCTGGCCTCCTCGGGGTCCCCAGGAGCCCTGGGGGGATCCCCGCTGTGCTCTGTGTGGCCAAGGCTTCCCAGGGGTCCCTGCCTGTGCGTCCATCCTCCTCCCTGGGACTCCTGGTGCTGCCGCTCCATCCCCAGGACTGGCACAGGAGCCCAGACCCTGCAGACCCTGGGCTCGAGGCTGGCTCTCGCTGCCCGCTGTGCAGTAACTGCTGGGTGAGCAGGAGGCTGAGGCCATTGAGCCGGGTTAGGATCTGTCCTCTCTGCCGAACCACTGTTGGGGCCCGTGGAATATCCAAAGACAGGCAGGTCCCCCCTCTGCCTGCAGGGCTGGGGGTGCTTTGTGGAATCAGTCGGTATCCTTCCTCTGCCCTTCCCATGGTGCTCTGGGATTCCAAAGGACTTCAGCCCTGACTCAGCCGGGGTCTGCACTTGACCCCAGCCTCACAGGATAGCCGTAGGACACCTGCTGCCGTGTCCAAGTGCCCGCTGACTGGGGTTTCTTGTGGCGGGACACTCCTGTGTGTCACACTGCAGCAGTTCTGAGAAGCACAGCCCTCTCTCTGTCACACGGCTCACAGCTGAGCTCCCAGGTACTCCATGCTTGCCCCGAATCCTCTGGCCTGGCTGGCTCCAGCCTGGGCTGTAGGTCACTGTGGGTCTGTGGGTCTGCCTGATCATTCAGGCCATCTAAAGTGGAATATCCTGACATTCTCAAGACCCTTTTGGCTCTTTGATAGGTTTTGTTGTTGTTGTTGTTGTAAAGATTTGTGTGTTTTTATTTGAAAGGCAGATTTCCAGAGAGGGTGGCACAGAGGATCTTCCACCCACTGGTTCGCTTTGCAGACGGCCACAGCTGCTGGTGCCGAGCTGATCTGGAGCCAGGAGCCTCTTCCAGGCCTCCCATGGCGGGGCAGGGGCCCAAGCACTTGGACCATCCTCTGCTGCTGTCCCAGGCCATTAGCAGGGAGCTGGATCAGAAGGGGAGCATCCGGGACTAGAACTGTGACTTGTAAAGGGTGCTGATGTCTCAGGGGTGGCTTAACCTACCGCAACACTGCCAAAGAGCTGGGGTCGATGCATGCTGTTGCTTCGTGCTAGCTGTGTCTATTGTCGTTGACTATAAGTGAGGCATCTTAAAAGTTTTTGTTAGCACAAACATAATGAGATATCCCTTGCCCATTAGCATCTATATTTTTTAGAAAAAGCTGATTTCCCAAAACCGAGTATTTAACAAGGAGAATGACCCTGGGTTGTATTTTGGCAATTCTCTGCCAAGTCCTCAGAGGAAGACACTTGGGTTCTGAGTCCTTATGTTCAGTCAGCTGTGGGCAGTGTTACAGTTGGCAGGGCAGAGAGAGCCGGACCCCACACAGGTGGGCAGCTGAGCAGGGAGCCGGCCCTGGGCATACCTTGGGGATCCTGTGGCCCAAACTCACCAAGCAGTCATGGTTTGCACCCCATTGGCTGGACCAAGCTGAAGCCAAGAGCTTCTGGGTCTCCCACGTGGGTCAAGGGCGCTAGCGTGGAGCCATACTGCTTTCCCACAAGCAGGGAGCTGGATGGGAAGTGGAGAAGTGGCTCATGAAGCAGCACCCAGACGAGAGGCCGGCGCCGCAGGCAGAGGTTTAGGCTGTGATGCACTTGGCCAGTGCGCGCCATCACTCCGGTCTATTGCTTCATCTTTGATAACATACTTACGAGAAGTATTATACGGGGTAAAGTACACAAATCCCAAGTGTATGTGGCCCTATAACTTTTTTTTTATAGGATTCGGCCACAAGGGAAAGACAAACAGCCTTCCCCTGACACCTGTCCAGTTGTGCTTCCTGCCAGGTGCTGCCCTGCCCCTGTGCCGTCCTGTGCTCCTCTGCCCTCCGTGCCCATGCGCTGCACAGGGCAGCTGCTCCTCAGGGCGAGTCTGCGTGAACGTGCTGCTGTGTTGCTGGGCTTAGTCATCCCGGCCTTCCGTTTCAGCTGCCAACTGGTATCCCACCAGGTGAACAGGCCGAGCTGTGCGTATCCACTGTCCACTAGTGGATTCCCGAGTTGCACGTGGTTCTCGGCGGATCTTATAGACATGGTGGATGTGGTTTATTCTCTGGGGTACAGCTGTGTCCCCTCTGAACTCAACTGTGTCCCCTCTGAACTCAGCTGTGTCCCCTCTGAACTCAGCTGTGTCCCCTCCCCGACAGTAATCTCTCAGGGTGATGGTGTCTGAGTGTCTGGTCCACTTCACACTGTGTACGCAGGCAGGACCCTCCCTGGGAACCACATCAGCACACATAGCTTTCGCGTGCTCACAGCTGACATGACCTCCCAACCTAAGACAAAGAAATGGTAGGAATTAGGACCAAGCCAGGAGGCTACACCAGTTCTACCCCCACAGACCAACAAAGCCTCCGGGAGGCCAGCCTGCCGGGTTAGCAACACCACGCATGCAGGACCTGTGGCGAGTCACCACTGCTCACACTGGAACAGGATACCCAGGGATTCCTGGGCCTGGAATTTTCTGTTTGGAATGATGGCCTCAGTGTGGTAGCCACAAGCCTCCTGGGGGCAAATGCATGTGTGTTTTCTGGCGACATTCCCTACTCCGGCCTCGTGCTCTTAGCTCCCTGGGCTGGGGCCAGGGTTACCACTTACAGCAGACCCCACCTCTAAGGGGCTGAGTGGCTGCAGTTGGGGCCAGGGGGAAGGCTTCAGGCACAGGCTCCCACCCCCTGTTATCTGGCCCCAGTCCCAGTTCCCCTTCTGGCCAGCACAGATGCTGGCACACAGTGGTGACGGCTCCCTGAGACCCCAGTCCCAACAGTCACAGGCATCTAGGGAGTGACTGAGCAAAGGGAGAGCTTTCCCTCCTCTCCCTGCGTGTCTGTGCCTCTGCAAAGCCAAATGAAAGCAGGCTTTAGGAAACAGGAAGTTGTAAAAATAATACTATATCATGCTAGGAAAAGAATCAAATAGAATTCCTAGAATTAAACAAAAATTAGGTGAGAGGACAGTCACAAAAAAGACCCAAGTTCCGTGAGCGGGTCTGACGGCAGATTAGACACAGCCAAGTAGGCTTAGTGAGCTGGAGAGTGAAGTCAGGGAAAATGAAAGTGAGAAACCAAGAAGGGTGGGCAGTGAGGTCCAGGGGACACGGCGCTCACAGGAGGAGGGGTGAGAGCGTTCATTTCCAGAAATTGCTAGGTGGTTCCACACGTTTAATTACCAGCAGGTGATGAGTAAGAAAAACAGTCAACTCAGCTGTAAAGAAGCTAATCCAAGTAGTTTAGAAGGCTGATAGTTCCCAGCATTTCACACAGTGTTATGGTTTGAGATGGGCAGAGCCAGGGCATTCCTCAGACACCTGGGTACGCAGGTTCCCAGCCGGCATAGGACAGCCACTACTGATCCACGGCTGGCTCAGGACCACCACTGCTAACCCACAGCTGACTCAGGATGGCCACTGCTGACCCAGAGCTAGCACAGGACAGCCACTGCTGATTCACGGTTGGCTCAGGACAGCTGCTGCTAACCCACAGCTGACTCAGGATGGCCACTGCTGACCCAGAGCTAGCACAGGACAGCCACTGCTGATTCACGGTTGGCTCAGGACAGCTGCTGCTAACCCACAGCTGACTCAGGATGGCCACTGCTGACCCAGAGCTAGCACAGGACAGCCACTGCTGATTCACGGTTGGCTCAGGACAGCTGCTGCTAACCCACAGCTGACTCGGGACGGCCACTGCTGACCCAGAGCTAGCACAGGACAGCCACTGCTGACCCACGACTGGAACAGGGTGGCCACAGCTGACCCAGAGCTAGTTAGATGGCCACGGCTGACCCTGATGTGTCCTGCAGGTTTGATCCAAGCCAGCACACAAACTCACAAGGTCAGAGGGAAACCCAGAGCCCTGTCCTGGTCTTCCTGCATTGACCTGGATGATTTGTGTTGCTGTTTATAAAGTGGTCAAGACACCATCCCTGTTGTGAGGGTTAACAAAGATGGTCAGGGCAACTGCCCGGTGCTGCTGACGGATGGTGAGGTGGGATGGCTTATACCAGGGCGGTGTGAGCAGTTCTACTGGACCCCAGGGTGCACGTGCCCCTTGACTCAGGAATCCACTGCCAGTCTTGTGCCCTCTGTCTACCCGAGGCTTATGCTTCAGACAGGCCAGAAAAAATTGTTAGTCGAATGATCCTCAACAGAGGAGATGAGGTCTGATGGTACAGACAAGAATGGGCCCTTTAAAAAAACATTATTTTTCATTTGGGATCCGGCGCCATGGCCTAGCAGCCAAAGTCCTCACCTTGCATGCGCCGGGATCCCATATGGGCTCCAGTTCTAATCCCGGCAGCCTCACTTCCCATCCAGCTCCCTGCTTGTGGCCTGGGAAAGCAGTCGAGGACGGCCCAAAGCCTTGGGACCCTGCACCCGCGTGGGAGACCCGGAAGAAGCTCCTGGACCCTGGCTTTGGATCGGCTCAGCTCCAGCCATTGTGGCCTCTTGGGGAGCGAATCAGACGGAAGATCTTCCTCTCTGTGTCTCCTCCTCTCTGTATATCTACCTTTCCAATAAAAATAAAATAAAATCTTTAAAGATTTATGTTTTCGTTTTTATTGGAAAGGTAGAGTTACGGAGAGAGTGAAAGAGATCTTCCATCTGCTGGTTCACTCCCCAGATGGCTGCAATGGCTGGGATTGAGCTGTTCTGAAGCCAGGAGCCAGGAGCCAGAAGCTTCCTCTAGGTCTCCCATGTGGGTGCAGCGCCCAAGGACTTGGATCAACCTCTATTGCTTTTCTAGGCATGAGCAGCGAGCTGGATCAGAAGTGGAGCAACACTCACATGGGATGCTGGTACCACAAGTGGAAATCCAATCTCCAACGCCATGGCACTGGTGCCAAGAATGGCTCCTCAGGAAACCCAACATGTACCTAGTGAAGTGCGAGTGGGGGACCCTGACACCAGACCAGACACACACATTGAATCGGAGGACAGGCCCACATGGAGGGCCTATGGCTATTCCATTTCTTGGGTGAAACTTTGGGGTGTTGAGTTTGGCTGGGGTTTCTGGGTGTGAGCTACAAGCAAAGACGAGAGAGACATGGAAATAGGCGCTCTCTCCTGTTTCAGGTCTTCTGTGAATCAGAGGGCTCGCTCGACTCGGTGAGTGTGCAGACACTCACAGATCCTGTATCATGTCAGCAGTTACTACCCACAGCATGTGGGCATTCCTGTAAGTGAACAAGTCCATCACTCAGCGGCAAACTGGGCCCAGGTCTTGCAGACAGTGTAGGCGTGGCCAGCAGGAGCAACAAAAGATGCTTAACAGCTCTCATGGTTAGGGAAACGGAAATCCAAGCCACAGTAAGGTATCGCTTCGCACCCATTCGGATGGGCGCGAGCCAAAAGGCCAGAGGATGGCAGGCCAGAGCGCATGCCTCTGGTGGGAAGGGACCTGAGGACTAAGATGACACTGTGCAGTACACGTGTGTTCCCGGACTTCTGGGCTGGGCCAGAGGAGCAGGTCAGGGACCGAGAGGGCTGCTGGGCAGTGAGGGCTCCACAGCTCATGTGGCTGGGGAGGACAGCTGCCTGGCCAGCAGGGCCCTCCTCAGAGACACTTTCCTCCTCCCAGCATAGCTGGCTGTCCTGGGAGCCCTGCCATGCTCAGGGGGCTGTTTGCCATGCACTTGGGTTGGAGACCCTGCTGCTGGACTTGCAATCATCCGGTTTCCATGTCTCCAGGGGCTCTGCAGAGCTCTGACTGCGCCTGAGGGACTCCGGGGCAGGAAAGGAGAACTGAGGCCAGCTGCTGGCCTGGGCTGGATGCAGCCAGAGCCTCAGGACCGTGACCTGGGGGTGTGGCAACCGTGGCATGGGAAAGGCTTAAACCACGCTTAACTTTACCATCGCGACCACTTCCTGTGCTGAGGTGCCTCTGGTTGGGGGTTCATTACCAGAGGGGCATTCTGCCTTCAGTGTTCGCCCTGGGCACAGCTGAAGCACCTGCCAGCCCCACACAGTTGCCTGACTGCCCCATGCACCCGCCCTGGCCGGTGACCTTTAAGCCTGTTAGGTCCCTTCCTGGTAATTGCCCAACCGGACGCTCACCCACCTGGTCCGTCCTCATCCAGCCTGGCTGCTGGCCCTGCCCCAGGGCGTGTCCTGGCCCTGGCCCCAGTCTCAGTGCCTCTGCTGCCGGCTCTCTGAGAGGCACTCACTGGAGGCCAGGCAGGCTGGGAGTAGCAGCTGAAAGATGCGACCTGTGGCTGCTGGTGAGTGAGTGAGTGTGGGAGTGGGCTGGGGGACTCTGCCCTCACCCCTGTGGGGCCTCCCACGCAGAGCCTGGGGTGGGGCTGTCAGCAGGGCTGGGATCAGGAGTGCGCAAGCAGGCTGGGTTTCCCTGGGGGGCTCCATCTGTCTGCTCCCGCATCTCGGCTTGGTGCACGGGGCCACAGTGGCTGTGACACTGTCCTCAGGCTCACAGCAGGAGGAGGGCCCCCTGGACGTGCCTCTACCTGCCTCCTCCTTCCCCGGGGCTGGGGAGCCTGTGCCTGCCAGGACCTGGTGCTCCCCAGCTCAGGATCAGCATGGACACTGTGAGCCCTCTGCCTACTGCCGCTCAGAAAGCCCCCCCGCAGGATAGCAGCCAGTGGGACAGCCCCCTCAGAACCCCAGGGGACAGTGGCAGCTGATGGTGGCCCCACATTTCTCTTTCTCCCCGTTGATGCCCCAACTCCCTGATGTTGTAAAGATGACCAGTGGTCAGCGCATCCACTGGGCTTTTCTTCCTGGGAGGTTTTTGGTTTCCATTTGTGCCTGGGTGGTTTTATGGGTGTATAAGCACCCAGTGGGACCCGCTCAGCCAGGCAGCTTTCCTGGCTCTCTGTCCTTGTATCCGGAGCCTCCCAGCTCCTCCTCCCTGCCCTTTACCTGCCGTCTGCAGCCCTCAGTCCCCAAGGTCCTGGGTCCCGGGCTCATGGCCCGCTCTAGTTTCTGTCACAAGTACCTTTTCTGGCTGTTCCCTCCTGGGCAGGACGGTGGGTCTTATGCAAACTCGTGCATGTGCAGATGGAAGGTTCTGTTGGCTTCCTTGGAAGATCTCAGCCCTTTCCCCTGGGTCTTTAGGTACCCTGCAGTGAGGGTGTGAGACTGGGTGCTGGCCGCGTCCTGCCCACACCGACCTCGTGGTGACATGGCCACATGCCAGGGTGTCTTAACCCCACCTGCTCCATTCCCAAATGTGGAAAAGCCATAGTTTACAGTCTGATTTTGTTGTGTGTGTGTGGAAGATTTTTATGCTTCCTGTAAAAATAATTCATGAAGTCTTTTCAATAACTGTGGATTACTGGCTAAATGGTGGCAATGTATGCATGTATGTATGTATGTATGTAAAGGTGTTCCAGAACTTCACAGAAAGTGGGATCAAGAAGCAAGTGTGTTTTCACGCAAAAGCCTTGAGATCCAGGCTGGGATTTGATTTGATTTGATTTGATTTGATTTGATTTGATTTGATTTGATTGGTGTGTGTGCAGTGTCCTGTTATCCGCAAGCCAGTGGAAACGGCTGTTACGGCATATCAGCTTGGGCACACGTGTACACACGCGTAACACGGCACGCATCCCAGGACAGGACAGGACAGCAAGCCGGTTTCGGCAATTGGTTTCTTCAAGTCTTTAGATGCTTTTAAAGTTACAACCAATTGATTAGAATCCCTTCCAGCTCTTAGCAACATGAGTCTGCTGTATTTTTCTCAGATGTCTTTTAGGTGTTTTTAGAGGAGAATGCAAAATTGTGCATCACAAGAAAGACTCCAAACAGACAAGGGATTTGGAACAGTCGTGGCTGGACTCATAAAAATGATTAGCATCATGAAGAAGCACAGTATTCTAGGAAGCACATAAAAGGTTTTATGGATCCTTGTGCCTTTGGGCCTCTGGGTGCTTCACATTAAGATAGCGATTATGACCGATAACGCGCAATACAAGGTGTTACACTTGCGTAACCTTCGAAGAGTTCCATCAGTAGTGTCATGTTTATAACCAAATTTTGCACCGCTTGGCATCTTCACAGTACTTTTAATATAATCCAGTTATAATCAGTTGTGTTTTTAAGTTTTTAATTGTATTTTGAGGTGGAGGGTCAGAGGTGGAGGAAGCTGGCCGGGACAAATGCTTGCGGCGTTGTCTTTTTTTCCCTCTTGTGTCTGCAAAGGGGAAAGGCAGGGGAGGGGCTGCTCCTTGCCGTCAAACAGCACCCGGGGTGGGGGACGGTCATTCGATGACACCGTAGATGGCCTCTTGGAAAACTGCTGTTTGGGGCTGGCATTGCAGTGCAGTGTGTTAAGCTGCCACCCACAGTGCCAGCATCCCATAGTGGAGTGCTAGCTCAAGATATTGCTGGTTCACTTCTGATCCAGCTCGCTGCTGATGTGGCTGGGAAGGCAGTGAAGGATGACCCAATGTTTGGGCTTCTGCACCCACCTGGGAGACCTGCTTGAAGCTGCCGGCTCCTAGTTTGACTTGGCTGTTGTAGCCATCTAGACAGTGAATCAGTGGGTACAAGATCTCCTTCATGTCTTATCTCGGTGTGACCCTGTCTTCCAAATAAATCAGCGTTTTTAAAAAAAAAAGTCCTCTGATATCCACAGAACCAAGAGACAAATGATGCATTTCTCAGAACAGAACTCATTGTCAAGTGGGGTATGACTGGCTTATACCAGCTCCCTTAGGGCACATTCATCTGATTTAGCTAAAAGGGACAGAAGGTGTAGGGAGAGAGAGGTGGGAGTAGAGAGGGAGAGAGAGATATCTTCCACCCCATGGTTGGCTGCACAAATGCCCACTACGGCTGGGGCTGGGCCAGGCCTCAGTCAGGAATCCGAGCTCCAGCCAGGTCTCCCCTGGAGGTGCGGGGACCCACGCTCCTGGGCCATCCTCATTTGCTGCTTCCCAGGACACACCTAGACACTGGGAAGTGTGAGCCCCAAGTTGTGCCCTGACTTTCAGGCTACCCGGTGGGTGAGGCTGGCTCCGCACTGCTCCTGCGTCGCCTTGAAGAGCTCCAGTACAGATGACCCTGGGATAAGGCCGAGCAGTGCCAGCCTGTGACACTGGTGCCGTCCAGCTCAGCCCTGCCTCGTGGGGGGCCTTTCCTCCAGCTGGGTATTTATCTGGGTGTGTGACGTGCAGGGACACTTGGAGCTTGTCATTCCAGGGGGAAAGATTTGTCCACAGTCTAGGAACAGACTTTGCCCTTGCCACTCAGGCTCGTGTCAAGTGTTTTCGGGGTGAGGGTGGATTTTCGGTTGGGGGTACACCACCCAGCGTGTCTCCTGCCCATGGGCCTGGACCCTCCATGTGGACACCAGGCAACCGACCTGCTTGTTCCCCGGAGGTGGCCCTTCCCAGCCCTTCTGCCCAAGATCCTCCGAGGCCAGGACAGTGATGATGGTGGAGCCCAGGGCCTGCCTCCCCTTGCCCTGCCAGCCTCACCACTCCAGAGGTGTGGGTGTGGCCCGTGCTGCAGGGCAGTGGGCACTGAGGGAAGGAAGCGGGGTTCTGTTCGGGTGCATGGGGCTGCGGGCATTTGGGACCCCAAGGATCCTCCCCCTGGAGCCTGGCTGATACCATGGGCTTCAACTTTGCTTTCTTCCTGTTTCTCAGGGAAGGAACAGGGGCTTGCCAAGACCCTGTGGGTGTGAGAGGGATCCGCGCAGGACACACATGCACATGCATGTACAACCACACATATGTGCTGACACACGCCTGCGCAGGGGCCAGCTCGTTGACTGCTCTCCATGCCACAACCTGGCCTTTGCTCTCCTGCTGGCAGGAGACCAAGCAACAGGTGCAGTGGGGGATGTTAACCAATATGAGTTTATTACTTTTGAGAAGAGGCTGGGAGCTGTCACAGCAGACTTCCCGGTACTGTGAGATCCTTCCGCACCGCTGAGGCTGTCACTGGCCCCTGGCCCGCAGGACAGGCAATTGCAGGGCTCAGGTATGTGGGGGCACCTGTGCAGGAGCAGGGCTGGGTGGAGGAGGACAAAAGGTGACTTTGAAAAAGCCTCTCAGTGTTAGTTATTTAAAAAGATGGTAGAGTTCTAGTTCATAGGATATTACGATGTTATTACGATATTATTATTACGCGCAGCTAATTCCCACAACCTGGTTCTTTTTTTTTTTTTTTTAAAGATTTATTCATTTTATTACAAAGCCAGATATACACAGAGGAGGAGAGACAGAGAGGAAGATCTTCCGTCCGATGATTCACTCCCCAAGTGAGCCGCAACGGGCCGGTGTGCGCCGATCTGAAGCCGGGAACCAGGAACCTCTTCCGGGTCTCCCACGTGGGTGCATTGGGCAGTCCTCGACTGCTTTCCCAGGCCACAAGCAGGGAGCTGGATGGGAAGTGGAGCTGCCGGGATTAGAACCGGCGCCCACATGGGATCCCGGGGCGTTCAAGGTGAGGACTTTAGCCGCTAGGCCACGCCGCCGGGCCCATACAACCTGGTTCTTTACCGTGAGCTGAAACACACCAGACGCAACGAGGTATCTTTGGAGGTTTTATTCCAACGGGGCAGTAACAGGGTGAAGGGGAAGGGGAGGGGGAAAGGGAGGCCGGAGGAAGATGGGAGAGCAAAGAAAAGCAAGAGAGAGAAGAGAGAGAGAGAGGGATAAGAGAGAGAGCCGCACCTGGGGGAGCCTTTTTGTTGGCCAGGTATAGGGGGTGGGGATTGGGAGGGATTGAGGGCAGGCCCCCAGGGGATTGGCGCCTGCAGGTGAATGCCTAGGGATGATTGGCAAGTGGGCGGAGTTGGGGAGGGGGCTGGAAGATTGGGAGGTGGGATTCAGGTGGAAAGCCAGGTTACATCTGATTGGTGGATAGCTAGGCCGGCGCGAACTTCCTGAGCTGTGAGGAAGCAGGAATGGCGACAGGTATTGGAATAACTCCTTACACTCAGTCCCCGAGAACCCCCTAGGATTACCCTAGGATCAGGCTGCCTGCAGAGCTGCCTGCAGGAGTGGGTCTGTGGCCTGCTGTCCTCCCATCCTCTCGGCCTTTGCTGGCCCCACAGTCCTAGAAAGAGCACAGCTCCCTGCCCCCCAAGTCTCCCCTCTCTCATCCCTGAACATTGTTCCAGCGAGTTTAGGGTTGTAAGAAACGGAAGAGGAAAAAAAAAGTCATGTTAAAACGTGTGCTTGGGAACACAAAACTAAAACCCTCAGGTAAAGCAGAAAGAGGCGTGTTGTTTTAAATCCAGAAGGCAGAGTGAGCAGGGGTGGGGGTGGGATAGCCTGCGCCCACTGGGAAGTGGGGCAGTGTATGTTGCTCGGGGGGCAGGAGCTGCAGGTGCTGGAAACATGGAGGGGCTGAGACGCAGGCACAGCGGGCAGCGGAGCCACGCACTCCACCAGGCTGGGGAGGGAGGCTTGGGGTCCAGTTTGGAAATGAGCATGGGCACAAGGCCATGGGCCAGAACTGCCCGCTGGTTGGACATGCGTTGAGGAGGCTCTCACCTGTTCCGACAGCCCCTGGTGTCCAGCAGCCCCAGGCCATCATGACACCCCCACCACAGCCAGGTGTCTGCTCCTCCAACCCCCCACCAACATGGTGAAGTGTCAAGTGTACCTCCAGCCACAGCCTGGAGGCCACGTGCGTTTGCGGCTGACCGGCCATCCATGTGGGGGTCCCCACAGCCCCCCTGGGGTCTTACCATCCCTTCCCTTCCTCCTTTGGAGGATCTGCCAGACCCAAGCCACCAGCAGCCAACACAGCTTGCCCTGGAGAGCAGCCGGCTGCCCCGTGCGCCCCACCTGGCCACCACAGTCCGCCCCACACAGGCCGCCTTGGGGCAGGGGGAAGGCAGGGGAAGGCTGGGCGGGTCATCTGCAAGTGCCTCTGCCGTCTGCCTGCAGGTGCTTTCAGGGTGCTGCTCCTCGTCTTCGCCTCCGTGTGTGCCTGGTACTTGGGGTACCTGCTGGCGGAACTCATCCCCGAAGTGCCCCTGTCCAGTGCGGTGTACAACATCCGGAGCATCGGAGAGAAGCCGGTCCTCAAAGGTGAGTGCCATGGCCTGGGACAGCCAGCCTGGGCTCCACAGCCCCCAGCCCTGGATGAGGGCAGCTGGACATACTCGTGTGGGCACAACACACAGCCCTAGGTCATCCCAGGGGCCTCTCAAGGACCAAGCAGCTTTTTTTTTTTTTTTAAGATTTATTTATTTTATTACAAAGTCAGATATACACAGAGGAGGAGAGACAGAGAGGAATATCCTCCGTCCGATGATTCACTCCCCAAGTGAGCCGCAACGGCCGGTGCGCGCCCATCCAGAGCTGGGAACCAGGAACCTCCTCCAGGTCTCCCACGCGGGTGCAGGGTCCCAAGGCATTGGGCCGTCCTTGACTGCTTTCCCAGGCCACAAGCAGGGAGCTGGATGGGAAGTGGAGCTGCCGGGATTAGAACCGGCGCCCATATGGGATCCCGGGGCATTCAAGGCGAGGACATTAGCCGCTAGGCCACGCCGCCGGGCCCCCAAGCAACTTTTTGAAAGTCGCCTTTAAAGTCTTGGGAGGTAGAGAGGAGAGTCTGTGAGAAGAGCCTCAGAGTGGACAATGTGGGTGGGCAGAGGTGCTCCCAGCTGCCAGCCTAGAGGTGGTGAGCCGTGGGCACGGTGGAACCTGCTGTCCCCTGCTGTCCGGCTTCCAGTGCTGGCCTAGAGCAGGACACAGCCCCAGAGCGAGAGACGGGGCGTACACACACACACACGCCTGAAATCCAATGAGAGGAGAAGATCCTCAGACCGTGCCCAGGGGCCTTGAAACACAAGGGAGGGCCTGAGAGCTCAGCAGGGCCCAGAGGGGCAGGCTGCAAGCTTGGGTGGAGTGGGACCTGAGGTCTCACTGCACCTGCCAGGGCTGGTTTCGTAGAAAGCACAGGTGGGGGTGCAGGGCTGGGATCCCCAGACCGAAGCCCCTGTTCCTGGGGTGCTTGCCCTGGCTCCTGGATCTATGCGGCAGCACTGAGTCACTCTACTCCCAGTTTTATGGTCCAGGTTCCTGGAAGACTAGGTTGTTATCACAGAACGAATGGCTCCTCAAAATCCATTAAGCTATTCCCGTATTGGAGTTTATATAACTCCAGGGTAGATAACATAGGTCTATTTAACACGTGCAAATGGCCAGGCTGGCAGCTATGAATAGAGAGGTGAAGTAGAAAAGTTAACAGGTAGTTCTAAAAACTGCACAGTAATTCAAAAAAGTTTCTAAAGCCACTGCCTTTCAGATAAAGTATCCTTTGTGGCCAAAACAAAAAGGAGGAAACAGAACTTCCTGAACTCTCTAGGAACTGGCTAGGCTGCCTTGTTCCTATTTCTGTGGGATTTTGCAGTGACTTTCCTGGGACCTGCCCCTTACACACCCGTTCATGGCCCAGGGCCAGGGGGAGACCCCATGGAGTGTACTGTCTCTTTACGCACTGTGGCCTGTCCTGGGGCAGGCCCTCGGGAACCAGTCCTTGTAGGGGGCTCATTCATGGGGTGACCAGCTTCCCACTGGGCTGGGCCAGGCACCTGCGTGTTGGAGTCCCACTGGGGTACTTTCATGGCAGTGTAACAAAGGTGGGGGCTGAGGTGTGTCAGGTGGCCCTGGCTCCTTCTAGAACTAGAAGCTGCACTGAGGGGCTACATGTGGCTTCTTGGGGACTCTGTGGGCCTTGGAGCTGGGCGTGGTGGTAAGTAGTAAGTGCTGGAGGGAACGGCCAGGCGCGCAGGGACACACAGTTCCCAGGACCAGTCTGGGGACAGCACACTTACATCACCGCCGTGACCAGTGAGGACCTCTGGGGGATGGCCTCACCCACTGCCCAGGTGCCCTGCTGTCCACTGCTCCCAGCTCCCGTGTGGATGGCAAGCCTGTGGTGTCCTTGACTCTGGATTGAGTTCAAGGGTGAGCCGCCATCCCTGCTCTCAGCACTGGTTCTGGCAATTGGGTTCCTCTTTGCTCGGGCGGGGTGACACAGATGCTGGGAAGCCTTTGTTTCAAATGTCCCAAGTGCCCGATCCGTGGACAGGGAGTGCCCGGTGCCGGTGACCAGAAACAGAACCTGTGGGACTTAAGTGGCTGAAGCATGGATGAGCACTTAAAAAAAAGGGAAGGGAATGGGATTGACCTAATTTTTATTTGAAAGGCAAAGTTACAGAGCACGCTCTTCAGTCTGTTCCTTCACGCAACAGGCAGCAGTGGACAGAGGTGGGCAGTTCAAAGCTAGCAACCAGGAACTTCTGAGTCTCCCACCTGGGTGCTGTTGCAGCCAACCCAAGCCTCTCCCCAAGAAGTGCAGCCCAAACAACTCTGCAAAGCAACCAAGATTATTGAGGAGGCAGGTGAACCAGCCGGCTGGGGTCGGCTCTCCTTGCCGCCAGAGTGACCCCGACCTGACGGTTAGAAGGGCTTTGCCAGAAAGAGTGGGTTTCCAAAACACACACACACACACACACACACACACACACACACACACTAGAATACATAGAGAACAACAGGGAAAGTTCAGAACCAGACAGGAAATGGTCAGCGTGGACTCACACATACCTTACTAGGTAGGAACGAAAATAAGTTACTCCTCACTAAGGTATTGAAGATTTCTCTGCGCACCCCTCCTAAAACTGTTCTGTCCTCAACTGTTGACATACGCCTTGTTAGAGTTATAAGCCAGTTTAGACTATCCTAAAATCTGCCAAGTTCAGCAAAATTATGCTTCAACACTATAAACTGCTAAATACTAAAATTAAAATAGTCACGAGACAGCTGAATAGCACCCTATAGCCATTTTAAGGTGTATAGCAGCTGGTTCTGTGTATAAACCAAAATTGAAATGTCAGTGAAGTAGTCACAGGATGTGGTTAAGAACTTGCATTTTTAAACATATTTGTTACTCAATACCATGTCAATTAATTCCATAATGTTGTAAATTGTTGTTGATATTATGTTGTGGATTTAAATTGACCGGGATGATACTCTGCCAGCTCTGCCTTCAGACCAGAGATGGTCTCCCCAAGAAACTGTTGAATTTATCTGGACAATAAGATGCTGGACCCTATGCTTGCAATGAAAGAATCTCAACTGAATTTGAACTGTAATACTGCACCAAGGTGGGGGGGAGGGAGGGTTTGGGGAGGGGTTGGGGGAATCCCAGGGCCTATGAAACAGTGTCACATAATGCAATGTAATTAATATTAAAAAAAAAAGAAAGAATGGGTTCTACAGCCATGGGGACCAGGGGAGTTGGGCAGCCACAGGAGGCTGCCGTGGGGAGGAACTATGGGCAAAACAAACCTTACAGTGTTAATTTGTGAAACTCAGGGTTGCTGGCAGGGCGTGTTGTACCTTGTGACCTGGCCCAAGGAGCAGGAAGCTGACAGATGCATAAAGAACAGGTTAGCAAACTCGTGCAGGCCTGAACCCAGTGACTCCATTTTGTGACCAGATTCCACAGCACGGAGGCCCAAGGACTTGGGCCAGCTCCTGCTGCTTTCCCAGGCCACAGTCAAGAAGCTAGATTGGAAGTGAGTATGCATGCTAGTGTCTCAGACAGAGGCTTAGGCCCACGACACTGCAGTGCCTGCCCCGGGCTGAGCAGTTGGTGTCCACAAATCAGCCATCAAATGGCAGGCTGAAATGGGAGTAACTCCGCATAGTGGGGGAAGAGGCGGAAGTGAAGTGTCCAGGACCGCAGACATCAGCGTGGGTTCAGAGGACCGCAGCCAGGTGAAGGACCACAGTGGTCCCAATAGGGAGCGCTACCAGCCAGGCCTCCCGGGATGGCCTGGCAAGGGGGCTGTGATGGGGTGCAGGAGCCGAGGCCTGGGGTCCATGACACCCACATGTGCCCATCAGCTTCCCCTCAGGACAGTGAGCAGTGGCCCAGGAGGGTCTGTGCCCTTAACTTTGGGCGTTCATCCCCGGGGCATTCAAGACGAGGACTTTAGCCGCTAGGCCACGCCACCGGGCCCTTAAATGCCTTTCATCTGAGCAGTCTTGGCAATGTTTTTGTTTGTCCATCATGGGTTTATGGTCCATCTGTTCTGTTTACCATTCTGCACCAAGCCTAGACATGCTGGCCGGGACTTCACTGGCCTTCTGCAATTCTTCATACTGGTCTTGCTCCAGCCAGGTGAGAACTACATATACACTCACAGGTGGCAAACTGGCTGGCAGCCCCCAGCCTTCCAGGAAAGGAGCTCTGTTGGACTGGTAGGGAGTCACAGGTGCAGCTGCCTTGTGCTGTGGCTGCCCCTGGCTGTGAATGACCGGAGGGGAGGGGAGGCCAAGCCTCAGCTAGGGGTGTTGAGCAGGGAGCTAGGGGAGCTTCCCCAGACCCCCAACCGGCTTCTAGGGTGAGTGGATTCTGGGGCCCCCTGCTGCTGGGCTCTCGGTGAGACAGCAGCAGGCAGATGTTCAGGGCAGTGCCGCTGTCCCTGCAGGCTCAGGGTCACGAAATATATACCAATGGCCATGAAGTTCAGAAAAACCCGTCTCAGCATCACCCCTTCGGTACCTTCCCAGCTGAGACTTGGCCTGGGGAGTCAGCGGCTTTCCTCCAGCGTCCTTGGAGAAGTCACCTTGGACTGTGCGCCCAGGACCTAGGTGGCTCTAGAAGCCAGCTCCCCACGGGACCACAAAGGATGCTGGCACTGTTCCTGACTCCCAGGCTGGGTGACCTTTGCCCTCTCAGAAGGCACAAGCTCAGACTCCCTGCCTGATCCCAGGTCTGTCTGTGCCACCTGCAGTCACTACAGCCATTCACCCCAGGGGTTAGGGAGGACGTGCAAGAGCCAGCAGGTGCCTCCTGGACAGCAAATGCACCTGCTCACATCCAACCGGAACTACACGTGTCTACCTGGAACTTCCACATGGAGCCACATGTGTCTACGTGGAGCTCCACACGCCCACACAGAGCCACACGTGTTTGCACCCTCCCTAAGTAGTACACTGGGGCTCATGGTGGGAAAACACACAGGACGCCTCACTCCTGGCCAGTCACTGTGGTCTTGCCCCACCCCACCCACCCCTGCTCCCAGACATTGGTGTCTGCCTCAACTGCAGGGCCCTGGCCTGGTGACTGCTCTACATGCTGCTGATCCCCTAGGGGGTGGCTTAGGGACCATATGATGGCCACCCCAGCCACCAGTGTCTGGGCTTCCAGGCTGGCCATGCTGGACAGTTAGGTTCTTGTCCAGGACTGTGCTGGCCCTGCTGCCCTGGCCACCCAGTTCTGACCCCTGCAATGGCCATGGGCAGGCAAGAGAGGGGACACAGAGCAGGTAGTGGTCCAGCCCATGTCTCCTCCCCCACCTGATCTGTGGGCACCACCTACGGCAGCCAGTGCAGGAGGCAAGGTCAGGCTCCTTAGGGTGTTGCCCGGGCTCATAGAGCCTGTTGGTATCAGAGGCTTGGAGAGGCGAGCAGGAAAGGAGCTGATGGGCAGGGGTGAGGGGCCCTGGGAGGCGAGCAGGGAAGGAGCTGGTGGGCAGGGATGAGGGGCCCTGGGAGGTGAGCAGGGAGGGAGCTGGTGGGCAGGGGTGAGGGGTCAGGGGAGGCGAGCAGGGAGGGAGCTGGTGGGCAGGGGTGAGGGGTCAAGGGAGGCGAGCAGGGAGGGAGCTGGTGGGCAGGGGTGAGGGGTCAGGGGAGGCAAGCAGGGAAGGAGCTGGTGAGCAGGGGTGAAGGGCCCTGGGAGGTGAGCAGAGAAGGAGCTGGTGGGCAGGGTTGAGGGGCCCTGGGAGGCGAGCAGGGAAGGAGCTGGTGGACAGGGGTGAGGGGCCCTGGGAGGTGAGCAGGAAAGGAGCTGGTGGGCAGGGATGAGTAGTTGTGGGAAGTGAGCAGGGAAGGAGCTGGTGGGCAGGGATGAGTAGTTGGGGTCAGGGGAAGTGAGCAGGGAAGGAGCTGGTGGGCAGGGGTGAGGGGTCGGGGGAACTTCCAGGAGCTTCATTTGTTTTTATCTTCATCTTTTTCAAGATCACAGTTTTTTTCTTAAATGCACAATGACAGAGAGATGGAAAGTCATGTTACAGGGAGAATCTTCATCCACTGGTTTGCTCGCCAGAGGGCCACAGTGGCCAGGGCTGCTTCCTCCAGGTCTCCCACGAGGGTAGCAGGGGATCAGGCTCCTGGGTCATCCTCTGCTGTTTTCCCAGGTGCGTTAGCACGGAGCTAGAGTACCCAGTGTACACACTGGCACCTGTGTGGGATGCTGACGCTGCCAGTAGGAGCTTTACCCACCACGCCGCAGCGCCAGCCCCAGGATGGTCTGCCTTTTAAAGATGTGTAGGGCTCTGCTGTGCACACACATGCTGGGTGTTCTTTGCTCGTTTATCAGGTGACAGGTGGTTGTGGATGACGCTGGGAACCTGGGCATTGTAGGTGATGCCTCAACAGAAGAGTCACATCTCCTTTGGAGGTGGGCGCAAGAGTGGGATGCCTGGAAGAGTTGTGTTTTTAACTTCCCGAGGCACCTCGCACCAGGTTCCCTAACGACGGCTCTGCTTGCACTTGAGCTGTATGCCAGCGTGCCTCTGCCAGGGCACCCTCACCAGCTCCCGTTAGCTGTGTGCCAGCGTGCCTCTGCCAGGGCACCCTCACCAGCTCCTGTTAGCGTCCGTGGCTTTGATTAAAACCGTCCTAACAGGCGTGGGCCCTGCCTTGCGGCGGCCTTCACTGCACTTCCCCACGATCCGTGATGTCTGTGTGCACTTTGCGGCCATGGGTGTGTCGTCTCTGGGAAGACGCCTGCTTTGTCCAGGCCTTGCCAGTTTGAATCAGGTTTTTCATCTTCCTGCTCTTGGCTTGTGTGAGTTCCTGGTATACTTCACGGGTTGGCCCTTAAGGTGTCGGGTTCGCAAATCCTTTTACCCATGCTGTAGCCCATCTCTTCCCTGTTTGCATAAGCTTGCTAGTTTTCCGCATCTGGTCTTGATCACGTGGAGCATGGATGCTTTGGGAGCCATGTTCCCAAGGCTCACGGCCAAGACCAGCAAGATGCAGCTTGCCACCTGTTTGTGTTTGTGTATTCAGTAGTTTCACAATTTCTGGTTTTCTGCTTTCTGGCTCATAAGCCTTTTGATTTGAAGTTTGTGTGTGTGTGTAAGTAAGGATGCATTTCAGGCTTCTGCATGAGACGTTTTCCCAATGCTGTTTACTGAAGAGCTTGTCCTGTGGTCATTGTGTGACCTTGGCACTTAGCTGATGATGCATGGCAGCGTGTGGCTTCATCACTGGGCGCACTTGTATGTTTTCAATGTTGTAGCTTTGTGAAAAGCTTAAAATCAAATAGGGTAATGCCGCCTGCTTTTTTTAAAAAAATAAGATTTATGTATTTCTATTGGGAAGTCATATTTACAGAGAGAAGGGGAGACAGAAAGATCTTCCAACTGCTGATTCACTCCCCAAGTAAGCCACAATGGCTGGAGCTGCGCCAATCTGAAGCCAGGAGCCAGGAGCTTCTTCTGGGTCTCCCATGCAAGTGCAGGGTTCCAAGGCTTTGGGCCGTCCTCTGCTGCTTTCCCAGGTCACAAGCAGGAAACTGGATGAGAAATGGAACAGCTGGGACACAAACTGATGCCCACCTGGGATCCTGGCACGTGCAAGGCGAGGACTTTAGCTACTAGATCACTGCACTGGGCCCTGCTTTTTTTAAAACTCAAGATTTCTTTGGCTATTCTGGAAAACTGCTGTTGCCAGGGTCTGGGTGTGTGATGACCATGTCCTTTCTTTTTCATTACAGCCCCAGCCCCTAAAAGGCAGAAATGTGACCACTGGACCTCGTGTCCCCCCAACACCTATGCCTACCGGCTGCTCAGCGGGGGCGGCAGAGATAACTATGCCAAGATCTGCTTTGAGGACGAGCTGTAAGTACCGCGGTTCGGGAGAAAGCGCAGGCATCCCGTGGGCTCGGCACTGCCCTCACCCTGTCCTGATCGCAGACCAAGGGCTGAGAGCCTACGCTTGCGACCGGAACCAGCGCTGTGGTCCCTGGAAGATGTCGGGGCTCTGGGACCCCTGTGGACTTGGCCCAGTCTCAACCAGAGCAAGCCTCGGCTAGCTGTTTCCAACTTACACTGAGCGTGGGGCCCAGCAAGTCGCAGAACCCACAGCTCGGTGGGCTAAAGCTCCTCTCCCACCTCCCTCTGCTGTCTCTCCATCAGGGGTGAAGCTGCGGTGGGTGTTGATGGATACTGCACCCCCAACACACACCACAGCTCCTGCTCTGAACGGGCGGTGCTAGCCCCCAACCCCCCGGGAAGCCGTAGGCACCTGCAGATATTGGTGGAAGAATTTGTTTTAACTGTAAAGTCAACTTACTTTCATAGATGTAAAACTACTCGATATATTTTTCTTAAAAAAAAAAAAAAGATTTATGAAAGGCAGAGTGACAGAGTGAGAGGAAGGAAGAGAGAGAAAGACCTTCCATCCACTGGTTCACTCCCCAAATAGCCACAAAGGCCAGGGCTGGACCAGGCTGAAGCCAGGAGCCTGGAGCTCCGTGTAGGTCTCCCACGTGGGCCATCTGTTGCCACTTTCCCAGGAAGCCAGAATTGCAAGTGCTGCCTTAACGCTCAGCCCCAGCAGCAGCCCCTCAAAGTGGTGAACACCCTTGGAGTCAAGTTGTGAGGCACTGGGTGTGCAGACACCAGGGTCTGAAGCCGCAGGGGCTCTTGGCCCCAGGGAGGCTCCTACCTCGGGGCACTTCCAAGGCATAGAGCCAAGGGTTACTGTCTTCTGTAAATCACGATTTTAGGTCAGTATTTCCAGATCACAATCCCCGCTGAGGTCCCTTGCCCTGTTCTCAATGCCATATTTTCATCCCATTCACACATTAGTAGTGTCATCAGTACAGAACTGCTACGTACTCACGCCCAGAGAGAAGCAGGCTCCAGCTTGTGACGTGAAGGAAGCCAGACGTGTTACTGTGTAGAGTAGGTGGCTCCTGTGTTAGAGGGGACACATGTGTGCGCTCGTGTGTATGTGTGGGGTTTCCATATGTACACATGCACACATACACATGATTATACAGGTGTACAGAAAGCACAACATGGATATAGATGGATTTAAATATCCCATGCGTGTTGACATAAAAACAAACACTAAAAGAACCAATTGTAATGGAGACAGGAACAGGAGGTGGGGCGGAATGGTGGATGCACAGGGAGACACTGGCTGAGGCGGGCACACAAGGGGCGCTGGCTGAGGTGGGCGCACAAGAGGGCGCTGGCTGAGGTGGATGCACAAGAGGGCGCTGGCTGAGGTGGGCGCACAAGAGGGCGCTGGCTGAGGTGGGCGCACAAGGGGCGCTGGCTGAGGTGGGCGCGCAGGGGGGCGCTGGCTGAGGTGGACACGCAGGGGGGCGCTGGCTGAGGTGGGCGCACAAGAGGGCGCTGGCTGAGGTGGGCGCGCAGGGGGGCGCTGGCTGAGGTGGGCGCGCAGGGGGGCGCTGGCTGAGGTGGGCGCGCAGGGGGGCGCTGGCTGAGGTGGGCGCGCAGGGGGGCGCTGGCTGAGGTGGGCGCGCAGGGGGGCGCTGGCTGAGGTGGGAGCACAAGAGGGCGCTGGCTGAGGTGGGCGTGCAGGGGGGCGCTGGCTGAGTGCCCTTTGCATACATACTGTGAATTTCTGAACCAGGGCATTGCATTACATGTTTGAAAATAAAATGCAAAGAAACAACATTTTAAAAATCAGAATTAAGCCCAAGCCGGCATGTATCCTACTGTTTATCAAACACACGACCCAATCATAGGAGGGATAATCATTACAATTGACTTTGCTTGCAGCCCTCTGAGCAGACACCCAAGATGGATTATTTTTAATAATTAAAAGAACCACAGGTTGTTTTTATAAAGGATTTATTTATTTATTTGGGAAGTCAGATTTACAAATGATGGACAGAGAAAGATCTTCCATCTGCTGCTTTACTCCCAAAATGGCCACAGCACTCAGAGCTGAGCCGATCCAAAGCCAGGAGCTGGGAGCTTCCAGGTCTCCCAAGTAGGAGCAGGGTCCCAAGGCTTTGGGCCGTCCTCCACTGCTTTCCCAGGCCACAAGCAGGGAGCTGGATGGGAAGTGGAGTAGCCGGGACACAAACTGGTGCCCATACGGGATTCTGGCGCTTGCAGGGGAAGGATTAGCCACTGAACCATTGAGCTAGGCCCAAGAATCACAATTTTTAAAGATCATTCAGTAGTGCATTGCTGCTGAGTGTGCAAGTAATAACCAATGGAGGTGGGGAGCTGGCGAAAGGACCCAGCGGACACATGCGTTGGCAAGTTTCAATAAATGTGTCGAGACAGGCTATTCAGGGGCTGCGCTCCTTTCCAAGGCACACAGGAGGAAGGATGGCCCACATCCTCGTCATGACCCTGGCTTGATCAGAACTTGAGCAAGTCACACACCCGTGTGCGTGCATGTGCAGATAAACACTTGTGCACACACCTGCACATACGCACACTTCACATGGTCATCGGCGAGAATTCACATGGCTGCCACAGTCACCCCATCTCTCTGGTTTTAGGGCCTAACTCTCAGGAGCAGTCATCCAGTTTGAGAACAGTCAGTGGGCTGGCGCCGTGGTGTAGAGGGTAGAGCAGCTGTCTGCGGCGCCAGCATCTCTTGTGGGTTCCACTTCCAACCCTGCTGATGTCCCTGGGAAGATGATGGAAGATGGCCCAAGCTCTGACAAAGCTCAGACGAAGCAGCTCTGGACCCTGGCTTCCAGTGCAGCCCCTGGGGAAATGTACCACAAGATGGGAGATTTCTGTCTGTTTCTCTTTGCGGTGACTCTTCTAATAAACAAACCTGTGGTAAAAGTGAAAGTAAACAGTGAATGAGCTAAGGTGCTTTCTTACAGAGATAAGTTGCACTGAATGGCTCTGGCTGGGTGCCAGGGTCTTGGGGTGTGGCGCTCCCGGGGAAGGGGCTGGAGAGTTTAGGTTCTCAGGGTCACTGGCTAACTCAGTCCTCACTACAGAAAAGCAACGCCCAGAGCTCACCCCTCATGCTGTTCTGAGAGATTCCAGCGTGCTTCTCCCAGGCCGTGCCTGGCGTCCTGCTGGCTGGGACCGGGTCTGTGTCCCTGGGAGGAGGGTGGACGCCCTGGGCAGGTGGACGTGGTGATGCCCCCCACCCCCATGCGCAGCAGGTGCATCGGGTGGGCGGGGCAGAGAGGCCGCCGAGAGGCCCCTGATTGGACCGCTGCTCCTCGCCCCTTGACTGACACCCAGGTTTTCTCCCAGGCTCATAGGAGAGAAGACTGGAAACGTGGGCAGAGGAATCAACATTGCCGTCGTGGACTGTGAGTGAAAACAGGTCTCCTGTGGGGCTGGCAGGCCTTTTGCATGGGGTCCGCCTGAGGTTTGC
This sequence comes from Ochotona princeps, assembly GCF_030435755.1. NCBI lineage: Eukaryota > Metazoa > Chordata > Mammalia > Lagomorpha > Ochotonidae > Ochotona > Ochotona princeps. Next base: position 27,546,113 of record NC_080834.1, on the reverse strand, counting down.
CTTGTAATGCACTTCCAATGTCTGGGTGTCAACCTTTCTGGCTGCACTTTTATGTAATTTGTGCACCCGCAGATGGGGCGGAAACCAGAAAGAGGCTGGAATGGAAAGCAAGGGACGGACAGAGTTAGAGCCAAGGCAGCAGGCCTAGGGACATGGCTGCGGGGGCTGGGCTGAATCTTGTTACCAGAAAAGCTCGGCGCATTCTTTCCTCAGTTTAATATAAAAATACAAGGCCAGGAATCAGTTGCAGACAGAGAAGTTTATTTGTGAAAAGAACGGGTGAGCGGGGAAAGAAGAGGGAAGCACCCCCCCAGGAGAGGGCCTAGAGGTGGGGGGCTCTCGAAAGGGGGCGGGGAGAGACAGCACAGGTTTGAGGAAGGGTCTTGGGGTTTTAACCGTTCCCTGACCCTCCTTGTTGGGCGGAAACCTACAGGTAAAAGGTTCCCCATGGTGGTCTATTAACCAGTTAGGAAATAGCTGGGCAATGCTTGTGCCGCCCACCTGGAGGTGTGGCCAGGATTTCAGACCATCCATTAGGGTTAAGGTTAGGGACTTCAGGTTGCTCTCAGAGGCCAGAGTCTGAGCAGACAGTGACACTACCAGCCAGTACCACCCCTTGGTGACAAAGAGGCTGCTAGAGCCCTGGAGGAGTGAGGCCCAGTCACCCCTGGGGCCCCTGACTCACACCTCGCGGGCTTGGAATGAGCTGACAGCAAGGGACAGGGGTTACCAACCTGAGAATGCGAAGTACTATCTAAAGGGCAAAGGAAGAGGGGACTGAGGCCGGTCCAGTGTGGAGCAGCAGGTGGCCGTCACAGCACACGGTTTTAGTGGAGAGAAGGGGCAGGTGGCTGTGATGTCACAGTGTCCTGATGGTGACTAGGGGCAGGCGGCTATGACATCATGTGCCCTGGTTAGGGAAGGGGCAGGCGGCTATGACGTCACGTGTCCTGGTCAGGGGAGGGGCAGGCGGCTATGACGTCATGTGTGCTGGTCAGGGAAGGGGTAGGCGGCTGTGATGGCACACGTTTTGGTGTGGAGAGGCTGTGATGTCCTGCGTGTTTCTTACAGGGAGTAGGGATATGGGGGCACAAACTTGATCTGTGAACTTCCTTTAACACCCTTGCTTCCTCGATTTTCAGATGTGACTGGGAAAATGAAGGCAGCACAGTATTTCGATATGTACGCAGGTGGTAAGCAACTTTCCTTGCTGACTCCAATGTGGGTTGTAAACATCAAACCAAGACAGCAGGCGTGCAGGCGGGGAGCCTGGAGCGCACTGCTGCCTCACACACACAGCAGCTCCCGGCCTTGCACTGACACACTGAGGTCCATGGCCAAAGCCTTCTCTGCATCTGTCCTCATTCAACCTTTCCTTGGGATTTCCTTCCTGGGGAGAGAGGTTGTGTCCTTTAAGCTGACGGATCCAACGAGCAGGAACTGCCTGAGGTCCCCAGATGTGAGAGCTGACTGTCTGACCAGGACCAGCAAGAGAACTCGTGAAACCCTCAAGGCCTGTGGTCCTCCAGGGTTGTCGCTGACCTCCCTGGCCCCCTCAGACTCTATGGATCCTTCTGGTTACCTAGGATCCCTCTCTGAGTCCCCCCAGGGCCCGTTCTCTGCCCCCACAGGCCCTTTCTCAACCCTCAAGGTCCCTCTGAGCCCCAGCCCCATCTCCCGTCCACCCCTCTAGTGTTTCCTGCCCTCACTGAGCAGGGCTGACAGCAGGTGCTCTGAGAGGATGGGTAGAGCCAAGGGAAACTCCCATATGCCCCTGACAGGCCTGCGCCCCACACTGCCCTGAAGGGCCTGTGCCTGTGCCTGCACCCCTGACAGGCCTGCGCCCCACACTGCCCTGAAGGGCCTGTGCCTGTGCCTGCACCCCTGATGGGCCTGCGCCTGTGTCCTCTGCAGCCACCCCAAGCTCAGCAGTAAAGACCAAGCCGAATGGTGGATGGCGGCTTTGAGCGGAGTCTTTAGTCTTGTCCTGGAGCACAGCTGTGCCAGGCCTGACGTGGCCTGCAGGCAGCCGTGAGCTCGCCAGGCTGCTGTGTCCTAGGAAGCTGCCGTAGGGGTCCAGCTCTTTGCAGGTGATGGCAGAAGTGACTGTGACTAGAACCTTTTGTTGACAGACTGACCATCGCTCACCTCCTCTGCCCCATGAGCGAGACTCCTCCCATCATCCCCTGAGCACCATGGCTGTCCTGGGCATGGTCCTCTGGGTGCCATGGTGAGCTGCAACCTCAGGTGGCTCCTGTGAAACCTGAGTTCTGGGACCCTTCTCCTGGCTACAGGGAGGAGGCCACAGGAGTAGGGGCAGGTAGGAAGCTGAACGCACCACAAAGGCCAGCAGCCACAGGCGGGAGCCTGAGTGCCCAGGACTGAGCCAGGCACTGCCTTGCACCACCCCCAGATAACTCAGGACCCATGACGAAGTTTATCCAGAGTGCCCCTGCCAAGTCCCTGCTCCTCATGGTGACCCACGACGACGGAAGCAGCAGGTGAGTGGCAAGGCGACCCACCTCCCGGGGTGAGAGCGGGGGAAATTAGGGATCAGGAGGAAGTGGGCAGAAGTGCCAAGTGAGGTCCCTTCCTGGGAAGCACTCGAAGGCGGCAGCGCCAGCAGGCCACAACTGCATGTACTGGAATAAGCTAACATTCCAGTCAGGGAAGCCAAGAGAGTAATCAGAACTAGGACAGGGAAGTTAGGTGATTTCTCCACTGTACACCTGTGCCCTCTACAGTACACCTGTACCCTCCACAGTGCACCTAACACCTGCTACAGTATACCTGTACCCTCCACGGTACACCTGTACCTCCACAGTGCACCTAATACCCCCTACAGTATACCTGTGCCTTCCGCGGTGCACTTATACCCTCCATGACACACCTGTGCCCTCCACAGTACACCTGTACCCTCCACAGTGCACCTGTACCCTCCATGCACACCTGTACCCTCCACAGTGCTCACTTGTGCTGTGAACTCCCAGGCAATGAGCCACTGACCATGGCATCACTCAAATGCACAGGCTCACAGATTCTTTTTCCCATGGAACATCCCAAGAGCCTGAGAATCCTTGGAGAACTCTTATTTAATTCTTTTAAGGACCATGTTGCCAGGTTCTTTTTCTTTTCCTTTCTGCCCTCCTTCTTTGGCTTATTCTAAATTGTAGCTATCCCACAGTAACATGGTTTGATTTGCTCTCATTTTAAATGCTGCCTGTTCAGACCATAGCTGCCTGCAGCCCTGTTCTGTGCACCTGATGCCGCAGGCAGCTAACAGGATGGCAGAGGCTGGTGATTGAGTGGGTGGAGTGAAAGGAGGCAATGGCACCCCAGACACCAGGGCTTTGCAGAAGTGAGAGTAACAGCTCTGTGCTGCAGGACCCATGGTCAAAAAGGTGTGGTCACTGGGACCTTGGCTTGCTCAACCAGCCCTGGGCATCAAGGCCACCATGGGAAGGTGTGGTCACTGGGATCTTGGCTTGCTCAACCAGCCCTGGGCATCAAGGCCACCATGGGAAGGGATGTGTTGCTTTAGCAGTCTCAGGCACACCTGGGGCAGAGTGCCCACACACAGTCCAGGTCCCAGTGACAGGCAGCCACACACTTTCCCTGTTACCCTCAGGCTGAAGGCAGACGCCAAGGACGCCATAGAAGCACTTGGGAGCAAAGAAATCCGGAACATACGGTTCCGGTCCAGCTGGGTGTTCCTTGCTGCCAAAGGTTTCCAACTCCCTGCAGACCTGCAGCAGGAAAAGGTGAGTCTTGCTTCCCCCAGGGCAAGGGTGGAGCAGCCAGGGCTGTAGCTGCAGGGGTGGGGGATGGGGGGGTGGAGCAGTCAGGGCTGTGGCTGCAGGGGTGGGGGTGGAGGAGTGGAGCAGTCAGGGCTGTGGCTGCAGGGGTGGGGGATGGAGGGGTGGAGCAGTCAGGGCTGTGGCTGCAGGGGTGGGGGGTGGAGGGGTGGAGCAGTCAGGGCTGTGGCTGCAGGGGTGGGGGGTGGAGGGGTGGAGCAGTCAGGGCTGTGGCTGCAGGGGTGGGGGGTGGAGGGGTGGAGCAGTCAGGGCTGTGGCTGCAGGGGTGGGGGGTGGAGGGGTGGAGCAGTCAGGGCTGTGGCTGCAGGGGTGGGGGGTGGAGGGGTGGAGCAGTCAGGGCTGTGGCTGCAGGGGTGGGGGTGGAGGAGTGGAGCAGTCAGGGCTGTGGCTGCAGGGGTGGGGGATGGAGGAGTGGAGCAGTCAGGGCTGTGGCTGCAGGGGTGGAGCAGCCAGGACTGTGACTTGGGGAGATGATTGGAGAAGCCACAACTATGGTTTTAGCTGCCTGTGCACGGTATAAGAGGCTCACTGCCCTTTCTTAGAAGGTTTGGAGCTGGGCCTTGACTGAAGCTTCAAGGTTCCCAAACCTCTTGGGGCCACTGGGGTCGCCTCTCCACCACATGCAGCTGTGTGGCCAGCTCCCAACCTCTCCCTCTCCTTCCTTGGGTGGGAGGCCAACACAAGTGTGCAGAGCCCTTAGAACAGGGCAGGCCGGCTCTCCGGGCATCTGCCTTGTCATCATGGTTACCATGGTGCTGGGTCGGTCTTTATCCATGTAAGCACAGCGACCAGCAAGGGTGAAGTTCTATCTGAGGGGTTGCTGTGTCACCCGTGGCAGCAGTGGAGGGCTGGCCAAGCAGTGTCCTGGGCTCCCGCACCAGCCGCTCTCACCGCTGGACTGCAGGATGCTGGATCCGAAGGGCTTGGAGGAGGAAAGGGCAGGCTGTGCTGCCCCTGCCCCTTGCTTGTGCCTTGCTGCCTGGCTGGACACTCCCAGGGGCAACTAGATGCCCAGCAGATGGATGGAGGAGCGTGTTTAGCCCGCATTTTGGAGACCGAAGCCCACGCTCCAGCAGCCGCCTAGGTGACTGGTGTGGACAGCCACAGCAGTGGAAGAAGCACATGGCAAGCTGGGAACCAGAGGCAGCAGCTGAGTCCCATCGCAGGCTGGTGTAACCACCCCCTCAGAGTTCTGCTACTGAGGGGCAGCACCCTGGTAGTCTGAGGACCCCCACCTGAGCCCCATCTTGGGGTTAAGTTCCATTTTCGGGGTCTCAGTCATCATGACTTTGGGATTTGTGTGAGTTTGACAGCCCCAGTCCTACGAGCCACAGAGAAAAGAGTGTGCGGGCCAGCTCTCTTCTGACCACCTGCCGATGAGGCCCCGGTCCCTCCTGGCTATAGCTGCCAGGCTGGGAAGGACGGGTACAGAGGCAGCCAGGCCTCATCCCACCCACATCACCCCCAGGAAGGAGCTGGGAAGGGCAGACTCCAGAGTGGGTCACACGCCCAGGCCCCTGTGCCCAGTGGCCTGGGATCCCGGGACAAGACCCTCCGTGCTGATGCTCTTGGGGCACGGAGACCCCTGACTAGCTTCAAGTGCATTTAAAAACATATGTGTTCTCTGCTGTGTTGCTGGGCCTCAAGGCTGTAACAGAGCAGGGAGAGTCCCAGGGCCTTGGCCCAGACCACTGGGTGGTAAGCGTTATGTCCAGCTCCTTTGTGCATGGCCAAGACCTGTGGGAGCAAGGCCCTGCCTGGTGCCTCTCTGGACCCTGCCACTCTGCACTGCAAGGGCCCAGGTGAGCCAGGCACGCTCTGGGACATGGGGTCTTTAGCCTCTCTAGGCCCAGCCTCCCTGCCAGGTAACTGCCCAGGTCCCAGCCACTGTGCTATGGACAGACTGCTTGCCAGTTGCCCTTGGCTTGCCACAGCCTGGCTCTGGGGAGCCACTCAGTGTCCCTGGGTGATCAGGACCAAGATGGCCGGACATCTCATAGAGCCCTTCAGTGATTGCTTGGCTGTGTGGCCTGGGGGAGTTGCTGAGCCTCTCTGGGCTTCAGAATTATCACTGTAATGAGGAAAAGACGAACACAGTGCCTAGCATGCCGATGCTCCTGGCAACCAGGGTTCAGCCCTGTCACCCAGCTCGGGCACCTGGCAACCAAGGTTCAGCCCACACCCAGCTCGGGCGCCTGGCAACCGGGGTTCAGCCGTGCCTGCCAGCTCGGGCACCACCGACAGGCTTCCCTACTCCTCCCATCAAGCACGGAGTCCCCTCTGTCCAGCCTCAGCGTGTGCCCCTATTGTCCAGCTGGCCCTCCTGACCAAACCCCAATGTCCAGGTGCATGCAGGCCCATGGGCAGCTCATGGGGCGTGGCCAGGCGGATTCTGATGCACAGAGACCCCGCCCCAGCCTCTCCCTCCACAGCCCTGCCAGTTCTGAGTGGGAGCCAAGGCGTGTCAGGCACGAGTCCTCACCCTAGGTGTGGTGGCTCACCTTGTCCCTGTCTGTCCCACCCCTCTGGTGTGAAAGACAAGGCCAGGAGGCCGGAATCCTTGTTAACTTCAGTGTCAGCCTGCCTGCAAGCAGCATCACCATGAATGCGTAGCTAAGAGCCTTAGTGGAGAATGAGATTAAAGACAAGTTGGTTGGGAAGCAAAGCTTTTTTTTTTTTTTTTTTGAAACCCACACATCCTTTTTTCCCCCAAGACTTTAGAGCAAGCCACATGCCCAGGTAGCCTAATATTTTAACAAAACATCTTTAAAAAATTTTATTATTATCTGAAAGGCAGATACAGAGAGACAGAGAGAGAGAGAAGATCTTCCATCCACTTCCCTAAATGATCACAACAGCCAGAGCTGAGCTAATCTGAAGCCAGGAGCCAGGAGCCTCTTCCAGGTCTCCCATGTGGGTGCAGCATCCCAAGGCTGTAGGAGATGAGCAGCATGACTAAAAATCAATATTTTTATTTACTTGCAATGGACAACCTAAAACTGAAATCTAGAAACCAACGCCGTTTGCAACAGTGTGAAGAAAGAACAGAAACACTTCAGAATAAACTCCCAGGAGATGCAGGAGGAAAACCCTGGGCTTGGGGAAATGCCATGGGAAGAGGTAGACGGAAGTGCCTGCAGAAAACAGAGGCTGCACAGTCCCGGGCCGGAAGCACCCAGGTCGTCACGCGTCAGTCCTGGCCAGACGGGCCTGCGGAGTGAGCACATCTCCTCTCCACGAGTGACACCTTCTTCCCAAGATTCATACGAGAACCCGGGGACCCACACAGACAATCTGGAAAAGGAAAAACCAAGTTACCTGAGCTCCCAGGCCCCAAGCTTCAAAACTTGCTGAGGAATGACACTGATCAAAGCACAGTGCTGTGACTGACACCATGGTGTGGCTGTTAAAGCTATCATCAGCCCCCCCTCATATGGGTGCTGGTTCAAGTCCCAGCTGCTCCACTAGCAATCCAGCTTCCTGCTAACGCACCTGGGAAAGCAGCAGAGGATGGCCCAGTGCTAGGGCTCCTGCACCCACATGAGAGACTCAGAAGAAGTTCCTGGTTCCTGGCTTCAACAAGGCCACTCTGGGGTCTGACTCAGCTCACAGATGGTCACCACTGCAGAACATTCCAAAACCACATGGACACCTGCTCCAGAGGAGAGCTGACAGCCACCTGCAGTTGGGGTCAAACTCGGTGCAGGACATGATGCTGTCGGGACTTGGCATGCAGCAGGTGCTGCTGGGTGAGCTGCTGGAATAACGTGGCTCTCTTTGTGCCCACAGATCAACCACTCTGATAACACAAAGAACAGATACTCGGGCTGGCCAGCAGAGATCCAGATCGAAGGCTGCATCCCCAGGGAGCCAAACTGAGCAGGTCTTGTGCGAGCCGCGCTCGTGTAGACGGACGCCCCTGGAGTGCTCCGAGACTCTTACCTCCCTCCAAGTCCAGTGATCAATATTTAATGTGTATGTCAGGTTTGTTGTAAACCAAGGAATATTTGTTGGTTCTGTACAGTCTTGGCACACGTTACTTTTAAGTTTTATTTATTTATCGGAGACAGAGAGAGACAGATCGTCCAATGGTTGACTCCCCACAGCAGTGGGCCCTGGGCCGCCTTCTGTCCCAGCAGGACGGCACCTGCTGACTGTGGAGGGGTGCTGGGTGACCGTGCCCAGCCCTGTGTGAGGGCAGGCACAAACGCTGCAAGCCTCAGACCTGCACCGGAGAGCACGCCAGGGCTGCCAGGCTGGGGCAGCGCCACACCTGCACAGCTGGAAACGGGACTGGACGTGTGTTTGCATGAAGAATTGCATGGAATGGGAACCCGTCTCTGCTTGGGGGCAGCTGCTCCCCACGACACACTCAGCAGCTGCATGGCTGTCACTGACACCCAGACACAGTCCACAGTCCCCTGTGTCCAATGGAAACCCGTCTCTGCTTGGGGGCAGCTGCTCCCCACGACACACTCAGCAGCTGCATGGCTGTCGCTGGACACCCAGACACAGTCCACAGTCCCTGTGTCCAATGGAAACCCGTCTCTGCTTGGGGGCAGCTGCTCCCCACGACACACTCAGCAGCTGCATGGCTGTCACTGGACACCCAGACACAGTCCACAGTCCCCTGTGTCCACAGTCTCCCCCGACCCTGGAATTCTGACCTGAGAGTGGTCAGCTAGGTGCCTGTGGCCTATTGTGTTTCATTTCTGCTGGGAAGAGTTGGTTTCGTTTCAGTTTGCCTGAGACCAGGCTGGGGAAAAGGGCGTGGCTAACACAACCCATATAAAGGAAACGAGAAAGGGGAGAGGGTGACTGTCTGCTCTCCACCCTTCCTGAGCCTGCAAAGGTAAGAGCTGGCCAGCCTGGGGAGGGGCTGTGCGGCTGACAGCAACAGGTGTGCCGAGTCACATGAGGTGTGCCCTGGCCCTGCCTGGAACAGAGGCAGAAGCCAGAAACATGAGCGCTTGTCACTGCTCCAGCAGGGCACACCCAGGGCAGCTTCCAGAGAGAAGGGGCCGCTTCTGGCAGAGGCAGCCCCAGGCCTGTGTCTGGATGCAAGGGGACCAGGGGGCACCTGCACAGTGCCAGACAGCATCTGGGCCTGGGAGGGCTCTTCCCTCAGAGCCAGGTCTCTGGGGTCTTCCGAGGCCCCGGTGAGGGTCCGTGTGCGGGATGTGGGGGAGCAGGGCTGTAGGCTCCACTTCCTCACTCCCATCCCTCTCTCCCTGCTCTCCCCCTTTTCCCAGCAGCACCCGCAACTCCCTGACCTAGGATGGGAGTTTTCATTGAGCGTTGTGTGAAGGGTGCGGCCCCCTACTCTCCCACATCAGTGCCACAGGCCTATGACTGTGGGGTCCGCAAGTGTGCCCCAGGAAGCCTGATTATCCCAGAGAGGAGAGCATAAGGTGTCGCGTAGGGAGGGGAGTCAGACCCACCAGCCGGTCCTCCGGAGGGGCTGTGACTGCAGCAGGAGCAGGCAGAATGGCAGGACCCTGCTGAGGGGCCGAGTGGACACATCCTTGGGGGAGAGTCAAACGGCCATGGCTGAACCCGATGTGTGGGCAGCAGGCTCTGCCTTCACCCTGAGCCTGTGCCAACCTCCACAGAGTCGTGTCCACCTTCATGCTGGCACTCTTGAGCCAAGGTCCACACTCTGCCAGGCCCTGTTCATGTCCTCTGCATGCAGGTCCAGGGAAGACAGCAGGGCTGGACAGAGGTAGTCCTGAAGAGTGCTCCCAGGGCTGGTCTGTGACTCCCCTCACGGCCCAGGTCCGTACTCAACCCAGTGAGTGTCCCTATCCTGCCTGCTAACCAGGGTAGCTAGAGAATGAAAACAGAAATTTTGGAACTAGAAAGAATAAGAAGCAGTATGGGCTCGGTGGGGAGGGTGCAGGAAACACTGTGTCTGCGGAGTTCTAAGGAGATGTTGGTCTGCTGGGCTTGGCCTCGAGCCTCCTGGTGGCCACGGCCAGGCTGGGTAGGACGGTGGTCTCTCTGCCCCTGTGCCTTGCCTCCCGACCCCTTCCCTGCCCCTGTGGTTCTGATCCTTTTCCAGTCCTAGGTGGAAATGAGTCACTAGGCTGAGCTCTTCCCTGCCCTATGTCCCCCTGGTAGGGCTGGCAGAGTCTGCAGGCAGTGCCCAGGCAGGGAGACACAAGTGTGGGCAGCTGCCAGCTCCTCAGAGATCGTGGGACCAGTGCGGTCTAACAGGATGGGGTCCAAGGCTTGGGTGTCGGGACCCTCTTAAGGTCCCCGGGACTGGAAGAGACATGGAGAACTTGGAGCACAAAAAGACCCAGAAGAGGCCAAATGGGAAATGTGGGGACAGGGCTGGGGCTCAGGATGGCTGTCCTGGGCTGTGGCGTGGGGCGCTCCATGCAAGCTCCCAGTGAGGACAGGAGAAGGGAGTGGGGAGGGACAGAGGAGGCTGGGCAAAGGAAAGGCGCCAAGGGGACCCAGAAGAAGGAGTCAATGAGGCAGGAAGGTGCCCAGCTGACCTCTGGCTGCTCCTCAGATGCCACAATGAGATGAAGAGCAGCCTGCAGGTGCCCTTCCTGCCTGAACCCCAACTTCCTGCAGCTCACAGGGACTTCCCAGCAGCTGTATTACAGAAAAGGCCGGCCCATCCTGGGCCTGGATACTGGCTTTTCTGAACTGCGGCTCCTCCTCCCTCAGCCTTCTCCTGGCCAGCCTGTGGCAGCTCCCTCCTCTCCTGGCTTCCTTGACCTTGAACCTAGCACCAAGCTTCCAGGGGTCAGGGTGTAACCGGAGGGGCAGGCGGCAGTCCAGCTGGCCTTGCTGCCCCTCCCAGGAGTCACCCCGCCCCCAGCCCTGGGCTTTTCTTCCTCTCTAGCCTCTCCTTTCACAAGCTGCTTCCTTGCTAGGTCCACTTCCTCTCCCTGTCCCTGCCTGCCAGCTCTGCTGGGCCCGCCCGGCCCCCATGTGTATACCAAGACACAGCACTGGAGATGACATCACAGAGCAGGGGCTGTGGGGTCCCAAGACCACCGGGCAGGGTGGAGCGCAGTCCCTGTGCCCGAGCCATGCAACATTCATTCCCTGGCAGCCAAATGAAGCCCACACGCACCCTGTGCACCTGTTGCTGGCTCCCACGTGCCTACCAGCCATAGGCTCCCTCCGGAAGCCTCTTGCACCCGAAGGGTCCAGAGGGTTCAAGAGGCTCCGGCCACACAACTCAATCCCTGCTTTCCTTACCCAGCAGGCCTCTGTGGCAGCAGTGAGGGGAAAGGGTGGGGTCTTCCTCCCAGAGGCCACCTCCAGCCTTCACACACACCCCTTCACACTTGCACCCCTTTATTTTACCCAACAGCCCAGGCCCCAGTCCCAACAACCCAAGCTTGCAGGCATCTCATTGCTTGATGAGGGAGATGGTGTGGGGAAATTTGAAATGGCCACAGGGAGGGGCGAGTGTCAGGTGATTCTGAATTGCACACAGAGCTCCCCTTGCCCCGGGAGTGCAGGGAGCAAGATCAAGGTTAGCCCTGGGAGTTGCCATGGGAACCCTGATATATCCCAGAGGGCGCTGGCTCCAACCCTCAGCCAGCCAATCCACCTGAGACACCAGCTGGGATGCCACGCCATCCCCCACCTTTGGCGTGGCTCTCGCCAGAGGTGGCATCTGTGTACACCAACCTTACAGAGCCTCATGGTGCCACTATCTCACACAATTGCTGTCGGGGTCCCTCTGCTCTGTGGAGGCCTGAAGGTGCTGGAAGAAAGAAAGTGGTTCAATAAGCATGGCAGCAGACCCTGCTGTGGCTGGACCTCAGGGTGCAAGGCGGCACTCCTGGCGGTGTGTACGTGAAGGTGGGGGACAGGGGTGTCAGGGGGCCGGCCTGCAGAAGTACCATCTCCACCTGAAATGTCATCAGGCTGCCAAGTGGATAAAATGTGGGGAGGCCAAGCCCCAGGCAGGGAGGCCCTTTGGGAAACGGCAGGAGGCTCGTGCCAAGGGCAGAGCCCAGGAGGGTACCCTCCATGAATAGGGCCGGCCAGTAGGAAAGCTGCTCACAACGTCCCAGGTAGGCTGAAGGCACTGGGCTGCCGGGGCTTAGAACAGTTCCTGCCCTTGCCAGTGAGGCGTCGCTGCAAGTCTGCAGGCCCCCAACTTTCTTGGTGGTAGTTTGGCTCAGACCCAGCGGAACCCCATGCTTCATGCAGGCCATGCTGCAGCCAGAGCCCACTGGGCATCAGTCCTCCGTAGCCAGGGCTGGCCAGGCACCAACACCCACACCTACCATGGTCCAGGAGCAGACAGTCCCACTGGGATGTCTGGAAGCTTCCAGAAGTCCTTGGCCTCCTGGGACTCCTGAAGCCAGGAGAAAGAATTGCAAGTTCAGAGTGCATACCCTGAAGAGGTTGTCTGAAAGATTGCCAACAGCAATGGGGTGACAGGGAGTGGGGGCAGAGCCCTGGGCACGCTCCCTGCTAGGCTGGGGGCCCTGCAGCCAGAAGGAACTTGCGAGATGGCTAAGTTGGCAATTTCAGGCGGAGATGAAAGGCCCTTCCCTGGGTACCACACCACTGCGGCTTTGTCTTTTCTGGGGAAGTTGCACCAGGAAAGTGGGGATCACTGGAGCCTGGGACAGGAGAGGCAGGAGGCCAGGAAGGCCCAGGTGTGCTCTGGTTTGGGGCCAGGCTGAGCACACCTCTGCCCAGACAAGGCGGGGCAAGCGGAGCTGTGCACAGAGCAGATCCCCTCATGCATTGTTTGGGAGCCAACCCAGGGGAGCCTGTACATGCATGCGCCTCTGTCGTCCCCATCTCCCTGGCAAGCGGCTGTGTCCTCATCCCAGTGCTCAGTCCCCGTGAGGAACAGCAGCAGGCCAGAGCCTGGCAGCCTGCACCTGAGGGTGGGGACTAGCCTTCAGGAGAAGCCTGTGAGCTGATGCAGAACTCTGCAGGACAGTTGCCTGGAGTGGCTGTGAGAATTTGGATAAAACCTTCAACTTCATTACTAGTGGTTTTGGGGTTTGCCTCAGTTGCGGTCCATCTGTGTAGGCTGCTTCTACAGAGACCCAGGGACACGAAGGCCACCCTCTCAGCCCTGGACTGTCCTGTGAGGCCAGCATGACCCCCAGTGGCCTCGTCCAGGAATGCCGGGAGCTTGTGTCTCAGCAGCCCAGTTCCTAGCCAGTGGCCAAAACGAGCTCCGGGGCGGGTGTTGCCTATTTCCTTCCAAGCTGAGATCTGATGCCCAAGATGAACCCTGACCAGTCCTTGGTGACACACACAGGTGGCACAGCAGAGCCGGCTAGGGCTGCCAGAGTCCCTCCCAGACACACGATGTCCCGGCAGGCAGGATTCACAGAAAGCTGGGCCTGTGAAGGCTCAGAGCAACTCTCATCGCCAACTCCTGCCTGTCTGCCTGCGCACCTGTGCAGGTATTAAGGCATTCACTTCTGCTTTGCGGCGACTCCATGGGGACAAGCCGCCAGCCAAATCCAAGCCCCCAGACAGGTCCAGGGTTCAGCCACAGGAAGACAAATTCACCTGTGGTGTGAAGCTTCTTGTGCCCTACGCCAGCAGCGAGAGGGACTCAGCAGGCATCTCCGTCGGGAAAGGGAGTCTAGGGTGTGATAAGAGGAAGATGGGCACTGTCCCCCTTGAGAGGGGACGTTGGTGGTAGCAAAAGCCCATCTCACACTGAGCAGGACAGGTTCCGGATCCTTCCTGCCCGTACAGACCTGCAGACGACACACAGTTCTACTGCTTCGGATCTCACAAATTTCTCTACCAATACATATGGGGTATAAAATGCCATTTGTCTTTTCTATGACACACGTAGGACATTTTCTCCAGCTTCCGTCTGAAGAGTCGTGGCCCTAACAAGCAGCAGGCCTGAACCTGCAGACCCTGTCTGGATCAAGAGAAAACAGCCGAGGCCCAGCAGCTTGAGCCACTGCCTGTGATGCCAGCACCCATGAGGATGCCAGTTAGAGTCCCGGCTGTTCCACAACCCATCCAGCTCCCGGGGCTGCTGCTGGCTTGCCCCAGGGAAAGCAGCAGAGGATGGCCCAAGTGCTTGGCTCCCTGCGCCCACAGGGCCGCCCGGCTTCAGACCGGCCCGAGGCATTGTGACCACTGGGAAGTGAACCTAAACACGCAAGTGAGCTCTCTCTCTCTCTCTTTGTCTCTTTCTAACTCTGCCTTTCAAATAAATTAGTCATCAGAAACCAAAGAGGAAAGTTTTCCTGAGATAGAAACATTCATATTGATGATTTTGTCTCCACTATAATCTAACCCCCTGCTAAATATCAATAATTATCTCAGAATCACAATATGGTAGTAAAAGCTAGTATTTTTTTAAAAGATTTATTCATTTTATTACAGCCAGATATACAGAGAGGAGGAGGGACAGAGAGGAAGATCTTCCATCTGATGACTCACTCCCCAAGTGAGCCGCAACGGGCCGATGCGCGCCTGACCCGAAGCCGGGAACAGGGAACCTCTTCCGGTCTCCCACGCGGGTGCAGGGTCCCAAGGCATTGGGCTGTCCTCAACTGCTTTCCCAGGCCACAAGCAGGGAGCTGGATGGGAAGTGGAGCTGCCGGGATTAGAACCAGCGCCCATATGGGATCCCGGGGCTTTCAAGGTGAGGACTTTAGCCGCTAGGCCACGCCGCCGGGCCCAAGCTAGTATTTTTAAAAAGATTTATTTTTATTGGAAAAGCAGATATACAGAGAGGAAGAGAGACAGACAGGAAGATCTTCTTTTTATTTTTTTTTTTTTAAGATTTACTTATTTTTATTACAAAGTCAAACATACAGAGAGGAGGAGAGACAGAGAGGAAGATTTTCTGTCCGATGATTCACTCCCCAAGTGAGTGCAACGGCCGGTGCTGCGCCGATCCGAAGCCGGGAACCAGGAACCTCTTCCAGGTCTCCCACGCAGGTGCAGAGTCCCAAGGCATTGGGCCGTCCTTGACTGCTTTTTCAGGCCACAAGCAGGGAGCTGGATGGAAAGTGGAGCTGCCCGGATTAGAACCGGCACCCATATGGGATCCCGGGGCTTTCAAGGCAGGACTTTTGCCGCTAGGCCACGCCACCGGGCCCAGGAAGATCTTCTGTCCAATGATTCACTCCCCAAGTGACCACAACGACTAGAACTGAGCCAATCAGAAGCCGGGAACCAGGAGCTCTTCCAGGTCTCCCAAGCAAGGGTCCCCAGCCTTTGGGCCATCCTCGGCTGCTCTTCCAGGCCACAAGCAGGGAGCTGGATGGGAAGCGGGGCTGCTGGGATTAGAACCAGCACCCATATGGGATCCTGGCATGTTCAAGGCAAGGACTTGACTTCTTCCAGGCTCCCACATGAGTGCAGGGACCCAAGGACTTGGGCCATCCTTCATAGCTTTCCCAAGCACATTAGAAGGAAGCTGGAAAGGAAGTGGAACAGCCAGGCCATGACATTGAACTGGGGCGTCACTCACTCTAGAATTTCTGCTCATCAGCATTGCAGTTGCCTTTTGGTCACGGAGGAAATGAAGGTTGCTGACAAGATTTTTTCGCGAGGGGAAAAGCAAGCAAGAGGTCACACTTTAAGTTCTGCCAGGAAGTCATAAAGACCACAAGGCTCATAGGAACTGCCACATTCACTGTTCAAGGAGGAGTCAGCCACTGAGGGGCGAGGGTGGAGCCACACCCCCGAGCTGCCCCTGAACCCAAGCGTGGGACGGAGCTGTGCTCCGGGGTAGCTGTGTGTCCGGCCAGCCTGTGCCTGTGCAACAGCCGAGCTGCCCTGGAAGGGGCTGGCAACAGGACCCCTCGGCAGAGGCTGCGTGCAACTTCTGAACAAGGAGGGCGCCCTCCTCCCAGCACCCATGAGCAGGATGGCTGGTCCGGCAGCCAAGCGTGTGGGGAGCTGGGGTAACGTTGAGCCCTCTAGATTCACATGGTGGCAGTGCCAAGGTGGGGTGTGGGAGTCACAGCAGGGGTCTGCCTTGTGGTCTCTGGGCTCGGGGCCCTGGAAGGTGCCAAGGCAAGCTGAGGCACGGGTCGCATGGGCTGTGGGTGTTGCGGAGGCCAGCACGCAGCCAGGACTGGCCAACTCTACAGGGAGGCAGTGCAGGGGCAGAGCCCACCTGCGCCCCGCTGTGGGACTGACCACAGACTGGCCATGCCTTGCTCTGAGAGACGCTCCCTTTATTCCCATTTTGAGCGACAGGGAGCCAATGCCAGTGGTGCCATGGCCCAGGCCAAGACACTCTCCCTGGAGAGTGCGGAGTTACTGCCCCCAGCATCTTGCCCAGGGGTTGTAGAGAGCCCATTCGGGCTTGGGGGCTACCGAGACTCCCTCCTTAGAATGGGACCTGCTCCGTGTGTGGCAGGGAGGGGGCGCCGAGTCAGGTAGGTGACATGAGGCCTCTCTCTCACCTGTGTCCGCAGAGCAGCACGAGGAAGTTGGAGGACCTGAGCAGGGACTGTGACACAGACGTGGCCAATGTCTAAGCTGCACAGGATCCAACAGCAACGGAAGCACAGTTCTCCTCGCTCCCTGCAGCACCCCAATCAAAAGACGACTTTCTTACTGCCCATGGACCAGACGTTTGTCCCCATGTCGAGGGAGGTGCAGTCTTCGCCAACCTGGCTGGAAGAAGTGAAGGTCCCTGCGGCCTTCCCCAAAGACTCCAGCTTTCTGAGTTTGAGCGAGCAGCAGACCCCAAAGGTCAAGGTGGGTTGGGGAAGGGACACCTGGGGAGGAAGTACCCAGGCTGTCAGCCCACCCCAGGGGACGCAAGCACAGGTCCACCCCCCGTCGTCGCATGGCTACCGGCCCTGGCATCCCCTACCCCACTCACATCCAGAGCTCAGCCAGGTCCTGCCATGGCAGCAGAGGTGGCAAGGGAGAGAGAGTGCCTGGAGACTTCCAGTCTGTGTCTGGCACTCCTCCGGCCACCAGCACAGCTCCAACCAACCGTGCCAGCCTCAGGCTCAACCCCTCTCCTCCCTCCGGCTGCGAGCTTTCGCCCTTGGAACCCCTTCCTGCCTGGCTTCACTCAACTCCTCCTGCTGAACAAAAGGAAGTGCTAGTGTGTGCCTCTACCCACCTCCTGGCACATCCTGCCCGCCCCCGCTACAGCCAGCAATGCCCACCTGTCCCATGCCTCTCAACCGCCATGTGTTCCGTCTCCTCCAGGGGCCCAAGTGCAACCTGTACGCCGTGTACGAGCAGAAGGTGCGCCCATACATCGACCTCATCGACTCCCTGCGGGCCCTTGGTGTGGAGCAGGACCTGGCCCTGCCCGCCATCACCGTCATCGGGGACCAGAGCTCTGGCAAGAGCTCCGTGCTGGAGGCTCTGTCGGGCGTGGCCCTCCCCAGAGGCAGCGGTACGTGTGGTGGCCAGTGGGACCCCATGGCCAGTGACAGAGCCCCGCCAGCCACAAAGCACCCCAGGGATGGCAGAGTTTGGGATGCGAGGGGCAGGGTCCTTGCCCCTCCCTGTCTCTCCCCTTGGTGGGCTCTGTGGGACAGTGAAGCTGGCAGGGTTTGGAGGAGGCCTGAGCTCTGTGCACACAATTGTGTTGGCCGTTTGCACAGCTGCTGGGCCGGGTGACGCCCACCAGGACACAACATCTCCTGCAAACACGCTGAAGGGGGTGTGGAGGGGGAAGCTGCTGACGCTGGGCATTAAAGAAAACACAGTTCACGGGGAAGAAAGAGAGGGTGGACGCTGCAGAGGGCTTAGCAAAGGGGTTCCCAGGGGTGCAAGCAGGGGAGGGCTCCCCAGGGGAGTGGTCTCTGCAGAGAGAGGCCTGACCCCTTCACTCTGGCTCCTCACGGGCTAATCCCAGGCAGACTCAGAGGCCTGGGGGTATTGGGCCCCTCAAGGCTGCTCCAGCCTGAAAGCTGCAGTGACCCCAATAGTGGTGGGAGGTCAAGGGGCTCCAGCCAGCCCCAGCACATCCTGGAGCCTGGCCTCCTGGGCACCTGCCAGGTCCCACCCTGCCTCGCCCAGGCCTCCTTTGCAGCAGCAAAGATCAGGTTCAACAAGGTGCTGCTCGGCCCAGAATTAAGAAGACCAGGAAGAGATGCTTGGTCCGAAAGGAGGCTTAGAGTGCTGGGGACCTGTCTCAGGAATCATCACCAGGTGTCCTCTGGAGCTGAAATTGAAGAAGCAGCCGTGGGATCAGGCGTGGAAGGGGACGATCAGCTACCAGGGAGTGCGGCTGACACTGGAGGATCCCTCGCATGTGGAGAGAGAGATCCGAAAAGGTGGGGCCCTCATGACATCTATAGTTCCTGGGTCCTGAGCACCACCCACCACCCAGGCAGGGCTCAACCTCCCTGCTGGCATCACTTCTCCCTGCCCTGCTGCCCCACCCTCACTGCATACCCAGGGTTCCCTCAGTGCCCTGGCTCGTCCCCGTTGTCCCTACTCTCTCTGCCAGCTCAGGGCTTCCATTCTTGCCAACGAGCATGCCGTGTTCCCTGTGGGCTTGTCCCACCCAAGCCCACTGCCTCTGTCCCTCCTGCCTATTGCCTGCTGGTTCTTTGGACTTTTGCTTGTCTTCCTCTGGGAAGCTCTCCCAGGTAGTCCCCGGGCCAGCTGGGATGGAGAACTCTTGCCTTCCTCAGTCCCTGCTTCTACCTGAGCTACAGCCCATGGCTCCCGGTGCAGCTCCGCAATTCCCATTCTCATAGGCAGTGAGTGAATGAAGCTGGCTGGGTCTTGCTCTTAGCCATAGCTGAGTACCAGGAAGCTCCACTGCTGTTGGAGTCCACGGCCAAGCCCCACGGTGCGGACGGGGGGACCTGGCGCCCACCCCCTGCCCGTCCCCAGACTGCCTGGCCCAAATGCTGGAACTGCCCCCCAAGCACCGTGGCGTTTCCCTCCCTGCTCCCGCTCTGCCCAGCCCCTGCCCCCACATTCAGGAAATACCCCAGAAGACTCCAGCAAGGAGCCCAGCTCAAGGCCTTCCCAAACAGTACACTCCCAAGTGCAAACTTAGAGGTCTTTAGCCAATCTCTGGCATCTATTCTCTATACAGAACACCTCTCACCAACACAACCCCAAAATACAGAAGCCCCTGGGACCTCTAGATTGCAAATCCCTAGCTTCCGGGGCGGGGGCGGAGCAGCCACAGCTGTCTCCCTGCTCTGATGCATCACTTAGCAGGCCCTGGGCTCTCCCCGCCAACCCCACCCTGCTTCTGCAGCCCAGAATATCATCGCTGGCAGCAACACAGGCATCAGCCATGAGCTCATCTCCCTGGAGATCACCTCGGGCGAGGTGCCTGACCTGACCCTCATTGACCTGCCCGGCATAGCCAGGCTGCCCGTGGGCAATCAGCCTCAGGACATTGGCAAGCAGGTGAGCCTTTCTGGAACTTGGCAGGGGGATGGCGGGCCCAGCTGAAGCAGCCCCCCATCCTTCCGGCACCCAGAGAGGCGCCTGTCGGTCCGCGTAACCAGCCAGAGATGGCACCCTGGCTACAGGGACCAGGGAAAGGGAGGCAGCAGGAGCAGGCCAGCAGGGCAGGTGGACTGGTAACCTGTTCCGGGATGCCATGCACCATGCCCCATCCTCTGGCTGACTTGGTGGGGCACGTGACTGTATTTCTCCCACCTCAGATCAAGGCACTCATCCGGAAGTACATCCAGAGGCAGGAGACCATCAACCTGGTGGTGGTGCCCTGTAACGTGGACATCGCCACCACGGAGGCGCTGAGCATGGCCCGGGAGGTGGACCCCAATGGGGACCGGACCATAGGTGAGCGAGGGCACTGCTGTGGCTGCGCGGAATCAGGGGGTGGGGTGGGGTATCCCTGGCAGCTACGATGGAGGGTGCCACCTGCCCAGGTGGTTGCTAACATCTCTGTGGAAACTCTGACCTACCTCTTACCAAGAGGCAGCTGGTCCCCTTGCTCCCTGTGAACCCAGTAGATGCAGTTTCCAGTAACTGTGGCAGTGCCGTTCTGAATTCAGCTACTCGCTGAAGTCCTGAGGTCTACACAAGCAGACAACTTGTGATTAGAGAGAAATGAAGATGCGTGCTCAGCCATGGTTCCAAGTGCCAGGCAGAGGTAGACCAGATGGCCAGACCTCACCAACCCGTATGAACAGAGACAAGACAGGTGTTGGGGTTTTTAATAGAAACTAAAAGCACAATGTTGCACACGCAGAAGTGCAAACTTTCAACCCCAAATGGGGGAGGTAGAGAGGGTGACAAAGGTGGGGAGGACAAGAACAAAGCAGGAGCCCCCCATGGTGCAGAGGATGGGGGTACGGGGAGGAATGGGGGTCCGGGGAGAGAGGGGGTACAGGGCAGGATGGGGCCCGTACAGGAATCCCTGGCAGCAGGAGCAGGTAAGTAGTATTCCAGGGAACTGCTGGGTGGCTGACCCTGGTGTGGTTCCCACTGCCCACGAGCCTGGCACACATACCAGGTGAGTGAGGCTAAGTGGGCGGGCTCGAACCAACACAGGGAGAGGAGGGGCCAGGAGACGCTGCTTGGCCGGCAAGCACAGGAGGGTCCAGCTACAGAAGGTCCCTGGCAAGGCCTGACCCCAAGAGGAGCCCAGGGCCCTGGCAGTGCCCACGCCTGTGGGCGCAGAGCCAAGCCTATCATTGCCTCCTTTTGCCCTTCTCACAGGAGTCCTGACCAAACCAGACCTCGTGGACAGGGGCACCGAGACTGGCATCCTGCAGGTAATGCAGAACCTCACGTACCCTCTCAAGAAGGGCTACATGATGGTGAGGTGCCGGGCCCAGCAGGATATCCTCAACAATCTGACCTGTGCCGAGGCGGTCAAGAAAGAAATGCACTTCTTTGAAACGCATCCATACTTCAGGTGAGCCTGCCGAGCCCTGGGCAAGGCTGCGGCACGCCTTTTCTTTCTTAGGTGAAATATCTTTTTTAAAGTTTTTTTTTTTTTTCATGAAAAGGTTTAGAGAAAGAGTTCTGGTTCACTCCCCAAATGGCCACAACAGTTGGAGATAAGCTGATCCAGAGGCAGGAGCTTCTTCCGGGTCTGCCTTGTGGGTTCAGAGTCCCAAGGACTTGAGCCACCTTCCACTGCCATAAGCAGGGAGCTGGATGGGAAGTGGAGCAGCCGGGACTCGAGCAATCATCCTTATGTGGGATGCCAGCATCGCAGACTGAGGGTTGACACCAGCCCCCAGGTCTCCCCATTCTTATAGATGAGGGAAAAAGGCCAAATGATAAACAGACAAGTTTGCAAAAAGATCTGGAAACTTCCTGAAGCCCGAGTTTGCCATTGTATATGGTCCATGCAAGCGAGAGCCCCTCTTCTCCAACTCCTCTGCATAGTGATGGGTGCAGTTTCCTTTCCAAGAAACTGCCCTTGGTGGGGGCCCTGGCACTTCTCTTATGGTATCACACTTCTCACGCCCCCACTTCCTCCGGGAACCTCCTGTGGCTTGACAATGAGAGCGGGTAAGAGGGCAGAAGTCACGGCTGCTCTCTAGAGACGTAGCAGGCTAACGATGAACCTGCCTAGGATGTGAACTTGCTGCCCCCTCCCAGGACCACACGCCACATTCGGATTCACAGAGCCTGTGGTGTGATGCCCGGCAAAGCAAGCACTGGGTGGACCCCGTGGCAATGAATAAAATGCAGCCGAGTGTCGCTTAGCCATGGGGACATACCCTGGGAGATGGAGAGATGCTACCGCTTTGTGCACCCCATGGAACGGATTCGCACAAACTAAACCGGCCCCAATGTTATGGGGCGTCCCAGACCAGGTCTGCCTGGTTTGCACTGGCGCCCTCACTACCTGCTGACTTGCTGACTTTCTCACTCGCTCCAGGCTTTGCTGTTGGCACCCACAAGCCTCTGGGGGCTGAACATCCCTGCCGTCCCACAAAGCCCCGGCCACCCAGCTGGGCCTCCAGGACTCACGCATGCGCACCTCTGTTTTCAGAGTCCTCCTGGAAGACGGGAAAGCCACGGTGCCCCGCCTGGCCGAGAGACTGACCAGGGAACTCAGTGTGCACATCAAAGTGAGTGTGCCGCCGGCCTCCGGGTGTCCCTTAGTGTGGAGCTGGCACAGGTGCCCACAGTGCACACTGGCATGGGCACAGCACGCTGAGACAGGCGGTTCCTGGGAAAAAGCAAACCAAGAAGCTAGCAATCAGGCTAGCAGTGTAGACGAGTGACTGGGGCTGTAACGCCTCCTGGTGTAAAAGCTGCCATCCCAGCCCCAAGCCTGTGAGAAGTGGCCATTGCGAGATAATCATCTCACATATTAGCCACATAAGCAACATCGCCATGCCCCCATTAATGGAAAGGAACTGGCAGCCCGAGTCTTGCTAAGAAGTGGGGTACTCCAAAATATTTATTTGGAAGTCAGAGTTACAGAGAGATACAGAGAATCTTCCACCCACTGGTTGATTCCTCAAGTGGCTACAATCAAGGCTGGAGCAGGAGGCCCCTCAGCGCCTCGCATGTGGGTGTAGGGGCCCGAGGACTTGAGCCATCCCCCACTTTCTTCCCAAACACATTAGTAAGGAGCTGGATCAGGAATGGAGCAACTGGGATTTGAACCAGCGCCCCCGTGGGATGCCGACACTGCAGGTAGAGGCTTAGCCTGATACACCACAGCACCGGCCTTCCCTGAACATCCCTAAGACCCTGCTGCACAGCTCTGAGCCAAGTCAAACAGCAGGAACCCAGAGCTGGGTCGGCCCCTGTGTGCTCACACTTGGAGTACACACATACCTGCTGCCGGGCATGCCACACTGGGGCTCCCCCAGCGCCCCTGGCTGCGGGGTCTCACCCCTGCAATCCCTTTGTGCAGAGATCCCTGCCGCTGTTGGAAACTCAGATAACAGAGCGCTACCTGCAGGCCACCGAGGAACTGCGCCAGTATGGGGAGGACATCCCCAAGCAGGAGGTGGACAAGATTCTCTTTCTGATTAAGGTGCGCATGGCCTTGGGATGCTCGGGGACCCTGGGGCACCAAGTCCTCCTGCTGTGGCCCCAGGACCTGGAGGACCTCCTGGCGCCTGTGTGTGTGCCCCTGAGACTGCCCAAAGCCAGCCCTGCAGAGACCGCCACAGCTGGGGCTCAAAAGGACTAGAAATGGAATGCATCTCCAAAGGGCCTGTCTTGAATGGCTGCCAGGGCTGCAGCAAATAGCCAAGCGGCTGTGGGAGAGGAAGTGTTTGCGCCCCTGCTTGAACGGGCCCTGCACATGGCAGGGTTGGGGCTCCCCAGCTTTCCTGCCTGTGCTGGAACTAGGAACCGCCCCCATTCTGCCCACAGCTGCCCAGCCCCTGGGCACCCAGAGAGGGAGGTGGTAGAGTGTAGCAGGAAGAGGTTCCTAGTTGCCCCTCCTGTGACAGCCGGATCTCGTTTGCAGAAAGTCAAGTTGTTTAACAAGGACATTGAGAAGTTGGTGGAGGCGGAGGAGCTTGTACAAGGCAAGGAGACACGCATGTACCACAAGGTCCGTGAGGAGTTCAAGACCTGGCACGGCATTCTGAGCACCAGCATCCAGCAAGGTGGGGCCTGAGCACAGTGTGGGGACGGCATCCAGCAAGGTGGGGCCTGGCTCCTACAGGCTGATGAGCACAGTGTGGGGACGGCATCCAGCAAGGTGGGGCCTGGCTCCTGCAGGCTGATGAGCACAGTGTGGGGACGGCATCCAGCAAGGTGGGGCCTGAGCGCAGTGTGGGGACGGAATCCAGCAAGGTGGGGCCTGAGCACAGTGTGGGGACGGCATCCAGCAAGGTGGGGCCTGGCTCTTGCCCCTGCGGGCCGATGAGCGCAGTGTGAGGATGGCCCCAGCCACCCCATCCCAGCCGCAGAGCCCACTGCCCCCTGCCCAGCATCCAGGTCTTCCAGGGTCAGGAAAACACCAGTGGAGTGTGGCTTGTTCCATGCTTGCCCGCGATCCTGGTGGCTGGCCGTTCCCTGGGGCCCAGACCTCTTCCTGTTGCCCCGAATCCCATGGAGACAGGCTGAAGACTGTACAAGAGCTTCCTGTTTGGCCTGGCCCCACAATAACTGGCAAGTTCACCTGCCCAGACGCCAGCAGTGTGTGATGGGTGTGTGTGTGTGTGTGGTATATGTGGTGATGGGGGTGTGTGTGTGTGTGGCATCATGTGGTGTGTGTACCTGTTATGTGGGGTGTTTGTATGTGTGTGCTGTGTGCTATGTGGTGTGCTGTGTGTATGGTGTGTATGTGTGTGCTATGTGTGCTGTGTGGTATCTGCAGTGTGTTTGTATGTGTGTGCTGTGTGGTGTGTGTGGCCCCCTCCCCCTGCAGTCCTTGGGTGCGGCCCCCAAGGGTCTCTGTCTGAGCACGGCAGACTCCCACAGGAACTCAGCTGCAGAGGGGCAGGTGAGGGCTGCGGCTGCACTGCCAGGCCCCGACAGGCACTGCCCCACGTGCCCGCTGTCGGCAGGTGAGGGCTGCGGCTGCACTGCCAGGCCCCGACAGGCACTGCCCCCGTGCCCGCTGTCGGCAGGTGAGGGCTGCGGCTGCACTGCCAGGCCCCGACAGGCGCTGCCCCCGTGCCCGCTGTCGGCAGGGAGACACTATAGAATGAAGCAGATAGTTTTGTAAAAGGTTTGTTTTCCTGTTTCAGTGAAAAGCAGCATCCAGGAAGAAATCTCCAAATATGAAAGCCAGTACCGGGGAAGGGAGCTTGCTGGCTTCATCAGCTACAAGTCCTTTGAGAGCATTGTGCAGCAGCACATGGAGAGGCTGTTCAACCCTGCCCTGCAGGTGGTCCTCAAAACCAGTGGTGAGCCCCTGCCTGCTTCACGGGGCCCAGGGTGGCTTGGAGCTGGGGAGATGGCCCCGCAGCCTGGGCCCCACGTCTTGTGTACAGCTCCCAGCAGTGTACGAAGAAATGGTCCAGGGCCCCCCTTGCCGAGAGCTCAAGGCAAGAGGCAGGGCAGGAGGTGCCCCTGGGGTGCAGCCCTTGCCCTGATCTGGGGCGCTCTGCTCTGCCTCATCTCACCCGCGTTCTCTTCTTACCTTGGTTAGAAATTGTCCATCAGGCTTTCTGTGAAATGGCTGTTAAGCATTTCAGCGACTTCTTCAACCTGCATCAGATGGTCAGGGTAAGTGCCTGGGAGAGAGGCTGTGGGTTCCCCACAGTCTCATCAGACACACCCTGCTGCCCTCCCTTGGGTCGGCAGGTGGGCTGGGCGAAGGCTGGCCGGGGACTTCAGCTCCCAGAGTAGCCAGGAGAGCGGGGACACCCTGACCTCTTCCACCTGCCTGACATCAGCTGTGGGGCGGGGCCTTGCTCTGAGTGACAAAGGGAGTTTTGGACTGTACCCAGGGACTCAGGGTGGGGACTGGTTCTGGTGTCCTGGTCAGCGTTGCTCCAATCTTGGGGCTTCCCTGGTTGGCTGCTGGGCTCCCCCATCTGCAGGCTCGCTGCCCTGGGGCCTTCTGCAGGGCTGGTGCCCGCCTGGGCTGGCCAGCCTGGGGGGCACGCAGGACGCTGCTGCGAGCCCAGCACCTCTCTGGGACCTGCATCCCTGCTGCGTCCAGGACACAGCCTCCTGTCCTTAGTCTCTCCAAGCCCCGACCTTGACCCTCCAGTCCCCAGGTCTGTGTGAGACCCAGCAGGCCGGCAGGCAGGAACTTCGGGGTGGATTCAGAGGCTGCCATACAGACCTGCAGAGCCTCCCAGTTTGGGGGCTGCCTGGCTGGGCTCTGGTGAGGGTGTCCCTGGGCTTGGAAACAGCAGCCAGCTTCTCCCACGTCCTCGACAGGTGGACAGCAGGCAAGAGAGCTATCAGGGACTTCTGCTTCCACCAGGGCACCACCACGAGGGCCCACACAATATCACAGCGTCCCAAAGGCCCACCCTCTCCCCTCCCTGGGGCAAGGATTTGGGCAATTGAGGAAGGTCACACACCATGACCGTGTGTGTGTGTGTGTGTGTGTGTGATGTGAACCCACTGTCACACCATGTCACCCACGGTCACACCCCACCCTTCTCATCCAACCAGAACGAGATCGAGAGCATAAAACAGGTGCAAAGGGAGAAGGCAGAGCGCATGGTGCGGCTGCAGTTTGACATGGAAAGACTCATCTTCTGCCAGGACAAGATCTACAGCGCAGTTCTCCAGAATGTCCACCAGGAGGCGTCGCAGCCCCTGGCGAAGCCAGCACAGATCCTCCCCATGGCCGTCCTGGGGACCCCCAGCAACCCACCTGCCATCTCCTGCAGGAGTGAAATCGCCACCCACGTGGAGGCGTATTGCTTGGTGAGCCGCCCTGCTGTGTTCTCAGCCTGCCCACCTTACCTCACCCACAGCCTTCCTGGAAACCTTGGAGCCGCTGTGAATTCAGCTCCCCACAGCGAGCGACACCTGCTCCGGAGCACCTCATACTGCACGTGCGATGCTTGCATTGCAAAGTCGCCGTCCCTGGAGCACAGCAAGTCGCAGGAAGCAGTGAGCCACGCTGGCTGGAATCAGCCGCCTGGGCACTGGGAAGCCATGAGTCTCCCCAGCACTGCCAGCCTCCCTGTCCCCACCCCGGAGGGATTGAGACTTCCTTCCCGGATCCCAGTGCCCTCCACTCCCCCCTTTCTGTGTCTCTACTCCGTCCCAGGTGTGAGACTGCACAGGAAAACACAGAAAATATTAGAGATTAATTTATTTTTATTTGAAAGGCAGATTTACAGAAAGCAGGAGAAACAAACAGATCTTCCATGTGCTGGTTCACTCCCCAAGTGGCCACCATGGCTAGAGCTGAGCTGAGCCAATCAGGAGCCAGGAGCTTCTTCCTGTTCTCCCAGCAGGTGCAGGGCTCCAAGCAGCTAGGCCATCCTCTCCAGCCTTCCCAGGCCACAGGTAGGGAGCTGGATGGGAAGTGGAGCAGCCGGGACATGAACTGGCGCCCATATGGGATCCTGGCATCACAGATGGAGGATGAGCCAATATGTCACAGTGCCAGTTCCAGAAAAACACAGTATCTAAATTATGAAGCAGAAAAATAAATTAATTAAAGAATTTTTTAAAAAGAGAGAAAAAAATAGAAAAAGATTGTGAGGAAACCCAGCTATGGTTCCCTTTCCACACCAAACCGAGCAGGTGGAGTGGCCCTAACCATGGGGTCCAGCTGCCAAGCCACCTGCCCTCATCCATGATGCCAGGGGCCAACAGGAGTGTTTGCAGTAGACGCCTCTCACCCCACTCCCTCCCACTAGGGGACCCAGAACACTGTGGGGAGCAGCAGGAGGAACTCCGGGGCAGGCTGCTCCCCAGCAGGCAGCATGAGCACACTCACAACACCCCAGGCGCCTGGACTCACCAGGGAACCCCAAGGCTCGCTGGCTGCAGTCTCCATCCGGACCCCAGGGCCAAGACTCCACTAACCTGGTCTCATTCCTCACAGGAGACCAGCAAGCGCCTTTCCAACCAGATCCCGCTGCTGGTTCAGTTCTTCATCCTCTGGGAGAACGGCGACAACCTGCAGAAAGCCACGATGCAGATGCTGGAGAAGGACAAGTGTGCCTGGCTGCTGCAGGAGCACAGCGAGGCGGCCACCCAGAGGCAGCAGCTCAAGGACAGGATCTACAGGCTTACCCAGGCGCGCAGCAGGCTCTGGCAGTTCTCCAAAGCGGGGACACCCTGAAGGGACCCCGGGGCCTCCAGGCAGCACCCTGAGCGGCATGTGCCACTGGCTCCTGCCCTCACGCGCTCATGCCACACGCACTGCCCAGCGTGGGGCTGGGCAGGCTCCCAGAGCACAGGGGCCATTGGGGTGGTCCTTAGCAGCTTCAGCTGTCACTTTCAGGGATGCAGGGGGGTACAGAGGGAACCTCTTCCCACAGTTGCAGCCCTGGAGATTCCCAGGCCCTAGAGGCACCTGTCCCTCCCTCTGCCAGCCACATTCCCATGGTAGGGGCCTCTGTGACATCCCATAAAGGAATCTTAACAAGGCAAAGCGTTTACCGAACTTGGAACTTCACACCAAACCAGAGGCCCGCCTGGGGGGGAGGCTGGGTAATTGCGTTTTCTTCTCCATGCTGTGCTGTTTCTCAAAGGTCAGGCAATAAACATTTGTGCTTCGCTAGCCTGTCACAGGGTTGGAGGTGGAATGCGTGCCTGGAAGGTGGCGGGAGTGCCTAGAGGAAAAGCAGCAGCCTGGCTCCTGACCGCAGAGAAGTCCCTGGTGGACACCCATGCAGCAGGCGGCGTGTTACCTGCTGGGCTCCCATGGCAGAAGCTCCCGGGCGCCCACGCGCAGCCATAGACGCAGGCTTGGCGGCACCTGCCCTGAGCTGGCTGCCCGGATCCCTGCCCCACCACCCCTCCCACAGCCCTTCCCTTTTCTTCCGGGTGAACTGGACTATGGGTAGGTTCTTTTCCACTCCAGATATTCTCTTGTAACAACAGTCGGAACTGGAGAAAATACACAGCCATTCACGCGTGCTGGAGAAGAGAAAAACACAAAACAAAACCGCGTCTTTATCCAGGTAGGAGAGAGGCCCCTAAGACTGCGCCTTGGTGGAGATGGAGAGCCACAAGTCCTACCCGTGCAGGGTAGAAACCAGAGTAGGGGAGGGGAGGGTTCTCAGCAGGGTTTGAGGCAGAAACAGCAAGGAAGGAGGGGCCCCTAATCAGAGAGGGGAGCGCGCTGAGCATGCACCTGATAGGCACACAGTTAAAGAGATGGCATCCCTAAACATCACAGGCTGCCTGGGCACACCACGTCACTCAGAAACCCCATCCCCACCTTACAGCTGACCACACCTCACTCATTCCCTTTAAGGCTCCGACTGCTCCAACTGCTCCGACCAGCAGAGCCAGTAACGTGGACAGGAAGAGGGTCTGGGGATGAAGCTCCAACAGGAGACCAGTGATGGTGGAAGTCTCTCCAAAGTCTCCCTTTATTGCTCCTTCAACTCTTCTTATATACTCTTCCCTCCAAATCCTACTTTAGCCAGGATATTGGATACAGATGAGTCCAATTAGTCTAGGTGTTTTTAGCCACAAGCCTAGTTCCTGCCCAGCCCAATGAGCGCTAATCAACTCCTTAGCCCACAACAGACTCCACATGCAGTGCCCCTGGAGGTGAGGGCCTCCACCCAGAAATGTGGGAACCAGAATCCAGGGTGCAACAGCCAACAAGCACCTGTTCGCTGCCCCCAGCACTGAACCGGTGACCCCTGGCCCGGCGGTCAACCAGTGACCATGGCTTCCGTCAAAGCTGACCTCAACTGCGCAAGCACATGGTGCTGGGATGCACGTGTGTTGCCTCTGGACACTTCAGGAGCTCCGCAGGAGCCCACCACCCCACATCCTTCTTGTGGGGGCATTTGTAGGAGCCAGCCTTGGCACCTGGCTTTGGAACAAGGAGCAAGGATGAAGGAGGGGCAGGCACAGGGGGCACTCAGTGCGGCCGCTGCAGAGCCAGAAGGGCTATCGCTGGGCTGGAGTCTGGCCTTAGCTGTTCACCAGAGCACCCGGGCCTGGCAGTGTCCAGCACCGCGGAGGGCCCAGAGTGACAGGAACAAGGCCCAGGCCACTGTGTGGCACTTCTGGTCCTCTCTCCCTGTGGGGAAGTAGAAACTGGGTGGGTCTGTGAGCCGCAGACCCCTGCTGGGCTCCGGAGCCACCTACACCCATGAGCCCTCTGGGCAGCCCCTGGCTCTGGCACCTGCTGCTCGGCTCACCTGGCACCTCAGCAGTCGGTGCTTGGTCTCACTGTGGACCACAGCGTCCAGCATGAGCCAGCAGGCAGCGCAGTGTCTGTGTCTAGTGTTAAACCGCGGGGGTTTAACATGTATGGGCCCCAGGAGTCGCCGCCCGAAAGCTCCCAATAACCAGGTCAGAGGCTGCAAAAGCAAGAGGGATTTTATTGACGTTCGCGAACAGGCTCCCACTCCGCAAGGAGAAGAAGCCCTGATGTCCAGGGGTACAGGCATTTTATACTGCGAGCTCAGCACACTTGCTGGGTTTGGTACAAATTTTATGACCTTAGTCTGGCACCAGCTCAGGGCCCTCCAGCCTCATTTCCTCGGACTAAGGAATTTACTTATCAGGAGATAGAAACTTAGGCCCTCTTCCCATTGTCAGGCCCAGCATGGCCATTCCCCTACCTTTAATCTGATCTCGCCAAGCAGGCTACAGAAGCAGAAAAAGCATTAACCCTTACTTTTCTCTTTCATTCCCCCATTTTCTTCTTGTGAATTTTAATCTTAAAATTTACTAAGGCATTGGGTATGGCTCTTCCTGTTGCTTTAAAGCTTGATAATGTTGAGTTAATACTAAAGCTTGGGTGACTGAAAGTCGGTCCCGAACAAACTGCTGTAGCCGATTAAAAATACAGGGGCCGACCGATATCACTATTAATAGTCCGGTGAGGGGGCCTAGAAGAGGTAACAGGTACGGTAAAAGACCGTTCCATGCCGTCCATAAGGGTGTGGAGACAGCCATAAAATTTGCACAAAAGGTGATAACTCACTTCCGAAAGACCCTTTCCATTCTCCAGTAATGGCCACATAAAACAGCTGTCTGGGCCCTAGTTTACAAATGCTGCAACTAGAGTAGCATGCAGAATGTACAGAGCTATAAGCAGTTTGGTTGCATTCTCGAGGGCATTCCTCATTGGGCCCCAGGGAACTCGGCCTAGGCTTTGGAACACAAATCCACTGGCCGTTCTCCACACCATTCCTGTGAATGGGAAGGTAGGCTATCTCACTCCCGCAGTCTTGTTTATGTGTTGGTGATAACCCATCCGGAACTATCCTACTCCTCCTGCACACCCACAAGGTTGGTATTTCTGAAGAAGAATGTGTGCCGTCTGGGGATTATCAAGCCCTGCCTGAGCCCTATCATTTAAAATCACAAAGTATCACAGGATAAAAAAATGTTTGTACAATAATAACAGGCATCATATTAAAACAAAGTCTAAACTTTTAAAAGTCTTAGCTTAAGTGGATTCGGGAACGTTGCACTTTCCAGGCTCCATGCAGTGGTTCTGCAGCGGAGGGGGAGTCAGTTGGATCCCGGGGCGGTGCCCTCTTTACATGCGACGCATGAATCCAGGCGGAAATGCTGTCCATTTTCAAGGCGGTGGGAGTGGTGAGAAGGACGGTCTTTGACTGATGTCTCCTCACATACACGAGGTCACCTTCCTTGAAGGGATGTGGGCAAGACGGCACTTCTTTGTCTCGATAGACCTCCGCAAGGGGCTTCCAGATATGATCTTGCACCACACGGAGCACCTGGTGATGAGTCTGTAAAGCGGGAGGGTTAGGATACAAAACCGGGTCAAGGCTACACAAGGAAGCCGCGGGAGGCGGGTCCCATACAGCATTTCAAAGGGAGTGAGTCCATGATGGGCCGGCGTGTTTCTGGCCCTAAAAAGCACCTTAGGTAGGAGCTGCACCCAGTCCTTAGCGCCAGTCTCCAAAGCTAATTTGGTCAAGGTCTCTTTTAAACTTCTATTCATTCTTTCTACCTGTCCTGAACTCTGGGGTCTATAGACACAATGCAATTTCCAATCAACCCCCAAAACCCTGGCCATCATCTGACCTACCTGGGAGACAAAGGCCGGCCCGTTGTCAGACCCAAGTACCTGTGGCAGTCCAAACCGAGGGAATATTTCTTCCAAGATCTTCTTTGCCACCACCTGTGCCGTTTCTTTCTTGGTGGGGTACGCTTCCGTCCACCCAGAGAAGGTGTCCACAAAAACGAGAAGATGCTTACAACCGTGCATACCTGGACGGACTTCAGTGAAGTCTACTTCTCAACACGTTCCTGGACGATGACCCCGTGTTCTCACCCGGGGGCGGGGGGGGAGCTTGAGTCTCCCTGCATTTACCTGTGTGCACGGTTTGCAAAGATCTACAGTCTCTTGGACTAAACCAGGCAGATGGGGAATGTGGAAGGGGCACTCTCCTTTAGTTAGTAAGGCAAGCTCTTTTCTGCGACTCAAATGTGTAAGTTGATGTAGATGCTTTACTATTTTCTTTGAATTTTTAAGAGGCAGAGCGACCTTATCTCTGCACTTCCAAGTCCTTGTGAACAATGGTCTCTACCACGACTAAAGTCCGAGTCTCTTCAGCTGCCTGTTTAGCGGCCTCGTCTGCCAATTGGTTCCCCTCTGCTATTGGATCTTGGGGCAAAACAATGCTTGTAAGAGTCGTTTAATCTCATCTTTGTTCTTTATCTCTCTTTTTTTTCCGACGTCAGTAGTCCTCTCCTCTGGTATTTTTTCTCTATGTACATGCGCAGTAGCAAAGGCATAGCAGCTACCAGTGTATTAGCCTTTTTTCCTTCTGCGAGCTTCAGGGCCTGGGTTAGGGCTATCAGTTCTGCCTGCTGAGCCAAAGTGCCCGGTGCCAGGGCACTTGACCAAATAGTCTTTTCATTGTCCACCACTGCGGCCCCTGCCCACCGCTTTCCATCCACCACATAACTATCCCCATCGATGAACCACGTTACCTCAGCATCTGGCATGGGTTGATCAGAGAGGTCCTCTCGTGTTAGTCAACACGGAGTGCTGTGCTTCCGTATCTATCAGGAAGGTGACTGGCTGTCCCCCCACAGGTTAAAGTTCCAAGGGCCAGCACGGAGGTCATCTTCTTGGGGTTCCGTGAGTTCTTGGGACATTCTTGGGCCCAATGTCCTTTTTCTTTGCAGTAAGCACACTGAGCTTGGCTCAACCGGGGCGCCTTTCATCTCCCTGGTTGCTGATCTACCTCCCTGTTTCTGGTCTACCATGCACTACGGTGGCCAGGATTCAACTTAACTCCTGATTACGCCTTTTCTCTCTCTCGTCCTCCCTCTCTTGCAACTTTCTTAACCTTTCTATTACGCCTCTATTAGCCTTTCTAAAAATCCTGCAGGGGTCTCCTCTGCCCCCTGTATTACTGCCCTTACCTTGGCCAAATTGGTGGGTCACCTTCCGGAGCCCTTGAGACCCGCTAACAGAGTCTGGCGGTAAAGACGGAGACGCTCCCTACCGGCAGGCGTGTTGTGGTCCCAGTTCGGCGGATTGAGGGGAAACACAGCATCTATTTCATTAGGGAGTTGAGTCGGGTTCCCATCAGCTCCAAGAACATTCTTTCGGGCCTCCAAAAGTACTTGGTGCCGCTCCTCTGTAGTGAGTAGTGTCCGCAAGAGCTGCTGGCAATCATCCTACGTGGGCTGATGGGTTGGCAAAATAGACTCAATTAATCCTGTTAAAGCCTGGGAATCCCGAGAAAGAGGGTTATGGGTTTTTCCTTTGCCATCTTATGATAGCCATACTCCTGTAGGACAAAATATTTTAACAGCAATGTTCTTTTTAATAATTGTCCTTTTATAACCTTCTCACCAAAAACACATTCTCAGGCTTGCAACCATCCATCTGCCAATTCTCTGGATCTACATTCTGAAACATTTAAAACTTCAAACCAAAACATTTTCTAAATAAAAACAGGTTAAATTTTAAACACAATTGATTTAGGCAATCTTCAATCATCTTTCATACATAGCCAATCTACAAAAATATTTTAAAATGCAAACCCTCTTGGAAACCAGAAGCAGTTACCTCCTTTCAGCTAATTTGGGAACTTTCCCCTTTTAAGAATCCCAATGGCAAGGACAAAGTCCAAACTTTTCAAAGCCCTGGCTCCAAGCATGTCCCTCCCTTTTCCAAGCCCTGGAGCATCTTCTTATCTTCTGTTTTGTTGAGGGAATGGAAGAACTCCAGTTTGGCTGTTGTCTTAGGAGGCTGCCTAAGTATCTGTTGAACCTAGTCAGCAGGTTACTCATTAATAAGATGAAAAATAGCTTAGAAGATGTTAAAACACTGTTGTTTTTTTTTTTGACAAGAGATCAAAGCTCAATTTTAATTCTATTGCTTTAAAGGTTAAATACTCAGAAAATGTACACAATATAAGCAATTTTACCACACATCCTTTAAGAATTCGTTGTCTTTCTGTAAGGCAGTCTCAGAAATAATACTTCTTTGTAAATAAGAATACAGATAATTTTAACAAGGATTAATTTTGTCATTAGAAGACTATTTTAACCAATAACCATAAACATTACTGTACACTCTTTGGAACCTTAAAATACTCATTTACTTTAATAGAACATGAAGCAACAAACTTGGCATAATTGTATAATACTATCACATTATAATTAAATTATCCAAATTTCTCCTCTATCTTTGAAAGGTCCAGGGATCCTGCTGGACATCCCAAAGTCAGAAGGCTTAGTTCAAAGTTTTGAAGAACTTAAAGGTTCAATTGAGTTTAACAAACAAGCCTTAATTCAACGGAGAGAAAGAAAGAAAACATTTTTCCGGCTAGAAAGGGTTAACAAAGTCAAACCTCTCTCCAGTAGGGAATGGTGGAGGAGTCTGGTCCAGCCAGGTTCTGCTAGATATTCTTTCAGAAGAGAGATTTCTCACGCATACATTCAATTTAAGAATAAAAACAGAATTTACTCAAGACAAGGACAGGGCTATTGGAAAAAGTGGACTTTAATCAATTTCATCATTAAAAGAATATTTATACACACATCACTACCAACACAATCCACAAAGCACTCTTAACGATAGTCACACAAACCGCTAAGCAATCACCAAGCAATCCAGACACACCAGCTCTCACTCGGACCGGTCCTTCTCACACACCTGTTTTAACTGCTTGGATAATATCAGGATTATAACTGCCTTCTTTTGGCCAGCCCACGTTGAAAGTGGGCCATCCTGCAGAGCAGAAAGTCTGCCAAGATCTTTTAACCTGGAGGGAGAGATTGTGAGCCCTATCCTTAACTTTTAGTCCAAGGGTGAGGAGTCAAACTAAGGGGTGTCGTAAGGCACCTGCTTACCTCCACAGATAGACTTCGGGCTTGTCCCCGGACTTCTGGCCAATGATCAATTGTGAGGCTCAAGGGATTAACCAAAGCTTGTCCCATTATCAAACTTAAAACACTAAACACAATGGGCAGCAACACAAAAACACACAACAAACTAACGAAAGACAAGACAATCGCGCGATCAAATTCTCCTTCCAAATACAAATTCCAAATACAAATGGTCGGAGGGGCACACTGCCTCCACACAACCTCCGGGGACAAGATAAACTCGCTCTTCCCCGGTTCCAAACTAGTCCTGGAGCATCCTCCAGGCACAAACTAGTCCTGGAGAGTCCTCCAGGCACAAACAAAATTCAAATTCACCGGTGTACCAAATAATTACAAATATCAACACAACACATAACAAACACACACACTACATGAACCGGCCGGACTTACCTCCCTCTGTCTGGTCAGAGCGTCGAAAGACGACCCCCGGATCCCCGGGCGAGCCCCCAAATGTTAAACTGCGGGGGTTTAACATGTATGGGCCCCAGGAGTCGCTGCCCGAAAGCTCCCAATAACCAGGTCAGAGGCTGCAAAAGCAAGAGGGATTTTATTGACGTTCGCGAACGGGCTCCCACTCCGCAAGGAGAAGAAGCCCTGATGTCCAGGGGTACAGGCATTTTATACTGCGAGCTCAGCACACTTGCTGGGTTTGGTACAAATTTTATGACCTTAGTCTGGCACCAGCTCAGGGCCCTCCAGCCTCATTTCCTCGGACTAAGGAATTTACTTATCAGGAGATAGAAACTTAGGCCCTCTTCCCATTGTCAGGCCCAGCATGGCCATTCCCCTACCTTTAATCTGATCTCGCCAAGCAGGCTACAGAAGCAGAAAAAGCATTAACCCTTACTTTTCTCTTTCACTAGGAAGGGAGGTGGTGTGCAGGAGGGGAGGGCATGGCTGTGTCCGTGGGTCCCTCTTACCCAGGGCACTGGTAGGCCAGTGGGGCATCGTGGTTATGATCTCTGAACCCTACAGACTCACTTCTGCTGGAAGTGCCAGAGGGCAGCTGGCCCCATCGGGAGACATTTCCAGAAGGTCCCAGAGCTCCTCACTCCAAGTACCAGGTGGATACCGCAGTGCCCCCCCAACCACAAAGTACTGTTCCCCAAAACCCGCGCTGGGACTCAGTATGGGGTTGTGTGAGGAGTTAGGCTGGGTAGTAGGCAGTTAGGGCATTCTGGGTCCCCAAGTATTTTCCCACAATGTCTCGCATTCATCAGAGCATCAGTCTCTTCCAAGGGACAAGGGCGACCTTATCACCGGCCATTGTGCAGGAGGGCCTCAGGCTGGTCCCCTTATCATAGGACTGCAGGAAGTAGTATTCCTATTCCCAAGGCCTGGAATGTCCAGTGTCTGACACCTGTCTGGTCTTTTGCCCCAAAGCCAGATACCAGGGGGACCAGGAATTTCCTTTTGTCCTTGGAGAGCCCCTTTGAAGTAAATCTTTAAAAGGTGCTTTCCCCACCATTAATATGGGTCATTTTACTTTTCCTCCTGCCACTATGGCAGGGGGTAAGGGTCCTTTCTATCTCAGAGCCCCCCATCCCGTCACTAGGACGGGAGCCTCTTTTCTCAACTTTTCTAATAAATCTTGCTTTAAAACTAAATTGTGTCCGCAGGAAAATTCTTTCCTGCGAGACAAGAACTGAGTTTGCTGCCGTATTGGGGTCAGAAACCCTACAACGGTGATACTGGAGTGAGCGGTGAATGAGCTCCCAGTGAAACTAGTTTGGGTGGGGGGCGGAATCTGCCCTTAGGACGGGTTCCAGCAGAGAGCAGAAAACAAGGTTGACAGCCTGGGGCCTGGCACGATAGCATAGTAGTTAAAGTCCTCACCTTGCAAGCCAGGATCCCATACAGATGCCAGTTCTAATCCCGGCAGCCCTGCTTCCCATCCAGCTCCCTGCCTGTGGCCTGGGACAGCAGTAGAGGACGGCCCAAAGCCTTGGGACCCTGCACCCTGCACATGGGAGACCCGGAAGAAGCTCCTGGCTCCTGGCTTTGGATTGGCTCAGCTCCAGCCTCTCTCTGTCTCTCCTCCTCTCTGTATCCGCCTTTCCAATAAAAACAAATTTAAAAAAAAGAAAAGGAAGGAAAGAAAACAAGGTTGGCCAATGACCCTGGCCCTGGCCCAGCACCCCGGGGGTTGGGCGCATCTCCTGCGCAGTCCAGCAAAACCTAGCGATGCTCCAGCAGCACCACCACCAGGGAGGGCAGACCCTGGTTTCCCTGACCACAGGCACGCCACCTCCCCCACAGGTCGCCACCTCCCCCACAGGCACACCACCTCCCCCACAGGTCGCCTCCTCCCAGGCTCCGCCTCCTCCACCCACACTCTTCCTCCTGTGGTCCAGTCAGGCCTTTGGACGCTGGCCTATGGCCACTGGACTGGAACCGCTCTGGGGAAATGAAAGTGAAACCTAACTCGAGTGCATGAGCACCGCAAGGGGCGCAGGGACGCAAGGCGGGAGACCAGGAGTGACCCTGCAGGCTCCCAGCATCGCCTGGCCCCTGGTCACACCTCCAGCCCCTTCTGGGAAGGTCATGCCGGCTTGTGGGGTCTCTCCAGGGAGTAGTTCGGTGTCCTGGCCGGGAAGAGGCGGGGACTGAACGTGTGGGGAGCAGCCTTGCAGGTGCCCCGGCTCTGAAGGTGAAGGCTGCTCTAGGTGCCCTCCCTGTCTCTCAGAGATCCCTTCCAGATCACGTGTGCAACCTGTGAGCTGTGCCTTAGAACTATGGACCAGCTCCAGGCCTCCTAGTGCCTCCTTCCCAGGACCTGGAGGGGGCTGCGCCCCACATGGGGCCTCCGTATACACAAGTTCCCCCTCAATCCTTCTCCTGCGGGGTTGGGGGCAGAGCCTCAGGGGTGTGCAGAACCCTGGGCTGCCTTCCAGCGGCCAGTGCAGGTCCCCTTGGGAGAGTGTCCCTTCAGGGCCCTGGCCCCTTCTGACCGGGCAGCAGGACAGGGAGAGCCTGAGGGAGGTCCCTGCCCAGCAAGGGGAGCTCAGACGGGGGAGACTGGGGCAGGAGACACGACAGAATGGCAGCAAGACAGGATGTCTGATCAAGCTCTAAAAGCTTTATTTTCTCAGGCAGTATTTAAGCAGCAGGCAGTAAGGAAGTTCTGGGGGTACGTAGTTTTCACAATAGGGTAGTCAAGGCTGATAGGTTGTCAGGGCAACTGTCTATATGAAGATAGGGTTGCATCGCTGTGTACGTCTGCTGACCGGCCTAAAGGGTAAACAGGAACCTAAATGCTTATCATATATAGAGAGTGGAGTCACTTTTGTTGTTGGGCAGTTCTCTGGTTCCCCGCAGGCCGGAAGCACCTGCTCTTCTCACACACCTCATGGCACTGGGCTCCCTGCTGACCGGCCCCAGAGCTGGGACAGACGATGGGCATGCTGGGGAGAGCTCAGGGAGCAGGGCAGTGCCTGGACGCTGGCAGTGCCTGTGGCTCTGAACTGAGCTGAGGAGAACGGGCGTGCGGGTCCTTCCCCAGCCTCGGCCCCAGAGCAGGGAAGGGAGGCCCACCCTGAGCCTGTGCGTCCCCCTCCCCCACCCCGTGTCCACCAAGAGAGGACAGGGGTGCCAAATCCAGGGATGTCAAGGAGGTTGCAAGGGAAGGCGAGTGGATGTGCTGTGGAGGAAGGGGCAGGCAGCTAACCTTTTTAAAATAACTAGCAATAGTTAAAAAGGCTAGAGTTCTAGTCCATACATTATTACGATAGTATTACGATATTCTTACGCGCAGCTAATTCCCGCAGCCTGGTTCTTCACCGTGAGCTGCGAACACCAGAAGCAACGAGGTATCTCGCAGGATGATACACCACAACAAAGTGAGAGTTTTTATACTTTTACACAAGCATAGTGCAAGTGGTGGGAAATCGGGTGCGCAGAGTACAGTTCCAAGCGCTGGGTGAAAACGTAGCTCTCCTGTCCCAAGAGGGAATCAGGCAACACCCCGAGGGACAACAAAACATCAGATTGCTGGGTCAGGTCTGCATGACACCAGGATGTGCACGGCCTTGCAAGATACACAGGGTGTCCTCTGTCTCTTAAAATGTCGGGCATCCGCAGCAGCCAACCTCCCCCTGTTGCCGGCTTCCTTCTCTGGGTCTCAGCAGGGGCAGCCCAGGAGTCCCAGAAACTGCGTTTCCCCCGGGGGCGAGCGGCCATGGTGGAGTTGGCACGGGGTTATGCTTGCGCGATTCGGTCGCATCCGCTCACCCCGCGTTAAGTTTCAGTTTCCCCTCTCGGTTCAGCTGCGTCTGCACAGCCTCGGGTTTTCCTGGACCCCTCGCCCCGCCCACCCTCTTGTTCCCAGTGGATTCGGTGCTAGTTTCGTTTCTGAGCGGCAGGAGGCGGAGCTGCGCGCCGGCCTCGGGGTGGGGAGGATCCCTGCGGTACAAATCACTGGGGCACTGAGACCACGCATCTGGTGCTGGCCTGACAGGTGAGTGTCACCGCTGGGGTCCGCGCGCTCCAGCCTAGCCAGGGACCTTGGCTGGGGTGGGGAAGGGGGTGACACCCTAGAGTGGTGGGAAAGTTGGAAGGGAGGGGAGTTGAAAGGGGTCTGGGGTGAGGGGCTAGACACAGAGACGACTCCTACCCACACCCATGTGCTCCGAGGGCCACCCCATGCGTGGTTTGTGGGTTTTCAGGGCACACGGGGTTGTCACTGACCCTGCCTTCGGATCCCAGAACCATCTACAAAAAGGCAGGGTGCAGAAACACACCTGCGGGGCCCCACCCACGCTGTGCACCTGCCTGTCTCCAGGTCGAGGATGTGGGATGTTGGGGAGCAGGACCGAACTCCCCCCAGAAAGGTGGGGGGGCTGGCCTGAGGAGGTGCCGCCCCACAGCCAGGGTCAACCAAGAGCAATACTCAGGTACTACCAGGTACCACATTGACTGAAAAAATTGTTTTTTTATTTTATCGGATTTGTTCAAAGACTGGCAGACAGGCAAATTTCTCCTCTGCTGGCTGCTGTCCATTGGTCTGTGACTGCTGGGCCAGAGTCGGGTGGGGGACTGGAGCCAGCACCTTGGTCCCCTTGGTGCCCTGGGGTGACAGGGACCCATTGGCTGAGTCTGAATGGAGGATGGGGGAGGGGGTTCAGAGCTGACCCAGGCACGGGCATGGGGTGCATTTTTCTCAGTGGGGTCCCCAGCCATGTCACTGCCTGGTCAGTGTTCCCTTGAGGGTGTTCCTGCAGCACAGGGTCCAGGAGCCCTGAGCCCCTGCGTCTACCCAGAGGGCTCCTGGATGGCCAAGGGCAGCTTTGTTCCGCTTTAGGACACAGCTGCTGGCCAGGAAGCCCCCAGGCCTCCAGGAGGACCTGGCTCCGCCTGCCCGCCTGTGGACATTCAGGCCTGTGCCTGTGGTCACCCTGGCACCCTGACACACTGCACTGTGCAGGCAGAGATGAGGGTGGGGGAGGGGGTTCTCAAGGAACCCTGAAGCATGGGACCACGCTGGGGAGGCCGCAAGATTGGGGGAACATCCTCAACCAGAGCAGGCAGTGTGCGGCAGGGCATGGGGCTCTCAGGGTTCAGGGGAGGAGAGCTGACCCCTCCTGTCCCGCACGGACTGAGCTGAGGGCACTCCACAAGGGCACAACCCCAGGTGCCCAGGGCCTCTGTGGGCCTCACCGAGGTGGGTCCTGGGCAGCAGCCTGCACAGCTCCAGGTCGGATGCCTAGATCCAGGTTTCAGGGGCAGTGCCTCTCACACCTGGGCAGTGGCTCCCCTCCCTGCCTCTGACCTTGGGAGAGAACTCCAGGCCTGTGGGAAGGGGGCACAGCTTCTGCCCAGTGGGGTCTGCAGCAGCCAGGGTCGCAGAGCTGGAAGGAGGGGCACAGGTTGGGGGAGAGGCACCTGCTGTCTGGCTCACTATCCCGCACACACAGGGATAGGTGAGGCCCTGGAGCCCTGTGTGGGGCTGAGAGCCAGGACCTGCCCCTCAGGGTCCTCCCCAGGCCCCCTGGGCTGGTGAACCTCCTCAGTGCAGGGGGATGGTGTAGCAGGTGCGCGGGATGCTGGCAAACTCCTGGGCAATGTGAGGACGCCCTGCCCCTGAGCTTCCTGCATGAAGTGTGCAGAGCCCAGAGCCCAGTGCCTGCTCGGAGTGGGGAGGGCAAGGGGTGTCTGGGCTGTGCGTCAGCCGGGGACCAGCAGCTGGGTGGGGTGTGCCAGGGTTGCTAATGCCGCCTTTCTGATCAGCTCAACGAGTCGCAGGAAACGCCGCAGACACCGCGAGATGATGGTGCAGTCTGGAGAGGGAACCACCAATCTTGATTCAGGTCCTGAATCCAGTGCTGTGATGACCAATGGAGATGCTCACCCAGCGGAGAAAAAGCAGCCGGAGGTAGGTGGCCGCCCCGCAGGTGCCGTCCCGGTAGGTGGAGCGTGTCCTGCTGAGGGCTGCCCCTTCATCAGCGTGCGGCCGCCTTCCTGCATCCTGTCCTCTCCTTGTTCGAGACCCAAGTGCAGGCCGACGGCCTGAGCTGACTGGCTGCCCAGGCACCCTGGCTCTGGGGCATGTGGTCGGCTGAGGCAGGACTGGGCAGGCCTTGGGTCTGAGGAGCTCGGGGCCGCTGCCCAGCCCCGGCTCAGCCTCTGCTCCAGCCCTCGGAGAGCTTGTGGAGCTGCGTGCCCCAGAATCCAGAACTTGCTGCTAGGAACCACATGCCGGCCACATGCTGGGTCTCTGCCCTGACTCGAGCCAGGGCCTTGGGGGTTCGTGTTGCTGTCTGTCTGCAGCCTGGCTTTCCACTGGAAGCTGGGAATTGTTGCTTATGTTGAGGGGGAGGAGCCGCTGTGACTGCTGGCCAGGCCCCCAGAGGGTGCCCCATTGTGTTCGCGCGTGTGAAGCCATGGTCAGCTGGTTCAGCTGGGCCTTCATGTCCCACACAGATGGCACGTGATGCTCACACATTCAAGGACTTGGGAAACTCACCTGGCCCTGACCTTGCACCCCAGCACCCCAGTGGCCTTGGGTTCCAGGATGCCTGTTCTGGTCCATGGCTTCTCTTCGTGCCTACACTGGCAGCACGCTGTGTGGGTTGCCGTAGCTTTAGGACACTGAGGGATGTCGGGTCCTGCTGGCTCCCTGTTTGTCATCAAAGCCTGTGTGGCCACCTGAGGGCGTTTCGGCCATTCAGAGTCCATGTGCACTGTAACTGGGCTTGAGTCATCCTAGCAGTTTGTCTCTTCTGGGCTTCATTCCCACCGTGAGTTTTCCTGCCTTCTTTTGGGGTCACCAGGTTTGCCTGACAATCTCATTTCCCCTGGTTGGTTTCATTACATGTAACTTTGCATGCACATAGTAGGTGCCGCTCACTGAGTAGGTCTACCTACTTCTGTTCTGTGCAGATGAAGACCCCAATAGAAACATGGTTTTCCCATCACAGCCTTGGCAGGCTCTTCCCCTATCAGAAACCCTACCACGTCTCATCTTTGGGCTCAGACAGTCCATTGTCCCACAAGCATGTGTACTGGGGAGGTGAGTCAGCCACTGCTTCCTCCCACCTGAGATGAGAATTCCGGTTCGGTGGGCTCCCTGCTCCCTGCGGGTAGGTCTCCGTTCACACTTTCTGGGCTGCAAGTCAGCACTGATGAATTCATTCTTCCACATTCCACGTGTGTGTTGAGAGGCATTTTCTCTGCCTTGAGACTCCCAGGAATTTTACAGATGTGAGCATCATCCCACTGTCTCCCCAGCTGACGCGGCTCTGTGAGCATCTGCTGTCCATCTCACATCGCAGCTCTGACTGCAACCTGGCATGCTACGGCTGAGATTCGGGCTGTGTGTTTGAGCCTGGCCCTGAGCCATGTGATTCCGTGTGCCTGGTTGCAGGTTCCTTTGCGATTCCAGGCTGGAGGTTCCTTGGACTTCTTGGGTTTGGGTTTATGTTCATGAGGTTTGGTCCCGAGCATCCCACCGTGGACGTTTGTTTCTCCTGCTCTGTGACTCCTGGGGAGTTTCCATCACCTGCTTCCAGGGTATCTGGTGCATGCCACCTGCACCTGCCACAGAAGTTCCTGCTTTCGCTCCTCCAGGGGCTTGAGAAGAACCTGTGCACGCAGTACGAGCAGAAGGTGCGCCCGTGCATGGACCTCATCGACTCCCTGCGGGCCCTGGGCGTGGAGCAGGACCTGGCCCTGCCCGCCATCGCCGTCATCGGGGACCAGAGCTCTGGCAAGAGCTCCGTGCTGGAGGCTCTCTCGGGCGTGGCCCTCCCCAGGGGCAGCGGTGAGACATGATTCTGCTCCTCCCTCTCGGGGTCCCCCAGAGCTCACACAGACAGGGAGCCTGGAAGCAGCTGCTCACACATTTCTATAGAGGGGAAGTTCACAGTCCTGGCCAGCTTGTGTCCAAGCTTTGTCCATGGCCTGCCCCGTCCACCTCCTCACCTTGCCCTCACATGGCCTTTGCTCTGTGCAACAGCGTCCCTGATGTCCCCACCTACCACTTCAAGTGCATGGTCCTCACGGTCCTGTAGGACTAGGACCAGGCAGCCCAAAGGTGCTAGCAAACACCCAACAGTGAACAGGCCCTGCTGCGTGGTGCAGATGCCTGCTGCTCTGGTCACGCACATCGGATGTGTCACGCACAGTGTGACCAGAATGTTGTCCATGTCACTGTCCCCGAGGGGTGGCCATATATGTTGGAGGCCCCGAGGGTCGCCTGCAGGGCTGAGCTGGCCTGGCCCGTAGGCATTGTCACGCGCTGTCCCCTGGTGCTGAAGCTGAAGAAGCTGCCACCGGACAGTGAGTGGATGGGCAAGGTCAGCTACCAGGACGAGGAGGTGGACATCTTGGAGCCGGCGCAGGTGGAACAGGAGATCCGCAAAGGTGAGTGCGTGCCTTATCCTCACCTGTGGGCCACCCTCAGGTGCTGGGACGGGGCTCCCGAGACGCCACCCCCTCCTGGACCTGTGTAATGCACTTGGGGACCCAATGTGCAGGATACACTCAGCCCCTGGGGGTTTTCTTCCTCTACCTTTTTGTCCAGTCACTGCTGAGTGTCCTGGGGCATCCCTGCTCCTGGTTCCCCTTGCCTTGGGATGCCATGGGTGGGATCAGGTGACCACAGGAAGTCCCTGCCCTATTGAGGACAGGGACACACGGGCCCGTGAGGACAGAGGGCTGCAGCCACAGGCAGGGAGCCCACGGAGCAGTCCTGGGGCCTTAGGCTCCACCTGGGAGAGTGAGGTGCTGCCAACCTGCCCATCCCTGGCACCAGGGGCCACAGCAGCAGGTGGCCCCACCCTGAGTGCCTCGAGTGTCCCCCGTGTCTCTTCCTCAGCCCAGGACATGATTGCCGGGAAAGGCCTGGGCATCAGTGCGGAGCTTATCAACCTGGAGGTCAGCTCCCCAGACGTCCCGGATCTGACACTCATCGACCTCCCTGGCATCACCCGGGTGGCCGTGGGCAATCAGCCTGCTGACATTGGAAGGCAGGTGAGATGCTCGTGCCTGGGCTGGGTGGGCAGAGGGAAGGCATCGGGCACCTCTTGGTTCAGTGCTACAGGAAGGAAGCCTCCCTGCAGACAGAGCTAGGGCTGAGCCTCTGTGAAGACCAAACGGGCAGAACCTCACTACAGACAGGGCCAGGGGTGGGGCCTTAATGCAGAAAGGGCTGACAAGGGGCAGAACCACCGTGAAGACAGGGCTGGCATTGGCCGGGGACTCCCTGCTGACATGGCCAGGGGCAGAGCCTGAGTTTGCTCTGGAAGGACATATGGCATGTCCAGGAACTCCCACTAGCTGCCCCCCGTGGTGTGGGCAGGCTCAGCCACGTGTCCCTGCAGAGCTCAGCCTGCCTCACTGTGTCCTGCAGGTCCCTCGGGCTCTTGTCCCTGCAGGTGCTGCTCTGGGCACCCTCGGCCTTGAGCCGGGCCAGGCCCCAGGAACTCTCCCCGGCCTGACAGGGCCCCGTTCACAACTTCCCTCTCTG
This sequence comes from Ochotona princeps, assembly GCF_030435755.1. Classification (NCBI taxonomy): domain Eukaryota; kingdom Metazoa; phylum Chordata; class Mammalia; order Lagomorpha; family Ochotonidae; genus Ochotona; species Ochotona princeps. The sequence goes on along the minus strand of NC_080834.1, from coordinate 27,501,500 downwards.
TAGATCAAGGCGCTCATCCGGAGCTACATCCAGAGGCAGGAGACCATCAACCTGGTGGTGGTGCCCTGCAACGTGGACATCGCCACCACGGAGGCACTGAGCATGGCCCAGGAGGTGGACCCCGACGGGGACCGGACCATAGGTGAGCTAGGAGCTGAGCCTCAGAAAGCCGGGGTTGCTGTGAGGTGGGGCACTGTGTCCAGCAGGGGTCAACTGCACAGGTGCACCTGAGGTTGGAGCCCGCGGGGTCCACAGGACAGCAGTGCTGCTGGGCGACCTCAGAGACATGGGGAGACTCATCCTGTGGTGTCAGAATGCACCGTACGGGGACAGAGTGGCCTGTCCATCAGGGGCCTGGGAGAAGGGATGTGGCCCTGGCTGCCTGCAGGGGGCAGCCCTGCCTCTCTCCCCAGGGCAGGACCCTGGGCTCTCTGGGAGCCTCATCTCCCACAAGCAAGGCGGGGAGGAACCCTGGAGGCGGTGTCTGGGTGTCAGCCTGGCCGTGCCTCAGCGTGGAGCCGGGAAGCAGCGCTGATATAGGTGCGTGGCCTGCAGGCATCCTGACGAAGCCTGACCTGGTGGACAGAGGCACGGAGGACAAGGTGGTGGACGTGGTGCGGAACCTGGTGTTCCCCCTGAAGAAGGGCTACCTGGTGGTCAAGTGCCGCGGCCAGCAGGACATCCAGGAGCAGCTGAGCCTGGCCCAGGCTCTGCAGAGGGAGCAGGCCTTCTTTGAGGATCACTCACACTTCAGGTGGGAGTGGGGCTCTGGGCTCGTGCACAGCCAGGGCTGCAGGGTGCTGCTGTGCGCGTGCGTGGGTGTGATGTGAAGGTCTTGGGCGGTGAGTGAGGGACTCGCGTAGCAGCAGGTGCAGAGGCTGACGCCCAAGTTCCTGTCCCTGAGCCGTCGTCCTGCACCGTGCTCCCGGGCTGTGGGCCAGCCTCACCGGAGCTCAGCTGGGACATACATGCATGCAGAGTGGGGGTGCGTCTGTGTGTTTCCTGCAGCTGCAAGCAAGCACACACCTGGGCCAGGTGTGCCTCTGCCCAGCCCGAGGAGCACACCAGTAGCAGAGTGTGTGTGTGTGTGTGTGAGGGAGAGGGAGGGAGAGCCCTTGCACATGTGTACTGCCTAGGGCAAGGGGGGCAGCTGTGTTAGCAGAACAGGTCTGTGTGTGTGTGGGCTTGCACACATGTGCCACTCAGAGCACGGGGCAGCTGTGTTAGCAGAACAGACCCACATGTGTCTCTGGGCATGTTCAGGACACCCCAGGCTGGGGTCAACACAGGGGTGACATCCCCCAGGGCACTGCAGCTCGGCCTTCAGTGTCCTCAGAGCTGAGCTGAGTGCCAGCCTAGCCCGGCAGGTCTGGCTCCAGCGCTCCCTCCAGTGACGTCCCTCTGCATTCTGGCCCAGGGTTCTTCTGGAGGAAGGGCGGGCCACGGTGCCCTGCCTGGCCGAGAGACTGAGCACGGAGCTGATCGAGCACATCTGTGTAAGAACCCGGGGGGGGGGCGGTCTCCCCAGGGTGCCCTGGACTCAGAGAGGGACCCAGCCCGCCTGGGACCAAGGGCTCTGCCAGGGTGCCCTGGACTCAGAGAGGGACCCAGCCCGCCTGGGACCAAGGGCTCTGCCAGGGTGCCCTGGACTCAGAGAGGGACTCAGCCCGCCTGGGACCAAGGGCTCTGCCAGGGGCCCCAGGACTCAGAGAGGGACCCAGCCCGCCTGGGACCAAGGGCTGGTACCAAAGGCTCTGCCAGGGCATCCCCGGCCTCAGAGTCCCAGCCTGCCTGGGACCAAGGGCTGGTACCAAGGGCTCTGCCAGGGCATCCCTGGCCTCAGTTAGGGTTCCAGCCTGCCTGGGACCAAGGGTTGTTGCCAAGGACTCTGCCAGGGCGTCCCTGGCCTCAGAGAGGGAGCCAGCCCACCTGGGACCAAGGGCTGGTACCAAGGGCTCTGCCAGGAGCGCAGGACTCAGCAATCCAGCGATCCTGTGACATACCAATGCCCAGGGTTCTGCCAGAGAGCAGAGACGCAGCTGACCCAGAGCATGGAGCCGAGAGGGCACGAGTCTTGTCTTGGGCAGCGGGTGTCGGGCCTGTAGGTGTGGTGGCTCCGCGGTCACCTTGACAAGAGTGGGTCCCCCAGGCAGCCTGGGCCTCCCCAGGCCTCCCTGTCTCAGCAGCTGGTGTCCTTTGGCCTCTGATGTCCCAGTCTCAGGGAGGGCCTGGCTGGGCCCACACCTCTGTGTCTGCCACCAGTCTCCCTGTGCGGGCCCGGGTGCTCACATGCCCCAGCGTGAAGGCAGCTTCTGCCAGACTTCCTGTTGGCTTGTGAGCTTGATGCCTGCCAGGCCTGCAGCCTTGGTGCCCTGGGCCCTGCCCTGCCACCCAGAGCATCCCTACAAGGGTCCAGGGAGCTGGCACAGCAGGGTGATGTGGCTGAGCCAGGTGGGGGGTGAGAGCTCCTGCCCGACCCCACCCCCATGTGCAGGAGGTGGGGCCATCGCTGGGCTCCACCCTGGCCTCTGCAGCCAGTCAGGCTGCCCTCCCTGCACTGGAGCCAAGGCCCAGACTGGCCTCTGGTTGCTTTCCAATTCCGGTCCTGGCTGGCTGCTGTCCCTTGGCCACGACCTTAGAGTCACTCACAGTCATGGCCACTCACTGGCGGGCATCGATGTGGGCAGCATGGGCTGGACCTGTGATGTCAAGAGTGGAAGTCCCCATTGTAGTTCTGGAAGTTTCCAGATGTAGATTGTTCTGGAGTTTCTTTTGCAGGACTTCCAAGGAATTGGTCCTGGGGCAGGAGCTTTTTCCAGTCAAACAGGCCCCTGGGGTACTCTGGCCTCTCCTGGCCTTCAGGACCACCCTTGGGAGGGGCGTGGCTGTGTACGAGGACCCAGGCTGGCCATCGCTGCCCACGCCCAGACATTCGGTCACCCCCTCCTTCACAGAAACCCCTGCCGCTGTTGGAACAGAAGATCAAGGAGAATCACGACAGATGCACAGAGGAGCTGCACAAATACGGTGTGGACATCCCCGAAGACTCCAGCGAACGGCTCGTCTTTCTCATAGACGTGAGCCATGCACCTGCTGGAGCCCAAGGCCCTGCTGCCTGCCGGGGAGGGGCGGGGCCTCGCCCGCATGGCTTTCTGCCCTCTTAGTCGGAGAGCCAGTGGAAAGGGAGGGCGTCGCTCGGGAGGCGGGCCTGCCTGAGGAGGGTCTCCTTCATTGGCTGTAGCCCCGAGCAGTCACAGCCCAGGGTGGTCGGGTGTGGGCGGGCTTAAGGCCAGCGCCTCTTCCTTCCCAGCTCCCCTCCTTCCCAGCCCCCCACCCTGCAAGCACACCAGCCTGGTGCACGCTTGGCGCCTCTGCTCATCCTGGGGCTTCTCTTGGCAGAAAATCAGTGCCTTTAATCAGGACATCACGGCTCTGATACAAGGGGAGGAGGTGGTCGGGGAGAAGGACAGCCGGCTCTTCACCAAGCTGAGGAAGGAGTTCTCCAGGTGGAACACTGTGATCGAGGACAATTTTAAGGAAGGTGAGTGGTCACTCAGGAGCCCACCCAGAGCCAGGTGGGTGTGACTGATGGACGGCCTGGAAGGGCCAGCTCCCTTCTGCTGCGGATCCCTGTCTGGGTCGGGCTCGTGTGGGTCCCAGAGATCACTGCCTAGTGGTGGCCTCTGGCTGGGCAGGTGGGCAAGGGCAGAGCCCTGTGACCTGGAGGCTGCCCAGAGACACCCCACTCCTAGCCTCAGCCCACGGTGTTTCAGGGTTTTTTTATGATTTATTTTTTATTTCAAAGTCTGATATACAGAGAGGAAGAGAGACAGAGAGGAAGTCTTTGTCCTTTGATTCATTCCCCAAGCGACTGCAATGTCCAGGGTTGTTTCAGGAGCCAGGAGCCTCTTCCAGGTCTCCCACGCGGGTGCAGGGTCCCAAGGCTTTGGGCCATCCTGCACTGCTCTCCCAGGCCACAAGCATGGAGCTCAATGGAAAGCTGGCCCACCAGGATATGACCGGCAGCCACATGGGATCTCGGCACGTTCAAGTCAAGGACTTTATCCTCCAGGCTACCCTGCCAGTCCCAGGCTGTCAGTTTTTGACCCTGGAACTGGGGTACAAAAGCAGTGAGCCTTCAGTAGCACATCTGGTCACAGTCCAAGAGCCGGTTGGCTGGGGTGAGGAGGGCCCAAGAGCAAGACACAAGCCCCAGGCATCCTGTTGTTGTCCCTGGCAGGGAAGCATGCCTCTGATGTCAGAGGACCCTACAGGGAGAGTGTACACAGGGCTGGCCAACAGTGGCTTCAGCCCACCCGGCCTCCTTAGCCCCTCTGGCGCCGTGGACAGGTCTGAATGCACCTGCTCAGGGCTCCAGTGGGCTTTCCTCAACGGTGGTTCCAAAAGGCACGTACGCAGCTGCGCCCTGGAGTCTACAGGGATGCTGCCAGAACACTTGTGTCCAGAAGTAAGAGGCCCCCCGAGGTGTGCGTCCCCCACACCGGCAGGAGGGGCTGCATACAGGAAGCGTAGAAGCTCCAGAGCCCACGTTAGTGGATCCTGCATGAGTTTTCTCTGCCGGCACCCATCTTGTTGGCAAGCTGGGGGTCTGTGCCCGCAGGCCCTTCCCGGTTGACGCCTGTGTGGACGCTCCTTCAACAGGCAGCAAGCAAGCAGCTGCCGTTTCTTCATAGATTCTTGGAGACAGGAGTTTGTGAGGGTGTGGCCACGCTGTGTGTGTGTGTGTGCTTTCTTTTCCTTTGTTGGGCCGTAGTCCCAGCTAAGTGGCTTCTCACACAGGCAGAGACTAAGGAAACTCTAACTGCTCCATCTGGCAGCTCCCTCTCCAGTTAACACTTAGGGACACCCCGTCTGACACCCCTGTTCCCCAGCCCACCCTCGGCGGAAGCCCACTGCCGACACTTGCTGTCATGGTTTAAAGAAACCACAAGGAGACCACGTAGCGGGGAAGGTGCAGCTGTCTGAGCTCTGGGGGGGGGGGGGGTGTAGTGAGGCTGGCGCTCAGGCTCCTGGGGGATTTCAGAGCGCGCCTTGGCTGTGAGTGTGAGCATGGAAGCAGGGTCCTCTCGCTCCAGAGGCTGCGTGTCCCTTCAACAGGGCGAGGAAGACTGTGGAGTGCTTCGTTGCGCCGAGTAGGGGCAGGCTTGACACACCCTGCAGTTAGGGTGCTCCCGGCTGCAGGCCACGGTGCAGGGCCCAGGCAAGGTCGCCCCAGGTCTGCTCCACTACTGTCCCCTCTGCACTGCCAGCCTGGGGCCAGGGGTGCAGGGAAATCTACATCTGCCCCACGCCCCAGGCACTGCTTGGCATACAAACTGGACTGGCTGGATTCTGGGCTTCCTCACCGCCATGCTGCCAGCCTGGAGCCGGGGACTGTGTACGACTCCACGCCGCTCTTTCCTGCTGCAGGTTTCAGAGAGATACACAAACAGGTCTGGAAGTTTGAGAACCAGTACCGCGGCAGAGAGCTGCCAGGCTTTGTGAACTTCAGGACGTTCGAGACAATTATAAAACACCAGATCAAAGCCCTGCAGGAGCCAGCTCTGCTCATGCTGCACACGGTGACAGGTGGGTGGACAGGGGACAGGTGGGTGTGGGGTGGACAGGGGACAGGTGGGTGTGGCGTGGACAGGGGACAGGTGGGTGTGGCGTGGTTAGGGGACAGGTGGGTGTGGCGTGGACAGGGGACAGGTGGGTGTGGACAGGGGACAGGTGGGTGTGGACAGGGGACAGGTGGGTGTGGCGTGGACAGGGGACAGGTGGGTGTGGACAGGGGACAGGTGGGTGTGGCGTGGTTAGGGGACAGGTAGGTGTGGCGTGGTTAGGGAACAGGTGGGTGTGGCGTGGACAGGGGACAGGTGGGTGTGGCGTGGACAGGGGACAGGTGGGTGTGGCGTGGACAGGGGACAGGTGGGTGTGGCGTGGTTAGGGAACAGGTGGGTGTGGCGTGGACAGGGGACAGGTGGGTGTGGACAGGGGACAGGTGGGTGTGGACAGGGGACAGGTGGGTGTGGCGTGGACAGGGGACAGGTGAGTGTGGGGTGGACAGGGGACAGGTGGGTGTGGGGTGGACAGGGGACAGGTGAGTGTGGCGTGGTTAGGGGACAGGTAGGTGTGGGGTGGACAGGGGACAGGTGGGTGTGGCGTGGACAGGGGACAGGTGAGTGTGGACAGGGGACAGGTGTGGACAGGGGACAGGTGGGTGTGGCGTGGACAGGGGACAGGTGAGTGTGGACAGGGGACAGGCGGGTGTGGACAGGGGACAGGTGGGTGTGGACAGGGGACAGGTGAGTGTGGACAGGGGACAGGTGAGTGTGGCGTGGACAGGGGACAGGTAGGTGTGGTGTGCACAGGAGACAGGTGGGTGCGGACAGGGGACAGGTGAGGGGGTGTGGACAGGGGACTAGTGGACAGGAGACAGGTGAGTGTGGACAGGGGACAGGTGATTGGCATAGACAGGGGACAGATGAGTGTAGTGTGGACAGGTGGGAGGGACAGGTGACATACTTTTGTGACTTTCTCTGTTCTCAGTGCACAGCATAGCAGATGCACCCAGCACTGTGCACACAGGATCTAAGAGCAAACCCTGTGGGCATCCTCAGGGAGCTCTGTGGATTTCTGGAATCCCTTGGTGCCCAGACTGTCGCATTTCCCTTGGTCCTTCCCCATGCACAAGGGGCTGTCAGCATGACTGAGGACCTGCCAAGTCCTGAGCCAGGAGCTGGGGTCCTGGCCGGGGGCGGGGCAGGGGACAGGAACTGTACCTCTGACACTGTGTCTTGGCACCTGCGCTGCCTGTGGCCCCTCCCCTGCCTGTGGCCCCTCCCCACACTGTATCAGTTCTCCTGCTTTGCTCTCAGATCTGGTGCGGAAAGCCTTCACAGTGGTCTCAGAGAAGAGCTTCTGCGGGTTCTCCAACCTGCACAGAACCACCAAGGTGAGACCCAACCCAGGGCAGGTGTGGTCCCCAGACGCAGAGCTGTGACGAGCTTATTCCTGAGAGACACTTGTTTGTCGTTCCTATCCTCACAGATCAAAATTGAGGACATCAGCTCAGAGCAGGAGAAGGAGGCGGAGAGGGTCATCCGGCAGAACTTCCAGATGGAGCAGGTGGTCTACTGCCAGGACCAGGTGTACCGGGGTGCCCTGAAGAAGGTCAGAGAGAAGGAGGCGGAGGAAGAACGCTCGCATAAATCCACTCTGCAGAGGAACAAGTCCACTGAAACCCACTCTGCAGAGGAGTCCACAATGACCGAAATCTTGGAGCACTTGATTGCCTACCACCAGGTGAGCCGGCAGAGCCAGGGCCCCTGGGGACTGTCCTGGGCAAGCCCTGTGCACACAGCCCAGGGTGGCTCGGCCAGCAGGAGCCGTGTCCTGGATCAGCCACAGTGCAGTGGGATTCCTCAGGCAGGGGGTGGGAGCACAGCTGGGCTCAGGTCAGCTGCTGGCCAGAGAAGGCAGGCATGGGAGACCAGATGCCTCACGACAGCCTGGAGCTCTGGGGGCTTGAGCAGTGGCTGTGGGTGGAGGTCTGCCCTCAGAACAGGCCTGGGCTGCAGCGGGAGGCCACCGTGGGCAGTGCGGCTCTCGGCCAACGTCACAGGTGTGAGTACAGCCAGGTGAGGGGCCGCAGGGCTGCACAGCTGCCTCTACTCCACCTAGCGCAATCCCTGGTGGCTCACACTCGTGAGTAGGCACACTGGGCACACAGGCATAGTTTCGAGGAACACAAAAGAGCCATGTGTCCAGCATGTCCCGGGCAGCTGGTCACCCACAGCAGCAGGTGACCCCTACTTTCACCCCTGCCATAAGCAGCACAGTCCACGGTGGGGAGAGCCACCCCTGACCTCCCCGGGTGCCATCCACATCCTGTTCCCCGCCCCGCTCATCCCAGTGCCCTCTCCCTCCCAGGAGGCCGGCACCCGCATCTCGAGCCACATCCCTATGGTGGTGCAGTTCTTCGTCCTGCACACCTACGGGCGGCAGCTGCAGACGGCCATGCTGCAGCTGCTGCAGGACAAGGACGCCTGCGGCTGGCTGCTGCAGGAACGCCACGACACCAGCACCAAGAGGAAGTACCTCAAGGAGCGGCTCTCGCGGCTGGCCCAGGCCCGGCGCCAGCTCGCCAAGTTCCCAGGCTGACCCAGGGCAACGGGTCTGCAGGTGCAGGAAGCACCCCACCTCCGTCCCCCACCCGTCCACGGCTGTAATAAACACACAGCAGCTAGCCGGTGTGCTGCGGGGTGGGGGAGGCCGGCAGTAGAAGCAGCTGCGGTGCCAGTGGGGAAGAAACCGCTGGCAGGACTCAGCTGTTCTGGGTGTTGGAGGGGAACGGGGAGCAGGGGAGGGGGTGACTCGTGGCCCCAGCAGAGCCAGGAACCCTAGTGTCCCTGGAAGGCAGAAGTCACTTGGTGACCCTGAAAAGCCCTAAAGGGGCTTGCTGAGTCTTCAAGACTCCCACCAGGCCAGGCAGGATGGGGTGAGGACCAGACACAGGTACCCTGTCCCTCCTGCGCCTCCTTGCTGGTGGCTGGAGAACAGGTGATACAGCTGGACTGGGGTGGGGGCGGAGCCAATGGGAGGAGAGAGGCTGGAATGCTGATGCCACGGAGGGGTCAGCAAGGAGCCACGCCCCCAGGGACTCTGGCGGGGTGATGCCAGCCTTGGTACCAGGACATCCAGGTCATGGACAAGCTCTGGACACTCCAGGGCAGGGGACAGCTCACCCACTCTGGCCAACCCTGTGGGTGACCGCAGCAATGGGCTGAGACAGCAGCACCGCCCCCTCCCCGACAGCCCCTCCGCCCCAGCTCCCTTCTGACTCTGCTTATCCATGACCCATGGACAAAGCAAGAAATCTGTTGACAAGAGAAGGCCCCAGCAGACAGAGGCCAGTGCACGGGCACAGCGGGGTGCCGGTGCCCACCCTGTGCTAACCGCCCACCTGTAGGTGCTGACCCAGGGCTTTTTCGTAGCACATCTAAGAACTCAAAGTGCTGTCCACTGGTCGTCTTCATGGGCACACCCTCTATCCTTGCCCTGGGCAGGCCAGTCCCAGCAGTGGGTTCCCTCTAAAAGCTGCTGTGGAAGCCTCCCTCCCTGCCCCACCTGCCTCAGGCAGTGCCCTGTTCCTGCCATGAAGGGCACAAGCACCCATTCTAGTCCGTGCCCAGGCGCTTGGCTTCCCCATCCACCTTCCCCTTCATTTAGGATTTGAAGGAGTTACAGAGAAAGGGAGACAGAGATCTTGCACCCGCTAGTTCACTTCCAAAATGGCCACAACCAGGACTGGGCCAGCCTGAAGACCGGACTCCGGAACCCCATTTGGGTCTCCCACATTGGTGGAAGGCATCCGAGCTCTTGGGCCGTCCTCTGCTACTCTCCCAGGCCACAAGCAGGGGGCTGAATTGGAGTGGAGCAGCCAGGACTCGAACTGCTGCCCAGATGGAATATAGGGGGTCATAGATAACCTGTTGCACCACTGCCAGCCTCAGACCCGGACCGTGTGTAAGGCTAGCCAATGGGGTCCTCAGCCTGGGAGGGTGGGGCCAGGCCTCCAAGGACACCTGTCTCCTTGGACGCCACTCATTCTGCTAGGGTCAGGGCTGTGGGTGTGTACCTGCCCCGGGACTGGGCTGGCTGTGCAATCAGGCAGGCAGGCAGGGCCCCGGCAGCACCCTCACCACACAAGGAAGTGGGGTGTCCGGGGCCTGGCAGGCACTTGTGTCCCTGCACCCAAGGACGGACCCAGGAGATGGCACAGCCTGCGGGCTCAGCAGAGCTGCAGGGCACCGGGGCTGCAGCGTGGGCTGCCACTCTCACTTAGGGTGGGTCTTCCCTCTCCCACAGAACCATCACAGCCCCTGACCTCAGGGGGCCAACCTGTGCCACCTCCCCAATCCCTGGCACACCCAGGGACCGGGATGAGGACCAGGCCTCCTCCTTCTGGGGGTGTGACTCTTCCCCCAGGAGCCTGCAGGGACACTGCACCCACGCTGGGCTCAGGACTGGCAGAACAGAGGGAGAGCAGAGTCGCTGGGTCTGGGGTCTGAACCTCCACACAGGCACCACCTGCAGGACACAGCCCACAGATCCTCGGTGGGCGCAGCTCAGCCCTCCCTGCCCCACCAGGCAGGCGCAGCAGCCCTGGTGCCCCCAAAGACGCCTTCACCGCCAGAAAGGAACGGACACTTTATTCCCGCATTTCACAGTGGACCTCCAGAGCTCAGGGGCGGCACAGCTGGAGACCAGAGACCCAGGGCGGGAGGACTCTCCGTGGGGCGGGCGCAGGAGGGTCCCGGGCGCTGTCCCACACAGCCGCTGGCGAGAGGCCTCCCTGGCATGAGCCTGGCAAGGCTGCGTGCGCAGGGAGGTGGAGGCGGATCCCCGCAGACTGAGGTAGAGCAAAGCACGTGAGCCCCATCCCCCTTGGGCCTGGGTCCCTGGGGAAAGCAGGTGTGGGGCTGGGGGCGGGGCATGCACGCGGTCCTGCCCAGGGCGCAGGTGGAGGCTGCACTGCTGGGTGGGGTCCCTGTGCAGCCCTGGCCCTCTGCTCCCAGGGCCTCATCCACGCCCCCTGCCCCAGGGGAAAGAGCTGCTGCCCTCTGTCTCCTTGCTGGGTCAGGAAGGGCCACCGAGAAGGACCAGCTCTGTCCCTGGTGCCTGCAGTCCCTGCCTGTCCCTCTGGCTGCCTGCAGCAGAAAGGTCCAGGCTCCGTTGTGTCCTCAGGGGCTGAGCAAGAACCTGGAATGCCCACAGCACTCCCCGTACCCCCAGGACCCCAGGGTGAGGGAGAGGCGCCGCTGCCCACACAGAACGTGGAGAGGGCCAGGCAGACAGGGGCATGGTTTAATGAAGGCACAGGGCGGAGCTCGCCTGCAGGTGCACCCGGCTGGGGGAAGAGTCGGCTCCTTGCTTCCACATGGGCAGCATCAAGGCAAAGGCGTCTGGATTAGCTGTTGGCCTGCACCGAAGGGAGAGAGACACAATGTGTTCCTGAGCAATGAGACAGGGGAGTGGTCTGTTTCCCTTTGCTCACTGGAGGCTCTGGCGAACCACGCAGCAGCTGAGCACATCGTAAGGGTAATTACTGCCCAGCAGGGAGCTGGCCAGGGCAGCTGGGGCCCTGGCAGGCAGCAGCTGCCATGGAAATCAGGTGCACAGGGCTAGAGGGCAGGTGCAAGACAGCCCCTAACCATAGCTGGCCCTCATGTTCATTATTCCTCAAGTCCGTACTGCTTCCCTCCCACTGTGGACACTGGGCACACTTGCTCCTGAACCCTCTGCCCTGATGGACACTGCCCGCCCTCCCAGGCTGGCTGGGAGCCCTCCTGCAGCCAAGGCACTTGACAACCTAGGCTCTGCGGTCATCTGGGGGGACACTGAGGCCCCTGCCTCAGCCGCAGGGGAAGCATTCTTTATTGCAGGTTCCAGTGCGGCTCCTGTCCTGACTTGGCTGGGCCTCTGCTCCTGGCAGTCCAGGCTGGCCGTCTGCCAGGGACCTCCTCTCTGCCCACTCCCCAATCTGCCAGAGTCTCAGGGTCCCAAGACCCTCCACACCAGGCAGGAGGCACCACCTCCACCCTTCCCACTGTGCTTGGGCCTTCAACCACAGGGTTGGATGGGTAAACTGAGTCAGCCAAGGCTGCACCAAATGTGCAGGGCAGCAATGAAAGAGGTCTCCCCGTCCAGGTGGGGTATCCACTGCTTTGCCCGGCACCAGCAGGTGACAGGCAGGCAGGTGGTGAGGACAGGGCATGGGCATGAGAGGAAGGGGGCATCGGGGCAGGGGAGTCTGGGAGACGGGGCCAAGGGCAGGTGTCAGGGGAGACAGGCTCTGTCTGCACCCTGATGTGCTTGGGCCCCAGGGCCCCAGGGCCCCCAGCCGGAGTCAGCAGGAGCAGGGCTGTTACCCTCATCTGTTGGTAGATCCAATCTGTGAACGCTGTCACATTCCCATACACGCCTGGTCTGTAAGCTTGTGCGCAGCCGGAGCCCCAGCTGGTGTCCCCAATCAGCCACCAGATGCTGTTCTTCTTTGTGACCAGGGGCCCGCCACTGTCACCCTGGGGGCATGGCAGGTGGGTTACCCAGAGCAGCAAGCCAGGGGGGCATGGCAGGAGGCGGGGTGGAGAGTGGGAACCTCCCCCATGGGGCAGGGAGCAGGGTCTCGTGGCTCCACCAGCAGAGACAGGTCACTGGAACAGGACCTCCACCGAATGTGACAGCAGCAAGTAGCCGGCCAGGTCTCTCCAATAAGGAGGGCACCCAACCATGTGAGACGGAACCAGGCCTCTGTGAAGGCTGCCACCACGGCTGCCCCTGCTGCCACCGCCCTCCCCAGCTGCCACCCTCCCTGCTCATGGCCACCCCTCCCCGGCTGCTCGCCCCAAGGGTATTACCTGGCAGGAGTCCACGTTCCCCTCCAGGTAGCCGGCACAGACCATGGAGGGCGTGATCAAGTTGTTATAGACGTATCTGCTGTTGCATTTCCAGGATTCGATGAGGGGCACCTGGGCAGCGTTCAGCACATCCGACGTCTTCCCTGGGGGTGTGTCCAGAGATCAGGAAGTGGGCCCTCCCACCCCACCAGACCACACGGCACACCACGCTCTTCTCCCTCCTTCCCGTAGCCCGGCCCAAAATGGAGCCCTGTCCTGGATCAGTTGTCCTTCCCAGCAGGGACCCCGCCCCATCCCACCCACTCATGAGCATCCTGCAATCAGCCTCTGAGCTGTCCCGCAGCCGGTTCTGTGGGACAGTTCCCTCGCTTCGTCTCTCCTCCTGGGACCATTCCCAGGGATATGTCCCTGCGAGCCCTCTGTCCCCTCCTCTCTCCCCTCCCTGGGCTGTCTGGTTTCTGCACCTGCACCTCCCATCTAGCTCCCGGCACAAGGCTCGCCCATCACTGGCTTGGCTCAGGAATAGCCAGGACTGCATGGCAGAGCCCCCCACCCTGCTCCCCTGGGAACCTGCTCTCTCCTGGTGCACCCCTCCACATCCTGCGGAGCCAGTGTGACAGTCTATGATCCTGTCTGCTACACCCGCCTTTCTCCCTCAACTGCACCCTGCTGTCAATCACAGCATCCGAGCTGTCAGTCATGTCATGCCCTACTTCAAGCCTCCTGGCTCACAGAGAAGCGGAGCTGGGCTCCCCCCAGGACTCCCTCACTGGGACAGCACTGTGGAGAGGGGTGCAATGAGCGAGCCGAGCCAGGGGCCAGCTCTAAGCTCATCCTTCCCCAACTGTGGTCACCCTGCTGTCTGCCGGGTGGTCCTTCAGGAACACGGGAACATGCATCTGTGGCTGCATTGCTCCCACAGCAGGAGTGACAGCTGGCAGGGCTGGCCCCATTCTTCCCAGGCAGCAGATGGGAAGAGTGAGGCACAGAGCTCCAGCACCAGGACTCAAGCCCAGCCCTCCCACTTCTGTATTCGGGGACTTCTGGGGGCCCTTACCTTTCTCGTATGTGGCCCCCCATCCGGAGATCCAGCATTCCTGATTGGGCTCCAGCATCAGGCCTGGGTTGGGCAGACACACCGGCTGGATCGCTTCTGGAGAAGAGGAATGGCGGTGGGTGGGTGGTGGGCACCGGCAGCCCTGACCACCATGTCCCTTTGGCTCCACCCTGCCCTTTCTCCCAGACACCCTGACTGCAAATGCCCCAAAGCCCCACCTCCTGCCCCTGCCAGGCCCTCCTGCTAATGGGCAAGAAGGCCCCTGGAAAGTCGGATGCCTTATCCCTGAAGGTCTGAGTGAGCCCAACAAACACAGACACTCCAGGTGGCCACATGCACAGGGAACACACACACAGGCCAGGGTGCCTGCATGGCGTCCACAGAGCATACTGCACCCATTCCCAGAACAGGAGCGTCCACACCAGCCCATCACAGCAGCGTGTGGGCCGGGCCTTGTCTCTACTCAAAGCTACAAGTCCTTGGGTGACTCCAGGGAGGGCCAAGCTAACAAGCTAAGGCATGCTGGTTTGAATTATGTTTTCAAGTAGCTTGCTTTCAGAATGTCTGAAAAACAAGTGTGCGTGTGAGCGCGGTCCACAGACCAAGGTGGAGGTGATGTGGGCAGTGCTTGGATGTGCTTGGTTGACATAGCTGGGAAGCAGAAGGTAGGAGTGCAGGAGCATGTTCCAGATGCAATGACTGGCTTCAGGGTGAGGGGGTTACCCTACCCTGCCATCAGGGGCAGTGGTGCAGCTAAGATGCCAACATTCGCAGACCATGCCAACGGGTGGATGTGCTGAAGGCACCAACAGAGGCAGGACAGCCGCCACTACTCCGGCCTCCCTAACTCCCCACAGGCCAATGACCACAGTGCCTGGCACCCACAAGCCATTTCTCAGGGAATAGCCCGTATTTCCTAGGGGCGTCTCCCGAGACCCCCCAGCCCGGGCCGGAGCCGCACACACCACTGAAGGTCAGGGGCGTCTGCAGTTTGATGAGAGCGATGTCATTGTCCTTGGTCTTCGAGTCGTAATCCGGGTGAGAGATCACTTTCTCCGCTCGGTTCCCACTTCCGTAGAGCATCTTAGGCTGAGACAAGATGCCCGCGTACGCCGTCCAGTAGCGGGCACTGTTCAGAGGCCTGCGGGACAGACACGTTCAGGAGGCCCGTTCTGGGGAGTGGGAGGCCCCAAATCCAGTGCGGGGGAGGGAGGCGACTGGCTCCACCACCGCCTCTTACCCCAAGCCTGGCTATTTCTCACTCCCCTGAAGACCCCACACTCCTGTCGGCTTCCACCCAGTCTGCGGGAAGCCTCCTACTTCTGTCCCGAGTTTCCCCCCCCTTTTCTGGAGCAGTAGCCAGAGCATTTCTTGTCACACAGTAGGTGCTTAGTAAATATGTGCTGATGAACAGCCTCAAGGTCAGAGGTCACTCAGGGTAGCCCCTCAATCCAGGGATTGCACTAAGGGCTCTTAAGAGGATCCCTGTTCCTAAAGGCGCTCAGAACTGGGGGTACAGGACCTTAAATAGGGACCCCCAGAGGATCTCCCAGCCAGGGTCTCTGGCAGCCCTGCTTTAGCCCCACTACCCAACCCAGCAGCTCTGCCTTAGCACCCCCACCCCACCCTAAGATCCCAAGGGGCAGAGGAGGCAGCAGCCGGAAAGTCCCCCGTCATTCCCCCCCACCCCCAGGACTCTTGGGCAGGCAGGGATGGGCATGGTGAAGCAGGCACCCTCCTGACCTAACATGCCACTCTGGGGCTCGCCCGGAGCTACTCAGGAGTGCCCCCTGCCGGGAGCCAGCCACATCCCATCTGGGGCCCAGGGAACTACTCACTCTTCCAGGCAGTGGGCAGCCGTCACAATCCACTGCGGGGTGATGATGGAGCCTCCGCACACGTGGACACCCTGCACGTGCAGGCTCACCTGCCACGGCCACTCTCCGGCCACGGCGCTCGTGCCACCCACAATCCTGCTCTGGCCGCTGGGGGAGGATTTCACACCACACCCTGGGGGAAAGAGAGAGGAAGCTGGGATCACCAGTGCCACGTCCAACCCCACCTCCCACCCACCCAGGGCTCCCTTTCACCTGCCACCCCTCACCCCCTTTTGGCCACGTTCCAGCTCAAGGGAGCAGAGGATGCGTCACAGGCCCCCCGCAAGGGGGCAGCACCACTTTCTGGGGGTGCAAGCGTGGGGTGGACACTGTTCGGGGGTTCTGTGGGGTCTCCTGGTCGCAGGGGCTCCTGGAGCCCCCAGTAGGGCTGTTACAGCTCCAGGCCAGAAGTTTCTGGAACAAGGTGAGCAAGGCAGGGCAGCTATGGAGGGAGAGGATGTGGTGGCTAAGGGGCCCAAAGAGCAGGACCAAACAGAACCCTCTGCACCCCAAGTCACTCCTGGGGAGTGAGTGCTCACTCAATGCAGGGCGGGCACCCCTTGCCCCACAGCTATGCCAACACCAACTAGGTACCTGAGATGGCTCCAGCCCAGCCTCACTGGAAGTCACCCTGTGGGCTGGCATGCCCTCCTCAGGGCCAAGACCCCAGAGCAGGGCAGAAGACGCCCCTTTCTGTCTCTATTGTTCCATGGTCTGGAAGGCAAGCCACAGACCCGACACTACGCAGGTTTCAGCTTCCACCCAAAGTCATGAGAGAAACGGCAGGAGAGCCGTGGCCTGCAGGAACTGTGTTGAGGCCTCGGGGTGGCCACGTCCCCAGGCCACACAGCTTCAAATCCACAGGACTCAGGAATGTGACCCTCCCCACTTCCTGCAGGAGCCCCCCCACAGGGCCTCCAGCTGGGGCCACGAAGAGCAGGGCCCAGCTGGTCCTCAAGGCTGCCTCCTTGCACTGCTGCAGGCTTCTGAAGCAGGTCAAACCCAGGGGGCACTTCTGTGAAGGCCAGGCCACCCCACGTGAGAGCTGTAAGAAGGGGCATCGGGGGTGGGGGCGGGGGCACTTACGGATACAGCGCAACGACACCACCACCTTGGAGGAGCAGGTCTCACTGGAAAAAAAAACAAAGGAACACCTGAGTCACCACAAGGGGGCGTGCCAGACTCTTCTGAGCTCCTGGGGAGGGGCCAGTACCGATGGCAGGCGGGGGCTGGGGGTCCCTGGATAACTCCCTTGGCCTCCCTGTGGCCATCGGGGCGATGAGGCAAGCATGCAGGCTGAACGCCATTAGCTGTAAATTGGTAGGTTGCAGTGTCCCCACTGTTTAGGTGGACAGCAAACGTGATGCCACCAGCAGAGGACGGCACTCCTGGACCCAGAGAGCAGGTGCACACAGCAGGCGCGGCTGAAGTGGCTGAGGCGTACATGAACCGTCGATGAAGTGCAGCTTCAGAAGTGTCCGCTTCCCACGAGCTCCCATCATGCCCACGCAAATTCGCCAAAGCAGAACCAGCTGTGGGGCCGAACACCTCGGACACAGGGCTCTCACTCTGGGGTACCAACTCAGGTCGGGGAGAGGGGCCGGTGAGGAGGAAGCCCACCGCCACACTAGCTTTCATATCCATGGAGACACATTACAGAGTACGTGGGAAACGCGATGAAATGATACCTCTGCTTTGATGTAAAACAGAATGAAATGTGGAGCCAATGCGATAGATCAACTGGCTAATCCTTCACCTGCAAGTGGACACTGGTTCAAGTCCTGCTGCTCCATTTCCCATCCAGCTCCCTACTTATGGCCTAGGAAAACAGTGGTGGATGGTTCAAAGCCTTGGGGCCCTGCATCCGCATGGGAGACCCAGAAGAGGCTCCTGGTTCCTGGCTTCAGACCAGCTCAGCTCTGGCTGTTGTAGCCATGTGGAACGTGAACCAGTGGATGGAAGCTTTCTATCTGTCTGTCCTTCTCTCTGTAAGCCTGACCTTTCCAGCAACAATAAAGTAAGTCCTTAGGAAAACCAGAATCTGTGCATATGAGAAGGAGCCAAAGAGCTTGTGGAAAATGTGAATTATAAAATCCATGCAAGGTATCACAGGGCTACAATCCAACACATCACACCTGAGAACTACACCTGCTGCCAGAGCGATGCCTCAGTGTCTTGTGTGAGTGCCTAGTGGGGATGGCTGGCATTCAATACCCGGCTCTGTTCAGACCCTCGCTTCCTTAAATGGCTTGTGTTCTCTGTTTCCCGATTAGGGGTCTTCTGACTCCAGGTGGCCTTGAACATGCAAACTTGTATGACCAACTTCTGCCATAGCGCTTGGATGACCCAGACCATCTCTGTGTGGATCCCACACCTCGGGGGGGGGGATGCCTTTTACCCAAACGATGTCCCACTCCAGCAGGAAGTAGCCAGAAGACACCGATGCCCTTTACCCCTATGGAAGTAGGAGGTGGGATTTAAAGAGGGGGTCTGAGACCTTCCAGGCCTGCTGAGGTCATGGCCACACCTCCAGGTGGGCGGCACAAGCATTGCCCAGCCATTTCCTAACTGGTTAAGAGACCTACAGGAACATCTTACCTGTAGGTTCCCAGCAAGGAGGGGTCAGGGAACACTTAAAACCCCAAGAGCCTTCCTCAAACCCGTGCTGTCTCTCCCTCCCCTTTTGAGAGGTCCCCCACCTCCCGGCTTTGTCTCTGGAGGTGCTTCCCCTTCCCTGCTCACCTGGTCCCTTCACAAATAAACTTTTCTGTCCACAAAAGGAAAAAAATATCCATACATGGATGCCAAAAATGTTTTTCTTAATTTTCAAGATGTATTAACTGGGGAGAAAAAAAGAGGAAGGGTCTTCCATCCACTGGTTCACTCTTGAAAAGCCTACAGCAGCTGGAGGTGGGCCTGGCCGTAACCAGGAGCCTGGAGATCTAACTGGCTCTCCCACATGGGTGGCAGGGCTGTATAGCTTTGCAATGCCTTCCACTGCTTTCCTAAGCATATTTCCAGGCAACTGGATCGGAAGCAGCCCTCTGATCCAGGGAGCTGGCATCACAAGTGGCAGCTTAATGTACTGCACCCAACAGCGGCCCTCTCAAAAATGCTTGAAGGCAAAACAAACATGTTCTTTGTGCAACACTGCAGGAACTTTTAAAGTCCCTCTGCACACTGGGGATCTCAAAGCAATCTGTAGCTCTATCCAGAAGTCGCTGGAAACTTCTGGGATCACATGACTGATGTTTCCGGGAAAAAGTAATGTCACCAAATCAAACCAAAGTGACCCCGGGGAGTGCTCAGGCTCCCCAGGCTCAACATGGAGAAGAAACTCCAGTGCCTGCGCCCCAGTGGTGCACAGCCCAAGACAAGCAGTCCCGTGGCACCCAGAACCGGCCCAGCACTGCCCACTGCGGCTGCTTGTCCTGTGGCCCTCACTCCTGAGCATTAGTCAGATCACTGTAGGCATGAGCCTGGGCGAGACCCAGGCCAGCCCACTCCCAAAATCAGGACTGCATTCACACACAGGGCCCTGGTCCAAACTGCAACATGACGCCTTGGCCTCCCTCCATCCTGGCTAGCCCCAGCGGCCGGGCTATCTTCCTCCAGAGCAGCGGAGACTGGTTCCACTCTAAGCACCTTCCAGAAAATCCACAGCCACCCATGCTTCCCACCCTGCATGCTGGGCCCGCCCACAAGCCACCCAAGTCCAAGCCCTCCTTAGCCCTCTCACAGGCATGATGGCAGGTGCCATCCCAGGCTGACTCTGGCTGCGGGGCCCTGACAACATCCTGCAAACACATCTTGCTAACAGGGGACATTTTCCTAGAATCCTTACATCCAGCAGGGACATCCCCCTGTGGAAACCACCAGGATCTGGGGTGCAGCTGACTTTCAGAGTGGGGGCCACCCCAAGTGAGCTCCAAGACTCTGAACAAATTGTGCACACAACAGGTAAAGCTACGCTCTCCCGATCTCCACGCCTCCAGCGGAGGCTGCCAGAATCCGCAGGCCAGACAATGACCTCCTCTTTCCTCCAAACCATCAGCCACCGTGTGAGTTCCCAAGGTGCTTGCCAAGGACTGCAGCCTCCCTGCCCTGCCCCCAGCCCTCCCCGCTCTGGGTCTCCTGGATTTTTCTTGGCTCCCGATTTCCTGTGTAACTGAGAAAAACAAAAAACCAGTCAGCATTTTGCAGGAGCCCAGGAGCTGTGTTTAAGCTCTCCTGGGGCAGGCGAACCAGAGCCTGCTGTCTGCAAGGAGCACCTGGTGGTGCGTCCCCTGTCTCCCCAGGGCTAGCCCCGAGGCATTCCAGCGGCAGCAGGCTGTGGCAGAGCCACCAGAAATGCAACCCTGCTCCCAGTCTCCAGCCAGGGGGCAGGTGGAATGCTGTGGGGAGTCTGCTGCTTGCCCTTCCCTAAATGTGGCACCCAGCACCTGGCTGGCAGGGGGCCGAGGGCCATCCCCTTGAGGTGAGTGATGGGGACCCGGAGTGAGGGAGGAGTCTGTGCCATCACAAAACATTCAGGGAGCAGCAAAGCTCCTGCAAACATCTGTTTGTTCAGGTCTCCTGCCCAAACCGTTCAGCCATCCATCCCAAGGCCCATGGACGGCCCTGGTTCATTTCCACCCCCGGGACATGTACTGGACGCTCCCAGAGCCGGAAGTCAGCTTAACAGAGCAGGTGCAGGGAATCTTCGTGCCATCGACCCTTCCCTGGCTCCCCAAGCCCAGATCTGCCCACTCCTCACGTGGCATCGATGACTGCCCGAGGTGACCGGGACAAAGCAGACCAAACACCCCAGCCGCCCGCACAGGTTCCTGGGAAATCCTCAAATCCCCGGCACTCCCCCAGAAAGAGC
This sequence comes from Ochotona princeps, assembly GCF_030435755.1. Taxonomy (NCBI): domain Eukaryota; kingdom Metazoa; phylum Chordata; class Mammalia; order Lagomorpha; family Ochotonidae; genus Ochotona; species Ochotona princeps. The sequence continues at coordinate 27,481,274 of NC_080834.1, read as the reverse complement.
AGGTGAGCTCTGGGGGCACCCTGAGAATACCCTCCGATGCCCTCGAGGTCTGGAGAGAAAAGGAGTGGAATCCCATTTCAGAGACGGGGGGCAGCAGAGGCTGCGCCAACCCACCTGTCTCTCCGTGAGGAACAAAGCCAGCAAGCCTGCCCCGGTAGACCCTGATGTCCTCCGGGGCAGCCAGGCGCCAGCACACGGGGACAGGGACGCCTGCGGGGTCCCCGCACGTACGTACCTGTGGTAGAGCTTCTGATACAAGTCCCCGGTGCTGGCACTCAGGTTGAGCTTCATGAAACTGGTGGCCCCACTGTCATCGGCGATCCCATCAGAAGAATAAAAACTGCTCCTGGAAAAGACCCAGAACCCTTGTCTCCAAGAGGGGCCAGGCTGCCAGCCATCACAGATTCCCTGGTTTCTCCCTGGAATCAGAGAAAACCTTGGCGTTTAGGAAAACCAAAGCACATAGATTCAAAGCAGCGACCTTCGAAAGGAGCTGAACGTCTGAGTCAGGATAAAGAAAGGAAGATGGTGGGGGAGGTGGGGAGATGTGCTGGCATAGCAAGCTAAGCCTCTGCCGGCCGGGCCAGCATCCCATGTAGGCGCTGGTTTGAGTCTCAGCGGTTCCGCTTCCTATCCAGCTCCCTGCTTGTGGCCTGGGAAAGCAGTCAAGGACGACCCAAAGCCTTGGCACCCGGGATCTGTGTGGGAGACCCAGAAGAAGCTCCTGGTTTCAGAGCAGCCCAGCTCTGGCCATTGAAGCCATTTGGGCGAGTGAACCAGTACAAAGATCTTTCTGTCTCCCCCTCCTCTCTCTGTAGCTCTTTCAAGTAAAACACACAATTCTTTAAAAAGAAAAAAGAAGAAATGAAGACAGTAGGGGATGCGTGTGTGCACGCATTGCACAAGGGGTGCAGGTGTCCGACCACCCCCAGATGGGGCGGGGTGGCGGTGCCACTGTGCCATCCACCCTGAGGGGGGGTCAAGTGGCTTTCTGCATCACTCGTCAGTTAAGGTGCAACATGACAATCAGACCAAGCAGGGTTCACTTTGAAAGTTGCTACACGTGACAGAACTTGGAAAAGCATGACAAACAATTAAAAAAAAAAAGGCATAAAATCCTACATCATCTTATAAGATGCATTTTTATTGGAAAGTCAGATATACAGCGACGAGAAAAGACAGAGAGGAAGACCTACCGTCTACTGACTCACTGCCCAAGCGGCCCCAACAGCCGGAGTTGAGCTGCTCTGAAGTCAGGAGCCAGGAGCCTCTTCTAGGTCTCCCATGTGGGTGCAGGGTCCCAAGGCTCTGGGCCGTCCACCATTGTTTCCCAGGCCACAAGCAGGGAGCTGGATGAGAAGTGGTGCTGTCCAGATATGAACCAGTGCCCATATGGGATCCCGGCACGTTCAAGGCCAATATTTTAGCCACTAGGCTATTGTGCTGGGCCCATAGATGCATTTCTAAGGAAACCTTTTTAAAGACTCTGTGTGGAGCAGTCTGGACATGTCTGGGTGTCACACGGGCCACCCCACCCATGACTGTGGCTTGGGCATATACTTGTACGGGATTCAGGGGCTGAGTGGGTAGAACTCCACCTCGCTCTGGGGGACAATCAGGCTGAGTCCTCAGGGTTCAACCTGCTGCCTTTGTAAGAGGAAGAGACCAGAAGGAACACACGGCTGTGCTCCCCGTCTCTCACCACGTCACACACATACACACACACTATGACCTTGGGACCATTCCGGGAAAAAGACCAGCATCAGATGTGGGTCCCTGACCCCAAATAAACTCAGCAACTCACCCAGCCTGCAGTGCTAAGAGTTCCCCGCAGAGGGCGTTCCTGGGAGTCACAGTCAGCAAGGGTGTTTTTGTACTTGGGCCAGGCTGCCCCTCCACTGCCAGAGGCTCCACCCTGGCTGGGAGGCCCAGGCCTGCACCTGAGACCCTGGGCATTCTAAAGTGTTCCCACAAGCAGAGCAGGCTGGCAGACCCGTGCTTCTGGGGCAGATGGAGGTAGACAGAGCGGGCGATGGGGGCCGTGGTGGTGTACTCACTTGTAGCCCATGTCCTGGCACGCTGCCCGCCCATAGTTTTCATTCCAGCCGTCTTGGCACACGGGGTACCAGGAATTCCTCTGAGATGAATAGACCTGAAGGATGAAGTTCGGACCGTAGAGGCGAACTGCACGAGAAGGGAGGCGCTGCGTGAGCATCGCGTGGCTCTGCGGCTCTCCCCCAGCCCATACCACGTGGTCCTCACTGCCACGCCAGCCCCAGGCTGTGGTCACACATTAAAATGCCTGCTTTATGCAAAAACATTCAAAGCAGGGGGTTAAGCGAAAGCTCACTGCAGCACACAGCCCAGCGACCCAACGCCCACCTGCAGGTGAATGAGCAAGACATGCTGGCAGACTCCTTGCCCACACAGGGGAGGCAACTCTGCTCTGGGCACCCTGGGAAGCCCCGTGGTCCACAAGGGCACCCTGGGACACCCCCTCCCAGAGCCCCATGTGCCACCACGCCCACGCAGAGGGCAGAGGGCTCGGTGTGCACAGCGCATCTGCGTCATGCCACAGGAGGAGGAGCCCCAGGGCTGCCCAGAGAACGGCCGTCAGTCAGGGACATCCGCAGTGGGCTCAGAGAAGATAAACAGACACTGCTGCCTTTATTCAAACAGCTGCTGGAAGGGGCAGACTCGGCCCTGGCCAAGACAGGTGGTGAACACGCATCTGTGTGATGAGTATACGGAGTATATGTGTGTAATGTGCAGTTCGTGTGTGTGGTTTGTGTGTGGCATGCGGTAAGCAGGTATGGAATACAAAGCATTGTGTATGTGGGCTGTGTGTACGGTGTGCCTGATGTACAATGTTACATGGTGTGTGACATGCAATGGGTTACATGTGTTATGTACGTGTGCATATGACGGCACAGTGGGGGAGACAACGTTTTTCATACCACACCATTTATATTCCCCAGACTTGGATCTACTGGGGTACACTCCACGTGACACAGGAGCATGGCAACACAGCTGGATCTCTGCCACACTGTTCACCCCGGAAATGTGACTTAGGAAATCGGGGCCCGACATGGCGCCCCTAAGGCAGAGCCAGGGAAGCACGGGAGCCCTGAGTGAGTCACGGGAGGGAGGCCGCTGTCTTACCAGCACCTGCGGGTTTGTGGGTTTTACATCAAACCCCAAGGGGTTGGCAGTGGGGAGCCGGGAAGGCCACCTAGAGGCTTCTGGGTGGTGCTCCTGACCCTGCAGTTGAGAAATGTCTATTTTTCAAGGACAGTGTTGCCTTGTGAACATGCCAGGCTGTGTGAGTGTGTGTGTGTGTGTGTGTGTGTGTATGTGTCCCACGCCCTGGCCATCGATGACCTGACCCCAGGGGCAGCCAGCAGGAGGGGCCAGCTCCAGGCTGGCGCAGAGCGCACAGGCCAGCACGGGACAGGGCATGGCGCTTTCCTCCGATCAGTGAGCACAGGCGCTTGTGAGCCGTGCCGCAGTGCACAATGAGGACCCTGGCTCACAGACAAGGGGGCCGTGGGCTCAGCTCTGGCGGCAGGATTTCTTAGTGTGCTTCTCATCCCGAGTCCTGCTCGGGCTCAGCCACTCTCGCAATGTCCTTCAAAGAGGAAGAGAAGCCAGTGCAAGCCACAACCAAGGCAGCTGGTGAAGTTCTGGCACAGCAGTCAAGCTGCCACCTGCAACACCACTGCCCGTGTGAACACTAGTTCAAATCCCGGCTGCTCAGCTTCTGTTCCAGCTTCCTGCTAATGTGCTTGGGGGAGGGCAGCAGATGAGGTCAGGGGTCTTGGGGCCTGGTACCCACATGACAGGAGTTCCAGGCCCCTGGCTTTAACCTGGTCTAGCTTTGGCTATTGTGCCCATCTGAGGAGTGAACTACTGCCCAAAGATCTCTCTCTCTTCTTCAAATAAATAAATATATTTTGTATCAACAGCCATAATGAGATATCACTAATACCTGTTAGATCGGCTGTTATAAAAACAGCAGTAAGTACTGGCAAGGGCATGGAGCAGAGAAGCCCAATGCTCCGTTGGTGGGAAAGAGCCAGCACAGGTGTACTGCGGTTGTTCGGAGATTCCTCAGAAAGGTCCAGATGGAATGCCTACTGCCCAGGGTGTCCCACCCCCTGCTGGCAGGAGCCACCCACTCCCCACGCCCTACGGCACGCATCACACCCGCCAAGACAAACCTCCACGGTGGGGGCCACAGAAAGGGGGAGGACATGATGCAGCCGAAAGTTAACTCAGCCACGGGAAGAGAGGAACTCTGGAGGACTTCAGGGCCCAGGAAGGAAGCCAGATGCAGAAAGACAAACGGCGGCAGGACCAAGCTGGGTCCACGGGAGATCCGGAAAGCCCAAGTCACAGACCCGGAGTGCAGCAGCGGGCACCAGGACCAGGGCAGCAGTGAGGGGAAGGTGCCACCAGGGAACACAAACTTGAGCAGGCAAATAGATGCCGGCTGGCCCCACCCCCCGGGGAGGCTAGAACACAACCCCGAGCCCAGGGGCTGGTCTGAAGGCCTTGGGTTGGGGAGTGGTCCAGGGCACCAGGGTTCGGTGCGGGGGACGCAGGTCCGCCAGTCACCCCAGTCACACCTGCCCCGGGGGGACCCCCGGCTGACTCACCACAGCGGTTCTCATCCTCCCCGTTGGGGCAGTGGAAGACGCCATCGCACCAGTTGGAGGGGCTGATACATATCCCTGAGGAGCCACACTCTATCCCAGAGCACCTGTTCTCCACTGGCAGGGGAGAGACACCCATCAGGCGGGGGAAGCCGCCACGGGGGCCCACTGGGAGGGGCTCCTCTTCATCTGGGGCAGGGGCAGGTGGCGTCACGGGGATCAAAGGATGACCCCGTGAGGTTCTGGCTCCCCTTCTGTGCCACTTCAGGAATGCCCAAGAGCAGAGGGCAAAAGGCAGAAGGCAGCAACAGCAGGTGCACGGGCATGGTCTTGCCCAGGCCCCAGCAGCCACTGCTGCATCTGGGATCCAGAGCCCAGGTGGGGGGACCTGTCCATCCCATTTCAGGTGGCCCTTAGCAGCATCCCCCAAACACTGGGAAGGTTCCAGCTTCTTCTCCCAAGGTGCATATTAACGCTAGAGAAACAGCCTGGAGTTTGGCATCCTTCCGACCTGCAGAAGGTGTGTCTACAAGACTCGGCAAAAGCTTAGGACAAACACAGAGGCCTCTGCACATCTGCCAGCCCCCAGGGCAAGGTGAGGTTCAGGCCTAAGAGATGACAGTGCAGCTGGAGGTGGCTGCCCAGCTCCCCCACTTACAGAAGTTCCAGAGCAGGCCAGCGATCAGCCCGGCCCCCACCAGGACGGCGCCCACGGCCAAGACGACCTCTGCGGGAGAGAGGAGAGCCACTCAGAGGCAGCCAGAGGTCACGCGTTCCCCTTCCACCCTGCCGTCCCTGTGGAGCAGCCTGTCGTGAACAGGCAGTGAAGGTGTGGGGACGCCAGGCCACAGCCTCGGGGCCTCGTCTGTGCTCAGAACCCTCGCGGCGGCGCGGTGGGCAGAAGCCCTCACACCGAACCCTTCCATTGTCGAGAGTCAGAGAACTCACTTGGCTGGAGCCCTGTGCGGGACAACAGAACCAAGGGCTGTGCAGGGACACTCACCCCCATCACGAGGTTGGAACGCCTTTTTTGTTAATACTTTTAAAAATTTATTTGAGGGGCTGGGGTGGTGGCACACAGGCTAATCCTCTGCCTGCAACCATTGGCATCCCATATGGGCACCAGTTCTCATCCCAGTCACTGCACTTCTGGTCCAGCTCCCTGCGTATGGCCCGGGAAAGCAGCAGAGGACGGCCCAAGGATGGTCTCCCACATGGGAGACCCCGAAGAAGCTCCTGGCTCCTGGCTTAAAACTGGATTAGCTCTGGCCACTGCAGTCATCTGGGGAGTGAACCAGTGAATAAAAGATCTTTCTCTCTGTAAATCTGCCTTTCCAATTAAAATAAATAAATCTTTTTTTAAAAATGGGAAAATGTAGTAATTAAAACATGAAATTAGAAACAAACTTTGTTGCAGATAACAGCTTGCCTGCTGACTTAGGGCTATTGAATTGGGTCTCCTGGACTCTCATCTGGAGCAGGGTGCCACAGGAGTGCCCGATTCTACCTGGGATGGCCGGGCCCGGGCCCCTTGTAAATGAGCTAAATCCTCACCTTGCAAGCCCCACTTGCAAGAGCCACTTGAATCTCCACTTCCCACCCAGCTCCCTGCCTGTGGCCTGGGAAAGCAGTCAAGGACAGCCCAAAACTTTGGGCTCCTGCACCCAAGTGGGAGACCTGGGAGAAGATCCAGGCTCCTGGCTTTGGATCTGCTCAGCTCCAGCCATTGCGGCCATTTAGGGAGTGAACCAGCAGATGGAAGATCTTTCTCTCTGTCTCTCCTTTGCTCTGTAAATCTGACTTTCCAATGAAAAACTAAAAATGCAAAACCCCAGATGGGGATGCAGACCCTCCTGACAGAAGCCCCAGACAAGGCACTCCTCCACAGGGGTGAGGCCCACTGGCTGCCAGCTGTTCCCCAGGCTTGCCCATCACAGCTGGAGCCCACCCTGGGGTGCGCTGCCGCCGAGCGGGCCCTTGGCTGGCAGGGCGTCAGCTAACAAAGACGGGGATTTCTCCACCCAGCACTGACGACAGCTTGGCTCACAGGCAGGGGAGGAGGGAACCAGCAGCATCCCTGACCCACAAGATGGCAGCAATGGTTCAGCTGACCCCCTACCCAGGTTAGAAACCGCTCAGCCAGACGCTGACAACTGTCCCTGTGGTCAAAGGCACCCCAATCAAGAACTGTGGCCCTGCACCGCTCAGCTTCCCTCTGGAACAGGCACTGAGGCCAAGTACCACTCCCCATCTGGGTCAGAGAGGCACAGGGCGGGAGAGGGGAGAGACTGCCACCATGGGAAGGAGGGCGGTGGCCAGAGGGGTCATAAAAGCACCACCTATGGGGCAGAGGAAGTGGCAGGCCTGGGCAGGGAGACAGGGCTCCAGCGGCACAGGCTGCAGCAAGACAGTCGGCACAAAGCTGTTTTCTTCTTTGTGTGTAACCATGCAAGGCTTGGACACCTGCCTTCCCTGGGGTACCACAAAAGCACAGTCGGAGCAAAGCTCTTCAGCTTGACCACCGCCCACGCTAAGCTGCAGCGGGGGGCTGGCAGCGTGGACACTGCCCAAGTTAAAAGCCAAGAGACAGGGCACGGGGCTGCGTCTGGAGAGCTGAGGGGCAGCAGCGTGGCAGGCAAGAGAGTCAGATGGCGAAGGCGCCCGGCAGGGAGAGAGGTAAGAGCGACGGAAGAGGTGTCGGGGAGCTGGAAGGCCCTACAGCCACTGGCAGGGTCATCCACAGCGGCTGGGTGCATGGTGCCATGGCCATGCCTTCCACCACACCTGCCTCTAGAAATCACACCAGAAGCCAGAAGCACAGAGAAGCTCACGGGGTCACACCCCACCGGCAGGTGGAGGGCAGGGCAGACCAGGGTGGTGGTGGGGGATGGCTCCAGAGGCCACAGACTCAGTCCTGGGAAACACGTGCAAAGACGCCTACTTGCGGAACACAGCAAGCGGGAGCTGGACCTCCTGAGGACCACGGGCGTCGTGGCCTGCGTGGTGACCTGCGGAGCATACTGTGGGACCGTGGGCGGGTAGTACTGAGCCGGGTACTCGGCGTAGGCCTGGGGAGCCACCGGGGGCGGGCGGGCATATAAGTCTTCCGATTGGTAGCCATGGTTTTCGTAGTAAGGCCCAACGCCTGGGGCTGGCCCCTGCGAACAGAAAGAGAAGACAGGTCATGGGACACTCCAGCCTGCAGGAAGGCAGACACACCCCACATCACGCCACGTTTCCAACGAGGCATGGACTAGGCACCGTGTGTGCAGCTAAGCGGGCCCCACCGCCATCAGGCAGCAGACTTGTGTGGGTGAGAAGTAACCAGTGGTTCAGCTGTCAGCATCTCTGTTCCTGACGGCTCAAACTTCAGCAGGAAAAGAGTGCTAGATAAAGACGGGAAAGACGTTCGGGTGAGCCACCGCTTGGGACACGCCAAGCCCGTCACAAAGTCTGACGTCAGGACCTGGCTCTAGCCTGAATTCCGGCTCCCTGCTCATGCGTGTCCCAGCGAGCAGCAGGCCATGGCTCGAGCACGTGGCTCCCTGCCACCCACACGGGAGAGCCCAGTGCAGTCCGGCTCCCAGCTTCGACCTGGCCCGGCGGTTTCACGGACGGTGAAAACGCTGTTCTTCACGCCAGCTGATCTAGCTTTCTGTCGCATTTGCCATGAACTTTCTGAAGTTTTCTTACGTGTGGCCACCCTCCCAGACAGGTCACACTCACTCAGCAGCCAGGATCGGCAGACCCTGGCACGGTTCCCACGTAGGGGTTGTAGTCAGGAAACCCGTGTACACACAATATGAGCTCCTGTGCACACGGCCTGGAGACCCAGCGCCTCTCTCCTTTCTCCTTTTTTTAAAGATTTGCATATTTATTTGAGAGGCAGCGACAAAAGGAGAGAAAGATGGCCCACGTACTGGTTTACTCGTCAGACGGCTACAACAACCTTAACTGGACCAGGTCGAAGCCAGAAGCTTCTTCCAGGTCTCCCACATGGGTTTGAGGATCCAAGCTTTTCCCAGGTACGTGAGCAGGGAGCCGTACTGGAAGTGGAACAGCCGAGACTCGAACCAGTCCCCACATGCGATGCTGGCATCACAGGCAGCAGCTTCACCTGACTGGCACACTTCTACCGAGCCTCATCCTTCCAGTGAGTTTTCAGGTTCAGGTGCACACACACACACACACACACACACACACACACACGGGGAAGCAGCCCTGGCCCAGCTCCATGCTTAGGAGGCCCCTCCCCTCTCCACTGCCTTCCTAAGCTCCCGTTCCCAAGGCCCAGCCTCCCTGCACTCCTGATCCAGCCTGTGCAGTTCGTTTCCCATCTTCTGTTGACCTCTGAGGGGCTCACAGGCTAGCTGGTCTGAGCACAGCAACTTCCAACAGGGTCTCCAGGCAAGCTGAGTCAAAGAAGGAGCACAGGGTAGCACCGTGGGGCAGTGGGTAAAGCTGCGGCCTGCAGATGCCAGCATCCCATAGGAGCACCGGTTCGAGTCCTGGCTGCTCTACCTGTGATCCAGCTCCCTGTTCATGTGCCTGGGAAAGCAGCAGAGAATGGCTCGAGGACTTGGGACCCTGGACCCATGTGGGAGACCCATAGGGGCTCATGGTTCTGGCTTCAGCCCAGCACAACCCTGGCCTTTGTGGCCATGTGGGGAGTGAACTAGCAAATAAAAGATCTTTCTCTCTGTGTCTCTCCTTCTCTGTAAAAATCTATCTCTCAAATAAAAATAAATAAATTTTCTTTAAAATTCCTTGGGAGGGCCCAGTGCAATGGCTCAATGGATAAATCCTTGCTTAGCAAGCACCAGTTCATATCCCGGCTGCTCCATTTTCTATCCAACTAACTCCCTGCTTGTGACCTGGAAAAGCAGTCAAGGACGGCCCAAAACTTGGGGACCCTGCAACCATATGGGAGACCCGGAAGGAGCTCCGGGATCCTGACTTTGGATTGTTTCAGCTCCAGTCATTGCAGCCACCTGCGGAGTGGACCAACAGACGGGAAGATCTTTGTCTCTCCTCTCTGTATATCTGCCTTTCCAATAACAGTAAATAAATCTTTTAAAAATTTAAAAGTCCATGGGAAATGAAATAAAAAAGATAAATGCATACTGGTACCCCAAAATTCTAAAATCAGAAACTTCAAGAAAAACGCATTTTGTGGGGAAAAAAAGTGCCTGCATGTTTTCCTGTGAGATCTACAAAATCTCTTTCTGACCACAAACCCTGCTAACTGAACTTCTTTCAGGTGTGTGACGAGCAGTAAGGGGCACAGAGGTGACGGTGCCACTCTGGATGCCCACATGGCACAGCAGACGACCAGGGCTTGAGGTTCCATTTCCAGTTCCTGCCAACATACACACAGAGCTGGTGACGCCTCCACATGGGGGTCCCAAGGACGGCCATGCGAGACCTGGATGAATTTTCCACCTCCTGCCCCGGCCTTGGCTGTTGTGGGCATCTGGGGGCAACGCACCAACAGACAGAAGATCCCTTCTCTTTCTCTTAAATTCATTTCTTTATTCGATGGGGAGATTTACAGAGAGAAGGCGAGAGAGCGATTATCTTTCCTCTGCTGGTTCACTCCCCAGATGACCACAACAGCTGAGGCTGAGGTATCCGGAGCCAGGAGCCAGGAGCTTCCTCCAGGTCTCCCACATGGGTGCAGGGGCCGAGCCCTTGGGCCGTCCTCTGCTGCTCTCCCGGTAGATTAGCTGAGCAGGAAGTGAGGCAGCCAGGATAAGAATTGGTGCCCATGTGGGATGCTGGCTTTTGCAGGTAGACAATTAGCCTGCTGGGTCTGGTGCAATGGCCTAGTGGCAGAAGTCCCCACCTTGCATCTGCCAGGATCCCATATGGCACCAGTTCGAGCGCCGGCTGCTTCACTTCCCATTCAGCTCCCTGTTTGTGACCTGGGAAAGCAGCCGGGATGAGCCAAAGCCTTGGGACCTTGCATCCAAGTGGAAGACCCAGAGGAAGTTCCTGGCTCCTGGCTTTGGATGGGCTCAGCTCCAGCCATTGCAGCCACTTAGGGAGTGAACCAGCAGATGGAAGATCTTGCTTTCTGTCTCTCTTTTTCTCTCTGTAAATCTGCCTTTCCAATAAAATAAATAAATCTTAAAAAAGAAAGATTATCCTGCTACGCCACCGTGGCAGCCCTGAGAGTCTTTCTCTGCTCAGCTCTCCCTGGCTCTTTGTCTTTGCCTTTCAGAGAAATCAAATGAATTAATATTTTCAGAAGGAGGAAGTGGTCAGATAGAATGGGGAACCAAGAATGGGACCTGTTTCCTAGGAGGCAGGCTCCTGAGAGAGGGTCTGCCCGTCCGGCTTTTCCCAGGCTGTTGGCACCTTTGGTGCCCCATGCAAGCTCTGGTCCCTCTTCCCTCTCTCTATCCCTGGACATCAGCCCTGTGCCCGCCCCACCCTGGGCAGGGGGGAGGAGGCCAGGGTGCGAGCAGGCATTACCCGCTTCTGCTAACTGCAATGGCAACCACCTGCGGCTGCCACGGAGGCTTGCTCCTCCCTGCGCTGCCCGACCCAGGCGTTCCCAGCACCCAGCCCTGGGCAGTGCGATGGGGTCTGCTCCTGGGACTAGGCCAGAGGAATACAGAAAACAGGCAAGCCAGAAAGGTAACGATTAACCACTCACCGAGTTTACAGCCATCCTGATCGTATCAGCAACATCAGGTAAGGCGAGGTATGCGGGCGTTCAAGATGACCTGTGAGAAAGAATGACAAGATTGTAATCATTCTCTACCGGAGGATTCCAGGCGGAAGTTCCTTGCGCTGGAGCGAGCTGCAGCTTTTCCCTCGACTTGCACCCCCTTTCCCAGCTCTGCACACCTAAGCGGCCCAGGGCTTGGCTGTACAGGATGCTTCAAAACATTGGTGAGAGGCAATTAAAACGTTGGTTTGTTTAAGTGCAAATTATTTTCAAAAGCCCTGCACAGGCATTTGCTTTGTTTTGTTTCATAATACACATTTCCATGCCCTTGCTGAAGTCCCTACAGCTGCATGGATTGCACCAGGAATTTATAGCAGAAGTCCCAAGGAGTCCAGACTTGCCCGGGGGAGGGGGAGAGGGTTCAGTTTTAACTGCTGTGACAGGGAGAGCCTAGCCTTGAAGTCCACCACCTGGGAAGGGCTGCCCAGCCCACACCTCCCCTACCCCAAGCTCAGGCCTGCAAGTCCTGTGCCCCAAACAGGCTCTCCCTGGGACGCTACCACTTCCTTCACAGGGACCAGACCCAGCGCCAGGGAGCCTGTCAGCTCACCAGGTTTAGCACAGGTCGGGCTCCGGCAGCACCTCCTAGACAGCTAACTGAACCTTCTGGAAGTCCCAGTCTCAACCATCAACACCGTTCAGTTGAGGATTTATTCAGGGAGGGTGTGAAATGAGCAAAGGCAGTGGATGCTGGTCCCTGTAGAACCGGGCAGGTGTGTGCGTGGCAACTGCCACCCCGCATGTCGTGTAGGGCTTCACAGCAGAAAAGGGTCCCTCTGGATTTTCCGGTGTTATTCCTTCTTTTTCAGAGATTTATTTCTTCTTATTGGAAAAGCAGATTTACAGAGAAAAGGAGACACATAAAAAAACCTTCCGCCTGCTGGTTCACTCCTCAAATAACCACAGTGGCAGGAGCTGAGCCAATCTGAAGCCAGAAGCTTCTTCTGGGTCTCCTATGAGACTGCAGGGCACCAAGGACTTGGTCCGTCCTCCACGCTTTCCCAGGCCACAAGCAGGGGCCTGGAGCAGAAGTGGGATCAGCCAGGACATGAACCAATGCCCACGTGAAATGCCAGCACTACTGGTAGAGGATAAGCCTGTTGAGCAAATTGCCAGTCCCCAGGCTTTGGGACCGTCTAATGTGCCAGTCCCCAGGCTTTGGGACCGTCCAATGTGCCAGTCCCCAGGCTTTGGGACCGTCCAATGTGCCAGTCCCCAGGCTTTGGGACCGTCCAATGTGCCAGTCCCCAGGCTTTGGGACCGTCTAATGTGCCAGTCCCAGTCCCTAGGCTTTGGGACCGTCTAATGTGCCAGTCCCAGTCCTTAGGCTTTGGGACCGTCTAATGTGCCAGTCCCTAGGCTTTGGGACCGTCTAGCCCCTCTGTGTACTTGTTCATCAACTCCAGTTCAAGGTCATGGTCCTGGATAGTCTGTTTAGAACTTTTTTTTATTTTGGTCATCCTCGGAGCTTTTCTCTGGCTCCCTGATGGACTTGAGTGACCAAAGAGGATTTGAACAGAGGCTCTTGGAGCTCGCCCGATTCAGCCCCAAGAACAAGGAGGGACAGGAGCCTGGGCTGTGGTGGACGTCAGCGCTGGACAGCTCAGGGCCTGGCTGTCTGTCATCTGTTGAACATGGCCTGCGGTGGGTGCCAAGTGACAGCCAGCAGCCCAGCACAGCACGGCGCTGAAGCTCATGATGTCCACGACTGGACCCAGTGGCTGTGACCCAGGCTCCTGGTGCAGTGCTGCTTCCCCCTCTGCAGGTGTAACCACCAGGACCACTGGGAGCAGAAAGCCAATCGTTGCAGACTGCGTATCCCCTCCTGCCATTCTGGGAACTTGCGTTACATAAAGGTCATTCCGAAGCTGAGGAATGTTTAGCCAGCTAGCGGCTGAGGGAGAAGGGGCCAGGGCCCGTTTGCATTTCATCCACGTCCCCAAGCCGCCACGTGAGTCCACCAGCTCCCGAGGCTGGCCACGTCTCCAGCTCCTCAACACAGCCGGTGCAGAAGCATTCAACACACTGACTCGCAAAGCCAACAGCCAGCTAGGAGTCCACCTGTGAGCCCACTTGTCATCCCGGGACACCTCGCCGAGCAGGCCACAAAGCCCTCACCAGGTCACCTGTTTGCTCTTCGTGGGTGGTCGGACTGAAGGACCAAGACATGCAGAGTTTCACGATTTGGGACAGCAGGTGTTTGGCTTCGAACATGTCTCTAGCATCCCATACAAGAACTCCCAGAGTTCAATCCTACGCAGATCCCGGCTTCCTGCTAGTGTGCACCCTATGAGAGTCGCAGGGAGGCTTTGGGTCCCTGGCACCCCCATGCAGACCCAGATGGAGTTCCTGGCCCAGCCGCCCCCGTTGCAGGCATTTAGGGAGTGAAACAGAAGAGAGTAGACCCACACGATGAATCCTGCACGCCTGTGTCGTTAGCAGAGGGACACTGGTACCGTCCCCGTCGGGTTCACGGCCTCTGGCCAAGGCTCTTGCCCCTGGAGCTCCTCTGTCCTCAGCAGCTGCTCCCACCCGCAGCCCTGCGCCACCTCACCCAACACGGGTTGGACTGGAGTTTCAGGAAATGAACATTCTATCCCGCTTGGCAGCTTTCCCGGGAGCGGAGTCCTCTGAAAGGAAGGATGAATCAACACTCAGAACCCACACTCACTGCCCAGTCAAGATGCCTGGGCTGAGAGAGGAGAGGGAGGAAGGCAGGGAGCCGGAGCAGTCCTCGGACACTCCTATCTCATCCAGCCATCCCAGGGCCCACAAAAGAGTGGCCGCAAGTCCTCCGAGGGCCTGGGACCGGCTGGTGGGCACTCTGGGAGAGAATTCAAGTGTCATGAGACCTGCAGGTTCGAAAGCGGGAGGAGAGGTCCGGGAGGCCTGAGATGCGAAGGCAGACATGTCCAGGAAGACACAGGAAGTCACACTCATGTGCAAAATGGCCACTGCCACAACTGCCCAAGATAATGGACTGTACTGGCCGGCTTCTGCATGGACAGGGGGTGGCGCAACTAGGTGACATTCCCTCTTGTCACCTCTCTGCACCTGAGGCATCGTCCTTCCAGGGACAAACAGCAAAGGCGGCTGACGCGACGAACCCCTCCTGGGTGGCAGCCGGCTCCTCCTTTGGCAGTCCAGCCAGCCTCGCCTGCCCGGCTGATGCCATGCTCAACACCTGGCTGTCCACGGCCTCGGCACCGTGCCACTGTGGGACAGAAGTGCAGCCCAGCACACAGCGAGGTCATCGGTTCTCTTCCCATCGCTCTTGGCCTCCAGGGATCTCGGAGTCCGGCGGCGGCACAAGGGAAGCTGGCAGTTAGAACCCCGGCGCCAAGCACCTGCACTAAGCTCATCACGCAGGAAGGCGCTGCGATGCACCTGCAGGCAGGGGCCTGAGGAAGACTGCGCTGCCACCACCAGGGGGCTCTCCCCAGAGGGACTGACACCTCCCAGGAGGCCCTGCCGGCCTCGCCCCAGTTCCTTCTGCTTGAATGCCTCATTGTCCCAAGGAGAGGACAAACTTTTCAGGGCAGGAATTGGGTTGATCCTCTTCTTAAAAAAACAAAAAAACAAAAACAAAAAACACAAAACTGTTTAAATTTTTTGAGTTCCAAAGACCAGGAGTCAGATGAAATCAGAGCGGAACAAGAGACCAGCTGTCTTCAGCCTGGGCCAGCCCCAACTGTTACATTTAGGAAATGAACCAGCCAATGGAAGCTCTCTATCTCTTTAGCCTTTTTAAAATATTTAAAATAGGGGACCGGGGGCGTGGCCTAGCGGCTAAAGTCCTCACCTTGAAAGCCCTGGGATCCCATATGGGCGCCCACTTCCCATCCAGCTCCCTGCTTGTGGCCTGGGAAAGCAGTCGAGGACGGCCCAATGCATTGGGACCCTGCACCCGTGTGGGAGACCCGGAAGAGGTTCCAGGTTCCCGGCATCGGATTGGCGCGCACAGACCATTGCGGGTCACTTGGACGGAAGATCTTCCTCTCTGTCTCTCCTCCTCTGTGTATATCTGGCTGTAATAAAATGAATAAATCTTTAAAAAAAATAATAAAAAATATATTTAAAATTAAAAAATTAACAGGGCCCGGGGGCGTGGCCTAGTGGCTAAAGTCCTCGCCTTGAACGCCCCGGCATCCCATATGGGCACCGGTTCTAATCCTGGCAGCTCCACTTCCCATCCAGCTCCCTGCTTGTGGCCTGGGAAGGCGGTCAAGGACGGCCCAAGGCTTTGGGACACTGCACCCGCGTGGGAGACCCGGAAGAGGTTCCAGGTTCCCGGCTTCGGATAGGAGCAGCACCGGCCATTGCAGCTCACTTGGGGAGTGAATCATCGGACGGAGGATCTTCCTCTCTGTCTCTCCTCCTCTCTGTATATCTGACTTTGTAATAAAATAAATAAAATCTTAAAAAATAAATAAATAAAAATAAAAATTAACAACAACAACAACAACAAAGCTTGATTCAGGAAGGGAAGACCATTTCTCCAGCACATTATAGAACCAGGTTTTGGCGGCGAGCCCAGACACAATGGCCTCTCAGTCATACACACCCGACCATCACCAATGCCTCTACGGCAAATTCACTGCACTGAGAACTTGACAGAATGAACCCCTATGCCAGCCCTAGAAGACATCTGCCTCCCACATCCCAAAGTCGCATCTGGGGCTGCCCGAGGGGCTTGCATGCCCGTTGGGGCACCCTGGGCCACCGGTCAGGAGCGCCCCTTGGAAGGAAGGTGACGCTGGGGCTCTGCCAGTTCCAAACTTAGCTGGGAGACAGTCTTCTAGGTCAACCCTCTGCTCGCCCCCACGGGCACTGGATGACTCACGCAGGGAGTGCCCACCTGCTCCCAGGGGACGCCCTTCCAACGGAAGTCCTCACCACGCACAGCGCAAGGCATACCTTCACACCCCGGCCCATGGAAGCTGCCCACTCCACACTCAGCTGGTTTCCCCACATCCCAGGCCCTCTCCTGGCCACTACCCAGTGCCTGGGGAACGCCAGGTGCCAGGCTCTATCCTCTTCCCAACCCCCACAGAGCTGGCTGTTTGTGTGGCTGCATTCCCCGCCCCCCTTAGTAGGAGTCCCATGGGGGTTCTCCAAAGTCAACCTTTAGGGACAGTCGGTGCGTGCTGGTCCTGCCCCTCCCCCAGCCCAGGTCCTAGGAGGTCTAACCGGTCCTGGCTGGCCTCACACTGGGGGGTCCCTGACAGGAGCCAGGGCAGGAAGAGGCTCAGGAGCCAAAGACGCAGGAACACAGCGGGAGAGGCGGAGGGCGGCCTGGGTGCTCTGGCTCTGGAGGGCTTCTCTACACGCCCCCCCAGCCTGTCCCTGACTCTGGCCAGCCACGTAGTTGCCCAATCACCTGCCCCTTCTGCCCAGTGCCCAAGGCTGAGACCTGACCCGTGGTTCCCGGCCAGAAGTTTCCTACCAAGCTTAGAAAACAAGACCAGATTCCTGAGCCCATTCTGAGTGTGACAAAGGGAGCTGGGGCCAGGACCTCTATCACTGCCCTGGGATCCCACTCCAGGACAGGAGTCACCAACCCAGACTCCAGGCTGCCACTTCCTGGTCCCTCTTCCCTCCCGACACTGGGTGCAGGGTGGGGCAGGCATGGGGAGATGGGGACGGCCCCTGCGCTGGGTGTATGCGCGGAGCCTCTGCCACTGCGGCCAGTTTCACATCCAGCTGAGCGGAGGAGTCTAGGAGCGGCAGCCTGGGTCCTGTTCTGAGTGATTGGACCTGGAGCAGCACCTCCCTGCCTCAGTTTCCCCATCATTAAATTAGCTGCATAGACAAGGGCTTGCCTGCATGCCTGGTGGAAGGAGAGAGGGAGGGAGGAGAAGAAAAAGAGAGAAAGAAGGAGAGGGAAGGGGGAGGAGGGGATTTGGGGAAGGGGAGAAAGGAGGGAGGGGAAGGGGAGAGGAAAGGGAAGGAGGGAGGGAGGGGGGCGGGGAGGGGCGAGTGCAGAGGTGAGGAGAGCTGGCCACTTCACCTTCAGAGGCCGTAATACGAGGTGGACAAGTAACCACCTCAACCAAGGTGACCTGAGCTCAGGGGTGGGGCTGCGGGGTTCCAAGAAGTCACAGTGGCAGCCGCCTACTCTAGGGTCCCCATGGGGCTCAGTGCAGCCCCAGGCCCGTCATCCCGAGTCTGCTGTGGCCACCAGGGAAGCTGCCCGGCTTCCAGGCTGGCATTCCTGGACCCAGAGCAGCAGCTTCCAGCAGCCCAGTGTCCTGCACCTGGTGCCAGAGAGGTCCACCGTCACCGCCCGGTCCCCAACAGCCCGAGGGGTAGAGAAGAGGCAATAGGCAGGGTCCGGAGGGGGAGCTTCGGACCACCACCCGCCCCTGCGCGCCACCCCTGCCCGGCCAGTCGGCCAGCCCTTCCCATCGCCTGGAGGCAGACCCTACCTGCACTGCTACCCAGGGTCCCCAGGTGGCCTGAATGAGCTCCCAACCCCCTCCTGGCCCGCAGGGAAGATCGGCGCCATCCTCACTTCCTGGAAAATCTTCCCAGACCTCTCCGCAGGATCAACAATCCTCGACTCACTTTTAAGCTTTCCAAGCACCTTGAGAATAGACAGGGTTTGGGGCCTTCGTAATTTTCCACCACTGGGGCGGTTTCGCCAGCTGAGTGCTCACAAACACCCCCCGAGCTGCGCTGTCACTCTAGCCCCGAGATTCCTGCGCCTCAGCGTCGGCGCGGCTCTCCGGAGCCTGCCCACCCGGCCCTCCTCCAGTTCCCTGCGCTCCTTCCCCTCGCAAAAAAGCCGCCCAGACCCTTCCCCGCGCAGGCCCGCCCCTCCGCCTTCTCAGCTCCCGCGGGCCTGGGCCGGCCCCCGCGCCCTGCCCCGGAGTAGCGCACACCTGCGCTCCCCCTCCACCGCGCCCGCCCTGGGCTCCTGGCACGCAGACGCCGGCACGAGCCAGCAGCGCCGGTGGCCACCAGCACCCTCGGTCCCTGGGGCAGGAACGCAAGTACTCCCGGACCAGCCGGAGAGTGCCTCTCCAGCCGGGCCTGTGGGGCCTCGGACAGGAAGCTTGCCGCCCGGCCACCCGTGGACGGAATGTGGGGGCCCGAGGAGCCCGGCGTTCTCCGACGCGGAGCGCGCGCCGCGGGAAATCACTGCGGCCCCTCCCGCCGCGCCCAGGCTGCGGGACCCCCGATCAGAGCCTTCCCGAGGCTGCGGGCCATTCCGCGCCCGGTCGAGTAGCTTGCGGAGCCTGGCCCCGCGGTCCCCGCCGCGCCGGCCGTATCGTTCCCGGCATCTGCGCGAGTTTCCAGTTTCTCCCGCCCGCGGCCGGGGAGCCGGGAGCAACGGAGTTCAGGTAACAGTCGGGCTTGCAGAGGTTTCCCCGAAACAAAGAAACGGACCACGAACCCTGCCGCTCCGCGTCTAATACTCGAACCCCCGGTGGGAGACACTCTCCGGTCAGGCGACTCCACCCGCAGGGACCACCTGCTCAGCCGTGCGAAGCCAACGAGGGTGTCTGGGGCTGCCAGCCGCGCGCTAAGGGGCCCGAAGCGCCCCGCACGCTCCCAAGCCACCGCGGGCGAACGCACCTGCCGTCGTCCCAGGGCTCACAGCTGGGCTCGACCCCACTCAACACGGGGGCGGGGAACTGGGTCTTTTCCTATCCGGGGTGAAGGAGCAGGGTCTCCTCTCAAACTCCTAACCGCACCTCGGGGGCGGGGGGGCTCTAGCACAGGGAGCGGGGCGCGCGCCACTTACCTGCAACTCTCCTGGCCGGCGCTCCCCGCCCCTTGCCCTTCCTTCTCCGCCTCCTCGGGAGCTCACGTCTTCCTTTGCTCCGGGTCGGGCCGGTTCCCGGCCTTCCCCGCAGTTGCTTTAATCTCAGGAGGCGGTGTCCGCTGGCTCCGGGAGACACCCCCAAGCGCGGGTCCCCGGTCACCTGCGGCGGGGGGAAGGGAACGGCCTGGGTCGGGCCGGGCCCGGGGCGGAGGCAGCGGGAGGAGGAGTCTCCCCTAGGGAAAGCCCGGGACGCGCTCCCTGCCCGCGCCCAGAGCGGCGTGCTGGAACCGCGAAGGGCTTCCGGCCCCGACCACAACCTGGCCGGGCACCGGCCCCGCGGGCGGGAGGAGCGCGGGTCGCCGGTCCCCACGCCCCGCGTACCTGATTGGATGTAAAGAGGACGGACCACAGTTGAGACCCGTAGGAGCTTCGGGAGCCACGGTGGCCGACCTGCTGTGGCCTGAGCAGAAGACCCAAGAGGCGCCCTGGCAGCAGCGTGGGGGACGCAGCTCCAGGCACCAAGGACCCTCCACCATGGCCTGGGCCAGCTTCCTCCGTCCTTGGGGCCAAAGTCCTTTGGCTTCCTTCCACATCCGGGTTGAAAGGGCTCTGGGCAGCCTGCAGGTAGCCCAGGAGGGAGGTGGAGGGGCACCCTGTGGTCAGGGGCCCTTTGCCATGTCTGCTTATGCAGGCTCAGAGCACATACACACCCTAGAAGCCTGACCCTGGGACCTGGGCCTGTGCCAGTACAGGGCGCCCCATGTCCTGACTGAGGCTCTGCAGGTTCCTGGGGACAGACTGCACCCACAAAACAAACTGCCACGGGAGAGCGAGCTGCTCCTGGTTGCTTCCACCCCCCCAACCCCTTCCCCACCTTTAATTTGCTTCCCAGCCCTGCAGAGTCCCCAAGCCCCCCACCCCCACACCATTCTCTGTGAGCTTCAGGGAGCTTCCCAAGTTGGTGGAAATGCAACTTCAAAATCTGCTCCGAAACTGGCAGCGATTCATAACCGGAGAACTATTAACACCACTCGAGCACATATCTCAGAGCATGCCCCACATCCGGGACTTGGGGTGGGCGGGAAACCGGGTGAGGCTTCTCCCTCAATATCCCCCTTTACCTCGGATACATGATGGAAACAATATGGACATAATAGTATTACCCACTTTCCTATACCCCCCCCCCAACCTTTTTTTAACAGTAATTAACTATGTAACCATTGTCAACAACAATACAATAAAATAAATTTAAAAAATAAAAAAAAATCTGCTCCTTCGGGTGTGAAGCACCTGGAGACCAAGCCTCACTGTGCCTCATTTCTTTCGCCACCCACGTGTCCCAGGAACCTTCGCAGCCTGGAATCTCTGGCCTTGGCTTTGAGGCTCCGGGTTCTGCGGGAGTCCCTGCAAGGCCAATGCTATTCCCCCCTGGTGACTGCCGTATTGATCTCATTCTCACTGAGCTGATGCCCTGGAAGCCAGAGAGGGTGGGCATCTCCATCCCTTACCGGCTGGGCCAGCTGACAGGCTCTGCTTTCAGACCAGATGGAAGAGGGAGCAAGCCTGGGCCCCCAGGTCACCCCAACCCCTCCTTCCTCCCCCCCAGCAGCCTCACCCCTCGCCTGTCCCTGGGCTCACTCTCCCTCTGCGCTCAGTGGCCACCCGGGACCCAGGCATGCTCCGCCTGGCGTGTCTCCTGAACTCTGCTGCTGTCCTCCCTGGGGAGCGTCTCAAGGCTGCTCTCCACCCGCGGGTCAGGTGCCGCCCAGATGTCCACACACAGCGTGCAGCATGCCTCTGTCCGTCTAACCTGCCCAACACCCAGCGTTGCTCCCATGTCAGTTGTCAGCGTCGTCCAGAGAGACAGAGCCCACGGGAGTAGACAGAGGCACGGATGACAGGCAGGTGGCACTGGGCGCGTGTGCCCATGGAGACGTGCCTGGTGCAGGTCCTACGAGGCCCAGTGCTCCACTGTCTGAGCTTCCAGGAGCCCCTGGGTGGAGGCCTGCTAGCTGGGGCATCCCTGACATGGTGGGGTGGAGCCCAGCCCCCATGGGGAGCACAGAGGGCAGAGAGGAAGGCCGGCCAAGGGAGTCTGGGGGCTCCCTTGCTGGGGCAGAGGGCATGCTTCACCCCACTTCATAAGCCGGAAGGCCGGCCTGGGGCAGAAGCCCTCACAGGTGTCCCCATAGATCGTGCTCAGCCTGTCTCAGGGCATCCTGGCCCAGCCCAGTCAGCAGGAAGCATCTGATTCCCCAGGCCCTGGCGGGGGCCCCCTGATGCACCATACAGGCGCAGCTTCTTCAGCTACACCCATCTCCGCATGGGAAGACAGAAGTAGGGCCATGGCTGTGTCAGGTAGGAGCCGGCTGTGCAGCACACACTGAGAGGCCCGGAGGCCTTCCCAGAGGAGCAGGCTGCGTCCAGGAGTCGGGTCCCACTTCTCCTTGGCACCCCGTAGTGTACACACAGTAACACACAGGCAGTGACAATTCACACACTGAGACGGGGTCAACAGCCTTTGTTATAGCAGAACGGGGAGGAGAGCAAACACACACACACAGGTCAGGAGGAAGCACTTCCTTCTGCCGTGGTGGCAGGCTCACAGGTGATGAGCACAGCCAGTGCCCAGCACACCTGCCCGTGTCACCTCGCCTTAAGCGAGCCTCTCAGCTCTCTGGGTTCCTTACACAGTGTGGGAGCCAAGCCCGCACCCATCCTGCTCCTGCCTGGTCTGGTCATGAAGGCCTTCCGCACCCCCAGACCAACCTCTGGCATATACTGCTTGTGCAAGCAGACCCCCACTCTCTCCCAGTGCCCACCTGCACTGTGGAGTAGCAGCCTGGCTTCTCCAGGGCCACCTGGCCAACCCCCCTCCCCCAGTCTCTCCTTCACTCACTTAGCAGGAGCGTGGTGAGTTGGTGGCCGGTGGCAGCCCCGATTCTAGTGTGATGAAGCACTCATTGAGGCTGCTGTTGGCTGCACCTCCTCTGGCCAGTAGAGCGTAAAGATGTCACAGGGATGGGAGGCCAAAAGCATGCCAGCTGTGGGTGGACCAGGCAGCGAAGCCCCTCCCCGTCTTACCCCTCAGCTCCTGGTCTGTGAGCACCCGCACCTTCAGAATAGAACCCTGCCTGGCCCAATGAACCAGGCCCCCAGCTGTCCCTGTCAGGCCACATGGAGCAGCCAAGCCTCTGCTGTGTCCAGCTGGCTGCTCTGGGGCAATGAGGAGCATGGTGAGGTCAGGCGGTCCACCACAGTGGGTCCTGTCGCCTCAGTGACCTCCAGGGCCAGCAGCGATGCCACGGGGAAGGCCGTGACATTGGTGGTCTGCGGGTCCCCTAGGGCAGTTCCTGCAGAAGCAACCCTGCACAGGCAGGTCTGGGTCCAGAGCCAAGGTCTGTTCCAGCAGGGACAGACACTGCCTCTGCCATGATGGACGGTCAGGATCCAGCGTCACCCCCGGCCCCCGGGCTCTGACGGCCCTGTGGCTCCTGCTGCTGGCTCCTTGGACACTCCCGGGGGACCACGGCCAGCCCAGCTGCGGAGAGTCACTTGGGCTGTCACTGAGACCATTTCATTCCTGAACCCTTAGGGAGATGATAGCAAGAGCTGAGTGATGTCCACAGCAGGGGCCATCCCGTCCCTCCCTGCTGGTGACTGAGTCCCCACTGCTGAGGTCGCCCTTGGAGGGCCGTCCCCAGGACACGGCTGGCTGCTTGGCTTCTGCTCGTTCTAAGGTCTCTCCATCCACATGCTTCTCTTGCCCAGACTGTTCTGTCATTGGTTTTCCGATCCAGGTCCCTCAAGATCAGCCGTATGCCATGGGCTCCAGCTGAAGGGTCGGCCATGCTTCCTTCTGGTGGAGTGGGCCACTTTTGGGCTGCCTGACATCCTGCCCTTCCTTGCTGGCCGCTGGAGCTGGTGCCCTCACATTGAGCAGCTCAGTCTGTAAGCCAGGGCGTCTTCCTCATTTGCTGATGGCAGAAAATGCCCCTCTCCCACGATGCCAGGCCAGGATGCCAGTGGCAGGACCCTGCCGCTCCTAGCTGTGTCTGTCCCAGTTATGCTCATGCTTGTGTTTGGGAACATTGTTGGGTGCATTTTCCACTGTAGCGTTTCACGTCTCCCTAAGAGCCAGGGGGATGCCATGGCCCCTCAAAGACTGGGTGCTTCCCGGCTGTGGTTTGTCTGCGTGCCCTCAATATCCCACATTGGGAACTTAGCCCTCTAGGCAGCAGGGCTGAGAGGTGAGACTTCTAAGAGGTCTTTGGTGGCAGTGACCTTGGCCCTGCCCATGCATGGGCTGGCCCTTGTACTTCCTGCTGTGCGTGAAGAAACAAGAAGAGCCTGACCACCTGTGAGCTCCGGCCTCTTCGACCGGCCGGCCCGCCGAGCCATGTGGCATGGCCTTGGTCTCCTGGTCCAGTGCCGCGATACACACCAAGACTTCCTTGGTCTAAAGAAGCTTCTAGAACCCATCTTGCTCGTGTTCCAAGGAGGAAGCGAGTAGTCCCAGGAACCACAGGCAGCCCCCTTCCCCTCACCAGGGAACTAGGGCCTGGATGAGAGGAGTTCCCCAGGGAAAGCCGCAGCAACGGGCTGCCGGGACACCAAGCTCCTCCCATCTCACTGAGTCACTGAACCAAAGCAGCTCTGAAGGCAAGCCCACGTCTCACTGTGGCACCAGCACCCCACGGGACGGCTGCTCCACTTCCCATCCAGCTCCCTACTGATGTGCCTGAGAAAACAGTGGAGGATGGCCCAAGCACTCGGGCCCCTGCACCCACAGGGGACCTGGAGAAAGCTCTAGATCATGGCTTCGAACACGCCCAGTTCTAGCCATTGTGGCCATTTGGGGAGAGCTAGCAGCCACAAGATCTCTCTCCCTCTGACTATTAAATAAATAAATCTTTAAATGCATGGCTACAGATTGCATGTAACATCACATAGATTGAATCACAATAAAAACACTGCAATTGGGCCCGGCACGGTGGCCTAGCGGCTAAAGTCCTCGCCTTGAATGCGCCAGGATCCCATATGGGCGCTGGTTCTAATCCCGGCAGCCCTGCTTCCCATCCAACTCCCTGCTTGTGGCCTGGGAAAGCAGTTGAGGACGGCCCAAAGCCTTGGGAGCCCACACCCGCGTGGGAGACCTGGAAGAGGTTCCTGGCCCCTGGCTTCGGATTGGCGCAGCACCAGCTGTTGCGGTCACTTGGGGAGTGAATCATCGCACAGAAGATCTTCCTCTCTGTCTCTCCTCCTCTCTTTATATCTGAGTTTGTAATAAAAAATGAATAAATCTTTTTAAAAAAACACAAAACACTGCAATCATCTTATGCACCAGATTGGCTAAAAAAAAGTTGCCCAATGTGTACCATGTGCAGCATGCTGGAGGAGGGGGAGTAGATGGGGTGCCAGCTGGAGCAGCCGCTTGGAGAGGAGGGGGAGTAGATGGGGTGCCAGCTGGAGCAGCCGCTTGGAGAGCTGTGGCGACGGGCAGCGACCCTGAGGGCAGTAGTGGCCCCTGTAGTGGCCCCATCCACACCTGGACATTCCACAGCCCGGGGAGGCACTGCCCCCTTCTAAGACCAGATGCTGCCCAAACGCCTCCCTGTATGGCCGCAGTATGCCATGGGCAGGGTGGCAGCGAGCCGGGGGCCCTGGCAGCGTGCTGGCATCCGTGATCTGTCTCCAGCCCAGGTCCTCAAGACACATGTGCCACTGTACTATCCCCAGTGCCTTTGGTACATTGCACGTCTGATCTGTGCGCACGGGGGTCTCATGATTAAAGATGACGCGTGTGTGATCCCTGAAGTTGGTGACTTGGACACGAAGCAGTGGGGACATGGCTGGGGACACAGTCTGTGCGCCCGGCCCTGGTCAGAGCCCCAGCTCTGCTCTCTCTCCAGCTGTCCGCTCAGGTGTACCCTGTACCCTGGGAGACAGCAGGTGGTGACTTGGGGAGTCTGGTTCCTGCCCCCCACGTGGGAGGCCCAGGTGGGCTTCCCGGCCTTCGGCTTTGGCTTTAGGGAGTTTGAGCAGTGAAGCAGCAGGTGGCAACTCGGTCTCAATCTCTGTGTGTGTTACTGTGATTGTTTAAACCCCACTGTTGGGGTGGGATGGGTAGTCCCGGCCTTGGGTCCCACACTGCCTGTGCCCGACATCCCCAGAGACACAGAGCCTGCAGCAGGAGCAGGCACTGTTTCCGTGAAGAGGCAGGTGTGTGGGTGTGGGCACTGCCCAGTGCTATGTCCTTCCCACCCTGCCCCAGGCAGGAGGCCTCCTCCACTGCCCTGAGGGTTCCTAGGGACAGGGAGGGAGGTCCGTCCCCTGCACAGCTCTGGGCAGAGGAAGGCTTCCCTGGGTGTACTTGCCATGCTGCCAGCCCATCCTCCAGGGAGCTCGGATCCCAACCGCTCGCACGAGTGTGGTGCTCCATGGTCGGTCTGGGAAGCAGGGCTCCGGTGTCCCTGTGGATGGCACAGTGACCTCTCAGGGCATGTCCACCATGCCCAGCTGGCATGCCCCCTTTCTACAGTGCAGGACGCTCGGGATCGGGAGGAGAAGCCACATGGCTCTGTCACTCAGCAGGTGGGTTGCAGGGCTGTGCCTGGGGCTGAGCCAGCATCAGGAACAGGGCTGCTGGCATAACCATGCCGGGGTCCCTGTAGTGGGAGGTCTGTTTTCAGGGACCCCAAACCCTGCAGGCCCCTTTGCTGTGGAACCCAAGAGGCACTGGCAGGCCAAGGGTGTTGGACTAGCGTGGGGCAACCGTGACTGTCAAGGTGGAAGTCCGGTCCATTCCTGCCTCCCCTGCTGCTGCACAGCCCTCAGGACAGGCTGCCAGAGGCTAGCTACAGGACCAGGTTCAACGCCAGCTGTCCTGAGGGCACCTCACTCTGTAATACAAAGAAAGACAAGAGAGCTGTGTATCTGCTGCTTCACTCCTCAAACAGCTGCAACGGCTGGAGCTGGGCCAGGTGGAAGCCAGGAGCCAGGAGCTTCCTCTTAGTCTCCCACATGAGTGCAGGGGTCCAAGCCCTTGAGCCATCCTCGGTTACCTTTCCAGGAATATTAACAGGGAACTGGATGGTTATCGGAGCAGCTAGTACATAAACTCATGCTCATTTGGGACGCTGGCACTACAGTGAATAGTGGAGGCTTAACCCATTATGTCACAAGTGCCCAAGAACCACCAGTACCAGTACGACCAGGGCAGATACAGGTGTTACTGCTGGTACTCAGGAGAGACCTCCTCCTGGACATTACCCACCCCACTTTCTTCTCCATGCCTGACTGGGACCCAGTTCCCACAGCACTCGTGGCTCCTAACAGCATGCCGGAGAAGAATTCATCCACTGCTGCCAGCCGTGGCAGCATCCCTTCTCTGGTGCCAGTTCGAGTCCCGGCAGCTCCACTTCTGATCCAGCTCCCTGCTGATGTGCCTGGAAAAGCAGAGGAGGATGGTCTAAGTGCTTGATGTTGGCTATTTTCACCACAAACCCAAGATGCCAGGCACCAACAAGTAAGCCACACAGTTCTTGGGGCAGGGAGAAACAGGGAGCAGAGAGAGACCAGAGGGCAGAGGCCTCTGTGCAGCCTCAAGGGAGGAGTGGGGAGTGTGGGCAGGTCAGGGATTGGAGAAGCAGCTGTAGACAGACGCCAGGGATAAATGCCTCCAGGGCTTGGTGCAGCAGGCTGTCGGATGTGGGGCCATAAGTGCAGGGACTGGCGGAGAGCACAGTTTAAACCTAAAGGTTCAGGAAGCTTACTTAGCGGCGTGGGCCTTAAAGGGACTGAGAGCTAGCGGATTTAGCTAGTGCTGGGTAAGCAGGTGTTCAAGGTGGCCCTGAGAGCAGCATGGCGCAGTCGGTCTTCGAGCCCCTGTTGAAGTCACTCCATGTTCCTCCCTTGTGTTACATACACAGGGAAAGCGGCACTGTGCTCTTGCATAGTTGCTTCCAGCTGACCCGGGGCCCTGGATCTTCTAGTCGGTGGTCTCACGGTGGCAGGGGAAGCAAGGGTAGGCCAGGAAAGGCTGATATCCCTGTAAAAGGAGCTGGTGAAAGGCTTGGGTAAAAATCTTTTGCATTTGGGTATGGAGAAAATTTTGAATGCATGAAATTAGACAGAGAGCAAATAGGAGAGGGGTGATTATTATCAGGTGGGGGGAATTATGGGGACAATTCATGCTAGGATAGGGAACTGGAACCATCCAGTGGAGCTCACATTTTTTTGGTGTACTCCCAGAGATGGTCCCGGAGAGCATTTAGTGTTTTAAAGCTTTGCTCAACTACCCAGATTCCCCGACCTAATAGCGGCATTCTCCCCTTAAGAATCGGCAGATTTCCCCTTTGGCAGTGTGAGTAGGTCAACAGCCCTCTGGCTTTGTAAGTTACCTGGGCAAGAGAAGTTAGTTGGCATTGAAGAGAAGCTAGGGTCATGGAGGCAGCATCGATAGCCTTTGGAGGCGGTCTGCAAGGTCCTGAGTGGAAGTGAGTGGGTGCCTCGAAGACCCTGCAGCCAAGCCAGCAGCCACAAGGGCTGTGACTACACTCACACACACCAGAGCCAGGGAAGATCACGCCATTAGAGCAGTGTGGTGGGAGAAGCCAAGCAAGTTCATCCACCGGGATAGAGGGTCAGGTGGGGAATTAATATTACTGGGAGACAGACCCCAGGGATACTAGGGTTAATAGAGGGAAAGATGGACCCACTCTATCAGAAATAGGTCCCCAATGGTGCAGGGGTGAGGTCGAAGACGATATAGTTGAGCCGGCATGGGAGAGGTGTGGGGTGGAATTGGTTGGTAAAGAGACATGTAGGGTTGTTAGGACCTGCTCCCACGGGGACAGAATTTAGAAGCTTTGGAATGCTAGAGAACGCACCTTGGGGTTATTATAGGGCAGGGATGGCTGCTAATGAGGGCCATTGAAGCAAACTACAAATAAAGCAGCAGGGGTGGGTGGAATTTCGGAGTTGTGATGGGATGGTAGGAAGAACAAGCCATGATGAAGGGGTTTTAGGTTCAGAGAGTGCACTGTAATCTAAGGGGCTTTAAGGTGTGTTAGCAGGGAGTGAGAGTGTGTTACATTCCTTGGAGTTCAGGGTATTCAAAGCAGAAAGCACGGCAGTGAAAAGTGGTGGCAGTCATGACTGCAGACAGGTCAGGGTTAGGAACCAGCTGTCTGTGGATTAAAGTTTTTGCAACAGGAGTTTTATTGTGGCTGGTGAGGTGCAAAGCTGCTGCTTAGGGGATGGGCCACATGCAGCGCCGTGGGTCTGGTATAATAATAAACCCTTGATCTTTTGTAATACAGACAAAAGATCTGGGTTTTTTTCTTGGTGGCAATTCCCCCAAAGTGAATCTTGCACGACAGGTAAGGGCATCCCCCATATATACCCACAGGCAGACCCGGCCTTACAAAATGACTGGGTGTGGTCCTAGGGGAAGCACGAATCGCACCTCGATTGTAGCTCTGTGGGTGCGGAGCAGAGTGGAAGGCGCAGTCAGCGAGCATGGGAGCAGCCTGTTGCAGGGCAATAGATGTTCCCAACGGCCCTTGTGCCTCTCTGCTACTGCTCACCTGAAGCTGCCAGAAGCCGGCTCTGGGGAGGTCACCTGGCGGAGAAGGACGAGCAGTGAATAATGGAAAAGCATCCTACCAACACACGGTCAAGGGGCGCCCAGGAGAGCTTGTCACAGAGCGTCCAGTTGTTGGGGCAACAACTACAAGGCCGCTAGTAAAGATGAAGTTCACACCGCAAGCAGAATTAGATGGTGGGGGGTGGCGGGAGGTGATTTATAGTAAGAAATATAAGCAAAAGGTGGAGAAAGCTCCTGGGAGATGCTGGTCAGAGACGAGGCCGGGGAGGTAGACCGGTGGGTTTTGATACTTGAGACTCTCCTGTAAGGTCTGCAGGAACCTGTGGAACTCAGGGGGCGTTCGGGACAGAGGGCTGCCGGGGGGTACTCGTTGGAGCACTTTCAGGGGCTCGTAGGAACATGTTTTCTCCGAGGGTGGTTTAGATGCAGGGCCCCAGTTTGGGGGGTTTCTGGAAGCATCTCTGTGGCTTCTGGGGCATATCCGGATGTGTGGTGGGGAGATCTGGGGATGTGTCTGGAGGTGGGGTAAAAGTTTAAAATGGGAGTGGTAGATCCAGTAAGGCAAGTCTTCGACATTGGCAGCCATGGGTGCTCAGTGTGACCTTGAAAGGGCCTCAAGGACCCCGAGACCTGGGGGATTTGCAGTAGAGCCGGGGAGGCAGGATGGGGGGCAGTCTTCAGGGTGCTGCTCATGCTTGGGTCCCTGCACCCACATGGGAGACCTGGATGAAAATGTTGGCTCCTGGCATTGGCCTGTGCCGGGCCGGGCAGTTGCAGCAGTATAGAGAATGAACCAGCCAATGGAAGATTCTCTCCGTCTCTCTCTTTCTCTCTGCACCTCTGCCTCTCTCCCTATAACTCTTTCAAATAAATAAAAGAGAAACACATATTAAAGTAATAATAAGGATTTATTTATCTTTATTTGAAAGGCAGAGATACAGAAGAGAGAAGGAGAGAGTGAGGGATCTTCCACCTGCCGGTTCACTCCCCAGATGACCACAGCCACCAGTGGAGCAGCTGGGACACAAACCTCTGCTCACGTGGAGTGCTGGCATTACAGATGGCGGCTTAGCCCACTGCCCCACCATGCCGACCCCCAGGGCAAAGCAGTTTTGAAACCCATGCAATTTTGTTTCCATAATAAGCGTTTAAAAGGAGCTTTCCGAAGAAGACTTCTGTCATTGGATTTGTTTTAAATTTTTTGAAGATTTGTTTTACTTGAAAGGCGGAGTGACAGAGAGAGGAAGAAACAGGCGCACAGGAGGGTAGAGAGAGGCATTGATGCTGCTGGTTCACTCCCCAAACTAGTTAACAAAGTTGGGCAAAGCTCGACTCAAAGTCCGGAATCTCCTCCAGCTCTGCCGTGTGGTGACAGGGACCCAGGCACGGGAGCTGTCAGCTGTTGCTTTCCAAGGTGCGTGAACAGGAACCTGGAGGGGAAGTGGACTAGCCGGAACTCGAACCAGCACTGGCATAGAGGATGCTGGCATTGCCGGAGGTGAGTTCACCTGCCACACCACGACCCCAGCCCCCTTCTGTTGGAGAAAGCAGATGGGAGCATACTAGGGGGAGCGGCGGCTAATCCAAGCTGACCGGTGTCCTTTTAATAAGCCTCTAGGACACAGGCACAGAGGGAAGGCAAGGTGAGGTTATGGGGTGGGGAGGGAAAGCAGGACGGAGGACCCCGCCAGAGCCAGCCCTGCCTGTCTCTTTTTTGTTGTTTTGTTTTAAATTTTTTTTTTAAAGATTTATCTATTTTATTACAAAGTCAGATATAAAGAGAGGAGGAGAGACAGAGAGGAAGATCTTCCATCTGATGATTCACTCCCCAAGTGAGCCGCAACAGGCCGGTGCGCTCGATCCGAAGCCCGGAACCAGGAACCTCTTCCAGGTCTCCCACATGGGTGCAGGGTCCCAAAGCTTTGGGCGGTCCTCAACTGCTTTCCCAGGCCACAAGCAGGGAGCTGGATGGGAAGTGGAGCTGCCGGGGATTAGAACCGGCACCCATATGGGATCCTGGCGCATTCAAGGCGAGGACTTCAGCCATGCCGCCGGGCCCCCTGCCTGTCTCTTGATCTGGACTTTAGCCTCCAGGACTATGTGACAACAAACAGGTGCCTTGCAAGGCCCTGGGGCCTGCTGTTGTGTTGTAGCCTCCAGCTGACAAGCTAGGGGGGTGGGGGCGGTGGGGCACGGAGCCCGGGCTTGCCCTGAGCAGTGTGGGCATCCAGGCCAGGCTGATGAGCCTGCCATTTCAGAGATCCTAAAGGAACAGACAAACCTCAAAACAGCTCCTAGAAACGGGGAAGGCCTTAAGCACAGTCACAGCAGACAGAATGTGTGAGGCTCGCCAAACCCTGCAGGCTCAGAAACGGACACACGGCCGAGAGCACCAGGGGCTGGGGTCACTGACCAACAGGAGGAGGCTAGCTCACAATGTGGGAGGCCCCAGCTCCCTTGTGCCACGTCACCCCCCTCCACCCCATACTCCCGTGGAAGGCAGAAGGGCAAGTGAGGGCTAGAGCAAGAGTGGGGTAGGGACCCCACTCCCATGCTAAGCCTGAGCTACACACAGGGACCAAGCCCACCCTCTGCCCCAGGCCCAATCTGGAGTCCAAGTTCCCAGCATACAAGTTTTGGAAAGAACTTGGAAAGAATGTATTCAGACCACAGTAAACCAGGTGCTTCTGGGCCTGAGGCAGTTCAGGGATGCTGGAGGGGACCTTGAATGTCAAGGTCACTCCTGGCCTGGACAGGTGGGCCACAGGGAGAAAAGGAAAATAGCCAGGGAGCCGGAGCTCCTGCAGGGGCTGCTGGCTCTGGGACCAACTCCAGTGCTGGAGGACAGAGGGGCGAGCCCACCAGGAGAACAGAACGGATCTTCCAGAAAAGCTTTAAGACAGTCAGGCAAGCCACCGCTTGGCTGAGCCCCACGGCCACTTCTGACCCAGCACTCTGCAAGGCAGCAGGTGGCAGTTCAAGGACTTGGCTTCTGGTTTTGGCCTGGCCCAGCCCTGGCAGGCATGGAGGAGGTGAACCAGCAGATGGAAGATCTCTCCTATCCCCTTCTCTGTTGCTTTGCGTGCCTAAATAAACTTCTAAAAATGAAATGAGCTGAGTCAAAAGGCAGGCATTTGACACAGTGGCTAACCTGCTGTTTGCGGCACCCACATCCCATACCGGGGCCTGGGTCCAAGCCCCAGCTTCACTTTCTCCTCGCGCTTCCAGTTAACCCACTTACCCTGCAGGGCTCAGGTTCCCATCGTCACATGGGATAGAGTGCCAGGCTCCGGGGTTAGGACCCAGCCCAGCCCCAACTGTCATGGTCAATGGGTCTGGGGAAGTGTGGTGGCTGGGTGGGAGGGAGGACAGCCAGAGGGAGCCTGACTTAGGGACCAGCTTCTTCTGGCAGGGACTGCCCATGGGCTCAGACTGAAGGTGACTGAGTTCAGGGTCCCCGAGGAGGAGACACACTTCAGCCAAGTGTGATGGACAAACCTCTGGTTCTGAGTGGCAGGCGGGAGCCAGCAGTTCGTCTAATTGTTTCTAAGACTAAAAATAGAAAGGTGCCTGGCCTTGACCCAGCCAAGTAGAGGGCGTGGGTGCCTGGCATCCAAGCACATAACAGGTGAGTCATTTTCCAGAACGTAGAATGGCAGCAAGGGGCTTTTGTTAGTCCTCAGGGGAAATTCAAGGTTGTTAATATTTAATACAGAGGCCCCAGACTTCCAGCAGCTCCGTGCTTGTTCCTTAAATGACCAGTTTCTGACCAGGGACTTTGCATGGCTAGAAACTCACAATCTGATTTGCTGTGATGACAACCACTCCTGCTCCCAAGGTGACCCAAGGTCACGGGAAACAATTCACATCTGCAGGGCAGGGACTGGGTCCAGGGCAGGGACTGGGTCCAGGGCAGGGGCTTGACCAGGGGCAGAGGATGAGCTCAGGCAGGTGTTGGGCCCAGGCAAGAGGCAGGCCTGGGGTCTGGGGCTCAGAGCAGAGGCAGGACTCTGGGCAGGGGCTGGGCTCTGGGCAGGGGCTGGGTCCAGGGCAGAGGGTGGGCCAAGAGCAGGTCCTGGGTCCAGGGCAGGGGCTCGGCTCAGGCAGGTGCTGGGCCTAGTACAGGGGGTAGGCCCAGGGAAGGTGCTGGGTTTGGGGCAGATGTAGGGCCCAGGGCAGGGGCTGGGCTTGGAGCAGGGGCTGGGCTCAGGCAGGTGCTGGGCCAAGAGCAGGCGCTGGGCCCAGGCAAGAGGTAGGCCTGGGGTCTGGGGCTCAGGGCAGAGGCAGGACTCTGGGCAGGGGCTGGGCTCGGGGCAGGGGCTGGGTCCAGGGCAGGGACAGGGGCAGGGGCTGTGTCCAGGGCAGGGACAGGGGCTGTGTCCAGGGCAGGGGCAGGTGCTGTGTCCAGGGCAGGGGCTGGGCAGTCACAGTGTTTGAGTGACTTCCGCTGGAGATACTTTATGCTTAGGATGGATTTATTAGAACAGGACCCACATCATGCAGGAGCATTGCCATACCATTCTCAACCTCTTTTGCTCTTCTTTTAATTTATTATTATTATTATTATTATTATTATTAATATTACTGAGAAGTCAGATTTACAGAGAGAGGTGAGACAGAAAGATCTTCCATCTGCTGGTTCACTGCCCAAGTGGCCGCAACAGCCAGAGCTGAGCTGATCTGAGGCCAGGAGCCAGGCACTACTTCCATGTCTCCCCACGTGGACACAGGGTCCCAAGGCCTTTTCCCAGGCCACAAGCAGGGAGCTGGAAGGGAAGTGGAGCTGCCGGGGTATGAACCGGTGCCCTAATGGGATCCCTGCAATTGCAAAGCAAGGACTTTAGCTGTGCTTTTCCTTTTTCTTCTCCTCTCCTCACCTCTCCTCTCCCTTCCTTTCCTTCCCTTCTGTCTTCCTTCCTTTCTTTCCTTCTTTCTTTGGCCAACACAGAATGAGAAAGAGAGAGAGAGAGAGAGAGAGAGAGAGAGAGAGAGAGAGAGAGAGAGAGAGAGAGAGACCTCCCATCTCCAGGTTCACTCCTGGAATGTCGGCACAGCCGGGAGCAGGCCAGGCTGAAGCTTGGAGCCCAGGACTCCCACTGGGTGTCACACATGATAGGTAGGGACCCAGCACCAGGGCCAGCACCTGCAGTCTCCCAGGATGCACTAATAAGAAACTGGATGGCAAGTGGAGCAGCCGGGGCTCAAGGTGGTACTCCTGTAGGGTATGGGGCAGCCCAGGCAGCAGCTTAGCCCACTGAGTTCAACAAGATAGATAGAGCAAGATAGACAAGATAGAATAGAACAAACATTGTTCTGTTCGGATAAAATTGACCAGAGCCACAAGTGCAGATTGGTGGAGAACATAATCTGTTTGAAATTCTTTTCATATTTATTTATTCATTATTGGAAAGGCAGATTTACAGAAAAGGATATACAAAAATTCCCCAAGTGGCCATGATAGCTGGAGCTGCGCCGATCCGAAGCCAGGAGCCAGGAGCTTCCTCTGGGTCTCCCACACAGGTGCAGAGTCCTAAGGCTGTGGTGCCACTCTCTACTGCTTTCCCAGGCCACAGGCAGGGAGCTGGATGAAAAGCAGGTTTGTCAGAACATGAACTGGCGCATGTAAGGCGAGGCCTAGACTACCAGCTGGCCCAAGACATTTCTGAATATAAAGGAAGAGCTGGCTGGCAGGACTTTTGCTGGACCCTGACTGTTGTCATTTAGATACTGTCAGGGTACATTGTGAGTGATGCGAACTTTATCTAAACTGTGCATATTCTAAATCTGTTGGATTCCACCCCTGAGGCATCAGAGGTGTGGAGACAGAGGTCAAAAGACTGCTGGTCTCAGAGTCTTTCTAGAACTTCTCAGAAGTTCTACAAAGTACAGACCCCACCCCAGGAGCAGGTGGGAGCTCTGGCCTTGTGTCGTTGGGTGCACTCTGGGCCAGAGCTCGAGGCTGCCCGCTGTGACAGTTAACCTTCAGCCCTGCTCAAGAGTCAAGGGGCTTTGCTGAGCCCCGGCTGGGAGCTTCATTCAAGAACTCCTTGGCCACTTAGTCCTAGGGCCTCTGGAAGATTCTAAGCTCCCAGAGAATCCCAAGGCAGGCTCATGTTGAGACCCACACCTTCTGAAGGAACCCGCTGCACCAATGACAAATTGATTTGTTTGTCACCGAGTGGACTAATGATCCGCGGGAGAAAATGATGGTTACCGAATGGACCCATCTCCGGCTCCCCGAGTGGACCCATCTCCTAGGCTCCCCAAGTGGACCCGTCTCCTAGGCTCCCCAAGTGGACCCGTCTCTGGCTCCGCGAGTGGACCCATCCTAGACTCCCCGAATGGACCCATTCTAGACTCCCCGAGTGAACCTGTTCCCAGCTTCCCGAGTGGACCCGTCCTAGGCTCCCCGGGTCTGCCCTCTGCCCACTTTGTAGGTACAGCTAGGGTCCCTTCCATTCCCCAGCTCACTGTACCTGGCTGGGCAGCTCCCCAGATGCCTGTCCATCTGCACCCAGAATTCTGAAGGTGGGAACCTCAGCAGGTGAGCAGGCAGAAAGAGCACTCTTAAGTAGCTGTGTGTGCATGGTGGATGTGAGCACAAGCTTATAGATCATGTGTGTGCATTGTGTCTGCACGTGTGTGCATGTGTGTATGTGTGTGCACGCATGTATATGATACACTCGCATATGCATATAAGTACATTGTGTGTACATAAGTACATGCATGTATGTTGTATGTACGTGTGTGCAGTGAGTGCATGTTTGTATCCATGTCTGTGCAACAGGGGGCTGTTTATTGTAGCTTATGAATAAGGTTATGAAGCAATACATCACCAAGCACACTTTGCATGCTGCAATTTTGCCAAGCATTCACAGCCACTCCTCAGGGCTAGCCTCGACTCCGCATCAGCTGCATTTATAAACCTGTCTTGCACTCTGATGACAGGTAGCACGGACCGCTGGAGAGAAATCCATGAAAGAGTCAGTGACGCAGGGGCCAGCGGTGGGGCACCAGAGGCAGCCACTGCTTTAGAAGCCGTTATCCTCTCCACGCGCCAGTTCCGGTGCCAGCTGCTCCACTCGCCAGCCGCTCTGCTGACGCACCTGGGAGAGAAGCTTGGATCCCTGTCCCCTGCGTGCAGACCTGGGCGGAGCTCAGGCTCCTGGCTGCTGCCTGGCCCTGCTGCTGCTGCAGGGAGTTGGAGAGTGAACCAGCAGATGGAAGGATCTCTCTCTCTCTCTCTCTCTCTCTCTCTCTCTCTCTCTCTCTCTCATACTGCCTTTCCAATAAATAAGTAAATCTTTAAAACTCATAACAATGCAGACTACTCAGATATCTGCTGAGCCGTCAGCCATGCTGCCCCCAGTGCAGCTGCCCAGGCCACACTGCGCAGCCACCCACACGCTGAAACTCCAAGTGCCTGGTGTGGGCCGCGGCTGCTCCTGGCAGGCCTGGCTGTCCAGCCTGGGCTTCCCCAGAGCTTCCCTTCCAGCCCAGCCCCTCCCTCCCTCCCGGGAGGCCACCCGCCTGGACACCTGAGCCTGAGCTGTCAGTGCTATTTACAAAAGACTTTCCTCTGGGTTCTCGCTCGAGAATTTACACAACACAGACAACTTGTTGCTTTCTGCAGGGTCCTTAAAAGGGTCATTTTTTTTTTAACACCCTATCCCTCTGAGGGTGAGGTCATCTCTTCTGGAACCCTGCAATCCTGTTAAGCATCTTGGCTTTTCAGCGACTCCATGGCAAGGCCTCACCCAGCACCCCGTGTGCGCAGACCTGCGGGGTCACCTCAGGCTGCTGGGCTCGCAGAGGCGGAACACCCGCCGTTGGCAAAGCAAAAAGCAAAACCCACCGAAAGCTTGTCTCCGTAGAAACACTGACTTGGAAAGCGAGTGTGAGAGGGCAGGAGACTCAAAGGAGATTGTGGGGAAATGGAAATAAAAAAAAGAAAGCTTGTTTTGGTGCAAAAATAATTAAAACACCCAAGTCTGAGGAGTCTTGCAGGTCGAGGGAAAAGCATCTTGGGAAAAAACAAACTGTGTGGATTTCCATTTTATTTTATTTGATTTTTGATGATGTTTATATAGATGATGAGGGTGGGAAGGCTCGAGGACCAGGGAGAGCCGGCAACAGCATTATTCACACATTTTCTTTTTTTCTTCCTGTGCCTGGGAGAGGGGGGACACCAGGGGAAGATTGCCTTGGTTTTTTGTGTGTGCCAAAACAAATTTCCTTTAATTTCATTTTCCATGAGATTTTACATAATACATTTGCTTATTTGAAAGTCAGTTACACAGAGAGAGAGAGAGATCTTGAATACAATGGTTCACCCTCAGACGGCCACAACGGCCAGGGTTGGTCCAGGACAAAGCCAGCAGCCAGGAGCTTCGTCCAGGCCTCTCCCCGTGGACGCAGGGGTCAGGCACGTCCAGGGCTCCCCCATGGACGCAGGGGTCAGGCACGTCCAGGGCTCCCCCGTGGACGCAGGGGTCAGGCACGTCCAGGGCTCCCCCGTGGACGCAGGGGTCAGGCACGTCCAGGCCTCCCCCGTGGACGCAGGGGTCAGGCACGTCCAGGCCTCCCCCGTGGACGCAGGGGTCAGGCACGTCCAGGGCTCCCCCGTGAACGCAGGGGTCAGGCACGTCCAGGGCTCCCCCGTGGACGCAGGGGTCAGGCACGTCCAGGGCTCCCCCGTGAACGCAGGGGTCAGGCACGTCCAGGCCTCCCCGTGGACGTGGACGTGGACGCAGGAGCCAGGCACTTGGGCCATCCTCCGCTGTTTTTCCCAGGTACATCAGCAGGGAGCTTGAATTGCAAATTTCTGAAGCATTCTCCTGCGAAACTTGAAAGAAGCTGAAGGAAAAGCAAGCCAGTCTGAAGGTGGTTTGTCTCAGGCCCGTGGGCCGTGGGCCGTAGCTCTGGTGTGGGCACCATCTGGCCAGCTGCTGGCCGTGTCCTCACAGTCCCCCTCGTCATGACTGACTTGGTTTGCTTTGGATTGTACTGGATACCTCAAGACCAATGCATCAGTAAGATTGGGAGGAGGGCGGCGGTGTGGCCTAGCGGTTAAAGTCCTTGCCTTGAACCTGCCGGGATCTCATATGGGC
The DNA here is from genome assembly GCF_030435755.1 of Ochotona princeps. Taxonomy (NCBI): domain Eukaryota; kingdom Metazoa; phylum Chordata; class Mammalia; order Lagomorpha; family Ochotonidae; genus Ochotona; species Ochotona princeps. Next base: position 27,443,392 of record NC_080834.1, on the reverse strand, counting down.
GCTGGTTCTAATCCCAGCAGCTCCACTTCCCATCCAGCTCCCTGCTTGTGGCCTGGGAAAGCAGTCCAGGACGGCTCAAGGCTTTGGGACCCTGCACCCGCGTGGGAGACCCAGAAGAGGTTCCTGGTTCCCGGCTTCGGATCGGCGCAGCACCAGCCGTTGCCCTCACTTGGGGAGTGAAACATTGGATGGAAGATCTTCCTCTCTGTCTCTCCTCCTCTCTGTATATCTGACTTTGCAATAAACAATAAATAAATCTTAAAAAAAAAAAAAAGATTGGGGGGCAGTGCTGGGATTTTCCAGTAACTCAGCCTTGCATTGCTGGGGGTTCATGCTCCTCACACATCCCTGCAGAAGGGTCATGAAGAAGCCAGGGAGTCTGAGCAGCGTGATCCCCGGAAGGGCCGCCCCCGGCCCAGAGCAAAGTCCACCACAGCACCTGGGTTCTTAGTGGCTTACAACAGAGCCTGGCGGATAACATCTGGCAGGTGTTGAAGTCGCTGCTCCCCTCCAGCGCAAGCATTAACCAACATTCACGCACATCTCCGGGCAAGTTGGATACACAATTCTTTGCATGTGTGTGGCTATTCTGTGTAGGGAAGCCATGAAAGGCTCTCTTCTCCCAATGTCGGTTTGATCCTTATGATCTATGAAATAAACTGGCAATAGACAGACAGCAATAGACATCAGCTTTAGTGCGTGCCTGAAACCCAGGAACGAAGACCCAAAGCCAGGCTCCATGGCTGACACTGCTGTGGGCTGCACAGGAGAGGGACTTGGGTTGCTGGGGCACGGAGGTGACCCCCGCCCACTGGGGTTGCCCCTGGTTCACAGGCCACACCCCCCACTCCGTGCCTTCTTCCCGTGGGACTGAGCTGATCCTGGGGTGGGAGTGATGAGGTATCACTCTCCTGCGTGAAGTGCCTTGTGGTCAGAGGGGAGGGTGAGTGAGTTCATGTGGCAGTTGCACTGTGGATGTGTCGCCCAGGCGGCGTGGGCTCAGTGCAACAGGCGCTGCAGCCCCTAGGACCTCACAGAAGCTCACGGGCTTCCATGCACACATGCACACACCTGCTTGACTCACACAGACGCACAAAGCCAGGAACACACACACGGACACACGCGATAGCCACAAACGCCGTTCTCCCTTTCTTTCTTTTTTTTTTTTTTAAGATTTATTTGTTTTTATTTGAAAGGCAGATTTTGCAGAGAATGAAGGAGAGACATATAGACAGAAGGTGTTCTCTCTGCTGGTTCACTCCTCAGTGTCTACAACGGCGGGAGCTGAGCTGGGAGCCAGGTGCTTCTTCCTGGTCTCCCATGTGGGTGAGGGGCCCAAGGACGTGGGCCTCCCTTCGCTGCCTTCCCAGGCTACAAGCAGAGCTAGACCGGAAGTGAAGCAGCCAGGACACAGGCAGGCACCCCGTGGGATGCCAGCGTCGCAGGGCAGAGCATTAGCCCGCTGTTCCATCACTCTCATCCCTCTCGTTTCCTTTTCAACATCTCTATTCTCTGGGTCAAGATTTATCCAGGGGGCCTGGCATCCTACATGGCGCCGGTTCAAATCCTGGCTTCTCCACTTCCAATCCAGCTCCCTGCCAATGTGCCTGGGAACACTCAAGTCTTGGGTTCCTGTATCCATGTGGGGAGACCAAGATGAAGCTCCTGGGTCCTGATTTCAGACTGGCCCAGCTCCAGCCACGGTGGGCCATTTGAGGAGTGAACCAGTAGATAGAAAATCTCTCTCTCCCCTCTCTCTCTCTGCCCACCCCCCTCTCTGTCTCTCTTCTCTCTGGAAATCCACTTTTTGGACAAAATATAAATAAATCTTTTTTGTTGTTCTAACGGCAGAAGAAAAGGAAGAGAGAAGCGCACAGGTGACGAGTCCAGACAGGTGGCGTCCCCAGAATGACCCGACGTGGTTCTCCTCAGGCAGAATATGACACATCTTGAAACAGATGAACGCAAGCTCTGGTGCCACCAAACACAAGTGAGTGTGTCACCCTCGACATGAGTCCGCAGTGGCATTTGTCCCATCCTGACGGTGGTGCTCTGGATGGTGCCAGCTCAGCTGGCACCATGGACACGCAGTGTGGGAGGGGTCCAGATGCAGGGCCCAGCTGCGGCTGGCCACAGGCCATGGCCTCATGAGACTCAGGATCTTACTGGTCTCCACAGCCACGCTCCATCTCGGAGTTCTGCTCGAGGTGAGGAGGCAGCAGGCATTTTTTGGCTTGGTGAGAGACTTGGCACTTGAAGGCTAAGAAAACTTGGGCATCAAGACTTCATTAATACAACTCTGAAGGGTAAACTCCTGCAGCATGCTAGGTAACAGAGCAAACCCCAAGTCCTCCCCAAGCTTGGTGGAAATGATGGGTCCTGCCCATGCCCCTGATACCAGCACCAGGCACTACCAGGGCCGTGGTCTCCCAGCCTCTCCATTTCCCTCCCTCTGCTTGAGGTTTCCCTCCTGCTAAGTGAATTCACCCAACTGAGGGAGCTGGCAAGGGGTGTGGCCAGCCCTGCACCGCTGCAGATAAGCAGTCTGTCTCCCCGGTAGAAAACATCTCCATGTTGGGTCTGACCACTGAGGAGTTCCCAGGAACCCCGGGTCCTGAGCAAGAAGTCAACACCACCAAGCTGCCTGTAGCCCACTTAGCCATTGAAATTCCCGCAGGAACTCAGTATGCCCAACAAAAGGGGAGAGGAGCATGGCAGACCTACCAGGAGCTCCCATGCCAGCTGGCCTTCACGTCCGACCCCTCAGGGAGGGTAGTGATTAAGCAGCAGCTGGACAACCACTGCTGCCGCACCTGCTTCCCCCTCATCCCCAGCGCCACTGATTGGCTTGCCGCACACCTCAAAGGTGCATACAGACCTGGGAGATTTTACAGCAGGGTCTCCTCACCCTCGCCACAATGAGCAGCAGCCCTGCGATCGGGAATCTGAACCCGTCATGGCTAGCTCGGATTCCTTGGTGTGATTCCTTGAGTCCTGGGCCCGAGCGGCAGGGTCTAAGCCAATCAATACATGCTGTTTCCGTGGTGGAGAGAAGTTGCTTCTGCAATGAACATGTGACCCATTAAGGTCAACGGAGCAGCAAGGGAGGCCGGGGGCGGGGGCGACCTCCTGGAAAGTATTCCACCTTCTCTGAAGAGCTGGCCTCACTCTACCCCTTCTTGGGGGCAGGCAACACAGAGAGGCAGGCAGGGATCTGAAGGGGCCGAGGTAGGCTGCCAGTGGAAATTCACGGAGCAGGCAGACCCGACTCTGCCTCGGCTGGATTGAAGTTGCCTGCCCCTCCACTAAAGGTGCTTGTTTTACAGTCACTGTGCGTTGCATTATCCAGATTTGCATTCATTAGTTGTAGATAACCAAAATAGTGTGTGGAGGAGCTGTACCTGTGCGCCCCAGGAGCCTGCGGAGAGAAGCAGTGGGGGCAGCGCCCCACCTGTGGATTAAGAGCTGCGTAGATTTGGATAAGGACGGTGTGTCTCACAGAGGAAGTGGGGAAGTTAGGGATGGAGTCAGCCTACCGCTGCCAGCTATACCAGGGTAAGAGGCAAGCAATGTCAGCGGCAGCTTCCAAGCACAAAGCCCAGGGGAAAAGCATGTGCCTTGCAAATGTCCGCAGTCCCATGCAAGAGACGGACGGCAAAGGTAGCATTCTCCTGTGCGGCCCCGAGAATGTACCAGAGCAACTATGAGCGTTCATTCAGTGTGTGGTCTTCAACAAAGCACTGGGAACAAACACACGATGGGGTGCTATAACCCAGCTCAAACAGCTACAGCTCAAGGAGACACCACGAAAATGAAGATTAGAAATCTTAGAAGTAAAAAACTGTAAGCCCCAACTGGGGGTAGGCCAGCCCAGGCTAGGCTGCAGCATCTGCCAGTGCCCGTGAGAGCCGGGCCTGGGGAGCAGAGGGGTTGGAGTTCTTAGGGGTCTCCTGGACTAGGCCACTATACTCACTGATACGTGCAGGAACTGGAGCTGGGGGCAGACTGGGCAAAGCAGCTGCACACAAGCACACCCAAGAACCAGGTCTGAGGACCTGTCCAGTGAGGGTTCGTAGGGGTCTCCCTGATCCAACCATGCCAGCTGATCCCCAACCTCAGGGAAAATCACATGGATGGATGATCCGGCCTCACAGCAGGTGTTGCAAGACTGGACCACTGTTGCTGACTCCTGTGCGAAGATGGAGAACATAACCAGTTGTACACAAAAGACAAGACAACTGGCTCCTCGAATCCAGCAGAAGATTTCAAGCACCATCAAAAGCTGAGGGAATGGGCCCGGCGGCATGGCCTAGCGGCTAAAGTCCTCACCTTGAATGCACCGGATCCCATATGGGTGCTGGTTCTAATCCCGGCAGCTCCACTTCCCATCCAGCTCCCTGCTTGTGGCCTGGGAAAGCAGTTGAGGACGGCCCAAAGCTTTGGGACCCTGCACCCGTGTGGGAGACCCGGAAGAGGTTCCTGGTTCCCGGCATCGGATTGGCGCGCACCGGCCCGTTGCGGCTCACTTGGGGAGTGAATCATCGGATGGAAGATCTTCCTCTCTGTCTCTCCTCCTCTCTGTATATCCGGCTTTGCAATAATAATAAATCTTTAAAAAAAAAAAAGGTGAGGGAAAAAAGTGGGTTGAGTATCACAGGCCAAGCTCTACAGCAAGTACCTAAGTCTGTGGACACGCTGAGGTAGACAAGGACAGCCAGCAGGCCTTCTAAGTCCTCTCTCACCTCTGGCGCTATGAGGTCAACAACCCAGACCACTCAAGAAACATCCTGGGGACCTTCTTCTCACCTTGGGGTCCCTAGCAACATCGCAAGGCCATCCTCCTCTCCTGGCACTGATGTGGTCTGACAGCAAAGAGCACCTCTTCTTCCCCTTCCCCCACCAACCAGGCACAGGAGGGAGAGTGGAAATTCTCTCACCTTCCCCTCTCCCCAGCGTTCTCCATCCTAACCAGTAACCCACGGGGGCCTGCCATCCCATCGCCTCTGTAATAAACATTGAAAGCACGGAATTAAAAAAGTAAATACTCTAAATACTGGGACAAATAATTCACTTCAGATGAACCCTCAGATGGCACAAAGAGAGAATGGGCAAAATGGAAATGTTAACCGAGGGGTTCAAACAATAAGTAATACGAAGGATAAAAAGAAACACATACATCTCATAGGAGCTTCAGAACTGACTGAGGAAACATTCAAATTACAATACAAGCATCCAGGAGCCAGGACCGTGGCTCGGCTCCATGTGCAAGTGCCAGTATCCCATACGGCATGAGCTTGTGTCCTGGCCACTGCATTTCCATGCAACTTCCTGTTCATTGTCTGGGAAAGCAGTAGAACATGCTTGGGACTATGCACTCATGTGGGAGACCCAGAGGAGGCTCCTGGCTCCTGATTTTATATTGGCCCAGCTCTGGCCATTGCAGCTGTTTGAGGGAGTGAAGCAGCAGGTGGAAGATCTCTCTGTTGTCTCTCCTTCTATCTGTAAAGCTGCCTTTCCAATAAAAATAGATCTTAAAACAATGCAAGGTTCCAAAATGGAAGCCATTTTCCTAATGAAAAATTAGCTGCAGGAGAACTAAGAAGAAACTCATGGTCAGAATGCAGAACAAGAAGCCCAAAAAGGAGCACCAAGGGTCACCAGAGACAGCCGGGACCCCGCTCCAGGCACCCTGGCACCCTGGCAAAGAGGAGCACCAAGGGTCACCAGAGACAGCCGGGACCCGCTCCAGGCACTGCCGGCACCCTGGCAAAGAGGAGCACCAAAGGCCACCAGAGACAGCCGGGACCCACTCCAGGCACCGTCGGCACCCTGGCAAAGAGGAGCACCAAGGGTCACCAGAGACAGCCAAGACCTGCTCCAGGCACCGCCGGCACCCTGGCAAAGAGGAGCACCAAAGGCCACCAGAGACAGCCAGGACCCGCTCCAGGCACCCTGTCACCCTGGCAAAGAGGAGCACCAAGGATCACCAGAGACAGCCGGGACCCGCTCCAGGCACCCTGGCACCCTGGCAAAGAGGAGTACCAAAGGCCACCAGAGACAGCCAAGACCTGCTCCAGGCACCGCCGGCACCCTGGCAAAGAGGAGCACCAAGGGTCACCAGAGACAGCCGGGACCCGCTCCAGGCACTGCCGGCACCCTGGCAAAGAGGAGCACCAAAGGCCACCAGAGACAGCCGGGACCCGCTCCAGGCACCGTCGGCACCCCGGCAAAGAGGAGCACCAAGGGTCACCAGAGACAGCCAAGACCTGCTCCAGGCACCACCGGCACCCTGGCAAAGAGGAGCACCAAAGGCCACCAGAGACAGCCGGGACCCGCTCCAGGCACCCTGTCACCCTGGCAAAGAGGAGCACCAAGGATCACCAGAGACAGCCGGGACCCGCTCCAGGCACCCTGGCACCCTGGCAAAGAGGAGCACCAAAGGCCACCAGAGACAGCCAAGACCTGCTCCAGGCACCGCCGGCACCCCGGCAAAGAGGAGCACCAAGGGTCACCAGAGACAGCCGGGACCCGCTCCAGGCACCGCCGGCACCCTGGCAAAGAGGAGCACCAAGGGTCACCAGAGACAGCCGGGACCCGCTCCAGGCACCCTGGCACCCTGGCAAAGAGGAGCACCAAAGGCCACCAGAGACAGCCGGGACCCGCTCCAGGCACCGTCGGCACCCTGGTAAAGAGGAGCACCAAAGGCCACCAGAGACAGCCAAGACCTGCTCCAGGCACCGCTGGCACCCTGGCAAAGAGGAGCACCAAGGGTCACCAGAGACAGCCGGGACCCGCTCCAGGTACTGCCGGCACCCGGGCACCCCGGCACCCTGGCAAGAAGGCTGGGAGGTGTGCGTGAAAGCCGCACGCTGCAAGGAGCCAGCTTCTTCCACCCCTTCCTGCCACATGAAGACCACAGACTTGAGAAGACTACAGAGCTGCCCACCCAGGTGTTTGATGCAACCTCGAGTGCCCACCAGAAGCATGCCCAGGCAACTCTGGGAAGATTCCAGTGCCCTGGCCACTCCCAGGCTCCTGCGTCAGCTGCCTTTAATCTCTTCAGGTGAACCCAGTGCTCAGCCGGGGTTGAGATCACTGCTCCACCTCACGAATCCGGAAGAAGAGGACTGAGTCCAAAAGGGCAGGGCCCATAAACGTCCTCAGCTGTGTACCCAAGGGCTGTGTCGGGATGCAAGCCTTCTGTGAAGCCATTTTATTGCTTGGCTTTGAACAGTACAAATTTTATTTGGTTTATTCCGCCGCCATTGAATTTTCCTTAGTCATTTTGCAAACCATTTGCTTTTGTGTCATCCAGAAAGTTCTGTTGAATGACAAATGCCTGGGCCTCCCTGGCTTCCTGCTCCAGTGTATGAAGGTGAGGTTTTACTTGCAAACCTACCCAAGGTATCCCAGTTCGAGAACCACTGAATTCGGGGTTGTCTGAGCCAAGAACACCAGAAGAAACAAAAAGGAGGAGGGAGATAGGATTCCTCTGTAGCCTCATGAACAATGGTGGCTGATTCTTCTAGAAGATTCCACCAAGGACCATTACAGAATCCCTACAGTCACCAGATTGCTTCTTTCAGATCAAACTGGAACTGCTTCGAGAATTGTTGGTAATTAAAGGAATCGCTCATTTACCCCAAAACTGTTCTAAAAATTCATAGAAACACAGGATTGAAAAATAAGTTGATTTTGTTGCCAACAAAAAAGGAAGATTCTTCAAAAAGTTCAGGGAAAATACATTGCATTAAACAAACACATTAACAAGCAAACTAAAACCCTATGTATGGGTTTCACAAACACTATTTTTGCCACAAAATCGATTTATATTTTAATTCCACTTTGCCGGGAATTGTTTTTTCTTTTTTGCATTTTTTAATTGCATTTCATTTTATGACACCATTTCGTAGGCTCTGAGGTTCCCCCAGCCCCTCCCCATGCTCTCCCCCCATGGTGGATTCCTCCACATTGTTGCAATATTACAGTTCAAATCCAGTCATGATTCCTTCATTGCAAGCATGTACCATGCATAGAGTCCAGCATCTTATTGTCCAGATCAATTCAGCAGTTTCTTGGGGAGACCATCTCTGGTCTGAAGGCAGCGCTGGCAGAATATCATCCCGACCAATGAAAAGCCACACCATATCACCAACAACAATTTACAACATTATGGAATTAATTGACATGGTATTGAGTGACCAGTATGTTAGAAAATGCAAGTTCTTTTTTTTTTAAGATTTATTTGTTTTATTACAAAGTCAAATATACAGAGAGGAGGAGAGACAGAGAGGAAGATCTTCCGTCCGATGATTCACTCCCCAAGTGAGCCGCAACAGGCCGGTGCACGCCGATCTGATGCCCGGAACCAGGAACCTCTTCCGGGTCTCCCACGCGGGTGCAGTGTCCCAAAGCTTTGGGCCGTCCTCTACTGCTTTCCCAGGCCACAAGCAGGGAGCTGGATGGGAAGTGGAGCTGCCGGGATTAGAACCGGCGCCCATATGGGATCCCGGGGCGTTCAAGGCGAGGACTTTAGCCGCTAGGCCACGCAGCCGGGCCCGAAAATGCAAGTTCTTAATCACATCCTGTGACTACTTCATTGACATTTCAATTTTGGTTTATATACAACCGGCTTCTATCTACCTTAAAATGACTATAGGGTGCTATTCAGCTGTCTCGTGTCTATTTTCATTTTTATATTTAGCTGTTTATAGTATTGAAACATAATTTTTACTGAACTTGACAAATTTTAGGATAGTCCAAACTGGCTTATAACTCTAACATGACATATGTTAACAGCTGAGGTGCAGAACAGTTTTAGGAGGGGTGTGCAGAGAAATCTTCAATACCTTAGTGAGGAGTAACTAATCTTTGTGTCCTACCTAGTGAGTGAGGTATATGGGAGTCCAGGCTGACCGTTTTCTGTCTGTTCTAAGCTTTCTTTGTTGGTCTCTGTCTATCCAGAGCGTCCCTGATGGTCATTGCAAGAGAGGGTGGGGAGCCAATGTTGGAACTAAGTAAGGACCAGAGAAAGCTCCTCTCCCTAGTCCTGAAGGGAGTTTACTGTTCTTCCGTTTCTGAGGACTGCTCAGGGCTCCTGGCTGTTGTTCCAATGACATTAGATCCTGTGAGGAAGGATTTGGACTTCTTCCATCCCATGTGGGAGATCAAAAGAGAGTGGATGACTTCAGAGTTCTTGGCCTCTGAGGGCACCCCAATTCCCAGTGGTCTCCTTGGCAGTTGAGATGCAGTCCTTGGTGCCCATACTGATGGTCCTTGGTGAGGATCCGGGAGTCTCCAAGGTTGGGATACATACTCTAGAATTTCTCCTTGGCCTGTTTCTGCATTTCATATCTGAGCCTGTCAACTCATGGGAGGATCAGGGTGGTAACTTAGAGATCTTGAATGTGTTGGGGTTGGCACCTGCTATACAGGCCATCCATGTGAACACTGGTTTGAGGCCCAACTGCTCCACTTCTGATCCAGCTCCCAGCTAATGCGGCTGGACAAGCAGCAGAGGGTGGCCCAAAAGCTGGGCTCCTGCATGTTATGGAAGTCCTAGATGGAGGTCAGGCTCTTGGCTTTTGGTTTGGCCCAGCCCCGGCCATTGTGGCCATCTGGGGAGTGAACCAGTGGATGGAAGATCTGACTCTCTCTGTAGCTCTGACTTTCAAACAAATGAATAAATCTTAGGAGAGGAGGAAAAAAAAAGGGAGGGGGAAGGAACTTTGACTGTGTTTTCCCTCGGGGGGACTTTGGACAAACCAGTTCATTGTTGGTGTGGTGATTTCCTTAACCGGCGAGAGGGGAAAGCCTGCCCGTCCCAGCAGCTGTGTGGTGTGCGTGGCTATAAAACGATTTGATAAGGAGCACTCCGTGGGCAGGCACTGGGTGGGCCGTGTGAGATAAGGAGGACTGAAGGGACCGCCACCGAGCCAGAGACCTTTGTCCAAGGGCCTGAGCTCCCAGCTACACTTTCTGTCCCCTGCACAACACGTCTTCTGTCCCTTGTGCTGGGGCTGCCAGCCTAGGACAAGTGAGACTCCCCCCCATGCCACTGACATGGGTCTCCCCATTCCCAGCAGCTGCAGACCCCTCGGGAAGCAGAGGGCAGTCCTGGAAGAATCCAGAAGGCAGCTAATGCAGGCAGTGGCAGGGAGGGCAGCCAACAGCCAAAGGCATTGCAGGGCTGACCCGGGAGCCACCTGGAACAGAGAGCTGGAGTTGTCCCTTCTAAGCCCTGAGCAAGAAGCCAGCTTCATATTAGAGTGCTGGGTACAAAATACGCATGCCAGGCCTGTCCCCAGTAAGTCTGAGGTGTGGCCTGGAAATCCGCATTTTAAGTCAGTCCCCAAGGAAAGCCCCCTCAGCCGTGTCACCTTCCCCTGAAGGCCCCCTCCCCTGACATTTAGGCAAGTCTCTCTGTCTCCTCTGGCCAACATCCTCCCCCAATTCCCCCACAGAGCTGAGTGACTGCTAGGAGGCATGCGGAAGTATAATTCATTGAGGCTTTGTTGCCGGGGACTTTATGACAACAGACATTGCGAGGGCCACCCAGTCCTGAGGTGGTGGCCCAGGTCCCTACTAGCAGGTGCAGCAGTGAGAGCAGGCTGATTCTAACAATGCTGGGGGCTCCTAAGATCTGCCTCCACCCCTTTACAAAAGGGGAAACCGAGGCTTGGAAAGGCCACTGACTTTCCTGGAGGCCCAGCACCAAGAAGACCAGGCGTGGCAACGAGGCTTCCCACCCAACCCCACTCACTCTGTCTCACCATGGGCATGAATTCTCCATGGCTGAGCTGGCTACCTTTGAACCAACCAGCTTTCCGTGAGCCGAGGGCCTCTCTTTCAGGCACAGATGCTATTGACCGCTGCCAGCAAAGCCATAACACCAGGAGGATGTGCGTGTGACCCCGAGCAGGTGGAATGGCCCCATCCGGGGTCAAATCATCCGCATTCCTAGGAAGGAAATAGACCTGAAATCTGACAAGGCTGCAGATACACCTGCTGCTTATCAGGAGGATATGGGCTTCTCTCTCTCTCTCTCACACACACACACACACACGCACACCTGTCACGTGGGGTCTGTGTCAGAGTGCTCCCCTTGGGCCAAGGTCACAGTTCTGGCAGCAGGAAAGCAGCGTGATCCAGAGAGTACATAAGTTGTACCATGGCCTCATTGCTGTCCCCAATTTGAGATTGACAAGGACACATCAAGGACTGGGTCTTGGCCTACTGGTCACTGCTGTGGTGGCTGGGATGAGCCTGCATGACCTGTCATTCCACAGGTCATAGTCCATGAACCCCAAAAAGTTCCAAGAATAGTGGCTTGTGCTGGGTCACCCCCAGAGACACCAGTTTGAGTCACAATTCCACATTGACACTCTCTTACAATCTGGCCCACTCTACCTGCCTCTCTCCCGGACACTCCCCACAGGCCCTTGGGTCAGAATGCTTATCCTGCTGGGTTGATGTGGAGTCACTTGGAAGGACCAATGGGAGACAACAGAACCCAGAGCCAGGGAGCTGCAGAGCAGAGACCAGGGGACTGCCAGGGGAAGATCCAGGCCTAGAACCCCTTGACATTGCTCAAAACCTGAGGATGCGACCAGGAGCAGTGCCCCCCCTGGCTTCCTCCTTCCTCCCTTGCCCCCCATGGCTGTGCCTGAAGAAGACCCCCTAGGTCCAGACAGCAGGGAACTGGTGGCCGCAGGGGACCTGTGCGCCCAGACTCCTGGAGACCCAGGCTGGTGGAGACCCAGGAGTCAATGACCCTGAGAAAAAAGTGGCTCTTAAAGAAGACCACCTTCCAAGCTTTTCTTTTTCCAGAAACTTCTACTGTATCCCAGGTGGATGGCAAGACAGGGGGCATCGTGGGGTAGCAGGTGGAGTGCCTGCTTGGGGTGCCTGCATCCTATATCGGAGTGCCAAGTTCAAGTCCCAGCCACCTTGGCAATTCTGGTCCAGTCCCTTGCTACTGTGCCTGGGAGGCAGCAAATGATGAGGGCCCAGGTGCTTGGGAGTTCCGGTTTCAGTTTGGCCCTGTCCTGGGTGTTACAGGCACCTGGGGAGAGATGTGGCAGATTGAAGACCTGCTTGTCTCTGCCTCTTCCTCTCTCTGGGTCATGGGCTCTTTGAAACAGGAAGGGCAGGGAGGGAGACCTACAAGAACCAGAGGGAAATGAGTCTGAGAAGGGGGGATGGAAAGATGGAGGGGAGATGGGAGGCAGACAAGCCCCTGGATGGGAAGCCTTAAGGCGATCCGGCACCTGTGTCTAGCCAGGTGGGAAGAGCAAGGAAGATGAGGGAGCATCACTGAGGAACGTGGCTGGAGGGCTTTTAGTTTTCAGGACATACTTTTTTATTTGACAGAGTCACACATAGAGACAGAGTTCTTCTATCCACTGGTTCACTCCTGCAGATGCTCACAACAGCTGGGGCTAAGCCAGGTTGAAACCTGAGTCAGGGACTCCGTCCGGGTTTCCCGCGTGCGTGGCAGGAACCCAAGCACTTGGGCCATCTTCCGCTGCTGTCCCAGGCACATGAACAGGGAGCCAGATTGGAAGCCAGGACTAGAACCTGTGCCCAGATGGGATGCTGACATCATCAGTGGGGGTTTTATCCACAGCACTACCAAGCCAGCCCCTGACAGACAGTGCGACACACCTGCCACACGAGCCATGTCGCATTTTCTCCTGCCATGGGGCATCATGCTGCAACTTGCAGAGAGAAGCTGATGGCAAACAACTCTGTTTTCAAGCTTGGTCTGTGCTGTCCACACGAGGATCACAGCTTCCTGCTCAGGACACTTGAGAGCTGCACCCCTGGGGCCTTGTTTACTTGGCTGTACACCACGCCTTGCTCCTTTGGCTCCTCTCATCTCGAGCCCGTAACCCTCTCTCGGTGGCTGCCCTGCGTCAGGTGTTGAGCCACTTGGTCAGGCTGAGGCACTGGGGGCTCCCTGCTTGTCTGCCAGAGTGCCTACCCCGGACACACGCCTCTCGAGACCCTGCATGCCCTCTGAGTGAGCATGTGACACAGGAAACAGCCAGGTGGGAGACAAGACCCAGCTTTGACCAATGAAGGACCCTGTTCGCTTCACCCCAGGGGGTCTCCCTCTACCTGAACATTCGAGTAACTGTTACAGTATCTTCAAAGCAAACATCTAGCATTCACCTTGGGTCTACCTGCTTACCGTACACCTGCGTGGGTTTGGCAGAACACTTTGGTTCCAAGGGGTGACTGATGAGGTGCCTGAGTCACTGTTTCTGGAAAATGGAGCAGAGTTGGCTCCCCAAATGCCTGGCTGTTTCCTGGTTGCTGATTCGGTTGATAAAAACACAGGCTTCCCTTAAAGCGGCCTCCGGAGGCTGAGTCAGGACCAAACCTTCCTCTCTCGATCCCCACCCTGACAGCCGACCATGTTACCTGGGTTTGCTAATCCCTCCCCCAAAAATCACCCTCCACACTCATTCCCAGTTGCACCTGTTGTTCACATCCTACTTCACCTGAAGATCTCATCCTCTTGCCCTCCCCCCCGCCCCTCCATATGCCCCCCAACCTGCTCCAGAGACCGCCCACATCCCTCCCCCAAGCTCTATGCAAACCATAGCCCGAATACATCTGGGAAATTAAGTCAAAGCCTTTTTGGGGACACGACATACACCCAGGTCCTCCGGGCAGTCACGCTCAGCAACCCCTGTCTCAGACAAGCCAGCTTGTCTTGCAGCCACGGTCGCATGCCTGAGCCCTCCGCGCCATGGCAAGCTGCGGGTCCGGGGCTGGGGGCCAGAGGTGGGGAGGGCATGTCCCAATCTGCGGAAGAGGATGGCATCCATCATGGGCTCAACTGACACAAGCAAGCCCCTCCGAGAAAGACCCTTGAGAACAAGCTGGTTGACATCCAGATTCGAGCACCCAAGATAGGGTGAGAGGGTGACCATGAGCTGTGCTGGCTGAGCAAGCCACATGCTCTCACACCTGCCGGTGTGCAAGGAAAGCCCCCTGCCTCCAGCACATGTGCCTTCGCAGCTGGCACTCCTGGCCCTTCCACCTGGGTGTTCCAGTCTGCCCTTTGGCTGCTGAACTTGGCTAAGTCTGGCCTTGAAGCCCCAAGGCTCCCGGGCCTCCTTGAGCCCTTAAAGCACACACACCTTTCCTGTGCTTTTGCGACACGAGCAGGTGTCTGCTGTGTGTGTGGGGGGGTCATGTTCTCTGGCCTCGGGTGACCCATTTTACACATGCAGAAACTGAGGCGGCAGGAGGTTAGGTAACTGTCCCAAGACCAACAGGAGAGTTACCTCTGAGCTGAAAACAGAGCAGGCCATGGCGGTCAACCGGACAGCCGTTGTGCGGCTGGGCTTCCTGGGAGCCTCGGCTTGCCATCCGGAGTGACCTGCGAGACCAGGACAATGGGAACGCTGAGCCCCATTGCCCCCACCTGGGAGGGGCCTGCCCCAGGAATCACAATAGCACATGGTATGTCTGGTGTGTCTGCGTTCAGCCACGGGTGGGTGGCAGCAGGGCCAGAGGGGGCTTCACCTGCTTCTCAGAACGCATGTGTGGAGTCCACGGCTACTCCCGGGTGGGAATACTTAGCACAGTCTGTGTCAGTCCCTCACACTTGAGTGAGAGTGGTGGCAACCTTCCTCCTCTTAACTGCTGAGAAAGTTCAGCTGAAGGCAGGAGGCGGCCCAGCAGCGGCCTCTGGAAAGCTAAAGGCAGGAGGCGGCCCAGCAGCGGCCTCTGGAAAGCTAAAGGCAGGAGGCGGCCCAGCAGCTGGCTTCTGGAAAGTTCAGCTGAAGGCAGGAGGCGGCCCAGCAGCTGGCTTCTGGAAAGCTGAAGGCATTAAGGTGCCAGAAAGCAGGGACTGCCCCAGGTGCAAGTTAGAAACCACAGAGAACAGAACAGCCAGGGGGCTAGGAGTGCCCAGACAGGTGGGGAGGGCCAGACAGGTGGGGAGGGGGCACAGAGAGGGCCAGGAAGGGCCAGACAGGTGGGGAGGGGGCACAGAGAGGGCCAGGAAGGGCCAGACAGGTGGGGAGGGGGCACAGAGAGGGCCAGGGAGGGCCAGACAGGTGGGGAGGGGGCACAGAGAGGGCCAGGAAGGGCCAGACAGGTGGGGAGGGGGCACAGAGAGGGCCAGGGAGGGCCAGACAGGTGGGGAGGGGGCACAGAGAGGGCCAGGGAGGGCCAGGGAGGGCCAGACAGGTGGGGAGGGGGCACAGAGAGGGCCAGGGAGGGAGAGGGGTACTAGGAGGGAGACAGGGAGAAGGGAAGGAAGAGACAAGGAGAGACAGGGTGTCAGACAGGGGCCAGTCTGGCGCTGGACCGGCCAGCTCCTGCCTGCTGTCTGCTGGGTTGTATGGCAATGTGGCATCATGGTATTGTGTCTGCAGGGAGCAAAGCCTCTTGTTGGCCACCCTTGCTGCCACCCGCCGGTGGGCAGCCTGGCACCTCTGGCTGGGCAATCCAGACCAGCTCTGCTGGCTGCCCTGCATTCCCTGGGTCACCCTGAAGCTTCAGGAGTGGTCACCCCTCTCTTAGCACAAGGACTTAGGGTCTGGACTGCAGTAGGTCTGGACTCAGGTCTAAACTCAGGCCCCCCAGGAGCTGTGACCACTAGCCACTGTCAATGCCCACTACGACGGGAAACATTTGGACCAAGAGGCCTTCCATGGGAGGGGGAGGAGTGACCAGGCCAGGCGTGGCCCTCTTTCCTCCAGGTGGAGGATAGTAGCAAGGGCCACGGCCGAGGTGCTTAAGGATGGGCCAGGCAGTGAGCAGTAAAGGGAGAGGCACGCCTGGAGGAGGCTGGAGGTGGCTTGTCCAGGCCGCTTTGGTTGGGTGTCACAAGGCAGCCGCACAAGTCAACAGGACATGGGTCAGCACTGAACCCTAACCTAGAGCTGCGTTGGCTTTATAGGGCACTAAAGTGGTAAATCAATCCCACGGCAGCCCTGCACAGGGGATGGGGCTCACGGGACGGAGCAGAGCAGAGGGTGTGTCCTGGCCTACTGGTCAGGGCAGGACAGTGCTTTGCCTTCTGGTGCCGGCAGAGCCCCCTAGATGGCTGCATCCGGGCTGGGCCTTGGGGTCCATGCATTCCGCCTTTGCAGATCCCAGCCCAGGCCCCTGCAATGAGACAGTCAATGAACAGAGGGGCCGGGGGTGCAGGGCTGGCAGATTGAAGCTGGTGGGTGTAGCAGTAGTCTCAGCCTTCACCCAAGGCATGGGGCAGGTGTCCAGGCTGCTCCTGGGGTGCCCCACAGCACGGGTGCATCTCAGTGGCTCCATCCAGAGTAGCCATGGTGTTGCCAGGCAGCTCCACCCACCACCAACAGCTGCCCTGTCACTCTCACCTAGTATCCTGGGGCCCTGTGGACTCTAGGCCACTGAGGAGGAGACACACAGCAACAGGATGAGCACACAAGCCCAATGTACACAAGAGCCAACACCCTGGGTGCTGAGCCTGTGCTGGCATCCTGGGCCAAGGACCAACAGCCCAGCTTCACTCCCCATGCGGCCCCAAACCCTCAGAGGACACTGGAATTTGTGAGACAGCAGCTTACTGACACCAGTTCCTGGTTGCTCCGCTTGCCCTCCAGCTCCCCACTCACACACCTGGGAAAGCAGCAGAGGATGGCCCAAGGACCTGGGCCCCAGCGCCCACGTGGGAGGCCTGGGTGAAGCTCCTGGCCCGGCCCTGTCCATTGTGGCCATTTAGAGAATGAACCAGTGCATGGAAAACCTCTCTTTCTTCCCCTTTCATTGTCACTGTGCTTTTCAAATAAACACAATAAAATCTTTAAACAACAAAAAGAGCAAGGAAGCAGGGACATAGGTGCGCTTACCCGGCAGACACCACGCCATGTCGCTCGCAGCAACAAGCCTCCGTGGGCGCCACCATCAATGAGTGCGCCGAGAGGCAGGATGTTCCTCTCCTAGGACTATCAGCACGGGCACCAAGGGCTGCATCCCAACTGCCAAGGAGACCACTGGGAATTGGACTGCCCTTGTAGGCCAAGAACTCTGAAGTCATCCACTCTCTTTTGATGTCCCACATGGGATGGAAGAAGTCCAAATCCTTCCTCACAGGATCTAATGTCATTGGAACAACAGCCAGGAGCCCTGAGCGGTCCTCAGAAACGGAAGAACAGTAAACTCCCTTCAGGACTAGGGAGAGGAGCTTTCTCTGGTCCTTACTTAGTTCCAACATTGGCTCCCCACCCTCTCTTGCAGTGACCATCAGGGACGCTCTGGATAGACAGAGACCAACAAGGAAAGCTTAGAACAGACAGAAAAACGTCAGCCTGGACTCCCATATACCTCACTCACTAGGTAGGACACAAAGATTGGTTACTCCTCACTAAGGTATTGAAGATTTCTCTGCACACCCCTCCTAAAACTGTTCTGCACCTCAGCTGTTAACATATGTCTTGTTAGAGTTATAAGCCAGTTTGGACTATCCTAAAATTTGTCAAGTTCAGTAAAAATTATGCTTCAATACAATAAACTTCTAAATATAAAAATGAAAATAGACACGAGACAGCTGAATAGCACCCTATAGTCATTTTAAGGTGTATAGCAGCTGGTTGTGTACTGAAATTGAAATGTCAATGAAGTGGTCACAGGATGTGGTTAAGAACTTGCATTTTCTAACATATTAGTCACTCAATACCATGTCAATTAATTCCATAATGTTGTAAATTGTTGTTGATGATATGTTGTGGCTTTTCATTGGACAGGATGATATTCTGCCAGCTCTGCCTTCAGACCAGAGATGGTCTCCCCAAGAAAATGTTGAATTGAGCTGGACAATAAGATGCTGGACTCTATGCATGGCATATGTTTGCAATGAAGGAATCATGACTGGATTTGAACTGTAATATTGCAACAATGTGGAGGAATCCACCATGGGGGGAGAGCATGGGGAGGGGCTGGGGGAAATCCCAGAGCTTATGAAACTGTCATAAGATAAAATTAAATTTTAAAAAGGCAGGATGTTAGCACCACCCAGGTGTCCCCAGTGGACACTGCTGAGCGCCATGCGGGAGGCATGGGTGGAGGGAGACAGGGTTTATTGCAGTGAAACCTACAGACACCATCCTGGCAGAACTATGTTCCTCACCCCCAGTGACAGCACAAGTCAAGGTCATGTGGCCCTGACCAGGACCAGGGAAGGGCCCAGCATCACTGCCTGACGCATGCATAAACAATGCAAGGCCTGAACATCGTCACGAGGACCTGTGTGGGCAGACCCAGCTGGTGAACGTTGGCCCCAGTGCTCCCCACTGAGTTCAGAGAGAGACCAAGGACACCCAAGGACCACGGCACACGCACACTGTGAGACTGGACGTGGATTGGCGAGGAGCGGGTAGAACTGGCAGGTGGCCCAAGGGTGTTACGACGTTCATGTTCTGAGTTCCTGGATGGATGTGCTGTGGCTAAGCAATACCGAGGACTCCACGCCAGGCGTTGCTGCCTCCTTACAATCCGGCAACAGTCTCACAGGGAGAGATGAAAATATATGTGCGCATTTGGTCATCAACTAAAGGTCCCTGCATCAGAAAACTTGTCCAGCAGGCAACCGAGAAAGGCCAAGAAAATGGAAAATACCGATGGACGGCCAGGCATGGTTGGTGGAGTGGGGAAATCTGATCATCAACATTCCAGAAAGAGATGATCAGGAAAATAATATTCAAAAAGATGATGACCAGGAATTTTCCAGAATGTTGAACGATATCAAATCTTAGACCTAGGGAATGAATGATTGCAGAAAAAGTGAAAAAAGAAACCCAGATCCATATGTGTCACTGGGAAACCTCAAAGAAATACCAAAAAAACCCAGAAATCCTAAACAAGAGACACTGAACAAATCGGACTCAAGGCCAGAGTGCCCACTCTCGGCCTCTACTCACGGCCTCCACTCGGCGGCTTTCTCTCTCTGAAGGGAAACAGAGAAGGGAAGCCAGGCTCTCGCTCAGCTGGCACGCCTGTGCGCACCGTGTGGAATATCCCACCACGTGCGCACAGGCTGCTGAGCTCACAGGTTGAACCAGGTCAGCGGCTGGAGGCAGAGTCAAAATCACCAACTAGCAAAGGGGAAACCTGGCCAACAGACTTTATCACTTGAAGATATTTTAATTCACAAGCACAGCACTGTGACATTTTCCTGGGGCACAGGGCACCACTTCAACTCACACACACACAGTGCAAGCCAATTAAGCCAGGCAATGGGCTTCCTGTTTCCTTATCATGTGCTTGTGTTAGGAGGCCAGCCACTCCTTTCTCCCAGTTCTTTTGTGAGTCTCCGAGAGTCATTGTTCTTTAACTTCTACATGTTAGAACCCAAGGCGCTCGCCTTCCTGTGTCTGGCTTAGCAACTGAACTTCAAACATACACATGGTTTGCCTACACCGAAAGATAACAAACACACAAGGCATGTACAAAATGCTATATTTTGTCCCGGCTAGCCTAGTCCACACGCCCAGCAGCTCCACCTGTAGGCTAAATGTGTGTGTGTGTGTGTGTGTGTGCCATTGTTGGGTCAAAGGCTGTGCACCTGTTCCACTTCCAATCTAGCTTCATGCTAACGCACCTGGGAAAGCAGTGCAGGATGGCGCAAGTCCAGGGGTGCCTGCACCCACGCAGGAGACCCTGAAGAAGCCCTTAGCTCCTGACTTCAGCCAAGCTCAGCTCCGGCCATTGTGGTCCTGAGGAGTGAATCAGCCATGGAAGATCTCTGTGACTCTGTGGAAACAAACAAATAACAGGAAGGAAGGAAGGAAGGAAGGAAGGAAGGAAGGAAGGAAGGAAGGAAGGAAGGAAGGAAGGAAGGAAGGAAGGAATTTAGTGTTGCTTGAGGAGAGGGTGTGGCATGCAGTCCAAGAGCCCAGCAACGTCCCGGTCTTTCTCCGGTGACCTTGACCTTAGCCTCCCACCTTGCAGCAGTGGATTCTGCTGGAGGCTGTATCTGGCCTGGGCCCTAAGAGACCACCTCTGCCCGCTCTGGCACATGCAGACACCCTCCAGAGATGGCGAGGTAGAGCCTGACAGAGCCAGGCAGAAAGGCAAAAAGGCATCTCCCATCCTACAGAATGGAGCATTTTTTTTTTTAAGATTTATTTATTTTCATTGCAAAATCAGATATACAGAGAGCAGGAGAGACAGAGAGGAAGATCTTCCGTCCGATGATTCACTCCCCAAGTGAGGGCAACAACCGGTGCTGTGCCGATTTGAAGCCAGGACCGAGAAACTTCTTCCAGGTCTCCCACGCGGGTGCAGGGTCCAAAAGCTTTGGGCTGTCCTCGACTGCTTTCCCAGGCCACAAGCAGGGAGCTGGATGGGAAGTGGAGCTGCCGGGGTTAGAACCGGCGCCCATATGGGATCCCGGGGCGTTCAAGGCGAGGACTTTAGCCACTAGGCCACGCCACTGGGCCCAAGCAGGAACGTATCTTTAAATGCCGTTTTCCCCAGACTTCTAGAAGTTCCCCGGGCTGTGCTGAGACACTGCTTTCGCTGTCCCCAAGCCCGCAGCAGCTGTAACGGGATCTCCACCATCATCCTGTTGTCTTATGAGAACTTTCTGGAGTGGGAATCCTGCAGCAGGTGGCCCTAGCCTCTGACTGACCCTGCTGGGTGGGGGACAGGTGCGTGGCTTGGTCTTCATGTCGCTGAGTAGTAGTAGGTGCTTTGCTTCCTTTAAGCCCCTGAAGCACACTTGGGCTGCCTCCGGTGTTTAGCCAGTACGATGAGAATTCCTGTAAGCGATGGTGTTCAGGCTCTCCATGAACATGAATTCTCGCTTTTCTAGGCTGAATTCCAGGATTAGGGTTATAGGATTGGCTCAACTTTGTTAAAGATTTATTTTATTTCTATTTGAAAGGCAGGACCACAGTGAAAAGGAGAGACAGGGAGGTTGGTTCACTCCCCAAGTGGCCACAACAGCTGGAGCTGAGCTGCTCTGAAGCCAGGAACCAGGAGCCTCCTCCAGGTCTCCCATATGGAGACAGGGGCCCAAGGACTTGAATCACCCTCCACTGCTCTTCTAGGCCTACCAGCAGGGAGCTGAATAGTAAATGGAGCAGCCGGGACTCATACCAGCACTCATGTGAGATGCCAACGCCACAGGTGGAAGCCAGCCCACTACACCCAGCACCAGATCCTTCATGTAGTTTTTTAAAGCAGAGCTTTCACTTTTGGAGCCATTTCAGGCTCACAGGAAAAGATACAGCCATGTCCCACAACCTCCACATCTTCACACATACACACACACACACACACACACACACACACACTCACTCAGTCAACATCCACAAACCATAACCCTACTGTGAGTCACCAATGTCGCCCCAAGTGTGTAGTTTACAGTAAAACTCAGGCCTGGTGCCATGTATCCTGGTTTACGCTAAGGCTCACCGTTGGTGCTTGTGTCCTGTGGGGTTTCAGTACATCTGTGACAACCTGCTCCTATTGTGTGCAGAGTACTCCCTCAACCCAGCAAACACGAATCTTTTAACTGTCCCCACAGCTCTCCCTTTCGCAGGGTATCATGCAGACACTCTCGTATAGTTTATATCCTTCCAAAGGGCCTCTTTTCTCGGAGTGAAAGGCAATGGAGATTCCTCCACGCATTTTACAGCCCGGCAGCTCATTTCCTTTTAACCCTCTGTGATACCCCATTGCGTACACACAGTTCGCCTCCCCGCCCAGGGGTGGGCAGCTGGATGACTCGGTGGCTTCCAGCTTGTAGAACTGCTGGATGAAGCTGTGGCACGTGACCACGGTGCAGGCTTCTGTGCGATTCTGGTTCCCAGTTCACTTGGGTCAACTGCTTGGAAGGTGAGCCTCCGGCTGCCACAGCTGTTCTCCGTCATAGCATTCTCCCAGCACCCGTGCCCCCTGGTGCTGGGCATGGACCTTGGACCAAGCACCCCTATAGGCACGGAGTGAGAGTTCATTGCCTGAGCACTGAGCTCATGAAAACTCTGGAGCTGTTTTCTGGTGCGGTGATGTCAACCATGGTTCCCCGGCACCACTCCCATCCACTCCGGCACTCCAGTAATTCTAACAACACGGCCACTTAACAGCTTCTCAATGTTTCCATAACAAACAGAGTCTAGGAGGGCCTGGCTGAGCCCAGGCTGTGCACAGAGGTCAGTCTGGCCCGTCCCACGTGACCCTGGCTACACAGCAGTCCACCATGTTGGCAGAATTGGGCTCCTGGTGGTGGAGTTGGCGTCTGCCGCTTCTCCTTGGCTGTGGGCCACAGGCCACCTCAGTCTGGAGGCGTCCTTGTCGTCCTGCCACATGGGTTATCAACATGACCACTTGTTTCTCTGAAACCAGGAAGACCGAGTGGAAGCAGGTCTCAAGTCCCAGGAGCAGGAAAGGGTGAGGACTTCAGGACCTGGTGGGGGGTCGCAGAGGGTTACCACAGCCCACCCACCTCACCTCACCACCTCACCCCACCACCTCACCTCCACCACCTCACCCCATCACCTCACCTCCACCACCTCCACCACCTCACCTCCACCACCTCACCTCCACCACCTCCACCACCTCACCTCCACCACCTCACCTCCACCACCTCACCTCCACCACCTCACCCCATCACCTCACCTCCACCACCACCACCTCCACCACCTCCACCTCCACCACCTCACTCCATCACCTCACCACCACCTCCACCTCCACCACCTCACCCCATCACCTCACCTCCACCACCTCCACCACCTCACCTCCACCACCTCACCTCCACCACCTCACCTCCACCACCTCACCTCCACCACCTCACCTCCACCACCTCACCTCCACCACCTCACCCCATCACCTCACCTCCACCACCTCACCTCCTCCACCACCTCCACCACCTCACCTCCCACCACCTCACCCCCTCCACCACCTCACCTCCACCACCTCACCTCCACCACCTTACCCCCTCCACCACCTCACCTCCCACCACCCCACCACCTCCACCACCTCCACCTCCCACTACCTCACCTCCCACCACCTCACCCCACCAACTCACGTCACCACCTCACCTCCCACCACCTCACCTCACCCCACCTCACCCCACCACCACACCTCCCACCACCTCCACACCTCACCTCCACCACCACCACCTCACCTCCACCACCTCACCTCCACCACCTCACCTCCACCACCTCACCTCCCACCACCTCACCTCCACCATCTCACCTCCACCACCTCACCTCCACCACCACCACCTCCACCACCTCCACCTCCACCACCTCACCTCCCACTACCTCACCTCCACCACCTCACCCCATCACCTCACCTCCACCACCTCCACCACCTCACCTCACCACCACCACCTCCACCACCTCACCTCCACCACCACCACCACCTCACCTCCACCACCACCACCTCCACCACCTCACCTCCACCACCTCACCTCCACCACCTCCACCACCTCACCTCCACCACCTCACCCCACCACCTCACCCCCTCCACCACCTCAGCCCCACCCACCTCCACCACCTCACCTCCTCCACCTCACCTCCACCACCTCACCTCCACCACCTCACCTCCCACCACCTCACCTCCCACCACCTCACCCCTCCATCACCTAAGTCCCTCCACCACCTCACCTCCTACCACCTCACCCCTCCACCACCTCAGCCCCTCCACCACCTCAGCCCCTCCACCACCTCACCCCTTCCACCACCTCAGCTCCTCCACCACCTCACCTCCTACCACCTCACCTCCCACTACCTCAGCCCCTCCACCACCTCAGCCCCTCCACCACCTCACCTCCCACCACCTCACCTCGCACCACCTCACCCCTCCATGACCTCACCCCCTCCACCACCTCAGCCCACCCATCACCTCACCCCCTCTACCACCTCAGCCCACCCACCACTTAGCACCATCGACTTCAAACATGCAGCTAGGATGGCCGTCATGTACTAGTAAAACTAAACCCAAAGGACAAAAATTTTAGTGTGAAAACCACAGGGCCTGGTATAATGATGGTTCAATTGGCTAATCCTTCCCTTGCAAGCATAGTGATCCCATATGGGTCTGGTTCATGTCCCAGCTGTTCTGCTTCCCATCCAGTTCCATGTTTACAGCCTGGGAAAGCAGCAGAGGATGACCCAAGGCCTTGGGACCCTGCACCCACATGGGAGACCCAAAGGAAGCTCCTGGCTTTGGATTGTTTCAGCTCTGGCCTTTGCAGTCTCTTGGATGGGACGAAAGATCTTTCTCTCTCTCTCCCTCTCACCCTGTAAATCTGCCCTCCCAATAAAAATAAATAATTACTTCTTAAAAAGGAAGCAAAAAGGAAAATACAAAATATGTAAATGAAAGAAATTATAGAAAGAAAACCACAGAAAGTATTCTGGGAATAACAAAATCATCCCTCAAATTATAAATGGCCACAGAGTGATGTCGCTGTCCCGCAGCGATGGACTTGGTGCACGGAGCCGATAATAACACGCATGGACCCTGACTGATGGTCAAAGCCGTAGTTTATTAGTGGCATCAAACTTTATACACTGAGGGCCATACAGGATAAGGGAAGAAGTATTGAGCTCATCAACAAAACCATCAATGCTTTTGTTTGGAACTCTTTTGTCTTGTATATTCCACCAGGTGTTCTCATATACATACTCTCCACTCAACTGTTCTTATGCAAATGATATCCAATAAGGTATACAAAAGGTAGCCATTTGGTTATTCTCCTCCAAATATTATCCAACCAACTGTAATCCTGTGCTCACTGACCTTCTAGGATCACAATGTCCTCCTACAGAGTGATGAAAATGATTGCCATGTAAGGCTGACACACCACAATGCAAGAGAGAAGCCACCAGAAAGCAAGAGGGCAGAAGAGTCTGTCTGCCAGCAGATGCCAATCAATGCCAACCAAGTCTGGGAAATAAGATTACAAAAACAGTGACACTCCCCAGGAGATACAGATGTACCATGTTTCTAATTTTCTCCTCAGCAAGTTTAAAATCGATTGTAAAAATTAAGTAGAAGACACACAAGGGTGTAGAAGTTTCCATGGTAAATTCCAGACGACAGGAGGCAAGATTAATGCCCTTGGAGGATTGGAATCGAGTGAGGGGTGGGAAGCCCAATGTACAGTGAAGTCGAGGAGTAACCAACTCACAGTGGCTCAGCTTAGGACTTTTTCTGGGCTTCTGATGGTGCAAGAGTGGAACACACCCAATAGAAATCCTACTTCAGAGCGTAAATCTTCTGTGCTTTCTCAAGCTTGCACTACACTCACAGAGCACCGTGTCCCACATCTAGACAGCTGCAGTAAACTACAGCCTCAGGCCAGCTACAAGGACAGGCCACAGTGCAGCTGCACCCACGGCATTTTTTGCTTGAGCAAAAATTCAGGATAGAATTGATCTGAATTGCCAGTCACTCTTGTCACAAAAGGAACAGTTTTCCCCTAGGGTCACACTACCTAGGACACCAGACACCTGGTGCTGTCACCACACCCACCTCTTCCTCATCGTGTGCCCCTGGATATTTTCTTCTGGCCCATCTTCCACTTTGCTGATTCTCTGTTTAACTGTTTCTAATATATTGTATGAGACACTCAAAGTGTTTTTAGTTGGTTATTCTTTTTCAGTTCCAGAATTTCCAATCTTTTACAAGTTTCTCCCTTTCAAAGTTTCTGCTGGGCACCTAGTATGATAGCCTAGTGGCTAAAGCCCTTGCTTCGCAAGCACCAGGATTCCATATAGGCACCAGTTCATATCCTGGTGGCCCTGCTTCCCATCCAACTCTGCTTGTGGCCTGGGAAAGCAGTCCAGGATGGCCTAAAGCCTTGGGACCCTGCATCTGAGTGGGAGACCTAGAAGAAGCTCCTGGTTTGTTTTTTTTTTTAAAGATTTTATTATTGCTGAAAAGCCGGATATACAGAGAGGAGGAGAGACAGAGAGGAAGATCTTCCATCCGATGTTTCACTCCCCATGTGAGCCACAACGGGCCGGTACGCGCCAAACCGATGCCGGGACCAGGAACCTCTTCCAGGTCTCCCACGCGGGTGCAGGGTCCCAAAGCTTTGGGCCGTCCTCTCCTGCTTTCCCAGGCCACAAGCAGGGAGCTGGATGGGAAGCGGAGCTGCCGGGATTAGAACCGGCGCCCATATGGGATCCCGGGGCTTTCAAGGCGAGGACTTTAGCCGCTAGACCACGCCGCCGGGCCCAGAAGCTCCTGGTTTTGGATCAGCTCAGCTCCTGCTGTTACTGCCACTTGAGGAATGAATCAGCGGTTGGAAGATCTTCCTTTCTGTTTCTGCTTCTGTCTCTCTGTATATCTGACTTTCCAATAAAAATAAATAAAAATCTTTTTAAAAAATGTTTCCACTGAGAGAACTTCCAGCAGACTAATTGGCTGCTGGAGGGACTCAGGCCAGGTCAGATTCCATGCTTGGGGTTTTGGCTCCAGCCACCATGACCACGTGGTGAGCTGGGCTCAGGCAGCCAGTGTGTCATTGGCGCCAGGCTCTGCCTGCTCTGGGGTCTTTGCGGGGATGAAATTAATGCCTAGGTACATCCGTGTTTAGGCCACTGTGTGTGTAGGTTAAGAATCAATCCTGAGGGACTCTCAACAACAGAGTAACTTCTCCTTGAAGGTAAGTGAGGGTACTGAGACCTGGTGGTTTGGAGGAGAGAAACTAAATGATTTGTATGGGTTAGATTGATACACCAGCCCACTTATGAGTCCTGTGTAGAACCTGTCATCACTGAACAATGCTGACTACCACACCAGTCCATGCAAAAGCTAAGGCTGGGAGCTTGTCTAGCAAGGCAAGATCCTAGCACCTGACAGAATGTTGGTTCAGAGGATGGGTCACGTTAGGCAGGGCCATGATACTAACCAGCACATGAGAGAACCATGTCCAGGGGTAGATTCTGTGGGGGATGTGTGGGCCAATCCCTGCGGAAATACTAGTCCCACTGGTTAGCTCAAGAGCTGGGGTGGTGATGGATTAAGCTAGGTGTGACCATGGAACCTGCCATCTCTCACAGGTAAAGGAACCGACAACAGTCTGGGCAGGTCAAGGAAGCAGCACCCAAATGTGCATTCTTAAACAGGGGGTGGGGTGAGCTGGGCTGCAACATTCACCAGCTCATATAAGGCCAAAATGAAAGAGCAGACTATGCAGGACACTGGCCTAACACCCACTGGCATGTATGGGGTCTGGAAATGGGTCAAGTGGGGAACTTGGGAAACTCCCCTGGCAGATCACAACTCTCATTGATGATCACCTCATCCAGGCAAGCTGGGCAGAGTAGCTCCAATGGCTGGCTAATGGGTTGGTTATGGAACGGGAAGACCAGGTAGGGCCCAGCAAAGCTTTGCTCACAAGCAAGAATAGAAATCAGGATGGAGCACAGGTCATGCTGAGCTAGGCTCTTACACCTACTGATCTGCATGAGCCAGAGATGCCAGGCCACAGCATCTAAGGCAAAGGCCAAGACAGGTGAAGGGTTATGCCAAGTCGGGTCAGAGCAACCACTGGCATGAGCACGATCTATGGCTGGGAACAGGCCCAGTTGGGGAGCTAAGAGGACACCCTGGTTGGGTTGGGGTTCCCACTGGTGAGTGCTGGGGCTGGAGTGGGGGTGCGTTCTGGTCTGGACATTGTTGTAGTCTCCCTCGGCACAAGTGTGGACAAGCAGCCCTCCCAGCCCCTCACCACAGCCCAGCTATAGAGCTGGAGTGTGGACTGGGCCCACCAAGCTGGGCTAGACTCCAACACCCTCTGGTGTCCTGGAGGACCAGGGTAAATGTAGGACAGGCTAGGCTTGGTCTCTGCCCCTACTGAGCCATGTGTGAACTGTGTCTGGGAATGGACCACACTGGTTTTGTTTGTCCCAGAGCCCACACGTGCAGACATAGAAACTGGGGTGAGGGTGAGGCCTGAGTGGCAAAAGCTCGGCACCCCGAGTTTTGTCAGTTTGACCTCGCCCTGGTTCTAACATGAATTCACCTCCCTTACTGATGCTGCTTTCTGTGAGGGCCCCACACACTCAGGGGACACAGAGCAGGGCTATTTTTATCCACTAAGCATTCTGTTTTCCTTCCAGTTTCTGCAAGAACATACAGCAGGTATCGGGGGCCTCTGTCACCCAGGGCCCAAATATTTACATTCCAGAGATGTGGCATGCACCCTCGGGCAACAAGTCCTGCAGGTGCCAGCATGTACCTGGGCAGAAATGCCGGGCCTGAGGCAGGACACAGCACCTATCCACCTCATTGGGCCCCTCACACAGCAAATAATCAGCCTGCCCACTCCGCTCCCCAAACACACACAATGCCTCCAGCAGGTGCAGAGAGACACCCAGGCCACCACCAGCAAGTTTAGGTCTGAAGTCCCACATGGGACTGGATCCCAGTGGACCTGTTCTGCCCCCATCCACCCTGGGGTGCCCTCATCACGTCCTCTCACCCCACCCTTTTCTCTGTCCTCATGTGCAGCTCCACAGCAGATTCTCAGGGTGGGAGACTGGGCAGAACCGGGGACCTCCCCCTCCACCAGCTAGTTCAGCCTGGTCAGGTCAGACATCCTCACGGCTCATGCTGGGCAGAGCCGGGCAGCAGGGTCAGGGGTCTAGTGCTTCCTGGAAAGCTTGCTTCACTTTGGTCCCAAAGGAAGGGGCTCCCTTTGCTCCTGAAACCCAGATAGCTGTAGATGATGCTAACAGGTGTGTGTGATGTTAACAGGTGTGTGTGTGTGTGTGATGTTAACAGGTATGTGTGTGTGTTAACAGGTGTGTGTGTAACAGGTGTGTGTGTGATGTTAACAGGTGTGTGTGTGTGTGATGTTAACAGGTGTGTGTGTGTGATGTTAACAGGTGTATGTGTGTGTGTGTGTGTGTTAACAGGTGTGTGTGTAACAGGTATGTAGCACTAACAGGTATTGCGGTGCCACAGGCATGTGTTATTAACAAATGCATATTGCTAACAGGCATGTGTGATGTTAACAGGTATGTGATGGTAACAACGCTGGCAGGTGACAGGTGTGTGACGCTAAACTCACACAGGCCTCGAGGTTGAACTGCAGCTTTTAGACCATTCGCGGCACATGGGGTGTGGTGTCCCCCACAAGCACATTCAGGACAAGGCATGCGGCAAGACGCAAGTACACACAACACACACTCACACTACACACAGACACCACACACCTTCACTGCACACACAACACAGCACACACTCAGACCACACACACATTGTACAGTGCACACGCCACACTCCATGCACAACATAGGTCATACCACACACATACCACACACTCATACTACACACAGACACCACACACCTTCACTGCACACACACAACACACAGCACACACTCAGATGAGAT
This sequence comes from Ochotona princeps, assembly GCF_030435755.1. Lineage (NCBI taxonomy): Eukaryota > Metazoa > Chordata > Mammalia > Lagomorpha > Ochotonidae > Ochotona > Ochotona princeps. The sequence goes on along the minus strand of NC_080834.1, from coordinate 27,414,031 downwards.
GACACACCCTGGCCCCCCACAGGCAGCTCTCACAGTGGAAGGCCCTGTGGCCAGGAGCTCCATGGGTTCCTGTCACCTGTGCCGTGGCCACCTGGCAGAGACGTGCACTCAGTGTCCTAGCACAGCCAGGGGTCCACACTGGATGGACATGTGCAGGGGTCAGGGACGTGCATGGGAGGTAAACACAGACACCGACCACCCCCCTCAGGTGGTATGGGGTCCCAGGCAGCTGCGGGGATGCCGGCTGCACTGCTCTGGACAGTGGCCAGAGCCCTAAGGGCTCTGCAGGCTCCTGGGGGTGCTACCAGGCTGCTGCCTGTCACCATGTGGGCACTCTGAAGTCCTGGGGGAAGCAGGGAAGCAGTCCTCCCAGCCCCTGACCACAGCCCAGCTATGGAGCCCAGCACAGGGTTCCACGGGAGCCAAGGGCGGCTGGACATCCAAGCAGCCTGGTGGCACCCTCCCCCTCCCACACTCAGCATGGACAGCCTGGCATCACAGCGGGAAGGCAGAAGCCCTGTGTACTGGGCACAGCCTTCACCTCCTTTTGCTCCCCTTGAGAGGCGTGACGTGGATAGGAGTCTGCTACAGACTGAAGAGATGCTGTGTGGGAGACAATGCTCTGCGGTGCTAGTTCATGTCCCAGCTGTTCCACTTCCTGTCCAGCTCCCTGCTTAACAGCAGCGGAGGACGGCCCAGAGCCTTGGGACCTGGTACCCACATGGAAGACCCAGAAGAAGTTCCGGGTTCCTGGCTTCTGTCCGGCCTAATCCTGGCTGCTGCAGCCATTTGAGGAATGAACCTGCGGATGAAAGATCTTCTCTCTCTCTCTCCTCTCTGTAAATCTGCCTTCAAAGTAAGTAAAAAATAAATTTTTAATAAGTAAATAAATGTTTTTAAAAGGTGCCAAAATAAATGTATTTTAGTTGCATTTTCCCTGAACATTTTTACATTTATATATATTCATATATGCCCATGTACGTTGCATTTGACTGTACATTCTAGAAACACATCTCAGAAGCGCACTGGCAGAAGGTCAGCGTAGCTGCCGATGCTGTCCGTTGCTGGTGGCACTGTTTGTGACGCAGGCTCTGGGGTCCCCATCTGTAAGAGATGGTTAGCAGACTAGGCACGTGGGCTGAAGCAGGGCCCTCCTGCACCTGTTACAGGGAAGGGGAGAAGGCAAGGTGTCGACTCGGAGCAGCATGTGTAGTGTTGCTGGCTGTTGCACACACTCACACACACACACGTGCGGAAGTGCCACGGACGGGGGAGGGGACGGGGCGGGGCCGGATGCTTAGAGTCGGGGTATCTTCGCAGACTTCCTGGAACCAGTGCTTGGGATACAGAACCACCCCCACCCCGTGGGGGAATGATTGGCAGCTTAGTCTAACCTGAACCAGCTGGAGCCGGCCTGCCCCGCCCCCAGGAGCCCTTGATTAAATAGTTGAGAATCCGCAAGTTGGTTGCTAAGTTCCTGATACCTTTATTTTAGCAACAACCATGGATTCCATCTAGCGACAGACTCAGACCCAGTTCTGCTCCCAGGGGTGGCTGCCCCCACCCAGTCACACACTTGCCTTCCCCTCCACACACACCCCCGTTTTTACACAGATTCTGGCAGTAGGCAAGCGAAGTGTCAGCACGCTGGAGAGAGGCTCGACCCATTTTAGCAGACACCTTGTCCATGTCTGTGCTCACTGGTCTGTCTCATCCCCTGTGGTATTTCATCCTATAAGATCCCTCAGCTCTCAGGATCCTCCACCACCCGTGGTTCCGCCAACTCGCGGCCAGGAACCCCCACCCCAGCAGCCCGCCTCGGATGGGACTTCAGCAGCTTTGAAGTGGCTGTGCCAGTCTCAGAGTGGACCCAGGGGGCACCTCCTGTGGAGCTGATAACCCGAGGCTGTGGGGGAGACACACTGAGGGAGCTGTCTGGTCCCCTCTGGACCTGCTCCCGTATCCGCAAGCCTCAGGGTGTGCGTAGAGGTGAGAAGAGAGAACAACAAGAATTAGTGCCACCTAAAAAGCCCAAGGGAGGGAGAGAATACTGGCATTTAGCTCAGCAGTCCGTGCTCTGGCCAGCCCTGGTCCATTCTCAGGATGGTCGTGCCCCTGGCGCAGCTGCTGCTCTGGCGCTCAAGACAGGGGGCCCAAGAGGGGGATGAGGCCCCTCCCCACAGCACGGGAAGCAGAAGGGTTCCACCCACGTCACAGGGACACAAGCCTGCCCTGACAAGGGGGCAGGACACAAGCACTGCACCTTCTGCTGGATGAGACAGGAGAGCAGTGATCCCTCGGGACACCTTGCAGAGCCTCGCACGGGGCCACTGCACGGATGACCTCACACTGTCCCGCCCCAACAGGCCGCTGCAGACCTGGCTGAGACACCTGCAGTGCCTAGGGGAGGGGGGCCTCACACACCCCCAGGGCCCTCCAGGGCCCACAGCTTGCATTTCGCACAACACCTGGCAGGTATCTGGGGACCAGCATGCCCACCTCCAGGACTGCAGCTTCCACCCCTGTGCCACTCACCCATAGACTGCTGGGCTTGGAAGATGCCCATGCTTTGAAGGGAGTGCCCAGCATGGCTGTGACCTCAGGGGCAGCTGGCCTGCCGTGCCAGGGGATTCCCCCGGAAGAGGCGCCAGGTGGAGCTTACAGGGGACAGTCACAGAGCAGGACCTAGAGATCCTGCAGCAAGGCCAAAGCCCCTTTGGAAACCAACTATTGGTACACTCCTGGGTCCCAAGCACAGACACTGAGTGGCCATCTGGAGCTGGGACTGTGCAGGTGCGCCCCAGCACGAGGCTGGGTAGACCAGAAGGACTCCATTACAAGTGGCAGAGCCGGGGAACAGGTATGTGGACAGATGATCCAGACCCCAGGCCTCGCCGCTGCTCCAGTGTGCCCTCCAGCCTCTGACCACGGAACTTCCAGCTCTAAGAAACTCCATCTTCCAAACAAATAAATCTTCAAAAGTTAATCAAGAACACAGGATTCACCAGGAAAACTCAGCTTCCTAGCTCGCACTCAGCACAGGCCAGAGTGTGACCGTAGGTTGGAAGGAACTGGAGAGACGCAGACCAGCTCCACGTGAGCCCTCCAGCCTCTGATTTGGACAAGTCAGTGATGTGACTTCTTTTCCTAGACAAGCATCATCAGGTGAGTATGGGATGGGGAGCAGGTGCCGGCGGGGATGAGGCTTCTCCTTGTGGTGCGTGTACTACATACACATCGCAGACACAGGGCTGGCATGATGGCTCAACTGAATAATCCTCCACCTCAAGGCGCCGAATTGTGTCCTGGCTGCTCCACGCGCCGGGATCCCATACGGGCGCCTGTTCTAATTCCAGTAGCCCACATTTCCCATCCAGCTCCCTGCTTGGGGCCTGGGAAAGCAGTCGAGGATGGCCCAAAGCCTTGGGACCCTGCACCCGTGTGGAGACCCGGAACAGACTCCTGGTTTCGAACCAGCTCAGCTTCAGCCGTTGCGACCATTTGAGGAGTGAGCCAGTGGGTAGATGAAACAACTCTGTCTCTTCTTCTCTCTGTAAATCTGCCTTTCCAACAAAAAGTAAATAAAACATTAAAAAGAAAAAGAATCATAGCCACACAGAGACTGTATTTTTTTTTAAGTTATGGGTGGGTGGGTTTTCAGATTTACTTATTTTTTTTATCTGAAAGGAGAGGTACAGAGAGAGGAGAGAGCCCCTCTGCTGGTTCACTCCCCCAGATGGCCACAATGGCGGGCAGCAGAGCCAGTCCAAGCCAGGGGCTTCTTCCAGGTCTCCCATGGGTGTACAGGGTCTCAAAAACTTGGGCCATCCTCCACTGCTTTCCCAGAGAGCTGGAAGGGAAGTGGAGCAAACGGAACTCTGACTGGTGCCCACAGGGGACGCTGGTGCTTGCAGGCACGAGTCACCACGCTGTCCCCATCCCTGGATTTTTAAGAACAGAAAAAGCTGAGCCTGGCCAGGCTTGCACTGCCAGCCAAGGGCAGAGCTGGCACTGACTCCGACAGCTGACCGCATCTTGCACCCCCACAGAGCTTCCTGCACCAAGGGCTCTCTCTCTTTCTTGTCCACATATCAACCTCACTTGTCCCTGGACTGCAAATCGTTGGCAATGAGCCAGTCCCTGATTGTGTGACGCCTGTCAGCTGGTATTCCCCCTGCCAAGCGCATGGAGCCCATCGGCTATGTGTCCCCAGCATCCAGGCAGTCCACTGCCACATCAAGCTTGCGGGCTCAGCAGCAGGCTGGCAGAACAGGCTGTGGTGGTCACACACACCTGGCCACATCCGAGGGCTTCACCAGCCGCTTGCACAGACTCCGGGGCTCAGACAAGAAAGGACAGCAATTCACCAGTGTGGGTGGCCCCTAGGGAGGGGCAGTGGGACGGGCCGAAGTAAGAACAGTTGTCTTGGGCCTCTCCCAGAACCTGTTTGTGCCCAGCTCTGGCAAAGGGGGTATTGCTTGGCAACCAGAACAGGGCGGTGCTGTCCCTGAAATATTCTGTTCCCGCAGGTGACACTCAATGCCACTTGGTTAGCAGCACAAAGACGGGGAGCTGGCAGAGCGTCCTATAAACTCAGCAAGGTGGGATCTGACCGGTACTAACACTTTTAAATCCTCGGAAAGCAGCTTGGGCTCTAACTCCTAGGTTTCCAGCCCAGGCAGACAATTGATGGCCAGCCATGACTTGGCCACACAAGCCAGGCCCTTTCCTCGGCTGGCGCGGCTGCCGGCAGCCCGCATGCCTTCATGCTGCGTTGGTGTCTGCAGCCGCAGCACAGTCGCACCGTGTAGGGGAAAAATGTCAGTGCAGCCAGCTGCCCAGCTGCCGGCCTCGGCCTCCTGGCAGGCACTCCCGAAGCAGCCCAGAGGGCCCCCCTCTGCTTGTGGAACGCGTTAATCATTGACCCTCAGCCTGAACCACTGTTGACACAGTGGCCCCAAGGCTTGTTTCAAAGAGCCACTTCTGTGGCTGGGCAAACAATTGAGATAAACTTTTGCCTCATCTTGGAGACTTTGTGCCTTCCAGAGAGGTTCTGGGGCCTTGCTCCTCCCACAGTGGAGGTAGGAGGAGGATTTTTAAGGACCCTGGGACTGACCAGAGGAGCCACAATCCCACAGGGTTGCCAGAGCTGCCATTTGCTGCGTGCTGTTGGGACGGGGCAGGGTTCCGCCCCACCTGCTGCTCTGATGAAGATGGGGCCCCTTCCAACTTGGGCAGGAGTGGACCCCCAAGCAGTTGCTTCCAGTAACCCCTCTCCCTTTGCTGGACAGCTTAAGGGAGGCCGCCACAGCCTCCTCCTCCTCCCAAACCCTGGCCACAGTCACACAGGTACCTGGCGCACGGCCTTTCCTCTCTGTGCCTCCATTCCTGCAGAGCCCACTGGGGCGCCAGGGGAGAGGGGAGGATCTGAGCAGACTGACCCCTGCCAACCCCCAGATGCCAGCTGGGCTATGTGGCCGCCGGGGCAGAGCTGGCTGGGCCATGTGGCCGCCGGGGCAGAGCTGGTTGGGCCATGTGGCCGCCGGGGCAGAGCTGGCTGGATCTGGCCCAGGCCCTACGGGGACCAAGGGCCACCAGACCACATCCAGGCACACACAGCAGAGACTCTGAATACCACACCACTGGGTGCAGCTCACACCATGGCTGGGGCCAAGGGGATGACATGTGGCTGTCCAGTGGCCAGGTTGCCATAGGTTCTGCTCCAGAACAGCTGCCCAAGTGCCCTCAGGGTTGTGGGTTCTGGGCTGAGGGCCTGGCCTCAGTCCCCTACAGCCTTCCCCCACAAAAAGGCCTTCCAGAGCCCCAGAGGGTGTTGTCTTCACCTGCTCCGCTCTGGGTGTCCCGGGGCAGGCAAGCAGGGGCTGGGGCACCCGAAACCTGGCAGGCACCACCCGGTGCATCTATGAGTCCTGTCGTTCTCCTGGGCTAACAGCCTCCCAGAGCCACCCACATCCTAATTGCTGGAACCTAGAGGAGCTTGGGGCTCACAGGAGCTGGGCAAGTGTGGTGGGGCTGCTGGCGGGGAGGTGGAGGGGCTGCTGATTTGTCCTGGGTCGCGGGATGGGCTCTAAAAGTCTCCCCAAGGGTCCTTACAGGAGGAGGCAAGGGGAGACGTGACCACGCAAGAGGAAGGTCCTGAGTGGGAAACCTGGCAGCCGCCAGAGCTGGAAGGGGCAAGGACCCTGTCCGCAGAGGCTGGGCAGGACACAGGACCTGCTGCCACCTTGGGGCAGGCCCAGGCACTTGGGGCATCGGGCGCTGCTGCTTGGGCCACTTCCTCCCGCTGGAGGCAGGGGGCGCTCACGTGCCAGCACCCCGCAGCACACTCCAGGGCCCCCACTGCTCGCAGCTGTGCGAGATACCCAGCTTCCACGGAGACCCCGGCTCGCAGACCACTGTGGTTGGTTTGCCAGCAAGTCCCGTCCTGGGTGCTCACATCTGGGTCCAGCCCAGGGAGAGGCAGCCCATGAATGGGACCTGGTTATGACAGCCGGGGTAGAGGTAAGGGTGGATCTTTGCTGGGGGCAGGAAGTAAAACCCCCAGCTTCTTCTCCTTGCACTTGCACATGAGCTAGATAGCGCACGTGTCAGATGCAGTGAGCAGCAGAGGCTCTGACACGAGGGTGCTTTAACAGCTCTTGGGACAGGGAATGAAGAGGCAGCCCACGAGCCCGTGTGGTGCAGGACGCTGACATTGCTTGTTCAGGTCCTGGTGCCCGCCACCAGCCCAGCTCCCTGCTAACGCAGCTGGGAAAGCAGGGGAAGATGGCCCAAGCACTTGGGCCCCTGCTGCCCCTGTGGGAGACGCGGACGGAGTTCCAGGCTCCTGGCTTTGGCCTCGTCCATCCCGGCCACTGTGCCATTTGGGGAGGGGACCAGTGGATGGAATGTTGTTTTTTGTCTCTCCCTCTCTCTCTGTCCTTCATCCATCCAAATAAAACATCTTTAAAAGAAGTATGTAGATTTTTTTTACAATGTGCATTTCCTGTGAGCTTTCTGAAGTCTTCTTAAATGCATTAATCAAAAATAATTGCACTCAGGGGCTGGTGTCCTGCCCCAGTAGGCAGCCTCCATCCGTAACGCTGGCATCCCACATGGGCACTGACTCGTGTCCTGGTTGCTCTATTTCCCAACCAGCTCCCTGCTTGTGGCCTGGGAAAGCAGTCGAGGACGGCCCAAAGCCTTGACACCCTGCACCCACCTGGGAGACCCAGAAGAAGCTCCTGGCTCCCGGCTTCAGATCGGCTCAGCTCTGGCCATTGCAGTCACTTGGGGAGTGAACCAGCAGATGGAGAGCTTTCTCTATCTTCTTCTCTCTGTAAACCTGCCTTCCCGATAAACATAAATAAATCTTTTTTATAAAATAGATTTTTTAAAAAATTGCACCCAAACAGACCTATCTAAATTCTATTTGCTGTGAACTTTCTGAATTACCTGGTATGGTAAGTTTCATGAAGGATGAAATTAAGTCAGTGAAATCTTCGGCTTCCCTCCCTAGGGGGACAGGCGTGTTCATCTTCAGGGTCCAGGGTGGTGGGGACAGGTACACTTGCTGGGCCCAGCGGGCAGGAGGCTGCGGTGGGCTTTGGGGGTCCTGGAAGGGCCCAGTGCTGAATTCCCCAGGAAGACCCTGATACACCTGGTGTTGGGGGTAAGGTGGTGTTGGGGTCGCATTGGCAGGCACAAGTTGTGGGCACATCCTGTGCAGCTTGCTCACCGCCCCACCCCTGGGCCGGGGACAGGCTTGGCTTTCTCTAACTGCAGTGTTAGGTTCTGCTCTCCTGCCAATACCAGCAAGCCCATTCCACGAGCAGAATCGGGGCGAGGCTGCTTCCCGCCAGCAGGTGGCAGTGCGACATGCTTCTCCTACAGACCTCTGAGCCAGGCAGGCAGGCTTGGCGGCCGGACCCGCGGCGGGGTACAGGGACCCTAAGGCAGAATGTTGGCAGGCTTGTTGCTGCGTTCTTGGACAGCCGTTCTCACACGCTGTGAGTCCCGCGACAGTGAGCCCATGGTGGAGGAGGCTCTTGGAGGAACCCCACATGGCCAAGTGGTCTGCAAGGTGACCACGCAGCCTCTCCCCAGCCCCTGCTGGGAGGGATTCCTGCCGGAACAGTCCAGGGGCTCCTCTGAGCTGTCTGTTTATATTTGCTTATTCAGCCTTGTGCAGTCTGTGTTACGAAGAAAGGTCTCCCCTCCCTTTTCTCTACAGCCCCGGGGCTCTGCCAGAAACCCAGGAGTGCGGCCCCACTCCTGCAGAGAAGGTAGGCAAGCCTCGACCTTGGGCTCCAAACACAGAGTCGCCTGTTCCTAAAACTCGCAAGATCAGGGCACCACTGTGGCACAGCACGTTAAGCTGCCGCCTGTCGCGTCGGCATCCCATGCTGGAGTGCTGATCTGAGTCCCAGCTGCTTCACTTCCCATCCAGCTCCCTGCTCATGGCCTGGGAAAGCAGCGGAGGCCAGCCCAAGTGCTGGGGCCTGCACCCACGTGGGAGACCTGGCTTCTCCCTGGCCCAGCCTGGGAGAACAGCCACTTAGGGAGTCAACCTGAAAATGGAAGATTCATTCTCTCTCTCTCCTCCACCCCCTTGGCATCTGTCTTCCAAATAAATAAAATAAAATATGTTAAAAACCCACACAATTTCTCCCTGTCTCCCGCCTTTTGGACACAGTCATCTGGTGCCCAGCACCTGACCCGGAAGTCGCCTCTCATGGGACCTGCTGGCTCTTCCTGCCTCTGCCCTAACCGGGTCAGAGTGCTAAAGCTTTGTGATTCCTCTCCCCTTAACCCACAAGTGCCTCTAGCTCCTACAGGAGGAAGAGGGAAGCAAAAGGGCCTCCTGCTCATTGGACAAGCCGTGCGGATGAGTCCAAGCCGACCAAGCCGTTGTCCAAAGCTCCGGCTGCGGGTAGGAGAGCTCCGGCCCGGAGAGGCACAGCTTGCGCCAAAGGGATTGAGGGTGGCCTCGGAGCAAGATGGGGTGGCCAGCACACCACGGGTCCCAGGCAGAGAACTCAAGGGCTGCTCTTTCTTCCTCTGGCTTGGGCAGAAGGTGCGGTGCACCTGTGTGATGGGCAGGCGGGCCCCATTCTCTTCTCTGGGTGGCTGCTCCTCAGTTAGAAAGGGAGGGGTCCTTGTGATTCCCTCTTGCTGGAACCTGGGTGCAGGATGGGCAGCTGGGACCAGAGCCGCCTCTTCCAGGGTGGGGCCCTCGGCCCTTGCCTGCACCTTTGCCTCCCGCCCAGCGAGGCAGCTGTCAGGCCTCCAGGTGCTCCAAGGCACACAGGAGGCGAACCCGATGGAGGGGACCTTATTCCACCTCTGGCCGGTGTACCTGGCTCAGCACCCTCGGGCATTCCAGGAGAGGATGTATTGACTTCTCGGCCCGCTGCAGGCCCTCAATTCTCAAAGCCCTTCCTCCCAGGGTTGCCCAGGGATGGCCGGGGAGGGCAGGGCAGCAGGGCGGCACCCAGGACGGGGCATGAGACACCGTGGTTGGCCGAGAGTCTACCCCCACTGCAGCCCTGGCCTGCTCCCTCCTGGTGGCTGACATCCCTGCAGCAGGGACACAGGGCCTCCGGGTCGCTCTCTCACCCCTCTCCCGAGACACAAGGAATGTGTGAAGCCAGTGTGGCCTCAGGGCTCCTGGAACGCAGTGTGGGAAGCTGGAGCCTGGGCCGGGAACAAGCCCGGGCAGCCCGGCTGGGGCCTTCTGGCTCTGCCTGGCCCCCTCCCAGCAGCCTCTGTGGCTGGCTGGCTGACTGGCTGGCTGGCTGGCAGGCAGGAGGGTGCTGATGTCAGAGCAGGCAGCTGAGAAGCAACGCATGGACACGCACTCGTGGGAACGGGAGTGCGGAGCGGGGTGGGATCCGCACAACAGTGGGGGACGCAGGCGCAGAGCGGGCACTGCAGCCGGGTGCGGGGAGCTGCTGCGCAGGTCTGCAAGGGCAGGCGGCTCCGCGCTCCAGGTGCGCGAGGTGTGCACCCGAAGCCCAGTGTTCTGCTGAGCAGCTCAGAGTGGCCGCAAAGACACACTCCTGCGGCTTTTAACGTCGTTCGCGGGGTTGGCATGTGGCTTACTTGAACCAGGAAGCCTGTCGTCCAAGGGCGCAGTGAGAGAGCATGACTCAGCTCTGTGCCAGCTTCAGGATGAGGAACGGAACCATGGGCATTCAGAGGGTACCAGGTACCTTGGAGGGGCTGGCACCGCAGGTGGAAGTTGCACCTGCTCTCGGTGACCAAGGGCGGGCACGTGTAGGCCTCCCTGCCATGGCTGCTGTGGAGAAGAGGCAGGAAAGGAGCTGGCGTGTGTGTACATATGTGAGCATGCGTGCATGTGTGGGCACATTCAGACATGTGTGTTCAGGCAGGTTAACAGTTTGCACAGGCCAGCGCTGAGGCACGGCCACTGAAAGCCGCTGCCCAGAGACCCAGCACGGTAGCCTAGCGGCTAAACTTGTCACTTCTTGTCAGGATCCCATATGGGCACCAGTTTTTTTTTTCTGCTTCTTCTTTTTATTGATTACATTGCATTATGTGACACAGTTTTATAGGCACTGGGATTCCCCCCAAAAATCCCCAACCCCCCCTTGGTGGATTCCTCCACCTTGCTGCATTGCCACAGTTCAAGTTCAGTTGAGATTCTTTCATTGCAAGCATCTACCAGGCATAAAGTCCAGCATCTCATTGTCCAGATAAGTTCAACGGTTTCTTGGGGAGACCATCTCTGGTCTGAAGGTAGAGCTGGCAGAGTATCATCACGATCAATTAAAAGCCCCGACATTACATCAGTAACAATTTATAACGTTATGGAATTAGTTGACATGGTATTGAATAACCAATATGTTAAAAGAGAGGAAAAAAAAAAAGAATGCAAGTTCTGAACCACATCCTGTGACTTCTACATTGACATTTCAATTATTAGTTTATATACAACCGGGTGCTATAAACCTTAAAATGGCTATAGATTGCTATTCAGTTGTCTCATGTCTATTTTAATTTTAGTATTTAGCAGTTCATAGCGTTGAAGCATGATTTTGCTGAACCTGGTTGTGTTTCGTGTAGTCTAACTATAACTATAATAAGACATATGTCAACAGTTTAGGTGAACAGTTTTAGGAGGGGTGTGCAGAGAAATCTTCCATACCCCAGTGAGGAGTAACTAATCTCTGTGTCCCACCCAGTGAGTTATAAGTGCGTCCCCGCTGACCGTTTCTTGTTTGTTTCTAAGCTTTCCTGGTTGTTCTCTATCTATTCTAGTTTTGTTTGTTTGTTTGCTTGCTTGCTTGCTTGTTTGTTTGTTTTGAGGGGTTTCTGGAGCGATCCTGATGGTCATTACAAAAGAGAGTGGGGACCCAAAGTCGGAACCAGGCAAGGACCAGAGAAAGCTCCTCTCCCTAGTCCCGAAGGAACTTCTGTTTCTGTTTCTTCTGTTTCTGCGGACTGCTCAGTGCTCCTGGTTGTCGTTCCGATGACCTCGGATCCTGCAAGGCAGGATTTGGGCTTCTTCCAACCCATGTGGTGGATTCAAATGGGGATGGGTGACCTCAGAGTTCTTGGATGGGCACCAGTTCTAATCCTGGCAGCCCTACTTCCCATCTAATTCCCTGCTTGTGGACTGGAAAAGCAGTCAAGAACGGTCCAAAGCCTTGGGACCCTGCACCCGCGTGGGAGACCCAGAAGAGCTCCTGGCTCCAGATCAGCTCAGCTCCAGCCGTTGCGCTCATTGGGCAGTGAATCATCGGACGGAAGATCTTCCTCTCTGTCTCTCCTCCTCTCTGTATATCTGACTTTCAAATAAAAATAAATAAATCTTTTTTATAAAAAATGAAGAACCCTGTGAACTGGCACCCTATATGCCCAGCACTTCGAGTCCCAGCTCCACTTCTGATCCAGCCGCCTGCTGACACGCCTGGGGAAGCGGAGGAGGACAGGCCAAGCGCTTGGGAAGACCTGGAAAAAGCTCCTGGCTCCTGGCTTCAGCATGGCTCAGCCCTGGCTGCTGCAGCCATCTGAGGCGTGAACCGGGGAGGAAGATCTTTCTCTGACTCTGCTTCTCTCCCTGTAAATCTGCCTTTCTAATAAAAATAAATTAAAAATTTTTTTTAAAGTTCCAGGCTCCTGGCTTTGTCTCAACCCAGCTCCAGCTGTTGGCAGAGATTCGGCGAACAACCAGCAGAGGGAAAATTCTCTCTCTCTCTCTCTCTCTCTCCCTTGTCCTTCAAATAAAATCCAAGGGCATTTACATGATTGTATTCTTCAGCATTGTGATGTTTTGGGGAGCAGGGAACTTCAGGAATTCACCCGGGCTCCCACAGCGTTAGCCTGACCCACTGCAAAGCCAGGGGAATAAATTGTTGCAAGACTTTAAGAACATGTTTGTGCACCACAGCTCCTTACAACAGCGTCTGACAGAACTAGGAACGCGCCCATTTACCCTAAGAAGGCTGACTGCACAGCTTATGCCGCAGGCTCAGAGAGAAGGCCCTGCGAGTGAGGGGGACGCAGCATAAACAGCCCGGGATAGAAACTGCCACCTCCTAAAGTGCCAGGATGGCCCAGAGTCCTGCTCGTCAGGGAGAGAGGGCAGGCCGGCCAGCAGCAGGAGGGGGCCACTGGCTGCCCAGATGCCAGGAAGCTGGAAGGCCAGGCTAGGCTCCCAGCCTCGGCTCCGCCCCAGCCCCGCCTCTGGCCACCCCCATCTGCCCCCTCAGTTTCCCTTTGCAGGAGTTCAGTTGGAGGGTTCTCCAAGGAAACTTCGTCTGAAGTGATCCCAGACCTGATTCTTGTGTGTGCTTGCCAGTACAGGGTCCACACAGCCTGTCACCGCAATCAGCCTATGCACATGCTGGTCATTGCAATTGGAACATTTCCTTTAAAAAAAAAAAAGATTCATTTATTTTTATTGGAAAGGTGAATATACAGAGAAGAGGAGAGACCTAGAGGTAGATCTTCCATCTGATGGTTCACTCCCCAAGTGGCCGCAAAGGTTGGAGCTGAGCCAATCTGAAGCCAGGAGCTTCTTCTGGGTCTCCCACATGGTGCAGAGTCCCAAGGCTTTGGCTGTCCTCGACTGCTTTCCCAGGCCACAGGCAGGGAGCTGGATGGGAAGTGGAGCTGCCGGGGCCTATATGAGATCTGGGCGCGTTCAAGGCAAGGACTTTAGCCACTAGGCTATCTTGCCAAGCCCAGCTAGCTCTTACAGTAAAACTACAAATGAAAGAGATGTGTCAGCCCTCCACCCCTGTCAGCCCTCCATCCCCTCCCATCCCTGTCAGCCCTCCATCCCTGTCAGCCCTCCACCCCTGTCAGCCCTCCACCCCTGTCAGCCCTCCATCCCTGTCAGCCCTCCATCCCCTCCCATCCCTGTCAGCCCTCCATCCCTGTCAGCCCTCCACCCCTGTCAGCCCTCCACCCCTGTCAGCCCTCCATCCCTGTCAGCCCTCCACCCCTGTCAGCCCTCCACCCCTGTCAGCCCCTCAACCCCTGTCAGCCCTCCATCCCCTCCCATCCCTGTCAGCCCTCCATCCCTGTCAGCCCTCCATCCCCTCCCATCCCTGTCAGCCCTCCATCCCTGTCAGCCCTCCACCCCTGTCAGCCCTCCACCCCTGTCAGCCCTCCACCCCTGTCAGCCCTCCATCCCTGTCAGCCCTCCACCCCTGTCAGCCCTCCATCCCTGTCAGCCCTCCATCCCCTCCCATCCCTGTCAGCCCTCCATCCCTGTCAGCCCTCCACCCCTGTCAGCCCTCCATCCCTGTCAGCCCTCCATCCCTGTCAGCCCTCCATCCCTGTCAGCCCTCCACCCCTGTCAGCCCTCCACCCCTGTCAGCCCTCCATCCCTGTCAGCCCTCCACCCCTGTCAGCCCCTCCATCCCTGTCAGTCCCTCCTATCCCGCCCCCACCTCCCTGTCCTGCCCCTTCTGCCAGCTCTCTCAGCCCCTGGTCTCCTGGCACCTCAGATGAAGGCTTCTCATGACTCACACTCTAGAAACGTCGTGTGTTGTCTTCTGGGCTCAGAATGGGGGCGGGTCAGCCCAGGCTGTCTCGGTGGGCACTGAGTCACAGAGGGGCTCCTTCCCGGGATGACACTCACAGGCGTGTCACAGCTCACGAGACAGGTACCTGAGCACAGTCAGGCCGCTGTGGCTAACTCATGCGGGCACGAGACAAGGATGTGGAGCCCTCTGTGAGGTCCCTCCAGTGACCTGACAATGCCCACCTCAGGCCGCGTCCAGCAGTCCTGCCCAGCAAGCCCTCTTGGCTGGGTCACTAATGACCCTCTCTCTCTGGCATGGCCAGACCGTGGGAAACTGACCTTCCCCAGGTGCGGTTTGTGATCATTTGCTGTTGACTGCGAAAGGGCAGGTGCACCTCAGCCTCCCCGAGCTAGCCAGGCAAAGCAGGAATGCAGAACTCCAAGCATGTCTCCCACCGGGGCAGCAGGGGCCCAGGCACCTGAGCCACCCGTGCCATCTCCCAGGGAGGGCCTTGGAAGCAGGATGGGAGCAGAGCAACCAGGCCTCGAGTCAGACATTGACACAGGATGCAGGTGTTCCAAGTGGCCATGGACTGGCCTCAGCATCCCACACCTGCCCATCTTTTTCTGTAGTCAGGTTTATTTTTTTTAGGACAGTTTTGAGCTGACAAATAGTAGACAGAGCAAACATCCCCCACATTCCCCATCCCTCTTCCCAACATCATATAATAGTGTGATTAGTTTGTTACGACTAATGAGTCAGGGCAAATGCAGTACCATTCACTAGTTAAAATGCACAGTTGCCGGTGTGGGGCCCTGTAGGCTAATCCCCTGCCTGCAGCACTGGCATACCTTGTGGGCACCAGTTCGTGTCCCAGCTGTTCCACTTCCCATCCAGCCTCCCTGCCTGTGCCCTGGGAAAGCGGTGGAGGACGGCCCAAAGCCTTGGGACCCTGCACCCACGTGGGAGACCCAGAAGAGGCTCCTGGCTCTGGATCAGCTCAGCTCCAGCCACTGTGGCCATTTGGGGAGTGAACCAGTGGATGAAAGATCTGTCTTTTCTTCTCTCTTTATGAATCTGCCTTTCTAGTAAAAATAAATAAATATTTTATTAAAAAAACACACAGTTGGAGGATCCTTGTTTTATTGGAATTTTTTTAAAGATTTATTTATTTTATTGTAAAGTCAGATATACAGAGAGGAAAAGAGACAGAGAGGAAGATCTTCCATCCGATGATTCACTCCCCAAGTGAGCGCAACCGCCGGTGCTGTGCCGATCCGAAGCCAGGAACCAGGAATCTCTTCCGGGTCTCCCACGCGGGTGCAGGGTCCCAATGCATTGGGCCGTCCTCAACTGCTTTCCCAGGCCACAAGCAGGGAATTAGATGGGAAGTGGAGCTACCAGGATTAGAACCAACGCTCATGTGGGATCCTGGCACGTTCCAGGCGAGGACTTTAGCCGCTAGGCCATGCCACCGGGCCTATGTTATTGGGATTTTATCCATGAATTACCTTGACTCTTTCCCTTTGTATTAACATCAAGATAACATGAGAATGGTGGTAATTGTCATACAGTTGTTGCAACTCTGAGAATACGATGCATTAAATTTTTAATTTCAATGAAAATTAAATCAAAAGTGTAGAGTTTTACATTAGGGTTTTCTCTTCTCCAAGAAACTCTTTAATTTTTGACAAATAGCTTCTTCGTTAAAGGACATGATCATTTCTAGTTGGACAAGCACT
This sequence comes from Ochotona princeps, assembly GCF_030435755.1. Lineage (NCBI taxonomy): Eukaryota > Metazoa > Chordata > Mammalia > Lagomorpha > Ochotonidae > Ochotona > Ochotona princeps. The sequence continues at coordinate 27,398,289 of NC_080834.1, read as the reverse complement.
TACCTGCCAGCACGAGGCTGGCATAGTGTGAAGTAGGTTAAGGCACCTGTTTGAGACTCTTACCATCCTGGCATCCCACATCAGAGTGTCGCTTCCAGCCCTGGCTACTCAGCTTGCCTGATTCAGCAACCTGCTTATGCCCTGCAAACATAGCCGCCCAAGGGCTTGGACCCCTGCACTCACATGGGAGACCTGGAGGAAGCTCCTAGCTCCTGGCTTCGGCCTGGGCCAGCCCTGCTATTGCAACCATTTGGAAAGTGAACCAGTGGATAGAAAATTCTCCCTCTCTCCTATCTATGTGTCTTTCAAATGAATAAATAAAAATCAAGTCTTAAAAAGTTGACTCAAAAAAATAAAAAGCTCAATATAACTCAGTCCAACAATGCACACCCTACAGAAAGGCAGGGGACACCCCACCAGGCTAGCCCAGCCCCTGTGGCCCCTCTGGAGCTGCTCCCAGGCTCTGGGCGGTCCTGTGCGTCCTACGCGCAGTCCTGGGGTAGACGTGGGCCCCGGAATCCCAGGGCAGGTGTCTCCATCAGCTGCGTGGATGACTGCGGAACATTTGCCCACTCCCGAGCGCTCCCTGGTGTCTCTGACACCTCACACACCCTAAGACCCACTATCCAAGGTGGGTACCCCCATCCCCCGCCCCGGTCAGCAGTAGGACCTCTTTGTCTCTGGACCGCCTGTCTGTAACTGGCGGCTTGGAGGCAGAAGACGCCCCCAGAGGAGTAGTCCATGTTCCCACATACAGTCAGGGTCCTGGGAGTGAGGGAAGGAGGGCTCACGGGTGTTGACTAACCCTGGAAGGCTGCAGGGAAGAGGTGGGTCATTGGAGACGAGCTGGACCCACTGAGCATAGAGCAGCAGGGGTGGGGCCTCCAGGCAGGAGCTGCATCCATCCACTCCATGTGCTACACCAACAACATCTGTGCTCTGCCTGGGACATGCCTGGGTGAGCTCCCATGTCACAGTGCTGGAGCTGAGGTCCCCAGTATGACAGTGTTGGGAGGCAGGGCCCAGGGGCAGGTGATTAAGTCCTGGGAACTCTGCCCTGGTGAATGGGTTAACATCATCCCTCCCTCCCGGGAATGGATGCGTCAACAGATGGGTTCAGCCTTCCTTGCTGGGCTGCCCGCCCCGCCCCTGGCCCTTCCGCTGGCCCTTCTGCCATGTGACAGTGTGGTACCACACCTGCGGTAGAGATGGAGGCCAGCTCCTCCTCGAATTGACAGTGGGCAGAACCCAAGCCAGACCCGTCCCGCTGCTCACGGACACAGATCACCCAGGCTACAGTAGAGCAAAACAGATGGAGGTCCCTCCTACATCATATACAGTACAAGCTCTAACACACAGATGCCGCCGAAGTCAGGGCAGGGTGACTGCTGGCATGCCGAGGGACTGACTGCCACAAGGGATGCCCCACTCAGACTGGGGTGCCTGGGCAGGTCCTGGCTACTTCCAATCCAGCTTCTGCTCCAGGAGCCTCGCCTCCTGGGAGGCAGCAGATGATGCTCCAAATGCTGGGGTCCACTACCCAGATGGCACATCTGGCTGGAACTGCAGGCTCCTGGCTTGGGCCTGGTCCCGCTCCAGCTGTTGTGTCTTGGGAGAGACCAGCAGGTAGAAGAGCGCTCTCTCTCTTTCCCTTTTTCTCTTTCTCCTTCCCTCTGCCTTTCAAATAACTAATCTGTTTGGAAATAACTTATGGAAAAATGGAGTCAACTAGGCTGCAGCTCCCACTGGTTTATGCAAGGGCTGAGTGTGTGCTGGGCAGAACCAGGCTGGACTGCAACACCCATTGGTTCCAGTGGAAGTCGGGGCTGAAAACAGAACCAACCCAGCAATTGCAACCACCAGCTGATTGGAGCGATGGACTGTGGCGGGTCCCATACTTGCTAGAACATACAAGAATCTGGTCTGGGAACACCTCAAAGTTTCTTTTGGGGATCTCCCCAATCAAAATGGTGGACTCAGAACCCTAATCAAGAAAAGACAGAAGACAGAACAAGTCAATCAACCACCTCAGCCAGTGGGAGACTCTAAGATGGACTATGTCAATCAGTGGATTCTTCAACGACCTCATCATGCTTGGAGTGGCGAGATTGGCAGCGATTCACAACTGGTGAACTATCAAAACCACTTGAGCAAGAATCTCAGAGCATGCCCCACATCCGGGACCTGGGGTGGGTGGGAAACCGGGCGGGGTTTCTCCCTCAGTATCCCCTTTTACCTCAGATACATGAAGGAAACAATGTGGAAATAATAGTCTTACCCACTTTCCTATAGCCCTTGAACCTTTTTACCCTAATTAACTATGTAAAGATTGTCAAAAATACAATAAAAAATGAAAAAATGGAGTTAAAATGTGCACTCATTCTGGTGCAAAAATTATATAACTCCATATGTACATACAGACTTCCAAAAAGTCCCAGGAAATGCGGGTCGTAATAGTACCCAGCACCGAAGTCCCCTGGGGCTGTGCACCCTCGTGGGCACCTGTGCCTGGTGCTGTGGACAATGCATTGACTGCAAGGGACAGAAAAACCACAAAGCAGGGAAGTGCTACTGCGGGGCGGGTGGCCTGCACGCCGCCTCCTCGCCCAGCTGGGTCAGCCCCTCCCTGGCCGGGCCTGGCACACAGGGCCATGACCTGCCATTGAGCCCCCCGTGCGAAGCTCTTTCACCACCAATCCAGTTCTCAGCCCCAGGAAAGTTGCAGCATTTGGACTGGTCACCTGGAAACCTCGTACACGTGTGTCAAGCTGGGGTTTCCAGGAAGCGCTTCTCCCTGTGGGTGAGGGTTCTTTCTCCCTGGCCCTGCCCCTGGAAGGGGGGATGGAGGGAGGGGAGGAGACAACAGCAGAGGCTGGGCGAGCCCAGGCTGGCCCCAGCGTTGTCACTGCCTTTCCTGCCTGTGCCCTGCATGAGTTAACCAACTGCTCAAGAACAGGGCCACCAGCCAGGGCAGGTGGCAGCAATGTCGCTCATGGTTCAGAAGGCCATCCGTCCACGGTCACCGTGACGTTGGTGTCAGCTCGTTCTGCAGAAGGCCCGGTTCCAGATGCCCGGTGGGTGCCAGGGCCTGTGGCACTTCTCAGCTCTGCCTTCACGGAGCCTTGCCCTCCCAGAGTGGCCTGTGCCACCTCTGACCAGGATGTTCTCATGGGCTTCAGCGCCCTGGTCCAGTTGCGCCCCATTCTTCCACCTTCTGAGGCCCCAACTTCCAAACACAGCCACACCCATGTATACCCAGGACCTAACCTGTGGGCAGGAGATATTGCTGAGCCCACAGATGATTCAATTACCAGGCCTGACATCCATGGGGGAACCCAGGGTCCAGCCCGCAGGGGCTGCTCCCCAACCTGGGAATGGCTCTGTCGGTGACCCCAGGGGCAGAGGAGCATGAGAAAGCTGAGTAGTCCCCCACAGAGTGTCTCTGAGTGCAAGGCATTCCCCAGCTGCTGCTGGGATGGGTGAGCCAAGGAGGCCTTTGGGGGCCCTGCCCATAGGGGCTGCTCCCTGGGCGCACGTGGGAGTCTATACTCTGTGTGGTTATGTAGCGGGAAGCTATGGATGCCTGCTGTCGGCGGGAGGGGTCTTCCCTGGAGCTAACAGTCTGAGTTCCGGTTTCAAATGGAACAGAGCCTCCTGAAACTGTCAGCGTCACAGGAACTCTTAGGACAGCTGTATAAGCTGTGTCCTCACTTCTCTCCCTGTCTGAAGCACCCCATACCTCCCCAGGTTCTGAGCACTTCCATGGGAGAGCTGGCAGGGGGGTGTGCTTCAGGTCACCCTAAGTTCACACAGCGCCTGCACCGGTCAACAGCAGGGTGTGGGGTGGGACGCGGGGCTTGGAGGGGTAGCACTCAGTGCCCCCAGGGCAGCGGGAGGGACTGAGGCTGTTCTGGAGCCCGGCTGGACTGCGCCACACTCCTGTCCAGCACTCCAGCCTCCCTCCACCTGCCCTTGCCCCCCATACAGAACCAGTGACCAGGGCAGAGGACTTCCCAGCGGTGCCCCTCCTCCCAGCCCAGCTCCAGGAGCTTGTTGGCAGCTGGTAAAGCCAGGCGATATGTAGGAGGGACTGTGATCAGGGCTCTCCATGCCTGGGCAAGGGGAAGGCCAGGCTCCTGGGGGCTGGGGACCTGCTGGCCCTGCCGGGGGAGGGCAGAGCAGGGTGGGAGGTCACTGCCTGGACCCTCAGCCTCCCTGCCTCAGTCATGCTGCCCACTCACGCGTGCCCAGATGGAAGCCAAGAGGGTGCTCTTCACTGTACACCCGTATCTAGGTTAAGGTCTCATTGAACAGCTTGCTACAGGAGGGATTCGGGCCAGTACCTCAAACTTCTCTATTAGGGTCACAAGTTCTGTTCATCCCTCCCTGCATCTGACCATCCATCATCAGATCATCACTCAGAAACCATCTGTCCCTCCCTCCACCCATCCATGTATCCATCCACCCATCATTTACCCTCAGTCCATCCATCCACCAACCTTGCCTCATCTATCTGTCCTCCATCCATCCATCATTCAGCAATCACCCGTTATCCCTCCATCCATCTATTCACGCACATCTACCTATCCAACCGCCAGCATTTAGTCATCCTCCGTCCACCAGTCATCACCCGCCCTCCATCATTCACCCACCCCCACAAACGTACACATCCACCCTGTGTCCATTGACCCACCAACTATTCATCCTCCATCCATCTCCCAGAAAGTTACCAAGCACTTGTGAATGCTCACTGTCCTTGCTCCTTGGAGCCACATGTTAAAGGTCAGTCTGCCACCATGGAATCCCTGGTCTGTGGAGTGTTTGCCATGTGCATCCTCGGGGGTAGGGGCAGTGCCATGGCGTGGGACACTAGGGGAGTTGCTCCTCCACCATCCTGCTCTGCTCTGGGGCCTGAGCCTCAGTTCAGGATGGGGAGGCCTCCCCCCACCCCACCTCCTGGGAACCCACAGGTGGCGCTCTCACAGCCCCAGGGGGGCTGGGTGATTAGCGCCGCCCACCTGTGCGGGTCTGCACAGTGCAGGAATGCACTGGGTTTCTCTCATTGCAATAAAGGTACAAGGGTACCGCTCAAGCAGGGTAGCCTGGCCCATTCTTAGCTGCTGTGTGGGGAGTGCCTCTGACTTGGAGGGGGCGGCAGTAGCTGCTTTATTGGATACTTTATATCGCTGACTCAGGCCTGGAGAATGCCAACACGCCCACCTCCATCCTGACCTGGCCGAAGCCTCGGCCTGTGACCCCAGAAGAACAGCCAGGGCCTGGGAGCGGTGATCACGGCAGGCTGGGGGGGATGGGGCTCCCCCCAGCAGAGGAGGGGACTAGCAAGTGGTTGCCCTGGAGGAAACCACTGAGGCACGGAGCACACCAGAGCCAGTCCTGTGGTCCTCTGGGGCTGCTCTTCTGCAGAGCTGGCCCCTAGGGGAAACCACCCACCAGCCCTGATACTAAAATGTGGCCCTCTCCCAGTAGCAGTGAAGTGGAGAGAGTCACCAGGCACCCTCAGTTGGAAACTGTGACCTCACAGCGTGCAGGCGGCGCGTGGCACACAGGAATTCTTAGGCATCAGCAGGTGGGTCCCGGGAACTTGAGGAGGTGGGGAAGAGTGCGTGCCCAGCTCTGTCCCTGCCCCGTGACCTGTGGTCTTGGCAGGTGCCTGGGCCGTTCTGGGTCTCCTGGCAGGGATTATAATAACACGGCTGCCCTGTGTCAGTAAAAGGCTTTGAGCTCCTGAGGGGCAGTGGGGGGAAGGCGCCAAGGAACCCCAAGCTGTCATTAGCGGTAATTGAGCCTGCGATTGGGGAGATCTTCAAAGCTGCAGGCTTGGTTTTACTTCACCCGCTTGCTCTCTCATCTCTTCTCCCATCCCCACGCCTTGCTATTGTCCCCCTGTTCCAGCCTCTACACGCTCTCCCCTCCTCCTCTCACCTCACACTTTCCCAGCATGAGGCTCCCTCACTCTCAGCAGGATGCTGTTGGAAGCTCAGACACCAGGCCTGGCTGGGACCCTGGGGAGCTGTGAGAGTTGTCTGGGTCTCAGCCATGTACTCACTCCCCTGCCTCAGCCACTCACCATTCATCCCTCCCCACCCCCGTCCACCCATCACCCATCCATCAATCCATTCACCCACCCAGCCAGTCACTCCATCCTTTATCTACCACCATTAGCCAGCTTTTCATTACTATAATAGAATCCCTGAAACAAGCTATTGCATAGAGAAAGCAGGCTCGTTTTGGAGGTTCAAAAATCTGAACATCATGATCTGGGCTGTGATGAGGGACCCCATGGCTTCATCATACATGGCAGGAACACGCATGTCACGTCTCTTTCTCTGCATGCCAAGTCACCAGAATGTAACCATGGTGGCCCCACTCTAACTAGGTCAGAGCTGATCTAAGCTACCCGATGCTAAATGCTGCTGCTGGGTTAGATTTCTGCACTCCTAATTATGCGCAGAGGACTAAACACCTATGTGAGTTTGGGGGGTCAAGTTTCATTTGAACCAAAGCATCATCTATGGTGCATTCACTCTATGCGGTCACCCATTCATCCATCAGCCATCATTCCTCCATCCACCCACACATCCAGTGTGGATCCTGCCAGCCCTGTGCTTGGCTCTGCGGGTGCCTGATGAAGATCCTTGGGCCAGGGAGCAGGGCGCAAGGACCCCACCCTCTCCCCTCCCACCATGTGAAATCTCACAGGAAGCCCCTGGGGTGGTCGCCTTTGTCATCACCTTGACTCAGGTTTCACCTTGGATCTCTGCCCTCATACCTTGCACTCCTGAGTGTGCCGACAGCCACACCTGGGCCAGGTGGAAGGAAGATGGGTGCAGAAGCCCCAGGGGTTCTGTCTGCCCCTCGCCACTGCCTGCTGGGCCCTGTCCCACACCGTCAGCATTCTGGGCAAGGCGCCCATTTCTCTGGGAGCAGGACTGCTCAGGGTAGCCCAGGCACTGTGAGCATCGGAACCAGGAGCTTGAGGCGCTGGCATCCCACATGGACACCGGTTCGCATCCCGGCTGCTCCACCACTGAGGTACCTGGGAAAGCAGTGGAGGATGGCTCAAGTGCTTGGGCCCTTCACCCACGCGGGAGATCCAGAAGAAATTCCTGGCTTCAGATCGGCCCAGCTTCAGGTGTTGAACCCGTGTGGAGAGTGAACCAGAGGATGAAAGAACTCTCTCATCTCTCTGTAACTCTGCTTTTCAAATCAAAACAAACAAACAAACAAACAAAATAAAATATGCAGATTCCTGAGCCTAGTCTGTTTGCATTGAGGTCCAAGCCAGGAGCCAGGAGCCCAGGTGTGGCAATCTGCATTTGAGCAAAGCCCTAACTCTGGCGAGCGTCATCTCCAGAGCCTGGACTTGGAGTTCATGCTCAGGGGAGGTTCCTTGAACCTGATGGAGCTGCAGCCCTGCCTACCAACCGGCCGACCCTCTACGTCTCCTGCTCCTCCCTGGCCAAAGGCCACGTGGAGTCTCTGTCTTCATGTTCTGGCCACATGGTGCCCGTTACCCCAGTGACACAGAAAGCAGCGGGCCTGGCCACCAGGAGTCTGTCTACCCGGGCTCATCGCTCGACACAAAAGTAGGTCATGACAGTCTAAGATGGCGAGCAGGAGACCATTTGGTGAAAAAGCCCAAATTGGTCCTTTAGGACCGAGCTGCCCCGAATCTGTATGGTCCCATCCATGTTGCTGGCTCCTCTGGGAGGCGCACCGGTCTGCTGAAGGGTGGGATCGGGATGGGAGGCACCCATGGGCTCCTGTGTCCCCAGGATCTCCCTGGGTGCCAGAGCTGAGCAGCCACTGAAAGGAACGAGTCTGAGCTTCTCGGGGCTTCAAGCTGCCAGCCGGCCCCGAGGTCACCGGGGGTCAGGCGGTGGTGCTCTTCAGCCAGAGAACCGTCAGAGACAAGCTGGGAGGAATGTCTGCCTTATCATGCACAAGGTACAACTTTTAGAAGTTAGGGAAGGGGGAGCAGGAGGGCATCTTCCAGCAGGCCCCCACCCACCAAAGACACTGTAATTGGCTAGAAGACACATCCATCTCCCTTGACCTTGTAGTCACGTCAGAGGTCATGTTCCACACGTATTCCCCTTGACCTTCTAGTCTTGTTGGAGGTCACGCTCCACATTAGGCCCGGAAGTGGTGCCTCTCCTCACAGACATGCTAAGCCATGCCCACCAAGTAGCAGGCAGAGACTAGGGAGCAATTGCCCACATGAGTCCCCCAGAACAGTCTCAGGGGATACCCTATTTTCTGCCCAAATTACAGGGGTGGCCGCTCAGGCTCTATGGACATCAGCAGACAGGGGATGAGGGGGCCAAGGCTGTCAGGAGTGCGGGGCTGGCCATGGGCAGGGAGGATGGCATTGTCAGGAGGGGTCCCTTGGCAACCTTCCCCTCTCCAAGGTGGAAAGTGGAGAGGCACCCCTGTGGGACTCCCCCTCCCAATGGTGACCATGGTGGCCAGAAGGAACTTTTGGGTTCTCCTCACCCTGGGTGAGTATGGCCCGTGGATCCAGGTTCAATATCTAGTTCTCCTTCGACGTGCAGGTTCACCCTGCACATGAGCATATGCCGTTTGTGGAGCTACGCACTGCTGCCCATTCAACCAGTGCTCGAACCAAGGCAACGGAATGACAAGACCCTGTAATTCGGTCCGTCCCTTTACAAACTTCCTGAATCACACCCCTGAGACGTATTTTCTTTTTAAGACTTATGTATGTGAGAAACCGCTCCATGTAGCCCTTTAAACCCCCCACACCCACACCAGGCTGACTCACCTTGCTCTGCGTTCTGGTTCGTGTGCAGCTCAGAAGTGGAGGTGCAGGGCAGTGAGCAGCCAGGGGGCCAGCACAGGCTGTGATGGGAGCCCAGCTGCCCCCCCCCCCGCCACAGGGGACGGCCTCCGGGGTGTCACCACTGCTGCCAAGAATGGCTCACCTCCTCCCTGCAGTCCTCGGAAATCCCTCTCACACATTCCCATTTGAGAAACGGAAAGTACACTTCAAAACACTCAGAGAGAAGTGGAATTAGGAAACCAGGTTTGGGGACAGGCCTGCGGCTTAGCAGCTGAGACGCCAATGAAGACACACCCGTGGGGGTGCAGCTGGTTAAGCCTCTGCCTGTGGTGCCAGCAACTCAGATTGGCACCAGTTCACGCCCCAGCTGCTCCACTTTCCATCCAGCTCCCTGCCTGTGCCCTGGAAAGCAATGGCGGACGCCTCAAGGCCTCAGGTCCCGGCACCCACGTGGGCAACCCAGAAGAAGCTCCTGGCTCCTGGCTTTGGACAAGCCCAGCTTCTGCCATTGTGACCATCTGGAGAGAGAAACAGCAGATGGAAAGCCTCTCTCTCTCTCTCTCCCTCTCTCTCTCATTCCCTCTCTCTCTCTCCCTCCCCGCCCTCGCCTTTCAAGTAAATAAATAAATAAATAGAAGATGCTTTTAGGACGACACAGCCACATCTGCTATTGAAGGGCCCTGGACTGAGTCCCGGCTGACTCTGGTTGGGGAGACCGACCTTGGGCAGCAGCGAGGGCTCCGGCAGCCGGGTCCCGCCACTTCCACATGGAAGGCCTGGCTGGAGCTTCCAGCTCCTGGCTCTGGCCTCAAGCCGCTCCCCGAGAGCATCTGGGGAGTGAGTTAAAGGTTGACTCTCTCTCTCCCTCTCCAGTAAAATGAAAGACGGTCTCACTTCGGTGCTTAGTCTTTTCCTAACATGCATGCATCACAGACACTCTAAAGAACTTGCCATGCTGCGTGCCCGGCTAAGTCTTCAAATTCAGGCGGCTGGTCCCAGACCCAAGGCACTTCCTGCTGTTTACGGGTGAAGGAAGAGGACTACCCAGAGAGGTGGCGTTCCTCGCCCAAGTTCACCCAGCCGGCAGCACACCTTGGAATCCAGTTCTTCTGGATCTCAGGCCAGGACGGGTGACAGAGCCCGGCCCAGCCAGAGGCAGAGGCAGGGAGAAGCAAGAGTCAGGCCTGTCAGAGTGGCCGACCCCACCTGGACCCACAGTCTGCGGGCACCACCGCCCCAGCCCGTCTTCCGGCCAGGAGGGAGGTCAACCCTGACCGGCTGACAGGTGGGAAAGGACAGATGTGGCCACTGCTTGGTGGGTATCGCCAGCACATAGGAGCACATTAACATGGGGTGGGTTTGTATTTTACATTTAAAAATATTTTGAGGGCCAGAAATTGTGGCACCAGTTTGAGTCCTGGCTGCTCTACTTCCCATCTAGCTCCCTGCTTGTGGCCTGGGAAGGCAATGGAGGACGGCCCAATTGCTTGGGCCCCTGCACCCATGGGGGAGACTCGGATGGAGTGTGGCTCAGCCCTGGCCATAAGGACCATTTGAGGAGTAGAGCAGCAGATGGAAAATTTCTGTCTGTCTCTCTCTCCGTAATTCTGACTTTCAAATAATTTAAAAGTTTTGAGGGGCTGGTGTAGCGGTGGATTAAGCTGCTGCCTATGATGCCAGCATCTCATATGGACACTGGTTCACGTCCCAGCTGTTCTACCTCTGATCCAGCTCCCTACTATGGCCTGGGAAAATAGCAGAGGATGGCCAAAGTGGGTGGGGCCCCCACCCCATGGGGGAGCTCTGGCTCTTGGATCATCCCTGCCCTGCCTTCCCTGCACCCAGCAGGCTGGCTCCTCCTGCAAGGATGGGGCTCTGGCTGACAGGAGCTGGGTGTCACAGGGAGCTCTCTTGTCTGTGGCTGTGGGGTCTCTTGGGAAGGCACCAGTATTCAACCCTGGGGTCCACTCCAGCGACCCACTCAGGTCTAATGGCTTCCCAAGGTCCCGTCTCCAAACAACTGTCATCCTGTCAGCATCAGGAACGTGTGCCTTGGGGACGAGGCTCCTGTTATGTGTCCAGGGGATAGGTCCTGTTCCAGACACAATCACAACAGCACAGAAATGCCGGGGTCTCTGAGCCCTGGGTTCGCCCCAAGTGGAAGCAAGCTGCTGCCAGCCCCCCCAGTAGGTACCACAGCCAGGCATGTGGGGCAGGAGGTACCCAGCACACTTGGCAAGCAGGTATGGGAAGGGGTTAAGTGGGCATTGTGCATTCCCTCCCATCTGAAAAGGTCTTCCCTCGCCCGAGCTGGTCAGATCCGACCGATGGCTGCTTGGCGTCCCTTTGATGGGCCCAAAGCTTTAGGGTACAAATTATTTATTTCTAAACCCGTGACCCAGCAGAAGCACCCGGGCAGCTCTCAGCACACTGTCGGCTCCAGGGGAATGCACCTACATAAAACCTATGGAATTCTGTGCTCAAAACCGACCGAAAGCGACAGAACTAAATCCCCGCCTGGCCCTACCCTGCCCTGTGGTCAGCACATAGCCCTTGCCCCACGCACAGCCCTGCCCCATGCACAGCCCTGCCCCACGCACAGCCCTGCTCTACACACAACCCTGCCCCACGCACAGCCCTGTCCCACATACAGCCCTGCCCCACACACAGCCCTGCCCATGCACAGCCCTGCCCCACGCACAGCCCTGCCCCACGCACAGCCCTGCCCATGCACAGCCCTTGCCCCACACTCAGGAGTCCTCATGCCTGCCAGACCCCAGGTGATTCCTGGTTTGTCTCCCAAGTAGGGACATGGATGCCACCGCCCATCACCCGCTGCTTGCTGGCTTCCCATCTCTGCTCACAGCAGCCTCATCCCTTTAGCCACAATGGGGAACCCTGCAGGCTAGAGAGGCTTCCCCAGTGGGGCCCACTCCTCCTGCCCCCACAGACCCTGAGCCTCTTCTCCGGGCCCTCCAGAGTCTGAAGTCCCTAAGGGAATATTGTGTGCCCTGTGACGTCTGCCTCTGTTTGTGACCTTGATGTCACACTCAGAATTGGACACTGAAGCTCCTAAAGTCAGCTGGGACCACCCTGGCTAAAACCTGGGTCCTTCCCTGTCACATGGGAGCCTCAGAGACCGGTTAGGCGGCCCTGTCCTGGGCACCACCATACTTCACCCCCATCCTGGCAGCAGCAAACTGCAGATCAGGAGGAGTTTGGGGGCCCAGCCCCTCCCTGCTGGGACTGTGAGTGGGAGGCAGAGGAGGGGCCCCCTCGGGGCCAGGGGCAGGTGCAGGGCAGCCTCATGGGCCAGGGCCAGGCCAGCAGCCAAGCGGAGAATCTGATAAGGTTGTGAGCTTCATACAGAGATGAGCTCACTCCATCCCTACCTGGGAGCCAGGAGAACAAAGACACAGGAAAGGAGGCAGGTGCAGAGGGGCCCCTGGGACCGAGACAAGGCGGGCCCTTTTGGGGAGGCAGGCCTTTCCTCTCCTACGTTAGTGATGGATGGATCCAGGGTGTGAATGGTCCGCCCTGGCCTGCTGGGAGGACTGCCTTCAGAAGGCACTCTCTTCAGCCCAGCCTGGTCCAGCTTCGCCTCTGTACTTCCTGGCCCACCACCTGCTGGATGCCCTACACCTGCTTCTCCATCCCCGCCAGCCTCCACCAGAGGCCCAGCTGTAACTCCCAACCTGCAGAGGAAACACCAGCTCCTTCACTCTGGTGTCTTATCACATCAGGACGCTTAGAAACTCAGCCCCCATCCCTATTGGAGACCCTGGCTCCAGCTGCCTGCTAAGAGACCCTGAGAGGCAGCAGCGATGACTCAAGCACCTGGGCTGCGGCCATTCGTGTGGGAGATGGAACGGGAGAGCGTTTCCACCTGCCGTTTCTTCCCCCTCCCCCCAAAATATCTGTAACAGCTGGGGGTCTGGGCCAAAGTGAAGCCCGGAGCCCAGCACTCCATAGGTCTCGCACATGCATGGCAGGGATCCCTCACCTGCCAGCTCCCAGGGTGGGCATGACCGGGAAAGCTGGGCAGGAAGCAGAGTCAAAATTCAGGCCAGGTGCACTGACTTGGGCAGCAGGCAATTCTAGCTGCAGGCTTAACCCTCGGAGCCCATCGCCCTTCACCCTGGGCCCTGCTTTGGTAGGGAGTGGCCAGGCCAGGTATGGCATCTCAGACCCATCACATCACCTTCACGGTGACCTCTGCAGGGAGCCGGGTCAGGCTGACAGCAGACTCCTCCGCACGTTGTGAGCTCAAGGTGGAAGACAAGGCCAAAGTCCTCCCAGATATCGGTGAAAAAAAGATGTCACTCCTGCTGCCGGAGCGTGTCAGAGGGCAGCACCTGCAGGGTCTGGGGGGGAGGGATCATTGAGAGCCACTGGTGCCCTCCTCACAGTCCCCAGGCACACTCAGGGACCAGGGTTCAAGTCCCAGGCCTGGGAGACAGCAGAGGAGGCAAAGCCCAGAACCTGGGAGAGGAGACGGATCCGCTCGGCCCAAAACAATCCAGCAGAACAGGCTGCATCATTCAGGGAGAGGGGCAGGCTGCTGCATGCAGGCAGGCCCCCTTGTCTGCAGCCCAGGAAGGAGGCTGTCGCAGGGTCAGCAGAGGCCTGCTGAGGCGCCTTGGGCAGCAGCAGCACGGGGCTGGGTGCCGAAGGTCCCGGACCTTACCCTGGCTGACACCCCGTGAGTGTGCGTTTTATTTTTGTTTTCAAGGTATATCTACTTTAATTTGAAAAGCAAAGTTACAGAGAGGTGGGACAGAAAGGGACTTCCATCCTGCGTAATGGCCAGAGCTAGGCCAGTCTGAAGCCAGGAGCCAGGAGCATCTTACGGGTCTCCCATGTGGGTACAGAGTCCCAAGAAGTTGGGCCATCCTCTGCTGCTTTCCTGGGGGCATAAGCAGGGTACGAAAGAGCAAGTGCAGTAACCGGGTCTCAAACCAGTGACCATTTGGGATGCCAGCACCACAGGTAGAGACCTAGACTGCTGTGCTATGGCACCGACCGCTGTGTTAAGCACCTGCTACATGGCAGGCTGGGTGTGGGTACTGGACTGCAGAGCCTTCCCAGTAGGGAGGAGCTGCCCTCACCAGTGGGCTGTGTCTTGTTCTTTCAGCTCACCTGCAGTCTCTGAGCTCAGGGTTGCTGACAGCTTAGTCAAAAATCTCACTCCCAAGCCCTGCAGACACCTATCAAAGACACACTCGGTTGTCACAGCACCACAGGGTCACTGCTGGCACCCAATGGGGGAGGCTAGGAGTACCCCACAGGCCTTCAATGCACAGGACGCCCCACCCCAAGGAATCAGCCCCAGGGACCACCTGTGACACCCAGGCAGGACAACGTCCTCAGGCAACCCCAGCTTATCAGAAGCAGGAAGCATGGGCCTGGAGTGGGTTGCAGGAGCCCCGAGCAGCCTGTGTGTGTGTGTGTGTGTGTGTGCCAAAGCCCAGTCCTTTGCCGCAGCACTGGCACCTGCTGTGCCAGGCTCAGGACAGCCCTGGCCCTGCTGGAAGCCACTGGGTAGCAGCACTCAGGTTCATCCGATGCTGGGGAAGGTGACAGCCAGTGACTACCAGGTGGGGACAGCATGCACTGGTCGAGAGCTGACCGCTCTCAGGGCCGGCACATTGGCTCAGCTGGCTAATCCCCCACCTCCAGCTGCTGGGATCCCATGTGGACCCAGTTGATGTGCAGGCTGCTTGTCTCCAATCTGGCTCCCTGCTAACACACTTGGGAAAGCAGCTGAGGATGGGCCAAGTCCTTGGGTTCCTGTGCACACACGGGTGACCAGGAAGAGGCTCCTGGCTCCTGGCTCAGTTGGGAGCCATCTGGGGAGTAAAACAGCAGATGGAAGATTTTTCTCTCTGTCTCTCTTATAAATCTGACTTTCCAATAAAAATGAATAAATCTTAAAAAAAAAAAAAAAAGAGCTGACCACTCCCTCCATAGCCACCCAGGGCCTTGTAGTCAGATAGGGTCAGAGAGGGGACATGGGAGCGTGTCTGTCCTCAGACCCCAGGTACCAGAGTGACCCCATGGGAGGCCACACGCTGGGCCACACCTGCTGGTGACGGGCTGGGGATTTAGAGGCAGAGGCAGGCTATACTCTCTTCCTTGGAAGTTAGAAGTCACCCCATTAATCCCCACCCCAACACCCCTCCCATGCTGGGGGAGCAGAGGAGAAGGCAGACCCAGCTGTGGGGGCTGAAAACACGGGGACTCCTTTCTGGTCAGGCAGCAGCGAGGCACCACAGACCTCCAGGATCAGGCGACAGCAGGCACAAGGCCATGTCCACAGCGGCCAGCACCTCCTTCTCCAGGCCCAGACCTGACCCCCCTTTCTGTTGGGGAGCAGGGGAACCTCCTCAAGCCCCTGGAAGTCCTGTAATTAGGCCCCCGTTGCAGGAGCCAATGTTTTATTTTAATGACAGCTTGCATTTATGGGGTACCCATCTCCCCAAAACGCTCAGTTCTCCTGCCAGATCCTGCTGAGGTTAGGAGAGGAGGCTGGGGCAGATTAATTGACGATTAGCAATGAGGAAACTGAGGCAGGGACGGGTTCACAGACTTGCCTGGGGCGTGCGGGAGGTCAGGCCACAGGAGGGGACTCAGGCTCAGGGTCCATGCACCTGCCCTGGGGTGAGGCTACCGCCTTTGTAGAGGGGAGGATGGAGACAGCTCAGCTCTGGCAGGAGGCTGGTAGAGGGAGTGGGGAAGGCTCAGGGCAGAGGACGCGCCATAGATTCTGAGAATACAACACCCCAAATTCAGAGGAGCTGTCCTTGGGGTCCCCTCCCACTTCTTGTTGTCTTTTTCTTTGGAGCCAGGGCCCAGCTATTCTGCACGGGGGCCACCAGCCTCAGGGCGGATCACCCGTTGGAAAACAGGTGTGGTTTTGCACTCGGCTCTTCTGAGATGGGGCTTGTGGGGCTGAATGTTCCCACGGCCCCTTCAAGGAAAGCACCCACGGGGCTGGCACAGTGGCATTGCACGCTAATTTTTAACCTGCAGAGTCAACATCCCGTATGGACACCAGTTCGTGTCCTGGCTCCCTGCTTATGGCCTGAGAAGCCAGTGGAGAATGACTCAAGTGCTTGGGCCCCTGAACTCACGTGGGAGACCTGGAGGAACTCTTGGCTCCTGGCTTCTGACCAGCCCATCTCCAACGGTTGCAAACAGTTGCGGAGTGAACCAGCAGATGGAAGGGCTCTGTCGCTCCTCTCCTCTGCCTTTCTACGTAAAACCAACTATCTAGCTTCATGTGTGTGGTCATCAGGAACACCACCGAGACTGATTTTAATCGCTGCTCCACTTTTAGTCAAATCACTAAATAAAAACAGCTCTGGAACATTCTGGCACCCCATGTGAGTACCAGTTCGAAACCCGGCTTCCTGCCCTGCTCCCTTCTGAAGCACCTGGGAAGCTGTCGGGGATGGCTCAAGGACTTGGGCCCTGTCACCCACGTGGGAGTCCCGGATGAAACTCGGTTGCTGGCCCAGCCCTGGCCGATGAGGCCACTTAGTGAGTGAACCAGTGGATGGATGATCTTTTTTTAAAGATTTATTTATTTTTATTGGAAAATCACATTTACAGAGGGAAGGAGAGAAAGAGAGAGATTTTTCCATCTGCTGATTCATTCCCCAAGTGGCCACAATGGCCAGAGCCGAGACAAGAGCCGAAGCCAGGAGCCAGGAGCTTCTTCCGGGTCTCCCATGCGGGTACAGGGTCCCAAGGCTTTGGGTTGTTCTCAACTGCTTTCCCAGGGCACAAGCAGGGAGCTGGGTGGGAAGTGGAGCTGCTGGGAAACAAAGCAGCGCCCAGAGGGGATCCTGGCATATACAGGAAGAGGATTTAGCCACTGAGCCATTGTGCTGGGCCTAGATGGAAGCTCTCTCTCTCTCTCTAACTCCACTTTTCAAATAAACAAATAAACCTTGTAAAAATAAATAAATAAATAATCAGGCCAGGCGTGATAGCATAGCAGCTAAAGTCCTCGCCTTGAACATGTCGGGATCCCCTATGGGCGCTGGTTCATGTCCCGGCTGCTCCACTTCCCATCCACCTCCCTGCCTGTAACCTGGGAAAACAGTCAAAGACAGTCCGAAGCCTTGGGCCCCTGCACCCACATGGGAGACCCGGAAGAAGCCCTAGGCTCCTGACTTCGGATTGGCTCAGCTCCAGCCTTTGCAGCCGCTTGGGGAGTGAACCATCAGATGGAAGATCTTCCTCTCTGTCTCTCCTCCTCTCTGTGTATCTGCCTTTCCAATAAAAATAAATAAATCTTTAAGATTAAATAAATAAATGAATAATGTACAGACCAGGAAAATATGTGGAGCGACTTGCAATAAGCAGCCTGAGGCTCTTGAGAAGCTGTTCACCCTCTGACTGAAGCAGCTAGAGCAGGTGTCAGAACCTGCACGTACCTGCACATGCACTGGGCGACTTTGTTTCTAGAATTGAATTGCATTTTCTTCCAAGTCAGTGGTGACTTTTTAATCACACTGTCCAATAAGCAGGTAACCAAAATTCTCCAGACTTTCAGTACATTATTGTCATGATTAAAAGTCAGATGCACACGGACTGTTTGAATACCATGAAAGAAAGAGAGGAGGTGCTGGCCCGAGTCCCAGGCCCCTGCACCTGTCGGGGAAGCCCAGACGGAGTACCAGGTACTGACACAGCCCTGGCTCCTGCAGCCGTGGGGCGGGGGGGGTGTGGACCAGTGATGGAAGCTTGTGCGCTCTCTCTCTCTCTCTCTCTCTCTCTCAAACTGCCTTTCAAACACATAAATGCCTCTTAAGAGAGAGAGTTGGGGGTGGGGGAACTGAATAAACGGACACTGTTCAATGGGAATCCCTTTGGAATTCTGAAATTGCTCTTGGGAATGTTGTAATTATGGTTTTTGATAAGGCTCACATTTAACTGGATATGTGTATATTATACACAAAAGTGGAATAAAAGCGAGCAGACCTTGCTTTCTAGCATACACATTTGACAAAATACGAAAAGGGTCAGCATGAGAAAGCCTGTTTGAAACATCTGGCCTCGTGAAGGCGTTTATGGTCAAGTCTTGGGATAGAGGCAGGACCAGAACCTGTGCAAAGATCCAGGTGAACCAGCCACTGAGAGTGCACTGTGACACCAAGACGGCCCTCGGGGAGCAGAACGCCCAGGCCCTGACCGCAGCAGCCCCGGGACCACGGACAAGCTCCTGCTGAGCCTGCCAGCAGGTTCAGACCTGTCGGTTGCGTGGCGTCTTCTGGAAGGAAATGCCTGATGACATCATCAGCCAGCAAAGCCAATTGAGCCCTTTGGAGCACCGCCTTCCAAAACAAAAACCATGACCTTGGCGTTAAGAAAGGCCAAAACGCTGATGCCAGTCCATGCCTGGGTACCAGCTTGCGGTCGCCTGTCATGGTCAGCTAGCCTGGGGTGAGTGCTTGACACGGCGATGAACGCTTCCACACCAGAGTGCTGGGCTTAGTGCTGGCTACGCTGCCCATTCCAGCCCCTTTCCATACACCCCAGGAGGCTGCAGGTGGGGGCTCAAGGACTCAGGCCCCTGCCCACCCCCCTCAATGTGGGAGGCCCGGACAGGCTAGTCCTCGCTTTAATGTAAACAAATGCTCTTCTTACTTTTTGAAACAGCATTATCTGTTTGTAAATACATTTCCCACTTGATTGGAAATTAAGCCGTGCACCGCCGTAGCACTTTCCTTCCATGCCCTCCCCAAAAACTGGATCAAGCCTTACTTGCTCCAACTTTACTGTGTAGTGACAAATGTCCAGTAAAATCCAGCCCTGACGAATGAGCAGTTGGGTGGCTCAGCAGTGTTGACAGTCACACAATCGCCACCACCAGCACCTGGGGCCAGGACGTCTCAGTAATGACGAAGCCCACCCCAAGGCTGTCCGCTGAAGACCACAGCTCTTACAAGATGCAACACCTACCCACGCAACACCACCCAGCATCAACACCCTCTTATGCAGGACAAACACCCAACTCCAACATTCACTTACCCAACACCAACACCCACCCTGCGCCAACACCCACTGGCCCAGCACCCGCACACTCACCCAGCAACAAAACCCATCCTGAAAAAACATTCACTCACTCAGTACCAACACCCACTCATCCAGCACGCGCTCACCCAACACCCACACTCACCCCTCACCCACCAGCCCTCCCCACAACTCAACCAGCAGTAACCAACTGTGGGCATGCCAAGCTCTGTCCATAGTCTGTGACTAACATGCCAAGTCAGCTCTATGGACTGCACCTGTCCACTGGGAAGGCCATGTGGCAGCAGAGAAAACCCAGTCCTGCTCTCTGAGATGACTCAGCAGTGAGATCCGCAGGCCAGCCAGTGTAGCCCCAAGGCTGCTGTCCCTGCTCTGGGGACAGGCTTCGGGGCCAGGACCCTGCATGGGCAGCATGCCAGGTCCAAAGGTAGCTCGCAAGGGTGGTCGTGTGTGAAGCGGGATGCCTTCCCTGCTTGGACGGGCAGAGCCTGCGTCCACCCACAAGCCCACTGTGATTGTACTGTCCATTGTCATTCCGGTGTGGTTTCTCCACTTCCCTGTTGCCATGTATCCTGGGTCCATGTTCCCACTATCTCCTGAGGACCCTGGTCAGGACGGATCCTGGAGTCCTGCAGGCTGCACCGTGGAGTGGCAGAGGGTTCTGAGGTGCCACGTGACCGTGAGTGGGCTGTGCTGCAGCTGAGAGCCAGCTCACCCTCCATGGGAGTCTCGTGTGGCTCTGGTAAGACAAGAGCGGCTGATCCTTGTGCAAGAGGGGCCAGGGGCCAGCACAGGGACCGGGCGTGCATCAAAGGCATCGGGTCCTTGCAGGTACATGGTGCCTGATACCACGTGCCTACATGTGTGAGAGGGAGTGAGTGAGCAGGAGGCAAGGAGGAGGGATGTGGGACTCAGGACATCTCTGTCCAGGCATAGCACCGGGAAGCAGAAACAGAGGGAGCAACGAGCGACCCACGCTCGCCCCACCAGGCGGAGCCCTGCAGTGTCCCAAGGCCGATGGGAAGCCAGGCCTCACAGTACCGAGCCCCAGCCACCCCACCTGGTATGCATTTTTGTGCCCAATGAACCCGCTGGCACTCACACCATCCACCCAGCCCTGCCACCTGTCTGTCCCACAGGTGCGATCAGAGTCGGACTGTGGTCTCAGCCTGCAGCAGGGACAGTACCTGGATGGGGGTGGGGCAATGGGAGGCCCAGGCACGGATGGACAGGACAGATCCCGGCAGCTGAAGGAGCAGCTGGCATTTGCACTGGGCTTTAGAGCCGGCAGACTCTCGCGGCGCTGTCCCCTCCTGCCCACGGCTTTGGAGGCGTAGTGCCTGGGACAGCATAGCCACCTGTCAGAGCAGGATCCCCCGCCTTCCATGCCCCTGCACCATCTGCTCACACTGTTCCCCAAAGCCCATGGGCTCGGCGGGAGGGACTCAGCCCTACCTCCAGCTGACCCACGGAGGGGGCACCGCGTCTCTGGCTCTGCTCCTGGCTGACCCACGGAGGGGGCACCGCGTCTCTGGCTCTGCTCCTGGCTGACCCACGGAGGGGGCACCGCGTCTCTGGCTCTGCTCCTGGCTGACCCAAGGAGGGGGCACCGTGTCTCTGGTTTCTGTGCTGTGTGCCTCTACACTGTCACGCACAGCTGCCCACGCCATGAGTAGGCGGGTGACCAACAAAGGCCACAGCTAACGGAAGGTCCCAGTCACGTGCGTGGGAAGCCCCAGATGGGCATGGGGCCCTGGCCTCTGTGTTCCTCACCAGCTCTGGGTGACGCTGAGAGCCTCTGCCTCCAGGGATGCAGCCTGTCCCAGGGGCCGGGCCACTTGTCTGCCACAGGCTGTGAATGACTACCCAGCTCCTTCATCGGTAAGACTCAACTGTGCGGTGGATGTCACAGGCCTGGCGTCACCTGCGGGCGAGTTCACAGGGAAGAAAACGGAGTGTCTCCCCCTTGCCCCTGCCCCCACTCCTCTGAGCTGAGCCTGGCAGCGGCCCCTCCCCTTGCTGGAACCCCAGCTGACTCCTCAAGTCAAGATAAGCAGATCTCAAGGTCAAATCTAGACTCTGCGCCCCCCACCCTGCCCTGCGGCTCTTGGAGCCAGCCGAGCCGGTTCCTCTTGGGTGCAGAGGTCAAACTTGGCACCAGAAGGAAGCAGGGAGATTCAAACAGTGCTGGAACTACTACCAACAGACCCAGACCCTTCCCGGGGACAACCCAGGATCACACACGCGTGTGCACCTGCTCTCCTGTCTGAGAAAGCCCAGCCACCCACAGCTCCGTGGGGGAGGGAGGGAGACAGGGGCCCCTCCCAGGATGGTCCAGAGCCAAACTGGTGACCAAGATCCTCCCCATGACACATTTACCTCCCTTTGTGTCAGACAAGCCCTGGGCACCAAGAACCTCCCTGCTCCGCCTCTCAATCCCCAGGATGTGGAGCATTCTAGAATATGCACAGGACCCCACACAGCACCCCTGAAGGCTCCCTGTCACTCTGGCCCCCACCTGCCTGCGTGCATTCTCTCCAGCTTTGGCACCTGCCCTGAGTGCTCCCAGGAGCACCACCTGCCCTGCCCTGTCCGGGGGACGCTCCCACACTCGCTCGGCCGCCAGCACATGTTGCTGGGCAGGGAGTCATGTGCACAGTCGTGCCCTTCTTGCACCCCCAACTGAGCTCGCAGCTCCATGGAGTGGGACTGCTGCCTTCACAGTGCATCCTGCCGGCAGCTCACCCCTGGGGCTCACGGACCAGCCTCACCAGCAAGCTAGGGGCCAGCCACGTCACCTCCAATGCCTCATCTGCCCAATGGGCACAACCTCTGACTCGGAAGACGAAGTGCCCACTGCCCAGCCTCATGCCATGCCTGGCACGGACACACCCACGGAGACCAAGGCATGCAACCAGGAAAGGCGTTTCTCTTCTGCAGAATGGGCAACCTGGGCATGCATGGGCTGTCTTGTCTGTAAACAGGAGGATTAGCAGAAGGGCAGAGGTGAGCTGAGCAAGGGCGCTGGGCCTGCACCTGTGCTCCGGGCTCCGGAAGGTCCTGTCCTCCTGCGGCCCCACCCAGCTCCCCCATGACACAGGAGTGTGAGCTGTCTGCTCTGTGTGTGAGGGCCCTGACCTTTGCCCTGCACAGGTGGGCTTTGGGGCCTGACCATGGAAGGCACCCCTCTGGTTTTTAGTGATGCCAGGAATTTCCCACACTGTCACCTCTTGTCCCCGAGATGTCTGCAGAAGGCATTCTATGCACGAAATTAACAAGTGGGGCTTGCTGGACGTGGCCAGCGAGAGCAGAGCACACCCCCACAGGCTGCGGCCCTAGACTGCCGGTCCGCACTCACATCCATCCCTGAGTGTGACCCGTGCACATGGGCTCCGGAGCCGGACAAGGGGACTTCCAAAAGCTGGTGGCAAAGAGCGCTGAAGAGAGCTTATTTTGCTGCAAAACAGCTTTTGAAATGTATGCACCAGTTTTGCATAGCACATATTTTCCAAAAGATCTCTCATGGGCAGGGATTTCACTGGCACCAAAATAATCGTATCTTTGAATTCCATTTTCCATGAAACGCCCTTCCCAATCCGATCTGGAATGAACCAGTCCAGATTCACACACCTCCACACACCACATGCCCATGCACACACATGTGCACTCCACACACACAACCCCACACAGGCACCCACATGGGCACATGTGGGTGCGCACAGCTGCAGCCCCTCCCCCTGCCACATCTCACAGGTCCTCACCATCGGTGTGTGCCCGCAGGGTAAGGCGGGGGTAATTTGCATGAGTCTGTCATGGTGGTGGGCTGAGCTGTTCAGGTCTTGCCTGCCATCTCTGGCTCGGAGGGCAGGAGCTGGCAACCAGCTGAGTGCTGTCTCCCCATGGTGATTTCCACACGGAAGGTCACGTGAGTCCATCCGGAGACCCCACCCCACCATGGCTCTATCACAGAGTCTGGGGTGCAGCCCGGCTTGGCGCCCAGCTCTGGCTTCCTGCTCGTTTGTACCCTGGGTGGCAGAAGGCATCTGGGGAGTGAGCTAGCCGATGGAAGTCTTCTCTCACGCTTTCTCTTTGTCTCTTTCTCCCTTTCAAATCGATTTTTTAAAAATTTATTTATTTTTATTGGAAAGTCAGATTTAGAGCGAGAAGGAGAGACAAAAAGATCTTCCATCCGCTGGTTCACTCTAGCGAACCAGGAGCTTCTTCTGGGTCTCTCCTGCAGGTGCAGGGTCCCAAGGACATGGACCATCCTCTATACTGCTTTCCCAGGTCACAAGCAGGAAGCTGGAAGGGAAGTGGGGCATCCAGGATCCTGGCACACGCAAGGTGAGAACTTTAGCCACTAGGCCTGTACCAGACCCTTTCAAATCAATTTTTAAAATTTCGACAATCCACCTGTGTTTCCCCTCTCCAGCACGCAAGTGCTTGCCTCAGGAACAAAAGCAGAACATCTGCTCCTGGAGCCTGGGATAGGGCCCAGCGGGGACATTCTGGGTCCCTTTTCCTTCTGCAGGGGAGAGCCTGGGAGAAGCAAGCAGGGCAGAGGGAGGGGAGGAGAGAGGAGCCAGCAGGTGTAGGAGGAGCCAGCAAGTGTGGGTGGGGCCAGGGAGGTGAGTGGGGCCAGCAGGTGTGGGTGGGGCTAGAGGGTGTAGATGGAGCCAGCAGGTGTGGGTGGGGCCAGCAGGTGTGGGTGGAGCCAGCAGGTGGGGGTGGGGGCAGCGGGTGTGGGTGGGGCCAGCGGGTGTGGGTGGGGCCAGCGGGTGTGGGTGGAGCCAGCAGGTGTGGGTGGGGCCAGCAGGTGTGGGTGGGACCAGCAGATGTGGGTGGGGCCAGCGGGTGTAGATGGAGCCAGCAGGTGTGGGTGGGGCCAGCAGGTGTGGGTGGGGCCAGCAGGTGTGGGTGGGGCCAGGGAGGTGAGTGGAGCCACAGCACAGAGATGCATTCCTCCCAGGTGAATCAGGCAGGGCACCAGAGACCCCAGCACATCCTTTCCTGGGCAGGGAAGGTGGGAGTTTTCTTTCCAACCCAGCGAGAACATGGGCTGGCCCCTCTCGGGGAGCTCCTGACTGCTAATTTACAGAGACATTCCCGGGGAGAAAGCCAAAACAGCACAGGCTGGGATGAAAGGCAAGGGGCAGTCTCCCCCCCGCCCGACTTCCCATCCCTCCCCCCCTGCACACACGCACACACACACGCGCACACACGCACGCACACCAGAGTATCAGAGGCAGCGGATTCCGCTCTGTTCCATCCTCCAGGCTGGAAATCCAAAAGGAGTGGGGTGGGGAGCCCCGGGTTTGGGCTCCAGGGCCTGCCCTTCCCGCCGCTCCTCCTCTCCCGCAGTCAGATGTCCCCGGCCACCCTCTAGGGCCACAGTGAGGACCCATCGGCCAGTGCCCTGTCCAGTTCAAGGCCACACTCTCCAGGACTCTGCCTCCTGCCAGGGTGCCCCTTGCTTCATCCTGGACACTCCATATACCTGGTTCAATGGAAGCCCATAGTTTCAAGGTTTTGACCTGGAGAGAGAGGCTAGCAGTTGGGCTAGGGAGACTGGGGCCCCATGGGCAGTCCTGGTGGCCTGTGTTTCTTCCCCTCCTCTCCCACCCCGTGACAAGCCATCCACACCCATGGTGGCCTTCCCTGCCACTGCCACCATCAGCCAGCATCCCCAGGAAGGCCCCTGCAGTGCACATCCTCAGGGCACAGCTCGAGCCCTTGAGGGCCAAGCTCCTGCCTGTAAACGGCAGGGGCACGGTGCGTGTAACCACACCTGCTGCTGGTGCAGTGCTGTGTTCCCAGGACCAGCTATGGGCCACTTCCTAAAGGGGAGGACAAGCATGGCCAATGTTTTCTCTGCAGGGGAGTGGGCAACAGGCCAGCCTGGAGGCCCTGGGGCTTGCACATCGCAGGGATCAAACTGTGGACCTGGTCTGGGGAGAACTTGGGACAATGCCTTGGTGCACACGGCCTTAGGTGCTGTGGGAGGCGCCGTGAGCTGCCCTTGGGCAGGAAGCACGGCTGTGCACACCTAATTCCCCAGTGTCTGACTCAGTGCCTGGCAAAGGAAGATGGCAGCTGGGCCCCGCATTGCAGTGCAGTGGGTTAAGTCACTGGCTGCAGTGCCGTCAGCCCACAAGGACACCAGTTCGAGTCCTGGCGACTCCACTTGTGATCCAGCTCTGCTGGTGCACCTGGAAGGGCAGTAGAGGATGACGGAAGTGCTGGGACCCCTGCCCCGTGGGAGACCCAGATGCAGCTGCAGCTCCCGGGTTCACCCCGGCCTTTCAACGGCGGTCTGGGGAAGAGAAGGAGCTTAACAGTAACATCTCTCTCTGCAACTCTGCCTTTCAAATAAATACTTAAATCTTTAAATCAAGAGCAGAACACAAGCCTATTTTGTGAGTCCCACTTCTGTTGAAGATGAAAGCAAAACACCATTAAAGTGGAGCCATCCTCGGGCTGCCCTTGGAAGTTGGGGGCCGCCTGCCGCTGTGAGACGCAGCATGCTGCCCGCCTCCCAGAAGGGAAGGCCTCACAGCCCCGCGTCCACTGTGTCCCTGGGTCTGCCCACCGCTGCAGTCCTCGGGTACCTGCAGGAGGGCTGTCATGGCGGCCGGGGCACATTGGGGTCCCAGGGTCCCCGTGAGGTGATGGAAGCTGCCTGGGTCACAGGCCTGGAGTTCCTATGCTGTGTGTCATGGTCGACTTGGAAGCAGATGTCCGAGTTCCCCGATAGCCTGTCCTACCTCCGCTCCAGAGGGCCTGCGTGCTGCGTGGAAGACCCTCCCGCCGTCCATGTTCCTTATCCCCCCATTGCCTTAAAAACTATAAAAGGATTCGTGTGCCAGGCAGTGCCTACTCCTTCCTCTCAACCCCTCGGTGTCCAGCCCGGCACCCTGTGGGTGGGCTCTTGTGCCCTAAGGGAGACCTCCAGCAGGTTCAGGCCTGAAACAGCCACCAAAGAAGCCACGTAGCTGGTCAGACTTGGCCTTGGGATAAGCTACAGAAGTCTGTTTTGAACTTGAGGACTAAAGACAAAGGGTTTTCCTCTTGTCCCTTTGAAAGACCCTCACCAAAAACCATGAACTTTAACAGCAGAAATGCCATTTTGCAAGGCTTTAACCAAGGAAAACAGGATTTCTGGGGAGGAAGCAGGCGAGGTCAGGACTAGCTTGTCACACACTTGTCACACATTTGTGGTCTAATATCTGGCCCCAAAAGAGGGAAGAAACGTTAAGAAAGAGAGCCAACTCAGCGCCAACTCAGCGCCAATTCAGCTATTATTAGACTTCGCCTATCAGAATCCTGTAACTATGCATCTCGCTTCTGTACTGTGCTTTTTTTGCCTCCCTACCCTATAAAAACCCACCGACCCCAGCCTAGGGCGCGCAAGTCTTCCAAGAGACTTTGTCGCCCCAGGTACCTGTGTATCTCAATAAACCTCTTGCTGTTTGCATCCGCTCAAGTGGTCTCGTTGTTCCTTGGGAGGGGTCTCCCCAGAAGGAAAGCACCCTTCGAGGGTCTTTCACCTTAGATGCTCAAATTTCATAGGATCCAGGACACAGGATCAAGAAGCGATAGGGACAGGGCAAGGTGGTCAGCTCTTGGGTGCTACTGAGAGGCCTGGGTAACAGCATCAGTGGACCGGAACGCCCAGTGCTCGTGATCTCCCATGGCTGTGAGGACATCGCAGGACAGCAGCTTGAGAAAAGAGGACTGGGGATGCCAGCTGGCCTCCTGGGAGCCCCAGGCAGGGGAGGTACCCAGGGAACCACCTGCACTCCTTGCCCCGGCCCTCCCCTGGCCCAGCTCCGGCTGAGAGCCTGCAGCGCGTGGCCCCCTTGGGCCCCAAGAGGAAAGGTGTCAGCTGGTGTCTGCCGCCCGCCCTGGTGGGCACAGTGGAGTCCTTCAGAGAGGCTGAGGGTGAGAACCAAATGGGCCCCACAACGCCCTGGGGCCACGTGACTACGCCTTGAGCAGCCAGAGCCTTGGGAGCCAGTCAGTGCTCTGTCACGAAAGGGAATCCAGGTGGAAATTCCACCACCCACGCCACCACGCCTGCATTTGACAACACTGAGCCAACTCCAGATGTGGCTTTTTTGCTCCATTCTCCCCCTTGGAAAGGAGCTCTGTCAGGTGCTGGAGCCACAGGGCAGCCTCCTGCAGGCAGGTTCCGCCCTGTGCCACGCCCACATGCTTTCAAGCCTGGAAAGCCTCCTGGGTTGTTCTGAGTGCAAATCACTCCCACGAGCCTAATTACCCATTTCCTCTTCTTCCCTCTGTGTTCCTGGGTGCCGGGGAAGGCTCTGGGTGGAGCCTGCTCAGGTCCCCATATTCCCAGGCCTGAGCCACCACAGACTGCAAGGACCACTCGTGCTGTCACTCAGGGCAGGAAGGGAAGATGGCAAGTGCCTCCCCCAGGGCCAGCACAGCTGCGCTTGGGTCTGGTTCTGCATCTGGACCCCTCGCTCACACTACAGCCGAGGGACCCTTGGCAGGCGTGCACAGGTGCCCCTGCCGTCTGCCTTGGGGTCACATGCTGCTCAGGCCCCGCATGTCTCTGTGGCTGCAGTGGACAGAGCAACGACCTCCGTTCATGTGCTGAAGCAGCCACAGGCAGCCCCACGGCAGTGGGCACCCCTCCATACAGCGGACTCCCCAGGATGTGGGCTGAAGGCAAGGACACGGGCTCCTCTCAGCCCACTGGAGTCCAGCTTCCCTTGCCAGCAACAGGACAGGGCAGCTGGGGACCAGGCGCTGTGCCCCTCACACCAGGCCCTCTCCCTGTCCTGTGCTGCAGTGAGAGCCAGAGTTGCCACGGCTGGGCTCTAACTCAGCAGCTGGGTGGAGATGCCTAGTCCGCTGCCCCCAGCAGCCTCGGCACACCTGGATTCTGCCCACAGTGAGCAGCGGGCAGACCCGGCCCCAGCACAGGACCTCCGCACTTCCTGGCACGGCCTAGCCTTTGGTTCCAGCAGTCAACAGGAGGCAGGTTGGCTCTCAATCAGAGCTTTCCCACCCAGTTTCCCCCTCTGCACACACACCCCTACTCCCCAGGGGGTGAGCAGGAGGCCTGCACAGCACACCCCCCCCACCCTCCCCGTCCCCCTCCGAAGCAAGCAAACCCAGGCTGCCAACCCAAGGGCACTTAACTGCCCCTCGGGCATTCAGCCCCAGGCCCCACAGTGCCCCTGGGAGCTCCTTCCCTTGCCTGGCTGTGGGCAGCCGCTGCTGTCAGCTCCTGGATGCCACTTGCCAAATGACTTTCCCAGGCTTTCCTGGGCCAGGCCCCGGCACTGGGCCACAGCGAGCAGAGCTGTCTGCCTGCCTCTGCCTGGCCCGCACCCTCCTCCCAGGCCCACACGGATCCCAGGAGCCAGGCGCCGATGCCAGGCCCGCCCCAGGACCAGGGGAAGCACCTGGCAGAGATCTCAGGCTGGTACTTTGGAAGAGGGGCTGAGCCACACTTGCAGCGGCCTGTCCCTTTCCAGTGGCTCCCAACTGCGAATTCCTTCCCCTCTCTGGTTTCCTTGCGGAGCAGCCACTGAAAAAGCAGCTTCACTTGGTCCGCCTGAAAGAAACACACAGGAAGCCCCTCGCTCAAGTCTCCAAGCAGGACAGCATGACCACAAGAGCCCTGATGGGGCGTCGTGGCCACTAGGAGCTCCATCGTGGAGTTTACAGGCAAGGGCGGGGCATCAGCAGTGGCACTGCGTTGGGCGAAGGCAGGCAAGGCCGGGTGGGCTCTGGCTGTGTCCTGTGGGAGCTGCCACCCCGAAGGCTGGCAGGGCAGCCACAGCATTGTTCTTGCGGGAGTGCATTCAACTCTGTCTGCTGGGTCCTAAGCCAGGGGGGGGAGGCCTGGGCCGAAGAAGCCTGGGGGCAGTGCTATTGTCACCAATGGTCTGTCTGGGCGGAGGCCAGGCGGCTTCCCCACTCTCAGGTGCAGGGGCCCAGGTCTGCAAATTAAACTAAGAGAAGGTAATATTCACAAGAAGAAACAATTTTATTCGGTATGCGCACAGGAGCCAATGAGAAAAGTGTCACGGTTGTAGCCATAATTAAAATCAAATGCTTATACCTAATTAACAGGGTAAGGGAATGGGGAAGAACGGATTTTATACTAGATTTTATTTTTTTTTTAATTTATCCATTTTTAAAAAGATTATTTATTTTTTCTAGAAAGATATACATGGAGGAGGAGAGAGAGGAAGATCTTCCGCCCATTGATTCACTCCCCAAGTGGCCACAACAGCTGGAGCTAAGCCCATCTGAAGCCAGGAGTCAGGAACCTCTTCTGGGTCTCCCAGGCGGGTGCAGGGTCCCAAAGCTTTGGGCCGTCCTCGACTGCTTTCCCAGGCCACGGGCAGGGAGCTGGATGGGAAATGGAGCTGCCAGGATTAGAACCAGCGCCCATAGGGATCCCAGCACATGCAAGGCAAGGACTTTAGCTGCTAGGCTACCATGCCAGATCCAATTTTATTTGTTAAAGATTTATTTGTTGTATTTAAAAAGCAGAGTTAAGTACACAAAACGAGAGAGAGATGGAGAGAGAGAGAGAGAGATCTTCCATTTGCTGGTTCACTTTCCGAATGGCTGCATCAGCCAGAGCTGGGCTGATCCTAAGCCAGGTGTCAGGAGCTTCTTCTGGGTCTCCCACATGGGTGCAGGGACCCAAGCGCGTGGGCCATCCTCTGCTGCTTTCCCAGGTGACAAGCAGGGAACTGGATGGAAAGTAGAGCAGCCGGGGTTCGAACCAGCGCCAGAACACAGCACTGTCCTTTCCAGAGCCGTTGTCTCTTAGCTGAGGCATTGCTTTCCATGGTTTCAGTTACCCATGGCCAATCGCTTCCTGAGAATGTTCAATGGAAAGTCCGAGACACAGCAACCTGCACTTGTCAAGTGTGCACTGTTCTGAGTGGCACAATGAAAATTCACTTACTAGGGGTCAGCACTGTGGCTTAGCGGGTTAAGCCCCTGCTTGTGACACTGGCAGCCAGTCTGATTCCTTGCTGCTCCACTTCCCATCCAGCTGCAGGCAAGCAGCAGATGGTGGCTCAGGTCCCTGGGCTCTGCAACCACGTGGGAGACCTGCAGGAAGCTCCTGGCTCCTGACCTCAGCCTGGCTCAGCCCTAGTTGTGGCCGTTTGGAAAGCAAAGCAGCAGGCAAAATCTCTCTCTCTCCCTCTCTCTTTCTCTCTCTCTCTCCTTTAAAATAATTAGATAAAAGCAGAGCCTTAAAAAGAGAGAATGAAAGAGAGAGGAAGGAAGAAGTTACCCCTTGCTGTTCCTCCATCCCTACATGGTAATGAATCATCCTGATCGACATACTCACTGTATACACTGAAGCTTCCTCTAAAAGTTGATTTATGGGTCCGGTGTGATAGCCTAGCAGCTAAAGTCCTCCCCTTGCATGCGCCAAGATCCCATGTGGGTGCTGGTTCATGTCCTGGCTGCTCCACTTCCCATCCAGCTCCCTGCTTGTGGCCCGGGAAAGCAGTGGAGGACAGCCCAAAGCCTTGGGACCCTTCACCCGCATGGGAGATCTGGAAGAAGCTCCTGGCTTCCACCCTGGGAACCAGGAGACATGTGCCCTGGGTACAAGGAGACAGGTCCCCACCCTGGAAGATGGAAGATCTCTCTCCCTGTCTCTCCTCTCTGGATCGGCTTTTCCAATAAAAATAGATAAGATCTTTTTTTTTTCCTTAAGTGGGTATGGAGACAAATGTTGGTGGGGTTGGCTCAGGGGGTGAGGTTGGGGACTGACAAGCCCCCACCTCCAGTTCAAGCCTACAGCTGTGCACCTGGTGCTGTGGGGTCGGAGGGGTGCCATGATGCCTGGGAAGTGCTGGAGCCAGCAGGGGGCCAGGGCCAGCAGGAGGGGTGTGCCTCGCCTGTAGTTGACTGCAGACCCCCCCCGCTTGTGAAGGGCTCTCCCCCACATCCCCACAGACATCCCAGACACAGTGGCACATCCAGGCATCCCATAGTCCTATCCACGTGACACACACAATTGATTACCCCTGATTCAGCAGTGCGGTCAGCCCACGCCGCCACCACTCGCGGCCGCCACCAGGTGCTTCCTGCCCCCTCCTTTGCAGACCCTGTACCTGCTCTGCCAACAGCCCTTTCTCACACGCGTGTGTGACCCAGCCGTCCTCTGAGCCAAAGGGCCAGCATGACGGCATGGCACCAACACCATCCTGGGACCAAGCTCTGCCCCTGTGAGCCTGTGTGAGCACAGTGCTCACATCTCTGCAGGGGACCCCTGGGGATGTCATCCATGGAAGATTGTCGCTGCCATTCAAGGAAGGGAGGAGAGCTTATGTACCTGCCAGCTGTTCCAACTTGGCCGAGACAGGCCCTATCATGGCCACAGGACTGAGGTTACCATCACTGGGCAGGTCCTGGGTGATGCCCAGGAGGGCGTGGGACCTGTCAGGCAGGTTGCGGGCAAGCTGACCGTGTGTGCCGCACACGGGGACTGGCCCACACCCTGTGAGGCAGGGAGAACCACTGGCTGCCTCCACTGGGTTCCCTACCCTGCCAGGGGGCAAAGGCAGGGCCCGGATGTGTGCCTGGGGTCTCTGCCACCACATGGTTGTCACCCCACCCCTCCCAGCATCACCACCAGTCTTCCGTGTGTTAACTCAACTCCCTGAGGTCTGCTTTTTCTCTACAAACACAGGCGCATACTGAATGTGTGCCAAGCACTCCAGCTGACCGCACCCTTTGAACCGTCCAGCCAAGCAGGGGGTCTCGCCATGTATAGACACCAGGCCAATGGCACAGGCTGTGCCAGGAGTGGCTGGGCATGGCCCCGCTGGCATGGGGTGTGGGGGACACACTGCAGAATAGCACCGGGAGGAAGTCAGGTGTGAGGTGTGTTTTCCCTGTTCCGTGGATACTGAACCTGAGCACGGGCATTCAGGTTCTCTGCAGGTCCATACCACAGGCTTTGCCAGCCTGTGTAGGCATGGTCTGGGCAAAGAGAGGCCATTCACTCCTGGACCAGCCGGCAAGGACCCGTTGGCCAGCAGATGATGCTCACTGGGGTGTCTGGGCAGAACTAGCCCAGATGTGCCAGAAGTTACCTTGCATGGGGCAGAGCCTTTAACCAAGGCCACACGCCATCGTGTACACCTGGCACAGAACAGAAAGTCTCTGAAGAGGACGGTAAGCCAGGGAGGTTCACGTTGGGTGGGCCAGAGTCCAGCATGCCACAGCCCTCACCTGTTGCTAATAGGTGCTGGCTCTGCAGCCATAAATCCACCAGTGCCAGCCCACAAGTCTGACAGGCTAGGTGCGGGTTCTGACTTGGTCTGGCCAGTCCAGCCCAGAGCTCCACACACCGCTGGGTCGGGGACTCCAAGACCAACACAGAAGAGGGACTGGTTGACTTTCCCCACCAGGTAATTACGTCTCCCCTTTTAAATTTGATTTTTATAGCACCACTTAGGAAGTCACATAGTGTCGCAAAGCCTGTGATAATAACTGTGGCTGTCGCCGCACCCTTCCCCACCCCCAGTTCCCTCCCCGTGAGTCACCGACATTCAAATCTGTTCCTGCTGCTTCTGGTCTTCACCTCCGTGGTGCTAACCTGCGATGCTTCGTTGTTCTTTCTTGCTTTTTCAGCCGTAGCTCCTTTATGCCGCTGCCACACACATCCCCACTGTCCACCCTACCCTCGGTCTTCACAGCTTTGTAATATCCCAGTCTTGGACCAGACCAATCTTTAGCTTGGATTTTACTGAGATCCAACAAGTATTGTCACAGTGAAGCCAGTTAGGGCACTATGACTGCATCTCTCCCCTGCATCCCGTCACGTTGGTGCAGTTTTTTGTTTTCCTGGAGTTAACTGTTGCCTCACATTTCCAACTACTTACTTTTTAAAAAAAGATATACTTATTTTCACTGCAAAGTCAGATATACAGAGAGGAGCAGAGACAGAGAGGAAGATCTTCCTTCCAATGATTCACTCCCCAAGTGACCGCAACGGTCAGAGCTGCACCGATCCAAAGCCAGGAGCCAGGAACTTCTACCACGTCTCCCTCACGGGTGCAGGATCCCAAGGCTTTGGGCCATCCTTCGCTGCTTTCCCAGGCCACAACAGGGAGTTGGACGGGAAGTGGGGTTGCTGGGATACAAACTGGTGTCTAGATGGGATCCACAGCCACTGCAGGGCTTAAGGCTTCCCAATCCCAGGACCCAGTGACAGCCAGGGTCCCATGCCCTGACAGCCACAGCCCCCTTCATAGGAGCTAACACAGGCTGGCGCCCCTCATGGGCCGAGCACTGAGCACCCAATTCTCATTCATCCCCCACAGGAGTCCCTCGAGGCAGTCATGGCGTCTTGCCTCTGGTTGAGTCTGGGACAGCCCAGCGCCAGGCAGGGCAAACTGTCCGGCCCAAAGTGTGGGCCACCCGCTCTTGGAGTCAGAGCAGGGCAGGGCCCACACTTCCCAGTGCCACAGTCGGCCGGGGTTTCCTAGACACAGTTAAGGGCAAGCACCAGTCTCCAGGTGCCACTGTATGCTCCACATCGCTGGCCCCTGTCCCACTGACACTATGCTGGCCATAGCCACCAGCCGATCAGTCCCATAGCTAAAAATAGCCTGACCGGTAGCCAGAACGGAGAGTGTCAGCTTTCCCACTCCGGGCACCGGCTCAGCGGACAGAGAGGGTTACATGACAAGCAGTGCCTCCCACCTCGGGAAGCTCTCCACTCCGGAGCCTGGGTACTTGGAGGCCACTCCCGGCTGTGGGCACTTGCAAAGCTGACCCAGCCATGCTGTGAACACGCTGTGGTATTTCACTGCACCTGCCTCTCAAGTCTGAGCAAACCACATCAATGCTGTGTCCACACAGATGGAGCAAGGCTGAAGGTGAAGTCTACCCAGGCAAGTCCTGAGCAAGAACAAAGACCCATGGGGGGCGATGGACGTTGACCCGTCAGCAGCCAGAGTGGGCAGACAGGGCACCCCCCATCTCTCATCGCATGAGAGCAGACAGAGACGCCCTCGTGTGTGGGGAATCACTCCATGTCATGTCCTGGGGCTGCAGTGCCCAGCTCCCTGCCCCAGCAACTTGCACAGGCTCTGTGTTCTTCCAGGTCTGGGAGCCCTCCTGGCAGCTCTTGGGAAGCGTCCCTCCCAAGGCTTTTAGCGTAATGAGCCTGGGGCCACTTCTCTTAGCTGATAAGGACACAGCCACCCTCATTGAAGCCAGCTATCTCAGGAGATCCTTGCTCCAAATAAGAGATCAGACCCCCCACATATCTGACTTGGAGGTGGGGGTACAGGTCAATCCTTAACACCCCTATTTTCATGTAGGGGAGGAGGCGTGCAAACAGGGACGTCCACAGGAGGGAGGTGTCATTGCCCCAGGAACCCTTGATGTGCTTGCGTGGTTTACACACAGGGCAGACAAACACAGTGGCAGAGCCAAGAGGAGGAGGAGGAGGCCTCTGGTGTGGTTTGCCCAGGAGACTCTAGGCTCTGACCTCCATCCAGACATCTCCTGCCCAGGTCAAGTTCCCGCTGGGGAGAAGGAGTTGTGCGCAGGTGGACGCCCTTGTCCCAGCCTGTGGCTTCAGAAGCACATCTGCCTTTTACAGTGCGAGCTTGTGAGCTGTCCACGGCTCTGAGCTGTCCACGGCTCTGAGCTGTCCACGGCTCTGAGGTCAGCAGCCTAAACCCTAGAATCAGAGAGAGGAGCAAGACCTTGTGGCTGGGGAACGTGACGTTGCAAGCCCACTTTGAGCGTTAGTCAAGACTTGACAAGGGTCTCAGCCCATGGCCTGCTGGACAGCTGGCCCAAGGTGGAAAGGCAGGCACCCGAGCCTCAGGGAAGTGCCATGGCACCATGATAACCCTGCCCCTCTCAGCCGAGGCTGGCCTGTGCGTGTCCGCTGCTGCCTCCACTGGTCCTCGCAGGAGCCCCTGTACCTTGGAGCCTCCCACGGTCACCTTGTGAGTGCGTTCCTTCGCCCAGGCTTGCTGGTCTCAGCCCGGATCCCCCAAGCGGAAACGGAACCAGGTCCTGTGGAGAGCGTGGGATTCAAGGTTAGGAATTAGGAGGACGCCCACGCACACGGCTCCCCTGAAATGTCCATGGCCCCTGTGTTCTCCTCGGAGTAACAGGAAGGACTCTCGTGGGCCTCAGCTGGAAACACACACCCAGCGGGAAGCCAGTTCTGGGCCTGGGGAGCCGCGGGCCTCATTGATTCAGGACACACACAGTCAGATTTGGTTACTCTGAAGGGAGGCCAGCCTCACCCCACAGCAACCACCTGGGCCACATGTGTGTGCAGAGACATTTGTACTTGAGTGTGTGTGCCAGCGAACATGTGTAGTTGTGTGTGTGCAGGGCAGGATCAGGGTGTGGAGCTATGAAGAAACACCATGAGGAAAGACGCCCTGTGGCACCTGCTCATCCACCCTGCATTGCAGCTGTGATGGCTGGAGCCTCTGCAGTTATTTTGCCACTGTGAGAGAAAGGGGGGGCCATCTCTGCAGTTCTGGAACCTTCCTCCTCCGCACGGTTGGGAATGCTGCTGGAGGCAGCCAGCGTAAGCCCTGGGGCCGGTGGGTGACACCTCTCTCTGCACAGTCCAGAAAACTTTGCCCCTTGGAATCTCATCATCTCCCACTGCACAGGAGCCGTAATCTTCTATTTGTGAGTGACACCTGGTTGTCATGGAGACCGCACACCTGCAGCAGGGCTGGGAGCTCAGGTGGGGTCCAAGGTCAGTCCTGGGGAGAGGGAGAGGAGGGCAGGTGGTAGGCGCACCAGGTCGTTTCCTTGGTGATTTGGTTACTGTCCTCTGGATCTGCGTGCTTATCCTAAGGCCAGGGACAAGCCCTGCCTGCAGCCCTGAGAGGCACCCCAGCTCCAGGAGTCGCTAAACATACCCTCCCCCACCAGGGTCTCCCAGGGCCCAGGTGGGTGCTGCCTCTGCACCCTGGACTTGCAGGCTGCAGTTCAAGGTGAGCCTGCATACAGTCTCACTCTGTGCAACGGGCTGGGGCGGGAACTGGATCAGGATGGGCAGGGTGGTTGGGCTCTGTCCTCCCTGCAGGTGTCCTGGCAGCCACCACCAGCACCTGTACTCCGGCTTCAGAAACAGCCCTAGATGCACCAGCCAGGCCCTCTGGGCCTCGTCCCTTCCCAGTACTTCCATTCAGCACCTGCTCCTCCAGCGTCTGCTCGAAGTCACGTGTCTGGAGTGGGCAGAGGGTCAGTGTTCCACCTCAGGCCTGAGGCTGTCTGCCTGTCCCAGAAATGGGGACCTGGCAGGCAGGGCTTAACTAGGGTGGGTAGGGGTGGGGAGAGGAGGGCCCAGGGTAATCCAGGGGGCCTGGTATCATCACAGAACTTTCCATCTCCCTAAAGTACTTCCAGAACATTCCATTTCTCCAAAGGCATTTCAGAATTTTCTGTCTTCTAAAAGGACTTGCAGAACATTCCAGCTCCCAAAAGACTTCCAGAACATTCCAAAACATTCCAAAAGAAAAGCTTCAACCCATTAGGCAGTTTCTCCCCGTTCCCTTCTTGCCCCACCTAAGGCTTCATCAAATGACTGTCCTCCACGCTCAGTGCCAATGTAGCTTGACAGCAAGAACTGGCCCTCTCTCCTTCCTCCCCTGTGGACACAGGAGGAAAAAACAAGGACAAAAATTGGAACATTTGTTCTACTCTCCTTACTCCATACGTGAGCCTCCGCACCGGAATCAGAGGCCCATATGTGCATGCATCCCTCTCAACTATATAAACTCTATTACAAACAAAATTTAAAAAAATTTTTAAAGATGAATTGCTTTTTTCTGAAATCTTTCATTTGGTTTTCAGTCTGTATAACTGTACGTCCCAGACGGAGAGTCACGTCTCCAGTGCGCATCCCATTTGCAATTCCTTACATCATTCATAACCGCGGGCCGCGGAAGAGGAGCTCCAGGCTTCGCCCCTTGCCCAAGCAGCCAGGCTGCATGCCAGGATGATGAAGGTGCCAGGCAGGGAAATGGAATGGCAGGCGTGTCCGCTTGCCTTGGTTGGTTGGGCAACACCTGTAGGACCAGGCCGTGGGCAGTGTTGTCGAAGGCCGGGCACTGTCCTGTTCCACCTCCCACACCCAGGCCACAATTGTCCACACTTGGGCGCAGCTAAAGGGAAGCCAGTTACAATTGCAGAAGAGGTGGAGCTTGAGCTGTCCCAGGGCAGTGGTGGGCAAGAGGGTGAAGAGCTTGGAGGAGCGACTCCACCCACCCAGCACCAAGTCAGCACCACTCACTCCCATTCGGGGGTACCACAATGGCCAGGGCAAGGCCCCGCTGTGCCATCCCCCGGTTCCCACTGTTGGCAGGGGTGCAAGGTGAAGTTGGGAGTATCTGTAGACCTAATGGAGCCCTTCTAAATCAACCAAGTGGTCTCTGGTGCCAGCAGGTTCCACACAGACGGGACATCACTGCACAGATGTCTCCTGGTCCTCGCGTGAAATTCCCAGCTCCTCAGGGTTGCTGGCGCCGGATCATACCCCGGCTATTCCTGTCCAGCTTCCTGTTTACAGCCTGGGAAAGCAGTGGAGGCTGGCCAACGTGCTTGGGTTCCTACGCCAACCTGGGGCGCTGGAAGAAGCTCCTGGCTCCTGGCTTCACCCTTGTAGTTACGGTCCTCTGGGGAGTGAAGCAGCAGATGGAAGATCTCTGTCTCTCTGTCTCTCTCTCTCTCCCTCTCTCTCTGTAACCCTGCTCTTCCAGATTCTGCACTTCCGGGCTCCCCAAGGCAAGCCCTTCCACTGTGACTTCGCTCAGGAACCCACTGCCTGAGTTTGGCTGGACAGCCAGTTGGGCTGCCTCTTCATGTCTTGCACATTCTTTGTTTTTCTTACCAAAGCGATAGACTCATGGCGAGGGCCTGGCGCGGTGGCCCAGGGGCTAAATCCTTGCACCAAGATCCCATATAGCGCCAGTCCATATCCCAGCTGCTCTACTGTCCATCCAGCTCCCTGCTTGTGGCCTGGGAAAGCAGTGGAGGATGGCCCAAAGCCCTGGGGCCCTGCACCCACATGGGAGACCCAGAAGAAGCTCCTGGATCCTGGCTTCGGATTGGTACAGTTCCAGCTGTTGCAGTCACTTGGGGAATGATGTAGCCATTGGAAGATATTTCTGTCTCTCCTTCTCTCTGTAGATCTGACTTTCAAATTAAAAGAAATAAATATTTAGGGGAAGAAAATAAGCTCATGCCAAGTACGCAGAATGGAACCTTACCTGTCCCAGCATCCTCCATTCGGCTGAGCCAGCATGGGGAGTTCCTTGTTCCAAAACTCAGCCCAACTCCACGCTGACACACTGGGGCTGGTCTCCATGGCCTCCTGTTGAGTGGATGTGTTCACATCCAGCAGTGGAAGATAAAAACGTGGCTCTTTCACAACAGCCCCACCCATACCCCAGGACAGCGACGTCATCCCCAACGAGGAAGTCAGACTCGCTGTTGGCGCACTATTACCAAGCTCATGAGCCCACCCGTCTGTCAGCTCATCGGGCTGCTGGTCGAGCTCCGGCTGGGAAGAGGAGCTCTTTCAGTCTGCTGCCAAGCATTCCTCCTGCACAGCCAAAGGAGTTGGTGAAAACGTAAGAATGCTTTCCACTCACCAGCTAAACATATGGGGAAGAAGAGAGACCAGAGGCCCATGGAGACAGGCCTGGGGAACCCTGGCTGGCCACGGGCAGACACGGGCATGGCACGGGTCTCAGTGTCTGGCAGTCTTGGACAGCCCAGAGACTGGAGATACAGCCGTGCAAGGAAGGGCAGAAAAAGCAAAGGAGACCCTGAGGATTTGCCAGCCGCACAGCACGCTGTCTCCTTGAGCAAACCCCTGTGTAGACAGGCCCCTTCCTCTTCAGGCTTGGATCACGCATGCTTAACACCTGCACCCTCGGGGACCCACAGAGCCCTGGAGTTGGCTCAGCTGACAGTACAACCAGGAGTCTGGCACAAGCTTTCCCAGTAAAAGACAACTCTCTGGGCCTGCATGGTGGTGTAGTACGTTAATCTCCCATCTGTAGCACTAGTATACCATAGCGACACGAGTTCAGGTCCCAGCTGTCCCACTTCCTATGTAGCTCCCTGCTAATGCACCCGGGAAAGCAGTCAAGGATGGTCCAAAGCCTTGGGACCCTGCACCCACATGGGAGACCCAAAAGGAGCTCCTAGTTCCAGGTTTCAGACTGGCTCAGCTCTGTGCTGCAGGCATTTAGGGAATGAACCAGTCGATGGAAGTTCTCTCTCTCCTCTCTCTGTAACTCTGCTTTCCAAATAAAAATACATTTTTAAATTAAAAGAAAATTATTGGAAAGTCAGATTTACAGAGAGAAGGAGATACAGAGAGAAAAATCCTCTGTCTGCCAGTTCACTCCCCAAATGAGTGCAACAGCCAGAGCTGAGCCGATCTGAAACCAGGAACCAGGAGTTTCCTCCAGGTCTTCCACGGGGGTGCAGGATCCCAAGGCTTTGTGCCATCCTCCACTGCTTTCCCAGGACACAAGCAGGGAGCTAGATGGATAGTGGAGCAGCTGGGATATGGACTGGCACCCATATGGAATCTCGGTGCATGCAAAATGAAGATTTGAGCCACTAGGCTACTGTACCGGGCCCAAAAATAAATCTTTAAGGGAAAAACAAAAGGGGGTACACTCAACCCAGGTAGCAAAGATTCCCACAGACAGCGCCCTCCCAAGAATGAACATGCATCATGAGCTCAGGCAGCGTACCAGGAACGCATGCACTGGCCGGCCCAATGCACAGAGCAATGCATTCCTGGGAACCTCATATGATAGCTTGAAGGATATTTGCCTAAAATAAGTACAGGTCCACACCGTGGCACAGCACGCTCAGTTGCTGCTCACAACACTGGATTCCATGTCAGGGCAGCAGTTCGAGTCCCAGCCGCTCTCCTTCCAGTCCTGCTCCCTGCTAATGGGCCTTGCAAAGCAGCAGCAGGTGACCCCTGCTGCCAGGTGGGACAGTTACACGGAGTACTGGCTCTTGGTCTTAAGCCCAGCTTAGCCCTGACCACTGCAGCCACTTGGGGAATGAACCCGCAGCCAGAAGCTCTCTCTTCCTCTAACTCTGCCTTTCCAAAAAATGAATCTTTAATGCAGATGTGAAACAAGGAATGAAGCATAAAATGTTATTAAAAATGTAGAAGCGGGCCCAGCGGCGTGGCCTAGCGGCTAAAGTCCTCGCCCTGAACGCCCCGGGATCCCATATGGGCGCCGGTTCTAATCCCGGCAGCTCCACTTCCCATCCAGCTCCCTGCTTGTGGCCTGGGAAAGCAGTCGAGGACGGCCCAATGCATTGGGACCCTGCACCCGTGTGGGAGACCAGGAAGAGGTTCCTGGTTCCCGGCATTGGATCGGCACAGCACTGGCCCGTTGCGGCTCACTTGGGGAGTGAATCATCAGACGGAAGATCTTCCTCTCTGTCTCTCCTCCTCTCTGTATATCTGACTTTGCAATAAAAATAAAATCTTTAAAAAAAAAATGTAGAAGCAAGGCAGATTCTGAAAGCTGCTTCTGAAATGGAAGACACAGTGAGTGAATTAGAAGCCTGAATGCTAGGTCTGTCGTGACGCATTCTCTCTGCAAGCTGTGCAGCTCAGCACGCCTACGGAGGCACGTTCTGCAGCATCCATCCCCAGGAGCTAAAAAGCATGGCAGCGTGGGGCCAGTGCCGTGGCACAGCAGGCTAAAGCCTCCATCCACAGCACCAGAGTCCCCTATGGGCACCGGTTTGCTTCCCATCCAGCGCCCTGCTGATGTGCCGGGGAAAGCAGCAGAGCATAGGCCTGGGCTTGGGCCCCTGCACCCATGTGGGACACCCAGAAGAAGCTCGTGACTCCTGGCCCAGCTCCGGCCATTGTGGCCTTTCAGGGAGTGAAGTGACACACGGACAATCTCTTTCCTTCTCTGCAAACCTTTCCAATAAAAATAAAATGTAGGGCCCGGTGTGATAGTCTAACAGCCGAAGTCCTCACCTTGCATGCTTCAGAATCCCATATGGGGGCCAGTTCGTACCCCAGCAGCCCCACTTCCCATCCAGCTCCCTGCTTGCGGCCTGGGAAAGCAGTCAAGGACGGCCCAAAGCCTTGGGACCCTGCACCCGCGTGGGAGACCCAGAAGAGGCTCCTGGCTCCTGACTTAGGACTGGCTCAGCTCTGGCCGTGGCAGCCACTTGGGGAGTGAACCAGCAGACGGAAGATCTTCCTCTCTGTATATCTGACGTTGCAACAAAAATAAATAAATCTTTAAAATAAATAAATAGTAAAAACACTTCAATTGCCTGCTCTTGAGCATTTACACACACACTGTTGTCACCTAAAATATCCTGCTGCTTTCTCTGCAATTGCAGGTTTCTCACAGCTGTCTGATCGTTCACCTGGCGTGTTGGGCGGGTTGGAAATGGCTGTTTGTCTTTCCTGGCGGGCACTGCTAGCCCTCAGATGTGGGTCATGGACACATCTGGAAGCTCTGTGTGTACGGGCAGGGTTTGCCTCTGGGTGGGAGTCATGCGGTATGCTGGGCACACGCCTGTATGTCAGGTGTGTGGTTCTCATCTGCTAAGAGGAGGCAGAGGGCCTGGCGGGGTGCGGTTGGGGTCTACCGCTCTCCCCCTGCTGAGCCCCAGCCCCCAGGCCATCTCAGCTACAGCTGGGCCTCGTGGCCCATGCACACCTGACTCTGGTGTGGCCTGTCTGCTGATGGAGCAGGGAGAGCGAGGGGTGAGGACTGGGTGTCCACCTGCTAACGGACATCCAGGCTCCTCTCCCATCTCCTCACTTAGAAGGCCCCGGTGCCTGCAGAGCCACAGGCAGCCGTGTGCCAAGATGGCACTGTGATGCCAGCATCCCTGTAGTTGAGCATTCCACCAGTTCAAGCCCGGCTGCTCCACTTCCGCTCCAGCTCCCTACCTAGGAACGCAGCAGGGACCCCTCAAGTGCTTGGGCCCTGCACCCCATAGGAAACCAGAAAGCTCCCGGCTTCAGCCCAGCCCATCTCCAACAACGGCAGCATTCAGGGAATGGATCAGAAGATGGAAGAGCTCTTTCAAATTAATGATCGAGCTTCCTAGGCTTCCTTGCTTCAGGGTAAGCGTCCACAGGGGGGCCAGTGCACTTTGTTTCGGCCTTCACGGTAACCCAGGGAGCTACAGTGGACACTCTGTCCAGAACAATCTTCAGCTCATGACGCACATGTCCTCCGATGCATGGTCACTTAGCACCCCCATCCCACACTGGCTCTTCAGGTGGAGGTCTTGGTCCCTGGCCACCACCCTCTCCCTCCCCATTGTCCCCCCACCAGGCTCAGGGCTTTACTAAAGCCTGGGAGCAGTGGACTCCCCGACCCAGAACCCTCACCCCAACCCACCTCTATAGAAGCCTCTTCTATAGAGAGAAGCGCTATCCTTCCAGAACCTTGCACAACTCTGAGAGGACACCCGACAGTAGGGGCCGGGTTCTCCCCTGGTGCGGGAACCCTGGCCCTGGGCTACCTTCGGCTACAGCATCCTTGGATGTCCTTTGGGAAGCCACTACTGCCTGCCACACTAGGGCAGGGGCAGCAGGTCAGACCCAGCCTGGCCAAGAACATTCTCTGTCTCCCACCACCATGCCAGCCAGTGTGGGAGACCCAGGCCACAGCAGCACTGCCATGGTGTCAGGCAGACATGTCCCTAACAGCCCCCAGAAGAGGGAAAATGCTGCCCACCTCCATCCTACGAGGCCCCCAACTCTCACTGCTGGGCTTCCTGGAACTGGCGGAACTCTGGGGTGTGCCTGTACCAAGTCTCGTCACGGGAAAGAAGTACAGCCCACCTGAAGGGAAGGGAACCCCATCATTTCACGGGGCAGCCCACCATGCTTGGCCAGTGGGCTTGAGGCAGGGTCGAGTGCCACACCTCCCTCTGATGGCCAACCAGTGGGCAGACCGTCCAGGGGAGGCCTGAGCCCCAGCCAAGGGACAAGAGGGGCGGAGCCGGGACTCCTGAGCTCACGCGACAATTGCACAGGGAAGGACCAATTACTGCACAGCGAGCAGGTGGACAACCACGGAGGAGTTTGACCCAAGGAGCAGGGGGCTGGTCCTCTCTGCTGAGCATGCGGAAGCCACTGCTGACCCCGGGGAAGGTCCCAGGCCAGGGGCGGCAAGGGAGCTGGGAGAGGCTGTCGGCTGCCTCTGCTTCCTACGGAGGCCATCTCTGAGTCAATCGGCCATGTGTGAAAGAGCTGTGTGGGGTATGTGTGTGCAAGGGGACTTCAACACACACAGAAGACGGAATTCAATGGTAAGGTTTGAAATCCACGCAGTTTTGCTTGGGAACTTTTTGGGCTCCCACGAGTGAGTGGGTGGGACTGATGTGCTTGTCCTTGTGTGGAGGCTGACCACGTGGCAGCCTGGCCTTTAGGACACGCACACAGGGGCTTCAGCGGGCCACCGGCCCAGGGCCTGCACTTGCCCACACAGGTAGGTGTGGGGGTGGGGACTGATGGACCTCTCCATCTCCCTCCTGCTGGGTCCCTGCAGGGGGGCCCGGGCTCAGGAGGGATACCCCCAGGGCAGGGACCTGAGGACCACCCCAAGCCTTGGGTCTGCAGACACCACCTTCTGGAAGCTCAACCGGAAGCAAGAGCGGACACACGCACTTCAGGCCAATGCCTAGCTTTATTGACATCTGCCAGGAAGTTCTCTGGCCTTCCACACACAGCACATGGCAGGTGCTACCACACCCTGCTGCAGTTCGGCTTGTCCAACCCTGCCCACGAGCTCACATCCTTGGTACATTCACCTCACTGTGCCATAGCACCTGCCCACACCCAGGCTCCACAAGACAGCGCCACGAGGAGCCCTTCCTCCCCCTACCCCCCATCTTTCCCTTCCACCAGCGTGTCTCCCAGGGTGCCTTAGGACCACACCCCAACTGCCAGGCCTGGGATGGAGGTCAGAAACACCCCAGCCTTTCCTCCCCCTCCTAACTCCCACTTTGACTAAAACAAGGCCCAGGGAGATGCCAGATGAGCGGGCAGGTGTGGGGCTGGCAAGCAGGGGTCGGTCTAGGATTGACATGGAGGAGGACTGCGACACATGGAAGGGCCTAGGCTCCAAAACCAGTCCTCACCTGAGACATGGTGAGCAGCGCGTGCGGGGAGGTGCATGACTGGGATGCGGCTTCTCCCGCACCCCCATCCTCACCGGCTGTGCTCCGAGTGCCCCAGGTAGCTCCCCGCACCGCCAAGGCAGACTCGTCCTGGCCTGGGACAGTCTCCTTCAGGCCACCGTCAGCAGCGAGCAGACGATGGGGACCCACCGTTCCTGGGGATCCCAGGCACCGTTGAAGAATGGACAGGTAGCGTGCCCCTTGCTTGCCTGGCCGCTCAGGCAGAGTTCGGTTCAGCAGAGCCGCCAACAGGGCAGGACAAGCAGCTCACACAGACCCTGCCCGTCTCCCAGAGGGTGCTGGGGTGGCTGGGCTAGGTCTTATTCCGCCTCAGGAGTGTGGCCGTGGGGCTGTGGCTGCCCTGGAACTTGAGGCTCTGCAGGTTGATGTGGGCCCCATGTCGGAGCAGCGTCTCCACGGTCTGCGCGTGCCGGCCCTGGGCGGCCAGGTGCAGGGCACTGAGGCCCTGGGCATCCGCCAGGTCGATGAGCTCAGCACTGACCAGTTCCTCCACCACCTCCGAATGCCCGTGGGCAGCAGCCAGGTGCAGGGCTGTCTGGCTCAGGGGCCCCCGGGCCAGCACATCGGCCTGCTCCTCCAGCAGCAGCTTCACGGTGGCCAGGTGTCCGTTGCGGGCCGCCAGGTGCAAGGCGGTGCAGCCCTCTGCGGTCACAGCCTCCTTGCCAGCACCACGGTGCAGGAGCAGCCGTGTGGTGCTG
This sequence comes from Ochotona princeps, assembly GCF_030435755.1. Lineage (NCBI taxonomy): Eukaryota > Metazoa > Chordata > Mammalia > Lagomorpha > Ochotonidae > Ochotona > Ochotona princeps. Next base: position 27,353,475 of record NC_080834.1, on the reverse strand, counting down.
GTGTGGCCCGTCTCGGCCGCCACGTGCAAGGGAGTCTGGGCCCGGAGGCTGCGAACATTGACGTCGGAGCCGAGGTCGAGCAGCATGCGAGCCACGCGGTAGTGGCCCCGCTGGGCAGCCAGGTGCAGGGGCGTCCTGCCGTCCAGGGTCTGGGCGTTCACGCTAGCGCCCGGCTGCTTGGCCAGCAGCTTGACAATGGGCAGGTGGCCCTGCCAGGCGGCGTAGTGCAGCGGCACCCAGGCGTCCTTGCCCTGCAGGCTCACATCCACGCCGCGCCTCAACAGGAGGCGCACGATGTTCTCCTGGCCATGCTGGCAGGCCACGTGCATGGGTGTGCGGCCCTCAAAGTCCACCTCGCTGGCCGAGGCATTCTTCTCCAGCAGCAGACGTGCGCTGCCCGCGTCGCCGTTCTGTGCCGCGAAGTGCAGCGCCGTCCACTGGTCCTCGTCCTTGGCGTTGATGCTGATCTTGCGGGCTAGCAGCAGCTCCACGACGCCACGCACTCTCCTCTCCACGGCCACGTGCAGCGGTGTGGAGCCCTTCCGGTTGGTCAGGTTGGGGTTGGCGTTGTTGAGCAGCAGCCACTTGACGCACTCCTCCTGGCCGGCTTCCACAGCCAAGTGCAGCAGGCTGGCGCTGCCGTCCAGGACCAAGTCCACGTCCTGTGGCTGCAGGATCTTCATCAGCTTGCCGGTGTCCCCAGATACAATGGCATCCACCAGCTTCTTCTTCTGGATGTCTGTGGTGCCCAGTTCTGCAGGGGCAGACAGAAGGGAAGAGGGGAGGTTGAGTCAGAGGCACCCGTGGCTGGTACATTCCTGGGACTGGCACAGCCCACGGTGCTCAGTTCGCTTTATTTGTGCGAGACCTAATCAGGAGACCTCGGTGGGCAGTAATGATGTCCTCGACATGCCTGGTCAGTGACCCGCACAGTCACAGCTGCCATGGCCCCAGGGGAGAACCTGGAGCCAGCCTGGAGCTGGGCCAAGAGGGACGAGTCACAAATAGGGCGCTCGAACGGTCGCTCGCAAGCACCAAGCCAGGCATCCCTGGAGTGTATCACACCCTAGAAGGTTCTGGAACTTGCCTCTCTTTGGGAGATGGTGCTCTGGGTCCAGGTGGCAGCCTTTCTGACTCATTGCCCGGTGCCCGTCCCCAAGGCAAGTCAGGCCCTCCCCATCTCTGCCTGATCCAGCAGCCCACTCTTTAGCCTCCCAGCCCTCCAGGGTTGCTGTACCCCAAGGCTAGGGGAAGTAGCAGCCCCTGCACTGGGGGGGGGAGGGGTACATGGATCAGCACTCAAGAGACAGCACCCACGCAAAAGGCCAGGTCAGCTGAGAGATGGGGGCTGCTTTCTGAACCCTGAGAGAACGAAAAAGGGCGTGTTTCCCCATGTGGGGCTGGCACCTGCTTTTACAGCCCACTGTGTGACCCCACCCCACAGCACTGCATCTGTGCACCTGCCCGGCTCAGTGGCGCAGGATGGCACTCCCACAAAGGTGGCAAGGAATAGAAGTCGCCCACTGCAGCGCGAGGACACCGGGGACTCTCCATCCCCGCCCACCTCCATGCTCACCGCTTGTGCAGGGTTCCCGCTCGAAAGACAGCGAGAGCGAGCCTCGGGAGGAGAAGGCCGAGTCCACGGAAGACACGCCCGAGAGCCTCTTGCCGCTGCTGGAGGACGGGAGCCTGGACTCGGAGGAGCTGCGGCTGAGCTCCTCGGGCTGCTCGGGGGTCTGGGCGAGGCCGGAGTCCAGCTGCGACAGCAACTCAGACAGGCTGCAGTCATTGTCAAAGGCGGGGGCCGAGGCTCGCTTGAGGGGCGCCGACACAGCGGGAGCCGCCTGCGGGGGAAGACGGAGGGGTCGTGGTGAGGATGCCTCACGGGCTGTCCGGTGGCAGGAGAGGGGGACAGGCCCCTACACAGCCTGCAGCACCCACAGGAGCGCACGGCCAAGGCCTCCCGACTAGCACCCGAGGCGGCCAGCTCACACCCACCTGCCTACATGTTCCTGGTCTGCACTACCCAGGGCTCTCCTTGGAGTCTCCCCTCTCTCCTCCCCCCAGACTGCCTAGGGACCCCCACCTCTTGCTGACAAGAACCGCCCCCACACCAGAAAAAGCGCCTTAGGAGGCACATCTTATCGGCTTCACTTTTCTAGCCTCCTGACCTTGCAGGGAGGTGGCCTGCTCTGGCCCTTGGAATGTCTTATCACTCCCTCAGCAACCTGTGTGGCACCAAGCACTTTACAAAGGGACCAGCTCCCCGGCTCCACCCCACCACCTGCCTCCATGCTCCACGGGGGCTGGGGGCCTCAGGGCCCAAAAGGCTGCTGCCTGCAATCACCCGCAGGCTTCTGTAGGTACTGCGAGGACCCCCACCCCAACCCGCAAAGGGGGCATGGCGAGCTGGCCAAGGCATCTGCGGAGCGGGTGTGGCCAAGTCCACCACCCAAGCCACCGAAGCCAGCCTGCCCGCTACCTGGCTGGTGGGCTCCAGGGGACTTGGCACGTCGGGCGCAGGAGACGCGTCCTTCACCTCATCGTCCGGCTTCTCGCACAGGTCCTCGGTCTCCGAAGTGATTTCTTTAGAGGAAAGAGAAAGAGTATGTGGCTCAGTCAAGTGCCACCCACCCATTCTGCTCAGCCTGGGGGGCCCCCCACACCAGAGATTCTCAAAGGTCAACCCTGAGGAGACCCCAGTGAGCTCAGAGCCACCTCCTTTGGGGTACCCCTACCTGCCAGTACAAACACGTGAGCCCCCCAACTCCTTCAAGTCATCCTGCCCATCCCCATGTCCTCTGGGGTCACTTCGCCACCCAAACACACAACTTGCATCCAAGTGAGGGCAAGACCAAAAGGCAAATGCAAAGGACGGACCCAGGCCAACAGCTGTGCCCATCTGTGACCATCCAACACCAGATCTGACCTTGGAGCTGCAAGAGCCGTGTGCCCCAGGACGCTGGGCCCCACCCCGTCCTGGCTCCCGGCACACTCACCCTGGAAGGTGGGCCGGGCCCGTGGGTCCTCGTGCCAACAGCGCTGCATGAGGCGGATGAGGCTGCTGCAGGCGCGGGGCCGGGCTCGGCAGACCGGCGGCAGCTCGGGCCGGTGGCCCTTCACCACCTTCACCATGATGTGCAGGATGTTCTTCTCATCTGCCAAGGAGAGGGCGTGTGTCGGGGGGCTCCTCAGGCGGAACCGGGGAGGGCGGGGTCCCCAGGACCGGAAGGACCAGCAAGAAGCCCACACCTACCCATGCAGTTCTCACCCCCTAAACCCCGGGGTCACCTCCTGCAGGGTGGGGGTTTGGAGTCACATTGCCTGCACTGCAGAGGCAGGTACCACCCCCTAAACCCTGGGATCAAGGTAGAGGTGTGTGAGTCATGTGGCCTGCATCTGCTCAGGCAGGCATGGCCCCCTAAGCCCCAAAGCCACCTCGTGCAGGGTGGGGGGACAGGTGTCCCCTCATGCAGAGGGGAGGGGTCACGTGACCTCTACCTGCCCTGGCAGACATCACTCCCTAAACCCTGTGCAGCCACCAAGGGTTCCCAAGCAGAAGGATTCTTCCTCACTTCCGGTTCCCAGCCCAGAGCTCAGGCACCCCGCTGGCCTCCCCCACTGAGCGAGCCAGGCCAGGACCCCGAGACCCCAGCGGTGTCCCCTGGCTTCACAGGGTGGGGCCGCCCATCCACCTCCCCATATCACCAGCATGATGCTGTTACGGCGCCTACAGCTTCGACCCAGCACGGGAAGGGGAGGCCCGAAGGCCAGCACTGGGCGCCATAAGCCATGGCTAAGCTCCTGGCTCCCAGCAGCCTCCACACAGCTCCAAACACGCCCAGGGAAGGCAGCTCTTTGCGAAGAGTCAGGCGTGTCCTGGCAGGTGTGGGCAGCCAGCCCCGGGTCACCGTCGCTGGCCAGGATTCTCTGCTGTTGCCTGCCTCCACCTTTCCTGTCAAATCTTGTACAAGAACCACCGAAGGTCTCGACAGGCTATTTCCAGTGTAACTTGAGCTCCCAAATCCCACAGGTCCTCCACCTGGACCGCTCTCCCCAGCCTCGCCCAGACGTGGGGTGCTGCAGGACTAGCACCCCGAAGCCTGAACCCCCAGCTGCCCAGCACCTCCTCGACCACCACTCGGGGCCACGTGACAGAGTCCTGACCACGGGCAGCCATCAAGGAGACAAGGGGGAGGCTGCCTTCTCTCCAGCAGGGCTCCGGGGACTCAGAGGGTCCTGGGACCCTCCCAGGAGCTCTCCCCCTCAGCGTGGGCTCCTTGGACCACACTGTAGCCCAGGTCACTGCTGGTCATACCACGAAACAGCTGCCCAAAGCTGGGATCTTTCTCCAATGCAGCTAAGGAGGCCCTTGACTTTCACAATAGTTAGGTCCATAGGATTAAACCTTTCATGGACAGAAACCCGAAGAGGGGCTTTCTGGAAGGGGACAAGCCACTCCAGCTCCAGCAGACTGTGGGGCACAGGGTCAGAAACGGCCGGGGGCCGGGCCTGGCACAATACCCTGGTGGCTAAATCCTCGCCTTGAACACCTGGGATCTCCTATGGGCACTGGTTCATGTCCCGGCTGCTCCATGCTCCGGCTGCTCCACTTCCCCATCCAGCTCCCTGCTTGTGGCCTGGGAAAGCAGTCAAGGACGGCCCAAAGCCTTAGGACCCTGTACCCCTCATGGGAGACCCGGAGGAGGCTCCTGGCTCCTAGCTTCAGATCAGCTCAACTCCAGCCATTGTGGCCCCTTGGGGAGTGAACTAGTGGATGGAAGATCTTTTTCTATGTAGATCTGACTTTCCAATAAAAAACATAATTTAAAAAAACGAAGAAAGAAAGAAAGAAAGAAATGGCTTGGGGATGTCAAGGGGGAACAGGCAACACTGCGGCACAGCCAATGAAACCATCACTTGACTCCAGTTCCTGTCCCAGCTGCTCTACTTCCAAGCCAGCTCCCTACCAGCTCCTGCTCCCGAGCCCGGGAAAGCAGCAGAGGACGGCCAAGTGCCTCAGCCCCTGCACCCGCGTGGGAAATGTGGGTGGAGTTCCTGGCTCTTGGCTTTGGTCTGGTACTTCAGGGAGTGGAACAGGAGACAGGAGCTCCCCCGCCACTCTCTCTAAACACATTTTGAAAGAGAGACAAAAGACCAGCAGCACCGTGTGCATGCAAGGGCGGCTCTGCATGCCTGGAACATTGGGCAAATCTTACCCACATCTGGCCACAAAGAACAACTCTATAACAGTCCTAGCAAGAGACGCCCAGAACAAGCAAGTCCAGAGACAGAGAACAGGAGAGGGGTCACCCCCAGGGGCTGGGAGCAGGGGCAATGGGTCCTGGGTTCCCTTCCAGGGTAGAGAGAACATTCTGGAATGTTCTGGAAGCTGACAGTGGAAATGCCTGGTTAACACCATGAATGCACTTGACCCCAGAGAACTACGCACTGAGTGACTGCAGAAAGAAGTGCATGCTCAGACAAACTCACCACCTCCAAGACTGACCCGAAGAGAACCCAGGTACAAGTCATGCCAGAAGGACACTGTGCCAGCGCAGGAGGACCAGCACCGCCCCCCAGGATGGCCCTCTGGCTCCGGGGCCCAAGCCATTCAGTGCCTGTACCCCCGCCCCCACCTCAGCACACCCAGGAGGCAGGTGGTCACTCACCTGCAAACGGCTTCTTCTGCGTGAGCACACCCCACAGCACGATGGCAAAGCTGCAAGGGAAGCAGGCCCGTGAGGGCGGACCGAGGGGGAGACCCCGGGTGGGACTCATGGGGAGAGCTGTCCCTCGCGGGGGTCCCGCGGCCCAGGGAGATGCCCTGTATGTCTGCATCGGGCCACCGCCGCGACAACGAGGGGGCTCACAGCCACCCCCTCCTCCTCGGGTTCTGGTCTGAACTTTCCAGAGTGAGAAAGTCTCTGGAGACGGACGGGAAGCCCTGCACATGGCACACCACTGCAGGCCCCTTGACCAGGGACGACTCAAGTCTTCCCTCCAAATAAAAATCACTGTGGATACACACCTCTCATCCCCCCCAACACACACAATCAAACCAACACACAAACACGGGTGACCAGCATGGTTACAGCTCCGCCTGTGACACCAGCATGCCACGGGGTCGCCGGTTCAAGTCCTGGCTGCTGCAGTGTCAATCCAACTCCCTGCTAATGGCCTGGGGGAGCAGTGCAGGGTGGCCCACGAGCTTGGGGCCGCGCACTCGGACGTGGGAGACCCAGGTGAAGCTTCTGCTTGGCTCAGCCCTGGCTGCTGTGGCCATTAGGGAATGACCAACAGGGTGAGATCTCTGTGTCTCCCCTCTCTCTGTCATTTTGCCTTTCAAATAAATAAATAAATCTTTAAAAACCAAAAAATGGAGAGCCCAAAAGCTGGGTGGGCCCCCCGGAATACCAGCGCCAGCAGCGACAGCTGCTAAGAACACGAGAGGTCCCTGCCGCAGAGGGACAAAACAGAGGGCAGGCAGCTCGCTGTCCCCAAACCGACAAGCCGAGACCAGTCCCCGGCAGGCTGGCACTGCAAGGCACAGCTTAGCACGACGGCTACTGTCAAACCAGTCAGTCCAGGACCAAGGCGGTGGCGGGGACACAGGCTGGGTCTGGTCACGGTCAGCACACGCAGCACGGAGCCACCGGGAGAGTACCAGCAGCAGCTGGCCTGGCTGGCCCGGCCAGTGAGCGGGACGTCCTCCCTGCTCCTCCGGAAGTCTGGGTGTCACCAGCCTCCCCGGTGCACAGCACTTGCACTGGCAGCAAGCAGGCATCAGCAAGTGCCAGCTGCTCCCTCGCCAAGACACAGGTAGGACGGACTCTGGGAGACCTAGACCCCTGGGAGCCACCTACAAAGCCGGCTCCCATCCCACATGGGCGTCGGTTCAAGTCCAAGCTGTTCTACTTCCCATTCAGCTCAGCAAAGTGTTCAGCTGCTACATCCACATGGGAGACCCAGAGGAAGCTCCCGGCTTCAGCCTGACCCAGTCCTGGCCACTGCGGCCATCTGGGGAGTGAATCAGCAGATGCAAGATCCCTCCATATAACCCTGCCTTCCAAATAAAACACATCTTTTAAAACAGCCAGCACACTGTGCTCGCTTTGGCAACGTACATACTAAAACAGCTGGCACTGTGCACAAGTGGTAGACCTGGTTATGCTGCTGCCTCTCACAATAGCGACAAGCCTTCGCTGTCCAGGACAGCTGCTACAGGCCCCGGGAAGCAGGCACCCGGCCATCTGCAGAACAGCATCAGGGGCCTTTGGGAAAGCTGCTATCCAGCACCCACAGGCGAGGCTCAAGCCCCCCAGCCCGGGGCCTGCAGGGGACCTGGGACACCACGACACTGACCTGCACACAGCCCTGCACAGCAGCACTGACCTGTACACATCATGCTTGGTGTCAAAGAGCCGGCTTTTCTCTCGGATGCGCTCCGGAGGGAGGTAGGCGATGGTGCCGAACAGGCCGTCCATGCTGAGGTCGTGCGAGTGGGACAACCCGTTGCACTTGGCCAGCCCAAAGTCGGAAATCTGCAACAGTGCAGACACAGAGCTCTCGTCAGCCCTGGCTGGGTTCGTGTGGGCCCTGGGGGGCTGACCGCTCGGCCTCACCCCTCTGTAGCCCCCCAGACACCTACTCATCCATGCATGGGAGCTGGGCAGTGGGCACCTGCCAGGCCCTGGCCTGGGCTTCCCCAGAGAGCCCCCCATCCCCTGCGGGCATTCCCAGCACCACACCTTGGGCTTTGCCTTAAGGAAGGAACTCGCTGGGAGACAGAAGGCCCGCAGGCAGGAGTGCCTGCCCTCTGGAGGCGCCAGGGCTGTCGCCAAGGGGTGAGGTAGCAAGCGGCCGCTGCGAGCTGGGGTGACTGGTTCTGCAGGCCGCCAGCTGGGGAGGCAGGCAGGCAGTGACAGGCCCTCCGGAGGGAAACACGCCTTCAGGAGCCCTTTAAAGTCAGCAGCACACACAGGAGCCCAGAACCTCGGCCAAGGGATCCTGCCTTCCACCAGGAGGGTTTGTGGCCTGGGGATGCACCTGCTGGCAGCCCCCTCCCCTCCGCAGGTACCCAGCAGCCCCCCGGCGTTGAACCCTAGAGGTGCTGCCTGTGAGATTAAAGCACCAAAGAGACGCCTGAGCCGTGTGGAACCGGCTCTTTTCCCCCTCCTGTGAGGCGCGTACTGTTTTTCTTCTAAAGCCATGTAATTAATCCCAGGCACCCCTCTCAACACACCTGTGGGGTGGTGGCAACGGGGTCTAACTCTGAAAGGTAAGGCACAGGCCCCGTAGGACCAGGTGCTGGGCTTCAGGGAACCCCTGAATTCACATTCGGGGGAAGGCAGGAGGGGCTCCGTGCAGTTGGGGCTCTCCTGGCACCCGTTGCCAGCTCTCAGAATAACTCCACCACCCTACAGACCAGAAGCCATGCCGCGAGACGGCAGGCATCACAGCACGCAGAACCAGGGGCTGCTGATGGGCCCGAATGCCAGTGCTGGGCTCAGGTTAAATTCAGAAATGAAGGCAATCGCCATCAGACACAGCCAGCCAGCTCAAAATGGACTCAGAGCAAAGAGAACGAGGGAGCCTGCACCACGACACAGCTGGTGACATCACCACCTGAGGTGCTGGCATCACAAGTGGGTGCAGGTTCAAGTCCCGGCTGCTCCGCTTTCCAATCCAGCTTCCTGCTAATGCGCTGGGAAGGCAGCAGAGGATCAGCCAGGTACGTGGGCCCCGCACCCACAGTGGGAGACTCGAGGAAGCTCTTGGCTTCAGCCTAGCCCAGTCCTGGCTATTGTGGCCATCCGGGGAATGAACTAGCGGATCTCCCCCTCTCTCTCTGCAGCTTTGCCTTTCAAACAGATCAACAAATCGAAAAGAGAGGAGAGAAAAATACAAGCTAAATCCTTACAAACAGGAAGTTCCAAGCTCTAGGGTTCCCTTCCCCCAACAAGGGGTGTCTGCCCTTCCCCTCTGCCACTGCACCAGACCCAAGTTCCCCAACAGCGGGGGCGGGGGGGGGGAAATCACAGTTGTTCCACGTGCAGAGCCCCACTGCTTTGGGGGCATCGCCGAATGGGACGCCCCCAGCCCCTGACTGAGGTCAGCTCCGGCAGACTGGACACACCTGAGGTTTGGGGCCAGATTGTTTCAACAGGAAATCGAGGCCACTAAATCGGTGTCCTTAATGGCAAGACCTACTGCGTGTCAAGCCAGGTGACAGCAGGTGCACTTCCTACACCTGTCAAGTGGCCACTGCGGCTGTCAGGTCCAGCCTCACTGGGCATCTAAAGGCAGCTCCCCAGTGAGGACGGACACACATACAGAGCTGGCTGGGACTGTACGGTGTGTGTAGCAAGTCGGCATCACGAGCTAACTTTGGTGCCAAGGATGTTGGAGCCCATGCACACACAGGGCCTCAGAAAGGTTGTGGACGGGACCGGTACAATGGTTCAATGGTTCAATCCTCACCTTATAAGCATTGGGATCCCATATAGGCACCAGTTCGTGTCCCGGTGGCCCCACTTCCCATCCAGCTCCCTGCTTGTGGCCTGGGAAAGCAGTCGAGGACGGCCCAAAGCCTTGGGACCCTGCACACCAGTGGAAGACTTAGAAGAAACTCCTGGCTTTGGATCAGCTCAGCTCCAGCCATTGTGGCCATTTAGAGAGTGAACTAGCAGCTCTCTCCTTCTCTCTGTAAATCTAATCTGCCTTTCCAATAAGACATTTTTTTTTAAAAAGGAACCTATATATTAAAAAAATAAAGCTTGCTGGCAGCACATGTTGGGTAAGAACCAAACAGGATTTAGCAACAACAAAGGCACCTGTCAAATCCATCTCCCACAAACTTGCAGCAGCCCCCTGGCGTTGCAAGAGTCCAGTGGACACTCCTCCCCACGTCACTGACCACTGAGGTCTGCTCACCAGGGCCTCCAGCCTTCCGCCGGCCCGCCACCCCACGCCGGGAGCTGCTTCTCCCAGGAAACGAGCCTGCCTCCCGGCTCACAGGCAGTGACTAACCCCTGATGAAGAGCGGTGTCAGACAGAAGTAACCCTTGGGGGGGTTGGAAGAGGTGGCTCACTGCAGTCTGGCTGGGGCTGCGTCACTTCCTGTCCCGCCCCCTTCCCCCAATCCCAGCTTCCCCACAGCACCATCCTGCGGGGAGACCACCACCTCCCTCCTGGGGAGCCTGCTGGTCCCACACAGGTGGCAAGCAGCTCCCAAGGTGACTTCAGAAAAGCTCACAGGGGAACACAATTAAAAGCCTGCGTTCGCATAAAAACCGTTTTTTTTTTTTGGCTAACATAGGATGAACCAAGCATTTCAAAAAGTTGTTCTGCCTGGAAATAAGCTCTGACTTTTTTTTTTTTAAATGAAATATTTTTATTTTTTTATTTTTATTACAAAGTCAGATATACTGAGAGGAGGAGAGATAGAGAGGAAGTGGAGCTGCCGGGATTAGAACCAGCAGCCATATGGGATCAAGGCGAGGACCTTAGCCACTAGGCCACACTGCTGAGCCCTCTGACTTTTTTTTAAACTCAATTTCCCACGCACTTCCCAAGACCCCCTCCCACTGCGCACTGGGGCAGGGCGGGGCCACATGCGGAGCCCAGACGCTGGCCACGGAGGGGCGGGAACCCCACCAAGTCTGCTTACTGTCCCCAATGCAGCCCCCCACCACCCATCATGCCGCCTCTGTCCCTGCTACTGCAGGACCCCACACCCTCCTGCCCGGGGAAAAGCTATACCTCCTGTCTGGGGGAACCGTGTCTCCCCTGGGCTCTCTCCGCCTGGCCAGAGCTGCTGCGTTGCAGGATCTCCCAGCCACAGCGCACCTGCTCCTGCTGCCAGCGCCATGAGAGCGGGGCCCAGAGCAGGCCCCAAGGACGGGTCCTTCGAGGGACATGGAAGCACCTGGACCCAGGGACCCCAGCGACCAAGCCTGTGTGGGTGGGCTCCTTTCCTGTGCCCTGCAGCTGCGGGCAGGAGCCAGGCTGTGACTCCCGGCTACAAGCCAACTGGTCTCCAGTGTGGGAGAGGCAGGGACACCACAGCCATGTCCACTGTGCACAGGCCTGCCACCACAGGCCCCCCCGGCACACGTGGGCAGCACCACCATGGCAGGTGCCACCCTCAACAGGGGCGGCTGAGCTGAATCCAAGCCTCGAGACCAGAGTGCCCACGCCCCCAGCTGACCACTTCCAAGGCGAGCACAGCTTTCCAGTGTCCCTGTGTTTCCAAACTTAGAAAGCACCAGGTTCCCAGGCCCCGTACTCAATGCACCCTGCTTCCTCCACGGGCCTGCACAGGAACTGGCAGGTGGGTGGTCTGGATCCCTCTTCAGGAGCCCCCTGTGTGCCAATCCATGCCAGGGAGCTCCACTCCTCACCACAGTCCATGGCCCAACCTTCAATCTGCTCCCCCCCAAGAGCAGAACCCACCAATCTGCGAGCCCCTTCCCAGGCAGCACCGCAAGAGGCCCCCCTGTGAAATGCCTCCCTCAGGCTGCTGCACCGCACCCCGACCCCGGCCCACCTTGACGTGGTAGTGCGCGTCCAGCAGGATGTTGGCCGGCTTGAGGTCCAGGTGCAAGAGGGGCGGGGCCATGCAGTGCAGGAAGTTCATGCCCACGGCCGTCTCGTGAACGATGCGGAAGCGCAGCTCCCAGGGCAGCGGCTCGGAGGCCAGCAGCTTCTCCAGCGAGCCGGTCTCCATGTACTCCATGACCAGGCCCACGGGCTCCCGGCAAATGCCGTACACGGGCAGGATGTACCGGAACTTGGCCATCTCCATCTTCTTGGCCTCTTCGAGAAGCTCCTGGCGCTCCCTGGGAAAGGTCAGAGGGCATGAGGAATGTGCCATGCTGGGAGATGACCAGTTCCTGAGGCATACGCCCCCCCCAGCTCCCCACAGGCAGCCCTGAGCCGGCATTCGGGGTCTCCGAGTCTGGGTCACCCTCTCTCGGTGCCAGGCTTCATGGGGCAGCTGTAACTGATTCTCTATCCCTGAAGCCCCTCACCATCTGCCGTACATAGCTGGACCCCCAACATGTCAGAAGCGTGGGGACTGCCTCACATCCCACATACGCACGCAGCTCTCGAGTCACCCCCCCAAAACTTGCCCCGCACCAGCCCTGGTGCCAGCTCCCTTCCTCCCACTCTGGCTGTTAAGAACCAGCTGGGAGCCCGGCACAATAGCTCAGTGACTAAATCTTTGCCTTGCCAAGCACGGGGATCCCATACAGGCACCAGTTCGTGTCTCGGCTGCTCCACTTCCCATCCAGCTCCCTGCCTGTGGCCCGGGAAAGCAATCAAGGACGACCCAAAGCCTTGGGACCATGCACCCGTGTGGGAGACCCGGAGGAAGCTCCTGGTTCAGTGGTAACCATTTGGGGAATGAACCTGCAGTGGGAAAATATGGGTGTCTCTCTTTCTTTCCACCTTTCCAACAAAGTAAGTAAATCTTAAAAAAAAAAAAGAAGAAGAAGAAGAAGAAGAAGAAGAAAGAATAGCCCAGGGCTCAGTACAATGGCTCAGTGGCTAAACCCAATAAAAATAAAATACATCCTTAAAAAAAGAGATCTCTCGTTTCTAATTGCATCCCTCAGGAAAACGTGCCTCGTTCCAGCAGGGACTGAACCTGCCCTGAGCCTCTGGGGCCACCGTCCTGAGGGAGCTAGCCCTTGGACACTCCACTGACCCCTTCTCCCAGGTCAGCCTTGGCTGCTCAACTCAGGGCAGGGCAGGCTCCAGGTAGTGTGTGCTGCAGCGAGGTCAAAGGTCACCCTCTAGCACAGATGGAGGGGGAGGGTTGTGTGGACGTTCAGGACAAGAAGTCAACAGGGCATGTCCTGGCCACGTGGGATCCAGGCCAGCAGCTGTCCAGTGCGGAGCCACGGAAGGCAGTGGGAACGCCGGCTGGAATGAATGCAGGTTCCCGGGCCGCCTCCTCGGGCGGGGCATCTGCTTTCTAAGGATGGTAAACTCTGCAAAGAAACATCCGGAACCACGCCTGGAGAGCAGGTGACTGCAGCCCAGCATTGCACACAGGCCAGGGAGGGCACAGCCCCCAGGGCCTCCCAGGCCAAGAGCAGAGCCCACGTGGGATGCCATCCTGCTCCAGGAGCTGCCTCAAGTTACAGAAACACCAGATCAGTCCCCCTCTGTTTCACACACACACTCTCTCAGCTCTCCCAGGGAGCTCGGGCAGGGCCAGCTCCCAGCCAGGCAGCCCTGGGCTGTGGGGATGCAGACCCGGAGCGGGGCAGGGGAGGGACTAGGTGTGGGCCAGTGGCTGACAACCAGGACAAAGCACCCAGGGAAGGGTGGGTGGCGCCTGAGCTCAGGCCAGGGCTGGTCCCCACCGGAGGACACTGCAGACACGGCATGCCCGTGCCAAGCCCAACACCTGAAACAATGTTTCAAACAGCTACTCATAAAGGGCCAGTAGCTGCCCAGCACCTTCAAGGGACAGAGCTAAGGACCCAGGAGAGATCCTTCCCTGCCCTCCGGGTGAGGGACAGTGAGGCCGAAAAGCTAAGTGTTCTCCAACCCCGCCTAAAACAGCCAGGACCCTAGTCAGACCAGAAGTGCAGCCCAGGGGGAGCTTGCGGGGAGGCAGGGGACAGGCTGGCACAGGGGGCACTGCGAGGGCCCCGGGCGGAGAGGGAGGGAGCAGGGCGAGCTGGTGGTGCAGGACCACCACCGGAGAGGGTGCGGCCGCACATCTGTGTTGGGACCAGGCGCAGGAAGAAGTAAAGTAACTGCTAGGAGCGGATCCTTAAATCACCATCAAACAGAACCATGGTTATGGTAGCACAGTTTGCTGCCTCACCATGGGGAGTGAAGCAAAGACCTCTTCCCCCCTGGATGACAGGTGCCCACTGCCCAGCAGCCACAGGAGAACCAGGCAGGCCTGGGCAGGGGGACGAAGACCCACACACGCCCCTCCCTCCCGGGGCAGGGGAAAGCTGCCACCTGCAATGGGGCCACTGGCCAAACCAGCCTCCTTGCATCTGCCCACAGGGCACAATCCATAAAACCCAGTGACTTCTGACAACAGCCTCATTAGAGACTGCTAGGCGGCCCCAGGCCGGAAGCTCACCACATCCCCTCCCCTCAGCCCCACCGGGCCCCTGGGTGCAATGGGGTTCCTCTCTCCTGGCCAGCTTGGACACAGACCCCGTGAACTTCATTTTCAAAATATGGCTGCCACCACGGCCATTCTAAAAGCCAACAGGCCCAGACACAGGTCACACAGAGATGCCAGGCAGCCGCTGCCAGACAGCAGGGACAGGAGGGGGAACCAGTACCAGACTGGAGACCCTGGAGTGAGGGGGCTGTGCCCCTCAGCGCCAGCTTCTACTGTGCTCAAAGCGGTCTGTACCCAAAAAAAACAGGAAGGGGAGGGTGGCCTTGTGGTACACCAGGTAGAGTCGCCTGTGGCACAAGCAGTGAGTCCCAGCTGCTCCTCTCTGGACCCAGCTCCCTGCTAACGCACCTGGGAAAGCAACAGAGGACGGCCCAAGGGCTTGGGCCCCTACGCCCACACGGGGGATGAGTCCACCTCCAGCCACTGTGGCCATCTGAGAGTGAACCAGTGGATGGAAGATCTCTCTGACTCTGCCTTTCAAATAAATTTAATTTTAAAAAACAAAAAAGGGGGCCCGGCGGCATGGCCTAGCGGCTAAAGTCCTCGCCTTGAACACACTGGGATCCCATATGGGCGCCAGTTCTAATCCCGGCTGCTGCACTTCCCATCCAGCTCCCTGCCTGTGGCCTGGGAAAGCAGTCAAGGACGGCCCAAAGCCTTGGGACCCTATACCCGCATGGGAGACCTGGAGTAGGTTCCTGCTTCCTGGCTTTAGATCAGTGCAGCACCGGCCGTTGCGGCTCATTTGGGGAGTGAATCATCGGACAGAAGATCTTCCTCTCTGTCTCTCCTCCTCTCGGTATATCTGACTTTGTAATAAAAATAAATAAATGTTTAAAAAAGGGGGTGGGAAGAAGGGTTGGCACTATTAGGTCAGAATCTGAACCACCCAGCTTTTTGCTCTAGGTTTCAAAGCTCCCAGAACACACGCCCCAGGGCTGGGGGGGGGGGGCGAGGGGGGGCAGCCAGCCCTCCTAGGGGTCAAGGAGGACAGCTACACCTCAATAAGCCTGTGAAAGGATTTTCTCCAGGTGCGCAAGGACTTCCCTTTAAGCAGTGCTGGCATCCCCAGGGCGCAGACTAGGCGGGTACCCAAGGCTGCATCAGGCTGTGAGCTGGGGTGCAGGTGCCAGATGGCAGAGCCAAGCCTTGGCCACACTTGCACCGACCCCAACTGCCATGCGCCTCTCCCAGCTCATAGAGAAGCAAGTCACTGGGGGCCACAGGAGCAGGCCAACCGATCCTAAATAAAACCCACACATGTTTGGGTGGATTGGCACTCCTTGGGAGAGGCGCTGCGGGTTCTGCCCCAGCTCCCCCTGTGTTCCACCTGGTTCCAGATGGGGACTCCCCAGCTGGGGAGTCACTCCACAGCCCCCCACTGGTAACTGCCTTCTCTTTTCACAGCCACCTGCCCCAGGGCGTGATGTGCTGAAATGCTGGCAGTATCCCAGGCACTACCGCCCAGGGCAGCTGTTGGAGGTCGGGGAGCAAGGGAAGGTGGAGGATGGGGAGGGGTCTTGGTCCCAGAGAGGGCTGGGAAGAAAGGACTCCAGGAGGCAAGCGGGCAATCATCTTCTGCGAAAGGTGGTTGGAAATTCGGCTTCCCTGCCAGCCAGGGCTCCCACCCCCCATCCTTCCCAGGCAGCCTCCCAGGGGTTCCCACACTGCTATTTTTAAAACTGACAAGAAAAGGCGCATGTCTGATCACCAGCCGTGCAGCTGCAGCCCCGGGGGCTGCTCGGGCTCGCCCCGACTGGCAGGAGCGCTGCTGGCTGGCGCCTGGACTAGGACCTCGTTAATCTGGGCTTCTTCCGAGCAGAGGGCTGGGCTGGCAGCAGGAGGAACGGAGCCTGAGGGCGGGGGCACTTGGTTCTCAAACTGGTTAATAGCAGCACCCAAGGCTGGGTGACATCCCTCACCCCCTCCAATGCAAAGGAGGCCAGATCTCTTCCCAAAGCCCCATAGGAGACGGGACCCTTGCACATCTGTGCCCTGGCACGCAGGCACAGACTTCCTGGGCCCCAGGTGTGTCCCAAGGCTACCAGAGCCCCGAGCTCCCCTGCAGACCACAGGTTCCTGGGGCCAGCAGCAGATGCTGGGGGTCAAGGGCGAGGCCAAGGGGCCGAGCCCAGCTCCAGGAGCAAGCAGCCATGCCCAGCCCAAATCAGGCCTCCCTGACACCTCATCCCTTGATGACGGGTCCCTCTGCAGCAGGTGGTCCCTTTGGTCGCCCTGGGAAGGACCTAGACCCCCGATGGAGGGATGCTGCCCCTCAAACAGGCGAAGCCAAATGTAGCCAGAAAAATCCTACTTCTCCCTGTAAACGACACCTTGCAAACACAGGGACACTCCTCTGTGCCCAACCAGGGCATGGCGCACGGTGAGGGAGATGGGAATTCCTAACCAGAGCATCAGACCCACCAACAATCATCAGCAAGGCAACCCCACCACGGCATGAGGCTACCCCGGTGCTCCATGGGACCCTGGGCCGCTGCGGCCAGCACCCAGCTCCAGTCCACTCCACTGCCTGGCCAGGCGGGGGCCAACGACTTCCCGTGACCTGCTGTAGGAAGCTGAGCTCAGCCTAGCCACCACCTGACAGGCCACCACCTGCCGGCTTCCCAGAGCAGGCAAGGTGTTCCGGAAAGAACCCAACACGGCCCTCCCCGGCTCTGCAACCGCCACCCCAGCCCGAGTCAGCACAGAGCTCTGGGAGGTGAACCCTCCTCCAACGCGGCCACCGAGAACTGAGGAGCTGGGCCCCATCCTAAGGATGCAGGCGATGAGTCAGCGGGGGCGGAGGGGTGTGCTGTTTACTGCCCTCTCCCAACGCAAGCAACCCCGTGAACACTTTTGCTGATGAGTAAAACCCAACTCCAGCTATCACGCTAGACAAACATGGCCGAGAGGCTAACCCGCCCCCACCGGCACCTCGAGGAGGGGGCTCAGCCGGCCAGAAGACAGCCGCTGGCCCGCATTCAAAGTGGCTTCTATTTCATCAAAACAACCACAGCGCCCCTCCCAGAAGTTCCCAGGAGCAGCGGCGCGGCCAGGTGAGGGAGAGAACTGGCTCCTAGCCTCGGAAACCGGGTTCCTGGCAAAGGTAGCCCGGGCCGTCCGAGCGGCCGCCTGCACATAAACTGCTAAAACCCGGCCGGTAACGGTGAAATACGCCCCAAAACAAAGTTGCCGCGCCAAGACACACAGAGCACCACTGACCCCCGTCGGCAGCTCCAACAGCCCGCGCCTCCCCAACTGGGAGCTCGCCCCAGGAGCTTGTTGTTTCTTTTGTTTTGTTTTTGCTAGGGGCGCCCGGGGTGCCGAAGGCTCCCCTTCCCCAGTCCAGCCCTACAGACGGGCCAACCCCAAGTTCGGCCTCCGAATGAAATCACCTCCAACAGGGAGTGCGGCCAGGCGGCGCTGGGCGGAGCGAGACCCCGGGGCCCGCGGGTGCCAGCGCGCAAGCGCCCAGGCAGCCTCGCCCGAGCCCAGCCGGTGCTTCCGACCGAAATAATTACCGTCTTACACCAATTTGTGCTCCGCCGTAAATTACTAAGGCTGTCGGACGCAGGCTCTGCCCTCACAAAGCCCCGGTACCCGCACGGCAATTTTCCTAAGCCCGGCGCAGACCGCAGCGCTCCGAGGGACGCTCGTCCGCGGCCCCGGCGAGCTCGGGAGCCGGGTACCGGGTGGGGCGCACGGCGCCAAGGCTCCCTCCACGGAGGGTCGCCCCGGGAGCCACGGCCCAGAGCCCCGACGCGCGCAGTTAGACCCCGGAGCTCGCCAAAAGCACCGCCAGGGGCTCACAGCCTCGCTCCGGCGTTGGGTGTCCCCTAGTAGGCGGCTCCGTAGGCGACCACAAGGACGGACACATACACACACAGGCCCCCCAAACCCAGGCACCCCCGGCCCGCCCCGGCGCCCCCGTCCGACCGCCCGGGCAGCTGACCTGTCGTCGACGTGCAGACTGGGCGAGCACTTGATGGCGAGCCACGTCTTCCAGTGGACGTGGCGCACCTTGTACACCTGCCCGAAGCCGCCAGAGCCCACCTTCTCCCAGCCCGCGAACTCGCCCGCGTCGAAGGTGCGCAGCAGCCCTAGGGCCCACGGGCTGCCACCGTCGGCCTCCATAGCGCGCCTCGCCGCCGCCGGGGCCGCCGCGGCCGCCCAGGTGCCCAGGTGCGCGCCCGCCCCGCGCCGCGTCACATCCGCTGTGCGCCCCGCCTGGCCCCGCAGTCCCCGCCCCGGCGCCCTGCCCCTGTCCCCTCCCCAGCACCACCACCAGGTCGCCGAGTCCCTGCTAGGCAACGCCACGCGCCGGGCCTGGGCTTCTCTGCTGTTATTGTTGTTCTTAGGGAACTCTTGTGCAAAGTCGCTTGTAGGAAATCATGCATAATTTTTCTCCACTTTGCCAAACGGCGTGAGGTGGGTCTGGCTCTCACCTGTGCAGGTGCGCGTGTCTCCGCGGCGCCCCTCCCTCCCCGCGCCCGCCCCGAGCCCCGGCAAGGCCCATTTCTGTATTTCTCCCAGTGCTTTGGGATGCACCTGCTGTTTTGGAACCAGTTTCCATGTTATACCTTATTCTTAGTTTTCTCGTTGGGAGTGATCCCGACCGGAAGTTTCAAGTCCACTTCAGGTGCCAAGGCACGGGATCCGGAGGCCGGGGCCAGGAGGTGGGGGGCCCCTAATTCTTTTCTAGGGAGCAGCGGGTCGGGATTGGTTGATTTTGCAGATAGAATATATAATTTCAAAAGCAAAAGTGATTTTTTTTTTAATTTCTCCTTTTGGGGGGAAAGCATAGGCGGCCTTGCATCGGGCTGAGCGGCGGCCACGCCCCTGAAGCACTCCATCCGGCGTTGCGCCCGCTGCCCGGCGAGGGGTGGCACCCACCGGTCCAAGTGCGAAGATTGACTGGCGGGCTGCGTTAGTACCAGGCGCAGATCGCAGATCTACCATCACCCCAGTGTGTGTCCCCAGGAGGCCAGGCAGCTCCTAGCGGCCTGGAGGCCCTGCCTGCCTCTGGGCGCTCTGGGACGTCTTATCTTACGGCCTGAAATGGAGCTGGTTCCCTGGCCACCCCACGGAGCCTCTCCTGGCGCAGGAACCTGCTGGGCACCACTTGCTGTGGGGGGAGGGCATCCCTCCCGGGGAGACTAGCCAGCCGCATCCTTTGCCTCCTAACTTGGAAATTACATTAGTTTTCTGAAGGCTGGGAGTGTCCAGTGTTGATTTGCAGCTTCGCATGTATACTAGCATTGACAAAAAATGGGGGAGTTTTGGATGAGCTGGGATAACTGGGAAGTGAGCCCTGGTATTATGTTGGGAAGGGGAGAAGTGACCGGAGAGAGCTGTGTGTCCTGTTGACCCCCTCCCTGGGGTTCAGCACCCCTAGTCTCCCCGCTTGAGTTGACTAAGCCCCCTTCACCAGCCAAGTAATAAACATTCCAATATCATCGCTGAATCATCTGTGTGCTTCACAGGACAAGCATTTCTCGGGGGGGTAGTGTGTTTGTGCAGATCTGGTGCAGGGCTCCAGGACGCGGAGCCAGAGCTGCCTGGCTCATGTCCAAGGGTGAATGGCTCACTTGAAGTGCACCCTGGGCCCACAAGAATGCAGTTCAAAGCCCCGGTCTCCCGTGTGAGTGCAGGTGCTCAAGCACTTGAGCTGTCCTCTGCTGCTTTCCCAGGTGCTGTAGCAGGGATAGGAAGTGGAGCAGCTGGGACTTGAACTGGTATCCCAGGTGGGGGCTTCACAGGCAGTCTTACCAGCTTTACCTGCTATAGCACAACACTGGGCCCCTTCCTGGCCCCTTTCCTGAAGCTTCCCCCAGATGAGTCTCAGTGGGTGACCCCCCTCAGGCTCCAGCTCTTAGGGTGAGTACCTCCCCCGCAGCCCACCCAGCAGACCAAGGCCTGGGGTGCCACCGCCCCCCCTGTTGTGGGCACCACACCAACCTTGCAGGCAAGGAGGAGACAGTACAAAACCCTGGTTTTGCAGCTGTCTAGCCTAGGATAACAGTAGGTGAGTTTGTCTGAAAAATGGGGAGATGGTGGCTGTGGGGCTCCACTGGAATGATAGACTTTGTGGGTGTAGGGGTGGGACACAGAGATGGAATGAATAGATGTTTATTTTGGTGCAAAAGAAACTTAAACTGGGCCAGCACTGTGGCATGGTAGTGCAATCCTTTGCCTGCAAATGCCTGAAATCCCATATGGGCACTGATTTGTGTCCCCGCTGCTCCACTTGCCTTCCTGTTCCCTGCTTGTGGCCTGGGAAAGCAGCAGAGGATGGCCCAAAGCCTTGGGCCCCTGAACCCACGTGGGAGACCTGGATGAGGCTCCTGGTCCAGCCCTGGCCATCACAGCCACTTGAGGAGTGGACCAACAGATGGAGTATCTCTCTGTCTTGTTTTAAACACTGCCTTTCAAATGAAAAGTAAATGCATCTTTAGAAAGCATTTAAACCAGAAAAAAAAACCCGCGGTATATAAAATGATAAAGACATTAATAACATATCATAATAGAAACAAGAAAACAAAAGCAAAAGCATTTAAATGCACGCATAATATCTGCATGTTCAGTGGTTTTCATGAGCCAAGTGCAGATTCTTTGGGTGTATAAATTTCCGATTATTTGGCACCAAAATAAATTTGTCTTTTACCTTTGTTTTCCTGATGTCCACTCTGGGCGTCATTCTTACCTTTGTCCTCCTTAGGGTCCCTCTAAGTGAGGGACCATCAGGGCTGGTCGCCCTCTCCTGGTCCAGGGGAATCAGTGAGGGGACAGCGCCTCCCGACCACGCCCGCCGGAATGGGGTGGAGCCAGTGGGGTGCCCAGCTTCCTGGAGGGACCGCCCCCTGGAGGGACCGCCCTCTACCAGCCTCCTTTGGCCCTACGGAGAACACCTGTCAGGACTTGCACGGCTGTACTTAAGAATTCCGTGCATGTTTTGGGTGCTGTTTGCAAAAAGTGTACGGCTGGCTCATGGTGGGGAGGGGAGAGAGGGGAATTCTGAAAAGTTGATTTGGGAGAGAGGAAGAAGTTAGCTTCCCAGGCCATGGGCCACTTCCAGGCTGCTGCGGTAGGGGAAGCCCCCACCGGTTCCCAATTTCCAAGGAATATTTTCTGTTTACATAAAACACTCCCTCTTCCGAGACACCTCCTCCTTTGGCCGGCATTCGGCTTTCCCACGGTCTTTGCTCAGGGCCCCTGGGGTGCGGCAAGAGCCCAAGTCTCGCCCTCCTGGAGCTGGGGATTAGCGGTGCTGGGCCTGGGCGAGGCGTGTGGCAGCGGGAATAACCACCGTAAGAACGCCGCCCCTGCACCTGCAGCCTGTCTGTGTGGGGGCTCCTCAAGACTGAACCGGGACCCCACCCAGGACCCATCCTTTCTGTCTGCGCCTGGCTTCCTCCACTCAGCAGAGTCCTGCCTTGACCCCCCGCCCCGACCCCCAATTTAACAGGGTGTCCACTCTGGGCCGTGTGCAAGCACCTGATTCTCGCTCCTGCCCCATTGAACGGGATCCTGGACTCGGCCATCCATGATGGCAGGAGCTGCTTCCTATTTGAAAGTTTGTTCCCACAAGATCCAGCCCTTCCCATCTGGATGGGTGACCCCCCACCCTGACCACATCCAGAAGAACTCCAGCCCCTGTCCAGCCCCTGTATCACCTGCCTGACTCCCCTCTTCCTCGGGCTGGCCACCGGCTGGTCAGAGCACCCCAGTGTGGCCAAGAGAAAACTGTGGTAGGGCACATGTTGGGGCTCACACACCAAGCCGGACATACCTGCAGGCAGCCCAGGCAATGCCTCTTGCCAAGAAGAGAGCTAAGCTGGGGGCCAGTGCAGGCTGCTGGGGTGCTTTGCCCGAGCTTCACAAGGCACCCAGGGCCCCGCTGGGACCTTGAGATAGCCCCAGCAAGGCCCACCAGACACATGGCTCCCTGACCTCCCTTCCTTCCAGGTGCAGCTGTGTACCCGAGCCAGCCCCAGGGCCTTGGTGGTGGCCACGCTACGACGGTGACCTGTCTCCAGTCTGCTGCTCACACCCTGTGCGTGGAAGGTTCTGAAAGTGAAGGTCTGACCTTGTACTGGCTTCTACTGGATGGAAACAGCCCACCTGTCTAGCCTGAGCCTTAGGGGTCTCTACTGCCCCCATCCCACCCCCTGACACCTGTTCCCCACCCAGGCTCCTCCCACTTCGTCCCTCATCACCCCTTGACCCATCTTGGGGGGTTCTCTCCCAAGCCTGAGCCTTCCTCACATTGCTGTGGCTGGGCGTGTCCTTGCTCTTTAGAGGATTGGTTGATTAGGAAGTGGCTCTGCCTCACCAGACCCCAGGAGTGGAGCTGGCCTCTACCTGCCCCCTGTACCACTGTCTTACTGGCCTCGGCCCCACCCCTGCTCCTCCATGGTTCAGTCACACTGGTGGTCCTTCTTGTCCTTCCAGGGCCCAGACACCCTGCAGGTGGCTCCTTCCTTCTGGCCCCGCCCTCCTGCCTCTTCCTCTCCACACTCCTGTTCCGGGTGCCCATGCATCACAGCTGGGACACCAGCCAGACACCTGCCCTAAATCCTCCTTGCTTTGCCTCCAGAGCACCCTCTCTGGTGACTGAAGGATACTGCAGGTGCTTGGAGAGCTTCTCTCGGGCCTCCCATGCTCAAGGACTGGAGCCACCGTCCACGGCTTTCCCAGGCCACAAGCAGGGAGCTGGAAGGGAAGCAGAGCACGGGGACTTGAACCGGTGTCCATATGGGATGCCAGCATCAGGCAGAAGCTCAGCTTGCTGTGACATGACACAGCCCCGACCACCATCAGCTTCATTCCTATCCCCCTTATGTCCTATGGGATGGTAGTTCCTGTTGGGCCCTACACAAGTCCCAGTGGGGACGTTCCACCCTGCAACTCTCCTGTCCTACCCTGGTCGTCATGAAGTAATACTTAGTGATCACAGTCACTTCCAAGCCAAAGACACACACTGTGCTGTGGCCTGGGCTCTGTGTATAACCTGCAGCTGGGCGTTCACACGGTTCCTAGGAGATTTTGCTGGTTCCACCTGAATGTGGAATATCCTGCAGAGTGGGGGTTCTGCGTGCTGCACCAACACACCCTTGCCAGGAGCCGTGACCCTTGGCTCATGCTGAGCTGACTGCCAAGTGGCTGATGAGGCAAGGCCTCAACGTGACCATCTTGGGGGCTGACATGTTGGCTCAACTGGCTAATCCTCTGCCTGTATGTGCCTGCATCCCGTATGGGCACCAGCTTGAGCCCCAGCTTCCCCATTTCCAATCCAGCTCCCTGCTGATGGCCTGGGAAAGAAGCGGAGGATAACTCAAGCGCTTAGGACCTTGCATCCATGTAGGAGATCTGGAAGAAGCTCCTGGTTCCTGGTTTGGGATGCATCAGCTCCAGCCATGTGGCCATTAAGGGAATGAACCAAGATGGGAGATATATCTCTCCTCTGTAACCCTGCCTTTCCAAGAAAAATAAACACATTTGTTAAAAGACAGAGAGAAACCTTCAGGCTTGTCTCAGTCTCTGAGGCAGCCAGCCTGCGTCCCGCCCATCTACCCTGGCAGGTGCTGTCCAGAGCATGTCACGATGCCAGGCTTACATTTTTCTATTAGCACAAGACAGCCAGGTACTGCTGCTCCAAAGACAGAAGAAAGAGGCCCAAGACCAGCTCTGGGTCATGGAGCTTGGGTGCAAAAATGAGCCCTAGAGCCCAGTGTGAGAGCCTAGCAGCTAGGGTCCTTACCATGCACATGCCAGGACCACATATGGTCACCTATTCGTATCCCGGCAGCCCCACTCCCCATCCAGCTCCCTGCTTGTGGCCTGGGAAAGTAGTGGAGGGCGGTCCAAAGCCTTGGAACCCTGCACCCATGCAGGAGATCCAGAGGAAGTTCCTGGCTCCTGGCTTTGGATCGGCACAGGTCTGGCCATTGCCGTCACTTGGGGAGTAAAGCAGCAGGCAGATCTTCCTCTCTGTCTCTCCTCCTCTCTGTGTATCTGACTTCCTCCCACCACCATCCCCCCAAAAAATCAGCCCCAGAAGTTCCATCCAGGGCTTCCTGGGCTCTACTCCTGGGTCACAGCTGGGCTGACACCAGCTGCCCAGCTGCCAATAGCATCTGGGACAGAGGCCACTCAATAGAAAGCAGGCCCCCTGGGTCACAGATAGGACCACTTCCCTGGGCTACCTTCCCTAATAGGCCGTGGCCTAGGAGCAGGCTATGAGGACCGAGGGCGGGGGGGAGCCCACCCTATCAGTCGGGCAAGGTCAGCCTGCACCCTCACGCCCCTGTGCAAGACCCACCTACAGTGGGTCTGGTCTGGAGCTGGCAGCTGAAGCCAGATGGAGCTGTTGCTGCAGGTGGCGGTGGTCAGGGCTGGTCTGTGCAGAGGAAGGGGCGGAGCCTGCCCTGCACCTTCTAAACGGTAGAGGAGTCCCCCCAACACTGCCCTTCCAGCCCCCAGCTTTGCGGGGAGCACTGCTTAGGGTCTATCTGGGCTTGCTTAGGGGTGAGGTTTGCAGGCAGCGAGCTGAGTGACCCTTGCTGGTGTCCCTTCCCAAGGGGTGGACGTCATCTGATGGAGTCCAAACAGCAGCGTGTGAAGGCCAGCTGACCACAGGCGTCCTTCCCGCCAAGGCCTTTGACCTCTGAACAGGCTGGGCCATTAGACACAGAGCAAAGCACAGCGGTGGGGTGCAGGTGGGAGGCTAACAGCTAAGGCACGGGGTCCAGCGCCCAGATCCCGCCCTGGAGCACCTGAGTTCACCCTGGCCACAGCTGCCCGCTAGCAGGAGCTCGTAGGTGGTGGCTCGGGTCTGGGGTTCCTGCGGCTGCGTGGGAGACCCGGCGGGGGCTCCGGGCTTTGGCCTGGCTCCTGCTGCTGAGGGACATTCTGAGGAGTGAAGCAGCAGATGGAAGCCTGTGCTCTTCCCTGCCACACTGCTCTGTCTCTCAAATTAATTTTAGGCATTTTTAAAAATAGAAACACTGGGGTCCTGGTGCAATGGCTCAATTGGCTAATCCTTTCCTCACAAGCACTAGCATCCCATATGGATGCAAGTTCAAGTCCCAGCTGCTCCACTGCCCATCCAGCTCCCTGCACGTGGTCTGAGAAAGCAGTAGAGGACGGCCCAAAGGTTCTGGCCCCTGCACACGTGTGGCAGACCTGGCTTCCATCCGCCCAACACTGGCCATTTGGGAAGTGACTCAGTAGATGAAAGACCTTTCTGTCTCCCTCTCTCACTCTGTAATGTTGTCTTTCAAATAAATAATAAATCCTTAAGGAAAACAAACAAACAACAAACAAAACAAATCAAAAACAGAAATGTTGGCTTCCCTCAAGTCCTGAGTTTGCCAGCCGTGGGCTGTTCTGGCCGCCACTGGTCACTCACCCTATGTGTGTCATTCAGGGCCTGTCCCTCTTGGTAAGCGCATGACCCAGTGCCCTGTGCGCATGTCCCTGATGTACAACAACCTGATCCCAGGATTTGCTGGTTCACAAAGGTGTGAAAACAGCCGTGGCACTCTCACTGTTTGTGTAAGGGAATACTCACGGGCTACCTGAGCTGTTCACAGCTCATGACCGACTCGGGCAGGACGGCTGGGACCGACCCACCAGGCTTGGGCAAGTGAGATGCCTTCTGCGCACTTCAGTTACAGTAAGCAGGCCCTGGGGCTTGGGCGCTGCTGTCTGCCTGTCCAGGTCAGTCTGTCCACTGCCTGCCTGCTCCCTTGCTACAAATCTGCTATCCTGTAGTGAATATTTACCATCTACATATTATCTATCTACTATCCTAAAAGGATATTTATTTTCATTGATTTGAACGGCAGAGTTACGAGAGAGGGGATCTTCTAACCCCTGGTTCAGTTCTTAGATGGCTGTAGCAGTCAGAGCTGGGCCAGGCTAAAACCAGAGCCGTGCTCTTCGTTCATGTTTCCCACAGGGGTGCAGGGTCCCACACACTTGGGCCATCCATCCTCCGCCGCTTTCCCGGGTGCATCATCAGGGAGCTTTGGATCAGAAGTGGAGCAGCCAGGACTTGATCCGGCATCCTTACGGGATTCTGGCATTGCGAGTGCCGGCCTTACTTGCTGTGCTGTTGCTCTCAGCTATCCCTGTCACGGCCTGAGTTACTCACCAAGCTCTCCAGGCTGACAGGTCACGGTGACCGCCTCCGGGGACTGCAGTGGGCACTCCCCCTGGGCAGAGCCTCTGCCTTCCTGGCTTGGGAAGGCAGCAGGGGCACAATGCTGTGGCATCCTCCCTCTCTGCCCACCACTTGCTCCGGACTTGGCAGGGCCGGCCAGGACTTGGAGGTTTGTTCCCCGCAGAGTCCAGCGAGGCATCGCCACACGGTGCCGTCTGCCCTCTATGCGCCGCATCGGGAACTGCAGCCGCGGCCGGCTGAGGTCATAGCAGGTGCATAAGGGCACTTGCTTAGAGGCACAAGCAACTTGGAGTAGGCTGCCGGTTTCCCCAGGACCCAGGCGTGCAGCGCGGCGCTGTGTCTGGGCCCACGCTGCGATCTGACTGCAGGATTTCTACCTCCGTGAAACAAAGGAGGGAAGACTACTAATTTCGCTCCATGAGACTTAAGTTGCGCAGGGCCGCAATACAGCATGGCTCCCCGTGCCCTGTGTGGGGGTCAGCTTCTGCCAGCTGTTAAGCCACCACTTGCCCATCGCCGTCCCACTTGGACATCTGTTTGAGTCCCAGC
Source organism: Ochotona princeps (assembly GCF_030435755.1). Classification (NCBI taxonomy): domain Eukaryota; kingdom Metazoa; phylum Chordata; class Mammalia; order Lagomorpha; family Ochotonidae; genus Ochotona; species Ochotona princeps. Next base: position 27,326,572 of record NC_080834.1, on the reverse strand, counting down.
TGCTCCACTTCTGATCCACCTCCCTGTTAATGCACCTGGGAAAACAGCAGAGGACAGCCCAAGGAGACCTGGATGGAGCTGCAGGCTCCTGGCTTCGGCCTGGCCCAGCACCGGCACCTGTGGGCCTTTGGGGAATGAGCCAGCAGGTGGAAGTTTCTCTCTCTCGCTCTCACTCTGACACCCTGCCTTTCAAATAAGCAAAATACATATTTTCAAAAAGAATTTCTGAACATTGCCTAGTGCCAATGCTATGCTTTTGTCCACAGCTGCCCTAGCACAGTCCCTTGCTCCAACTCTGTCGGTTTATCGCTTCACTTTTTCCCGTGGGAACCTCGGGGACCGTCTAAGCTGGTGAGTCTTCATCTTTCGGCCATCGGGTGGTCAGTGTGTGATGCAGTAAAGCTTGGTGCTGCGCTCCACGTCTGACGGTCAGCCTTACACCTGGCAGCTGCGCCTGACTCAGCTCCAATGTGGCGCTTCACGCTGCGCCTGAGAGCCACCCAGGAGACGCCTCCGGCTCCCAGGTGTCTCCTGCGACACTTACATGCTATGCATGCAGCACACCCTATGTGGTAATCCCGCCCCACTGGCTTCCAGTGTTACGGGAACAACCTGTCAGGTATATCCCCAGGGAGTGGCCTGGCCACACCTGGTGGCTTTGCTGCCGTCAGCACCAACTGCCCTGCGGCTCGGCATGCTCCTCTGGCCCCACAAAGAGCTTCAGGACCGTCCGTTTAACTGCAGGGAGCTGAACTTACACACGACGTCTGCACATACAGCCACAGGCACCAGGAAGTCAAACCCGTGTTCAAGCACAGAATCCAACAGTAAGCATTTACAAGCTTGCCCACGTCTGCTACCACAGGAAGTCATGTGGGAAGTGGGTCAGAGGGTGCCCGGGGCCCCATCGTCCATGGGCACTGAGGCCTTGTCCCTCATCCCCCAGTAGCCTCAGTGGCGTCACCACCGTCCCATAAGACCCCAACGTGCTGCCTTGCAGAGGGAGCCGGGAGGAAACCGTGCACTGTGGGATGCCGTGGACCAGGACAGCATTCGTGTCTGCCTGTCCCTGTCACCATCATCTCCTGTCATCGGCTCATCTATATCCACTGCCCTCCTACCCTCACCTACCTGCCCATGGTCTTCCACCTATTGTCTGTATCTATTCACTTTTCTGTTTATCTACTTAATCACATATTTTAAAAGATGTGCTCGGTCCTGGCGCAGTAGCCTAGTGGCTAAAGTCCTCACCTTGAACGTGCCAGGATCCCATATGGGCACTGGTTTGTATCCCGGTGGCCCCACTTCCCATTCAGCTCCCTGCTTGTGGTCTGGGAAGGCAGTGGGAAAGCCTTGGGACCTGCACCCATGTGAAAGACCCAGAAGAGGCTCCTGGCTTCGGGCCGGCTCAGCTCCGGCCATTGTGGACACTTGGGGAGTGACTCATCGGACGAAGAGCTTCCTCTGTCTTTTTTCATCTCTGTATATTTGCCTTTCCAATATGAATAAATAAATCTTTAAAAAAAACAGATGTGCTTACATTTATTGGAAAAGCAAACTTACAGAGACACGGAGAGGCAGAGAGAAAGACCTTCCATCTGCTGGTTCACTCCCAAAATGGCCAGGATGGCCAGAGCTGAGCCGATCTGAAGCCAGGAGCCAGGAGCTTCTTCCAGGTCTCTCATGCAGGTGCAGGGTTGCAAGGCTTTGGGCTGTGTTCAGTCAGTTGAGCCATCACACTGGGCCTTAACCACGTATGTTAAACGCCAACAGTCAGGAGCAGGTGTTGTGGCACTGTGGGATATGCCGCTCCTACAACAGCCATGTCTTATTTCAGAGTGCTGGCTGGAGTCCTGCTAGTCCATGTCACCTGTCCAGCTTTCCACTATTGCATCTGGGAGGCTCCACCACCCAAAAGGAAGACTTGGGGTTCCCGGCAGAGAAGTTCATGGAACAATGAATGAAAAGATGTTTATTTTTGGTACAAAGAGTTTTGAATTCCACCCACTTCGAAAGGCAGAGTTACACCTAGAGCAGGAGAGAGAGGCTCTGTCCTCCACTGGCTCATTCCCCAGATACCCGCGATGAAGAGTTGGGCTGGTCCAAAGCAGTGGCCAGGAGTTTCTTCTGGATCTCCTACGTGTGTTCAGGGTCCAAGCACTTGAGCCATGCCTTGATGCTTTCCCAGTCACATCAACAGGGCAGCTGGGACTTGAACTTGGCGTCCATGAGGGCAGGAGAAGGATTAGTTTGCTATGCCAAGATTTACTAGCCCAAGATATTTTTAAAAACACACACACATGAGGGTGGAAAGCCCAGACGCACCCCCCAACACACACACACACACACACACACACATGGGGCTGGTCCCGTGGGAAGCAGAGGCAGGCCTAGGATCGTGTGACTGGATGGATGACAGGGGACAAGGTAATGGGTAAGGCCATGCAGGTCATGAGCTGGCCATGTTGAGATCCTTGAGCCATTAAGCAGAAACAAACTGGTGAGTGGCAGGGACTCCTGACCGTGGCCAGAGCCCCCTCCACCAGAAGGCTTTGAGCAGCTTTAGGCTCTGCTGGCTGGTATCAAGGCAAGGCTTGACACCTCTCCTGCTGCACCACGTCACTCAGGAACGGAGCAGGTAGCTTGGGGGCTCCGCTTTGGCTCGCCATGCCATGCATGGACAGGGATGCCCCGCCCTGGGGAGGCACAGGCAGCAGGTGCCTCATTGGAACCAGGGCTTGGTCCCCCACCTCCCTCTCTCCCGGAGCTGAGCTGGGCAGCGGTGGACTCCCAAACACACAGCCAGTGTTCCTCTGCAGAAGACACCTGAGAAGGTGGCCCCAGAGGGAGAGAGGCTCGGCTGCTGTTGAGGGGCGCAGAGTGGCCCGGGACAGAAAGTGCCCCAGCTTGCTAAACAAATGGCTGCCTCTTACTGGCAGCTGAGCCAGTTGCCACAAGACCTATGTATGGTACCAAGGGGCTGGCGTTATAGCTAAGCCATACTTGTGACACCCCCAATCCACACTGGGAACACCAGTTTGAGTTCTGGCTGCTCCCCTTCCCATCCAGCTCCCTTACCAATGAACCTGGGAAAACACATGGCCCAAATGCTTGGCCCTTGCACCCACCTTAGACACCCTGAGGGAGCTCCTGGCTCCTGGCTTCGGCCTGGCACAGCTCCGGCCATTGCAGCCGTTTGGGGAGTGAAGCAGCAGAAGGGAGATCTGGTTTTCCATCTCTCCCTCTCTATGTAACTCTGCTTTTCAAATCAATCTTAAAACAAATGACAGGTGGTTGACCATGGTGATCCCAAAACGCATCCCTGCACTCCTGCACAGCCTTTCCCTCCCAGCAGCTAGCAAACACACATCATGCCAAGTCCCAGAGGCCACCTCCACACGGGACCTGGCGGCCTCATGCTGGCCACAGGGCGGTGGTGTCTGGCACACGCTCCCCTAAGAACAGAACACAGGCAGGCTGTTGGCAGGCCTGGGCCCCTGGTGACACAGCCCTCATTCTAGGACACCAGACTCCCCCTGCTCTGCCTGTAGCCAGGCGTACACACGCTCCCACAGTGCACACACGAGGTCCCAGGGCTCCCACAGTGCACACACTGCCCCATGGCACGGGGTCCCAGGGTGTAAACACCCTCCCCCATGATACAAACACCCTCCCCCATGGTACAGGCCCCAGGGCGCACACACCTTCTCACAGTGCACGCACTGCCCTACAGCACAGGGCCCCAGGGTGTACACATCCTCCCCATGGCACAGGGCCCCAGGGTGTACACATCCTCCCCCATGGCACAGGACCCCAGGGCGTACACACCCTCCCCCATGGCACAGGGCCCCAGGGCATACACACCCTCCCCCATGGCACAGGGCCCCAGGGCGTATACACCTTCTCACAGTGCACGCACTGCCCTACAGCACAGGGCCCCAGGGTGTACACATCCTCCCCATGGCACAGGGCCCCAGGGCGTACACATCCTCCCCCATGGCATAGGACCCCAGGGCATACACACCCTCCCCCATGGCACAGGGCCCCAGGGCGTACACACCTTCCCACAGTGCACACACTGCCCCACGGAGCACAGTGACCCACGGTGACACCCTTGACCGAGTAGCTACACACTTCCCCCTTCTCCACAGGCAAATACTTAGCAACGAAGACCACGTTACCTGCAGAAAATTCTGACTTTTATTCAGAATTCTCACTTATGACAAGGATGACATTTAAATAAGTGATGGGAGATGCCCCAGGGCCACACGCCCTCAGTTCTGTGCCACTCCAGGCACATGGTCGACCTCTTTAAAAAAATAAACTGTGATTTCAAGGCCGTGACCTCCCAGGGAGGGGGGACGATGGTGTACCACCCTCCAGGCCTGGGCACAACCCTCAGGCCTCTGTCCTTCATCTTCAGCAAATGCATCAAGAAACAGTCTTGTTTAAAACCAAGAACAAACAAAAAGCCCACATCTTAGGAAACCTGGCTGTTTTGCTGAGTCCACAGGTGCCAGGACCACTTAGAAGTGGAGAATGGGTACCTAGCTCAAGTTCATGTGACGGGGTTACTGTGGAAAAGCAGTTGTTTACATAAATAACACAAAAATAATTATCATAAATTAAAAACATCAAACCATCACCCAGTGTGAATGCAGCCAACAGGAGGTACTGGGGCGCGGGGTGAGGGCTGGGACCCGGGGCCCCACCTGTCGCCGACACTTCGAGGCACGTATTGCACACACTGCTCCCCCATCCGCCGTCCCCAAACCTGCCACCTGGTGCAGGTGCGTGCCGAGGAAGCTGTGGACAGCACAGCATGGCCCACCTCTAGACCCAGGGGACACAAAGTGACCAGGGCCACAGTGCAGCACAGCTTAAAACAAAAACAAAAGCATGACACCAGGAAAGGAAAACTCACTTCCTGTTCCCAGGGCCTCTTGGCATGGCCAAGGTCGTGAGGTGGGAGGGGCTGGCCTGCTGGAATGATCCAGGGCAGGACAGCCCCATCCCCACCTGAAGGATGCCTGCTGAGCACTCACTGGGGGCATCCAATATGCCCACAAGAGGACTTTACAAAGTTCATGAAAACATCTTCAAAAACCTTTTGCACCAAAATAATTCCATCCCTTGCCATGTGGCTTCCCGTGGGTTCTGCCACACGACCCACACTAGGCCTGCGGTTTGCAGACCCCCTGGCAGGGGGTGCATTTTCCTTCTAGTTCAGACACGCCTCTGCTTGCCCACCATCAGGTGCCAGACACCTGCGCTTCAGCGAGCTGGTCTCCAAATGCGTCCACCTTGGAGTCTCTTGCCCAACACCTCCTCCGGAAGCTGCGGCTGAACCATGCGGCAGTCTGGGGAGGGCTGCCCGTTGCCTTCCTCCTCACAGGAACATAAAACTTAAAAAAAAAAATCACTTGCAATAGGGTCTGGTGTGCTGTTCTCAAAAAATAAAATGGGCTTCATGGATAATTCCTGCCCGAACCAGCCACGTTAGCAGTCCACTTGCCTGCGTGCAGAGGGCTAGCGTGTCACAGGCCCCAGGGCGCCACTCACATGTATGTGGGGCCCTGGTCTGGACCCAGCAGGACTTGACTGGAATTTCCAAGGCAGACCACTGCTGACATCTGGCAAGGAGCAGCCAGTCTGAGCGTGGCACTGCACATTGCGCTGGGCTTGTGACCACGCGTGGCTGGCCTCCCGCTATGTGGCACACTCTCCAGCCCTGAGTTGATGCCCCCCACACTCCCACAGCTGTGTCAGGGCAGGTGGGAACATCCAGTCCAGGCCGCGACAGCTTGGTAAGGCGTGGGGCAGGAGCAGCAGGCGGGGGGCTGCGTCCCGGACGGGCTGACCCAGTGCTGGGGGCACAGGAGTAGATGACTCTGCGAGGCTCCGCCAACCTTCCTCACTAAGTGGCCACGGCGACGGGCCCTGTCCACGGTCCTGACCGGCAGCCAGCACAGGCTCAGTAGCTGAACATCTGTGGTGGCTGCTCCGGCTGCACCTGCGGCGGGGCCGCCTGCGGCTGCGGGGCTGGCGGCGGGGGTGGTGGTGGTGGCGGCGGGGTCTGCAGGACGTCGGCCTGTGGCACAGCCCGCCACGCGAGCGGATGCTGGTCGCTGAGCTGGTTCCCCAGGGGTGTGATGGAATTGACCAGGGTGGTCAGGTTGATGAAGTGGGCCACCGACTGTGGGTTGGAGGCTTCGGGCTGTGGGTGGAGCTGCACGTCATTTGGCCGGTTGTGCAGCATGGCCGAGCCACTGACGGTGTCAAAAGTCACGGTCAGGATGGAGTTGTCCAGCTGCAGCTGGCGCTCGGGGGCGGTGAGGTGGCCCACAGCCACAGGTTGCAGATTGGTGAACTGAGTCCCAGCCGCGGTGGTGATGGGGGTCACGGTGATGTTGGTCAGGCCCACCGAGCTGGACGGAGCCGTCACGCTGGGGTCCCCCAACGTTACCACCACCTGGAGAGGCACACACCGAGACATGGTGAACCGGTGACCTTGTCATGAGGCCCACGGTGACGCCCACGTCTTGCCCGGCTGTAGGAGGGGCAAAGCCCTCAGCCCACCCAATCACCATGGGAACAGCTGCCACTGGGGTGCAAACTCCAAGGTTAAGCAGGGTGGGCACGTGCTGAGGGCAAAGGTGACAGACACACTGGGAGCTGGGCAGGCCCCACCCACCCCGCGTCACCCTCTAGCATATCCTGCAAGGGTTCCCGCTCTTGTTGCCAGCCACAAAGAAAGGGGTGCACTTGGGTGGGCAGCTGCCTGCAGGAGGGGTCCTGCAGACAGCACAGAGCCCTCCCACTCCCAGCCGGAGGTCTGCCCCAGGAACGTGTGATCTGTCCAGAGTGCCCCTGTGAGGCGGTCCGTGGGGAGAGAGATGTCCAGCACGCGACAGGACGACACCGGGGCCAGCCACATCCCCGCCTGCAGAGCCTGCCCTCATGTCCTGATCCCGGCTGCCTGCCCAGGTGCATCCTGGGAGGTGGCAGGTGTCAGCTCCGGAGGCGCGTCCCTGTCCCCCACTTGAGAGAGCTGTTCTCAGTCCCCTGCTTTGGCCTGACTCAGCTGTTGCTGGCATCCGGGGAGTGAACCAGGGGACAGGATCTCTGTCTCTCACTTTCAAATACTTGTTTTTGGTGAGATAGCCCAAGTTTATTAGTGGCATCAGGCTTTTATAGACTGAGGCTCACACAGGATGAGGAGGCGGTATTGAGGAGCTTATGGTTCCCATAAGCCTTTCTATGGAACCCATCAACTGTTCCACGCCCTTGTTTAAAACTATCCTTTGTTTTGTACGTCCAATCAAGTGTCCCCATTCAAATGATATCCTATTGATTGTCACCCTATGCTCGCTCTCCTTCTATGAATCACAGTGTCCTGCTAAGAATCACTTTTCTGTGTTTTGTAAATTAGGCCTGAAAGATGTAGCTAGAGAGAACATGCCCTTGGAAGAGCAGAAAATGGGGAGACAAATAAATTAAAAAAAAAAATACAAACATAGCAAACATTATGGCACAGCAGGTTGAACTGTCATCTGCAATGCCAGCAGCCAAGAGAGCACAGGTTCAAGTCCCGGCTGCTCCACTTCCCATCCAGCTCCCTGCCTGTGGCCTGGGAAAGCAGTCAAGGATAGCCCAAAGCCTTGAGACCCTGCACCCGCGTGGGAGACCTGGAAGAGCTCCTGGCTTCAGCCTGACTTAGCCCTGGCTGTGGCCATCTGAGGAGTGAAGGTCTCTCTGGCACTGAAAGGAGCCCCGGGAGGTGGCCTGCACGGGGCCCCACACGGACCTGCTGTATGCTCTGCACGGCAGAGCTGGTCTCGTCGCCCACACCGCCTGTGAACTCGGCCTCCTTCTCCGAGTACTCGCTGAAGGTCGCCTCCTCGGGCCCCGGGGCCTCGGCCTCCTCCTCCGGCTTCTGCTTCCGCTTGTGGGCGCGCTTGGTGGCCTTGCTGTGCTTGCCCTCGGGCAGCTCCTCCTGCTCCAGGCTCAGCTCGGGCTGCGGGCAAGCGGGTCTCAGTGTCTGCACACACGCGTCCCCCAGAGTCCCGGGGGTGCCCGGGCGGTGCGGCCACTGACCAAAGGGGACGCAAATCGGGATTCTAACAGCCTCGCTCTGTGCTAACACACGGTGAGGGCAGATAGAGGAAGGGTTCCAGCATCAGCGAGTGAAAGCCAAAACCCCAAAAAATTATCACTCAGGGCTCCTGGCCCCACGACTAGAACAAGACCACTGCAGCACGTGCTTCTGGGTTACAATGCGGCCGCCCACAGGCCGTTCCCACGCCACCTGCAGTGGGAGTAAGACAGGGCCGGCCCACTCCTCGGCTGGCTGTCTGCCACGGGCAAGGGCACTGCTGACCACAGCCAAGCCACAGAACATGGGCAGGGCGGTTACCCACAGGACCTGGTGTAGGCCGTGGCACAGGCCAAGGGCAAGCCTGCCAGGGCACAGCGGCACACGGGGGCAGGGCGGCTGGGTGTCCCAGGGCTGGCCATGGACATCCACACACTGGCCCCTCCTACAACCCAGCCATGCTAGCTGGTGTTATGCTCAGCCCACAGGGACAGACACTGGCTTCTGACACAAAAAGACCCTCTTTGGTAACCAAGACATTCTTAGAGCATCCTCTTGCTAACTTTCCTCTTGGCTGGGGATCAGACTGTGCACAGTGTGAAAGCTGCCAGCGCGCACACACACACACACACACACACACACACACTTGAACCATAAAGAAAGGTTGCCTGCAGCAGGGAGCGTTCTAAAAGGCCCTAAGAAGCTGGGGAAGATGGGGCGTGGCCCGCGCCGCTCGCGGCTCACCTGCACGATGCCGATGGAGGAGGCATCAATGGTGGTGGTCTCAGGAAGGTGGTCCAAGTCATCGATCCTCACCGCCAGGACCTGCGGGGGAGGAGGTGGGAGGACAAAAGGGGCAATGAGTGGGGTGCACCTGCCCAACGCCCCATCCCCAACCACCATTGGGAATCCAGTCTGCATGTGCACCCACAGGATACACCACCCGCCGCCTGGGTGTGGCCGTCCACGGCCCAGAACCATCCTTCCTGAACTCTGCTGGATTACGTGAGACTCTCTCACCCTGAGAGGACCTTTGGAGGCCCTTCAGGCATGTGTCTCCGCATCTCCTCAAGTCGAGTCCAGGTCCTTCCCCATCCTGGGGCTCCATGTAGGCAGGAAGAGATGGCAGGGACACCTCCCACCAGCCCAGAGTCCACACTGGCAAAGCTGAGTGAGGGGGAATGCAGGGTGGCAAGCCTGTCCCCAGAGTCACCCAACTGAGGCCCATCCCAGCAGCCCCGAGCCCTCCACGTGCAGGTCCATGCGTGTGCACACACATGTGCATGCACACACTCCCTTCTCTCAGGTTCATGGTGAAGTGGCGACCCTGCTTTTCCCCTGACAGCCATGTGAGAGACAGAGAAAGATCTATCAAGTGAGCTGCCACCTGCTGGTCCACTCCCCGAACGCTTTCAATGGCCTGGGGACATGAAGCCGGAAGCCAGAACTGTCTGGGCAGGGACCCCTACTGCCCCCTCTGAGCTGGGGACCAACCCAGGCACTCAGCCATGGGGTACTAGGTAGGGTCTGCAGCCCCCAACCCTGGGAAGCTGACCGAGGGAAGCTCCACCCCTCCTCTGTGTCTGCTTCCCCCTCAGACACCACACTCACTGCCTGCCTCCGATGGCCCCTGCAGAACAAGCCAGGCCCTGCTTGTTCTGCACCTGCGCCCCTCAGTCCCCAGCGTCCCCTAGCACCTCACAAGGAGGTGCCCATCAGGGGCAGGAGCAGGGCTGTGCCATGACTTTGGGGCACAGTTTACAGCCTCAGCAGAAGTGCATCTGAGGCCCCATCCTACTCCTTCACACGGTGCCCCTGCATGGCAGGCTCTACTCCGAGGAAACACAGCCTCCGGGAGGTGCACAGGGTCTGCACAGCGAGGTTGGCCTGTGAGCAGGTGCAGGGGGTTTGCACCATGGAAGCATGCCCTGGACCCTCCTCAGGACCATTCCCATCACCATCGTCAAAACCATCCCCACATCATCATCACCATCTTCATCACCACCCTCATCACCATCACCTCCAGCAACAGCCCCACCATGGCGGTCCCCAGGGCGCAGCTGTGGTGACTGCGGGCGCAGAGCCCTACCTCAGGGTGCTTGCGGCGCATGTGCCTGCTCATGGAGGCCCGGGTGGACACCTTGGTCCCACACAGCTGGCAGCTCTGTGCTTCCACCTTGTCGTGCGTTAGCTGCACGTGCTTCTGCAGCATGTACTCAGTCACATACTTCTTATCGCACACGGAACACGTCCACTGCTTGCCCACTGCTCCCAGACACAGGGATGGAGGAGGGAAGGACAGGTCAGCCCAGAGACCCCTGCCCACTGCTCCCAGACACAGGGAGGGAGGGACACAGGTCAGCCCAGGGACACCTGCCCACTGCTCCTGGGCACAGGGAGGGAGGGACACATGACCCACTGCCCCTTGTTGCTGGGCATGGAGATGGAGGGAGAGGCATAGATGACTCCCAATCCCTCCTGCACGCCCATAACATGTGACTGCTGGGTCTGACCATGGGGGTCAAGCATGGCCCTGAGTTGGCCAGGAAGGAACAGCTGCCACACCAAGAGCCACCATCCATGCCACTGTGCCCAGGCAACACTCCAACACCCAAGGGCAAACAAGACTAAATAAGCCAGGGGTCACCACTAAGCCTGGACCACACTCAACATTCTGGCAACACTTTCTGACATCTGTCCTTCCCCTCTCCACCCTGCCCTGTGGACCACGCCACACACACCCGTGCCCCTCCCTGCCCTGTGGACCACGCTGCACACACCCGTGCCCCTCCCTGCCCTGCGGACCACGCCACACACACCCGTGCCCCTCCCTGCCCTGTGGACCACGCTGCACACACCCGTGCCCCTCCCTGCCCTGCGGACCACGAAACACACACCCATGCCCCTCCCTGCCCTGTGGACCACGCCACACACACCCGTGCCCCTCCCTGCCCTGCGGACCAAGCCACACACACCCGTGCCCCTCCCTGCCCTGCGGACCACGCTGCACATACCTGTGTGGATGAGCTTGTGGGTCTCCATGGTGTTTCTCTCACTGAAAGTCTTGCCACACAACTCACACATGAAGTCTTTAATCCCTGCAGGGCGGGGGAAGCGCGCTTGGTCACGCACAGCTGCTGAGGACAGGCACACCACAGCACATGCCACTCCTGACACCCAGGACAGCTGGGTGGCCTCACAGGAGGCCACAGGCACGCCCAGCTCAAGATGCTCCTGCTAACGTGATTCATGTCTCAGCAGCCAAACCCTGAGAGCGTGCAGGGGCCCTAGGAATCCACGAGTCTCCTTACACCTGTGGCCTGTGCCCCCGCAGCCCTCCCAGGTCCCAGGGAGGGTCTGTGGGAGAGCATCAGGAGCAGGCAGTGCTCTGTGGCCCATCGCGTGGACAGCAAGTCTCCCCACGCAGGTCACCCGATGAGGGCACAGTGAGCACTCCCCACTCCAGTGTTATAAAAGATGCAGGCTGACCTCAAATAAACTTGGCATTCTGTTTACAAGAGTGACCCACTGCGTGTTGTCCTGTGTTGTCTTATGTGTTGTCTGTTTGTAACCCTAGTCCCTCCGCTCGGCTCAGGGTACGCGGCGACACGGACGTTGCCGACAAATGGAGGTTCCACCGAGACCGAGAAAGAGAGGATACGGTGAAGGCTCGTCCCGGGAGGCTGGCCAGCGGATTAAGGTAAATGGGACGTATTGTAAGTCTCTCCTAAACTGGTAGGAGAGGGAGTTTTATTTTGACATAAAGTCAGGTTTTAGTTTTATTTTGAAATATAGTTAGGGTTTAGATTTATTTTGAAGTATAGTCAGGTTTTAGATTTATTTTGAAGTATAGTTAGGTCTTGGTGTTTAATTTATCCTGCGAAAAGGACGATAAAATGGGTTCAGCCTTCTCCCAGGATAAATTGGTCACCTTCTTGAAGAACTTTTACATCATATGGGGAACGCTGTTGGTCGGAATAGGATGACAGGAAAATTAAGCAATTCAAGCAAGGCTGATTAAAAAAAAAAAAAAAAAGACAGAAAGAAAAAAAAAAAGAGAAAGAAAGAAACATGTTCTGTAACTTAATTTAAACCTAAAGCACGAAGTGAACCTATATACTTGTTTTACAAAGTATCTCCAGGTTAAAGTATGTCGAAGAAGACGTTAGAAGTCGCAAAAGGTTTAAGAGTTATATGTCTCTGTTCTGATGTGTTTGGTGTTTGTGCATATGTTTGTTTAGTCGTATTGTTGGTGTACTACTATTTTTGTCCGGACAAAAACTAGATTTTGTTTTAATATTCTTTCTCCAGTTCTACCTTTGTCTTGAATTGTTAAGTTGTTGTTCTTGTTCTGAATCGGGTGTGTGTGTGACTGACTGACGAGATGAGACGGACCATGACTGGCCCCTTTTCTCTGTCCTGATAAATAATTTTAGAGAGGTCTAACGAATTTAAAGGTTCATATGACGTTTTCTTGCTTTTTGATCTTCAGCTTACAGTGTTGTTCTGGCACTGATCAGGTCTAGCATACAGTATTCGTTAACATGTTCAGTTAAATGCTAAAGGTACTTTTTGTTTAACTCATTGAGACCTCTAAATTCTTCAGAGTTCTGAACCAAGTCTCATGACTTTGGGGTTTCTAGTAGGATCCCTGGAACTCTCAAAGATTGAGACAAAAATTTGAATAGTGTAATTGTCATTTAAAATAATTTGGATTCGATATGATAAAATTATGCTAAATTTGTTGCATCATATATGCTATTGAATAGATGAGTACTTTTGCTCACTGGTCAAAATGTTTCCTAATCATGAAATTAATCCAGATTGTTAATTATTTGTGTTCTTACTTATAAGGAAGTATGTGGGATTTTTGCCTTACAGGAAAACAACAAATTCTTTTAAATTGTATAGTGAAATTGGTTATGATGTGTATAATTTCTGAATTTTGCTTTTAAGACAATGGAGTTGGAGTCTGATTTCTTGTGAGAAACAACAGTGTTGTAACATCTCTTTTTAATTGTTAACTTTGGTAAATTCCTAGGTAATCTCCCAAGACAACAGCCAAATTGAATTTTTTTCAGCTCTCTTGCCTTCAACAAAACAAAAGCTAAGGAGAAGCTCCAGGCCCTGGAGCCATACATAAAACAAGGGAAGGGCATACATGGAGTCTGCCCTTTGAAGAATTTGGGAACTTGATCTTGTCGTCCCTGTTGTAGTGATTCTTATCTGCCTGCATTTGAAAAGGGGTGAATTCCCAAATCAGCTAGAAGAAGGTTGCTTGAAAAACTTCTCTTTCCTGGTTTTTAGGCGGGATTGTGTTAAAATGTGTTTCCATGAATTGGGAGAAATGGTTGAAATTTGCTTAAAGCCATTGTTTTTGAAGTTTTTGAAGTATGCATATGAAGAACCTGGAAGTTTTCTGCCTTTTGTGATTTCGCCTTAATGGCTTGGCTGGGGGCTGTGTGAACTCCAGCCCTGATAGTCTACATGACACCCGGCAGGACACCTGGCAGGTCACTAGGCAGACCTCTCCTCAGGAAGGAGGTACCTGGTGTTTGATAAGATCCACCACCTTATAGCTCAGCGATTTGTACTTTTTAAAAGTTGTTAGTTTCAAACCCACCAATATAAGCCTGCTAGATCATGACTGTATAATTAATAGCCTGAAATGTATAAAAACTGGGGGCTTGGGCCCTGGGGCTCGCTCTCTCTTTCTCTCGGGCACTCTCTCTGGCTCACGAGCTCGCTGTTTGCTAGCCCTGTGGATCCTGCAGGTTGCCCCTCCCCGCCCAGCCATGCTGGGCTGGGGGAGGTGGCTGGGAGACCTAGGTTAGTTTGAATAAACCACCTTTTTGCCTTAGCACGGACTTCAGGCTTGATGATTATCTGGGGATTTCAGAAACTGGCACAACACATACATAAAAATGCTAGTAAATATCTAAAAATAAAAAATATCTCTAATTTTGAAAGCTGTCAAAAAATTGAAGCATTGAACTTTAGATAGTCTCTGTTTAATTGGTGACTTTATCAAATGTCTATCCAGCTTCAGTATGCTCTATTCTTGTTCCAACCTTTGAATTTGTTAAAATTCTTAAAAAGTTATGAGATGATTTTATGCATTAATTCCTGTGTTTAATTCTCATGATCTAAAAGAGCTGTGTTTTCAAGAGTATTTTCTGTTAGGTATTTACTTTGAAATGTTTGGGTGATCATTTATAAGTGACAGAAGCTTTTGATATGTTACTGTTTGAATCAGTTTGACTAAAAGGATGGACATTATAATGAAGAATCTTTGATCAGATATTTTAAGGCCTCTTGGCATATTTAATAGGTTTAATTCTTCTGGTTTTGAGAGTTCTAGATGGGCCCCTAGCAGCCTCAAACTCAGAAGAATGTGCTTCAAAGGATGTATCTTTCAGTTGGTAAAGTTAATTGTAGGACAAACAACTGATTCGATCTGTAAAAAAAAAAAAAAATGGGGGCATTGCTAAAGTTTAATAGTAAACTATAGGTATGGTTTATTCAGATTATTAAAAGCAAAATGTAATTCTAAACAATTGGTTACTTTAACACACTTAAAAATTCTCCCATTCTGCGGGTTGCCTTTTTACTTTGTTGATTGTTTCTCTAGCTGTACAGAAGCTTCTTAGTTTGATCAGGTCCCAATTGTTTATTTTGGTCTCGATTTCTACTGCTTTTGGAGTCTTTTTTAGGAAGTGAGGGCCTACCCCTAAGTGTTGCAGTGTGTTTCCAACATTTTCTTCCAAAAGTTTGAAGGTTTCTGGATGTAGGTTTAGATCCGTTATCCATTTAGATCTGATCTTAGTGTATGGTGAGAGATGTGGATCTATTTTTTTGTTTCTGCAGGCTATTAACCAGTTGTCCCAACAGCATTTATTGAACAGACCTTCCCATTTGCCTGGATTGTCGTTTGTCTTTTTGTCAAAGATTATTTGGCTGTACCTGTTTGGGTTCCCTTCTGGTGTTTCTATTCTGCTCCATTGATCTTCCTCTCTATCTTTGTGCCAGTACCAGGCTGTTTTGATAACCACTGCCCTATAGTATGTCCAGAGGTCCGGAACTGTGATTCCCCCTGCTAACTTCCTGTTCTTCAGGATGATTCTAGCTATCCGTGGTTTTTTGTGTTTCCAGATGAACCTTTGGATCATTGTTTCCAGTTCCATGAAGAATGTTTTGGGCAATTTGATTGGGATTGCGTTGAATGTATATATTGCTTTTGGCAGTATAGACATTTTAATGATATTGATTTTACCTATCCAGGAGCATGGGATGTTACTCCATCTTTTGAAGTCTTGTTCAATTTCTTTTTTAAGTAGTTTGTAGTTTTCTTCAAATAGGTCTCTTACATTTTTGGTTAGATAGAGGGCTAATCTCCAGAATATACAAAGAGCTACAAAACAATCAAAATATCAAAACAAACAAGCCACTCAAGAAATGGGCACGGGAAATGGGCAAACACTTCACAAAGGAACAAACCCAAATGGCAAATAAACATATGAAAAAATGCTCAAGTTCCCTGGCAATAAGGGAAATCCAAATTAAAACATCAATGAGGTACCACCTAACGCCAGTAAGACTGGCCCACATGAATAAAAGCACCAACAACACTTGTTGGCGAGGTTGCGGGGAAAAGGGAACCCTACTCCACTGCTGGTGGGGCTGCAGGCTGGTACAGCCTCTATGGAAATCAGTATGGAGAACATTCAAACAACTCAAATTCAACATACCGTATGATCCGGCAATAGCACTCCTAGGAATATATCCAGAACACTTGTTTTATGAGAAACCAACATGCACGCTTATGCTCATAGCAGCACAATCAGTAATTGCAAAACCATGGAAGCAGCCAAAATGCCCATCAACAAAGGATTGGATAAGAAAGCTATGGTTGATCTACTCCATGGAATACTACTCAGCTATTAAAAAAAACAAAATGCAGTTCTTTGTGGCCAAATGGGCCAAACTGGAAACCATAATGCTAAGGGAAATGAGCCAATCACAAAAGGTTAAATACCACATGTTTGCCTTAATTTAAGATGATATGATGTTATGTATAACATGTTATGTTATGTATGTTATATGTTGTGTATAAACTAAAATTGAAATGTCAATGAGGTGGTCACAGAAGGTGGCTAGGAACTCGCATTTACTTTTAACATATTGGTTACTCATTACTATGTCAATTAATTCCATAATGATGTAAATTTTTGCTGATGGTATGTTGGAGCTTTTAATTGACTGGGATGATACTCTGCTGGCTCTGCCTTCAGACCAGAGAGGGTATACCTAAGAAGCCGTTGAACTTGACTGGACAATAAGATGCTGGACTCTATGTTTGGTATACGCTTGTAATGGGGGAATCTCAACTGAACTTGAGCTGTGGTTATGCAACAAGGTGGAGGAATCCACCATGGTGGGAGGGTTTGGGGACGGGTGGGGAGAACCCAAGTACCTATGAAACTGTGTCACATAATACAATGTAATTAATTAATTAAAAATAATAATTTTTTAAAAAAATCACAAAATTAGAAAGATAAAGGAGAGTGCTTCCTGATAGGCAAGGCTTTTTCCCCCAATTAAAATTTACTTATAAATTATAAAAAAAAAAAAGCTTTCTGTCAAGGATGAACAGATTTGTGTTGTGGGAGAATATTTAAGTATTGATAATATTAAACTCAAGTTTATTCTCTGAAAAAAAAAAAAGAATTCTCAAGTAGCTGTTACAAAAGCGGGTGTTGTTTTATAATATGTGTTACCTGATATATATGTACATGTTTATGTAGTCTATCTTAACTGGCTTATAGATGAAAATATTCATAAATGTGAATTGCTAAGCTAACTCCTTTTGAAAATAATGCATGGATACACAATTAAGCTTTTGGAGAGGCATGTCTGTTTCTGTTTTCTCAGGACCTACAAAGCCTGTTCAGCTGAATAGTTTCGAATGTATTCAAATGGACTTACTACTCAGGACTTCAACAGAGAAGCCTTTCAAGTGCCATGATGTACAACAAACACCTGACAACTTCTGCCTTCTATCAGGAACTACTACATGGACCCCCCCTACTGCTGCTGTTTCCCCACGGCTCCCCCTCTCAGCGGGAAGTAGTTAAGAATGGATGACGCCACCCCTTTTCCCTAAAAACTTTTGGGGTCCATTTCTCTGTTTGGAAATGTAACAGCCAGATGGGATGATATGCATTTAGGGTCTCTGGTTCCTGGTAAAACTGTCTTGTACACATGTAACATCTTAGCACTATGAGATTGTTAAATGTTAGTGTTTTCAACAGTACTTGTACATTGTTAAGACCTGGGTACCCCTCATGTCAGGGAAGTTGTTCTAATGGCATTAGACTGGCAGCATGGATGTTAAAGGAATGGAACGGAGTTATAGCCTTGGGACTGATGATCCTGGCCATGATTGCAGTATTGTTTCCTCTTCTCTGCCGCCTGTGCAGGCAACAAGCCCGGGAGCAGGTCATCATTTGACAAACCATGATGGCTTTAGCTGTGGAAAACCCTAGCACTGAAGTTTGGTTGAGCATGTTGTGATGGGCAGCCAGAGACGGGTAAGATCTGGCAGAGCTGATGACCAACCTAAGACAGGAATCCCACGTGCCTTGGGTGGGGCTCCCCATGACGGGTAAGGAGTCAACTGACTGCTGGACAACCCAAGACAGGCGTCCATTTAAAAACAAAAAAAGGGGGACATGTAGGCCCTGGTCTCCCAAGGGTTAACTCCACAGCTTAGCTTGTTTCTAAGGGGTAACAGAATGGGCAATCTTGGCCTAAAGCATTTTAGCCCCTGGCTTGACTGCAAGTTCCTCTTCCCTGCTTCCTCTTTGTTAAGATGCCCCCAGGGGAGCTTAGGAGTTCCTTGAGCATTGGGATAATACTGGGAGGGACTAGGCAGACTATAAAAGATGCAGGCTGACCCCAAATAAACTTGGCATTCTGTTTACAAGAGTGACCCACTGCGTGTTGTCTTGTGTTGTCTTATGTGTTGTCTGTTTGTAACCCTAGTCCCTCCGCTCGGCTCGGGGTACACAGCGACGCGGGCGTTGCCGACACAGTGTGAGCTTTCATCGTGCAGGTCGGCACACGCAGTGCCTCTGGATCAGGTGTGTGTGGTGCTCTGCCCCCACGATGCCCAGCCATGCCCGGCAATCCCACACATATGGTGATCTGCCCTGCCATGCCTGGCCGTGTCCTGCAGTCCCGCACATCTGCCCTGCCATGCCGGGCCGTGTCCTGCAGTCCCACACATGTGGTGATCTGTCCCACGATGCCTGGCCGTGCCCAGCAGTCCCCTGTGTCTGCCCTGCCATGCCCGGCCGTGCCCAGCAGTCCCCCGTGTCTGCCCTGCCATGCCTGGCCATGTCCTGCAGTCCCACACATGTGGTGATCTGTCCCACGATGCCCGGCCGTGCCCAGCAGTCCCCCGTGTCTGCCCTGCCATGCCCAGCCATGTCCAGCAGTCCCCTGTGTCTGCCCTGCCATGCCCGGCCATGTCCAGCAGTCCCCCGTGTCTGTCCTGCCATGCCCGGCCGTGCTCAGCAGTCCCCCGTGTCTGCCCTGCCATGCCCGGCCGTGCCCAGCAGTCCTGTGACTCACCCGTGTGCCGCTTGTAGTGTTTGAGCATGTTGACTTTCTGTGCGAACTTGCGGTGGCACTCCTTGCACTCGTACTCCTTGATGCCCTTGTGTAGCTTCATGTGGTGGCGCAGGGCATGCTTGGTCTTCATGCCTGAGGGTGCAGAGGGGGATGGCCACATCGGTCTGCCAGACGCCCTCCCTGCCCACCGCCCGACATGGCACTGCCCCTGCCGCACAGATGGGAGCTTGGGGCGGGTCCAGGGACAGCAGGGGTGGAGCCACATGGAACTTGGGGAATATTTGTCCCACTGGAGAGTGATGGTGACATCCCTGGGACAGCTGTTGGTGGGCTCCAGATCTGACCACCATGACCGAGTTGGACAAACAGGAGTAGAGCATGGTGGGGCTTCAACAGTCACTTCCACCTCCCAGTAACCTGCTACACCCACCCAGCCATAGGGAAAGTGCCATGCCAAGCCAGCAGGGGAAGCCCAAGGGCTGTGTCGCCAGGACACTGTGTGGCAAAGCACCACTGGGAGCACAGGGGCTGCAGAACTCAAACAGAAGCCACACATGCTCGTAGGCAGAAACTATCGGTGCTAAGCGGCTGGGGTGGCTGCTGCTGTCTACAAACCGGTCCTTAGCAGCACACACCAGCCTCTTCCTGGTGACCTAGGACCTGGCACCAACTCCACATGTGGCATGGTTCCTACGGCTGACCACCTCCTGCAGGGGGCACGGGTGGCACCAACGCACACCCAACCAGCAGCGCTGCCTGTGACTGAGCATTCCAGGGGCACCTGTGCGCCCACTGAGTACCAGGAGTCAGACCAGGTGGTGAGCAGGCACCTGCGCCTCTACTGCATGCCAGGAGCCACATCAGGTGGGAGTCCCCAGCCTGCCTGGGCTCCACCCGGGGAAGAGGTCGGTACAAACAAGCCAACAGTCAGCAGAAGAGGAGACAAGGCCAGGTAGGGGCAAGTGGAGGACATGACACTGAGGACGCTGCTGGCCCAGCAGGTGGGGGTCCCCAGGTGGCCTCACAATGGAGGAGCCATCTGCATGGCCCGGAACACATGTGGGAGGCTGCTGTGGCAATAGCATCCCGAGTGGCAGGCACAGCAGGTCTGAGGCTCTCAGGCCAAGGCACTGGAGACATGACTCAGCAGGTCCATGGGGGGACCACAGTCCCCACTTCCTGCCAATTCCAGCTTCCTGTTACTGTGCACGCTGGGAGAGTGCAGATGACCAAAGGACCTGAGCTCTGACCTGCCACGTGGAGGCTTGGATGGAGCTGGGCCAGCTGAAGCCAGAAGTTTCCTCCAGGCTTCCCATGGGGCTGCAGGGTCCCAAGGCTTTGGGCCGTCCTCCACCACTTTACAGGCCATCAGCAGGGAGCTGGATGGGAAGTGGAGATTTCGGGAGTGCAGCAGCGTTCCGATCTGGGATCCTGGCATCACACAGCACACACCATCCCCACAGTAAACTTCCTCCTGCTAGGCCTGTGGCTCAGGCCACACCATACCTGCCAACCATCTTTCTGAAAAGCTGATGTACACAGGTTGCTCCCGACAGCTCAAGGTGCGGGAAGTGGTCCTGGACTAGAGATTCTCTGCAGTGGACAGCGTTCCCCCATTGGGGCACCCACACCCCACTATGCCATGACCAAGCAGCAACCCTACTTGGTTAACAGTCACCCATGATGTAAGCGCATCCAGGTCCAAAACAAAACCACAGCCACACTCCCCTGTTGCCTGGTAACGCACAGATCGCCCAGGTGCACTCTGAAGGCAACAGAGAAGCAGGCTATGCAAGGAACGGGTTGGCACAACCTTGGCCCGCAAGCTGGTGACCACATATGGCGAGGACAGAGGCCAACTGTGCCAGCTTGCTGAAATTCCGTAATGGGCACCAGCATGTCACATTGACCACTAGCAATGCACAGAAGGAACTGCCCGGTCACATGGCAAAGTATTGGGGTGGGCGTCTGCCAAGGAGGCTAGGACGCCCCCAGGGATGTCCACAGCACACTCTGGTACCTGGGTAAAGCCCCAGCTTCCCGCTCGTGGCACCCTGGGTGGCAACAGGGGCTGGTGACGCAGCTCCTGGGTCCCCGACATCCACACACAAGACCTGGCTTGAGCACAGGCTCCTGGGTTGGACCCAACACAGTGCTGGCCACAGAAAGCATCTGGACCAGACAGGTGGCCTCTCTCCCCTCAACAACCAGAGGAAAATGTGCAGGACGTCATTAAGCAAGGCTTCGAGCCCACACCTCTGAGGCCCAGGGTCCAGGTCATTCCCTGCCCCCTGAACCTCTCTGCCTGCCCCCACTGTCACCTCTGACCCTGCCCTGCTCCACACCATAGCTCCCCTGGGACTCTTGTGTGGCCAAGCCCACCTTACTTTGTACAGCCACTCCCTCTGGGAGTGACGGGGAGGCAGACACACTGGTGACTGATGGCCAGAGGCGGGAGTCAGCAAGGGGCTGCAGGAGGGGTTGGGTGGGGGTAGGGCCGCTGCAGGTGCAGACACGACAGCCGAGGGGGTGGGGACAGCAACGTGCATGGAGGCTTCCCGAGGGCAGGGTCCTCCTGGCCTCTCCAGCCTTTCCCAGCGTGTTCTGCATGCTCTCGCAGGGCCACCCTGCCAGAGAAGGTGAGACGAGGGGCATGGCGCCTTCTTCCTACCATGCCCAGGGACACAATGAAGCCACTGAGGGTGGCAGATGGATGCAGGAGGGCAGGAGGGCTCAGGCGCCTGCAAGACAGAGCTGGGCATGGCTGGGCTGGGGCAGCTGGGGACAGCTCGCTGCTCCCGTGTCAGCGTAGCTGCGCATCTGTAGCCAGGAGAGAGTGCCAGGGTTGTGGCAACAGGACGTCCCCTTCTTGTCTCCTTACTGTGCACACCAGTGCAGGAAGTTTCCTCAGCTCTGTTAGAGGAGGCCCAGCATCAGGTCACTGGCCTGCAGCAGCTGCAGTTTCTGCGCCTGCCAGAGCCAGGGTCCACCCTGCATGGCCACCCTGCAGCCAGGGCCCTTACCCGGAGCTGCACAACTGCAGGGCGGCCCTCGTCCTGCACCCCAGATGGCCCGGTGCCTGTGTGGGGGTCCTTCCTGTTACTCCGCTTTTCTCCTGGTGCTCACCCTGGGGTGCAGCCGTGGTGTCTCTGGAGCTCCCAGGGCCTACCTTTCCCGCACTCGGCGCACAGGTATTCCCGGATGTTGTCGTGCACCCGCATGTGCTCCTTCAGCATGTCCTTCCTGGCAAATGACTTCCCGCACTGCTCACAGGCGTGGCTCTTCACACCTGCCCACAGACACAGCTTCTCAATGCCAGGGCCCTGGGGGCGGGGCTCTGGTGGGGGCGGGGCTTCAGTGAGGGTGGAGCCCTGACAGGGGAGGGACTTCAGTGGGGTGGGGCTCTGAGGGCGGGGCTTCAGTGGAGGTGGGGTCAGACTGGCAGGGTGTGACTCTGGTGGGCGGGGACTGACTTTGGTGGGTGGGGCCTGGCCCTGGTGGGGTGGGGCCAGGCTCCCACGGGGGCGGGACCTGGTTCTGGTGGGCAGGGACTGACTTTGGTGGGGGATGGGACCTGACTCTGGAGGGTGGGGCCTGGCCCTGGGGGGGTGAGGCCAGGCACCCAACGGGCCGGCCCTGGCTCTGGTGGGCGGGGCTCCAGGGGGGCGGGCCCTGGCCCTGGCCCAGCACCCCACCTGTGTGGATGAGCTTGTGGCGCTCCAGGTTGCCAATGCTGTTGAAGATCCGCCCACAGATCTCACATGGGTGGATGTACCTGCACGTAGAGAGCCACGGTCAGCGGCAGCCCAGGTAGGGATGGAGGAGGGGCAGGCCCGAGGCTGCCCGGCATCAGGCATGCAGGGCTGGAGCAGCCGGGACGGTGGCCGTGGCTCCCCCTCAAGGGCACAGACACACAGAGGTGGCCTGGTTGAGCCCTCCACGCAGCCGTCGAGGGTCTCCCGCCAGACAGACCATGTGGGCGGACAATCCACGCAGGGTGCAGCCAGGAGGGTGAGGACTGAGCGTGGGCACACCCACGGAGCGGGAGCATCTAGCCCTGGCGCCCCAGGCTGGCGGCCTCACTCACTTCTGCACGTTGGGGTCCGGCAGGTTCTCGCGGTGGATGACCATGTGGGCGTGGTAGGTGGCCTTGAGTGCGAAGCGGCGGTTGCAGATGCTGCAGCCGTGGCCCTTCTCCTTGTGCACCTCCATGATGTGCCTCAGGTACTCCTTGCCGCGGCCGAAGGTGAGCTGTGGGACAGGCAGGCAGCTGCTCATATCTGCCCCGGCCCCTGCACCCCAGGCTGCCTGGGGGAGGAGGCCTGGGCACAGCCCCGCAGAAGCTAACCCATCCCTGAGTGGCTGGTCCCCACACGGGGACCCCAAGGGCTTCAGCTCAGAGCCTCACAGAAGATCCAGCCTGCCAGGGTCAGCACACGCACACATGGTGGCTCCTAGCCCCAGGACGCCCTAGGCCAGGCAGGGGAGGAGCCTCTTTGGGCCACACCCGTGGAGGGAGCAGCCTCTCGGACCACACCTCCAGGCCACCCCCAATAGGACAGCGGGTACCTGGCAGCGCTTGCAGCTGTACTTGTGCGGCTCGGAGCTGGCGCTCTCATCCGAGTTGTCGTCATTCTCCTCTGAGGAGATCCCGATCTTGCCGATAAACTCTTCCCGCTGGTGGTCGTCCATGAGGGCGATGTCCTAGGGAGACGGGCCTACGCTTGACACCATCTACACATCCTGCACTGACACCGTCCACATGGCCTGCTCTGATACCGTCTACACCATCTGCAGGTGATCCTGTCTACAACTCCTGCCCTGACCCCATCTCCACGGCCTGCACTGACCCCGTCTCCATGGCCTCCACCGACCCCGTCTCCACGGCCTGCACCCCGGCCCTGATGGCACTGCAGGACTGCAGGCAGCTGGCCCTGTGGCCCCTGAGTGTGGGCAGTGGCCACCAACTCGACCCGGCTGGCCCTGACTACCCCGTGGCCCCTGGGCGTGGGCAGTGGCCACCAACCCGGCCCTGACCGCCCTATAGCTCCTGGCCGTGGGCAGTGGCCGCCGATCGGCCCTGACCGCCCCGTGGCCCCTGGGCGTGGGCAGTGGCCGCCGGCCCAGCCCTGACCATCACCTTGAAGTGGACGTGGATGTGGTCTCTGAGCACGTCCACACGGAAGAACCTGCGCCCGCAGATCTCACAGGTGTACTTCTTGTCGCCGTGGGTCAGCAGGTGCTTGTTCATGTTGCTGCGGCAGGAGAAGACCTGTCGGCAGAGTATGGGCCGCTGAGGGCTGTGGGGGACATGAGCCTCCCCCGCCCGGCCCCACTGGGTGAGCCCTGGCAGGCGCCGAGGCACTGGGAGATGCCCGAGCCTGCAACGCCAATGCACAAGAAACACGCAAGGCTAAGACCGACTGCTCGACTGCTCCAGCCTTCACATGACAAGCGGCCCCCAACACACTTGCGGAGGACACACGCGAGGGGACTTCTCCACTTATTTTCCAATCGACACGAGCTCATCTCCGCTGCATTCTCCGTGGACCTTTTCAGGGTCCAACCCTAGGAACGAGTCCCTCCAGGCTTTGCTGTGTCACTCAGCTCAATCCTTCTTAGCTTGCCTAACTACTCCACTAGGACACGAGCCACAGAAGCACCTGCTATCCTCTAAAGCCAGCGGCACAGGAGGCGACCCGCAGGCTGCGGGGTGTCCCCAGGCATGTTCGCAATAACACCCCTCAGCTTCTGGATTTTTCCCAGCCCAGGAGCTTGACTGGCACTCGCTCCCCACTAGCACTTGCCTGGGGCTGGGACAAGGCAGGCAGCTGAGAGTGCCAGGAGCCCCCCACTGATTTCAGGGGTCTCCGGGTTCATGTGTAGGTCACCAAGAGCTCAGCTGGCGGCCCGTCCTCCAACACAGAGAGCTTGAGAGAAGCAGACAGACAGAGGGCTAACACATTTGGGGCTGTCTTGGTCCCAGATTTGCCCCACAGCACCTCGACCACCACCTAGGGATGCCGGATGGGAAGGGAGCAGGGTCAGCAGGTGGCAGCCACACAGCACCCCCTTCTCTAGTTTCACTTTTCATGGTATCGGCAACCAGAAGCCCACCGTGGTCTAAAAAATACCACCGGGGGAATCCCACGGACGCCTGCCCTTGAGTGTGGTACCATCTGAGCAGCACGATGGACTGTCCCCCGCCAGCTCCAGGCCATCTCAATCATCAGAAGCAAGAAATGGGTTTGTGCGGGGCCAAGGGCTCAGCACTCCCCTTGCACATGGGGGCGCTGTACTCCCATGTCGTCACAGGCCTAAGAGGGGAGGCAGCTGGCAAGAGCTCAGAATCCTAGACTGACCCGCACTAGGTCCACAGCCCGCCTAGACTTGGCAGAGCCAGTCCACCAATGGTGCGTGGTGAGACCCACCCAAGTGCTGGCCCTCGGGCCATCCAACGTTCTCCTGGGGACCACAGGAGCGCCGCACACAGAGCACACAGGCTGTGTGTCCACCTGTGCCCAGGGACCAGGCCAGCAGACTCACACTAGTGTCCCCCTGGCAACCCTGCGCACTCCCCACCTTGGCCCGTGGCTGACCTGTCTCCTTTCAGCGCACTCTTGGGAGGAAAAAAAATTGAGGGAAACTCCAAGGACAGGTGCGGCTTTTCATCACCTCCCACACCCGTTGCCTGGGCCGGGTCTGTGTTCCCCAGGGCAGGGGGCACCCAGGGGTGCAGCACTGCTCCCATCCATACCACCACGGGTGGCACATGCGGCAATGTCCCCTCCGGCTGAGGCCAGGCAGGGGACCTTGGCTTGCAGCGCATGGCCCAGCTGCCCATTCTCATCCTCTGAGTTGAGTCTAAGGAACAAGGGACAGCACTCCCAGGGGAGGTCAGAGGCAGCTGGCACTCCGTCCCTGCCCCCCAGAGGCCTTGTGTCCCCATCCTGCCACCAGGACAAGGTTGCAGACACCTGCAAGCAGTGTGAGCCCGAGAGAGGGTGCTGGCATGCCTGGTCCCTGGGAAACATCACCCTCCTCCCTCACTGGCTTGCTCTGCTCCCTCCCTGTGAGGAAGTGTGGAAAGGCAGCGGACGTGGGGCAGGACAGCCAACCCCGGGGCAGGACAGCCAACGTGCGGCAGGACAGTCAACGCTGGCGCTGGACAGCCAACGTGGGGCAGGACAGCCAATCCCGGGGCAGGACAGCCAATGCCAGTGCTGGATAGCCAACATGGGGCAGGACAGCCAATATGGGGCTGGACAGCCAACGCTGACACCAGGGCAGGGCGCAGTGTGGGGAGATTTAATGTGCAGGGGCTGGTGCTGTGGTACAGCGGCTTAAGCTGCCACCTGTGACGCTAACATTCCATGCGAGTGCTGGTTCCAGTCCTGGCTGCTCTACTTCCCTCCCAGCTCCCTATTAATGCAATGAAAGCGCAGGTGTTTGGGCCCTTGCACCCCTCCACGTGGGAGACCCAGATGAAACTACTGCGGCCATTTGGGGAAGTAAACCAGCAGATGGACAGACACTCTCCCTGTCTCTCTGTCTCTCTCTGTCTGTCTCTCTACCTCTGCCTTTGAAATAAGTACATAAATACATGAGGCAGGAAGTGACACGCTTTCTGTCCCGGTTTCCCACCTCAGTCTCGGGGCTTTACCTTGCCACACACGGGACATCCAGAAGGTTCCTTCTTGTAGCGGACCAAGCTCTCCCCGCTGGCCTCCAGGTCTTCCCGCTTCACCCGGCGCACCCCTGAAACAGCAGTCCCCCCGGCCCCCAGGCAGAGTGAGGACACAGTGACAGCTCAGCCTGGTCAGCCCCTCCCACGTGGTGGGGTTGGCACCTCACGGCCACTCCCCAGCGCTGTCCCGGCGGAGGAAGGAGGCTGTGAGCAGCCCCGGGCTGGGGCCCTGCAGTGCCCGCAGCTGCCGCGTTTGGAAACGCGAGGACACGCAGCTAGACACTTCACAGCCTGCGAGACCCTGCTTTCACTTCATCCGGAAGCTTGGGGCCAGATGAGGATTCCTTCTGGAATTATCTTTTTAATTAAAGCAGAACCCCGGCCAAGGTGAGCCTCAGCAGGTGCTCGGGCACCAGGTGAGAACTGGGCTCAGAACAATCAACTTCAGGCACCAAATCCTGAGGCGGGCGGGCACAAGGCTGGGGTTCCCGGAGGCCGTGGAGGTCAGCGCAGGGGGACACGGAGGAGCACGGTCCAGGTGCGTGGCACCGCGGGTCTGCAGGGACAGGCCCACTTCACAAACAGCTCGGCTTGCCTAGTCACGTCTCCCTTCCAACAGGCATACGCCCAGCTGGCACTGTGCTGCAGTGGGTTCAGCCACTGCTTGCTATGCTGGTAGCCCACCCTGGGGCGCCAGTCCAGTCCCAGCTGCTCTGTTCCTGACCCAACTTTCTATGAATGCTTCCGGGAGGCAGCAGGTGACAGCCCAATGTGCTTGTGCCCCTGTCCCGTGTGGGAGACCAGGATGGAGCTCCTGGCTCTGGGCTTCGGACTGGCTCAGCCCTGGCTGTTATGGCCATCCCCTGCCCCCTATGTGGGAGACCAGGATGGAGCTCCTAGTTTCGGGCTTCGGACTGGCTCAGCCCTGGCTGTTGCGGCCATCTGGGGGAGTGAACCAGTGGATGGGAAGTTGTTCTTTCTTCCTTTCGCTTTTGCTCTTTCAATGAAATCAATCAATGTGGAGGCTGAGCCAGTGGGTGGGGTCTGTATCTTCCTCTCCCGTGTCCTCATCCCTCTCTGGCCCGAGGCCAGGTGGGGGGCTCACCCTCCAGGTGGCGCCGCTGGTGGTCCAGCATGACGTCCTTGCGGTAGAACATCTTGCTGCAGACCTGGCAGGCGAACTTCTTGTCACCGTGCTTCTTCTTGTGCTTGGACAGGTTGCTGTTGGTGGAGAAGAACCGCGAGCACATCTCGCACTGGAACGTCTTGTCGTCTGCAGAGAGCAGCACACGCGCATGTGCGCACACACACAGAGGGCGGCGAGCCGTCAGCAGGGGCCCGCAGAGAGCAGCACACGCGCATGTGGGTGCGCACACACACAGAGGGCGGCGAGCCGTCAGCACGGGGCCCAGCCCCACTCGGCCGCTGCAGCAACACGGGGCTGTGGCACAGACAGTCACCGCCCACCGCCCCCACACCCACCTCCAAAGCTCCGCTATCATTCAGCAAACAGGGCTGTGACCGGGTGTTCCCCAGTGGACAAGCACGTACCCCACGCCCCGTACTCGGCTGTGACTCCACACAAACATCTCACCTCTGCTCCCTCCTGCAGGCACCGAGCACCCAGGCAAGCTGCGCCATACACCTGCATTCCCAGATACCTGGGAACCCCCTGCCCACCCCCAGGCTCCCTGGCACCCACCAGGGGCCTCCCCACATCCTTGTCAGCCAGGTATGAATGCACGAAAGAACACAGTGGCACAGGGAAAGTGATGGATGTGGGAGGTACCAGTGTGGTGACACAGGTACAATGCCCGCCCCAGGGGACAGACGACGCTGTGTTCCTGCCTGGATCCTCACTGGTTCTGAGGGGTGGTCAGTGTATGCACAACACACAGATCCAGGCAGCACAGGCTGTATCCTGCTTGTCAGGAACGTGGCTTCCCTGCAGGGCCAGCCCACACCATCTCAGGACCCCTTTCTGGCCTCTCACGGCTAACCTCCAGGGAAGGGGACCCTGTCTGTGCTGGGGAGCTGCTGAGCCCTCCCCTGGAGACAGAGTGGCAACAAAGCTGCCAGAGTCAGCTGGAGGCACAGAGCTAGCCCCATCTTTCCAGGCCCTGGTCCACCTGCAAGGCCTGAGGCTCAGCTGGCTGGTCATTTCACTCTAGGGACCCTGATCTGTGGCCAAGGGTTGAGCTGGGGACTGAGAGGCCCCCCAAACTGGGAAACAAACATGAGGCAGTAGTCTGCCCGTCCACAGGCAGGCTCCCAAGCACCACAGCCAGACACCCTTAGCACGGCAGGACAGGACATGACAGTGGGACCCTGGCCCTGAACCTCCCTGGGCTGTGAGGTCACCATCTATAGTCTCTCGGGCCCACAAGCTTGCTTCCTGCCCAAACACACCTCTTCTCTAACTCCACCCCTTGCTTCCTTCCTGTCCGGGCCCAGTTCGGCCCAGACAGGGCCCCACCGCAGGTGTTCCATTGCCGGGGGTAGCGTTTTCATCACCCTCTCTCTGGCTACCCACCTGCTCTCTGTGCACCCCTATCTTCCTTAGAACTTTCTGGTGCAGTAGGTGATGTAGCCACGTGACCTGGGAGGTGTGTTTGCTGAGACAGCTTTCACAAGGTGCTCTGTTGGGGAGCACTGTGACTCGGGGAAGGTACCTTGGGAGGGAGCGCACTGTGGCACTCTGCCAGCCCAACCCCGCCCATGACTCTGTGGGTGCCTGTGCATTTCAGCGTCCTTCTCCGCGTCCGTCTGCCTGGAGAAATGGCTGGGAGCCCACTGAGGCCTTCTCCCCACCTGCCGCACTCCTGCGTGGGACACAGGGCCCGTCCGTCAGCATGCCCTGTGCCCAAGGGAGATGGGGCTGCACCCCAAAGTTCCTGGAAATGGAGACACTTGCAGCACACCCAGGTTCCTCCACAAGTTTCCGAGGAGGTTACTTCCTGCCATGCCTGCTGCGCAGAACTGTGCCACGGGAGGAAGGCCACGTGGTGGACACAGGTGGGAGCAGTCCCAGCTCAACTAGGGGCCCTCGGGGCGAACAGGCTGATCACCAAGGACACCACTGCAGACGCGGGCCTGTGCCACACCAGCCTGCGGTCAGCCTAGGGTCAGCCTGAACAGAACAGGCCCCGGGGGTGAGGAAGGCATGACAGACCTCCCAGTCTGCTGTGAGCCCTGGAGGCAGCGATGCAGAGACCCTGTGACCACCCCCCACCCTCTTGCTCAGTGACTGCCACAGGAAGCAGTGGGGAATGGGAAGGGCCCCCCTGAGGCCATGCAGAAAACTGCAGCCAACAGGCAGGGCAACAGGCTAGGCCTCTGTGCTGGGGGGTTCTGTGCCATGCTGACTGCAGGCAGCCAGGAGGCGGTGCCCAGCACAGCCCATGGGCCAGCCAAAGCCCAAGCAGAGTTCTCTGTCCCCTCTGTGCTTGGGTGGACCAAGAGAAACAGTCCCCACCAGGCAGCATCAGCACCTGACTTGGGTGCTGGCAGGTACAACAGGGAAGGGCAGATGGCTTACAGGTAAGTGTGTGGGGAGGGAGGGCGGCTCACAGGTGGGTGTGTGGGGAGGGAGGACGGCTCACAGGTGGGTGTGTGGGGAGGGAGGGCGGCCCACAGGTGGGTGTGTGGGGAGGGAGGACGGCTCACAGGTGGGTGTGTGGGGAGGGAGGGCGGCTCACAGGTGGGTGTGTGGGGAGGGAGGACGGCTCACAGGTGGGTGTGTGGGGAGGGAGGGCGGCTCACAGGTGGGTGTGTGGGGAGGGAGGGCGGCTCACAGGTGGGTGTGTGGGGAGGGAGGGCGGCTCACAGGTGGGTGTGTGGGGAGGGAGGGCGGCTCACAGGTGGGTGTGTGGGGAGGGAGGACGGCTCACAGGTGGGTGTGTGGGGAGGGAGGGCGGCTCACAGGTGGGTGTGTGGGGAGGGAGGGCGGCTCACAGGTGGGTGTGTGGGGAGGGAGGGCGGCTCACAGGTGGGTGTGTGGGGAGGGAGGGCGGCTCACAGGTGGGTGTGTGGGGAGGGAGGGCGGCTCACAGGTGGGTGTGTGGGGAGGGAGGGCGGCTCACAGGTGGGTGTGTGGGGAGGGAGGGCGGCTCACAGGTGGGTGTGTGGGGAGGGAGGGCGGCTCACAGGTGGGTGTGTGGGGAGGGAGGGCGGCTCACAGGTGGGTGTGTGGGGAGGGAGGACGGCTCACAGGTGGGTGTGTGGGGAGGGAGGGCGGCCCACAGGTGGGTGTGTGGAGAAGGAGAAAGTCTGTAATTTGCCCTTCTAGTGGGGCACAGTCCCCTACCCTATCGTCCCCTCCTCAGGCAGGTTCCCACCACATTCCCACTCCCCAGCACACAGCACTGCCCAGGGGCCTAAGACCCCGGAGGTGGAAGAAGCCAGCAAAGACACGCCTTCTGGCATGCAAGCACGCATGTGCCTAGAATGAGCAGCAGCTGCTGGGAAGCAAGGCGGGCAGTGGGCTGAGCGGTGCGGCAGATGCCCTGGCATCCCTGAAGCTCCGGCCCTGCCCCTGCCCCCTCGGCGGCCGCCAGGGCGCCAAGCGCCCACCTCACCTGTCCTGCAGTTGTGGAACTCGAGCGCGCTCTCAATGCGGAAGGTCTTCTCGCAGGTGCCGCAACGGTACCGGAACTCACTGTCGACCTGATGGGACCGACGCGGGGTTAGCAGGGCAGCCTGATGGTGAACAGACGCCTGGCCCTGACCCCACGCCGAGTGGGGCATCCGACGGCCACGTCCACGGCGCACAGCCAGGGCCACCAGCCCCCTGCTGACTCTCCCCCACGCAGTCGTGGGGTCAGGCGCCCACACACCTCGTTGCGGCTGTGCTTGTAGGACACATGCTGCTTCAGGCTCTCCTTGCGGCTGAAGAGCTTCGCGCACTCCTCACACTTGAACAGCTTGTCACCTGCGGGGGCCGATGCAGACAAGAGGTGCATCAGCAGGTGCGGCACTGTGGGGCAGGGCGTGGCGGGCCAAGGCGGGGTGGGGCAGGCTGGGGGCGTCCCGCAGGGCCCTCACCGTGAGAGCGCACGTGCCGGCTCAGGTTACTGCTATTCTGGAAGACTTTACTGCAGGCCCCACACTGGTACACGCGCTGGTGCCCCGCTAGCTGCTTGCTCAGCTTGCGCCGGAGGCCGTGTCTGTTGGACAGGATGAGGCTCCGTTTGAGGGCCACGGTGCTGCTCGGGTGGTGGCTGAACCTGCGACGGGTCAACAAGGCAGCTGGAGAGACCGGCAAAGCAGAGAAACCCGCCATCTCAAACGCCTGCAAAATGGGTGCTGGTTCGCGTCCCAGCTACTCCACTTCCCATCCAGCTCTCTGCTTGTGGCCTGGGAAAGCAGTTGAGGGCGGCCCAAAGCCTTGGGACCCGGCACACGTGTGGGAGACCTGGAGGAAGCTTCTGACTCCTGGTTTTAGCCTGACCCAGCCTGGCCTGGGCAATGCAGCCATGAGGGGGAGTGAATCAAGGGAGAGAAAAAATCTCTTTCAAATAATTAAATAAATCTTCAAAAAAAAAAAAGTACATGGTAAATTACATCTTGCACGCATTTCACCAGAATAAGCAAACTTGCTGTTCACATACATTTAACTCCTGAGTTCCGGAAGCTTCCTGCCGTGCCCAGCATGCGTGTCCAGCCACAGGAGATGAAGCGTGACTGTCCCGTCCTGCTGCAGGCCTGGGCAGTGCCTCAATCCCGAAGAGCTCAGTGGCTACCATGGGGCACTGGGCTTCCAAGAGGGACTTACTTGGGCACCGTGCTGACATCACTCGTGGTGGTGGCGGTGGTGGCGGCAAACTTCCCAAACACCAGCTCCATGATGCGCTCGTCCGGCGTGGCAGCTGCAGGCTCATCCGGGGGGACCTCGGTGACAATCTCCGCCACCCGCTCTGTTAGAAGGGGACATGACAAGGCAAGTCACTGGTGTGGGGGGGATGTGACAAGTCCCCCCCGGGGGGGACACAGCACACCAAACCACAGGGGCGGCAGCATCAAAGCTGCAGATGCAATCATTAAAATGAACGTGGAAGCACCCTAACCTGCACACGCAGAAAGCCACAGGGGTGCCCACACTCCCGAGGGTCTCCCGATCCAAGGCGGGGTGACAGAAACTCAACTTCTCTTCGGCCCAATGACAGGGTGGCATGCTGTCACCTAGCGCTAACCCTGAAGGCCACTGAGAACAACTTCTTTTGGAACTGGCACAGTGACCTAGGAGGCTGTGCCTATGGCGTTGGGATCCCATGTGGGCACCAGTTTGTGTCCCGGCTGCCCCACTTCCCATCCAGCTCCCTGCTTGTGACCTGGGGAAGCAGTTGGGCACAGCCCAAAGCCTTGGGACCCTGTACCCATGTGGGAGACCCAGAAGAAGCTCCTGGCTTCTGGCTGTAGATCAGCTCAGCTCCAGCATTGGCAGCCACTTGGGGAGTGACCCAGCAGCTGGAAAATCTATCTCCATCTGTGACTCTTTCAAATATAAATAAACCTTTTTTTAAAAAAAAGATTGATTGATTGACTCATGTTTAGAACAAGGAGGCTCCGACAGCGGACATCCTTCCGTACAAGGGTCCGGAATCAGCCAGCGCTTTGAGGCACCCAAGGGACCCAGTCACCGCCTCCTGTGGCTCTGTCCCTCAGTGATCCACCTGCCAGTGACCTCAAGGGGATGGCCACACCCGAGCTTGCTTCTCCCTACATATGGAGGGCAGGGCAGTGACGTCCCCCAGTTGGGGGCGCACTCAGCCCCTCTGCCCACCACTGCCCAGAGGAGGAGAGAAAAGGTGGGAGCTGAGCCCCTCCCCCAAGGTCTCCCTTGGGATCCTGGGCAGGATGACAGATGGCATCTAGCTCTCTCAGCCACACACTGCACAGCACGGCACAAAAACCCCGGCCTAGCCCCACACCCAGACAGCGGAGAGCCACGACTGAGGCCACTGCACAGCAGGGCCAGGGGACAGCCACACACTGCACAGCGGGGCCCGGGGACAGCCACACACTGCACAGCAGGGCCTGGGGACAGCCAAACACTGCACAGTGGGGCCCGGGGACAGCCACACACTGCACAGCAGGACCCGGGGACAGCCACACACTGCACACTGCACAGCAGGGCCCGGGGACAGCCATACACTGCACAGTGGGGTCTGGGGACAGCCACACACTGCACAGTGGGGCCCGGGGACAGCCACACACTGCACAGTGGGGCCCCCCTGGGGACAGCCAAACACTGCACAGTGGGGCCCCCCTGGGGACAGCCACACACTGCACACTGCACAGCAGGGCCCGGGGACAGCCATACACTGCACAACGGGGCCCGGGGACAGCCACACACTGCACATTGGGGCCCAGGACAGCCACACACTGCACATTGGGGCCCAGGGACAGCCACACACTGCACAGTGGGGCCCAGGACAGCCACACACTGCACAGTGGGGCCCAGGACAGCCACACACTGCACAGCGGAGCCCAGGACAGCCACACACTGCACAGTGGGGCCCGGGGACAGCCACACACTGCACACTGCACAGCGGGGGCCCCAAAACAGCCACACACTGCAGAGCGGGAGCCCGGAAATAGCCACACACTGCAGAGTGGGGGCCCTGGGGACAGCCACACCACATTGGCCCCCACACCCAAAATACCCGTGGTGAGGTGTCCTTTCCTAATCCCAACAGGCCCTGGATTCCGCCGGGGTCTCTGGTGGGCAGTGAGCATAGAGTCCCGGCCTAGCAGAATCTGTGTCTGCCACGCTGCCCCGGGGCCCAGTCCTACCTGCCGGCTCCTTGTCTTCAGCCAGGCCTGGAGGCTGCTCGGCCCGGGCTGCCTTGGGTTTTCTGCCCCGCCGGGGCTTCCTCTTCCGCTCTGCCAAACTCCGGGCTTCAGGCACCATGGCAGGTTCCCCCAGGGGGGCATCTGGCTCCTTCTCGGGTGCCACCTCACTCTGGCCACCTGCTGAAAGGCTTCTGGCATGCTCCAAGTGGCCCAGGAGATGCTCTGCAGGGGAGATGAGCAGTGCCACAGTGAAGCCGTTCCCTCCTCCCTCGGTTTGTTAGCTTTCAGTCAGCTAACGCTGCACCCTTTGACTGGGTATGCGAACTGGACACACACTGTTCCTGGAAATAAAAGCATGTCCACTGCACCAAAGCCAACCGCAGGCCATCTCCCGTGTGGCACACGCCTGCACCAGTGGGCTCTGGGGCTGGGAGCTTCCAAATCCAGGCGAGGTTTTACTGGCTGAGCATCCATAGCCAAACAACCCAAATCTGAAATGCTCCCAAATCCTGAACTTCACAGCAACAGGTCGAAGAGGATCCGGGACTGGAGCCCAGGCCCTCCAGGAGGAGACATGGCTGACCTAAGGGCCACCATCCATCGCCAAGCCAAGGCCTGCCCCTGGACTCTGTGACAAAGGAACGTGGTTGGCAAGGGCGGGGAGACCTCGCCGAAGGTGGCTGCAAGGAAACTAAACCCGACCACACACACACACCGCCGCAAGGAAAGCCCCCAGAGCACTTCAGAACTCCAATGCGCTTCCCTCCAAAGAATCAAATTACAGGCCATTTTTATTTCCTACTTTAATCTTAATTATATTTTCTAATTTTCTGTAGTAAATTGGTAATAACTACACACACACACACACATATAGATTTATTTATTTGATGGGGCCAGCATGGTGGCAGAGCCAGCTAATCTTCCACCTGTAAGCATCAGCATCCCATAAGGGCACCAGTTCATGTCTGGGCTGCCCTGCTGCCCATCCAGCTCCCAGCTACAGCCTGCGCAAGCAGCGGGGGACGGCCCGAGTGCCTGCGACCCTGCACCCAGAGCTGGCTCAGCTCCCGCCGCCGTGGTCACTTGGGGAGTGAGCCAGAGACTGCAAGAGCTCTCCGTGAAATCTGCCTTTCAAATAAAATAAGCCTTAAAAACAGAAAAGATCTTTGCTTCAATTTCAACTGAAGAAAAGTTCAGAGGCCACGTAAGAACAAAGAAAGAGCACACACAGGGAAACAGGGATGGGGGGTCTGCTCCTTCACACCCCGTCTCCTCCAGGCTCCCTGGCAGGCCACAGAGCCGCAGAGTGCTGGCAGCAGGACTGCCCAGGCTGCTCAGGGCTCCCCACAGTCCACACCACACAGCACTGGGCTCCCCTTGGCTTGCCCGGCTCCCAGAGGGGTGTCACAGACATGCCAGCCGGTGCTGGGAGAATCCCCAGGCCAACACGCGTGCGTCCCCAGCAGGCACCAGGTATGCACTGGTCTGACTGCACACGGGGTGTGCAAACCCGCCACCCTCCCACACTGACCACAAGCAGGAATTCCAGAACTTGTCACAGCGGGGAACACGGGGATACAACTTGAACAAAACAGGGGCTTCCTGGCCCATGGGCTGAACGGCCACTGTGAGATGCTGGGTGTGCCCTTCACAGACACGGCGGCCCATTCGCTGCTCATAGCACAGTGACCAGCACAGGACACAACTCACCAAGCAGAGGACAGACCGACACATCTGTCCACACATCACAGCTGGGATCGGGAGGGCACCCCAGGGACGTGGCCCGAAAAGGACCCACCTGACCTGTGACAAAGCTGTCTCCAAGGAATACTCTACTTTGTCTTACTGAAACTTATCCAGGAGGAACCTTCTGGTAGGTTCCAGAACACTGTGACCCCTGGCCTGGTGCCGTGTACCAGAGCTGGGTGTGCTAGCCGCCCAACAGTCCCCTGGTCACATGCTCACTGCCATGTTAAGACCCTGTCCAGGGCACATCCTGCACTCGGCCGAGGTCACAAACACAACTCCCTGTGCTGGGGAGTCACATTCGGCTGCACCCCATCAGAACAGGCACATGGAAAGCAACTCCCCAAGTGAGGGACAGAGTCCCCAGGGCACAGGGTGAAGGGGCCTGGGGGGCCAAAGCTAAGCTTCCTCCCATCTCACGTGAGCAGTGACTGGTGCCCAGCACAGCCAGCAGAGTGAACGGGGAGGGAGGCCTGGAGCCACCCATGGCAGACCCTGAAGCCTCTGGTCCCAGTCATGTCTCTGTGGGGAGAACGGGCCACTGTGGGGGCCAAGGCTGGTGCGCCCTGGCAGCCACCACAGGGAAGGGAGGGTGCAGGTGAGGGGGAGTGCAGCCCGGCTTGCCCGCCCATCCCTGCTCCACACCCGGCCACTCACCATTCAGGAGCTGCAGCTCTGGGAAGGTAGCCGAGCACACCTTGCAGACCCACTGGCTGGGCTCGGGCTCCGCCAGGGCGTTGTTCTCTGGGGTGCCCGCAGCTTCAAGACACAAAAGTGGGGAGAACGTAGGGTCCAGTGAGGCTGCAGCTGATGGGCTCCCAGTCACACTGGCTGCCCGGCACCCCCGCGCCGGCTCACTGGGCCCCGTGACTGTCCCCACTTCCCACGTGAGGGCTGCACACAGGGACCTGGCCCCGGGGCCCCCTGCAGCAGGCTCTGACCTAGTGCAGGGGACCACAGCGCTTTCAGAATGTACATCTCAGTGCAGATCTCCTCCCAGGGGTGCACACCGACACAGCAGTCGGAACAGGGGCCCCGTGCCAGGAGTGGCTGGCCGCAGCCTGGCACTAGGTGACAGAACTCCACGCTCTGTAACAACAAGATGACCACCATGCAAACCCATGCAAAAGGAAAGAGGCGGCCAGACTGCAGGTCAACACAGTGGCCACGTGGGGAGGACATAGCCCACAGCTGTGCTAAATGACCCCTGTCCTCCAGCCCGCCCCCGCCAGCATACGGATCACAGCTGTCCACGGTGCCGGGCCACACGCCAACAAGGGCAGAAT
This sequence comes from Ochotona princeps, assembly GCF_030435755.1. NCBI lineage: Eukaryota > Metazoa > Chordata > Mammalia > Lagomorpha > Ochotonidae > Ochotona > Ochotona princeps. The sequence continues at coordinate 27,289,329 of NC_080834.1, read as the reverse complement.
CACACGGGAGACCAGCCCTGCACTCAGCACACCTGGGAACCATGGTCACAGCCACACAGACCAGCCCTCCACACCGGCGCCTCGCCCCTGCTCGTCATCAACTGGGGCACAGCTCCTAAGCAGCAGGCCAGAGTGGGCTGCGACACACGGCTTGCAGCTGGGAGAGGGGCCGAACACATGCCCTTCAAGTCCCATCCACTGCGCCCTGACCGGGGCTTCCTGGGAACTCGTGGAAAGGGTGGGTGGGTGGCCAGGGAGGTGGGGGCAGTGAGGGGATCCCAGGGTCACTCTGCTCAGTGGGGCCAGTACTGACAGAGCCTGCTGGGGAGGACACACAAGGAATCCAGCAGCAAGGACCAGGAGCCCATGACTCGCACGGCTTTCCCAGGAGACACCTGTTGTTGCAGGTCCCAAGGGCAGTGAGAGGCCGCACTTCCAAGTTGCTCCCACAAGGTGGGAGAGGGGGCGGTGTGTGCTCCAAGAGAGCTTGCCCTGCACTTACACCAACCACCCTGCTCCCACCAGTCACCTGAGGCTTCTCGGTCAGGGGGGCGCTCAGCTGCCCCCGCAGTTCCCACTACCTGTGTTTAAATTCAGACTCAGTGCCAGACTAAAGGGTTCCCCAGCCACTCCAGTGGAGGCAGTGACCTTCAGTGCTGACCTTGACCCCCCCCTCGGGGGCGGGGGGAGGGAGGCGGGAAGCAGCAGCATCTAGGACCCTGCACACACAGTGTGTGCTGCCCAGGCCTTAGGGACAGATCTCAGCAAGACGGATGCTGTTCAGTGAGCCCAGCTCTGTCGTGGCACCTAAACAAGTGGATGTTGGGCCAGGGCAGGCTGGGTACCCAGGTTAGCAAAGTCCTGAAACAGGGATGTCGGGGAGGGGTCGGTCTCCCCGCCTGCCCCCCAGCTCTCACTGTCAGACACAGAGCTCTGCACAGGGCTCGCCGTCGCCCCGCAGCTGTCTGCATAGCCACGGGCAGGGAGCACCTGTCAGCTGCTTCAGGCTGCCGCAGGTGCTCAGGCTAGCCCCTCCCCCTCCTTCTAGCCAGCAGCAGCCAGGCCAGCAGTGGGCTTGACATTGGCCCTCCTGGGGTGACAGAATCTTTTTTATGGTGGGAATCCAGCTGAGATGTGGCACTTGGGACTGAGGGGCTGCCCACATCCAGCCACTGGTGGCCTTCCCACATCAGGACCCACACACATGTGAGGTGGGGAAGGGACAGAAACAGAGGACCACAGGACACAAGCACAGGCCCGGGCAGTCCCTGGAGCGGGGGGGACTGGAACCCATGCCTCCTCAAACCCCCGAGGAAACGCAGCACCTTGATGCCATGCCCCAGACGTGCAGCCTTGAACGGCAGTGGCGGGGTGCTGGGTACGCAGACCACGGTCTGTGACACATGTGCCTGGTCACACAGACACACACCTGTGTACCCACAAGCACATGGGTGCATATGAATACATACATGTGTTCCTACAAACACACATGTGTGCACACCCAAAAGCCCGTACAGATACGAGTGCTCATGGTGTAGACACTCACACAAGGCCCTCCAGGCCCTTCTGTAGAAGCACATGCATGAGGAGTTGTGCATGTAAATATAAACATATGTAAACATATGTAAATATAAATATGCACGTGCCTGTGTGCCTGCATATGTGTTCTCTCTCTCACTCGCAGGAGGAGGCTGCTCTCCGTGGCCAGCCCACCCCATCGCTCCAGATTCTGCTGCACCGTGACCACGGGCATGCTCCTCTGCCCGCTGAGCTGCTTGCTCCGCCCCACCACAGGCTCAGGCCTCCAGCCCCGGGCCTGGGAGACGAGCCACTGGACCGGCACCCCAGAAAGAGACCCTGACCACGCATGCTCAACAAGGCCTGGCTGGGACCGGGAGGGGCTCTCAGCCGCAGCGCCCCCGCAGGACCCGGGCTCAGCGTACCGTGGGCGCTGGCGCAGGCCTGCCTCAGCATGGGCTTGTCCATCTTCTTGGCATAGAAGGCCGCGTACCAGACCCGCAGCTCGGTGCCGGCGGGGATGTCCCGCGAGGTGGTGAAGAACACGTCGCCGCCCTGCTGGTAGGCCGTGAGGTTCTGGTGCTCAGCCTCTGCCGCCGGCCGCACCAGCATCATCCAGTTACAGTCGTCCTCGTTGGAGGTGTCGAAGCACACGGGGTGCCCGTCTTTCTGGAACACCTGGTGGAGGGCGGGGAGGGGCGGGTTCCTCAGCAGCCCCCACTGCATGGCTGGGAGGACCCTGGGGTGGCCAACTGTGTGGCATCTTTGAAAGGGGCCTCAGTCCCCGAGAGAGTGGGGCAGCAGCCACGTACGCAGGCAGTCCTTGGCCAGCAGTCTCCCACAGGCCAGGACGCGGCCAGGCAAAGTGGGGTTCACACCGCCCTCTCACTTCCCTTCATTAGCTGGTTTGTCTGGCAGCAAGCCAAGTGCCCTTCTTCTGCTCCTGTGTCTGTGGGCCAAGGCCACGTGCTGACCGGACAGCTGCCCTTCACAGAGCTCTCCGCCGCCCCCTCGCAGGGCGGGGGTGCCAGTGGACAAGGGGGGCCTGCCTGGCATGGAGGGGCTTCCACAGGGGCCTCCCCCACTCGGTACCTGCTTTGCTGGGGCTTTGGAGAGCTGCCTGACATGCCATCACACGGCAGGTGTGGGTATGTGTGACACTGACGCCTAAGCATGGGCACAGTGCCCTCCAGTGGCACACACACAAGACGCAGCGACGCCGCTGGCCAACACGCAAAGCCTGCAGCGTCAGCCCGGCAGCAGGGGACGTGAGGGCAGCGTCCCAGGGCCCCTCCCGCACACCGCTCAACCACGCCCTCTCCTGACTGTTCTGCAAAAACTGGGCACCACAAACTTCCCTTGCACGCTTGTGTGACACGAAAATAAGGGGGGAAATAAACAGATGTGTCTTCATGAAAATGAAGCAGGACTGGATGCAGTGGCTCAACTAGCTAGGGCTCCTCGCAAGCCTCAGTACCCCATAAGGCACCGGTTCGTGTCCCACCTGCTCCACTTCCCACCCAGCTACCGCCTGGAGCCTGGGAAAGCAGCAGAGCATGGGACTAGGGACCCTGAACCTGCATGGCAGACCCAGAAAACGCTCCTGGCTTTGGGTTAGCTCAGCTCCAGCCACTGTGGCCACTTGGGGATGAATGAGGATAAACTGTTCTCTGTGTAAATCTGTCTTTCCAATTAACATAAATAAATCTTTAAAAAATAGAGCAACTCTATGGCACTTAGGTTCCTCCCTGCCCCGCCCCAGGCACTGCTAGCCCTGACACTCAGTATCCCGACTCCCGGTCACATGGTCACCCGAGCAAAGCCACACGCGCCAACCTGGTGACTGGCCTCACCTTGAGTGGAAAGGCGGATTCCTTCTCCCACTTGGCGACCCTCCGGGACTCAAAGGGGCCGAACTGCGTGCGCTTGACGAGCTGCGTGACGGCGAACACGCCTTCAGCGCCATCCTCCAGGCGCCGGATCTCCAAGTTGGTAGGCAAGGATGACCTGGAAGTGAGCAAGGTGCTCACGGACAGCCCTGGCTCACAGCTACTCCAGCCGGGATGGCTGAGGATGTCCGTGAGCCAGGGGCTCTCACAGGCCACCAAGCCACCAGACCCATGGTTCTCAGAGGGGACACAGAAGCCAGCTTGCACAGCAAGAGCAGAGCCTGGGGCAGGAGAATTCTCTGGGGCCATGGTCACCTGCCCCAGGCGCCTCAACCCTACACCTACCACCGGGTGCTGCCAAGACCCAGCCAGGCATGCAGCAGTGGGTATGCACTCAAGAACACACGGAGCTGCCCAGGCTAGGCCAGTGTCCACCTGTGTGTTACAGGGACATGGCAAGCATGCCACAAGGAGGGAGCAGGCGGCAGGAAGCCACCAGCCATTCCGCAAGACCAGGAAAGGGATCCAGCTGGCTGAGGTGGGCTGCTGCCACCAAGCTGGGAGACTGGACAGGGTGGGAGATGTGAGTGGGCAACTCCACATGGGCTGAGGCTTGGGCTGGCCAAGACTCACCCAGAGCGGCCAACACAGTGGCACAGTGGCTTAAGCCACTATCTGGGGTGCCAGCATTGGTATGGGTGCAGACTAGTTCCTAACCTGGCAGCCCCACTTCCCATCCAGCTCCCTGCTTGTGGCCTGGGAGCAGTCAAGGACAGTCCAAAGCCTTGGGACCCTGCACCCACATGGGAGACCTGGAAGAGGTTTCTAGCTTCAACATGGCCCAGCTTCAGCTGTTGTGACCATTTGGAGAGTGAACCAGCAGATGGAAGATTTTTCTGTAAGTGAGCCTTTCAAATAAGTAAGCTTGTTTACACAGAGTCACTCAAAAACAAAGGCAGACACCAGGGTGTGCGGGCCCCCAGTGACGGCAGGGCAGACACCACGGTGTGCGGGCCCTCGGTGACGGCAGGGAGACAGGAGGCCACACCTGGAGGGCTGTGGTCATGTGGACAGTGGCTTGGGAAGAAGAGAGCTGACCAGCTCCTAACTGGGGACAAAATCATTCATCTCTTTGTTTCTGAGTAACATTGTAAGTCACATTGAGGAAAAGCTTCAGTGGCAGGGGTAGGGGTTCACGGGCTGGGGGCTCAAGCAGAGAGGCTCCTGGAACGACACCACTGAGCATGCCCAAGGGCGTCAGGCACCGTTGTACAGCAGCTCTGCACACACTTCAGCTGGACAGCAGGGGGAGCTCAGCAGGAAGACCCCCTCCTCCAGGCAGCCGGCTCCCTCAGAGAGCTGCCCTCCCTGTGAGACCTGCAAGCTCCCACAGCCTGGCCTCATGACTGGGGGGGGGGCCCAGCCCCAGCCCCCGGCCATGTGCACCTGCTGGGCCACGTGTGTGCCCTCAGGGCTGGTCCCAGGAGCCTGCAGCTGGATAGGCCTGGCTCACTCTGAAGCTACAAGGGGCCCACCCCCCAGGGGACCCCACGTGGCGTGCGGCTTCCCACCTGCCCCCACCCCGAGGCATAAAGACACAGCCGTGGCCGTGGCCACTCACCTAGCCCTGCTCAGCACGAAGGAGTCTTTCACTGTGACCACAGGGCCCAGCTCGGGACACTCAGAGTCATGGTACTGGCTGCAGTCCTCGCACCCTGTAAGCAGACATCCGGCGGGGCGGGGCATCAGGGGACGCGGCACCAACTGGGGGAGGGGGACTCCCCCATGTCAGGGAGGAAGGCCCAGCAGCGTGGGAGACAGCTGGGCAGCCACCAGCTCTCTGCACTCCACTGCACTGCACAGCCCTTCAGTGAGGGTACGCACACTACAACAAGTACCCCTGTAGAGAACTGGGCATCTCAACAAATACTTGTGTGGGGAGGCACTACAGGAACCAAAGTTAGACACAAGTACTCCAACAAATACTCAGGTTACGACAGGAGTGCTCCTACTAACCCTAGCCAACTCAAGTGAAGACAGGAGTACTCCAACAAGTACCACCTGGACACACGAGGAGTGCTTCAACAAGTACTCAAGTGGAGCCACCAGGAACACCTCAAATAAGCACCCATGTGGAAATGTAAGGGGCACTTCAGCAAGTGCCCATCTGGAAACATGAGAGGTACTTCAACAAGCACCCACGAGGAGACCCAGGGTACTAAGACAAGCACCCATGTCGAGTCATGAGAGCCTCAAGCAACAGCCCGTGTGGGACCCGTCTCAGGGAGAAGACCTGCTGATGGCACACTTCCAGCCCCATGGGTCACGTCCTTGGTGGCAAAGAACAAGCTTCTCCCCAAGATGGCCAGCTCACACCAGCTCACACAGTTCACACAGTTCACACCAGCTACCTCCCCTCCTTCCCAGCCCACCTCAGCTGATCGGTCAGACCACACCTACCCCCTGCCAAGCGCCCTTTTCCCAAAGCTCAGAGAGAAATGACCATATTGAAACCACACCCCGCAGCACGGGCTGCTCCCGCCATCAGCGTGCTTGTGGAAGCAAGACATGGCTGTGCCTCTGCCCAGCCACCAGGCACCAGGCCCGCCAGCTGCCATGATGGCAAGGCAGCCCACACAGGTGCATGGCAGGTGCACGGGTCACTTACAGATGAACATGATCTCCTCACTGCCATCTTCAGCCATCCCTGACACCTGTCGGGATAAGAAAGGGCCTCATTAGTGATGCTCTGGCCAGGGCAAAAATTTCAAAGACAGTTCCTCTGGTGGGCATCTCCCGGGCTGGGAAGAGACACTGCGCGGTGTTGGAAGGGAAACACGCAGTGGGACCTTCTCTGGTGGCGGTTAGGGAGCCCGAAACATCTTTCCCTTGCAATGTTTTCAGATGACAGCAGCGGACCTAAAGGGCCCCCTGCTAAGGCGACGCGTGCGTCAGGAGCGTCACCTTTGCGCCAGCCGTCAGGGTCTGCTGGGAAAACTGCAGCAACCCCGGAAGTTTTTAAGGCGCATTTTTGCCACGGCAGCTGCTTGCTCCTCTACGGAGAAGTCCTCAAGGCCAGCCTGGCCGAGCGTGACTTCGTTTTTTGTCTTTTAAATTTTATTTTATTTTTATTAGAAATGCAGATTTACAGAGAGAAGGAGAGACAGAAAGAAAGATTCTCTGTCTGCTGGTTCACTCCCCAAGTGGCCGCAATGGCCGGAGCTGAGCCGAGAGCCAACGCCAGGAGTCTCTTCCGGGTCTCCCACGCGGGTGCAGGGGCCCAAGGCTTTGGGCTGTCCTCGACTGCTTTCCCAGGCCACAGGCAGGGAGCTGGACGGGTAGTGGGGCAGCCGAGATTAGAACCAGTGCTTATATGGGATCCTGGTGCGTTCAGGGTGAGGACTTTAACCACTATGCTATTGCACTGGACCCCAGACTTTTATTTTTAATTTATCCATCTGTTTGAAAGACAGAATGGGACCTACAAGTGCCAGGATCCCATATGGGCACTGGTTCATGTCCTGGCTGCTACACTTCCCATCCAGCTCCCTGCTTGTGGCCTGGGAACGTAGTAGAGGACAGCCCAAAGCCTTGGGACCCTGCACCCACGTGACAGACCCAGAAGCAGCTCCTGGCTCCTGGCTTTGGATTGGCTCAGCTCCAGCCATTGTAGCTGCACGGGGAATGAACCAGTGGATGGAAGATATTCCTTTCTGTCTCTCCTCCTCTCTGTATATCTGCCTTTCCAATAAAAATAAATAAATCTTAAAAAAAAAAAGTCCGAAGTGAGAGGACTCAATTGACATGGTATCAAGCTTAAAGTTAGTAAAGCTACAGTAAGAATTCCTTGGCTACACACACACACACACACACACACACACACACACACAAAATGTGGTCCCCCTTTCATCTTCTGTGGTTCACCCACAATCAAGCAAAGCCCCCAAAAGTTGTAATTTGTTCAGACTCTTGAGAGAGCCCCTGTAGTCGCTTGACGCCCGTTACGGCATCCTTGCCCTCAGAGCTGTCACTAGCCTCTCATGTGCAGGAGTGTGTGGGTGGGAGCCTGACCAGGGGCTGCTTCCTGTGGCAGCAGGGTGTCCCAGGCCAGGCAACAGGCCTCACTGTCCTACCCAGTACAGCCACGAGGGCAGACTTGTCCAACTGACATCATTACGCAGAGTGCAGCCCCCTCTCCCCACCCTCATCTCCCGTCCCTTCTTCCACTCCCTCCAGCAAAACAGTCTCGGGCAGGTGCCAAGTTCTGCGAGCAGCTCGGCTGTGCTGGACACAAGCCCTGCTCTCCCTGACGTGGGCCTCTTCCTCGGCGGCCTCCTCAGGGTGGCCCCTCTCCTCTGGCCCTCAACACACACACACCCCGGGCTCTCCGCACAACCACGTGTGTGCGCATACACATGACCTCGCTAACACTGAATCCCTCCACATGTCAAGGGTCATGAAAGCCATGAACACTCAGCCTCACACACGGCACCTGCGTAGGGCACAGGACAGTCCTTGAGGACAGAACCCACCAGACCCAGTGTGCTCCTGAGGCCACGCCCCCAGCCACACCTCGACCCTTCCAAGCCTGGCCAGCATCCCCAGTCATAGACCAAATCCCGCCACCCTTCCGGACATGGCCCCACTTCACCTCCCAAACACCCTCCTCCCTTCAACAACTCCGATGACCCCCAAGCCCCCAGGCTGGGCTACCTTCCAACGTGATGGCACTCTCAGTGGCCTGCCATCAAGTACAGGGCTGGTGCTGCCACATTCTTAACCACCAGAGACAGGCTTTAAACTGGCCTTCCCACTCGCTCCCCGCCTCTGCTTCTTAGGGACTTAGTGCTCAGTACCCCAGCAGCGGAGCTCCGAGCAGCCTTCCCTTGGCCCCTCCCACTGCACACTGTTGACTCGTGCCACGGGGGCCAGCAAGCTCACACCTCTCAGGCTTAGCGGCAAGACCTGCAAGAAAACTGCCTGCTGTGAACAGAAAGTGACTGTAGATACTTCGGTCACTTAGGTTTGGATACTGATGGTGCACTGACAGGAACAGGGTCCAGGGCCACCCAGGTGACCTGGGCAGTTCTTCCCTGTGTGAAGCAGCCTTCACACTGAGGCTTCCTACCCTCCCTTCCCACCACCACCCCAGCGCCTCCCGAGGGATGTGTACCTGCCTGGTCTTGCCGGGCCCAGGGCCCCGCCTTCCCACCCTCTGACACAAAGGTTTCTGGCTACAGACAGATCCTGAGCAGAAACAGGGGGCTGTGGTGCAGTGGGTTAGATGGCTGCTTGGAACACCTGCAGCCCAGGTGAGTGCCTAGCTGAGCCCCCACAACCCTGCTTCCAATCCAGCTTCCTGCTAATGCCTCCTGGGAGGCAGGGAAGGATGGCTTAACTATGCAATCGCCAGCCATACACATGGGAAACCCAGATGCACTTCCCAGATCCTGGCGTGAGCCTGGCCAATTGGAGAGCAAACCGGTGGATCAAAGATTTCTCCCCATCCTCCCCCTCCCCCGTTACTCTGGCTATCAAATTAAGGAAGAAGGAGGTGGGTAAGAGGGAGGGAGGGGCCATAGCTCAACAGGCTAATGCTCTACCTTCAAGCACTGGGCTCCATATGGGTGCCGGTTCGTTTCCCGGCTGCTCCACTTCCCTTCCAGCTCCCTGTTTGTGGCCTGGGAAATCAGTGGAGGACGGCACAGGGCCCTGGGACCCTGCACTCACAGGGGAGACTTGGAGGAGGCTCCTGGCTTCGGATCTACTCAGCTGTAGCTGTTGTGATGGTTTGGGGAGTGAACCAGTGGATGGAAGATCTTTCCTCTCTGTCTCTCCTTCTTTCTGTAAATCTGCCTTTCCAATAAAAATAAATAAATCTAAAAAAAAAAAAAAGAAAACTCATGTATCATTAAAAAAAAGAACGAAAAAACAGGGGCTGTGGGGACAGGCGCTAAGCCCAGCAGCCACTGGGGGCTGTGGGCACCGGCGCTAAGCCCAGCAGCCACTGGGGGCTGTGGGCACCGGCGCTAAGCCCAGCAGCCACTGGGGGCTGTGGGGACCGGCGCTAAGCCCAGCAGCCACTGGGGGCTGTGGGCACAGGCGCTAAGCCCAGCAGCCACTGGGGGCTGTGGGCACAGGCGCTAAGCCCAGCAGCCACTGGGGACCTCAGCGAGGATTTGAATCCTGTCTCTTCTTCTGAGTGGGACTGAGATAAGGAGCATGACTTTCCTAGTACAATCCCAAAGGCAAGGCACGACCACAGCAGTGGTTACCAAGATGCACAAGCGGCCTAATCAATGGAGAAGTGGACTCTCAGGCGCCAAGGCCACAGCTTCTGGGTTGGATAGCACCCCAACATCACCTCTGCCCTTGGTGTTTCAAGAAGGCTGGCTAGGGCCCAGCTCAGTAGCCTAGCAGCTAAAGTCCTCACCTTGAATGCCCGGGATCTCACATGGGCACCAGTTTGTGTCCAAGCGGCCCTGCTACCCATCCAGCTCCCTGTTTGTTGGCCTGGGAAAGCAGTCGAGGACGGCCCAAAGCCCTGGGACCCTGCACCCGTGTGGGAGACCTGGAAGAAGCTCCTGGCTTCTGGCTCCTGGCTCCTGGCTTTGGATTGGCTCAGCTCCAGCTATTGCATGGGGAATGAACCATCGAATGGAAGATATTCCTCTCTGTCTCTTCTTCTCTCTGTATATCTGCCTTTCCAATTAAAACAAAAGCGGGGGGGGGGGCTGGCTAAAGCTGCAACAAACAAGGTCCAGGAAGGCTTGCCCAAAGGACCCCGCTCCACTCCAATGGCGTTCCTACTCACTCCTCTCTTCAAACAGGGTAATTCTTAGCTAATCAACTGAGCAGCAGGGAGGGAGACAGAGATCGCCTTCAAGTGGGCTGCTCTGGCCACGGCAGCCAGGGTACCCAGGTTCAAGCTGGAGAGTAGGGACTCAAAGCAGGTCTCCCTTGTTGATCAACAGCTTGCTCCATCACCTGCTGCCTGCCTCCCAGGCTGTTCATTCCATTTCCCACAAACTTTCTCAAGTCCTATCCCATATTCCTAAATACATCCAGGTATGCAGTTCTACTAAAAATATTTATATCTTCAAGGAATCACACAAAGAGAGCTTCCATCTTCTGGTTTACTCTCCAAATACCCACAATAGTCAGAGCTGAGCTGACCCGAAGCCAGTATCCAGGAGCTTCCTCGGCGTCTCCCATGTAGGCGCAGGGACCCAGGCACTGGGCCATCCTCTGCTGCTTTCCCAGGCGCATTAGCAGGGAGCTGCATCAGAAGTGGAGCAGCCAGGACTCAAACCGATATCGATACAGGGTACTGGTGTAGCAGGCAGAAGTCTTATCCGTGACACGACAGGGCCACCCCAGTTTGCAGATTTTAAAGCAGGCTTTCTGTGTACTATTGACTCACACCTGCCCAGACTGCAGGATCAAGTCTACTCAAGCTTCGGCAAATGAAGAACACAGTTCCCCACTCTTCCCCCTCCCCCACTCCCAGCATAACTTCAGGTACTTTGATAAACAAAATATTACGAACCTGATGGCACAAATGTATTAATACTTCAGCACATTTCTCGCACAGCAGGTCCCGGGTTACAGCTCAGATGGCTTAGTTCCCAGCCTTCCAAGTACTGTTACCTGCTGTGCCTGCACGTGTTCTTGCCACAGGTCTGAGCGTCAATGTTGCCATGTGCGCCTGCTTGTTACTATGTGTCAAGCAGAGGGTTGGCTCTGTGCAGGGGGTGCTGTGTATCGGTAACAGAGGGTTAACACAGCAGAGAGCTTTGTGGGGGGCAGCTGAGGATTTGGGTGCCTCCTCTGTGCACTGGAGTTGTCTAGATGTGGTGTAGAGGTGTGTTTTGCATATGTGTGTGAGTGCTGTGTGTAGGTCGTGAGGGTTATTGTGGGTGTGTATTTCTGTTACAGGTGTGGATGTGAGCGGAGTGTGGATGTGGAGTGCTATGTGCATGGTGCTGCGGGGGGGGGGGGATGTAGCGGTGTCTGGTTATGCACAGGGGTGTTGCATGTGGAGTGTTCCTAGGTATGGGGTGTTTTATATGTGTAGGGGTGTTGTATGTGGAGTGCTGCAATGATGTGTAGCATGTAGAGAGGGACTGTGTAGGGTGCTGTGGGGGAGGTCGTGTAGGGTGCTGTGGGGGAGGAGGTCATGTAGGGTGCTGTGGGGGAGGTCGTGTAGGGTGCTGTGTGGGGGAGGTCGTGTAGGGTGCTGTGGGGGAGGTCGTGTAGGGTGCTGTGTGGGGGAGGTCGTGTAGGGTGCTGTGGGTGAGGAGGTCATGTAGGGTGCTGTGGGGGAGGTCGTGTAGGGTGCTGTGGGGGAGGTCGTGTAGGGTGCTGCGTGGGGGACGCTGTGTAAGGTGTTATAGATGTTAGTGTACCCAGTTTCTGCCACTGTCTGATGGAGGGTGGTGTAGGAAGGGAGGCCTGCCCCCCTTGTTTTGGTCCCGATACTTGGCACCAAGGTCTGTCTTCGGACAGGGTGTGGGTCCCTCAGGAGGGTGACCTCACTCCCGCTGACTGCCCAGGGGGTTGGCCAGTCACCCAGAACCTTGGGTGTCAGAGGCAGGAGCCTGGTGGCCAGCCCTGATGCTAGAGATGCTGTGTGTGTCGGCCCAGGGGCCACCTGCCGGCCTGGCCATCCAGCCTGGCACTCATGTCCTCAGCCCTCACGCTGCCGTGCGCTACTTCCTTTCAATTTGTTCTCTGCTTTCTCTCAGCCCACATGGGCACCGGTTCGAGTCCCAGCTGCTCCACTTCTGACTCAGCTCCCTGCTCCTGCACCTGGAAAGGCAGCAGAGGACAGCCCAAGGCCTTGAGCCCCTGTGCCCATGCAGACAATCCCAGTGAAGCCCCTGGCTCAGCCTGGCCCAGCCCTGGCTGTTAGGAGCACTTGGAGAGTGAACCAACAGATGTAAGATCTCTCCGTGTCTGGAATAAATAAGTATATTTTAAAACAGAAAAGTGGTCACGGGCTGGTACTGTGGTGTTGTGAGTAAAACCACTGTATGCAGCTCCAGCACCCCCATATTCATGCAGGTTTGTGATCTAGCTGCTCCACTTCCCATCCAGCTCCTTGTTGATGCACCTGGGAAAGCAGTGGGGGACGGCCCAAGGGATTGGACAACCCGCACCCACACCCACACCCACGTGGGAGAGCTAGCGGCCCAGCCCTGGACATCACAGCCATTTAGGGAGTAGACCAGCAGGCAGGAGACTTCTCTCCTTCTCTTCCTCCCCTTCTCCCTAAATCAGCCTTTCAAACACGTAAATAACTTTAAAATAACACCATTTCCACCCAGGGATGAGGGACGATCCAGCCTGCTAGCTGTTTCATGCCCTGCACTGGCAGGAAGAGCAAGCGCCCGGGTCCTCCAGAGTCCAAGCACTGCCCCTCGCACCCCACCTGACAGCCCTGAGGCTCCCATGCCAAGGGCCACAGCCCACCCACCCCGGTACTGCACACAGGCAGCCGGACGGGGCATGGCTGCCAGGGCACCACGGGTACAGGCGCCTACTCCCTCCAACCTACAGCATGGCTACCCCTGAGTTCTAGAAACCAGCTCTCCCCTCTTTTTTTTTTTTTTACATGATTTATTCATTTTATTTGAAAGGTGGAGTTACAAAGAAAGGGAGATGTCCATTGCTGGTTCACTGTCCAAATGGCCACAGCTGCTGGGGCTCGACCAGGCTGAAGCCAGGAGCTTGGGACCCCATCCAGGGTCCCCACCGAGTAGCAGGCGCCCAAGCACTTGGGCCATCCTCACTGCTTTCCCAGGAACATCAGCAGGGATCTGGAAGGGCTGATGGTGCCTCAGGCAGACGATTCCTGGGACCCCGCCCCTTCAACTCCCCGCAGGGCGAGGTGGGGGGGAGAGGGGTCACCTCGAAGACACAGACCTTGCCCCACCCTTGGCCCCAGCAGTGGTGTTCAGAAGACAAGCAAGGTGGAACCCAGGTTCCTCCCTCTACCAGGCACCCAGCTGGCCCCACCCACCTCCAGCAGGCCAGGTCAGGGGCTCTCTGCAGCTCTGGGGACCCCACAGGAGGTCAACCGTGGGCACCCCCCGTTGAGCCATGGATGGCCAAGTGGAGGGAGTGGGCATGAATGCCCCAGAAGGCACCCTGGATGGGCGTCGCCCTCACTGTGTCCTAGGCATTGGGGCCCCTGCTTCACCCTCAGGTGTGAAACACAACACCCACGGTTATCTACCGTGAAGTGGGGCCTGCACTGCACTCCCCAGCGGGCCCATGGCAAGCTTTGTGTTTCTTCATCCTTACAAATTTCCACAAGCAACCAAGCTGACCTAAGGCTTAATTAAGCCCGGGTGGCTTCCAGGGACTTGGGGGTGGAGGGGAGCGCAGCCGGGATGGCACAGGTGCAATCTATCTTGTGGAAGGGCTTCTGAGGCACCGTGGGTGGGCAAAGGAGAAACTGCCCCATTATTTGAAGGCTCGGCAAGGGTGGACGGGCCATGCCTGTAGTTCACCAGGTGGGCCGTTACCTCTCTCCACTCCTGCCCACCCCTCAAACCCCATTTTTCAGCCGCACTCCCCAAGTCTGACGTTCACCGACCAACCCCGGAGGTCACACGTGGGGCTTCACCACAACACCCCGCGCCGGTCCCCCCACCCGCGGACCGACACGCGTCCCCCCTGCGGCCACCTCGAGGCCTTTCCGCCACCGCCAGGAGGGTGCCCACCGCCCAGTCAGAGGGGACGGGGTCATCCAGGGGCAGGAGGGCCTCGGGCCCCGGGGCCAGCGCAGGGGCCGTGGGCGGCGGGGACCCTCACTGCACCCCCGGAGCCGCGCCCCGCAGCCCGCGCAGGGCCTGGAGCCGGCCGGTGGGCCTGGCGCCCGGGGCCCGGCCGGCAGGGATGGGCGGTGGCCCGCGGCGGCGGGACCGGGCGGGCGCGCGGGGCGATCCCGGAGCGGCTCCGCGAAATCCAGCCGGGTTTTGACTCCGATCGCCGGCGGCGCCGCGGCCGGCGAATGTAACAAAGAACAGTCGGCATGGCGGCTGGACCGGGGCGGCGCGGGCGGGCGGGCGGACGGGCGGGCGCGGGGCCCGGGACGCGGGGCGCGGGGCGCGGGGCGCGGGGCGGCGGGGCGCGGGGCGGCGAGGCGCGGGGCGCGGGGCGGCGGGCGCGGCCCGGGGGCTTTACCTGCCTTGGGACGGTGCGGAGGGGGACTCGGATCCGGACTCCGGGTTGCGATCCGCTCCGGAAACTGCGCAGCACCGGAAGCCGGGGGGCGGTGACGGGGCATCGTGGGAGCTGTAGTTCGCGGGGCGCGCGGGACTGCGGGGGGGACGGGAGCGCGTGCCCCCCACACACACCACGCAGGCCATCACGCGTGGCAGCTCCTGCCCCTTCCGACGGCTGCGGGAGCCCCCCGCCCCAGTGTCTTAGGAGATGGGTGGGGCGCAGGTCAGATCTCCGTCTGCAGCAGGTGCCCAACCCGGGTTTCCGCATTTAGCTAGTTGGGACGCCCCTGGGCCTGGTCATCACCAATTGAACCTCCTGCTTTTCCTCGGGGGTACCCAGAGAGGTGAGGGATTGAAGAGGGTCCCAAGACCATGAGTCAGCGGTGGAGGGGGCCAGGACACCGCCGTCGCTCCTGGCTGCGGGTGCTTCTGCTAGTAAGTCAGGGGCAAGTGGTGACTGGACACCAGGGCAGCTCGGTTCCCTCGAATGTGCCAGCTCCTGCGGACAGGCCTGGCCATGGAGGTCCTGAGTACCCTGAGCCTGTGTGGTGGTCACAGCCACACCGGACCTCGGGAGAGAAGGGTCGTCCCACAGGGTCGGGGTTAGGACACAGGAGACAGGGCCCAGAGCTGTCACAGCCCGTAAACCAACAGCTGCAGCTTCAGCATCCAGTAGGGACGTGGGTTCAAGTCCCAATGTTTGGGCCCTGCACCCACATGGGACACCTAGAAAGAAGCCCCTGGCTCCTGGTTTCAGCCTGGTCCAGCCCGGATCAGTGTGGGCATGTGGGGGAGGGAACCAGCAGACGGGAGAGCTCTGTGTGTCTCTCTCACTTTCTCTCTGTGTAGCTCTACCTTTCCAATAAATAAAATCTTTTCTTAACAAGACTACAGAGAAGCAGGCTCCGTCGGTGGCTGCTGGGAGGAGAGCAGCCTGTGGGTGTCTATAGAACAGGTGCGTGGCCTTGAACCCAACAATGGCATACACCATTGAGCCTGCATGGAGAGCTGCAGGTGGGTGTCCCAGGCTAGCCACGTCACAGGGCTGTGCGAATGGAACACACTCAGCAAGGACTCACGGTGTGTCTGGCCGGCAGCATGGGCCCAGTGCTGCCTGGCCATGGTCCAGCAAGCATAGCCCCACGGGTGCACCACGGGATGTGGTGCTGCCCAACGTGGGCCTCCAGTGGGCCTTGGGACCCAAGGCCCTTTTTGACTGATGATGCCTGCGGGTGGCTTACAGCCCCAACCTGAAGCAGGGGGGCTATGACATCAGAAAGGCTGCTCACCAACCAACTACAGCTGCCCCCTCCCTGGCCCTCCAATGGCACCACTCACCACCCCAGCATGCCCAAATGGCTGTTGCTCTAGGGCCCCAGATGCTTGGACAAAAGCAGGTGATGCCAGCAACCCCGTGAATGTGTCCCAGGCCCAGCTGCCCTTTTTTCTTTAAAAAAAAAAAAAAAAGATTTATATACTTTGTATTTCAAAGAGATTTATAAGGCAAAAGGAGACACCCAGAGAGACAGAATCTCCCATCCACTGGTTCACTCCCCAAATGACAACAACTGGAGCTGGGCCGGTCTGAAGCAAGGAGCCAGAAGCTTTTCCAGGTCTCCCACATGGGTATGGGACGCAGTCATGTGGGCCGTCCTCTGCTGCATTCCCAGGCATGTTTACAGGGAGCTGGATGAGAAGTGGAACAGCCGGGACTTGAACCGACGTCCATATGGGATGCTAGCGCTGCAGGTGTAGGATTAGCTTGCTGTGCCGCTTCTGCTGCAGCTCCCTGCTGGTGCTCCTGGCCCCTGGGATGGCACGCCCAGCGCCTGCCTCGGGCCTGGTGTGGCCCAGCTGCTTGCAGATCCCCTGTCAGACTCTCCAGCTGTCAGATCAATCGCCACCAGAAGCCGAGGTAGGCTGTTTACTTACCGAGGTATTTGGCTGCCCACCTGCTGCTCTGCGTGTCTGATCAGGACGCCTGGGTCACAGTGACACTTTCCAGTGGTCAGCACATCTCCAGGACGCACATGGTACATAGTGTCACATGTCAACAAGATGGGAAAAGGCTGGCACAGGGCACTGTGTGTTGGTCCTTCACCAGCCGTGCCAGCATCCCTTGAGGGCACCGGTTCACGTCTCAGCTGCTCCACTTCCCATCCAGCTCCCTGCTTGTGGCCTGGGAAAGCAGTCGAGGACGGCCCAAAGCCTTGCCACCCTGTACCCGCGTGGAGCTCCTGGCTCCTGGCTTCACCGTGGCCTGGCTCTGATCATTGCAGCCCTTTGGGGAATGAACCAGCAGATGGAAGATCTCTGTCTCTGTTTTCCTCTGTAAAAATCTACCTTCTAAATAAAAATAAATAGATCTTCAAAAAAAGTGGGGAGGGGGAGAAATTGTACCTTTGAAGGCATTTATATCCTAAAAATGCTCACGTCGGGGAAAGCAACGTCTGTTCAAAGTGTCACACTTCGATTTTGGACAATGAATGCAACTTACTTACGATTCGACTAAATCCCAGGCAGAGAGAACAGAAAAACCAAGTCTCAAGGATGGAACTGAGACGCGCAGGGCAGCTGAGGTGGCCCCGCCTCACGGCATCCACGTGACACTTCCCAGGGGTGACTGCTGTGCTAAATGCATGGTAATGGAGTGCCATCCTTCCCTCCCCCCCAAAAGGGCTTAAGCGATCCCAGCACTGTGTTGTAGCACATTAAGCCACCACTTGTGACACCAGCATCCTATATGGGTGTCAGTTCAAATCCCAACAGCTCCACTTCCAGTGCAGCTCCGTGCTAATGCTCGGTCCCCTGCCGTGCACGCTGGACACCCGGGTGGAGCTCCCAGCTCCTGGCTTCGGCCTGGCCCAGCCCTGGCTGTTGCAGCCGTCTGGAGGGTGAGCCAGCAGGTGGGAGTTCTCCATCTCACTCTGCCACCTTGCCTTCCAAATAAACAAATCTTAAAAAAAAAAAAAAGCCAAAAATAATAACCTCCAAAATGTAGAAGAAGCGGATAGGGCAAAACTGATGAATCTTAGGGCAAAACTTTGTTCTGAAGATTTGATGTTCATGATATTCATCTAGAAGTGAGTGGAGGATGATACGTCAGTGATGAACCGTGCCTTCGATGTCACCGGCATTGCAGCGGGACATCCCGGATAAGGCCGGATTCTGCAGGGCAGAGGCAGGCTGGGGCGGGCAGGTGAGCAGACACTGGGACTTTGAGAACAAAGGGCAAATTCCTCTGTCTCTCCTCAGAGCCAGGACACTCCTCTGTGTGATGTAAGAACTCCAGGACTCAGACCAGCACCCCAGGGTCCTCAGGCCTTCACCCCAACACCCTCAGGTTGCCTGGGAAGGCAGCAGAGGATCACCCAGTCCTTGGATTCCTGCCACCCAGGAGAGAGACCAGAACAGAGCCCCTGGCTCCTGCCTTCGGCCTGGCCTAGACCTGGCTATTACAGCCACCTGGGGAGTGAACCAGTGAATGGAAGATTCTCTCTCTCTTTCTCTATTTATTTGAAAGTCAGAATTACAAAGAGAGAGAGATCTTCCATCCCCTACTTCACTCTATCCAGCCTTCCAGATAAATACATATTTTAAAAAAAAAAGGCCCTTGCCCAATCACTGTGCTGCTCCCAGCCCTGGCCACAGCCCGAGAGTTTTGCTTTTCCAACTAGCATGTCTCAACAGCTCTGCCTCTTGATGTCATTGGCACACAGGACTTCTGCGAGTGGGCGGTGTGGCCCAGCCGGTTAAACCGCCACATTCCAGGTCAGCATGCCAGTTTCAGACCTGACTACTTGGCTTGGGCTCAGCTCCCTGCTAACACACCTTAGGAGCAGCTGAGTGGCTCCAGTACTTGAGTCTCAGCAGCCCACAGGGCGTGGGAGGACAGTGGACAGAGTTCACCTGGCTCCTGTGTTCAGCCTGGCCCACCCCTGGGCTGTTTCAGGCGTCTGGGGAGTGAGCCAGCCAGCAGGTGGGAGATCTCTCCCCTTGCCCCTCATCGCCGCCATTCTGCCCTTCAGGCCAATCAGTCTCTAAAGAGAGTTCCTGGGGCAGGCGCTCTGCAGAGCCGTTAAGGTACATTCCAGCTCTGGATGCAGACGGAGGGACAGGGAGCGCTGGCTCCAGTGCTTGGGGCCCTGCCACTCACGAAGGAGACCTGGATGACATTCCAAGCTCTGCTTTGCCCTGGCCCAGCCGCCCCAGCTGTTACGGGCATCTGGGAGTAAACTACCAAATGAAAAATCCTTGTCTCTCTCTGTCGCCTCACCTTTCAAATAAAATGAAATTTCATTAGTTAAAAACATGGAGAAGGGGCTGGCATTGCGGCGCAGCAGGTTAACTTGCCACGTGTTTTGGCAGCACCCCATACTGGAATCCTAACTGCTTTGTTTCCAATCCAGCTTCCTGCTCACAGGCCCGGGAAAGCAGCAGAAGATGGTCTAAATGTGTGGGCCTCTACCACACACTAGCAAATGGAAAATTCTTTGTTTATTTATTTGAAAGGTATCGTTTGACAGAGAGAGACGGAGGAGAGAGATCTTCCATCTGCTGGTTCACTCACCAAATGGCCACGACAACCAGAGCTGGGCCAGCCCCAGCCAGGAGCCAGGAGTTTCTACAGGTCTCCCACAGAGGTGCAGGGACCTGAGCCACATTCTGCATCCCCAGGCATATTAGCAAGCAGCTGGAGTAGAAGTGGAGCAGCCAGGACTTGAACCAGTGACATTATGGGATGCCACATAGGGCAGGTTCACCTGCTCCGTAGGAGGCATCACGTGCCTCCTGCCGCCTCTCCACTTGTGGCTTCTCCCTGTTAGTCTGAGCAGTCTGACCAGAGGAGGTCTAGTCAGCAAGCACGTGCCAAGGCCAGCTCCACACAGCTCCCTGGCGGGAAGGCCCTGGCCCCAGATAGCAACCCCCATGACTCGGACACAGCTGGAGACTTTGGCTGGCATCGTGAGCTCCCACACAGCC
Organism: Ochotona princeps; assembly: GCF_030435755.1. Classification (NCBI taxonomy): domain Eukaryota; kingdom Metazoa; phylum Chordata; class Mammalia; order Lagomorpha; family Ochotonidae; genus Ochotona; species Ochotona princeps. The sequence continues at coordinate 27,269,705 of NC_080834.1, read as the reverse complement.
CGGTGCCAACTGTGGTCTTGCCACATCTCAGTTATTTGACCTTGACAGGTGGCATAAGCTCTAAGTTCTTCTATGTGCTGAGCTGTGAAGCTGGGACACAACAGAGCAGACACAAGTTCCTCCACATGAGGACATGCAGAGGCCAGTACTGAGGCGAGGCCAAGTCCCGGCTGCTCTGCTTCCCATCCAGCGCCCTGCTAGTGTGCCCAGGAAAGCAGTGGACGATGGCCCAAAGCCTTGGCTCTCTGTTCTCCACACAGGAGACCTGGCCGGGACTCTAGGAGCTTCTTCTGCATCTCCCATGTGTGTGCAGGGGCCCAAGCACTTGGGTCATCCTTTGTTACTTTCCTAGGTGCATTAGCAGGGAGCTGGATCAGAAGTCGAGTAGCCAGGATTTGAACTGGTGGCAATATGAGACAACCTACTATGCCACAGCACTGGCTCTGGGAAAGGGGTTCTTGCAAGGGCACTGGAGCCACATTTAGCCTGTTTCCTGTCTCACCATGCCCTCCTTCTGCCCCACCAGCAACTGCCTCCTCAGACACCAGGATGATAGGACCATCTGACCTGGAACCAGAAGCCTCCGGAGTCCACGCTGAAACCACCTGTTCCTCCCAAGAGCAGCGTCTCAGGCATCAGGAGAGACCAGCACTCACCGTGGGACCATGACCATCCACCACCATCCTGGCAGCTCCAGCAAATGCTGGTGCTAACAGCATCCATCTGGGACTCTCCAAGCCATGATCCAAAACAAACCTCTGCTGGGGTCCGTGCAGTGGGTGTGGAGGACATGAAGGTGTGAGAACTGTTCCATTGCAGGCAGGGCCGCAAGGAATTTCCCGCTGCATGGCAAGGCCCATCGGATGTCCCTGCAACCACCTGAAGGCATTTCCACCTCCCTTTGCATGGACACCGAGCAACCCGCTGAGATTTCCGTAATCTATTTAGCCATTGTCTGCCTCTGCAGAGTTGGAAGCTGATGTTGTTGATAACATCTTGGCAAAAGGGCCTTTTATTGTTCATGCTGTCTTGGCTGCCCTCATCGACCATATGCTAATCAAGGGCGTTAAGTCCCTGGGTGTAGCAGGAATCTATGCTTAGGGTTCTTTCCTTCTGTCCTTGATCTTTAGGTCCCTCCTTCTGTGATGCACTTCCTCCCTTAACTGATTTAAGACTAAGGTGTAGAATGAGGATTGTAGTAGGAATGTGTTACTGGTTGAGAGCTTCCTGACGACAGGATTAGGATGGCTGATATCCTGCCTCAAGGTGAGACAATTGGCAGAACTATCCTTAGGAACACCCACTTGACCATGACGTGAAAGGTCGTGCCAGAGCTTGTGACTGCTTCTGTATAAACAAAGGGACAGCTTCCTTGCATGGTCCATTGTGATCATGAAACCGTAGTGGTCCATTTCTTGCCTCTGCGTCTACTCCACCACCCTTCTCTCATTCTGAACTCGGCTGGAGGTGGACTCTGGCCAATCTCCTTCCCCATCCCCACCCTGCCACACTGGCCCAGGAGACAATGTGACCTCAAGTGGCTGTCGTGAGGAACAGTGCTTGCTACCCAGGCTTGAAGAGAAACGCCTGGCTCATCATAGTGCCCTGCCTGCCATGGCAAGTATGGACACCTGCTGACAGCCCCAGAAGGACACCCACGGAGGGGAGGATGCAGTGTGGTAAGCACTGATGGCAGCCATGTGTGCACAGCCACAGGGATATAGGCAAGGTCACATGCCATGTCATCACTGGGAGGGAAGGAGATGGAGTCTGTCTTCTGATAGCCACCTGTACTTGTGTGTAAGAGTGACCGATCTGGGGACAAGTGCATTGGCTCAACCGGCTAATCCTCCACCTCCAGGCACAGACATCCCATATGGGCACAGGTTCATGTCCCAGATGCTCCACTTCCCATCCAGCTCCCACGCTTGTAGCCTGGGAAAGCAGTAGAGGATGACCCAAAACCTTAGGACCCTGCACCTGCATGGGAGACCCGGAGGAGGAGGCTCCTGGCTCCTAACTTTGGATCAGCTCTGCTCCAGCCATTGTGGTCACTTGGTGAGTGAACCAACAGACAGAAGATCTTTCTGTTTTTCCTTCTCTTTGTAAATTTGTCTTTCCAATAAAAACAAATCTTTTTTTTAAGTGACCGATTTGTTGACACAGATGCACATGTAGTACTATGCATGTGCAGGGATGCTGAGCCCACGCCATACGTCCCCCTCCGGCATCCTGCTCTGTCCCCAGCACTGGGTCCCAGGTCCGGAGCTCAGGATGGGCAGCAGCAACACTTGTCTGTGTCCCCACACAGGGGCTGTAGACTGATCCTGTCACACCATGGCAGACCCCAGAGCAGACAGGATGTGACTTCCTCATGGGGGAGTGAGTGGGGTTCACGAGTGGACACAGGTGCCCTGGGCACCCTCTAGTCACTTTATGGAGAAGGCAGGGCTGGGTCTGGCATTAGGACAGGGTGGGGTGGCGTCTGGGGATGCGCTGAAATGGGGTTCAAGTCCGGCTGCTCCACTGCCGATTCGGCTCTCTGCGAACGTGCCTGGGGAAGGAGGGAGAACAGCCTGAGGTTCCCTCGGGAGTGGGGTGGGGCTACTGCACACAGTGCGGGGCGGGCTAATCCCTGCGCACCTCCATTTCCTTCACGGGTCGCCCTCACAGGAGGCCACACTTGCAGGGGAGCCTGCCGGGCTCCAGGCCCGGATTCCAGGTGACAGCCGTCCTGCATGGAGACCATGGCTGCGCATCCGCTTCCCTGGACACCTTAGTAATTTCCTCTCCTTTCTCGAGGAAGGTTCTCAGCAACACTGAGGAGGCAGAAACCCAACCAGTCAGCTGCCCAGGTCTGAGTGCCAGATACAAGCAAAGTACTGTTAAAAATAGGGCCCCAGGGCCTGGCGCCATGGCCTAGCGGCTAAAGTTCTCGCCCTGAACACACCGGGATCCCATATGGGCGCCGGTTCTAATCCCGGCTGCTCCACTTCCCATCCAGCTCTCTGCTTGTGGCCTGGGAAAGCAGGTGAGGACGGCCCAGAGCTTTGGGACCCTGCACCCATGTGGGAGACCTTGAGGAAGTTCCTGGGTCCTGGCTTCAGATGGGCACAGCACCGGTTGTTGCCGTCACTTGGGGAGTGAATCATCAGATGGAAGATCTTCCTCTCTGTCTCTCTTCCTCTCTGTATATCTGACTTTGCAATAAAAATAAATAAATCTTTAAAAAAAAATTGTTTCTTAAAAAAAAGAAGTGCCCCAGTGGCAATAGCTTAAAGACCAAACCTTCACCTTGCAACTGCAGGGATCCCATAAGGGCACCAGCTCATGTCGTGGCTGCTCCACTTCCCTTCCAGCTCCCTGCTTGAGCTGGGGAAAAGCAGTAGACGGCCCAAAGCCTTGGGACCCTGCACCCACATGGGAGACCTGGAAGAAGCTCCCGGCTTTGGATCAGCTCGGCTCCAGCCATTGAGGCCACTTGGGGAGTGAACCAGCAGATGGAAACTCTCTCTGTCTCTCCTTCTCTCCATAAATCTGACCTTCCAATAAAAATAAATGTTCAAAATACAAAAGAACAATGACCCATCATAAATCTGTCTATGCATGGCTAAACTCATCAGCGCCCTCCCCCCTGCAGGTTGCCTTGGTAACCACGTCCTGGCCAGACCCGGACCATGGAGAGGGCACCCAGAACGGAGACATATCCAATAGAGATGTCCCTTGTGACCGCCAGTGTCCACGGGCTCACAGGCTGAGGCTTTAGTCCCAAGAATCAGTCCAGCCCCCAAAAGCACCTGCTTAGGAGGACAGTGGCCATACATCACTTAGCTTTTTAGCCAAGAAACTGCATCTGTCCTCCCCGGGTGCGAGATTCAGGCAGACAATGAAATGTGTCACTAACCTAGATGCCACCTCAGGGCTGCACGGGCTGGTTCTGAACTTGAACTTGAAGCCTGATGAAAATGAAAGTCTCCAAGTCCCATTCTCACAGCAGCTTTTCAACTGGGATCAGGAGATGGCTGCTTTGTTACTTATTGCTACAATGAAACCCCCCCCCCCCAGCACCCCGGGAAGGGCTGCTAGCTCACTCCAGCTCCAGAGCACACAGCCGTGAGAGGGGTCTGTGAGTCCAGGCAGGAGTTGCTTTGACCACAAGCTCCTGCAAATCACTCCCATCAAAGAACAAAAACAGAATCGAACCACCAAGGGCGACAGAAGAGGTAAGGGATTCACATATTTGGTGTCTGGTGTCAAACTGGATTGGATCTTTAATGGTTTTAATATAAATGCCCGCGTGCACCTGGATCAGAAGGTGTGGAATATTCAAGTACAAGTACGGAGGCACCCTGACTCTCCCTCTCTCATTTCCATTTCTTTGCAGTTAAACTCCCTGCCACAAGCGAGTTCTCTGCCACTTTTGGGAACCACTGTGAGCTGGACACACCAGGAGTGCATCTGCTGGCAGTGGCACACTGGGCATGGACACCACGTGGCACACCCAAGGCTCCGGGGTTAACTTGGCCATGGGACAGTGTCACATGGACCCGGAGGGAGAAAGGCTAGCCCAGGACGTTGGTGCCGTCACATGTAAACACACAGAAGCCCGCCTGGAGCTTTCAAACTGAACAACCCGCAAAGCCCACACAGGTGACAAAGCCCTCATTGGGAAGCCTCAACTGATCTTGCACCCAAACACCCACAGGACACTCAAATTCTAAGCTCTGGGAGCACTTTGGATTCTCAGATGAGGGACGCTCGACCCACAAAGTAAGGCCAGATCTTAAATCCCCAAATTCTGAAGCCGGAAGCTTCCAGAACATCGTCTAGGGAACACTCAACCTGGGTGAATAGCTTCCACTCAGCCACTAGCGATGACCCCAGGGAGGTCACACCGACCCCTCCCAGGCTCCGTCCATGCCTTAGGCAGGCAGCAGATGCATCCTCAGGGGGCTGTGACCCCGCTCCTCTCAAGGCACCCACGTGGGGAACGCACCCTTGGGAACTATCGGGGTCTCCCGTGTTTGCATTTTGGAACAGGTGCTATTTGGAATGACTGACAGCGGGGCAGCATCTTTTAGGCAAAGTGCAAACTTCATTCTGCGGTCACTTCATCGTTCATTCTCGGAACATAGTGTTATTATTATTTGAACATGTAGTTGAAATTCCCTAATACAGTTTTCAGATCTCTTTCAAAGATGCACAGGGAGTACAGCCTGCTCTGGGGGCTTTTCCCTGCCCAGGCTTCCTGCCATCGTGGCTCTCAACTAGGCTCCAGGGTTAGCAGATGAGGATGAGGCTGCCGTCACCTCTGTGACGTGTCAGGTGTCTAGAATGGCCTTCAGGGGAGTGGGGGAGTGACCTTCATGAACTGTCCACATACTCACTTTCCACGAGCCTTGCGGCGGTTGGAGGTATTGCATCCGGGCAAGGAGAGGGGCGGGCAGCCTGGAAACACAGTGGCCCAGCTGGGAAAATCCTGAGTCAGAACGTGGCTCCAAAGCCACAGGGTAAAAGCACATTGCCCGGTTGGCAACTGTTCCCATGGAAACCGAAACAAGGACTCTCAGAGGCAGCTGCGCCTTTGGAGAGCTGGGAAGGCGAACCCATTTAAGGTGTTGTTCCACTTCCTGGAGCTGCACCCCTGAGACAGAAAGTAACTCCACTCTCTCCCTAGGTCATTCGGGCTATTGGCAAGATTGGGCAAAAAGCCAATATTCGTGTTGTGGCTGTTCTACTCGCCACCCACTGCCCCTATGGCTGCCGAGGAGACAGGAAGAGCACATGAGAACTGAGGGCTCTCCCACCTGCAGGTGAGCTCCACGGGAAGTTAGTAAAGTGTTGCGGGTCCCCTGCGGACAAGCTCCAGGTCTAGGGCTAACAGGAAGGCAAAGTCTCGCAACATGACCACTTCCCTAACTTCTCCACCAGTGAGGAACCCTGTCTGCCCCGCCTCCCTGCACAGTCTTAATTTTAAGCAGCACATAGAGAGAGGTGGCCCACCCACCTGCTGCAGGACTCATGGGGAACACAGGGACCCCTACAACCGTCCCTGCAGCCCACTGGGCTCTGAGCTTCCGCTCACATCCTTGGTTGCTTGCTGGTGGTCAGCCCTGACGCTGAGCTTGGAGCCCAGCACCAGCCTTTGGGTCACACCTGGCATCAGCCAGCTTGGCCAGTCCTCCCTGAGGGGGCAGGGAAGCATCCTGCCTGGAGAGACAGTGATGGGGAGGCAGGTGCAGCGTATGCCTGTGTGTCCCTCCAGGCGGGCGAGGGGTCCTAACACAGGCCGTGGCCTTGTGGCTCTGTGGGCTCGCCGTTCACAGTCATCTTGTTCCGGTGTCTGGCACGCAGTTTTCTGTTCAGCATCCCCGTGAGGGTGGCCCCTTTCCTCCGGGCGCTCTCTGGCTGTTGCAGGAATACGAGGTCATTGTGCGACTGGCTCAGGCCCGGGTCCTTCTGCGGATGCCGCCGGCGGAAGAACAGCTTGGCACCTTTCCTTAAAAAGCCCCCTGGAAGTCAAGCACAGGGAAGACAGCTGGTCAGGGGTGCTGAGGGGCTCGGGGCAGGACAGGGCAGGCCCACGCTGGGGCGCCTCTAACAGCCGATTAACTGCTCAAGGAACCGCAACTTAGGGGGACCAGGAGAGAGAGGCCGGTGGCTGGTACAGAGCTCGCTTGAACGTTGACGGTAAAATGCAGCCAGAGACTGCCTGGGGTGGAAGCACGGAGCCTGGGCCGCCACACCCATGGAAGGGACTTCGGCCAATGATGTTAACATGTGGTGGGTGTCACCCTGGTCACACCAAGTTCCCTTCCTTAAGAAAATGGCCAAGCCATACCACATCCCCAGAAGGGAGGATCACATGCAGAAAACCAAAGCAAAGACCCTGGGGACACGCATGTTCTTAGGAATGCGGAAGGAGTATTTGTTCTATCGGGAGCATTGCCTGGAAAATAAGTCCGGCTCCTGCAGTATCTATGGGACATCCGTCACTTGCCTGTTTGCAACCTACCAACGTTTGGTTTCCTACGGGGCAACCCAGCAGCACAGGCAGAGGGAAGAAGTTGAGTAGCCATCCACCAGGAACCCATCAAGGTCAATTCAAGATCACATGGTGGGGCCGCCACGAACCATTCATCTGCCTTTGCACAAAGCGGCTCAGCATTCTAGCACTGGCCAGGCTGGCCCGTGACCCTCTTGGTCACCCGCGGGCAGCCGTGATGACTGTGAGAGCCCACAGCCAAGTTCGTGCACTGATGTACTCAAGCAGACAAAGATCACTGGCACGAAGCCTTGCACGGCACACCTGTGCTGTGAAGGGTGGGCACCCCATCCAGGGTTGTAGGACAAGCAGGGATAAGAAAGGAAGTGTCCTGGGCTCCCCTCCCTCAGAAAGGGAAGCCATGGCTGGGGTGCTGAACAATGACCATGGGCTGGCTGTGACCCCTTGTGGCAAAGGGCATCTCTGGGGAATGCCTTGGACCTGCTGATGGGGGCTCCAGGGTGGGGGTTGGTAAGGGCAGCATCTGGCAGGCAACCCTTTTATAAAATGTTCCTTCTACTTAAAACACACAGAGAGAGGGAGAGAGAACGAGCCCCCATCCACCACTTCATCCCCTCAAATGTCCACAACAGTCCAAGGCCAAGGCAGGCAAATGCAGGAAGCCCCCAACTCCATCCAGGGCTCCCATGCGGGTCCCAGGCACCTGCTGCTTCTAGGATGTGCCTCAGCAGGCAGGCCGGGATGGGGAGCAGAATTGGAACCCAAACCCAGAGGGTCATCATGTGTGAGTAGCCCACTGCCCCGCCCCCTCCCAGGCCCACTCCCCGGCTCACTGTGTGGCAGCCCAGTCCCTGGCTGGAGCTGTGGTCCAGCTGTGGTACCACGGGCTGAGCCGTGAGCCCCCACATGGCTGTGCCAGAGTGTCAGCCGACTGCTCAGCACCTGGCCTTACTTGGGGAGTGTCATGGCTGACCAGTTCTCTGGAACGTGTCACAGCGGAATCCCTGAGGGCTCAGGCACAGGTGCTGGGTGAGCACACAGGACAACATGGAGTGATGGAGGCGGAGACCACCTCTGCTTCTATGAACCCCCAACCCCTGCCTACCAAGATGGCCACTAGCCCAGCAGCTGGCAGAGACCTGTGTGTGCCCTGCTCATGCTTCCCCTGGGATTTCCAGAGGCAGGAAAGGGGAGGACATATCTAGCTTTACACCACAGCTTCTTGTGTTGGGTCCTTGGGATTCTGGTAGCCACTCAAGGACCTGAGTGGGACACTCTGAAATCTACCCACATGCAGGCTCAGGTGCCCCCAGACAATGTCCCATGTCAGGGTCTGAAGAGCACATGCCGGGGCTCCTGGCTTCGGACCGGCTCAGCTCTGGGCACTGTAGCCACCTGGGAATGAACCGGTGATGGAAGATCTTCTTTCTCTTAAGAAAGAGGTGGGGGGATCTACAGCGTTTGGAGAGACTGCCGTAGTTTGTCAGCACCCAGGCAGCCGATAACCCACTCCTGCCCATGCAGCTGGGCTCTCTGGGGTGCTCCTCCTGCATGTGACACTGCCAAGTGGGACAGACCATGGCTGGCACTGCCCTGGACCCTCCTGCTGGCCGCGGTTCATCCCACAGGGTGAACGCTGCCCAGCTGGAGTGATGCCTTCTGCTGGTAGTGAGCTCCAGGCCTGCCCTGCACTCCACACACACTTCCCCTGGCTGGACTTGACCTAGCCTGGCCTCCGTGGATGGGTTCGGCAGCAGTGTCCTGCATGATGGGGGAGGGGCTGCGCCCTGTGTCCCCCTGCCAGTCCTGGGCAGGAGCAGAGGACAGAGGTCTTGACCCTGGCCCATGAGGAGGCTGAGGCTCACACATGGCTGGGATTCCTGGGTTGGAGCTTTCCGAGCTGGGAGACGGCAGTCCTGCTGCAGCCCCAGCCCTCCCCCTTCTGCTGCTGTGCCTGTCTGGAAGCACCGCCTCGCAGGTGTCGTGTCCACTGGCCCATGATGACAATGGGCTGACCTGAAGTGGAGGACACTGTGCCCTGGGCCTGGTACTCTCCAGACGACACTAACAGCTCTTGTCCCCCGTGGGCAGCACTGGGCACTGCCCAGGCCTCCTGCCGCCCCACAGAGCTCTCAACCTTGCCTGGCCTGCAAACCTGGGGAGGAGGAGGACAGAGGCAGGGACTGGCAGTCTGGGAGAAGGCCACACCCACAACCCAAGAGTGGGGCGACCCCTGGGTTCCAGGCCACCTCACGTCGCCCACAGGCAGGGGGTAGGTTTAGACCTCAGCCACAACCTTTCACCCTTTTAAAAGATTGAGTTACTTATTTGAAAAGCAGAATGACGGGGAGTGTGAGGCAGAGACAGGAGTGCGTGTGCACCTGTTAGTTCAGGGGCTGCCACAGGCAGAAACCAGGAGCCAGGAGCTCCCTCTAGGTCTCTCTCGTATGTACGGAGCCCCAGCCCTCGGGCCGTCTTATGCTGCCTTCCCAGGTGATTAGCAGGAAGCTGCATGTGAAGTGGAGCAGCCGGGACTTGGACCAGCATGCACTTGGGGTGCCAGAGTCTCAGGCAGTGGCTTAGCGCCCTGTGCTGCATGGCTGGGCTCAGCCTCAACCTTCCAACGTCCTTGTGCAACAACTGGCCAGAGGTCATGTGAACTCTGGGGCCGGTAACCGAGACGTTTACATGGGCAGCAAGATGGAGAAAAAGCGTCCAAGCCACGTTTCAAAGGAATCTCCAAGAAAGCTGAAGGCCCATGGGAAGGAACGAAAAATAATTCTGTTCAGTTAAAAGTTTTCCTGTTGCAAGTATTCCCAAGTGCATCCCCCTGGCAGGCGTGTTAGCAGCAGGCAGAAAAACCGGGGGGAGAAAAACAGGGGGAAGTTGCAGCCAGCCAAGGGCCAGAGCGCCTGCTCCCCCTGCACAGGGGCCTGCTCGAGGGCAGCTACACCTTCGGCAGGCGTCAGGCGGCGTCCACACCTGACCCTCAGGTTGGGATGAAGGCGGTGCTTGCGGGAACTGGAAGCAGTTTCCGGGAGAAGGTGGGATAAGGTTATTTTGTTGCCAAAATATTTTTGGAACCCACCATGCTCCTAGTCACAAACTTTTTTTTTTTTTTTTAAGATCCTGGGACCCATGGATTTCAAAATCGCTTTCCACCCAAACCAATCGATCTTTCAAGTCTCGTCCTCCGAGCACTTTCTAAAACTCCTATGATCACTTCAGCTGCAGCATCTTAGAGCAGGAAACACAGGGCAAAGGGGCAACCTGGGGGGGAGGGAAGGGGCGGGAAGGCAGGTGCATTCCCTGTGTGATTCCACACCTCCCGCACAGCGAGGCCACGTACATAGAGAGAGAGAGGACACTTACTGTGCAGGCGGTTAGCTCTGGCTGCCACGGCCGTCCTCTTAGGTTAAAGGGAGAGAGCACCAGACGCAGAGAAGCAAGAAGCGAAAATAAAAAGGTGTGACAGCAGCATCAGAACGCAGGATGGCGAGCCCCGAGCCCTCGTGGCACACGGCCAGCCCAGCTCCTGCCCATGCGGCCCCTGTCCCCAGCCCTGGATCCTCCACACATGCCCGCCCGATCTCAGCTCATGATAAAGCATGCACCGTGCACACATGCCATCCTACTGCCCTGCAGGCACAGGACGTGGCAGTCCAGTCCCTCCCTTGGCTGGGCAGCTGTGGCAACACTTCCCAAGATGGGAAACTGTTGCCACCACCTCCCACGTGCACTGTCCAATAAGCAGACACACACAGGACAGTTATAAACACAGCCAGTCATGATGGAGGACACAGGTGGGCTAAGCTTTGGTGACCACGGAGAGGAGCCCTCTTAGTTGACAAAAGAGAAATGCCAGGGGGTCCCCTAGCCCGGCATTGCCTGAGGCTCGACAGCACCTCCTGGAGACACTGGGGACGCATTGCAGGCCGACCTGTGGGTCTTTTTTTTTTTTTTTTTTTTTTTTTTTTTAACCATTATTACATTGCATTATGTGACACAGTTTTATAGGTACTGGGATTCACCCCACCCCTCCCCAGACCCTCCTCCCATGGTGGATTCCTCCACCTTGCTGCATTGCCACAGTTCAAGTTCAGTTGAGATTCTTTCATTGCAAGCATATACCAAGCATAAAGTCCAGCATCTTATTGTCCAGATAAATTCAACAGCTTCTTGGGGAGACCATCTCTGGTCTGAAGGTAGAGCCAGTAGAGTGTCATCCCGATCAATTAAAAGCCCCAACATAATATCAGCAACAATTTATAACACTATGGAATTAGTGGACAGAGTACGCAGACTGAGGGCTGGGGCTCAGGCTCGGAGAGGAAGCAGTCCCTGGGGTTCCCAACACCAGACTCTTCTCTCGCAAAAGGTGCCCATGCAGGTGGCTGGAAGGGGACACACATGATGGTCAGGACCCAGCCAGGCTGGGAGCCAAGGGAGAGATCTGGAAGGTTCACTAGGCAGGGCTGGGATGAAGGCCTGCGGGAGACTTGGCGTGGTGTGGCAGGAGGGTCTGCACCCAAGGGGAAAGCACGCCCTCGCGCCTCTCACTACCTGAATACCCAGGGTCCCTGACGCTGCATGTGTGGGCATGTTTGTATGTACACACATGTGCTGTGTGCATAGGTGTGTGTGGTGACCCCAGTGTATGCCCATGGTATGTCTAAGCATGTAGGGCGGGTGGGTGGTGACTGCAGCCCGACCACCTGGGTGTCATTTGGTCCAAGACTCCTCACCAATGAGCGCATCACAGCCACCCAAGTCCCCACTGGGCAGGTGGCCGCAAACCCTCCCAGGCACCTGCAGTGGCAGAGACCAGGTGGCCTGGAAACGGTGCAGGAAAGTCCTGCCCCTCCCTCCTTCCTCCTCTCTTTCTCTCCTCCTCTCCTGACACCCAGCTCTGCCCCGGCCTGGTCCTGCTTCAGCCAGGTAAGGGGCAGGTCTAGGAAGCAGGCAGCAGGCAAGATGGGGAGTGAGGACAGACAAAGTCCCTGGCAAGGCTGCGTCAGACAGGGGTGTGGTCTCCCCCTGGGACGGCCAGCCGCAGCGTTAGCCCTACCCCTGCTCCCCAATGCCAACAGCCTGGTTCCTGGGTCCAGCCCGGAGTGCCTCAGTGCGAATCCACACCTAGGGTCACCCATGGCTCAGAGCACAGCTCGGCTTGTGCACCCCACTGGACACGGGGGCTTCCGGTACTGAGCTCCCAAGGTCCTCGGCTTGTAATGGTCTCATGTTGAGGCCACCTGCAGTGGCCATCTCACAAGGAGCCATGTGGGTCAAACCACGGCCTCTGTGCAGTCCAACCAAGGCACTGGTTCAAGCTGAGAAAAGTGACCAACTTGTTCTCACAGGAAGGTAACGATGGCACCCCTACACACAGGCTCAGCAGTCCTGGTGTACAACCCCAATACCCCAGGGGCTCTGATACCCCATTTCCTGAGCACCTATGGGACCCCAAGAGTGGGAGATTGCACATCTGACCCCATGGGATGGGGCAAGGAAGAAGACACATTAAAAACTCTAGCTGCCAACACCTGAGCTGGCATGCATGTGGGGTCTGTGACACACACACACACACACACACACACCCCATTCCATGCTGACACCCAGATCCCAGAATCCAAGTCTCAAGCGTTTCGAGCTACGCATCCTGGGTGAGGGACCCTGACCCTGTACGGAGCTGCCTGGCTGGGCTGGGGGTAGCAGTTCCCACAGACTGTCAGGCACACTGGAGAGGCACAACTCCCCCAGGCTCTGCCTGCCTGGCTTTGCTCCACAATTTGGTCGGCACCAGAAGCGGCTCTGCGGACGCCGTGGAGGCTCCTGGTGGCTTCTACTCACACCAGAGGAGCTCAGGCAGAAACCAACGCTCGTTCATCGCAGGGCTGACCCAGCCTGCACCCAAGCAAGGACCCCGATGCAGCCCCATTCCAGGGCTCACACATTCAGCACCAGGTACCTGGGGCACGTCGGGATGGCGTGGGAGGCGATAAAACCAAGGGAAAGAAGGTGAGCATAGGGGACCTGGAGCCTGCGGCAAGCGTGGGAACTGAGCCACGGGGAGGGCTGGGATGCGTGTACCTCTTTGCTTCTTGACTGTACCAGGTTCCAGCTCCGACACACTAAGGGAACTTTCAGACAGTGCGTCCCCATCAGGCTCCTGCGGGGTCTGGCTGCTCCAGGCTGCCCCCTGTGTGGACTCCTTCTCTGAGTCCCAGGACTCCAGCTCATCCTCCTGGGGCCTGGCGGCGGCAGCAGCAACAGCAGCTGCGGCTGGGACCTGGACCTGGGTAGGCTCATCTTCAGCAGGCGGGGCCGAGGCGGAGGCCACCTCCTCGGGGCAGGAGAGGGCGGCCGGCACGTCCTCCTGGCGGGTACTGTTCATGGAGGCTGCATAGTCCAACATCAGGGCAGCGTCGTGGTCCTGAGTCAGTGAGGTCTGTGGCAGCAGAAGGCACCATCAGGGTGAGCGGAAAAGTCAGCCAGCTGCGGGGGACAGAGCTGCGAAGTTGGCAGCCTGCCCCCTAACAAGGTGTGTCTGCTGCAGCGGGGCTGGGCAGCTCTCCGTGCAGCCCAGGGCGCAGAGCCTCCAGCAGCAGTAACAGGCGCATTCCTGCTGCTGCAGCCCATCCACGAATTCAGACATCGCCCCCTCCTGGTGGCCACAGGAGCTGCATGCAGGAGCCTGACAGCGCTCAAGGTGACACACCCTGGGGGCCGCGGCAAAGCTCCCAGCTCACCTGCAGCACCTGCCGGGCCCTTCTGGGCCCCTCCTAGGAGCCCACTGCCAGCACACTCCTTCCTGCCTCTTGCTTCCCCCCACTCCACAGGCTTCCCAGCTTCCCTCTCAGACATAAGCAGAAGCTCCCAGCATCCCCTGAGCAGGGCATGGCAGGTAGGGGGCTTATCCCTCCAGCAGCTGAGGGCGGGGAGAGAAACCAGGTGACGGACATTGTTTGCAACCATCCTTGCTTTTCTCCAGTCACAGAAGTACACACTCACGGCAAAACTAACTAAATAAAGTGCTCTGCAAGGTGGAGTGACCATGACCAAGCCAGGGTGCAACCTCACGCCACCCTCTGAACACACAGTTGCCCCTATCCCCAGGAACCTGTGTTTGCTGTATCCCCCAAATACAGGGCAGCTGCCCAACTGGGTGGTGACCAGAAGTGGAACTTTCTGGAAGCCCCCAGTGCTATACCTTGGAGATCCCCGATATGATGATGGTGCTCTTCTTCCGGGGTGACTTGAGCTTCAGCTTGGAGGACTCACTGAGCTGCCGGATGGCTACCTCGGCCACAGGGTCCAGGCCGTTCAGCATCAGCAGCTCTGCAGGGGTGGGGTGGGGTGGGAAACAGGGCAGTGAGCTCACGTGCACACAGTTGGCAGCCTCCAAGCCTGAACGTAGCCAGGAGCTACATGTCACCATACAGCTGGGTTCCAATGAAACTTTACTGCAAGTGACAGCCAAGGCGCAGTCTGTTGGCCACAGTTTGCTGACTGGGGTCTACAACATGACTGCCAATGTGGTTACGGGATGCTCAATGACGAGTTCACTGAAACTTCACACACTGGGGTTGGTGAGTGTGGCCTAGCAGGAAAAGCCTCACACTGGCTCGAGTCCTGGCTGCTCCACTTCCCATCCAGCTCCCTGCTTGTGGCCTGGGAAAGCAGTGGAGGACGGCCCAAAGCCTTGGGTCCCTTTGCCCACATGGGAGACCCTGAGGAAGCTCCAGGCTCCTGGCTTTGGACCAGCTCAGCTCTGGCCATGGCAGCCACCTGGGGAGTGAGCCAGCGGGCGGGCGGGAGATCCTCTCTGTCTCATTCTGCCTCTCAAGGACAGGAAAACAAGCAGCAGAGCCTGGACCGGAAAAGCGCATCCACACACAGCCAAAGTGTCAGGCAGCCGGGGTGCTGGGCCAAGTCCCCCCGCAGCGGAGGCCTGGAGGGGAGAGCAGAATGAGAAGGGAGCGGTATGGGGAAGAAAGGGGGGAGAGGGGAAGAGAGAGGAAGGGGTAGGGGAGAGGAGGGGAAGGGTAGGAAGGAGAAGAGACTGGTTTTCCCAAACTCTGCAGCGGCCACCTCCGAGGCTAGAGCCACGGAGCACACGGAGCACTAGGGGCCCAGGCCAGGCGCGGGCTACCTGTGTCAGAGGCCGAGAAGGCTTTGCTGACGGGCGCGCCGTGGCAGGGGATGGCTTGGATGGAGATGTCCTTCTCAATGAGCTTCACCTTGACGGGCGTCCTCACGGGCGACTCTGCGGGGAGACTTTGGTCACCAGGGCCATGGGTGGTGGTGGCCCTGGTGGGTGACTCTGCAGGGGAGACCTTGGTCACCAGGGCCGTGGGTGGTGGTGGCCCCGGTGGGCGACTCTGCGGGGGGACCTTGGTCACCCAGGGCCATGGGTGGTGGTGGCCCTGGTGGGTGACTCTGCAAGGGGACCTTGGTCACCCAGGGCCATGGGTGGTGGTGGCCCTGGTGGGTGACTCTGCAAGGGGACCTTGGTCACCCAGGGCCATGGGTGGCGGTGGCCCTGGTGGGTGACTCTGCGGGGAGACCTTGGTCACCCAGGGCCATGGGTGGCAGTGGCCCCGGTGGGCGACTCTGCAGGGGAGACCTTGGTCACCCAGGGCCATGGACTGCATTGGCCCTGGTGGATGACACAGGGTGGGGAACCTGAGCCAAGTGTGGCCGCAGAGTGTCCGTGCATGAATGGGTGCCAGGCTACAGCTCCCCATGACCCCCAAGGTCACCACCCAACAACAAGACAGGCCAGTCTTGCCCAGGACCTGTCCTCCTGGGCTGTGGGTTGGTTTTGGTTCTTTAAGATTTATTTCCTTATTATTTTAAATTTTTTGGAAAGGCAGAATTGCAGAGGAGAAGCAGAGAGAGAGAGCTCTTCCATCTGCTGTTTCACTCTCCAAATGGCTCCAATGGCTGGAGCTGTGCCAGACTGAAGCTGGGAGCCAGGAGCTTCCTTCAGATCCCCGACGTGAGTGCAGGGTCCCAAGGATTTGAGCCATTCTTCATTGCTTTCCCAGGTCATAAACAAGAAGCTGGTTCAGACGTGGAGCAGTCAGGACTTGAACCAGTGCCCATGTGGGATGCCATGGCCACAGGTGGAAGCTTAGCCTGCTGTGCCATGGTGCCAGCTCTGAGATGTTCTTAAGAGCACTTGGTGGTAGGACCAGCGTGTTGGCTCAACTGGCTAATCCATCTCCCAGCACCAGCATCTCAGATGGGCCCTGGTTCGTGTCAGGGTTGTCTGCTTCCCATCCAGCTCCCTGCCTGTGGCCTGAGAAAGCAACAGGGTACATAGGTATCCTGCACCCATGTAGGAGACCTGGAAGAAGCTCCTGGTTCCTGGTCTCATATTAGGTCAGTTCTGGCCAATGCAGCCATCTGGGGAGTAAGCCAGTGGATGGAAGCTCTTTCTGTCTCTCCTCTCTGCAAATCTGCCTTTCTAATAAAAATAAATCTCAAAAAAAAAAAAAAAAAAAAAGAGAGAGAGAGACACTTGGTGCTGGGGCGCAGTGGTGAAGTCACTGCGTGTGACACTGGAGCACAGGTTTGTCCTGGCTGTTCTGCTTCTTATCCACTGGAGAGGAGAGGGCAAGATGGCTCAAGTACTGGGGTTCCTGCACCTACCCGGGAGACGTACAGGGAGCTCCTGGCTCCCCACCGTGGCCGTGGGGGAGTGAGCTAGGCCCCCATCGTGGCCGTGGGGGAGTGAGCCACTGGTCCCATTGTGGCCATGGGGGAGTGAGCTCCTGGTCCCCACTGTGGCCATAGTGGAGTGAGCTAGGTCCCCACCGTGGCCATGGGGGAGTGAGCTAGGTCCCCATCGTGGCCGTGGGGGAGTGAGCTCCTGGTCCCCACTGTGGCCATGGGGGAGTGAGCTAGATCCCCATTATGGCCATCAGGTAGTGAGCTAGGTCCCCACTGTGGCCATGGGGGAGTGAGCTCCTGGGTCCGGCCATCGTGGCTGTGGGGGAGTGAGCTAGGTCCCCATCGTGGCCATGGGGGAGTGAGCCACGGGTCCCCACCGTGGCCGTGGGGGAGTGAGCTAGGTCCCCATCGTGGCCTTGGGGGAGTGAGCCACTGGTCCCCACCGTGGTCGTGGGGGAGTGAGCTAGGTCCCCACTGTGGCCGTGGGGGAGTGAGCTCCTGGATCCCCACCGTGGCCATCGGGAGTGAGCTAGGTCCCCACCGTGGCCATGGGGGCATGAGCTAGGTCCCCATTGTGGCCATGGGGGAGTGAGCCACTGGTCCT
The DNA here is from genome assembly GCF_030435755.1 of Ochotona princeps. NCBI lineage: Eukaryota > Metazoa > Chordata > Mammalia > Lagomorpha > Ochotonidae > Ochotona > Ochotona princeps. The sequence continues at coordinate 27,252,417 of NC_080834.1, read as the reverse complement.
CATCGTGGCCGTGGGGGAGTGAGCTAGGTCCCCACTTGGCCATCGGAGAGTGAGCTCCTGGATCCCCACCATGGCCATGGTGGAGTGAGCCACTGGTCCCCACCGTGGCCGTGGGGGAGTGAGCTAGGTCCCCATTGTGGCCATCGGGGAGTGAGCTAGGTCCCCACTGTGGCCGTGGGAGACTGAGCTAGGTCCCCATCGTGGCCATGGGGGAGTGAGCTCCTGGTCCCCACTGTGGCCGAGGGGGAGTGAGCCCCTGGTCCCCATCGTGGCCATGGGGGAGTGAGCTCCTGGTCCCCACCGTGGCCATGGGGGAGTGAGCTCCTGTACCCCACCGTGGCCATGGGGGAGTGAGCTAGGTCCCCATTGTGGCTGTGGGGGAGTGAGCTAGGTCCCCATCGTGGCCATCGGGGAGTGAGCCCCTGGTCCCCATCGTGGCCAGGGGGAGTGAGTCCCTGTTCCCCACTGTGGCCATGGGGGAGTAAGCTAGGTCGCCATCATGGCCATGGGGGAGTGAGCTAGGTCCCCATCATGGCCATTGGGGAGTGAGCTAGGTCCCCATCGTGGCCATCGGGGAGTGAGCCCCTGGTCTCCACTGTGGCCATGGGGGCGTGAGCTAGGTCCCCACTGTGGCCATGGGGGAGTGAGCTCCTGGGTCCGGCCATCGTGGCTGTGGGGGAACAAGCCTTGGGTCTGGCCATCATGGACACTTGGGGAGTGAACTAGCCGAAAGCAGACCTCCCTGTTTCTTTCCGCTCCTCCCTCCCTCTCTTGGCCATTCTGCCAGTCAAACAAACACATCTTAAACCAGAGGCTGACCCTGACAGGGCCTACAGGTGGGACAGTGCTGGGGGTCTCACCGGAACTCAGCGGGGAGGCCCTGCCCACGTCAAATCGAGGCTTGGTCTTCACAGCGGTGACGGTGGTAACCACGGTGCCACACGGCATCACCGTGCGATCCTTTTCTATCTTCGTCGCAGGTGTAGGGAGCGGGGCCTGCCAGCCCTTGGACTCACCAGGTTCTACATAAAAAAACTGCAGAAAAGGGAGTGGTCACTGGAGGACTAAGTCCCAACCATGCTCCATCCCTGCTGTGAAGGGGTGGACAGCAAACCAGGAGGCCCAGACACAGTCGCCTCCACCCAAAACGGTGGGAATAAAAGCTGGGGGACCAAGCAGGCTTTCTGGCGTCAGCCCCCTGGGGGCAAAGCGCAAACTTGCCACAGCCGAGACCATGACCACCCATGGGATGGACTGCACAGGTCACGAGCCGCCTGCTGTGCCACCTGGGAACAAGGTTACCAGGCTCCTTCCAGCAGTGGGCACAGCAGGACTGGACCCAGGGAGAGGCCGGGCCACGAACCTACCTCAGCAGTGACGGAGCCCAACACGGGGCCACTGAATGCGGAACCGCTGGCTAGCGCAAAGCTCTGGGGCCCAGAAGGCTGCTTCTTAAATAAATCTAACGGGACTGTGGCCACTGCCAGCCAACCTGCAAAGACAGGAGTGGGGCCGGTGCTGAGGCGTAGTGCATAAAGCCACTGCCTTAGCACCAGCATTCCCTATGGCTGCCAGTTCAAATCCTGGCTGCTCCACTTCCCATCCAGCTTCCTGCTAATTTCCCGGGAGAACAGAAGATGGCCCAAGGACCTGGGCCCCTGCATCCACACAGGAGGCCTTGAAGAAGCTACTGGCTTGGGATTGGTTCAGCTCCAGCCACGTGGCCCCTTGGGAAGTGAGCCAACAGATAGAAGATCTCCGTTTTCCCTTTCTCTGTAACTGTCTCTTGGGTTGGAATGTCTAAAGGTCAATGCCAGGAAATTCAGAGGGGCTGAGGGAACAGAGAGGGCCAAGGAGGCTGGAGGCCGAGGCACCAGGAAGGGCCAGAGGGGGCTCTGACCTCTGTCGGGGCCCTCCTGCTGGGACCCGGCTGCTGAGCAGCCCAGCCACCTAAGTTAGGAAGCAGGACTGCAGGTGTGTGCAGGTGTGTGCAGGTGTGTGCAGGTGTGTGCAGGTGTGTGCAACAGGGAGCAGCCCCGCTCGCCTGATGCGTGCAATGCATGGTCCCTGTGCAGTTCACGTTCACGTGTGAGCACACACAGCAGTGCCTGTGGTGTGTGCCCATGCTGTGTCTGTGGTTATATTGCACAAATGCATGCATGTGTATGTGGTATGCATGGGAGCACTGGCGTGAATGCACACACGTGTACACGCATGTGGGGTGTGTATGTGTTTGTATGTGAACAGAGAGCAAGACAGAGGGAGGGAGTGACCGAGTGCGTGAGCACAAACCGATGCAGAACAACTGGGCCAAGTTACAGGGACGGAGCAGAGGGCTGCAGGGGTGTCCTGTGCACTGCGCCCTGCAGTCTGACATGTGGATACCATAGGGCTGTGCTGGAGAGCCCTGAAGGAGCATGCTGGGCGCTTGGGACTGGGCATCCTTCCTGTGCCCTCTGGGGACTGGGTGACTCAAGCGGCAGTGGCTTCGGATCACCTAGTCCTGGGCAGGACCCGCAAGATCGGAGCGATCACCAATGGCTTGGTGTCACAGCTGGGTGAGCCAAGCATGGGATCCCCACTTCTCCACCTGTGCCAGGGGACTCTGAGAGCACTGGGCAGAGCCGGAAGCTGCAGGTTCATCCTCAGGTGCACACAGGCCCCCGCACACTGGAATGACCACGACCGAGGCTGGTGCTTTCTTGTGTCCCAGCTAAGCCTCTGTGACTGACTCTACAGAGCAAGGCCAGGCGATGGGAAGCAGAGCCAGAGATTGAGAGGAGGAAGACAGAGCAAGTCAGGAACTAAGGCAGCACAGGTTCAGCCTGGAAAACTAAAACAATTCTGGAGATGGATGGGGGAGGCAGGGAGACAGCTGCGCCATGACTGAAGCAGTGGTGAGTGCGCTGGCTCACTTCCCAAATGCCCACAACAGCCAGGGCTGGGCCAGGGCCAAAGCCAGGAGTGCCATCCAGGCCTTGTGGGTGGGAGGCCACAGCCCAAGGACTGGGCCGGCTGTCCCCATGGCCTTGCAGACAGGAGGCCACAGCCCAGGGACCGGGGCCATCCCTGCGGCCTCGCAGGTGGGAGGCCACAGCCCAGGGACCGGGCTGGCTGTCCCCATGGCCTCACAGACAGGAGGCCACAGCCCAGGGACCGGGGCCATCCCCGCGGCCTCGCAGGCAGGTCTACACTTGCAGGAAGCTGGACACTGGGATGGGAATGGAACTCAGGCACTTTGCTACAGGATGTGGCCATCTAAACTGATGGCCAAGCACCCACTCCCTGAATCCTTCTCAACAAACAAACCAGTTGAACATCTTCCCAAAATGAAGGAACGGGTTTTCCAATAGGAGGAAAAAAGACGGGTGTGATGGAGAACGAGCCGGAATGCCCGGTGCCGTGATCAGCATCTCCCACGCCATGATCCACTATTCCCCTCTGGCTCAGCGTTAGCAACACAAACTGCCTTTGCCCCAGCACACCTCCCAGGAAACCTGGAGTGCGTCAGGCGAGGGGCAGGCCACCTCGCAGGGGCCTCCCACCTGTCCCTTCCGAGGCCAGCTACCCGTCACTCACCTGAGGGCTGCCCGTCCTCCGAGATCCGCAGGTGCAACTCCTTGGATTTGGCATTCAGCTCACTGCAAGAAGGGGGAGAAGCCAGGAATCCTTCACAAGGCAGTGGTGTGTTTCGTTTTGCTGCCCGCAGCTGGCAGTTTGCGTGCTATGCCAGGGTGCCACGCATAATTTCACGAAACATGCATGAGGGAAAGGCTTGCATGGGTTTCAAAGGAACTTTTTTTTTTAAGATGTTGCTTATTTGAGGGCCCAGCATGGTAGCCTAGTGGCTAAAGTCCTCATCTAGCACGCACCAGGATCCCATATGGGCGCCAGTTCTAATTCCAGCAGCCCTGCTTCCCATCCAGCTCCCTGCTTGTGGCCTGGGAAAGCAGTGGAAGATAGCCCAAAGCCTTGGGACCCTGCACCTGCGTGGGAGACACAGAGGAGCTCCTGGGTCCTGGCTTTGGATCGACACAGCTCTGGCCAGAGTGGCCACTTGGGCAATAAATCAACAGATGAAAGATCTTCCTCTCTGTCTCTCCTCCTCTTTGTATATCTGACTTTCCAATAAAAATAAATATTTTTAAATGCCTTCCAAATTAAAACAATGAAAAAGCTATACAACGATTTCAAATTAAAAAAAAAAAAAGATTTTGCTGATTTGAAAGGCAGAGTGCCAGAGCAGGGGAGACACAAAGACAGATCTTCTACCTGCTGGCCACTCCCCGGATGGCCACAACAGCCTGGGCTGGGCCAGAAGCTTCACTTGGGTCTCCCACGTGGGTGCAGGGCCCAAGCGCTTGGGACGTCTTCTGCTGCCTTCCCAGGTGCTTCAGCAGGGAGCTGGATTGGAGGTGGAGCGGCTGGGACTTGAACGGGTACTCATATGGGAAGCCAGCACTACATTCAGAGGCTTAACTCACAATGTCACAATGCTAGTCTCCTACTGAGGGGTTGGCGCTGTGGCATGGCAGGTAAAGCCACTGCCTGCAATGTCGGCGTCTCATATCAGGTTTGAGTCCCGGCTACTCCGCTTCCAAGCTGGCTCCAGCGAATGGCCTGGGACAGCAGCAGAAGGTGGTGCAAGTCCCTGAGCCCTTGTGGCAGATCTGAAACAGCTCCTTGATTCAAACCATTTTTTTTTTAAAAGAGCAACACCATTTTTAGCAGGCATCAGATTTTTTGCTGTGTAGCCCTCTGGTTTCTGGTGCTTTACTTAGCTACATCCCTACTCACTAACCCGTAACAACAGGTTGCTAACGTTCAGTGTTCACTAACTGTCACAAGCTGAGTGTCGCTATGAGTGTTCAACCACAAAGCCCAACATCTAGCTCCAGTTTGTATTCCTTATTTCTCAAGTGGAACATCTTCCTAGAAGCTCGTAGCCATCCTTAGTCTGGAAGTTTGTCAGTTTGCTAAGGGAGTGTTCCGATGTTCGTTAACCATGCCTGTATTTGTGTTATTGGAAAGGCAAAGAGTCCACAGCAAAACTGACAGAGAGCTCGCTCATTCGCCAGGTCATGCCCCAAACACCCACACCAGGAGCCAGGAGCTCCGCCTGCCGCTCCCCCGTGGCTGGAGAGGGCCCAAGCTCTCGGTTGTTCTCTGCTGGCCCTCCAGTGCACCTTAACAGGAAACAGAATCAGAAACGGAGGCAGCGTGGCCGGCACTGGGGCGTAGTGTGTGAACCCGCTACGTGGGGTGTCAGCATTCCCTAGGGGCGCTGGTTCTAGTCCCGGCTGCTCCACTTCCCACCCAGCTCCCTGCTGGTGCACCTGGGAAAGCAGAGGAGGATGGGCCAAGGCCTGGGCGCCCTGTACTGAAAGAAGCTCCTGGCTTCAACCTGGGCTGCTCAAGGTGGCCATCCGGGAAGTGAATCTGCAGCTGAACGAGCGCTCTCTCTCAAAATAAAAAGCTTTTTTTTTTCTTTGAGAAAAGAAAGAAATCGAGGTAGCACTTGAACATAGGTCCTCAGGCATGCGACCCAGGCACCTGCCTCTGGCCCCGTCTATACTGTATAACGTTTTCTAGAAGATTCTTGCACCCTGATTTCTGAGTATTCTATCTCCCTCTTTCTATTCTCACTATCCAGTCTTGGAGTCTATCACACATGCCCTTCTCTCCTGTTCTGGAAGGGAGGTAACCATAGGCGACGTGACCTTGTCACAGCCAGGCACACGGACAAACTGACCCCACAGCTGCCTTTACAGAGAAGCCTGGGCAGGTGGCTGGCTTGGCACACCCCACAGCGTCCCAAGGACCAAGCGCCGGGCCACCCAGGGCTTCTGCGTTCACCACAACAGGAGCCTCTGTCCCCCACATCATTCACGTGGAGACCTGGGTGGCTTTCTCGGCTCTTGGTCCGGCTCCAGCTCTTGTAGACCTTTGGTGGGGGGTGAACCAGCAGGTGTGTGTGTGTATGTGTGTGTGCGCGCGCCTTTCAAATAACAATAAAAATAGCAGGTTGGCCTTCAGATGCCAACATGGTGCTGTTCATTTTGCAATCCCGGGTACTGCCCGATGACCTCAAGGCCCATGGGCCATCTCTGAGCTGCCCTGGCCAGACTCACAAGGTGAACTCTTCTCCCCATACGAGCTCAGTCGTGTTCCTTGCGAGGGAGCTGGAGAAGCTCTGTGCCGGGTCGTTCAGCTGAGCTGTGCACACAGCACAAGCGGAGCCTGCAACGGAGCGGAAGGCACACAAGCATCAGCCTGCAGGGTCTGCTGACCCGGGGAACCCTGTACGCATGGAGGAGAGGTCCCATGACGCAGCTGCCCCGGTGAGCCTCGGCTGCTGTCCAGCGTTGGTGCAGCATTTACAAACACTCAAAGTCCCGGACTGTGAGGCCCCTGAAGAATTTCTTCCTGGCCTTGACCCTAACTGCCCCAGGCTGACCCCCAAAGCCTCGGTCCTGCCCTAGGTCCTGGCTTCAGGTGGGACCCCCAGGCGGGGGAACCCTTCCTCACAGGTGGTCCCCACTTTTACTTTCTCTAATTTTATATGTTTGCAAGGCAAAGAGAGAAGGAGGTGGGAGAGAAAGCGAACACGTTCCAAGACACTGTTCACACCCCAGATACAGGCAGTGACCGAGGCTGCGCTGGACGGCTGCCAGGGCCAGGGAACTCGGCAGGCGACACGCACCTGACTACCTCTGCCTTCCCCTGCTGCCTCCCACCATGCATAGCAGCAGGAAGCTGGGCTGGGTGTGGAACACTGGAGGACAACGCTAACAGCTCGTCGCAGAGAGGCTGAGCTTCAAGTCTGAACTTGAGCATGGGAAGGCTCTGCACAGGGAGCCACACATCACAGAATCCACCTCCCAGCTCCCAGCATGCAGAGGGCTCGTGGCAAGTCCTGCTGATTACACCAGTCAGGCTGCCAAGGTGCCAGGCTACTTCAGCTTCTACCATGTTTGCCCTGTACCACGCACCAGGTCAAGCATGCTACACACAGGTTACATTCCTGGGACAGACTGTGACCTGGAGAGAAGGGACCACCTAGCAGGGAGGGTGAGGAGTGGGTGTGTTTTCACAGCAGGTGCAGGCTGCTCAGGGACACAAACCTGCCCAGGGTGCCTGGGGAGCCCACCCAGCCACAGAGCAGCACGGGCTGGGACAGCCACAGGTGCTTTGGCATGCGCTTAGCTGCAGGTTGGAGACCCCTAGAATGAAGATCAGGAAGGCCCATGTTCCCTGAGAGTTCCTTCAAAGAACTGGTTCCTGTTTCCAGAAAAATGGAGTTGCAGGGGACGAATGTGTGCATCCCAAGGACCAAGAGTCAGGGCCACCCAGGGCTTCTGCGTTCACCATGACAGCAGCCTATCCCCCAGCACCAAGGAGTCCCTAGGGAGCCACAGGCCCCAGACATCCATCAATCATGCTTGCAAACCACACTCCCACCCCAACCTTTTAGGAAGGCAGAAGTTGCACACCAGTGAGGGTGTCAACTGTGAGCTGATGGCTCCACGGGGGAGAGGGCGGGGTGAGGGAGTGACAGGCTGACTCAGGAAAAGAGCAAGGGGCTGGTGCCGTGGTACAGTGCATAAAGCTGCTGCCTGCCATGCTGGCACCATATGGGCACTGGTTCAAGTTTAGGCTGCTTGACTTCTGACCCAGGTCCCTGTGGGAGATCGGAGAGAAACTCCTGGCTTCAGATCAGCTCAACTCCAGCCACTGCAGCCATTTAGGAGGTGAACCAGTGGCTGGAAGAGCTTCTCTGTCTTCCCCTCTCTCTGTCACTCTACCTTTCAAATAAGTTAATAAATTTAAAAAAGAGAAAAGAACCACTAAATAAACAGGGCAAGTAAAAAGAGCCCGGTCCTCTCTTTCCTGGCATCGGGGAGTGCAGACGGGGCTTCCAAGATGCTGCCCCGCTGCCTTCTGTGGGGGCAGGGGCAGCAGTGTAAGCAGCTCATCAGAGCAGGGTCGGTGGCACTGACACTGCCTAAACACTCCCAGGCTGGGGACAGACTGCCACGCATACGGGGCTGCAGGCCTCGCCCTCCTGCTATCACACGGCTCACAGCGCAGAACCAAGCAGAGGTGCCCTGGAGATGTCTCAGGCCACTCCCCCCAAGAGCGGGGTGCCGCTCTCCAGCCCCACACCCCCTGCGGCCAGGGACTCGACTCACCCAGGGCACCAGGGTGGCTCAGCAGCGAAACTCGCACGTTCCTCACCAGCAGTTTCAGGTCGTGAGCCCGGGGTGGCTTGCGAGGGCAGGGCTCCTGGGCTGTGGGTGGGGCGTGCTGGGGGCTCTGTGAGAAAGAGACACATGGAGCAGAGGCACCGGGGACATGGGACAGAGGTTTGGCTACCACACACCTGCTGGTCCACATGAGAGCATCTTCTACAGAAAGGGACAGGAGCAGGTGCACCAACAACATTCCTACCCCATCCTCAAGGGGGCGCCAGGGCAGCCCCACAGCAGTACCACCAGGGAACCACCCAGCCTGCCCAGCTCGGCTCACCAGGCTGGCTTCCTGGGACTGTGTGGCCAGACTGTTCCAGGCAAAGCCCTGAATGCTGATCTGGCCCAGAATGATTCTTTGGGGGTCTGTGATGCTCTCAAGAGGACCACCCAGAAAACGGTGTGCCTGAGGCACCTCCCAGCTGGGAGCTGGTGGACACCGGAAGTGACAAAGCGGAAATGCCTGCATAGGCCTCTGGGCTTCAGCCACCATGGGCCTGGCACAGGGATGGGGTATCTTCCCAGTTGTGGTCAGTGCTACTGGACTATGGGCGCCCAGGTCTTAGGCCAAACACCCTGCCAGGTGAGCGTGGGAAGCGTGTGGCTACATGAACACCTGAATCAGCACACAGGGTACAGGAGCCCCCCTGGAGTACTGGGGACCCTCAGGTATGACCCCAGCGCTGTACCCCCTCGTCTCCACACATGAGCCAATGCCTCGTAGCAGACATGCGTGCACACTCAGGCTTCTTGGAGAAGTCTCCCCAGTACACTGGGGGTGCTGGTTCTCCAAACTCCTCATTTACTTCTGAAGATTTACTTATTTATTTGAAAGGCAGAGTTAGAGAATCTCCCATCCGCTGGTTCACTCCCCCAAATAACCACAATGGCTGGGATTAGGCCGGTCGGAAGCCAAGAGCCTCATCCAGGTCTCCCGGGCACATGGTCCATCCTCTGCTGCGTCCCGGGCAAGGGAGCTGGGTCGCAAATGCAGCAACCAGGACCTGAAGTGGCACTCGTGTGCCATGCCAGCACTGCAGGTGGTAACCTACACGTTTGCTTACAAGCATAATCAGATCTCAAGCCAGTTAAGCCACTGCCTGTGATGCTGGCATCCCACACAAGCACTGGTTCAAGTCCCAGCTGCCACACTTTTTAAAAAAATTTTATTTTTGATGATGGTTTACATAGTTGATCAGGGTGGGAAGGGCCAAGGATCAGGGGAAAGTGGGCAAGACTATTGTTTCCACATTTGCTTTTCCTTCTTCCTGTATCTGGAGCAGAGCAGGATACAAACAATAGGAAATAATACGCCCAGCCTCCCCTCAGTACCCGGGGATGGGAACGGCCACCCAGTGTCATCCCAGGGTCCCCAAGCATGCTCTGAGGGTTCTGCTCAGCTAGTTTCATTAGTTCTGTGGCTGCTCCACCCTCAGTGCAGCTCCCTGCTAATACGCCTGGGAGAGCAGCGAAACACGGCTCAAGTGCTCGGGCCCCTGCACCCAAGTGGGAGACCCGGCTGAGGTTCCAGGCTCCTGGCGTGGCCCTGCTCAGGTGTGACCTAGCATAGGCTGTTTCAGTCATGCAGGTGGGAGTGGCGAACCAGCGATTCTGCGGCACTGCCTCTCAAATAAACAAATAAGTCTTTCAAAAACAAGTATGATTAGATCTATGCCACTTTGGGTTCTCTTGGTTTCTTAATCTGTAGGTCCTGAAGGTGTGTTATTATCTCAGATTGTGACATCAGAAATGTATTGTCGTGTTCCAGACAACCAGGCCTTCATCTGCCTCAAGGCGGCTGAGGACAGCCACGGTGGCCAGGGCTCCGCTCTCCTCCTGGGAATGTGGGCTGACCCTGCTGAGCCGCCCCTCCCCCGGCCTCACGCCCTGGGCAGCAGGAGTGAACCCCTCTGATACTCACTGCTGCCCTCTGCCGGTCTGCCCACCCCTGGGTGACTCAGCACCCATCCCTGTGCCCAGCTGGCATCTGTGCCATGTCCCAGGGTCTCTGGCGCCACCCCCTGCCCAGATGGTGGTTGTCAGGGGATGGGACGGTGACAAGCTTGGGCTCAGGCAAGGCAGAGCCCCAGCGTCTGCTGGGGGAGGGGGCCGACCCAACTTTCACACCATGGCCTCACAGTGCACATGCACGAGGGGCCCCAGCAATGCTGGAAGCAACTCCTCCTAACCAGGGCTCAGAAGCAGCCACTGCCGGCAGGAGGGTTTACCTGGAGGTCCTGCACCTCGGCTGGCCTGGCGCTCAGGACCAGGGACGGAGAGGCAGAGCTGACCAGGTCCTTCAGGATGTCGCGGAGCAGCGCAGACACTGCTTCCGTGTCCAGCACCAGGTCCTGCTGAGAGAGGACGCACACAGTCTGATAGTCTTACACTGAAGAAATCCTGTCAGTCCACACTGAAGGGCAGCACACCACAGACAACAATGGGGGACAGGGGTGCCAGCACTGGTGGCGCTAGCTGCGTGGGCGCCCAGCCGATGTGCTCCTGGGGGCAGCTGATGATGGGTACCTGTCTGGAAGCTTCCAGAATGTCTCTGCTGAAAGCTCAATCACCCAGTGGAGGGGGTTGCAATGCAGGACCTTTGGGAGATGATGAAGCAGGAAGGTGGGGCTTTAGGTGAGATTCGTGGGCCTGGAGCTGTGGGGTAGCACGTAAAGCAGGTAAAGCTGACACCTGCAATGCCGGCATCCCATATGGGCGCTGGTTCGAGTCCCAGCTGCTCCACTTCCCATCCAGCCCCCTGCTAACTGCCTGGGAAAGCAATCAAGGATCACCCAAGTGCCTAAGCCCCTGCACCCATGTGGGAGACCAGAAGAAGCTCCTGGCTCCGGGATTCTGGCCAGCCCAGCTCTGGAAGTACTGTACGTGACACACCAGCAGGCTACTGGTTACTAAGCACAGGATCCACTTGGACCAAGAGGCCCCTTGCCAGCCTAAGAGAGGCCAGCCTTCATGGGCAGTGAGCGGCTGCCAAGCAGCCACCAGCCAGGAGTCAGGGCCCGAGTGTCGCCCACAGCCACGTGCGCCTGGGAAGGGGGCCTGCACTTCAGAAAGGGACACTGCCCAGCCCCGACCCGGAGGATGGCGTGACTGGTCCAAGCTTGAGCCGGGACAAGCCAACCTCCATCCACCCTGCAGAAACCCCATGTGAGGAGTCGGCGTCACGACCGAGGCACCTGCGGCTGGCCTCACGCAGCGGGAGGCCAGGGCTGGCGGGCAGGTGGGGGTCTGCAGGCGAGGCCAGAGCAGGGGCTGTCCATGCTGCTGCGAGGAGGGCCGGCTGGCTGGGCTGCACCCTGCCAGGACTGCTCTGCCATAGAGCACTCTCCAGCCGACGCCACCCCTCTGTACATGTCTGTGTTCCTCCATTTAGCCCTCGCACTGCCCGGAGGAGCAGCTTGGGAGCCCATCTGTTCCTCCAGTGCTGGCTCGCTACCCAGGCGGCTGCAGAGGCCGGGCCAGCTGAACTCAGGCGCCTAAACTCCCTTGCGGGTCTCCCACAGGCAGGTAGGCTGTCCCTCAGCTTTCCCAGACGTGAGCAGGAGCTGGGTGGCAAGCGTAGCAGCTGTCCTAGCAAGCAAAGTTGTCTGTTTATCCACTTTTTTTTTCTGACAGCTTCCTGCTTCAGAGGAGGAAACCAAGGGTGAAAGGTCAGGCCCTGCCCTCACAGGTGTCAGGTTTCACACATGGGCCCCGCAGTTGCCAGGACAACCTCTCTTCCCAGTTCCTTCTCTGGCCTGCCAGTCCCTGCCCCCAAGGCCATTCCTGCCCAGCAGGGGGCCGCGACAGCCTCTGACCCCTAGGAGGCCGTGCCCAGGACACCTGGGCGGGCAGTGCCCCAGCGACCAGCAGGCAGGTGGGCAGGCCTCGGGCTGGGCAGGAGTGTCCCACGTCCCATGTAGGGGGTGGCAGGGCACCGGGCAGGTGGCAGGTGGCACACGGGCCAGAGCTGGGACCTCCCTGCAAAAGGGAAGGGAGATGGCCCACCCACTGCTTGGACCCTTGCCACTCGTGCGGGAGACACCGGTGGAGTTTCAGGCTTCTGACTTCAGCCTGGTCTACCCAGCTGTCACAGCCACGTGGGGAGTGAAGCAGATGGGACATCCTGTCTCTCCCCCTTCACTGCCTGAGAGCTGGGAGGAAGTGAGCAGTGGGTGTCCGAGGCGTGAGACTCAAGCCACGGTCCCAGTGCTCCTGTGCATGTGGCTCACACACACCCACTGGCTGGGGGAGCCTCAGCAAGGAACCCACCTCTTCTGGAGCTCGGGGCTGCACGTCAATGGCCATCTCGGGCACCCTGAGGAGGGACCACGTGACCTGGATGTCCTCGCGCTGGTCCTCCAGGCGGAACTCCAGCTAGCAAAAAAAAGGGAAAAAAAGGATTAATGTGGAACAGCCCTCTCAAGCAGTTTCAAGCAGTTCTGAGGGCCATGCACGTGCGCACATGTATGTATGTGATGATCACGTGTGTTCATATGTGTGCAACATGCGCAGTATGTGTGTTTATTAGATGCCCCACATACATGCATGCTATACGCATAGTCATTTACCAGGCCCACATGTACGTACACACGTGTGCATTGTATCTGTGTATTTATTTATAGGGACAGCTGCCCGGCTTGTCCCTGGGCCCACCGTGGGCTGTCACAGTGGGAAGGGGACCCTATCCTCCCTCAGGGTGTAACAGACACTGCCACACCCTGGGGTCTCTGTCACTGGAGGGGCTCAGCCAAGAGCAGGAGGAGGAGGGACCCAGGGGCCTCCTCCCCAGCCAGGCCCACATGCCCTGGAGACGGTACCCACAGGTGACGGCACCCTGCTGCCTTCCTCCTGTGTCTGACGGTCCCTCTTCCCAGCCCACCATCTCTGGGAGACAGAGTGACAGCCCCCTACTGCGCCCACACTCTTTTCCCGGGAGCCCGGCTGTGTGGTACCTCACCCAGTAAAGGACAGCTGTGGGTGTGGCTGCGGCCAGGACTGGAGCCTCCCCGGGTTCTCTGGGCGAGAGCAGCGCCCAGCCAGCCAGGTGCCTGTATACGTGCGTGTATGTGCCTGTGTGTGCCTCACTCTGCAGGCATGTACCTGCACATGTGTGCATGTTGCTGTACACACATGGGTGCGTGAGGGCATTTACATGTATGTGCACACACATGTATGTACTCACACGCGGGTGCATCTACACATGTGTGTATTGTGTCCATGTGTGCATTATGTGAATAAGCAAGCATGCATTTGTGTACATGCACATATGTGTGTATATGTGCAGGTATATGAGTGTGCACATGTGTGCATGTATTATGTGTCTCTGTGTATGTGTGTGTCTGCATGTACATGTGCTGTGTGTGTGTGTGGAGAGGTGTCTCCCGTGGATTTTCCACACAGACCAGATGCTGCATAAGCTCACGATTGTAAACTACCACCCGATGGCGCTCCTCCACATCCCTCACGCCCGCGCCACAGCCTCCACGCCCACACCACATCCCTCACGCCCGTGCCACGGCCTCCACGCCCACGCCACATCCCTCACGCCCGTGCCACAGCCTCCACGCCCACGCCACAGCCTCCACGCCCGCGCCACAGCCTCCACGCCCACGCCACAGCCTTCACGCCCGCGCCACAGCCTCCACGCCCGCGCCACAGCCTCCATGCCCGCGCCACATCCCTCCACGCCCACGCCACAGCCTCCACGCCCACGCCACAGCCTCCACGCCCACGCCCCAGCCTCCACACCCACGCCACAGCCTCCACGCCCACGCCACAGCCTCCACCACAGCCTCCACGCCCACCACGCCAGCCCCAAGGTTCCAAGTTGGTTTTCCCACCTGCAAGTGAAGCGGGGTGAGCCGCACGTCGTACAGGCCGCATCCTGAGCCCTCGGCGGGCCCCGCGCCGACGGAGAACTGCACAGCCTGGGCCACGGCGCGACAGGTCACCACCTGCAGGGCACAGGGCGAAGGTGAGAGGTCACAGACGAGGAATGGCACCAGTGTCTGCTGCTGTGTGAGCCAGGACACGGCTCAGCTATGTGGCCAGCTAGCTTCACCTGCTCCCGGGTACCCAGTGCTTGCCAACCAAGAGAGGGAGTTGACTCCAGCTCCTTGAGGGGTCTCCCAGGAGCTCAGTCGGCCTGGCCAGGACCAGCCATGCAGTCTGTCCCGTCACCAACTTCTAGAAACACATGTTTGGCTTTGTTTCCTTAAAACAACCAATTTTAAAATCCTCAGAATTGAACTGAATTCAAAATCCATTTTCACGGCACTGTGGTGTAGTATGCTACTCCTCCGCCTGTGATGCCGGCATGCCATATGGGTTCTGGTTTGTGTCCTGGCTGCTCCACTTTCAATCCAGCTCCCTGCCTATGACCTGGAAAAGGCAGTGGAGGATGGTCCAAGTGCTTGGGCCCCTGCACCCACATGAGAGACCTGTTAGAAGATTCTGGCTCCTAGCTTCGGTCTGGCCCAGCTCCAACCATATGGGGAGTAAACCAACGGATGGAAGATCTCTCTGTCTCTCCTTCTCTCTGTAAATCTGCCTTTCCAATAAAAATAAATAAATCTTTTTTTAAAATTTCATTAGCCATCCTTTCTCTTTCTAAAAGTTAGCCTTAGAAAGAAAGAAAATAATTGACACAAATAGCACATTAAAGGGTTGAACTCGGGTGTAAGGAGTTGCTTGTACTTCAGTCACCTCTAACTATCCGTGTTTATAAAGAAACGAAGAAGTCACAGGGATGTATGGGCAATGAGACAGTTCCCCAAGAATGCAGCCGTGACCGAAACAGGACAGCATAAGCTCATGGGGGCTCCGAGTCAGGGTCACACAGTGACATCACCAGGCTTCAACCACACGGTGGGGAGCACTCGGCCGCATTTCCGAGGGGTGACGCTCACGGCCATCCCGCCCAGCGATGTGTCCACCTCCTGGACCTCCCAGCCGGTCAGCCGGCCCAGGGCAGTGTGCCAGGCCAGCGTGGGCCGACACAGGCACGGCTAGGTGTGCCCGGCTGGGGGCGGGGTGCGGGTGGAGGTCGGGGGAGGCGAAGGAGGGTACATGTCAGCCGCCCCTCCCCGCTTCCCAGGGGCCCCTCGCTGACCCCATGGCAGGAGAGGAAGAGAACATTCCTTAACCCTCCAAGGCATTTCCCAGAATCCAAAATAACCAAAGTGGAAAGATTATCCAAACAAGCCGGTGGCCAGAGCCTGCCCTGAGCTGGGTTCAAGGCTCGGGCATGGTCTTCTTCCTCCTCACCTCCAGGGCAATCCACCCCCACCATGGGCACCACCAGCCAACCCACGGCCCAGGTCAGCAGCCCCTCCCCCAGCTTGCCCACGGAGCACTCCCCAGAGGTCACCCTCCCCCGACTCTTGGCAGGACAAAAATCTGGCTAGCATGGATCTGGACAAGGAGCAGTCCCTGGGGTCACTCTCCACTGCTGGCTGGCCAGGGGTCACTCGGGCCTCAGCAGCCTCCCCCTAGGCCACAGAAGGCTGGGCAGAACACGCAGACAGCACCTGCTCAGGTTAAACAAGCTCCTCACCAACAACCCTGGAAGAGACACTGGGACACAGAGAGAAGCTACTGCCTTTGTTGCAATAGCCCAGGCAGCGGCCAAAACCCAGAACCAAGCAGGCACGCACCTGGTGTGCGCTGTGCTGTTTCTCTGGCATCTCTCAAATTAACCAGAGCAGACTCAACAGAGAGAGAATCTTCCACCCACTGCTTCATGCCCCAAGTGGCCACAACAGCCAGAGCTAAGCTGATCCAAAGCCAGGAGCTTCCTCAGGGTCTCCCACAAGGGTGCAGGGGTGCAAGGACTTGGGCCGTCCTCTATTGCTTTCCCAGGCTATTAGCAGCAGCTGGGCCAGAAGGGGGACAGCTAGAACCAACGTCCATAGGGGATGAAAGTTCATTTGTTACACCGCAGCACCAGCCTCACCCCCTTGCCTTAAAAGATTATTTGAGAAGCAAAGACACACACACACATATATTCCCCCCACCCACACACACAGAGCTTCCATTTGCTAGCTCTTCAACCCGCCAAGTTCCTACAATGACAGGCTGCAGTGGGCTGGGAGTTGGGAACTTCATCTGAGTCTCCCGCATGAGTGGCATGAAGCCAGGATGTGGGTATGAAGGGCCCAGGCACTTGGGCCATTCTCTGCTGCTCTCCCAGGTGCGTTATCAGGGAGCTGGATCAGAAGTGGAGCAGCCAGGATTTGAATCTGTACCCACATGGGAGAGTGGCGTCACAGGTGGAGACTTTAGTTACTACACAACCACTCCAGCCCTACCTGATTTGACTTCCTGAGAAACCACACTCTGGCCCGGGGCAGGTGAACTCTCATTTCCTGTCCCCACCCCGTTCCTGGACACAGAGATCCCAAGCATTGCAAAAAATGCAAAACGTTGCAATGACCTTTTCTAGGTCCACAGGCCAAGGAAGTGGGGTCAGGGCCAAGACCTGGCTCTCCTAGGACACCTGCTGCAGCCCAAAGAAAGACCAGCAGGAGCTGGAGTCATGGCACAGTGGGTCAAGCCACCCCTGCAAAGCCAGCATCCAGTGTGGGTGCCAGTTCAAGTCCTGGCTGCTCCACTATTTGTCCAGCTCCCTGCTAATAGACCTGGGAAAGCAGTGGAGGATGGCTCAAGGCTTTGGGACCCTGCACCCGTGTGGGACACCTGTTGGAAGTTCCTGGCCCCTGGCTTTGGATTGGCTTGGCTCTGGCTGTTGAGGCCACTTGGGGAGTGACGCAGTAGATGGAAGATCTCTCTTAGTCTCTGTGTCTCCCGCTTACCCTTTTAAATAAGTAAGTTTTTAAATTAAAAGAAGAAGAAGAAGAAGAAAAGAAAAATGGGCAGCAGGAACCAACCCTCTCTTGGCCTCCCCAAGATCCATGAGGGCCGCTCTCTCCACCCCCCACCAGCCACCCCGCCCCCCACCAACCTCAGCCTGCACCACCCTGTCAATCATGAAGCCCCCATTTGCCAAATGGATGGGAACCAAATGGAAAGAAGAGTTTAGAAATACATGATCTTCTTTTAAGGTGTTATCCACACAATGAGGCTTAAATGCGTGCCACCGGTGCCTGCCAACAGAAGCAAAGCCGGTACTACTGCCCGGGGTGGAGTGGGGGTCACCTCCTGCAAGAGGCATGGTGCCTTCCCACGTGGCCAGAATGCCCAGGGTGAGCAGACACCTGGAGGGGGCGCTGGAGTCTCTCTGCCCCAAACCTTCACGGGTTCCCAAGTTCACACTTGGGAAATGCTGACCCACCTCGGGTTCTGGGGATCTGGCACCTCTGATGGTGATAATGCCTCCCTCTTTGCCCCATCTCCTGGAGCAGGACTCCATGGAGCCCACAGCCACCTGTTACCTGGAAAACCAGCAGCCCCGGGTCAGGCCGCTTACTTCTGGATACTCTTTCCCCGCCCCCGGCAAAGAAAGCAAAGAACTTCTCAATTCCATAAAGCGGGGCCGGCACAATGGTGTAGGATGTTAAGCCTATGTCCACAGCGCCAGTATCCCAGATGGGTGCCGGTTCAAGTCCTGGCTGCTCCGCTTCCCATCCAGCTTCCTGCTGATGCACCTAAGAAAGCCGTGAAGGATGGTCCAAGTGCTTGGGCCCCTGCATCCCACGTGGGAGACCTGGAAGAAGCTCCTGGCTCCTGGCTTCTGATTAACTCAGCTCTAGCTGTTGTGGCCATCTGAGAAGTGAACCGGAGTATGCAACATCTTTCTCTGTCTCTCCCGCTCTCTGCAACTCAGCCTTCGCAATAAAAGTGTATATTTTTTAAAGGGCAGGGGCAGGCTTCAGAGGACCCCCACTGGTGGCAGAGGGCAACAAGCCTTCCCTCACCTTTCCTGCACCTCTCTAGCTCGGCCACAGACCCAGGCCCACAGCTCTGATCCTGCTACCCCGGTCTTTTGTTTGGTCCCCAGGGAGCTCCACAAGCAGCGCCCTGATCTTTCCCTGCCTGCTTCCTCTTCCCTTCTTCATGAAGCTTGTCCTAGAATGCTCTCGAACATTCTAGAGAAATGGACCAGGAACACAGCTGAGACAACACACCCCAAAGGCCTCCTGGGGCTTCACTGTGTCTCACAGCACTCACCCCAGACAATGCCCGGAGGGAAGAATCCCAGAGGACAGCGGAAGCAAAGACCCTTTGGGAAAACGTGCTTCCTGCTCGAGTGTCTGCCCCACTCCGCAGCCTGCTCAGTGGCTTTCTGGAACAGAGATGCTTCAGTCCAAAGCCAAACCCCTGAGCACTCAATGACAGCCACAATGTCTGCACAGCTGACATCATCTGCTGCCACAGGATGCTCCTGGAAGTCGGGATGGAAAATGCTGGAAATAAAATGGTGGACAAACCTAAGGGCTGCTGGATGGATGTTTTGGCTTCCCTTGTGGACCACAGAGGGCTCCCTGTGGTTACTCATTTAAGGTGAGAGTGGCAGAGAGAGATCTCCCATCCCTTGGTTCACTCCCCAGATGGCTGCAGCCGTCCAGGCTGGGTCAGGCTGAGGCCACGAGCTGGGAGCGCCATCTGGGCTCCCATGTGGGAGGCAGGGCTCAAGCACTTGGGGCCATGTTCTGCTGCTTTCCCAGGTGTGTGCATTAGCAGGGAGCTGAACTGGATGTGAAGCAGTGGGGATGCCAACCGGCACCCACATGGGGTTTGGATCCTGCAAGGGGTGCTGTAGCGCTCACACCCCAACGCGTGCATCCTTGGTCCCACTCCATCTGCACGCGTCCCGTTCTCCCACACACTCCAGATCCAGACAGGAACTCCCAGGTCCATCCCGGGCTGCAGGCAGCTTCCGGTGTACGGCCAGATTGGCACACACTCCAAACATTTGCGCTCCATAACCTAACAAACTAAATCTGGGTACACCTCAAGGGCCTTTCCTGCCTCATCTCCTCCAACCCAGGGTGAAGCTGTTCCCCAGACGGCCAACTCAGCCGCACTCACGCAAACAGGTGAGCGCATGGGAGGCACTTCTCCTGTTCTGGCTGGACAGGGGATCCCAGGGGACATGGCCCCCTCCTGGGAACCTCCACGCCCTGCACTCTGGGAAGACCCAGTTGCAAACAATTTCACAACCTTTTCTCACTGTGACCTAAACAGAAGGTGAATGAGACACCTGGAATTCAAGCCCTGCAAAGTTGGGAGTCTGCGATTGAGTGGAACTAATCAGGTGGGTCTGGGGGATGGTGAGGGAGGGGGAGGAGGAGGGGGAAGGCCAGGTGGAGTCCACAGGTCAACGACCACAGATGTTGCACACGGCACACATGTCTACTCGACGCCGGCCTGCTGGCACCTGATGCTGTCATGAACTATAATGTCCAGGCAGGTGATGGACAGGGCACTGCACACCTCCTATTCCCCTCCAGCCTTGTCGGGGAGGCGTGTGAACCCAGCAGACACAGGTCCAGAAGGTGGGCATCCAGCCTCCGGCTGGATCCGGAGGACGCTGGTCCACCTTCGCTTCCAAGCTGTGGATTGCAGCTTCACACCCTTTACTGGCTGCTGCCACTCATGTGGAAACAGCATGGAGAACAGGGGCTCCTCCAGGGACCCCCGACCCCTGGGCAGTCACCTGCCTTCAGACCGACTGTGCTGGCAGACACTTCCTGTAGGGACTACTTCCTTGGCACAGCCCCAGGCCCTGGCTCAAGGTCAGCCTCCACAGGGGCCAATCACACATTAGTGTCCAGCGCCAGGGTCAGCCCCCACTGCCTGCTGCATGGACTGGGCTCCCAAGCACAAAGACTGAACTAGGTACTCCTGGGGAATCTGGGAATGGATACTGAACAAGCGGGGTGGGGGGTGGCCAGCCAGCATGCAGAGTGGCCCCTGGGGACGCCTTGTAGGGGTCAGGGCATGCCCAGCCATGTGGGGGTGCTGTGCCGAAGAGATTGCTTGTCACCCTGGAGAATACCCATAGGGAAATGACACGCCCTGGCAGGGTGACCTTGCCCAGTGACAAATGTTTGTCCTTTGTCCTGGGTTCCAGGTACTAGGAATCCCCGGAGATAAGATTGCTTTTGTATACTAATGAGGTGAGTGGGGGCTGGGGACGTCCAGGCAGCTGGAGGGGCCAGACAGGAGGCAGCAAGCAGGTGGCCGCAGCACGCCACCAGCACAGGGCCTGGCTCATGGCTTCAGCCGGTCCCAGCCACCAGGCACTTGGGGAACAGTCAGATGGAAGAGCTGTCTCTCTCCCCCCCGTCTTTCAAATAAAACAAAAAGTCAATCCATGATTTCTTCGTTTAGAAAGGAAATAGACACAGCTGGAAGGACGCCCGACAAGGTGGCCTGAGGCCTGTGTGCTGGGGTGGGGCCGAGTGGTGAGCACGGTGGACGCTGTGCAGCACTGGCCCCCCAGGCCTGCATGGCCATGCCCGGCACCAGCCCCTGGGTGGCACCCAAACGGAGCCTCCGTGTCTCACTGACCTCCCTGCACACATGGTGCTGTGCAGTGTTCTGCCCAGGACACGGTGTCAGGAGAAGCTCTGAGGGCCTGCCTGGTTTCTCCCCAAAATGGGTGCTTTGGGACTAGGACTGGGGCTTGAGGCATCAGTTCGAGTCCTGGCTGTTCCACTTCCCATCCAGCTCCCTGCTTGTGGCCTGAGAAAGCAGTCAAGGACGGCCCAGAGCATTGGGCCCCTGCACCCGTGTGGGAGACCCAGAAGGAAGTTCCTGGCTCCTGGCTTTGGATCAACGCAGCACCGGCTATCCGGTCACTTGGGGAGTGAACCATTGGACAGAGGATCTTCCTCTCTATACATCTGACTTTCCAATTAAAAAAAAAAATCTTTTTAAAAAAATGAGTGTGTCACATCTGCCCCAGGGATGGCAAAGGCTGTGGGGAGGCTGACAGCAATAGGAGGAGGGGGGCTAGGAGGGCGCCTGCTCCCACTCACCTCTCCAGGGGCCTAGCCAGACCCCAGCAGGGCCCCGCTGCAGGGGAGCCAGGCCTGGGCTGGGTACTGTGATGCTCCAAGGACCAGCAAGCCCACTGCTCTCACACCTGCCACCAGATCAGCATGGTGGGAGATCACGGCGTGGCTTCAGCAGAAGAGGGAGCTGTCCACTCACCCCACTCAGAGGACGCCCTGGCCGTGGCCACGACCCAGCAGCCACACGACCAGGGGAAATATTCTCGTAAAACAAAGCTGGAATGTGCACTGTGCACTGCCCGCGGCTTCCAGGAACCCGAGGAAGAGGACACCAGCCTGGCAGGAAGCGCTGGGGGCCCACCTGGCTGCTAAAAAGCTGCTGCGTTCCTTCCTGTTTCTTTTTCATGAGCACATGCTGTGCACAGTCCAGGCCCCACCCGCCCCGTTCCTAATGCTGCCTCTTGGCCATCGGGCAAGCCCCCAAGTCATGTCCCTGTTCTTCCGTAAGTACCTGCCCTTCTAGGAAGAGTGAGTAAAGAACAGGTGCCGACAGGGACAGCAGAGGCAGAGTGGCACGGCCTGAGGGCAGCACCAGCCTGGGGCTGGGGGCTGGGGAGGGAGGGTCCCTTCAGTACTGACAGGGAGTGGAGAACGGAGCAGGCCAGGGCAGGCCTGGGGCTTGGGCAGGCCCCCTCCAGTCACCGGCCACAGCTGCTGCCGGAGGAAGGGCTAGAGGGCGAGGCTCCGCCTTCCTTGTGGATAGGATCTCTGGAGAATTCCAACAACAACAGATTAAGGAAGACGCAAAGCAGCAGGCAGACGGACGCGGAAGCACGTGAAACACGCAAAAGGCCCACCACACCCAACGACACAGGGCGTCTCGCAAGCCACCAGGACCTCATGCTGACTTAATGCAGTTGTCAGGACCCCTGTGTGTGGGCTACAAGCCAGGTAGGCAACCCCCAGCCGGCCGTGTTCATGCCTGCGGCTGCCCGCACTTGCCGACCACCCAGTGGGGTGCGGCAAGTGTTATGTGGGAAAATAAAACCACTTCACTAAGTTCAGATGTTTACCATTGTGGTAAACACAACACCCCACAAAATGTGGCATCCCACCCATGGCCCGGCATGCCAGCCAGGATGTGGGCCAGGGCCCTTGTTGAGGTTCAGCCAGCACCGCCAGCGTGGGCAGGACTGCTTCCTCAGCCCCACTACCAGACACCCCCATCCACTTCCCCTCCATCCCTGGCAACCCCACATCTATCACCTAAGAGATCATGTGTGCAGCCATGACCCTTACAAGACAGCCTTCCATGCTGTATAGTTCACCCACAGAAGCGGCACAAAGCAAGGGTGTTTGGACAGAGCATTTCCGTCTACTCGTGCACTGCCCCCACATGGCCACCAGGGCCACAGCTGGGCCAAAGCCAGGGGCGGGGGCAGGGTACCAAGCACTGGAGCCCTCCGCCCCTGTTATTCCAGGCACATCAGTAGAGAGCTGGGACTTGAACCAGTGCCCACGTGGAATGCTTTAACCTGCTGCACCACAGCGCAGGTCCTTGCTTCTATCTTTCAGCTGTGGGCTTTCAACATGGTCATGGGTGTGCAACCAGCACCCCGCTGTGTCACCCAACAAGAGACCCAGTCCTCGACTGCAGGTTAAGCTGCCCCCTGGGAAGTCAACATCCCACTGAGTGTTAGTTCCCAGTTAACACACCCGGGAAAGCAGCAGCAGCGGATGGTCAAGTGCATGGGCCCCTGCACCCATGTGGGAGACCCGGAGACAGCTGCTGGCTCCTGGCTTTGGTCTGGCCCAGCCCGACCTTTACAGCCACCGGGGAGTGAACCAGCAGATGGAAGATCTCTCTTGTTCTGTCATTCTCTCTTTTAACCCTACCTTTCAAATAAAAACCAGATAAATACGTGTTAAAGGAAAAACCCGACACCCATCGCTCAGGCCTGCTCCACTTCTAACCCAGGCCCTGGCCACCCAGCCTCTTCGCTGTCTCGCGTGTCTTATCTGAGTTTGCTGGGTCAGGAGGCACCGCCTGCTGGGTGGCTTTTTGGATGTGGGGTGGCGTCCCCCAGGGGTATCCGTGGAGCAGCGCGCCTGAGGACTACACTCCTTCCAGCCATTCACGGGCTCCCAGGCAGGCGACGCCCCCTGCCCCAGGGTTGGGGGGCCTCACCCAGCCACCACAGGGGACCAAGCACCGCTTACCTTCTCCTGGGGCGACCTGAGCACGCTGGAGACCTCCTGCACCGCCAGTGCCAGGGGCTGCTGCTGCTGCAGGTCCTGCTGGAAGTCCAGGAGCAGCTGGCCCTGTAAGAGCAAGAGAAGAACAGTGAGGCCGGGGGCACAGGAGGGCCGGGCAGCTCTTCAGAACCTGGGTCCCTACAAAGCTCTGGGCTGCAACAACCACTTCCTGGCGGGGGATTCGGTCAGGGGAGAGGACAGAGGAAAGAAAGCCGCTGCTGACGGAGTGACAGCGACCAGCTCAGCATGCTGGACTCTCGGTGAGGGCCGGGCCGCCCCCCAAACCACCGGGGCTCTGTCGGCCCAGGACAGTCCTCATGACCCAATGAGAGACCCCTGGATCCCGAGGAGATGGACGAGATCCCTGGGATGGAAATGAGTCTCCCAACCCCCAACTTTGTTCCCTGGGCGGTGCCAGCACAGGGGTTCCTGCGGCCCCAGCCTCATGCCCCACAGGTGCAACCCAGCTCCTGCCCTCAACCTCTACATTCCCATTAACTTTTCAGGGAGCTGCTCCTGAAAAGCCAGTGCCAGGGGCTGCGGCTGCTGCAGGTCCTACTGGAAGCCCCCTACTGCATCTGGCAACCAGAACTCTCAAAGCAGGAGCTACGATATAAGGCACACAGTGGGCTCTGACACATACCAAGCCTGTCCTTCCAAGAGGCCCAATCTCTGTGGACAGAAATTCTGGCTCTATCCCGACACGCTGAGGACAGCACAGGGTGTCTGCGTGAACCCTGAGCAGGTGCTGACACAGTCCTGTCCAGTGTGGGCACCTGGCGGTGGGGAGCACCAGCTTGTTGGCAGGAGGACAGTGACCCTGCCACCCACGGGTAGACCCAGATGGTGATCCTGGCTCCTGGCACTGGCCTGGCCCAGCCCTGGCTGCTGTGGGCATTTGGGGAGCCAAGCAGTGGATGTAAGATATCCATCTCTCCATCTTACCAATAAATAACATACTAAAAACACTAGGCAAGTGCCCTGCAGCTCAGCAAGCAGCAGAGATGCTGTAGTAACGTCTTAAGAATTCCCAGTGACTGAGAAAAAGGCAACAAGCTTGCAGCCACACCCTGTTCCAGCAACATTGACCTCACCCCCCATCGCGCAGCCAGGGAGAATGACCCCTCGTTCTCGGGAAGGATGAAGTCAGGGTCCCAGAAGCCAGGCTGAGAGCTCACACCCATGCCACCGCCCTGCAAACAGCAGCTGGCCGGCACTGACGCCCACTTGCAGCACAATGGGGCTCCAGCAAGACACTGCCCCACCTCCCTGGCAAACACACACTCTACGGCTTTTGGCCCCTGCTCTGGCGGACCACCTGAGTGACATCCATGACCAGCCCTGGCTGGGCACTGCAATGCCCCCTGAGTCCTCTTGCAAAGCAAATACATTGCTCATTAGAAGCAGTAAGTGGAGGGGCCAGTGCTGTGTCACAGTGGGAAAAGCCACAGCCTCAGACATGGATGCTGGTTTGAGTCTTGGTCGCTCCACTTTGGAGCCAGCTCCCTGCTAATACACCTGGGAAAGCAGTGGAAGATGTGCAAGTGCCTGGGCCCCTGCAGCTGCGTGGGAGACCTAGAGGAAACTCCTGGCTCCTGGCTCTGGATTAGCTCAGCTATGGCCGCTATAGTCATCGGGAAGTGAACTAGAAGATGGAAGATCTCCGTCAAATCAGTAAATAACATTTTTTTTTCTCTTTCCCTTTATTTCATTTATTTTTGTTTTTTAAAAAATTTTATTATTTTTTCCCATTAATTACAATGTATTACGCGACACAATTTCATAGGTACTGGGATTCTCCCCCCTTCACCCCAAACCCTCCCCCCCGGTGGATTCCTCCATCCTGATGCATGGCCACAGCTCAAGTTCTGCTGGGATTCCCTCATTGCAAGCATTTACCATACATAGAGTCCGGCATCCCATTGTCCAAATTCAACAACCTTGTTTAAAAATGTTTAAATAACATTTTTAAAAGTAGGTATGAAATGGAAGCAAGGATAGGAAGACCCTCACTCGCTCTCCCTAAGACTGGTGTGGGTGCAGGAGTACTTGCCACGAGCCAGGGAAAGAATACTGGGAAAGCTCAAGCCACAAGAATGTGAGGAGCCACGTGTCTGCCTGGGCGGGCCGCCTGGCTCGTGGCTTCCACCCAGCACATCTGCAGCACGATGTTGTGGCATTGTGCCAACTCGCGCTGTGGCCGAACCTCCACAGCAGGGATCCTGTCCGTGGGAAAATGTGCCCCATGTGCCCGAGGCAACAGATGCCCACTGGGCACCACCGATGGGGGCAGGCTTTGCAGTTTCTGTGCACACAGCTATGGAAGACTCAGGATGCTCAGAGCCTGCAGGTCACAGCGCATCTGAAGACGACGGAGCCGTGACGGGGGAGGGAAAAACTGGTGGCAGACTGCCATCCCCCAGCACCAAGAAACACACAGAGTGCGCTTGCCGAGGTGGAGCCTCTCCCAGGAAGGAGGCAATGGTGAGGATGGCCACGTGTGAAGGAGGAAGACCCGTGGAGCTTTCTAGAGCAGGCATTAGTTCTGGGGATGCCACCAGCAGCAGGTGAGACAGTCCAACAGGCTGAGGAGGACCGGCCGCCCAAGAATCTAGTGGAATGTCGCCTGCAACCTAACGACTACAAAGTCCCTGCTGGTGAGAAAAAAAACCAAGGCATGGGAAGCAAGCTGCGCCATGGGACCCAATTCAGGGCATCAGCTCACGGTCAAGGTACCAGGGGAACTCAGAGAGCAGGTGCACACAGGGGCTCGTAGGGCAGAGAGAGAGAGACACAGAGAGAGAGAGACAGAGAGAGAGGTGCATACAGGTGCTCGTAGGACAGAGTACAAGAGACAGAGACAGAGAGAGACAGAGAGAGAGCGAGGTGCACACACGGGGCTGCGGACGGGGGTGGAGTTGGTGACGGGCTTGACGAGGTTCCCAGCTGGCTGCCAGTGGAGGGCCTGTGACTGCCACACGGCAGCCAGGGCGCCATGAAGGAGGCAGCAGTAGTATTCTGCCCCGTGGAGCACAGTACACCCATCCTGACTGGTGGAGGCGGTGGCTGTGGCCTGCAGTGGGGACGGCCAGTCAGCAGGAAAAGAGAGCCAGCCCTGAGCAGATGCCACGGAAGCCACGGGCAGACCAGACGCACTGAGGGAGGCAGTGGTCAGCGAGGAGGAGATGGAGGGGCGGCCGGAGGAGTACGCCCCAACCCCACTCCCTAGGGGCGAGATGGGACTGAGTACAGCACGTTAAGCCACCTCCTGGGACACCACCATCGCATCCTGGGGCATCGGTTCAAGTCCCGATTGTTCTACTTCCCATCCACCTCACTACTAATGCGCCTGGGAAAGCAGCAGAGAACAGCCCAAGTGTTTGGGCCCCTGCACCCATGTGGGGGACCCAGAAGAAGCCCCTGGCTCCTGGAGCTTCCTGACCCAGCCTGACCCAGGTGCTGGCTGTTTCTGCCATCTGGGGAGTGAACAGACCCTCTCTATCTTTCTATAATGCTTTCAAAACACAACCAATCTTTACTGAAGAGATCAATGCGTTAATAAACAAGGACACTTGATGCAAGCAGCCCGGCTTTGCTGACTCATCCCCCGTGGGGCCACGTGACTGCCATGTCAACTGTGAGGACTTTGCTTTCAGGATTGAGCCTCGACAGCTGCAAGGGCCCAGCTGGCGCAGCAGGCACATGGCAGCAGCAAGTGCACCCACGGCCGGGCCCTAGGGCTGCCATGTTTGGGCCCCTGCCTTCTCCTCCCGGCTGCCCCACGGTGAGGACAGCTCTGGCTGGCCCTGCTTCCTCTGGTCCCTGCCCAGGCTCACGTGCACCGAGCAGCCGCTGGCGTGGCGGTGAGGCAGCACCATCACAGCGCAGCTGGATCGGGGACCTGTGAGCCAAGACCCACCTGGAGCAGACACTTAGCTGGGCATGCGGGGGGCCCACCCGCCATCCTGGGGCCCAGGCTCCAGCCCCGCTCCTTGTATTGCAGACCTGGGAGGCAGCAGTGACGGTGATGGCTCAGGTAACAGGGTTCCTAAAAGCCACTGGGATGAAAGCTGCCCTTGACCCCCAGCCTCAGCTGTGACCCAGCTCTGGCCACTGCAGGTATCTGGGGAGTGAGCCAGGAGACGGAGGGACTCTCATACTCTCTGCCTTTCCAACAAAGAAATAAATCACATTTAAAAAACTTGGTCTGGTCTGGGAACACCTCAGACAAAGTTTCTCTGGAGATCTCCCCAGTCGAAATGCTGGACTCAGAACCCTAACCAAGACAAGACAGAAGACAAAACAGGTCAATCAACCATCTCAGCCATATGTTGGCAGCGAAATACAGGCCAAATGAAGACTCTATGATGGACTATGTCAATCAGTGGATTCTTCAAAGACCTCATCGTGCTTGGAGTGGCAAGATTGGCAGCGATTCATAACTGGTGAAGTATCAACACCGCTTGAGCAAGAACCTCGGAGCATGCCCTACATCCAGGACCTGGGGTGGGTGGGAAATTGGGTGGGCCTTCTCCCTTAATACCCCCCTTTAAACATGAAGGAAACAATATGGAAATAATAGTCTTACCCACTTTTGTTCCTATATCCCTTGAACATTTTTTACCCTAATTAACTATGTAAAGATTGTCAAAGATATAACAAAAAAAGATTGAAAAAAAACCTTGGAGGTGTGAAACAGGAGAAAGGAGTTGAGTGTTCCACGGAGGCTGGGTTGGTGGCCCCATGTTTACCCTGTAGCTGACACAGGTATACAAGTCATGGCTGTGCATAACGCGTTCTAGTACACATAGCATTCTTTTAAAAAATTGTATTTGGAAGACATTGTTACAGAGAAAGAGAGGGGAGAGAGATCTGCCTGCTCATTCACTCCCCGAATGGCCCCAATGGCTGAAGCTGAGCTCATCCAAAACTAGGAGCCAGGAGCTTCTTCCAGGTCTCCCATGTGGGTGCAGGGGTCCAAGGCTTTGGGCTGTCCTCCATTGCTTTCCCAGGCACGTTAGCAGAAGCTGGATCAGGAAGTAGAGCTGCTGGATTCCAACCCGCGCCCATATGGGATGCTTACACACAATCGGAGGCTTAACATGCTGCACCACAGTGCCAGCCCCAACAGAGCAGCTCTTTTCAAACAACGACGCCAAAACACCCAACAGTGTCAATCATCCGCACTTAGAACCCGGGCTTAGGCCAAGGAAGAGCCAGCAGCCAACGGGGTTGGCGGGGGACCTTCATGATGTGGCAGAGGGCTTTGTCTGGCAGGCTCCATGAACACAACGCCAGCTCCAGGCCCAGGGCTGCTGCTGGCACGCGGCTGCATGGCTGCTAGCACACAGGGGCGGTGAAGCTGTGATGATGGCGACAACTCTCTCCACACCCCAAGGTGGGTGGCAGGCAGGAAGCGTTCCTGGCATGACAGGTTATAGTCACACGTGTTTTGCAAATGTTCCCCTCTAAGTAGGCCAGCAACAGGGAAAGCCGGGCTGACAGGCAGCTGGGCGGGAGCAGCCGGAGTGGCCACTGTGCAGGTGCAGGGAATGTCCTTGGTCTGTGGCCACAGCACCTGCAGCACCAGGAGATGCAGGAGCCAGAGGTCAAATCACCACGTGAAGTTGCTGTGGGGCGAGGGGCTCTGCCCGACAGCAGGCTTGGGGCTGGCATCTTCTCACAAGTCCTTCTCCACCCAGGGGAAGTGCCTGAGGAACCTGGGAAAATTCCAGAGTGCTCACATACCCCTGCTTAGCAGTGGGCAGGTGGCAGGCAGTAGGCACACCCAGCACTGCCCAGCTCCCGGGTGATTCCCAGTGCCCTGTGTCCGACCTCAGATCAACCATGACTTCCCCTTGTGTCTGAGCAATACCTGGTCCTGTATGTATAACGCCAGGATGGAACCTCAAACACTTCTTGGAAGGGGCTAATGTCATGGCCTAGTAGGCTAAATCTCTGCCTGCAATGCTGGCATCCCATATGGGTACCAGTTCAGGTTCCAGAAGATCCACTTTTGATCCAACTCCCTGTTGATGGCCTGGGAAAGCAGCAAAGAATGGCCCAAGTTTTGGGGACCCTGCATCCACATGGGAGACCTGGAAGAAGTTGCTGGCTCCTTGGCTTCGGATCAGCTCAGCTCCAGCCGTTGTGGCCACTTGGGGAGTAAACCAGCAGACAGAAAATCTTTCTGTCACTCCTTCTCTCTGAAAATCTCCCTTTCCAATAAAAATAAACAAATCTTAAAAAAAAAAAAAAAGTCTTCTGCAGGGGGCATGGCTGTAGCCAGAGAAGGACCAAGACATGCCAGTCAGTGGGTTGAACCTGGGCCCGGGTCTCCCCTCTGGCAAGAAGAGCTCAGGGTCTCTTTGCATGTTAAAAAGGCAAGGCTAGGAGGGCACAGAGGCCTAGAGGGGTCTCCTCTGGACAGGAAGCATCGCATTTCAAGGAAGACGCTGGAAATAGATCAGCAGTGTCGCCCGGTCCTCACTGGCCAGGACAGGGTGGGGGCAGGGCCGTGAGCTGGACTCTCCAGGCCTGCAGCCATCAGCCTTAATCCAGGATTAGTGGGCCTGGGGGTGGGGGAGGGCCGAGAGGAAGGGCAGCTGCTGCCCGGGCACCCAGGAACACAAACACACACACCTGCTCACCCACACGCTCCCTGCTGTCACCGACAGGATGGCCATGCCAGAGTAGGGAGCTGGGTTACCCCAAATTCCATCACCCACAAAAGCCTCCATTTGAATTCTAACCCAGCAGGTACAACAAGACGCTCTCCCCTCCCCACCAGTGACCCCACCCAGAGCCAGCCCACACAGGGTCTCACAGGCAGTTTGGACTTGAACCATGACCATGATGGCTTCTGCCAGGCAGAGTTCAGTGCACATTCGGGTCCAGGAGTGCGTGGCGTGACCCCAAAAACAGCCCGGCTGGGCGCTGCCTCTAACCACTGCATCCATCACCCTTCTGGTCCCCACACAGACCCTCAGACACTTGACTGAACTTGACCCCAACCCCAAACTTAGCCAGAGAGGAGGGCCTTCCTTCCCTTTCTCTCTCATCCTTCTAGGCGTGTGGCAACTGGGAAGCACTGAGGCAAAGGAGTGGCGTTTTGGGGGGAGTCCATCAAGAAGTGTCAGGCAAGAGAGCAGAAGCGGGGAGATGAGGACCACCCCCAACCCGCAGGGAGCTGGGCATGTGGACAGGAGGTCCAGCCTGGCGTGTGAGGGGGGCCACCACAGATCACACCCCCCAGCAGCTCCCATCCTGCTAGGGAGCCTGTGGCAAGGCTCCAGCCATCAGCCTGCAGCGAGTTCAGTGCCAAAATGCAGGCCTGTGACATCAGGTCAACCAGGGGTCAGATGCAGCAAAATCTGCTTGCTCTGGGGAGCGAGGGCTGCTTGCCCGAGCCGGCTGGCCGCCCCCCACCATCACCTGTGCAGTTGAGGGGGCCCCCAGCCAAGGCTCCAAGGCCAATGCGGACGTGGGTCAACTAGCTGACCTTGAAGGCTTTTTCAATCGAAGGCATGGTTACTTCTGGGAGGGAAGCCTCCCAAGCTGCCAGATTTATGTTGGTTTACACACTGTGCTCTTTCGCTTTTTCATTCCATGGCCGTGGGTGCCAAGGCCACAGCACCAAGCCACAACGCCAAGGTTGAGCACCACAGACAGCCACCCAGGGCCAGGTCAGCGGTGGGTCCCACGCACGCCTTTCTCAGCTGGGTCCTGCAGTCCAGCAGGTACGAAATGACCCGGACCCGGGGACCCTCTCACAGGGACCTGCGAACAGGCAAGCTGTCCCTGGCAGCCTGGAGCCTGGGGGTTGCACTCAGAGGTTTGCAGTCCGGGCTCCCCACCGATTGCCCTCCCAACTTTGAAGGATGCTCCCTCAGGATGAGGGCGGTGGCCACGCCTCCAGAACGCCAGGCGCCCCCGACGCCCCCTCCCGCCAGCCTGGGTTTCGGGAACTCACCCCTTTCCTCTGGGCCTCGGCGTTCAGGGCGGTCACCCAGGCCGTCTGCCACTGGCGTCTCCAGCTGCTCAACGTCAGGATCCAGGAGAGCAACGCGTCGGGCTCCGGGAGATGCGCCTTGCCAGAGTGCGCAGCCACTGCTGCCTCCGCCCGCCGCCTAGATGCAGGGCGTGCCCGCGCCAGCGCCCACTGCGCCAGGTACAGTCCCACCGTGACCAGGGCAGCGACGAAAAGCGACACCAAGACCAGCCACTGTACCTCACCGAGCCACGAGCCCAGCCGGGCCATGGTGATGGCGCATGCCCCGCCCGGTCCCGACTTCTCCGAGCAGCTCTGGGGCCGGCCGGGACGCGCGCAGCTAGAGAGTGGCGAGCTCAGGACATCCGCTGGCGGCCTGCCGGGAGCTGGAGGGGGCGTGGAGGGGGCGCGGCGCGCAGGATCCAGAGGCTGGAGTCCGGGAGAGCCAGAGGGAGAGGAAATGCCGGCGGGCGCACGGTGGCCACAGCGTGCGGGAGAGCGCCGGGAGCCCAGCACACCTGGGGATCCGTGCGAGATGACCCTGTGGCCGGCGCTCCTGACTCCAGCGTCTGCCAGCTCCCGGGACCGCGGCCGGGACGCGCTTCCTCCTGGGCGCGCCGCCCCGGGCGTCCCGCCCGCGGCCCAGCAGTGGCCGCAAGAGGCGCGAGCCGCGGGGCGGGGCGCGAGGGGCGGGTGCCCGGGGCGGCCCCGCGCTCCAGGGCCCGCCCTCCCCGCCCCCTTAAAGGCCCCGCGCCCTTCCCGCGCCAGGCCTGGCCCCTGGCCTTCCACGTGCGCGCACCGCACGCCCCGTGCTGCGACTACCCCTGGGCGCGGCAATCGGGCTTCCCCCTCGCGCGAGCGGACAGGCCCGGCGTGGGGACGCGGCTGTGGGCGCTGAACCAGCCTGATCTCCGGGACTGCTGTATGGCCGCGGGGCACAACCCGTGTGCGCGTGTGTGCACGTGTGCCTGAGTGTCTGCACCTGCAGTAACACGCAGCTGAGTGTGTGTGCGAGTGGATTTGCGTGTGAACTAGGCAGTTTGAGGGAGAGTCCTAGGTAGCCTCTTGCCAGGCAGCGCCAGCAGGTGTGGGGTTAAGTCCTTGGAAAGTCCCTGGAAATCCACGAGGACTGGCCCTCACAGATGGCCTCTGGCCCACCTCCGAGGGGTCTGCAGGTGACCCCCTTCTAGACAGTGTGCTGTTTTATCATGCAGTGTGTGACAGATGTGCGTGGTAGGTGGTGTGTATGACATGTAGCACGTGTGTGTGGTGGATGTGTGATATATTCTGTAGTGCCTGTGGAATGTTGTCTGGTGGCTGTGCGTGCTGTGTGGTGTGTATGACATGTGTGTAACGACATGTGCATGTGTGGTGTGTGATATGGTAGTAAGTGTGTGTGTTAGACTCCTGACCTTGCCTTGCACACGAACACCCATCTCGGGAAGGGTCCCAGAAGCCTCCAGCTGGCGCTCCAGGCCTCAGCAGGGGAGAGGAAGCCTGTGGTGGGGCGGGCGGAGGGGGGGAGGGAAGAAGGCACTGCTGGGTTGTGTGTGTGTGTGTGTGTTTGTCTCTGACAGACCATGCCCTTGGCCTTAGCCCGAGCAGGGGTGTGCAGGTGGGAGTTGGTCACATCAGCAGGGACTCCACTGGGCCCTGGTTTCCCTAGAGGAGGAGGTGCCCAGGTGGGTGAGTAAGAGGACGGACAGGTGTGGGGCAGGGCTGCTTCTGGACAAGAAACCCCGCCCCCCCCCAGACCCTCGCCCTCCACTCAGCCCTCCGGAGCACTGGGGAATCTAGGTCTCCACTCTCCTTCCTTAGAGGAGACTCCCCTGGTGTCCTGACGCACATCCCAGCAATCATTCAAGCCATGCTGGTCCCCTTGCCAGGATAATGCCAGAAACTTCTGAGGGCGCACGTGGCGGCCCAGCCGGGGCTCCCTGTGCGGAGCCTCCCATCCAGTGCAACTGGTCGCACCGGTCGCGTTCCTCCAGACGTGTCTTGGAGGCAACACGTGTTCACCCCACTGCCTTGTTGACAGGCTTGTCGCTCCGGTAAACAGCAGCCTCCCATGGCTTGGCAGGTGTCGCCCCTGCCCGTGTGTGTTTTTTTGCCAAGACAAGGTCAATATTTGCTTGTGTTCAGAGAACTCTGGCAGGCATGCAGGCCCACGCAGGCACAGCCAGGACCTGCAACAAGAACTGAATCTGTGAAAAAGAACCAGAACCGCTTACTTCCGAGCCGGCTCCTCGCCCAGTGCAGGGAGGGCACTGAGGTTGCTGGAGCAGGAGCCCCCTGGCCGACCGTGCAGGTCCCTAGCCCAGAGCCTGCCCTCCTCCCTGCACAGCAGCTCCCTTCTGCTCCAGGATGCTGAGGGCAGCTCTGGCCAGGGAGCCAGTCCCCTGTGAGCGCTCAGATGCGTGGGGGTGCTCCACTGGGCTCTGCAGCACAAGTGTGTTGCTAAGCACTGACCAAAGGAAGGCTCTGTGGTTGAGGACATGCCATACCCCCTCACAGGGGTGCAGGGATGGTGTGGGGAGAATGTTGTTCATGCGCTCTCTCTCTCTCTCTCTCTCTCTCTCTCTCTGTCTCTCTCTCTCGCACACACACACACGCCAACAGCCCACAGGATACTACAGGCACAGTCGGCCCCCTGTCTGCCATCAGGAAGACCTGACTCAGCTTATGTCTTTATCCACGAGAAGGGTGGAAGTCTCAGAAACCTGGTTTTCCAAATCCCTCTCCCGGCAGGCTCTTGGCTTGGCAGGTGCTCCCCAAGACTGCTGAGTTACCCTAAAGGGTGTGTGTAGGGTGCCCTCTCCACGCCTTGCTGCAGCACCCTGTGCCTAAGCCTGGCACAAAGCCCCACCATGCCAGATATTCTCATGGGTGTTGTTCCCCCACCATGAGAGCTTTTCATACATGTCCAGTTTATGTGAAGTTTCTAGAAGGCAAAGGAAATGGCAGGGGGTGGGTGTTACTGGGGGAGGGGTTCGATTTGTCCCTAAGTGGAAAAGGACCCAGCCCCCACAATCATTGAGACCGGTAGGAGCCAGCCTCTTGGAGCCTGGTGCCCTGCAACGGCCACTGGCAGAGCTCAGCTTGGTGGCACTTACAGGAAGATGTTCCGAGAATTCTCTTTAGCCAAGGGCTTTTAATCCCTGGCTCAGCAGTGACGGGGGAGGGGAGACACTGGGCTCAGGCCTCCCCAGGTCATTTCCACAGTCCAGTGGCCAGGCTGGGGGTGTTTCCTGTTGTGCCTGAGGCCTTGGTGCTGTAAACTGGCAAAAGCAGACACGACCTGGTCCCCCCGGACACACCCACCTCCCTGTCAGGGCCTGGAATTCCAGTGATCCGGTCCAGGGTTTATCAATCCTCACTTCCTTCCATGCTTTCCTGGGTGGAAATGGGCCGACTAGAGCCCGGCCAGTAGCCGCAGAGGTTGCGGCAACTCTGGAGGAGGTGAGTACAGCACGGGCCAGCCGCCCCTTCCCCCCGCGAGACTGACTCATAGTGACCACATCTTGAACTGGCCCCCCTCTGCCAAAGGTGCCCCCTCTCCCCCCCGACAAGTGAACCTCAATTTGCAGACAGTTTCTGCAAACAAGTTCTATTTTTAAAAAAAAATAAATGCAGTGGACCCGGTGAGATAGCGTACTGGTTAAAGTCCTCACCTTGAACGCACCGGGATCCCATATGGGTTCCGGTTCTAATTCCAGCTGCCCCACTTCCCATCCAGCTCCCTGCTTGTGGCCTGGGAAAGTAGTCGAGGACAGCCCAGTGCTTGGGCCACTGCACCCGCGTGGGAGACCAGGAAGAAGCTCCTGGCTCTTGGCTTTGGAGTGGCTCAGCTCCAGCTGTTGCGGCTGCTTGAGGAGTGAACCATCGGACAGAAGATCTTCCTCTCTGTCTCTCTTCCTCTCTGTATATCTGACTTTCCAACAAAAATAAGTAAATCTTTAAAAAAATTAAAAATACGGTGAAGTGCAGGCCCTGTGGGGTCTGCAAGGCTCCAGGCCTTCTCTGAGCCTTTGCACCTGCCGTGGAGACAGGCAGGCAACTGGGTAACCAACTTGATAATTTCCCAGTGGTCAGCATACCTTCAGAGAAGGGCTAGCCTGCCGTCTCCCACACACCCACGAGTCCACATCCCCACATCCACCACCCACTACCGCTGTCCCTGGGCCACAACCTGTCTGTCTAGGACCCTGAGTCATGCATTGGGGCAGAGCCTGCCAGCCTGGGCTGCCAAGAGCCCGCCCCGGGCACCTGGGCAGCTCACCCTCGGACTGGACTCTGCACACCTAGTGTGGGCTGAGGAATGTGACCCAGATGACAGCCCCCAGGTCAGCTGCTAGTGGCTTGGGTAAGACGAGGGACTGCCTGGGCATGGTGCCTGGACCCAGGGCTAGAGCCGGCCTCAGGGACAGACACCTTCGGGTGACGAGGCCTACCCGAAGCGGCCTGCACCCTCTTCAACTGCAGGCCGTGGCCTCCTCACCCTGGGTGTCAGCCCGGAGGCGGGGGAGCCTGGCCCAAAAGCATTCTAAGGCACCTGCCGTGCCCAGTATCTGCTGTTGTGGCCCCTCACCAGCATCCCCCCAGGGTGACCGGGCTGGATCTGTGGGCCTTCCCTGCAAGTGGCCGTGCTGGGGGGAAGCCACGCCTGGCTAGCCTTGCCAGACGTAGGAAAGCGATTCTCCTCCTTTGTAACGAATGCGTTGCCTGTGCTCTGGTCTGAAGTTCCACTTGGTGCTATTAATATACATATTGAAAATCAAAATAAAAGACAGAGAAGGATCCTTCAAGTGGCTGCACTAGCCGGAGCTGGGCCAGGCCGAAGCTAGAAGTCAGGAGCTCATCTCCCACACGGGTGGCAGGGCCCGAAGCGCTTGAGTGCTCCGCCGTCCTCCCAGGGGCCTTACCGGGAAGCTGGCAAGGAAGCAGGGCAGCCGGGATTCAACCCAGTGCTCCCCATGGAATGCTCTGGCTCATTCCATCGCTCAGCTAACTGCGTCACTGTGCCTGTCCTTATGTTATTTTATTTTTTTAAGACTTATTGGCAGCAGGAATAGAGTCGATGACATCACTCGGAGGCAGATATTTAGTCTCTTTCAGAGGTGAAAGTTGTAATTAGAGCGCTTTCTGACACATCCCAGGAGTCTCTGCTTGTCTACAGATAATGAACACACTTGACACTTTGGAGTAGGATTTTTTTCTGCTGGCCCCCCACAGAGTCCAGGAGGACAAAGAGAACAACATTGCAGGCGGGGGGGATTCAATTGCGCCCTTTCCCGGCTCTGCAGTGAATGCAGGAACATGCATGATAAAGGGGTGCAACCCCGGAGGTGCTCCTGGGCTCCCAGGGCCCACGTGGCCGAGAGCGGGAAGCCAGACCTGCACTGCAGGTGTTCCTGCTCAGTGGGTCCTGTCGTCTGATGCAGCAAGTCCAGGTGGGGCTCCTGTAGAATAAGGAGAGTAGCTCTGGGGCCAGTGCCATGGTGTAGTGGTAAAATCTGTTGCGTGTAATGCTGGCATCCCATGGGGTGCCAGTTCGAGCCCCAGCTGCCTCTGCTGTGCTTGGGACAGTCCAAGTGCTTGGGCCCCTGCACCCATATGGGAGACGCAGAAGAAGCTCCTGGCTCCTGGCTATAGTCTGACCCACTGTGGCCGGCAGATGGCAATCTCAATTTCTCTCTCCTTCTCTCGCTGTAACTTGGCCTTGCCAATCAACAATGCAATCTTAAACAGAGTAGTTCCTCATGGAGCAGCACCCACATGGAGTTACTACGCTGTCTCATTTTCCCCCAGTTCCACTGATGTCACCTTGTCCCCATGTGACTTTGAACGGGCTCGGCATCTGTCCCTGTGCATTCCTGAGGTCGCGGGAGATGTTTCCCTCAAAAGTCACCTTCTGGAATGTGGCCCCAGGGGAAGGACGAGCCTTGCTGGTCACCTGCACGGCATATCAGTGGCTTCCAGTGATCCCAACATCTCCTTGCCCGGGTCACCCTCATGCCCCTGGGGGTAAGGAGCAGCTGAGAGAAGGGCAGGAAGGAAGGGCCCCATGTCTCCCTCTGGGTTCTCCCTGTGGCCGCCGAAGGCCCGGGTGAGGTGCTGCTGCCCACTGCTCACCGACGCTGTGTGCCCTGCTAGGTCCTGGATGTCCCCCCTCACCCCATTTAGGTGAGCTGCCCGCACTGGAGCCACAGCCAGGCTCTTGACACAGAACGGTGTCAACACTGCCTCCCCCTCAAGCGCAGGATGCTTGTGCACCTGTCCTTGCTGGCCAGGTCAGGCTGGCCAGAACTGGTGACCTCTCCTCTCCACAGGGAGGCCACAAGGCGCAGGTGAGCAGCCAGCTCATTGCCACTGAACAGAGCTCTTCGGAGGGAAGCCAGAAAGAATGTTCCCGAAAGTTCCACATGGACACTCCCAGCAGTCGGGTGGCACGGACAGCAGGAAGCACTTTCTCTGTGTTCTGGAAGCTGGCGGTTTGAGCTCAGGGTCAGGGGGCTGGCGGGGACCCTTGCTGGGCAGGAAGAGGGTGCAGGTCTGACCTGGCTGGACCTTCCACACCAGGGACATCCCGTGTGAGGCGATACCTTGGCCCTCAAGCACTTCATTGAAGTCCCTCCTCCTCGTGCCGTCACGTGGCGGGGGCAGGGGTGTGTGGGCCCAGGGACCCCAGGAGATGTCCCTGGGGGACAGCTTCCAGTTTGCAGCACACCCCCACCCAGACCAGCTGCTTCCTTCCCGGAGCTCCCATGCAGCGGGCATGGGCACCTCCCGAGTGCCTAGCGGCTTGAGCGGAGTAATCCACCACGCTGCCGATGGTGACAGTGATGGTGATGAGGAGTTCACCTTCGTTTTCAGTGACCCAGAAATTTTATGCAAATCTGATGCAACAATTGAAGTTCTGTGGTTACCAGTGGTGTGCATAGTGTGGGGCTATGGCCTCTGAGGGGGAACCCAGCGAGCGGCCAAATCCTACCTTGGACCAGCTCCACCTGCTGGCCACTGCGTGCTAGGGTCACGGGCAAAACCGAAGGCACCTAGGGCTACTCCAGACACCTCAGACTCTCTCTCTGCCTCTTACTCTGGGCACGCATCTTGGAGCAGAGCCAACAGGGACCACCCAGAGGAGACCACTGTATGATTGTCCCTCGGGCTGAAGTGGAGCTGCCCTGGGCTGCCCTGAGCCACCCTCAGGCGCCCACGACCCTGAGGTGAGGAGGGCACTGGCGCTGTCCCCCCTCCCCTGTGCACAGGGGCCCCTGTGGGGGCTGCAGGGACCGTGAGCCCCCAAGGCAGCCAGCAGGAGCCTGTGAGCAGTACAGACAGGTACTCTGGCAACTGATCTGAGAGATGAGAGAACTGAGTCAACTTCAAGTGCACTAATCAGGGGCTCAGCGAAAGCAAACAGGAACTCAGTCCTTCCTGCAGGCTATGAGCGGGACCCATATGCACGGATTGGCCTGGTACCCTCTGTGGGTGTCAGGGCAGCAACACACACAACTGACACCACTTCTACGACATCAGAGACCACCCTGCGTCCCTTGCCTGCCTTGGGCTGGCAGGGCAGCCGCATTCTCAGTCACACCGCCCTGCCCAACGCAGCAGAGCAGATGGTGAGAGCCGGGGGGCGGGGCCATGGACAACTCCTTTTCCTCCTGCAGCATGCCGGCCAGGGCACAGCCAAAGCCCCAGCAGCCTGTGTCTGCTGCCCCGTGCGACCCACACAGGAAGCAAGGCTCCTCGGTCCTGCCTCCCTTGGCAATTGTCCATAGCTCCCTGGGCCATCGGGGTTAAGTGTGGGTGCTGGGAGCTCCCTGATGTCTCCTCCATGTCCGTGGTTGTCCACACCCACGCTCCATGCCCTGAGCCTTCCTCCTCAGCCTGTGCTGGCTATTACATTGTCTCTTCTGTCTGACTAGCGCCTGCCCCAGTCACCACAGCTCACGGATCAGCCACCTGCCTGCCCACAGCCACTAGCCCGCCTACAGCCACCTGTACCTCCACTGCCACCTGCCATGGCCACCTGCCCACCAATGGCCCCCTGCCCACCCACAGCTACCTTCCCACCCATGGCCTCCTGCCTGCCCACAGCCATCAGCCCGCCTACTGCCACCTGCCCGCCCACGGCCACCTGCCCACCCATGGTCACCTGCCTGCCCACGGTCTCCTGCCTGCCCACAGCTACCTTCCCACCCATGGCCTCCTGCCCGCCCACGGCCACCTGCCCCCCATGGTCACCTGCCCACCCACGGCCTCCTGCCTGGCCACAGCTAACTTCCCACCCATGGTCTCCTGCTTGCCCATGGCCACCTGCCTGCCCACAGCCATCAGCCCGTCTACTGCCACTTGCCTGCCCACGGCCACCTGCCCGCCTACAGCTGCTTGCTGAACTCTCCTTCGGTACTATCCAGAGACCCCCTTGCTGTACTGAGCGGTGACGGGCCCCTCACCCACATATACTTTTCCATGTGTGTCTGCCTCCCTGGCTGGACCCGAGTTCCTCATGCTGCAGGCTCAGGCGCAGGCCCCCTGAATCCCCTCCCCAGGAGGCTGCGGGATTTCAGAGGCGTCCTGGGCTGCTGGGAAGTGGGGGCCCAGTCTCACACTGCAGTAGATGTAAGGCCACTGAGTGCATGATGGACTCGGTCCAGGTGCTGCTCCCTGCAGCTGAGTAGTCTGTCTGGCCATGGTCCTGTCCCCAGCTTTCCCCATGGACACGGGTGGGGGCAGGAGTCCTCTCTGTGGCACAGAGGCGTTTGTCGAACTCCTTGGCTTGGAGGCTGAGTCCAGCTTAGGGACTGCAAGGCCAGGTCCCACTGTCACAAGGTCCCCCTGGTCTCCAGGGGCCAGGGGATTCCTGATGGCTGAGGCACCCCTGCAGTCTTCCTCCACTTTGTTCCAAAGGAAGTTCCCCAACGGCAGGTTAAAACCTCCAGCTCCGGGTCCGCAGGTCTGGGTTCAAATTCTGCCTCCCGTGATTTTAGGGAAATCATTTTACTTTCCCATCCTTGAAATGGGCTGATGAGGGTACCTATGTCCTCAGAGTTTCCAAGAGGACTGAGCAGCCAGCAGGCAGGATGGGCTGCAGGGTGCGCGCTGCGTCTCGGGCTCGCCTCGGCCCACCCAGCCCTCCCAGCACTGTCTTCCCCTCATGGCTCAGGCCATGAGCTCCCTGTCCTGGCCTGCTTGCATCCCAGCATGGAAGAGGCGGACGGCACAGGCAGAACAGACTTGTGAGTGAGCGCATGCCAGCCACCTCAGCATGTGGGTTTCCGGGCGTGGCTGGGGCTTGGTTTAGGGTGCAGATAGTACAGGACCTACTTAGCATTAGATCTTATGTTTTTATTTTTATTTGCTTCTTTGTTTTTATTGGAAAGGTAGATTTATGGAGAGGAGCAACAGACACACAGATCTTCCATCCGCTGGTTCACTCCCTAAGTGGGAGAATCAGCTGGAGCTGAGCCGATCTGAAGCCAGGAGCCCGGAGCTTTTACTGGGTTTCTCACACGGGTGCAGGGTCCCAAGGCTTTGAGCCATCCTCGACTGCTTTCCCGGGCCACAAGCAGGGAGCTGGATGGGAAGTGGACCAGCCAGCCCGTAAACCGGCACCCATACAGGA
Source organism: Ochotona princeps (assembly GCF_030435755.1). Lineage (NCBI taxonomy): Eukaryota > Metazoa > Chordata > Mammalia > Lagomorpha > Ochotonidae > Ochotona > Ochotona princeps. Next base: position 27,211,368 of record NC_080834.1, on the reverse strand, counting down.
TGCTGGCATGTGCAGGTGGAGGATTAGCCAGTTGAGCTCTCAGGGCCCAGCCTGATTCTCTCATTCAGAATATCCATACACTTGGTCAGCCAGCCAGCAGCCCCTGGGGCACAGCCCTCAGCCAGGCATTCAGCTGATGTCTGATGCTTGTGGCCCTGCCTCTTGTCTCCTCCCCGCACACACCTGCGGCCTCAGGCCTGCTCTGCACCTGCTGGGCACAGGTGCCCCACAGGACATTAGGTCTGCCTTGCACGGACCGACATCCCTGATGAGTGGGTGACAGGGAAGGCAGGACCACCAACGGAAGCTGCCTTTGCCTTCTCCCAAGGGCTTCCCATGGGCTCCGCAGGAGGACACCTGTTGCTGGCAGCCCAGGTAGCGCAGTGATGCTTGTTCCCTGTTTCACTCCTCCCAGCCTGCACTGGTGCCCACACAAGCCACAAGGAACACGCTCCAGCCACGGGAAATACCACAGCCCTGCGACTGCATGAGTGGCAGCCGCAGTAAGGAGGTGACCTCATGGGGAATGCAACCAGGGGGTGCTTCCCGCAGTCAGTCCCACGCTGCAGGCGAGGGGGCAGGTCAGAGGAAGGCTGAACCCAAAAAAAGCCAGGCTGCACAGGAAGAGGTGGTGGGGGTGGAACCTTCTAGGCCAAGAAATGAAAGGAGCTGTTCCAGTGGGCGTAGGAGGAGCACTGGACATGTGCAGCTGGGCGGGGCTGAGATGGGTTTTGAAACGAAGGCGGGATCTAGTTTTTCCTGAAGAGGAATCCTTCTGTAAGTCGATCTGGAAGCCACACCTGGCAACACAGGGTCGGGGGCGCCGTGTGTGATGCAGCCAGCTGAGCTGCCACCTGAAGTGCTGGCATCCCAGAGTGGGGCGCAAGGTGGAGCCCCGGCAACTCCACTTCTGATCCAGCTCCCTGCTAATGCAGCTGGGAAAGCAGTGAAGCACAATCCAAGTGTGTGAGCCCCTCCCTGCACCCACGTGGGAGACCTGGAACCCCGGGGCTCTGCCACATCTACGCAACAGAACTTTCTGGATGCCAGGGAAAATGGGGGTCTTTCCATTTCCCAGTTCCTACCTGAGGGTCTCCTAGTGAGCACCCCATAACCAGCACTGCCTTCTTCCCCCTGCTGGGACCAAGCCACTGGCAAAGTTAGAGGAATTCCATGGCATGCCAATGCATGCTGGGATTGTCTGGTCCTGCAAAATGCAAGTTGCCAGGCCCTCCCAGGGACTGCAATGAAGGTTTAACGCCCCCTTTTCCAAACCATCCCCCTGCCTTGGGCAGCTGGGCCTGGCCTGGGAGCTGGTTGGGAATGCAGAGTCCTGCACCCATCCAGGCCTGTGGGCAGGGTTGAGTTTGAACGTGCCCTGGCCACTGTGGACATTGGCCACAAGGAGGTGTGAGAAGCCTCTGAGCTTCCCCGGTGGGCCCACCCTCCCAGCCAGGTGAGCAAATCCGTGGCACCCCGGCCTGCGCGCAGCCCTCCGCAATTAGGACTCCCAGATGCCCTCCAAGGACAGCCTGAGTAACATAAGGCTTCTCTTAAGTTCACCTTCACCGGTTCACTCTGCAGCTACATGGTAGCCAGGACACATGGTGTTTGGCAGGTGCATGAGCAGCGAGCTGGATGGGAGTGGAGCAGCCGGGACTCAAATCAGCGACCCTGTGAAATGCTGGCACTGTGGACACTGACTTCTAACACAGAGGTACTGCCGCCTGTTCTAAAGGCTCTTCTCTTCTTTTCATTGGAAAGGCAGATTTACAGAGAGAAGGAGAGACAGAGTGAGAAGGATCTTCCATCTGCTGGTTCACTCCCCAAATGGCTACCATGGCCAGAGCTGAGCTGATCCAAAGCCAGGAGCCAGGAGCTTCTTCCAGGTCTTCCCTGTGAATCCAGGAGCAAAAGGCTTTGGGGCATCCTTGACTGCTTTCCCAGGCCACAAGTAGGGAGCTGGATGGGAAGTAGAGCAGCCGGGACTTGAACCAACTCCTGTACAGAATGCCAGCTTTGCAGGCAGAGGGCTAGTTTACTACACCAACATGCAAGCCCCAGCTGGTCATTTCTTATCTTCATGCCACATGGCCCATGGGCCATGAATTAAAAATGGCTAATGCTAGAGGCCCCTGTATTCTCCAGGGCAGCAGAAACTGCAAGGAATGTAAAATTCTACCTTGCCATTGTGGATTGTCTTGCTTCCTGCCCTCGTCCAGGGGTGTCTGGCCCTGGGGAAAGCTTGCCAGGTGATTCCCTGCCCATTCTCCCAGCAGATACACAGTTCCACACAGAGGCAGGGCTCTGGGGTCAGGACCACAGGGACAGCGCTGGCACTCTGTCTCATGTGCGACTTTAAAGGGTTGCCAAAAGGTCAGGAACAGATAACTGAATGTCACACTTTAAAAAATATCAAAGTCATTGTGAAAAACTCGCAATGAGCAAAGAGTGTCCTACAGACCAGTGTGGAACGAGGTCCTAGGGAGCCACACGTGTCCTTTTTGTGGTTTTAAAGTTTTTTTTCCCCTAGAACATGAAAAGAGTTGAAACATGCAGATAAATGAAAAGGTTCCTTTGAGTTTCTGCGTTTCCCTTGCAGCAGCCACAGGGCGACTATGCGTTTCCTTTTGTGGCCTGAATTGAAAGCAGCCCCTCAATGGTCCGTGGTGTTGTCCAAACATGCTGGTTCGCTCTCCTCACTTGAAATGTACCTGCTGTCAGCAGTGATGATGGAAAACAACTTAAACATCCAGTAATACTGGATATAGACATAGATCTTTTTATTTATTTATTTTTATTACAAAGTCAGCTATACAGAGAGGAGAGACAGAGAGGAAGATCTTCCGTCCGATGATTCACTCCCCAAGTGAGCGCAACGGCCGGTGCTGTGCCGATCCGAAACTGGGAGCCAGGAACCTCTTCCGGTCTCCCACGTAAGTGCAGGGTCCCAAGGCATTGGGCTATCTTCCACTGCTTTCCCAGGCCACAAGCAGGGAGCTGGATGGGAAGTGGAGCTGCTGGGATTAGAACCGGCGCCCATATGGGATCCCGGGGAGTTCAAGGCGAGGACTTCAGCCACTAGGCCATGCCGCCGCGTCCAATAAATTTATTTATTTAAAACACAGAATTACTGAGAGAGAGAGAGAGATCTTGCATCCTCTGGTTCACTTCCTAAATAGCTGTAATGGCTGGGACTAAGCCAAGCAGGAGCCAGAAGCCAGGAGCTCCACCCATTCTCCAGTGTGTGTGGCAGGGACCTAACCCTGTGGACCCGCCCTCAACTGCCTTAGTGGGGACTGGATCAGAAGCTGGGCAGCCTGACCTCAAACCAGCAATCGTATGTGATGTGGATTAACCCCTGCACCATAAACCCCAGATCATGTGGCTTTTTGCTTTATTTTGTTTTGTTTTTAAAGATTTATTTGTTTGTTTTTATTGGAAAGGCAGATGCACAGAGAGACAGAAAGATCTTCCATCTGCTGATTCACTCCCCAAGTGGCCACAACAGCCGGAGCTGCGCTGATCTGAAGCCAGAAGCTTCTTCCGAGTCTCCCACGTGGGTTCAGGGTCCCAAGACATTGGGCCGTCCTCCACTGCTTTCCCAGGCCACAGGCAGGGAGCTGGATGGGAAGTGGAGCTGCTGGGATTAGAACCGGCGCCCATATGGGATCCTGGGGCGTTCAAGGCAAGGACTTCAGCCGCTAGGCCACGCCGCCGGCCCGACACCTGCACTCTTAAGTGAAGCTGTAGATGACAAGCCAATGAAAGGGATGAAACAAATCATACAAAACTGAAAAGAACAGATGGGAATAAATGGAAAATCAAAGTAAAATGATAGCATCAAATCCAGCCATGACAATAACAACCATGGCATTAAATATAAATGCCATGGTTGTTATTATATTATATTATTATATTATAAATATGATTAAAAGACAGGGAATGGGCCCAGCATGGTGGCTTAGCGGCTAAAGTCTTTGCCTTGCACATGCTAGGATCCCATATGGGCCGCCAGTTCTAATCCCGGCAGCTCCACTTCCCATCCATCTCCCTGCCTGTGGCCTGGGAAACCAGTACGGGACAGCCCAAAACTTTGGGACCCTGCACCCATGTGGGAGACCTTGAGGAAGCTCCTGGCTCTTGGCTTCTGATCGGCGCAGCTCCAGCCGTTGCGCTCACTTGGGGAGTGAATCATTGGACAGAAGATCTTCCTCTCTGTCTGTCCTCCTCTAAGTCTGACTTGGTGATAAAAATAAAATAAATCTTTAAAAAGAAATAAAAGACAGGGAACATAGGAGGATAAAATGTCAATAGCTAATTATATTTAATGACACAAATTAAAAAGGTAGAGAAAAAACAGCTTGCTAAAAGGAACACAAGGAAATCTGGCCCGGTGAGTTTGGCTGCCACGTGGGACGCCTGCATGTTCTGTTGGCGTGTCTGGGCCCCAGTCCTGACTCCTCTTCCAATCCAGCTTCCGGCTAATACACCTGCTGCTCTCCCGCGTGGAGTCTGGCTCCTGGTTTCACCCGGTCCAGCCCTGGCTATTGGGGATCTCTGAGGAGTGAACCAGTTAACAGGAGCAGCAACAAACAACTCTCCCTCTCTCCGCCTTTCCTTCTCGCTAGAATTTTTTCAATTTTTTTTTCAAGCTTGAATAAGGAAAGCTGACAGGCACGATAGTGGATAAAGCAGGTTGTTGAAACGTGATAGAGGCAAATTAATCAGTCTCCCTTTGTTCAGCTACTTTCGCAGTGCTAAATGTGAGAAGCCAAAATCGAAAGGACCCAAAGAGAGAAGTGAATTAACTCAATCCTCTCCCATCTTCCCTCCCTTCGCTCCTGTGCCGCAAGGCCACTGGTAGGCAGGGGTGGGCATCTGGTCGTGCACAGACGACGCTCATTGGGGGTCCAGCTCCGCAGCCAGGCCCCTGCCGTCCACAGGCAGAGAGGCAACACGTGGCCTGGTCGGCACGTGCACAACTTCCGTCCAGTCTCTGGGAAGCACCACACACTCGGAGAGGACTGGGCCAACACCTCCCAAATGCTCAAGGTCATGGACATCCAAGCATTAAGAATGCTCTAGACTGAAGGAGCCCAGACGTCCGAGGTACCAGAGGACAAGGAGCGCCCCACTCGCCAGCAAGTACAGAGTGGGCGGCAGCTGGACCCAGCCAGAGTGGATGATGGGTGTCTGCAGCTGCAACCTTTTCCAAGTGGTGACCCTGGATTGGGCTGTCGGACTGGGGCCTCACGATCAATCTTGGTCGCTTTATAAGGAGACAGCCTCATTGCCACTTGAAGCTCTGCACTCCTCTGACAAACAGGAGATTCTGCCAGCAAGGATGACAGTGGCAGGCGCTGGGGTCCGTGCAGTAGGTGTGGATGACATGAAGGTGTGAAGAGAATAGCTCCCCTGCTTTGCAGGGCCCGGGGAAGCTTCCAGCTGTTTGGCAGGGCCCGGGGGAGATTCCAGCTGTTTGGCAAGGCCTGGCGGATGTCTCTCCGAGCACCTTGACGCTGCTTCACCCCCTGGTTGCATGCACACTCAAGCACCCCACTAAGAATTCTGTAATCTGTTGAGGCATTGTTGTTTGCCCCTGTGAGATGGCTTTTGCAACCGATGTGAGCTTGAGGGTTAATGTCACTGATAATGTCTTGGTGAGTGGGCCTTTGACAATTTACACACAGGAGCACAATTAAGCCCATGCCATTTTTGGACACCTTATTGGGTACTTAACCATTGCCTCAGACTTTGGTCCAGACATGTAGCACTCCTTCTGGGAAGGGGCTTGAAAATATCCTAAATATTCATGCAAGTGATGGGAGTGAGAGCTGAAACTGCTGTGGCAATAAATACAGTTATTGTTATCTCAACGGCTAGCCTGTCTTTGCAATTGTTTTGGAATATAGAAAATGTGATTGTTTTAGCCGCTTTTATAATTTTTGGCTAGAGGAATTAAGGATGCTTTTATTAAAGAAAAATGCTTTTGATTATTGTTTCATTGTTTATGGGGTTGTAGAGTCTACAGTTGTAGAGAGATTTTATATTTGAAATTTCTGTTTTAGATTTTATTCCCTTGTAACTTATTTTCCCATTAAATAATGGGTAAATTGCAGAAATAGAAATGTGGTAGGAATGTACTACTGATTAGCAGGTAATCGCATGTGCCTTGGCCTTGGAGTCCTGGCTGCCGCTCCATGGCTACTGTGGAAGAATGAATAATGGCTTGCTTTGAAGAATATGAATACAGTATTTTGCAGAATTATCTTTAGGGGAACCTGCTTAGCCCTGAAGTGCAGACGGAGTGACCAAATGTCTGTACATGCCTCCTTAGTCTTGAAGTAAAAATAGAATAATTAGTTGTTTGTGCAGAAGCTTGTGAGGTTTTGAGTAAATAAAAACGACAGCTTTTTCTTGGGCTGTTGTGAGAACGCACCAAGTGACAGTGTCTGTGTCTTTCTTTATCGCCGACTCCACGCACCCTTCCCGAGCTCCGAACTCGGCTGGAGCTGGACTCCGGCCGGCAGGTGCCAAGGTAGTGAGGTCCCCTGATCCACAACCAGGAGCCCGACTCGACCTCCTCCCTCCCTGGAGCCCATGCCAGGTATTTCACTGTCACATGCACAAACGCACTGCCAGGGGCAACAGAAATGTGGTGACGCAGCAGCTCAAGCTGTCCCCTGCGACGCTGGCACCCCGTGTCGCACCAGCCCTGGAGAAGCAGTGTTTAAAAAAAACTAACATCTTCTGCTGAACAGCTGAATCAGGAAGTAGGCAAACAGGGCCCAGCACAATGGCTCAAATGGCTAATCCTCCTCCTTCAGGTTCTGGGATTCCATATGGATGCTAATTCAAGTCTTGGCTGCTCCAGCCAGCTCCCTGCTTGTGACCTGAGAGGACAGTAGAGGACGGCCCAGAGCCTTGGGACCCTGTGCTCGCGTGGGAGACCCCAATGAATTTCCTAGCTCCTGCTTCATATTGACTCAGCTCTGGCTATTGCGGCCGCTTGGGGAGCCGATGGAAGATGTTTCTGTCTCTCCTTCTCTCTGTAACTGCTTTTCCAATAAAAGAAAAAAAAATCTTTAAAACAGTAGGCAATGGGCCTGGTGTTGAAACCTAGCGGCTAAAGTCCTCACCTTGCATGTGTCAGGATCCCATATGAGTGCCGGTTCTAATCCCGGCCGTTCTGCTTCCCATCCAGCTTCCTGCCTGTGGTTTGGGAAGGCAGTCAAGGACGGTTCAGAGCCTTGGGACCCTGCACCTGCATGGGAGACCCTGAGGATGCTCCAGGCTCCTGGCTTCGGACCGGCGCAGCTCCAGCCATTGTGGCCACTTGGGGAGGGAATCAGCGGATGGAAGATCTTCCTCTCTTTCTTCTTCTCTGTAGATTTGCCTTTCCACTAAAAAAAAAATCCTTAAAAAAATAGCCTGCAATATATACCAGGGACAGACACCAAGTTTCCTACTAATATTATCTGAAAAATAACTTGTCTGATGGTTCTTCACTTGGTAAGATTTCTTAGTTGTGTTTATCATCGGGCCCTGGTCAGGCCTGGCAACACAAAGATGAACATCTCCCAGTCTCCAGCCACTCCCCAGTTAGTGGACAAAGCAGCAGCTGGTGTGTGGCAGACAGGGCTGTGTCAGGATGGTGGGGACGGAGCTACTTGGCTGAGGTGAGGAGGAAGTAGAAAGGGTTGGGAGCTATTTCATGGAGCTGATGAGGATCAAATGTCAAGGTCTGAGACATGAGTCTGGACCCCATGCAAGCCGGCATTGCCAGGAGGCGGACCACCTGACCACAGGTCCCTGCTGTGGATCCCGGGTGCAGGACTGGAATTCCTGCATGGCTGTAGAATGCTTCCGCGTGTTCTGGTGAGAACATAGGACTCCACCTGCAAGCACACACAGCTTGTGTGAGGAACACCTGCTCTTCAACTTCCTTAAGGCACACAACGGGAGCCTGGGTTCAGCCTGTGCTTGGGAAGAACGCTTCGCCTTGGGGGTGTGGTGCCAATGCGGCGTGCGTGCAGGTGACAGAAGATGCGGGAGGTCTCTAAAGATGCAGCCAGCACCCAGAAAGCAAGCACTTTTCCATAATGTTCTATGGCAAATCGAACTCTTTCAAATACTATTTTTATGCAGTGAAGTTTGTCCCTGGAGTAGGGTATTATAAGCTCTAGGGCAGGTGCCCCATGGCTGAGCAGCTTGGGACACCAACCTAGGGGAACAAGGCTGCTACAAGATGCCCAAGCCGGCCCAAGGGGGAGGACCCAGCACTGAACACCTGCTGGGCTCTCCCCTTCTCTCTCGGTAGCTCCTGGTCTGCCAGTCAGCACCTGGTGCCAATCAGAAACATCTACAGATCAGTTCTCTAAACAGGAAAACTATCCCAGTGCCATGGATGAATCCATTAGATAGGGAAGCGAAAGGCTGTAACGCAGAAGTGTGAACTGGCGCCAGCGCTGTGGCACAGCAGGCAAGCCTGAAGCGCCAGTTTGAGTCACAGCTACTTCACCCCGATCGAGCTTCCTGTCCACATGCCTGGAATGCAGCGGAAGGCGCCCCGGTGCGTGGGCCCTGCACCCTGCTCCAGGGTTCAGGCCAGCTGTGGCCGTGGCAGCCGTTTGGGGAGTGAACGTGGTGATGGGCAATCTCTGCATCTCCCTTTCTCTGTAACTCTGCCCTTCAAATAAATCAATCTAGAAGATGAGGCACAAAACATAAAAGCTGATGGATTTTTACCATTTTTACACCAAAACAAAATCATCTTTTAATTCCCTCTTCCATGAACTTTTTACAGTGGCCTATATTTGCAGTACCAGGTTACTGCAGGCTTAAGACCATTGGAATTGGATGAGCTAGTCGGAGTTTGATTATTGGTGCCGACGCCCGAATGACTGCTTCCATGACCCAACAGACGAGCCACGCCTTCCCTTGCACATTTTTTTAAATCTATTTTATTGTATTGTTGTTGACAGTCTTTACATAGTTACTTACAGTTAAAGAAAAAAAAAGGTTCAGGGGGATAGGGAAGTGGGTAATACTATTATGTCCATATTGTTTCCATCACGTATCTGAGGTAAAGGGGGATATTGAGGGAGAAGCCCCACCTGGTTTCCCGCCCACCCCAAGTCCCGGATGTGGGGCATGCTCTGAGATATGTGCTCGAGTGGTGTTAATAGTTCTGCAGTTATGAATCGCTGCCAGTTTCGCTCAATGAGGTCGTCCACTGATTGATATGGTCCATCATAAAGTCTCCGTTTGCCCCATATTTCGCTGCTGACATATAGCTGAGATGAATGATTGATCTGTTCCGTCTTCCGTCTTTTCTTGGTTACGGTTCTGAGTCCAGCAGTTTGACTGGGGAGATCTCCAAAGAAACTTTGCGGTATTCCCAGACTAGTTTCTTGTATGTTCTAGCAAGCACAGGGCCCGGCACAGTCCATCACCCCGATCAGCTGGTGGTTTCAATTGCTGGGTTGGTTCTGTTTTCAGTCCCTACTTCCACTGGAACCAATGGGTGTTGCAGTCCAGCCTGGTTCGGCCCAGCACATACTCGGCCCTTACATCAACCAGTGGGAGCTGCAGCCTAGTCGGGGCGACCCACAATAACCCCACCAGGCCCGCCCCCTACCCTGGTTTGCCAGTATGTGTAGCAGAAGACCAGTCTGTCCCACATCCCATTTGGCTCTTGTACTTGTCAATGTGTATTAAAGCTTAGTTCTATCTAACCAACTCAACCATCCAGCCCTCACGGGTGTTGTTGAGTGCCTCTCTACCCTTGCACATTTCAAGCCCGCTAATCGTGACCTCAGCGGTGTGGAACACAATTCACGGAGGCCAAAACTCGAAGCAAAATACAGAACAAACGTACTGACTCCAATCATTCTTTGCAAAGATTTAAGCAAAGTAAAAGGTAACAGAATTGGATACAGAGAATCCTATTTTATGATGAACCACCACCAGTCCCCATCCCTCAAAAAAGAAAGGCTTATTCCTCAGCATTGACCAATTTCCCCTACTAAGGCATAGGATGATGAAACACGGTCACAAAACCGCTCAGACATTTATGGACAATCACCGTGTGTTCAGTGGAAAACTTCAAACAGGGCTGGGTTTTACGCCAGTCAGAAACAACCACCTATTGAAAATGAGCGTTTGGACCCAATACGGAAGCCTAGTGGCTAACGTCCTTGCCTTGCACACACCGGGATGCCACATGGGCACTGGTTCATGTCCCGGCGGTCCCACTTCCCATCCAGCTCCCTGCTTGTGGCCCAGGAAAGCAGTCAAGGACGGCCCAAAGCCTTGGAATCCTACACCCACAGGGGGAACCCGGAAGAAGTTCCTGGCCCTTGGCTTCAGATTGGCTCAGCTCTGGCCGTTGCGGCCACTTGGGGAGTGAATCAGCGGATGGAAGATTTTCCTCTCTGTGTATCTGATTTTCCAATTAAAAAAAAAGTTAAAAAAAAAAAAAAAAAGAGCGTTAACACCTAGGACTTTGTGGGCACTGAGGGCAGCAGGGACACGGATCCAAGGTCCTGATCTCTTTGGTTCTCAAAGGGCTGTCACTGCAGGGCAGTCTTAAAATCCCACCATCAATGCATTTCTCTTCCTCCTCCAGAATCCAAGCACACATTCTGGTCTCTCCCCAGGCAGGTGGCAGGGCGGAGACGGGGGCGCACCTGCGACCAGCAAGGATGCCCAAGATTCATGCCAACACCCAGCTGTCTTACAGTGTGGCAGCCCCAGGAGAGCTGCTCCACAATTCAGGAAAGTTCCATGGAAGCCAGTATGCAAGGACACTTGTTTAAGAATGGGTACTGGTATTATTCAAATCAGCAGAAAACATCAGAATCTGGCCCACTGGAATATGCAAATGATGGTTGCCACAGTTACAGAGGAGGGCGGAGCTTGCCTCTAGTCCAGTACGTCATTCTGACCTCAGGCTGGAACCCCGAAAGGACATCAGGAATCCCGCACACCCCCAAGGCGACAGAGCCACTGCTGGACCAGTGATGGACACCAACCAATATCTCACACCAAACAAGGACCGGAGTGACCCCCGCTTCCATGTCAACAGGCCTTTACAACTCCCCGCAGGCCCCTCTCCTTGCCTTCCAGTCCGTTTGTAGCCCCTTCTCATGTCTGTCTTTCTGCTGCAAGGCAGAAAAGCCTGCGAGCTGGGGCTTCTTTGAATAAAGATCATCTTTATTTTTCCTATACCTGGATGATGTGTTCCTTCATGGGTGGTTGGCGAATCTAACAGCAAATAATCCAATAAGTGGCTAGATAATCTACAGTGAGATCTGTAAGGAATGATACTGAATTCTTGTACTAAGAAAACTTTAGTAATTTTACTTCCCAGAAAGCTTCAGGCCATGGACTTGCACACACCCACGCACAGCAAAGGCCACCTTCGGTAGGTTAACTTCCGCTTCTACACCTTACCTGGCCAGCCAAAGTCCAGTCGGCCGGCAGACGCAGCCACCACTTGGCTGTGAGCGGTCAGTTTTGGTCTGGGCTGACAGTCACTACTCTTACTAGCACCCACGGGTGCCATGTGTGGACCATTTTCACGAAGGGGATAAGCCAACAATCCAGCCCTAGCCGAGCCCAAGTCACACTCCCCTCTCCACAAAGGCACATTAACCTCACTCTGAGTGATTTTGGTCAAGTTATAAACTAGCTCACAGGATGCCAGCGCCTTACTTTAAAACTTCTGCTGTCCGTTATCTCCACTGCTTACTCTGAGTGATAGACAGGGCTTCTTTGCTCTTCCCACCGTCGCTCCCCCCACAACACGCATAAAGGAAAAGGATGTAGGCCAGGCTTTTAGATTAACAAAAGAATATATTAAAACATCTTACATTTCCACAACTGCATGAAAAGGCAGACATCCTCAATACTTACAAGAAACAGTGGGGCTTTTTACATATTCAAAAATTAATTACAATCAGGAGAAACATCCCCAAGAATGCCTTTCCCAGATCAGGAACTGCAGCGGGGAGGCGACTCATCTTTCCGCAGGGTCTGCCTGCGGGCCGAGATAAAGTCTTTACAAAACTGTCACCGGCATAAAACAATTAATTTGTCTTTTATTATTTCATTTCTCAATATTGAAAATAGTTACACGAGTGGAAGCATACTTTATTTTTTTGACCACCAAAATAAACTCTTTCATCTAACGCTTTTTAAGGTACAGTATAAAAAGGTAATAGAAAAACCAGAACTGTAGTATAAACGTTTTTGATTCAAAATTTCATTTGAAATCTATTTTCTTGCCTAGACAAAAAATGTGAAGGAGACAGAACACCATTAATTGCTTAGATCTTAACATGTTATGTAGTCTATATTAAGACCAAAAATATTTGTTTTTTACTGATTAACAGCACTATTTTTTTTTTCTTTAAAAAAAAAAAACTCTCCCAAAAAAGTGTAACATAAAGGTTCAAGTCCTAGGATCTGAAATACGACGCCAGGCTATCGGGTGTCGCGGCATCCCCAGGGACGCGCGCTCAGCCACATGACGTGTTCACCTGAGCAAACACGGCCTTTTCTGAGGACAGCTACCAGGATGTGGGAGGCGGCAAAGGCCCCAGGTCACAGGGCATGCTCGGGCGCAGGCTTAGGGCTCGCCGTAAAATGCATAGATCTCAGCCGCACAGAGGAGGCGGCAGCCAGCAGCCACGGCCACCTCACTCTCACTTTCTTCTTCCATCCAAGCTTAACAACAAAACGGCAACTTGTTAAAAATAGTTCGAGAATTTTTTTTTTCAAGTGAGAGGATAAAAGGCAAAATTTCTTCTACCGATTTCTGTAATGTACACAGTCAGCGAGCAGTCCAGAGAGAAGGCCCGTGGGGGCCGAGGGCCACGGCCGGTGCGCAATGTTGGCGGTGAGGGTCCGTGTGTGCGAACGCAGGCTCAAGAGGGCAGCCTCGCTCTGCCCTTCCTCACAGATGAAGGACCAGCTCGAAGACAGACAGCAAGCACTGAAGTGCTCTCTGCTATCGCTCCGTTACAGGAGGGCTTCCTGTCTCAGTGCCACACTGGCCTTGGCTGAGACCTGCATGGCTTTCTGCGACAACCAGGCAGCACCGGAAGAAGAAAAAGCCCCGACACTTACGGAGCAAAAGCAGCAAAGTTCACGGTCACAAGGGTACTTATTAATCAGTGGAAGCAGCGGAGGCGTCTGGCCGTGGCCATTTCAGCCGTGGCACACGCCATGAACTGCTGGCCTGGTTACAGAGCGGGAAGGGGACTGTGTCCCCTGTGCGTGCTGAGGGACCGTGTCAGAGCTGCTGGCCCTGGGCAAGGGCTCCGCAGGACGAGCCCTCACTGCTCGGGGCAGTGTCCAGTCAGAGGCCGGCTCTGCCCTTGGCCCAGCGGCGGGGCACCCACCCCACGCACCCCACGGACCCAGGCTTGAGGCGTCACCCGTGGCCGCGCAGGCTCCTTGCCCAGGAGTGTTGGGGACTGGTTTCCTATGTCTCCTGCGGCTCTGACCGTGTTGCTAGTTTTGTTAGGTGACCAAGAGAAAATTTCATCACTTTATAAAAAAAATCCAAGTGTTACTATTGCTGATTTAGATTTACAATTTTTCATACAAAAGATGTACATGACAACAAAATACTCAATATTTCTTTTTTTAAAATCAAGTGTCAGGATAACTTACTAAAGTTGAGGTTTTCCTTTTTTAAAATTGTCTTTATTGCTAAAGTGTTCTAAGATGTGACTGTGTACAGCACACGGCCCCGCTCTGAGCTGGGGCTCAGAGAACACGTCCAGGCTTCGCAGGACTTCGGGGTCTGCAGTTACCAAAGAAGGAATTCGGACAGCATCTCACCAATCACAAACCAGGAAAAACTAAACCCACAAAATCTCTCCCCCCCAAAAAAACCCAGAAACCTCAATTACATGCTACACTGACCCCGTGGAATGAGAAACCATGTAAACTCCATTTTGACAACGACAAGATCAGACTGTCTTGTTTGCGCTCGGAACCACAATGGTGAGAAGCTGACTTCTCCAGCTGAGTGAGGACATGGCTGACGGATTCCGACTGACCCGGAGCAGTTCAGGCACAGCACCGCCGACCTCTGTGGCTCTGTGTTTTCTCTGGAGAAGACCCATTTCACAGACTGGGCCCTCAGTTGTGTGTCTGCTCGTGGCTCCAGAGACTGAAGGCCGTCTTGAATGTCCGGTGGCAGAGCTTGCACATGAACTGCCTTTTGAAGGTGATGGCCGAGAGGGGTGGGGCGTGGTAGAAGAGGGTGTCCGACTCTCGGGGTGCAAACAGTTTCTCTGTGGCCGGGGCAGCACTCTCGGGCAGGCCGCCGGTGGGGCTGTCGGGCTCCAGCGGCTGGATCTTGGGCAGCGCCGGGGGCAGGGGCGGGGGCGAGGGCGAGTTGGTGGGCGCGGGCCCCGCGCTGGCCTCCTTGTGGGCGGCCGGCTCCTCCGTGGCCTGCGCCATGTGGGACTGGAAGTGGCTCCAGAGGCGGAAGTTGGTGCGGAAGGCCTTGTGGCACACGTGGCAGATGAAAGGCTTCACGGAGCACAGCAGCTCCTGGTGCCGCTCCAGCTGCTTGTGCGCCGTGAACACCTTGCCACACTTCTCGCAGGGCCACAGGCCCGCGCCCTTCTCAGGGCCCGCGGCCTTGGGGGCCGGGCTGGCGGCGGCCGCCTCGTCCTCGGCCTCGTCCGCGGGCTCCTCCTTCACCTGGACCTTGAGCTGCCTCGACAGGCTGAGATCCTCGGGGAGGCAGGAGTCCTCCGAGTCCAAGTGCACCTGCTCCGAGGTATCGCTGCAGGCACTGGCGTCCTGGGCGGCGGCGTGGCTGTCTCTGTCGGGCTCGGGCTGCGCCTGCGGCCTGCAGGCCCCGCCGACGTCCCCGTTGTGGTCCAGCACGGGGCAGCTGGCGGCGGGCGCCATGCTGTTCTGGTTGTGTACCTCCACCTGGTGCCGCCAGATGCTGAAGGAGGACTTGAAGGTGCGCATGCACTCCAGGCAGGTGAGCTTCCTGTACTCACACCTGCCTTCGTGCTCCTGCTTGAGCTCGGCCGAGCAGAACCTGAGGCTGCAGTAAGCGCAAACGCTTGCGTTCCGGCATAAGCGCTCGTGGCTTCCTTGCTCTAGGAGAGAAGACAGCTTAGCATTACAGAGGCGGCAGTGGAAAAGCCCCCGGCTCCCCACGGGGCCCGCCACGGGAGCCTGCTCCTTCGGCTTAAGGACTCGAGCGACGCCACCGCCGCCGCCGAGGGGCTTCTCGCCCGGGTGCATTTTTAAGTGCTGCTTAAATTGAGAGAGAAAGCGACAGGCTTTTCCACAGTGCGTACAAATGTAGGCGGCTCTGCCCCGTGCGCGCAGGTTCCTCTTGCCGGCCTGCGGGGCCTGTGCGCTCCCCTGACCCTGGAAGCCGGGCTTGGCGCGCCGCAGCTTCACCAGCAGGGCCTTCTTAATCTCTCTCTCCCTCACTATGTCAATGAGCTTTCTCTGGAATTTCTCATCCAGAACGGCCTGGGCACTAGCGGCCGGTGACGGGTTCTTCACTATGCCGTGCTGGGTCTGACAGTGCGTCCAGACTTTGAAGTTGGTGTGAAACCTCTTGTGACAAATGTCACAAGCGTATGGCTTCTCGGGGTTATGGTACATGTTAGCGTGGCGGTGCAGGCCCGCCATGGACCTAAAGATCTTAAGGCAGTGTTTGCACTTAAACTTTCTGTTTGGTCTCGTCCCCTCCAACTCACCAAATTCGTCTTGATTCAAATCAGAGTCTGGGAAATGGGCGTGCTGGAGGAGAGGGGGGCTCGAGCCCGCCTCGCAGGGGTCGTCAGACACGGGGGACCCGTGCTCACTGGCCTTGGGCTTCTTGAAGGGCAGCCTCTGGTCCGCCTGGAACCGCCGCTTGGCGGGGAGTCTGCTCATGTCCTTGGGGTCATCCTCCGCTTTGACGGGCAGGTCCCTCGTGGCCGAGGAAGAGGAGGACGAGGCTGCGGCGTCGCCCACGGTGACACGGATGATGTCCGAGGGCTCCGACATCGGGCTGCTGGGCTCGGTCTTGATGCGCACCTCAGTCACGGGGGAGGCGCCCTCCCTGTCGGTGGACTGCGAGGCGCTGAAGGACCTGAGGCGGTGTGGCTGCAGCGCGGGCCGCCGCTCGTCCGGGGCGGCCGGCTTCTCACCGCCGCCACTGCCATCCTTCAAAGCGGACTTGTGGGAGAGGGCACAGAACACGCTGCCCGGGCTCTCGCCGGCCAGCACGGGGGCCCCCGGGGCTGCCTGCAGCTCTAGGGAGGGCGGGTAGACGGGCACCTGGCTGTCCATGGACAGTGAGCGCCGCAGCAGGCTCTTGACGAGTGGGCCGCTCCTGTCGATGCTCTGGGCGGCAGGGCGAGCCACGCCGCCAGCGGACGGGATCACCAAGCCCAGCTTGGAATAGTACAGCAGGCTTCTGTCCTCGTCCTGGCCGCCCCCTTTCGGTGTTTCTTGCAACAGATAGGGGGTCTCCGAGGAGCTACGCAGAGACAGTACAGGGGGCCGCGGCCTTTTCAGACACAGTTCTACGGCTTTCCCCTTCGGGAGCTGGGCGCCGGCACCCAGATTCTCCTCGCCCACCTCTCTGTCCGGCAGGGGCAGGGAAGCATTCTTCCTGGCCAGACCAGCCTTGCTGGCATCAGCCACGAGCCCGGGCTGCTCAAGGGCCTTGGCAGGGCCCCCGGGACCATCTTTCGGCCAAGACTTTTCGGTGACCAACGACAAGCTGTGCGCCAGCTCGGCCGCCTTCGGGGTGTGCGGCTTGCTGGTGCTGCCCGGGGCCGGGGCCGGGGCCGGGGCCGGCTGCGGAGCCTGGCTGGGCTCGGGTTGGCTCTGGCCGCCGGCCTTCCCTGGCGCTTCGTTCCGGCTCTGACACACGATGACACTCCTCTTCTGCGAGCTGTTGTGGTTGGTGGTGTCGTCATCCTCCACCAACACCTTCCTCCGGCTGGGGCAAGTGGGGAAGGGGGCCTGGGGGGTTCTGGAGACGATGTTGGTCAGGAAGGAGATGCCCAGGCTGTAGCCGAGCTCCTGCACGGCGGCCAGGCTGCCTTTCTCGACGAACAGCGACGAGGAGTAGATGTAGTTGAGGACGTTGTCGAAGGCGTCGGGCTCGCAGAAGTCCAGCTGGAACACACTCTGGGCCTCGTGCTCCTTGTCCGTGAAGAGACTCTGGAAGTACTCGCTGCTGGCGGCCAGCACGTTCTTGTGCGCCCGGAACTTCTGGTCGCCCACGATCAGCAGCACGTCGCACAGCTGCCCCTTGAGGCGCTCCTCGTTGAGCGCGCTCAGCAGCGAGATGGCGTGTGCCGGGTTGATGTAGTGCAGCAGGCCCTCCATGGCGCGGGCCGCCCTGAAAGACAGCAGAGCGTGAGCGGTGGCGCGGGGAGGCCTCCGCAGGGGAAGGGGCGTCAGCGGTTCCCCCACCCACCCCATTCTGCAGCCCATACTGAGGAGACCAAAGGCAGACAAAAACTCTTAGATCAATAATCTAAATGACTGTGAAAAGGGCATCCCCCAGAGAGCCGCCAGAACTCAGAGGGAATCTGGGAGCCAGAGTTTGAGGGCAGCGTGACGGTGCGGCCAGCCTAGCTGCTGAGCACGATCCCGGCGTCAGTCCTGGCTGCTCTGCCTCGGCTCCGGCTTGCCACCAACGGGCCTAAGATGGCAGAGCAGGGCCCAGGAGTTTGGGTCCTGCTACCCATGTGGGGACCAGGATGGAGCTCCTGGCTCCTGGCGTCGACCTGGCCTAGTCCTGGCTGCTGTGGTCAGAACCAGCAGTTAGGTCCACCTCTCCTTCTTTTTCTCTGTCATTCAACATTATTTTTAAAAACGTTTTAAAAAAGAAAGGAAACGAAAGTTTATGCACCGGGGCTTGGCTGCCAGTTAAGAGCCTGGGGCTGGGGTGCTGGATCTGGTGTTAGGAGCGCTTGGCTTGAGGCCTAGCTCCACCACTAGTGAGGCGGCATGGGGAGGGCCCAAGGACTGGCTGGCCGCCGGCCACCCCAGGGAAGGCCTGGCTTCAGCCTGGCCTAGCACCAGCTGCTGCGAGCACTTAGGACAGGAACCAAAGAATAGGAACGCTTTCTTTCTCACTTAAAATCAGGGGCTGGCATCATGGTGTAGCAGGGTAAGGCTCCATGTGTGAAACTGGCACCCCATATGGGTTCTGGTTCAGGCCCTGGGTGCTCCACCTCCAGTGTATCTGGGAAAGCAGGGGAAGGTGGTCCGCGTCTTTGGGCCCTGCTACCCAAGTGGGAGACCCAGCAGAAGCTCCTGGCTTCAGATCAGCCATCTGGGTAAACCAGCAGGTGCAAGATCTCTGATTCTTGCTTCTTTCCTTCCAACTCTGCCTTTTAAATCAGTAAGTCTTTAAAAAAATTAAAATGAGAAAGGTTTGCAACTTGGGGTCTTTAGTAATTTGATTCCTGGTGCTATCCCTATTAATTGACTGTAAGCATGAGTGACTAAAGTCCCTCAGGCCCGCACTACTGAGAGAACTGCTTTACCTGTGTGTACCTGGCAGGAGGCTCCAGACCTACAGAAACACGTAAGGATTCGGAAGGCTGCGCTGGAGGCATGGGTTAGGATGGTGCCAGGACACACATCCGGGCTGGCGGGCCGGGGTGGGAGTCCCCACTCCATCTGGGATTCCAACCCTGGCAATGTGCACTGTGTGAAAAGCCATGAGGGGCTGAAGTGACCGGCTTCTGTGGGGAGACACGGGGGTGCTGGGTCCCTGGCCTCAGCCTGGCACAGGTGTGATGTGGTGGGCAGTGAGGAGGAGAACCAGAATGGGGAAAATCAAAAATAAGAACAACATGGACCTTGTGCAACGGCTCAATTTGCTAATCCTCCACCTCCAAGCACTGGCCCCCTATAGGGATGTCAGTTCGAGTCATGGCTGCTTCACTTCCTATCTGGTTCCCTACTTCTGGCCTGGGAAAGCAATGGAGGGTGCCCCAAAGCCTTGGGACTCTGCCCCCTTGTGGGGGCATGGAAGAGGCTCCTGGCTCCAGAATGGCATAGCTCCAGCCATTGTGGCTATTTGGAGAGTGAACCAGTGGATGGAAGATGAAAAAACAACAGGGCCAGCGTTGTAGCCTACTGGCTAAAGTCCTCGCCTTGCACGCCCCAAGATACCACATGGGTGCCGGTTCTAATCCTGGTGGCCCCGCTTCCCATCCAGCTCCCTGCCTGTGGTCTTGGAAAGCATTCAAGGACGGCCCAAAGCTTTGGGACACTGCACCCGCGTGGGAGACCCAGAAGAGGCTCCGGGCTCCTGGCTTCGGATTGGTGTGGCCTGAGCCGTTGGGGCAGCTTGGGGACTGAATTAGTAGACGGAAGATCTTCCTCTCTCTCTCCTCCTCTGTGTATATCTGCCTTTCCAATTAAAAATATTAAAAATTAAATAAACAAATAAAAATTGTTAAAAAAAAAAAACCCACCACTACCACAATGTGGAAAGAGAAAGTCACTGCTACTGACTACTGAGCAGAGCCCAGCAGCTTCAAACCTCAGGGCGTGTTCGGCCTCTCCGGCCAATCACCCTGTAACCTGAAAATACTACTTTCTTACCAAACTGTTTCCAACACCTGCAAGAGGGAAACCTTAGTGTGGCGCCTGGACCACGATGTCACTGAAATGCTCTCCGACTCTGAACAGGAGGCGAGAGGCCTGGTGGGCAAGGCAGGCTCTGGGGCCAAGCTAGCATGGCTGCCACTTCTCTGTGTGAAGTGGATGTGACAGCTGTGTCCTCCTGCAGGGCTGCTGCAGATGGGCTGGCGACGAGCACACAGCAAGCACTCGGTGAGCTGTGAGGAACTGTCAGAAACCGCAGGGTTCCCAGGGCTTTCAGTCAGAGCCTGCGGGACCCCACAGACCAGGCCCTACTCCCCCTCTCCTCAACTTGACTCCTGCTCCCACCAGTCTGCAGGCTGCTCACCCAGGGGACCCCATGCCAGGTGGGCTCCGTACCATGGTCCCCACTGGGACACTGACTCAGAGCCCACACCTGCTGGGAGGAGTCATGCCTTTAGCCTGTGACCGACCACAGCCTCGGTCCGACCACCTCGGCTCCTGCTTGTCCCTACCCACACTATCTCACACCGGACGGTCACCTTTAATTCGTCCACTTGCAGTCACCCGGCAGGGCCCTTCCCTCTCCCAGCGCCGCCCCGCTCACAGCTGCTGCCCACAGCGGGCAACACTGAACATTCTGGGGGAAGCCCATCCAGTGCTGCCACGGGGAGCAGCCACAGATATGGAGCCAAAGGCTTAGCCTAGTGTTGGCAAAAAGGGGCTCACAAGCCCAATTTGGGGGTTGAAATGGTAATTCTGAAATCATTCTAAAACAGCAAGGCCACCACTGGAAGTGCCGGGATCCGTCCACACACACGGGCTGTCCACACACACGGGCTGTCCACACACACGGGCCATCCACACACACGGGCTGTCCACACACACGGGCTGTCCACACACACGGGCTGTCCACACACACGGGCCATCCACACACACGGGCCGTCCACACACACGGGCTGTCCACACACACGGGCTGTCCACACACACGGGCTGTCCACACACACGGGCTGTCCACACACACAGCCCGTCCACACACACGGGCTGTCCCTGGCAGAGGGTGAAGCGGGTTCCATCCTGAGGGCGAGGATGTCCAGCCTCCGTGCTCAAAGGGGGGACAAAGGGCCCCCCCCAGAATGCAGCAATCCCTGCTGTGCATGCAGCGAATGCTGCCCGAGGACTTCACTCCTTCATTCACACGGGAGGGCACTCAGAAGGCAGGGAAGCATGGTCACAGCCAAGGCAAGGCAGGGGACATCGACCAGCAGGCACAATGTGCACACCTGGCAGGCTGCTACCAGGCCTTGGCTGTTCCCAGGGAGGCCAACAGGCAGCCTCTGGAAGGTTCTGAGCAGGGCCAGGACAAAGCCCCATCTCCCGCTTTATTGGGATGGGCCTGGCCATGTAACTGTGAACAGAGCTGGAAGTGGGGGGACGGGACAGGGACAGAGAGCTCAGGTGGCAAGAAGTCCACAGCAATGGGCTGAGAGACGGCGGCCTGGACCAAGCAGGGTGAGTACAGGCAGCGAGAGGAGGGAAGGTGAGGGTCAGGGATGGTTCCAAATTCTGCCAGGAGAATTAAGCAACGTCTTGTGGAGAGCCAGGGCTCGACAAACCCAGGGCTCTGATTTCTGCAAGGAATTCACCCTTGATGACCTTATTGGGCCAATGCTTGCAGGGAGTCTTCCCCTGAGGACCCCAAACCAAGACATGAGAGGAACCTGGGGCCTAGGTGCAGACCAAGGCACCACGATCTGCGAGGACATGTGGGCTCGTATGACCCTCAACACGGAGCTGTCACCATGCCACAGACCACCCGCAACCTATGGCCACGTAGGGTGCTTCCACCTTGATGCCTTCTTCCGGTGAGTGCGCTCTCTGTTCACTCTGAGGAACAGGCTGGGTCCCCAAGGGCTGCTGTCTATAAATGAAATTGTCTTGGAGAAGGAAATGGTAACAAAGTTCCTCCCAGTCAACCTGCCAGACACTGGTCCCCTCGAACTAACTAGTGATGGTTACCGTGGCTACAGGAAGTACGTGGACACCACAGTGACCTCAGCCAGAGATCTGGCACACCCCATAGGCATACAAGGCCCCGTACGGGCCAATGATGGACAAAGGCCAACATTTCCTCTCCTATCAGGACCCAAGCAGGGCCGATGCCAGCACCCACGTCAGAAGAGGTATAAAACCTGTCTCGCTACCCAGCCTGTCCTTCCCACTTGCGGTCCTCTCCTCTCCTGTCCATTCCTCCACCGCACGGGAAAGGCCCAGGAACGGACTGCTCTTTGCTTAATGAAGGCCTGTTTGTACTCGGCTGGTCGGCAAAGCTAACAGCTAGAAGTGCATGGACCAGCACGCTTCGTCTGTAAGACAGCTTGCCCGCACAGTCGCCGAGGATGCCCAGCTGCCGGTGGGCCAGGGCACAATGGTCTCATGGCACTCACTTGCCACTCCATTCTCTTCAACACCAGTCGGGTCATCCACAGAAGCCCAGGTCTGGGCACCCACTCTGTATGTACAGCCATCCAGAAGCAGGTGCTGTTAGCGTCACCACTTGATGGATGGAGACCCAGGGCAGAGGCTGAAAGGATGGCCCGATGGTCATGGAGATGGTGAGAAGCAGAACAGGGGTCACCTGACTTGGCTCCACAAAGCAGGCTCTTAGCCCCGAAACTCCAGCACCTTCGGGCTTCTCTGTAAACTTCCGTTTGACAAGCGGAGAGACCCAAGGTCACTCAGTGGGTGGCAGGGCAGCCTGGGTGGTCAGGTCTCCCATCACTTGCTCCTCACACCTGGGCCTCCGACCTGCACTCTGCTCCACACTGGAGGATGGCGCTCTCACACGCACAGCCCGCCTCACACGGCGCCCAGCCCGAGCCCACCCAGCAGCGTGGGCTGGCAATGTGGACCCGGGACAGAGGTGGACACCGGCCAGCTGACGCTATCAGACCAGGAGGGGCTGGGCAGGACAAAAGGGACTCCAGGAACAGAGCGTGGCTTCATGGAGAGAAGGCAGGGAACTGGGGGTGGAGGCTGCAGCCATGTGACATGTAGGGAGAAGTGGCCACACTGTAGATGGTGGCAGGAGGAGGTGTGAGGACCCTGGGAGCACAGCAGGGCCAGTCAAGGACGAAGGAGTAGGACGTCACTCCCTGTCACTCCAAGATCTAGAAATTGCACGTTCTTTGAGAGAAGGGCTGGTGCTGTGGAGCAGTGGATTAAGCTGTTATCCACGATGCCGGCATCCTGTATGGGTGTTGGTTGGAGCCCTGGCTGCTCTATTTCCCAACCAGCTCCCTGCTGATGCGCCTGGGAAAGCAGCGGACTGTGGCCTGAGTACTTGAGTCTGCACCACATGGGGGATCTGAACGGAGTTCCAGGCTCCTGGCTCCAGCAGGCCCAGCCCCAGCCAGGCTGGGGAATGGATCAGCACACGGAAAGCTTTGTCCCCTCCTCTCTCTAATGCTGCCTTTCAAATAAATACACACATCTTAAAGAAAAAGACCCTTGCTTTCAAACTTGTAGTTACTAAGCCTTGGAAACAGCGGGCCCTTAGCTGGCTAGCTGCAGGCAGAACATGCTGCTTTTTGTGTTTTGCTAAGAGTACATACTCGTCTTGCATCTGACAACCTAAGCATAGAGTCAAAACCACAAATGTGGGGAAGCCTGGTGGCTGAGCGCCGTGAGGGTCCGGAGCCCCCTGTGGCGTGGTGAGTGGGCAGACCCAACTCTCCAACCTTCGCTCTTGGCTCCACGCTGTCCTGTCAGCCCAGCCCTGCGGCTGGGTGTGCTGGCTCCTCAGGGCGTCTCTGACCTGGATACAGTCAGTCTCCCACACGTCACACCACATGTTTGACGGATGCATCACATGTGCACACACGGGGGCTACTCGACTGGCGGCGTGACGTCCTCACATCCGTCTACGCCACTGCCCCATGCGGCATCCTGTCTGCTGTCAGCTGTGTCTTGGCGACCCCGAGCTGCTGCCCAACCTGGTGAAGGGCAGACAGTCCACCAAGTGCTGCCCAACCCGGAGACCCAAGTTCAAGGTCTGCAGTGTGGTTTCCACTCAACGTGTGCTGTGTCTCTGGAATCTAAAAGTACAGAAATCCGAAGTGGAGGCCAGGCGGGGCTGTGCAGTACTGCTGCTGTCCCTGCCTGGCCCGTTTCCACTGCCCAGTCATCCCTGCAGAGGCTGGCCCAGTCATTAGGAGAAGTGGTGGTGGCAGCTGGCAACTGCCACAGAGGACGATCGGATGCCCCAGCAGGGCCAGTACTAACCGCTGACCGGACACGGGAATCCTTGCCCACGTCTTTCCACACTCCACCAGACCCTACTCTATGCTGCTGCCTGGAATTGCAAAATAAGGGCATCACGGCGGTCAACCTCTGGTGGAGCACAGCCTGGTTCTGTGAGCAGCCTGGGCCTTTCAGAGCAGGGCGTGAGCACACACTCCTAGCACCAGCTCGAGCCTGGGGTCTTTGGGAGAACAGATGGCCCAGGTTGGACAGCCTGGGCTCTCTGACCTCAACCCCTCCCCGTGCACCCCTTCCTTCCTCTGAGTCGGAGTGAGAGTGGCTGGCAGAAGTCCACAGACGCCATTCCTGGAGGAAGTGGCTGGCCAGCGGGTTGCAGGGTGGGTGAGGATGCAGTGCTTACAAGCAGTCACTAGGGCGCCACAGCAGCCTCAGCCCCGCCAGGGCCCTCAGGCGAGGGGCTGGGGGACCCCAGCTTAGCACAAACCAGTCCAATCGAAGCCCTTCCTACTTGACGCCTACGGCGGGCAGGAGCTGGGGGAAGGTGTGCAGTTCTGAGCTCAGCACAGTGAGGGGTCAGTTCAGACGCCAGCAGGAAGTGAGAACAGCAAGCCAGGCGACAGCACTGTCACCCGCTTTCACGTTTTAGACTAAAACCTAGACCAAGGCATCACAGCTACAGGGCAAACTGCTCAGGCCTAGTCCAGAGCACCCTTAACTACTCCCCGACATCCAAACATGACCCTAAGACTGAATGCTAGAAACACGGAGCCTCTGGAATGCTGGAGACTGCGCCCAGGGGCCTGGTCCCGGGAAACACCTGGGCACCCCACGACCCACGCTGGGCCCTGGGACACACAGCCCTCGCCCCGGCCCTTCGTGCTCCTGCTGGATCTGGCCGGTCAACAGCCGGTTGGTGCTGAGGTCGCTTCTCCCTCACTGGGGACAGTGACAGCGCAGTATCTGCAAAGCATCTCCGCTTCTCAGATTTCAAAGCCACACTGACTGCCAGGGTCCCCAGAGGGGTTGCACTACTGCCATGTGTCACTCCCGGCCATGTTCACAGCCCCGCACTCTCTCTGGGGTTCACTGTGGCGGCCCCAAGCCGGCTCTGGCCCGTCAGCTGCGTCTCTGGTCACACTCGCTGGCTGTGTTCTGGCCGCCACAGTCTCCTTCTCCCCTGTGGGAGGGGGGGCACACCGGCAATGCTGGGCTGGCGGAAGCTTCTCCCTGGCCCAGGGTCTGAGGACACATCACCAGTGAAGGCAAGGCAGCAGCCACGCCGCGTCAGGCCTGCTACATGGATCCGCACAGTTGACTGGGTGGTCTGCGTCTTTTCTGGCCCAGTTTCTTCTAATTAGTCTTCATTTAAAACCCAAGAGCAACCTGCACCTCTACAGTAAATTCCTTTCCAATCAAGCCCATCCCAAAGTCGCTGCTGCTGTTACTAAGGAACTCGCTCTCGCCCTGCTGCCTTGCTTCCTTCCAGCTTTCCCAGCCTTCCCAGTCCCTGCTGCTGGACCCGCCCAGCTCGCACACCAGGCCTGATGAACACCCCTGAGGCTGCACCTGAGCCACAGAGCACACAGCAGGGTGCCAAGCGGGCTTAGCGCTTGCTGCATGCCACAACAGAAGCTGAGCGGGTGCTGGGGCTGACGATGGTGGAGGGACCCGGGGGTACAGCCAGGCGATGCTGGAGGCAGCGTCCCAGCCGAGACCTAGACCTTGAACGGAGTCAGCCCCCACCCTGGTGAAAACAGCAGTGCACTGGCACTGTGGCCTGGTAGGGTGAGCAGCTGCCCACGGTGCCAGCCTCCCATACAGACACCAGCTTCGGTCCTGGCTGCTCCACTTCCTGTCCAGCTCCCTGCGGACGCACCTGGGAGAGCTGTACAAGATGCTGCCTGGGCCCTGGATGTTATGTAAGTTAAGATGAAGGTCTTGGGGTGTCCTGGCAAGAAGCGCTTAGCACAGGCACAGAGAGAGGGAGGGCTTGGGCAAAGGTGCCACCTTGGCGAGCCGAGGAGCCAGGTCCCAGGAGCAGCCTGGCCTGCCAACACTGCCTGAACTTTGTGGAGTCTGCTGCTGATGCTGTCCCAGTGCATGGCGGCCCTGTACTGCCCAGGCAAACTGTGCCACCTTCCTTGCTGATTCCGCTCTTGGCAAGCACGTGCCTGCTCTCAGCCCTGGCCTCAGGGGCCCCATGCTGCTGCCCACCTAGATGCCCCCAGCAGGAATGTCAGAGGCCCCCCACTGTCTGCCCACCCCACAGTGAACACCTGCCGGCTCACCAACAGAGGGGGCTCTGGCTTCCCCAGCTCACGTCAGGTAGTCTGCTCTGTGTTCAGTCGGTGATGAAATCCCCTCTGGATGCAGTTCCCAGATGGAGCCATCACCGCAGGCCAGCATGTGACTCCGCTCGCCTGTCTGCAATGATGCAACTGCTTCGGCTGAACTCATGGTGCACTCAGCTTCCTCCCGGGATTCCACGCCACCCTAACACCCGGCGCTGGGCCTGGCTGGGCATCTGCTGGGCAAACCCGGGCCTGCTCCCCGT
Source organism: Ochotona princeps (assembly GCF_030435755.1). Classification (NCBI taxonomy): domain Eukaryota; kingdom Metazoa; phylum Chordata; class Mammalia; order Lagomorpha; family Ochotonidae; genus Ochotona; species Ochotona princeps. Next base: position 27,184,928 of record NC_080834.1, on the reverse strand, counting down.
CATTCCCGGCTGCATCACCGAGCCCAGCATATGGCACCTTGCTTTGCTTCTTCTAGATCTTTGCAGCTTCTCTCTCCCTCAGAGCCACGGGTGCCACCGGCCAGCTCCAGTTCCAATAAAGCACCACCTCAAATTCCTACAATCTTTCAAACCTCAATATTCAGGGGTCAGCTTAAACTCAGTGACCAGCAGTCAGTAAGAGGGTGCTGGACTTGATTCCAAAGGAATGAAGCTTTTCTAACACCCGTTTTAAGTTGTGGCACGGCTGGTGAGGCCCAATGCCAGCCACACCAGCGCCCCACCTGAACGAGGGTCGGCTCAGCCTGGGAAAGCGGCAGAGGAAGGCCGTGGCGCCGGGGCCCTGCACCCACGTGGGGCCCTGCTCCTGGGTGCTGCCGCCATTTGGGGACGGAGCCAGCGTTCGGGAGTGCGGGGGGAACAGGGCCGACTGGGTGACTCAGGGTCGGGAGCGCCTGTCCCCTCACCGGGCTCTGCTGCAACACGCGGCTTGGGGGCGGACAGGCTCGCGCCCTCCAAGCAGAGCAGAGCCAACGCCCAGGCCGGGCGATCGCTGCTGGGCTGCACCTCTAAGGCAGCCCGCACAGCTAAGAGCCGGCTCCCATCAGCGCTCCGCCATGGGCGCAGGGGGCTGCAGGGCGCTCGCCGGGGCCACTCCCTGCCAGCCGCCTGGCAGGGACCACGGGCGCCGGACAGTGCAAGAGCGCAGGGCCTTCGGAGACCCGAGCCCATCTGCACGAGGGGCCGCCGGGCGGTCATGCCCGCCCCACTGCCCAGCCGGGCCAGCGGCAGGTGCGGGACGCCCACGGCCGCCGACCTGCTTCCGCACGGCAGCCCCCATCCCCCGTCCAGAACCGGCTTGTGCGCGGGTCCCCCCGCACCCCACGAGAGGCGTTTCAACGGGCTCCGCGTGGGAGGACGCGAGGCCAGGTAGCACAGCGCGTCCGCCGCCCCCGGGGCAGCCCGGCCGAGTCGAGCGCCCCAGCCAGTCAGGGCAGGGAGCATGCGCAGCTGCGAGGGCGAGGCCAAGTACGGGCAGGGGGCATGCGCAGTGTGAAGGCACAATCGGCTACGTGGGAGTCGGGGCATGCTCGGTGAGCGCCCGGGGCCCCGCGCAGGCGCAGAAACGGCCGGAGCCCGCCACCCCGCTGGTGAAGAAAAAAAAAAAAAGAGGCGAGAAATCACCTCAGAGTTACGTCAGGAAAGGCCGCGTTCTGCGGGGCGGCCGCAGCCCCCCACCCGAGGCCCTCGCAGTTCCGCCGGCACGAGAGACGTGACGGTCACTCACCGCTCTTTCGGCCCCGAGGCCGACGCCGAGCCCCCGTTTCCGCTCACACTCGGCTCGCGCGCGCCGCAGCCGCCGCTGCCGCCGTGATTCCATCCATCTTGAATTTGACGTCATCCCACACCAGGGATGAAGTCATCGCCGGCAGCGCTCGTCACGTGCGCGGGTCTGTGATTGGCCTGCGGGCGCCGGGGGTGGGCGGGGCGCCGGCGGCCGGGGGCGGGGCGGGGGGCCTGGGGGCGGGGCGTGGGGCGTCGCGCGCGGCGTGGCCGTGGCCGCCGCATCCGGCGCGCTCGGGCTCTGAGGGAGCGGGCGGCGGGCGAGGCGGGGAGCGCCGCTTGCCGGGGAGGCGACGCGCGGTGCCCCTTGTGCCCGCCGCCGGTCAGGACTCGGCCGGCTGACGGAAGCCGCGGCGGCCGCTGAGGGTGGGGGGTGCGGCGTGCCTCGGAGGGCCGCCCACGCGCCGTGGCTTCCGAGTGTGGGGCGGCCGTCGGGCGGGCCGACCTCGGAGTGGAGCTCCCCGTGGGGCGCTGAGGGGACCCCGAGAGTGGCCCGAGGTGGTGTGGGGGCCTTGGGACGGCCTCTCCTGTCAGCTTCGCTGGCACCTGCTTGTCAAGCCACTTCCCAGACCAGAAAAACTTGCAACAGTTTATTGAGTTCAACGATGAGTAGCAGGCAGCACGCTTCATTTCTGTTTCTCACTCAGCCCCTGGTAGACGCGTGGGTGCTCCCGCCTGAGTCGGACAACCCCGTGGCTTAGAAAACTCGCTTGGGATTGGGAGGCAGACACTGGGGCAGAGAGGCTGCCAGCGGCTCTGAGAACGTGTTGGGGTGTCGGGGCGGCAGCAGCTCCCAGGAGCCCCTCTGACGTGCAGTCCGTGGGACCTTACAACCTGTTTTAAATCTTTGCTGGTGCAAAAGATTAAATCCTTTTTCGTTTTTCAGAGCTGGTTTTGGGAGCTTGCGTTTACACACAGGGCCACGGGCAGGTCAGTGGTACAGGGCTTGAAGGGGTCAGTGGAATGCATGATGGGAAAAATTTAAACCTTAACTTTCGCTGGTCTTTGGTGGTAGGATCTTGAACCTAAAAATCTTACAGATATTTAAAAATTTTGAAGAATGTCTTTTGCATTTGAGCTGCGATGTGAAAACAGAAAATGGCACTGTGTTTATTTAAGATTTTATTTTTACTAGAAGCTAGGGATAGAGATCTTCCATCTGCTGGTTCACTCCCCAAATGGGCCTGTCCAGAGCCAGGAGCCAGGAGCCAGGAGCTTCTTCCAGGTCTCCCGCACAGGTGCAGGGTCCCAAGGCTTTGGACTGTCCACCGCTGCTTTCCCAGGCCACAGCAGGGAGCTGGATGGGAAGTGGAGCTGCCAGGACTAGAACCAGCGCCCATATGGGGTGCTAGTGCTGCAGAGGCTTAACGTGCTGCAACCCATGTGCTGGCCTCCTTGCTTTGTGTGTGAAAGGAGCAGATGCTGTGTTTCAGAGGTACCAGCCTTAGCTTGGACTGGAGAGCCAGAATGAGAGCTGGAGACCTGATGTTCCTGTCCTCAACTGCCATGCCACCTGCCTGCAGCCCCTTCTGGCTTCCCATGCACACTCGGGGGGCCCCCCCATGTGCGCTGTCCCTGTCGTGTGGTCTCCTATGTCCCAGGGCCAAGAGCAGGTGCAGTCCTCGGCTCCTCCCTCCCCCTTGTTTGGCTCCATGCTGGGCCCTCCCCGGCTGATCTCAGTGTCTCTGATAATGTCATCACTTTATCTGTCCCAGTTTCCTCACTGCTCTAACAGCCTGCGCAGTTTTTCTGTTTTCCCTCACGGGAGCAGTCGTCTTTAAAAGCTAGTTATCCTGCCGTGTCTTTGCTCAAACTGCAGCCTGTAAGAGAGAAATGACTAACCCACCCCCTTCCCTGCCTCCCAACACACAGATGGAGAGGGAGAGAGAGCCAGCACGGGCAGTGTCTGGGTTACTTCCCCACTGTCTAACAGCCAGCGCACGGTCAGGGTGAAGCTAGGAACCAACAGCTGCATCCGGGTCTCCCACCTGGGTGGCCGCCATCAATGCATTGCCTCCCAGTGGGGCAGTGGGGGCCGAAAGCTGGCCCAGAAGGAGGTATTGGAGCTGGAGCTCAGGCGATCCTACCACGGGCCACAGCACCCACCCCAAGGCATGCTGTTTTCATGGGCGTCTCACCTTGCATGCTGAATGCCCTTGGGGTCCCACTGCCTCTGCCCCCAAGAGGCAGTGGGGGGGCTCTGCTCCCCTTAGGCCCCCACAGCCCCTTGTGTTGGTTTTGCTCATGGCCTGTATATGGGAGGTCCTGCAGGAGGTGTGTTCCCCTGCCTGTCCAGTGTTTGTCACGTAGCTTATCTACACGGAGGCACCCCAAGCAGGCCCCTGGCACGACACACATACGAAGTGTGTGCAAAGTCAGTTTCTGTGGGCACCTTCCTGTTAGACATGCCCGTCTGCAGAACCCACGGCTGTGCACGCCGCCAACAGTGGGACTTCCTGTCTGCTTTCTGCCTGTGCTGCTCTTCTGTCCCCTTCGGGGCTGCTGGCTGCCTGCTACTTGACCCAGAAACTTAATGATTATTTCAGTTTTGGTATTCAGCTGTCACTAAATCCCAGCTATCTATGTCCCCCTCCCAAGGATTTATTTATTTTTAATTTATTTGAAAAGTAGAGTTGCAGAGAGGAGAGGAAAAGAGGGTTTCTCCAGCCGCCAGTTCACTCTCCAAATGGCCACAGTGGCCAGAACTGGGCTCATCAGAAGCCAGGAGCTTCTTCTGGGTCTCCTACGTGGGTGCAGGGGCCCAAGCACTTGAGCCATCTTTTGCTGCTTTCCAAGGCGCATTAGCAGGGAGCTGGATGGGAAGTGGAGCTTCCCATCAAGCCAGGGCTTGAACTGGCACCCACACTGGATGACTGTATCTCAGGTGGAGGCTGTTTGTATAACAACCGCAGTGACTCCGGGACACTGTCCATTGCTGCGTGCCACAACGCTAGCTCCCAGGCTACCAGTCTGATGTACCCATTTCTGGCTACCAGTATCTGCCAGTCAGAGGCTGCTTAGCCCAGCCCCAGTTCCAGTTTCGCTTCCTTCCCTGCCCGGTGTCATCTGTTTTTAATCTAACTCATCTTTCTCCGGTCACCTGACTGCCTTGCACGCTGCCCTCCAGTGGCTTGCGGTGGCTTGCTGTCTTCCCTGTGTCTGACTGAAGGTGCCTTGCTGCTGCCTGCCTCTGCCTAGGGCTGTCCACCGCCAGCCGTGCTGAGCACACCCCTGCTGAGGCTTGCGGTGTCTGCACTGGGTCTGACGGACAGGTGCCGTGTAGGTGGCCTTGCCCAGGGCTCTTCACCGCCAACATTCTGACATGGGGTTTCCCAGAAGCCTGGCACCCCGATTTCTGTCCTATGGGGTCAGGCAGGCCTGCGCTGCTGTGTCCTCCCTGTGCCTGGGCTGTTCCAGTCTGCTCTGTGTGTTCATTGGTAGCAAGGCCAGGCCTGCCAACCTGAGCCTTCTCAGAGTCCCGAAACCTTGCTAGGGCTGTGCCCGGGGCAAGAGCTTCCCCTCCAATGCCCTGTTGCAGGGGTGGCCCTGTCAGTGGTGTTTGTAATACTGGAGTCCTATTTGTGTTTCTTGTGCCAGACACACACACACACACATACACACACACATCCCTTCTGTGCGTTGTGGGAGGAAAAAAAAGATTAGAGATTGTTGTGACAGACTACCACGGCGACTCGGTGGTTTCCAGACAGCAGCCATCAATCCTGCCTCGGCTCTGCAGGCCACGTGTCTCTCCTCGGTGTCATGGGGGTGGACGTCAGGGTGCCAGCAGGGCCACCCCCATTCCTGGCCTCTTCTAGCTCCAGTCGCTGCTGGCATGCCTGGGCTCATGGCCCTTTGCCCTGGCCACTGTCACCACAGTCCCACCACCTCTGTTCTCTGAAATTTCTCTGCTTGTCCCTCAGCAAGACGCTTGTGGTACACCAGACAGCCTGCCTCAAGATCTTTGCAGAGACCCCTCCCCACCTTCCCTGTAAAAATACCTTAGTGAGTGCAGACGCAGGCCCCTGGGGCCTGTAGGAGTATGGAACACGCAACATCCCTTCCTCTGTGTGACAGAGAAGGCAGAGGGCGGCACAGGGCGGGGGCAGCCAGGAAGGTGGCAGGGTGCTACCTCCATGGCTTATTGTAGCCGCCATGGTGGTGAGTGCCATGTCACAGCCTCAGGCAGGCCTGAGCACATGGCTCGCAGCACACTGCAGCAGGCTCACAGTGGTTGGAGTGATTGGATCCGTGGGTTGGGAAAGTCCTGCTTTTCAAGCATTGTCTGGGGCCAGCACAGTGGTGCAGTGGGCCGATCCTCTGCCTTGTGGTGCCGGTGTCCCATATGGATGCGTTTTAGTCCCAGCTGCTCCACTTCCCATTCAGCTCTCTGCTAATGCACCTGGGAAAGCAGCAGAGGACGGCCCAGTGCTTGGGCCTCTGTGTCCACATGGGAGAGCCAGAAGAAGCTCCTGGCTTCCAGTTCCAAAATTAACTCGACTCTGGCTGTTGTGACCATTTGGGAAGTGAACCAGTGGCTGGAAGCTCTCTTGTCTCTCTCCTTGTGTCTCTATAAAATCTGCCTTTCAAATAAAAAATTCTTTAAACATTGTCATCCAAGACATGGGGTAGCAGTCTCCAGAGCCAGCTCATTCAGAAACCTCCATTGCTGGAGATTTTTCACTGAAGGACCTCACATGTTCCACCTCTCCCTGCTTTTCCCCCAACTGTTGTGTTCTTACTCCTCCAAGAAGAGCTTGAGCCTGCAGCTCAGTGCACAAGTGTCCCTGGGGGGCGCTGGGCTGCACCCACTCCCCAGCCCCCAGTGTGCGGGAGGCCGTTGTGTGGAACAGGTGTAGTAGCCCTCCAAGTTTGACAGTGAACTCTGGGGGGGATATGAAGATGGGGCTTTCTCCAGTGTTACCCCTGACGGAGCCACCTCAAGAGGGCTCGTTGCACAGCTGTCCCATGCCCCGTGTATGCACGAGCCTCAGGGCAAAGTGGAGGGAAGGGGAGAGGAAGCAGCCCTCTCGGTGACCTTGTCAATAAGCAACGCTGCTCTGAGAATATCCTGGGAGTGGCTGGCTGCCAGCCAATGCCACTATCACGGAACACCCGGGACAAGAAGCCTAGGAAGCAAAGAGGCTTGTTTTGGCTCATGGTCCTAGAGGTTCAGAGGCCGCCGTCCAGCAGCTCCTAGACTTGGGCATCTGGTCAGCGGTCCTTACGACAGTCTCCTGAGCAGGTATAAGGTTGGAGGGACCATGTGGGCCAGCACTGTAGCACAGCAAGTAAAGCTGCCACCTGCAGTGTCGGCATCCAGTGTGGGTGCTGCTCCACTTCTGATCCAGCTCCCTGCTGATACGCAAAGTGTGTGGACCCCTGCCTGCACCCACATGGGAGCCCCGGATGAAGCTCCTTGCCCCGGCTTTGGCCTGGCTCAGCCCTGGCCATTATGGTCCTCCAGGGAGCAAATCACCAATGGATAGAAGATCTCTTTCTGTAGCTCTTATATTTGTTTTCATTGGAAAGGCAGATTTACAGGAAGAAGGGGAGACAGAAACATCTTCCAGTCTCTGCTTCACTTTGCAGATGGCTGCAGCAGCCAGGGTTGAGCCAATCAGAAACCAGGAGCTTTATTCGGGCCTCTCACATGATTGCAGGGGTCTAAACACTTGGGCTGTCCTCCTCTGCTTTCCCAGGCCACAGACCAGGAAGCTGGATGGGAAGTGGAGCACCTGGACCTGGCGCCCTGTGGGATCCCAGCACCTGCAGGCAGAGATTAACCAGTGGGCCTTCACACGGCCCTCTCTGTAGCTTCGGATTGGCAAGTTGATGAGCTCTTTGAGGAGGGAGTGTGTGGGGGAGAGCGGGAGGGTCTCCCTTGTTGGCCCCTTGCGTCTCCCTGCCTAGCACAGCCCCAGGCTCTGGGACTGCACAGATGCCGCCATTGGTATCCTCTCTGGGTAGATAGATGTGAACCCAGCTTCCGAGGTCGATGTTCTGAGACGTGGGGACACTCAGGGTCACTGACACGGCAGCAGGGAGGTGTTCTGTCTCTCCTGGGCCCTGGGCCAGGGGGGTTCAGAGACCCTAGATATTGACTGCAGAACTCTGTTTGCTCATAAAATGGGGCTCCCTGGCCAGGGGCCGGACAGCCCTGGTCACAGGTCGAGATGGTGCAGGTATGTTGCTTCCCACGTGCTGGTGGCTGTGAACTTGCAAGCTGGCCCTCAGCCTGGGAGAACAGAAGAGCATGGCGGAGGTGCTAGTCAGGAATGTCCCAGCCATGCACAGGGACTGACCACAGGGGCACGTGGCCAAGCCGTGTGGCCAGTGCGTGGGTCACCGCCGAGAAGGACCAGGTGTTCTCGATAGTTCTTGCTGTTGTTCTTCGGTCTCCGAGAGTTGCGGTCAAGGTGGGCCGGGAGAACTTCCCGGCGTGGAGTGGGAGAGCTGCCTTCTCCTGGAAGGAGATTGGAGTGTGCGTGGAAGTTGCCCTGCCTCCTCTGCGACGCAGCTGTCTCCGGGAAAGTGTGTGTACTCATGTCACCAACCTGACATCTTCCAGTGTCTCTGAAAATGGCTCCCCCTGAAATTCCTGTAGAATCACTTGTTTGAACACTAGACTTGTTGCTGGATGCTTGCTGCCAGGCACTCCCAGGAAAACTGGGTCAGATGGTTTCATCATGTCTTCTCCAGTTAGCCAGGGGCAGCTATCCTCTCGCCAACCCCTCCTTTTTAGGGTGACTCAGTTGATTTCGAACTGTCTGCTTCTCTACCTGTGACTCGGTTGCTTCTAAAAATAGTTGCTCTGGGCCTTTCTTTGTTTCGGAGCAACCATGGTCTGGCCCTGGAACTCGTCACGGCGCTGGCCAGTGACCAACAAGCCCGGGTGAGGTCATCTGTGGTTTGACACAGTCTGCACGCACTATTGGCTCCAGCAGGTCTACAATTTCCAGATGATAGTTGGAAATGCCCCCAAGGATTTTGCCTTACAAGTGTCACTGGAATTTTAATTTTTGAATTTTATTCTTATTGAAATGACAGATTTACAGAGACAGGAGATCTTCCATCTGCTGGTTCACTCCCCAAATGACTGTATTACAGTGACTGTGCTGATCTGAAGCCAGGAGCCAGGAGCTTCTTCCGGGTCTCCCATGCAGGTGTCGGGAGCTAGGAGCTTCTTCTGGGTCTACCACATGGTGGCAGGGGCCTGAGGACTTGAGCCATTCTCTGCTGCTTTCCCAAGTTTATTACCAGGGGGCTGGGTGGAAATTGAGGCAGCCAGGATACAAATTGGCACCATATGGGATTCCAGCCTCCCAAACAGTAACTTTACCTGCTATGCCGTAACACCAGTCCTCAGGCAGCTAATTAATTTAAAAAGCTTTTTAAAGATTTATTTATTTTTATTGGAAAGTCATATTTGCAGAGAGAAATAGAGGCAGAAAGAAATGTCTTCCCAGCAGCGCGTACAAGGCGAGGACTTTAGCCAATAGGCTACTGTGCCAGGCACAGCTTAAAACAATTTTTACGTTTATTTGTTTTTTCTGGAATGGCAGATTTTACAGAGAGAAGGAGAGACAGAGAAAAAAATCTTTTATCCACTGGTTCACTCCCCAAATGGCTGTAATGGCCAGAGCTGAGCTGATCTGAAACCAGGAGCCAGGAGGTTCTTCCAGGTCCCCCACACAGGTACAGGGTCCCAAGGCTTTGGACCTTCCTCTGCTGCCTTCCTATACCATAAGCAGGGAGCTGGATGGGAAGTGGAGCAGCTGGAACGTGAACCAGAGCCCGTATGGGATCCCGGCACTTGCAAGGGGAGGATTAGCCTATTGAGTCATCATGCCTCTGCTTCTGTTACTTTGCCTTTCAAAACAGATACCTGGCATTTGATCTGCAAGGCGTCTGTGCTCAGCCCTGGCTCTTATTGGCAGAGGGACCGGAGGCCCGCGGGCCGGGGAGCAGGCCTCGAAGGTCTCTGAGCAGCTGGCAGTGTCCCCGCTGCACACCGCAACACTGGCAGGTACAAGCCTTGGCACACGTGCAGCCCTGTGCTCTGGGTCTCCGAGAATGCACGCAGGCCCCCAGCCCATCTGCTGCCAGGGCCCTAAGTCTCCCGACGTATGAGCTGGTTGAGATGCCTTCCAGAATGTTCAATCTGAGCCCTACCCCTGTCCACGGTGAAAGGCTCGGGCTCCTCGGCCCATTGAACGCCGGTGCCTTTTCTCAGCTGCACACAGCCTTCCCCTCCTGCTGCTCTGGGATTTCCTTCCAGAGGCCCTGCTCCATGCACACCTGCCCCTGCACCACTCCCACCCCCAGCCCTTGAACTTGGAGTTGGATTCTGGTGGGTACTGTGCTGACACAAAGCCTTTGGGCTTTTGAGGGTCCCTGCTACGCAGGGCAGTGGGAGGTCCACATTGCAGTGCCTGGACCAGGGAAGCCGTAGCCACCTGGATACAGCGCACACAATGCAATTGAGGGAGGTGCTGCAGAACAGAGAGTTGCTCCAGGGTTTGCCAAGGGCCGGAGTCCCCAGTGTCATTAGAAGAAGGTATGGTGAGACCGCTGTCTGCCAAATCTGAGGACGGGGCAGAGGAAGGGCCAGGACATGGGGCCTTGGCCCGTGAGGCTCGGGGAGCGGGCAGCCCTGCTCAGTCTGTGCCTTTAGGCCTGAGCCACAGAGCTGGGGGAGGATGGGCAAGCTGCAGGTGGGTTGCAGATGCTCGCTTTTGGCCTCCAAGACTTTGTGTGCTGGCAGCTTGGTCCCCAGTTGGAATCTTTGGGTCTGGAGGAGTTTCTCCCTGAAGAGATCTTGGATTGTTGTGGTAGGCAAATGTGGCAGAGGAGGTGGTTACTGAAGAGGAAGCCCCGCCTCGCCCCACCCCCCTACACCTGTCTGGCTACATGATGATGTATTCATAAGGGCTCTCACCAGGAGCTAATGGGCGTCCAACCTCCTGCGCCTGACTCCAGAGAGGGTGGCTGAAGCCCAGGCCAACTGCCAGCACCCTCCCTCAGGGCGGGTGTTTGGCTCAGTACCCGCCAGGCGCTGGACTGGAAGACTCTGGTTTTCTGACTGAGGAGTCGTCGTTTGCAGGTGCTCTAAATGCCGGCCTGAATTCCCCTGCTGCAAGAAAGCGCAATGGGCGTGGTCTGTGACAGTCTGCGAATGGTGGCGTTTAGGCTGAGGGTGGCTGGGACACGGAGCACGCGCGTGGATGTGTGTGCATGCTAAAGGTAGGGTGGTGGATTCCGGATGTGTTTGAAAGGACAGTTTGCTTGTACGTTCTCCACTTGCAAGCCAGCCTGGGGCTCCAGGGGCTGCCTGTGGAACCTCTGAGCTCAGGTGGACGGAAATGGGGCTGTAGACATCAACAGGTGATCGCGGGAGAGATAAGCTTGCCCCACAGTGATGGTGGGGAACAATGCCAGGGTGGTGTGGGTGTCCTGCAGGCCGCTGGGGGGTGAGGAACAAGGGGCGCCTGGGGCTGGCAAGGGCAGTGGCGGGCTGTGCGGTCCCTTTAAGGAGGGGCGCAGGCCCAGAGCAATGAGTCTTGGGGTGAGGGGATCTTGTGTGAATTCCACCTACTGCTGCTCCCCAACCCCTCTGCCTGGGTCAGGGGAGGCGTGGAGCAGAGAGCTACATGGGGGCAGGGCAGACAGGCTTTTCGCAGATCCCAGACATCCCTGTAGTCGTTAAACCCACACACAGCCAAACGTCCTGGGCGATGCAGCAGGCACCAGTGAACACCCTCTCACCCAATGACTGGGTTATCCCTGTCAAGTTCGAGGGCAGGCTGTAGGTCCCTAAGGGAGTGACTCCCAAACTGATCCCAGCTCCCTCCTCAAGTCCAGAAGGGAGGCTGGACTTGAACCTGGGCCCTCTGACATGGGAAGTCCCAATGGGAATCCCTAACCGTTGGGCCAAGGACCCTGGGGATACACTTTTTTTAATTTGAAAGTCTTTTCTTCAGAGTAATGATCCATGATACATTTTGTTCCATGTCAGAATTACATTTTACTAGTTGTGATTGATCAATAGAGAATATTGAAATATCCGGAGCTAGCTTTGCCTTATGCCCCAGGATACAGTCATGTGGCTACAGGGTGTGTCCTGGGCTGCTCCAGTGTGAGCAACAGGGAGAGCGGCCCAGTAGGGAGTTGTCCTGGGCTGGGCAGGTGTCCTGGCTGGGTTGGGATGCCACCACGGATGAGGGGTCAGCTGCATCTGCAGCCAAGATCACCTCCCAGCTGCATGCCAGCCATTGCCCACGCCAGTGAGGGACCTCGGAGAAGGGGCTATGAGTGCAGGGGCCACAGATCACCAGAAGGAGCCACTCCTAGGCACCGTGTCCACAGCTGGACACAGCGTCTGACAGCTCACAGGCTTTCTGATGGACAGCAGAGGTGGTGCATGCAAGAGCAAACCTGGGCAGAGCTCCAGGGACAGGAGGGGACTCTGGGCATGTTAGCCTTCCTTTAGATGGTCTGAGGTGGCAATGTGACCGTCGCCTAGAGCAGAACTGGGTGACGAGAGCTCAGCGTGCCATTGTTATCCTGGTGCAGGCTTGTGGGGTCGGCCCTGTGGGCTGTGGCTCAGTCCCTGCTGCCCCCTCAACTTGTCTACATGGCCACCTGGCAGACCGTGAGCTCGTTATCCCACAGGTCTCAGGATGTGGCAACTGGGGTTGGGGAAATTCTGAAGCTTGCTGTCACAATAAGAAGTATCCTCTCCTTGTCAAAGGGCCCCAGTGTCCCCTGGCCTGTGGAGTCAGATCATGGGTTGAGATCTTTGTGTAGCACAGGGGCTGCTGGGCTGTGCCCGAAGAGGAAGAGATGAGAACGAGCCCGGCACAGCTGTTTTGTAGAGTGTGCCTGCGGAACCCTCTGCCACCCACGACCGGTTGTCACTGTGATGGTGGGAGTGGCCAAGAGCGCTTCACATTTCATGGAGTTCCCGTATCCACGGTACCACGCGATCGATGCTTGCCCATTAGCTGTCCTTCGTGTGTTACCCAAGAGGAAGCAGAGTGCCAAGCGAGAGGCAGGGAGGCCCGCATCCCTCAGGTTCCCTGGCTTGGCCTGGATGGTCGTGGGTGCCAGAGAGGTCAGCCTGTGGACTTGGCCACAGCAGCTGTGCCTGTGACTTCCTGCCCTGTTCTCAAGAGCCAAGGGGGTGGCTTGTGCACGGTACGTGTGTGTGCATGGTGTGTGTGTGGTGTGTGGGACCTGCGTGGTGCCTGCCCCGGCCTTACTGTGCATGCGCTGACCTGGGGCCTGGGTCTGTGCCACCTTCTCACCGTTCACCCCACAGTCCTCAGGAACCCGCTTTGTGCTTTTCCCTTTTTTCTGGATCTTACGTTGAACAGCCGAATCCTGGAGGCCCTCAGGTCAGCCAGTGTGTCCTGGGCGCTAGAAACAGCTGGAGCACCTTGCACTCACTGGGAGGAAGGGGGTGAGGCCGGAGCTGGTTGTGTCCTTCCAGAGACCAGCTCTGCTGGGCAGCATGGTGCAGGTGCAGTGACATATTGGACAGATCTCCACCTCTACCCCATGGCTCTGCATAATGCCCACAGATGTCTTCCTCCACAGACCAACCTCTAAAGAGATGTGTGTGCGGGTGGGGGGACAGGACAGGACCAGGAGAGCAGGCCATAGGGGCTCCCTTGGCAGCAGAGGGGGGCATCACCTCCAGCAGCCACACCCCTGGGGGCCTCTGCAGGAAGCCAGCAGGGATGCTCATTGGTGGCTCCTGGTAGCTGCCGGAACTCTTGTTTGTCATCTCCGTGTCCACCCTGGTGGCTGCTGCCTGGCCTGTCTGAGAGAGGGACGGCCAGAGTTCCTGCTATAACTCTTACACAAGCCCGCGGGCCAAGGTGGGTATGCAGCTCTGGTGCAGCAGCCCCAGCTCTTCCTGCCGCGCTGGAAGAGACGTGCCATCTTTTCCGTGGGCAGCAAGCTGTGTGGGGCCGGGCTCCTGGTCACCCCAGAATGGACTCCAGGCCACTTCCACGGCCCCGGGCCAAGGCAGGGGCGCCGGATCCCTCTGCACGATTTGTTTTACAAACAATCGGTCAGGCTTTAGACGCCAGCGCCGACTTGGTGTTTATTTGAAGAACAGTGGTGGAATCTTTAACAGCGGCAGCCTTAATGCATAATCTGTTTCTGTGGGGAAAAAAAAAACCACAAAAACACAATATTTGATTTCCCACTGGGGAGGGGAATCTGGGAAATCCAAACTGGGTCTCCATGAACTGGAGCCCGCAGCGCTGGGGGCCATGGGTCTCCGTGCTGCTGGGTCTCGCGGTGACGAAACAGGGCGGTGGCTACCTGCAGAGAGATGTTGCCGCTTTTCGCCTGTGGGGAAAGCTGTCTGCTGTGCCTCTGGGGACGAGCAGGGCAAGGAAGGCATGTCAAACAAAAATATTCCACTTTGGCCTAAATGGAACATATTCGGAGAATGTGAAGTCATTTTCTGAGTAATGTGCCCATCTTGGAGGCACTTGGGGAGGGAGGGGGGTCTCTCTCCAGCTTTGTTTAGGTCATTACCACAGAGCTGAGGCGTAGGCTGGGGCTGAGGTCATCGGCTGGCTGCCACCCAGGACAGACTGACGACCAAGCTGGGACCACTTGAGTGCTGGATCTGCCACCCCACGCTGGGGTTGGCATCTTCTGCAGACTTCATTAGACCGCAAGGTGCTGGAGGCTTGGGAAGCCCAAGGAGCTGTCGGGGTGCAGCTGTGGGTGACCAGGGATGCAACCAAATGGCTTTCCTCCTCGCATGGTGCCAGTGAGAACTGGCCTGCTCGTCCTAGGCCAAGGAGCTGTGGGGTGGGGAGGGTCAGGGGTTTGCACTGGGCAGCTGTGTCTACTGCCCCCTGGGTTAAAACTTGTCTGCTTCCTGCCTCCACCCTGCCCCTCCTCCGCTTTTCCACAGTAAGCATGCCCTAAGACTAATCTTCCTCAAATGCTAACCAGCGCCAAGAGCCACCTGGGGAGCTTGGGAAAGCACAGACTCTGGTTTGGTCCATCCAGGGCTGGCTCGGGAGACTGCTGGTGTTGCCTGGCCAAGGTCATGGCACGCACGTGGGTGGGCGATGAGTTCACCTTTGTGAGAAGCTAAGGGAACACCAGCATGTTGAAGGTTTGGCCAGGACGCTGTCACAGCGGAGCTCGGTGGGGATGAAGTGGGGACTTGAAGAGCAGAGGGTGGAGGACGCCAGGGGCCGCCTTGGTGGGAAGAGCCATGGGTTGGGCAGGTGGGGCTCAGCCACGAAGACCTCAGGGCGGGGCATGCTGTGGGCATGCTGTGCACCAGAGGTGTCAAAGGCAGAGGGGTCATGGTCTAGGCTGGGCCTGAACCCTGCAGACCCAGGCCAAGTCCCCATGCTTCCGGGAGCCTCAAGGGAAGGGGTCACCCCTGGATTCCAGGGCCACGGTTAGAGGCTGGAGTGCAGCATTTCTTCTAAGGCCAGCTTGGCTGGACCACATGGGGAGGGAGGAGGGCAGAATGGTGAGGCGACACTGTGTGTGTCACTGGGTCAGGCTGACTGGCAGGGACTTGGGGTTGGAGATCACCCTCACGCTTGGGAGATGTGAGTGCAGTGTCTGTATCTCTGGAGGAGGAATTGCGTGTGTGTGTGCCTGTGTGTGAGCGTGTATGTGTGTGCGTGCCCATGCCTGTGTGTGAGCGTGTATGTGTGTGCATGCCCATGCCTGTGTGTGAGCGTGTATGTGTGTGCGTGCCCATGCCTGTGTGTGAGCGTGTATGTGTGTGCGTGCCCATGCCTGTGTGTGAGCGTGTATGTGTGTGCGTGCCCATGCCTGTGTGTGTGTGAGCGTGTATGTGTGTGCGTGCCCATGCCTGTGTGTGAGCGTGTATGTGTGTGCGTGCCCATGCCTGTGTGTGAGCGTGTATGTGTGTGCGTGCCCATGCCTGTGTGTGAGCGTGTATGTGTGTGCGTGCCCATGCCTGTGTGTGAGCGTGTATGTGTGTGCGTGCCCATGCCTGTGTGTGAGCGTGTATGTGTGTGCGTGCCCATGCCTGTGTGTGAGCGTGTATGTGTGTGCGTGCCCATGCCTGTGTGTGAGCGTGTATGTGTGTGCGTGCCCATGCCTGTGTGTGAGCGTGTATGTGTGTGCGTGCCCATGCCTGTGTGTGTGAGCGTGTATGTGTGTGCGTGCCCATGCCTGTGTGTGAGCGTGTATGTGTGTGCGTGCCCATGCCTGTGTGTGAGCGTGTATGTGTGTGCGTGCCCATGCCTGTGTGTGAGCGTGTATGTGTGTGCGTGCCCATGCCTGTGTGTGTGTGAGCGTGTATGTGTGTGCGTGCCCATGCCTGTGTGTGTGTGAGTGTGTGTGTGTGCATGCCCATGCCTCTGTGTGTGTGAGCGTGTATGTGTGTGAGCGTGTATGTGTGTGCGTGCCCATGCCTGTGTGTGTGTGAGCGTGTATGTGTGTGCGTGCCCATGCCTGTGTGTGTGAGCGTGTATGTGTGTGCGTGCCCATGCCTGTGTGTGTGTGAGTGTGTGTGTGTGTGCATGCCCATGCCTGTGTGTGTGTGAGTGTGTGTGTCTTTGTGCTTGTTCATGTTTGTGCGTGTGTCTGTGTCCACACACATGCTTGTGTGCATGTGTGTGTGAGTGGTAGACTCACTGCCAGCCCCAGGAGCTGTGAGCCATGCAGTCCAGGGAGCAGGGGTTGTGCTGGGCTCGGAACCAGCTGGCATTCAGCTGAAGGCACTCGGCAGGAGTTGCTGTTCGCAGGGCCCAGGGAGCAAGGTGGTCTGGAGGGAGGTGGTGGAGGATGGCGCTCTGGGCATGCTGTTCCGGTGCTTGGCCCTCCACCTGCAATTGTGAGGCCTGGCCGTCCTGGGGGTCGGTGTGGTCCTCTCAACCCTCAGTCCTCTGGCGAATCTTTCTGAGAGCATGGATGTGGTCTCCCTCAGTCACTCACCTTGCTCTGTCCAGTCCCTGAACGCCGTCTGGGTTCAGCCCTGCTCCAGCCCAGCCCCTGAATGCCAACTTTGCTCCCTCCTAGCCAGTGACTGCCATCTGGGTTCAACCCTTCTCTGTCTTAGCCCCTGGCATGCCGTCCGGGTTCAGCTCTGCTCTGTCCCAGCCCCTGACTGCCATCCAGGTTCAGCTCTGCTCCGTCCCAGCCCCTGACTGCCGTCCGGGTTCAGCTCTGCTCCGTCCCAGCCCCTGAATGCCGTCTGGGTTCAACTTTGCTCCGTCTCAGCCCCTGACTGCTGTCTGGGTTCAACCCTTCTCTGTCTTAGTCCCTGGCTGCCATCTGGGTCCAGCCCTGCTCCGTCCCAGCCCCTCTCTGCTGTCTGGGTTCAGCCCTGCTGTTTTTTGTAACTATTTTTCCGGCCTAGGTTCTCTCCCAGGTCTGATGTTTCATTTAGCTGTCACAATGCTAAATGATCATGTTCACTTTTGAGTCTGCGGCTGGAAGCAGTGAGACCAAGAGGCTTGGATGTGAAGGCTCAGAATCCCCAACATGCTCTGTCAATCAATAATCTGAATGCAAAGGCAGGTCTGTGTGGGCCCGGCTGCCCCGCAGGGAACAGGTGCGCGTAGAGGCCTGTTTGCAGCTGTGCAGCTGATAAGGCAACGCCGCCTGGCCTAGTCTTTACTGGCCTGGGGGCAGCATCTGCTCCCTTCCATCCTGAACCCAGCTGTGGATGCCACAGCAAATGTACCCTCCATCATACACTCAATGGCAAGTGTTGTCCTAACTCCGAAGGACTAAGCAGCTAAGCAAAAGCAGCAGTTACCTGATATGGACTTGACCAGTTTGCCCTGGCAGCGTTGAATAAACATTCTTTGTCCGGGAATGCTGTTGGGCCAACCCCAGCTCGGCGCCCTTTTTGTGTGTGTCTTTATCTCTGAGGCCTGTGTGGTGCAGATAAGGGAGGTGAGAGGCGGTGATGGGATCGCTCCTGGCCGCAGCCTGCAGGCCCCAGCCGGGTGAGCCCACAGCGTCCTGACCTCATCTTCAGGCCACTGACGCTCACATCCCTTGCTGGGGAGTTAGCCGAGAGCCACGTGCAAACTTAACAAGTGCTTTCAGCTTTTATGTTAAAGAAACCCCAAAACCCCAAGTGCTAATGTCATTTACACTTTTTTTTAAAGATTTTTTTTTTTTTGAAAGACAGCTACAGAGATAGGAGAGAAGGAGAGAATTTCCATCTGCCGATTCATTCCCCAAGTGGCTGCAATGGCCGGAGCTGGGCCGACCTGAAGCCAGGAGCCAGGAGCCTCCTCCAGGTCTCCCATATGGCTGCAGGGGCTTACAGTGTTGAGACATCCTCTGCTGCTTTCCCAAGCTGGATCAGAGGAGGAGCAGCTGGGACATGACGGTGCCCATGTGGAATACTGGTGCCACAGGTAGAAGTTTAACCTACTAGGCCACATTGCCAGCCCCCAAGTATACTTTTTGACTTAACAGCAAAGTATTTAGGATGCTGTATGGACCAATTGGAGGCACTGGTACCACACCTGGCTTGGGTCACACACCTGATTGACACAGGTGGCTTTGCAAGTGCGTCATCTTCTTACTGTGCTTGGAAGGCAATGATGAGAGTGGCCCACCATAGAACCCATGGCTTCATGGTGGGGCCCGCCTTTTGGAGCCCACCAGCTCCATGAACACACCCTAGAGGTCCTCTTGATGCTACCAGGGCATGGAACCTGCCAGAGCTGACTGGGGAGAATCATCACTTGGTGGTGCCCTCGGACTGCCATGGCCGGCGGCCTAAGGGAAGGTCACATCAGCTGCGAGTGTCCCCGTGCTGTCTTACTTTGGTTCCTGCATGGGTTGACAGGTGGACGCCTTCCATACCCACACCCGAAGTTTCTTTCCCCAAGATGCACCCACATCCGGTGGAGGTAGAGAGGGCGGCTGGGCTGGGCTGGCTTTTATTACATCCTTGCGCAGTGCCAGCAAGCAGGGCCACCAGGCCTCCTTTGCTCAGGTTGTTGATGTAAGCCTCGGTGCACCTGTGCACAGGGGGCCCAGTGCTTGGCGCAGGTACCTAGTAACGTCGTCCGGCAAGGTGAGGCGGGTAACACAGCGCCCTCTGCTGCCCGGTGCCCGTGGCCAAGGGCTCCTCGCTGCTTCCAGGAGGCAACCCTGAATCCTCAGTGATGTCTTAGTAACAGTGTCCACACGGAGAAGCTGGGAACTGTGCGAGCAGAGGCCCTGAGTCCCACAGGGAACGCTGGTGCCCTTGCCTAACCACGCTGACTGGGAGCCTGGGCCTGCAGGTGTCTCGTGTGCTTCGTGCTTGATAGTAACTTGCACACTCCCCACTGTGTCCCTGTGTGGCAAGCAGGTGTGGGTGTTTGTGTTGCGGCCACTTGTATTTCCTGTGCATGTCTGGCATCGCAGGAAAGCCCCTCCAGAAGTAGCTGAGGCCCTCCTTGGCCAGGTGGACATCCAAGTCCTGCTAGCTTCCACCCCACTGTTCTAAGGCCCTGGCTGCTTGGACTGCAGCCTGACACCACCTTGCGGGTCAGCCTCCCCCGGTGGCTCTGCCTCCCTCCTGCATTTATTCATCAGGTGCTGGCTGATGGGCTGAGGGAAAGCCGAGCCGGACAAAGATGTCAGCTTGGAGGTCAGGCCAGCATTTCATGGGTCCAGTCTTTGGTCCTGCTGCTAGCTTGCCTCACAATTTGCCCACTGGATTTTCTTAGAACAGTGTGAGAAACCTGACAGACAAGTCAGCTAGCACCCAGGGCATTGTCAGCGTGGGTCAATTTTCCTTCTCTTCTGATCACGAGCAGACTGGCTCTGAGTCCGTCCTGGCTCAGGAAGACCCCCATCGCCTGCCAAGACCAGAGAGAGAGGGTCTGACCTTGGGACTCTGAGCAGGCATGGGTCTGGTGGTGGGCCCTACAGGCCACAAGCGCCCCCCTTGTTTGTCACCGTCTCCTAGCTGGGGTCTCCGCAGGCAGCGTGCTTTGGCCCTGCCCCAGGTGCGGCGTCACAGCTCCCTGGCGCCTTCTGTGGCCTCTGGGGGCGGCCCACTGGAAACCCTGTGCTCTCTCTTTTCCCTTCCAAGATGGAAAAACCCACTGCCTGGCGCCGCCAGCCGGGGAACCCTTCCCGCTGGTCCTCCCACTGGTCCTCCCACTGGTGCAAGCCCCAAGCCAGCACCGGGCCTGGGGTGAGTCTGCCTGTCCCCCCAGATGCCCCCGGGGGACACCCTGACAGGCTTTGAGGTTTCCGGAGCAGATCTGTTTCTCCCAGCATCGGCTCACGTGTGTTTCCGAACAAAAGCCCCGTGGCCTTTGGAAAATGGAAAAGGAGTGACTCATGTGGGCCGGGGGGTGGGGGTGGGGAGGAGAATGCTGAACCCTTTGGGGCGACCACGGTCCCCCAAGTCTGGCTGCGGGCGGGTCCCCGGCAGCGGCGTCGGCATCAGCCTGGCTCCTGTCGGTGGCGGGGATTTTTCCCAGCGAGTTTTCTTCCTGCTAGTGCCACCCTGGGGTCTGGGCCCCAAGTGCCTGGAAAACCAGAGTTGCAGAAAAAAAAGAAAAGCAGCCAGCGTGTGAGTTGACCTTTGTCTTTCTGGTACAGGAGCTGTGGTTTTTCCTTGGCCAGTGGTTTGCAGAAGAGTCTGCTCAGTGGCTCGCCTACCCGGGAAGGTCCCTGCCGTGGTTCACTCCCAAGATCAGGAGCCCCTGGACTGCATCAGTCCCACTATTGGTTCCCTGGAGGGCCTGCCTGTCCCTTGCAGTGGCATCTGTGTGCCTGTGGCCCATGCTGCCCTGCCCACCACACTGTCCCCTGCTTGCCTCAACCCCAGCTGGTGAGAGCTGGACCCACCCATAACCCCGCTGGGGCAGGCTGAGTGTCCGCTGCATGTGCCAGGCACAGGGACAGCTGCCTTGGCATTGGCCAGCTTCATCTGCGTCCTGCGTGGTCCCTGGGGCCTGTCTACACTGAGACAAGCA
This sequence comes from Ochotona princeps, assembly GCF_030435755.1. Taxonomy (NCBI): domain Eukaryota; kingdom Metazoa; phylum Chordata; class Mammalia; order Lagomorpha; family Ochotonidae; genus Ochotona; species Ochotona princeps. The sequence goes on along the minus strand of NC_080834.1, from coordinate 27,164,592 downwards.
TCTGGGCAGCAGGTGTACTTTTGAGTAGTGACCGTGGCTGGCCTCGCACAGGGGCATGTCAGGGCAGCATGTCAGGTCATTGCATGGGCAGGTGGTGTGTGAACCAGGGGCTCGTCTGTGGGCACTCAGCCGGTGATGCTGGTGTGAGTGAGCCAGAGCAGCTGGGCCCTTCTTCTTTTATTTTTAAGATTTATTTTTATTGGAAAGTCACAGATACAGAGAGAAGAAAAAACAGAGAAAGATGTTGCATTTGCTGGTTCACTCCCCAAAGAGCTGCAATGGCCAGAGCTGAGTAGATCCTAAGCCAGGGACCAGAAGCTTCTAGGGCTCCCATGTGGGTGCAGGGCCAAGCACTGGGTTATCTCCTCTGCTTTCCCAGGCCATAAGTAGACAACTGGACCAGAAGTGGAGAAGGCAGGATTTGAACTGGCGCCATGTGCAATGCCACCATCACAGGTGACAACTTAAACCTGAGCTCAGGTTTGTAACACCCCTCCTCAGTGGGCGCCTCTGCACTTGCCTGGGAGCCCTAGCCACCGTAAACGCCCTGCCCCGTGCAGGGACTGAGCTCCCAGCACCAGAGCGGGGAGGGACTCGGGCCAGGGGTCCTCCAAGTGCCACTCAGCAAGCTGGGGCCACTGTGCTCTCCTCCCAGCAGCTCACGGGTCCCCACTGTTCTGTCCCTGCAGCGCCCCGTCCTTGCTCCTCAGAGTCGACTCCTGTTCACCCATGTGTAAGTGGGAGCCATCGCTTGTGAGGTGGTCCCTGTGGCCCAGGGGCTGCAGGAGCCTGGGAATGAGTGGGACTCGGGGCTTGGGGCTGGGTGGGGGCGGCCAGGCCGAGTCCCCTGCGTTGCCATTCCCACATCACTGTCTCTGGTCTAAGCATTCGGAGCTTGACCCACATTCCTGCTGCTGAAACTCAAGTCTGCCTCCTCGGACACTGCCCCAAGGGATGTGGAGACCTGGGTCGCCTCCCCCAGGAGGGGCAGCACCTCGCCTGCCTGGGCCAGCTCTGTGGCGATGCCCACTTCAAGGCTGCGGTGCCCTGGTGTCTGGGCGGGGCGGGGTGGAGGTGGGGTGCATCTTGTGCTATGGGCTCGGGGTTTCTGGGTGAACCGATCTCCCAGCCCCAGGGCCAGTCGGGGGGACGCCGCTGGCCCCACCCTGTACCCCATCTGCTCCCCACTCTCAGCCCAGGGGCCTGCAGTGCAGCCGATGGCTGGCTGTGGAGCTGTGTTCAGGTCAGTCTTGCTCTCGGACCCTGCTGGCCTGTGTGGGCGTCCGACAGGTGGGATGTCTCCCTGGGAGGAGGAGGACTTAAATTCCCCGAGGTCTGTGCCCTCTCAGCCCTCAGGGTGTCACATGACCTTAGCCTGCCTGCATTCACATTTCGCTCTTTGTAGAAGGACACGTTTTGGGCTGGCTGGCAGCCTCACCTGAACTTGATTACATATGCAAAGATTACATTCAGAAACGTTACCTTGGCTGGGGGTGGGCAACGCTGTCGTGTAGTGCGTAAAGCTGCCAGCTGTGGTGCTGGCATCCCCTAGGGACTGTTGGCACAAGTCCCGGCTGCTCCACTTCCCAACCAGCTCGCTACCTGTGGCCTGGGAAAGCAGTCAAGGACAGCCCACAGTCTTGGGCTGTGTGGGAGGCCTGGAGTCCCAGGCTCCTGGCTTCTGCTTGACTTAGGCACTGGATGATAAATCGGCCACCTGGGGAGTGACTGGGCAGAGGGAAGAGCTCTCTGCTCTTCTCTCTCTCTAGAAGGTTGTCAAAATAAATTAATCTTTAATAAAGCGGTAAATTAGTAAATAAGGACGCCCAATGGAAGCAGGTGGCCTGGTCCGTTCCATGCACAGGGCACGGGGCTGTGACGGGCAGGGAAGGGAGCTGGTCGTGGCTCCGCTCTGTCCCTGTGCCAGGGCCTTCCTGGAGCTGCTGGTTCTTGTCCGCCGTGACATTTTTCTCCTGGGCATCTCTGCACCGCGCCTGCGATCTCTATGACCACGGAGGGGCCAAGAAGACCGAGGCTGGAAGGGGGACTCTGGGCGCTCCTCTGCTCCCCATTTCTGGCCTTTCCCCTTCCCCCTGCTACCCTGTGGAGAACCCCAATACTTTCCCCAGGGATCACATATCAGGGGGAGAAGCAGCATGGTCTACCAGGCACAACCCCACAGAACACCACACCCCTGCTTTGTCCATGCCTAGGCAGGGAAGACAGAGCAGAGAGAGACAGGAGAGAGAGAGGGAGCTGAGGGGAGTTGCAGGTCTTGGTGGAGTTTCCACCCTGACAGTAGGTGCCACGGCCCAAGCTCAAGGATAAAGGGACCCCGCTGTGCTGCCTGATAAATCCACTGCATAGGTCTGCCCACAAAACCCACAGGCACCCCAGGGGCTCGCACTGCACCTGCTGGCCAGCACCCAGGGGCTGGAGGGTGAGGCCGTGACTGCCCTGGCCCCACTGCTGGGTGACAGAACTTCTGGCTCTCACAACGCCCCAGGCTGCCACTCCAAGGTCAGGTTGTGGGCAGGGCTGTTGTCAGGGAGCTGTGAGCCCATGGGCTGCGGGTTTGCTGAGTCGCTGTGGCTCGCTTCCCCGCAGCCCTGGGTGCATGTGGGCTAGTAGACGGATCCCCAGGTTGGTCACGTCTTCTCCTGGCTTTCCCCACGAAGGGTGTCCGCTCTGCTTAGTCTTCGGACTTGGGGTCCAGCCTGAGTCCTGTATGATCTCACCCCAAGATCTGCAGTCACATCTGCCAAACATCTGGTTTCCTAATAAGGTCCTACTCCCTGGGGCTGGGGCTCAGGCACAGAGTGAGAGTATGTGAGCGTGTGAGTGTGTGTGTGGGTGTGATGCATCAGGCTGCCTGCTGGGATTCTCCCACAGTGCTCTGGGCCTGCCACCTGCCCCTCATGGTCCTCATGCACCTGCTATGTCCTTCTGGAACCCTCCCTTCCCCAGCCCCTCCCAGTGCCCCAGCCTCGGCCCTACACTCCTGAGCCCACCCTCCTTCCCCAAGCTCCCATCTCCCCTCAGTCTCCTCCAGCCCTTCCTGTTCACAGACCCTGGGGCCATGGCAGCTTCGAGATGGCCTCATGTGTTGCGCAGAGGCGCTCTTGGCCTGGGTTTCCTCTCCAAGTGGATGCCTGAGGGACACGGCTGTGAACGCCTATAGTTGTCTGAGAGCTGCCTTTGCTGCCTGGTGCAAACTCTCCCTGCCCTCCCCTCCCTCTTACCCTCTGGGCAACCTGAGCCCAGGAAAGGCCCACACACCCCTCCCTGCCTGGCTATGTGGATGACTGTGGGAGGGGACTGTGTGCATGGGCCATTCCCCAAGGCCTCCTGGGCTGCACCAGCTTCCACAGCCTCACTGTGGCGGAGTGCAGCCCAGGACGGTGCAAGGCGGGGACCTGCAGGGTGACGGGTGATGAACCCTGGGGTGGTGGGCGTGGGACTTCCCCGAGTACTGTTGGGGACAGCTAGAAAGGTCACAGAGAAAGTGGGCCCTGGCCAGCTCTGGCCACTTCCCTCCTGCAGGAAGTGCTGTTCACATCCAATCGGAAGTTCTTCGTCTACCACGTCTCTAAGTGTGTGAGTGTGAGCACATGTGTGTGTATCTGCATGCACAGATTGTAGCACGTGTGGGCACTGAGTGTGTGCAGCTGGGTGCACATGTGTGAGTGTGAAAGGTACATGTTCACATGTGTCCTTCAGTGTTGCACACTGGTGGCTGCCCCAGCGCTTGCCAGCCTAAGACACTGTTCAGGGCAGTGGCCCCGGGGCAGGGGGCAGACAGATGGACCCCAAGTGGGCTGTATCCTAGCCGTGTGGGACCCCATGGGGTTATGTTCTCCTCAAATCATTCATATGGAGAGGCAAATGTGGAAAAACACAGATGTGTAACATCTGGAGAAAACGCCGTCTTGGGGGTTACATCAGTTCACACGTGGCTCTTCGGGAGCTGGAAGGCCATGCCAGGCTGTATGGAAGAGAGGAGAAAGAGGTCTTCTCCCTGCTGGTTCACTCCGCAAATGTGTGCAGTGGCCAGGGCTGTGCTGGGCCAAAGCCAGGAGTCAGGAGCCTCTGGGTCTCCCACGGGAGTGCAGGGTCCCTAGGACTTGGGCCATCCTCTACCACTTTCCTGGACAATAAGCAGGGAGCTGGATGAGAAGTGGAGCAGCTAGGTTATAAACCAGCACCCATATGGGATTGCAGTGGCACAAGTGGAAGGTTAGCCTGCTATGCCACAGCACCAGCTCCTGAAAGCTTTTCAAAACCCTCTGGTAGAGTATGAAAAGAAAGTGAATTCCGACACTGTGTGTGGGTGACCCTAAAAACCCAATGCGTCCTCAAGTGGAAAGCTGCCTCGATACAGTCCCCTCTCTGGGGGGTCCATGGTATGCGGTCTCTTTGGGTCATGACCAGGGGGCAGGGGAGTGGTGTGTGAGGCACCTGGGCTTTAGACTGGAGCAAACCCAGGGTTAATTTTTGAACTTCACTTTCTGCATCTGGGTAATGGGGAGGAAGGGCCTCTCCCACAATGGGGTGGTGAGGAGGAGAACCAAGGTCCTCATGGGGCTGCTGTGGGTTAAGCCACCACTGAGATACCAGCATCCCATTTGCATACTGGTTCGAGTCCCGGCTGCTGTACTTCCTGTCTGTCTCCCTGCTGATGTGCCTGGGAAAGCAGTGGGGGATGGCTCACGTGCTTGGGCCCCTGACACCTCCGGAACACAGGTTCTGAGATGGCGTCCACTCTGTCACAGCTCCATATGGACCTCCTAACCGTCTGCCTGGACCTGCATTCACACACTCACACACTCATTCATTAGTATGAATACATTTTTATTTTTCAAATATTGCATTATAGCTTTCACATGGATTCTCTTCTGATTGAAACAAAAATAAGATGATACCTTGATGGGCAACACAGCACGTGAGCCAATTCTACCCAAAGTTTGGGGGCCACTGTGTTCTGGGGCCCCTCACTGTGGGGACCCCTGAATTGTGGGGGTGTTTTCTGCTTTCCATTTTATTAAACAATTTTTGTTTGCTCATTTATTTATCTAGGTGTAGTTATGTGAGAGCTGGAGAGACAGAGGTAGGCTAAATATCCTTCCATCCCCTCTGGTCCACACCCCATGCAACAGCCAAGGGCTGCAGTCAGAAGCCTGGAACAGCAGCCAGGTCACCCACAGGGGTGACAGTGACCCACGGCCAGCACCTGCTGCCTCCCAAGATGCACTTGAGTAGCAAGTTGGAGTCAGGAGATAAGCTGGCACTGCACCAGGTGGGCACTGTGTTCCAAGGGGCCAACCCCAGCACCAAGCCCCCTCCCCGCCAGGGTCCGCTCTGTGCACCTGTCTCAGCATCTCACCTTTAGCCACTGGGGGCGGGAGTGAGGGTGGGGAAGACACTGCAGGTGATCCAGGCAATATTCATCCCCTGGGAAGAAAAGCTGTAGCAACAGCACTAGGGCGTTAGCCCGGGGGGTCCCTTCTGGAAGAACCTTCTGTGTTTAGGGCACTTAGGGATTTGGCCGAGAAGCCAAACAACCACCATGGGGCTCCATCAGACCCACGGGGACTTCCTCCATGGGCTGTAGGAGGGCTTTGGCTGTCCCAGCCGCGGCCCAGGGCACGGGCGCTGCCAGCTACACAGCATGGGCTGTGAATCTAAGCACAATGGCCTAGGAGATAAACCCCCAGTTCCCTACAGCGCTGCCAGTCCTCCCCATGTCCCCATGGCCAGGGACGCTTCCAGGGGCCTCTGTCCTCCTGGCCGGAGCTGCCATCTGCGTGGACGTGGCACGTGGCACAGCTCAGCCTTCTGACAGCTTTTCTCAGCACCGCTGAGACCGGGCTGCCGTGGACATGCTGGTGCCGGTGATGTATCCATTCCCTCAGTTTCTGCTGGACTTCGTAGCTGCTGAGCAGGAAGACGGGGAGAGGCGGGGGCTGAGCTCCTGACCTCTGACCCCCATTGTCCCACCGTGTGAAGGCCGCCTCTGTGAACCAACGGACCGCTTTGATGGGGACTCCAGCTCCCTTGCCAGCTCCGAGAATGCTTTGATGGAGGGAGTCAGGTTCAGGGCCAGGATGCGTTGTCTGCATGGCAACGAGACGGCTTCCAGCGAGGCGGCTAGGGCCATTGGGGACTCAACTTTCCTGCGAGATATGCCATCTGTGCCAAGCAAGAATGGGCCATGGCACGCAGATGCCCCGAGGGGGCACGGCTGCAGTAGCAGGCGTTCCCGAGCAGGCTTAAGGGGCGGGCTTCCTCTGAAGCCATTGCCACCATCAGCAGCCTGGGGAACAGAAGGTCTTTGCTCCCAGCCCAGCAACTCAGCTCCTTTCACGGCCCTGCTTGGGGGAGACTTGGGCTATGCCAGGGGAGCCCAGAACCCTGTTCCACCAGCGCTGGACCATGCTCAGGGCCTCAGGGCTGGCCCTCCTGGCTCTGGTCAACCTTGTGAGCTTGAGCTGGGCCAGCGGCTTCACAGGTGAGGTGTTTGGGAGATCCTGGAGGAGGAGGGCTCTGCTGAGACATGGCGAATGCTCCAGCTGGCCTTGCAGGAGCTGGCCACGGAGGGGGTGCAGTGGCACGGAGGCCGGCTCCTCTGGCATGCACACAGGTGCCTCCACACGCCTGCGGCAGACAGGGTCACAACAGAGGGTTCTGGGCTATGGTCTGAAGGAGCCCCACATTCTGCATTACTGGGGGTGACGTAGCTCTCGTGGGTCTTCAAGCCATGCTAAGGAACAGGCAGGGACTGCCCACAGGCAGACTCGCCAGCAGCGGAGCCGAGGACAGTGGACAAATCCTTAGCAGGTGTGCGCTGACATGGCCAATGGCTGACAGGTGGCAGTCCAGGGAATGGAGACCGCCCTTACTGTGAGCCATCTCCTCTTAGAACCTACCCTCTGCAGCCTAGACGTGAGGGAGGCCCGCTTCGCCGCTTTATTCGGCTTCATTTTGGCACAGGTTCACCCCGAAGCAGGTTTTGCTCTAACTGCTTTTTTGTTTGTTTGTTTTCTCTTTTTGGAGCTTGAGTTTTCCATCAGGAAGGGTCATGGGGAAGATGCTGGGCTCAGTGGTGGGATGAACAGGATGGAAAGAGCTGGAGGAGAGCTGTGATGGCACGGTGGGTGGCCCCTCCTGTGTGCCAGGATGCAGGGCAGAGCCCCACTCTCTCCTGGGCTGCTGTGGCACCCGCTGCCAACCTCAAGAGCTGCAGTCCGGCTCGGCTTCTTGCCGTGTGCCCTGCTGGCTGCCCAGGCCTCATCTCACTGGGTCCTTCTGTAGCTGCCAGGCACGGCTGGGGTATAGAGGATGCAGCATGGGTGTAAGCTCCCGTGGTTGGCACTGGGGTGGTGGGTGTCTTCAGGCAGGGGTCTGACCCTAGGGCACTGGGCTGTCTCATGTCTGAGACCGGAACCCAGGACCTGGACGCCTGACCTGTCGGCTCGCAGAGGGACGGCAGGAGCTGCAGGACATGTCCTCTCCGGGCGCTGCTAAGCACCAGGCCCGAGGCAGCCCAGGGACTCCCAGTGGGACTCGAGAGGCCAAATGTGACAAACACCTCCCAGGTTTCCCAGGAGATGCATGTGTCTGTGTGTAGGTGTGAGTGTGCCCGTGTATGTGTGTGAGGGCCCTGCTGGTGCCCAGCTGCAGTCCTGTGCCTGCCAGCTGCTGTCTCTGGGCTCCCAGGGGCCCAGGACCCCTCACTCTTTGTCCTGGCAGCGTCTGCTCACAATCAGGGTGGAAAGCGCACGCCCGCCCCGCCTGGCTGATAGCGCAGAGAGCCCTGGGTGTGTCCTGCCTGGCAGGGGCCCCCAATCAGTGAGCACGTGCAGCCCCTCACTCACCCACTCCCAAGCTCAAGGCCCAGCTGCCCCGGCCCCTGACACTGACTTCTGCCCCAGCCCAGACCTCATGCCTCCTGCTCCTTATAGGGCTTCTCTGCCAGCTCCTCTCCCATGCTGGAGTCAGCCCACTCCCCAGGCTGACCCCACATGGCTGGTTAGCAACCAGGCTGACCCCAGGCTGTTGCCGCTGCAGGGGGCTGGCTCTGGAGCCCTTCCCATCAGCCCCCCAGGATATGGGATAGCCTTACAGTCTGTACCCCTGTGTGTATGGCAGGGGTGGGGCAAGGGTGCTGTGAGGTCTCCACTGGGGGTCCCAGCCACTGCCCCGCTGTGGGATGCCAATGACTGCTGTCTTGATCTCTGCATCTCTCCCCATGAGCCAACCCTGCTGCTCTCAGAAGGAAACAAACCCTGACCTGGAGCCTTGGCCTGCAGGCTGCTGGGTTGAGCAGCGCTCGCCCAGCGCTCAGAAATTGAGGATTGGCAAATGCAGATGTGCCCAGCCAGCTGTCTACCCTGTCCTGAGGCTCCTGAGGGCTTTGGGGCCAAGGGGAGGAGCGAGGCTGGTGGACAGGGCTGGCTCCTCACCCCAAATCCCACAACCTCGAGGTGGCCAGTGACTCCTGGTATTGTGCCTGTGGTCTGTGGGTGGCACAGGCTTGGTACTGAAACCCTGCAGTCCACCTCCATCCAGTGCCTACGTCTGAGGGTCAACTACAGCAGTCCTTGTCACAGGACAGGAAGACTCTCCGGGAGAGCAAGCAGGGAAGCTCCAGGAGCTACGTACATGGAGAGCAGCCCACAACAGAGGGGTGTGATTGTGGGGTCCTTGCTCATAGGAAGCAGGCTCCAGGCAAGAGATAAGGGAGGGTCTATCCTGAACCCCATCTCCCAGCAGGTCTGTCCTGCACCCCATCTCCCAGCATGGCTGCCCCACACCCCATCTCCCAGCATGGCTGCCCCACACCCCCATCTCCCAGCAGGTCTGTCCTGCACCCTATCTCCTGGCTGATGACTGTGTCCCCCTATTGGAGTTACAGTCAAATAAACCATCACCATGTGTGAGGGTTTTGGTTTTTTTAAATTTATTTATTTATTTAAAAGGCAGAGTTACAGAGAGAAAGTTCTTCCATTTGCTGGTTCACTCCCCAAATGGCCACAGTGGCTGGAGTTGGGCTGATCTGAACCCAGGAGCCTGGAGCTCAGTTTGAATTTCCCAGGTGGGTGCAGGGTCCCAAGGGTTTGGGCCGTCCTCCACTGCCTTCCCAGGCCACAAGCAGGGAGCTGGATGGGAAGTGGAGCAGCTGGGATTTGAACATATGGACACAATCCTGCTGGGGTGTGGCTGGTAGGTGGAGCCCAAGCTTTGGCTCAGTACAGGGGTCTTTGTCCACCTGCCTGAAGCCCCTGGTGGACTTGACCCTGGAGTTCTTCCTTCATTCTTCCCACCCTATCCCTGCTGCAGAGACCGGCCTGTCCCTGTTGGGCTATCAGCTGTGTGAGCGCCTGGTGACCCAGCATATCCGCCGGGTGGAGGCCACGCAGACATCCCACATCTCCTCTGTGTCCTGCGGCGGCTGGATCCCCTGGAGACGATGTCCCAAGACTGTGTACAGCACACAGTACGTGGCGGTGGACGTCCCCGAGGCCAGGAATGTGACCAACTGCTGTGAAGGTTATGAGCAGCTGGGCTTCTACTGCGTCCTACGTGAGTCCAGGACACAGTGCTGGGTGGACACAGGCTCCCCTAGGAGGAAACCCAGAAGTTCAGGACTTGCTGGAACTTTCTAGAATGCTGGTCCTCCACCTCGACCAGGCATCAGGATCATTTGAGGGTGGCAGCGTGGGCCCTGAGACTTGACTCTCTTTTCTACCCAGAGTCTCCAGTCCCCCACCGCATCCTCTTGCTTGCTCCGGGCAGTTTGGGGCTACTGCCACCTGCAGGATGTTGGAGCTGGTCACGGGGTGCCAGAGTGGCTCAGTCACCAATGCCCAAGCAGGCAGGACCTGGCGGTGTAGGGGATCTCCGCTGGGGAGCAGTGGCAGGTGGTGACCCAGGTGGCTGGGTGTGACATGAGCCCTGGGAGCAGGTCCTGCTCCCTCTCCTGTTACAAGGTGGGGGTGGGAAGTGAGAACGTGAGGTCAGGTGCTCACCTGGAGGGGTTCCGTATCACCTGGATGGTGGACACTGCCTGCCCCGGGGCCTTCTCCCCAAACCAGGGGGGACACGCTGCAGAGTCCTGGGCCAGAACACTGCCGCAGGGCCACCTGGGCACTCCAGGGAGGTTTTCCCCAGGACAGGGCAGCAGCTGTCCCCTGGGAACCCTGTTCAGAGGTCAGATGGCTCAGGAGAAGCCGTTTATAAGGCATGCTCCTCTACCAGGGATGTCTCCAGGCCACCACCGTTGTCAGCGCCCCAGCCACTAGGAGGAGCCGGCTGCAGCCCCGGGTTATTTTTTTCAGAGCCAGGCTGCCAGGCGCTGGTCTCAGGGGCCCCTTCTGCCTGACACCTGTTCCTTTCCCAGCAGGCACCAAGGTTGCAGCCTTGAGCTGTGCTTACTGCTGCCCGTGGTCCTGGAACAACCCCTTTCCTTGGGTGGTGGGGTCCAGGGGCGTCACCTGAGAGGACCTTGGGACCAGGCACACTGGACCTCACTATGCGCTCCATCCGGGGCACCCAAGGCAGCTGCACTTCCTCTACCTGCCGGCAGGTGCCGCTGTCTGGGTCGAAGCTCAAGTTAGCGGCAAGATGGGCGGAAGGTGTTTGCAGCCATAAGTGAGGCAGTGGCTGCAGAAGTCAGTTAACAGCCCCCAGGTTTTGTGCGGCTCAAGGCTGGGAGGGCCTGGTGCTGCCATGGTGGACGTGAGGGGCCGCCAGGGACTGAGGGGAGGGGAAAAGGCGGAAGTTGCTGCTCTGCTCTGCAGCTGGTTGTCAGATATGGGTGACATGCGTCCCAGCCCAGGGCCCCCAGCAGGTTTTTTTTCCTTCTGCCCCTGCTGGTGAGCAGGCACCCCTCAGAGGGAGGACAACCGTGTCTAATACAGGGCACTTCTGCGAGAGATCACCTCCACTGCCCTGCGGTACCAACACCATCTCAGTGCCTAGCTTGTGGAGTCCGACCTCTCAGCCAATACCCACTCACTACACGGTCCTCCTCACAGGCTCCACAACTGGGGAGGGCAAGCCTAGGACCCCTCGGGGGGCTGGAGACACCTTCTAAACTTCCTGCTCCCTTGCTGGTTGCTGGGGGCTTTTCTGTGAGAACATCCTGTGCTGACCAGGTCAGGGATGCCAGCGAGAGGAGGCAGTGGGTGATAGTTTTCTAGCAGGTGCCGCTGCCTCCCCTGGGCATTGCTGTCCTTGAGGCACGGCTCTGGGCACCGTCCACTAGTGGTTGCCAGGCACTGGGCACTCTATTTCACTGTATGCAGCATCTGCCAGGGGCTATGCCCGCTGCTCTCTGCGGTGCCAAGTGGAGCGCCGACCCCAAGCTCTGTGCAGATGCAGACATAAAACCTGCCTCAGGATGAGCAACCCTTGATGGAAGCCAAGTTTTGGGGGTGATGGCTGCATTTGCTTTGTTTTTGAAGACTTGTTTTAGTTATTAGAAAGCAGAATTGCAGAGAAAGAAACAGAAAGCAAGAGTGTCTCCATCCACGGTTCACTTCCTAACTGGCTGCAACAGCCAGAGCTGAGCTGATCCAAAGCCAGGAGCCAGGAGCTTGTTCTGGGTCTCCCATGTAGGTGCAGAGTCCCCATGCCTTGGTCCATCTTCCACTGCTTTCCCAGGCCACAAATAGGGAGCTGGGATGGAAGTGGAGCAGTGGAGACTGAAGCTGGTGTCCATATGGGATGCTGCTTCCCTCGCTGCCACCGTGCTGGTCCCTGTGCTTTCTGTTTGTTTAAGTGGATCCCTGAGTTTAGGGTGATTTTACACCCACGGAGAAGCTGTGAAGAGCACAGAGGGTCCCGTGATCCATGGCTGGTCCAGTCTCTGCTCCTGTCAGCTGCTTCCAGCACCGGCGCCTGGGGTCCTGGCTGGGGAGCAGCCGCTCTCTGATCCCCCACACTCCATTCCTCCTCTCCCAGGTGGCCTTGCTGACCCCCCCCACCCTGCAGCTCTGCCTGGCCCTGCGACTCCTACCTAGTCTGGCTTGCAGGCTGTGCTCCCAGGCGGAGTCCTGTGCTGAAAGCAGGACTTGCCTTTGGCTCCCGTGCTGGGGCAGGTGCCTAGCACTGTGCCCAGTACTTAGTCCTGAGTGAATGGGAGGAGGGGCAGGGCCCTCCGGGAGGACGCCTGGAGCCCTGCACTTGGGCTCCTGGGCCCACAGGAGGTTCAGCCCCTCAGGCCTGCTGCTGCTCCCTGGGGCTGCGTTGAGGGCACCAGCACTGCACTTTGTTAACCCTGTTTCCACTTCTCCCCCAGCTCTGAATCGCTCTGGAGGGTTCACCTCCAGACCCGGGGTCTGCCCGGCGGCGGGGGCGGGGCCAGGAGCGTCCGCGTCCCCATGCAGCACAGACGCCGACTGTCCTGGACTTAACAAGTGCTGCCCCTGGCTGGGGGGGCGCCGCTGTGTGGCCCCCACACCCCAAGGTAGGGCTGCTGTAGATGCACACTCAGACATGCAAGCTGGGGGAGGAGGGCTCAGGAGAGGGCGGCAGGGATGCCCTCCCCCATGGGCACAGGTGGCATGTGCACTTCAAAATCCTGCCACTGTGGCATCAGCGGGTGAGCACCAGCAGCTGGCCCGGGTATCCTGGAATGGGAGACGTCCCTTGTAGGGCAGAGTTCCCAGGGCCTCACGGGCAGGGGAGGTGAGGGCTCAGGGGAGCTGTGTCTCCCAGTGGGATGTGTGGGCACCTGAAGCGTGCCCCCAGACTTGGCCGACGTCCTCCCAGCCCCATGCTCAGGACACTGCCCCCTCTGTGTCCAAGCTGCCAGCATTGAATGCTTTCCTGTGACCGGGGAGAATAGGTCAGCCAGGGTCAGAGCCAGAGAAACAGGTGTTCAAAAATATCCCACCCGACAGGTACTTGGTATGGGGTACTATGGGCATAAGCGGCACTATAGCCAACATCACGTGGGTGTATTATGATACTACATGTCCACTCTGCTGTTAAATGATGATCATCAAAAAGGTACATCTGTGCAATGATACAGTTTGAGAGTACAAACAGGATGTGGCACAGTCTACAGTACTTCTGTATGGCGGGAAGACGTTATGCTACATCGAGAACTAGCAGGTGGATTTATACTGCCAGAGAATCTCTTCAAGGGAAGGCCAGCTCTGTGGGTCCCAGGTTCCTGACTGCCCAGGGACAGGTGTCCATGGCCACCAGAGGAAAGGAGTGAGGCAGGGACCGGGGCAGGTCTCACCTGTGCTGCAGGTGTGTGTGGAGAGAGGCCAGTGCTGGCCAGTACTCTGCTTCCCAGCTTCTTGTCCCCTGACTCCATTGCCTCTGGGGTTCCCTCTGTGCCCCCAAGCTCCTTCCTCAACGGTGTTTGGTGTGCAGGTGCAGTCCCCGAGAACATGTTGGCCTGGTACAATGTGACCATCCTGGTGAAGATGGACTTCCAGGACCTGCTGCGAGAGGACCCCCGCCTCTTGAACCACACACGCCTCCTGGGCTCCCTGGTAAGTGGGGAGAAGGGTGGGGGACCACTGAGGGCATGGCAGGCTGCTCAGCATTGCTGGGAGTGCAGGAGGCAGCAGGTGACACCCAGTTAGGGGTTCAGGAGACCAGGTCCATCTCTGCTGCTTTCCCAGGCCATAAGCAGGAAGCTGGATCAGTTGTGGAGCAGCCAGGACTCGAACTAGTGACACTGTGGGATGCTGGCATCACATCTGGTGGCTTAATGTGCTGTGCCAAAGCACCGGCTGCCACCACGGGGGCCTGTTTCCTCGTCTGAAGGCGGGGGGTACCATCCCACTGCATGACGCTCTCATCCTGGCTTCACAGGTTCTCAGTGCCCTGCAGCCGCTGAACGCCTCCGTCCATCACCTGCGCTCGGCCAGTGGCGACCCCTCCACCACGCTGTCGTGGCTGCTGCTGGGCCTGCCGCAGCTGCTGCCCGTGGCCAGCGTCTCTGGCATGCTGGATGAGCTGGTGCGGCGCGTCTATGAGGTGGTCAGCGTCCAGGTGCAAGGTCAGTGCTCCCTTGGGGCAGGAGTGGGAGGGGCACCTGGACATCTATGTGCAAGGTGGACTTGAGGGCTGGAACTAAACCAGTGAGTGGGAACTCTCTCTGTCACTCTGCCTTTCAAACAAATAAATCTTTAATTAAAAAAAAAAAAAAAAGCAAGCAAGTGGGAACTAATCCCTCACCCTGGCCAGAGAAGGGGTGTGGTGTTTGGTGGGTGCCCCGTCTGGGCCTCATGACAGCATGAAGGGGTCGGGCTGTGTCCGCCTGCTCCCTGCACTTGGCAGCGCCTCACTGAGGTCTCTGCTCCGGGAACTGTTGCTGCCCGATAGGACCACCACGGAGGGCAGGCCCCGCTGGGCAGGGTGGCGCTGCATGAGTTTTGGTTGTCAACTCAGAAGCCACCTGCACTCCGTCTGTTCCTGGTGCCCCTGATTTCATCCATAACCACCCTTGCACAGTTCATGAGACATGATCATAGAAAAGAGTCATTGATTCGGTTTCTCTGCAACACGCATTTCTGTAAACTTTCTGATGACCCCTCTCGTGTGTGGATTTCTTCTGTTTTTTTCCACAAAGAAAACTTGCAAAATTCCATTTCCATGAACTTCTTGAAGACTACTTCAAGTGCGGATTTTTAAACTGTTTTCATGACGGTGAAAACTGCTGTGTCATTCCCTGGTGCCCCAACTTCTCAGAGTGCTGCTGCCAGCTGGGCACTGGCGTGCCCTGCCCAGGTGTTGGCAGCTGCTGGGAGGGAGGCCGGCACCGGCCTTCCCCAGAATGTCCTGGGGCCACTGCCCAACGCACCTGCTCCCCTCTCACTGCTGGGCCCCAAGGCAGCCGCGAAGGATGAGAGGTCAGGGAATGAGGAGGTGGGCCTGTCCTCTTTGTCCTCAGATGTGAACGAATGCCTGTATGAAGAACTCAGCACCTGCTCGGGGGCGGAGCTATGCGTCAACGAGGAGGGCTGGCACCGGTGCACTGGCGTGCAGGGGTCCTCGGCGGGCCCGCATCCCCAGCTGCGGAGCCACCTGGAGGAAGGTAGTGCCCAGGGAAGGGAGCCGGGCCAGGTGCGTGCCAGGTGCTGGGTGCAGCTGATCTGTATCAAGCAGAAGTAACTTGAGGGGACGGTAGGTTCCCTAACAGGGTGCTGACCACCCGGTGGCTGCTCCCAATGACATGCAGGTGGCTCTGGGAGGCCTGGGGTCAGGCAGGCTGGAACTCCAGGGCTCCGAGGTGCTAACCTGGCAGACGGCACTGAGCCCACCTTCTTTTTTTTTTTTTTTTAAAGATTTATTTATTTTTATTGCAAAGTCAGATATACAGAGAGGAAGAGAGACAGAGAGGAAGATCTTCCGTCTGATGAGCCGCAACGGCCGGTGCTTCGCCGATCCAAAGCCAGGAACCATGAACCTACTCCAGGTCTCCCACGCGGGTGCAGGGTCCCAAGGCTTTGGGCTGTCCTCGACTGCTTCCCCAGGCCACAGGCAGGGAGCTGGATGGGAAGTGGAGCAGCAGGGATTAGAACCGGTGCCCATATGGGATCCTGGCACGTTCAAGGTGAGGACTTTAGCCGCCAGGCCACCGCGCTGGGCCCGAGCCCACCTTCTTTAGTCATCTCTCACTGTGACCAGTCCAGCGCTTGCACCCTATGCTGTGTGAGAAGCCAAGGGAACTTAGTACCAGCTGGGGGCTTTTGGAGCCCATCCCTGGAGGCAGCAGGGTCGAGAGGGCATGAGTGAGATTCAAGCAGCAAAGCGGGGCATCCAGCGGCGGGTTAAGAAGCAGGGAGAGGGGTAAGAGCAGGCTAGAGGAGGAACCCTGGAGACCACAGGTGAATCAGAGGAGGAGGAGGAACAGGGGGCAGTGACATCCTGCTGGAGCAGTTGGGTGGCTCCAAGGAAGGGGACAGGAAGACAGGGCTGGGCTTGGAGCTGGCAGGGAGCTGGCACTGTGTGTGGCAGCCAACGTGCCCACAGCTGAGGCAGGTGCAGAGTAAGGGACTGGCCTGTGAAGGAGGCAGGCTCCTTAGGCAACATTTAACTGTGGATTTGGAGGGAAGGGTAGGAGCCTGGGCATGTTGACCAGGAACCCTGGCAACTGTGTGGATCTGCGGGGTGTTGAGGAGTGGATCAAGAAAGGCCATTCCCAAAGCAAAGCCAGAGGGCAGAGCTCAGGTCGGCAGTAGCTGTGAAGGGTGAGTGAGGGGGGCACAGGGAGTCACTCGCACCTGGGGCTCCTGGCAGTGGGGCAAGCCAGCTGCTGGGCACAGAGGGGGGATGTGCTGAGGTCCTGGGTGCTGAAGCAGGCACTAGGGCATGGAGTGGAGGCGGAGGTGGTGCTGAAGGCTGGAGGGGCCTGGTCCTGGCCCACCCTTCCACTTCCAGAGGGAACTCGTGAGAACGATGTGATGGGGACTGGGGTGATGCGAAGCTTGCAGCCATGGGCAGAGTGAACAGGTGTGGTAGCCAATCCCCATGCCATCTGACCCGGCACAGGGCAGGCCACAGGAGACCCGGCACAGGGCAGGCAGCAGGCCGCAGGAGACCCGGCACAGGGCAGGCCGCAGGCAGCAGGAGACCCGGCACAGGGCAGAGAGCAGGCCACAGCAGACCCGGCACAGGGCAGGCAGCAGGCAGCAGGAGACCCGGCACAGGGCAGGCTGCAGGAGACCCAACACAGGGCAGAGAGCAGGAGACCTGGCTCAGGGCAGGCAGCAGGCCGCAGGAGACCCGGCACAGGGCAGAGAGCAGGCCGCAGGAGACCTGGCATAGGGCAGAGAGCAGGAGACCCGTCACAGGGCAGGCAGCAGGCCGCAGGAGACCCGGCACAGGGCAGGCAGCAGGCTGCAGGAGACCCAGCACAGGGCAGGCCACAGGCCACAGGAGACCCGGCACAGGGCAGAGAGCAGGAGACCCGGCACAGGGCAGAGAGCAGGCCGCAGGAGACTCGGCACAGGGCAGGCCGCAGGAGACCCGGCACAGGGCAGGCAGCAGGCTGCAGGAGACCCGGCACAGGGCAGAGAGCAGGAGACCCGTCACAGGGCAGGCAGCAGGCCGCAGGAGACCCGGCACAGGGCAGGCAGCAGGCCGCAGGAGACCCGGCACAGGGCAGGCAGCAGGCTGCAGGAGACCCAGCACAGGGCAGGCCACAGGCCACAGGAGACCCGGCACAGGGCAGAGAGCAGGCCGCAGGCCACAGGAGGCGGGGTGGAAGCACGGTGAGCAGGTACATCAACAGGGCTCCTAAGTGATCTCCACGCAGCCAGTGAGGTGTGGGTGCGGCTGGCAGGAAGGAGGTGGTCAGCAGCCAGCAAGGTGCAGATAAGACTCACAGAACTGAGGGTGTCCCCAACAGCAGCCAGGGGTGGGATGGTTGTGGACGGCCACGGGGTGGACCAGAGTTCCACGGGACACACTGGATCGCCCCATGCGGCTGGCAGGTGTGACTGCATCTCCTGTCATTCCAGTGGAGGGCGCACCACTCCTCGCCGGGCCGGCCATCACCACGTATAAATCCTACCGCACGGCCTTCTGCTGCCGGTGACCAGCCTGCCATGTAGAGCCCCCCCAGGAAACCGACTGGCTGCCATGACTGGGATTTGCTTAGGTGGACCTGGCCATACTGCCATGCTCTTAGCTGTGCCCGTTGCCAGGGCAGTAGCCCGCTTCCTGCTCGACCTTCCGCCTTGTGGCATGGGTGCAGGGGTCTTGCTCTCCCCCCAGGGTGGGGTGCGTGGACAGTGTAACAAGCAGGCTGTCCTGTTGGAGGGACTTCCAGAAGGCAGCTGCCTTTGTGCTGGTAACTGAGTTGAGAGACCATGGCACTTGGCACGCGGGTTGTGTGCTAAGCACATGTTGGGTGCTGCCTCATTTAATTTTCAGAAAAGCCCTGGGAGGCAGCTACTCTTTTTAGAAATGTTTATTTAAGTAAAAGTCAGGGTTTCTTCCCAAATGGCTACAATGGCGGAAGCCAGGAGCTTCCTCAAGGTCTCCCCCTGGGTGCAAGAGTCCAACCCTTTGGGTTGTCCTCCACTGCTCTCCCAGGTGCTTTAAGCATGGAGCTGGCTGGAAAGTGGCACACCCAGGACTTGAACCAGCACCCATGCAGGGTGTTGGCTCTGCAGGCTGTCGCTTCACCCACAATGCCACACTGCTGGCCTGGAGGCAGCTACCTTTATGGGCATTTTCGGAGGAGGAAAGAAAAGCCGAGGTAGGCCCGTTTCTTGCATGAGGCCCACAGCTTGTTCTGTGCAGAGGCGTGTGGTCCAGGCCGCGATGGCCTGTCACTGGGGACACTGGCAGGACAGCCCCAAGATGGCTGCCATTCTCACAGTGTGCTCAGGGGGCAGCACCTCCGGAGCTGAGCCACCGCCATGGCCATTCCCTCCTCTACGGCCCTCGGGGCACGGTCTCGGGAACCGCACAGTCTAGGGCCAGTACAGCTGCTTTCCTTCATGTTCCAGAATCCAGCCTGCAGCGGGAACCTTGGGTCCCTGTTTCCTGAGTGTTTCTGCTGGCGGTGAGGATGGCTGCTGGGAGGGAGCGGTCAGATCCCCAGCTGAGAGAGGCCGGCTGCATCCTGACCACACGGTGGGCAGGGGAGCAGCAGGGGCTTTCCATTTGGATGCCAATGCAGATGAGCAATGGGCAGGCTCGGAGCGGAGGCACAAGGCCTCGGAAAATACACGCACGTGTCGGATCCTTTTCTTAGGAAATTAGTCACCCGGCTGGTGACACGCAGGGCAGCCAGGTTCGTGCAGCAGTGGAAAGCTGCAGGAAATCATTTCACACTCCCATCTCATGTCCCGGGGCATCCTTGGGGTCACCCTCACACCCCGCACACTGCCTCTGTGCACAGCTGGGATGGAACAGCCACTCAGTGCCTGGGCAAATCCTGCTTCCCACTGAGCAGGGGCAGCGCCGAGCCAGCGGCACCACCCTCTGCGACCATGCTCTGAGACCCCCCAGCTCAGCTGCCAGCCCAGATAGCACAGCAAAGCAGGCCCTCTCCTTCCCCAGGGGCTCCCTGGCTGGAGCTGTCGCTGTGGCCACCTCCCAGACAGCCCTGGCCCTGGACGAGCAGGCCGAGCTGCTGCTGCTGCTCTGACAGGCAGTGCCCAGGCAGTGCCCAGTGCACATCCAAGGCTCCCCAGGGAGCAGTGGGCACTGTCTGGAGGGACAGTGCTCCTGGCTGCCTCCCTACTTCAGTGCCCCAACCTTGCAGGATGGCAGGATGGCAGGACAGTGGCACTGTCCAGCCTGTGGATTGTTTCCTTGGAAATGAAAGTGGGAGTTTTCCCTGGGATCACACAGCCACTTAGTGGCTGAAGCACCAGCTGCTGAGATCTGAGGTCCACAAAAGGTGCCACAGCTCCCGGGACCACGGTGCTGTCGGACTAATCCGACCCCGGGCCTCCCGGGACCTCGGTGCTCTCGGACTAACCCGGCCCGGGCCTCCCGGGACCTCGGTGCTCTCGGACTAACCCGGCCCTGGCCTCCCGGCTGGTGCCTGCCAACTCAGATGGTCTCCTTCCAGCTTCAAGGCCAATGTCCTGTTTTCACTCCGTCCTCTGCCCTTCAGCATTCCGCCACACCTCCCCGGCTCTGGCTGAGCAGGACACTGGTGCTTGTCCCTAGGGCCACCAGAGTGACCCCAGATAGCCTGCCCACCTCCAGAGCCTGTGTTTCTTTGCGACTAGACAGGTGCCAGGTCCATATACTTGCCCCAATACCTGCTCTAGGGAGAAGTCACCTTCCGCTGGCTCCCATGGGTGGTAGAATAGCGAGGGATGGCGGGGCTCAAGAGGGCAGGGTCACAGCCCTGGAAGAGGGGGCCGGGGCCAGAGCAGCCTGTGACCCCCACCTGTCCACTGTGGCCTCCTGAGATGTGGCGAGCACTGCTTGGTGCTGCGTGCATGGGTTGTACAAACGCTCAAGAGGGTGGCATTTGAACCTGGGCTGGGGTGGGGTCCTCTCCGTCTCAGGGTCCCCTGACATGGAGTTGTGACGAGGCCCACAGTGCGGGCCCAGGCCATGCGCTACATGTGAGTAGAGCATGAAGGAAAATGCTAGAAAGGTGGGATGGCTGGGCCTGTCTTTGCTTCTGTGAGCGGCTTTAGGGGTGTCCAGACAAGCATGGGGGGGGAGAACTGTTCTCTCTGCTGGTTCACTCCCCTAAAGTGCCAGTAACCAGCATTCTGATGGGGCCTGGTGCCTAGCCGAGGGCCACTCACTTTCCCTGCAACCCACAGCTGCTGGGAGCCAGCAATCTCCCCCCTTTTCCCCCTTTAAATCCAAAGAGAGCTGAGCTTTTCACCAGGCAGGAGGGTGGATTTGATAGGAAAGTGCACTGAGGGTTGGGGGGAGGTGGCCCTGCCCACTGTCCTCCCGTGGACACACGTGGGGGCACAGCTTCAGTGTTCTCAGTCAGCTGACCACGGGGTTTAGCCTGGCGACCCCAGGTATGAATCTGTCTGCAGTGCCTGTGGGCAAGCTGCCGTGGGGGTCATTGCTGCCCGTGTCTTGGCACGGTGACATGGTCAGCCGTCTGCAGAACTTGTCTTGGCAGTCTGACAGACACTGATTCTGTACTGCGCAAAAGGCCACCTGTGCGGCCAGCATGGTGGTGGTGTGGGTTAACCTGCCACCTGTGGCGACAGCATCCTCTAGGGGTGCTGGTTCAAGTCCCAGCTGTTCCACTTCTCATCCAGCTCGTGGCCTGGGAAAGCAGCGAAGGATGGCCCAAATGCTTGGGCCCCTGCGTTCGTGTGGAAGACCTGGTTGAAGCGCCTGCCTGCTGACTTTGGGCAAGTCCAGCCCTGGCCATTGTGGTCATCTAGGGAGTTAACCAGAAGATGGAAGAGCTTTCTCTCTGCATCTCCCTCTCCATCTCTGTAATTATTTCAAAACACATAAATACATTTTTGTTCTTTTAAAGGCCACAGTGTTAGCCTGGACCCAGCACCCTTGGGTGAAGCACCTGTTTGGCTCAGCCGGAGAGTGTCTGAGGTCTCAGCCTCACACGTCCGTTCGTTTTTAAAGATGTATTTATTTTTTCTTGAAGTCAGAATTACAGAGAGAGAGAGAAAGAGAGGGAGATTGTATCTGCTAGTTCACTCCCCAAGTGGCTACTGTGGCTGGAGCTGAGCTGATCTGTAGCCAGGAGCCTGGGGCCTCTCCAGGGTCTCCCACGTAGGTGGTGCAGGGCCCCAAGGCTTTGGGCCGCCCTCGACTGCTTTCTCAGGCCACAGGCAGGGAGCAGCTGGGACATGAACTGGTAATGTTGGCACCATGGGTGGATGATTGGCATACTGTGCCACTGGCATCGATACCTCAGACTTGTTGTTTCCTGTTTGTCTCAGTGGCTGCAGCACTTCGGTGTCTTCCCCTGCATCCTTCTCTCAGCATCTGGCAGCTTCAAGGAAAGGAGGGCTTGGCCCTCCACTTTGGACAAACGGGTTTAGTTTACAATCCTAGCGGGCCAGCCTGAGCCCTGGGAGGTGAGGATTGACCTGTGCTCAGGGAGCTCTCCCTGACGTCTCCTCCTCTCCCCCGACAGACTGCCCCCCTGTCAGCGACCACGTGGCGCACAGTGTCACCAGCACTGGCTTCCGCGTGTCCTGGAGCTCCAGTCTCGCCCAGAACTGCACCTTCCACGTCCAGGTGTCCAGGGGCGGGGTCCCGCTCAGCAGCTCCTGGACCCGGGCCCAGACCGCAGCGGTGGCTGGGCTGGAGGCGGGGGCCCTCTACGAGGTCAAGACCAGCTACCAGGGCTGCGGGGCTAACGTCTCGGCCGTGCTGGCCGTCAAAACCGGTGAGGCTGCCATATGGATTGCGGGTCATCCTGGCCCTGTTCTGGGGGACCCAGTATGGCTGCCCCACAATGTCCCAAAGCACATCAGGGCAGGGACACTCCATTCAAATCTCCCATGGGGGTGGCAGGGGCCCAAGGACTCAAGCCATCTTCTGCTACTTTCCCAGTTGCATCAGCAGGGAGCTGGATTGTGAGAGCAGAGACCAGGACTCGAACCAGTGCTCATCTGGGATACTGGTGCTGCAAGTGGCGGCTTAACCTACTATGTAATGGTGCCCCTTGCTTTGAAAAGTTATTGAGAAGTGGCTGGCATCATGGATCAATAGGCTAATCCTCTGCCTGCAAGTGCTGGAATCCCATGTAGGCGCTGGTTTTTGTCCTGACTGTTCCACTTCCCATCCAGCTCCCTGCTTATGTCCTGGGAAAGTGGGGGAGGATGGCCCTAGGCCTTTGGCTTCTGTACCCACGTGGGAGACCGGGAAGCAGCTCCTGGCTCCTGGCTTAGGATCAGCTCAGCTCTGGCCATTGTAGCTATTTAGGGAGTGAGCCAGCAGACGGAACATCTTTCTCTGTCTATTCTCTGTAAATCTGCCTTTCTAATAACAATAAATTAAAAGATCATTTGAAAAGCAAAAACACACGTAGATATGCTGCTCCCCCAACATAGGCACAGAGAGAGACAGAGAGAGAGAGAGAGAGAGCGCTCTGTTTGCTGGCTCACCCCCTCACCCCCAAACGCCTGCTCTGACGGGCTGCCCTGGAGCCGGGAGGGAGCTCTGTACCTGTGTTCCTCCGGAGTGCTGTGAACTGCGTCGCTCGGGCTGTCACTGCCGCCCAGGGCGTCTGCATTAGCAGGAAGCTGGGGTTGCACATGGCAGCTGGGCTCATGCCCAGGGCCTGGGATATGGACAAGGTGTCCCAACTGGCCTCTTAGCCGCTGAGCCAGGTGCCTGTCCTTGGGCCCTTTCTGCGGGAGTGGGGCTGACTCCCACTCTGTCGTTGTAGCAGAAGGCCCGGGGCAGGGGAGTTTTGTGGGAAGGTCTTCCCTGCAGAGTCCTCACAGAGTGGGCGGCAGCCGGGGCGACGGAGCAGCGAAGGGGCAGCTCACTTCACAGCAAACCCACCCTTGCAGTCACTGTGTGACTACACTCAGGAGGGACCCGACCTCCCCTTCCAGGCCCACCTGTGACACCTGCTGCCCAGGGGCCTGAGTCCTCACCATGGCAGCTCTGGCAGTGGGGAGTGCCCTCCTGCCATGGCATTGGCCTTGTCTGAGGCTGCTTTGCGGCCAGCTGGGATGCCAGTGCACGTGGTGCAGCTGGTGCCCCAGGCAGTGCTGGGTATTGACTGTCCATGAGGCTCTAGGCCGAGGCCCGGCCATCTCAGGACATACGGGTGTTTGTCCGCCACCTCCGAGGCAGAGATGGGTGCTTCCGAGGGGCCCCCAGAAGAAGCACGCCACCCTGCACGTGGGGGTTGGGGTCGGCATTTCCTTGGCTAACTGCGGGAGAGACAGAGAGCCCTCTCCTCCCTCCCCTGCCCGCTGAGGGCCGCCGCCACTGTTGTTGTCCCTGCGTGTCTGCACACACCAGCGGCCTTTCCGGCAGAAGTGCCCATAGCGCATGCTCCCGGGATCCGGGCTCATTCATGCACTTTTCCTCTCAGAGGCCCAGCTGTTCAGAGTCACCCTGAGGATCGTGGACCGCAACCTGACAGTCGAGCTGCAGGACCCCAGCAGCAGCGAGTACCAGGCCTTTGTCAGCCAGCTGCTGCAGGAGGTACAGCCGCTTCCCGCAGGCGCCAAGCCAGCCACCATGGCTCCCCACCCCCTCGCCCCCCATGGCTCCCCACCCCCTCGCCCACCATGGCTCCCCACCCTCTCGCCCACCATGGTTCCCCCACCCCCTCGCCCCCCATGGCTCCCCACCCCCTCGCCCACCATGGCTCCCCCACCCCCTCGCCCACCATGGCTCCCCACCCTCTCGCCCACCATGGCTCCCCCACCCCCTCGCCCCCCATGGCTCCCCACCCCCTCGCCCACCATGGCTCCCCACCCTCTCGCCCACCATGGTTCCCCCACCCCCTCGCCCCCCATGGCTCCCCACCCCCTCGCCCACCATGGCTCCCCCACCCCCTCGCCCACCATGGCTCCCCACCCTCTCGCCCACCATGGCTCCCCCACCCCCTCGCCCCCCATGGCTCCCCACCCCCTCGCCCACCATGGCTCCCCCACCCCCTCGTCCACCATGGCTCCCCACCCCCTCTCTCACCATGGCTCCCCACCCCCTCGTCCACCATGGCTCCTGCTCCTTGGGGCCCCTCTCTCCTCCATGACATCCTCTCTTCTGGCCATGTGCAACGCTCGGTCGTCTGACCAGACCTTCTGTTTCCCAACTTTGGTGTGGCTTCCTGGGATAGCCATTTGCCGGGAGCCACGGCCTCTGCTCCTGCCGTGTGGCTGACGGGCTATGCAAATCCTGGGCCTATGACAGCCGAGCCGGGCTCCCTGCTCTCTGTCCTCCGACGAATCCGAGACAGAGGAATTACATCAGAAGTCTGAGATCGCAACCCTTCTTGCCAACTAGCACATTAACCATAGTTGGCAGAAGACATGGGATACCTGGGTGAGGCCAAGCACTTTTTAAAAAAATTATTTATTTGGAAGAGATAGAGAGAGAGAGAAGAGAGAGAGAGAGAGAGAGAGAGAGAGAGAGAGAGAAGAGAGAAAGGTCTTTTACCCACTGGGTCACTCCCCAGATGTCTACAACAGCTGGGTCTGGCCTAGCTGCAGCCAGGAGCCAGTAGCTTCTTCCCTGTCTCCCACCTGGGTGCAGGGGCCTAAGGACTTGGGCTGTCCTCCGCTACTTCTTCAGGCCATCAGCAGGGAGCTGGATCAGAAGTGAGCAGCCGGGGCTGGAACTGGCACCCCTATGGGATGCTGGCATCGCAGGCAGAGGTTTAGCCAAACCCACCACAGTGCCAACCCCAGATACAGGGCTTGTTGTTTAGAGCACAGTCCAGGAACGTGAGGTGGAGGGTCCAGTGGGCGATATGCACCTGTGGGCCGGGCTCAGTTCATGGATAAGTGGGGTTAAAAGTTTATTTTGATTCAATCATTTTTAGATGGACTCATCTGTTTGAAAGACAAAGAGAGAAGTCTTCCATCTGCTGATTCACTCCCCAAATGGCTGTGATACCTGGGTCTGGACCAAGCTGAAATCAGGGGCCAGAGCTTCTCCCAGGGCTCTCACGTGGGTGCAGAGGCCTGAGGACACACACCGTCCTCTGCTGCTGTCCTGGACACAGTAACAGGGAGCTGGATTGGACCGGTGACCTATGGGATGTCCAGGTCCCAGGCAGCAGCTTAGCCAACAGTGCCACGATGCCAACCTTGGCATCGTGAGTTTTTGAAGCCCATGTGTGGCGTTTTTGTAGCCAGTATTTCCGTGAGCTTGTTCAAGCACCCTCATAACCTAGTGCCCTAGAGAGGCAGGAGGTGGAGTTGCTACCTGCCAAGGGCGTTTCCTCCATCTGCTAGCAGGGGTCAGTGCCGAGGGCCTCGGAGGTTCACTTCCTGGCCTGGGAGGACTCCCTGGAGGAGGTGTGCTGACCCCGAGTGCCCGGCTCTGCGTGTTCCCTGCTGGATGCAGCCTAGTGAGGCGAAGAGACCACTCCAAACAGCCACGAGGTCTCCCTGTTCGGTTCTCACATGAGCACACACAGTGACAGCCCAGGCTGGGGGGACCCTCTGTCTCTTGAGAAGCCTGGTGGAGAGGTGCTGTGAGCCATTGGGGGGTAGTGGCGCTGTGCAGCCTGTTGATGGCAGAGGGGAGCGGCGACCCCTGTGCCTAGCCCAGTGCCGTGCCCTGGCGACACACCTGGGACACCTGCCCATCCCACATTCTGCTCCTCCTCCGGCAGGTGGAGAAGTCCTTGCCGCCTGCCGTGTCCGACCTGCACAGGCGCGGGAAACTGTGGATACACCTCGTGTCACTGCAAGCCGGAAGTGTGGTTGCCACGCTGAGACTGACTGTGCAGGACCCCGAGTTCCCACTGCAGGTGTCCACGCTGTCACCCATGCTGGGGCCGCTGTGGGCCAGCACGGTGTTCCTGATTGATCGTCAGGGAACGCAGGTGCAAGGTACAGGCGGGCCTCTCTCTCCCCACAGCGTCTCCTCCCTCCCCAGGGGTTTAGGTGTCCATCTTTAAAGGGAAATCGAGTGGGACAAGTCTGGTTCTTTGCTGGAACCTGACCCTGGCCCGGGAAACACCAGGCCCAAGAGTACTGCTTCAGCTGGAAAAGGGGGCCCCCACTGCACACCCCGACCCCCCAAGGCACGTGGGACTGGGGCTTCCTCCTTCTGGCGGTGCCCTTGGCCTGGAGGCAGAAGGAATGGGACTTGGGGCCAGACAAGGGGGAGAGGATGGGAACATTGTTGGCTCTCCTGGTGTTCCATGGCATCTGGTGTGGCCTGGCATGGGACGCAGGGGGAGTCAGAGGGGATATAGCCACAGCCTGGCTGTCCCAGGGCTTGAGCACACGCAGGCTCTGGCTGGGAGGGCGGGATCATTTCCTCGGAGCTCAGACACGCTGCCCGGAGCCCCTGTCCCAGTGGAGGGGTCTGCCTGGCTGGGCTGCAGGGCTGGGGCCTCGTGCATGGGGTTCTGAGGTGGAACCCTCCATGGTGTGCAGCCCAGCGTGGCCACCCAGGCTCCCTTGGCTCCCTCCTCTGTCCTGCTACATAGCTGTCAGTGTAGACTGTCCCAGATCCTAGCTGGATGAGGATTTGGTTATGTCCGTCTGCAGAGTGGGAATGTGCTCAGTTAGGACGAAGTCTTTGAGGGACACGACTCTCCGGGTCCGGCCACCCTGCGGTAGGGCTCAGCGGGGATCCCAGTGCACACGGGCATCCTTCCAAGAAACAGAAAAGACACTACAGGCATGCGGGGTGGGTGAGAGTCACTTGACAACAAAGACAAGGTCCTGAGTGATGTGGCCATGAGCCCCCAGGGCCACCAGAGGCCAGGAGGCCGAGGGGGTGCGTCTCCTGGAGCCTGCCCCTTCCAAGGAAGCACAGCCCTGCTCATGCGGGGCCCCAGGGCTGCCCCAAGCTGCCCAGTGGGTGCCGATGGGTAACGGCCGCCCCAGGCATGGAAGGTCTCACGTGCCTAATGGCTGGTCAGGCTGTCCTAGCACCCCAGGCCCCAGGGTGCTGTTCAGGCTGCCTGGAGGTGGTGGCACACCTTGAGTGTACTGCGCTTGGCCCCAGTGGGTCCCAGTTGGCACCTGCTGGGGC
The DNA here is from genome assembly GCF_030435755.1 of Ochotona princeps. NCBI lineage: Eukaryota > Metazoa > Chordata > Mammalia > Lagomorpha > Ochotonidae > Ochotona > Ochotona princeps. The sequence continues at coordinate 27,137,460 of NC_080834.1, read as the reverse complement.
AGTTGAGGCTGGAAGGCAAGGGCACCGGGTCCTGTGACCTCACTGGGCCTTGGGCTCATCCATCCTTAGGGATCAGTTTTCCACACAACGCGCAGGGGTGGGAGTAGGGTACAGCCCCTGACTGGCCAGCCCAGCAGCATGCACAGTGCCCAGGCAGCCCTGACCGTGACCTTTTTGACTCCGCGGGCAGCTGGCTGCCTCCCAGCCTCAGCCCCTGTCCTCTGGTCAGTGTCTCCCTTTCCCACCCACTGCAGACTGGGACGAATGTGCAGACAGCTCGGAGAACGACTGCTCGCCGGCCGCTCGCTGCATCAACCTCGAAGGATCCTACACCTGCCAGTGCCGTGCAGCCAGGGATGTCAACCCCAGCCGGTCGGGCCGGGCATGCGAGGGTGCGTGTTCCTGTCCAGGCCCTGGTGAACACCACTTCCCCACCATGCACGGTGCCAAGGGCCCCCGGCAATGCTTGTATTTTAGCTTCTTTTTAAAAGTGGATGAGAGGGCCCGGCGGCATGGCCTAGCAGCTAAAGTCCTCGCCTTGAATGCGCCGGGATCCCATATGGATGCCGGTTCTAATCCCGGCAGCTCCACTTCCCATCCAGCTCCCTGCTTGTGGCCTGGGAAAGAAGTCAAGGACGGCCCAAAGCCTTGGGACCCTGCACCCGCGTGGGAGACCTGGAAGAAGTTCCTGGTTCCTGGCTTCGGATTGGCACAGCACCGGCCATTGCAGCTCACTTGGGGAGTGAATCATCGGACGGAAGATTTTCCTCTCTGTCTCTCCTCCTCTCTGTATATCTGACTTTGCAATAAAAAATAAATAAATCTTAAAAAAAAAAAGTGAATGAGAGACAGTACCATCATGGGAGCAAATGCATTTTTAAAAATTATTATTTAATTATTTGAAAGAGTTACAGAGAGGAGGAGAGAGAGAGAAAGAGAGAGAGAGAGAGCTTTCATCTACTGGTTCTCTCCCCCAGCTGGCCAGAGCTGGACATGTCCAAAGTTAAGACCTAGGAGCCTCTTCTGGATGTCCCGTGGGGTGCAGGGTCCCAAGGCCTGGGGCCGTCCTCTGCTGCTTTCCCAGGCACGGAAGGGAGCTGGACTGGAAGTGGAGCAGCTGGGACATGAACTGCAGCCCATATGGGATGTGGGCACTGCAAGGGGAGGCTTTACTTGCTGTGCCGCAACGTTGGCCCTGATTTCAGTTCTTTTAAAAGCAGACGAGAGACATTAAAGTTAGCCTGCTGCTAATCTTCATTTTAGTAGACATAAAATGTGATTTCCTTTTTTATATATATATATATATATATTTAAGATTTATTTTATTTTTATTACAAAGTCAGATATACTGCGAGGAGGAGAGACAGAGAGGAAGTGGAGCTGCCGGGATTAGAACCAGCAGCCACATGGGATCAAGGCGAGGACCTTAGCCACCAGGCCACGCTGCCGAGCCCGTGATCTCCTTTTAATCAAGGCATGCAGGCGGGGCCCAAGAAGACTCCGTGTTACTGACCTCTGGGGGTGGGGTGGACCCCTACCTAGGGAACATCACACCCCAGAGGGTGGGATTCTGGGTGAGCCCTGGCCGAAGGCCCAGACATGCCGTGTCTCTGTCCCCAGTGGGGGCTATTGGGCCACTGAGCTATGAAGCTAGGGTTGATTGGCTAGCCAAGTCTACAGTTGATTAGCCATGTCTGCCCTGGGCACAGATAGGGACAGAGTGCAGACCAGCCATGCTTCCCTCCTGGGCACAGATGTGGACAGAGCACGGACCAGCCATGCCTCCCTCCTGGGCACAGACAGGCACAGAGCGCGGACCAGCCATGCTTCCCTCTTGGGCACAGATGGGCACAGAGCACGGACCGGCCATGCTTCCCTCTTGGGCACAGACGGGCACAGAGAGTGGACCGGCCATGCCTCCATCCTGGGAGGGTTCTTGTGGAGGCTAGCTTCTGTGGGCATAGCTGCACTCCTCACGTACCAGGCGCCTGTCTGACAGTGGCTGTGTCTTGCAGGAGACATGGGGAGCCCCACGGAAGCTGTGCCATCTGCAGCGGCAGGGGTCATGGCCCCATCGCTGGGCACAGCAACAGCAGCACTCAGCGCAGAGAACCCTACCTTGACATCAAGCGCAAGGCACCTGCAGGGCACCCAGACTGCCGGGGCCCCCACCCAGCATCTTGACAGAGCCTGACAAGGAACGCTGGGGCAGCACAGGGCGAGGTGTGGCTGGGGCAGAGCCCAGCGCAGCCCCCGGCCTGGGGAGCACTGCCCAGGTGGGCCGGCACTGCCCCCCTCCTCCGGGACTCTCAGCTCAGTTCCCAGTTCCTACCAGGGGGCAACAACTGACCTGCTGGACACCCATGGACAGTTTCTGGGAACACTCGCCACGAAGCCACCCACTGAGGACCCCACGGGCCACGTCATGTGGCACACCACCCTGCCCGTGTGGGAGACTCCCCTGAGCCCCACACAGAAGAAGAATGAGTACCCCAGCCTCCCCGGCTCCCCAGCCCTGCCACGGACCCCCACCCTGGCATCTCTGAGGACCCCCACCTGCGGTGAGTGCTGGGGAACCCTGCAGTGGGCAGAGGTCTCTCTCCTCTGGGGCACGAGGGCACCCAATGGGCTGGCACTCTGCAGCTGTGCTGGTCTGGGTGAGGGCGCGATCCCTCCCCATCTCAGCCCTCTGCTACCCTCCCTAAGCTCCCTGTGTGCAAGAGCGCAGAGGAGCCCTGGGGGATCCTGTGTGGGACCAGCGTCAGCAGCGGTGACCCTGGCTGGTGGGCACCCCAGTTATCCCGTACCACAATTATGCTGCACATTCAGCTGGCTGAGATCCTGTCCAGCGCCACCACCAGTGGGGCACTGCACTCAGTGGGGACACACTCCAGCCTGGACCACCTCCCCCCTCCCCACACCAGATCCACGTCATGTGCAGAAGAAGTGTGGCTGTCCCCAAGCCCCCAGGTGATATGCAGGAGACCCCAGGGGCAGGAAACAGTCCGGGCCATGGCTGCCCTACAGAGTTTTCTGTCATGAGCTCACGGCGCTGGCCGGCCTTGATCAGTGCCGAGACTGGGCTGCTGAACAGCAGAGGCCGGCCTCTGTTTGACCTCCCGTGAGCCCCAGGACATCCCTGTATGTACACACAGCTCTCTGTCCCCCTCCGTGTGTCCCACCAGGATGGGAGCTGGGTAGCCCTGATGACAAGGGACCCAGAGCCTGTCCCTCATTGTCGGGGTCCAGAGGGCTCAGGATGCCTTTGCACCCACCCCCCGAAGCCACTCCTCCAAATCCCTGGGGCATGCAGGTGCATCCCAGGGCATCCCTGGACTGGGATGCTGCAGCCAGTGCTGTCCGACTGCTGTGTCTGACTCCCAGCCTGGACCAGGCTCCCCAACAGCGGCTCACTGATGGTGGTTTCCATGTTGGTGTTCTGCTCGCAGCTCCCGTCCTCATCGAGCGGATCACGGTCTCCAACGTGACCAGCTATGGCTTCCACCTGGCATGGGTGGCGAGTCTCGCCCTGCGCCCCACCTTCCAGCTCACCCTGAACCCTGCACTGAGCTCCACTGTGGGCCTGGAGACCCAGGACACGCGTGTGGTGTTGTCGGGGCTACAGCCAGGCGTCCTGCACCTGGTGGAGCTGGTGGCCAAAGCATGTGGGAAGGAAGGCACCCCAGCACACCTGAAAGTGAGGACAGGTAATGGGCTTTAGAGTGTGCCTTCCTCTGTCCTTGTGACAGTAGGACAGGAGGAGGAAGAGGGGACGAGGAGGAGGAAGGAGAGGAGGAGGAAGAGGGGGAGGAGGGAGAGGAGGAGGGAGAGAGGGGGAGGGAGAGCAGGAGGAGGGAGAGGGGGAGGGAGAGAAGAGGAGGGAGAGAGGGGGAGGGAGAGCAGGAGGGAGAGAGGGGGAGGGAGAGGCAGGAGGAGGGAGAGGGGGGAGGAGGAGGGGGGATTTCCCTCTGGCCGGGATTTCAGAGGACTGATTTCTCCAGAAGCCCCTGGGGTTCCGTTTTCTCCTCCGTGTTGTGTGTCCGGCTCATTTTGCTGGACACAGGCTGGCCGGAGACTCCTTTCAGGGTAAGCTGGGCAGGCAGTGGGCTGGGAGGGGGTGTCCCAGAGCAGCCCACTGCCTGCCCAGGAGCCCAGGGAGCACTGATGAAAAATTCTGCAGTGTTCATCTGTTGAGCTATGCCCCCCCTTGCCTTGCTCGGTGGACTTGGCCTTCAGGAAGGGCAGTGCTGATCAGTGGGGCAAGCGGCTGGAGACCTGCGAGTGACCCTCCCGAGCCCCGGGGCCCCACAGTAGGGGCTGAGATCGGATGGAGGCACCATGGGCCACACGTGAACTTTGTCCCCGATGATGTAGATTCAGATAAAATTCCTCTCTTCTCCCTGTTACCTGAGGCGGTCGCAATTTCAAAAATTTTCCTTACTTACTTTCATGGAATTTGAATGAGAGAGAGAGGCAGATACATCCCCAACTGCCGGTTCCTTTCCTAACTGAATGTCCCAGATGGGGTCAAGCCAGGCCAAAGCCAGGAGGTCAGAAACCCATCCTAGCTTCCTGTCCAGATAGGGGGTTGGGGGGGCCCAGGTGCCTGAGCCGCCACCATCAGGTGCACCTGCTGCCTGCCAGGGTGCACCTTAGCAGGAAGCTAGAAGTGGGGGGGGGGGGGGCAGCTGGGACTTGAACTCAGTGTGTCCCGTGTTTCCTGGGCCACTTCTTACCCATGTCCCCTGAAGACCCAAGGGTGTGCAAGGTTTGCAGGCAAGTCCTCACACCTCAGGTTGCTTCCCAAGCACCGAGAGGGGGGCTGCACTCCTTGGGGGCGGCTGAAGGTGACCTCCTGGGATGCAGCAAGAAGATCTTTGGGGTTCTGTCGCTGTCCTTTGATGTGCTAAGGGGGCTCTGCTTGGGAGATTAGACCCAAGTCCTTGAGACCCTGGTGGCTCAGGCTCGTAGTGAGCTGGAGGGGGCAGTGGGTGTCACTGGCTGGTCAGACAGGCCAGCCATGGGACTAAGAGCAGAGCTCGCTGTACCAGCTGTGTGTCATGGGCTGGAGACAGCGGCATGTGGGGCTGGACAGCTCAGCGGTTCGTCTCCAACCTAAGCAAGGAACTCTTGGCAGTGGTGGCAGCGGGATGGGGGCAGGCTGTAAGCTCCCCACCCCATGTCTCTCTGTCACTGCCCACATAACCCTTGGCACGTGGCAGGTACTGCAGGAATGTCTAGTGGAGGCAGGACTGGCCAGGGGCACAGGACCGCATGCCGGAGCCAGGCTGCTTTGGGGGTGGGATTCCAGGCTGTGCATCCCATGTGGTCCCAGAAAGCTCATGTGGGGAGAAGATTCAGCCGGAGGAAGCCAGGGCCAGAGCAGGGACCGCCCTGGGGGAGGGGGCATCCTGGGTGGCCAGGGACAACTGGCTCACCTCTCAGGCCCTGGCATTAGCCGGCGATGGTGCCTTCCTAGGCCAGTTGGAGTTGTTCTGACTTGCAACCAAGTTGGCTGGAACCCTGTGTACAGAAGATGGCATGAAGGTTGGGGAGGGGAAGCTGGGGGAGTGGGTTCTGCAGCCCCTGGAAGGTTCTCCCTCTGCCCACACTCCCCCTTCAGGGCAGCAGGTCCAGCTTCTCCGTCCTGGGGCTCAGGTCAGCCTTGGCTTGTTGTTCTCCCTGGGTGATGAGGCTGCACAGGACATTCTGCTGCCCGGTGCTGTGCCCTCAGCCATGTGCCCATGCCTGTTCCCGCAGTGGCCAGGAAACTCGGCGGCCAGGTGAGGATCGCCAACGTCTCGTTCTCCGAGTCGCTGAGCAACACCAGCAGCCGTGAACACCGTGAGTTCCTGCAGGTCTTCCTCAAGGCGGTGAGTGTCCCGTTGCAGGTAATGGCAGGTGGAGTCCAAGGCCCGGGAATTAGCCCCGCAGGCCCCTGGGCTCCGCCTGTGTGCTGGAAAAGGCGGGCAGGTCCCCAGGCTCCTGGCTTGCCATGGGTAGGCGCATCAGCAGGAAGGACCCGTCTTTCTGTCCTGTGTCACATCGCTTCTGCCCACAGTGGGGTCCTGGGAACACACAGCCCCATCTCCTGCTTAAAAAAAAATGGAAAAAAATGAGATATATTTCACATACTGTGAAAATTTTTAATTTTTGTAAGGTTTAATCATTTTCATGTAAAAAACAAATTCTATAGAGACATATATATATAGAGAGAGAGAGAGAAAGAGAGAGAGAGAGAGAGAGAGAGAGGCCGATCTTCCATCTGCTGGATCACTCCCCAAGTGGCTGTAGTGGCTGGGTGGATCTGAAGTCAGGAGCCAGGGGCTTCTTCCAGGTGTCTAGCGTGGGTACAGGGTGCCAAGGACTTGGACCCTCATCTGCTGCTTTTCCAGGCCATAAGCAGCAAGATGGATTGGAAATGGAGCAGTTGGGACACAAACCAGTGCCGCTATGGGATGCCGGCACTGCGGGCTGAGGATTGGCCTGTTCAGCCACTGTGCTGGCCCTCAGCGCACAAGCAGAGGTTAGACTATCTGGCACAATCTCGCAACGACCGTGGATCACCACCCCTTTGAAAGGAAACCCCGTGGCTGAGAGGTTGCCGGTCACCCCTCCCGGGCCAAGCTGAGACTCACAGGGTTGTGCCACGCGTGACAGCCTGCCTGGCTGCTCTCGCTCAGCGCGGTCTCAAGCCCCGGCCACCTGCAGAAGGTGTGTTGTGGCTGAGTGACACCATCCCACTGCACGAAGACCCCATGTGATCCCGCATTTCCTATTCTTTCCTGCCACCTAGAGGCAGGCTGTGATACTGCAGGACTCGACATTGCCACCTAGGGGCAGAGTGTGATAATGTCGAGCTTTGCAGTGCCCCCTAGAGGGAGGGTGTAATACTGCAATGACGAAGCAGCGTTGGTGGCCAGGGAGCGGCCACTGCCTGCCGCAGCTGTCCAGTGCTGGCCCTGGGATCTCGGATGTCAGCTGTCTAGGGATCCCCAGTTCCCAACCCAGCACATGCATACAGGAGATGTTGGGGGTTTTGTTGAGAGAGGTGGCAGCAGACACAGATGAAGCTGCTCAAAGCCAGCCAGGGCTCTCTCTGGGGTCCACAACCATTGTTGGGTGATAATGGACTTGTCCCTTGGACCCCTTAGACACTGGGGAACATGACGCTGACTCCTGGGTCCTGGGTTGCCCTCCCAGCTGTTCTCCGGGAGGTCACGGCCCTGCAGGAGCTCAGCATGACACAGCCTGTTTCATCTGGCCTTCCTGGGCTGGCATGGGATAGCACGATCCTGCTGCGGGACAGCGTCACACCAGAGGCCGCCCCACGGCAGGTGGCTCTGCTCACAGTGGCATTTCTCTGAAGGTGCGGGGTTCCTTGCCGGCTGTGCTGTGCCAGCAGCTGGACGCCGGCGGGGTCAGGCTGGAGGTGACCCGCATCACCAACGGCAGCGTCGTGGTGGAGTTCCACCTGCTGATCATTGCCGATGTGGACGTGGGGGAGGTGTCTGCTGCGTTCCTGGCTGCCCTGCAGAACATGACCATGCTGGAGGTGGTCCCCAGCGACACCTTCCTGCAGGGTACGTGGGGGCAGGGTCCCCAGGGCAGGGGAGACGGTGGACACCCCAAGGTGCCTCTCGAGGCCTCCCTGGGTATGAGTTGGATAAGACAGGATCCTCCTCATTTCTCGCTGTGATTGGAAACTTTCTCTCGAGGCTCCGGATGGCAAGCAGCTGCAGCAATGTGAAAGCTCCCCAGGGCGCTGTCCCAGCCCCACCCTTGCACTTGCCCCAGGGCTGAGGGGTGCTGGGTCACTCCCTGCACAGTCCCCCCCAACCCCAGGCTGAGAAGAATCATTAAGAGGTGGGGTCAGTGCCATGGTACAACCAGCTGGTCCTCTGCCCTGTGGCGCTGGTTTCCCACACGGGCACCAGCTTGTGTCCCGGCTGCCCTGCTTCCCATCCAGCTCCCTGCTTACAGCCTGGGAAAGCAGTTGAGGACGGCCCGAAGCCTTGGGACTCTGCACTCGTGTGGGAGACCCGGAAGAGCTCCTGGCTCCTGGCTTCGGCTTGGCTCAGCTCCAGCTGTCGTGCTGATTTGGGGAGTGAACTAGCAGGTGATGGAAGACCTTTCTCTCTGTGTCTCTCCTTCTCTTTCTGAAAAAAAAATTCTTTCAAATAAAAGCAAATCTATCTTTAAAAAAACCTGAGAGGTAAGACAGCGAAGAAGGCAACACAGCTTCTTGTCTCATATCACATCAGAAAGCAGATACTAAACCATCAGTGACAAGTGTGAAGCTGGGGGTCTGGGTACAGTCGCAGACGCCGAGATCCGCAAGCAGTTGGAAATGTCCTGTTTCACACCCAGCCAAGTCCAGGTGTCCTTACAGAGCAAGCACAGCTCCCCAGTAGTCTCCGTGACTCGTCGGAGGCTTAATGTTCTAAAGTTACAGCAAGCCCGTAGAAACAGATGGTAAGTGCCCGAGACCTGAGAGCTGTGTGCACGAGAGCCCGAGCCACAGCGCAGAAGAGCCACAAACGGCCGCCACTCCTGGACTCCCTACTGGGGCAAGCCGCAGGCTGCTTCATCCAGGCACAAGACAAGTCAACAGTCCTGACCCGAGGGGCGGGGCCGGTCTCCACCCTGCAGCGCATTTGCCAGCAGGTGGCCTCAGCTGGACCCTGTGACTGCTGCCTAGCACTTTTGAGACGTCAGGGACCAGGTGACATCAAAGCCAAGGGCCTGGATGACCCGACGGTCCTGAGGCGGGAGAGGTGTCAAGGACTGTTGTCAATTAGGAACAAGAGAGGTATCCACTTTCTTTTCAGATTCATTTACTTATTGAAAGGCAGAGCAGTAGGAGAGAGAGAGAGAAACAGAAAGAGAGTTTCCATCCACTGGTTCACTCCCCAAACAGTCGCAATGGCCAGGACCGGATCAGACAGGAGCCAGGAGCGTCTGTGTTTCCCACGCGGGTGCAGGGCCCAGGCACTGGGCCGTCCTCTGCTGCTCTCCCAGGGGCATCAGCAGGAGCTGGATCGGAAGTGGGATAACCCGGACTCTCACCAGGTCCTTGATGTGGCTTAACCTGCCGTGCACCATGCGGGCCCCAAGTGCAGACTTCTGAGCTGGGAGGGTGTTGGTTCAACTGGATGAGGAGCGTGGCCGCTGCCATCCTGGCTACAGTGTGGTCTGCACAGGCCAAGGGTCCCAAAGACCCCTGGGCCTGGGACCAAAGTCTTTCAGATTCTGGAATATTGGTTAACACCTAATGGGCTACTTTGGGGACAGCACCCAAGTGGAAACATGGAATTCATAGATGTTTCATGTACAGGGGAACTTCTACAAAATTTATGGGAAAGGCATGCTGGTTTTTTTTAGAGTTATTATTTTTATTGGAAAAGCACATTTACAGAGAGAAGGAGAGAGAGAAAGATCTTCCGTCTGTTGGTCCACTCCCTAAATGGCCACAACAGGCAGAGCTGAATTGGAAGCCAGGAGCCTCTTCCGGGTCTCCCATGTGGGTGCAGGGTCCCAAGGCTGTGGGCTGTCCTGTACTGCTTTCCCAGGCCACAAGCAGGGAGCTGGATGGGAAGTGGAGCAGCCGGGATATGAGCCTGTGCCATATGGGATGCCGGTGTGGGAGGTGGAGGATTAGCCAGCTGAGCCATTGCGCTGGCCCCCCGTGCTGCCGTGCATGTCTGCTGTTACAGAGGCTTCTAGAAGGCCCTGTGCAGGGAGCTGAGTCAGGAGCTGGAGCCAGAGCCAGGAATCGAACCCAGGCACTGTGCCACGGGACATGGGCTGGCTTAACTCCCCCTCAGCCTGTGTTTTATTTTAAAAATGGTAATTAATGGATGAACAAGTTAGAGCTCCAGGGAGACACACACGTCGCGGGGCAAGAGGGAGGGTCTTCCATCTGCTGGCTCACTCATGCCCTGGCTGCAATGTCCAGGGCTGGGCCGCGCTGAGGCCTGGAGCTTTCTCTGGTTCTCCCACATGGGTGCCAGGGCCCTCTAGAGCCCTCCTCTGGCGTCTCCCCAGGCAAACCAAGAGCTGGACTGGGAGTAGAGCAGCCAGGGCATGAACCGGTGCCCATATGGCATGCTGGCATTCCTGGTGGTAGCTTTTCCACCACCCCACAGTGCCAGTCCCTCGGGCTATGTTTTAAAAGACCAGAAAGAACCGCACCAACCAGCAGCTCTGTGCTGGCCTTTCCAGGTCTGGCCCGCTTCCAGCAGAGTCTGCGCCGCTCTTGGTCCGGGATGCAGACAGGCACAGTGACCAAGGACCTTTTCCAGCTTACCGGGGTGGGTGTGGGCCCCTCCTGTCTGCTGGCCGCCCCAGGGGGGTGGGTGGAAGACACTCCACCCTGGGCCCAGGCTCCTTCTTCTGGCTCAGCCCCTGCAGACATATGCCCCCTGTGTCCCCAGAGCCGCACGGCTCCCATGCTATACCCCCCACTGGGAGAAACAGCCCCAGAAGGCTGTGCGAGGGCACCCTGACCCTGCTCTCTGCTGGCAGCTCCCAGCTGCCCCTGGGCCGCGCGAGAGTGATGGATGCCCAGGGCCCACGGCGCTGCTCTCTGCTGGCAGCCCCCCGCTGCCCCTGGGCCACGTGGGAGTGATGGATGCCCAGCGCCCACTGCGCTGCTCTCTGCTGGCAGCCCCCCGCTGCCCCTGGGCCACGTGGGAGCTGTAGCACTCAGGGCCCACGGTGCTGCTTTATGTCCCAATGTCCCACAGATTACGACGAGTGTGCGACAGGCGAGGACGACTGTGCACCTGGGACCACCTGCAGGAACACCCTCGGCTCCTTCTCCTGTGACTGCGAGGAAGAAGAACTCGACCTCCCCATAGAATATTCTGGAAGATCCTGTGAAGGTGGTGTCCTTTGTTCCTCTTCCACGACCCTGCCCCACAGCCTCTTCTCTCAGGACACTCGTTCACGAAGGCCTGCTTGTCCCAGGGAGGTCCTGGGCAGGCGTCCTGCGTGTGCACGTGTGTCTTCCCTCCCCGTCCCTTCCCTCACACACCTCTCAGGCACTGCTGTTCACTTGGCCCAGGCGTGTGCGGGGATGCTCCTGCCTGCCTGGCGGATGTGCAGTGTGCCTGACCAACCCCAGAGGCAGCACTTCTCAGCCGGCCATCCGCTCTCTGCTTTCCTCATGTGCTCGGCCTCCGTGTTTAGCGACCCTTAGCTCCTGGGAGAGCTGGAGTCCAGAGATGGGCTGGGGCCACCTCCAAGGACACTCAGCCTCAGGATGAAAGCAGGAGGTACAGCATAGGCAAAGCTGTTCCTGTCCAATGAGTGTGGTCAGGGAGGACTTCCTGGAGGAGGTGTCTTGGAGCAGCTGACAGGGGAAGACTGAGGTGGCCCCTGGCAGAGTGGGCAGATGCACCATGAAAACAGGGCTGCTGACAGTGGGCAGGGTGCACGCTGGACATCAGGCACCCACAGGAGACAGGGGTAGGTGGCCGAGGGGAGGAGCAACGAGGCCTGGGCTGGCAGAAGCACGCACTGGTGCCAGTGTGCAGCCGTGGTCCGCGCACTGTAATCCTCCAGGTGCGGCCGGCATGGGCCCCCGAGCACAGACCCACACTCCTTCCTCCCATGCCTTGCAGGTGACTTCCCCGGCAGCACTGTCCCGGCCCCCAGCCCTGTGGGAAGCAGCCCTGCACCCTCAGGCCCGTCCCCTCGGCTGACGCTGAGCAGCGCCGTCAGGGTGCTGTGCGAGATGGAGAAGGTGGTTGTGGCCGTGCAGAAGCAGTTCCTGCGGCAGGAAGCTGTCCCCGAGTCGTCCCTCTACCTGGGCCAGCCGGCCTGCAACGTGAGCCACAGCAACCGCAGCCACGCGCTCCTGGTGGCCGGCTGGGGCGAGTGCGGGACCCTCGTGCAGAGCGTAAGGCCTGGGCCCAGGGAGGGGTGCCCATGGGGGTTGGGTCTGCACCCCCACGGCTCTGGCCCCAACAGGGACACAGGGAAACCAAGGGCTTGGGGCAACTTCAGAGTCGGGGTGAGCGGCCCCTCCACCGTGAGGGCTGGAGGGGCAGGGGGAGTGGACGGCAAGAAAGCCGGGAGTTGTGTGTGTAAGCTTGTGACTGTGTGTCTGTGCCTAGGTTTGTGTGTGTGCCCAGGTGTGTCCAAGCAGTACACATGTGTGAGTGTGTGCAAGCTTGTGACCATGTATATGTGTGTGTGATTGTGCTTGTGTGCCACTGTGAGGGGATTCAAGGGTACACATGTTCCAATGACTGCATGCTTGCATCATGTGACCGTGGGGGAACACATGGGAATGTATGTGTATACATCTGTGTGAGCACTGTGTGAGAGTGTGTGTGACTGTCTTTGTTAACGTGTGTGTGTGTGCTGTGTGTCTTGGCTGTGTGCACATGTGCGTATGAGGGTATGTACAGTGTACAAATTGCTTAAGGTGTGCGTGAAAGGTGTAAGCATGGAGCAGCTGTGAGGGTTTCCCAGTGTGCACGTGTGTGTGCATGCATAAGGAATGTGTGTACGTGTGTGCAAAGGATTCATGTGGGGGAGTGTGTAAGGAGTGTGTTATATGTGTAAGGGGTGTACATGTGTAAGGGGTGTGTTACATGTGTAAGGGGTGTTACATGTGTAAGGGGTGTGCACGTGTATAAGAAGGGTTTGTTAGGGACTCATGCATACGTGTAAGGTGTGCAAGACACATGTGTATGATGTGTAAGGTATGTAATGGGTGTGCATGTATAAGGCATGTAGTTGGTATGTAACACATGTGTGATCTGTGAATGGTATGTAAGTGCACGTGTGTGGAAGTGGCAGTGGAGGCCCATGGTGGTGGTGTCCCCAGTTCCCTTGCACACTGGGGGCCTGGGCCCGGATGGGGGTGGTAGGAGCCCCGCTGGGTTGGGGCTGCGTGGTGGCAGCCTTGGCAGCCTGTGTGGGGTCCACTGGGCCGGCTGGGGGTGCAGCACCTTGTGGGCTGTGGGTATGGGTCCCAGGCTTTGCCGCTTGTCTGCCTGTGTCCCTGTCACCACGCCCTGCAGGGACAGGCAGCGCCTGCGGGAACTCAGCCCTGGGGTTCTTGGGAGCAGGCAGCCCTGGAGGTCTCCTGGCCTGGCTGTGGAGGCCGGGCTGCAGGATGGCTTGAACGGGAGGGGCTGCCTCCAGTAGCTAGGGGCCAGTCCTGGGAAGGGGCCTGCAGGGGCAGCTGGGCAGGGGGACAGAAGGCTGACGAGGGAGCTCAGCGTGGTCCCTGTGGTTCAGGGCTTTTCAAGAGGGGGGATGGGGAGGGGTTGTGTGCCCCAGTACCCCGTGGACATGCGTGAACCATGTGATCTGTGTGCAGACATGATGGCATGCTAGATCCCCAGGGCACCTGGACCTGCTCTACCAATGGCGTTTAGGGCAGATCCCTGGAGGTCCAGCTTGTTCCCGTGCCCTGTGGCCCAGCAGATTCTGGGCCTGAGGCAGAGCCGATGGGCTCCTATGCAACAGGTCCACTGCCCGGGGAGCCCACTGCCTGCTCAGAGGGGCCCTGGAGTGGCAGGAGCAACCCCCACATCTGCTGTGACCACGTCCTTGCCTGCCCCACTGTGGACCCTCAAAGCCACACGGCTTAAGAGGCACCTTGGGGGTTCTGCTTCCAGCCGGTTAGGGCTGCCCAGGCATGGGGTGAGTGGCAGCTTAGGCCCCAGGGACAGCATGGAGGATGTGCAGGCTGCAGTAGAGGCATTTGAACAGCCTGCAGGGTGGTCCTGGGCATCCCAGCCTCAGGGTGACAGGAGTGACATGGTGGCCATGCAAGCTGTGTCCTGCTGCCGGAATCCCAGGGGACTCTGCGACCTTCCTCACATACAGAGCTGTCCTGTCTCAGTTTCCCAGCCAGGTGCCCTGGGGCAGTGCTGTGGTGGCAGGTGCAGTGCCCAGGTGGACAGCAGGGGCCCAGCCCTCCGCTGTCTGACGGTGTGCGCTGCGGTGGATCCTTGGAGTGTGTTCACAGTGGAGGGGCAGGCAAAGCAGGGCGGCTGACTGCACACCCCATGATGCCCAGAGCGGGGTCCCAGGTAGGGTCGGGGGCCCCAGGCACCCCGGGCACTCACACCCTCACCTGTGTCTGTGTGTTCAGAACAAAACGGACACGGTGGTGAGGACCACGCTGAGGAGTGACCTGTCCCCCGACGGCGTCATCCGGCACCTCAGAATCCTCAGCCCGATCCACTGCGCCTTCCGCAACCACCTGCTCACGTCCTCAGGGTACACGCCGGAGTGGGGGTGAGCGTCTGGCAGGGGCATCCGGCCCACCCGGGACCCTTCCTGGGAACAAACAGGCAGATGCTGAGGGGCCTGATGAGCAGCCGCCAGCTTCCCCGATCTTGTTGCTCTGGGTGGGGTGTCTCCAGTAGCTGGCAGGAGGCCCTGGCCCTGGGGCGCTGCTACAACCCACCCCCACTCCGCCAGAGCCTGACCAGGGTCTCCTGGCCTTTCCTCTTCTTTCCATAAACCCCTCCCAACACCTGCTTTTACATCTCCACCTGAAGGAGTGAGGGCTGCCTCTTCCCTCTGCTGGCCCTCTCTTAGGTGAGAGAGAGAGACAGAGAGATCTTCAATCTGTTGGTTCACTCCCCAAATGGCCACAGTAGCCAAGGTTAGGCCAGGCCGAAGCCAGGAGCCAGAAACATCTGGGTCTGCCACATGGGTAGCAAGGGCCCAAGCACTGGGCCGTCCTCCACTGCGTTCTCAGCTGCATCAGCAGGGAGCTGGGTGGGAAGTGGAGCAGCGGGGATTTGAACCTGTGCCCCTATGGGATGCCAGCCCTGCAGGTGGCAGCTTAACCCACTAGGCAGCAGTGCTGGCCTCTGGTGTTCTCGCGTGGGCGAGGCTCCTAAGGGCTGCTCCGCCCCCCGCCCCCAGGGTTTACACTGTCATCGAGGATCTCCACGGCGCGGGAAGCTTTGTCACCGAGATGCAGCTGTTCGTTGGGGAGTCCCCCATCCCCCAGAACCACAGCGTGTCTGCCAGCGATGATGTGAAGATCGAGGTGGGACTTTTCACCCACAAGGGCAACCTCAAGGTGGTGCTGACCGAGTGCTGGGCTACGCCGTCCAGCAACGCCCAGGACCCGGTCACCTTTGGGTTCATCAACAACAGGTGAGGGTGGGCCACAGGGCTTCAGGGACAGGCGGGTTCACACTGGGTTCTGGGGGCGGGCGGTGTGGGGAGCCCTGCCTCTGGGGCTGCCCGCGCGAGTGCGGGTGGATGTACCCTCCCTGCCCCCAGCTGCCCGGTGCCCAACACCTACACCCGCGTCATTGAGAACGGCGACTCGCACAAGGCGCAGTTCAAGCTAAGGATCTTCTCCTTCATCAACACCTCCCTCGTCTACCTGCACTGCCAGCTGCGTGTGTGCCTGGAGGCGCCCGGGGCCTCGTGCAAGATCGTGAGTGCCCGGCTGGCGGACGCTGTCCCCCCCCTCCGTCCCTGCTGTCGCTTTAGCCTCAGAGCCTAGGGGCCCGGTGGCTGCCGGGCCTGCAGACTTGGCGTCAGAGCCATGCGTATGAGGCCTGTGGAAGCTGGGGTAGGGGCCCTTGGCAGGCACGGTGGACTCCGGCAGCACTTCCTGAGGTTGCCTTGGTGAGGGGGTGTGCTGTGGTACGACACAGCCCTGCCCAGCTGCTGTCCGGCCCCGTGCCTCCGCGGGCCTGTTACTGAGCATGTGCTGACAGCCACCTGTGGTGTCATTAGGTGATGACGAGTTCATGAAGATGTCACAGGGTAGTTGGAGTGCCCCTAGACGGTGTGGACTTGGCACTAACCCCAGAAGGTTCTGGTGCTTTGGGGTGCTGGCCAAGTCCCCCAACAGTGTCCCCAGTAAGCTTGTCCCTATGAGGAGTAGGATGAGGAGGAGGAAGAGGAGGTGGAGGAAGAGGAGTTGTCCTCTGTCGCATGGTGCCGATTCGTGCCGCGTGGGTCACCACCAGTCATTCCTTAGTGCTCTCAAGGGCTGGGCATGCTGTGTGAGTGGGCTCATTGCCCTTTCCATGGCTGGCAGTTCCGTAGGTTTGTTTATGGCAGTGCCAGCACACACATGTACACTCCTATGTACACACCTGCACACACACACGAGGAAAATGTCACATGGACGTCGCCAGCTGCCCCACAGCCCTTCTCCATGGGGATCCACTGTGTGAGTGGCCTGGCATGGCTCATGCTGTGTGTCTAAGGCCTCCAGGTCCCTGGCTCTCTCAGGAGAGGCGCTGGCCCCTGAGCTGGCCCAGGACCCTGGTGTGGATTCCCCGAGCTCAGCCTCTACGGAGGCGGGTTGAATAGCCTCTTCAGTTAAACTTGCTGCTGCCGCCTTTCCCACTCAGAGCTGATGAACCTGCCCCTGTCCCGCCAGAGCCTGGGGGTGGGGGGACCCCGGCCGCTGCCGGGAGCAGGTGGTTCTTCCCTACCGTGTGTGACCTCAGTAGCTCTCTCTCCGAGTGCCCTTAAGATGGGGGTTGTGCTAGGAGGGTGTCCTGGGGGGTGGAGAAGATCTGTTTCAGGCCTCTCCCAGCTCCAGATGACGACAAGGTCATGAGCAGCTGGAGGACCAAGCCAGGCAGCCTTTCAAAAATTACTATTTGATAGACGCTAGCTAAGTTGATCTCCCAGCCACTGGTTCACTCCCCAGATGTTTGTAGCAGGCGTGGTTGGGTCAGGCCAACGCTGGCAGGCAGAACCTCGGGTTAGGTCTCCCCTGTGGGTGGGTTGATGGCTGCTGGAGCCATTGTCACCGTGCCCCAGGGTCTGCATTAGCAGGAAGAGGGCGTTAGGAGCAGGAGCTGGGAACTGAACCTGGGAACTCCAGGATGGAGACACGGTCTTTGTACCCGCTGGGACACATGTCTGCCCCCATGTGTTTGTCATGTGAAGGCTGTGGGGAGCAGACAAAGGCCGTGACCCTGGAGAAAGCAGAGGAGACTGAGGGCAGGAGGAGCCTCACAGGGGCAGGTGCCAGGGCCCCGGGGCGTGCCCAGGGGTGTCCACCTGCATGCTTCTGTGCTCTCCATCTCCTTTGGCCCTGCTAGTGCCCCGGGCTCCCTGGGGGCCCCTCCACCTGGGGCATGATCACCTGCCACCCGGCTCTGCTGCCGTGGGACAGAATGGCCTGAGCCGGACGCCCGGGCCAGTGCAGCTCACTTCTGGCTTCTCTCCTGGGTCCCTCAGAACTGCAATGACCTCCGTGTGCTGAGGAGCGGCGAGACCTCTGCGATGCACCAGACGTCCTGGGGGCCCCTCGTTCGCTCCATAGGTGAGCCCCATTTCAGCAGCAGTTGGAACACCCGAGGATGTGCCTTTGGAGCGAGACCTTCCTGCAAGGCTCCCCATGGCAGAATCCAGGCTTGCCAGGCTCCACAGCCCCATGGGCAGAGGTCTGTCAGCCCCAAGCTAGGGACAAGAATATCTGGGCTCTGCGAGGCCCAGGCCGAGGTTTCCTAGAGCAGTGTGTTGAGCTACGAGAGCCAGTCAGGGGACATGGCTGCATGGGTTGGGGGGTACATGGGACAGGTGATGATGGGAAAAGTCCTGTGCCTGCTGTGTGTGCTCAGGAGCGTGTTTGTATGCCCACAACAGAACAGATGTCTGACTGCTTCGCCTGCTGGGGGGATGCGAGTCCATCCATCACACAGACCAGTTGTTTACCTGCCAGGCCACATCCATCTCCAGCTCCCATGAGGGACAGGGCTGTGCACACATGCCTGTGTGTGTAATGGCTGAGGTTGCCAATTTTTGAGGTGTACAGCCTCTTGAGTCTATGAGGGGTCCGTGTGGGCCTCTGTGCTGGAATCTGGCCCTCCCTCACAGCACCCCCCCTTCCACATTCTTGCTCCAAAGTACCCCAGACACGAGGCTGGCTGAGCTACCCCAGCTCTTGGGCCCCTGCCACGTCTCCTTGGGAACGCACAAGGTCATGGTCTCCTAGGAAGGGCTTCACTGGGCTTCAGCTGGGAGCCAGCTGCTGGGCTCCAGGCGCACCCTTGGGTCCCCCACGGTGGCTCTGGCCTGCAGTGCTGGACCCTGGGCACACTGCTCACTCTGCACCTGTCTGCTCCGTGCAGGTGCACCTGTGGGTCCAAAGCCAGGCCTGAGCGCTGGCTACGTGGCCCTCATCGTGGCGGGTGTCCTCGGTGTCCTGGCGGGAGCGGCTGCCCTGGTGGTCGTGCGCTTCCAGAGGATGACTGGAAATTACAGCATCAAGCTCCGCTCAGACAACTTCAGCTACCGAGAGTTTAGCCAATAGGAGCTCGCGGGCGACCCAGAGGTGGGTGGAGCGCGAATAGTGACGGTGCAGTGGGCGGGCTCGAATGTGCGTGGTCCACCTTCCTGGACGTGACTGTGTGCAGTCGGGGAGGGGCCCTGGGCGAGGAGCAGGTGGCCATGATTCGCGCCTCAGGGCCAGGGCAGTGTGGAGGGGCGGAGCAGGACCCAGTATCCAGCCGTAAGGCCAGCTCTGCGAGCCTCTGACGGGGCACCCCCATTGTGCAAGCATTCCCGCACATGTGTGCGTGTGAATGTCCGTGTGTGTACATATGTGTGTGCCCATGAGCCCATGCCCACATGTATATGTGCTTGTTTCTGTATCATGTGTGCACATGCATGTGTGTGAATGTTTCACATGTGTGTACAAGTGAATGTGGGTTGTGTGTCCTGGTGCACCTGGCATACTGGGCTATGCTGGGGGCGCCGTTCTCTGTCCTTGTCCTCGTGGGGTGTCCTTCCTGGGGGATGTGAATCCTGCTCGCACGGACAGTATCACAGGTGTGGGAGTGTGGTGTTCTTGCTGTGCGTGCTTAGTGGGGAGTGCCCTGGTCATCTTTTGCATGAAGGCTATGCGATCCACCAACGTCAAAGGTGCACCGGGCAGCATCGGGGGATCGTGGTCTGCGTGGGCCATGTGGCTAGGGTGGACGCGGGGCCTGGCTGGAGCGATGCGGGCAGGAGTGCACCCCACCTTCCTGTCCTGGTCCGCGTGTCACCAGCGTCTGCCGTGTCTTTCCTTTCGCAAGGGCCCCAGGGTGAGAAGAGCTCTGAGCACACCTGTTTCCGTTCAGCAGGAGCTCTGGGGAGGGGGCTGCATTCCCACCAGCCTCTCCGGGCTGGCCACAGAGCACGTGGGCCCCACTCTGACCTCCCCAGCACACGGTCAGTCATCTGCTTCCCAGTGGCCACTCCCCACCTAGCTGTGCTGTCCTTGTCACTCCTGCATTACAGATGGAGTCTGGGCAGAGAGGGAGGTGCCAAGTGTCTCAGGTCATAGCCTGGACCGTGGGACCCGCCACGCAGGTCATAACCTGGGGCGTGGCAGGGCTGGGTGTTTTGCCCTAGTGCACACCTGACTGGTGACACTTGGTGCGATGCCCTCCAGCCTTCCTGGCTGTTTGAAGGCAGCTTGACAGAGTGGGAATATCTTCCATCCTCTGCTTCCCGCTGCAGTCGGCCAGGCCTGGGCCAGCCTGAAGCCAGGAGCCAGGCGCTCTGTCCTGGTCTCCAACATGGGTGCAGGGCCCCAAGCACCTGGGCCGTCCTCTGCCGTTCTGCCAGGAGCATTGGCAGGCAGCCGGATGAGGACAGGAGCCGGGATAGGCACTGGCTCTCCAGTATGGGGTACCAGCCTCACATGCAGTGCCTTAGCCTGCTGCCCGAGCCACAGAGCTGGTTCCTGTGCGGGGGCTTTCTGAGGAGCCTCCTGGTTCTCGCAGTAGCCCCAGGTATCCATGGTGGAGGGAGCCACTACTGTGGCCAGGAGGGGCAGAACCACCCCAGCAAGCAGCTGTTTCTCCACCCTGGGACAATTCTGAGGGTCCCAAACAGGGGCAGACAGGAGCCACGTCCCAGTGCGGCCTCACATCCTGATATCAACTACTGAACAACAAAATGCTTCTTTAGGCCCCAGATTGGGCTCCCAAGGGGTGGGGTCCTGAGGCCCCTCTCTGTCTCCAACCTGTTCCCTCACCCTCGCCAGGTGTCAGCCCTGAGCTGCCATGTATCCTTCCTCATCAAGCAGGCAGCTTTCCCAGCCTGGCTCCCTGCCTCCACTCTTAGGAGACAGGGAACACTGGAACAGCTCAGCCCCAGGGGTGCACACCAGTCCCCTCCTCAGACAGGGAATTTGGGTCCCAAGCATTCTAACCAGCCAGTCACTCTGGGCCATCCTTCTCTGAAAAGTGTGCAGGTGCCACCTGCTGGGGATCTGCTGGCCCCAATGTGAGAGTGACGCTTGCCTCAAGTCTGCCACAGCTTCTCCTGCCCGAGGTCCCTGACGCCCCTCCACCAAACCACCACGTACAAGTCACTCTGGATGTTGGTACCTGCACAGCAGAGACCAGCCCTGGAGGTTGGTCATTAACCAGCCAACTCTCCAATCAACCAACCAACTAGCCAACCAATAACTGACCAACACCAACAACCAGCCATCAACCAACTAACCAATCAACCAGTCATCAACCAACTGACCAGCTAATAACTAACCAAGCATCAACTAACCAACTAATCACCAACCAATAGCTAGCCACATAGCCATCAACTGACCAACAAACCAATAACTAACCAGCTAACCAACAACCAGCTATTAACCAACTAATCAATCAACCATCAACCAACTAACCAATCAACTAGTAACTGTCAACCATTAAGTATCCAACTAACCACCAACCAATAACTAGTCAGGCAACCATTACCTAGTCAATCAATAATTAACCATCAATCAACTAACCCACCAGTAACAAACCAAATAACCAATGAACAAACTGTTAGATCTGCTGACCACCTGAGAAAAAAAATACCAGCTGAGTACAAACAGGCCTTCATTAAGCAAAGAGCAGTCCGTTCCTGGGCCTTTCCCGTGCGGTGGAGGAATGGACAGGAGAGGAGAGGACCGCAAGTGGGAAGGACAGGCTGGGTAGCGAGACAGGTTTTATACCTCTTCTGACGTGGGTGCTGGCATCGGCCCTGCTTGGGTCCTGATAGGAGAGGAAATGTTGGCCTTTGTCCATCATTGGCCCGTACGGGGCCTTGTATGCCTATGGGGTGTGCCAGATCTCTGGCTGAGGTCACTGTGGTGTCCACCCACTTTCTGTAACCACAGTAACCATCACGAACAACTGACCATCAACTGACCTAACCAACCAATAATCAATCAATGAATCAACTATCAACCAATTAATAGATAGGTAACCAACTAATCAACCATTAACTATCTCATCAAACAATAACCAAGTAACAAACCAATCACCCACCAATAACTAACCAACCAACCAACCACTAACCAGTAGCTAGCCAACCAACCAGGCACCAATAATTCACCACCCACCAGTTGCACCCTGCGAGGTGTGAACTTGGTGCAGCCCCTCACAGAGCAGCCTGAGCGTGTCTCCACAAACAGTGCCGAGGTGCTGAGGTCCAGGAGTGGCTCACGGCCTCGTGGCTCCTGTCCTTGGCGAGTCGCTAGCCTTGCATTCTGGGCATGACCTGTCACTCTCCAGCGGGCACCTATCATGTCCTCAAACCCCCTTCGGTCACCTCCACTACCATTAACTCCTGGGGGCTCCAGGATCCAGGGGTGTCGGCAATGCCCACGTCATCATGTACCCCAAGCCGAGTGGAGGGACTAGGGTTACAAAGAAGACAACACGAGTGGGTCATTCTTGTAAAGAGAATGCTGCTTTATTGAACTCTAGCTTGCCTTTTATATTCTGGTTCCTCCCAGTATTTTTCCAATGCTCAAGCAGCTCCTAAGACCCCCCCCCCCAGGGGCATCTTAAAAAAGGGGAAGCAGGGAAGGGGGAACTTGTGGTCCAGCCAGGGGCTAAATGTATCAGGCCAAGATTGCCCATCCTGTTACCCCTAGAGAAACAAGCTAAGCTGTGGAGTTAACCCTTGGGAGACTGGGCCCTACACAGGGGGGTTGGTCCTAGCAAGCAATGGCACTTGGGTTCCTGATGCCAAATGATGGGAGGTTTGCATGTCACCCAGGCACAACCTCCCTGCTGTATTACCCATAACACTTAGTGTCATGTTTGTGTCACTTTGTTGCTGTTGAGTGACATCCAGGAAGCAAGGGCAGCGTGCCTGGGTGTGCTCAGCACAGACACACTTTCTCTCCGCTGCGCACAGTGCCACCCATGTGACCACTTCCCAACCCTCCCACCCAGGTCGCCGAGAGTCAAGCCCGCTCCTCGGTCCAGTGCTCGCAGGTGTCACCTCTGAGCCCCAAGATACCAACAGCCCCTGCTCATGCCCACAAAGCTCCTCCAGGAAGAGGGAGGGCAGGTGTGGCTGAGGGCAGCGTGCTGGGTGGGGTCCCCCAACCTGGCACCAGCATGCTCTGCCATCACCCCGGCTGGCCATTACTCTATGTATTAGAAGAGCATACGTAGGGATTGATGCCACGGCGTAATAGGTTAAGCCTGTGACTGCAGCGCCAACATGGGCCCTGGTTCATGTCCTGGCTGCTCTGTTTCCCACCCAGCTTCCTGCTTATGGCCTGGAAAAGCAGTAGAAGATAGCTCAAGTCCTTGGGCCCCTGCACCCACATCATGGACCCAGAAGAAGCTCCTGGCTTCTGGCTTCAGAAGGGTCCAGTTTCTGGCTGTTATGGTCATCTAGGGAGTGAACCAGTGGATGGAAAATCTCTCTCCTCTTCTGTCTGTAACTCTTGTCTCTCAAATAAATAAATAAATATTAAAAGAAGAAGTATATGAGTTAGCTAACAGCTGTGTGATGGTCTTAGATGAATTTAGAATCCACTGTGCTCTTAGCTTTTTAGTGCACAAGGTTGATTCTGTTGGCTGCAACTGTTATTCACGAAACATGAAGCCTTGTGGGTGTTCTCAGCATCCATGAGGAACCATGACACGTGTATGCAGTGATCCTGAGCTGCTGACATGGCCCTGGCTGGGCTGGGTGCTGGGCTTGCTTCGACTCATATCACAGGCTTGGGAGGACTGCACTGCTTCAGGCTCTTCCTATGTAGCCCCACCCATCCCAGCATTAGCCCCACACCTGTCACTTGCCCCTCATCACCAGAAGTGTGAGGCATGTGCTGGGGGCCTCATGTGGCTCTCAGAGATGGAGCAGCTGCCACATATCCAAGCACGCCAGGTGCCAGACCATCCACGGTTCCTGCACAGTCGTAAGGAACAGGCCCCGCCCTCCACCTGTGCTCTCTGCCCCGCCCTCACCTGTGCTCTCTGTGGTGACCTCATTGCAGCTCCCCTGGCCTGGCCCCCTCTTTAACACTTGCTGAGCACCGCTCCCAGGCCCAGAACTCGGTGCCCTGGATGACACAGACCTCATTGCAGCTCCCCTAAGCCTGGCCCCCACAGAGCATGAGGCCCTGTGGGAAGGCAGCCGTTCTGGCCAGTAGGTGGTGTGGATCTGAGCGCTGAGCAGAACGAGCACATGTGTGCTGTGAAGTGTCCCTGGCCTGGTCCATGTGTCCATGTGTCTGTCCATCCACTTGTCTACTCAGCCACTTAACCATTCATCCTCTCGACTATCCATCCATCCTTCCACCTACTCATCCATCCATCCATCCATCCATTCATCCACCCCATCCATCCACCCCATCCATCCACCCCCATCCATCCATCCATCCACCCCATCCATCCACCCCATCCATCCACCCCATCCATCCACCCCCATCCATCCATCCATCCACCCCATCCATCCACCCCATCCATCCACCCCCATCCATCCATCCATCCATCCACCCCATCCATCCACCCCATCCATCCACCCCATCCATCCACCCCATCCATCCATCCATCCATCCATCCATCCACCCCATCCATCCACCCCATCCATCCACCCCATCCATCCACCCCCATCCATCCATCCATCCATCCACCCCCATCCATCCACCTACCCATTCCTCTTCCATCCAGCAATCCATCTATCCATCCATCCATGCACTCATCCAGCCAACACACCCAGGTATCTGTGTTGGGTCCTCGTTCTTACACTGACACTTGAAAGCTGAGAAGCCTGAGGTGGGGTCCTTCATGTCCCCATCCATGTGAACAAACCCTCCTGAGTAAATGACACTGAAGCCAGTCAGGCCTCCGTAGGGAGCAGGGAAAGGACCCGAAAAAAAAAAACGCACCACATGAGGGTGCATGTGAGCTGTGTATGAATGCATGCATGTTTATGAGCTGTGCACACATAGGGGTGTGTATATGTGACTGTGGATATAAGCTGTGCATGGAGCATGTGATCTGTGTGGATTGCATGTGAGTGTGTAAGCAGCGCGCACACATGTGCATGTGTACATACGCTGTACATGTGTACACATGAGTGTATGTACATCTAATCTGCATGTACATGCTGTGTGCACATGTGTGTAAACATGTATATGAGCTGTGTGTGGAGTGTGTACACGGCCTCTGTACACATAAGTTGTGCACGTGTGTGTGTGTGTGTTGTCACGTTACTTCCCTGTGAGAGCTGTGGCAAGGCCAGCATCCTGACTGCTGTGTCTGCACTCGCCGTGCCTCTCACCCAGGCTCTTGGCTGGACTGGCTCAGGGCATTACACCCACGGCACGTGGAGCCAAGGAGAGGGCAGGGAGGGTTCCAGAGTGGCCTGGGGTGCCCGTGGAGTCACCCACTGCTCTGCCTGGGATTGTGTGGTGCACTAGGAATGGCCCCAGAAGACTCTGCCCCAGACAGAGCAGCCTAGGCCACTCCTGAGATGGACAGAGGGAGATGGTGCAGCGAGCTCGCAGCCGTAGCAGGCGTCTTCCTGCTTGGCCCCACCGAGAGCCTGCTGTGTGCCAAGCACCCACTGGGAAGGGGACATATTACGGGCTGGTCCACACCAGGTACAGAGACGAGAACAAACCTATGCCCCCTGCTGCCTCGTGGGGGAATGGGAAGAGAGCTGTAGGTTGCTGGGTTACCACCATCTGCCAAATAAAGATACCTCTGGGACCCAAATGTCCGCAGTCAGGATCCCGGGAAGTTATTTGCCCTACAATGGAGGATCTGGTGGTGGAGGGTCTGGTGATGAGGTCCGATGGTGGAGGGTCTGGTGATGAGGTGTGGTGGTGGAGGGTCTGGCGGTGAGTCTGGTCGTGAGGTCTGATTGTCAGCGTCTGATGGAGGAATGTAGTCCCATGGAGGGGCAGTCATGAACTCAGAAAGTTCTCGTCGCCAGTGGTCCAGCCTGCACATCCCCTTCCTGCCACCAGATGGCAGCAGACACCTGCAACTGTGGCCCAGAGCAGCACCCACATCCCTGATTCTCTGGGGTCCTCCCTCTGCTGATGGTGTCTCCTGGACTGAGGCAGGTGCAGGTGTGTGGTTGTTCCCAGCGCCTGGCCTACTCGGGTGAGGCCCTGGGGACTGTAGACCCAGCTCAGAGGGTGTTGTTGTCCCCTTCCTCCCTCCTGCTCCTGGGTGTGACGTGACTGCTGGATGGAGCAACAGCGGCTCACACCCAGCAGTCCTGGTGGCAAGACCATGGCTGGCCTCCTGAGGCTACAGCTCAGCCAGTGCAGGTGGGAGCAGCGTGGCTCTTAGCAGAGCCCTCCTATCCAGTGCTGTGCTTTGGGGTGGTGATGCAGGGTCTGCCGTGGTCGTTAGGCAAACAGGAAGCTTGGAGACCAGATGGGGTCTGCAGTTCCTGTCTCGTCCCTGAGGGCAGGGAAGGAAGGGGCTACTCTGTGTCCTGGTGCTTCCTGCCTGTCCCTGGTTAAGGGGCTGCAAGCAGGCCAGGTGTGACCCCATGGGGAGCCCTTGCCACCATCCCTGGTCCAGCCTTGCCCCAGGTAAGGAATGGCACAGTGCCCAGTGGTCACAGGTGTGTCCATAGGAGACATCTGCACTGTGCAGGGCCAGCTGTTGGCCGCCCAGTGGGGGAAGGGCAATGGGGACCTTGACACATGTCTCCCAGAGTGCAATGGGCTAGTGCCAGTGAAGTGACTGCTCAGCGCATGAGGCTGCAGCCCTGCCTCTGTGTGGGCCTTAGGCTCGCCCAGCCTTGAGCGTCCATGGGGTTGGGAGAGTGGAGCCCACGAGAGTCCATGCTGGCTTCAGGGCAGGCTGAGTCCCTCCATACCCAGGATATGCACATGACGTGGGGGGTGACCCGAGTGAGGAGCAGCAGCAGCGACCATCGGGTCTGAGCACAGCTGGCCACAGGCCACTGTGCTGATGGGACCCCACACACCTGCTTCTGCCTGAGCCCTCAAGCTGTCACAGGTGTGAGTGCTGGGGTGGGGGTGGGTTACAGGGCTGTGAGCACATGTGAGGGGCCCTGCAGGGTGAGGCTGTGACTCCACAGACACTGGCCACATGACACCAGCTGTGGCCTCCCCCGAGCCCCACTCCTTGGAGCAGTAGGACCAGGAGGAGCCTCTGAGCAGTGCAGGTGCCTGGGGATCCCGGAATTGTGGGGTCCTGGTACTCTCATTAAGGTTCCATTCACAGCCTAGAGGGAGCAGGGTGGTGGTCATCACCAGGGTGCAAAAATGATGTCCCCTCTGCCATGTTCCTCTCCACTTGCTTACCTGCAGTCAAGTCAGCACCTGCCAGGGAAAGGCAGAAGACCTGGGCTGAGGGAAGAGGTGGCCACATCCACTCCAGTCCAAGGACCTCTGCCCCCCACCACTCAGACTCCTGGGTTCCCTGCTGGGTGCCAGCCACCTGCCTGGTGCTGTTCTGCAGCCTAGGAAGTGCCCACATACAGAAAACACCTTCCTGGGGCTGGTGCAATAGCTCAACTGGATAATCCTTCAACTTGCGGCATCAGCATCCCATATGGGTGCTGGCTCGAGTCTCAGCTGCTTCGCTTCCCATCCAGTTCCCTGCTTGTGGCCTGGGAAAGCAGTCAAGGACGGCTTGGGACCCTGCACCCATGTGGGAGATCCAGAAGAAACTCTGGGCTCCTGGCTTTGGATCAGCTCAGCTCCGGCTGTTTCTTCCATTTGGTGAATGAACCAATCAATGGAAGAAAGATCTTTCTGTCTCTCCTTCCTTCTCTGAAAAAAAAAATCTTCCTTTCCAATTAAAAAAGTATTTGAAAACATTTCCCCAGATATTTGAAGTTTTAATCTGTGATTTATTGAAGTTGTTAAATCCCTAAGTTTTTCTTAGGCACATTCTACTTCTCAGGCTTAATTTTTCAAGGATTTATTTTATTTGAAAAGCAGAGTTACAGAACCAAACAGACTGGAAGAGAGAGAGAATCTTCTGTTCACTGGTGTACTCCCCAAATGGCTGCAGGGCTGAAACCAGGAACCAGGAGCTTCGTCCAGGTCTCCCACGTGGTGCAGGGGACCACGCACTTGGGCCATCTGCTGCTGATGTCCCAGGCCAAAGCAGGAAGTTAAATCAGAAATGGATTTGAACCCTTGCCCACACGGCAGTCAGTGCTCTGGGTAGAAGTGTAGTCTGCAATGCCACGGTGCTGTCCCCAAGACATCATTTTTAAAATCAAAGAAAAATTTAAGTACAGCACACACTTATTGAGATGGCTTCAGCAGCTAATGAGAAAGCAGAAAGAAACTGCTTCATTCTCCTGCTGGTCCCCCGAGACACCCCTTCCTGCAGCAGGGACGAGGTCACAGCTCGGGCAAGACTCCAGTCTGGGCGGCCACCAAGCCTCCACCTCAGGGTCTGTCACACGGGCCTGGGCCC
This sequence comes from Ochotona princeps, assembly GCF_030435755.1. Lineage (NCBI taxonomy): Eukaryota > Metazoa > Chordata > Mammalia > Lagomorpha > Ochotonidae > Ochotona > Ochotona princeps. The sequence goes on along the minus strand of NC_080834.1, from coordinate 27,109,786 downwards.
CGGCCCCGGAATGCCAATACCTCAGACTCCACAAACCAGGCATCAAATGCCCAGGACCCAGTGAGAGGCAGCCCCTTGGGATAAGCAGAGCCTGGAACCCCCGACTCGCTGGGGGAGCCCCTGAGTGCACACAGACCACGTGGTACTGAGGCAGGGAGCTCATGTGTGTGCGGGGGTGGGGGTTGCACAAGGAGACTAGCCCGAGAGCTCGAGTTCTGTGAAGACCCTGCCTGTCCCCAACCCCGCTGCTGGGAGGCCAGCACCTTCCTGCCGCCCCAGCTGGGTCCCTCCTGGGGCAGGACGAGCCCCTGGTTCTCAGCTGCGTATAGAGGTGGGGAGCCGGCCAGGGTTGGGGGCCAGCAGGGCTGCGGCAGACTCAGAAATGGCCATAGGGCCGAGCAAGGATAGGTCTCTGCTAACCAGGGTGACCTGAACCTCCGGCCCTGCACAGAGCTGGGCTTAGCTAGACACAGCGGGCTCCAGGACAGGCAGGACCAACCCAGAGCCTCCGCAGCCTGGGGCAGTGGAGGTCCCCACGCCTGTTCACAGCCTCTGACCCCTCGGCCAGGGCCATGGCCGTTATCGCTGGGCCCAGGCTGGCTCTTCGAAGCCTTGTCCATCACCCTGGGCAGGGTAACTCTGTGGTTAGGATGCAGAGCAACATGGTAAGGGGGCTCTCTTCTGTTGCACAGCCGCCCTGTTGCTGGAGTTCAACATGAGAGATGTAGACAGAGTTGAGAGAGAGAGAGAGAGAGAGAGAGAGAGAGAGAGAGAGAGAGAGACAACAGCTACAAACTCCCAAGGAGCTAAAGGGGAAAGCAAAGAAACACGGGGCATCCACAGACACAGGCAGCGGTCAGCGGAGCCAGGAGGTAGCCCTGGGCACCAGTGAGAGACCCCTGATGCCATGAGACTCCCAGGGGCAGTGGCCAACAGCAGAAGCACCTAGCCCAGACAGGACTCCACAGGCACTGCCCATGGTGGGGGCCAGAGCAGGTTCCAAGGGTCACACTGCCTCCTGTGGGTCCCAGCCAGGGTCTTGGGCAGGGGCTGCCACCAGCCTGGCTTGGGAGGTTCCCATGCATGGTGGTCGAGTGCAGTTTTCCCCGCCAAGGACTGGGAGGTGGGAGGTGAAGCGTAGCCAACAGAGAGCTGAGTGCGCAGCCTACACCCAGCCTGGGGCACATCAGGGTGGGGCTCCTGTTCCTCCTGTGGGTTCTCTTCTCCTGGGTCTGCTGACTGTGAGATGGATGGAAGCTGGGACCCTGCCAAGGTCACCATCCTGGGACATTCACCTGGCCACAGATAGCGGATTCTCCTGGGAGAAGCCTGGGTTGAGGGCAGGACTCTGTGGCCCGAAACACTGGGCTGCTTCTGAGCCTACATGCTCTGTGGTGCTCTCTCTCTTCCCTGGGCAGAACTAGGGCCCAAGGCACAGAGCAGCCCGTATGTGGGGAGCTCTGGGTGAAGGGGTGGTGGGTATGGGATGTCTGAGCCTGCTACAGGGTGTAGGCTATGAGGGTGGCCATCGGTGCGGGTGGTCACAGCTTGAGACCACAGCCAGGCCACATACACTTACGGCCGGCGTCTTGCTGCTGTCAGACTGAGCTGCTGCTTGGCAAGCCACATCGCCGGGAGATTCCCCTGCCTGGGGACACCGTGCCTGTTCCATGTGGATGTTGAGAAGTTACCCTGGTGCGCTAGAGAACCTTGGCTTTACTTCCCAACCTGGTGACCTTTAACCCAGCATTATCATTTAGTTACCCAAGAAAGCAGCGTGAATGGATGTTTGAAGGGAGATGCTGTGTGGTCTTAAAAGAAAGAAGACATGAAATAGGATTAAACTCACATGCATGCTGGTAGGACGAAGCGCCTGTTGGGGAGCCGGCTTGGTGGGGTTTACCCTGTCCAGGCCGGGGTGCCTGTCAGTAGGCCTGGGGGTGGATCTATCCAACTACTGCAGCCATAGCGCTGGGGTGCTTGGGGGAGGGTCAGGGCAGGGGAGTGGGAAGACCTGGGTTACTGCCACAGCCGCCACCGCACACGGGAGCCAGGTGTGGGGATTTCCTAGTGGGGGGGGTCTGTGGGAGTCCACCCAACTGGGCAGCTATGAGAACCAGAACTGGGGACAGCACCTGATGGCGTGTGCTATAGCCAGGCCTGATGGGGGTTCTGGAAGGTTGCTTCAGCTGGGCCAAGGCACCTGCTGGTGGGCACGAGAGTTGGGTCTGGGGGTAGGCCCCCACTCCCATATGGACACAAGAGCCAGGGCTGGGGAATGGTCTAGAAGGGGTCCAAGGGGTCACCCCAAATAGTCCATTTTACCTGCTGGTGAGTGTGAGAGTTGGGGGTGGGCCAAATCAGACCACTGCCCTTGCCAGGCCTCCCTGAACTGGGGCAGGGGGCTAACTTGGCAGGGGCTATAGAGGGGCCCCCTTATTATGCAAAAACATGTGCAGAAATTTCCAGGAGACAGGGCAAGCAGCACCCAGTGAGAAACGCAAGAACCAGAGCGGGGGGCCAGCTGGGTAGGGTGACCAGTCAGGAGTGGGCCCCTGAATTGCATACGTACCTTGGGCCAAAGGGATCCCCATTGTCAGGAAACACCGTGGATGTGTGGTCCAACCGTGGAGCACATGCTGTGGCCGGCCAGCCCTGCTAGGACGCCAGAGGAAGTCCTCTGAGGCCGAAGGAGGAAGGATGGACCCAGATACACAAGCCAGTTCCCCTGACCAACAGAAGAGCTCACGTGCCTCTGCAAAGGATGCAGCAACTCAGGCCAAGTTACAGGGAGAGCACCCAGGCCTGGGGACACCTGAGGCGGACGCGGACAGCCAACAGGCCTCAGAATTTACACAGGAGGGACGGACGGAGTGTGTGACTTACACGACACTCCTGGAGGACATCCCCACATTCCCCAGCATTAACGGGGGGCTGACAACAAGGAGCACCCCGCCCCCACTCCCATGTGGACACAGCCCTCAGCCCTCCTCCCCGCCTTCCTTCCCCATCCCTACCTGAGGCCTCCATGGGTCTGCAGTCCCCGTCCCCGGCCTCGTAATATGAGGAAAAAAATCAATGATTGAAAGTACATTCGTTCGTAACTTCTTAGCAGTGACAGCTCAGAGCCACAAACAGCAAGAGGGGAAGAAGAAACACAAAACCTCGTGCCTGCTCCAGTAGGTCCAGTGCTGGGACGGGTGGCCGGGCATGGGGCGGTGGCCACTGGGTGCGGGTCAGGAGGCCCTGAAGGCAGGCCAGCTCTGACCACTGCTTGGGGCCTGGGGTAGGTGAATGCTCCCACAAACACACACTCCGTGGAACATTCTGATGGGAGCCACGTGCTGCATTGCAAAACGCACAGGCAAGAGCTCAGAGCAGCCCTGTGCTGGGTCACTGCTGGCAAATGACCAAGCTGGGAGCTGGTGCGGCCAAGCAGGGCGAAATGCGCTGTGAGGTGGAGGGACAGCCAGGTCCCCCACGCACCAATCATGGGGAGGCTGAACGCAGGGATAAAACACTGAGATTGAGAAATGCATTCAGAGTAACCCAGCCTGTGGTTCACACCACGGCGCTCTGGCCCAGGACAGCCTGAGGATTTTAGTGTTATCACTTTCTGCTTTTTAAAAAAATTTATTCACTTACTTGAAAGTCAGAGCTGCAAACAGAGAGAGAGAGAGAGAGAGATCTCCCCTGCACTGGTTCACTCTGCAGATGGTCATGATGGCTAGGACAGGCTGAGGGCAGGAGCCAGGAGCTCTGTCTTAGTCTCCCACATGGGTGCAGGAGCCAAGCACTCGAGTCCTTCTCTGTCCCTTTCCCAGGGGCTTTTTAGCAGAGCTGGACTGTAAGTGGAGCAACTGGACTTGAATCGGCATTCATGGGATGCCAGCGCTGCAGGTGGTGGCTTTTCTCACTATGCCAAGCATAGCCCCCTAACTTTTATTTTTCAGTCAACCCCTGAACCTGTGCATAATTGGGAGGGGTGCCCTGTGACGCCGTGATGCAGGTACAAGTTGTGTGATGTCCGATCGTTCAGTCTCTGGCTTTAAAAGAGCAAACCCCCAGGCCTCTGGCTTAGCTGGAGTCCCCCGCGGTGTGCGAGCTGGCCCGCGCTCACACGTGCAAGGCTGGTAGGCTGCCACCCCTCCACGCTCGGGTGCTCTGCCCTCTTCAGTGCCCTGTGCTGTGGTGTCTGTCATTTGTCACAATCAGCCGTCAGACACCCCTCTCCTCTCACGGCCTCCATGGCATACAGTCCTCCTTCCTTGCCTCCATGTTTCCCCCACTGCTGTGTCCTATGCGTGAAGCACCGCACCCGGCAGGCTCAGCGTCCTCAGATGCTGCCCTCAGAGAAGGCTCTGGCACGCACCCGCGGCAGGGTGCAGAGGAGGGGAGGGCTCCATGGCGGTCCTAGCGAGTGGGCCTTTCTTCTGCCCGAGACAATGGGCTTCTTGAGCCCGGAGACAATACCTACTCATGGCTTGTCCTTCCCACAATGCCTGGCACTCGGCCAGTGGCCAACACCCGCCGGGTGCCCTGGCACTGGCCAGCTGGCTGAGCCGAGGAACAAGGAAGGCTTAAGGGCCACAGATCCTGAGCAGACTGGGACGCGCCAGGCAGACAGGCCAGAGCCCCCAGCAGCCTCTCGGTGGCGTCTGCACACCTCTGCGCTACCCTCCCACCTCACAACCCATTTCTCCTTCCAGAGGGGAGAAGAAGTCCACACTCGGAGACCCTGGACTTCAGCGTCTGCCACGTGGGAGACCTGGGAGTGCATCCCCGCTGCACCCCCTAACCCCTCTTCCCACGGGAAGAAGCAGCTGCTTGGACCCCTGGAGCCCCGGCAGGAGCTCCTGGCCCCTGGTTTCAGCTTGGCCCAGTCCTGGCTGTGGCAGGCATCTGGGCAGTGGACCAAAGCTGAGAGACTCCTCTCTCCTCTGCATCTCAGATACATGAACAACCTCACCATTTATTTTTAATAAAAATATCTGGCTTTCAAAAGGCACAGAGCAGACCCTGGGTGGGCAACACAGCCTTTGGTCGTGGCTGGCCGGGCGCGCACCGTTTTGAGCATGCGGAAGCAGCAGTGAGGACGAGCGGATGCTGTGGCCTCTCCTTTGTTGTGGGCCTTTGCCTTTTCCGGTCCCGCAAGGGCTGGCTCCGGGGAACGTCCGCAGAGTGCTGGAGTGGGCACTTCTAGCAGAACATTTCCTCTTCCTCCAGCTAGTCTGGGTCTCGATGGGAGAAGGGATCTGATTTCAGAGTGGGAGCCTTGTGGCGCCGTAACCTCCCTTGGAGAGCTAGCAAGGGGTTGCTATCAGAGCAGAGGCCAGCTTGGCCGTCCATCTGCATTTTGTTAATTAGTGGCCACTTACGGAGGGTGACCTGGGATGGAGCTGGGTAGGCTGTGGTAGAGGCAGAGTGGCGCCCACTTCACTCCAACAACATTCGCCCTCCCCATGCCCCTGGGCTCAGTGGGCATGCTCCTGCCCCCAGAGCACGGAGCTGGGTGGTCCTGTATGGCAGCGGGGTCCATCCACACCTTGTGTCACCAAGGACATGCTGTCCGGGGCTCCCAGGGCACAGAGGCCCACAGCTGTGCCCTCCTCCTCCTGTGCACCCAATGCTGTCCTTTAAATGGCATAAGTGGGGGCCCAGACAGAGTTTTCTTAGGAAAACATTTGCTTACTTATTTAACATGCAGAGGTATGGAGTCAAAGAGAGAGGTGGAGAAACACGGACAGATCTTCCATCCATTGATTCACTCCTGAAATGGCCACATGGCAGGAGCTGGGCCAGGTGGAAGCCAGGAGCCAGAAGCTCCATCTAGGTCCCCCACATGGACGTCCTTGGGCTGTCCTCGGCTGCTTTCCCAGGAGCACTGGATGGGAAGTGGGGCAGTCAGGACTTGAACTGGGGCCTGTATGGGATGGTGGTGCTGCAGGGAGTGGATTTACTTGCAATGCCATGGCACTGTTCCCTTCCTCGGGGTCTTGGCTCCCAGCCAGCATGGTCAGCAAAGGCTCAGACATCAGAGCATGGTGGCGTGCCTGGAGGAATAAAGCAGCCAGCAGGGAAGTGGCCGGCACAGCTGTGCTGGCTGTCCTCGGGTCCCCAGGCTCTCAGCACCCATGGGACTGAAGGCCAGGGTCCACGACGAGTAGGGGGTGGGGTGGGAGCATCTTGGGGGGACGGTGCCCCTCCAGGGTGAAGGTGCTCTGCTGCCTCCTCCTTTGCTTCCAGGGTGGAGAGGGGGCTCTAAGTCCTGGGGACTGTCCTCCGCTGCCCCCACCAGGTTAACCACATCAGTGCTTCCTCAGTGGCCCAGCGATAAGCCCAGAACAGTCTCTGGCCCAGCCCAAGCCCCGTGGGCAGGTCCCACGCTACCACGGTGGGGTGGGTCAGGGCTGGACCACGTGAGTGGAGGAAGGTGATTCTTCATGCTGTACCCAGGATTCCTGGAAGGAAGCCAGGGGTGGTTAGCTTCCGAGGACACGCTGCCTCTCCCTGCTGGCCCTGTGTGTCTGGCCTGGAGGCCTCTTAGATCACCCATGAGCATCAGGTAGTGGCCAGCCAGGTCCTGCCTGAGACAAAGCCGGGTCTCTGCCTGTCCACATTGGCACAATCTGGGCTCCGGCTGCTGCAGGATTGTTCACGGTCAGAGTTGGAAACATCCTGTGTGACCCCTCAGGCTGGTGTTGGGCCAGCAGGGTGAGCAGCCACATGTGACATGACACCCCACGTTGTCTGCTTCCATCCAGCGTCCTGGGAGCAGCAGGGGATGGCTGGGCCGTTGGGTCCTGGATGCTTGTGTCGGGGACCTTGGTGGAGGCTTGAGCTCCTGGCTTTGGCTCTCGAGGCAGTTGGGGAGATGAGTCAGCAGAAGCAAGATCAATCTCTCTCTTATTTGCTCACTCTCGCTCTCTGCTCTTCTGCCTTTCAAAGAAATAAAAGTAAATGACTGAGTTTTTTAAAGAGTATGAATCACCTGCGTATCCAGAAGCAGGGGGCAGCTCTGGGCTGGGGGTGGGGTCAGAGCAGGCTGGGGGTAGGCACAGCTGGGGGGCACAGCTGCCTGCCCCCCAGCTCCCCTCCCAACACCTCTCAGCTCCTCCAGCCTCCTCACGGCTGCAGCTGCACCTGTTAACCTGATGACTTTCGGAGCTGGGGCTTTAAAACCCAGAGCCTATCCTGGGTCACTTGGGGCTGCCTCTTTGTGCGATAGGTGTGTGACACCTGCGCATTTCTCTCCACTGCAGAGCTGCCCCCCACTTGGCTTCACTCCATCGTCCAGAAGGCATCTGCTTTACTCGGGGTCTGCCACGCTCGGTCCAAGGCTGCGCATGCATGAATTACGCAGGAGTTGTGCGTGTTCAAGCATGGCAAGCACATGGGGTGGGGCTGTGGGCCTGGGGACCAAGTTTGCCACAGCTCTCTGTGCTACAGGGACACAGTAAATCCTTTGCAGTGCCTCAGGCCTGTGGCCTTCCTTCCCCGGGCGGCACCCTGGCTCTGCCCGTCTCCGGGGGCACAGGGCTGTGCTCAGATTCTGGCTGTCTTTGGGGATGCCAGCTGAGCACACACAGCCCAGCCCGCGGGGAGCGTGAGACAGCATCTGCTTCCTCCACATGAAGGAAGGGCCCAGCTGGACTTCTCAGGACGGGGCTCTACACAGAGACCCACGCAGGGCAGTCTTCACGTGGCCGCCCTGTGCCTCCGATCCCACTCACGAGGCAGCCCAATCACCCTGTGCGAACACTGCAGCTCAAAACACGCCCACTGGCTGCTCCCCGCTTGTGAGTGTGACAGCGCTCGTATTGACACACACGAAGAGTTGACACTTGATGGCTAGGTTTTCCGCCTCGATTAGACATTTTGAAAGGTGTTTTTTTTTAAGTTACCAAAAAAAAAAAAAAAAAAAAAACCGTTGGAGTGAAAAAAAAAATCTAGACTTGCTGCAGGTCCAAATGCCGGCCTGGATGGGGTGAAATTAACACTCATATTTCAGAGACAGAACAATCGCTCAACACTTAGGGACACGTGTGTGTGTGTGTGTGTGTGAGGTGTGCTGAGTGAGCTGTGAGCAAGCGGAGTTGACACAGTGTGCGTGTGTATGCCGCTGTTGTAATGTCCAAGTTCACACTCACTGACATGGTTGAACACCCGTGTGTGTGTGTGTGTGTGTGTGTGTGTGTGTGTTGGATGTGTGCGATCCCTCTGGGAACAGTCTGTTCACATACACCTTGCACACTGTCGTGTCGGGTTGCTTGTTGTGGGGTCGCAGGGAGCGTCTGGCTGATGCCTGCGTCCTAACCACAGACCAGCATTCTAAAACCATGGTGCTTTCAAACCATTTCCGTCTGATGAAGGTGACTGACCTCTGAGACTTGCTAAAACGCACCAGAACAACCTCCGCAGATCTTGGTGAGGCCGTGGGACCACCCGCTCGATCGGGGCAGCCCTTCTACGTTCATTTGAGCTTTGGGGTCACGTATTGGGTCATTCATTCCGGTGTGGTTCTCAGGGTGCCTGGACGAAGTTATATGGGGTCTGTCTTCTCTTCTCACTCCTCCTGCCTTCCCCTCCTCCCATACGGCTGCTCACTTGGGCCAAGGGTTTCACCTGTGCAGGGCTCCTAGTAAATCCACATGTGAGGGCTGTTCCCAGGAACGACAGCCACCATACCCCTGCTCAGGGCTTCCTGATCTGAGCACCACTTCAGGCAGGAGTGTGGTCCCCTTGGGCAGGAGTATGGTCCCTTTTCAGCCCTTTAGGAGGCGTTGATGTCACTGCCCGCCAGCTGAAGTGCACCCCGACCTGAGGGTGGGCTCTGGGTCACAGCCACCATAAACAGGTGCGGCAGCTTTGTCTGTGCGGGCAGTGACCTAGCCTGCTTCTGTGCACACCCGAAGGGCGCACATTCTTCTCGTTCTTGGCCGTGGAAGTGTTGGCCTCTGCTCTGGCCGCTGTGCCTGAGCCTGCTGGGACCTGCTGGCGTAGTGTGGGGGATTGGAATTCTCTTGGGCTTCTCCATCCAGGAAGCACCATGCGGGCCACGGGAGGCTGTGTGGGGAGCAGTCGGGGTTCCCGGGGCCTCTTCTGTCTTCTCCCCTTCACCTTCCTGTTCTTTCTGAGCTTCTTACGTTGGAAGCTTCGCTCACGGTGTTCTATCTGCTCTGAAGAGCTCTTTAAGGAGTTTGCATGGCCGTTTAAGACACTCACAGGGCACTTTCGGGGCAGCAGCGGGGACCCCACGTCCTGAGTCTGGGTTTGATCCCAGCTTCCTGCGGGTGCCCGTGCCAGAGGCAGCAGGTGAGGGCTGGAGAAGTGGGTCCCTGTCAATCCTGTGGGAGGCCCAGGTGGATCCTGGGGTCCGGGTCTCCTCTGTGGGCATTTGGGGGATGAACCAGGGGCTGGGAGATCTGTCCTGACTCAGGAGTCGGGGAACGTGCCAGCTGCCCAGGCTTCCTGTCTCCCAGGTGATCTTCCGTACACCTATTGCTGATTTATTCATAGGCACGTGATGTCAATGACAACGGGCTTCTATAGTTTGTGTCCAGATTGGGCTCAATGTGTGTGATTCGCCTAAGGGGCACCTGTGGCCTCTCGCATCCCAGAACCCGCTGGGGTTTACCTGTGCCCTGGAGCCCCTTTCACTGGGTGATGCTGTAATCCCCAGAATCCTGGACACAAAAGCAGGAGGCCCAAGAAAGGACACCCTCCCCAGGGAAGGGCACTGTCCTGCCTGTGTCTTCTGGGGCTCAGTGGCTTGCTGCGCGGGACCCTGAGAGATGGCCACCGTGTTCTCTGCCGTATATGTGTGGTATGTGTGTGTACTACGCTGCATGTAGTGTGTGCATGTGTGATGCATGTGCTGTGTGCCTGTGGTGTGTGCATGTGTGTACGTGTGCGCATGTGTGGTGTGTATGCAGGGTTGATGTGGTGTGTGTGGTCTATGTGTGTACTGTTGCATGTAGTGTGTGCACACGTGTGATTATGCAGCGTGGGCATGTGGTTGGTGCTTGTGTGATTTCTGTAGCTATGTAGTATATGTATGTGTGTATGCGTGCTGTGTGTGATACAAGACATGAGTGGTGGGTGTCTGGTATAGGCAGTATGTGTGTGTGATGTGTGCGATGCCACATGTAGTGTGTGAGTTGTGATGTATGTGGTATGTGTGTAGTATGTTTGAGCTGTGTTGTATGTAATATGTGCTGTGTTGTGTGGGGTATGTGTGAGTTGTGATACACATCATGTGTGAATCATGTAGTGTGAGCTGTGTTGTACATGGTGTGTTGTATGTGGTATGTACGTGCTGTGTTATAGGTAGTGTGGTTGGGCTGTTATACGTGGTATGTGTATAGCATATAGTTTGTGGGAGCTGTGTAGTGTGTGTTGTACATGGTATGTGTGTTGTATGTAGTGGTACTGTGATGCATGTAGTGGGTGTAGAGTTACTGCTGTATGTGGTATGTATGTACTACACGTGCTGTGTTATATGTAGCGAGTGTAGTGGGTATGTGTTGTATACAGCGTGTATCATGAGTGTCACGAGTCTTCTGACTCAGTAAAAAAGCAGGTAGTTTCCCAAGCCAACACATCGGCAGCAAAGTCGAGCCTCATGTTTTGAACAAGCCTTGGGGTTGGCAGCCAGGAAAATGGCTTCTCACGTCCCTGAGCAATTCCTGGGCTCAGAAGTGGGGCTTCCTGGGAAGTTGAGCTCGCACTGTGACGCCATCGGGCTGGTGGTGGGAGAAGAGACAGATGGGGCCCAGGATGGAGCCGCAGCGGGGCCCAGGTCCCCGAGCGCCTGGCTGGGCTCCACTGCAAGCCAGACCATGGGCAAGCCCGACATCTTCAATGCAGAACTCCTATACAGCCGAAGGTGGCTAGGGCTCCACTTCACTGCTCACTGACTGTTGCTGTGGGCTGTTCATTCACCGCGTGCACCTGGTGGAGGACACGCCCCAGCAAGGACCGTGGGTCACCCTGCGCGCCTGCTCCTGCTGCCCTGCTCTGGATGCAGTGCTGGGAACCTGAGACCAGCAGATGGCGGGAGATTCTGCAAGTGGTGTACGTGTCCCCCAGCAGGTAGCCACTGAACCACAAGCCGCATTCCCCAAGCTTCAGACTCCAAAGCCAGACTTCCTGAATCTTCCTGTTTGCCTCCTCTCACGGTTACTTAGCAACACAGGAAGCTTCTTGCTCAGGTAAACTGAGGGTTGAGCAAAGCAATGGATCCCACAGACAGAAATCCAAACGCTTTCAAGGCGGGAGGGAACGTCCGGTACAACCCGCTTCAGGGAAGCCGGCTCCAGGCGCAGGGACACCTGACGGAGGAAGGCTGTGGCGTCGTTGCTCGGTTTCCGAACATGAGGGAAGGCTTGTCCAGGGTGGCCTGTGTGGATGGGGAACTGTTGGCAGCAGACTGAGTGCTCGGGCGCCAGGGGACGCGGGGTGCCTTACTGCGCTGCCAACTCCACGGAAGCCCACGTGGTGACTGAAGCAACATTCAGATGATGTGGCCCCACGTTCTATGCTGAGGATAGATGACGTGGCTAGGACGATCCCACAGCGATTTAGAAGAAAACGAGCTGTTCCCGTCTCCCTGCCCCACACTCAACTGTGTGTTCCAAGAGAGCATTACAGGGAATTGTGTTCCAGCCAACCCCAGCTCCTACAGAAGCTGTGGATGCACCAGGGGCAGGGGACAGCGTCAGGCACAGCGAGTCCAGCTGCCACCTGCCACGCTGGCATCCTATATGGAGTCCTGGCTGCTCTGCTTCGGAAGCTGTTCCCTGCTCCTGCGACTGGGGAAGCAGCAGAGGAGGCCCAAGTGCTGGGGTTCCTGGTGTCGGTCTTGTGCAGAAGGCTGGATGTCAGGCCCAGCGCGATAGCCTAGTGGCTAAAGGCCTCGCCTTGAAAGCCCCGGGATCCCATATGGGCACCAGTTCTAATCCCGGCGCCCCGCTTCCCATCCAGCTCCCTGCTTGTGGCCTGGGAAAGCAGTTGAGGACAGCCCAAAGCCTTGGGACCCTGCACCCGCGTGGGAGACCTGGGAGAGCTCCTGGCTCCTGGCTTCGAATTGGCTCAGCTCCAGCCATTGCGGCCGCTTGGGGAGTGAACCATCGGATGCAAGATCTTCCTCTCTGTCTCTCCTCTATATATTTGCCTTTCCAGTAAAAATAAATAAATCTTAAAAAAAAAAAAAAGGAGAAAAGGCTGGATGTTGAGCCGGGAGCTCCATGTGAGATTCCCACGTGGCTTCCCAGAGAGCATGGGGCAGTTACAGACATTTGCAAACGAAACCTGTAGGCAGTAACCCCGTGGGGATGACACATTTTTGGATGACGTGGCGAGTCCGTAAGACATCATACTTCCCCCAGTGTGCTTGCAACCCCACAGCTTGTAGCAGAGGGAAAACACAGTGGGGTGTGATCCTGGTGAAAACCCAGACACTCCGACACGAGGGACTTCAGCCAGCCACTCCACGCTTATGCCAACCCAGGGGGGCAACAGCTGTCCTGCAGTTGGGGCGTTCTCTCAGAAACCACATCCCTAGACGGACACTTGCTACCGTAGCATCTTTGACCAGCGGTCTTCCCGTCTCAGGCCTCTGAGCCCCCCTCCCCCACCATGGCTGTTAATTACCCAATAGCTTATCCTCCAAGGGGACTTCCCAAACCCTGGTAGGTTCTGATGCTTCCGGGCGGGGAACCAGCGCACGGGCCCCACCGTCCGCCCTGCTGCTCAGGGTGTGGGTGCTGGCTGGATGTTCTCAGCTCAGCTGGCAGCCACAAGGATTGCTGTGCTGGTAAGGAGATGGACACTGCCTCCTCCACCTCCTCCTAGTCCTTCTCTTCCTCCTCCTCTCCTCCTCCTCTCCTCCTCCTCTCACCCTCCTCTAGCAGGAGGGACCCTGCACCTACGTGGGAGACCCGGAAGAGACTCCTGGCTCCTGGCTTTGGATCGGCGCATACCGGCCCGTTGCGGCTCACTTGGGGAGTGAAACATCAGATGGAAGATCTTCCTCTCTGTCTCTCCTCCTCTCTGTATATCCAGCTTTCCAGTAATAATAAAATCTTTAAAAAAAAAAAAAAAAAAAAAAAAAAAACCTTGTGTGTTAGCAGCTTCACCAGAGTCCTGCTCAGGTCCTAGGGAAGGGACTCCTGCAGTGCTCAGCCGGGAGCCCTGGAGTCTCTGAGCTACGCAGCTCGCCCAGGACACTCTGAGGAGCGGCAGGCCCCAGGCTGCACCTGCGCTGCCACAGAGCCCGCGTAACATCGCCGGCATGGTCCCATCACACACACGGAGCGGTTCCCAGCCCAGCCCAGTCGAAGTCCAGTTCTATTTCCTCCATCAATGGCACTGTTCACGGGCGCGTGGCGTGGTGCTCAGGATGGCAAGCTCTCATAAAGCCGCAGGGACTGGAGCTGCCAACCTCAGCCTGCGGCCTCTGCGAGGTGGGGTGCAGGCATGGTGACCCCCAAGAGCTGCAGCAGTCTGTGCTCTTCCTGTCCTCCGTGACAAAGGTGCTGGGGGCCATGGCAGCGCAGTGGCACCCACAGGGTGGGCTGCAGCTGGGGCCAGAGCTCTGGGGACCAAGGAGGCGAGGCAGGCAGCGAGGGCGGAGAGGAGCTGAGAACCAGGCTGGATGGCATTGTGGGGGGCACAAGGCTAGTGCTGGGCAACTGGGCAATTCCTGGAGGCAGAGACTGTGCTGCACTGCCGTCTGAACTCACATATGACCAGGGTGGATGGAGGCCACCCAGCCACCTCTGGCTTCCTCTCATGCTCAGTCATGAGGAATTCACAGGTAGCCCACTGCCTCCAACAGCATGCTCCTCGTGGGCTCTGCAAGAAACTTGGTCTGAAGCGGGCCTTTAGTGTGCCTGACTCAGACCAAAAAGGCTTGCATAAAAAACAGCTTGGAAAAACTGTGTGAGGACAGAGATCCTTGCATGTGTGGGATATAACCCTGTGTGTCGGTGCGTGGCCGGCCTGTCCAGGCAGCTCCTTCAGAGACCGGAGCCCAGCCAGCCAGGGCAGCGGCCCCACGACCAAGACCCGAGCCCCAGGCTTCTGGTTCGGGCCCCACTGTTATTTCCTTTTTGTCTGTGAGTGCACCTGTTGTGAGGCATCAGGGGGCCCACCTCTTCCCACCCGGTCCAATTCCTCCAGCACCTCCCCCTGTTCTGGTCCCAGCCCCAACCCTCTGTGAATGCCTGCCGGAAGCCTCACCCCGGGGGTGGGCTGTGACCAGGAGCTGCAGCCTGTGGCACAAAAGCCACAGTTGGGTCTTGGCTGTGGAGACCCCGGGCTCCCAGGCCCAATGCTCCAAGTCTATTGCCTTGTGTGTGTGTGTGTGTGTGTGTGTGTGTGTGTGTGTACGCACGGCTGGTCTCAGGGCTGTGACACCCACCTCCCCTGTCAGGACGCCTAGGGTTTGACTCCCTGCTCTGCTCCCAGTTCCAGCTTCCTTAGACCCCACAGGTGGTTCAAACAGAGATTTCTATCCCTCACAGGGGAGACCTGGGCTAGGTTCCTGGCTTCTGAGGTGGGAGCGGTCAGAAGATGGGAGCTCATTCTGTCTGTTCAAAAAAAAATTTGAGGTGGAACCAGCAAGGTGGCATAGTATGCTGATCCTCTGCCTGTGGTGCGGGCATCCCATATGAGTACCAGTTCGAGTCCCAGCTGCTCCACTTCCCATTCAGCTCCCTGGTTTGGCCTGGGAAAGCAGCAGAGGATGGTCCAAGGCCTTGGAACCCTGCACCTGCGTGGGAGACCCGGAAGCTCCTGGCTCCTGGCTTTGGATCGGCTCAGGTCCACCTGTTGTAGTCCTTTAGGGAATGAACCTGCGGCTGGATGATCTCTCTCTCTCTCTGTAAGTCTGCATTTCAAGTAAAAGTAAATAAGTAAATAAGTAAATAAGTAAATAAGTGAATATTAAACAGGCCCCTCTCCCTCCAGCCCTTGTCACCAAGCTTCAGTCCAGTCCCGTCCCCAAAAGTGTTTGTGTCCATCCCGCTGTCTGCCGGTGGCCCCTTGCCCAGCTCCTGTCCTGTTACTCCCCCGGGGGACTAGAGAAAAACAACCCAGGGGTTTAAAAACAACTGCTCTAGGGGAAGCCATCCTTTTATGCTGGAAACTCCAGTTGCCATTACCGTTATTTATGCATCAAACTCTTTACATAGCAAGGACCAAGTGATGGACAGCCCTCCTCCCCACCCATCCCCAGGACACAACCTTGCCCTTCCCAGTGTGGCCAGGGTCCTGGTTGGGCAGCAGTGGCCTTCTGTGTTCTAGTGCCCTGAGGCTTGCAGAACTGGGCAGGCCCTGCGGAAGTGGTCATGGGGAAGTCGCCCTGCGTGTCCATTTCACTTCTCCTTCCTTTCCCCGAGCTCAAGGCCAAGTCCTGGCCTTCAGGTCCTCGTGGGCCTCAGCAGACGCATCCCAGTTCTGCCTTGTGGTGACCTCGGACTGCCTGGCTGAGTGGACAGGCACAGGACGAGCTAGCCAAAGAGGAAGCTGTAGAAGTGGGGGATCAGACATGGGGTTGTGGGGCCCTTGGTCCCCTGTGGCTCAGCCGAAGCACCCCACCCAAGTCCCCAGTCCTGGATCTTGACTCACGGCCCAGGGTGGGGTGCAGCCAGGCCCCCCAGGTGATGCTGTTAGCAGTCTGGCCCCACCCACAGCCTTGTGGTGTGTTCCCTGGGTAGGGGCAGAGGCCAAGTTCAGCAAGCTCTCTGCGGAAGGCTGTAGGATGTGCTGTGGCCATGGAGGCTGAGAAATCGGTGAGACCACACAGTCCCAAGAACAGAGACCCAGGGCATAGCATGGTGGGCTGGCTGCTTTGAGGCCCTCGCTCCAGGGCAGCAGATGGGGTGTGGGGTCAGTCATGAGGGATGAGGTTCTGGGGGCTGGGAAGGAGGGGTCTGGAAGGCTGGGAACAGCGCACTTGAACTTGGCAGAGCACACAGTCGGACAGACAGGCAGGTGGACAGGTGTCCGTCATGGCTGCCTTCCGAGATAATGCAGCCGAGGCAAGGGCGCCGCCCCCTCTGTGTGTCCTCATCCCTCTGCCCCTGTGACCATCCTCACAGGCACCTGCACACTTCCTGTCCCCAAGCCACACAGGAAGGGCCAGCAGTGGCCACAGCCAAGCCCTGCTTCCTGGCCCTTGAGCTCTCTCAAGCGGAGCACCAAGGCGAGGGAGCGATTGGCTGGTCCTGGTAGCCATGGTGGCCAAGCTCTGTCCTGTGGTTCTTTCTCAGGTGGCCACATGGCCAGGGCTGGGCTAGGTGGAAGCCAGGAGCTCTACCCTGGTCTCCCACATAGGTGTAGGTGCCCATGCACTTGGGCCATCTCCCACTGTTTGCCCAGGTACATCAGCAGGGCGCTGGACAGGAAGTAGAACAGCCAGGGCTCAAACTGGTGCCCAAATGGGATGCTGGCACCATAGGGGCAGCTTGAGCCCCTGTGCCACAACACCGTCCCCGACATTTTTTTAATTTTAAAAATGTTTTACTCAAGCTTTGCGTAGTGACATTATCATAGCCAATGAGGTTTATTCGAGGCGTGATTATTGCTCATTGAAAACTGTTCCCAAGAATGTTTTTCTCAAAATGTGGGGGTAACTGGGTGAGCTGGCTACCTTCCACGTGCTGGGACAAAGGAAGATGGTGAAAAGTGACTTCTGCTGTGAGCTCTGGGGTTGCCCAAGACCAATTCCTAAATTGCTGATGGGGGGAGACCCGTCCTGACTTCCGGCCACAGGCAGTGACCTCACCACTGTCGCGGCTGTGCGCCTGGCAGAGACAGGTGGCAGCACCCGCCCTTGGCAACAGAGCTGGAGGAAGTGAGGGGCCCGAGGCAGGCACGGGGGAGGTGAGAGGTCGCCCCTGGGCGGGGGCTGTTTCGCAGAGGCCCTGGGAAGGCGCCGAGGGGAGCCGTGGGAAGAGAGCTAAGCAGAGCAGGGTTCCCAGGCTCTCAGGGCCAACTCCACCGAGCTGAAAACTAACCAATGGGCTCCAGGGCCAATCAATAGCCCACACCTGAAATGAACTCCAGCAAAACGGGGGTCGTGGGGGACAGAGACGCTGTCCACACAGTGTAACCATGTTCCGAGAAAACGGGGGAACGGCAGGGAGCCAATTCTTACCTAGGTCTTAGGAAAGACATCACCCATTGGTCCCAGAGCCCAAATCCAAGCCCTGTGAGAACTGTAAAGTTCTTACCTCGGCAATGTAGTAGCAAAATGGCATATACCCATGGGGCCAGTGTGGTGGTGGTGTGGTAGACCAATCCTCTACCTGAGGCCCGGGCATCCCACAGCAGAGCTGCTTCTAGTCCCAGCTGCTCCACTCCTGATACCGCTCCCTGCTTGTGGCCTTGGAAAACAGCAGAAGGGGGCCCAAGGGCTTGGGCTGCTGCACCAGCATGGGAAACCTGGAGGAAGCTCTTGACTCCTGGCTTCCAATTGCCTCAGCTTTGGCCAATGTAGCCATTTAGGGAGTGAACCAGCAGGTGGAAGACCTTTCTCTCTGTCCCTCGTTCTCTCTGTATATCTGCCTTTTGAATAAAACAAACAAACAAACAAACTTTCTAAAATGCTCTTTAACAGCCATTGTCTGATGGCCTTGGGCCATCCCCTGGTGCCAGGAATTTCAACCGTGCTCTCCTAACCCACTGTAACTGCACAGGAAGCATCCCAGGTAGAACATGCTGGAAGACGAATGGAAAGAGAAATGCAACTAAAATCCGTGCAGCCAAAGCAGTGTTGGGAGGGAAGTGTGTCATTGATAAAGAAGGATGGGGCAGAGGGTAGAGGGAAGCCCAGGCCTGGGCTGCTGGTCGGGGGCCCACAGGGGCCTCCAGGCTCCACCCCGACCACGGTCTGGTGTGCTGACCCAGGAGGCGGTGGGTGCTCCCGGGCTCCCAGCTGCTGCCCCATCAGCCGGTGTTCCGGCAGCCGGAAGCTCTCCCTCCCTCTGTTCTTCAAAGTGAGTAACACTAACAAGTGAATAAGCTAACCTAAAAGCAGCTGGACGGAAGGAAATGGCGAAGGCCAGAGCAGGGAAATGATAAAGTGAGGTTCGTGAAGGCTGCTGGGTACCAGGTCGGCCCACAAGCACCGAGCCTCTGTCTGTGCAGTCGGAACAGGGAGTTGAGAATGATGGCTTGGGGCAAAGCCGCAGGCATGAGGACCTACCAACGCTCCCAGCGGAGGCTGGCCGCCGCGCTGCGCCAGGCACACGGTAAGTGCAGGGAATGTCGCAGCCACAGGTTACGGTCTTCAGTTGCTGACACAACGGCTTCCTTGGATAGTCTAAAGGTTCCAGCAATTGCAGGCAGCACCTCAACGGGTTTTCCTCTTCTCCTCCTCCCCGCCCCCATTCTAGGACGGGATGACTCGAATGTTTCCGTGGAAATACAAGACCCAGAACAGCCCGCAAAAGCTCGGAGCAAAGCATCGTTGGAGAACTCATGCAGGCATATTTGGAGACTTAGCAGCCGGCTCTCATTAAGAGGGTGTGTTATCGGTCCAGGGAGAGGAACAGATTGTTCAGAAACACACCTGCCTGTTGTACACTCACTCGGCAACCACCCTGGCGACTCAGGGAAGATGGACTGTGTTCCCTGTGAACTTGACCGCCGCCACGGACGAGGCCCACAGCCTGTGCAGAACTGAATTCAAGGTGGGTCGTGAGCATCATGGGAAACCAAAAGCAGTGTTTGTTCTTGAATAAAATGTGAAGACATTTTCCTATTCTTGTGGGTGGCAGATTTTTAAAGACAGCTATACTAAAAAAATGAAAAGAAAAAACCCACAAAGCATCAGAAAAATTACTGATTCACTTTAGATTTCATTCAAGTGAAGAGTTCCGTCAGTAGCCAAGAACAAACGTGATGGCAAGGCAATGGTGGGAGGAAACTGGTGTGAGCAGGCGACGCTGCGGGCACTGTGCACCTGTTCCTTACCCACAGCCCAGCATCTCCACTGCCAGATACCCAAGATGGAGCCAACCCACACATACAAGAATGCTCCACAAATGTCCACTGCAGGAGGATGAGCCAAGGATGCCTGTGGCAACAGGCATGGCTCTCAGCATCCTGGGGATGCTGCTGTGTGCCAGCTAGCCCAAGACCCCAAAGGAGCAGTGCTAGCCCACGATGCTGGGAGCCAGGATAGCATTGGCCTGTAGGGATGGGCAAGGGCAGGAAAGGAAGCGAGGAGCTCTCTCCCATGGTGCCCGTGGTGCCCATGGGCTACAAGAGAGCCAGATGTGAGGCCGTGGGTGCACAGATGTGCAGATAGGTGAGCTCTCTATAGACACGTCAATAAGGTTAGCTCTATCCAGATGTGCAGTTAGGTAAGCCCAATGCTCAGGTCTGCATGTACCAAAGGAGAAGTCTTCTCTCAGGAAGAAAAGCCCTCCCCACCCCCCTACTGGCTTGTGGAGCGAAGCCTGCCTGTTCTGAAGCTGAGATGGGGCACCGGCTTGCTGCCTGACCTTGAGGCAGTTCTATGAGCTGTGAATGCCACATTGGTACTGGGCGTGGCTACGTGTGCAACTTGTGGAGTTGTGGTGACGATACAGGAGGGCATGCAACTGGCAGACTAGGTCCCCGCTGTTCTCCACTGCCCCTGCCATCAGATGCCCCGTCCCTAGCTGTTCATGGAGCTCTCTTCAGGCCACAGAAGAGACTCTAAGCTGCCTCAGGCATACCCTAGTGCACCGTACAAACCACCTGCAAATGCTGGCCGAGTTCTGTCTAGACGGACTATCACCATCTCCAGGGACAGTGCGAGGCAGAGAGGCCTCCAGAGTCACGCAGGTGAACCCAATGTGGTCCTAGGGTGGCATGGGCAGGCTTTCAGCCTGGGCCCTTTCTGCGCTCACAGCCCAGGGCAAGTTGGCCCCACAAATCTGGGGAGGAAGCCGCCATGCCCTTTAGTAACCCTGTTGGGTTCCTGTTTGTGGCGCGCCGACGGTGTTAGGTAATAGCATTGCACACATGATTGCGTCATACCCATTTAAGAACAATTTTCCTCGTGCCATGAAACAGAAACTGAATCATCCATTGTGTGTGGCTGGGATTGTTGAGAGGGTGCATTTCCTAAGCAGCACGCTGGGACAAGTATTTGCAGAGTGAGGGCACTGCAGCGGGCACTGCTGGGGCAGGTGGATTGCGTGGGTGCTTTGTAAGCAGCATGAGCGCCTGGGGGACTCATGGATCCAAGATTCTGTTCCCCCTCCCCACAGTGATACCAGGAAGAGGATGGGCTGACTTTTCCCAAGAAACTCAGTGGAGAATCCTGGGCTGCTGTGGGTGACTATAGCTCACCCCTTTCCAGTCCTCAGTAGCATTCCATGGCTCCAGCCACGGGGGCCTTCCACCGTGAAGGGCGTCAGGATTGCGCCCGGTCGCTGGCTCTCACAGATAGGCCTGCCTTTGCCTCCGTGCGGTGCGCATTCTGTTCCGCTCGCGTGGCCAGAAGAACAGCGGTGGTGTGGGCTGTATGGTAGTGGTGTCTCCAGTCCCCTGGGCACCGTCCTGTCCAGTACCCTCACCTCCAAGGCTGGCCCTCCAGTGGCACCTTCAGGCTCTCTGCCGGGTGTGTGGTGTTAGCTCGCTGAGCTCCCTAGGCACCCTTCACCGGCGCCCCGCGGGTCGGAGCTTCACACATGCGTTCGCTGTCCCTTGCCTTCTCAGGGGCTTCTCTGTCTCTTGCCCGTCTTCCAATGGGATGGTTTAACACTTTTAGTAAAAAAAAAAAAAAAAAAAAAAAGTTGACTTGTACGCGTTTCCCATGCTAATCGAGCCTGATCTCCTGCTGAAAATGAGGTTTTGCAAATATTTCCACCCTATCTGTATTTTGTGTTCTCAGCATCTTTTTAAAAAGATGTGTTTATTTATTTGAAAGGCAGAGTTAGAGAGAGAGCGAGAGATCTTCCATCTGTCAGTTTACTCCCCATATGGCTACAACAGTTAAAGCTGAGTCAATCTGAAGCCAGGAGCCAAGGGCTTCTTCCGGATCTTCTACATGGGTACAGGGTTCCAGGACTTTGGGCCGTCCTCAACTGCTTTCCCAGGCCACAGGTAGCGAGCTGGATGGGAAGTGGGGCCGCCGGGACATGAACTAGTGCCCGCATGGGATGCCGGTGCCGCAGGCTACAGCTCCAGCAGCTGCGGCCCAGCACCAGCCCCTGTATTCTAATTATCTTAATAGGTCTCTCTCAGACTCAGCTTTTTTTTTGTTTTCTTAAGCAGAGTCCAATTTATCAACTTCCGCTTTGATGGCATGTGTATTTGGTGTCCAGCATGAGAACTCAACATCTGGCCACAGAGCCTAAAGATTTCTCTCCCAATGTTTATCCTAAAGGATCATGGCTTGGCTTTCAAGTCTGTACGTCATTTTGAGTGTACACTCTGCGGCGTGAGGCCAAGTTCAGATTGTGCAGCCTTTTTTTTTTTCTGCCTCTGAAGGCCCTCACTCCTCCGGTCACTGTGCTGTGCACCGAGTGTGGAGAGCAGGTAGCAGGTGGAGTGATTCCTTGGACAGCTGCAGGCCCCGGGAAACCATGCTGAACTCCGGCAGGTGTGTGTCTGCCTAGGCATGTATGCATTGCTCGGCCAGCTGTGTGTCTACGTGGACAGGCTGTGTGCATTCTGCTAGCTATGCATACAGGAGAGTTGGAAGGCAGCCGGCACCATGGCTCAACAGGCTAATCTCCCTCCTTCAGCGCTGGCATCCCACACAGGGCTGGTTTGAATCCCAGATGCTCCACTTCTGATCCAGCTCCCTGCTTTTGGCCTGAGCAAGCAGTGGAGGATTGCCTCAGTCTTTGGGAGCCTCTATCCACATGTGAGAACCAGAAGAAGCTCCTTGTTTCGGATTGGCTCAGCACCGGCCATCGTGGCATCTGGGGAGTGAACCAGCAGATGAAAGATATTCCTCTCTGTCTCTCCTCTCTGTAAATTTGCCTTCGAATAAGATAAATCAATCTTTAAAAGAGAACTGCCGGAGACCAGTTCCAGCCAAGTTCACAGCTCGGGAAGGGTGCGTGAATCACGGGAGAGGAGACAAGCAGAGCCGTGGACCACTGCGGCATGACGCTCGTACTGGCCAGCAAAGAAAAGCCGCCTTCTTCATTTACAGAGGCTTTCACAAGCTTTGCCACAACATCCAACTGGTTCATTTTTACTTCATTATAAAAGAATGATTACAAATGCAATTCTAAAAAACATTATCATTTTACTTCAAAGAAAACATTTTCAGCAAGCCATTACTCATTCAAACCTGTAGTCACTGGCTGAAGCCAGGAGCTCCACGGGCAGCACATGTTACATAGTGACATTATATCTAAAATCAGTTTGCACTAAATCTAAACTAATATCCCTTAAAATATCAAGAATTCAAAAATAAAAAGAAAGCTTATAAGTGAAAGGAACTTATGAAGACGTATATTACAGATTTTTAAATTAAGTCTTTTAATCAAGCATATGCTGCCATCCCCTTCAGCTACTACTGATTGAATTACGGGTTTGTTTTCTTGTTAAAGAGCAGCGAAAAGGAGCAGGGACGCTCGGCCTTTGTATGAACAGAGAGCCTATTGTCTTTCCTAAACGTAAGTGCCAATACAAGGGAGAGCGGGTCCTGAATCGGCTGACCAGCACCCGCGGCAGGGCTGCGCTCACTGACCGTGCGCGGACCAGCCCCAGGGCTCCCACTGGATCGGCTGGACGGGCCGGAGATGAGGGACTTATGTGCACACACCGCACTATGTCCCGGGCAGCCCAAGCCCACCCCACAGGCACTGAGCCGTGACTCTAGCTGGTGAGGTAGGTCACCCTGGCCTGCATGTCAGGGTCACGTGTGTGGTGTGCACCTCCTTGTCTGCACCTACGCTCCTGCCCCTAACACCTGCATGTGGTGGGGAGACAGCACCTTTGCCATCCCCAGGTTTCCTGTGGGGTTAACCTTCTGGCCCCTCCTGGGCAGGCAGCCCACCCCTCACCTCACTGGGTCAACCCCTGTGGCTTACAGGAGCAGGCCCGGAGCTGCCCAGAGAGCAGAGCCAGGGGCTCCACTCGGGCTGAGGGCACACATCAGCTCCCTGGGTCCCTGACCTTTCTGGGGGCTGGCTGCCACTGACAGCCCGGAGTCCTGATACACTGGCTCTGGGTCCTGCAAGGTGGAAGGTGCCTGTCACTTGGCATCTCCCACAGGGGAGAGAATTACTTCCCCAGGACCTGAGTGGAGATAGACAGCTCTTGCAGGGGAATTGCCGCCGCCAACTGCCCTGCATGTCCCCGGGCCAGCTTCCTGCAGGCTGCCCGCAGCCCCCATCACTCCTGGCAGCCCAGTGTCACCTTTGCTCTGCTGCTCACCCACCTGCCCGCAGCTCTACCGACCTGCACTGGGGCTGCAAGTTGGCCATTTGCACGCCTACCCCAGGTGAAAAAAGTTCTGGGCATACTGTGGGAAGTGAGGAGGGTGGACATTAGCCAGAAGAGAGATGCTCGGGGCAAGCATAGTGTCACTACCCATGTCCCATGGAGAATGTTCACACACAGGAACTCCCCCATGGGGTCTGTCCACCATCTCCCCCGGTCCCCTGTGTCCCTCCATGGGGTCTGTCCACCATCACCCCAGGTCCCCTGTGTCCCTCCATGGGGCCTGTCCCACCTGCTCCATCGCTCCGTGATCCCCCCCCATGTCTCCTCTGCTCTGCTGCAGGAGGTAGACCCCAGGCGGGATGCCACAGGCATTCAGCCTTCAGATGTGTTTTGGTGGATCCGAGTCCTCATCTCAAAGCTGTGGGTTTGGGGGGCTCCTGATCCACAAATTTCAGGGGAACCCAAAGTCTGTTGTGCCAGAAAGCCTCTTAAACTTTGAACACACCTGCTTTGCCTCTTGGGACGTGCTGTCATCCACCTGCGGGTGTGGAGCCCACCTGTCACTTCTTTCCTAGAGGCCTGGCTCACCTGAGGCTGGTGGGCAGGTGGCCCCGGTGTGCAGAGGTGAGAAGAAACACATTCCAGGTCTGAGTCCAGACATGCAAACACCAGAACAGAAGGACCAGCCTGCGGGGCTGGGCCTGAGGAATGCCTGTTGCCATGGTTATCAGGAAGCGACACTTACTGTAATAAAGGCTGGGGCAGCGGCGCAGGGGGTCACCTGATGCTCAGGTCCGGGGCGGGCCGTGCGGGTGCCCAGTGCAGCTGCACATAGTTTGGAAGACACAGCCCTGCGCCGACCCTGGAGCCATCTGCGTGCGCCCAGCGCGGCCTGGAAGTGTTAGAAACCTCGGCATCCTCACCACGCGCCTCTGCTGCCTGCTCTTGGCACCAGGGGGGCCCTGCAGATCACAACGTCCCACAGGCGTGAATGCGCGCCTGCCACGGCGTAGAAGGCTAGTCCCACTCAGAACGGGATGGGGGTGGAGGGCTGCATCCCTCTCCGATCCATTTCCGGGAGTGGGGAGGGGTTCCAGGACAGAGAAAAAGGAGAGAGCGGCCTCTGCTGCTTCCCCGCCCCTTGGCCCCGTCGGAACAGCAGCTTCCAGGCTGGGAGACAGCAGTGGTCCTAACCGGGGGATCTTCGCCCGCCCCGCGAACTTGCTCAGACCCGGGGCTTGGTGGAGCTGTGGTCCGCCTCGGTCTGGCCACTCTGGGAAAGAAGCGCGCGTGCGGGGCCGACCGCCCCCAGCGCAGCAAAACAAGAGCGCGCGCACCTGCCGCGGCCCGGCCCTCGGCGGCGGCCAATCGCGGGCGGGGCGGGGCGGGGCGGGAGGCGAGCGCGGCCGGACCGGGCGCCGCCGCACAGCCCGGAGCCAGCGAGCGAGCGAGCGCAGCCGTCCCCGCCGCCGCCCCCGGGGCATGGCCTGTCTGATGGCCGCTTTCTCAGTCGGCACCGCCATGGTGAGTGTTAGCATCCTTCGCCGCGCACACAGAGACCCCCGCGCTCTCCCGGACGCCCGCTGCAGCCCGGGGCGCGTCCTCAGCGCGCCGACCCGGGGCTGCCCTCCGAGAGGCGCCCGGCGCCAAGCGACCCGCCCCGGCTACCTGGCGCGCCTGGGGATGCCCCTGGCGCGGGAGAGGTGGAGGGCCCGGGAGTTGGGGGGCAGTGAGCAGCACCACAAAGTGGACAGATGGCCTTGACCTCGTCCGCTTGCTGGGAGGGGCGCGCTGGGCAGGGGCTGCAGCCTGGGCCCCAGGAGGGTCGTGTCCCTCCTCGAGCGGGGACTTCTGGCGGGGGGGGGGGATGAGGGACACACAGCAGGAGCTGCTCCCCGAAAGCCGGAGCGACTGGTGGTGGGGGGGATGCGATGGGGGACAGCCTCGCCGGGGCGGGTGGCCGAGCCCGCGGGGATGGACAGAAGCGAGGGGACACCTGCCGGCAGCCTTGGTGCGCGCGCCGCGTTGGGGCGACCCGGGAGGGCGAGGCGATCCCGCTTCCCCGGAGCGGGCGGGCTCAGTGAGCGCCCGGGCCCCCTTCCTGGAGGGGACCTCCGGTGGGAACGAACCAGCACCCCATCCCCATTCGTCCCCGGCCCCTCGCCCCCGCCGGCCTTCGGCGTCTGCGCTTGGCTCGCGGAGCACGCAGCTCGGAGCTTAGGGCCGAGTTTTGGATTTGGGGCACCCAGAGGAGCAGTCCCAAGTCCTGCGTATCCCCCCTCCCCCACACCCGCTTGTTTGCCTCTGTCCCTGGCTGCCGGGTGCTTCCCGGAGGCTGGCCCCCGCCTCCACCTCGATTTCATTTTTAGCATCCTGGGTTTGAAGTCAGCAGGGCGCTGTACGATTTGACCGACAGTTACCTCTTGCCTTGAGCGCAAGAAAAAAAAAAAAAGGAAGCCGGGGTTTGCGCGCATGCTCCGTTCCGACAGCCGCATCCTATGATTCCAAACAGGTTACTGTAGAAGCGCCGAGCCTCGCCAGCTCATTACATAATGGTTTGGTGTAAAGCGATAGAATGGGGCCGCACGCGGGTCCAGGCTTGGGGAGGGGAGCAGGGAGGACTCCCTCCCGTCTTGTCGTGGCTTGTGGGCTGGCGACCTGGAGGAGGCAACCGAACCAAGCAAAACCCGGACCCTCCAAGGGGAAGGCTGGCCCCTTGTCTAGGTGGATGTTTGGGGAGCGCCTGGCCGGGCCTCCTTCCGTTTGCTTACCTGCCCGGGGCCCTGAGTGACACCACAGCAGAAGGCTGGGATGATTGATGGTGGTGAGAAAGTTGTAGCCGCTTGTAACTTGTAAAGTTCTTATTGCAAAGGTGGCTGGGCCATGTGGGACGGGAATGAGTCAGACTGTTTTGAAGAGACAGTTTTTTTTTTTAAATGCCAGGGTTTTTTTTTTTTCCACATTACGGTTTTGTAGATTCCCACAGTTTAAATGTTTTCTTCCCACATGGAAATGCTGGAATCTTTTTTTTTTTTTTCAGGGAACATTGTTGGAAAATCATTTCTTCCTGAAAACTTTATACTTTTTACATTTTTTATTATTATTTGAAAGACAGAGTTCGGAGAAAGAGAGAGAGGGAGAGATCTTCTATCCTCTGGTTCATTCGCCGGAGAGCCACAGCGGCCAGTTCAAAGCCAGGAGCTTCTCTGGGTCTTCCACATGGCTGCACTCGACTTGGGCCACTCTCCACTGTTTTCCTACGGTGTAAACAAGGAGCCCTGAGACATGAACAGGCATCCTTGTAGCGTGCTGGGGCTGCAGGCAGAGGCTTAACTTGCAATGCCACAGCACCCATCCGAAAAACCTCATACTTTCCTAACAAAGCATGAACTGTTTATGCGCCCGCAGCCACATCTCCTTGGGTGTGTTGCTGTTATCTGAATGTGGACAAGCAGGCTTGTGCCTGCCTTGTGCTTGTATGGGAGGTTTCTGGGAATTCCACCTGCTGTACACTTCAAGGAAAAATGTAAAGCATTACATTACCAAAACGTCCAGGTCCTGAGGGAAGCTTTGAGGTCCCCAGGACCTGGGCTTCGCCTTTCATTGCCTTGCTGCCCTGGGGTCCAGCAGGTGCAGGCCTGGAGGAGAAGCAGAGTACCCAGGGCAGCCGCTGGGGCCCCAGCTAGGGCGGGCAGGGTGGAGGGAGGTGTCGGGCTGGACAGTGATGGGGCCTCTGCGCTGCCCTTCTTGCTTGGTTGAGGGTGCAACAGTCCCATCATTTCCTTTTGGGCAGCTGCTGTGACAAGACTCAGAAAGTCCCCTGTCCAGGCAGGCACAAGGCTGGCCAGTGTCTCCCCCGGCTCAGCGTGCCACAGTGGCCTGGGGGCTCGCCGTCGGAGGCTCCTGCGCACACACAGCAGGCCTGAGCACTGCCCTGGCGGGAGTCCTCAGCCATCAGCCCTTGAGTGGATGTGCTGTGTGCTGTTTGGTGTGTGTGTGTGTGTGTGTGTGTGTGTGTGTGTGTGTGTGTGTGATACCTGACAGCTGGCATAGCAATGCAAGGGAAGATATGTGGAGGGAAGGGGCGCTGTCGGTGTCCTCCGGCTGGCCCCACTCACCTGAGGGCTCTGTTTGGGAGTGACAGGTGAAGCAACCCCTGGGGGCAGGGCGGGGTCTTGCCTGAGCATTTCTGGGGCTGCTTTGTCTGGGGTGGCTTTTGTTGTGAGTTTTCCCACCACAGATGGGCCAGAGGCCTGCGGGGTGGGAGACTTAGGGCTCAGGCTTGGGGGGTGGTCCCTTTGGCCTTTCACTCCCTCCCTGGGCCCGGCAGCGCGGGTCTGTCCGTCAGTGAGTCTCTTCCCTCCCCTTGCCCAACCGTTTGGACTTGTTGCTCAGGCGTGTTGTCGCTCCAGGCTGGAGTTTAATAAGCCCCGTGCTAATTGCTATTGTGTGGAATCGCTCACCTGAATGCAGGAGGCCTTGGCATTGTGGGTTACGGCCCTCTCTGCTGTCACCAAGCAGGGTCCTGCTAGCGCGTCCCCTCTTCTCACTGGAGTCAGGTGCACCTGCCAGCCACCTGCCCCCCAGTGCTGGTGCCCTGACCCTGCACTTCTAGTCCCAAACCTCTCCCCCTTTCCCCGAAAGACAGGATCTAGATGAAGAGCAGAGCCCTGCCCAACGTTGGCGAACCCTGCCCCAGCCAGACCCTGATCTTGACTTTGAGCTTGCTGAGAGACCAGAGGTCATGTCTGTCTGTCCCACTGTCTGCTGCTCAGTTTGTCCAATGAGGGAGTGTTGGGGGGGCAACTAGGGGAGCATGGAGTCCCAGGGGGAAGCTGGACCCTCACTTGGCAGAAGTGGGAGGCTGACATACCTGCCCCAGTGTGTGGGTGCCTGTGGGGGTGGCGGGCCCCAAGTCAGACAAGGACAGTGTCCCCTGGCTGTGGGACTCACCGTGGTCGGAGGGGTGGAGGTTGAGGGGGCAACTGGGTCACTCCCCACCCCTGCCCCAGCAGGACACCATGCCGCCGCTGGGGTCTGCAGGTTGTGCCAGAGGCTGCAGGCTTGTGTGCAGGGGGTGGGGTGAGTGTGGACTTGGCACGGGGTACCAGAGAGTCGCCTGGTCCCCAGGTCCCTCAGCATCACACGGCCAAGGCGGAGTCTGGTGTTTCCCAGGCCACCTGGGGCCAGCGGGGTTCAAACCTGTGACAGCAGGTGACGGTGGGGGAGGGGGAGGCGGGGAGCAGGCACTTTGCTGTGCTGCCTGATTGCTCCTGAACCCCCAACCACGACCAGTTCCATGTGGTCACGGCCATGGCCCCCACTGTGCCCCTCCTCCCTGCCCTGGGAAGGCGGCCACTCTCAGCACGAAGGGAGTTCCCCTGTTGCTCCCCTGTGCTGTTGACACTGTCCCCAGAGCCGCTAGGCCCATCGCCCCTCATCAGTTACCCAAACCAAAGCATTGCCGAGAGCGCACCATCCCAGCGTGCTTCCCACAAGCCCAGCCACCCCTGCGGCCAGCACTGCCCCACAGAAGGCTTCGGATGCGTAACACGCAGGGGTCGGGGGGAGGGGCATGGAGCTTCTTCCGGATCTCCTGTGTGGGTGCAGGGGCCCAAGCACTTGGCCTGCCCTCTGCTGCTCTACCCGGTGCACCAGCAGGGAGCTGGGTTGAAAGTGGAGCAGCCAGGACTCGAACCGGTGCCCATGTGGGAGCCTGTGGCGCTGCACCTGTGTGCTGCAGCCCAGGCCCTAGTCACATATTCCGTAGGAGTTGCAAACGTCCTCCTGAGTGGGCTGCAAGCAGGCCATGTTTCCTGGAGACCCCAGTTTTCCCTCTTGGAGGCAGGCGGCTCGCGGATTTCTGTGTTCTGGTTGGATTTTCAGCTTCCCAAGTCAGACTCGTTTCCTCAGCATAGCATTCTCCTTTTGAATCGAAGAACAAGTGATAGCCAGGCTCCCTGGAGGTCAGGTGTGAGGACCGACAAGAAATCCAGGCCTGGCCCTGCCGAGGCCAGTGCAGTTGGAACTTTGAAATTCAATAAATCCATCACGGGCTCATTTTTATAAGTGGATGATATTGCTGATATTCGCCCTCAGTGGAAAAGAGATTGTGTCCCTACACAGGTGGACGTGCGTCCCTCTGGTGTGGGGCACCTGTGTGGGGTCAGGTGTGCCAGGTGGATGTGCGTCCCTCTGGTGTGGGACACCTGTGTGGGGTCAGGTGTGCCAGGTGGACGTGCGTCCCTCTGGTGTGGGACACCTGTGTGGGGTCAGGTGTGCCAGGTGGACGTGCGTCCCTCTGGCACCAGGTCTGCTCCTGCCCACCCCTGGACAGTGTGTCACACATCTGGTCTCCCCACATGTCTTTGCAGAACCCCAGCAGTTACTCGGCAGCCATGGTCGAGCCCAAGTCCGTGTGCGTCTCGGTGGACGACGTGTTCTCGGGCAGCATGGACTCGGCGGAGACGGAGCTCATGAATGGGCACCTGAAGAAAGTGGACAACAACCTCATGGAGGCCCAGCGCTTCTCCTCGCTGCCGCGCAGAGCGGCTGTGAACATCGAGTTCAAAGACCTGTCCTACTCGGTCCCTGAGGGACCCTGGTGGAGGAGGAAAGGTAGGGGGAACAGCCGGGGCAGGGGAGGGGACGGCCCCAGAGGGTCTGCCTGGGGCTCCGTGGTTCCCGTGGTTCCCGTGGTTCCCGTGGTTCTGGAGGTCGGGAAACTGAGGTCTTCTCTCGCTGCCACTGCTCTGGTCGTCTTGTGTGGCTTTTCCGTCTGGGATTAGGTGACACTGGTGTTCATTGTGGCTCTGACATCTCCGGATGCTAGTAGTACAGGCCAACTCTCTCTCACCCCACCCAAAACCTTGCAACTAGATTGATGGATTTCAGCTGGTTTTCTTTCTTTTTGTTTTTTTTAAGATGTATTGATTTTTATTGGAAGGGCAAATTTAGAGCGAGAAAGAGACGGAGATCTTCCATCCACTGGGTCTCTTCCCAAAAGGCCACAATGGCTGGAACTGAGCTGATCTGAAGCCAGGAGCCAGGAGTTTCTTCTGGGTCTCTCACATGGGTGCAGGGTCCCAAGTCCTTGGGCCATCCTCTGATGCTTTCCATAAGCAGGGAGCTGGATGGCAAGTGGAGCAGCCGGGACACGAACCGGTCCTATTTGGGATGCCGGTGCTGCCAACAGAGGCTTTATTCGCTGCCCAGGCTTTTGCTCTGGGGAATGTCGGCATCATGACCGAGTCCAGCCCCAAATCCTTCTGGTGTGGACCCTTGGGTTTGTGGCCTGATGGTGATCTGATGTGCTTTTGGTACACCTGTGTTTGGGCTTTGGCTTCCCCTGATGTCACGTGTGACATGCTGGCGTTCACAAAGTTTGTCGCATTGGAGAGTTTGGGATGAAGGATGTTGGACCCCTGTGAGGCATTCCAGGACGGCTGCCTGATGGTGGTGTGTGTGGAGGGCAGAGGCAGGTCTCTTGAGATGAAACGGGGCAGGTGTTTCACCTGTGCAGAGCTGCATCCCCAGTGTGAGGAGCTCACAGGCAGCCGGGGACCCTGAGGGGCAGCTCCGAGAACCGTGCATGCTACTTACAGTGACCTGGGGGCCACACAGTGGACACGTCCAGAGGGCAGGGAAAGGCCTAGAGAAGGTGCAGGTGTGTGGGGAGCCAGGGGCCTGCCCCACCTGTGGGTGCTCAGGAGACTAACCACCACCGTGCTATGTTCTGCCTGTCTTGCTCCAGCTTCTATGTGGACAGCTCCACTGCCCTGGGGGTTTCTTGTTGCTTCACGCGCCTATCCTTGGCTTTGGCCACGTCCTCATGGGGCGGAGGGGACATCACCAAGGCACCTGTTGTATCATACGTGGCTTGAGAATCCGGGAGGAACCTGATGCCGCCGGGGATCCCCTCGATCTCCAGGACCCTCCCCACACCGAGCCAGCCTTGGTGGAGAAGATAGCTGAGATTTGCTGGTCTCTCCATTCTGTTCTGGCTCCTTCCAACTCTGCTGCTGTGCTCTTGGAGCAGAGCCTGTTAGCTGGCTGGCTCACGTGGCGTGCACATGATGGCATGTACCGTTGCAAGACCCCAAGAAGTTGGTGCTGGGAGCTGGGGGCCTGTGGGTTGTGGGGTGGCTCCGTGTCTGAGCTCACATTCCCCCGAGACTGGAGCTGCACATCCTCAAGTCCCAGCATGAGCCACCCTTAGCACCTGGCAGCCTGTTTTGTGACACAGGAGACGGTGTGGCAAGCCCAGATTTGCGCCCATGCTCTAGCGCCTGTTGGCATTCCAACCTAGGGCTACAGCCTTCACCTACCCAACCCAAAGGAAGGTTTCACTGCAGGGTGCCCCAGGGGAGCTTGGTGACATTTTGTCCTTGTTATTGATAAAGTGTGCCAGGAGAGCTCTGGGACTACCTGCCTGTCCTTGGCACCCTTAGAGGTCTGGCAGGGTCAGGATGGGCAGAGGTGTGAAGCGGAGGTGCATGGCCACACGAGAAGACTGTGTCCGTATCTCGGGCTGCACCCAGTGCAGAAGGAAGGCCTGCATGTTGGCACACAGGGCTTACCTCAACAGGCAGATGTTGTCCCCTGCGTCCTCTCCAAGTGCCCAAACCGCTCGTCTGCACTCTCAAAATTGGCCGGCACCACAGACGCTTGCCCTGTAGTACCCCCGTGGGTTCAGGCGGGAGGAGAGGGGCAGGAAGCAGCTTCGTCAGCCTGCCCGTGAGTCGGAGCTGGTGGGGCAGAGGGCAAGGCACACTTCCTGGTTGGCTGCCTGCTCCTCAGGATGAGAGCTGAGTGGGATGCACCTGCCTGGTTCTTCCTGGCCCTCCTTTTCCTCCTCCTCCCTGCAGTTCCAAATCCAGTGGGCTCCTCCCTCCAGCGTGAAGCTTATGGGAGAGGAAGAAAAGAGGTATTGGACAGGCCCAGGGCTCGCTGCTTGGTAGTCGCTGTGGTGCCAGCAGGGAAGCCATGTCCCGTCTGGAGGATCACATGCCCCCAGGGGACCTGCAGGTGGTGCCATGGTTGTTCACTAGACGGTGCACCTGGCTGAAGGGCGTACCTGCAGGTGCACTGCGCTCTCCACACCTGCTGTCCTCACGGACTGCCTTGCGTGTGACTCTGAACTGGAGTCCAGTGTTTCTCCAGCTACAGCCACCCCAGGGACAGCTGGCCATGTGCACCTCAGAGGCTGCCCGGCTACAGCCACCCCAGGGACAGCCGGCCATGTGCACCTCAGAGGCTGCCAGCCTCCACCAGGCCCCACTCGCTTGTTTGGGAGACTCCTGGCTTCCTAGGATGTCGCCCCAGTGCAGCCCCAGGGTGTGGCTGCCGCACATCATGGCTGTAAACGAAGGAAGATGGGGCAGGGAGGAACTCTCCTCTCTGCAGAGAGTGCCCGGTGAATCAACCATGGCATCTGCAAGAAGGAGGTGCCATGCTGCCATTTCCTAACCCTCCTGAGCTTGGACAGGGCCGGGGGACCGTGAACAAAACACCTTACATTTTCAATTGCAGTTACTCCTCACCATATGACTAATGAGGCCTTGGGAGAGAAAACCAGACCTCGTAATAGATTCCGGGCAGAGAACCATAATTGTGACAGCTCCAGCTCTCGGGAGAAAAACAGTGCACCCCAGGGGTGTGCCACCGGCTTCTGGCGCGGTAATGACCCTGTCCTAAGGGAGCCCAAGAGGAGGGGTCCCGGGCGCTGGAGCCGTCACACAGACTGTCGCGTCGGGACGGACAGGACCCGCCCAGTGGCTCTGCTGCTCTGAGTGCGACTCTTGAAAGTGACCTTGGCCTCCTACAAGGTGGACTCCACGTGGTCAGTGCCAGGATGCCTGTGAAGGACACACCCATGTCGTGGACCTCTTCAGGGGCAGAGGACAGTGATGACAGGTAGATTTTGCACACAGAACTGAAGCCAGTCACACAGGGTCTCCTTTGTATCAGGGACACGTGGACGCTTGTGCTTGGGACCTGTGATGCTGCCCGTGTATGACCAGCTGGAGCGGCTCCTCAGTGCACCTGCTTGGGGGCTTGTTCTGGCCAGGGCAGCCCAACGTCATGGTGTCAGGGAACATGGGACTCAAGACCAGGCCGGTGGGGTTGCAGGCCACGGTCTGTTATCCTCAGGGAATCACAGGAATGCCTGTGGGGCTGTGGCGGCAGACTGCTGACCCTGGGGTGCTGGGATGTGGGGGCTCGCCTTGCCGGCTTGGCTGCCACGTGTCCTGCTGAGGTCCATGTTCCTGTGGAGAGCCGTGTCTGGTCTCGTCTACTCAGTGAGTCTCTTCTCCACCATGGGAGAGATTCTTTGGAATTATTTTTTTAAAAGATTTATATGTTTTTATTGAAAGGCAGAGTTACAAAGAGAGGCCTTCTATCCATTGAGTCAATCCTCAAATGGCCACAAGGGACAGCAC
Organism: Ochotona princeps; assembly: GCF_030435755.1. Classification (NCBI taxonomy): domain Eukaryota; kingdom Metazoa; phylum Chordata; class Mammalia; order Lagomorpha; family Ochotonidae; genus Ochotona; species Ochotona princeps. The sequence continues at coordinate 27,075,935 of NC_080834.1, read as the reverse complement.
TGCACTAGTCCGAAGCCAGGAGCCAGCTGCTGGGTCTCACAAGTGGGGGCAGGGGCCCAGGGACCTGGACCTTCCTCTGCTGATTTCCCAGGCCATCAGCAAGGAGCTGGACCAGAAGTGGAGCAGTCGGGACTGGGACCAGTGTCTACATGACATGTTGGTGCTGTAGGTGCAGGATTAGCCTACTATGCCACAGCACCAGCGCCTGGAGTTCATTTCCCAGTGGGCTGTGCGGATGGCTTGCTTGCGGCAGGGCTGCTGATCTGAAGGTGCCCCTTGGTCTGGCTCTGCTTGGTGAACTCCTGGCTAGCTCCACTCTTCCCACACTGGGTCCAGTTCTTGGGTTCTCAGTACTTGGTGGCTGGGGATGCTGCTCAGGCCTGGGGAGGGAGGTGGGAGTGGCATATTCCGGCAGTGTCAAGGTCTTCTAGAACAATTCTGCTCCTCCATCTGCAAGGCTTTGGGAGAGGATTTGGAGCAACGTGGACAGGTTGACTGTCACCCCAGCCTTCCAGGTGATGAGCTTGTGAAACCAAGGGGGCTGCCCGTTGAGGGGTCCCCTGGCTGAACTTCCCCAGCTTGCACACTCTGTCCCCAGCGGCACGAGATGCCAAAGGACCAAGTATAGCTCCCCAGTCCATGGACCCAGCGTTGCTGGCCCTGGACTTGGGCGCTCTCCTCTCGGGGGCTCCCCTCTGCCCGGCAGCTTATGGATTCAGGCCTGCAAATGCTTTGAGGATTCCCAAGCATGTTCCTTCTTCCTCAGCCATCGGCTACCACCGCAGGGAGAAAAACTGGGCAGGACACCGTGCGTGCTGGTGTCACTGCTGGGCTTTCTGGGGACACCATCATGGCAGGTGCCCACCTGCCTGGCAACTCCACATTCCCAACTCAGGGGGCCTCCCCTGAAACCAGAGCCAAATTCAGCAAGTCCAGTAAAGAAGTGGAGGTGGCGCGTTGCTGAACACGACACCGTTCCTTTTGTTTGTTTGCTGGCAGCCAAAAGAGTCTTCAGTCACCAAACACCTGCTGCTTTCAGAGGGCAGGGCGAGAATCAACAGGTGAGCTCCTCCAGGGGGCAAAGGCTGCCACGTGGGGCAGATGAATGTCAGGAAAGACAAGCCGGCACCCACATAGGGGCTTGCGTCCAATGCCATGCTCAGAAGTTCTGAAACCCACAGAGGGAAGTTTGCCCTCATGGAGAGAGACTATGGTGCTGTGGGTTTTGCTTGCATGGTGAGAAAAAGAATTGGGGTTTTCAAAGTCAAGGACGGTGGATGAATCAGTGGGACTCGGTCTGGCCAGCTGCCCGGAGCCCCACTTCCCACTCGGGCAGCTGTGTGCTGTCGGCCACCTCTGGTGGCTCCGCGGGGAGAATGGCACTGTGTGACATGCTAGGGTGGCTGTGAGGCTGCGACTGCGTCCTGCCGAGAGCCGTATGCACATCCCAAAGCTGAGCGACTGCTGGCTGCACCTTGGAGCCAGCCCTGACCACGGGTGGGTCAGTCTGCCTGAGTACTTGCAGCTGCCAGGACCCCACACACTACCCCAACTCCCACCCCAGGGTCGGGGGAAGCCAGGGGTCATGTTTGCTTCGGTCTGGGGACCTGAGGTTGCAGTTCCAGGAATGTTCATTTCTTGACCAACTTCTGCTTTCTGCAGCCCTGCCGAGTAAGGCATCTGGGTTTAGAGATGAGCTCAACCAGGCTTGGGGTGGGAGGGGAGGGAGCTGAACAGAGTGAAACACTCCAAGCTGGAGGCCGCCTGGGAAAGGGGAAGTGAGAGGCCTTTGGGGGGGACAAAGCAGGAGACCAGGGGTCCTGCTGTGTGCGTGTGTAGGGGGGAGGTGGGGGTGTCCTGGGAGGGGACGGTGAGCAGGTGCACCGGGCTATGCCGGGAAGCCCAGCCTCTGTTTGTTAGCTGGTAAGGGTGGCACAGGGTGGGGGAGCAGGATGTGGATCACGTGGTCACGGTGGGTCATCACCGTCCTCAGGCCCGCTCATGCCCTTTGCTCCAGAAAGTCCCTTGCTCTGGCCCAGCCTTCCGCTTCCCACTCGCCTGTCCTAAAAACCAACATGCATTTTTTTTGGTGTGAATTTTTTTTTTTTAACTTCTCAGTTGCTTTTCTCCCCTCCCACTTTTTTTGGGGGAATAAGTGTGTGTATTTTTTTCCATCCCACTTTCTTTTTTTAAAGAATTTATATAAACTGAGTCAATTTCACATATTTCACCATACAGATTTAGAAGCCCAGGGGCTCCTCCCTCCCGCTCTCCCTGAAGTGTTTCATTTATTTTTTCCCCCTAAACACAGTGATGAGCTGTGTTCAGGTTCTGTTGCCCAGAGCTATGGATAAACCTCGGGCCTGGTGACAGGTGGGGTGCCCTGAAGAACTCCCCCTTATCCGATTCCGAGCAACTCCACCAGTCGGGGGGGAGCTGTGCTGAGCGTTCCTGCCTGCTGCCCCCGGCCACACACCCCAACTTTTATCCTAAAGGGACCAGTTCATTGTGGCCCACCATCACCTGCCACCTGCCCTCTCCCGGAAGGTGAGGCTCCGCCTGGCACGGTGGCAGCCTTTGACCCCGTTCTTCTTTTGGGGAACACCTGCTCGCATAGTTTGCTTTTGCTCAGAGGTGGATTCTGCTGCAGCATTTCCGTGATTTGGGGGAACTCTCAATTCTGAATGACTGGAGTGTGGGGGGACATACACGCAGGAGGCCCCGGGCGCACGCGCGCAGGTGCGGGCTGGGCAGGTGCAGGCGTGCGGCGCCTGCGCAGTGCCGCCCGCGCCGGGGTTACTCGCGGTCAACGCTCCAGGGTAACCCCGGCGGCGGGCGGCGCGGACTGCGCGCCATTGGCTGGCTGCGCCGGGCGCTGTTGCTAAGCGCACGGAGCGCAGGGTTCGTGGCGGCTGCGTGGAGGCAGCGCCCCCGGGCCGGATGCTGTGGCCTCTGGGGTGCTGGTGGGGGTGGGGTGCACAAGGAGCCCCGGGGGCGCGCTCTCGTGCCCGACCCGTGAACGTCCAGAGTTAGTCAGCAGGAGACTGGGTGGATGGAGGCGCTCATCAGCAGTCACATGACGGTGTTGCTAATGAGGCTTAAACGGGAGGTTTCCCGGGAGAGGAAGTAGCCCAAGGACGGTTGGAGGGCCGTCCTCCCAGCCCTCATGCAGGTGGGGACACGGCGGGTCTCCCGGGCCCCTTCAGGTCACTTGTGACTCGGAAGACACCTGGTGGTCCACGCAGCGGGGCAGGGGGCTGGCAGCCCAGGCCCTCCCGTGGTTGCCATCGGGCTGGGGCCAGGGAGTTCTGGGCAGCTTGGAATTTCCCCCATTGGAATCTGAAGCCGGACTTGCCCTGGCATCCGGAGTGGGCCACCAGGTGACCCTGCGCAGCCGCCCGGACCTGAGTCACTTCCCCCGCCCAGGGATGGGTGGCAGACAGCCCAGCAGCTGGAAGGCTGTGCCCCCTGCCTGGTCTCCGAGGCTGGCTGAGAGCCCACAGGTGTGGCCTCAGATAGGATGCTCTGTCCAGCTCCGTGTGAGCTTCCGGGAGACCCCAGCCCGGACCTCCCTGGCCCTGGGGGCTTTGTTCCACCTCCTGGGGTCCTGCCTAGATGCAAGCTGGGCAAAGAGCTGTGGCTTGGTCTGCTTGAGTGGGTGGCTCTGTGACGCCCGAGTGGACATTTGTAAGGCCTGGTCCACACTCACCGACCCTGGCTGGGGTCGGCTTGGGCAGCGTCCGGAAGACCAGGAGGTCGCACCCTCTGGGTGGTCGTGGAGATGAGCAGAGGACGGTGGGAACACTTGTAGCTAGCAGGAAGGCTCTGTAGCTCCTAGCACAGGCGTGTCATTGCTACAGGAGCTCAGGATTAGACACCAGGGGCTCTGGAGTGTAGCGTAGTGCTTGGGTTTCCATTCATTACAGCAGGCGCTCCCACCCCTCCTTTCCCCTGGGCGTAAAGGAGCCACGTGCCCTGGGCCGCCGTGCAGCCTTGCCTTGTCTCCGGCTTCCATCTGGTCCAGAGACGGGGAGGGTGCTTATCACGCCACTCATGTGGCCCAGGGAGGGGGCTGCCTTGGAGGCCAGCACCAGTGTGGTAGTGCTCACGCTGGGCTGGTGCTGAGCCTGGAGCCTCCTCTGGGTCTCCCACATGGGTCCTCCCTCCGAGGAGCAGCTGGGACTAGAATTTGTATCTATAAGGTTTGCTGGCACCACAGGCAGGAGGTTTTGCCTTCCATGCCACAGCACTGGCCCCAGTAATTGAATATGTCATGGACAGCAACCGCAGGGGCAGCTGTTCCGGGCATTCATTCATGAGGGATGCAAGTGCCACGGCTGGGCTGGCAGCAGGTTGCGGCTCACCCAGGCAGCGCAAGCTCTGCACAGAACCTGGGGTTTCTCACCCTCGGGACCAGAGCTCCCTGCTCTCAGTGGAAATTTTTTTTTTAATTTACTTATTTTTATTGGAAAGGCAGATTTACAGAGAAGAGGAGAGACAGAGAAAGATTTTTCCATCTGCTGGTTCATCCCCCAAGCAGCAGCAGTGGCCAGATCTGAGCTGATCTGAATCCAGGAGCCAGGAGCTTCTTCCAGGTCTCCCACGCCGGTGCAGGGTCCCAAGGTTTTGGGCTGTCCTCCACTGCTTTCCTAGGCCACAGGCAGGGAGCTGGATGGAAAGTGGGGCAGCCTGGACACAAGGCTGCACCCCTATGGGATCCCTGTGCGCAAGGCAATGATCCAGCCACTAGGCCATAGTGCCGGGCCCTAAGTGGAAACTTCTTCACTGAGGCCTCCCCTGGCATCTTTCTTCTGGCTCAGGTTAGCGGTGAGCCAGCCCTGCCATTTTTGAGTTGCTCATTTGCACACTCACACATGCAAAGCAGGTGCTATGCTTGCTCCGTGCTGGGTGCATCCCTGACACTCCACAGGTGAGTGGCTGCGTGGAAATTTCCGCAGCTCAGCCGGCAGCTTGACTGGTGCAGGCTGTTTCCAGAGCATGTCAGATCTTATTGGGCCTCCTGGCTGGATACTCATGATGAAAAGTTAAGGATGCTGTGCCCACTGCCCTGACGGGCAGCCCGTGGTGGGCACGGCTGCAGCTGTGTGTTCAGGGTGATGTTCTTGAAGGTACACTCATTTGGGGTAAACCCTGCAACCTTGTAGCTGCATGGAAGGTGCATTCCTGCAACCTTGTAGCTGCATGGAAGGTGCATTTCCTGTTGCTTGGTTCAGATGTGGTAGAAAGATGCATTGAACCGGAGGCAAGGTTTGACTCGTTGCCTTTCTTGATGTGTTTCAGGGCTATCCCTTCTCAACAACACCCACGCAGGACATAGGAGGTAGGACCCGTGTTGGGTGGCAACGTGGGCTCCAGGTTAGCGCTGATCTGGGCTCATACCTGCCACTTACTAGCTGGGCAGTCGGGTGAGTTGCTTAACTTGCCTGTAAGAAGCAGGTGCTGGTGAGCGTAACCTCCTAAGCAGCTTGGAACTTGGGAAGCCCTGACCTGGGATGCCCTGTGGGCACAGTGGTGGCCACTTTGGTCCTTGCGCATTCAGTGCCTGCGGCTAGTGTATGCGTCAGTAGCTTAGTTTCATAAGACAGATATAAACCCTCTGGTTATCATCCCGAAGGCAAGTTTGTTGCAAAATCTTGGGCTTTTGCAATGCAGGGGAAAGTTTGAGGCATGCGCCCGGAGCATTTCCCCAAGAGCGGGAGGGGAGAGCTGGGAAGGGGGCACAGGGCTCTGTCCAAGACCCCAGAACTGTAAGGATGTGAAGCTCAGAGCAGGGAGGTGACCCAGGCACCTGCCCGCAGAACCTCCTAACTCCCCTTCCTTCCCCTGCCATCTGACTTTGTCTCCAGGGTTGTGGGCTCTGCCCTTGCTGCCCCACTGGCCACTGTGCCCCTCTGCAGCAGGCCACAGGCAACAGTTCACCACACTCAGGTGGCCAACCTTCGGGATTCCTGTCTTTGCAATTCTGCCTGGGCTTTCGTCTCTCAGGACCCCTGGATGTGGGACCCTGAGGGCTCGCAGCAGTGCCATCTGCAGGGATGGGGGGCGCCCTGTACGTGCTAGTCCTGGGCTGCAGAGGCCAGGGGCAGGTGCTGCTTGCCGGCAGCTATGGCAGTTACGCTGCCATGGAGAATTCAGAATCCTTGCTAGTGACAGGTGGATGCAGGCCAAACCTGGCCCCACACACCTCCTAGATTCCTCCTGGTTGCTCTGAATTCAAGGTCGTGTGAACCCCACCAGGGTCAGGGCATCTGTTCTCAGTGTCCAGCATGAACAGGGAGATGAACAAGGAAGCGGTGGGACAATGAGGGGTTACCCTGGGAGTTGGGGGTGTCTCAGGGTCTAGCCTGGATTTCTTCTCCTGGTGTCTACACCAGGAGTGACCAGCCGGCCATAGATGTAGCTGTGCAGGTCACATGCACTCACACGGGGCAGGTGTGACTTCCGGTGCCCCCACCCTACACATATTCGAAAGAATTACAGAGAGAAAGAAAGATCTTCTTTGATGGTTCACTGCCCAGGTGGCTGTGAGGACTAGGGCTGGGCCATCTGAAGCCAGGAGCTGCTTCTGGGTCTCCTCTGAGGGTGACCGAGGCTTTGGGCCATCTTCCCCTGCCCAAAGCAGGAGCTGGATGGGAAGCGGAGCAGCTTGGACTAGAACCAGCACTCCTGTGGGATGGCAGCACTGCCAAGGGAGGTTTAAGCCGTAACACCATAGGCTCCTCCAGCGCAGCCCAGGCTCCCGCTGGAGTCCAGAGGAGCCAGCCTAGGGCTCCCCATGGGCTTGTGAACCCTGAGGCTGTGGTTGATTAGGGAGCCAAGTCTATGGGCACCGAGTGATTGTGGAGGCCCCGCTCCTCTTTCCCTCCACAGGAAGCTGAGTGGACTCTCCTGGTCCCCAGGGGCATGCGCACAGGGTCGTGGTTGAGGGAACGTGTCCTTCTGGAGGCGGGGCAGAAGGCCTGAGTCCTGCCGTCAGTGTCATGATGCAGCCGCGTGCAGATGACTCCAGTCCACACAGCTGGGACTTAATAGCCCCGTGTGGGTTTAAATCGCTGGCTCGCGGTGTCATCTGGGCTGCTGCCTGCTGATTGGTGTAACCTGTTCCAGCCCACAGGCATAGCTGCCTGGCCGCCACTGCCCTCTGTAGGCTGTGGAGAGAAATGCAACGTGGCGGCTGGAACTCGGGTTGGCCTGGGGTGGACAGGGAGGCTGGAACTCGGGGTTGGCCTGGGGTGGACAGGGAGGCTGGAACTCGGGGTTGGCCTGGGGTGGACAGGGAGGATGGAGCTGGGGGTTGGCCTGGGCTGGACAGGGAGGCTGGAGCTGGGGGTTGGCCTGGGCTGGACAGGGAGGCTGGAGCTGGGGGTTGGCCTGGGCTGGACGGGGAGGCTGGAACTCGGGGTTGGCCTGGGCTGGACAGGGAGGCTGGAGCTGGGGGTTGGCCTGGGCTGGACAGGGAGGCTGGAATTCGGGGTTGGCCTGGCTGGACAGGCAGTCGGCAGGGGCAGTCAGACCTTGACCTTTATCTGTCCCAGGGCCAGGCTCCAGCAAGAGCCCCAAGCCTCCTTGTTGAGACTTGAGAGTGGTGGTGCTGCGGGTTAAACCACCACCTGTGAACCACCATCCCATGTGGACACTGGTTCGAGTCCTGGCTGCTCTACTTTCAATCCAGCTCCCTGCTCATGTACAGAGGGGAGCAGCAGAGGATGGCCCACGTGCTTGGACCCTGCACCCCACAAGGGAGACCTGTCAGAGACTCCAGGATCTTGGCACTTTATTTTCCTCTGGGCTTGGTATTCCCACGATGCTGTTGTAACAGCACAGGGAAGTGGCTGCAGTCCCCGGGCTCATGGAGGAAGAGCTGAGTCCACAGGCCGTGGCTCGTGTCTCTGTGGGATGTTACAGAACCAAACAGGAAAGCGAGGCGCCTTGGCGGCATTGGTGAGTGCACTCGGCACTTGGCAGAACATGGTAGGAAGGTGTTCCTCGCTCCGTGGGCTCACACTACACAGCGACAGCGTAGGACAGGTCTCCTGGTCTGGTTTGTGTTGCTTTGGCCCAGCCTGGAGGCTGGGGTCCTCCTCATGTCACAGCGTGGTGTCCCAGTGTTGGTCCCCAAACTGTGTCTCAACATGATGGAGAGGCAGGGGGTGGGGCAGCCATGTGCGAGAGGGCACTTGGGGTGCCCTCGCTCTGTGACAACACACCCTCGATGGGCGTGACCCGTGCACAGTACACGATGAGCATGTGGAGTCTTGGCCCTGATGAGATGCAGGTATAAAAATGTGCACGTGACACAGGAGTGGCCACATGGGCTTTTGTCCCTCATTGCGATCCTAGGAAACCCCTTGCAAAGCACTTGCCACAAGCTCAGCTCACTGTGAAGCCGCTCGGGTTCACGGCCTTATGCTGTCCTCACACACACCCCTGGGTTAATGCAGGACCCTGGAGCCCTGGCCATCCCAGAGTGCCTGCAGTAGAGTCCAAGGTGTAGGCAGGCTGCACCTGCTTGACACATAGTATCCTTTCCAACACCATCCTCACTGGTGACAGGTACCCCCGTGGAAGGGGTGTGGCTAGCAACCTATCTCTCAGCACTGCCAGGGATACTGCAGGAACAGGGTGAGGCTATGTGTAGGCTAGAGAATGCCACTGGCTACACAGGAGACAGTGCATGTGGGTGGTGACTGGAATGTGGCGTGTCCTCCCCCGAATCACTAAGCCAGTCCCTCCAGCCCTCCTCCCTCCTGTCCCCTTCCCCATCACAGGAGGGTGGCCCATGCCTGCTGTGACCTGGTCTGTGCCTGTGCTGCCCGCATCCCACCACCTTCTGACGGCACTCATGTTTGCATCTCCTGACTCTAGCATTGATGCCCACCTGTTCAATGGGAGGGTCTGCATGCTGTTTGACCTGGAAGTAAAGAAGGTTGGGGTGGGGAGCAGTTCCAGGGGGTGTGGTACAGCCTGGCTTGGCAGAGCTGGTGAATGCCAGGCTCTCAGCTGTGTGAACACCAGGACCCAGGTCAGTGTAGGAGAGGCAGCCCCAAATGGGTGCAGCTGCAGGTGTAGGGGGGCCACCTCCCTGTAGCCTGGGTGCACCTGCAGGTGTAGGGGTCCCCTCTCTGTAGCCTGGGCACACCCACAGGTGTAAGGGGCCCTCTCTGTAGCCTGGGCACACCCATAGGTGTAAGGGGCCCTCTCTGTAGCCTGGGTGCACCTGCAGGTGTAGGGGGCCCTGGGAGGCTGTCGAGGCAGGCAGAAATTCCATCTTTGGCCTTGGGGCAGAAGCTTCTCTGGAGTTCTGCCATTGAGGCAGGTGCCCAGGGTCTGTGCTGGACTGCTTGGGCCTCTTGGCGTAGTCTCCCCCACAGCCGTTTTTGTCCCCCCAAAACACCCACTGCTCCCCAGGAAAGCTCAGACAGGCAGGAATCCTGTTAGCTCACAGCTGAGCCAGCCTCTGGCTCCCTTCTTGCGGAGTCTCCCACATGATGGACTTTCTAGTGGTGGTGATGGGGTGGGGCTCCTGGCAAAGCTCCCGGGACCAGGTCTGGCTCATGGGTGCTTATGCTAGTGGTGGAGGGCACTCTGTACCATCCAGCTCATTTGGGCATGCAGGAGCCCCGGGGTACAGCATGCTGGACTCACCGTGGCACTGCCTTGAGGAGTGATCTCATCGGCTCCAGCACCCCCAGCTGAGGGCAGGGGTGTGTCCCCTGCAAAGGACCTTGGAGGAGCGTGGCTGACGTGGACATGGCATGACTGGGGAGGCACTTGGGGACCCTGAGGGCATGCCAGAGCAGGTTGTCCTGCTGCCACGCGGCTGGCGTCCTGTGGCATTGGAGAATCAGACATGGGAGAAGCCACTCAAGGGCACAGCCTGGAAGGGTGCAGCTACAAGGCCAAGAGTGCCCTGGGCCTGCCGGAAGCCGGAGGGGCAGGAGTGACCCTCCCAGAGCCTTTGGAGGGGAGTGTAGCCCTGGCTGACCTTGACTTCAGGCCCCTAGAACTGCAGGGGACTCTGGCTGCGGCTTCCACTGCGCCTGTGCATTCAGGATGTGCTGGGTGTGTGGTCCCGGGAGGGGGAGTGCACAGGATGGCCGTGCCGCCTCTGCACTCAATGGCCGCCTCTGGCCTGGGCAGCTTCTTGGGTAAACTGTCAGCTAGCCCTCCTCACCCTGCAGGAGCAGGGTGTCGTCTTCCCACGTGGGCAGGTCAGGCCTGCAAACTGGTGGACTTGCACTCAGTGGATTTGCTGGAAATGGCAGGATGGAGTCAGCTGAGGGTGGCGGTGGGGGTTGGTGAGGCTGGGTTGTGGGAAGGAACCCCGGGGGCTCCAGATGCCAGTTCTGCTCCTGCTGTTTCCACTGCCAGCGGCTCTGCAGGTGGGCACACATGCTTCTCTCACATGCGTGGCTGTGGAGACCAGCCGGCCCCGAGTGGGTCTCAGCTGGTGTGGATACCCTCTAGAAGAGGTGCCACCTTGGCAAAGGCTTCCTGCGGAAGTCGGGGACCCTCGGAGTCCTGGCAGCGTGAACCCCTGTGCTTGGGGCTGCATTTCTCTAATGCCAGAAACCCGGTGTCAGCTCAGCCACGTGTTGGGTACTCATAGCCTCACGCTGTCTTGGACATGGGAAGGGGTCCTCCCTGGCCCTGAGGCAAGGCTAGCTTCTCCTGGCCAACTGTGGCACCTTGAGGTGGGTGGCCGTCACAGTATAGTTGCGATACCCTTTTTGCAGCCCTCTGTCATCCCCAGTCTGTCTACCGAGGGCACTGTGTTCGATTCCTGTCTTGCCTGGTGTGCTGCTGTGGCAGCTTGCATGCTGCCGCCCACCATGCCTGGCCCTTTGCCCCCTGGCATGCATTTCCCCCTGGGGTGAACCACAGCTGCCCACGCCTCTGTACTGGGTCAGAAGCCCCAGTCTGCCAGCCTTGTGGCCTTTGCTTCTTCCTGTGCCCAGCCACCTCAAGGTGGCTCCTGGTGTCAGGAAGGAGGATGGCAGGGAGCAAGCCCTCCTGTCCTTGTGTCGTGAAGTCAAACCGCGTGGCTTTGCCAGGGCTGCCAGTCTTCCCACCGTGAGGCTTGGCAGAAGTCCCAAAGCAGCTGGATGTGAGTGCATGATGGTGAACTCTGCAAATTAACTAAGGAATTAATAATGTATCATGGTTTAATCACAAAGCTATTATTTATCAAAGAAATTGTATGCAAACACAGGTTGGTATAAATATAAGAAGTATCAGTAAGTCCTGTGTGAATGAGAGGACAGGGAGAGATTGAGTTTACTCAACATGAGCGGGTCGTGCTGGGCGCGGGAGGGACAGTGTGGCAGGCGCGGCTCCGAGCTGGGGCTGTCAGGTGGAGTACTGCTCTAAGATGGGAGTCACGGGGTCACACTTTCTAAGTTGGGGGTGGGGTGTGTGGGGAAGTGCAGTGTGTCACACGCAGGCTGATGACCAAGGCTGTCGCTGCCGGCAATTACAAGCCGGGGAAGCCAGCGCAGTGTGAAGCAGGCATGAGGCTGTTTCTCACCTAGGTGGCAGCACGTGTGTTTTGGTTCTTAAAATGTCTATTTTCATTCACTTGAAATCAGAGCAATAGAGAGAGAGAAAGTTGCACCCACTGGCTTATTCCCCATGTGGATGGCACAGCCCCAGAGCATGAGCTGCCCGCTGGGGAGCCGGGTCAGACGCAGAGCAGCCGGGCCTGGAATCGGCGCTTGATGGGGGATGCGGGTGTCGCCAAATGGCTCAACTGGCCGTACCACCAAGCTGTCCCAGCATGGGGCGTTGGAGAGCATGGTAGGGGCTGCCACCTTAGAATCTGTCTCTGGACCTCACTGGGCACATGCAGTGCAAATCAGAGACCATGTGCGCTGTGTTTGCTTTGCAGGCTACAAGACGCTTCTGAAGGGAATCTCAGGGAAGTTCAACAGTGGAGAGCTGGTGGCCATCATGGGGCCTTCGGGGGCTGGCAAGTCCACGCTCATGAACATCCTGGCTGGATACAGGTGAGCGCACCCTAGCTGCCCTGTCCTCCACGAGCGCCTCACCTGTGCCTCCAGCCGCCGGGGCGCAGGCACCCCGAGTGCCCCTGCCGATGGAGCAGGTCTTAGGATGGTAGCTGTGTGAATTGAACCTCTCTGTGGTGTCTCAGAAGTTCTCCAAAGGAGGGGAACTGCTGCTATGCCTAGGGGCCAGTGCTCTCTTGGGCCATGTCCCTTGCTGATAGCAGGAACCATCAGAGCCATCATTTCCTGACCAGCCACGGGCACAACTTTGCCTGAAGCTTCTGAATGACTCTTCAATGTTTAGGGTTTGTTTTTAAAGATTTATTGATTTGAAAGAACTGGTGAGACAGAGTGCTGAGACAGAGAGAGATCTTCCATCCATTGGGTCACTCCCCGGATGGCTGCAGTGGCTGGGACTAGGCCAGGCTGAAGCCAGGAGCTCCCTCTGGGTCTCCCACGTGATGCAGGATTCTAAGCTCTCCCAGGCGCCTTAGCAGGGAGCTGGATCGGAAGTGGAGCAGCTGGCACTTGAATTGGTGCCCATGCAGGCTGCTAGTGTCACAGGCGGCATCTTTACTCACTGTGCCACAGAGTTCCCCCAGGAGCCCGAGGGCCCTGCTAGTGTCCTCCCTCCCCACGTCCCCTGGTCCTGGCCTGGTGGGCAGTGGGGAGAGAGTTGCTACTTACAGATTGTTCCAGAAGCTGATCTTCCAGAGCCCTGCCCAGCCAGGCAGGCACAGTCCTCACTGCAGTACATGTGTGTCCATCCTGGGGCTGCTATGGGCTGGTCTTCTCTGTGGCACGTGGGCTGTGGGGGACCTTCGCCTGGCAGGCCTGGGGCTGATGGCCCACCCTCCCCCTCTCTGGGTCCCTGCAGGGAAACTGGCATGAAGGGGGCAGTGCTCATCAACGGCACGCCCCGGGACCTGCGCTGCTTCCGGAAGGTGTCCTGCTACATCATGCAGGACGACATGCTGCTGCCGCACCTCACCGTGCACGAGGCCATGATGGTGAATGCCCCGCCCCACCCCGGCCTCCACCCCAGGCCCCACCCCGGACCTCCCTGCTGAGCAGCTCTGCTGAGAAAGCTCCAAGGCCCATCTAGCACAGTGGCTGCCAAGTCCCCAAGAAGGTTGCTGACCCAGCCAATGCAGAGGGTCCTGTCCATGGTGACCACAGTCCTGTTTTCCAAGGGGCCCGGGGCTTCCCCATCAGCTGTCCTTGGTCCCTGAGCCTCTCTGCATCTTTTGCCCCGTCCCAGCTCATGATGGGGTGGGGGCTGAACTTGTTGGAACTCCAAGGGCCTCCTTATCCTTCTTACCTGCCTGCTAGTTTTGGAGGTGGGCGGAGCCAGTGGTGGGCCAGCACCTGCTAGGTCCCAGGCTATGTGCAGACATGGCTCTGTGCAGTCAGCAGGAGCAGAGATGTAGAATGGAGCCCCTGAAGGTTGAGCCATGAGCCAGAGTCCCACGGCTGCCCATGGCCTTGGGGAGATCTGGGGTACCTGTGGCTACCGGGCTCTGTCACTCTGCACAGGGAGGTTTGTCCCCTGCACGGCTACTGCTGCTGCAGAGAAGGTGGGGGCCCGACATACGGTCGGTACTCAATCTGTATTTCCTCAGTCCCTGCTGGGGACAGGATTTCAGCTGAAGTGGCATTGAGTGTGCCTCACGAGCCCCAGCCTGACCCTCTCAGACCACGGCCATGCGGGCAGTGGCTGCAGGACCCCCAGCTATGGCCTGCAGGTCAACTCCGATTGCTGGAGCACCCCATTGCTGAGATGGTGGACACACACACACACACACACACACGACAGTCAAGCCTGCTTCACGCTGTACACCTTGTCCCCACAGGTGTCGGCTCACCTGAAGCTGCAGGAGAAGGATGAAGGCCGGAGGGAGATGGTGAGTGCCGCTTGGGACCGCGTGCAGGATAGACCATGTGAGTGGGGAAGTGCGTGCTGGCACCTGGCAGTGCGGCTCCTGCTGGCTGCTGGCTGCCTGTTCTGTCCTGTGTGGGCAGGAGGGACTGCCCCCAGTGCCCTGGGGCCGGCACAGCCAGAGCCCAGGAGAGAGGCCGCTGGGGCCAGAGCAGCGAGCTCCCCCTCGGATGCGGGGAGCTGGCGGGCTCAGCTCAGAGGTGTCTGGAGGGTGGGGCCCTCATGGCCAGGCCGTGCCCTGTGCCTGTTGAGTGTTTGATACACTTACGTTACACTGTTTTTCATTAACTGCCAGCAATGAGGATGGTTAGCCATTGGTTTTAAAATAACCGCCTGCCCACCCCCGCACCCCGACAAGAAGCAGCCTGGTCCCTGGCGTTAGCACTCGGCCTTTAGAAGAGTGACGCTCTCTTGTCCCCGATTTCTTTGATTTTTTTTGCCTATAAATTTATTTTTGAGAGAGGAAATTCCTTTTGATTTTTACAATTTTATTTATTTTCACTTTGTTTGAAGGACAGAGAGGCACGCCTCCCAGTGCTTGCTCACTCCCCGACAAGCCTGTGCCAGCGATGCCCGAGCCAGGCCCAAGCCAGGGGCAGGAATTCACTCCAGGTCTCCCGCATGCAAGTGCTGGGGCCTAAGTACTCGGCCATCCCCTGCTGCCTCCTGGGACGGGCACTAGCAGGATGTTGACTCAGAAGTGGAGGAGCTGGGCCTTGAACAAGACTCTGCATATGGGACATGGGCATCCCAGGGCCAGAGGAGTCCCAAGGGGCACCTTGGCCCCTGCCACACGCCCACTTTCCACGAGCCTGGTTTCTAAGAGAAGCCAAATGCCGGCTTGTTGCTATGAAGAGGTTTCCTGTGGAACCCTCGCATTCTGGGATTGAGAGGAAGAAGCCAAGTGAATGGGGAGCCAGAGCAGACGGGGAGCTGTGGGGGGACTCTGCGTGGAGCCCTGTTTCATTCTGTGTGCAGTCAGCTTCCCAGCGTCTGAGAGTTGAGGTGGCCACTGAGCAGAGGCTCCTACCTGCGCTTCTTGGGGCCCACAGGCTGGTACCCTGCCTTAGCCCCCTCAGAGTCAGTAGTGATGGTGGGTGACTGCTCTGCTGCTCCTGAGGCGTGTTCGTTCTGTGCACCTGCTGTGCAACTGCGGACTGTACCTGTGTGATTGCCATCATGGAGCTGTGGTGGCAGCAATAGCTGCCGTGCATCAGATGGTCACTGTGCTGAGGTCACGCCATGCACATTGTATCCTGGCCTCATGTAGTAACCGCAGTGGCCTCTGCTTTATG
Source organism: Ochotona princeps (assembly GCF_030435755.1). Taxonomy (NCBI): domain Eukaryota; kingdom Metazoa; phylum Chordata; class Mammalia; order Lagomorpha; family Ochotonidae; genus Ochotona; species Ochotona princeps. The sequence continues at coordinate 27,060,675 of NC_080834.1, read as the reverse complement.
CTAGCCACGTGGTCACACACCGATTATCCATCCACATGTGTGCTCATGAACACGTCCACTCACCAGCTAGTGACTGGCCACAATCTCTATGAGGGACACAGGACAGCGCGTGCGCCCCTGGCAGGAGCTCATGCCTGCAGGTCTGACTCAGGCACTTCCTCCCAGGCCTGAGCTGGCGGCCTGGGGGGAGGGGTCCCTGTGCGGCAGGGTGGCCAGCAGGGCTGTCCACGTGGGCGCTGGCCGACATGCAGTTTCTGATGTGTTTGCTGCCACCCCCAGGTCAAGGAGATCCTGACAGCACTGGGCCTGCTCTCCTGTGCCAACACCCGCACCGGGAGCCTGTCGGGCGGCCAGCGGAAGCGCCTGGCCATCGCCCTGGAACTGGTCAACAACCCACCCGTCATGTTCTTCGATGAGCCCACCAGGTGTGCTGCTGGAGGGGGTCTGACCAGGCGGCCAAGGAGAAGGCATCTCCTGAACTTGTGTGCTCTCAGGGTTGGCCCCAGCACCCTCCCCAGCCATAGCAGGAGACAGGCTCTGCCACCCCGTCCCCTCTCCTGGGCAAGGGCCAGTGTGCACCCTAGTACCCACACTGCAGTCAGAGACCCCCAGCTGCTGGTTCATCGTGGGGGTGTGAGTTGGGGGTCCGTCCATCACAGTGCCCTCCTGTCTTGTGACACCTACTCCCCACCTTGCCACAAGGCATGGTGGCTCTGGGGCCAGTGCTGTGTGTGCTGGGAACACCACGCATATTCAAGCTCCGGGAGCAGCTGCCTTCAGGGGCGGGCTGGCTCTCCAGCTGCACCCGAGCCGCGATCACCTCCTGGGGATGGCTGCTGCATTCGGAATCCGCCATGGCCAGCAAGGAGGCCCAGCCCTGGTCGCTGTGCTAGCCTCAATGCTGTAGATATCATTGCCCCCGTCGCTGCAGTGTAGCTGCACTGCCGTGAGAGGCCTGGCTCCAGGGGTCTGTCCTCACACACCAGTCCCCTTGTCCCTCACTGCAAAACTGGGCACCTGGGACCACATGGGGCATCCACAAGAGCCTGTAAGGAGCGTGGGAAGCTGTGTCCCTGTGAAAGGTCCCACTACATGTCCTGTGAAACACCTGTAGGTGCGGCTCTGGCCCCAGCTGGCCCCCATGGCCAGCCCAAGAGGGCCTGCAGGACAGGGCTGTGGTGCCAACCCTTGACACTTCCTGGGGAGGTGCTGCTGCTGAGCCCCATGGTTCTGAAGCTCTCCACCCTCCCTGCCCTGTGTGCCTCCATTCAGAGCACAGTCCCCACTGAGAGGCCCCCACAGAGCCTGCCTCCCGGGCGCAGCCTCCCCGAGTCTCCAGGCCCTGGTCCAAAACGTCTCACTGTGTTTCCTTGCTTGCAGTGGCCTGGACAGTGCTTCCTGCTTCCAGGTGGTCTCCCTGATGAAAGGGCTGGCACAGGGAGGCCGCTCCATCATCTGCACCATCCACCAGCCCAGCGCCAAGCTCTTCGAGCTCTTCGACCAGGTACGTGGGCCCAGCCAGGTACGCAGGTCCAGGCAGGTATGGGGCCCAGCCAGGTACATGGGCCCCGGCGGGTACGCAGGCCCAGGCAGGTATGTGGTCCACAGGTACATGGGCCCAGCCAGGTACATGGACCTAGGCAGGTACGCAGGCCCAGGCAGGTATGTGGGCCCCAAGCTGCCCCATGGGGCCTGCTGCAGGGAAGCCCACACCTGCACAAAGCAAGCCGTGCAGTGACGCATCAGGCTTGGCCGAGTTGCTGAGTGTTTTCCTGGAACTTCATCAGGGCCCTTAGGTGATCATGTGGGGTGGTGCTGGGCAGGAGAGTGGCTGGAGTGGCAGGTGACAGCCGCCTGCAGGTAGGAGCTCACACCCTCTCTCCCTGCTTTCCCAGCTGTATGTGCTCAGCCAGGGCCAGTGCGTGTACCGGGGAAAGGTCTCCAACCTTGTGCCCTACCTGAGGGATTTGGGGCTGAACTGCCCCACTTACCACAACCCAGCCGACTTCGGTGAGTACAGCCTTGGCTGGCATGGAGGGAAAGACAGCCTGCTTCCCATTGGGCAGCTTCTGTTTCTGTCTGATTGGGATTGTCACACCTGCCTGAACCACTGCAGGTGTGGCTCAGGCACCATCCCGGGTGAGACTTCCAGAGATCACAGCCAGGGGCTGCGGGGCTGGGGAGCACATTCCTCCAGGTGAACACACCTGCCCCGCTCTCCCGTGTTCTCTCGTGAGGACACTGGTCACCGGATTCAGGGTCCACCCTTCTCCAGGGTAAGCCCATCTCAGGACAAGGCATGTGTGTGAGGACTGCTGCCCCCATTTCAGCCGCCGCCTTTGTCCCTGCAGCTTTTTAAGGGATCCCATGGCTTCCCAAGTGTTCTCGGGATGTTGTTCCTGGGAAGACAGGGGGCCATGATAGAGATGAGGGGGGAAGGGAGGGGCCAAGGGGAGCCTCAGGTAAAGGGCCTGGAGGAGCCGGTTCAGGATTGGGAGTCTGAGCATGAGAGAGAGATAGGGAGGGAGGTGGGCAGCTGGCAGGAGGGGCAGGAAGGAGAAGGCGTGCCCAGGGTAGGGGGACTGGGACAAGGGGAGGGCGGGAGGAAGGGGCATGGCTCACTGGGTGGGGCTGTGAGCCAGCAGAGAGCCCAGCAGAGGCTGCAGGTCTAGCCTGGCTTAGAGCTCCAGCTGGGAGTGCTCGAGTGCTCGGAGAAGGCAGGTGGCTGGGAGGATCCAGTAGGAAGGCCAGGGCAGCCAAGCCCAGGAGGCCGGGGAGGGAGCAGAGGTCAGCAGAGCCTGAGGAGTGGCACTTGTCCTGGGCAAGGAAGACCAGCCAGAGGAAGTAGGGCAGAGTGGGACCTGGAGGTGGGGAGGAGGTGACCACGGGGTCCAGGAGGGACGGGAGGGGAGCCAGGGGAGGATTCACTTGCTGACATCTGCAAGGGGGGTGCAGGATAGAGGGTCCAAGCCCTCAAGGACCCTGGCCCTCGGTGGGCACTCAGGAGATGCTGGGGTTGGAGGTCGGGCAAGCCAATGGCCTCCCTATCTCGGGCATGCTGTATTTCTCCTGTCACGATGGGGGCGGAGCCAGACGCTGGTTGACACAGGGTTTGGTGTCCTCACGAGGCGGCACCTGTGCTGGGGTTCACAGTCATCCTGTTAGAGTGACACCTGCGCTGTGCCAAGTGACAGCGCCCTAGTACTCGTGTCTGCACAGTTGTCACCCCCTTGTTGTGACTGACACTCCTCCACTCTCTCTTCCGCCATCCCGGGCAGTCATGGAGGTGGCATCCGGCGAGTACGGCGATCAGAATGGCCGGCTGGTGCGAGCGGTCCGGGAGGGCATGTGTGACTCTGACTACAAGAGAGACCTTGGGGGTGAGGCGGAGGTGAACCCTTTCCTGTGGCACCGGCCCTCAGAAGAGGTAAAGTGGGTGAGTGGCAAAGGGGCCTGTGCATGCCACCAGACTGGGCAGAGCTGCCTCGGTGCACCTGCCACCTCCAGCCCAGCACCCATCCCTGGTGCACCTGCCACCTCCAGCCCAGCACCCATCCCTGGTGCACCTGCCACCTCCAGCCCAGCACCCATCCCTGGTGCACCTGCCACCCCCAGCACCCATCCCTGGTGCACTCGCCACCTCCAGCCCAGCACCCATCCCTGGTGCACCTGCCACCTCCAGCCCAGCGCCCATCCCTGGTGCACCTGCCACCTCCAGCCCAGCGCCCATCCCTGGTGCACCTGCCACCTCCAGCCCAGCGCCCATCCCTGGTGCACCTGCCACCTCCAGCCCAGCGCCCATCCCTGGTGCACCTGCCACCTCCAGCCCAGCGCCCATCCCTGGTGCACTCGCCACCTCCAGCCCAGCGCCCATCCCTGGTGCACCTGCCACTCCAGCCCAGCGCCCATCCCTGGTGCACTTGCCGCGCAGTGCCCGCCCCTGGCGCCTCCCGCTCCACCTCCCGTGTGTCCACAGGACTCGGCCTCCGTGGAGGGCTGCCACAGCTTTTCCGCCAGCTGCCTGACGCAGTTCTGCATCCTCTTCAGGAGGACCTTCCTCAGCATCGTGCGCGACTCGGTGAGTGGCTCTCTGACTCCGCCTTGGAGCAGTGGTGGGGAGCAGGCTCTGCACGCACCCTCGAGTCACCTGTGCTGTCCATCTTGGTTGGCCCTCCAAGTTTCCCGTGACGGTGGACAAACCCCCTCCCACACGTGTGACGGCCTCGCACGTGCTTCATGTGGGAAGCTGTGGGTTGGGTGGGCCCCAGCAGTACGTCCATCCTCAGGGCAAAGGGAGGGCATGAAGAGTGGAGAGGGTGGTGGTCCTGCCAGCCTCCTGGAGAGAGCAGGCACTCAGGTCCTGGTCCTTGCATAAGTGGCCAGATCAACGCCATGGCTAAGCTGACCATTGGAGGACCTTGGGGGCTGGGTGGGGACTGCAGGGAAGGTGGTCTTGTATAAGTAGGAGACATGACCACTTCCTAACTGGACAACCGGCCACCTGCTGCGAGAGGGGTGTGCCCAGGGCTGCTGCGGGGCCTGCCCGTGAGCACCCACGCTGGGACAGCAGGCAGTGCCTCCCCCAGCCGCTCTGCACCACTCTCCCACACTTGCTGTTTTTCCTCACTTCTGGGCGTGGGATTCCTTGCTATTGAAGAGGATTTAGCAAAGTATAGTAATGTCTTGTGCTCTGTGTGTGCACACACACTGTGTGCACATGTGTGGCCACACAAGGGCTGTGTGAAAGCGCACATGCCTGCATGTGGTGTTCATGTGTCTGTACGTGTGCCACACATACTCAGGTACAACGGATGCATAGGCAATGCGTGTTTGTGTGTGACTGTACACATGTATGTGTGGTGTGTGCACATGGTGTTGTGTGTGTCTGTGTGTGCCCTTGACACTGTGGTACGTGAGTCTGAGCAGGCTTGGGGCTCAGGCCTGTGTCCTGGAGGCAGGGGAGGATGGTGCCTGGGGGTGCCCTGGCGGGAGCTGAGGCCCTGACCACCAGCCCCTTGGCCCCCCGCCCAGGTCCTCACGCACCTGCGCATCACCTCGCACATCGGCATCGGCCTCCTCATTGGCCTGCTCTACCTGGGCATCGGCAACGAAGCCAAGAAGGTCCTGAGCAACTCCGGCTTTCTCTTCTTCTCCATGCTCTTCCTCATGTTTGCTGCCCTCATGCCCACGGTCCTCACATGTGAGTGCTGGCCCCGGCCGCCTCCCCGCTTCCCCGGGGCCCCAGCTTACAACGGGGAACTGAGCAGCAGATGGGCTGAAGGGGGCTGACCAGCAGACAGGCTGATGGGGGGCTGACCAGCAGACAGGCTGATGGGGGCTGACCAGCAGGCGGGCTGAAGGGGGCTCACCAGCAGGCAGGCTGAAGGGGGCTGACCAGCAGACAGGCTGATGGGGGCTGACCAGCAGGCGGGCTGAAGGGGACTCACCAGCAGGCGGGCTGAAGGGGGGCTGACCAGCAGACGGGCTGATGGGGGGCTGACCAGCAGACGGGCCGAAGGGGGCTGACCAGCAGATGGGCTTTCTGACAGCCAAGGTTGTTTTCTAGTTTCTGTGGAATATGAAGTTGCTGTGGGAGGCACAGGGTGAACCCACGGGTGGAGGATGCTGAGCCTGGGAGTGCTGCCCAGAGGCCCATCCATCCTCCAGATGACCCTGCTGTGACCAGCGCGGGGATTGGGCCACTCTCATGGACAGAACTCGATGCTGTCCCAGTTTGTCCACTAGAGGGCAGCTTGGGCCTCTCTGGGCATGCAGCAATGGTCACTGAAGGCTCCTGCACCAGGACTCACTCCCAGGGTCCCCCCTCCACCTGTCCGGCGCTGTCCTGACTTCCAGGAGCAGTGGGAAGCCGTGCAGTAGAGGGGGACACGAGGCAGATCCAGGACGAGAAAAGCCGGGGTGGGATGCACCTGTTACAGGTCACCTGTTCAGCAGGTGCTCCCCTGGTGCTGCATGTGGGCAGATCACAGATGCGACAATGCAGGGACCCTGTGCAGCCTGGCAGGAGGACGTGGAGTGCAGGGCACGGCCCACAGCTGGGTCAGGGCTGTGGCCACAGGGTGGCCTGTCTGGGTCGCCTTGTGGTTGCATGTACTTGACCCTTCTTTTCCATCTGCCTTGCTCCCAGTTCCCCTGGAGATGGGCGTGTTCCTCCGGGAACACCTGAACTACTGGTATAGCCTGAAGGCCTACTACCTCGCCAAGACCATGGCCGACGTGCCCTTCCAGGTGCGCTGATGGCGGGAGTGAGGCTTGAGCAGGGGCTGAAGTTCTTGGTCATGCTGCAAAGAACCACAGGGCTGGTGGTACGGGGTTCCCTGAGAGGCAGGGCAGTGTTGGGACACGTGGGTGGCCAGCTGCCCAGGCCCGGCTCCCCGTGACCAGGTGGGCAGTGTTGGGACACGTGGGTGGCCAGCTGCCCAGGCCTGGCTCCCCGTGACCAGGTGGGCGGCATTGGGTAGCTTGGGTGGCCAGCTGCGTGACTCCCCGTGACCAGGTGGGTGGCGTTGGGGAGCGTAGGTGGCCAGTTGCCCAGGCCCGGCTCCCCGTGACCAGGTGGGCAGTGTTGGGGAGCATGAGTGGCTAGCTGCCCAGGCCCGGCTCCCCATGACCAGGTGGACGGCATTGGGGAGCTTGGGTAGCCAGCTGCCCAGGCCCGGCTCCTCATGACCAGGTGGGTGGCATTGGGTAGCTTGGGTGGCCAGCTGCCCAGGCCCGGCTCCCCATGACCAGGTGGACGGCATTGGGGAGCTTGGGTAGCCAGCTGCCCAGGCCCGGCTCCTCATGACCAGGTGGGTGGCATTGGGTAGCTTGGGTAGCCAGCTGCCCAGGCCCGGCTCCCCATGACCAGGTGGACGATGTTGGGGAGCGTGGGTGGCTAGCTGCCTGACTCCCCATCCCCAGGTGGGCAGTGTTGGGGAGCATGGGTGGCCAGCTGCCCAGACCTGACTCCTGGTAACCAGGTGGGCGGCGTTAGGGAGCATGGGTGGCCAGCTGCCTGACTCCTGGTGACCGAGGTGGCCCATGTTGTCAGGTCCTGTTTCCTGTGGCCTACTGCAGCATCGTGTACTGGATGACGTCACAGCCGTCCGATGCCGTGCGCTTTGTCCTATTCGCTGCGCTGGGCACCATGACGTCACTCGTGGCCCAGTCCCTGGGGCTGCTGATTGGAGCGGCGTCCACTTCCCTTCAGGTAGCTACTAAGGACCGTGCTGTGGGTTGGGCTTCCCATGAGCGCCTGCTGGGAAGCATGCACCAGTTCCTCCCTCTGCTCCTCCCCCCACACTCCTGACTGCCGTAACCAGCTTTGACATCACTTCCATGGGAAGGAAGCCCAGCGACCTGGGTAGTCAGGGTGGGTGGGTAGGAGCCATGGCAGGTGCCTTCAGTCCCAGGCACGCCTACAGGTGAAGATGCTGTGCTGCCCCCATTGCAGAGAGGAACAATGAGGCAAGCTGATGGGTAGGGTCACTGGACACAGAGCAGCGGGAGCTCGGCGCTGGCCCCAGGGTACCGGGGGATGACCATTCCCTCCCTGGCCTGGGGGATCTCCGTCCTGGTGGATAGCGCCCTGGTACCTGCCTGAGTTGGGGGCTCCAGAGGGACACCCCCAGCCCCTTTCATGCCTTGTGCCACCCCAGCCTTGCACAGCGTTGGCTGCTGCCTGTGAACAGGGTCTGTCATGCGGCTGCCCTCCCACGGGCCCTCCTTCCTCCCCACTGCCACCTCCAGGCTCCCCCAACCTGGCCCGGCTTGCCCAGCATGAATGCAGCCCTTGAGAGTCCCATGGCCCTGCCCCACCCATGGCCCTGCCCCACCCATGGCCCTGTCCCCCATGGCCCTGCCCCACCCATGGCCCTGTCCCCCATGGCCCCGCCCCACCCCATGGCCCTGTTCCCCGGCCCTGTCCCCACCCCATGGCCCTGCCCCACCCCATGGCCCTGCCCCCCATGGCCCTGTCCCCATCCCATGGCCCTGTCCCCCATGGCCCTGCCCCACCCATGGCCCTGCCCCACCCCATGGCCCTGTCCCCATCCCATGGCCCTGCCCGCCATGGCCCTGCCCCACCCATGGCCCTGCCCCACCCCATGGCCCTGCCCCACCCATGGCCCTGCCCCACCCCATGGCCCTGCCCCACCCATGGCCTTGCCCCACCCCATGGCCCTGCCCCACCCCATGGCCCTGTCCCCCATGGCCCTGCCCCACCCCATGGCCCTGTTCCCCCTGGCCCTGCCCCACCCCATGGCCCTGCCCCACCCCATGGCCCTGCCCCCCATGGCCCTGTCCCCATCCCATGGCCCTGCCCCACCCCATGGCGGCACTCAGACCCAGGAGCCTTCCCGCTGGAGTCTTCACCCCTACCCTCAGGCCCTTCGCAGGCCGACACTCCTTAGGGATCACCAGAGGAAGCACAGACTGGGGGCCCCCACTTACAACCCCACACATGGTACCTTGCACATGCCACAGGTACACCACACACATCATATACACCACATATCACCCATACCACACAAACAACATATACCACACACAAACACTGCAATATGTCAAACAAACACCACACACATGTATACCACACACATGTATACCACACGCCTAACCTGCACACCCCCACACATAGGGTACACACACCACGGCACATACAGCACACACCGCACCTGCACTAGATACCATATACACCAACACACACACATCACACACTGACCACACCACACACCCCACTCCCACACACACACACACACCAAACACTGACCACACCACACACACACATCACACACTGACCACACCACACACATACATCACACACTGACCACACCACACACCCCGCTCCCACACACACATCACACACTGACCACACCACACGCCCCACTCACACACACACACACACACACACACACTAAACACTGACCACACCACACATACACATCACACACTGACCACACCACACACCCCGCTCCCACACACAGCATGCATGTGAGCCAGGCATTGTGATGGCTTAATTCCTACTCACATCTGCAGGCGAGCCTGAACCCCTCTATCATAGGTGGGGTCCTGTTGGGGTGCACGGCCCCCTGCCCCTGCTGGTCTCCAAGGGGTCCAGTCAGCTGGCTCTGAGACAGCTGTAGTCACAGCTGGGCAGGTGTCCAACCTCTGCACCTTTGCTTCCACATGAGACCCCCAGCTGGATGACACCCCTACCTGTCAGCTCCCGGGGGACTACACCCCAGCTGGATGACACCCCTACCTGTCAGCTCCCGGGGGACTACACCCCAGCTGGATGACACCCCTACCTGTCAGCTCCCGGGGGACTACACCCCAGCTGGATGACACCCCTACCTGTCAGCTCCCGGGGGACATCACCCCAGCTGGATGACACCCCTACCTGTCAGCTCCCGGGGGACTACACCCCAGCTGGATGACACCCCTACCTGACAGCTCCCGGGGGACATCACCCCAGCTGGAGGACACCCCTACCTGTCAGCTCCCGGGGGACATCACCCCAGCTGGATGACACCCCTACCTGACAGCTCCCGGGGGACATCACCCCAGCTGGAGGACACCCCTACCTGTCAGCTCCCGGGGGCAGCTGTACTCTTGCTCTTGAAGGTCCCCTGGCCCCCTCCCATTTTCACAGCCTGGTGGCAGGGAGCCTTGCCACTTTTCTGACTTTTGCCCTCTGCGCTTGTGGCCGAGCCACTTCCCCTGCGAGGAATCTGGAAGTGGGGCAGCTTCCCAGCCCAGGGCTCTGCGGTCAGCTATCCTCATGTCCCCTGCCATAGGTAGCGACCTTCGTGGGCCCTGTCACGGCCATCCCAGTCCTGCTCTTCTCAGGGTTCTTCGTCAGTTTCGACACCATTCCCACCTACCTGCAGTGGATGTCCTACATCTCCTACGTCAGGTAGCATGCATCCCTGGTTACCAAGGTGACCGTGGGAGGGAGGGAGAGCCACCACCCATCCTCACTGCTGCAGGTGCACTGGTGACACAGTACACAGGGGCGCCACCTGTTGGCTGGCAGTGAATGCTATCCGTGGACACCTGCTGAGCCTTCTGTTGGGTGTCAGTTGAGAGGGCCCTGGGTGCCCAGGGGATAGCCCAGGAGAGAGGCAAGGGTGGCCGGCTGGGAGCCAGGGCTTGGGCTGCAGCTGAGGGACCTTCTTCCACACCCATACCAGGTACGGTTTTGAGGGCGTCATCTTGTCCATCTACGGGCTGGACCGGGAGGACCTACACTGCGACATCGACGAGACGTGTCACTTCCAGAAGTCAGAGGCCATCCTGCGCGAGCTGGACGTGGAGAACGCCAAGCTCTACCTGGACTTCATTGTTCTGGGCATCTTCTTCATCTCCCTGCGCCTCATTGCCTACTTTGTGCTGCGATACAAGATCCGGGCAGAGAGGTAGAAGGCCTGTGGGACCAGCAGACGGGAGACAGCCCACTGCTGCCACAGTGGCCATTGCTGCTGCTGCTGCTGCTGCTGGGACAGCGCAGGACCAGCGGATGGGAGACAACCTGCCGCCACAGTGACTGCTGCTGCTGGGACGGTGCCCATGCATACTCCTTGGGGATGGCGCTGGCCTGCAGAGGGAAGGGGCTGCTGGCCACCTTCTGAGCCTGGTGAGGTCAGAGTCCTTCTCCCTTTTCTTTTCTAGCTCTCACTAGGAAGTGTAGCCAGGGTTTGTTTTTATCTACATGCAGAATTTCAACAGCTGCCCCGGGGGCCATGGTGTGGGTTGGGCGACTCTGCAGGAGACTCCCCATCTGACTGGGTGCAGCGAGACTCCCCCACCCCCGCGCGGGGCGCTGTGCAGGGAGGAGTCTGGGGCAGGACGCCCTCCGATGACCATGGTGGCATCCACAGTTGCCTCCTCCTGAGGCCCGTCTCTCTCGCCCGAGGTCAATCGGGTCTGTCCATCTACACCGGGCTCCTTTGCTGGAGAAGGCCAGGGGGTGAAGAGCAGGCCTTGCAGGGCCTGGCACTGGTCATGGGGCTGGCCTCACTGCTGGGAAGAATGTGTAGCAGTCACGGGAGGGCCGTGGCTGGCCAGGTCTGACCCAGGCGGCGCACGATGGAGCTGGCCGATGTCCCTGAAGTCTGCCCATGTGTCTGCTTGTCGCCTTGGGTTTGCAGAACCACATGTTTGTTACCGACGCTCCACCCACCTCCATTCCGCTTCCAATGTCCAGATTGGTTCTGATGAGGTTTTAATTTTTGGATAAAAACAATCTCTATTTTGTCACGTGTCACATCAACTACCTCCAGGGACAATAGCAGAAGTGTCAGGCGTGGCCCTGGAGGGTGGGGGCTGCAGAGCTGCCGGCAACTTCCGGCCATGACTGCACTGGAGCCTGCCCGAGGCCGGCTGCCCAAGGTTCTGCCATTCCTTGGCTGGGTTCCTGAAGCTTTTCTTCCCTGTGATCAGAGAATTCTGGAAGAAGTCCCTGTGCTGCGTGGATCTGGCCTGCAGGGTGCTCAGAGATCCTTGCGCCTCCAAAGCCTTTTCAGTAAACACGGTGTGATCCTGTACCACATACAGTGGGTGTCACCTTCTGGATCGCTCTTACCCAGCCTGGCCACAAAGTCTGTGTTTAGCTTCAGGGAGGTCTGTCCATGGGCATCACACAGAACAGGGAGGGGGCTACTGGGGTGGGCCAGCCTGGGGCGGGTCTTACTCTGGCCTCAGTGGACGGGGGGGTGTCCCTGCCCCAGCCTGGCCTGACACCTTGCGTACCACTCACCAGGCTAGACCAGGCTGCTGTGGGGAGGGGTGCAGAGATGGGCGCCCGTGTCTGCAAGCACACACCTACTTGCACACGGGGGCCTGGGGTCCCAGAGTGACCTCATTTCAGCAGCAGACCCCACCCCAATCCTCCTCCTTTCTGAAGGAAGACAGTCCCTCTGGCCTCACGCCCGTGACACAGAGGGTTGCTGTGCAGACGGAAGCCGTCAAGGCCACAACCCAAGGCCAGTGGACTTTGTGACAGAAAGTGAGTCAGCCACCTGCCAGTACAGCTGGGGAGTCCACCATTTCTGGGTCTGGAGTCCGGTGCTTCTAAGCAACGAAGCCCACTAATAGTCCTTAGAAAGCATTGCCCTTTGGTGTCCACTGCTTTGAGTGACTTGTCAGATGGGCCAGCGGGCAGGTGGTAGGGCAGCTGGGGCAGACCTGTGCAGTGGGTGCCAGTTCCAGCAGTCTCCCAGGCACTGTAAGCCCGACTGGAAGTGGATGCCCATGGCGCTTCTTGAATGCTTGCCAGCTGTGTGGGTCCTCTCTACTCTCCCAGCCTTTACAACATGGCTGTGACCTCCTAAAGGGCCAGGCAGGACTCCCAGGGTCTCCCCAGCCCCCATTCCCAGCCTGTCCAGCATTACAGAGGGACATCCTTGCTGTGGCTCCCGGAGCCAGGCACCTGCTGATGAGGAACATGGCCCCTCACTGGGTCTGTGTCACCCAGAGGGCGAGATAGAGCAGGACATTGTATGCTGTGTCCACTCACCAGCACCCTTCCTCCCAAGGAGCCAGCTCTCCCACTGGGCTTGCACCTCTCGGGCCCAAGCAAGGAGCGGTTTAGGGAAGGCCAGAGCAGGGGCACACAGTCCTTTCGCAGCAGGAGATGAAGGTGACTAGCGGGCACCAGGAGGGGATGCCCAGTATATGCTGTGTTCACTGTGTAGCCATAGCATCCCTGTGCACAAGCCCACAGGAAATTGTGCCCGCACACTGGGATCGCGCCCATGTGCCCCGCAGGAGGTTTGTGTGTGCCCGTGTGAGCAGGGGCCTGGCCTGCACACTAGATGCCTTGGTATTCTCAGAAACACTCTCTGAGCCTGATAGCAGAAGAAGCCAGCCACGCGTGCCCCCTGCCAAGACCAGGGCCACCAGCCGAGGGGCTGCTGTCAGCAGGCCTGCTCTCAGTGCCAGGTAGGGGCCACCTGGGGCCCCTGGCTTGTCTAGAAAACTGCACCGAACATGGATCAGCTGCTGGGGCCTCCCCTGGCACGTGGACTGGAGCCCAGCCTCAACGCCGTGCATGTGTTGATGCTTCTGACACCGGCAGTGAGTGAAGGCGGAGGCGTGCGTGACTGGGAGCAGAGGAGTGCCAGCTCCCAGTGCCCTGCCCCACCAGGAGCCCTCACTGCCCACACGGGCCAGGGAGCTGCCCTTGCCCTTTGCTGCCTCCACGTAGCGCATGCCTTGAGGTCCAGGTGCCCCGCAGAGCGAGCTTCTGCAAGCGAGGTTTGCCTGGTGGGAGGGTGCTGCAGCCGCAGGATGGGGGTTCTGTGGGCTCTGTCACTTCCGTGACCTTGGGGACGACCTTGGGGATGTGCTGGGCTTCATCGCCAATGTCTCAGATTTAGTCCCAGGCCCAATTAAAGAGAGTTCCCTCAAACGCTGCCGCCAGAACAAGCCGGCACTCACCAATGGCTTTTGCACCTTTCCGTGGCCGGGGGCCCCACCTGGGAGGGGAGAGAGGAATCTGTTCTCAGTGCACCACATGTCTGGAGGGCGAGGAGTGTGCATGGCCAAGCCCCCACAGACTGCCCCCACCGTGTCCTGTGTCACTCATTCCCACTCATGTGTTTTCCTTTGTAGACAGGCATAGTGGGGCCCGAGCTAAGCCCACTTGAATCCTTTGGAAGCTGTCTCCCTGTGTTTGATGAGGGATTGTTTAACATGGTCCCCCTTTGTTACCCTCTCAAAGCGAAAGTCAATGCAAGTAACTTTTGAATCAGCGTGCAAATGGGGCCATGCCGTATCTCCACTGAGACAGCGCAGGTCTGTTTTGGCTACGACTGTAGTTAACGCCACACTGATATAGCTGTGTGATGGCAGGATGCACCGTCGTTTGCACGCTGGAAGCAATTTGCACTGCTGTAAATAGACAGATACAGATGTACATATATATATTCAGAAATAACATCAGCTCCTGGGTGCCCGCCTCCTTGGCCGCGTCCCTCCAGGGCAGTGCTGCTGGACCTGGGCAGTCCCCTGGCCAGGAGCCTCCCACTGTCCGCTGCGGAGCCTGGGCCCGTGGTGCGTTATTCCCGCAAGAGTTAACTCCTTAGGTTTGTACATGCATCTTTTGCAGACTCGAACTTTGTTTTCTGAAATTAGATGCCATTTACGCAGAGGTGACAGAGAGCCAATAAAAGCATCATTATTTTCAGAATCCCCCATGTGTTCTCCTTTGTGTCTTAAGGACCCCTGGCCCTGAGGCCCACTGAGGGGGGCGCAGCTCTGCTCAAGCACCCCTGAACTGCCCGGATGGATTGGGGTACCCTGAGAAGAAAGGCAAGGAGGCCTGTGGGCCCAGCATCTCCTGTGCACCTGCCAGTAGACAGACAGCACAGTGGTTAGGGCCATCCCACGTGGTCCCTCGCTTAGCCATTGCTACGGATTTGAGTGTGACTGCCTGCGCCCCCCAATCTCAGGCCACAGTGCAGCCCCCCAGAGGCTGCTGGGTGGCATCCGAAGGATGCGAAGTTTGCTGATAGCAGACGGTGGTTGGAGGAGGACCGAGGGAAGGGCTTGTGCGAGTCCCTAGGCTGCCAGTGGAGCCTGCACTACCAGGAATGCCACCTTGGCAGTGCAAAGCTGATGAGCTCGCCCGTGCCCTCGGAGCACAAGCATTCATGCTTCACGGGGGAGGGACTGACACAGACCACCACGGCGGAAGCAGCACCCGGAACTCAAGGGTCCTGCCGCCCGCCTCGTCTCCTCCCTCCCTGCAGAAGGAGACATTTAAGGGCAAAGGACAGTATCCTTGCAGGTGTGTGGGAAGGCGTATGTGTGGAGCACAAGCCCGGCCACTGTACACGTGGGCCTTGCCCCAGCAAACTGCCGTACCACAGACTGAAGACAAGTAGCTGCCCCGTGCCTCCAGAACCAGCTGCACCTGTCTGCAGGGCAGCCAGGGAAGGGACAGCCCCGGCAGCTGCAGCCGGGCAGACTCTTCCAGGAGCCAGCAGCCCCCTGGCCCCGCCCACCCCTTCAAGCCTCTTCACCTCCCAGCAGCCGATGCAGGCAGCAGCTGCCCTCTGCTTGGTACTGCCAAGGCAGTCCCCTCAGCCCGGAGACTGTGGGTGCTCAGGGACCTCCTCCCTTCACGCTGTACATGAGAAGTGCTGCCAGAAGGGAACACTTATCAACACCCAAGACAGACCATTCCTTGGAGGAATGGTGAGGGCCCGGGTGCCTGTGAGGTGCTGGCAATGGGTCAACAGGTCTAGGTGTTCAGTGGCACCCTCTGAGAGGTGTAGGCCAGCCCCTCCTGGAGGATAGGGCCTGGCCAAGGGGTTTGTGGGAGGGCAGCAGGGAGCTGCAGTGCCCGGGTTGGCCAGGGTGGTGAGTATTGTGCAGACAGAAGCAGGGGTAGTGCCTGTGTCCCACACCCATCCAGAGATGGTGGAGAAGTCCTGAGCCGGGTCACCTGGAAGGGGACAGGGCACTTCACAAGGCAGCACACAGGACCCCGAGCTAGCCACCCCTCGAAGTTTGGAGCACCCTTACATGTGAGTCTGAATTGTCAGAACAGAAAGACACAACACGGGTCAATTAAGAGAGGTTCCAGGGCCCAGCGGCGTGGCCTAGTGGCTAAAGTCCTCGCCTTGAACGCGCCCGGGATCCCATATGGGCGCCAGTTCTAATCCCGGCAGCTCCACTTCCCATCCAGCTCCCTGCTTGTGGCCTGGGAAAGCAGTCGAGGACGGCCCAAAGCTTTGGGACCCTGCACCCACGTGGGAGACCCAGAGGAGGTTCCTGGTTCCTGGCATCGGATCGGCACGCACCAGCCCATTGCAGCTCACTTGGAGAGTGAATCATCAGATGGAAGATCTTCCTCTCTGTCTCTCCTCCTCTCTGTATATCCGGCTTTCCAATAATAATAAAATCTTTAAAAAAAAAAAAAGAGAGAGAGGTTCCAGCAAACAGAGAAACACAAGGAACACACACCCATGTAAGACACAAGGACACACAAACACACATGGACATAGGTACACAGACATGCACACACAGCAACACACAGAGGACACACATGTGGACACCCAAAGACACAGATATACACATGGACTAAAGTACACAGACATGCACACAAAGCAGGAATACACAGACACACACAGATGTAAGCACAGTCACACACACACACTTTGGGCCTCTGTGCCCACAGGCTCCTCCCACCACAGCTGGAAGACAGCAGGAAGCTCGAGCCTGTGCTAAGCAGGCACAGGTTTTCCTGTCCCTGTCCCATATACAACGCAGTGGAACAGCTGTGCACATAGCAATCACGTTGTGTCCAACATGTCACAGCTTTGGAGAGGCAGGTGCTGCAGACTGGGACCTGGGCATCCACAGCAGTGCCCAGGGAGCAGGCCTGCACCCGCCCTGTCCTGCATGTGGCCATGACAGACCGTGGATGCCTTACACCATGTGGTGCAGAAGGGAGCGCTGCGTGCGTCCAGGTCCCAGCGTCCTGCCAACACACGCTCTCGGAGAGAGCAGTGAAGGTTCAATACTGGCCACCTGGGTGGAACCCCAGGCTCCTGGCTTCAGCCTGGCCAGCTCCAGCTGCTGCAGGCATTTGGAGAGTGACCCAGCGGATAAAGATCGCTTTGTGTGTGTGTGTGTGTGTGTGTGTGTGTGTGTGTGTGTATCTTTCCCTGTCTCTTTCAAACAAAACCAACACAGCAACATGAATGTGTAAGTGTGTGGGAGAGACTTGAATGCCCTGGGGTCAAGTTCCTGTCCATGGGTTCAGGAAGCAACCCATGAAGGTGCAGAGGAATGACTGTACATACGTGTGCATTTATACATATATGTGCGCTCACACGTGTGTGATTGAGATCCCATCCCCACACTACAGAATCTACCGCTTGGCTCTGCCCTGGGCCTGACGGTGGAGGGGATGGTGTCAGTAGGTGCTCTGTGGCCTGAATCCAGCCCTCTTGTCCCCTGCCCCCAGACCCAGGCCTGGTTGGGGTGGGGGTGTCATCAGACACTTCGCAGCCCTGGATCCAGCCCCTTGCACTCCTAGACCCCTGGCGCGGGGGTGTCAGCACAGGCTCCATAGCCCCAGATCCAGCCCCTCCCCCTGTCTCCCACCCAGCCCAGGCTTAGCACGGCCAGCACAGATGGCTGGGCTGCAGGACCTCGGAGAGACCCTTGTGTGTGTCTGACCCGGCTCCAAAAGCCTGTGCGAGGGACACCTGTCCTCTCCAGCACTGAGACTCACACCCTTAACTCAGGGTCCCAGCCAGGCTGAGGTGAGCAAGGCGTTCACCTTGGATGGAAACTTGCCCTATAAAGGAATCATTTATTTGAAAGGCAGAGTGACAGGAAAAGAGAGAGAGAGAGATCTTTCATCCGCCGGTTCACTCCACATGACCGTAACAGCCAGGACTGGCCCGGATCCTGGAAGCCCATCCCAGTCTCCCCTGGGGGGGCTGGAGTCTGAGCATGGGGCCATCTTCTGATGCTCTTGTAGGCGCTCTAGCAGGGAGCTGGGTCAGAAGGGAGAAACGGGGACTTGAACTGGCACTGCCATATGGGATGCCGGAGCTTAGCCCTCTGTGCGAAGACTCTAGCTGGGTGCTAGAATAGCAATAACTAAAAATCTAGTCATTAAAAATGATGAACAAAATGCCAGGCTTTACTGTAAAGACAAGGGCTAACCCTGCACTCGCGCAGCTCTGTGACCCTGGCCCTGGTTCCCATAAAACTTTATCAAACAGGCTGCGTTCAAGTTGGTAGTTCTTGAACTGTTGCATTAAAATGAGGCTTCCCTGCATTGCTGACCTTTTGGGAAACCCCTTAGACATTGCACCTGAGGGTCCTGCCTCGCCTGGCCCACCTGTCCCCAGCCAGCCCCTCAGGCCACCCTGACCTTGTGGGGCTGGCACACCCTGGCACACCCTGGATGTCTTCTCTGCCTGTGGCCCCATGGGGGCGAGTTGACCACAGGATGGACTTGTTCGTGTGAACCACAGAAACCCAGCTTTCATGGCCTGGCGTCTGGTCAGTGCCCACCACCTTGGCCTTCCCCCCTCTGCCTGCCCTGAGCAGGACAGTGCTGGGGCAGGGGCTGCGGCCAAGGGCTCTGAAATACTTGCGTTGCCACTCGGATGTGCCCACATCCACAGTTCAGACCGTGTGTGAAGATTGCAGTTTGAGGGTGGGCATTGTGGTGCATGCCCCACAGTCTGGAGGTGGGGCTTCAAGGTCAGAGTGCAGCAGGTGCGCTGGCCAGGGAGGGCTGCTCACTGCCGCCAATGTGGCATCTCTCACGGGGAAGGGAGGAGCTGTGTCCCTCTCCCATGGAGACTGGTAGAAGCATGAAGGGCTCAGCTTGCCCCTGCTGCAGCTGGTCTACCCCACTCACAAGGACAGAGTGACTGTGGCTACCTCGTGTCCCCTGCACCCCCTCTCCATCCCCATCTGGGACACTGAGCATTGGCATGAATCCCAGGGGTCCTGGCACTCCGGCACAGGCACAGGAGACACTCGGAGCCAACGCACCGCCCCAGCCTAGCCTGTGCACAGCTGTGGTCAGGGAGGGGACTGGATGGGGCCCCCAGCTGGGGACAAGCTTGGCTTTGGAAGCTGGGGACACAGACTTCTCTGAGGTTTTTCAAAGAGAAGCCATAAACTGCGAACAGCCACAGACGACACTGTGGCGGGAGGCAGCACGTGACAGCTACCCCCTCCGGGGAGTCTGGGTCTGGGCCACCAGTAAGCAGAGGAAGGCAGTGGGACATTGAATGGCCAGGGGTGGACAGTGGTCACCAGATGACCAGAGGGAGATAGGGAGCCACCATGTGACCCGGTAGACAGTGGGGCATGAGTCATCCGAGT
Source organism: Ochotona princeps (assembly GCF_030435755.1). Lineage (NCBI taxonomy): Eukaryota > Metazoa > Chordata > Mammalia > Lagomorpha > Ochotonidae > Ochotona > Ochotona princeps. Next base: position 27,041,805 of record NC_080834.1, on the reverse strand, counting down.
GGACGATGGGCCACTGATTTGGACAGTGGTGACCGAGTGACAAAGGGTGGCGGCTGCTGGGAAACACCTCGGCCACGGAGTGCCATGGAGAAGGGCAGAGGTGCCACCACATGGCAACCCCGTACCCTCCTTGCCCTGCAGAGCTGGGGGTTAGGGAGGGGGAGGCGGAGAGTGATGGGAGGAGAAGAAAGGCAACAGCTGTGCTCGGAGGGAGAGCTCGTCCTAGGCAGAGCACGGGTCTTTATTTTCTAAAATATCTGGCCCCAGCATTTACATTTGGAGGTGGTGTTGGGTAGGAGCAGGGTGAGAGAGAAGCGGGTTGGGGAATGGCACAGGGCAGGAGACGGGTGCAGGGCCTCACACCAGGCGGGGGGGGCAGGGCCGCAACAACAGGAGCACTTCAAAACGTGCATTCTGGAAAGAAAGCAAGGGACAGTGGGGTGAGTGGCCCGCCCCACTTGCTGACCACACGCGGCCTGCCCCTGTCCCCACCCACAGCAACCTGGCTGCTCAAGGGGGAGGGGGAGGCTTCAGAATCAGTGCCTGCTGCTGAGTCCCCCGCCCCCACGTCCCCGGGGAAATGTCAGCTTTCATCACACGGGGGTCACTCTGTGAGGCCCCTGGACACCCGCAGGTGGTCAGAGCAGGTGAGAGTGGGCAGGGCCCCAGAGGGGAGAGGCGCAGGAGGGACCTGAGGTCACGGGCACCCCCTCTCCTGGCCCCCAGGGACTCACCTCTGCTCCCTGCTGCGGATGCAGGGGCAGGGCAGGGGGCCAGGACCACCCCCGGTGTGTGGCAGCCATAAGAGCTGTGTGTCAGCTCTCCTGGCACAAAGGACAAGAGAGCCCCCTGTCGGTGCGGACCCCTGAAATGCCCCTGCCCTCCTAGTGGGAATGTCCTTCCAAGCAGGACTGGCCCTTCCCTGCCACCTGGCAGGTGCTTCAGCCACCCCCAGGCTGGGCCGGGGCGGGGCTCACCTGCGTTCTGCAGAGGCTTGAAGCACCAGGGCACGCCCCGGATGCTGGAGTCGAAGCAGCAGCCCCTGTCGTTGCACTCCTCCTCGGTGATCTGGGAGTAGCCACAGTCCACCCTGTCCTCAGCGGAGACCTGGCACTGGCTGGGCGCTGTCCCGGAAAGACAGGTTCACAGAGTGAAGGAGAGACAGACAGGAAGCTCTTCCATCTGCTGATTCACTCCTCCGAGGGTCACAACCGGCAGAGCTGAGCTGACCTGAAGCCAGGAGCCAGGAGCTCCTTCCAAATCTTTCACACGGGTGCAGGGGCCCAAGGACTTGGGCCATCCTCCTCTGCTTTCCCAGGCCACAGGCAGAGAACTGGATGGGAAGTAGAGCAGCCGGGACAGAAGCCAATGTCCATATGGGATGCTGGCACCATAGGCAAAGAATTAGTCTGTTATGCCACCAAGCCAGCTCTTTGCTTAAAAAAACAGGTTTATTATTTTAAAGGCAGAGTTACAAACAGAGCAGAGGCCTTGGGCCATCCTCTGCTGCTTTCTCAGAAGGGAGCTGGATGGGAAGTGGAGCAGTCGGGACTCGAGCCCACATCCGCACATAATGTTGGCACCGCAGACGGTGGCTTCAGCTGCCACAGCAAAACCCTGACTCCTTTTATCTCCAGCAAGTGACCCCTCTGTCCCCAGGAGAGAGGGCTTCATACATCAGCGTTTGCAAGTGGCCTCCTGGGGCTGGTGTGTTGCGGTGGGCTAAGCCCCCAGCTGCTCTGAAGCCGGTGTCCCACAAGGACTGCAGTTCAAGTTCCAATGCAGACCCCTGCTCTTGGCCAGGGAAAACGGTGGGGAACGGCCCGAGTGCTTATACCGCTGCGCCCACATGGGAGACCCGGATGGAGCTCCAGGTGCTTGGCTGGCCACTGCAGTCATTAAGGAAGTGAACCTGCGGACAGAAGATCCCTCTCTCGTCCCCGCTCCCCCGTAACTCTGCCTTTGAAATCAGTAAGTTAATGAATCTTTTTAAAAAGTCCCAGCACCCTCCTGTCAGGTGCTAAGCCCAGGCCCCCAGGCATTTGACTAGGGACCCCTCCCTTGGTCTCTCGGCTGACTGTCAGGAAACCATGTCGATTTGAATACCCTCGTCTCCAAGGGTCCTGGCCTCCAATACCAAGTGCCCTTCACTGCTTCGTCAGCAAAAACCCGGTTGAGAGGTGCCAGGAGCAGGCATGATCTGCAGGAAAGTTGCAGGTGTGTGCTCACAGCTGACCACGGCCTCGTCCACTCGCTGAGTGGCTCAGCTCTGCGTGTGGCCCTGTTGAAGCAAGCTGGCGTGTGTGCATGTGTGCCTGTGTGTATGTAGTGTTGTGCCTGCATGTGTTACGTGTCCATATGTGCACGCATGCCTCTGTGTGTGTGTGCGTGTGTGTGTGTACTTGTGTGGAACGGGACTTCTGCCAGCTCTGTGGCTGATTGACGGAAGCCAGTTGAGTGCAACAGGCATGAGCCCACCGGAGCTGTTACAACGGCCTCATGGAAGTGACGTGGTGGGTAAAGCCACCAGCCGCAATGCTGGCATCCCGTATGGGTGCCAGTAAGTGGACAATCTGGTCTCTCCCCCTTTCTTTGTAGCTCTCTGAAAAAAAACGAATCTTAAAAAAATAAATACATAAAAAATAAAGCTAATCTGGGATATTGGTTTCAAACCCGTCTTTCTTTCGCAAATGCAAAGCATCATTCCGAAGTGCCCAGGAGGAAGTCTGTGGAGCAGGAGGGGCTAGCGTGGCGGCCCGGGGTTGGCTCTGAGTTTGGACAATTTGCCGTGTTTTCCTGGGCATGAGTTCACCAGATGCATAAAGAAAAGAGCGTGTGTCTGTGACAAATGACAAGTATGAAATTGATGAGGCCCTCCAGCTCTGTAGCCTATGAAGGCCCCATGGGAATCAGGCAGTTCTGCCACGGCCCGCTATGCGTGCACTACTCCGCCCCAGCCCGGTAGCCACAGCACTCACACAGGCCCACGTCCTCCCCGTCCCAGCCCAGGAGCCACAGCACTCACACAGGCCCACGTCCTCCCCGTCCCAGCCCAGGAGCCACAACACTCACACAGGCCCACGTCCTCCCCGTCCCAGCCTGGGAGCCACAGCACTCACACAGGCCCACGTCCTCCCCGTCCCAGCCCAGGAGCCACAACACTCACACAGGCCCACATGCTCCCCGTCCCAGCCCAGGAGCCACAACACTCACACAGGCCCACGTCCTCCCCGTCCCAGCCCAGGAGCCACAGCACTCACACAGGCCCACGTCCTCCCTCCCCAGCCCGGGAGCCACAGCACTCACACAGGTCCACATACTCGTCGGCCGAGCCCAAGGACCATAGAGCAGGCAGTAGCAGCAGCCACAGCGTTCTAACCTCCATGGTAACCATTCACCCGGGCGCACACGGAAGACACAGGGTGCCTCCTGCCTGCCCCCTTTATACCCCTGTGTTTGCACAGCCACTTGGGGCTCTGTTTGTTTGGGTGGGACTGGCCAATCGTTCTAGCTCCACCTGCTTCCCTCCCGCCTGCCAAGGGAAGCCCCCAGGACCCTGGTGGCAAGCGCCATGGTAGGTGGGTTCCCCAGCCCCGGCTGCAGCTCCACAGGCCAAGCCCGTGTGGGCCTGGCCAAGGACAGGGTGCAGGCTCCATGCACTGGCTCCAGCAGGGACATTCACAGGGTGAGTCAGCCCCTCCCACTGCAGGAGCGAGGCAGACGACTCCAGCCCCAGGCCCACTGATTCAATGCATTTTAATAAAGATAGGCCACATTTGATCTTTACGATATGTTTTATTTATTTGAAAGGCAGAGTTAGAGAGAGAGAAGTCTTCCACCCACTGGTCCACCCCCAAATGGCTACAACAGCCAAGGTTGTGCCAGGCTGAAGCCAGGCACCTGGGACTCCTTCCCGATCAGGGTGGCAGGGCACCAGCTGCTTCTGCAGGTACCTGCCCAGGTGCCGTAGCAGGGAGTTGGCTGGAGCATGTAGGAGTCGGGCCCTGAATCACACTGTGATGTGGAAGGTCCATGTCACAGCCTGCAGTTTAACCTGCTGTGCCCCAATCCATCACTGGTACCCAAGGATCTTTAAATCGTATTCTAGAGGAGCCCCTTCTGTCAGAGGTCGCAGGTGTCCCTGCTGGCAGGACCTCTGTCCTCTGCCCTGCGTCTCGGGAGCTGTCAGCCAACAGCATGTCTGGATGAGGCGGGAATCCCAGTGCCCATTTTCTGGGAGAAGAAATTGAGGCTGGGTGCACAAGGCAGCAACAGGACCCACTTCCTCAGGACCCAAGTCATGGCTCTCCCTGCTTATTCCGGACACTGTCGCTCACCAAAGTTGGGTGGTGGCTGCAGGCTGATCCAGGCCACTCTCATGTGGTTGGGCATGTGCTGTGTCCGGGGTGGGGGGCGGGTCAAGGTTCCCCAGGGATGTAGTGATGTCATTTCGGGAATAGGCCTGGGAGCCTGGAGCCTGAAGCTGCCCCCACCCTGAGGGCAGCCCGAGGCTGGGGTGGGCACACAGGCTCCTGCCCTCACCCTCAGCAGCCGGCCTCATCCCTGTAGTGGTCGCCACAGCCTGCCCTGCCCAGCCCTCCTCCCCGCACTGCTGGCCTGGTGGGAAGAGCAGGGCCCTGTGCCCAAGCCCACCTGGGCTTGAGTGGGGCAGAGGGTGGGGCTGCCACTTTCCAGCTCCCATGTGTGTGGCCAGGTGCTTAGCAGGTGCACATGGCGGCCTCAAGACCCCAAGGAGCACCTGACCTGAACGTCCACGGCCTGCTGTCACTCCTCGGTCGGCCAGCCCTGTCACGCGCTCCTTGGGCAGTCTAATGCAGGGAGGAGATACAAAGTCCCAGCTGATGTCCCTCCCGGTCCCCCAGGGTCATTGTGCATGCTGCTGGCCAGCTGTCACTTGCCCTGCAGCTGGCCCGGGGCAGCTCCTGCCTGGCCCGGGAACCCCAATATCTCCTAGAGAGAGGTCTGAGTCACCTGGGCCTGGCTCATGCAGGAAGCAGAGCCGGGGACTAACAGGTGTGGTCCTCACTTCTGGGACAGAGGGTTAGCAGATGGGGGGTGCCCAAGAGCTTAGGGTGGAGACCTCAGGGTGACCCCAAGAGGCAAAGCCTCCAGGGGGCACCTGCTACTGCTAGGCAAGACTCCAGGCGTGGCCGAAGAATAGGGTGGGTCTGCAGGGCACAGCTGGCAGCTGGGGCCAGGGTGTTCCACCCGCAGCCCTGCCCATGGGGCACAGATGGCTCACGCTCAACTCTGCCTCTCCCATTACCAGGAACTCCTGCCCACGGGCATAGGAAGGCTCTCTCTCTTTACTGTGTTAGAGAGAGAGAGAGAGAGAGAGAGAGAGAGAGAGAGAGAGAGAGAGAAATCTTCCATCCACTGACTCACTCCATGCCGGAGTCCAGCTCCAGCCGAGTTCGGAGCTCCGGAAGGGTGCGTGGAGTCAGCGATAAAGAAAGACACAGACACTGTCACTTGGTGCGTTCTCACAACAGCCCAAGAAAAAGCTGTCTTTTTTATTTACTCAGACACCTCACAAGCTTCTGCACAAACAACTAATTATTCTATTTTTACTTCAAGACTAAGGAGGCATGTACAGACATTTGGTCACTCCGTCTGCACTTCAGGGCTAAGCAGGTGCCCCTAAAGATAATTCTGCAAAATACTGTATTTCATATTCTTCAAAGCAAGCCATTATTCATTCTTCAATAGTAGCCATGGAGCGGCAGCCAGGACTCCAAGCCCAAGTGCGATTACCTGCTAATCAGTAGTACATTCCTACCACATTTCTATTTCTGCAATTTACCCATTATTCAACGGGAAAATTGGTTACAAGGGAAAAATATAAAATCTAAAACAAAAGTTTCAAATATTAAATCCCCCTACATCTATAGACTCTACAATCCCATAAACAATGAAACAATAATCAAAAGCATTTTCTTTAATAAAAGCATCCTTAATTCCTCTAGCTAAAAATTATAAAAGCGGCTAAAACAATCACATTTTCTATATTCCAAAACAATTGCAAAGACAGGCTAGCCTTTGAGATAACAATAACTATATTTATTGCCATAGCAGTTTCAGCTCTCACTCCCATCACTTGCATGAATATTTAGGATATTTTCAAGCCCCTTCCCAGAAGGAGTGCTACATGTCTGGACCAAAGTCTGAGGCAATGGTTAAGTACCCAATAAGGTGTCCAAAAATGGCATAAGCTTAATTGTGCTCCTGTGTGTAAATTGTCAAAGGCCCACTCACCAAGACATTATCAGTGACATTAACTCTCAAGCTCACATCGGTTGCAAAAGCCATCTCACAGGGGCAAACAACAATGCCTCAACAGATTACAGAATTCTTAGTGGGGTGCTTGAGTGCCCATGCAACCAGGGGGTGAAGCAGCGTCAAGGTGGTCAGAGAGACATCCGCCAGGCCTTGCCAAACAGCTGGAAGCTCCCCCGGGCCCTGCCAAACAGGGGAGCTGTTCTCTTCACACCTTCATGTCATCCACACCTACTGCACGGACCCCAGCAACTCCCCAAATACGCATAATAGTCAAGACTGGGCAGGACAAAGCCAGGAGTTTCTTCTGGATCTCCCATGAGGGTGCAGTGGTCCAGGGACTTGGGGCTTCCTCCATCACGTTCCCAGGTGCATTAGCAGGGAGTTTGACAGGAAGTGTAGTAACTGGGACTCAAACCAGTATCTATATGGAGTGCTGGCATCACAGGCTGCAGCTTTATGTGCTATGCCACAGCACCAGTCCCCCTTAAGGCTCTCTTTTGCCAGACCTGAGGTGCACACCTGCTGCTCCTGAAAGCCAGGGCTGTGGCCAGCTGAGTACTAGAGCCCTGGACAGCGTAGAGGAACCCAGCGGACCAGGTCCTCCCATAGTCACATGCGGCAAGTCGCTGCCACGCTCGGGCATCGCACATCTTCTCTGAAGAACCACGCCATCATCATCCAGTGATTTCCGGTTCTTCAGAATTCATGGCCTTCCCAGAACCCCAGAGCGTGACCTTGTTTGTCTCTGGGTGCTGGGGGACGTCAGTTAAGCAGCACAAAGCCAGTCTGACCAGCATCCCGAAAGGAGAGAAGAGACACAGGGAGATGCCACCACCTGATAAAGAGGCAGGCCAGGGAGCGTGTCCCTCAGCTGGGGCACCCAGACCCGCCCCACCCTGGCCTGGCACCCCATGAGCCTATCAGCACCTCCTGTGAGTCCTGGCTCCCCACTGCTCCCCAGCCTCCACCTGCCCCCCTGGACCCACATGACTCTCCGTCACCACGTGTTTGCTGGATGTCTCTCACAGGATCCTTAACTGCAACGTCCTGCATCAGGGGGGAGGCTAAGACAGCCCTGGCTGGCGGGAGGTATGGGTCTGCACCCTCCTGCTGGGGCTGGAGGGCTGGGCTCACAGTCCAGGGGACCCCAGTAGAGAGGCAGGAGGGTAGGAGGGGTACTGTCAAAACGAAAACACTCTCAGACTGTCTAAAGGCCTGGGTGACAGGTGTGAACACAACTGCCCCAGACACGTGCCGGGAGGGCAGCTCACAACCCCTACCTCTTCCCGGGTAGCAGCTGTATCTGCGGGATGAGCCAGGAAGGCAGTGTGGGCTCTGGGAACAAAGCCACCAGTCCAGGGGTCCAGGTCTGCACAGCCATCCTTTCCCCAGAACACCGGGTCACAAGTCAGGGCTCCCAGCAGTCAGAAACCGGGCCCAGCCACAGTGATTCCGTTTCAGGAGGGAGGAGGAGGGGGCAGGACACAAGGCTCGATTGGTGGTCCTGCCTCCCTGGACTAAGACCAGCGAGCAGCAAGTGAACCCCACCTGGGGCATGGTGATCCAGAAAGGACTTGCAGCCCCACAGCAGCTCGCCCTGGAAACTTCCTCACTCTGTTTGCTTCCAAAATCTCTCCCCGTGAAGCTTTTTCACACTTGCAGTGTAACTGAAGCACCTGACAGTTCCCAGGCAAGGCAGCTGCATGCTTCATGGCCTGCCATCACTTCTTGAAATGTGGCATCTGCCGTTTCTTGCTGTCTCCATCATATTCCCCTTGTGCCGGAGCAGGACGGGAGGAGTAGCAGTACTCTCAGCTGCATGCCTCGTCTGAGCTCAGGTTCAGACGTCAAGGCCAGAGACCGGAGGTGTCAAAGGGCACATCAGGTGGCAACCCAGGAAGGGGGAACAAGGGCAACCCCTCCAGGGACCCGCGGTGGCCGTGCTGGGCCAAGGTAAGTCTACTTCCACATCCCAACAGCCTGGCAACAAACTTCCAGATGGATCCAAGGCTCAAGGCGAAACGAGAAGCTGTAAAGCGCCCACGGGCAACGTAGAAAGCCACTGGCTTCTGCCAAGCGTCCGTCTTCTTGAGAAAGCAGTGGCTGCATGACATGAGAGCTAAAAACACAACAGCCAAGAAAACGACACCGAGTGGTCCTGGAAGTGATGCTCAGAAGAGGAGCAAGGATGTGAAAGCCTCACCTTCCTGGCTTTTGCTTGAAGATGCATCTCACTAGGCGCTGTGGCTTAATCTCCAGTTTAAACAAAAAAGGGGGGGCAGGGAAACAGCAGTTTTAGGCTGGCACCATGGCACAGTACACTGAATCTCCACCTGCAGTGCTGGCATACCATATGGGCACCAGTTGGAGTCCCAGCTGCTCCACTTCCCTTCCAGCTTCCTGCTGTGACCTGGAAAAGCAGCAGAGGACGGCCCAGTGCTTTGGGACCCTGCACGGTGTGGGAAACCTGGGAGAAGCTCCTTGGCTCCTGGCTTCAGACCAGCCCAACTTTGACCTGCAACCATTTGGGGAGTGAACCAATGGATGGAAGATTCTTTCTCTCTCTCTGATTAACTCTGCCTTTCAAATAAAAATAAATAACCATTTTTGAAAATTCAATGCTCTTCCTTCCACAAACTCAGAAGCAATGAGATGGGGAAGGGCGGGACTACTTTCCAGCTCATCTTACGAAGCTGCAAAAACTTAACGTCTTGTCAACAGTTTTCACATCTTGTGAGTCACAATCCTGGATCCTATAATGCTCAGCCAGTCAAACCCAGCCAACAGCAATGTTGTGGGCTAAGGAGTTGATTAGCACTTCATTAAGCTGAGCAGTAACAGGAAATGGGCTTGTGGCTAAAAGCACCTGGTCTAATCGGACTCATTGGCATCCTATTGTTCCGTTAAAGGGCTTGGGGGAAAGAGTATAAAAGGAGTAATAAAGGGAGGCTTTGTGGAGACTTCCACCATCACTGGTCTGCTGTAGGTGCTTCATCCCCAGACCCTCTCCCTGTCCACGTTACTGGCTCTGCTGGCCGGAGCACAGGAAGACAGTCCCGCATCATAATGGGACTTCCTCTCAGACAGACATGGAAGCTGGACATCAAACCCACCTGTGCATCACACATTCACGGGAGCAGGAATGTAGCAGCGGTTCAACCATGGCATTAGAGGCATGGTTCAACCATGGCATTGGAGGCATGGTTCAACCGTGGCATTAGAGGCATGGTTCAACCGTGGCATTAGAGGCATTTAACAGAATCCACACCCACGGCAGGTAAGAATCCTCCGCACACTGGGAATCAAAGGGAATATGCTCTTTAAGATTTATTTTTGTTCATTTATTTGAAAGGCAGAGTTACAGAGAGAGGAGAGACAGATTTTTGTCCTCTCCTCTACTTCTTAAATGGCTACATCTGCCAGGGCTGGACCACACCAAAGCCAGGAGCCTGGAACTCCGTCAGGGTCTCCCACATGTGTGCAGGGGCCCAGGCACTTGGCCCATCCTCCACTGCTCTCCCCAGAGCGTTAGCAGGGCACAGGGTCAGAAGTGGAGTAGCCAGGATTCTAACCTGGACCCCTATGGAATGTGAGTGTTGCAGGCGGAGGCTTCATCAACTCCACCACAACGCTGGCCCCTAAAGGGAACGTTTTTAAGTTAATAAAGATCTTTGGCCTACAGCAAGTCCTAACGTATGTTGGCATCACTGAGCCTCCTCCCCTAAGCTTCAGACCAACAAGTCAAAACAATCCTGCTCTCCCACCTCCCACCGCCGTACTAGATGCTCTGGCGATTGCAACAAGGCAAGAGGAAGAAGTAAAATGATCATTACTCATTCACAATCATTTTTATTTTGAACTGTTCGTTGCTTACATAAACACGATAGGCTTGTTTCCTGTAGCATTGTTATTTTGTATATTTCTTGGGATTTTCTAAAATAGCACAAATCATAAAGGCTCGGTTGATAAGCCTGACTCAGTTGAAATGCAAAGTATCTGTACACCAAGATGTGACAGTGGGTGCCGGCACGGTGGTGTTGCACATTAAGCCGGTGCCTGTAGTGTTGGCATCCCATATGGGTGCCACTTCGAGTCCCAGCTGCTCCACGTCTGATCCAGCTCCCTGCTAATGTGCCTGGGAAAGTGGCGGAGGATGACCCAACCTCTTGGGCTCCTGCACCCACATGGGAGCCTGGGGAGAAGCCCCCGCTCTGGACCGCCCCAGCTCCGGCCGTTGTGGCCACTGGGGGAGCGAACCAGCACACGAAAGGGCTCTTTGTCTTTCTCTCCCTCTTTCATTGTAACTGCTCCTTTTAAATAAATAAATCTTTTTTCTTGAAGTCGTGACACTGAGTACAAACTCAAGCCTAGGATGAGAAGATAGTTGAAATCCACAGATTCAACAGAGGATGGCTGTGGGAATCTTCAGACCCTGCAAACCAACAAGGAGATGTCCAACAAGATGGTTCACACACACACACGCACACGCACACGCACGCACACGGTAGGGCCTTCCTGGTAAGGACAAATGCAGCAGCCAACAATAACATGCCCGGAAACTTGACCTCCCTGAAAGACAAAGGGCCACCTCACCTGCCTCAGTTGGCACTGCTGGCAGCCCATGTGGACAGTGTGTGGAGAAATGGCTTCTACGCCTGGGGTCTGCACTGTAGCCATCAACAAGCGCCACACAGCTGGCTCGCAGGCTTGGTTAGGAAGGCATTTTGGTTAGTCAATCACTGTTTAAAAAGCATTGATTATTGGAAAGACAAAGTTACAGAGGAGAGAGAGAGAGAGAGAGAGATCTTCCATTTGCTGGTTCATTCCCCAAATGGCAACATCAGCCAGAGCTGAGTCAGTCCAAAACTAGGAGCCAGAAGCTTCTTCTGGGTCTCCCACATGGGTACAGGACCAATGCACTTGGACCATCCTCTGCTGCTTTCCCAGGGAGCTAGATGGGAAGAGCAGCCACGGGGAGGAGCCACGGGGAGGAGCCATGGGGAGGAGCCACGGGGAGGAGCCATGGGGAGGACTCTATGGGATGCCGATGCCACATGCGGCAGTTTCACCTGCAGGGCCAGCCCTTAGATCAATGTTCCTGTAACTCCTGCTATTTGCAACTGAGCCTAAGGATTACTTTTCTTATCTTGCATAATTTCTGTTCCCCATTCCCAGGTTAATAATGATCTTGGTTATTTTGTTGCTTGGTTTGTCTCCTAAGTGTTTATTCTTTATTCAAACCCAAACTGGGCTGATTTCCCTCAGGGTCTTCTGCAGGCAGACCCTCCAGCCGGTGCCCATGCTCCCGCCGGGGCTGGCAGGGCTCGCTGCCCTCTGGAATCCCCTCCTGCATCCCCCCAGGGCTTCCCTCTGCCTCATCCTGGGACAGAAAGTGCTTCTTACATTCTGCAGCTTCCTCTTTCTTAAAAGGTTATCTCTCTTTTCAGTGGCAAAGATCCTATAGTCCCAGAGAAGAATATGTGGTGCATAAAAGATGTTGGAGACCTTAAACATTTGACACTGTTTTTATTCAAGCTTTCTGTTCAATCACAAAACCCCAAAACATCTCAGGTCATCCAGGCTGCAGAAGGGATGTGAGCTGACCCCAGCCACCAGCTGCCCTTGACCGCTTTACACTGCATGGCTCAGCATGGGCTGAGGGAGACTTCCATGTGGAGGGCAATGCCTCCCTGCTGGCCGCCCGGACGCGCTGCTGGGTGAAGCTAAGGCACCACACGACAGCTGGGTGTGAGCCAGGTGAGCGTCCCAGCTGACCCAGCTCCTGCAGAGTGTCCTTACGGGAAGGGAGCCCCCCGCAGCGTCAGCTCACCGAGACAGTGTGGGTGTTGGGGCCTGCACGTCACACTCCTAACACAGGCATCTCAAGGCAAAAGGGATTCTGAGTGTGTGTGTGTGAGGGGGTCTTCCTGAATCTTGAGTTGGGGGGAGCAGTGTGAGCCGAGACTCATGGAGAGGAAACGGAGTGTGCCAAAAAAAATGCCTCGTGGGTTAGTTGCCTGGGGTTGAGAAAGGCGAAGAGGTGCGCCAGGGACAGCTTCCAGGCGTGGGGCGGGTTCTGTGGTTCCAGGCGGCAGACAGCCGGGGTGGCCAGCACCCGGGTCTCCCCCTCCTCCGTAGTGGGGAGGGACATGCGTCCCCATCCCTCCTACATGCTGAAACTGGGGTCTGCAACTGACCCCAGGGAAGAGGAAGACTAATGGGAGAAAGGCAACTACATTTTTGTTATTTATTTTTAGATCTATAAACTTTATTTTATTTCACAAAGTTACACAGAAAGAAAGGTGGGGAGATCGTCTATCTGCTGGCTCACTCCTCAAATGGCCTCTACAACCCGGGCTGGCCAGACCAAAGCAAGAAGCCAGGAGCTTATTCTGGGTCTCCATTCTACGCAGGCACAGGGGACCAAGGCTTTAGGCCATCCTCTGCTGCTTTCCTAGGCGCATTAGCGAGAAGCTGGCTCAGAAATGGAGCAGCCAGGACTCAAACTGGCATCCATATGGAATGCTGACACCCCAAGCAAACGATTAGTGGGATATGCCAGTAAGCCAGGGGCCCCACTATTTTAATGTTTATGTGCCTAGAGGTCGTGGCAGGCAGAAGGGATGACTCATAGCCATGGTCAGATGGGGAGCCCTGAGCGTTTTGCAAGGCAACCTGTGGTGGAGAGATAACAAGATAAATGAACAGGATGTGGCCCACTAGCACTGGTGAATCAGAGGAGAGTTAATGAGACAGGTTATCTTATCTGGGCCATTTGTGCAGGACCTCCGGTTGCCACTGCCCGCCAAGGGGAAGGAAGGAGGATGTGCTGAGTGGGCACGCCTCTCCGCCTTCAGTGCTGCCTCAGCACATGTAACTCCAGACAATCCTCATGCCAAGGGGGTGCACTGGGGGGCTGGGAGGTTGACAGGGCTGCCCCACACCCGGGTCCAGAGGCAGCGATGACAGGGCAACCTGGGGAGAGGCACACGGGGGGGGGGGGCGGGGTACGGCCTTCGCGCACACGGCTTCCACTGCCCTGAGTCCCACCTAGTGCACCTTCTGGCCCAGGGAGCTCGTGTACTCGTGGTCAGGCCTGAGACATGCGCGGCCCCACCCTGCTGCCGAGCCCCTGGGTGTGGGCGGGCACTGCTCGGGTGCCACTCAGATCCCCAGCGCCTTATCTGCAGGCGGGTGGCAGTCTCTGCAGCAGGTGTGCCCGGATGTGGGCTGGATGGAGGAGGAGAGCAAAGGCCGTCGTGGTTGGGGACGTGGTGGGATGCTGCCAGAGCTTCCAGCACACTGCGCACCCAAAGGGAGCAGGCTGGCCCGTGGCTTCTCAGCTCCCTTCTCTGGCCCCTGATGAAGCGGTGAGTGAGTCTGGCAGGAAGACAGGGCATGCCGTGCACTTGGCTGGATTTGCCACAAGAAGGGGGTTATCTGAATCATGATCCAGCCGTGAAGTTCAGAGGCACCAGGGCTTCATCACTGACGCTGGGCTTCATGCCCAGGCTCCTGAGTGACGAGCGACGAGCGAGTGAGCCGGGAGCCCGTGTGGCCCATGGCTTTTTCCACGGTGAACACCTTCCAACAGGGTAAACAGCAAACAATCCCAAACCAACTCCACATCCCTTTAAGAAGCTGTTTATTGCGAATCACATGATATGGGCAAAGTGACTTCCTACGCACAGGACGTCCACTGCTTCACTCACAGGCCCGTCATCTCTGGAACTGCTGCATTGATTCTAACTTCTTAAGAGATTTATTTATTTTTATTGGAAAGGCAGATTTAAAGAGAGAAAGAGAGACAGGGAGAAAAAATCTTCCATCTGTTGATTCACTCTCCAAATGGCTACAATGACCAGTGCTGCATCAGTTCGAAGCCAGGAGCCAGGAGCCTCTTCTGGGTCTCCCACACAGATGTAGGGTCCCAAGGCTTTGGGCCGTCCTTGACTGCCTTCCCAGGCCACAAGCAGGGAGCTGGATGGGAAGTGGAGAGCCAGGATACAAAACAGTGCCCATATGGGATTCCAGCACTAGCAGGGGGATGATCAGCCAATTGAGCCATTGCACCGGACCCCGATTCTAACTTTTGTTTTTGATATTTGGAGAGTCTTGGCTGTGCTTCCTAAGCCTTTCCAGCCAGCCCGCCCCGCAGCTGTCAGGGTTAGGAGAACCCAAGACTGAAGAACCAGGATGTTTTCTGCCTTTTGTGATTCTGCCTTAATGGCTTGGCTGGGGGCTGTGTGAACTCCAGGCCTGACAGTCTACGTGACACCCGGCAGGACACGTGGCAGGTCACGTAGGCAGACCACTCCTCAGGAAGGAGGTACCTGGTGTTGGATAAGATCCACCGCCCCATAGCTCAGCGATTTGTACTTTTTGAAAGTTGCTTGCTTCAAACCCACCAATAGAAGCCTGCTAAATCATGACTGTATAATTAATAGCCTGAAATGTATAAGAGCTGGGGGGCTTGGGCTCGCTCGCTCTCTCTCTCTCTCTCTCTCTCTCTCTCTCTCTCTCTCTCTCTCTCTCTGGCTTGCGCTTCCTTCTCTTGTTGTCCTCCCTGAGCAGGCTTGGCTGCGGCTGCCCCTCCCCCGCCCAGCCGTGCTGGTCTGGGGGAGGTGGCTAGGAGACCTAAATTAACCTGAATAAACCACCTTTACGCCTTAGCTCCGACTTCAGACTTGATGATTATCTGGGGATTTCAAAATCCGGCACAACAAGACGAATCTGCAGGGCTGTCCTCGCCAGCGCTCAAGGCTTCGCCCTCGGCATTTAGCCAGCAGCCGTTCGGTGCTAACAGTTGTCCACGGATGTCTAAATGGCAGGCACAGCTCAGGAGCAGCCGTGACTTAGTAACAAGCACTCAAACTGCGAGCAGGGGCTGCGATCCGCGTGTCAGACCCATGTGTAGCTGCGCCTGGAAGATTCCACACTTCTCCACAAAGCTGGAACTGCGGCGAGGATCTTTGTGCCGGCAGCACGGGCAAGAGGGTGCTCATTTCACAGTGAGCCAGAAAGTGCGGAGGAAGACAGAGGCATTCCTATAGACAGTGAGACTGCTTTACAGTGATGAACTCATACATCAGTAGGTATCCACCTTCTCCCAGATCTGTGTACGCATCTATGTATGTTAAACCTTAAATCCTGGCAGAATACAACTTCTTCAGGGCACATGAGACAGAGTATTTAATATTGTTCACAAAGAAGAAGGGCCTGGGCCCCTGCCAAGCCTGTGGCAGTTCCTGGCTTCCGGCACTGGCTGGCCCAGCCCTAGCGGTTGCAGCCATTTGGGGAGTGGACCAAGGGGACAGAAGATCTGTCTCTCAAATGCTGTGTGCAACATGTGGACAGACTGCTGAGCGAGGACTGTGGGAAGCAAGCCCACCAGAATACTCAGTGCCACTGGTCACCGGAGAAATGCCAGTCACGTGGGGATGAGATCCCACATCACGCACGCTACAACAGCCAAAAGGCTGCCCAGCGAAGCCGCAGGAAAAGTCACAGTGCACAACCATGCACCGATTCTGAAATGGCTTGCATCCACATGAAGCTGTCCTTCACAGGCGTTTGTTAGTCGCCCTAGCCCAGGGCTGTGTGGGGTGCGGACAGACAGCACCTGCCATTCTGGGCCGTCGCTGGTAGCAAGGCAGCCTGGAAACCTGCTTGGGAAAACAGCTCAACCCTGCTCCCACCGCCCAGCAGTCCCCTGGGGAAGAGGTCTTCACCCACATGTCCACTGTGCCCAAAAGGTTCACTCACAGGAACAGCCCAGGTGCCCACCGATAGCCAAGCAAGGGATGAGTTATCCAAGGCCAGGGGCAGGGCGCAGCAGCAAGAAGGGCCAGCACGAGTGGGCCTCTGAGCTGCTTGTAGTGTATGGGCTCAGAGCGTCCCACAGCAAGCAGTCAGAGTCAGTGACATCCACAAGTGGACAGGAAAACAGACCCCTGGCTCCCAGACACCTGGTGGACACCCAGTACCAACTGAGGAGGCCCAGCTGGGGCCACAGAGCAGGCACTGTGGGTGTCCCAAACAGGGGTCACAGGGGCTGCGAGTTCTCAGGGCCTGTGGACTACAGCTGCCAAGCAAGCTGATCAGACACGGCACCTGCCACACAGCCAAGGTGGGCCCATGAGCACCTGAGCTCGGCTTCCCCTGGGGGCCAAGGTCTGGTATTTAGGATTCTAGGACTATGAGCTGCTTTAGGGAGAGCCGCATGGACAGTGTGAGGTGTGAGGTTGGTGGGAAATACCTAGAGAGAGAAGGGGACGGGCAGGCTTACACCTCCAGGACCAAAAAGAAGGGGATGCAGAGGTGTGTCTGAGCGACTCCAGATCCACGGGCCCCTGGCCTGAGATGGATCAGAACAGCAGGGGAGCCCCTGGCCCAGGACCACCAGGTGGGGCGGGGCAGGATGGGGAGAAGGGGGCAAAGGAGAGAGGAGGAGGAAAAGGAGAGGAGAAAGAGAGGGAAGGTGGAAGAAGGGGAGAAGGAAGGGGAGGGAGGGGGAGAGACGGGGGAGGGAGGGGGAGGGGAGGGGGAGACAGGGGGAGGGGAGGGAGAAACAAGGGGGAGGGGAGGGAGAGACGGGGGAGGGGAGGGGGAGAGACAGGGAGGGGAGGGAGAAACAAGGGGGAGGGGAGGGGGAGAGACAGGGAGGGGAGGGAGAAACAAGGGGGAGGGGAGGGAGAGACGGGGGAGGGAGGGGGAGAGACGGGGGAGGGAGGGGGAGAGACGGGGGAGGGAGGGGGAGGAAGGAGAGACCAACAGAGAGGGAGACAGGGGAGAGGGGTAGAGGAGGAAGCTGGGAGAGAGTTGAGATGGAGACAGGGTAAGAGGGAGAGACGGGAAGCAGAGGATGTGGAAAGGGGTAGAGGGCAGAGGAGGGAGGAGATGGGGAGAGGAGGAGGAGGCAGAGGCAGGAGAGTGGGGAGGGATGGGGAGGGCCAGGAGGGTCCCCTAGGAAGGGCACCCTTGGAAACTGCCTGAAGGGCCCTACCCAGGCAACTCAGACAAGCCTCTCCTGAGCTACCCCGTGGGACCTCAGCACCTGCTGGACCCTGAGCCAGAGAGGGAGGGTGCGGAGACCCCAAGGCCCTCTCTCAAGAACCTGGCAGGACCTCACCTCCCTCCAAGCCCGAGCTCCAGGCAAGAACCCCAGAGGAGACCCATGTGGGCTTCCCCATGGCACGCACCCTGGCAAGGCTGCTGCCAGCTGGGAGAGGAGCCCAGTGAAGGAGTCCACATTGCCCACCATAGCCTCTCCTTCCTGAAACCAGGGTCAGCATATGTGTGGCCCTGCAGGGGACCCCAATGCTGGAATTCCTGGCAGCTGCTGGGGTTCCTCAGGCTGGGTTCCCTGTGCTGCCAACAGAGTGGCCCACGAGCGGCTCTCCAGGTCTGTCACAGGGACACAGGGTGCACACATGATTATATAGGTATATGCGTATGCGCAGAGACTTGCACACACAGATGGACACACATGCACACACGCACTCACACAGATGGACACCCCCTCCACCGTCACCAGCCCTGTGCCAAGGAAAGCAGAGTGGAGTGTGGCAGCTTTGAAGACTTCTCTTTATTCGGTGCAATGTCAAGCAGAAGACGGAGGGGACAGGAGCTCGGGAGGCAGGAAGCCGCTAGAGGGGTGACCCTTCTTGTGTCTTGATGCTGGGTGCGCCAGGCGAGGTCTTCGGCACAGGGTATCAGTAGTGGCAGTCTAAGGCAGATGTGTAAGAGGGTCAGATGGCACCCCTCCAAGGGCAGGGGGCTGAGCTGGGAGGGGTAGCAGGTTGGTCCTACCGGGGCTGTGAACAGGTGCAGGGACAAGCTCCCCCAGCAAGGGGGATATTTCCCAGGTGGGCCTTTGGAGGGTCCAGGACAAGTCACTCAGACAATTCAGGCTGTGCCTGGTGTGCATGTAGTGGGGAGTGGGCACTTGGACCCATACAGAGTGGGCGAGTCACACCCTGGATGGACATACCCTGGATGGACATACCCTGGAGGAAGCTGGTATGTTGGATCAGACATTCATGGTTATCAAGGGATGGGCAGGTGGCTGGGTGGCCAGGTGTGCTGGGAGAGGGGTCAGGCCTCTCCTCTGGCCCCATGCTCAGAGCACTTGGCAGTATCCAAAAGGAGGATGCCATGGCAACAAAATGGGCAATGTCCAGTGTGTGCAAGTGTGGGGCGGGGCCGGGAAAGAGATGCTGTCTGCACATCAGATCCGAGCAGTGTGGTGGCAGGCCCCCACGGCAGCACGCTCCTACGTGGCCCCTGAGGGGCCCTGATTCCCTCCCCCAGGAACATGCCCTGGAGCCCCCAGGGGCCTCACCTTGTACGGACTGGGGGAAGAAGCACCAGGGCACTTGCGGAATGGTGTTGGAGAAGCAGCAGTTGCGCTCAGCACACTCCTCGGAGCTGATGCCTGGGAAGCCACAGTCCTTGCGTGCAGAGACCTCCATGACACACTGATCCGATTCTGGACAAGGGAAAGGGACAAGAAGGGGACTCCGCGGTCGCACCAGCAGTGTCTGGAATGTCTCTGCTTCCAGCCTCCCACCGGGAACATGCCGGAATCCTAGTCTGGGGAGCTGCCCGGAAGGGTGTCATGGCTTGGGATCAAGGCAGCGCAGGGTCGGCATGGGCCTGTCCCCCCAAAAGGTGACAACCAGCATGGTGGGGCGCTCTTCATCAGTGAGATGTACCATGTGGGCCCTGGGAGGATCATGCAGACGCACTGATTCATGGGATACGGTTCAGGAACATTCTAAGGCTGTGATGCATTTGGCCAGGAGCTAACCCAGATGGACATTCTTGACGTCCAGGAAGAGCGAGCAGATGTGCTCTCACGACCCTCCCACAGCCACACAATGACAGCTAAACCTGGGGCTTTCATTTTCACAGATGCAGGTTCACGCCTTTCTGCAGAAGGGAAATGGGTGGGGGCAGAGGGGCTATGTGACCCCCTTCTAGCTGGCATAGCCAGTTCCAGACCAACAGCCCTGGACCAGCTCTAGCTCAGTGGTCAGCCGCCTGCTCTTGTTCTTCCTGTGGTCTCCGGGGTCCTGTCACCCTTGGAGAAAAGATCCAGACTTCCCATACCTTGCTCGGGGAGCGGATCGTAACACCAGGGCACGCCCTTCACACTGGAGTTGAAGCAGCAGCCATTTTCAAAGCACTGGTCACTAGTGATGCCAGGGAAGCCGCAGTTCTTCCTGTGTTCGGGGTCCATCCGAGAGCACCGGCAGGCGGCTGTAGGAGGACATCAGTCAGCCCCACTTGGGGAGCAGGCTTCCACGGACCTCATAACATTGTGTTGCACACGGGGCCACACCAAGGCTTATCCGGCCAGCTTCCTGTAAGGAACTGCCTGGCAGCAGGTGAAAGTATTTGCCGCATGTGAAGGACAGGGTGCAGGTGGAGGCCAGGGCAGTGGTGGGGCTGTGTGGGCCGGCCTTCCCGCTCGTGGCCTTGGCCCCTCTCCTCCACCTGACCCCAGCAGCTGGGAAAGGAGATGCCACAACACCCACCTGCATCCCTAGCCTCAGGAGGCCTTTGTAGCTACCTGCCCGCAACAACTCACCTGTGTGACAGTTACCCCCCACGCATCAAGCAAGACTCACCTATAACGACATCTCCCTAAGTGTGACGCTCCATCCTCCAGGACACCTGTGACCCCCCACCACCATCCCAGGACATCTGTGACCCCCCAGGACACCTTGACTCTCCAGGACACCTGTGACCCCCCACCACCCTCCCAGGACACCTGTGACCACCCCAGGACACCTTGACTCTTGCTGTCCCCAGATCCCCCGTGACTGCTTTTTTCCTTCAGGTAAAAGAAAGCTGGCCTGGGGCTCAGGGCCTCACTCCCCCATCACCCTGGGGGAACGCACAGGCTCCAGGCACCCCCGCCCCCGGCCACTCACAAGCAGTCACTCACAAGGTTTCTCGGCCAGTGCCAGGACGCAGAACCCTGCCATGACCAGTGTCACCAGGAGCCAGGTGCCCCGAGTCGCCATGGCCCTGCTCAGCCGCAAGGAAGACACCTGCAGAATGTGCGGCTCACTCTGCCAGGGGAACTTTTATAAGCTCCTATGTTTACCCAGCGGGCACAGGTGCCCTCCGCCCATCCCTGCCCTCACTGCCACCTACGATGCTTTGTCCAGCGACACCGCTTGGAGGCCCCACATGGAGAAGAGGGGCCAGTGAGGCTCTCAGGCCAGGGGAGTGGGCATCTGCACAGCGTGGCTGCCACCTGCCCCAGTCGCCAGCAGGAGCCGGGCCATGCCAGGCTGCTGACGTGGACAGTGGATACGTGTGTGTCTGGCGCTGGGCATACACGGGTTCATAACCAGGAAGGGATTAGCTGTGTGTTTGTCCCGATGCTTTACCTGACTGCCACAGGAATTCTGTTTCTCTAGATTTTAGCACTCAGGAATTGGTGAGGAGTGGGGGACAAGGGTCAGCTGGAGAGGGGTAGGGGGCAACATAGAGAAGACCCCTGGCCAGCAGTCGGAGATCTCATGGCTGGGCAGGAGAGCTGCTCTGGGGGCTCAAGCAGCACCTCCATGCTGCAGTGCAGGTGCCCCCATCCAGGCCTCCCACCACCCTGGGCTCCCCACACCGCCTGTACAGGAAGGGACAGGGCCCGGAAGCAGGCCAGGCTGATGAGGGGCGTGAGCAGCGTGAGGTGTTTGATCTTGGCAAAGGCCTAGAGTTGGCTCCTTTTTTTGCTTGTTGTTAATGTTGTTCCTTCCATGTGCCCAGGGCGAAATGCCCGTGGAGAAGGGACCAGGGGCCTGGGTGGGGAGGGCAGATGCCCCAGAGGAAAACGGATTGGCTGAGGAGGGGTCCCACCACAGAGGGCCTGCAGCCACCCGGTGTCATGGAGCAGTCAGGCAGCCGGTGACCCAAAGAAGCAGGGCACCCCCAGGGCACCCTCAGCATTCTGGTGTGCGACTCAGCCAGCCCCCATTCCTCTGTCTTCTAGGCTGCCTGGGCGCCTGGGACGCCTGGGACGCCTGGGACGCCTCGGTGCCTGGGACGCCTGGGATGCCTGCTCCCACCCCGGCCCCATGGCCATGCTTGGAACTGGAACTCTGTCTCTGAAAGACCAGACACAGATTCCCTTTCTGCACAGGGGCCTGAGCATCCGGCCGATCCCTTAGCTCCCGCCTGATGCTGGACCTCTCTGCTCCTCTGTGAGCATGGCCTGCCTTTCCTTCCTCCCTTCTCCTGTCTGCTTGTCCAGCCTGATTTCAGTGTCTGCTCCACCCTCCACCCCCATGGCCGCTCGTTTCTGTCCCTCACCTCCTTACTCCCTGTGACCAGCGTGGCTGCTGGCCACCGGTTCTGCTGTAGCAAGGGCAGAGACCCACCATGCCCTCCATGAAGGTGCACCCCTCCTTCCCCACCCTCGTCCGCCTTCTTGTTGACAGCTCCCTCTGCTGGCACCTGCTCGCCTTCTGCCTCTGATTGTGGAATCACTGTCTTGATATGGGTTAGGAGGTGGAAGCCACACAACCGAGTCTATATAATCCTATCTTCCCACCTGTCAGTGTGAGGACCCTTTCCCCAGGAAGTACTGCCCCTCATCTGGGACCTGGGATGGGTAGCCAGTAACCACTCCCCTTTCCAAGCTCACAAGGGCCTTGGCAGTGGGGAGGGAAAATCCTGGAAGAAGCCCAGCCTAGCCCGCGAGAGTTATGAGGGAGAAACACCTGTGGAAGGACAGCGAACAGATGCAGCTGGCTGGCAGTGGAGATGGCGGCCGCTGAGAAGGGCCCACGCCTGCCATGGTTTTCCACCTGGAGACACAGAGAGGGGGACTGGACGCAGCCAAGCCAGGGGAGACAAAGCCACGGGGATGGGAGTTCCTTAAGTGTTCAGTCAAACACAAGGTCCCCCGCCTTCCCCTCTCCCATTTCAGGCCAGGCCAGCCCTGGGGAAGGAACAAGAGGTGATTTGCTGGTCACCTTGGCATGGGCGAGAACCCTGCCGGGACCCCTGCGACAGCCCTTCCAAGTAGGGGAGTCAGGTGAGCCTGTGAGTGTCCTCACAGCCCCTGTGCACCTGCCGGTGGCCCTGCACGCCGACCGAGACCTGCACAGTGGGCTGCAATCCAAGGATGCATGAGTCCTCCCAGGGGCTCCTCCCCAGCTGGTGTCCTTCCACGATCATCCCTGTGTGTCTCTTCTTAGGAGGCCCTAGGGCAGCTTGGCTTACAGCCCACCCTCACACCCTCACATACCCATTTGGAGACCCTGTCTCCTCCAGACACAGGCCCACACTGAGGGCCAGAGGTCAGGATTTCAACATAAGAATTTGGAGGGATGGGGCTTAACCCACAACACCATGGACAGAACAAAGCCCAGCTGTTTGCTGAGGAAAACAAGGAGACGCTGCTACACAACACAGCATGTGTGACACCAAGGTAAACTCACAGGCTTCCAGCCGTCTAAGGCATGTCCAGGAACCCCTGGCAGCATCGGAGAAAGGAACTGGCTAGCAGAACAAACATGTTCACAAAGGCTTAATAACAGCAAAGACATCATAAAGGCGCTACAAGAAATCACAACAGATAAATGGGATCTGAAAGCGAATCGAGCGAAAGGCCTGGAAATGAGACACAGTACTGGACTAAACCAACACATTTAGGAGCCAGGTGGAATTGTAGTATTCTGACTTCAGCCTGGCTTTAGTCTCACTCATTGTAGCCACTTAGGAAAAGAATCCGTGGCTGGAATGTGTCTCTCTCTCTCTGTATTTATTCTTTCTCTGTAACTCTGTCTTTTGGATAAATAAGAAGTTGAAAAAACTGAAAACAAATCATTGGGCTGGCATAGTGGATAAAGCTGCCACTTACCCTACTGGCATCCTATATGGGCACTGGTTCAAGTACCAGCTGTTTCATTTCCAATCTCGTTTCCTGCTTTGGACGTGCCTGGGAAAGGCAGCAGCAGCAGATACCCGGAGCACTCGGGCCTCTGTCACCCACATGGGAGAGCTGCCAAAAGCTCCAGGCTCCTGGGCTCAACCTGGCCCACCTTGGCCATTGTGGCCATCCTGGGGAGTGGATCAGCAGGTGGAAGAGCTCCTTTGCTCTCCGTCAGTAACTCTGTCAAATAATTAAATAAACTTTATAACAGGATTGTGAGGAGGCTCTACCAGCCCAAGGTACACACATACTCTGCACTAGTAGGAAAGGCATTTGAAGAAATACTTGTGCAACACTGGCTAAAGAAACAATTGTCAGATTTGTGGGATGGACTTGATGAAAAATTTAAACCCACAAATCCTGGAAGCTCCAAGAACATCAAGGAAGACAAACACCAGGGAAAATCCACCAAGGCGCAGTGTGATCAGATTGTTGAAAAACAGAACTCAAGAAAACAAATCTTCAAGCAGCCAGAGAAACGGGGAAGAGACGCAAGCCGGAGTGACGGAAGTCAGACTCGGGCACTCGGTGACAGTGTCCTTCATGATCGAGCCAAAGCACTTTAGAGGAAGAGAACCAGGGGAGGACACGTCCTGACAGGCTCTTCAAGCAGCTGCAAGGACGTTCTCTAGGCTAGAGTTCTAGTCTCCTGTTTTTTCTAAATATTTATTCATTTTTAAAAAGATTTTATTTATTTTATTGCAAAGTCAGATATACACAGAGGAGGAGAGACAGAGAGGAAGATCTTTTGTCCAATGATTCACTCCCCAAGCGGCCACAACAGCCCATGCTGAACAGGAGCCAGGAACTTCCTCCAGGTCTCCCACGTGGGTGCAGGGTCCCAAGGCTTTGGGCCGTCCTCGACTGCTTTCCCAGGCCACAAGCAGGGAGCTGGATGGGAAGTGGAGCTGCCGGGATTAGAACCGGTGCCCATATGGGATCCCGGGGAGTTCAAGGCGAGGACTTTAGCCACTAGGCCACCGCGCCAGGCCTGATTTATTCATTTTTATAAAGGAAGACAGAGTTACAAGAAGAAGGAGAACCAGAGAGGAAGATCTTCCAACTGCTGGTTCACTCTGTAAGTGACCACAACAGCCGGAGCTGAGTCAATCCGAAGCCAGGAGCCAGGAGCTTCTTCCAGGTCTCTCACGTGGGTGCAGGGGCCCAAGGCTTTGGGCCATCCTCCACTGCTTTCCCAGGCCACAAGCAGGGAGCTGGATGGGAAGTGGAGCAGTCAGGACTGGAACCGGCAAACATATGGGACCCCAGCGTGTGCAAGGCAAGAATTTAGCCACTGAGCCATTGCGTTGGGCCCAGATACAACTAACTCCCTGTTAACCCTGGGTATGAATGTTCCAAGGCATCCCAGCCCCTGGGTCCCTGGCTGAATTGGCTCAGCCACAGCACCTGCTTGGCCTATGTCAACAACTACACCAATGACCCAGCAAGGTCTCTCACTTGGTTGCCACACCTGACCTCTCAAATGTGAATGGTTTTGCCAGCCAGGCAAAACTCTGCCCTAAGTATCTATGAAAGGAAAATCCATGCCATTCCCCAGCTCACCAACGCTCACAGGAGGAAGACCAAACTCGCGAGTAGACCCAGCAGCACCCGTTGGGATCTGACTCCATTGCCTCCCACCTCCTGCGGTGGGATGTCAGCAACTTGCACCTTTCTCACAGTCCAGGGGCCAAGCCTTGTTGGTGCACCTGCTGATGAACCCTTGGCCCACCCCCTGCCTGCAGTGCCTGACTCCAGAGCTCAATCCTCCGGGAAAGCATCCTCTACTTCCCTCAGACTGGCATTCCCTCTCTCCCAGGCACTCATAGCCCACCTGACCAGCTACCACAGCAAAGCTATAGTGAATTTTTTTTTGGGGGGGGGGGTGTTCCCTTTACCAATCACATTGAAAAAAAAAAAAAAAACTCCAATGGGACCAAGCTCCAAACTAAAGACGTGGGAAAGTGGTGGAAGTCAGCCCAGCCACTCTGCCTGCTTCTCACTCACTTCCCCCTCATCACTGGCCCAGCCAGCAGGGCCTCCTTGCTACACACCATGAACCTTCCAAGCCAGGAGCGGGGGCAGTGTCTCCTGTCCTGCCCCAGGCACCACACTGAAGCCATGAAAGCCTTATGATCAACATAGGAGTGAATAAGAGACCTTGAAGGCTTAAGGCTAAACTTACTGCGTAGCAAATAACTTAACCAGAGCTGCAAGCAGACGTGGACTGACAACCCGTCGCTGTGGGGATTTTGACGTGGAATTCGGGGGGATGAGTGTGAGCTGTCTTCATGGGTCATCATTGGAGGCAGGGTTTGGGTGCCCGTTTAGGAGATACACAGCACCCACCATTCTCTGTGTCTCCCGGACAGACTCGGACGAGATGGAAGTTGTTTTTTAACATCTCTGCCTTGTCTCTCATAGTTTGCTCATCGGATGCTCTGCAGAGTCCAGGCATGGGCTGGCCAACTTGCACAGCTTAAACCAACGTGGAAGGCAGCAGAAGGCACAGCACAGGTGAGGCAGTTGGCAAGTGCCTGCTTTGGAACGAAGCTTTATGAGCTGCAGCAGCGTCCGTCCACTGACACCCTGTCTGTGTTTGTCACGGCAGAGGCTCCAGCCCACAAAATCTAGGATGGGTGTTTGTCTAGCCCTCCACAAAACTTGCCAAGTCTTGGAAGTTTTTGGCCTGGCTAAAAATGAACTTCTGACAAAGCAAAGCTGGAGAGGAGAATGTATGTGTCCATGGATGAATGAAATGTCACATAAAGAGGTTTTTTTATTGTTTAGATTTTACTTTTTTACTTTTATTATTTCAAAGGCAGATTTACAGGGAAAGAAAAGACAGATCCTCCATCCATTGGTTCCCTCCCCAAATGGCCACATGGCCACAGTTGGGCCAGTCTGAAGCCAGGAGCCAGGAGCTCCTTCCAGTTCTCCCACTTGGATGCAGGGTCCTAAGGCCATCCTTGACTGCTCGACTGCTTTCCCAGGCCACTAGCAG
Organism: Ochotona princeps; assembly: GCF_030435755.1. Lineage (NCBI taxonomy): Eukaryota > Metazoa > Chordata > Mammalia > Lagomorpha > Ochotonidae > Ochotona > Ochotona princeps. The sequence continues at coordinate 27,015,550 of NC_080834.1, read as the reverse complement.
AGAGCTGGATGGGAAGTGGAGTAACTGGGATGTGAAACAGTGCCCATATGGGATTCCAGCACTTGCAGCTTCCCATGAGTGCCCCTCAACCTGCACACCCGTGAATGAGGAAGCTCCCACATCAGCCATGCCCAGAGCCCAGCATGTGAAGCTAGGGTGCAACAGGAGGTACTGCCTTGGTAGGTGGACAAATGGGAGGCCCAGCACGGCCTGATGACCAGCTCCCCTCACCTGCGCCCCTCCAGGGGGGCAGATTCCCCCCCAGGCAGAGTGCCTGCCTGTTCACCTGCAAGTGCTCTCTGCCAGCCCACAGCCTTGTTTACCCAGTGGGTCGCTTCCTCCTTGCAGGAACCGTGACCCCCACACCCGCCTGCTCCCCCGCAGCCTTGACGTGGGTCCCCACGTCCTCCTATCCCGAGCTCAGAGTAAACATGGCTCACACACGCGGCCATTGTTCTCCTCCGGCCACTGCCGGGGTGGGGGCCGGGGTGGGGGCGGGCGTGCTTCCTCACCCGTGGGGTGTCTGGGAGGCAGCGGCAACAGCCCTTTCTTCCACCCTCTCTTCTGGAGGATGTTTGTGCAGCAGAAGCCCTGAAAAACAGGCCAGGCGCTTCCCTCTGGAGCGAGGAGGATGCCTTTCCTTTGTAAGGTCAGGTGCGTCTCAATAGCACAGTCTCCGTGTGCACACACACGTGCTTGCGCACCCAGCTGGACACAGCCTTGTCGCCCTGGAGGGGAGCTCTATGGTGCCCTGCTGTCCCAACTGCTGGCCAGACCGTAAGTAACACAGTCCTTAGTCTCTGGCCCAGGGATCCCCTGCCTTCTGACAGCATCCGTGACTCTGTGCTGGGTGGGCTTGCAGGAGCGGTAAAAAGTCTAGTTCTTGACCTTGATAGATTAGATCAGCTTGGCGTCCCAGCTCAGTTCCTGCAATGACATTCTCTGAACAGAACCCTGTTGTTTTGTGGAGGCACTCGTGACCCCACGGGCACACCCAGCTGCAGAGCAGAAGGGCCATGAGATCTCGCCCAGACGGCGCTCAGTCCACTCTGGCACACAGTGGGCAGTGGGGGCGAACTGAACTGGGCAGCTCCTTGCTGGGTGCAGGGACCTCACACGGAGCTCTTCCCAGCAACTGGCCCTGGTGGAGGTGTGCGCTGAGGACCCAGGGAAGCCAGACATCAGGGCCACTTGCTCTGTTGCTCCTTCTGGGCACTGAGGAACTGGGGCTGCTGCCCCTGGGGTTGCCAGGGCTGGGGTTGAGGGCTTCCAGCTCTTCACTGTGTATCCCCAGGCCTGAGTCTGTGGGACCCCAGCTGGGTCACCATTGGGGTCCCCCAGGTAGGGGTGAGAGACCTGTCAGCCCACTGGTGCACGGTCCTCCACTTAGCACATGTCTTGTGCTAAGCAGCCATGTTCCTGCTGATTCCCTCGTGTAACCCACCCTGCAGGCTCCCCACCCGCCGTGGTTCACAGAGAGCATCCCTGCCCCTCACCAGCCCGCTGCCTGTCCCCATCTGTACCTGACACCTGTTACTTTGAGGAGATGCGTGTTCAGCAAAGCAAGCTGGTCCCTGAAAACAGCCACCTTAACGGTGCAGGCTCATGGGCTGCAGGTCCCAGGCACCTGCCGTCCGCAGCTGAGCTGTGCCAGCAGCTTTGGTTGATGTCAGGCCCTCAGGATGAGCCCGTGTTGGGAGAAAGAGTCTCTGCTAAGATCCCTGGGCTGTGGGTCCAGTATGGCTGGCATCCACAGATAAAAGCAGATTGTAGACGGGGCACATCTGTTGGCCGAGGGGAGGGGTACTCAGTGCCCAGCGGAGACCTGCCCTGCCCCCCCTTGCCCTGGGGCTCCAGTCCAGTGTCGAGAGAGAAACCTGAATGATCAGTGACCACAAAGATGGGAGGAGATGCCCTCCGAGCCCAGGCTGTCCTGGAACCACAACACAGCAAGCCTCCCCAACCCCAACCTGCCCACTTCATCCCCAGAGTGAAACCCTCGCCTGAGAGATTGCCTGAGCTCCTGTCTGCAGAGGGCGAGTGCTGAAGGGCGGTTCCAGGATACAGAGGTTCTAGAATGTTCCTTGGGCGGTGGTTAAGGGCAGTCTGTGGCTGATCAGGCGGGCAGCTTGGCCACACTGAGAGTGCACTGGTCAGTACTCCACCAAGGTGTCCGCAAGAGGAAGGGCAGATGAACAACAGACCAAGACAACCACACAGGTGGCAGTGTGGCCCTTGCTTCCCACACAGCACCAACAGCCAGCTGGTCCTCTGGCGTAGAGGGCTGCCTCCAGGGAGACCACAGCCTCCTCCCCAACCAGCACCAGTATCTGGATTGGCTGGAGGGGTGCTGAGGGGCGCTGAGGCTCTCAGGGGTGCCCAGTGAAGGGTGAGTTTGCCAGTCACCTCACTGGACCCCACCAACCCCAGGACACTACCTCCCCCACTCCTAACCCAGTCACCCCTACCCTAACCCCACCTCCCCACTGACCTCCTCACCCCCACCCCAACACCCCATCACCACTCACACCCACTAGGCTGCAAGGTTGAGAGGTCCCTAATCCCAGATCACAGCTCCATGACCAGGCCTCCTGGGGGCTCCTCCAGGGATACCACGAGGAGGGGGCAGTGAAGGGGAGCTTCCCCTGGGCTTTGGGGGTGGGAGTCGGCAGTGCCCTCTGCAGGGCATTTTCGCATGGCACGTGCCTGCACCGCTTGTTGAAGACCACCTGCCTGCAGCAGGCCTGCATTGTCATAGCCAGGGACCTCACCACTCCCAGTGTCTCTTTGCACCTGGGCGACTGTCGGCCTCTCGAGCTCCACTCCTTATCTTGGGGCCCAAGAGTCTGGGGAACAGGCACCTGCCTTCCTCTTGGGTCTGGCCGAGTGCCAGACGGGGCGCCCTTTCCTGGTTCTCACAGGTGCACCTGAACTCCTCGTGTCCTGCAGGACTGCGCGTGCTGGAGGTGCCTCTGACCCCAGGATGGAGTGGGCAGCTTTGATGTGCGCCTTATCTTCCTGCCTCACCCATGGTGGTGACAGGTGACGTGTTGGCTCCCCTCCCCCAGGTGTATGTGGGCACACCTTGAGGTGTCGCTGTCCAGGGTCCCTGTCACCACCCAGCCGACTCAGAACAGCAGTTCCCAAACTCCCAAACTCCCTGCCCTGCCCTTCCCGCACAGATCCGCCTTTCCCAGCCCCAACACAGCTCTCCCTCTGGGATCTGAAATCGAAACCTCAACTCATTTCTGCTTTTTAAAAAAAGACAAGGGCCATGGAGCCACATTCATCTTTTTTTAATCTTCAAGACCAATGGAGGGACTAGAAACCCGAGGAGCAGACTGAGAGGGGTCTTGGGGTCTGTCCATGCAGGACTCAGCACCGGTGTCAGGCACACAACGACCAGCACCCGTCAGTTGGTCAGGTGGGTGAGACACACAGGCAGGTCCCAGCGGGGCGTCCGAACAGGTGGGCCGCTAGAAGGGGCACTCCTCTACAGTGGGAGGGGAGACAGGGCAGTGAGAGTCCAGGTTTTTTTTCTCTTGTGAATTCTCACACCCACCCCCGCCCCACCGCCCTGTGCCCTGAGCGAGCTGGGGTGCACTAGCTCACAGGCAAGAGAGACCCAGGAAACAGGCCACCCAGCACTGTCCCGGTGGTTCCCCGGAGCGGAGCTCAGCCTGGAGGCCACACAGCTGGCCCTCGGCAGCCGCCCCGCCCCCACCCAGGGCCACATGTCCCTACCTTCAACAGGGTTGTCGACAGCCACGGGGTAGAAGCACCAGGGGAAGCCAGTGATGTCGCTGTTAAAACAGCAGCCCTTGCTCTTGCACTCAGACTCCGTGACGCCGGGGAAGCCACAGTTGATCCGTTCCTGAGGGGTCATGGTGCATGTCTCTGCAGCCAGAAACAAAGGCCCAGGATGCGGGGCTGAAGGCCAGAAGATGCCAGGGCATCCTCAGGTCATCCATCAGGGTCTGAACTTGGGATGTGCAGGTGGAGGAAGCAGACCCCTTGGGAATCCAGGGGCTGGCTGGCAGTGCCAGGTAATAGAAGGATCTAGAACACTTTCCTTCCTGGCTCTGTGTCTCAGAAGCAGAGGGCGGGAAGAAGATGACCCACTCCACCTCCACTATGCCCAACGCCCTTGGGCCTGGGGTCCTGCTGTGGACTCTGGAAGCTCCCACACCATCCCGCCTCTTTCCTGCGCAGCTGCTCCAGCCATGTCCATCCTGAGCGGTCACCAACTGGAAGCCACTGCCTCACTCTCTTCCCCCACACCTCTGCAGCAACCCTCCAAGGGGGGATGTCAACCAGCACTTCCTTCTGGCTGCCACCCCCTTGTGACCCCACCGGCAAACAGCTCAGCACGTGGCAGCCAGCTGCACCCTCTCGACACCCTGGGGAGCTGCCCCAGTCTGCAGCAGCAAGGCTAAGTCAAGTTCACAGGAAAGATGAGGCCAGCCAAGCTGGGGCAGAGATAGGAGCACACAGGAGAGCAGAGGTGGTCCTGGCTCCCACCAGTGGCACATGGAGGCTCGCTGTGTGGCTCTGGCCATCCTGGGGTGAACTTATCTTGACCTCTGAAAGACCCGTTCAAATTACGGTATACTAAAGGTGGTAGAGTGCTCCATCAACATGGCAAGCCAGGACCAGCCTGGGGAATTGCTTGAGGTCTCTATGGGCCCTGCAGCTCGCTCTGCTGCACCTGCCTGGGTCATCTCGTAGAGGCCAAGGGCAGGGAAGGCAGCTGGCTGGCCGTGACCTGGGAGAAGCCAGAGGGGCAGCCTTACCTTGCTGTTCCTGGGCCAGGCAGCCGAGGGCCAGCACGAGGGCCACGAGCAAGATGCAGGCCGCCTTGGGGTGCATGGCGCTTCTGCTTGCTCTCCAGCCAGGGATGGGGGCCCGATCCAGACTTGGGTTTTATGCTTTTATGCGGCACCCACTGTTTGCTGAAGGAGTATGAGATAACATTTGCCTAAGGGAGACCCAGCCCTGCCCTGATTGTGCACGGAGGCATAGCTAGGTAACAAGTCACTGTGGCTGGGTGACAAGTCGGATAGAGAAAGTGCAGTGTAGTCATCTTGCTGGAGGGAGACGCAGAAGGTTCCTCCCTTATCGCGGGGAGTCTCCTCCAAGGTGACCTTGATTCACGGCCTGTTGGCCAGGCCCTCCCGTGGGAGGGGATGTCACACCTGCTTCTAAGAGCAGACAACCGAGAGACAACCTGGCAAGCCACCCTGTGTTCTCCGGGGCAGCCCTACCCTGGTGGTCCAAGGCAAACCCAGATGTGGGCACAGTGCCCTCAGATCCTTCGCAGAGGGTGCGTAGAGCTGCCCGCGGCTGGAAGGGGGTCTCGTTCAGCATCCTGCTGCAGGCAATGCCCGGGCGTTCTCCCTCACTCACCTGAATCCAACCCCTGCCCTCGCCATCACTTAGACCCTCTGGGGACACAGGCATGGATGAAGTGATGTGGAGACCTGGGGGTGCCACAGCGCCTGGCCTGGCCCAGCGCTGCCCCTCACTCCCATATGGAGTATGCCCTGGGTGCCCAGTACCTCTGCTCCAGGTCTTCCTTCTGTTCACTCCCACCTGGGCTTCCTTCCACCCACCCCTACCACGGGGGAGAGGGGGCAGGGGTCCTTGCGCCCTTCCACCTCCCAGTCTCTAGAGCTGCAAGTTGCGCGGGCATCCCGACAGCCAACAGAGAGAGCTGCACGGGTGAATGGCCCACAGGACACATGTCACCTCTTCTGCCAGAGGTCAGTGACAGTCCCACCGGCCAGGAGAGACACCTGCTTCCCCCGTCGACCTTGAAGTCAGTGTGGGAAGCTGCTCTGGGAGATGTGGGGCCACGGCAGCCCTCCCTCCGGAACTGGCCATCCTGGACTGGCCGTCCTGACCGGCCGTGTGTGGGGCCCTGGGACAGCACTGGTGATCACAGCGATTCCGTGACTCTCATGTTGCAGATCAAACCTGGCACCCAGGGAAGCAGGAGGGCAGAGAGGGGAAAAGAGGTGGTGGTGCTAGGCGGGCCTCGAACCCTGCAGGCTTTACAACCAGCCCTGTCTCCACTACTGGCTGCAGCAGCCAAGGATGCTCGCCCTGAAGGGGCCAAAGTGGACACGGGGAGGAGGGAGAGCAGCAGGGTGTGGTTACGAGTCCAATGGGCTGAATCATGGCATAACAGGTTAAGCCACCGCCTGTGGTGCCAGCATCCCATATGAGTGCAGTTTGAGCCCTGGCTCCTCCACTTCCAATCCGACTACCTATTGATGGGCCTGGGAAAGCAGCAGAGGATGGCTAAAGTGCTTGGGACCCTGCACTCACATGGGAGACCCAAGAGAAGCTCCTGGCTTTAGCCTGGTCCAGTCCTAGTCATGTGGCCGTCGGGGAGTGAACCAGCAGATGCAAGCTTCTCTTTCTCTCCCTCTGTAACCCTGCCTTGCAAATAAATACATGTTTTTGACAAAGAAAAACATATGTGTCACTTTCACACGCGTGCAGCCGTGCGTTCTGTGCAGAACTTCCAGAAAGTGAACACAAGGAGAGAGATCAGCGGCAAAGTGAACCCGAAGGTGACAGCATCGAAGCGTGCCGTGCAGGTGTCCCGGACGGGCAGGCAGGGCTGGCTCTGCCCACGGAGCCGGCCGGAAGGAGCCGTGCCCGGGGCCAGGGCACTCCTGGGGCGGGCGGCTCCACCCTGCTGGTCACCCAGTGTCACTGAGCTGCTCTTCAAGGGAGTTCAGAGGGGATTCCCGACTCTGTCCCCTGGTGGGAGACCCTGGGCTCTGAGGAAGATCACCTCTCTCTGTGGGGTCCGGGGGTGGTGGGAGAGGGGGTGGCAGTGCAGTGGTGTAGTAGGTTAAGCTGCTGTAGCCAGTGCCATCACCCCCATCTGAGCACCAGATGGAGTCCTGGAGGCTCCAATTGCCATGCTTGTGTGCTTGTGGCCTGGGACAGCAGTCAAGGATGGCCCAGGGGCTTGGGACCATGCACCCGCATGGGAGACACAAAAGCCTTCGGTTTTTGATAGACTCAGCTCTGGGTGTTGCAGCCATTTGGGGAGTGAATCAGTGTCTCTCATTCCCTCTGTAAAATCTGCCTTTCCAATAAAAATAAGTAAATCTTAAAAAAGAAAAGAAATCGGTGGGGGTTGGTATCACGCAGGGCTAAGCTGCCGTCTGTGACATGGTATCTCGTAAGATCATCAGTTTGAGCCCCAGCTGCTCCACTTCCCATCCAGCTCCCTGCTAACGCGCTTGGGAAAGCAGGGGAGGACGGCCCGGGAGCTTGGGCTCCTGCACCTGCACGGGAGGCCTGGATGGAGTTCCTGGTTTCGGCCTGACCCACACTGAGCTATTGTAAGCATTGAATACATCTCTCTCTTTCTCTCTCTCTCTCTCTCTCTCTCTCCAACTCTGCTTTTCAAATAAATAAATAAATCTTTTTAAAAAAAAAAAAAAACAATGATAGTTGGCCCACTGTGATAGCCTAGCGACTAAATCTTTGCCTTACATGCGCTGGGATCCCATATGGGCACTGGTTTGTATCCCAACTGCTCTACTTCCCATCCAGCTCCCTGCTTGTTGACTGGGAAAGCAGTCGAGGACGGCCCAAAGCCTTGGACCCTGCACCCACGTGGGAGACCTGGAAGAAGCTCCTGACTCCTGGCTTCGGATCAGCTCAGCTCTGGCTTTAGAGGCCACTTGGGGAGTGAACCAGCAGACAAAAGATTTTCTCTCTGTATCTCTTCTGTCCCTGGGTCAGCTGCCTTTCCAATAAAAATAAACAAATAATAATTTTTAAAAAACCAATGAAAGCATTGGACAGGTGTTTAGCTTAGAGCCTAAGGTTCCAGTGAGGCTCTCCATCCCAAATCGGACACAGCAGCCACGTTGGGTTCCTGGCTCCACTCCGATTCCAGCAGCCTATGGGCGCAGACCCTGGGAGGTAGCGACCATGGCTCAGGTTCTCAGACCCCTGCCTCCCTGCTCCTGGCTCCTGGCTGCAGACCCAGGGAGGTAGCGGCCATGGCTCATGCTCTCGGACCCCTGCCTCCCTGCTCCCAGCTCTGGGCTGCAGCTCTGTGGGTATCTGGGCATGAATCAATGGGTGTGATGAAGCAGGCAGGCAGAGCCGGGTGCCCGTGCCCTGGGCAGCTGGGTAGTGGCATCCTGTGTTTGCCCAGCACTGGGCTTTCGCCTTCTCACCTGAAAAGCAAGGTGGCCTCAAGCCTTCTGCAAGGTCAGCATGGACATGGATGCCCCACGGGTCAGCTGCTCACACTCACTCCCATCTCCTGCCTCAGAGATGCCCTCACCCACTGACTACATGCAGGGCTCGGCTGCCCCCACCCCCTCTGCCCACCCCCTCTGCCCACCCAGCTCATGGGAGGGAGGTGGGGGTAGGCGCTAGCGGTTTCTCTTGTCTCCGGGACTCCCCCAAGCAGAGGCCACAGTGAGGTTGACTGGCACCTCTTCCTGGTGTCCCCCACCTACTGCTGGTCCCTCCTTGCCCCTCCACCCCACAGGGTCAAGGGTCCCACCCACAAGGAGCTCTAGTACACCCTAACCATGCCTCTGACAAGGCCCTGGCCAGGGTGGTCCGGCCTGATTCCTGCCAGGCTGCTTGGGGGCTGCACGTCAGGCGGTGTGAGGAAGGCAAGGACTCCAAGGCCACAGCCACCACATGCCTGCCCGGTGACTGGCTTCCCCACACCTTCCCTGAAGGCAAACACAAGTCCAGGGCTAGGCCATTGCCACAATCTCTTAGATTGCAGGCACCAGGTCAAGGGCAGCCACCAACCCCACCCGCTGGGCCCTCTCTTCCCCCGCACCCGGTCCCCACAGCTGAGGGCCTCACCCCCGCTGTGCCCAGGAAGTTGAGGACCACACTGCCACGCCCCCCTCCTCCCCACACCTGCCTCCCCAACCCGTACTGGCTCACTTCCAGCACACCTTGAGTTCCGACGGACTGAACCACGGTTCACAATCCCCACCAGCGTGAGGTCCTCCTAACTGTGGCCTCCCAGGGACTTCAACTGGGGGTTATGGACACCCACGTCCCCACTTCCAGGTCCGCTTGCCAGCTTCCCTGGTGTGCCAAGCTGAGGGCTGTTACAGCACCTGGACCCAGGCCAGAAGCCAGGAGCCAAGCCCTGGTCCTCAGGCAGGAGAACGTGGGAGCACTTGGGCCATCCTCTGCTGCATTCCCAGGCCGTCAGCAGGGAGCTGGCTCAGAAGCAGGTCAGCTGGGTCCCAAACCAGCACCCACATGGGATGCCAGCGCTGCAGGCAGAACCGGCACCTCCACCACAGCACAGTAGAGGATTAGCCTGTTGAGCCATCACAGGCCCTGTAAGTTAATAAATCCAATAACTATCAACTTGAAGAATACCCAATAAATAGACAGATGATGCCTATTGATTAGAATCTCAAATAGCACAGATGTTAATTTTCCCTAATGAATATTTCTATCAATATCCTGGCAAAACATTTTTTGAAATACAAAAATGCCTATTTTAAAACTTTTTAAAAAGATTACATATTTGAAAGTCAGAGTTACAGAAAGAGGGGTGGAAACTGAGAGGGCAATCTTCCATCTCACTCTCCCAATGGCCGCAATAGCTGGAGCTGAGCCACGTTGAAGCCAGGAGCCTCGAGCCTCATCGGTGTTGTCCACGGCCCAAGCACTTGGACCATTCTCTGCTGCTTTCCCACGATCGTTAGCAGGGAGCTGGGTGGGAAGTAGAGCAGCCAGGACTCAAACCAGCTTAACCCTACGGCGCAACATCGCTCTGCCTGTTCTAAAACTTACGTGAAAAACATAGGGCCCAGACTAGCTAAAACTATCTTGAAAAAGAAGAATCTGATGGAAGATGTTACTGAGGTCAAGTCCGCCGTAAGCCAGACTGTGTGGCCGTGGCAGAGGAGCACACACCCGCAGAGGACCCGCAAGTAGGCCCTACTGATGTGCGGGAAGACCTGGGAGCAAACTGACAGCAGAGACACATCCCGCCCGCAGCAGTACTGGAACCGGTGGGCATCACCAGAGGGAAAACGAGCCTGACCTGAATCCACACCCTGTGTCCAACCCAGAGGCATCACAGAGGTAAATGCAAAACACGGACACACAGCTTTTAGAAAAGAGGAAGCAGGCAAAGTTCCCTGAGACCCAGAATGAGGCAGAGTTCACCAGCGTGGCCCAAGGGGAGACTGGGAAGTTGGATTCCATCAAGACAGAAACCCCGGGGCCCAGCGCGGCAGCGAGAAGGGGAAGTGTCCACCTCGACACCTGCACCCTGTGGCCACCACGGTCCCTCAGGTCAGCAAAGCAGGAGCTGGGATCCAATCCCAGCACTCCGACATGCGACACAAATACATCAGCCAGGTGGCTTATTATTATTTATTTATTTGGAAGTCAGAATGAGAGAGAGAGAGAGATCTTCCATCCACTGGCTCACTCTCCACATGGCCACAGCAGCTGAAGCCAGGAGCTTTTTCTGGATCTCCCACATGGGTGCAGGGTCCCAAGGCCTTGGCCCATCTTCCACTGCTTTCTTAGGCCATACGCAGGGATCTCGATCAGTATTGGTGCAGCCGGGACTCAAGCCTGTGCCCACACAGGATGGCGATGCCTATACACTGTGCCACAGCGCTGGCCCCAACTGTGACAGTTTTTCTGTAAACTAGACTTCAATGTCACTGTGGGGTTTCTGGCTTTATTTATTCATTTCTTTACTTGAATATTTACATGAGGCAGGGACAAAGAGATCCTTATCGTCTGGTTCACTTCCCAGTGGTGTGTGATGGCTGGGGCCAGGCCAGGTGAAGCCAGAGCTGGGAACCGATCCGAGAAGCCAGGCCCTTGCACTGAGCCACCGCCGGGGTGTGCATCTCCAACAGGCTTGGTGCCAGCTGCAGAGGAGGAATGCTGGTGTCTTAACTGCCAGGCCCAACATGGCCCCAAGGTCCTGGTGCTTGTCCAGGTTTGGAAAGAAGACGTGTCCCCATGCTGGGCCGTGCTCTGTACCTTTAAATGGAGAACCGCAGTGTCCAGTGCTAGCTGTAACCTTTACGATGTCCACCTGCCTTAAGCCAGACATGTGCTGGTTTATGACACTCCAGCCTCATGCAGCTCCTGGGAGGTGACCTGTTCACTTCACAATAGCCGATCACCCAGCCCAGCTGTGTCAGCAGATGTAACTGGGTCCCGCACTCACACAGGAGACCAGGTCTGGAAGGATGGTTATGGATGGACATTGGCCCTGCCAAGTGAGTGTTACTGTGTGTACCTGCACACGTGTGCACAGGTGTGTACCATGGGAGCCTCCAAGAGGCTTCTCTCACGCACCTGCAAATGGCAGAGAAGGTTCCGATCACTGAGGCCGACGGGCTTGGAGGGAAGCAGCACATGTTAGGAAGCCACTCTGAGCAGGTGGACAGGCCAGGCTTGCTTGGCCCACATGCCCCTTTACGTATGGAGGGCTTACATCCCAGGCAACCAGGACATTGGCAAGCTAAGGGAGGTTCCCTTTCTCACAGGTCAGGCAAGATGTGACCCCGGGAGTAATCCCAAATGAATGAATCTGCGGCCGGTGCTAACATGTGTGAGACGGACATCTCATTCCTCTGCCCCTTACTGCATCTCCACCCACAGGCTCCATCCCTTTGCTTCCGTGTAGCTGAAGGCAGTCCTGGAACCTGCACCTGCTATCTGGGCGGGGCTTAGTTCTGGGGTCCCACACAGCCTTGAGTTGCTACGCAGGGAGTTCTCACCTCTTTGCAGGTCAGTGTTATTGCAGGATCCAGGACTTGGCCCCACTTGCCAGCCCCACATGTCTGCTACAGACACCAGCCATTGGCCTCCCATAATGCCCTGGGAATGTTCCCATGAGAACAGGGAAAAACAGCTGCCGTTTCCAGGAGCAGCATCAGCAGCTAACCTGCCGGCCAACATCCAAGCCTGCTTACCCAGACCTTGCCTTCAGGAAGATCCTGCTTCCCAAGTGCCTTAGCAGGGAGCTGGGTCAGGGAAACGGAGCATCCGGGACTCCCTTCACAAGCACCTGGAGCCCCCACTCCGTGAGGCACTCCGCTCTCTTTTTAAACCCAGCAAATTGGTCCACTGCCGCCACTGGCCAAGCATCCTGCACCTGTTCTGAGGAGTGGGACCACAGCAGCCACAGCGATAACAATGATTATTACCAAGCAACTGTCTCCCGAGAGGTGCATGCCATGAACCCGAGGGGTGTGGCTATCAGGAGGGCTCCCAACCCCACAGCTTCCTGCATGTGGCTCAGGGGACCCTGGTGGAGGGGTAGGCAGCCAGGGAGGCCTCATGGTGACCCACGGCCCTCTGCAAACTCTGCTGGCTTTGCTGCTCCCTGGGCGTGGCTGGGTAGTGCTGTGTTGCACTTCTCTCCCACTGCGCTGGCATCCTGGGGCAGCCTGGGACATGACCCCTGGTCCCGCCAAGCTCTGAGCTGACAAAGGAGAACCTGCCTGGCTCCGAGGAAGGCCGGCACCCACGGCTTCGTGCCCCTGGGCCACGGTGCTGCTTCATGTGACACAGCGCATGCAAGTCGGGACAAAGACTGACAAGAGACAAGAACAGACCAAGACCCCACGGCAAGCAAGCAGTGCGACTCGGCCTTCAGGCGAGGGATTTGTGTCCCCCACGGGCGCAGGGACCTGGTAGGAGTCAACATCGCTGTCTACAGGGGTGAACTTCACAGATGGGACCTCGAGCAGCCCCAGGTGGCCTGCATGGTCAGCAGCTGTGCCTGCGCTTCCAGCAGGGGTCAGCAATGGACACATGGGAGCGGGCAGCACTCAGCAGGCAGCGCCCCTGCTTCTGCTCACAGTCAAGTTCACAAAGCGGCGTCCAGGTTCATCTGCAGGCCAGGAGCTCATGAGCAGCCTCAGGAGCAGGGGTGGCAGGTGGCAAGGGAGTGAGCGGCCCCCTTCACCAGCTCCCGCTGGCTCGACTAAGCAGGTGCAAAGGGCACGAGCTCACATCCATCATCCCCGCACAGAAGCTCCCGGTGCTCAGGTGACCACAGGTCCCTCAGTCCTCAGGTTTTCAGGTCCCTCTGCAAGCAAGAACGGGGAGGTTATCTCTTACAGCCCTGCTGCCGGGCCCTGCATGGGGCCCCAAGCATTGTGTCCCACTGTCTTGGCTTAGACACAACACCTCCCGGAAGATGGGTGCCCTTGGCAGAGGCCCACTCCACATCTGCTGCCCCTCCGTGGCAGGAGCCTGTTTCACACAAGCCCTGGGTGGGCAGAGATGCCATGGACTACGACACGCTGGGGGCAGCAGGGAGCCACCAGCCACCAGAAGGATACTCCATGCACATGGTTGACGCCCATGGCAGCTTTCCCCAAAGCCCTTCTGGAGAGCCCCCAAAGCCCTTCTGGAGAGCCCCCCAAAGCCCTTCTGGAGAGCCCCTCAAAGCCCTTCTGGAGAGCCCCCCAAAGCCCCTCTGGAGAGCCCCCCAAAGCCCTTCTGGAGAGCCCCCCAAAGCCCTTCTGGAGAGCCCCTCAAAGCCCTTCTGGAGAGCCCCTCAAAGCCCTTCTGGAGAGCCCCCCAAAGCCCCTCTGGAGAGCCCCCCAAAGCCCTTCTGGAGAGCCCCTCAAAGCCCTTCTGGAGAGCCCCCCAAAGCCCTTCTGGAGAGCCCCTCAAAGCCTTTCTGGAGAGCCCCCCAAAGCCCTTCTGGAGAGCCCCCAAAGCCTTTCTGGAGAGCCCCCCAAAGCCCTTCTGGAGAGACCCTCAACTCAGCTGCATTTTCCAGGATGACCTGGAGACCCCATGCGTCACCACCACCAGGGCCGTCCCCTACCCCACCCAGACCCTGGGGAGGGCTGTCGGGGGAAGGCTGCCAAGAAGGGGTGCTCTTAGGCACCCCTGGTGTGAGGGTGGATGAGTAGGCCAGGGGGGCTCTGCCCTTACCAGCCAGAGTGGGCGTGCCACTTACACAGGGGCCCTCACCTGCAGTGCACACAGAATCATGAGGTCTTGGTCATCGTGCCCTTGGTAGTCCCTACCCACCTAGGGTCGCATCTGTGATGGGCAGGTGTTTGTGGTGCTGACAGCCCATTGGGAGCACCTGACTTCCTGCCCAGCCACCTGAGGCCTGGGGTCACTTCGAGGCCGCCACTCCTGCTCACTGTGTGGGCAGCTTGGCACTGATTCTGCCCTAAGGAGACCTAGCAAGACCTGATTCTAGCACGCAGGGCTGGCCTTGAACAGAACCCTGCTCCAGGCACCTGCTTCTGCAGCTGGAAACTGTGGGAGCTCCCTGTCCCCCACCTCCCAGCAGCAGGGCTCACTGACCGGTCCCAGGGACTCCCCCATGTGCATGGAAAGCCACGGTGCGCTTTTTCACTAAAGGCAGAGAAAGCAGGACTGCACTGAGCCCCACCCCACCCCCCAAGCCTCTGGCCTTTGACCCACAGGAAGCAAAAGCAGATGCCTGAGGCTGAGGGAGGAGAGAAGGCAAGGGGAGGAGGGGTGATGGAATGTTCTGGAACCGGATATGTGCTATGGGGGAAGTAAATGGGGGAAGTAATAAATGCCACTGAGTCATTCCCTTTAAGGTGATTAATTTTGTACGACGTAAATTTCACCTCAATTAGGAAGAGGAAAAAGTGTCTTTGAAAGAGGTCCCAGAAGTGATGACTGTCTGAGGTCTAGTTAGCAAATATTTGCCCTGGAGGTAGAAGGAGGCCCCCATGGCGGCCAGGCCTCCCCCCTGCCGGCCTCTGCCCGCTGTCCCCAGCCGGCTCCTCCCTGCCCAGGTGCCCGCTGTCCCCAGCTGGCTCCTCCCTGCCCACGTGCCTGACCAGCCGCCACGAGCAGGTCCTTACAGTCGCCCCACTTCACTCTCGCCTCCCTTGTAGGACTGCTGCCCAAGACCCTCGTGCTGGGTCCTTACCACCCATCACAACCTCACCCACCTAACCCTAACCAGTGCACCTGCGGCCTTGCTCGGTGCCCCCGCCCCAGAGGCCACTCCCTGTGGATGGACGGGGTCTGTCCTTCCGGCTCAGCCAGTGTCCCTCCTCTGTGTGCGAGGGCCACACCCACCTGTGCCCAGATGCCTGACACACCCGGGAGCCACTAAATCAGTGCCCAGCTCTCTGTCCCCAGGACTCAGGCCGCCCCCAGGGGATGCTGGAGGTTGAAGGGGTTCAGAGGGAACCCACCCACCTCCAGCTGCTCGTGGATCCAGTCCAGGAAGGAGGTGATGCGAGTGTAGACCCCAGGTTTGTTCACCTCCGCACAGCCAATTCCAAAGCTTGTGGCTCCCACCAGCTTCCACAGCCTCCTCTGTGGACACACCAGGGGGCCCCCGCTGTCTCCCTGCGTGACGAGGGGGAGGCAGAGGAGGCTAAGGTCCTTGGGACCCCTCTGTAATGACCCCCAAGATGTGTCTCCCTCCTAGACACAGACGGGGATCCCACGAAGGTGCACCCAAGGATGTGCCCTGAAGTAGGTGTGCCTATGGCCCACCAGGTGGCGTTGGGGTCCCACCTGCTGTGACTTGGGGCCCCATTCAACAGTTTGCAATAACCTGCTTGCCTCCATTGTCCCCAGAAACCTGAGACTTCAGCTACAGGACATCTGTGAGCCCCTCCCACCACCCAGCCCTCAAGCAGAGTGGGGCTCAGGGCAAACACAGGCCTGGCCGCCTATCTTCAGCAAACTCTCCCCACGCCCTGTAAATTTGCTTTTCCATCAGTCACAGGGACGCGTGGACCATGAACTGTCCCCAGGGCCTGGGTCACCACCCTGGGGCCCAGCCCACTGCCACCACCCCCAGGGGCATGGGTACCTGGCAGCTGTCCACGCCACCCTTCAGGTAGCCCGCACACAGCATGGAGGGCGAAATGATGCCGCCGTAAACCTCCCTGCGGTTACAGATCTTGTTGGAAAGCAGGGGCACGGCCGCGTGGTTCAGGACAGGGGAGGCATCTCCTGCTTCAAGACAGAACCATGAGAAAGAACCCGGCTCTGCCAGCAGACGCACAGCTCCCTGCCCTCACAGAGAAACTGGGATGACAGGCTGCCCCTCGGGCCACCTGCTACGGCGCAAGAGACTAAGACCCGGCAGCAGGCCCACCAGGGACCCCCTTCTGACATCCAACAAGGGGACCCGCCATGTCCTCCCTCCTCTCCCGGATCTGGGGCAGTATGTGGTCAACCTGCGAGGAGTGGGGGTCGCCCTACAAGTCCTCCAGGGGCTTCCAAGCCCAGGTCACCTCTCCAGCCTGCGCCAGGCCCACCACGCCTTGTTCTCCTTCGCAGACGCCAGGAAGCAGTTTGAAGTTTCCCAGAGGGAAGGTTTGCTGCACAGCCTTGTGAGCCAACACCGAGCCAGTGGTCAGCAGGAGACCAAGAGCGGCCCTGCCTGGGCCACATGCAGGGGTGGGCAGCGCACCCCCAGCCCATCAGAGCCCCCATAAAGTGTCTCAGGCAAGATTACTCACTGCTCCGCTGGGAACAGTGTGGGGGTGGAGGTCAGAGTCCCCCACCCTGGGCTTCCTTATCAGGGTGGGGAGGAGGCAGGGCCCCTGAGGGGCAACCCTGCCAGCTGTGATCTCTGCCTCATACCGAGAGATGTGCTGTCTCCCACTGCCCCAAGGAAATGCAAGTCCAACCCAACCCAGGCCTGGCCAGGGGTGTGTGTGTGTGTGTGTGTGTGTGTGTGTGTGTGTGTGTGTGGAGTAGTAGACCAGTTACCTACATCCCAGCCGGGATTATAGAGCCACACATTATTCTGGGACATTGGAGGGATCCGTCCCAGCCTGCAGGCTCAAGCCCCATCTCTGACACTGACCTCCATCCTCCGTGGCCCCCCAGCCTGAGGTCCAGCAGAGTTTTCCATCTGGGAAGTTCTCCTCGGAGTTGGGCAGGCACACGGGCTGGACCAGCTCTGTGGAAGGGGAACAGTCTGCCAAAGCCGCAGCAGAGGAAGCAATTCCAGGGTTCCCAGGGGATGAGCAAGCCCTGGCCCAGGGAGGCGCCACTCATCTGCCAGAGCTCCTGGACCAGTTGAAGGGCCCTGGAAGGGGGCAGCAGCCTGACTTCCCCCACCCAGACAGGAAGCAGGTGAGGTCTCACAGGCTGCCGCACCCAGAGCCTACATAATGGGAGATGCATGGGTCCCATGAGGTTGTCCTCGCCTCGGTGAGCAGATGTGGCCCAGGCATGCTGGGTCCTGTGGGGTTACGCTAGGGGCATGTGTGCGGCCACACAGGACTTGCCAACACACCCAGGGCAGCTACTTGCTGCAGGCAAGCTGTGCCACTCACGCCATCCTAAAGACACGTAGCCTTGGTGAGACCCCATGCTGAGTCGTGCCCAGCTGTCTGTCATGGATGGGATCCTAACAGAAAGTGATGGGGGCCGTGGGACTTTTAACCTCAAGTCCAGGGGGCGGGACTTGACTTCTTCAAGAAGCAAGGCATTTGGGAGGAGCCGGACTCAGGGCTGAGGGTTGGGAGAGAGCTTTTCTGAGGGTGGAGCCCGTGGAAGGGGCGTGTGCCTGGCTGGCAGAGCATCAGGTGGGTGAGCCCACAGGAGCCCTTTCTGCCTGCAGGTGGCGCCAGTGGGGAGGATATGGCCCAGTAGACCCAGGAGATCTGGTACACATGGGAGGGCTTCCAGAACTGGCAGCTCAGAAGAGGGGCCGGGACCCACAATCCAACGGCATCTACATGGGACGGTTCTCCCAGCAGCCCCAGACACAGCTGAGATGCACACACAGACTGGACTCAGGAGGCTGTAGGAGCGGACGCACCGTCGAAGGCCAACGGCCCGGCCAGCTTCATCAGGGCGATGTCGTTGCCCAGCCGCTTGGGCTTGTACTTGCTGTGGTAGACAATTTTCTCCACCACATGGGACGGGGCCGGGCTGTCGAGCAGGGAGACCAGCCCCACCTGCACCACCCAGGACTTGGGAAGGTTTAAGCTGAAATGAGAAGGCAGAGGAGCCGTGAAACCAGGGAAATCCCGGATGCCAGGAAGCCCAGACTGCAGTCACCCTGAGGCCTGGCTCGGAGCTGCCGATGGCCCCAGGCCCCATGCCCCAGGCATTTCCTAGCCAGGCCTTCCCGGAGTCTGCCCAGCCTCCTGAACCATACCCTGGGGTCACCGCAAGGTGCCAGCAAGGCACCATCAGGCTGTGAGCCCAGCAGGAGCAGGCCGAGACACGGAGGCCATCCTGGGTGGTCACCTTCTCCATGACTTTCCTGCCCCCATGAGAAGCTACTTGGGGGAGACGCATGCCCCATGTGCTGCGAGTTAAGTCGCCCTCGGCAACACCAGCATCTCATATGGGAGTTCAGGCTCGAGTCCCGGCTGCTCCGCGTCCTGTCAGCTCCCCGCCTGTGTCCTGGCAAAGCAGAGACTACCCCAAAGCCTTGGGACCCTGCACCCAGACGGGAAAACTGAAAGAAGCTCCTGGCTTTAGATTAACTCAGCTCTGGCCGTTGTGGCCATTTGGGGAGTGAATTAGCAGATGGAAGATCTCTCTTTTCTGTCTCTCCTCTCCATAATCTTCCCTTTCAAATGAAAAATAAATCTAAAACCTATTTTTTAAAAAAGGAAAAGAAAAGAAAGCCAATGTGCCATTTGCCCTGAGCCGCCTGTCCCACACGGCACAGCCTCCATCCCTGCCTCTTAGCAGTGTGATCCGCTGTGCTGTGAGCAAGCACAAGCTTGGGTGAGCCTCAGCCAGGCCACGGCCACCTGCTGCTCCACTCAGCAGCCAAGTGTCCTCCCACACCACACCCTGCCTGCCCTCTTCCCTCTGAGCTGCAGGCGCCCAGTGCCCCTGCCTGCTGGGCCAGCCACCCCTGCCCCCCACTCGACTCACTCATAGACGCAGTGCGCAGCAGTGACAAGCCACAGGGGCGTGATGACAGAGCCCCCGCACAGGTGGTAGCCCTGGAACTGGAGGCTGACTTGCCAGGGCCACTGGGCCAGTGAGGACACGTTGCCACCAACGATGCGTGGGCTGTAGCCTGTCCTCCGGCCGCAGGCTGTGGAGCGAGGGCCAGGGTGACTCTCCAGGCATGAGAGGCAGGCGCTGGCCCCAGGGAGACTTGAGGACAAACAGGGATTGTGCAGGAGGCAGTGTGGCAGCAAAGACTCCTATGGGTGAGCTGTGCCCATGCCGGCAGACCCTGCCAGTGCCCAGGCCCTGAGCGATGGCCGCACCCAGGACGCCAGCAGCAGGAGCAGCTGTCCACAGGGCCCTCCTCACCCCTGCAGCTGCTGGGAAGCATCTCCCCCACCCCACGACGACTCCTGAGACCCAGCCCCTGCAGCGGAACCCCGCCTTCTGCCAGGAGTAAGGGGTACCTGCCCTGGGGACCCCACATAGTGACAGAGGTCATGGACTTTGTCCTGTCCCTCAAGCCAGCCACCTCCCCCACCTGACAGGTGAGGCAGACAGGTGAAACTGCATCCCTGCTCTCCTGGGGGTGCACACAGGGTTCCCAGTTGGCACCTGGCTGGGGGGGGGGTCTGAGCCTGGTGATTCCCTGGGGTCTTACCTATGCATGTCAAGGTGACCACGCGCCCTGAGGTGCACCCTTCCCTAGAGTGGAAATAAGCAGGATTTGTGGCACGTGGCCAAAGCCGGTCTAACAAGCACGTTTAAAAAGCTTGATCTTGGAGTTAAAAGAGAGCCAATTCTAGGCCCCTTGCTCCCAAACGTAGGTCACGGGTTCCCAAGGTCCTGTAAATCCTGGCTGGGTTCTGAAGGGCAAATGGAGGAGCACACACGAGCAGTGTGACCCGTGATACCTCAGCACTCAGCGTGGCCTGCCCCCTTGGGGACACTGATGTTGGGGGTGGAGGGTAGAGTGCAGGCTCACAGGACCCCTGCATGGTCCCCACACCTCACAGTGGAGCCTCCACACAGCCAATGGGATGGGATGTCCCTGACCGACAGCCCTGCCCCCGCCAGCGGCAGCCAGGGCTGGGTGTGACCCCAGTTTGTGGTGCAGGGGGAGCCACTGCCACAGGCTGAGCCCTTGGGACTCTGGCTGCTGGGTCCTGGGCACCGGCTGCTGCCCGGTGCACGGACAGGCCACAGGCCGGCAAGCCTGCTGGGTCCCAAGCAGGGGACGTCTCTAGGGACACTCCCAGGAAGCCAGCAGGGGTCAGAACACCTGTGCCTGACCCCCATCACCGCCTAACGGGGGGTGGGGCGTAGACAGGTGGCTCTCTGCTGGAGGTACATGGTGGTACCTTTCTGCAACTGGAGAAGGGAAAAGGAGATGAGGCAGGGCCAAGATGCGCCTTCGCAGCTGCGATGCAGCATCCCTGTCTGCCTTCGCTCTTACCTTCCCTGCTCCCTCCACCTCTCCCTCCCTCCTCCTCTTCCTCCACCTCTCCCTCCCTCCTCCCTTCCCTCCTTCCCTCCTCCCCTCCCTCCTTCCCTCCTCCCTCCACCTCTCCCTCCCTCCTCCTCTTCCTCCACCTCTCCCTCCCTCCTCCCCTCCCTCCTTCCCTCCTCCCTCCACCTCTCCTTCCCTCCTCCCTCCACCTCTCCTTCCCTCCTCCCTCCACCTCTCCTTCCCTCCTCCCTCCACCTCTCCCTCCCTCCTTCCCTCTTCCCCTCCCTCCTTCCCTCCTCCCTCCACCTCTCCTTCCCTCCTCCCTCCACCTCTCCTTCCCTCCTCCCTCCACCTCTCCCTTCCTCCTCCCCTCCCTTCCTCTCTCCCTTTCTTCCCGTCCTCATCCCTGCTTGCTTGTTTCTGGTCCCCAAGCCCCCTGCCCACCCGCCAGGTGACAGGCATGTCATTGCCTCTCTTCCCTCGAGCACCTACATTTTTTTCGGTGGGGCCACACTTGCGCAGGGTGGGGTTCAGACCACTGAGCTCCCATCCTGCCGTCTGCCCAGGCTGACCGGGTCCCCCAAGCCCTGCTCTGGCTCCCTCACACCTCCTGCGCTCTCACCTCAGGTACACTGCGTGCTGCAGCGCAGTCACCTTGTCGTCGGGCAGAAGGTGGTTGATGGCCACGAAGGCCCCTTGGAACTGCTCCTCCAGCAGGTCCACTCGGAGGTCGTCAGAGCTCACATAGCTGCGGGGACACAGGGACGTGAAGTGAAATGGCCTCTGGATGAAGTCACACTGCTCCTGGCTCGGCCGTGGTGGCGGGGAGGTCATTTTTGTGCTCACCCCACCCCAGACCGTCAAAAGCTCCCCCTCTGCAAACAGAGTGACGGCCACACAGCTCAGCAAGGTCTGGGGTGACCCACGCCCTGCCCACCCAGCACAGCCCCCTGGAGAGGGCAGCACTTCCTGCTGATGGGGCCAGGGCCCACGCCCACTTCCTGCTGACCGGGCGGGGACATTCATTTCACGCCCTTTGCTTGGTGAGAAGCCACCCTGGACGGATGCATGCAGAACGGGGGCCTGTGCAGTCAGCCAGGCCCCACAGCAGCCCAGCGCAGCACCCTACCCTAGCATGGTGGACGGGCGGGGATGAGGCCCTTCACCAGTCCTGGCAGGACCTGCGTCGCTCTGCAAGAGAGGTGGCTGTGGGCAAGAAGGTGAATGTCGCCTGCGTAAGGGAACAGGTATCTGGGGGCTGGAAGAGTCACCTGACTCCAGGCAGAGCCCAGCGGTCAGCCGTGGGTTTGGAGGAGCGACAAGGATCCCCCACAGCAGGTCCAAGGACGAGGTCGGAAGCTGCGAGAAATGCCCCTTGGGGAAGTGGCGGCGGAGGGTACAGGAGGGGTGGGGGTGGAAGTGTGGCGTCTGTGTGTCTGTGTGTGTCTTTCTGTGCGTCTGTGCTGTAAGTGTAAATGACCCCTTTCTCTCCGTGTCTCTGCTGAGTAAGTCCACCTGGAAGAAGGTGCTCACAGAGTGGCCGCTGCCGTAGCTGAACTTGGATTTGAACTGGAGTGGCAGTCACTGCCACGTCCAGCCTGTGTGGCAGTGAGGAGGCGTCGGGAACTGGCCACAAGGACTCGGCGCCTCCAGACAGAAAATGGAGAACTCGAGCCCCACAGCCCTAAGGACCCTGGGCGCCTGCAGGAGTCACTTCCAGGCTGCCCGCCTTGCCGGCCTGGCCAGGTCCCCACAGGAGGGTGTTTCCAAGAGAGCAGCCCACTTGGAAAGAGGGCATCACTGCTGCCCCTCCTGCTTCACCCGTGGACTGCGAATGCCCATGCGCTCACCTTGGGAAGCCCAGCTGGGTGCAGGCAACCTCTGCATGGTGGCCATTCCAGTCCTCGGCGCACACGGTCCTCCACGCAGCGGCCGTGAACACCTGAAGCGCTGCGTTCTGGCCGCTTACCCGCACTGGCCAGTGACAGGGAGGGGCCCATGAGTGGCCGGGCCGAGGGGCCTACTCCTTCCCCCACCACAAGTCCCTCAGCGTGCCCCGCTTTCCCAACACCTCCCAAATGGATGCCTAGTCTTAGCCTTGGTGGACTCTATCCAGCTGCGGCAGAGTTCCCTCAGCCAAACCCCCAGCCTGGCTTCTCCAGGGCCAGGCCTGCCGGACCCCAGCAGAGGATGTCACTGACCATGGCAATGGCCGTTTCCAAGATGGAAGGGTAAGGTTGGGTTCTGCCAACCTCCTCCCACTTCTACGCCAGCTGGCGGGGTTGGGGTAGTCCGGAAGAGACCTTACCACATCGGAACTCGTCCTCCCCATCTCTGCAATCCGAGACCCCGTCACATCGAGCTGACAGTTCAATGCACTTGAACGATGAACGACACCTGTACTTCCCGGAGCAGTCGAAGTGGACTGGGAGGGGAAGAAGATGAGAAGACGAGGTGGGGGGATGTGAGCAGACAGCCCCGGCAGCACACAGCCCATGACCATTGCCCATCTGCACGTGGTACTCAGCCCTGGAACCCAGGTTGCACCCTAACACCTGCCAGCAGCAGACGGTAGCCCAGTTTCTGTTGAATTCCGGCGGCTGGGGCTGCCACACCCCGTTTTGTCTGTAGGGGCCATGATTCAAGGTGAAGTTGTACTCTGCAAGGCTCAGGGTCAAGAGTGAAACTGCAGGGGTGTGGCGGCCAGCCGACCAGCTGAGCTGGCCCAGCTGGCAGCCTTCACCCAGCTCTGCCCTGTACCCCCGGAGGGCGTGAATGGACTATGAAACCCACTTCCAAGGAGACTGAGAAAGTGTTCCCTGAGAGACCCTCCACCCCAACACCCCCACTCTCGAAAGCCACGTGTGCCTTAGGATAAAAATCGCTGCTACCCTTGGCACTGCCTGAATAAGCCTCTTTGTGGCTTGTGCCACATGGTTCCCTTGCCCCTCCCCGACCAGGGAGATCCTATTCTGTCAGCCGCCTCTGAGCAGGTGACCTGGTGACGAAGCCCCCAACCTGGCCAACAGGCCCTGCAGGGCCCCACCCAGGCAGGCAAGTAAGACCCAGGGTCAGCAGCCATGAGGCTTTCGGCAATTAAGGCCACGCAGGGGAAGCTCCTGAAAGGTGGGTGCTGGGGAGCACCTGAGAACCTGCTCAGTCATGCAGGCATGGTACTCACTGCCCAGGCCAATGGCCAGCGCCAGGATCAGTGCGATGAGCCCCACAACCAGGATTGGAAAGAACTTCAGGGGCAGCAGCGACAGGATCTGGGCAGCCACTGCGTCCGCATCTGTAAACCAGAGAGAAGCCGAGGTACAGGAAGCCCCGGGACCCCGATCTGAAAGCCTTGACTAACAGGCCTGGTTCCCCCTCGCCCTGTGCACAGGCAGGGCCTCCCAGAAGCCATCCGCCCCAGGGAAGGCACCATGCTGTCTCTGGGGTCAGTTCCATCCTCTCCCACTCCAAGCCGGCTCTGCCTGAGCAGCGCGGGGGATGGCTCTGAGGGGCACCCCCAGCACCCCCAGATTCAGTCATGTTTGGAAGCAGGTGGTGAAGAGGAGCAGGGTGTCAAAGGGGTCACGTGTACATGGAGACAGACATGCACAGAGGAGCAGACGTTAAACAAAGGGACAGAAGGGACGACCAACGCGACGGCATACAGGCTAACCCTCTGCCCTACAGCATCAGCATCCCATATGGGCGCTGGTTCATATCCCAGCTGCTCCACTTCTGATCCAATTCTTAATTTATGGCCTGGGAAAATAGAGGAGGATGGCCCAAAGCCTTGGGCCCCTGCACCCACATGGGAAGCTCCTGGCTCCTGGCTTTGGATCAGCTCAGCTCTGGCCGTTGAAGCCATTTGGGGAGGGAACCAGCAGATGGAAATTTTTTCTCTGTCTCTCCTCTCTCTGCAAAATCTGCCTTTCAAATAAAAATAAATCTTCAAAAAAAAGTGTGGGGGGGTGGAACGCAGGGAGAAGGTAGCCCTGGGGAAGGGGAGGCAGCTGGCAGAGGGATGCCCCTACAGGCCAGCACTGTAGGCCAACACTCCGGCCCCCGCTGGAGGGGGCCCGGAGAGGGTGTGTCTGTTATTCAGACCACCACAAGAGGTGGCTTTCCCAGAGCAGGGTTCCCGCAGGCCTGGTTGCTGCTGCTAGAAAAGCCGACAGTGCCCTGAACTCGGGGTGTCCGGCTCTGGCGCAGGCCCCCACCCATGCCAACACTTCTGGGCTGCTCCCTGCGCTGGGATGCTCGGAGGGCAAAGCCACCAGCACCTGTGGGATGCCCGATCCACTTCCCTTCTCAGGGACCTGTGAGATGACATAGGCTAAGGGATCTCAGTGGTTGGTATGCGTGGAGGGCAAAACCAGATGCCACAAGTCTGGCCCCCAACAGCACCAGGTGGAGCTGCAAAAGACTACGCCAAGAGCACAGAACAGCCTCCCCCGCCCCAGCAGAAAGGAGGTCAACTGGAAAAGGCTCAGCGCCTGGGGCGAACAGGAAGATTTAAAGCTTGAAGTAGTAAGGAGAGCAGGTGGCCAGGTAGGACGAGCCGCTGCCAGGGGAAGGCTGGGAATACATGCGGATGCGCCCAAATTCCTCCCTGCGAGAACCCCTGGCGTGGCAGCAGCATTAGCAGTGTGGACACGTGGGCAACAGCCCAGGAGTTGCACACACTCCAACACGGAAAGCTTCATGTAACACCCAGGCTATAACCCTGTTAGACTTCACGGCCCTCCTACTGCTCCGATCTGCTGTGGTTGCCCAAGGAAGCGGGTGGAAAAGAGAATGTGTGCCAATAAAAACTTCATCTGCTGTGAACAAATGCGTGTGAGCATGTGTGCCAATAAAACTGTATTCATAAACACAGGGTGCAGACCATGAGCTGTGGTTCACCCGCACCTGAAAAATCTTGGATGAAGCCAATGACAGGAAGACGAACACGATGCCGTGTTTTAAGTTTCCGAACAGCACAGAGTACATCGTTTCCAAAGGGAAATAAAGAAATAAAAGTGCCAGAAAGCCAATGAGAGCCATTTGCACTACCCCGGCAGCATGGCTGTCCGGGATTGGCACTCACAGGTGAGGACACCGCACTGGGAATGGCTGTGTTTGGGGCAGGGGACCTCGGGTGCTGCCCTTGGCTCACCCACAGGCTACTATCTGAGCCGCATTGAAACCATGCACCTCACCCTTCCCTGGAAGCTGTCCTCCTCCACCCTCTTCTCAGAATCGCCTCCCCACCAGCTGCCCTGGGATGTCAAAGGGGTCACCAGGGGAACCCCCACTCTGCTTTCTGGGCCACCTGGTAAGAGTGCTACCACACTTCCCTTCATAGCCCCAAGGGGCTGCTACCCCAGCTGCATTTACCTAACCATCCACACGCCCAGGTTCAGCCAGTCCACAGCTCCCTGTGTCAGGTCCTGGGGCGCATCTGCCAGAACGACCCCCAGCGGCTGGGAGCCACGCTGGCTGCTGCGTTTGCATCAGCGGTCTCCACACCCATGACGGCATCACCAGAAGTAGTATGTGGTCAACGGGACTCAGGACTTGCAGGTAGGAGCTTTAGGAAGTCCTGGCCAAGGTCTGCGTCCCCAGGACTGACATGAGCCCCTCCCCCGAATCTGACAACCTCCCAACCGAAGAACAAGCAGAGGAAAACTGCAGGGCATATAGCCAGGGACTGTTCCCCCTCAAATGCCCCTTCCCACCAGGGTTCATGCAGGCCAGGAAGCGCAGGGGTCCCCTGCTGGGGGGAAATCTGGGGCGATGCCTGCCTCCACCCACCCCTGCCTTGGCCCACGACCCCCACCCCGGCCCTCATCCTCCACCCTAGCCCCTCACCCCCACCACCGGGGACTCAGCCAGGCTGGCGCTGTGGATGGCAGGTGGGGGATCTCACAGCCCCTCCTCCCACCTACCTGGTACGATAGGGCTGATTTTCAAGTCATCAAGGCCAAAAAGCGACCTGAAGGAGAAGGGGGCTTCAGAGGCTGGTGGGTCGTTCTCCCCCATGGTGACGATCTCGGGCCCTCTGAGCTCCGGCTCCACCTCCACCTGCCCAACCGACCGGGAAGAACAGGCAGTGTCTGTCTCCTGCCGCCTGCAGTTGGCAGCAGCTAGGCATACCTTGCAACTTTATAAACCTTGAAAGTCTCCACAAGCAAGCCCCGCCAAACGCACATCCAGC
This sequence comes from Ochotona princeps, assembly GCF_030435755.1. NCBI lineage: Eukaryota > Metazoa > Chordata > Mammalia > Lagomorpha > Ochotonidae > Ochotona > Ochotona princeps. Next base: position 26,989,001 of record NC_080834.1, on the reverse strand, counting down.
CTCCGAAGCACCAGCATTCACCTGGAGTTCCACCAAAGCCACCACCTGCCCCTTGTCCCTGTAGGAGTTTAAGGACAGGCCCTCTAGTCGGTCAGAACCAGCGGCAGGGGACTCTTGGGAGGACAGATCGCTCCCCTGGTGAGCCAAGCTCTGTCTCCCAACACTGGATCTTTTGTCTGGGGGCACCCGGGCGGTGCCGTGTGAGCCTCCATAGACTCAGGGGACCCTAGCTTCCCCAATAGATGCCTCCAGGGGAGGGGCCGGGGGAGTGGCTCCCATGGACACAGCCCTCGCCCTGCCCCCACAGGCCTGACCTAGTTCAGGGTGCCGAGTCCTTTGGAAGAGCCGCTGGGAGCCCCAGTGTTTTCCACAGAGAATTCCACCTTCCCCACGGCGATGCCAGGGAGGCCAGGGTGGGACATTTCTGGTTAAATCCCCCACTCCACAGGGCATCAGACCTGGCAGCCGTGGGAGCCACCGCCAAGGGCTAAGCCAAGCAGGGGCCCCAGCCAGCAGATACGCATGGGCGTACGAGAATCGTCTGTTTAAGCTGACTTTCTGCCGGACATGCCGGGGGAGCCGCCAACAATGCCAAGCACATGTCCATGGTGAAATCTAAGCCACGGGGGCGTCCTGAAAACGGGCATTTTGTGGCCCCTGCCCTCACTGCGGCTTTGAGGACACCTTCAAGTGTGTTCGCCGGCTTGGGCTTTAAGGCTAACAATGTCTGCTTGCTAGTACCAGGGACTGGATGGGAAGGTATGAGAGAAGCCAGGGAAAAAACTGCCTCCTGGCCCCCGACAGGCCATGGTCCGGTGCTGCCTCTCCCTGCGCTCACACCCACGCACTCACCGTGTCAGGAGCCTCCATCGTGGGAGGCGGCCGTGATTTCCCAGCAGGCCAGACCGGTGGGGGAATGGGTCCCCTCGGCCCTCAGCATGGCAGCTTGTGGCCTCAGCGCGGGTGTCTGTGTAACCCGAGCTGGACGTGGCTATCAGGTGGCCCCAGGAGGAGGTGGACGTGGCTTCTCTTTAATTAGTCAGGAAGGTAAGCAGGCCTTGGCAGATACTGCCCATGAGAGGGTGCCAGGTGGCAGGTCTCCCTTTATGTAAAAGGACAGGTGGGCCGGGTGGGGTGCGGCTGCAGCCAGCTCCCAGGGGATTCTGTGCAAGGTCCCAGGACTCGCTAGTACACAGAGCCCCTTCAGGATGCTCGCTGCCCTGGAGACAGGCCCACCTGCTAGCGGAAGGCCTGGAGGGAGTCTGGGAGGTGGTCACTGGTGAACGGACAGATGGGAGGGTCTCGGGACCGGATGGGGGCTTCACTGTGCTGCATGCCCAGGCATACAGCAGAGACGACAGAGCAGCAGTGTGGGCCTGGAGTGACGGGGATTCTGCATCAGGCATGTCAGGCAGGTGCTAAGGGGGCAGCCTCTGGGGAGAAGCCACAGCTGAGCCATACCCCTGGGGACTGCACAGTGAGTGCCAGGAAGTACCCCCAGCAGGGTGACCTCCAGAGGCCCAGGGTGAGGCCACCAAGTTTGGGAGTTCCAAGGGAGACTAGAGAGAGTTGGGGCGGTGTGGCAGCAGGCAAGCAGGTCAGGCAGGGTCTAGGACTCTGCTCTGAGCAGGTGCAACCTCAGGGGCTCTACACACAGGCACAGGGCCAGGAGATGCTGCCGGACGCCACCCTGGCTGCCACGTGGACAAGGCATGAGTGGGAGGCAGTGGGAGCCAGCATGATCAGGGTTGGCACCAAAGGTGAGGTTTGCAGCATTTGTCCTCAGCAGAAGCTCAAGACACACCCCAACAGCCACGGCACACTGGGAGGGCTCAAGTAACCGGTCCGCAGCACCCAGGTAGGAGACCTGGTCGGAGTCCCTGGCTCCGGGCTTCTGCCCGACCCAGCCCCGGCTTGTTGCAACCATTCAGGAAGTGAACCAGCAGATAGGGGATCTAGAACTATCCATCTCTCTCTGCATTTCAAATCACTCCTATACATCAACACAAATTAGACCAAAGCTCAGGTGCGCAGGACTGAACTCAACCACAAAATCAAGATCGTGTCAATATGTCCAGTGAGGGTCAAGGGCCAAGACAGTTTTCCAGAGGCTGGGACTCCCTGCCATAAAGCAGTGTCTTGGCAAGTTCAAAGGTAAATTCATTCCATCCGGCTCAGATGTAATACAGTGAGGCCCCAGAGGCCTCAGCCGGCCTGGGCTGCAGGGAGTGGCCTTGGCTTAGGGTGGGAGTGCCACAGATCACCCCGGTGTCCTGCCCACCATGGGAGGCCCCAGGGACCGTCCTCAGTGGGAGGAAAGGGAAGGGGAGGGGAGGGAAGTTACACTGGCTCCGGGCTGGGCTCTGTCTCAGCCCCACTCTGCCTCCTCGCGCAGGACGAGCCTCGTCTACTTCCAGACTCAGATGCTTGAAATCATCTGATTAAGAAATCATTTTCTCTTCCGAATTCCTCAGAGGAAAAGACAGTGAACATGAAGTCAAGGGAAACCAGAGAAAGTTCTGCATGACCCCACTGGTAGGTCAGATGGAAAAGAAAATAAAAAAGAAAACATAAAATCTTCACTTGGAGAAGTCACCACCCGAAGGAAAAAAAGCAGAAAGGTTGTGGGTGAAACAGGGGTTCCGGGGCAGGGGCGGAGGGCGAGCTGGCAGTGGGTGAGTCCTGAGCAGAGGCCGCGGGCCCTGCTGCTCTGACACCGTGCTGAGTGGGCTGAGGGTGCAGCATGGCTTGCCCACACCCCAGACTCGCTAACTGACACAGGGCCTGTTCATTTCCTTTCAAAGTGTCATGCGGTACACCTCAGAAATGAGCAATAAATGGAAGGGTGAGACATCCTCCCTAGAGAAGAGTTCATAAAACTATGATACAGCTTATGAAAGTGTATTATTAAGAACAACAGTCACATTTGGGGGGCACGTTAAACCCTCCCTCCAAGACAGGAAGGCACACTGGGAGTCGCAGTCACCACCCCCACTCTACACAGTGTCGAGGGTATAAACTAGAAACGTCCAGAAAGGAAAGGCAGAGGAGGAGGGAGAGGGGGAGGAGGGAGGGAGGGGAGGAGGAGCGAGGGGGAGGGAGAGGAGAAGGGGGAGGAGAAGGGGGAGGGAGGGAAGAGGAGAAGGGGGAGGAGCGAGGGGAAGGGAGGAGGAGGGAGAGGGAGGAGGAGGGAGGAGGGAGAGGGGGAGCGAGGGGAGGGAGAGGAGGAGAGGAGGGAGGCAAAACAGAAAGGAAAAGTCAGAAGGATCTGGTAAGAAAGAAGCCATCACTTAAAATTTAAGAAGATTTATGTATGTATGTGTGTGTGTGTGTGTGTGTGTGTATTTGAAAGACAGAGCTACAGACAGAGGAGAGAGAGAGAGTCTTCCATCTGCAGAGTCACTCCTCAAATGGCCAGGGTTGGGCCGGGGGAAGCCCAGGTCTGCCACGTGCAGGGACCCAAGCACGCGGGCCCTCTTCTGCTGCCTTCCTAGGCATATCAACGAGATGCCTGGTTGGAAGGGGAGCAGCTGGGACTTGAACTGGCACCCATATGGCAGCTTAATTCGCTACACTACAATCCTGGGCCCCAGAAGCCATCAGGATAAAAGACAAAATCATTTTTGTGCATAAGAGACCTTACAAATTTTGGAGTTATTAGAATTAACAGGTAAATCAAGAAAGATAGTTGGATAGGAGGTCAGCATAAAATAATATAAAAATCAGTAATATCGGCAGCAAGAGTATGAACATGAACATTAAAATCCTGATAGCACCTATCAAAATTACCCTGCAGCTGGGGATAACCTGGTAACACTGCAGGGGCTCCACAGGGAAGAGTGGAACAGTCCAAAGCTGAAGAGGCCTCCCGACCCCGTGCCAGGCGGCCTGGCAGCTTTGACCAGGTGCACCACCCAACCAAGTTGGTGCTCCCAACCCAGACCAAGATATCACAAAAGAGGAAGAAACATCTCCTGAGGCATAATTGGATTTAACATTGAAAATCCATTCCCAGAGTCAGGTGCTTAGCCCAGCCCCTAGGGCCTGGCATCCCCAGCATACCATTGCACAGTGCCTTGCTCAGCTCTGCCTCCTGCAATGCAGACCCTGAGACGCACCTGCTGGCAGAGCTGCAGTCACAGCCGGCCTGGGCGGGGGCTCCTGGGGTGTGCTCGCCCCACAGGGACTCCTGAATGCATGTTAAACCATCCTGATACATTCAAGTCCCCCAAGGCAGCGAAAGAACTGAGAAGGCCTAGAGCGAGCAGCCCAGACAGCAGGTGTCCCTGAGTGTGGGGAGCTGAGGTCATCATGAAGGGTACCTGGGTACCCAGGCTTGTCTAGAACGCCGCTGAGCTGCCCAGCCGCCCGCACGCAGCATCTCACCTCTGCATTATTTACAAGGCGCCCAGCAAGGGCAACTTCCTGCACAGTTGTTGTACACGGCAAGGGAAGATGTGTAGGTGCCACCTTGTCCCCTAATATTTTCCATCTCGATGCAGACCCTGTGGCCAGGTGCACTGTGGTTTAAGGTTCCCTTTGTAAACAAGCCAGCTGGGATCCAGGACAGCCCCGGGGTCAACAGCAGGCCCAGGAGAGAACCTGCACTCCAGCATGCACTGCCACTTCCTTCCCCAAGTTCCCACTCCTTCCAGCTCCCAGACACACCTCCCAGGTCAGTGTCCAGGCTGGCTTCGCACGCACATACAGTGGAAGCAGGGCCGGTGGGCGCTGCACCCCGCAGGCCGTGGGGCCACCCCGAGAGCCAGCACCTCCTCCTGCAAGCGGATATTGGCCTTGTCAGAGAGATGAGAGAGGCTTGAGGTTTCCCCACCGAGCCTCAGCCTCCCCTCACGCTCCCCGCTCTCCAGCTTTATCTGCTCAGCTCAGCGTGTGCGCCGGCAGGAAGCGATGGCAGCAGGAGACGTGCAGCTCTACGCCCAGGTCTCCAGCAAGGCCAAGGGCCGCAGCACCCCCTCCTCGCTCCTGGACCCCCTCCTGGCCATGGGCTTCCCCCTGCACACCGCGTGAGTACTGCCACCCACAGACCACGAGAATGCCTGTGGCCCCCCACCCAGAGAGCTCGCTGGCTTAGGCCCTGACAGGAAGTCAAGGTGGCCTTGTCACAGGGTTTGCGTGTCTCCTTCCTCTCACAGAGCAGCTTAGCAGGCTTCCTAAGGGTGGTGGCAGTGGGCAGGCAGGGGCTTACAAACTGTAGAAGTTAGAAGCCAGCAGTAGCTGAGGGGCCCGGCCGTGACCTCAGTGTGTGCAGACGGGGGACACTGAAAGTGACATTTCCGGTATCTGCTCTGTGGCGGGAGTCTGTAAGTCAGCGGACGGGCTCAGCAGCCTCACACAGCAGGCCAGGAGAAGGTGGGCCTGGATCCTGGGGTCTCGGGAAGCAGGGATGGGCTGTGTCCGCAAGCCAGCTCCAGGTGTCTGGCCCTCCTTGGCAGTTCATGTGAAAAGGGGCGGGGAGGGGAGGGAAATACAACAGAAATACTCTGGGAGGTTGCCGAGTGTCCCTCCTACGTGATAATAAAATCCCAGCCAAACCAAAGAAAGCTGCCTCAAAGCTGAATCTCTTATCTCTTCATTCTTCTCCCCTGCGCACCTGTTACCAGGGGGAGTGAGACCAGGCCAGCCGTTCACACACGTGTGCCCAGGACACGGTGCCAAGCAGGGCAGGGCTGTTGGCGGTGAGGGCCACCCATGAGCCGGCTCCTGGCCAGGGTCTGGCCTGCTGGTTAGGGCACCTGCTTCCCAATTAGGAGTCCATCCCGGCCCCAGATCAAGTAGTTGGGTCCCTGCCAGTCACAGGAGAGATCTGGACAGACTTCCTGGTAGCTGATTCAGTCCCTGGGCTGTAGGCATTCAGGGAGTGAACTGGTAGATGAGCCAGTCCAAAGCCAGGAGCTTCCTCCCGGTCTCTCACATGGGTGCAGGGCCCAGGCACTGGGGCGTCCTCCGCTGCTTTCCCAGGGGCATCAGCAAGAGCTGAAGCAGACGCGGAGCAGTCAGGCCCAGCCCAGTGGCCCAGCGGCTGAATCATTTCCTGGAACGCATCGGGATCCTGTATGGGCACTGGTTCATGTCCTGGCTGCTCCACTTCCCATCCAGCTCCCTGCGTGAGGATGGCCCAAAGCCTTGGGACTCTGAATGCATGCTCCTGGCTTCAAATCAGTTCAGCTCTGGTCATTGTGGCCATTGGGGGAGTGAGCCAGCAGATGGAAGATATTTCTCTGTCTCTCTTAATCTCTGTAAATCTGCCTTTCCAATTAAATTAAAATAATAAAATAAATCTTAAAAAAAAAAAAAAAACAAGCAGAGCAGCCAGGACATACAGGATGGCCAGTTGCAGGTGGTAACTTAAGTCTCTCTGCTACAAGGCCAGCATTCCGGGGCAAGACTGCAGGCCACGGCCCCTGCAAGCAGCCACATCCCAAAGATGCTGCCCCAAACATTAGCCACTTCCTCCCTGAGCCCAGCCAGCTCCACCCTGACTGCAGCAGGGCTCCCTGCCTCCCAAGCTGTCTGCTCCAGCTCAGTTAACTCCAGGACAAAGCGTCCACTCGCCTGTCCTGGGGTGTAGGATGTGGAGGAGGGGCGGGAGAGGACCCAGCAGAAGGCAGAGGACAGGCATCCCACACTTGGACCCCATACCCAAGGGCTGGAGCTGGGGGGCCAGGGCAGAGCCAAGTCTGTGGGCCAAGAGGAGGGGGTGGGGCGAGAATTCCCCAGGAGGCAGGAAAGACCCCAGCAGCACCCTCCCCCCAAGCCCTCCTCCTGCTGTCTCCCCTCTAAGATGGAGGCACAGCCTTAGCCTGCCTCCACCCACGTCTCTAGGCTGAAAGCCCTGGCAGCCACCGGGAGAAAGACCGCGGAGGATGCCTCTAATTGGTGAGTGGGGTAGTTGGTCTGGAAGGAGTGGGCAGGGCTGCCGCAGCCTGGTGGGCCTCACTGGGCAGTGCCCGGGGGTCCTTCACTGTGGATGTGCATCACTGGGACGCCCAAGGCCCACACCAGCATTGAGTCTCTCCTGAGCCGCTGCCCATGGGACAGGTGAAGGCTGGGGAACCCCCTCTCCCACGGGTTCCTGGCATTTCTCAGGCCATCCATGACCACAGCAAAAGCCACGGTCCAGCTCTCTGCACCAGGAACCACGAGGATGAGCTTTCTGGAAGCCTACCTGTTGGGCTGTGGCACACCACAAGACCTAGAACAGCCCCGAGAGCCCAACAGAAAAAGCAGGGTACCTGGCAGGGACTAGGCTGCCCTGCCCATCACACATCGGAAGGACCATGAGGCCTCCCTCGGGAGGCTCCTTGTCCCCCACAACACCCGGGTCAGGGCTGTCCCAGCAAGGCCTCCGGGGGACCCAGCTCTGGTCCTCCTCCAGTTTTGAAATCCATGGCCAGTCACGACCTGGAGCCACCCACTGTGGGGGTACATGGTCAGCATCTGGTGGGCACCACCTGGCCAGCAAGACCAGGGAGGGCACCCACCAGCGAGCAGGGTCCCGGCTCCAGCAGTTCCACCTGCCAGTATCTTCCCAGGAGAAATACACAGGGCCTGTAAGTCACATCTCCAGCCTCCAGAACTTTTCAACAAGGTCTATTTGTTTATTTACTTGAAAGGCAAACTTACACAGAGAGAGGAAGAGAGAGAGCTTTGTGCCAGGCCAAAGCCAGGAACCAGGGGCTTCAGCAGGGCCTCCCACACGGGTGTGGGGGCCCAAGCATTGGAGTCTTCCTCCACTGCTTTCCCAGGCACGTTAGCAGGGAACTGGATGGGAAGCTGAACAGTGGGACCTTGAACCAGCGCTCCAACATAGGAGGCCGGTGCTGCGAGCCCCGGCTTACCCAGCTGCACCACAAATTCAGCCCGGGCCCTGAGTTTTTGTTTGTTCAAGGTCTTTTGTTTTGTTTCTCTTGTTTTAAGGAAAATAATGTTAATTTCCAGTCCTTTGGGAATAGCAATATTACATGCTAGAGGATTTTTACAAAAAGTTAACGAAAAACGGAATTTCAAGGCAAGTTGACTGGCACAAAGAAGTCTGAAAACCCCTGCCTAGAAGAGTTTTTTAAAGTTCATGGAAATGTGTGTTGTGGACAGGTTGTCCACAGACCTCAGGGTGCTTCGCAATGCAATAAGCGCATCTCCCTGTGAACTGTTTAAATCGCCCTCTTGTGTGTGCCGTGGGCCACAGGCGGACACCAGGATCCACGGAGGTAAAACACACAGCCCAGGAACTAGAACCAGTTTATAATCCATACAGCATGCACACAGGGGCTACATATTGATCAAAAGTCTTTAAGGTTTATTTTATGTATTTGAAAGGCAGAGCTATAGAGAAGTGGGAGAGGGGAGAGAAAACCCCTGGGTTTTACTTACCAATTGGTCGTAACAGCCAGAGCTGAGCCATATGAGGTAGACAGGAGCCAGGAGCTCTAACCGGGTCTCCGTGTCAGGTGGCCATCCTGCGGCTGTCCTCGGCTGCTTTCCCAGGCACATTAGCACTGGCAGGACCAGAAGCAGAGAAGCAGGAACCGGAACTAATGCTGCAACAGAGGATGCCAGCATCACAGTGGCAGCCTGGCCAGCTGCACCACCGCACGGGCCTCGCATGGGCCTCCTTGGGCTGGTCTCCTGGCGGCCGTTCAGCCCGAGGCAGGGAGGACTCCCCAGCGGCTGGGGAGGATGCCCCCGGTGGACGCGGCCCCGCCCTTCTCTGCTGCAGGCTGCACTGCCACCATGACGACCCCTCCCTGGACGACCCCATCCCCCAGGAGTACGCCCTTTTCCTCTGCCCCACGGGGCCACTGCTGGAGAGGCTGTGCGACTTCTGGAGGGACAGCCAGCGCCAGTGTGCCCGGAACAGAGCTCACGAGGTCTTCCCACATGTGACACTCTGCGACTTCTTCACGGTGAGTCCCCACTCCTGGACCACCTCTGGGGCTGGCAGTCACCATCCTGGCCGCCTCCTGCCTTCCTTCAGGCCCCACCTCACACCTGGCACTTGCTTGCCCTTCTAGTCCCTCTGCACCTGCAGGTCACTCTGGGTCTTAGGCTAGCAAGAGGTACATCTCCCACCTGTGCAACCCCGGAAGCCAGAACACTGGGGTGGGAGGTGGGAGTGGGCTTCCTAAATGCACAACAGGTTGGCTGAGGCACTGGGTCAGTTGTGGGCGGGTCACAAGCCCTTGTCCCTAGCTCAAGGAAACCATGCTTGCCAAGCGGCTTGGCAGGGCCTGGCAGGGAGAGGTGAGTGGAGTCTCCCAGCTTCTGGATGCCAACTGACTACGGATCTCCCACATGGGCACTTTACGGGGTAGGGGCTTCAATCCAGAAAGAATTGTTCTTAGGATTTCTCAGAAACCAAGTGCCAGGCACAGGACAAAGCCACAACCCCAGAGCCAGCAGAGGAGAGCGCCCCTCGGCCCACTGCACGGCTTCGGCTGGGCATGAAAACACACGCTCTGTCCCTGCCCCTCCCCACAGTGCGAGGACCAGAAGCTGGAACAGCTGTATGAGGCACTCAAGAAAGCCGGCGACAGGACCCGGGCCTCCTTCCCGTCCGCCGTGCCCCTGGTCCTGCACTCCTCCGTCAGCTATCTGGGCTTCTTCATCAGCGACAGGCCAGCCAACCTCATCCGGGAGTTTGCCATGGCGTTTGCCTCCGAGGCCTCAGTCTTAGCAGGTAGGCAGCCCCACAGGAGCCTGGCAGACACGGGCGAGCAAGGCATCCGTGCCACGGGCCAAGCCGACAATGACTGTTCCCCTCCAGCTGCGGCTTCATGGGGTCATGCAGGATCATCAACTTGAAGAACCTGTTGTAGATTGAACGTTGAGTCTTGCCTGTGGTTGCCAGTGCACAGGTGGCCAGACCACACCTGTGCCAGGAGCAAAGCATGGCTCTGGCAGACCTGAGACCACACATGGGTTGCGTGTGTTGGCAGCAGGGTGGCATCTTGCCTCCTCCTCCCGGGAGTCCTCCTGCCCCTCCACCCACCTCATCCTGAAGCCAAGAGCTTGCACCTGCCGAGGGCCGAGGGTCCTGCACGAGGACCCCAAGCTGCACTCGGCACCGTTTCCTAAACTCACGCACCAGAGGCCTGCAGGGGTGGTTAGCAAGCATGACACTGAAGGCAAAGACTGCAGTGACGGAGCCATACCCAAGGCAGTGCCAGGAGCTAGACTGGCAGGAGGGACCCTCAGAGGGAATGCAGCCCTGCCCACACCCTGTCCTAGCACCTAGAGCAACACCCCCACCTCCCTTGTCCCAACCACTTGGCTTGTTGCAGCGGCCCCAGGAGACCGAGGCCCTTGCTAGTCCTGGAAGAACTGCAATTTGCACCCACTTGTTGCTCACCTCCAGTTCCCATGTACCCCAACCTGACCTTGAACCATTGGAAGACGCCTCTGAGGCACCGGGTGGCCAATCAGGGCTCCGGCTGTCCCTGGTCCCTCTGGGGCGGGGAAGAGGTGCCCATGGGAGACAAAGGCTCACTGAGAAGCTACGCCCTCAGAAGCTGGCTGCCTCACTCCGCTCACACTTGTTTAAAAAACAAAGTCACACAAAGAATTCCCTGCCACCCATGCGTGCCTCAGCACCGGGGACAGGCCCAGGTAGCTAGGGTTTGCTGCAAGCAGGCAAGGGGCAGAGGAGTGGGGCTCCTGCTGGGCTGGCTGCAGGGGCAGCAGACTCCATGTGAATGAGACAGCCTTGCGTGGGGTGGTGACCAGAACCGCAACTGCAGCGAACGCTGGGAACAAGAGCCCGGCCAGGCTAGAACATGCGGTCACTCCTGCTGCTCACGGGCCAGGCGGACTGGATATGAACCCAGAGGCCCCATCTGCTCCCCCAGCCGGGGTAAACTACCTCATGGCCCCACTGCTGCCAGCCCGGGGCAGGTAGGGCCCTCTGACCTGCAGGGAGCAGCCAGCTGGAGCTTGGCCACTCCCCAGGCAAGGTGACCCTCAGGGTCCAGGCCACAGAGTATATGCACACCTTGGGAGCTTGGGAGTGAGGAAGCTTCCTGCTTGGTCCATGGCAATCACTGTTTCAAACAACTCACTCACAAACGGGTAGACTGGAAACCCCTGAGCATACCTTCCAGCTTCCTGCATCCTGAGGAATCCTCAGGGCTCCAGGAGATGCCAGGCGCACCCAAATACGCTGGCGGGGAGGGCGGTAGGCAAGGTGGAGCCCACAGGATCCTGGCCGGGTGGGTGGTGGTGCACGCAGCTCCAGGGAAGGGGCCCTGCCCACCCCATGCCTTCCTCCCCCTCACCCACAGACTGCACCGTGAAGCCTTGCACCAAGCAGCTGCACCTGACCCTGGCCCACAAGTTCTACCCCCACCACCAGAGGACGCTGGAGCAGCTGGCCAAAGCCATCCCCCAGGACCCCGGCTGCCAGTGGACGGCTGCACTCTACTCCCGGGACATGCGCTTTGTTCACTACCAGGTGAGCAGGGCAGACCTGGAGGGTCCAGCTCCCCAGACTCCAGCCACAGCCACAGCAGGCGGCCTGGGGAGGGGTTTCTGGTAGAAGTTGGAAACTCTGTTTATCTACAACGCTGGCCTTGCCCATGCAAGTGTAAAAAAACCATTTTACTAAATGTACAAGCTGCAGAGGCCTGAATGGCTTGGGCAAAGGGACGCACCCGTGTTGGCACTCACGGATCAGGTCCCGGGGCGGGGGTGGGGGGTTGCTCTTCTCAGACCCAAGGTCTGGAAACAAAGAAGCTACTGTGTTCTGTGCAGTAGGGAAAGTTGCAAATGACCTTGCTTCTAAAAAGCACAGCATTTCCTTGTTTGTTGAACGAGAGATCATCCGCCTGCTGGTTCACTCCCCAAATGGCCACAGCAGCCAGGCCTGGGCCAGGCTGAAGCCAGGAGCCAGGAGCTCCAGCCAGGTCTCCCATGTGGGTGCAGGGGCCCATGCACTTGGGCCAGCCCCCATGCCTCCCCAGGTGCATCAGCAGGGAGCTGGATCCAAAGTGGAGCAGCCTTAAGCCTGCACCACGGCGGCTGCTGTAGGGAACCTCAGCCCAGAGAGGCGGAATGAGGTCTGGTTAGCCTTCACAGAGGAAATAAGCACACTAGTGCACAGAGGCGTGGGTGGATGGGAGGACGCGAAACAGAGGAGGCTGAAGAGGGTAAAGATGAGGGGCTCACAGAGCCACATGGACTCCTGACTGGTTAAGAGCGGGCAGGAAGGCAGGGATCCGCAGGCTGGGGAGGGCATAGTGCACCACTCCTTGCTGTCACATTACATTAGCACCCGGGAACAGAGATGGCATTTGAGACCCCGACGTGGGGAACAATGTTCCAGGGATGTGACCTGAGTGGTCTTGACAGTTCTGAAAGGTTGTGAAAGCCTCCAGAAATCATTTTATATAAATCAGGCAAGCCCTCGAGGATGGCCCCGTTACAACCCATCCCCCAGTGTCCCAGCCTCTAGCAATGAGCCCCTTCCATACACACTTGTGCCTGCCGCACTGGCAGTGGGTTGGGTGGCCCTGGCTGATGAGCACCTGTGGTAGCATGGCAGGTGCGCCAGCCTCTTTCCCCCAGATGCCTAAAAATACAACAGGCAACTCTACTGGCACACTGGCATAGTTCTGGAGGTGGCACTAAGCAGGCCCAGCATGCCTGCCAGCTACTGGTTGCTTTTTGCCCAGCAGTGTAACGCTTGCCTGGGTCCAAGGCAACCTGGGCACTGCCTACAGCAGGAGACCTTTATTCCAGCTTTTTCATACATTTTGAAAATCCCCTCACGGATGCCAAAGCTTGTTTCTGAATCTCTCGTGGGAGTTCTATGTTGACTCTGTATTATGTCCCCTCCCCCTCTACCTTGCAGACCCTGCGGGCCCTGTTCCAGTACAAACCACAGAACACGGACGAGCTGGTGCTCAGCCCCGGCGACTACATCTTCGTGGATCCCACCCAGCAGGAGGAGGCCAGTGAGGGCTGGGCCCTGGGAACATCGCATCGTACTGGCTGCCGGGGCTTCCTGCCCCAGAACTACACGGAGAGAGCCAGCGAGTCCGACACTTGGGTGAAGCACAGGTGAGTGCAACCCAGCGTCAGATGGACACATGTTCCCTGACCCACGCACTCGCCAAATGGCCACAGTGGCTGGGCTGGCTGGGCTGGACTGGCTGGGCTGGACTGGACTGGCTGGCTGGCTGGGCTGCACTGGGCTGGCTGGGCTGGGCTGGGCTGGCTGGGCTGGGCTGGACTGGGCTGGCTGGGCTGGGCTGGACTGGGCTGGCTGGGCTGCACTGGGCTGGCTGGACTGGGCTGGCTGGGCTGGGCTGCACTGGGCTGGCTGGGCTGGCTGGGCTGGGCTGCACTGGACTGGGCTGGCTGGGCTGGCTGGGCTGGCTGGGCTGGGCTGGGCTGGCTGGGCTGGCTGGGCTGGCTGGGCTGGGCTGGGCTGGGCTGGCTGGGCTGGCTAGGCTGGGCTGGGCTGGCTGGGCTGGGCTGGGCTGGGCTGAAGGAGCCAGGAGCTTGGTCCAGGTCTCCTACGTGGGTGCAGGCGCCCAAGGCCTTGAAGCATCTTCCACTGCTTTCCCAGGTGCATTCTCAGGGAACTGAATTGGAATTGGAGCAGCCAGGGCTTGAACTGGTGCCCATAGGGGCCGCCAGCACTGCAGACAACAGTGTTATCCACTGCACCCTGATGCTAGCCCCTCTTCCAATTCTCTGTAACCTGGGGAGCCCTCCTCCCAGCGGCATGTCTGATGTCCTGCTCACTCGTGTCAGCTGACTGTGACTTTGGGTCTTCTCTCCTGTAATTTTCCACAACCCCCCAGCCTGCCAGCCCTGCCAAGGTTCCAAAGTCACTCCCATGTTGTAGGCACCTTTTGGAACAGCAACCAGCTTCTGATACCAAAGTTAGTGCTAGCAGAAATTTAGCCAGAAAAGCAGAACCAGGAATGTTGACGCACGTGTGATATTAGTACCCACACAGATATTTCACCTGTGCACATAAAACATTCAGTCATGCAGTGCAGAGTAGACAGAGGAGTCTTCAGGAGGCTCACAGGGAGTGTGTGCTGGGGAAAGCCTGCTTGGGTTGCCGAAATTTGAGCAGTAAAATCAGTTCATCTTCCCGGTGTCTTTCCCAGGGGCTTGTGAATTGCCCTGCTGTGTGGGACCTGTAACCGCTGACCTCAGGAAATCCCCAACTCGTTGTTGAGGTCACCCCACAAGGCACCCGGTCAGGAAGGGATGGTTGTAGGCAGGCTGGGCGCGCGGGAAACATGCTGTCCGCATGTGGACGATCAGAACACACCCCCAGGAGGGGGGCCAGCGTGCAGACGCTGCGAAAGGAAGTCCCTGAGCTCCAGGGACAGAGACCGCCACCGTAGCTGAGTACCTGGATCCTGGCACTAATTCCCTACTCAGGCTGACTCTGCAAGCTGGCTCAAAGCTTGCTCTGCTGGCTTTTGGGGAGTGAACCAGCAGATAAGAACTTTGCCCTTAAATCTCAGATAAATACGTAACACCGTGCAGGTGACTTCCCATGGAGCCACTCAGACCCACGCCACAGCATCCTCCTTTTGGTCATCTTTTCAGTGGGTGCGGGTTGTCAAGTCTGGGAAATCTCATCCCAGCAGCACCACACTTGATTTTCGCTGTGAAAGCCTCCCTCCCATCTCCCGGCTTCAGTGAGTCCCTGGTGGCAGGGTGCCCATCAGAACCTGCTGGAAAGCCAATTCTGGGGACTGTTCCTCCCTCCAGCCACGGTGACAGGCGAGGCCACTCCTCCAAGAGTCTGCAGCCTGGAGCTTGGAGTGCAGCCCCAGTGGGAGGGCGGAGAGTGGGAGGGGCAGGGAAAACACCCAACAAAGACTTTTGTGGTGGCCGGAGACTTCCTGGCGCCCTCAGAGCGATGTGACAGCAGCTTGGCCACGTCTTCATCCCTAGGGGAACACGTGCCAGCTTCACTCTCTGCTGAACATATTCAGACGGTGTGTACGCCTTCGAATGCGCACACCACGAGGCTGGGCACAGGTGTGTTGGCGTCCACGGATTTTCAGGTCCATGCTGAACCTGAACGGAGTCTGTGGGAGAGTTCAGGCTCCTTGTCCAAGACGGCATACGTGTGTCGCCTGTGCACTGCGTGCCACCTCGAGGTGACCTGTAACTGCGCGTGATGCACCTGCTCTGGGTGCTCTCCTGTCCTGTCGACCAAATAACCACACAGGGAACCTGCCACGCTCAGCACAGATGTGGTCTTTCAGAGTCCACGAGGGTGGAGCCCGCAGGAACTGGGCAGATGTGCACCTGGGAGGCAGCAGTGGCTGCATGACTGTGCTCTTGTCACCCGTGTGGAAGACGCAGGTTTTGGAGCCCGACTTTGTCCTGTCTCGGTCCCAGATGGCAACTGCTTGTCTCTCTCTCTCGGTCTGCCTCTGAAAATTGGCAAACAAATGGAGGAAAACACCTTGGGAAAAAAAGAAAAATAAGAGAAATGCAAGCTAGCTTTGAACACCCTCACCCCTGTGGCAGGTCGTGCTGCAGAGGGAACGAAGAAGCCTGGAGCGAAGCCGGTCCCAGCGCCAAGCTTGGGCTGCCCAGAGGAGAAACGGCCAAGTTAGGAAGCAAGCCGTGGCAACAAGAGTCTCACAGCTCTAAAACAGAGCAAGTCAAAAGGAAATGCTTTATCTACGGGTACGAAAAAATCCCAGAGACATTGAGAAATGACAAAGTGAATTGTTGAACATGTCGTGTACAGTATCATAGGTGTAGGTGGCAGAAATCAGCCATATCTGAGTGCACACCTGTGTGAGGTGTGTTTGTACACACATGTGTGCTTGAAAGGTCCCTGGAAACAGACCGATTGGGGACTTGTGGCTCCGCCAGGGCGCTGGGCGTGGGCCCAGGCCAGCAGCAGGAGTAAGGAGGGGGCCTTTCTGAGCCATAGAAATTGAGTTGTGCCAAATGTGGATTAACACACTTCAGAGTTAAAAAGAGTGTGAGGAAGTGGATCAAAGGGCGAAGACAGGTGGAGAAGCCAGCTCCTGAGGTTGGTGCGGCCTTCGCATCCCCGTGTGACAGGAAGCAGACAGACAGACCCTGCGCAGTCGCAGACCAAGGTGGACGAGGACGCCAGGCAAGCATGCTGCCCCAGAAACAAGTAGGCCAGATGCAGGCACATCACACACACTCAAACCTGAGGCAGGCAGACCAGCGCAAGCCCACTCAGCTGGTGCAGTGCGTCCTCAGGCCCAGGGGCCACGTGGGAGCCACTGGACGGCAGCAACAAGGGGAGGAGGAGACAGAGAGACCCTCCATTGCTGGTTCCCTCCCCAGGGCTGGGCCAGGAAGTTCAGCCAAGTGCCCCTCGTGGCTGCAGGGGCCCAAGCACTTGAGCCATTTTCCACTGCTTTCCCAGGTGCACCAGTAAGGAGCCAGATCCGAGGGAACCAGCCAGGACAGGAAGCGATGTCCATACGGAATGCTGACAAGGCAGGCGGCAGCTTAACTGGCTGTGCTGCAGCACCCACCCCTCCATTTATGATTTTGAGCCCGTTAGCAGTCCTTGTTCCCTGCCTGGAAGGGGAGCTCAGCACTGCAGAGAAAACCCCCCACCCACTACACCACCACCAGCCACCACAGGCAAGCTTGGAAGTTTCCAGAAGTGTGTAGCAAAGACCCAACAGGAGGTGAATGTGTGGCCGTGACACGTCTCACATCATAGGCGCCTGTCACCAACATGGCTGCTCAGGACTGTGGACCTCATGTCGCTGGAGCAAAGTTCCAAGAACAGGCCTGGAAGGTGCAGGAGGGAGCGAGGGGGAGGGCAGCTCCAGCCTGGGCACGTGGGGTACTCAAGGCTCCCTGTGCTGCAAGCTCTGTCCTCCTCGCTGGGGAGGTGGCCAGCACTCTGACAGGTGACCGTGGGCCAGAATGCAGGTCTCGGTGCTGTCTGAGTCAGTCACCCTGGCCACATCTTCTAAAACAGCCACGAGTCTTCACGGAGCATCTGAGGCCGTCTTCATCCCATGACCAGATCGGCAAAGCAGTGGGAGGCGTGGGCAGGTGGCTCCTGGTCAGGGGCTGCCCTCCCACAGGCAGACAGAAGACCACCAAGATGCTTGACACATGACCTCTGCCCTGGCCAGCTGTGGACACGTGTTGGCCAAGCTCCCAGACCGTGGCAATGAGGGTGACAGTGCCCAGGGAGGGTGAGCTCCGCGAGTGACGCCAACTCCACAGAGGCAGGCCAAGCAGGCCGTCAGCCACCTGCCTGTCCTGCCATGATCCCAGGAGAGAGGCCCCAGGCGTCGCCAGCACCCCTGCCTCTGCCCCTCTGCCACCCGGTCACCCCAGCCTGCAGAGCCGCGAGGCAGCCAGTGCCCAGTGTGGAAGCAGGCCCCTGCCACCCATGGCCGTGTTTACAGTGTTTGGGGAGCCCAGGACGGCTGAGTCATACACCTGCCTGGGGTGTGCGTCGCTGAGGGAAATAGAAAGATCCAGAAGTTTGCCTCTGTCCTCTCCCCTCCCTGGGCAGAGTAGTTCTGTGCTGGCTTGAGGTGGGCACAGGAGGCCATGCCGGGTGGGACTGGGCAGGACCGGACAGGGCAGATGCCCCACCTGTCCCAAGAAAGAGGAAACCACCAGAGCTTCCTGTGCTAACAGCTGGCTACATATGAGGCCTGCGGCAGGTGCACTGGAAGGGGCCTCACGGAAGCCGACTCAAGCGGGGTCCTGAGTTCTGCAGAAGGAGAGAGTTGGGACAGGGCCCCTCGAGAGCCTCCCACCCCTCCCTCTGCCCCATCCCAAGAACCCCCAACACTGCCGACACCCCCATTGACTTGTGCCTGACCTCCACACTCAGCGACCAAGAAGCTGCCTGAGTCATTCCAAGGGGGTGCTTGAACAAGTCGACAGGAAATGCCCACGTCTTTCCGTTCTGATTACCCACAGACATCCTTGTTCAAAAGGGCAAGAAAAACTGTGCTTCCCTCTCTCGAATCAGAAAGGGGTTCTGATTCCTCGGGTTATTTTTGCTTTTGTTTTGTTGCTTTAAAAACAGACGGGAATAAAGACCCCTAGAAAGCAAATTGGCAAGAAGCTCTGGGGAACCTTAGAGACAGGTCTGACCTTTCCACTCTGGGACTCCACCCTGAAGAAAGGCAGGGTTTGCGTTTGCAGAGAGACTGAGAGAAAGATCTTCCATCCGCTGCTTCACTCCCCAAATGGTCGCAATGGCAGGAGCTGAGCCAATCCGAAGCCAATAGCCAGGAGCTTCTCCGAGTCTCCCACACAGGTGCAGGATCCCAAGGCTTTGGGCCGTCTTCTGCTGCTTCACCATGGAGCTGGATCAGATGTGCAGTTGCTAAAACCTGGGCCAGCGCCATATGGGCCTCCAACACTGCACACCAGCTCCACTGTGGAGTCCTTCTGGCACTGTCTGCTTCACCAGGTGCTTCCCACAATCCCGTGTGTACAGGCCACTCCCTGCACCTGCCGGTGGCCTCCCCACCAGCAGGCACGCGTGCCATCAGATGGAAAACACCAAGCGGCATTGTGACATAGCAGGTTGACCTGCCACCTACAGCACCAGCATCCCCACATGGATGCCAATTCAAGCCCCAGCTGCTCCACTTCCCATCCAGCTCCTGCTAATGTGCCTGGGGAAGCAGCAGAGGGTGGTCCAGAGGTTGAGCCCCTTACCCCTGTGAGAGACCAGGTGGGAGTTCCAATCTCCTGGATTTGGCCTGGCCCAGACCTAGCCTTGGCATCCCCTTGGAATGAACCAACACAAGGACATTAAGCAGCCCCACACTGTGGGCTCTGTGGCCAGGTTGGAGATGCCCTCAAGCACACCTGGCATGCTGAGTCTCCACAGCGATGCTTCTCCTCCCTGCCCTTATAGGACGTACACCTTCAGTCTGGCCGTGGTCCGAGACCCCAGGAAGGACAGTGAAGCCAGCAACCAGCATGGCCCAGAACTGGCCCCTGAACAATTGGCACGCAGTGCTAGCAGCTTGCAGAGTTTACAGGTAAGAGAACTGCCCCTTTCTTGGTTTTCTTTGCTTTTGAAAATGTTTGTTCATTTGTGATGCCCAAGGAGAGAGAGAGAGACAGAGGAGAGCTCTTCCATTTGCTGATGCACCCCCCAAGTGGGCACAACAGCTGGGGCTGGTTTAGGCAGAATTCAGGAGCCTGGACTGGGTGCAGGGGCTCAGGCATTGAGTCATCCCTCGCTGCTTTCCCAGGTGCGTTAGCAAGGGGCCCGATGAGAAGCAGAGCACCTGAGACTCGAGCCGTCCTGAGTTGAGGCTCCGCTGCCCAGGCCGGCGCTGGGCAGAGCCTCTCTGGTCCTGGGGCATCCAAGCAGGCTTGATGTCTGCGGGCCCCATAGCACCCAACTGGGTGAACACAGAGCCTCAGCCCCTCCCTCCAGGGCCATGATGAATCCCCAGTGGAGAGAACATCTGCTGCTCAAGCTGTCCTGGTGGCCTGTGGCAGGCGCGGCCCCTGGCACTTGGCTCTCTGGCATGGATGCCAACCTTGGCTATCACAGTCTGTCTAGTGCACAGCAGATCCCCCTCAAAGCAATCCAGTGTCATCCCTCTCCAGTATCCATGGCAAGAAGAGAGTGCTCTACACCGCCCCGCCCCACCCCACCAGGTCTCCAGGAGAGCCACCCATGTCACTGTCCCACATGTGGACCCAGGCCTCCCCAAGATCAGGGCCAATGTGCCAGGGACCGTAGCTCCAAGGCCAGGCTAGGTAGGCTGCCTGGGCACAGGCAAAGGCTCCAGAGAGCTGCCTTCTGGCCCATCAGTGCTACTCGCCTAGAAGGAATAAAGTCACGAACGCGCAAAGCACGAGGTTCCCAGGGGCTCAGTGCCGCTCCTGAGGCCTCACAGGCAGGACAGCTGTGCTTGCGTGTTGGAGCCGCCTTCCGACACGCAGCCACGCTGAGAAAGAAGCGAGATGGGTGGAGGGAGAGCTGGCTAGACAGACGGCACACAAGCAGACGTGCGTGTGGGTGCTGCCAGCGGTGACTGAGCAGCAGGCACGTGGCAGACGACAGATCATCTTCATCTGTGAGGAGACTGCAAAGGCTCGGTGGGGGCGGGGTGATGGGCACTTGACACAACAGTTTAGATGCCAGGTGAAACAGCCGCCCCCAGCAGCCCACCCAGGCTGGCAGTTCCAGCTTCCCACCAGTGCAGACCCAGGGAGGAGGCAGTGACAGCTCAAGGGCTTGAGACCCTGGGGGAGCCCCCCATAATGGCAATTCTAATCCCTCCTGACGCTACGTTGGCCTGTTACAACCAGGTCTGGCCAAGCCCTGGCCATTGCAGCGAACCAGGGGGACGGGAGTGCTCTCTCTCTCTCTCTCTCTCCCCCCCACCCCCTTTTAGTCCAATCCTTACTAACTGAGGATCCTGGCAACTCCATGTCCATGATCACATTTTTGGTTTTTTAGCGTGTTCACTAAGAAAAATGGGAATCCTTTAAGGATATTCTGTGATTTGGGGACAGAAAGAGGACAGAGGAGGGTTGTTGAGGGGGTGCCTAAGGGCTCCCCAAGGAGACACCCACGAATGGCCACTTATCCAGTGAGAGCAGGGGGCAGGGTGGCCGTGGGCAGGGAGGCCTCTCTGGGGGTCTATCTTGGCGTTTGCCTGCCAAAACCTTGGCCGACTTCCCCAGAACACTCTCCTAGCAAGCAGATGCTATGGTGTGTGGCCACTCAGAAAGCCAACCAGTCTGGCCGTGACCTCGGCTCCTGGCCTGTCCACTCTGGCTTTGGCAGGTCCACTTCCGCCCCTCAATAGATTGTGCATTGTGTTTGGGACTGTGCTAGGAAAGTCACGTTCCACTCCTGTTCCAATTCCTCCAATAAGCACCCCCAACCCCCAGCCCCCGATCATGATCCCACGTGTTTAAAATTTCCCGTCATGGGTTCTGCCCGGGTCTGATTGGGCCACTGCTACGTCAGCTGAACCTGTTGGTGTGCCTGTGACGTGGGCTGTGCTTCTGTGGTCTGTCACCTGTCAATCAAGGCGTGGACAGGACGAACTCCACCCCTCAGGCGCATGTGGTCTGTCTGTCACAACAGGCTGCGGCCCCCACATGGTCTCCTCCGTTCCTAAAATGAGCTGTCTGCTGGAAAACTACCAATTTCCTGGGGTGCCTGGTCTCCGTCAAAGATGCAAAGAGTCAGTTGTCTCACTGAGTTTCCCCATCAACTCGGTGCCCGCATCTGCTTGAGTTCCAGAAGAACTCGTGTGGTTAGAATAGGGATGCTTTTTTGAAGTGATGTGTTCAAGCCAGGGTGAGAATTTGGCTGGGAAAACATATTTGAAATCCAAGTATCATTTTTTTTTCAAGCACATACATTTTCGGTGAACTTTCTTGAAGACTCCTCATACACCTTGTGATAAGATAGAATACAGACGCAGAGATGGGGGGAGGGGAGGGAGTAGAGGCAGAGTTGGAGAAACAGAGGGAGAGAGGGGAGAGTGTGGTGGGGACAGAGGCAGGAGTATACGGAGACAGCAATAATATCCGCGCCCATCACAATAAGTGACATCCAGGAAATAAAACCATGGGAAGAGCTAATGCCCCTGTGGCCCCCAGCACCCTCTCCTGGTCACGACCCTGCAGAATGGGCAGCGGCTTCTGGCCAGCACAGGCCAGGACAGGACAGGAGTCCTGGGGTGTTACACAGCTCATGCCTGGCTTCCCTCTCCCAGGCCGCCATGGCGAGGAGGCGCGTGCTGGTGGTGCGGCACGGGGAGCGAGTGGACCAGGTCTTCGGCAAGTCGTGGCTGCAGCAGTGTTCCACGCCGGACGGTAGGTGGCACGTGGGTGACCCTGTGGACAGGAACTCCATGGACTTCACCCACGAGATTCCTTCTCCATAACCTGTGGCGCTGAACACCCCACCCTGGGAGGGAGCGTAGTTTAGAATGATTACATTCAGGGAGTCCCTGAGGGGTATGGGCTGGCCACATCTTTCTCGGCAGGTGTGGGGCGCACCTGCCTGTGACCCACCTCCACACCAGTGGGGCGTGGGATGCCTTGCAGGTAGAGCATCTCAGAAAATGCAGTGGACTTCAGACCAAGTTGCTCTGAGCTGCGGCCTCCACGCCTGCCCTATCCGCCAGCCTCACCTCTGAGCCTCTCTAAACTGACTTCAGCAGCCCTGGCCACTTCTCAGCCATTTCTGGATAGACAGGGCTCTGCTCCCCTTGGCCCTGTCCGTCTGCCCCCCAGCGAAGGGTGAGACAATACATGCCCACAGGCCAGCCTCTGCACTGCTGACCCTTGTCCCTGTCACTGCCCCTTCCGGAGGGAAGCCCTCAG
The DNA here is from genome assembly GCF_030435755.1 of Ochotona princeps. Lineage (NCBI taxonomy): Eukaryota > Metazoa > Chordata > Mammalia > Lagomorpha > Ochotonidae > Ochotona > Ochotona princeps. Next base: position 26,966,648 of record NC_080834.1, on the reverse strand, counting down.
CATTCTGATAGGCCATGACTGATTGGCTAAACTAGGGATTTTGCAGAATGATCAAGTCTACACACAGAGACTGAGCTGGCCCAGAGGAGGGGGCACAGGTGAGAGAGGCCCAGGGCCAATGTCATGGCCAAGCTTGGCATGGCTCAGCGAGCTGGGGACATGGCAAGGTCAGCAGGGCCACCACCAAGGCCTAAGGGAGAAAGAATCAGACAACAGGGCAGAGTGACAGTCAGACGTAACCATGACAACCTTCCCTGCATTAAAGCCACAGGTGGGAGTGGCACCGCCACGCTCGCCCGGAACAAGCCGCATCAGCTATGTGGGGTGTGGACATCACAGCAAAGGGAAACATCGAAGCCAGGGGGCCATAAGGAAAGATACTCTTAGGGCCTGCAAATGTCCAGATGCCAGGAACCTCCCTGGGACCCTGGTCCGGGGCAGAAGAACCCTGCCCCCCGGGAAGCCAAGAGGATGGGGCAGGGTCTTCTGAAATCGTAGAAGCTCCAGCGGTATTGTATCCCGCCCCAAGCTTCCCCAAAGCAACCAACCCCAGAGGGATGCAAGAGATGATAGTGGGGTGGTCTTCAGACTTAACTCATTTCCAAACCAAGCACTCTGCCTGTGGCCCCTTCCCTGTTCTGAGCAGACCCCGCCCCCAGCCTGTGGCCCGCCCCCTCTTCTGAGCAGACCCCGCCCCCAGCCTGTGACCCCGCCCCCTGTTCTGAGCAGACCCCGCCCCCAGCCTGTGGCCCGCCCCCTGTTCTGAGCAGACCCCGCCCCCAGCCTGTGACTCTGCTGAGCAGACCACCGGGCACAAGAGCCTATATTGGGTGAATGGCAGCCGAGGAACTGACCGGGCAGTCTGAGCCATGTCTGTGGCGGGCTGCGAGGCGGCGAGGCTGCCAGCATGGCTGCCCTGTGATGCTGTCAGAACCCACGGCAGCAGCCACGAGGCCTGGGGCGGCCTGAGGGCAGTGGAGCCACCCAGATTATGTGTCCATCCGGTTTTTCAGGAGGCCAGCCCACCACCCACTGATCACTGGCTCCCAGCTGGGTGCTAGGCACTGGGCGCTAGCCTCCAAGGGCCATCTCTTCCACCACTTTGCTCGTGAGAAGGGGTTATGCCATGAACTGGTGGGGGTCCTGGGTTTGCACCCAGACTGCCAGGTTGGGCAAGTCAAGGTCAAACTCTGGCACTCGGCTAGGCACTCTGCTAGGCACTCGGCTCAAGGTCAAACACAGGCCAGCAGCCTGTGTACCCCCCGTCCATTTCTAGCCCCCAGGTCCTGGAGGGATGCCCTGCCCTATGGGAGGGGCGGAGCCCTGAGGCCGCTTTGTGCTTTAGGCAGGTACCACAGGCCAGACCTCAACTTCCCCTGCAGCCTGCCCCGGCGCAGTGGTGGGATCAAGGACTTCGAGAACGACCCACCACTGTCCTCCTGTGGAGTCTTCCAGTCCAGGATGGCAGGTAGCAGGGCACGCGGTGGGGGCCGCGGGGGTGCAGTCTCCCAGGGCAGATGGGGGAGCCCCTGCCATGCGCCTCCCACCCCAATGTTAGCTGCCCCGGGTCCTGTGTGTTGAGTGTCTACACTTGCGTCCGCCTCACACCTGCATGGGCTGTGCTGCCCCCTGCCCTCCTTGCCTCCAGCTCTGGGTGACTCAGGGCCCCAGGCTGGGTGGCTCAGCAGCCGCCAACACCCCTACCCCAATCACCCCCAGCACCACAGACAGAAGGGCAGGTGCCACCGAACCAGGCAGTCCACTGGGCCGAGTGCCCAGCCAAAGCCTGTAGCCCCCTGCAGACCCACGCAGGTTGTGGCTGCAACAGGAGGTCTGCACCTTGCTGGCCATGGGCTGGCCCCACCCCTCTGCCCAGCGAGGCCAGTGGTGGAGGAATTCCCTGACACCAGGTCCCAAGACCTCAGAGCGCTCCAGCTTCCTTGCTGGGACCTCCTGGGGTGACCAGAGCCTCTCTGAGGGCTTATGTTGGACCCCAAGATCAGCTCTCTGCCACTGGGTGTCACCTGGTCACAGCTGCAGGTCCGGGGTCCTCTCAGCTACAGCCAGAGCCTCCTTCAGGGAAAGCCTCCCACAGCAGGCTGGGCTCACCAATGGCCGTCCACCTCCTCCCCTGCCCGGCGGCCCGTTCTCTTCCAGGGGCAGCCCTCCTGGACAGTGGCATCCGAATTGCCACCGTGTTCTCCTCGCCGGCCCTCCGCTGCATGCAGACGGCCAAACACATCCTGGAAGGTGAGTGAGGACAATGGAGACTGGCTGTGCTGCCTACACCTCACCACTGGTCCCCGAGGAGCGAGGGGAACACACAGGCGGGCAGGGGTCACGTCAGAGCCACCACAGCTGCAGCCCCATGCTCCCAGAACTGAACCCAGCCACACAGGCTTCTGGAATGCCAGGAAGGCAAGGCCAGCAGGGGCTGGGGTCAGCAGGTGAGGGCGTCCATGGGACTGTTTGCTGCTGGCTCCCTTCCAAGCTCCAGCGCCTGTGTGGGAGCTGTCCAGCGTTCTGAACGGCTGAGGCCAGGAAGCCATGGTGTGGGGTCGCTTATGCAGGGCAGCCTGTCAAAGGCCTGTGTCTTCCTTGCCTGGGAGGAGGGGCCAGCTGCAGCTGCCCATGCACAGCTGGCTGGCATGGCAAGTGGGAAAGCCTGGTCAAGCCCTCCTCGGCTTCTCAAAGCCATCAGAGGTCAGCTCAGCAGCAGGAAAGCACCGGAAACTTGAGGGGCCTGATGGCACCAAGTAGCGCTAGAGAGAGGAGCTAGGACAGGGAGCGGGAGCTGTACCCTGGGCTGGACCACGGGGCCAGCTGAAGGTCACGGGCCTGGGTCTAAGGGCAGACAGAGACGAGGACTGACTGCTCTCTTTGCTGAGTGGAGGCCCCGCCCAGACCCCATGACGCCCTGGGTTGTGGGCCAAAACCTCACCGCTCTCAACAGAGCTGAGGCATAGCGGCAGGGCCTGGACATGGACGTGCTGCCCACGGCACCTGCCCAGCCCCCTTCCTCACTCTTCTGGAACCTTCCAACGGCCCTACAGTTGTTCTGCCAGCAATGGAGACGTTTCACAGAACGGTATTTGCTAGAAACACGTGCTTCTGAGAGGTGCAGGTAGAGCTTGAGGCCTAAGAGAGGACAAGCTTACATGCAGCCGGGGTGGACAAGAAAGATCAACAGATGTCCTGTCGCCTCCAGAACTCAAGCTGGAGAAGAAAATCAAGATAAGGGTGGAACCCGGCATCTTTGAGTGGACAAGGTGGGAGGCCAGCAAGACCGTCCCGACCCTTATGACCCTGGAGGAGCTGAGGGAGGCAGACTTCAATGTGGACACCAGCTATAGGTGCGTGTGCTTGAGCCCGCGGCCACGGGAACTCCGGGTCTCTATAAGAGGGAAGGAGAGGCAGAGAGAGAGTGAAGTGACAGCTCTTCCACCTCCTGGTTTACTCCCCAAACAACCACAATGACCAGGATTGGGCCAGGCAGAAGCCAAGAGCCAGAAGCTTCTTCTGGGTCTCCCACGTGGGTGCAGAGTCCCAGAGACTTGGGCCGTCCTCCACTGCTTGCCCAGCCCATAACCAGGGAGCTGGATGGGAAGTGGAGCAGCCAGGACTGGAACCACTGCTCCTATCAGATGCTGGCGTCCCCAGCAGCTCCTGTTCCTGCTACACCGTGGTGCTGGCCCCTGCGGTTTCTCATTTGCGCTAAGGGAAATTTTCCCATGCTGCTTGTTAGCGACCTTGTTAGTGGCCTTGCTATAGGAGTGGTTGGGGGCAAACGACCCCTCAGGTGGCGTGGGAGGTTAGGGACTCTTGCGAAAACTGACCTGGCACCGGAGGCAGACGTGGGGCATCATCAGGAAGAACAGGGTCTTCCTTCCCCACCCATGCCCGACTCAGCCACGGACTGGGCACTGAGAAGCCCCTGCAGTGCTCAGCCTGCCCTCCTCCCCAGCTGGGCCACGCTCCTGCAGGCCCACCCCACTCCCCCTGCAGGCCCACCCCACTCCCCCTGCAGGCCCACCCCACTCCTCCCTGTAGGCCCACCCCACTCCCCCTGTAGGCCCACCCCACTCCCCCTGCAGGCTCACCCCTCCCCCTGCAGGTCCACAACTCATCCCTACAGGCCTACCCCCTCCTCCCCGCAGGCCTGCCTTCGCCCTCTCCTCCCTTGCGCCAGCTGAGAGCTACGAGCACTACATGGACAGATGTGCTGTGAGCGTGGAGCAGATGACCAGCAGCTGTGCACAGGACAGTAAGTGCCCACCGCCTGTGGGAGACAGCCCACTTCTAGGGCCAGCAGAATGGGATGTCACAGTTGCCATGGTAACCGGGATATACACATGGATGCTACGGAACCTCTGCTTTGAGTGGCAGTGGCCCAGGGCCCCCGATCCATGATGTCCAAGTGATCTGGTCGGCATCTCAGGAGAGACACAGACCTGGCATGTGTGGGCACAGACAGGATTGGGCCTCAGACCTCCTGGTTTCCGGGGTCCCAGATGGAGCACACACAGAGCCACCAGCTTCCTGCCCCATCCCAGGACACCCCGTCCCTCAGGGGCCTGCAGACTCCTGCAGTGGGTGTGGCCGCAGGCTCACGGCAAGCAAAGGGATCTGGACCCCAGCCGAGGCCACGGCCCCAAGGCCACAGCCCGTGGGTGATGGCACCTGGCCCAGTCCTTCCTAGAGACTGCCTTCCTGGCCAGGTGTAGGACTCTCGTGGTGGATTCAAGCTGATGCCAAGCACACGCTGGGGGCCCAGGCCAGCCCTGACCTGAGGTCTCGTTCCCACAGTGGGCGTCATCCTCATTGTGAGCCATGGCTCCGCGCTGGACGCCTGTACCCGGCCACTGCTCGGCCTGCCGCCCCGCAGCTGTGGGGAGTTCGCCCAGCTCGTGAGAAAGGTAGGTGCTGGCCCCCACAGTCAGGCCCTCAAAGACACACGATGGGCTTACAGCCCCGTGCGGCCAGGAGCCACAGGTCCTGCAGGCGCGCTGGGGACGAAGGGACTGCGCTCTTCAGCACTCTGCTGCCATTGGCCTTCACGGCCCCGTGAGGAGCAGGAGGCTTCCGGCTTTCCTGGGGATGGGGACGGGGTCCAGGCTGGGGGCAGGGAGGCCACTGGTGGGCAGAAAGGAACCTACCCTGCTCCCCATGCTCTCGGAGACCCCCAATCATGGCACGAGTCGAGTTTGTGGCTGCCAAAGCCCGGGGTGCCCAGCTTGGGCTTTTGACTCAGCACACACTCGTGGAGAAGGTGTGGGACTTCTCGGCCAGCCTCGTCCAGCACCCCCAGCAAAGCCACGTGGGCAGCAGGCACTGGGGGGACACGTGCAGGAGCAAGTGACCACAATGGCCACACCTAAGTTGCTCCAAAGCCAGGAGCTTCCTCCGGATCTCCCACACAGGTGCAGGGTCCCAAGGCTTTGGGCCGTCCTCTGTTTTCCCAGGCCACAAGCAGGGAGCTGGATGGGAAGTGGAGCAGCCGAGACATAAGCTAGCACTCATATGGGCTGCTGGCACCACAGCCAGGGGCTTAGTCTACTATACCACCATGCCAAATCCCCCATTATTTTATGACTGTTACAGGCCAGCACAGTTCCCATCACCATCACTCCCCACATGCCCTCAGTAGCCGGGGCTGAGCCAGGTTGGCACCAGGATCCGGGAGCTCAGTCAGGCCTCCCAGGCGGGTGGCAGGGACCCCCGACTGAACCATCCCGCTGCCTCCCAGGGTCTGCACTGTGAGCTGCAGCGTGCGCCCAAATCCAGGCGCACTGACGGCAGACGAGGGCCTCCCACGGGGCACCTTTTAGAGACTTATTTATGAAAGGCAGAGAGAGAGAGATCTTCCACTCCCCGAGGCCCCCAGCAGCTGGGGCGGCAAGTCAACACCTGAGACCATCGCTACCCTGCAAAGTGTGGGCACACACCTTAGGCCAACTGGTGGGCATGTGGGACTGAGATGGGTGCCACTCTGCCCTAGATCCCGGCCCTGGGCATGTGCTTCTGCGAGGAGAACCAGAAGGAACGCCGATGGGAGCTGCTGACCCCGCCGGTGAAAACCCTCACACACGGAGCCAACGTTGCGTTTGACTGGCGCAGCTGGGTCACGGGCAGCTGAGCGCCGGCCCCGCATCCCCCAGCCTCAGCGGCCCGGCCGAGGTCCTGCTGCCCTTGCCTGTCAGCCCGAGCAGGCACCGACCCAGCTCTACGGTGCAGAGCGCCCTCCACTCACTGGGGATGTGTTGTCAGAGTACAACAGGCCACAGTGGCCGCTGCAGGAGGCCGGGGTCCAGGGAGTCCACGGCCTTCGTCACCCACGCGCACAGTGGCTCTCGCAGGGATGGAGTTCCCAGCCATTTTTTTCTCTGCTGCCCCCTCCCCCTGCCCCTGCGCCTGGGCCCCAAGGGGATTCAGCAGTGCCTCAAGTCCACAGCCAGGAAAACCTCCTTCCAGATCAAACCCGGCCGGTTGCTGCTTTAATAAACCAGTACAGAGCGCATGCTCACATGCCCACACTCAGCTCACTCTGCTCCCGTCTGGGGGGCCACACTCCCGGCTCCCGGCTCCAGGGGGCAGTTCCCCCTCCCAGAACCCTCTCTCGCCCCAAGAGTTTTGGCTGCTCCTGTAAGTCTCTTACCCCCGGGCTTTGGACAGGAATGCCTGTGGGGTCGGTTCAGCCTGCCCCACCCCATCCCCACCGACTCACACGGGTCCAGGGTTCAGGCCTGAGAGCCCCTCCCCTGCCTGCCCTCTCCTCTCCTCACCCCTGATGGGCGTGGGGCAGAGTTAGGAAGCATGTGTATGAGTGGGAGTGGCCTGCCTGTAACAGTGTGAGCTGGGGGCATCCGTGACTTTGAAGGACTTGGGTCCACAGCCATGGGCATCTCCCCACCCCATGGCCCACAGCCCCTCCCTGTGCAGCCACAATCCCGCCACTTCCCACCCCAGGGCCTCTCAGCTCATCCTTCTCCACAATTGCCCTCTTGTCCTCCAAACACGGGGACCCATGAGGGTCCCGGCTCACCTGCCCCTACTCCCTGACAGCCCAGCACCCGGGCAGCAAAAACAGCACCAGCGGGCAGTGAAGACCCTGGGCCAACTGGGCAGCCCCTCGTGTCTCCGCTGAAACCCAAGCTTGGCCCGTTTCATCCCAAGGGACACACAGAATTTCTGTCTTCCCTGGCGGTACGGGAGCCACACCTGCCATTCAGCGATGGACGAGCGATGCAGACACAGAGGGCGGGTTATGTGATGGCCACACCCCAAGTGGGTCTCCCCTGCCATTGGGGTCAGCTTGGAGATCTCGGGTCCCCAGGGTAATGCCAGTGTCAGGAACGACCCTGAAGGCCTGTGGGCGTCACTGCTGACCAGGGCTTGCTGGGAAGAATGAGATGTTTGTGTCCTGTGCCCTGGGGTCCACCCTGTTGACATTGGCCCTCATCCCACCTCTGCCTGGATGCCTCACACCAGGCAAGGTCTGAGACCCCGGCCCGGTCTGCCCCCTGCTGGCGCCACCTGGACATGCATGTCCCACCAGGCCCTCTGTCCCTTTCCCAGGTCCTTGCCTCACGCTCCCCCTGCTGGCCGTTGTGTGGGCCTGCAGCGTTACGGATGGGGAGGCGCGCCCTCTGGCGAACAGCAGAGGCATGACTGGCCCTGAGCAGGTGCCTGCATCCTGCCCCGAGCAGCCCAGCGCAGCCCTGACCAACAGGAGCCGTGCCGAGGTCCTTGGGATGGGCACTGACCCAGCCTGGCTCTTCCCTAACCCAAGGCAATGACAACACAGCTACACACAGAGGAATGGTCATGGCGGGGACATGGGAGCAGCCACCAGCCACAAGCCCAGGAAAGAGGTCTGCGGAGGAAGCAGCCCTGGGCACGCCTGGATCAGGAGGTGTGGCCCCCAGCCTTGCGGGGAGGGGGACTGAGTCCCCTGCAGCCCTGGGGGACCAGCTCAGGGCGTCCAGGCACTGTGCAGGCAGCCAGCATGGGACACCACTCTGCCCGGCTGGCAGCCCCCCAGGTGCCCGCGCTGGCTCTGGGGTTCTGGGCTCCCACCCTTTGGAGACAAGCATTATGTGCAGGACTTCACAGGCTCGAATCCACTTGTCTGTCCGCTTAGGCGTGCAAGAATCCCATGCCAATGGGGAGATGGTAGTAAGAGAAGCATGGACCAGACGCCACACACACGGCTTTCCCACCTGCGCCCCGATCATTCACCTCCCAACAGCGTCACCTCAGTGTTGTTCGTGGAGCAGGTCACACACCTGCTGGGGACAGAGCTCAGGGAAGAGGAGGCGGGAAGGAGACTGCTTTGGAAAAAGAAGCCGAGCCAGGACGAGCAGTGAGGTCTGGGCTGGGAACTGGCATGGGCAGCATCTTCCTGCCGTAAGCCACAGAAACCTGGACCAGAGCGCTGAAACGCAGGGCGTCCAGACAAGGCACCATGGCTACAGGAGCCTGCAGGGAGGAAAACGGCCCACCAGGAACCAATTCCCTCTGGAACCAGTTGCCATAGTGTGTGGTGGGGGGCAGGTACGAGCAGAGCCGGAACAGCCTCAGACTGAGGGCAGCAAGCCCGGAGATGGGGCAGGGGCTGGAGGAGGAGTGACGAGAGCGGCCCAGAGGTGCACACCCCAAACTACAGACAGCTTCCCGGGCCTCGGGCTGGGGCTGCAGGTTCAGGGGACGGGAGGGCAGTCCGGTCCTCAGGGCCAGTCGGGGACACTGCACATGCTGCTGAGCCCGTGTGTAACAAGCCACACCGCAGAGAGGACTAGGACACCGGGTCCCACGGCAGTCACACTGCCCTCCTTGCCCGGGGGCACAAATCCCACCTAGGCAAGGCACTGAAACTGCCCCCAGGGATGGGCATAGACTGCCAGGAAACCCTGGGAAGGGCTCCAAGACACAGAGACCTTCCAGCAACCACTAATGAGCTGCAAATAACCTGCCGCTCCCTTGCGAGGACTGCAATGCCACACCTGGCACTCCGGGTCTCCTTGACCTTGGCAGGAATGTCAGCACAACCTGCTGGGCAATAACATCGGCTTTGCCGGAGGCTCCAGGGGCTGCCTCTCCCCTTCCGCCAGAAACGGAATGATGCATCGTGGCTTGTCACGCTTTCCGGGACTCCTGGCAGCGGGCCACACGGCAGACTGTGACAACGAAGGCAAACGGGATGGGGTGGACGGTGAGGCTGCGTCCTGGGACGGCCTGAGCCACCAACAGAACCCCAGCATAGCAGATGGCAAGGAAAGCCAAGCTACAATCAGACTGGCTTAAAACCAGAAATAAAGCCGGCAGAGCACGTACCACGCACAGGAACGCATTGAAGAATGACAGGTGTTGTGCCGGCCAGAAATCAACACTTTTTTTTAAAGACTTATTTTATTTGTATTGCAAAGTCAGGTATGCAGAGAGGAGGAGAGACAGACGGGAAGATCTGTCCGATGATTCACTCCCCAAGTGAATCCACAAAGGCTGGTGCTGCACTGATCCGAAGCCAGCAGCCAGGAGCTTCCTGCAGGTCTCCCACACGGGTGCAGGGTCCCAAAACTTTGGGCCATCCTCGACTGCTTTCCCAGGGCACAAGCAGGGAGCTGATGGGAAGTGGGGCTGCCGGGATTAGAACCGGTGCCCATATGGGATCCCAGCATGTTCAAGACAAGGGCTAACACCTCTTCTTTTTTTAAGACAAATTGGTTTTACTAGAAAAGCAGAGTTGCAGAGGGAGAGATCTTCCTGCCGCTGGCTCACTGCCCAAACGGCCACAGTGGCCAAACCAAAGCCAGGAGCCACTAGCCTCACCCACATCCCGCGTTGGAGAACCATGTGGGGCCCCAGCACCCTTCCAGTCCAGGTCCTTGCCACTGCACACCCTGGGGGCAGTGAGAGTGGCTCGGATCCTTTGGTCTGCTACCAAAGCGGGCGACCCAGCTTGGGCTTCTGGCTTGGGCACTGCGGCTATTTGGGGAGTGAACCAGCAGGTGTCTCTTAACACATAAATAAAAAGCTTTAAAATACATAAAAGCTACACAACCCACCACTTTACCAACAAGCACAACAGTGTCAGTGGTGGCAGAGAATCCTCTTACAGGATGCAGTGTCCTTTGCCGACGTAAGCTCCCAGCGAGGCAGGACAAGAAGGGTGTCTGTGAGTGGACGCAGGAAGTCCACCCTACAGCTCGCAGGGTGCTTTACTGGGACAGCCTGGACGCCCACCCACCCAAGCAGGGACTACTTCGGGAAAGCCTCGCGCTGTGGCGTCCAGCCAGGCCGATGGACAGAAAACAAACTAGAAGACTAGCCCGCGACACCACAGCGAAACGCAGCTGTGGAAATGGGGGAGGGGGAAGGGTCGTCTACAAAAAATAACAAGCGTTGTCAGAATTCATAAGTGAGCCGAGCAAGGCTGGAGGCTGGAAGACGGATCATCAAGAAAAGTCAGTTCTGTGTCGCAGCATGCGGTCACCAAGTGAAAGCGCAACGGAAAAGCAGCGGCTGATGGCGGCGTGGACCGTCACGAAGCAGAGGCAGAAAACGGACAGAAGTGTGCGTGGGCTGCACACCGCCCCGCGAAGCCCCTGGCCAACTGCAGGGGACGCCACCGCGCCACCGGCCACCGTGCACCCCGAGGCAGTCCCGGGGCTCTCTTAATGCAACGCAGGTGTCCATCACACCGCCTCCTGAGCAGATAGGGACAGCGCGAGGGGAAACCCCGCCGAGGAGGGCCGGTGCTGTCTGGTTCCCGGTCTCCCTTGGGGGTGTGCGGCACGTTCCCGGGACTCGGGGAAGCTGCTGCAATGGCTTCTGTGAAGTAGGGGCCAGGACTTGAGGGTCAGTCACTGTCTCTCCCCCTTGGTCGAGCTTGCTGGACCCACAGCCACATCATTGCAGCGTTTGCCACTGGGGAGGACACGGGACTGGACAGAGGTCATCTGTCCCTCCCCGAGTGCACCCTCCACCTCCCTGGGCTGTCGCCGTGGCCCTGCCCCTCCAGCCCCCTGACTCTGGAATACAGTGATGCAAGATGACAACTGTGCCCCATCCTGCACAGGCAGACCCTGGTGAGCGCCACACTCCTCACCATTCACCTGAAGGGTCAGGGGTCATTTGTCCAAAACTGCCGTGGCCATGGTTGGTCCCAGGAGTGGCCACTATCCTTCATGTCACTCTGTCTCGAAGGCCTGTCATGGCCACCATGGACGCCTGGCGCTGCCTCTCCCCAGGTGGCTCCAGTGTGCCCAGAGAGCCTGCTGGGTCGCTCACCTGGCACATGCTTCGGGCAGATCTAACCCTTTCTGTGAGGGGACAGCTTCCCCCTTTCCCCCCTTAGTAGGAGCAGGGCAGCCAAAGGCATGACCGCGATGGTCAGGAACAGAAGGAGCCCTCGGCAGGGACAGGTGCTGCAGGACGAGGGGCTCCGTCAGTGCCCAGTCCCCTCGCAGCCCCTCGCAGCCCCTCGCAGCCCCTCGCAGCCCCACAAACCACAGTCGTTTCCCCACCAAGCGTATGACCTGTGTCCAGGATCAGGCGCCTGGAGGAGTGGCTACTTTCACTCCAAGCACGGTGCCTGGTGCCTACTGGGCCTTCAGGAACTATGTAAATGGCAGGTTAGTGACAAGGGTGTGAGACAGGACAGGTGCTCTGGGAGACCAGACACCAAGGAGGAGGGACAGCGGGTGGGGGACGGACTGCCCTGTGGGGAGGGCATGGCGTGGGGTGGGGTCAGGGGTCAGTCCCCACAGGTGCACACCCCAGCCTGCAGGGCACAGAGGACGTGGACAGCAGCTCGTTGTTCCGCGTGGTCCAGGACCCCCTTGGCATCGGAGAGGAAGGACCCAGGAGGGGAGCAGCTGCCAGCGCCCAGGACTCCCCAGGTTGCCGTGGCCAGTGTCTGTGGGCAGAATCCTGTGATCTCGGATGTCAACCGCAGCTCAGGTGGCCCCCAGCCTCCGTGTCTGTCCCCAGCCCTTCTCCCTGTCCCCCACCCTCCAAGGAGCCCACCCCTCTCTTTCCAGTTCTCCGTAAAAACACAACCACAGCACCAAGGCAGGCTGGCGGGGGCGGGGGGTCCAGCAGGAGTTAGGGTCCCAGCCTCCCTGCCCTGGGGCTTGGTGGGGGGTGGATGGGTGGGAAGCAGAAGGCGTCCCCCAGACCTCCACTCGGACACAAATGGACCTGCAACAGTTGAGGGATCCCAGGCCAGGCTCACCAAGGGGACATCGAGGCCAAGTGACTCAGCAGACCCCGCAAGCCCACGGTGATGGCCAAGAGGGAAGGGGCCAGGTTCCGAGCCTAGGACCCAGCAGCCAAGGCACGGTTTGGGTCGCCTGCCTCCCGAGCTCACCACTGCCTCTGGCTCTCTGCTAATAGGCACCCTGGAAGGCGGCACTGACGGCCCAAAGCCTTGGGACCCTGCACCCACACGGGAGACCCAGAGGAGGCTCCTGGTTTCTGGCTTCTGAGCTCAGCTCTGGTTGTTGTGGCCACGTGGGGAGTGAACCAGCAGACAGATCCCTCCCTCTCTCTGCCTTCCAAGTAGATGAAATAAGCAAACATGGAAAGAAGGCCGGGAGGAAGGGAGATAGGGAGGGACGGGGAGAGGACACGAAGCAGCAAGTCCAGCAGAGGAGGCCTGGAGACGCGCTAGCGGCCTCGGGCAGACGATGGGTGTGGGGGTCGGCGGGCGTCTCCAGGAGCCCCAGCCCCAGCCCACCCTCACACCACTCGCTCCCAGCCTGACCACGCGTCCCGTCTGTGCAGGTGACACAGCTGCCCCAGGTGACGCTCTCACCCCCACACTCTAGTGTGGGTGGAGCACACACTAGCAGACCAGGTGGTAGTTGGACTTGGTGGCTTAGGTTGGGTGACCCCTAGGTGCCCCATCCTGGCCTGTGGCGACTGCTGCGTGTCCCTCTGTGGCCACTGGCTGTCCCACCACCCGCCATGCTAAATACTCCAATGAGTAACATGTGTGGTGGGATTTTAGTAAGAATTCGTCCTGTGAAGCCCACACCGTCACATGGCGGGAGGGTGAGATTGGCGGTGTGGAACCTCTGGGTGGCGGTATGGGGGTGTGGGTGGAGGAGTCCCCAGCTGATGTCCGGCCAGGACGGGGATATATGGGGGGCAGCCTGCCCCTCCCTCTTTATCCCTGGAGAGTATGCACAGCTCACGGAACAAAACGCAAGGGAGGGGTTTATTTGCAACTACAAACTGGCTGCAGGGAGCAGCCACAGGCGCAGAAGGACCCCCTGCTGGCCCCCAGGCTGCCCGTGCCTCAGTCCTGCAGGTCCTGCCGGCCTTCTTCCTCTTCCAGACTGGCATTTCCTGGGGAGATGGGGCGACAGGGAGTGAGCCCCACGGCAGGTGGCTCTAGCCTGAAATTCCCGTGCCGAGTGGGCAAAGCGCCTGCCGGCTGATAGGGCAACCGCCGGGCTGGCTAGATTCTCTTTCCCCCAGGCGTCCCCAGGCGGTCTCCAGGAGCTGGCAGTGAATCAGCGAGAGGCCCAAGCAAACGCGGAGTCATCGCAGGAATTCTGGGTGCCCCTTCATGCCATCCCGTGGCCCTAATACTACCTTGCATTTCTTTCATCACACGTCAAGTCTGTAACGTGCTGTTAAAGCAGAACTTAGTAGAGTGGTTGGGCTTGAGGGCTCAGTGGGCTCATCACAGAGTGCCCACTCTGTCTGGGCACAGTGTGCCCCCATCACAGAGCCTGGACTCAAGGTCCACTTCCACCTGAAGTACAGTCAGGACCCCAGGGAGCCAGCAGGTGACAGTCCCTATCACCCGCGCGGGAGACGCCGATGGGCTTCGTGGCTCTGTACTTTGGCCTTAGCGGGGGGCCCTGGATAGCAATGGCAGTCACGGTGAGTGACATGTGTAACTTCTGGCTAATCTTCTGCCAGCTCCAGATGCCCCCCAGCTCTGCCAAGCCTCTGCCAGTCCCAGATGCCCCCCAGCTCTGCCAAGCCTCTGCCAGCCCCAGATGCCCCCACAGCTCTGCCAAGCCTCTGCCAGCCCCAGATGCCCCCCAGCTCTGCCAAGCCTCTGCCATGCAGAAGAGGGCGCTGGTGCCCGGCCACAGACACATCCTGTGCGGGGTCCCCTTCTCGGGCTCCCACACTCCTGGGGCCCTCAACCCTCTCACATCCCTTGAAGTCCCCCGCCTCCCCGCCCCATCCCACCATCTCAGGATCACTTCCTGGTCCTGCCCCAGGGAACACCTCACCTGGCAGGTCCCTGTCCACCCCTCCCCTGCAGTGACATCACAGACTCCCTGGGTGGGCTCTGGAGAGAGCCTTGTTGTCTAGTGCACAGCCTGGGGTCACATCCAGGGCAGTGCTCCCAACCAGATGAGTGAGAAACTGGGCCGAGAGGAGCCACACAGAGTCCAGGACCGCGACTCCCACCCCCAATGGCCTGGCAGACGGAGCTTCTCGACTCATAGCTGGCACCCCGCATCCCATGAGCCCTTAGCTGGCTGTGCCCCCTATGATCAGACAGAGGGGAAGAATTCTGGAGATGACATGAAGCCATGCCCTCTCTCTAAGGTGCCGGCACTCCAGCTGGAGTGGACATGCCTGAGCGGACAGCTACCATGGCAGCCACAGGCTGGCCTCCCCGCCCCAGGGCTGATGTCAACACCCATTGGGGTCTCCTCCCGGCTGGGGCTGCTGATGCAACTGGGACAGAGCCCCCGCCTCCCTCTGGTCTGGCTCTGGGGGGAACCCATCCTCACCCTGGTCCATGTCATAACCATAGTCGCGGGCGTCGTCCCGGAACACGTCCGCGTCCTCGTCCCCGGGCCTCACCTCCATCTCGCCCTCCAAGCCGTCCGGCAGGCCCTGGCTCTCCTCCGTGTCCTCCCCCGTACCTGGTCAACAGACAGGGGACATCAGGCCTGAGGGCAGGGGCAGCAGCCAGCATCTCTCTGCCCACTGCCTCCTGGGTACATACAGGGCCTTGTTCCTCCATGTGAGGACAGCTCCCCCTTGCCTGCTCCACCTGCTGTGGCCCAGACTAGCCCCCAGAGTAGCCAGGCCCCCCAGCAAGGAGAAGGGCACAGATGGGCATGGTGGCTCTGACAACCCTGACTCCTGAGGGTTCTGGTAAGAATCCTGGAAAACAGGTTGACCCGGCAGGTGCCTCTTGGTCTCTCAAGGGAGGAGCCCTCTGGAGGAGCCCAGAGCCAGTGTGGACAATACTCCAGCCACAGGAAGTGCAGAGCCAGCCCCAGGGCGGTTGTTGGAGTTGGCTCACAGCACGGCATGACCTCACCCTGCGGGGCCGCCTTCCGCTGCCCTGGGGGGCCAGCATCGTCCAGCGTGAGGGACGTGGAGAAGGGCGGCCTGGTCCTTCGTGTCACCCTGGCTGCTGGAGCCAACCTCTGCCTGCTCCAAGTGCGGTGCCACCCAGGGGCCTCAGGGCCATGAGTGGAGGAGGGAGAGGGTGTGCCCCCGCCCTGGGAGCCGCCCCATACCCTCCACTCGGGGGGTTTCCTCCTGCCCAGGCCCCTCGGGCGGGGTCTGCTCCTTGGGGAGTGTCGGTGTCCACAGGGCCAGCTCCGTGATCTTGGTGGCCTTCCACTTGGGCATGACAGCTGCCAATGCCTCCTCCTCTTCCTCCTCTTCTCCTCTCTCCTGTGTCAAATGCAGAAATGTGACTTTACCAATGTCTGGTGGGTCAGAACATTGCAAGCAGAGGGGCAAAGGATGGGTGCTGCCTGGCATTCCAGCCTCTCCCTGGGGCTGCTCGGGAATGATGTGACCAGCACCCCTGAGGGGTGGGGATCAGCTCTGGCTGGGGCTGGGGTCAGAATGTCCCAGCTGTCATGGCAGGTGAGGAGTAAGCTGGGTTAAATGACCTTTAAATTACCAAGCACTGTTTCCAAGCTCCAAGTCTATTTAGTTTAAAAACAACAATAACTTTGGTTCTAGAAAGTTCTAGGGAGTTCTAGATGCTGAGGTGCATCCACAGAGACATGTCCCCCAACCCTCAGCGAAGAGGGCTCCAGAGCGATGGGAAGCAAAGTCAGTAAGAGCAGAGTAAGATAAGAACATGCGGCTCACTGGGTGACATCCAAATAAAGCAGCAGGGAGCAGCCCACACATGCCACTGTCCACGCAGGGGCCCCCAATGAGAGCTCAGCCACTGCCCCCTACTGCCATGTGCCAGCAGGTCCTGTGCCAGTACCGGGCATGGCCCCAGCTTCCACCGGCATGCACGGCCACAGGCGGTCTAGCCGCTCCTCCCAAGGGCTGTGGGACCTGCCCCAGATCCGCTGTAGTTTCTGCCTGCTCCTGTTTGCCTCCGTCCCAGCACAGCAGCCAGGGCCCAGCAAGAGACGGGGGTTTGGACCCAGAGGCAGAACAGGGCAGGACCACTGCAGGAGACACAAGAAGCCCAGCTGCAGTCCCGGCTCCTCCACGCCTCCAAACCAGCTCCCTGCCAAGGCGCCTGGGAGTCAACGGGGGCGGGGGGGGGGCGGCTAGTACTCAGGCCACTGCCCGAGGGTGGGGGCCCGGACAGAGCTCCCGGCTCGTGGCTTCAGCTGGGTCCAACTTGAGCTGTTGGGAACTTTGGGGAAGTGAACCAGCTGAGGGAAGATCTCTCTCTCTCTCTCTCTCTCTCTCTCTCTCTCTCTCCCTCTTTCTCTCTCTTCTCTTGCATTTCAAATTAATAAGCTTTAAAGAAGAATTCAAAGAGACTCAAACGGATACACACACGTTCACCACAACATTACTCTTAGTAGCTGACAAGCAGACGCCACCCCAGTGCCCTGTGAAAGACGAATGGACAATAAAAAGATGGCCCGTGCGGACAGTGGAGGATTTGTCAGCCGTGTGATGGGAGCTTTCGAGACCTGCCACAACACGGACGGGCGCTGAAGGCATCCCCACGGTCACCTCAAAAGTGCACAGGTGCACACATGTCCACACAGGTGCCCACATGTCCACACAGGTACACACATGTCCACACAGGTGCCCACATGTCCACACAGGTACACACATGTCCACAGGTACACACATGTCCACACAGGTACACACATGTCCACACAGGTGCCCACAGGCACACGCATGGTGAGCCTGGCCCACACGGCTGGGGACTGTCACACCCCTCTGTGCTTCTGCTAGGGACTGGTAGCTTACAGAAAGGCCTGAAACCCAGTGGTCGGGGCTTCACCAAGAAACCAGAGCTGGCGCAGTCAACAACGTCGTTTGGTTTTCTGGTTCGCTGGCAGCCCAGCCATGGCAGCGCACAGGCCAGGTGCGGCAGGCGGGCAGGCCCAGAGCGGGGGGCCACCAAGGGCACGGAAGCCTGACATTAACCCTGCAGTCCACAGGCGACCAGGGGCGACCAGGGGCGACCAGGGGCGACCTCGAGCTATCTGGGGAAACAACTGACTGTGGCCAGACAGATGGGCAGGAAGTGAGAGGCCACAGGGAGGGGCCCGGACCAAGGGGTGGGGTCCCCAGGCCCCAGGCCCAGCAGTTCAGGAGGGTGATGGCCCTGGGAGCAGCGTCAGAGGGTCCTTCAGGCTTACAGTCTGAGCTGCTTGGTCCCCATCACCTGTGGAGCGTGGCTCCTCCTCCTTCTCAGCTTGGCGCAGTCCCAGTTGCTCTAGCTTTGACTGCCTTCTGGTGACTTTTCCAACAAGTCTTTCCCAATTCCTGTACCTTGGAGAGTGCTTTCTACATTTTTCTGTAATAGTTTGGTGGTTTCTGGGTGCAGATTTAGGTCCTTGATCCATTTAGAGCTGATTTTTGTACAATGTGACAGGTGTGGGTCTTGCTTCTTAGCTCTGCTGGTTGCTATCCAGTTGTCCCAACAGCGATTGTTGAGGAGACCAGCCTTTTTGCCTGGATTGTTTTCAGTTTTCTTGTCAAAGATCAGTTGACTGTGTATGCGTGGGCTCCCTTCTGGGGTTTCTATTCTGTTCTGTTGATCTCTGGTTCTGCACCAGCACCACACTGATTTCAGGACCACTGCTCTGGAGTATGTCTTGAGCTCTGGAATTGTGATTCCTCCAGCTTGATTTTTTTTAAGATTTGTTTATTTTTATTGCAAAGTCAGATATACAGAGAGGAAGAGAAACAGAGAGGAAGATCTTCTGTCTGATGATTCGCTCCCCAAGTAACCACAATGGCTGGTGCTGCACTGATCCAAAGCCAGGAGCCAGGGACTTCCTCCAGGTCTCCCATGCGGGTGCAGGGTCCCAAGGCTTTGGGCCATCCTCAACTGCTTTCCCAGGCCACAAGCAGGGAGCTGGATGGGAAGTGGGGCTCCAGGATTAGAACCGGCGCCCATATGGGATCCTGGCATGTTCAAGGTGAGGACTTTAGCCACTGGGCCACTGCACTGGCCCCCTCCAGCTTAATTTTAATTCTTCAGGATTTCTTTGGCTATTCATGGTCTCCTGTGTTTCCAGATGAAGTTTTGTATCGTCTTTTCTGTTTCTGAGAAGAACGTTGTTAGGATTTTGATTCCAATTGCGTTGAATCTGTGTTTTACTTTTGCTAACACGGACATTTTGATCCTGCCCATCCAGGAACATGGTCAATTTCTCCATCTTTTAATGTCTTCTTCTACTTCTTTTTCCAGTGTTTTGTAATTTTCATCATAGAGGTCTTCCATGTCTTTGGTTAGCTTTACCAAGGTATTTAAGATTCTCCTCCACTATTCTAAAAGGGACTGTACTTAAGAGTTTTTTCCCAGCCATGGAGTTATTTGTGCGTTCTAGGGTCAATCCCAAAAGGATAAATACCATATGTTCTCTCTGATACAAGACAACTTCATGCAAAATATACGATCAGCACATATCTGGATTATCGTGTGTGTGCATATATTCACCTAGAGACGAGCACACTGTGAGGATACAGTGCAGCGTGCTCTCTACTCGCAAGTCCAAGGGGGACTCCCAGGGAAGCTATTAAATCTATCTATCTTGACAACAAGATGCTGGGCTCTCTGCCAGTTGTCTGTACCTACAATGTCAGGATACACTTCAGGAGCAGAAGGCTGGACTTGTGACCATTGCTGAAGGACTGGGTTACTGTAATAATATGGTGTAATCAGTAGAGGCCCCTGCACCCCGTGGGAGACCCCAAGGGAGTCCTGGCTCCTCTCTTGGGCTCTGGAACTCACCAAGAAACCAGAGAAAGAACCAGCAGATGGAAGATTCTCTCTCTGCCTCTCCTCCTCTCTCTGTAACTCTGCCTTTCAAACCAATAAAACATTAAAAAGTCTTCAAAAGAAATATAACTTTAAAGAAAATGAGCTCAAGTGCTAGGCCACTTACCACGTCAGTTAAACGGTACTCCCCGTGCTGCTCACAGCCGATATCAAACACGAACTTCCCGGGGCCCACGGGCTAGGAGCAGAGAGAAACCCCAGCCTCACTCACGCCTGTCGCGGATGGCACCAGGAAACAGTGCAGCCCACCCCAGAGGGTCACCTCCCCGGGGCAGACAGGGCACCAGTGTGCGGGCGGACAGACACCCCTATCAACTGATGCCCCACGGACTCACAAAGAACACATCCCCTGGCTTTACAAAAGTGGTGTGTTCATTGTACGCACTTCGCTGAGCCAGCGTCCCCAGCAAACCAGCAGCAGTCAGCTGCTGCTGGCTTTTGGGGCACTCCTCCTGGGACTGCTTCTGGGAATGGGGTGCTCTCTGACCCATTCACCCACACGCTAACCCCTGCTCAACCTGCCACTTCCCACGTTCACCCGTGTCCCCTACGGCGGCCACCGGCCCGGGCCTCGACCCACCCTGTGGTCTCTGCCGCTGGCAGCCTTTGGTGACCACTGCCGTCCTTGACAGTGAATGCTACAGGTAGCCCCTGTCCTGCAGGTTCCTTCGGGAGATCTCCACGCCTACCTTGGTGACATTCTCAGAAGCATGTGTGGTCAACAGGATGCGTGAGCACGTGGCCTCACGCCCCGGTTTTCTCAGGGGGCCAGCCTCTTGTGTCTACACGGCTTACACACGAGATGCGATCCCCCCACTCATTTCCCCAAAACCTGACCATCTAAGTCACAGTGCCTGTTTGGGGGTTTGGCCTAGCACCCTCAGTCCCAACTTCCTGCCAGCACAGACCCTGCAAGGCGACAGTGAGGCCCTGTCGCTGACCATGGAAAGCTGGTCGCGTCGTGGCCCCTGGTTCTGGCCCTGGCCCTCACTCCAGCCATTGCAGGCCGTGGGGAGTGAACCGGGGCATGGGAGCGTCTGCCACTCCGCCTTTCCAATTTAAACAATTATATAGAAATTGCAGTTGTTGATAAAGGCATTTATATAATAGTCTAACTGCAACTGTAATTCATCTCTTTTTTTAAAAATGATTCATTTATTTTTTTAATCAGAAAGTCAGATTTATAGAGAGAAGGGAGAGACAGACATAAAGCTCTTCCGTCTGATGGTTCACTCCCCAAGTGGCCACAACGGCCAGAGCTGATCCAATCCGCAGCCAGGAGCCAGAAGCTTTTTCAGGTCTCCCACACGGGTGCAGGATCCCAAGGCTTTGGGCCGTCCTCGACTGCCTTCCCAAATGGTTATCAGGCAGCAGCGTTTCCTGAACCCTCCCACCGCTGCTCCAGTGGGAGGCTCCGAGTACTTTGGGGCTTCTCTGTATTAGAGGGTCCTGCCCACAAAGGGGGCCTCCAAACGTTAAATGGGCAAAGGTAGGTACCGAGAACCAGCCTGGACATCCTGGACACCCTGGCACCATCAGAGGGTGCTGTGGGCCAGGTCACAGCCCAGCAAGGGGCATGGGGGGGAGTTAGAGTGTCAGAGGGACCCCCAGAAGTACAGCTGCATGTCCCTGCATCCCCCCGCCAGGTGTGGGCAGTGAGTTCCACGTGCCCCGTTCTCACAGGCTAGCACAGCTTAGTGGACGCAGGTCCCCGCCCACTGCATTGGCAAATGCGGCTTCCCAGCGACTTACATTTTTGTTCAGGAACTTGCCCTGGTACCTGTGGTTCAGGTGGATGAGCTCGGCCGCGCCCTCCTGCTGTCCGTTCACCCAGGTACCGACGTACTTACTGCCCGTCTCCGCGTAGAAGTAGGTGCCCTGCCCGTGCCTGGCCATGACAGAGGGGGACATAGATGCAGTCTGTGTCGGCATCGGGGTGAGCCTTGCATGTGGAGAGCCACAACAGCGGGGCATGAGGGTGGCCTGGGGCCGGGGGAGGCAGGCTCACAAGCCAAGAAGAGCAGGGGGCACCTCCTTTAGGACTGCGTGCATGGGGGAGAGGCAAATGACAGGTGATACCTGTCTCCCCGGGCAGAGGCCCTGTGAGCTGAGGGCTGTGTGTCCCACAGGGAATGGGCGACTCCTGTCTCCCTGGGCAGAGGCCCTGTGAGCTGAGGGCTGTGTGTCCCACAGGGAATGGGCTACTCCTGTCTCCCTGGGCAGAGGCCCTGTGAGCTGAGGGCTGTGTGTCCTCTGGGGCTCCCCGCTGATGGCCCCACATGGTCTGGCCCCACGTGGTTTGGCCCCACGGAGCAGGGAGGCAGCAGCTACTGCAGGTGCAGCTCCTCGCTCAGGCTTCCTGTGGCAGCCCCCCTGCAGCCCCCCTGCAGCCCTCCTGCAGCCCCGGCCATTCCAGTGAGGGCGCCTGGTGACCACTGGCTCCTAGCAGACAGGACACCCCTGGACACTCCTTGCGGGATGGGAACAGGCTGCGGCTCACCTCTGGTGGTTGAACCATTCCCCCGTGTAGGTGTCATTGTTGACATAATAGTACACGCCGTGGCCATGCCTCTGGTCATCAGCCCACTCCCCTGCAAGGGAACGACCTGGGTGAGAGGGAAGCCACGTAGTTGGACTCCTCAGAGTGAGGGGAGCCGGACCCTGTGCTCCCGAGACACTGCACCAGGCTGAGCGCTCCCCGGCCCACCGCCTCTCCTCCCGGTGCCCTGACCTGGCCAAGCTACCTGGCAAGCTGGCAGAGGGAGGGCTCAGCCAGACATCACAGGACAGCAACAGGGGTCAACACTATGGCAAAGTAGATCAATCCTCCACCTGCAGCATAGCACCCCATATGGGACTGGGTTTGAATCCTAGCTGCTCTGTTCCCCATCCAGCTCTTTGCTAATGGCCTGGGAAAGCAGTGGAAGATGGCCCAAGCTCTCGGCCCCCTGTACCCACGTGGGAGACCCAGAAGAAGCTCCTGGCTCCTGGCTTCAGACCAGCCCGTTTTTGTCTGTTGTGGTCATTTGGAGAGTGAACCAGTGGATGGAGGAGCTTTCTCCCTGTCTCTCTCTATAAATCTGTCTTTCAAGTAAAATATACATCTTTCTGAAACAATAAGAGTTCATAGCCTGCTCAGAAAACATTAGTTATTCAAGTGATACATGTTTGCATGAATAAGTGCCCCAAGTCTCTACATAAGGACATTCCGCTGCCCTGCCTCGGCCACTGGAGCGCTGTCCAGGAGCCCCTGCCCCCTGCTGCCCTGCCTCGGCCACTGGAGCGCTGTCCAGGAGCCCCTGCCCCCTGCTGCCCTGCCTCGGCCACTGGAGCGCTGTCCAGGAGTCCCTGCCCCCTGCTGCCCTGCCTCGGCCACTGGAGCGCTGTCCAGGAGCCCCTGCCCCCTGCTGCCCTGCCTCGGCCACTGGAGCGCTGTCCAGGAGCCCCTGCCCCCTGCTGCCCTGCCTCGGCCACTGGAGCGCTGTCCAGGAGCCCCTGCCCCCTGCTGCCCTGCCTCGGCCACTGGAGCGCTGTCCAGGAGCCCCTGCCCCCTGCTGCCCTGCCTTGGCCACTGGAACGCTGTCCAGGAGCCCCTGCCCTGGACACTGGGTGAGCTGGATGATCAGCTGGGCCAGGAGCCCCATAGCCTCCACAGAGCTTGGGGGTGGGAGGCAGCAGAGACAACCACACTGCTACCCAAAGCAAGCAGGCTCCCCAGAGCTCCCCAAGGAGGAGGGTAAGGGGGAGACGGCCCAGGGGACAGACACAGTACGAGCCAGAGCTGGGGAGCACCCCCAAACAAGAGGGATCAGCCGGAACAGCCCGGAACACATAGTCCTGAAGGGACTATGATGAGGAGCAGGAGGAGCCTGTGCCGCCAGCGTCTGCCCACTTCCGGGCGGAGGGGCACAGCATTCCCAGAACCGGAGCAGAGCCCCAGAGCAGAGCAGGCACATCCCTCACCCTCCTCCACCAGCACCCTGCAGGGGTCAAATGTTCCTGCTGCTGCAGCAAGGCCAGCCCCGGGTCACTCTCCCTTTCCCCTACGGTCTCACTTTGTACCCGTCCATTCCAGTCGCTTCTGGCAGGTAACCAGCACCTAAGACACTATCCTCAATTCTGTTGCCACCTCTGGCTGTCATGGGCCTCCCACCCACACCCCCAGATTCCACAGTCTGTACCTGTAGCCTCGACTCACCACCCCACAACCCGGCTGCAGCCTCCTGCCTCAGTTCCCCTCTCCCAGCAGCCCTGGGCCTCCCAGCTGCTCCCCAGGGTAAGACTTGGAGCTGCTGCCTTGGGCCACCTTGTCAGATACGGGGAAGTCTCCCAGTGGGGGCGGGATGGGGCTCAAGGCCCTGGGTTTGGACACGCTGGCCCCAGGGGGTGGCAGTCAGTCTAGAGGCACCACTGTGAGCAATTCAGCCAGCCACCACCTGAGAACATGACGGACTCAAGAACTTGAGACAGACGCGGCGGCCTCTGAGGTCAGTGGCCACTCCTGTCCTTCCTTGGGATATGGTGGGAGGAGGCATGTACACCAACTCAAACAGCATAAAACCAGCCATCACAGGTGACCATGTGTCCATGCGTCCGGCCACCGCTACTGGTACACCAAGCTCCCCCAGATCCTTGCAGTTCCCCAAGACGTGGCAGTTACCACTAAGGAGCCACCTGGGATGACACGGGGTGCCTGCTGATGACATGGGGGGGGATCGGGCTAGGAGGGGGAGGAGGGTGGCTATGTTCACACAGGGGCTCTCCAGCCTAGTGGGCAGCCAACACGATGGCTGCAGCCACTTTCCAGGGGAGGGGAAGGGAGATGCATCCCAACTCCAGGGGCACAGAAGCTCCTGTACCTGCAACTCCATCATGCCTGAGCCTGTATCCCTCCGCACCTGGCGGCCGATTCACATCCCTAGCCATTCCAGTGCCCGGAAACTGGTAGGTTCAAGTATGATCCCCGGGTTCTGGGAGCTGTCATCGGACATCAGCAAACCAGAAGAGAGGCAGCAGGTGAAGCGCACTGGACAGGTGTGGGGGTCACCTGGGGACCCCAATACTTGAGTTTGGGATCAGGATTGGGAGACATG
This sequence comes from Ochotona princeps, assembly GCF_030435755.1. Taxonomy (NCBI): domain Eukaryota; kingdom Metazoa; phylum Chordata; class Mammalia; order Lagomorpha; family Ochotonidae; genus Ochotona; species Ochotona princeps. The sequence goes on along the minus strand of NC_080834.1, from coordinate 26,942,333 downwards.
TGTGGGTCTGATACTTGGTTTGGGTGGTCAGTGCTAGGATGAAACAGAGTCAGTATAAGCACAGAGAGCCAGAGGACTGCTTGGCGATAAAAACAAAAACCTCACAACCTGTTGTCAGATCTTGAGCAGAAGAACGGTTCCCCTTTAGTTAACCTGAGCCGCACCTCCACCTGCCAATCCAGCTCGCCCCCACTTTCCCAAGAGGCACCTGTTTGTCCTTCACCAGCCAAGACATCATCATGGCCATGGGGAAACCAAGCGTCATGCGGAGGAGCACAAAGACAGACAGACAGACACACACACACACACACACACAGGACCCAGCCCCAACTGCACCCCGTCTCCTGTCCCATAAAGGGGGCTATTGCACGTGGGAGTGGATTCTGGCCCCACACCCTACCTCACGGGCAGCTCTCTGGCCTGCCCACGACAGGTGCGTTCCCCCGCAGCGTGCCACACCCCCAGGGACTGCAAACCCACTCCCTCTCCTTACAGGGACCCTGCCCTTCTTCACACACCTTCCTTCTGCTCCGTGTGGGGCAGGAACGTGACCGAAACATCAAGACACACATCCTGGGGCTGGGGACCAACAGACAGGAAGGGGAGAGGTGGCTTGGTACTCCCACTCCCGAGGTATGGGGACCCCCGCCTGCCCCACACACGCTGCTGCCCATGCTGGAACTCCTGGGGGCTGTCAACATTCCCGGGAGGAACAAAGGAGTGAGTGGCCACAGGGTATGTTTGCTGAGTGTCCAACTAAACAGGAGAACTTGAACCCTGCTATTCCACTGCAGCGCCCATGTACAAGTTCAGTGGCCGAAAAGGAGAGAGAGAGAGAGAGAGAGAGAGGGAGGGAGAGAGAGAGAGAGAGAGAGAGGGAGAGAGAGAGAGAGAGAGAGAGAGAGAGACAGCAGCATGGAAATGCGCCTGGTCAGGACGCTGTACCTTCATATCTCGAGCCGTCTGGGTATATAAACGTGCCTTGCCCATGCTTTCTGTTCTTGACGTACTCTCCGATGTAGCGGGCACCGTTTTTGAACTTGTAGACACCCTGAAACACACGGAGGGGGCCCTCGGCTGGTTTCCCGCCGCCTGCGCTCACGGAGCAGGACGCCCACCTGTCGCCACTGCCTCTCACCTGGCCATGCCTTTTACCAAACTCATAGCTGCCCTCGTAGGTGTCGCCGTTGGGCAGCCTTGCCTTGCCGTGCCCGTGCCGCTCGCCCGCCTCGTTCCGCTCGCCCTCATACTCCTGGCATGGAGACAGCCAGCTGGCGCGCCTGCAGCTCCCAGCCTGGACGAACCCTAACTGGGCACTCCGCAGCCCTGACACAGTGCAGGCTCGAGAATGGAGCTGGGACAAGTGTGTCCTCTACACAGGGGCACCTGGGGAAGTGCTAGTGGCAGCACAGTCCCACTCAGCCCCACTATCCTCCTGCTCACGCCCCACAGTGCGCAGGGAGAAGGGTGGGTGCCCCCGCCCCAGGGAGGCCAGTCCTCCCTCCACAGGCTTTCTGGCTTACTCCCCACAAGGAAATTCCCACGACAGGGGGCAGGGCGATGGACAGGTCCTGGGGTCTGGCATCCACTGACTCAATTTTTTTAAAAAAAAAGATTTATTGGGCCCGGCGGCGTGGCCTAGCGGCTAAAGTCCTCGCCTTGAAAGCCCCAGGATCCCATATGGGCGCCGGTTCTAATCCCGGCAGCTCCACTTCCCATCCAGCTCCCTGCTTGTGGCCTGGGAAAGCAGTCGAGGACGGCCCAGTGCACTGGGACACTGCACCCGCGTGGGAGACCCGGAAGAGGTTCCTGGTTCCCGGCTTCGGATCGGTGTGCATCGGCCCGTTGCGGCTCACTTGGGGAGTGAATCATCGGACGGAAGATCTTCCTCTCTGTCTCTCCTCCTCTGTGTATATCTGGCTGTAATAACATGAATAAATCTTAAAAAAAAAGATTTATTTTATTTAAATTTGAAAGTTACAGAAGAGACAAAGAGAGATTGGCCATTCACTGGTTCACTCCCCAAATGGCCAAAAGGCCAGAGCTAAGCCAAGCTGAATCCAGGAATCAGGAGCTTTTTCGGGGTCTCCCAGGTGGGTGCAGGGTCCCAAGGCTTTGGGCCGTCCTCCACTGCTCTCCCAGGCCACAGGCAGGGAGCTGGATGGGAAGTGGGGCCACCGGGACAGGAGCCTCAAGACTCAAGTAGCCTTAAGCTAAGCTGTAGTAAATACAAAACAATTAAAAAACATAACACAAGCATGTCACTTCCCTGCTCTTCATACAGAAACTCCGTGCAGCATCAGCCTGTGTGGAGGGCACCGTGTTAACCACTAGCCGGGCACACATACCTCCAGGAAGGGTTCTAACATGAGCATCTTGTAATACCATGTTGCCCAACAAAGACACACCAAGGGGTGGCGTGGCAGTGCGAAGCACTGAGCATCCCAAACGGGTGCCGGTTTGAATCCCGGCTGCTCCACTTGTCAGCCAGCTCCCTGCTTGTGGCCTGGGAAAGCAGCAGAAGACGGCCCAAAGCCCTAGGACCCTGCACCGTGTGGGAGACCTGGAAGAGGCTTCTGGCTCCCGGCCCTGGACTGATGCAGCTCTGGCTGCTGTGACCATTTGGGGAGTGACCAGAAGGTGGGAGATCTCTACGTGTAGCTCTGACTTCCAAAAAGGAAGAAGAAAAACGGAGAAGAAAGAAGGAAGGGGAGGAGAAGGAAGACACCCCCACATCCCGTCTGCCGGGTGCCACCCGGGCATGGGGACACATGGGAGGGCTCCCCACACCCCGGCCCTCAGCATTCCGGAGGCTTCCCGGAGGTAACCATCCTCCCCGCCCTCCCCTGTCACACAGCATGGGTGGGTCGGGTCCGCCAGGGAGACCGCCCTGGGCCAACACGGGGGCAGCAGGGTCCCCCACCCCGGGCCCCCACCACAGCCCGCTCACCCCAAGATCGTTCTCCCTCTCTTCCTCTAGCTCTTCCGAGCCCAAGTCCGACATGGCCTCGCCCCGGCCTCGATCCCGCTCCCAGCCTCTGCCGCCGTCGCGTCTGCCGTCGCCATGGAGACGAGGCCAGCCTGGGATGCCGGGAAATGAAGGGCGACGGGCCTTCTCGTGTGGTGACGGCAACGGACGGGGCACCCAACCAATCGCCGTCCGGAAAGAGGCGGGGAGCGTGCGAGAGGGCGTGGCCAGGAGAGAAGGAAGCAGCCACTGGTAGATGTCATGTGCTGTCGAGGCACCTCAGCCAATCGCCGGCCGGGAAGAGACGGGGGCGGGAATGAGGGCGTGGCCGGGGAGCAGGAAGGCACCCCGGTAGGCGTCGCGTGCTGTCATAGCAACGGGAAGGGCGCCTCACCACACACATCATGTACGTGATGCACTGCGTGCTTGCGTACACACGCACAAACAGGTATACATGCGAACAGGTTCACACACATGCATGTGCACACTTGTACACATGCAGTAGCTCGCTCCCACACACATGCATATGCATTTTTCCACACACGTGTGTCTGCACCTGCATGTCTATTTGCCCACGTCCACTCCGCCTCCGTCCCCACTGTGCTGACCAGCCCTTCTGCCTGCAGCCTGGGGCCTCAGCCATGTCAGAGAGACCCGGATGCATGCCTACCTACACCGCTCTGCCCCAGCTGCACGAGGATTGGCCACCAGCCCTCCCCTCCCACAATCCCCGGGCCACTCCTCTGACATGCCTGTCCATTCTCCAGAGACTGGCCAATGCCCCATATCAGCCATTCTGCAAACACCTGCCTTTCAGCCATCTGCTCAGGTCAGTCATCTGTCCCCTGTGGCCATCTGTGAAGTTGTATTGCAGGTGTGTGCCATGGTAAGGTGGTTTCATGCTTTGTTTACAAATGGCCTCAAATCCTGAGAATGCTCCTCACCCCAAGGTACCATGACATCTTAGCAGAAAAGTGGTAGTGCTGAGTACCTAGTGCCACAGCACCTTAGCAGGAAAGTGCTAGTACTGAGTACCTAGTACCACAGTAGCTTGGACTGTGTTTATCATGTGCACCGAGTCCCTACCTGTGTAAGTCACCTGCATGGCTGTCAGGGTAGGACGTTCTGTTCAGATGCCCCGCCGCGGGGCTCCATGCTACTCCTAAAACAACCGTGGCTCTTCACTGCCGTGTCTGTACACAGAGCTACCTCCTGGATGCAGTGATGGGCAGGCACCTGGGCCCTCCCTGCACCCCCACAGCGACTCCGTGGGTCCCCCGAAGCTGAGCTACCCTGCTGGAGTCACAGCCTGAGGACCAAACACAACACCAGAGATCAAAGTGCTGGAGGGGTTTCTATGGAGACAGCAAGTGTTTTTATGCAAATATAGCAAATGCATTTCCTCCTTGGAGTTTAAAAATTGCATAATAGTTGATGCCTACAAAATCCATGCCATCAGACCAGAGGGTGTCTGGGACCGGGGTGTGGGCGCCTGCCCCCGCCCCGGGCTTTGTGTTTGCTGCTACCCTTGGCTCCACTTACCATCCACTCCCAGCTAATGTGCGCCCTGGGAGGCAGCAGGTGTGGGCTCAAGCACGCGGGTCCGCCACCCAGGGGAAGTCTGGAAGTTCCTGACCCCTGGCTTCAGCCTGGTCCAGCCTCAGCTGCTGCCAGAGCCGGGGCTTGAGCCTTGGATGGCAGTTGGCGCCATCCCCTCCCCTCACCCTTCCCTAACTCTGCCCACCCTCTTCTCCCTTCCCCTGCCCATCCCCCACACCTCCTACCCCTGGCCTCTCTGCCTTTCTGCTTTCCAAGTAGAAGGGAAATAAAGTTATAAGGAAGCAAATGTGATAACACAGGCAGAGACACACGCCCGGTTCTCGTGTGGATTCTGAAAGAGCCGGCCTCACAGAAGCAGAGTGGCCATGTGGGCAGGGGGGGTGAGTGTGCAGCGTGGGGACTGGTGCCAACCCCATGCTGGCTACTTGAACAGGAACAGTCAACCCTAAATGTTCTCAGCACCCCCAAACCCCAGCCAAAGCCGTGCGGTCAGAGCATGCCGGGGAGCCTGGTGGTGCTTGGAACTTCACAGCACACACACACGGGGACAAAAGCATCATGGGGCCCCGACACACGAGGCCAGTGCACAGAAATGGGGCCGAAGCATCGCGTACCCATGAGTGTGATTTTTATTTCTCGCTTACTGGAGCTGGGCTGAGTGGGAGAGGTGGGCACCGCCCCAGCTGCCCTGGGCCTTGTTACAGAAAAGCTGATTTGCTTCACGAAGCAATCCCAATTTTCATCTCAAAAGGTGAAATATTTGATTCGAAAGGTTGCCAAAATTTCCTGTCTCCTTCATTACAATGTTTCTTATAATCATAGAAAATGAACACTTAAAAAAAGATGGATTTTTTCACAATTTATTTTTATTGGAAAGGCAGATTTAAAAAAAGAGACAGATTAGTTCACTCCACAAGAACTGGAGCTGAGCTGATCCGAAGTCAGGAGTTTCTTCTGGGACTCCCACGCGGGTGCAGGGTCCCAAGGCTCTGGGCTGTCTGCTTTCCCAGGGAGCCGGATGGCAAGCAGGGCTCCCGGGACTGGAACCGGTGCCTGCATGGGATCCCACCGCCTTCAGGACAAGCACTTTAACCGCCAGGCTACGCACAGGTCCACAAAGAGTATGTTTTATGGGAGAAAATATGGACCCCCGGAGCGAGCCCTTCCTGTGTGCTCAGCCAGTGATGAGCCGCTGCGGTCAGTCGGGAGGCTCACCGCTGGCCAGGGCCTGCAGGCAGAGCACGCGGGACAGCAGAGCAGCCCTTCCCGCCGCCCCCGGAAAAGGCCAGCATCGGGCAGACAGACACACAAACAGCCGGGGCCCAGGAGGGCTGGGGCGGCAGGCGTGCTGGAGGCCCCATTGCTAGTTCCTAAGGAATCCGACTCTGCAGATGCTGTAAAGGAGGTGCCGCCTTCTGCAGGGCCATTACAAGGCTGCACACCGCAAGGCTCGCGAGTGCGGCGACGGTTGCACACGGTCAGGCAGAGGGACGACCAGGGCCAGGCCCCCCTGATGGAGGGCACAGGCCGGGGAGAAGGAAGGGAGCCGGGCTGGGCCGTGTGGGGCTCACCAGCAGTGCAGTCAGAAGACCCAGGGAGCAAGACACCACGAGCAGCCTTGTTGGGCCAAGCCACCCACGGCTCCACACTGCTGCCCAAGTGCCCAGAGCGGTGGTGGACTCCACTCAGCTGAGCCGCGGACACGGTGACACGAGCATTCTAGACAAACAACCTCAGGGCCCTGGGGCAGTCCGAGGGGAGGGGCGCTGCTGAGCTGCCAGGCTTGGGGTGTTAGCCTGCTTGCTAGGGGCCGCCCAGGCAAGATGGGTCCACAGGGCGTGTCTCTCGGGTATCCCCACGAAACAACCATTACCCTCTCCGGCCAAGGTCAATTTTCCGCAAGAGGTGAGGTTCTTCAGACTTGCCTTGTAGGCTGCGCGGTCACTCCAGCCAGCCCAGCGTGACAAGACGCCCAGCGCGCGGGCGCAGCACAGTCGCTGCAGCTCTCGCTGCCACAGGGTAAGATCCGCCAGAGGACACAGGGTCCTTCGGAGTTCCTGGCAGGCCGGTAGGCACCGTGTCCATGGATGCCCGTGTGGCACGGGGTCAGAGAAGGCGCCGCCGGAGGGACAAGTGCGAGGAGGCTGCCGTGGCGATGTCCAGGCGCTGTCCGCAGCCGGCCGCCTGGGCAGCGGCACTGCGCGCGCGGGCGCCCTCGCCTGGCCTCGCCGCAGCCGTTGGGAGTGCCGGGCGCCCGCTGGGGCCGGGGCGAGCCGCGGCGGAGCAGGAGGAGGAGGAGGAGCCGCGAGGCAACGCCGCCGCCCGGGCCCGGCGCCCCGCGGGCCGGGAAAAGCGAAAGGGCGCCGGGGCCGCCGGCGCGCCACTCCAGGAAGTCGCGAGCAGGAAGCGCCCGCCGGGTCGCGCCGGGCTGTGCTGCGGGGCCCCGGCTGCGCAGGTGAGATGCGGGACCGGGAGACGGCGGGCGGCGCGGGACCCCTCCCTGTCGCCGCACCTGCGGTGGCTGTGCCGCAGCCGCGCGCACCTGCCGCGCGCGCCGCTAGTGCGCCTCCCGCCTCGGCCCCTCCCCGCGCTCTCTTTATTTCTGGTTTGTTCCGATTTGTGTTTTGTTTTGTTTGGGGCAAGGCCGGGGGCCGGCTCCAGCTCTTCCCCAGAAGGTCTCATTGAAAGGGTGGCCCCAGGCGACCCTGCCGGGTGTTCCCGGACCTGGCGCTACAGGGAGCCGGGCAAGGAGACGCCCAGGGAGCCGGCTCTGGGCCGGAGTCTCCGGCAAGGGCGAGCTTAGCTGACCTGCCGGGAACCCTCCCTACCGGGGCCTGCCGCCGTGACAGCTGGGGCCCGAAAGCGGGCGGAGGAGCCCCGCGCATTGTCTGCCGCGCGATGGGGAGTGGGCGTGCCCGCCGCATTCGCCTCCTCCGGGACCAGGCAACGGCATCGAGTCGGGGAGGAGCCGGCGCCAGGAGCCCTCGGCAAGGCTCGGGCGCCCACACCCTGGGCTCTGGCTTGTCACTCCGTGGAGCAGCTGGTTCCCGGAGCCCCTGGGCCTCCCGGCCGGCGTAAATAACCGCGACCTTCTAGGGTGACAATAAGACTCGCCGAGAGGTCCCGCAGCCCCTGGGGCGGGGTGGGGGGCGCCGATCCCAGTTCGGAAAGGTAGCGAGCTCAAGCTTTCTTTGCATTTGAACTGCGGGTCCTGGTCTGCGTTTCCGCTTGGGTGATGGCGGAGTGGAGACGGGGAGGAGGGACGGGATTCCCCGGGTGCCTTTTCCTGCCAGTTGGAAGTTGGATGAGTGGTGAGTGTATAGGGCCCCCCACTTATTATCCCCCTTTTAGAGCAATAGAGAAGACCCGGAGTGGAGGCTTCAGCAGACCTCTTGGGTCTCCTGGGTGGTGGGTAGATCCTGGGGAAGGAGGGGATGGCCCTTGGGTCCTAGGGAACACAGCCTGGCCACGCTCACCCTGGGAAGAAGTTGTGTTCCCCGGGCTTGGGCCAAAGAAGAAGAGACACAGGGAAAGCTTTGAGGATGGGGAAGGGAGCCAGACACTCCTTCCTCTGGCCTCAGTTTCACCTGCTGCCCTTAACGTGGGGTTACTGGTCTTATCTGTGGGCCACGCTGCGACTAGGTGGAGCTGTGATTGAATGGGTCTTGCCTGGGACAGAACTCAGGAGCTGCCCCAGGCCCCCACAACTCCCCACGCAGCACCACCGAGAGAATGGGCTTGTGCACGTGTTGGCTGGAGGTGCTCTGAAGGCCACTTCCCACCTGCTGTCTGACATACAGTAAGGTCCGAATTCACCTCCTTTGGGGGTGCAGAGACTGTTTTTAAATCTTTGGGGGGGGGACTTGCTGTTCTTTGCTTTTTTCTCCTGTGCCCAGGCTGTGTGCCAGATCCCGGGTTCCTAGCAGGTTCTGTGCTTGCTCCGCTTTCCTGGCCCAGCCAGCACGGGCTGGGCAGGAGGAAGTGGTTGTAGGGAGAGGCGACAAGGCAAACAGGATAAACTGGAATTTGCCCCACAACATCCAGCAGCCCGGCCCACTCCTGTTGCTACTTCCTGGTGGGCTTGGGGACGCCCCTGAGGGAGGCCCGGCCCTGGCAGCGGTGTGTGGGGGAGTGGGGGTTTTGGCTTCCTCCGGAGTGCTGCTGGGGCCTGGGGAATGGCTGAGCTCCTAACACCCCAGTTGTAAAGTCATCATTTTCACGCAGCACAGCTGCACCTGCCATGAGAACTTACTGAATGTTCACTCATTCTGCAGGGGAAAGCCCACTGTGTTTTTAAAAGGTGTCGGCCACTTGGTGCAGCTTGCCCAGAGTGGGACTGAAGCTGCTTGGCCGCTTGCGTGGCCGCTTGGCTTAGGAGCTCAGAATCTGCAGGTAGTGAGAGCACAGTGAGCAGCGTTTGGAGGAAGACAGCTTCATTTTCAGCCCAAAAGTGTTTCCCAAAGTCAGTCTAGGCGCAGAATGGAGGCCACTTGTCTTGAGCAAAATTCTAGCAAACTCTGGATATCTCATCGAAAGTCGTGGTGGGGCGTTTGTGGTCGCACGTCTGAAGCAGCTGCTAGAACGGGGCAGGGCCAGCTGATACTGATCCGCCCTTCCTGTCGGGAGCAGAGGGGTTAAGTGGCTTACCTGGGCTCACCCAGCACAAGGCAGCTGTGGGCCAGAAGCATTCCAGGTGGAATAAATAGTCCTGATTGAGGCCCTCTGGGGCTATAGGGAAAGGTCAGGGTGTGCTGGGGGTGGGGCTACACCAGGAACCAACCTGGTTCTGTGGAGGGGACAGCCACGCAGGCCTGCATGCTGCGGAAGGCCAGGTTGCGACTCGGAGATGCAGGCCTGGACAGGGGCTTTGGCCAGGCCAACCAGGACCGCCAGGCGTGCCCCAGGTTTCCTTCCCCATTCCTCCCCACCCTACCCTGCCCTTCGCCTTCCTGAAGAGGTCTTGAGAAACAAAGAGGCGGATAGAGGGCGCAGGTCTACCCACAGCAGTGGGGACTTCCGTTTGGCTACAGTCAGATGCTGGGTTCCCTCCAGCGCTTCGGCCACTTCTCTGTGCTCAGCCCACAAATGCTAGAAGCTTCTCCGGCTTCAGGGGTGATTGGGTTCTCATCCAGTATGCTTTGAAGACAAGAGCAAACACCTTCCCTATCCACTGGGAGCCGAGCTCTGCGGGTAGCTCCATGGTTACCCACGGCAAACGGGGCACCTGATTCTCAATGCTTCTCCTTCTGCTTTGTAGCTCACAGAGCCCAAAGGAAGAGGGCCCCAGGCCTGGCCCGGACGCCCACCCCCACGTGCATGCCCTGAAGCCTTGGGGGTGACACTGGGACCCGGCAAGCACAACCCAGATCAGCAGCAGCGTAGATGGCTCGACTCCCCATGGGCATCCGCTTCTTCGTCTCTTTCTCCAGGGACCAGTGGTGAGTCATTGTTCTTGGGGCACAGTGGAGCCCTGACCCAGGCATCGCAGATGCCTCTCGTGGCCCTCTGCGGTTTCCATGGTAGTCGCAACTGTGAAAAGGGGCCCACTGGCTGCTGGAAGAGTCGTCCTAGGGCAGCGGCGAATGCTGGACCCCGGAGTGGCCGGGTTGGGCAGAGCATTCGTAGGCAGGACTTTGAATGGCCGCAGCTGGCAACAACAGCTCCCAAGCCCACGCTGTGGTCTGTTGGTCTCCTTCCTATGGCACTCTGCAGCACCCACCGCCCCTGCCCCTGGTGGGCGTTGGATCTGACTTGATATCACACTTTTGACCGAGATCCAGCCCCTGCTGATCCTCCTCTCACTTAAAAAAAAATATATTTGAAAGGTAGAGTGATACAGAGAGGGAGATTTCCACCCCCACGTTCACTTCCCACATGCCTGCACCAGCCAGAGCTGGACCAGGCCAAGCCAGGAGCCCCACCAGGTCTCCCACTTGGTGGCACAGGCCACCATGTACTGCCTCCCAGGGTGAACATTAAAGGGGAACTGGAGCGGAGTACTAGGACCCTATTCCAGGTATCCCTAAAGGCACCACAGCCCTGCACCTGCCTCCTTTCCGCCCCCTACTCCGGAACCTGCCCCCCACCCAGGCCATTGGGCTAGGTCAAGTTAGCCCCAAGTGTTGGGGCTCTCCTGCTGAGCTTCTTTGTTTTGCAACTGAATTTTGTAGCAGCTTGAACCTCAACACAGTCTGTGTGCTGACATTGGTAAGCCTGTTACAAGGAACTCCAAACTCCTGTGGGGCTGGGATCCAGCCAGCATTTTGCCTCTGTTACTTCTCCCCCTGCCCCTTGTTAAGGAGTGTGTGTGTGTGTGTGTGTGTGTACGCACACGCTCGCACCTACACCCTCCTTTATGAACCAGTTGACACTCCGTTGCTTGGCCAGTTCTTTCTGAGTGCTCCCCTGGGTGTGTTCACTGTGAACAAGACATTCTGTTATGGAGGTACAGCCTGAAGATTAAGATCAGGACATTCAAGAGTGATAAGGGACTGTTATCTAACCCACAGTCCCAATTTAAAATTCTATCAAATCCCAAAGCCTTTTTTTTTTTTTAAAGATTTTATTATTATTGGAAAGCCGGATATACAGAGAGGAGGAGAGACAGAGAGGAAGATCTTCCATCCGATGTTTCACTCCCCAAGTGAGCCGCAATGGGCCGGTGCGCGCCGATCCGAAGCCGGGAACCTGGAACCTCTTCCGGGTCTCCCACGCAGGTGCAGGGTCCCAATGCATTGGGCCGTCCTCAACTGCTTTCCCAGGCCACAAGCAGGGAGCTGGATGGGAAGTGGAGCTGCCAGGATTAGAACCGGCGCCCATATGGGATCCCGGGGCGTTCAAGGCGAGGACTTTAGCCGCTAGGCCACGCCGCCGGGCCCAATAACTTTTTTAAAAAGGATTTATTTATTTACTTGAAAGAATTACAGAAAGGGAAAGACTGAGAGTGAGAGCTTCCACCCACTGGTTCATTCCCCAAATGGCCACAGTGCTCAGGGCCAGGCCAGCCAGGCGCCGGGAGCTCCATCTGGGTCTCCTACGCGGGTGCAGGGCCCAGCACTTGGACCTTCTGCATTGGGAGGAAGCTGGATGACGAGTGGAAGAGCCAGGACTTCAGCCTGCACGCCTGTGAAGCAGTCCGCACCCGCACAGTGCGTGTGCTCACACCCCACATTCCTGATCCAGGAAGAAGTTGTCCCTTCCAAGGTGTCCGAGGTACCTGGGAGAACACTGATGGCCCATAAATTGCTTCAGCATTCGGTTTCATTGTTTCATTTTCAAAGATTTATTTGTTGTTAAGTTGGAATGAAAGAGAGAGAAGGAGAGATGTTTCATTCATTGATCCACTCCCCAATGGCTGTGGCATCCAGGGCTGGGCTGACTGAAGCCAGGAGCCAGGCAAAAAGAACTCTAAGCCCTCCCAACAATGACAGTGCATGCTGGAGACATCTGCGTGGCCCCCTTCAAACTCGGAGGGTTGCCGGGCAAGGTGGTGCAGTAGAAATTAGTCATTAGACACCTTCAGTTGACAAGCAATGAAACCGTGGGGCCAGAGTTGAGGGGTCACTAACGGCTGCAGCCTTCGACAACCAGCACCCCACATGGCCACTGGTTCCTGTCCTGACTGCTGCGCTCCGGAGCCAGCTCCTTGCTTATGGCCTGGGAAAGCGGCAGGAGTTGGTCCAAGGTCTTAGGACCTTGCAGCCACGTGGGAGACCCGAGAGAAGCTCCTGGCTCCTGGCTACAGTGTGCCCCAGCCCTAGTCCTTGCAGTCCGTGAACGCATGGAGTCCCATGTGAGGATGCGGCAAGCAGTAGAGGATGGGTTTGGAAACAGAGGAAGTGGAGTTGGCCGGATAGCAGCTAAAGGAAGACAACCTTTTCCCCTGTAGGAGCCTTATCTCCTGCCACGCACAGTGCCTATCACCCTGATTCTGCCGGACAGTCTGAGCCCCCCGCTGACCTTCCGGAAGGGGTCCCACCCCGTGAGGGTGTTTTACCTCTTGGAGCAGGTGCTGCTCCTACGTGGTCCTGCACTTCTGTGCACACCCCCGGATGCAGTCTGTCTCCGCATCCCCCAGCGAGGGGCTGTGCTGCTGAGCCACTGGGCCAGTGGCACCACCTGCAGAATGGCCAGGGAGGGAGGGGATTCTGGCTGGCCGCCAGGCCTGATCCCCAACCAACACAGTGCGTGTCAGGGCCTTCCTGCCTCCTCCCTGCTCTGTCTCCCCTCCTTGGGCAGGCCCTGAAGGCCCCTCTGAGGAGCCACGCTGTGAATCCCCACATCCTGGAGCCCTGTGAAGTTCAGGTCCTCTGGGGTGAGAGCGGAACGGGGGCAGGCACCTGCAGCCAGGGCTCAGCAGAGGCGCCCCGCGTTAGTGCAGGCTGCTCCGTCTAAGAACTGTGGGGGCTAGTGTCCAGCTTCACAGTTAAGATGCCCGCATCAGCCGCTCACTGTGGCTGCAGACCTGTGTCCTGCCCGGTAAACGCCAAGGGGCAGTGCGGGGATGCCTTCGGTGGTTGGGTCCCTGCCATTCGCATGGGACAGCAGGACTGAGGTCCCAGCTCCCGGCATCTGCCCAGGGCAGGCCATTGCAGGCTTGAGGGTGAGCAGAACGGGCACCCCCTCTCAGCTTCTCAAATATTATTGTTTTTTAAAAGCAAAGGAAACTCAGTTCCAAGACAGGGTAAGTTGAGGTCATTCATGGTCTCTTCCCTGTCCTGTTGTCTCTCCCTGACCAGATGAGCATGGTGTGGGTAGGAAAGGCAGGGCAGCTTTGGAGGGCTGGGAAAGTGTGGGGGCCTGGGATCACCAGCACCCCGAGATGTGTGGGGGCAGTGGGAGGGAACGCGTGTGTTGGCTGCTGCTGCTGGAGAACTTGAAGGCTGGAGTCTGGGGCGCCGCCCCCTGCTGTGCCAGCACCTGAGACGGGGGACAGGGAGGATTGAGGGGTTCAAACTCCCTTCCTGACTGAGAAGAACCCTTCCTCCAGGCTCTGTGTGTTGCCCACAGGGGTGGTGGGTGAGGGGGCCCAGCGACTGCCTGCGCCCCACATCCCCCTGCAGGTCTTCTGCCCTCTCACGCCCGGGCAGTGTGGCGGCGTCCCAGTGTTTTTATGGGCCTCGAGCGGAGCTGGCCGGCCTTGCTCACTGTCTCCCATCGAGGTCACTGTGATATTTATGTCAGCTCTGGAAGGTTGTGTAGAAACCAAGCAGCCAAAAATAAACATGATCTTAATGCCCAAACGGCTAGCGGGTGGCAGGAGACGGCAGCCCATTTTGCTGTTTGCCGAGCCAGCAGCCCCTGACGTGTGCCTGGGGAGCAGACGTCACGTCTTCAAAGCCCCACGTTTCTCTCTGCTTGGTTATCGCATTACAAACATGCATGGCCTCATGAGGGCAGAATGAGCACACTGTATCTAGTTTCTGCACCTGCTCCTGGCACCCAGCTGCCCTGGGCATCTCTACAGGGATGAGCATGCTGTGTGTGCAAAAAAGGTGATGGGTGGCTGCGGCTCTTGGGTCCCTCGGGTAACCAGAGTGACCCCAGCTGTGCCGCAGGGTGAGCCCATTACCTGTGGTTGTGCAGTCGAGGGGGCGTGGCTTCCAGGCATCAATCACTGGTGTCAGGAGGGGGTGGGGCTATGGAGTGTCAATCACTCTGGTCCTACAATCAGGCCCCCCAGAACCTCCTACAGGGCAAGGTTCAAAGAGCTTCCTAGTGGCAGTGCCCCTGCCCAGAACCCACCCCTCGCCCCATGTGTGTCTTCTGGTGCCCGTATATGCCCTTTGCCTCATCCTCTACAGGAAGTGTGCAGATGGGGAAAGAGGGTTCTCCCGAGCACTGGGTGCTGCCCCAGCAAACCAGGGAACCCCAGGTTGACAGCAGCCCCATCACAGGCTATAGATAACACCTGTGGCTGCTGAAGTGGGTGGAGCAGTCTGGGGGCCTGACATCAACCGGTGGGGTGGCGAGCAGGGTTGGCCTGGGTTAGAGGACACCTGGCATTGCTGGTGATGATCAGAAAGGGTTACTTTGACTGTATCTGAAGGAATTTCACCTTAAACAAGCCAGTGTGACAACACATGTGGTATGTCACCGCTCCATGATCAGGAGGACTGACCGGTGGGGGGTGGGATGTTGTGGACAGTGACACCGCTGCTGTCCGCCTTGCTCACACCTGCTGTCCGGCGTTGCAGGTACAGAGCCTTCATCTTCACCTTGACCTTTGTGCTGTACGCGAGTTTCCACTTGTCCCGCAAGCCCATCAGCATAGTGAAGGTAAGATGTGCTGCTGGGAGCGCCCTGTGCCGCCTCCCCCTCAGCCTGGCTGGGGACAGTCCCTCTGGTTCCCAGGACCCTGGGTGTGTCTGAGAGCTGGGCGGGCGGGCAGCTGCCAAGCTGGTAATGACCTAGGCTACGGGAGACCGCTTGGAGTCCGGTGGCACCTTCGCAGGTGCTGTTCCACCTTGCCCATGGGCCATGCATCATAGGAGGCAGGACCTTCCATGCTGAAGGAGATGTTTACAGCTATAGCTTTCACAGACACAGGTAGCACAGCAGGACCAGACACCTTGAGGACTCCTCGAATCCTCTCCCAGTGACTCACAGGGACTGGCCCCTGCGAGGACGAATGCTGCCTCTTCCCACTTAGGGACACGTCCAGACGGCTGCAGAGCCATGGCGAGCCCTGGGGAGCTGAGAGCCCAAGTGCAGCCTAGGGAGCCTGGGGGGGTTGGGCAGCTTGGTGGGTGAGCACGCCGGTGCCATGTGCAGGGAGAGAGTATCGGCCTGGAGCTGCCCATCCATCGGGACAGTCGTGGGCTGGCCGTAGGAGGGCCTGGCTGGCAGCCTTAGGGGTCCCCCTTACGGTCACCTTCCCAGGCAGCGCCCAAAGAGGACTCCGGCCCCCATGGCTTAGCCCCAAGGGACATCTCAAGGCCGGCCCTTCCAAGGTGGCCATACCCAGAGCACACTTCGTGCCCCTCCCTGAGAGTGGCCTTGGAGGAAGCGGATCCTCCCTGCCCTACACCCCAGGCCTGCCTGGCTCAGAAATCTGCTGAGAGACACCCACTGCAGGGTCCCCCCATGGCCACCCCCAGCTTGTGTTCCTCGGGGCCTGTGGGGGGGCTTCACTCCCAGCAGATGGGCAGCTCCAAGCTGACACTGTAGCTCACCCAGGATCTGACCACGCTGGCCCATGCCTGGGCACACACTTGCTTCAGGTGAAGCTCCTGGATAAGAGATTCACACCGCACACAGCTGCCCACACGCTGCGGTGCCTCGCTGGGCACTGGGCGTTCACTTGCTGCAGCTCATGCGTAAACAGCGTGAGCCAAGGTGCAGTGATTGTACCTGCCTGAGACCTGAGCCTGGGTCTCCTGGAATGGAACAGCAACCTGCTCTCTCCCAGGCGCACGTTAGCAGAGCTGGCTCCGAGGGAGCTGTGAAGCAGGACTCAGCCTTGGGAGCTCTGATAGGGCCTGTGGGCATCCCACATGTGCCACAGCTCCAGCCTCTAGATAAGTCCTCTATAAAAACTGTATCTCCTGGGCTGCCTTACGGTGTTGCAGGTTCATCTGCTGCCTATGCCGCCAACATCCCACATTGAAGCATGGGTTCAAATCCCAGCTGCTCCACTTCCCATCCTGCTGCCTGCTAATGCAGTCAAGCCTGGTCTGAGAGCTTGGCCTTGTACCCATGTGGGAGACCTAGACCTAGCTCCTGGATCCTAGCTGGATGTGGCCCAGCCCTGACCTTCATGGCTGTCGGAGGAGTGAGCTATAATTGCAAGATTCTTCCTCTCTGTCACTCTGCCTTTCAAATAAACAAAATATCTTTTAAATGATGGCAGCATGGTTTGGAGGATGGCTGAGAAAAGCGGCCTTCTGCCTGCTGCCTTCTCTCCCTCCCGTGGCCGAACCTCACGGCTTGGGGCAGGTGTCCTCCCACCAAGCGCCAGATCCACGTGGGGATCTAGGGGGGCCACAGCAGAAACCAGCCGGTGGTTTAGAACTCAGGCTGCGGAGACCCTGGCGCCAGGCAGAGGGGTGGCTTGAACAGTCTGAGGGCCCACCTCTGTGTGCACCAGGGACCTATAGAATACCTGTAAAACCCTCAGTGTGAGTACTGGTTTGAGTCCTGGCTACTCTACTTTCAGTCCAGCCCCCTGCTTGTGGCCTAGGAAGGCAGTCGAAGACGGCCCAAAGACTTGGGACCCTGTACCCACGTGGGAGATCCAGAAGCTCCTGGCCCCTGGCTTCAGACCAGCTCAGCTGTGGGCCATGCAGCCATTTAGGGAGGAACCAAAAGATAGATAGATAGATAAATAGATAGATAGATAGATAGACCTGCAATTCTGACTTTCAAGTAGAATAAAACTTTAAATAAAAAAGTTTATATGTATGAGAGCCCAACATGATGGTTCAATTGGCTAATCCTCACACTGCAAGTGCCAGGATCGCTTATGGGCACCAGTGTGTCTCCCAGCTGCTCCACTTCCCATCCCGCTCCCTGCTTGTGGCCTGGGTAAGCAGTAGATGATGGCCCAAAGCCTTGGGACCCTGTACCCACTTGGGAGACCTGGAAGAGCTCCTGGCTTCAGACCAGCTCAGCTCCGGCCCTCAGCCACTTGGGGAGTGAACCTGTGGATGGAAGACCTTTCTGTCTCTCCTTCTTTCTGAAAAATCTCCTCTACCTTTCCAATCAAAACATTTAAGTCTTTTATGTAAAAAAGTCCATATGAAAGAGTGGCTAAGAATGAATCGCCCAGGCAAGTGTGGAAAAGATAACATTTTTATGATACAAGATTAAGATATGAAAAAGAAGAATAGATTCCCAAATACTGAATCAGTTGTGCTGCACGGATATAGATAGAAAGGTGTTGAACAGAATAGAAATGACAGCTGTGACAGGCGACAGACTAGTGTAGTTGACTTAGGGAATGGTGTTGGCACAGCAGACATTATGTCTAGAAGAGATAAAAATCGGATCTTGCCTTACCTGCCCCCTTCCAGGAAAAAAAAAAAGATGGAAGAAAAATTTGAAAGGGTATGATGAGAACACTGAACACGGTTACAGTTAGGCCCGTCTCAGCGTGAGGCTGGAAGGTGGGTCGGTGAAGGGGAGGGGCAGGCAGATCCCAGGGTTCACGTTCGGCAGGATTTTACAGGTGCCAGTTGCTGCTGAGACCCCGTCTGCTGGTTCATCCACCATGCTCATAGTAGCCAGGGCTGGGCTTGGCCGGAGCCGGGAGCCAGGGGCTAGCGGGAAGCTGAATGGGGCACACAGGGGGACTGGAGTGAAGTCCCCCCAAGTACGGGAGGCAGGGGTCCCCGTGGTGCCCAGCACTGTGTGTCACCCACCCCCGGAGGATACCTCAGAATGAATGAGCCAACACAGCCTAGTGACCACGTGAACAGAATACGTCATTCCCTGCACTCTGCGTTTGTGGATATACACACACACACACACGTGCACACACACACCCCACACATACATGCAGGGCCCCTCTCTTCCCCTGAGTATGTAGGGGCTGCCCAAATCCCCTGCCCTGTCACCCCTCTCAGAAGCAGCTCCTGGTGCCCCCTCCTGGCTCTGTGGTTTTGTCCTGCCCACATTCCAAGTCCGCACCAGCTGCTGGTGGATGTAGCACAGAGGTCCCAGTGGCTGCACCGGCTGCGGGTGGACACAGCACAGATGCCCAGGGGCTGCACCGGCTGCGGGTAGACACGGCACAGATGCCCAGTGGCTGCCCAGGTCTGTCTTAGTGGGCACAACACAGATGCCCAGTGGCTGCCCAGGTCTGTCTTAGTGGACACCGCCACAGGCCAGTCCTTCCAGTGCCCACTGCAGGTGGAAGCCCTTGGTGCTTCCTGGAGGTGGCATCCCCCAACTACCTAAGGAGTAAGGGGCAGTGCACTGCAGGAGGGGACTCTGCTGGCGAAGGTGCCCTCCCACTGTCCCCCTTCTGTGCCTGTCGCCCACTCACTGTACCCCTGCTGTGTCTGTGCCTGCCTCCCACAATGCCCAGTTCTTCCTGAGCCTTGCACTGTGGCCACCACCCTCCAGATACAGCCCAGTTTGCTGTTGGCTTCTTGTCGCTGTGCTGGGGTAGTGGCAGCTCCCGGGGCTTCTCCTCGGGTGTGTCCTAAGCCATGTGCCACAGTGTGAATTGGCTGCCTGATGCAGCGGGTTGATTGATGCCCTGCTGAAAGCTCTCCTGTAAATGGATTGCAAAGGAAACCGCTTTTATGGGACACGAATCCCAAAGGACTCAAGGACGCCCCGTGTGGTGACAGACACATGTCGAAGCACTTGTCTGGGAGAGGTCCAGCACATCTCAGCTCACATGAGCCTGACAGGGCCCTCCCACACTAGGTGTGGGGGTACAAGTCGTAGAAACACTGAGCACAGCAGCGCTGTGGAAACTAACATGCGGTATTCAAATTCCCCCGGCAGCCAGGACACTGAGTCACGGCAGGGCTGTGTCGTAGGCTGGACACCAGGTCACGGCAGGGCTGTGCCACAGGCTGGGCACCAGGTCACGGCAGGGCTGTGTCACAGGCTGGACACCAGGTCACGGCAGGGCTGTGTCGCAGGCTGGACACCAGGTCACGGCAGGGCTGTGTCACAGGCTGGACACCAGGTCACGGCAGGGCTGCACCACAACCTGGATGCCAAGCCACAGCTGTCACCCTGAGACGCAGTCACAGCAGGTCTCCTGGGGGGCAGCATATGCTCACGGGGGCTGGGGCCTTGAGCAAGGGGGCCGAGGTCCCAGCTCAGGCCCATCTGTGGCCAAACGTGACATTGGAACTCACTTCGGCTCAGTCTCAGCTCCGCTTGGGAACAGCCACAGTTAGGTCCCTTGGGTGTGGCCAGACTGCCCTCGGGAAAAGTGGACAGAAGCCCCTGACCTCCAGAGGGTTGGGGAAGAGCAGGGGCCAGGGACACAGCAGGTGGCCAGCAGTGCTGCTCAGAGACCAGTACCCGGTGTCTCTGGGGACAGCTTGCTGTAGCCCGGTGGTAAGTTTGCCAGGCAGAAGGCTGGGCAAGCATTCCCAAGCAGTGTGTGACAACAGGACAGCCCAGCTCTGGAGACACAGCCATGAGACCACCTGTGTGCAAGGCCTTAGGGACGTGTGCCCCAGTGCCACCAGCTGTCTGTGTATGTCCAGCTGCCTCCCAACAGGTGGGCCATGCTCTAAGTGAGGCTGGGCAGTGAGTGCAGGCTCCCTGCCTGGGTGCTGCACCTTAGCCCCAGAGCCAGCTCTCTGCCCTGCCCTGCCCTGCAGACCCCTGGCCACCCTCTGGTGCCAGCTCATGCAAGGCCACCCCTACCCCACTCCCCTGCACCCTCCTCCTGTGCCCTGGCACTTGCTGGCTCCATATACCATGTGGTGGCCTAGTGGCCACCTGAGGTGTCACCGGCATGGTCCCGGTAGGCTCCTGAGGCCCGTCGCCACAATCCCCTCCCCCAGGCAGCCGCAGGCCTCACTGCTGTCCCCATGCGTGGTCTGTGTGATCCAGCGCGTCATGTAACAGGAGGCCACTTTGTCCTCTTGGTGCCTGGCTGCCTGGGCTCTTGCTCGGCAGCCTGAATCCATGGAGAATGTCCCATTCTTCCCTGTGCCCAGGTGCTGCCTGCCTACCGGGCAGTGCCCAGGCCCCAGGGCCAGCTCTCACCAACACCCTGCAGGTGTCCTTGGTCTCTAGTGGCCACGTGTGTGCA
Organism: Ochotona princeps; assembly: GCF_030435755.1. Classification (NCBI taxonomy): domain Eukaryota; kingdom Metazoa; phylum Chordata; class Mammalia; order Lagomorpha; family Ochotonidae; genus Ochotona; species Ochotona princeps. The sequence continues at coordinate 26,922,075 of NC_080834.1, read as the reverse complement.
AGTGGAGTTGCTGAGGGGTCCTGCCAAGACCACCCCTCAGCAGCAGGTGCCCTCGGCCACCCCGGGGACTCACTCCCTGCCCCAGCAGGAGGGGCAGCTGTGCTCTGTCATGCCCTGTGTCCCCCAGGGGGAGCTGCACAGGTACTGCACCACCTGGGAGGAGGCTGACGTCAGATCCAGCGGCGATGGCGGCAGAGCCGGGTACGCGCCCCCTCGCCAGCTCCAAGTCAACCAGACAGACTGCGGCTGGGCACCATTTGGTGAGTGCCCGCTGGACCCGCTTCAGCAGCAGTGGCACCCTTCCCAAGCGTTGCAGTGTTTCCATGGCAATGCCTAGACTAGGGCAGCCCTGCTGTCCACCACTGGTCAGCCTGGAGGTTGGGGGGAGAGCAGGGGAGGTGCCCTGGAGGCAGCAACAGTAAGTCTCCCTCCTACGAGCGAGTGGCCAGGGTGTGCTCTCCCTGGCGTTTGGGGGTCACCAGGATCAGGACAACTTCTGCTCTCCCCACACTGCCAGTCTGTGTGTCGGTGGCCGCGCCCCCAGCAGTAACAGACGCACTGATCGTCCCCCCCAACCTCCCACCCTGCAGATAAGAGCAACTACCAGCAGCTGCTCGGGGCCCTGGACTACTCCTTCCTGTGCGCGTATGCCGTGGGCATGTACCTCAGGTAGGTCGGCAGGGCCCGGAGCGGGCGTGCTGCCCCCCTGGCAGGCCACTTTCCTGTGGCCTGGGAAGAGGCTGGGTCATGCGGTGCCCGGCTCCACCCCCAAGGCCGAGGAGCCCCACACCTTGCTTGTAAGCCACGACCCCAGCCCATCCTCCAGGGTGTGGCCCCGGGCGAGTTGCTGTGTCTTAGGACTGTGGTGAAAGGAGGTGGACAGGAATGCACAGTGCCCTCCCTCTGTTCCTGGCTTGGCCTGCGTAAGCAGCAACAGGTGAGGAACAGGCATCAGCCGTGTACGCTGAGCCAGCCCTGGCCAGAAAGCAGCAGCCAGGGCAGAGCCGCCTGACACAGAGGCTGCGCTGTGCAGGTCTCCAGCACCTTGGGAGTTGGAAGGATCCCCAAGATCACGGAGCTGGAGGGCCAGGTGGTCTCTGCCCCTGGGATGTGCAGTACCCCCTTCACTGGATATGTAAAGGGACATGAAAAACCCCCAGCATTTGTGGTTCTGCAGAGCTGGGAGGGCTGTGGTGAGCCCAGGGTGCCCAGGCAGTCAGCTCCCCAGGCAAGCTGAAGCTCAGAGGCAGCGAGATCAGGAAAGGAAGCCAGGTGGGGATAGACAGGAAGGCACCAGGGGCTGCGGCCACTCTCCCCCAGCACACAGAGGGCTCTGCCTTCCGAGTTGCCAGTGCCAAGACCCAGCAGCCCCAGCAAGCCAAGTCGGTCACGTGGCATTCATTGCTTTCGCTGGCGGAGCTGGCTGTTCAACACCGTTCATCGACAAAGTTACTGAAACACAATGCTCCACGTGATGTGGTATGTCCCCACCGTCCCCCAAAGAAGTCTCCTGGCCCAGGACTTCACCAAAGGGACTTCTACTAGGACCCCCAGCCCTGTGACCAGGCACCTGTGTGTCTCTGCTGCCCGAGCGGATAGCCTTGGGGGTCGTTTGGTTCTGTGCGGTAGGTAGGTGGGGTCGGGGTGACCCCCAGGGTCCTGTCTGGCAGGTCCCAGCAGGTGCACCTTGACTGATACAACAGGGTGTGGGCCTGTTCTTTGTTGGCCTGTAACAGAGCCAAGGTGAATCCAGGGCCATGCTGGACAACGTCACTAAGCCCTGGCTGGCGGTCCCGGCTCCCCAGTCCAGGAAATGGGTCCTAACCTAAGATGCGCACATCGAAGCAGAAAACCCGTGAGCCACAGGTGGCTGGTGTGGCCCAGCTGCTGCTTATAACACCGAATTCCTCCACTCTGCTGTGGTGCTGTAGAGGCCACTGACGTGGTGATTCAGGCGGATGTGTCTGTGGAGTGGACGCAGTATGAACATGCCAGCACCACCTCCTGGGGCACCCCAACAGGCATGTGGGTCTATCTGCCCCGCGGGCTGTGGCTTGTCAGGCTCCAAGAGTGACCAGGCTAAGGATGATGGCATCCGCAGTGTTCCAGCAACTGCCGGGGCGGCTCCAGCATCAGCTGGCACCATCTGGTGTCTCATTTGCTCGCTAGGAAAGTCAGGGTGTCGCCCCGCAGGTAACATTTCTGTTACAACAGTGCAGCAAGTGTGAGGTGTGTGTCAGTGTAGGTGGTATTAGGCGAGGGTGGTGGGAGCCTGCTGAACACGTGCCAAGGGGCAGGACTGGCGACGTCACCCTCCTGGCCATAGTGCAACTCCAAGGTCCCCCCATTACTGCTCAAGGGGAGTGGAGAGATTGTACCCCACCCCGTGGACCCAGACCTGCCTCATGGGGTGAGGGGACTTGCAGTGTCGGAGACAGGTAAGGGTGGCTGTAGCAGAAGGCGGTCACCACAGAGGGACAAAGTTCCATCTTCCCTACCCCGCCAGGTGTCCTCCAGCCCATGCGCCCATGCGCCCATGCGCACGGCGTCGTTACAGTTCTTGGACTGTGCGGCCTGTTCAAGGTTGTGACAGTCTGCTTTGGGGGACATTTGCTGTGCTCACAATTGGAGCTGTGAGGTACGACACGTTGGCTGCATAGGAGCAGGATGAACCAGCGGGCTCAATTTGCGTTTCCAGACGCTGGCAGCTGACCTAGGGAAGCCACAGTGTACGGCAGTGAGGACGTGGGTTCTGGGAGGCAGTGGCCCAAAAAGGACCCATGTGTCCAGTCCTCCTGGAAATGACAGCTCTCCAGGATCTGGAAGCTGGGAGCAAACACAGGGAAGAGAAAGCCAGGGCCACCATGCTCTGCAGGGCACGCCGGCCCACTCACAGCCGCCCTCCCCTCTCCGCAGCGGCATCATCGGGGAGCGCCTGCCAATCAGGTACTACCTGACGTTCGGCATGCTGGCCAGCGGTGCCTTCACTGCCCTCTTCGGGCTCGGCTACTTCTATGATGTGCACAGCCTGAGCTTCTACGTGGTGACTCAGGTACGGGCTCGGGGCTCTGGCTTCGCCACACGAAGGGTCCCTGTTGGTGAGTGGGTGGGCTCTTGGTGTCACAGGACCACACACCTGCCAAGAGGGGGCAGCCCTGTGTCAGTCTGAGGCCGGGGGCACTGGGGTGGCATGAGTACGCTGCAGCCGTCTGCCCGCTGTGCCACAGTGGGGTCGCAAGGAGAACAGTCTGTTCAGGACAGAGCCAGCCCCCCGAGACCCCCACTGCAGTTCTGCTTCGAGCCTTGCAGGACTGCAAGAAAGAGAAAGGGCAGCTGTCCCTGGGGTGCAGCCCAGCCTGGTCAGCCAGCGCCCATATGCCTCCCTGCCCCTGCCCGCCATCTGTGGGAGACCTGCCTGGCCTTGCCCACTGGCGCCCCCTGGAGCTGCCCCGACCCTCAGAAGAGCGAAGCAGAGTTCCTCCCGGTACCTGTGTCCTTCCTGAGAAGCGAGCCCAGCGCATGCTGGGAAGGGCTGGCGTGCCTCCTGCAAGGCTAAGGTCATTCCCTTAGGAGGACACGGAGTGACACTTCCTTCTTCCGGGTTCAACGAGGGCAGCCTGCCAGCGGCAAGCCAGATCTGCAGGGTGACGTGTACTCGCCCTGGACGGAGCTGGGCTGGTAGCCGGGGTTACTGCCTGGCCAGGTCTCCTCTCCTTGTTCTGGAATATCCACAGCGGGCACAGTGAGGCGGTGTCGTGGCCCAGGACTACAGACACCTGGTCCCATGGCCGATGCTTCACGCTGCTCCTGATCCAGTGCCCTTCTGATGCCATGCTCACGGGCAGCAGATGATGGCTCGAGGGCGGGGGTCTGTGCCACCCCGTGGGAGACCCCGATGGAGCCCCTGGCCTGGCCAGCCCTAACTTGCAGGCACCTGCGCAGTGAACGGGGCAGTTAGAAGATTCATCTCTCATTCTGTCTTTCAAATGAAATATCTTTCTTTTCTTAAATGTATTTATTCTTTTTTGTTAAGATTTATTTGTTTATTTGAAAGCATGGCAGAGAGAAGGAAAGGCTTTTTCATCCCTGGTTCGCTCCTCAATCAGCCACAACAGCTTGGCCCAGTCTGCAGCCAGCAGCTCCGGCTGGTCTCCCACCGGTGTCAGGGGCTCAAGGATTGGAGCCGTCCTCTGCTGCCTCCCAGGCATGTTAGCAGAGCCCTGCACCGAAAGAGGAACAGGCCAGACTTGAACCAGCGCTCCGAGAAGAGGTGCGGCCTCCGCAGGCAGCACCAGGAAGTGAAGTGTTCCAGGAAGTAACATTCTAAAGTGAGCATATGTACCTGAAATAGCTCTGTTTTATGTGTCAACTGTGAGGGTACTTCAAGATGTTCTTGGAAAATTTGAACTAAAAATATGAATTTATTTTGGAGTTAAAAAATTTGGTGCAGAAGGTTTTTTAAAAATATTATTTAAAAAAAGTAGGGCCTGGCACAGTAGCCTAGCAGCTAAAGTCCTCACCCTACATGCAACAGGATCCCTAAGGGTGCCAGTTCGTGTCCCTGCAGCCCTGCTTCCCATCCAGGTCCCTGCTTGTGGCCTGGGAAAGCAGTCGAGGACGGCTCAAATCCTTGGGACCCTGTGCCCATGTGGGAGAAAGAGCTCCTGGCTCCTGGCTTCAGATCAGCTCAGCTCTAACTGTTCCAGCCACTTGGGGAGTGAATCAGCAGGTGGAAGATCTTCCTCTCTGTCTCTCCTCTGTGTATCTGACTTTCCAATAAAAATAAATAAAAATCTTTTTTGAAAAAAGTAGGCATGAATTTGAAAATTGTTGTTGGCCCCAAAATAACATCGTCCCCTCAGTTCCCTTTTCTACCGACATGTGTCCTTCTGTTTCCGGGTTCTGTGTTTACGTCACACACTCACACATACCACACATAAACAAGAGATTCGGCTCACGGCCCTGCCTGCTAAGGCCTCCCTGTGTGTGAGTCCCTGGGGAGCTCGCAGGGGCACCGGAACGTGGGGGCCTTTCCCGCCACCCCACTGAGCCACATCTCCCACCCTTACCCCACTGCAGGTCATCAACGGGCTGGTGCAGACCACCGGCTGGCCCAGCGTCGTCACCTGCCTTGGCAACTGGTTTGGGAAAGGAAGGTAAGAGGAAATGGCTGGGGTTTCCCACTGCATTGCTTTTCTAGAAGGTTCTGGTAAAAAAAAAATACCAAAAAAAAAACCAGACCCCATGGTTAAATGGCTCCTCTTCAAAACACAGAGTCTGGAAACCCTGGGGCTGTTGGGAGATGCAGAGAGGGGGTACCCAGGCCGAGTGTCTGAAAAAAGCCCAGACCCCTCTCGGGCTTCAGTGCTGGGTCCCAGTTCTGCATCCTGACTCTGGGATGAGAACATGGAACACAGCTCAGTCGGGACGCCCAGCCGGGACAGCCGGGACAGCCGGGACACCCAGCCGGGACACCTAGCCGGGGCGCCCAGCTGGGATGCTCACCCCGGATGTTCAGCTGAGTCACAGGCCCAGCGTGCCCTGTGGGTGCCTGGGTAATTGCCCAGCGTGCGCCTTGATTTCTGTTACCAACACTGTTCAGGGGTTTCAGGAAAAGGCTTCCTGCCTTTTGAATTGTACAATAAAGGGGCCATACGCAGGGCCTGTTTCCCACAAGCCTCTCGATGTCCACTTGTCTCGGGGTGGGATCTCCCTGCATGTCTGCGGACTGCAGGAGCCTCCTGGCCCTGCTTCCCCGCGTGGGCTTGTGTGTCCTGCAGGCGAGGCCTGGTCATGGGCGTCTGGAACTCACATACGTCTGTGGGCAACATCCTCGGGTCCCTGATCGCTGGCTACTGGGTGTCCACCTGCTGGGGCCTGTCCTTCGTCGTGCCCGGGGCCATCGTGGCAGCCATGGGCATCGTATGCTTCCTCTTCCTCATTGAGCGTGAGTACACTGGCTTTGGCTGCAGCCCACCGGAGGCGGGCGGGCTGAGGTGCGGGCAAAGGCAGGCAGGGGTGGGTAGGTGTGGACGGGGCGGGCAGGGGTAGACAGGGCTGTGCATGTACGATTTTCTGTGATTCCCACGTGTTAGATCGTCCCTCCTGGAAACTCCTCCCCGTCCTCAGCCCCGCGCCCAGCAGGAGGCGTTTGCGTGTGGGAGTCTGCTGCTGCCGGTGCCCTGGTGGGGTGCAGGGGACCGTGCAGGCCCAGCCGACACAGCTGCACCTGCTTGGCAGCCGTGTACTGAGATCATCTTGGCCTTCTGTTTGCTTTCTGATAAGCAACATCCTAGATGATGCTGTAAAATCAGAGCGAGGGCTCTCCCTGTTTGTCTTCATCCGTTAAAGGGTGTCTAAGCGGAAAGTCAAACTCCTTGCTCCTTCCAGAGTCAATACCAACCTCAGATTTAATTGACTTTCTTTCTTTTTTTTTTTTTAAAGATTTATTTTATTTTTATTACAAAGTCAGATATACTGAGAGGAGGAGAGATAGAGAGGAACTGGAGCTGCCGGGACCAGAACCAGCAGCCATATGGGATCAAGGCGAGGACCTTAGCCACTAGGCCACGCCGCTGAGCCCAGATTTAATTGACTTTCAAATGAAGTTCCAGAGTGAAGAGCCGGTGGGACAAGGATCCCGCAGGCAGCCAGTGCTGGGTGAAGGGCGCCTGCCCTGTGGGAAGTGACTAGCCCTTGATTCTGGGCAGTTCCCTGCTGGGCACCGCCACCCCAGCCCGTCCAGATACCTGCCAGGCCCAGGGCCATCAGCACTGCCCGCTGGGGTGGGGGGGGCTTCCAGGGACCCAGCCGAGGCTCGAGCATTGTGGGCTGTGGGACTGGCATGGCCATTTCATCCCGACTCGCACATTGTCCGGCTGGGCCGTGGGAACTGAAGTTCCTGGGACATATGTGTCCCCATGGGTTTGAGTATTGCTCCTCTTGTAGAACCACGCCACGAGGCCAACCTCACCAATTCCAAGTATTGGTGTCTCTTATGGCAAAGACGTACATTGGAAATAGAGTTTTAATTATTTCCCTTGGAAGCATTATAGAGGAAGAAGAGTCAGAGCTCTTTCCTCTGTTGGTCACACTCCGCAAATGGCCACAGTGGCCTAAGCTGGGCTAATCTGAAGCTAGGAGCTGCTTCGGGGTCTGCTATGCGGGGACTCAGGAACTTGGGTCATCCTACATTACTCTGCCAGGTGCACCAGCAGGGAGCTGGATGGGAAGTGGAGCAGCTAGGAGGGCTGTCCCTCAGGAGCCTTCCAGTCTCCAGGTGGTTCCCTGGCCCTGCTGCCTGGGGTGTCCACTGTGGAGCCAGAGAGAGGAAATGCATGCAGGGGACACAAGCCAGCGCGAGGGTGAGAAGGCCGGGCCTCATGCCCTGGTCATCAGCCAGGGTGGACACCAAACGCATCAGGCTTCATTCTTGCTGGAGCTGTGTGTCCTGCTCTTCCACCGACTCCCGCCCAGGGCAAGACCCAATGACTGATGTCCTCAGAATGTGCACTGAAGCCACTGTGGACCCTGGCCAAGAGACATGTCCTGCAAGGCAGAGCCCTGCATGAGGGCTGGGCAAGCCTCAGAGGCGAGGGGTTCCCCTGGCCTACCCCCAGGGGCATCACAACACAACGAGGACAGACTGGGGAGCTGGCTGGTGTCACCCCACACTGGCACACCAGCCTTGCAGCCCTGACCACGGCCTCTCTGGCTCCTCCATCTGTGGGCACCCTGCACAGTCCAGCCCCGAGCTCAGCTCCAGCCTCACGCCCCCCTACAGTGGGGAGCCATGACATGAGCTGCTTGACCAAGGCTGCCTAAAGCCCAGGCCCTGAAGTGACAGACACCTCGCCCGGCCATCAGCGCCCATGCAGCTCCGTCACATCCCTGGTGCAGCCAGGTTCCTGGGCCCTCCCCTCCCCACTATGCTGCCCACCACCAGGTAGATGCGTGGTCTCCACTGGGTCAGTTTGTGAAGGGATGTAATTCCAGCCGTGCCATCCTGGTGTTGTATTTCAACACCCCCTGCTGGCAGTCTGCAACACTGCATGGAGAGTGCAGTGGGTAGCAGGGGGCACCTGCCACTGGTGCTGGTGTACCCCAGCCACGCCCTCACACCCAGCGAGCTTGCTCTGTCTTCCTGCAGAACTCAGGCTCATTCAGCAAAAGCTGGCACCTTGTGTCTTTAAGCCAATGAGCTGTGTCTATGTCAGGTGCATTACATGGGGTGCGGAGGGAGGCCGCCCACTTCCATGGTGTCCCCTTTGGTGGCGTCCTCTTGGCTGGACCAGGGCACGCAGCCCGCTGGGCCTTGTGCTGGGCTCTGCAGTCCTGCCTGGTGCCCTCAGTGTCCTCTCCTGCCCCTCAGATCCGAAGGACATCCGGTGCTCCTCCTCCCTGCTGGCGGTAAGGACACGTGGATGGGTGGGCTGCCTGCGGGGGTGGGAGAGGGAAGTCCCACACTCTCCCAGCCTTACCCATCTCTGCAGTCATGGGCCAGTTACGGTGCACCCATACAGGAGGCTTGGTGCCACCTCACTGGGGGCAACCAGAAGCAGGGCCCTCAGGAGATGGTAGGGAAACCTATGGGGGAGCTGGCTGACATCACCTGAGATTGGACAATCCCCTGCAGCAGCCACCGGGCCTGCCCAGCCCACTGGCCATCGTGACCATGGACTGGGCCCTCTCCCCCGCCCCCACTCACACTCAGCAGGGCAGGGTGGCTGACGGTGCTCCGTGACTGTCCTCCATTCCCCTGGAGTCCCTGCCCAGCTCCAGGGACCTGGCTGCTGCCCTCGTCCGCATCTGTGCCCTCTCCACCTCACCTTCTCCATGCACACACCCTTCACCCCTGCCAGCCTCCCCTCCTCCTCCCTTCTCTCCTCCTCCTCCTCCTCTTCTCCCCTTCCTCCCCCTGCTCCTCCTCCTGTTCTTGCTGCTGTAACACCTCTTCCTCCACCGCACCTGCGAGACTCCCTGGAAACAGCAGTCAGAACATGCTACCGCCTTGCCCAGTCACTCAGCAGCTCCCGCCATATTCCTGCCTGCTTCCGCTGTGTCTGCCAGCCCAGCCTGCCAGGTCCCAGAGCCTGGAGTCCTGCCCACAGGAGAGGGAGTTGGCATTGCCCCCCTGCTGCACACCCGGATGCCCTGGGCTGTGCCACACAGATGGTTACAAAGAAGGTTCTGGGGCTTGAGTGAACAGACTCGTCCTTGAGGTCAGCCGTAGACGGACATGCCATCCACCCTGCGAACGACAGGGTGCTTGGCTGGCTGTCCTATCACGTGCCAGCTTGTGGCAGTGAACTTGAGGTCAGCCGTGGACGGACACGCCGTCCACCCCTGCGAACGACTCAGGGTGCTTGGCTGGCTGTCCTATCACGTGCCAGCTTGTGACAGTGAACTTGGGATTTGTTCCTGATTCAGTTACTGCTCTGATTTTTTTTCCTCCCAGCATGCCAGAGGCTGTGAGAACAGCACAAATCGATTCCGAGTACAGAAGACAAGCTTGAGCAGTGACAAGAGCAGGCCGCTGGTGAGTTCCCCGAGCCCTGCTTCCCCGCCAGCACAGGCACCACGAGCCCTGGGGTCTTAGAGCAGTGGGCTTCACCTGGACAGTCAGTTAAATCCGTTGTCTGATTTATTTTGGATCCACTTGGAACGTGATTCAACAACTGTCATCTGGAGTCAGTTTCCCCGCACTGCCTCAGGCTGTGGACAGGACACAGATGGCGTCAGACCCCCAGGGAGACAGAGAGACACAGAGAGAATCTTCCACCCGCTGGTTCACTGCCCAAGTGGCTGCAATGGCTGGAACTGAGCCGATCTGAGGCCAGAAGCCAGGAGCAAGGAGCCAGGAGCCTCTTGCGGGTCTCCCACACGGGTGCAGGGTCCCAAGGCTCCGGGCCATCCTCAACTGCTTTCCCAGGCCACAAGCAGGGAGCCGGAAAGGGAGTAGAGCAGCCAAGACATGAACTGGTGCACAGATGAGATCCTGGTACCTGCAATGTGAGGGTTTAACCACTAGTCTACTGTGCATGGCCCAAGAAATGTCACTTAATCACTGTCCACTGTCACGATTTGAAGGCTCACCTTTGCCTGTCTACGTCAAAATCATGGCCCTGCGTCCAGGAGTGCCCGGTAACCTATGACCTGGCTGTGTGTTTGGGTGTGCCAGTGACCTATGACCTGGGCCTGTGTCCAGGCATGCCCGGTGACCTATGACCTGGCCCTGTATCCCCGAGTGTCCGGTGACCTGGCTTTGGCTTTGGGAACATAGCCCCGCTTTCCTTTCTGTTCTATGAGAATCTGCAGGCCAGCACCCCAAGCAGGAGCTGTTTTCTTCAGGCTGACCATGGTGTGGACGTGACCTGGACAGTGCTGGCTTGCCCGTGGGTTTGGGTCACCAGCTGCATGTCCCCTGAGTTTGGCAGGACACTTGGTTGTCCTGGCTCAGCCACACGGGGCTCGGAGTGGGAGGCGCCCAGTCCTGGCTGGTCCTTGGAGTTCTGCGGTGTGCCAGGCACAACTGGCAAAGGTGTGACAGGAGTAAATCAAGCACCACGTTTCGACCTCCACGCAGGCTCCCCTGAGTGCGGGGGAACCCCGGGAACGCTGATCTGCTGAGCTGCTTGCCTGGAGGTCAGCAGGGGTGCCCTGCGCCCCCAGCGCTGGCGGAGGAGGCCCCTTGCCCGTGCTTGCTTGTTTGTTTTTCTCTAGCTCACATTTCATCTGGATTTTTAGATGAAACAGTCTGACCCTTGCAGTGGCTGGATTGTAACATGGAGGTGGGGGCTTGTCTGGTGCTCCAGGCCCCCCCAGGCCATAACTCAGGGAAGGAACCAGCGGTTCCCAAGCCCCAGGCAAGGCTTCATTTCCGCATTCCTTCCCGGAATGGCCACTGCCTTCTCCACCTGTTCTCAGACTCCATGGTGAAGCTGCAGACAGCGTGGACACGAGTGAAGTGGCTAGCCAGAGGCCATCACTGGAGGCCACTGTCCCTGTCAGCCTCCTGAGCCCACACTGGGCACTTAGCACCACCTGGGCTGCACCTGCTACAGCCTGCCACCCCCAGTCCTAAATTTCTGGTCTTTCTTTCTTTCTTCTTTTGTTTCTTTTTTAACTGGAAGAAAATTGTAAATCTTTTAGATAGGGGGTACAGAATCTATTTTCTTTATTTCAACCATTTCACCGTACGTTGAATGCAACCACATAGGTTGGAGTGAGATAAGTTCCGAAGAACCAGTTTGAGTTTTGAGGTAACTGAAATACATGGAAACATTTCTTTTTAAGGCCCAGAAGTTCATAATTACTCATGAAGAACACTTTTTAATTTATTTTTTAAAGATTTATTTATTTTTATTAGAAAGGCAGATTTACAGAGAGGAAAGAGAGAGAAAGCTTTTCCATCTGTTGGCTCACTCCCCAAGTGGCTGCAACAGCCAGAGCCGAACTGATCCAAAGCCAGGAGCCAGGAGCCTCCTCTAGGTCTCCCATGTGAGTGCAAGGCCTCAAGGCTTTGGGCCGTCCTCCACTGCTTTCCCAGGCCACAAGCAGGGAGCTGGAGGGGAGTGGAGCAGCCAGGGCATGAACCAGTGCCCATATGGGAGCCAGCGCCACAGGGGGAGGCTTAGCCTGTTCAGCCACCGCACCAGAGTTCAAAGTGTTTGTGTACTGAAGTACCCTCAGCTTCTCGCACCGTCCCTTTATTGTGTTTTGCCTTGCTGTGTTGGCTCAGCCGTGCCGTGGTATCTGTCCTGTGCTTATGCACTTGGTCTTGACTGGCTTTTTTTTTTTTTCACTTTTCAAGTCACTTTTCGCTAAGAGCTCTCTGGAGCGCCTGTGTGCGCTCCGTTGTGTGACTCGTCCTGGACGAAGGCCAGGCCTGTGGCCTCGTGAGGATGCTGTCCAGCAGCAGGCAGCAGTGAAAAGGACGCGGCCTCACCATTCTCGCGCTCTCTCCACCCCCAGGACCCCGAGATGCAGTGCCTGCTGCTGTCAGACGGCAAGAGCTCCGGCCACCCGAACCACGTGGTCGTCCTTCCGGGGGACGGGGGCAGCGGCATGGCCGCCATCAGCTTCCTGGGGGCCTTGAGGATCCCGGTGAGTGGACGCTGGGCCGAGGTCCGCTGGGGCTGGCTGTGGACATCAGGCCTGCAGGCAGACATCTGGCCTGCACGCTGCCCGGGCCAGGTGGCCATGGCACAGAGCGACACCAAGGCTCCCAGTGAGGCCACAGCATGGAGCCGGGCCACAGTGCGGAGTGAGACCCCAGCAGTCTTTCTCTGCCCTCCTATTAGGCTTCGGTTGTTCTGAAATGAGGTGTTTTTCAACTTAGAAATTCAACATTCCATAAACAAAGACATATTTTTAATCCCCTTCAAAAAAAAATATGGCTGCTCTAGACCCATTGCACACCCGTGTGACCGTGACCAGGCAGGGGAGCGGCGGCCTTGACCCTAACACACATACCCCCAACTGACACTGCTCTGGGGTTCCTGGGTGTTTTCCCTAGAAAACACCAGCACCAGCACTAAGCACCCTCAGACCCACTAGAGAACAGGCCAGTGGGCACGCGCTCCCAGCCCGGGCCAGCACCCAGAGACCCCACGTGAGATTCAAGTAGATGAACATAAAAGCCCCCTCGTTCAGGAACCCCCCTTTGGAGGAGTTGTGCAGTGGGTGGTGTGGGACGCCAACAGGCAGCTGTTGCTCTGCCCTGGAGACTGGCATTAAGGCCGATCCTGCAGTGGCCTCCACCGGCCCCCACTACGGATGGAGGCCTACACACACACACACACACACAGGCTGCCGGGGGGTGCCAAGCCCACAACAGGTGTGTTGGGGGTGAGGGGAGCAGCCCATGTCCAGGGAGCGAGGCAGGACAAGCCACCTGGCCTGCCCCCCACGTGGTGACCAGGCCTGTGTCCTTCCCCCAGGCCCTGCCTTGGGGGCCCCTGGGTGCAGAGGCTGCGAATGGAAATCAGGCACGCCCCCCAGGGTGCAGGACCTTAATATAACAACACTGGGTAATCAGAGAAGGCCCACAGAGAGCGCTGCCAGGGCCCCAGGAGAAACTGGGTCCCTGTGGCGACAGTGGCTAATGCCAGCGGGCTCAGGGGAGCCAGGGGGGCCAGCCTGTGGCTGCCAACTTAAAGAAAGTGCTATGAAACAGCGTGTTCTCATTAGTGGCCAGTCACCCTCCACTGCCCCAAATACTGGGGGAAAGTAGGGCGGCCTGGTGCTCACTGGCCCCTGCCTGGCACAGTGCTGCTGCTGCTCTAGATGAAGTGAGCTGGCTGCCCCATGGTCAGCGACTCCCACACACGTCCCCACCAGCAGAGAGCAGCTGTGGACACTTGGAAAATGACCAAGGGAAACGGCCCAGACCCTAAGCCGGGACAGCGTGGGGACAGCCAGAGGAGGGCTTGGGTCCCTGGCTTCCCCACCCACACATCCTGCTGGCATCCACAGCCCTGCTGCCCCCTCCACCCTGATGGGCCTGCCACAGGTGCCAGTTCACCCCACACCTGTCCCTGCAAGCCCCTCCTTCCTGGGCCCACTGCCATCCCCTGCAGCCCCTGGCAGGTGTCACACGCAGGCCACCCCTGGCATGTGGCAGCATGGCCAGACCCACTGTTGGTCTGTGCAGCCCCCGGGGGGACACCTGTTTGCAGAAGCCACTGGGTCAGGCCCCCCAGCCCTAGGCCGTGGGCTGTGCTATGGGTGCCGAGGCCCCGCGTGGAGGCCAGCGCCCTTGCCTGTGTGTTGCAGGGGGTCATCGAGTTCTCGCTGTGTCTGCTGTTTGCCAAGCTGGTCAGCTACACCTTCCTCTTCTGGCTGCCACTGTACATCACGAGCGTGGGTGAGCGCGTGGATTACCCTACGTGACTCTAACCGTGGTCACACAATCCAGGGCCCCCTGGGCAGCCACATCCCCGCTGAGGCTTGGCTCCCTGGGGTACTCTGTTTTCCATCTGTGCTGGGGAACAGGTACAGGGCCCCGCCAGCCTGAGTCAGCAAGTCCTTGCTGAGCTGAGCTGAGCGGGTGGAGCCAGGGGCTGTGATGGGCAGACAGAGCCTGCCTGCCCCAAACTGGACTGTGTGTAACCCCAAGAAAAGGTTCTCAAGATGGTGGGCAGTGGCCAGGGCTCCTGCAGTCCCCGGGGAATGAGAAACAGAGGACAGCAGGGGACTCCCCCACCCCCAAGCTGTTCTGTTTCCTTGCCCTGTAAATCTCCCATCGCTAACAGGCCGGGAGTCCTGCTCCTGCCAGGATCCCACCTGCCAGGGACAGGGGCAGGCCAAACGGGTGGAGTGACCACAGAGTCCTTCTTGCCTCCCCCACCCGCGGAAGCCCCTCCCCTGCGGGAGTCCCAGCCGCCCCATAGCGCCCTGCTGCTGTCCCCGCAGATCACCTGGACGCCAAGAAAGCTGGCGAGCTCTCCACCCTGTTCGATGTGGGCGGGATCTTCGGTGAGCTGGGGGTTGCTGGCTCCGCCCTTACGGGGACAAGGCTGTGTCACCAAGGGGTTCACTGGGCCTGAATGACCTGTGCCCCTCTTTTTCTAGGACTAATAGCCTCAGCAGGTGACAGGCAGTGCAGGGGCCAACCTGGCAGGTGGAGGGGCTTCTGCAGGTGGGGGAGGCAAGAGGGGCTTCGTGGTCACTGCACCCCCTTCGCCTCCCCCTGTCCCTTACAGGTGGGATCCTGGCAGGCGTGATCTCAGACCGCCTGGAGAAACGGGCCTCCACCTGCGGCCTCATGTTGCTGCTGGCGGCACCCACGGTCAGCCCCGCCTGCCCCTGTGCCCTGCCTGACCAGCCTCGCATCCTCCCAGCCTGCCCCTCTGCCCCTGAGCCCTGCTGTGCCCCCCAGCTGCAGGCCCCCCCAGCCGCACCTCTGGCCTGACCGTGTTCTCATCCGTCCACAGCTCTACATCTTTTCCACCGTCAGCAGGATGGGCCTAGAGGCCACCGTGGGTGAGTGCGTGGCACCCTGCCGCTTGCCCAGCACCTGCGTGGTCCGTGTGGCTCAGGGAGCAGAGCCTGAGGGAGGGCCAGCAGGAGGCATCAGCACCTGCAGGAGGTGCCATGGCCACCACAGGCCCGTGATGGGCAGAGGCAAGGGTCCCAGCTGGCCTGTGTTAGCCACCAGGTTAACTGTTGGTGAGCGCCCTGCAGCTGGGGCTGTCAGATGATGCCTGCGGCTTGCAGACGGCAGCAGGTGCCATGGACCGGTACGGGATATAAGAGACAGATAGCAGCCGCCTGGGCCAGTGCAGAGCCCTCTGGGCGCCCAGAGAGGCCAGATGTGCCCAGAAGTGCTCCCAGCGGACACGGCTCCACTCTAATCCCTGCCACCCACTCCTTCCACAGCCATGCTGCTGCTCAGTGGGGCCCTGGTCAGCGGGCCCTACGCGCTCATCACCACTGCCGTCTCTGCCGACCTGGTGAGTGCCCTCTACCCCACACCTGCTCCCTGCCTCCTGGGGCAGCTTTTAAAGACCAGGGCTGCCACTAGCTGGCTGACCATTTGGCACCTGTGCCTGAATGTCTTGGGGGCCCTTCTCCGTCCCCTGGCACATGCTGGTTTTGGAGTACACAGAGGCCTCTGCCACACCCCCTGGAAGGACCCTAGCTCCCAGGGAGCCCAGCCCAGCTTGGGGCAGGGATGGGACCCATTCATCTCATGTGTGCCATCAGCTGCCACGGTGCCAGGCAAGGAGCCAATGAGCTGCCATGGGCAACTTGGTCCCCAGGAACTTGGTCCCCCATAAGGGGAGCCAGGGATGGAGCTGGAAGACACACAGTGTGCTAAATTGGCTGTCAGAGCAATCACGGGAAGTCCTCTGGGGGGCCTGGGTGTCTCTGTTTCTCTTGCTCTCTCTCGCTCTCTCATGGTTCACCCGTGCCCTCTCCCCACCTCCCCAGGGCACTCACAAGAGTCTGAAGGGGAACTCCCACGCCTTGTCCACCGTGACGGCCATCATTGATGGGACTGGCTCCGTAGGTGCGTAACCTCGCATGGTCGGGGCACATGTGGCCTCCTCTCTGGGCCTGGGGGACGCCAGGGCAGCCATCCTGTGTGGCCGGCTGGGTTCAGGGAAGGGAGGAGGCAGGTGTGAAACTAGACAATCCAGCTCCCTGGGCATGCATGTGGCGGTGGTCCAAGTTTCCATCTGAGAGCAGGTGCCAAGCCTGGTGCCCTGACCACTGGCCACCATCACCGTGGTATTAGGCAGGACGCATGGACACACTCCTCCTGACCTGGCCATGCTGGGCAGGGTCATGGTTCCCACGCTTAGCATCCGTGTGATTCCCAGAGGCTGTGCAGTGCACAGACATGGTGGAATCAGTGAACTTGGAGCACAGGCAGTGGAGACTAGCAGACCCCTCCTAACCTGCCAGTCGGAGATGGCTGTGGCCTTGACCTTGGCCGCTCACAGCACCAGCCCTGGGGAGCCCATGCTGCCCCTGTGAGACTGAATCTTGGGGGCTGCCTGGTACCTTCTACTGCTCCTGTTCCTGCTGACCAGGGACGGGTGGATGGATGGACACAGGCAGTTCAGGGGGTTGGGGCCTTCACTCAGAGCCCGGCTCTTACACCCCCCCATGCAGCAGGCGCTGTGGCCTCGGTGCTGGCCGGGTGGCAGGTGTTCCCAGCTGATGACTTTAATAGACAGATGCCATGGGTGGCTGATGCTCCCTTTAAGACTCCCTCCTGGAGCCGGGACGAGGTCAGGACGGGTGGGCTGAGGCTGCATCTGCTGATGGGTCCCATGGAGTAGCCCAGTTCCCCCTCCCCCACCCGCATGGCTAGCGGAGCTTTCAGAAGCTTCCAGAAGCCTGGAGACAGGAGCCACCAGGGCTGGGCTTGGGTCCCAGCAGCCTGGTCACGGCCCCGGAGGTCAGTGGATGGGGCTGATTCCCTGTGTGGGGTCCGGTCCCTGCAGCTAATTTGGAACTCTGCAGGCAGCCCTGGTGGCTATTTTGAAACAGAGGAGCAAAGTTTAAAGAGAGGAAAATCACCAACCAGCGGGATAACTCACTCTCCCTGCTGTCAACCAAGTGGGAGGGGCTGCAGGTGGTGGCCCCCCATCTGTGCCCTCTGTGCCTGGGGCAGGGCACCAGATGCCACCTTCCTGGCTGTGTGGGTGAGAAGAGTGCCCACCCCCAGCCCGGAAGGAAGGTGGTGGCAAGCAGGCAGGTACTTTCCACAGGCCACCTGCGTTGGGCAGCACTCTCCCCCAGCATTCCTTTGTCCTGGGCCACCTTGGAGTGAGTGCTGTGGATGGTCACCGTGGAAGCGGCACACACTGTGTCCACTCATCGCTGCCTCCTGGGAGACGGGGACAGAGCAGGCCTGCGGTGGAGGCCCCATGTGGCGGGGACCTGGCACACTGGCCCCAAGGGGGAGAGGGGAGCCACTGCGGCCATGGGGCGAGTGCCATGGCCCCATTGCCCTGGCTAATGCTCACTGTGTCGGAATGAAAAATGGCCATAACCTGAGAAGCTGGGGAGGCCCCCCGCCCCACTTGTGGCCGTGGCCATATGTGCCCTGCACTGGGCTTCACCCCTCACATGCCCCACGTGCCCGTGCCACTCACGCTGTGGCTGCTTCTGTGTCCCCACTGAGCACCCCGTGCTTTCTGGGGTGACACGCTACATGGCTCCTGTCTGTACACGTCCCCAACCCCATGCTGCCCCCGACTTTGCTCCGGCCCCACCCCCATGCTGCAGACCCCTTCTGCCTCCTGCCCGTCCTCCTCATCCACACGGCTCCCAGGACGAGGGCAGTGGCCGCCGGAGCCCCGGCCACAGCATCTGCCAACGTTGTCTCCCCCGGGTCATGTTTATCATGGCATCCAACTCACCAGGAGTAGGCCTGCTGGAGCCAAACAGTGGACATTTCGTAACTAAATATATGCATCTAGAATCGTCCGGAAGAGGGTGCTGTCCATACGCCCTGCCTCACTCCACCACGCCCACTCCGACTGCGCCTGCCACCCCATCTGACAGAGCTGGTTCAGGGCACAGCCACGTCATCCCAGGCTAACTGTTCCCTCCGTGTCACTCCAGGAGCCGCCCTGGGTCCTCTGCTGGCCGGCCTCATCTCCCCGTCCGGGTGGGGCAACGTGTTCTACATGCTGATGTTTGCTGACGCCTGTGCCTTGCTGGTAAGGTGGCCCCTGGGATTGCAGGGCACTCTGTGTGACCCCCAAGGCCCCGGGGCTCCCTGGCCAGAAACCGACAGAAGACATCAAGTGGGGCTGCGCATTGCTCTACAGTCCCAGGCAGGTCCAGGGCACACAGGGCTGCTGTCCTCTGGCCGGCCAGCCGGCGTGGCTGTGGCCTGGGCGTGTCCCTGAGGCTCCCGTGCCATGTAGCTCACATGTGCGTCCGTGGGGGTCACAGCAGCGGCGCCCCGGTTCCCATGAGCCCTGACGAGCCATCCTGCCTTTGTTCGGGTGCAGTTTCTGATCCGCCTCATCCACAAGGAGCTGAGCTGTCCAGGTCCAGTGGCGAGTGACCAGGCTCCGTAAGTCCACGGCGGGACCCCACTCCGGCCCATCCGGGGGTCAAAGGGCAGCTCCGAGTGCCCTGGCCAGCGTGTCCCTAGGGTGCCACGGCCCCCTCCCCCGCTCCTGGACCAGTGTGGGCTGAGTAGGGTCATCCCTCCCCAAAGAGGGCTCCTCCACTGCGGCTGTGTGGGCTGTGGCTCCTTCACTCCCCTCCGTCCCTCCCACACTCTGTCCGCCATGGACCGTGGGGGTGGCGCACGGCTGTGCCGCTGTCCTGTGAGATTCCTGTGTGAATGGGGCCAGGCCCACGTGCGCCACGTGCCGCCCAGCTCCCACCCGTGACCTGCTGTTCCTCATCCTTCTCTTTCAGACTGAAGGAACACTGACAGCCAGTTGTCCGTCACATGCTGTCCCTGGAGAAGTTAGCTGAGGCATCCTGTGTTGGGGAGCACGGCTGAGCTTGCCTTTCACACCCCGGCAATGACAGAGTCCAGCAGGAGAATTCCTGCCACCGTTCACACCACACATGGAGGCCAGGATGGCCTCAAGGGACTGCTGCCGTCCACTGCCTTAACTGTGCCCCTGGCACGGTGGCCCAGCCAGCTGCAGACCTCACTCCGACACAACAGGCGACAGGAACCACCCTGTCCCCGCTTAGGTGCTTGTGCAGAGCACCAAGGCTTGTGGGCGGCTGCGTGGCCGAGCTGGGGAGGCTGAGAGTCCACCTGCGTGGGTTGGGGCTGGCGCCCGGCCGGGAGCACCGGGACAGAAGGGGCTGACCAGTCCCCTCGCCCCACAGCGGTCTCAGCACCTCCACACTCCTGCCCCGAGGTCGGTCGCCACCGGGAAGTCTACAGTCATAAAGCAATAAGCCCAGCTGTGACATGGAGACACCAGGTGCGCCAGCCACAGGGTCCTGGCCCCGTGCTCCCAGCTGCTGGGCGTGCGCTGTCACCCAGGGGTCACCACGTGGCAGGTCCACTGCAGGGTCCCGGGCAGGGCAGCGGGCCAGGAGGCGGGCGCCCCCTCGCGGTCAACGCCGGGAGCTCTGGGCTGCGCTCCCTCCCTGGTGCAGGCACCCCTGGGTTATTTATTCAGAACGTGTTATGGAGTAGAGATAGCCTTTGGTTATTTATTCCAACAGGTGCCAGGCATCCCCTGGCTGGCTGTTTCCTCGTTTCTCTCGCAAAAGTGCTTCTCTGACCTTTAAAATAAAGTGTTTTTTTTTTTTAACAAAAACCTCAAGCAGGGTGCATGGAAGATTGATGAGTCCGTCAAGTGGGAGGAGGGGCTTACAGACACTGGAGGGGGTTTCTGGCTTCCTCAGCCTTGGATGCGCAGAACTGGGCACCCCTGCCACACCCCTACCCATGCCTCCTGTCCTGCAGTTTGCTCCCCGGAGGCCCCTCTGCCTCCTTGCCACGCTGCCTGCAGTGGCCCTGAGCTGCCATCAGCACCAGCCACTTTTCCCCAGGTGTCTGCCTGGGGCACGAAGCTGACACCCCAGAGCTGGCTTAGGAAGTACACGGAGATGCCACTGCCCCCAGCCGCTGCAGAGCCAATCCCTCCAAGGCTGGCCGGATGCGGGGGTGAGGGTATCCAGCAGCCATGCCAGCCCGGCCTCCAGCCCTCGGCCACTGCCCATTGCTGCCTGACAGCAGAAGGAAACTGTGCAACCTACAAGGGAAGGGGCAGCTTCACATTCTGGAAGCTTCTAGGCCGAGCTCTTCAGAAAGAGGTGGTCAGCCGCTCTTTTCTGAAAACAAATACACAAAATTCCATTTAACGGTAGCCCGGCCACCTGTGTGGGCAGAAGAGTCCGCACAACCCCGGAGGAAGAAACATGGACTTGCTGGGTAGTACCTCTTCTGTCGTCAGAGCAGCCACATGACCACGTGACCACGTCCACCCCAAATGGCCAGGATGAGGAAGCCCTGGGTTGCCATGGCAATGCCACTGGACGTCCGGTTTTCCCATTCAGGTCGGCAAACACCGAGGGAATCAAATGCCAGCCTCTGGGGCCAGCATTGTGGCACGCACAGCTGGCTAAGCCACTGCCCATGGCGCCTCCATCCAGTGTCCAGCTCCCTGCTAACGCGCCTGGGATGGCAGCAGAGCATGGCCCACGCGCTTGGGCCCCTGCACCTATGTGGGAGACCCACGTGAAGCTCCTGGCTCAGCCTGGCCCAGCGCTGCCTGCTGTGCCATTTGGGGAGTGAATCACCAGTTGAAAAATCTCCATGTCCTTTATAAACCACCAGGGGCAATCTCGGGGCCTCACCCCCACAGCTGCATCTAATCACTTTCCACAGACGACCCCCCACCACCTGAGCATCCAAACAGTGGCGTGGCTGGAGGGTCCGTGCCGCTCGCCTGGGGATGGGGAGTGGGCGGGCTCGGCACCATGGCCAGCATCGCAGCCAGCCTTCCCAGCCTGTGCCAGTTAAGTTCAGCTTCCTTATTTGAAGGGCAGGTTTGCAGGGAGCAGAACAGCCTGATGTTCCATCTGCCAGTTGACTCCCCGAATGGCAGCGGGAGCCAGGGGGAGGCCAGACCTACCTCAGTGAGGGGTCTGGAACTCCAGCCAGGTCCCCCACGTGGGTGCAGGGGCCCAAGCTCTGGGGACGTCCTCCACTGCCCTTCCAGGCACATCAGTGGGGAGCTGGAAGTGGAGCAGCCAGGACTCCAGCCAGTGGCGGCTTTACCTGTTGAGCCATAGGGCCAGCCCAGCTTACCTCTTCGTATTCCCGTCCCTCCCGTCCCATGTCAATCATGTCCTCCTCCCCTCAGCTCTGGGTTTGTGGCTGAGGACGTCCCCACAGTACCTGCTGGCTCACGGCTGCGAGCGTGACTCGGTCCAATGTGTGTGAGCAAGACCAGGGCCACTGTAACTGAAAATGGAGGCATCTAGACAAATGCATGACCTTGAGTCAAAACGAGCCGGTGGCCTTGGCATGCCCAGCGTAGCAGCAGGGCTGGAAGCCCCTGTGTGATGGGGGTCCCTGCGCCAGGTGTATCTGGGGCCACTCCAGTGGGAACCTGGGAAACAGGTGGTACAAGACAAGGGCAGGCCGACCCCAAGAGGCCACATGCCAACCCTGTGTCCACCGCCCCCCGCCCCAACTTCGGGTAAAAGCGACCAGTTGGTTGATGTTGGGTCAAGGCTACTGCAGAGCATCTGCGTGAATCAAATTGAAGCTTCCCTAAAAGGTCCAGCCTGGGCTTTGGGCGCCAGTTTCCTGGCTGCCACCAGAGGGCGCTCCAGCCCCACCTGGGTCACCCCCAGGCCGTGCAGGTGGAAGGGACCGCTGCCCAGTATCCCTGCTGGCCAGTACCAGAACTCAGGGGTCAGGAGGCCTACAGGTATCCTCCCTCCAGGACCAGCTCTCCCACCACTGCCGCCAGCACCCCTCCCTGGCACCCACTGGGGCTTCCCTCCCTCCCCAGCGGCAGGTGTGTTTGGTGCGGGCCCTGGAGGGAGCAGGCCTGTGAACAGGGGCTGAGGAGCAGAACGGGGCAGGGGCACCATTTTACCACCTCTTACCCCCTCCTACCCCTCCACCCCGCCATTCCACCAGGCCTCTCTGCTCTCCATGGACAGAGAAGCAAGACCTTGCATGTCAGCTGCTCAGGCTGCCTCAGAGGCAAGCTGGCCAAGCTGGGTCTGGGGCCCAAGGCCTGTGGTCTACAGCTCAGGGCTGCAGCCCGGATCCCTGGTCTACGACCCAGCACTGCGATCCTGACCCCTGGTGCACAGCCCAGCACTGAGGTCCCGGCCCCTGGTCCACAGCCCAGCATCGGGTACCGGCCCCTGGTGCACGGCCCAGCACTGGGTCCCGGCCCCTGGTCTACAGCCAGCACTGAGCTCCCGGCCCCTGGTCTATGGCCCAGTATTGGGTCCCGGCCCCTGGTCTACGGCCCAGCACTGGGTCCCGGCGCCCCTGGTCCACGGCCAGCACTGAGCTCCCGGCCCCTGGTCTACGGCCCAGCACTGGGTCCCGGCCCCTGGTGCACAGCCAGCACTGAGCTCCCGGCCCCTGGTCTATGGCCCAGCACTGCGGTCCCGGCCCCTGGTGCACAGCCCAGCACTGGGTTCGTCTCTGGCCTATGGCTCCCTTCTTTCCAAGCCAGACCCCCGCCCCCAGGCTCCCCTGACTCGCTTGGCTGTGACGTCTCTGCAGGGCTTCTCCCTGAAGCAGTCATTCTGGCCGCTGGCTCCTCGCTGCCTGGCTCAGTCCCCCACAGCGCAGTCAGTGTTCTCTACTTCCTGTCCCGGGCGTCATCCTACTCCGTCACGCTGCATGTTCTCCTTGTAGACGCCTGGAAGCAGCTGCTGCCGCCTCCCCACTCCACACACACAGCCCCAGCTTAGCACTCTGTCCAGCCACGCGTGTCCCACTGGCCTGGAGCACAGGCGCACATGCTGGGATGACAGCTGGGCCAGTCAAGTCCAGGGTGGAGAGCAGCCATCGCCCAAATGCCACCCGCCCCAACCCGGGGTGACTGGGTAGCAAGGACAAACTCCAGGGCGATGTGCTCCGCCGAGCTTGCCACATCCCGTCAGCCCCTGCTGAAAGGTGAGAGAAACGAGGCGGAAGTTGGAGTCACCAGCAGGGTTATTTTTAGCAATCACAACATGAAATGAAGACGCAAAGTGTCTCTGGCAGAGAGGGGACGATGAGACAGGCACCCTCCAGGGGACAGGCACCCTCCAGGGGACAGGCACCCTCCAGGGGACAGGCACCCTCCAGGGGACAGGCGTCACCGTGAACCCCGTTCCCCCAGGACTGGTGACGCCCTGGCTATGTGGGGGGACACGGCACCCTCCAGGGGACAGGCGTCACGGTGAGCCCTCCCCCTGGGGCTGGTGACGCCCTGACCACGTGGGGGGACAGGGAGCTCCAAGAGCACGTTCGGGGCCGTGGGTGTGACATCCTCCAGGGAAAGCCAGCTCCCTTCCAAGGTATCCCAGGCCACCTGAACCCCAAACGGAACCAGGCACCCAGCCTGCTGTCCCACCTGCCTTGGTTGCCCGCAGGACAGCGTCATGGTCACGTCCAGCACCGCACCCAGGCCTGGGAGCCCCTCGTATCCCCTCCAGTCTCTCAAGCGTCCTCCGTAGCTGTTGCCAAGACTCCCTGGGCCTCACTCCCTCTGGCACCTGCACTGCTACTTGCTGTGCTGGCCAAAGTGCTGCATTTGGAGTGATGACGTGTCCCCTCTGGCTTGGGTAGAGGCCACCACGGAGGAGCCCTTTTCCCTCACTGTGCTGACCAGCCGCATGGTGACATGAGAGTGGCTGGGACACATAGTAGGCAGAGTCCCCAGCCGGAAACCAACGTGACAGGACTACAGCAGGACACGAGGGGCCCAGAGGCCAGACGGGCTGTGTCTGCAGGGTGTGGGGACTGTCACCTGGGAGTTGTGGTCGGCAGGGTTGCGCTTCCAACAGAGCAGATGCTGGTTGCCTTGGAGAAGCCGAGCCAAGGGCAAAGGTGAGATCAGAGGACAGGTGTACACAGGGCTCCAAGGGAACTGGAAACCAGCCCGGGACGGGTGGGATCTGCAAGCCAGCACTCCTCACAGGACGGCAAAGGCATAAAGGAGAGACACCGCCAGAAGGGACAGCCCCTCGGACTCAGCAACAGGCAAGGCTGTGGCCAGGCACAGCGCCCCATGGCCAGCAGGTGGAGGCATGCCTAGAGACTCCCACCAGACACGACTGCTCGAGGAGGGGCTGCCCACCCCCACAGCAGGCCTGCAAGGCCCTCTCCAAGGCTGCGGTCAGAAGCCAACCACCATGTGGGGAGGAGGGTATGTTGTTGCCCAAAAATCCATGCTCATGGAAAGAAAAGCACAGGGATACAGATTGTAATGGAAGTATTCTCTCTCAGGTGACAGCAGTGGTGCTCTCTGAGGTGATGGAGGTGTTGATGCTCTCTGAGGTGATGGAGGTGTTGATGCTCTCTCTGAGGTGATGGAGGTGATGCTCTCTGAGGTGATGGAGGTGATGCTCTCTGAGGTGATGGAGGTGGTGCTCTCTCTGAGGTGATGGAGGTGGTGCTCTCTCTGAGGTGATGGAGGTGATGCTCTCTCTGAGGTGACGGAGGTGATGCTCTCTGAGGTAATGGAGGGGTGGTCTCTCTGAGGTGATGGAGGTGGTAATGCTCTCTGAGGTGATGAGGTGATGTTCTCTGAGGTGATGGAGGTGATGCTCTCTCTGAGGTGATGGAGGTGTTGATGCTCTCTCTGAGGTGATGGAGCTGATGCTCTCTCTGAGGTGATGGAGGTGATGCTCTCTGAGGTAATGGAGGGGTGGTCTCTGAGGTGATGGAGGTGGTAATGCTCTCTCTGAGGTGATGGAGGTGATGCTCTCTGAGGTGATGAGGTGATGTTCTCTGAGGTGATGGAGGTGATGCTCTCTCTGAGGTGATGGAGGTGATGCTCTCTGAGGTAATGGAGGGGTGGTCTCTGAGGTGATGAGGTGATGTTCTCTGAGGTGATGGAGGTGATGCTCTCTGAGGTGATGGAGGTGATGTTCTCTGAGGTGATGGAGGTGGTACTCTGAGGTAATGGAGGGGTGGTCTCTCTGAGGTGATGGAGGTGGTAATGCTCTCTCTGAGGTGATGGAGGTGATGCTCTCTGAGGTGATGGAGGTGATGCTCTCTGAGGTGATGGAGGTGATGCTCTCTGAGGTGATGGAGGTGTTGATGCTCTCTCTGAGGTGATGGAGGTGATGCTCTCTGAGGTGATGGAGGTGTTGATGCTCTCTCTGAGGTGATGGAGGTGATGCTCTCTCTGAGGTGATGGAGGTGATGCTCTCTGAGGTGATGGAGGTGATGCTCTCTGAGGTGATGGAGGTGTTGATGCTCTCTCTGAGGTGACGGAGGTGATGCTCTCTCTGAGGTGATGGAGGTGGTGCTCTCTGAGGTAATGGAGGGGTGGTCTCTGAGGTGATGAGGTGATGTTCTCTCTGAGGTGATGAAGGTGATGCTCTCTGAGGTGATGGAGGTGATGTTCTCTGAGGTGATGGAGGTGGTGCTCTCTGAGGTAATGGAGGGGTGGTCTCTCTGAGGTGATGGAGGTGGTAATGCTCTCTCGGAGGTAATGGAGGTGGTGCTCTCTCTGAGGTGATGGAGGTGATGCTATCTGAGGTGATGGAGGTGTTGATGCTCTCTCTGAGGTGATGGAGGTGATGCTCTCTCTGAGGTGATGGAGGTGATGCTCTCTGAGGTGATGGAGGTGATGCTCTCTCTGAGGTGATGGAGGTGATGCTCTCTGAGGTGATGGAGGTGATGCTCTCTGAGGTGATGAGGTGATGTTCTCTGAGGTGATGGAGGTGATGCTCTCTCTGAGGTGATGGAGGTGATGCTCTCTGAGGTAATGGAGGGGTGGTCTCTGAGGTGATGAGGTGATGTTCTCTGAGGTGATGGAGGTGATGCTCTCTGAGGTGATGGAGGTGATGTTCTCTGAGGTGATGGAGGTGGTACTCTGAGGTAATGGAGGGGTGGTCTCTCTGAGGTGATGGAGGTGGTAATGCTCTCTCTGAGGTGATGGAGGTGATGCTCTCTGAGGTGATGGAGGTGATGCTCTCTGAGGTGATGGAGGTGTTGATGCTCTCTCTGAGGTGATGGAGGTGATGCTCTCTGAGGTGATGGAGGTGTTGATGCTCTCTCTGAGGTGATGGAGGTGATGCTCTCTCTGAGGTGATGGAGGTGATGCTCTCTGAGGTGATGGAGGTGATGCTCTCTGAGGTGATGGAGGTGTTGATGCTCTCTCTGAGGTGACGGAGGTGATGCTCTCTCTGAGGTGATGGAGGTGGTGCTCTCTGAGGTAATGGAGGGGTGGTCTCTGAGGTGATGAGGTGATGTTCTCTCTGAGGTGATGAAGGTGATGCTCTCTGAGGTGATGGAGGTGATGTTCTCTGAGGTGATGGAGGTGGTGCTCTCTGAGGTAATGGAGGTGGTGCTCTCTCTGAGGTGATGGAGGTGGTAATGCTCTCTCGGAGGTAATGGAGGTGGTGCTCTCTCTGAGGTGATGGAGGTGGTGCTCTCTGAGGTAATGGAGGGGTGGTCTCTGAGGTGATGAGGTGATGTTCTCTCTGAGGTGATGAAGGTGATGCTCTCTGAGGTGATGGAGGTGATGTTCTCTGAGGTGATGGAGGTGGTGCTCTCTGAGGTAATGGAGGTGGTGCTCTCTCTGAGGTGATGGAGGTGGTAATGCTCTCTCGGAGGTAATGGAGGTGGTGCTCTCTCTGAGGTGATGGAGGTGATGCTCTCTGAGGTGATGGAGGTGTTGATGCTCTCTCTGAGGTGATGGAGGTGATGCTCTCTCTGAGGTGATGGAGGTGATGCTCTCTGAGGTGATGGAGGTGATGCTCTCTCTGAGGTGATGGAGGTGATGCTCTCTGAGGTGATGGAGGTGATGCTCTCTCTGAGGTGATGGAGGTGATGCTCTCTGAGGTAATGGAGGGGTGGTCTCTGAGGTGATGAGGTGATGTTCTCTGAGGTGATGGAGGTGGTGCTCTCAGGTAATGGAGGGGTGGTCTCTCTGAGGTGATGGAGGTGGTGCTCTCAGGTAATGGAGGGGTGGTCTCTCTGAGGTGATGGAGGTGGTAATGCTCTCTCTGAAGTGATGGAGGTGATGCTTTCTGAGGTGATGGAAGTGATGCTCTCTCTGAGGTGATGGAGGTGATGCTCTCTGAGGTGATGGAGGTGATGCTCTCTCTGAGGTGATGGAGGTGATGCTCTCTGAGGTGATGGAGGTGATGTTCTCTGAGGTGATGGAGGTGGTGCTCTCAGGTAATGGAGGGGTGGTCTCTCTGAGGTGATGGAGGTGGTAATGCTCTCTCTGAGGTGATGGAGGTGATGCTCTCTGAGGTGATGGAGGTGATGCTCTCTGAGGTGATGGAGGTGATGTTCTCTGAGGTGATGGAGGTGGTGCTCTGTGAGGTAATGGAGGTGATGCTCTCTGAGGTAATGGAGGTGATGTTCTCTGAGGTGATGAAGGTGATGCTCTCTGAGGTAATGGAGGTGATGCTCTCTCTGAGGTGATGAGGTGATGTTCTCTGAGGTGATGAAGGTGATGCTCTCTCTGAGGTGATGGAGGTGATGTTCTCTGAGGTGATGGAGGTGATGCTCTCTGAGGTAATGGAGGTGATGCTCTCTCTGAGGTGATGGAGGTGGTAATGCTCTCTCTGAGGTGATGGAGGTGATGCTCTCTGAGGTGATGGAGGTGGTGCTCTCTCTGAGGTGATGGAGGTGATGTTCTCTGAGGTGATGGAGGTGATGCTCTCTGAGGTGATGGAGGTGTTGATGCTCTCTCTGAGGTGATGGAGGTGATGCTCTCTGAGGTGATGGAGGTGTTGATGCTCTCTCTGAGGTGATGGAGGTGATGCTCTCTCTGAGGTGATGGAGGTGATGCTCTCTGAGGTGATGGAGGTGTTGATGCTCTCTCTGAGGTGATGGAGGTGATGCTCTCTCTGAGGTGATGGAGGTGATGTTCTCTGACGTGATGGAGGTGGTGCTCTGTGAGGTAATGGAGGTGATGCTCTCTGAGGTAATGGAGGTGATGCTCTCTCTGAGGTGATGGAGGTGATGTTCTCTGAGGTGATGGAGGTGGTGCTCTCTGAGGTAATGGAGGGGTGGTCTCTCTGAGGTGATGGAGGTGGTAATGCTCTCTCTGAGGTGATGGAGGTGGTGCTCTCTGAGGTGACGGAGGTGGTGCTCTCTGAGGTGATGGAGGTAATGCTCTCTCTGAGGTGATGGGGGTGATGCTCTCTGAGGTGACGGAGGTGGTGCTCTCTGAGGTGATGGAGGTAATGCTCTCTCTGAGGTGATGGAGGTGGTGCTCTCTGAGGTGACGGAGGTGGTGCTCTCTGAGGTGATGGAGGTAATGCTCTCTCTGAGGTGATGGAGGTGATGCTCTCTGAGGTGATGGAGGCAGTGCTCTCTCGGAGGTGATGGAGGTGGTGCTCTCTCGGAGGTGATGGAGGTGGTGCTCTCTCGGAGGTGATGGAGGTGATGCTCTCTCTGAGGTGACGGAGGTGGTGCTCTCTGAGGTGACAAAGGTGGTGCTTTTCCCTGAGATGACGCTGATGGTGATGTTTGACGTGACAGAGGTGGTGCTGTTTTCTGAGGTGATGGCAGTAGTAGCCTTCTAGGAATCACTGAGCAGAGAATGAGCCAGTGTGCACCAGCGCCCCTGTAGACACCCTTGAGACCCAGCCACCTTGCACATGGACATTCAGTCAGGCAGGGCCTCTGCTTGAAGACGCCACTGACTGCACCCTGCTGTGCCCTGCTTGCCGAGCCCGTCTCTCTCGGCGTGTCCCTGTCAGGCACGTCACAGCCTGCTTGGTTAGGCACGTGGGGCAGAAGTTAAGAGCAGTGCCACAGCCACTGTAAACAAAATGATCACGAAAACAAGGGGGCAATGTGGTCCTTGCCTACAACGTAGAGCCCAGACAAGAAAGCAGACATGGGGCCCGGCGGCGTGGCCTTGCAGCTAAAGTCCTTGCCTTGAACGCCCTGGGATCCCATATGGGTGCCGGCTCTAATCCCGGCAGCTCCACTTCCCATCCAGCTCCCTGCTTGTAGCCTGGGAAAGCAGTCGAGGATGGCCCAATGCACTGGGACCCTGCACCTGTGTGGGAGACCCGGAAGAGGTTCCTGGTTCCTGGCTTCTGATCAACGCAGCACCGGCCGTTGTGCTCACTTGGGGAGTGAATCATCAGATGGAAGATCTTCCTCTCTGTCTCTCCTCCTCTCTGTATACCTGACTTTGTAATAAAATAAATAAATCTTTAAAAAAAAAAAGCAGACATGTCCTTGTCAGATCTCGACCTGACCCGCTGAGGAGTACTGGGCACACACACTCCTCTGGTGCCACCCCCAGGCCTGCCAAGCTTGGTGCTCACAGTTGGTGAGGGAGGGAGTGGGCGTCTGAGTGATGGTTGAGGGACATCATGCGACGGGGAAGTTGTGTGGATACAGGTACTGCACAGCCTCATTGACTCGTCCTTCCTGGAAAGGGTGGGCATCGCAGGTGGGCTCCCAGGAAATGGGCCAGCAGGCGGATGCCAGCGCAGTGTAGACCCTTGGGGTCGATGGCTACCGGAAGGAGCCAGCACCAGGCATGGCATTGGGTATGGCGCAGCTGTGGCCCCATGGTGAGATCTGAGCAGATGCAGCCCATGAGGCTGGCATGTGTGGGCCAGAACAGCTGGGGATTACCCTTCAGTGGGGCCTTCGAGGCCTCTTCCACCAAGCGTGCTGTCCGCTGCCACCCAGGGGCCCTCACGACTCCGCCCAACTCTAAGCAACAGCCTTGTGCCCAGCCACCATTCCCCTCTCCCCTGTCCCTCCCGGCATCCCAGACAGCCACAGCAGCGCCCTGGCCCCAGTTCAAGAACCTTCTCTCCCTGCTGGCCGCCTTGGCTTCCACACCCAGTGGACAAGCCAACAGGCCCAAAGCTCCGGCCACAGGAAGGCTTCTTAAAGCACAACACTGGCCAAGGCTGGGAGGTGCTAAGCAGGCCACTGGGGCTGGCCCTGGGCAGCCTGGGGACCCGAGCATCACCCAGCCAGTGTGCCTCC
Source organism: Ochotona princeps (assembly GCF_030435755.1). Classification (NCBI taxonomy): domain Eukaryota; kingdom Metazoa; phylum Chordata; class Mammalia; order Lagomorpha; family Ochotonidae; genus Ochotona; species Ochotona princeps. Next base: position 26,891,951 of record NC_080834.1, on the reverse strand, counting down.
TGGGCTGCTTCACTGTGACTTCACCCCTGCAGCAGCCACACATGAGGAGAGGGTGCAGAACTCCATGGAGGGTGGGGCGACAGGACAGGGCGCCGCCCGCCTGCCCGGGTACCTGTTTCTACAGCTCCCAGAACTCTCCTCCCCTGCATCAGGCATTATTCATGAGTTTTCTGTCTTTTAAAAAATATATGTGTATATATTTCTTGACTTCTAGCCACTGGCTCATACTCCCAGATGGCTGCAACGTGTTGAAGCCAATGACCTAGGAACGTCTGCTGTTCTCTTGGGCACGTTAGCAGGAAACTGGATCAGGAGAGCAGCCAGGACTCCAACTGGTGTATGCATAGAATGTCAGCTTTGCAGACAGTGGCTTAACTTGCTGCATCACAGCACCACTATCCCCAACCCTCACCCTGCAATCCTGCTGGTTCTGAGTAGACCCAGTGGCACGCTCAGTGTCTCCCCTGGCTCAGGGTGGGCAGCAGGACCCCAGCAGCTTCTCGGAGGTGCAGGTAGACAGTGTGGCTTCACTCCCACGCTGCGGAAGGATTCTGACATAAAACTTCAGATGCAAAAACAACTGCCATTCATGCCCGCAGGGCAGGTCTACAGAGCCTTCCAGAAGCTTCTAGAAGATCACCATGGCAAGGAAACAGTGCTTGAGCCTCCAAGAAGGCACTGCACCAAGAAAGAGTTCTCTTTGAAGCCCTTTTTCCCGTCTTGTCACGCTGTGGTCTGTTAGCCAGCGTCACAGGTTGCAGGCACACTGGCCTCTCTGCTCCCGGCAGCAATGACATCTGAGCGCCACAGCCTGCCATCCTCGCTCTTCCAAGCCACTGTGTCAGAGCACCCAAGCCACTGTGTCAGAGCACCCAAGCCAGAAGCCCGTGAATGGCAGGTGCATCCACGGTCTGGGAAACCACGCAGTTGAAGGTCAAGGTGGAGTCGGTGCCGGTCAGGGCCCACTTGCCTTCTGGAAAGGCTCTAACTCCTTATAACGAGGGCCCACCCTCAGGGTCGTGAGGCCCAGGAATTGGGCACACATGCTTGGGAACAGACCCCTGAACCACAGCACCCGGCTTCTGGACCTCTCGTTTCTGGGCCTCCCCTATGGCCAACCCTGGGTGACACAGGAGAGCCAGAGCTCTGCTCACCAGCACAGCACCCATGGCTTGGGACCTCCAGGCTACTCTGGGGGACACAGCCATCACCCAGGTTTCTGGTCTCACACACTGTGCCTACCCCAGCAAGCCCACTTGCCAAGGAGAAGAGGTGACTTCCTGTCCTACCGCCAGATGCTTAGAAGAGAGCTGGGCTGGCCTCTTAGGGAAGAGACCCCGACTGGCCACAACAACCAGGGCCACCCCAGGAGGAAACCATGAGCCAGGAACTCAGGTGGCTTGTGCTGGGTTGCTGCCGGACACTCAGCTGCCTTCCAGAGCCCCTAGCTAAGAGCTGGGTCAGCAGCAGAGCAGCTGAAGCTGGCACTCCCCTGCAGCCCGCACGTGTCCTGCGTGCCAGCTTACCCTGCCATGCCACAGAGCCACCCTACCTCTGCTTCTTGTTGAGCTAGTTCTGGAAAGGCCCGTGTGCAGGACGTGTGGCCCCCTCCGTTTTTAGAGTCATGGGCACAAAACTGATCACAGAATCTGTGAGAATGTGTGTGACAGTGTGTGTGAAGTGTGTGAATGAATGTGGGGGGGTGTGTGAGTGAATGTGTGTGAATGAATGTGAGTGTGCTTGAGTGAATGTGTGTACACGCAAATGTGTGTATGTGTGAATGTGCATAACTGTGAGAGTAAATTGTGTGTAAGTGTGTCTGTGTGGATACGTGTATGTCAGTGCATCAGTGTGTAAATGTCTGTATGTTGATGTGTATGTGTGCATGTGTGTAAGTGTGAGTGTACAAGAGTGTGCACGTGTCAGTGTTTGCGTAGTGTGAGTCTGTGTGGAGTGTGTCAGTGTGTGTGAGTGAATGTGTGTATACGTGTGCGTGTGGTGTCTACAGTGCATGTACCATGAGTGTGTCAGTGAACACGCGTCAGTGTGTGTGATGTGTGTGTAGTGTGTGTAGTGTGTACACGCGTCAGTGTGTGGAGTGTGTACACATGTCAGTGAACGCATGTCAGTGTGTGTGGTGTGTGTGGAGTGTGTACACGTGTCAGTGAGCACGTGTCAGTGTGTGTGATGTGTGTGATGTGTGTGGTGTGTGTGCAGTGTGTACACGTGGCAGAGACGTCTCCTCGAACAGCAGCATAAATTGTTGGTGCCCTTGCCCTTTTTGCCTTGTTTTTCCACCAATACATTTTTGCTTGGTTGATTTTTCTGTTGTATGATTGTTTTCTATTTTCATCATTTCTGTCTTTTTTCCTTCCTTCTGCTTATGTGTTGGGTCCTAATTTCTTTTTTAAATTTTGTTTTTATATTTTATTATTATTATCATTTTATGATATAGTTCCATAGGCTCCTGGCATGTCCCTTATCCCCTCCCCAGTTCCCTCCCCCCACCTAGTTCCTCTATATCATTACTAACATATAGTTCTTCATACTCAGTCATATGTCCATCATTGCGGGCATGGACAATGGCAGAGTCCAGCATCCTATTGTTAAGATACAATGAACAGTTTCATTGCAAGTCCATCTTTGTCTGGAAGCAGAAATGCATACTGCATTGTATCCTCACGTCTGGATGTTAGTCTCCATTTCACAGCTACTGTACTTCCCCTTAAATGAAAAGTCATGATTCAAAATCAACAATAGAAAGAAAAATAGAAATTTATAATGCCATGAAGTTAAATGACATGTTACTAGGTATGACAGTCTCTATTACACAGCTACTATACATCCCTTTAAATGAAGAGCCACAAAACAAAATCAACATCCGGGAGAAAAAAGAAGTTAACAACACCATGAAGTTAAATAACATGCTATTAAATGACTAATGTGTAGCTGAATAAATGAAAATCAAGAACCTTCTTGAAGAAAATAATGTCACTGCATGATCTATAAGTCACTGAATGATTTAATCAGAAGAAAGTATTTTGAAGAGATGAAACTAACAGAAAACATCAAAACCCATGCGATAGAGTTTCCGCTGATTTTTGTTGGTAAAGTGTGTCTCTTCCAGACAATAAATAGATGGGCTTTGTTTTTTAAACCAGTGTACTAATCTATGATGTTTGATTGAGCTTAAGCCATTCACATTCAGTTTAATATGTATGGATGGTACTTTGGTCCTGTCATTTTAGGAATGGGTTGTTCATTGGTTTAGTCTTCTGTTGTCATTTTACTGGAATGTTCTTCCCATTTGCCTTTGGTTTTGGTGGGTGCTATTCCTCTTCTCTGTCAAGAGAACATCTTGAAGTATCATTTGTAGGGCAGGTTTGGAAGAGGCAAATTCTTTTAACTTTTCTTTACTGTGGAAGAATTTTTTTTTAGATTTATTCATTTTATTACAGCCAGATATACACAGAGGAGGAGAGACAGAGAGGAAGATCTTCCGTCCGATGATTCACTCCCTAAGTGAGCCGCAACGGGCCGATGCGCGCCGATCCGAAGCCAGGAACCTGGAACCTCTTCCGGGTCTCCCACGCGGGTGCAGTGTCCCAATGCATTGGGCCGTCCTCAACTGCTTTCCCAGGCCACAAGCAGGGAGCTGGATGGGAAGTGGAGCTGCCGGGATTAGAACCGGCGCCCAGATGGGATCCCGGGACTTTCAAGGCGAGGACTTTAGCTTCAAGGCCACGCCGCCGGGCCCTTTATTTCATTTTCAAAGACAAAAGAAAGCTTCGCTGGATATGTTATCCTAGGCTGACAATATTTTTGTTTTAGAATCTGGAATATGTCACTCCATTCTCTTCTTGCCTGTAGAGTTTCCTGTGAGAGATCTCCTGTGAGTTTAATTGGCATTCCTTTATATGTCAATTGATTTTTTTTCACGTGCACATTTAAATATCTTTTCCTTATGTACAATTGAAGAGAGCTTGATGATCATGTGTCTTGGTAAAGATCGCTTTTGATCAACCCTGTTGGGAGTTCTGTGCTCCTCCTGGATCTTGTTTCCCAATTCTTTCTCTAGAGTAGGGAAATTTTCCTTTATTATTTCATTCAATACATTTGCAAACTCAGCTTCTCTTTCTGCACCTTCTGGGACTCCCATAACTCTTAGATTTGGCCTCTTAATAGTGTCTTTCAATTCATTTATATATTTTTTTGGCCTGATCCAGCTTCCAGCTTTTTGTTTGCTTCCCCCTGATGACAGGAAATACCTTCCAATTCTGAGATTCTTTCTTCTGCTTGCTTCATTCTATTTTGGAGACTCTCCACTGTACTTTTAATTTGCTCTACTGTGTTCTTAATTTCTGATATATCTGCCTTGATTTGCTTTATTGCTTCCTTAAATTCTTTTTTTTTAATTAATTACATTGCATTATGTGACACAGTTTTATAGGTACTGGGATTCCCCCCACCCCTCCCCAAACCTTCCCCCTCTTTAAATTCTTTGAACTCTTGTATGTGCTTCTCATTTTTTATCAGAATCTTTAAAATGAATTTTATGGGTTCTGTGTCCCCCATTTTCTCGATGTCTTCCTCAGTGAACTCTGAGGTTGGCATACGGTTTTGCTCCTTTACAGGGGAGTTTTCAGTAATATTCATTGTGCCTTTGTCTCTTCTTTTGCTCTTGATCATTGTACTTCTGGTTAGCAGAGTCTTCTCCTTGGGGCAGGTTTCTAAGCTGTGTCACCCACAGGTCTACAATGAGATTTTACTTATTGCAGTTGGTACACAACTTTTTTGCTTGCAGCCACTTGTGCCACAACCTCCAGCAAGTTCCAGGTCTGGGTTTTTATTGTTAGATTTCCACCGTGGTCTCCACAGCCCCAGCTCCTGCCTCACCACTCTTCACCCTCTGTGATACCATGCTGAGGCTGCACCGTTGTCTCTGCAAACTTTCTCCCACTTCCGGTTGGAGCAGGTCCAGGATTAGAGAGACACAGGTGTCCTACATAGCTAGGTTATTGGTGGTGCTAATCTTGCTGGAACCTGTTGGACGTTAGGTCTGGGTGCCACACAGACCTATTTTGACCTGTACGATGTCACAGTCGGTATTATTTTTCTGCGGGACCAGTGCAATCCACGGAACTCAGTGAGTTCTCGCAAGCTCAGCACATGCGCAGTTCACTGTTGTCCCCTGCAGTCCTAAAGCTATTGCCACAGTGTACAAAATGGTGCCTGACGTACCACTACTAGAGTTCTTGATCTGCTGGCCGTCAGGCCTGAGGGCTACCCAGACCTGTCTTGGGTGGAACCTGTAGAATGCCACATTGCTGCTGTTCACTGAGTCAGAAATGAGTTCACTCCCAGCTCAGCATATGCTCAGTCCTTTCCCTTGCCTTTGCCTCCGTAAGCAAAATGGCGCCCAGTTCAGCTCTAGGGGGCTGACCAGGCTGTGAAATCCACCCTGTTCTCGCACTGCCCGTCTGGGATCTGCTGCTGTGTCTCTGCTCCTGGTCAAGTCAAACGGACCAGCAGGATGGACAGTTCTTTGGGTTCACCTCCCAAGCTCCCAGTGAAAGTCCCTTCCCACCTGGTTGCTGGTGGAGTTCCGGCTGCTGGTGGAGTTCGGATCGCCGTTAGCTGAATGCTGCTGGGGTATCAGTCACTGCAACACCACACCGTTATGTCCGCTGCTTTCCCGTGTCTGTCGGTCTCCAGGTAACCCTCTGCTGTTGTTCTGTCCTCTCCTATTTCCTGGAATGTGTCCTCTCTGCTTCATCCTGATTAAATGTTTTTCCATCCGTTTAAATGTGTCCTTACCCTATTCCGCCATCTTGATTCTCCTGGTCCTCATTTCTTGAAACAAATCCTCGGGCATTTTTAGTCTCCGTCTTTCTGTGAAATGATGGAGGCTCTATCCCTCGGCGTGGCAGAACTCCCCTGCAGCTCTGGTATGCCGCATCTGGCACCTCTGCTGTGTCTCCTAGCACTTGGGAGTCTTAAGAAACACTGTGTTCTAAGCACGGGGATTTCTTGTTTTGTTATTGCTTTCTGACTTAATTTTCTTACAGTCAGAGAACTAACTCTGGATTTGCTCAATCTTTGAAATTTGTTGGGACGCCGCAGTCTATTTTGATGAATGTTTCAAATGTGCTCAGGAGGAATGGGTTTTCAGTACTTATGTGGCCTCATGTTCCAAATATAAAGTACTCCAAAAAATGTGTATTTCCAGGCCCTGAGTGGTAGCCTAGTGGCTAAAGTTCTCACCATGCATCCACCAGGATCCCATATGGGCGCCAGTTCACATCCCGGCTGCTCCACTTCCCACCCTGCTCCCTGCCTGTGGCCTGGGAAAGCAGTGGAAGACAGCCCAAAGCCTTAGGACCCTGCACCTGCATGAGAGATCCAAACAAAGCTCCTGGCTCCTAGCTTTGGATCGGCTCAGCTCCAGCTGTTGCAGCCACTTGGGGAGTGAACCAGTGGATGGAAGATCTTTCTCTGTCTCTCCTCTGTAAATTTGACTTTTCAATAAAAATAAATTTAAAAAAAAAAAAACATGCTTTTTTTAAAAGCATGTATTTTCCAAAAAACTGTAGAGGTTTCAAAATTTTCCTTGTGCCAAAACAAGCTTATCTTTAACCCATTTTCCACGAGCTTTCTGAAGGACCCCATGTGTTCACTAAGGACCAAACTTGTTCACTAGAGACCCCCACGTATTCACTCAGGACCCCACGTGTTCACTAAGGACCCCACGTGTTCCCTGTGTCGGATTTGCTGGTTTTATTCAGACACTCCACAGTCTTTTGGTCCGTGTTCCCTGGGCATGAAGGACAAGAGTATGCCGAGATTGCCTGCTTTGATTGGAATTATGGTTTCTACCAAAAAAAAAAAAAAAAAAAATTCAGCAGAGGAGGGGCAGACACAAGAGCTACCATTCACACTCGCCAGTGCTGCCAGTGGCCAGGGCTGAGTCGGGGCTGGAGCGAGCAGCCGGGAGCTCGGTCCAGATCTCCGCATCGGGGCTGGGAGCAGAACCCACTTCCCTGCACCGTCATCCGCCTCCTCCAGGGTTTGCAGGAACTAGGAACCCAAGACTGGGGCCCAGGCACTGACACAGGAACAGGCGTCTCCGTTAGCCAAATACCTGCCTGCAACTGTGGACTTTGAAACCAATCCTCACTCTGTTAGATACACAAAAGTATGTCTCCTGTTGTTAGGTGCATAAAAGTGTATTTCCTGTTGTTAGATACACAAAGCTATGTTTCCTGTAGATATCAGATAATGAGATGTGTATATATCAGGAGCAAGTCTTCCAGTTACAGCAATGTCTCTCTCTCTCTCTCTCTCTCTCTCTCTCTCTCTCTCTCTCTCTCTCCCCTCTCTCTCTCCACAAAGGCAGATTTACAGAGAAAAGGAGAGACAGAGAAAGATCTTCCACCCCCTGGTTCACTCCCCAAGCGTCCACAGCGGCTGGAGCTGAACTGATCCAAAGCCAGGAGCCAGGAGCTCTTCCAGGTCTCCCACACGGGTGCAGGGTCCCAAAGCTTTGGGCCGTCCTCGACTGCTTTCCCAGGCCACAGGCAGGGAGCTGGATGGGAAGCAGGGCAGCTGGGACATGAACCCACACCCAGATGAGATTCTGCCGCTCATGAGGGGAGGACTAGTCCGTTGACCCATTGAACCATCACCTCCTCCGCCCTCCCCCACATAACACACTTGTAACAATGTGTTACTTTCTCCTTTCTCTTGATTTTCCCAGGAACTTTCTGAAGCACCTTGGCGGATTGCAGTGCTTCCTGTTTGATACTAAAGGCAAGCACCCACTTGCTGTATGTGGATTTTGGCAGCTGCTTTAGAGCGTCTGTATTCTTGTATTTCAGATGTGCTGGGATACAGCGGAGCAATGCTCAGAAAAAAGCAATCCCAGTCCCACACGCCTTTCTTGAGGTTTAAATTCTTTCTTGGGGCCAACACAGTGGTGTACAGACCAATCTTCCATCTACAAGCACTGGCATTCCATAGGAGCACTGGTTCGTGTCCCGGCTTCTCCACTTCCCATCCAACTCCCTGACTGGCCTGGGAAGACAGTAAAAGATGCTCCAAGTGCTTGGGACCCTGCACCCGCGTGGGAGACCCAGGAGAATCTCCTGGCTCCTGGTGTCGGATCAGCTCAGTTCCGGCCGTTGCGGCCATTTGGGGAGTGGGCCAGTGAATGGAAGCTCTTTCTGTCTCTTTCTCTCTGTACATCTGCCTTTCTGATGAAAATAAATGAATATTTTTTTAAATGAAGGTTTGTGGTATTGTTCATGATTCCTGTGTATCGAGCTGTGATTTTCCAATGTGCTTTATTCAGCACAGCTTCTTCAAGTCCACGTTCACTGGTTTTCTCATGGACTGGTCTAACGCGCTTCTAAAACCGAGCTGTTTCCACAATTGCATATTGCAGTTATCACATTTGTACTTGTACGGTTAAACATCTGTCCGATCTGTTAAAAACGTTTTTACTTCTATCTTTCAAGGCCTTCCCGGCTGGTCTGAGCAGCTGGCCCCTGCAGGGCTCCTTCATCCACTGGCTTCCACTTCTCTCTCTCTCTTTTTTAAAGATTTACTTATTATTTTTTATTAGAAATAATACATATTTATTAAAAATTCAAATACAGAAATAAATGATTTATTTATTATTTTTATTACAAAGTCAGATATACAGAGAGGAGGAGAGATGGAGAGGAAGATCTTCCATCCGATGATTCACTCCCCAAGTGAGCACAACGGCCAGTGCTGCGCCGATCCAGAGCCAGGAGCCAGGAACTTCCTCCAGGTCTCCCACAGGGGTGCAGGGTCCCAATGCATTGGGCCGCCCTCGACTGCTTTCTCAGGCCACAGGCAGGGAGCTGGATGGAAGTGGAGCTGCCGGGATTAGAACCGGCGCCCATAGGGGATCCTGGTGGGTGCAAGGCGCGGACTTTAGCCACTAGGCCACGGCGCCGGGCCCTGTCTTTCACTTCTCTTGCCCCGCGCCCACACTGTCTTTTCTCTGTGTGTTCAGTTTTGACTATATGCTCAACTTTGCATTCAAAGCATTTTGTAGAAATAATTTATTGATAAGAATCTCTCCCTATGATGTTTTGGTAACTTTCAGACACCCCAATGTATCAACAATCTGGGGTCTTCTTTTTTTGAATTTTTAGAAGATTTCTATTATTTACTTGTAAGGGAAGGAGAGACAGATTGTTCACCCACTGGTTCACTCCCCAGATGGCCACACCCGCTGCGGCTAGCCAGGTTGAAACCGGGAACTCCATGCAGGTCTCCCAGCTGAGTGGCACCCTCCGCTGGGGCCACCCTCCGCTAGGGCCACCCTCCGCTGGGGCCACCCTCTGCTGCTTCCCAGGCAGGCACTTTAGCAGAACACTCAAGCCTGAAGCAGCGCCTGGAGGGGGCTGCTGACCCTGCAGATGGCAGCCCACGTGCTGCGCCACCTTGCCAGCTCCTGGGACACTCTGAATCTGATTTTAGGGCCTGAGGTGTCTCGTGTGTGGAGACAGGACCATGTCTGGCCCTCCCCACCTGGCCAGAGCATCCCAGCTGGCACTGTCCGGGGGTCGCTGACAAATGTGCCTGGCTTGGAAGGTGTCCGGGGAGCAGTGGAGCTGCCAGCCCAGGGGGAAAGCCCATGGGTTCCCAGCCTGAGGCTGGAGCTAGTGGGGCTCAGGAGACTGCCGCCAGGGACCATGCTCACAGTGCCCCCGACAACACGCCTGTGACCTTGATGGAAACGCCTGTCACGTCGTCTCGGTCGCCGACGCTCCCAGCGGTGCTGCCGAAGGACTAACAGCCCCACCAGCTGCTTTCCCTGCCCACGCCCTTAAAAATAGTGCCTCTTGCATTTCCATCAAGCTTCTGTCATCTGCATTTCCACTCTCGGAGGAGCTGTCAGTCACTGCTCCCCGGTGGGCTCGTGGATGCCCATAGCTACTGCCAGTGAACAGGCGCTGGGAGAGCTGTCTGCAGGGAAGCGCTGGCAGGCAGCCTGTACCAACTCCATCACGCCCTGAAGGAGGCCGCAGCATTTCAGCCGAGGGGCTTCCTGTTGGTCCCAGCTACAATGGCCACCCACAACCGCACCGCCGCTGGCCCTCAGCTGGGTTCTGGACTTGGCACCGCCAAATTCCATTCAGAGCCTGGGTGGGCTCTTTTCAAATGCAGAGTCCCAGGCCCCCTACCCCAGACATGGGCATGTGCTGAAGATCCCCAGTGAACCCCTGGAGGTTTCAGGGCCCGCCTGCACCTGTCTAGGTATGGAGCACCATCTGGCCAGCGTCTCGGCTCTCCCCTGATGAGCTTCAAGCAAGTCAGCCTGTTTCGCAGGGGAAGCCGCTGTCCTTCTCTTACAGGTCATGGGAACGTGACGGCTGGCCGACAAGTTGATCACGTGAAATTCCACCCAAAAATCACCCCAGGAAGACACGTGATGGCAGCTGTGTCCTGGGGCCCAGGGGTCCTGCCGGCACCTGCCCAGCAGTGGACACGGGACCCAGGACACCTAAGAATGAAAACAAACCCCTGGTCAGACAGCCGTGGAGTGCAGCCAAGGTACTGGGAATTAAGTGGCAGCTGCAGGGCTCCTGGCTCCATGCTTTGCAGCTAACGCCAGCTTCCTTGCCCCGTGCCAGGGGGCGCCAGGCCAGCAGCCCAAGTTTAGGGTTGCTGTGGTAACATCTGCAGCAGGTGTTCACTTTTCAAAGCATCTAGGATTTTTCAAAATTCTTATTTCTTTTCATTTTATTTGAAAGGCAGACTGAGAGATCTTCCACCTGCTGATTCGTTCCCCAAGCGCCCTCCACAGCCAGGGCTGAGCGAGGCCAAAGGAGCCAGGGCTCAGTGTGGGTCTTTGGTGAAGCAGGGACCCAAGCGCTTGAACCACCAGTGTGCGTGTCAGCAGGGAGCCGGACGGGACCGCAGCGGGCAGGACTCCACTCAAGCCTGCTGCTGTGGGAGCAAGTGTCCCAGATGGGGGCTAAGCCATGGGGCCAATCACCTGCCCTGGCAGCAACCCTCTAAACATGGCAGGGGCGGGGAGAACCTGGCTGCTGGTAGAGCCGACCCCAGAGAGGAGAGGGCCAAATCGCCCAGGGGGTCTGCTAGAGGAAAGAAGTGAGTGGGTAACAGAGCAGCACCCTCACTGGAAGGGCAGGAGGCAGCCCTCTGGCCCTGTCTGCCACGTGAGGCCACGGCCACTCTATGAGCCAGAAGAGGAACCCGTCCCACTTCCACCAGGAGACAGGGTGGCCGATCAGCCAGCAGCTTCCAGAAATGCGAGCAAGTAATCGCACACTGGCTGAGGCCCCAGTGAGAGAGGCTGAAACTCCACGGGCAAGCGCTGCTGCCGCTCCGGCGACTGCTCCATCAGACCAGCTCTGCCTGGAGCACGCGCTGCTGCCGGGCTGCTACGGCAGCCACGTGCTCTTGTGTAACATGTTAATTGCTCCTCACACACTACACAGCTCAGCACAACAGTCTTATTTTGCTTTTTAAAACCAGATGAGCCTCGCACGCCCTCACCAGGAGCTGCACCTGCCCCAGTTTCGTGCCATGCTTTCCGTTTTATAGCCGGAAGTCACTCCAGGGAGCCAGCACGTCAGACCCACTTGCCTGGAGGACGGACGAGGACAGCCTCGCTGGAAGTGGGGGCTGTCATTCCCACCACGCTGGCTGAGCCCATCATTCCCAGCACCTCACAGACAAGCTGTCCTGTGTCAGCCATGAGAGAGGATGCCGAGTGCTCCAACACAGGGAAGGGAGGCGAGGGGGGAGCAGACGCTCTGAGCCCAGCACACAGGGACAGACACACGTGTCACACGGGGCTCCGGAAGGGCTTGGATGAGGAGGGCAGGAATCAGCCTGAGTTGCAGAAGACACCTGAAGGCCGATGTGTCGGCTCAGCCACCACCACCAGGAGCCCACTGAGGAAGCCTTGAGGGAAGGTGCAGCCTCTTAGCTGCCACCATGAGGACCCAACAGAGGAAGCGTGGAGGCAGGGTGTGGACAGTGGATGGACTGTCACAGGTAACCTTTGTGCCCAGTGCCCGCCAGGGTCCAATGATGCCCAAGAGAGGGAGCTAACAGAACGAGTGTATGCACAACCCACACACTAACACAGATGCCAGCACACGCACACACACAGCACACACACTGTATGTGCACACTGCACCTGTGCATATGTGCTACATGTATCTGTTCACGCACACCACACACATGTACACATGCACACCACACACCTGTACACACATAGATGCACACACAGCTATACACACCTGTACACACATACCTGTACACACATACCTGCACATACACCTGTACACACAATGTATGTGCACACTACACCTGTGCATACATGCCACATGTATCTGCTCACACACACACAGCTGTACACACCCGTACACACACACCTGTATACACATACGTGCACACACACAGCTGTACACACCCATACACACACCTGCGCACACACACCTGTACAAACATACGTGCACAAACACAGCTGTACACACCCATATACACACACCTGCACCACATACCTGCACACACACCTGTACACCTGCCATCCACACTGCAGCGGTCTGCGAACAGGCAGATGTCCATCTGGTCATTTGAGAAGCAGAGACAGGCTTGCAGTTTCACTGTCTGCCTCGCTGCCCAAATGCTCCCAGCATGGGACACCTGCGTGGACCCCTAGCTTCAAGCCAGCCCCACCCAGCCCTTGCCGGAATCTGAGACGTGAACCAGCAGATGGACCATCTGTGTGTTCTGCCACCTGCAGATAGAAATGGCCACAAGGTGGCGCAGTGGGCTCTTCTGCCCCGCTGCAGCACCAACATCCCTTATGGGCGCCAGTTCCAGTTCTCGCTGCTCCACTTCCAATTCCACTCCATGCTGATGCTCCTGGGAAAGCAGTGGAGGATGGCTCAGGTGCTTGGAATCCTGCAGGCATGCGGCTGACCCAGAGGAGGCTCCTGGCTCCTCGGCCCAGTCCTGCCCAGACCTGGCCGCTGTGGCCATTTGGGGAGTGAACCAGCAGATGAAAGATCTCTCTCTATCTCCCTTTCTCTCTGTAATTCCAATGTTCCAATAAAAATAAATAAATCATCTTTCCCCAGTCCCAGGGGCTTCAGCAGCCATGAGTTACGGTTCAAATATGGCTAAGTCCCAGAACCAAACAGCACACAGAAATGACATCAAGAAGCTCCAGTCACAAAAACAGGAGTTTCTAAAGGGGTGGACCCCAAGATCCTGAGGAACACATGCTTTGCACAACAAGAAGGGCCTGAAGAACATTCAGGTCAACAATGCCAAGACCATGAGTGCACGGGCTGAGGCCATCAGGGCATGGCCAGACCCAAGGAAGTGAAGCCCAGGATCCCCAAGGGAGTCAGCCGCAAGCTGCATCACCCAGCCCAAGCTCATGCCTGAAGGGCCAAGGTCTCAGAGTGGCCCAGTCAAAGCCCAAGGCCCAGGCTGCCCCTGTGCCTGCAGCAGCAGCTCCGCTCAGCCTCCTCCCACAGGCGCCCAGCCCCCACAAAGGCTCCACCGTGATGGCCTCTGCCAGCCACTGCAGGGACAGAAGGACGATGTGACCCCTGGGCTGCTGTCCTCTTGTGCCGTTTGTACAAATAAACCTGAGATGGGGGTGGGAAATAATTAGATAAATGTTTTTTTCAAAAAGGAAATGTCCACCAGGAAAGGCGGACCCTGCTGTGACAGCCCTGAGCAGCCCAAGGTGATAATTTAGCATCACGCGAGACCCTGAGAATGTTCAGGGAGAGGCAAAGGGGGCTTCGGCAGCAGTCATGTGTTCCAAGTAGCCCACTCCCTCCAGCAAAGACACCCGGTGCCTCTCACAGCCCGGCACGCCCAACGCAAGCCATCTTCCTGCAGAAGGGGTTCCGCCAGGCAGCCTCTGGGGACAGCCTTCAGGCATACGGGTCCGAGGCGTGCTGGCCTGCCTGTCTGCCTGCAAAGTGCGCCTGCAAAGCCGCTGGGACTCAGCCAAGGCCACTCTACGTCCACAGTCCCGTCCACACTGCAGCAGCTGGGCCCACGCCACCCCCGGCCAGAGGCTCTACCCTCCGTCTGCATGGCACTGGGTGTGGAAGGTTGTGGAGACCCGGCTCCTGTGTGTCTGGGGGCCACAGCCACAGAAGCCTTCGCTACAGCACCCACACCTCGATCCGACATGAGCAGCAGACCAACGGGCAGGGGAGGAATCTGCATCCACCCACAGCTAGAGCCACACTTCAAGTTGTGAGTCAAAACAGGGGTGCTCTGTATGCAGGCAGGCACAAGACCCCTCCCACTGCAGCCATGCATGTCCCCAAGCTCCACGGGCCTCTATGTGTTAGAAAGGGAAGAAATTCGGGAAGCCGTGTGATGTGCCATCAAATAAATGACGGCAATTTATGCTGCCGGGGCTGGTGTTGCAGGTGAAGCTGGCATCTGGCTTGAGTCCCGGCGGCCCTGCTTCCCATCCTGCTTCCTGCTTGTGGCCTGGGAAAGTAGCAGAGTGCCAGGGTCCATGCAGTAGGTGTGAATGACACAAAGGTGTGAAGAGAACAGCTCCCTGACTGGCAGGGCCCAGGGAGTTTCCAGCTGCTTGGCAGGGCCTAGCGGATTCATCTCTGACCACCTTGACGCAGTTTTCACCCTCTTTCGCATGGGCACTCAACCACCCCACTAAGAATTTTGTATTGAGGCATTGTCTGCCCCTGTGAGATGGCTTTTACAACCAACATGAGCTTAAGAGATAATGTTACTGAGGATGTCCTGGCGAGTGGGCCTTTAACTACACACAGGAGTACAATCAAGCCCATGCTGTTGCCAGACACCTTATTGTGTACCTACCCATTGCCATAAAATCTGGCCCGGACATTTAGCATGCTTTCTGGGAAATGGCTTGATAAGAATTTTACAAACTAATGGAAATGATGGGAGTATGGGTTAAGACTGTCAGGACAAAAAATATAGCTACTGGGACCCTAAAAGCTATCTTGTTACTGGGACCCTAAAAGTTATTTTGTTACTGTGACCCTAAAGGCTATCCTGTTACTGGGACCCTAAAGGCTATCCTGCTAAGGCAAAAAATATAGTTACTGTGACCTTAAGGGTTAGCCTGTCCTTGCAACTCTTTAGAACATAGAAACTGTAGTTGTTTTAGCTGCTTTCATAATTTCTAACTAGAGGAAATATAGGCTGATTTCACTAACATCACAAAGATATACTTTTGATTATTGTTTGATCACTTATGAGGTTGTAGAACCTGCAGTTGTAGAGGAACTTAATGTTTGAAACCTTTTGTCTCAGATCTTTGTTTTTTCTCTTTTGATGTATTTCTCCCATTAAGTGATGGATAAGTTGTAGAATAAGAATTGTAGTAAGAGTGTATTACTGAATAAGATGTGTTGTCTACTGAGAAATTCTTGGCTGCAACGTTGTAATGGATAATGCCCTGTCTTGAGGTGAAACAATCTGTAGAATTGTGTTTGGAAACACTCACTTGTCCATTGTAGAATTGAAACTTAAATGGAGTAAACTTGGCTCATTGCTAATTACAATTCTTTCCGCCATTATAACTCTTGCTTTACTTGGTCAGATAACAAACTGTGTGAGCTTGCTGATCTAATGGCTTTTAGTGCCAATGGCCCGTAATCCCCATAGACCAAGACCACGGACTTACTGACCCATACATAATTCAAGGTAGGGGCCTGGTTGTCACAGGTGGCGCCAAGGTTAGAGCCCAGACCTGAGGAGAGCGGATGAAGACTGGCAAACCAAGATAAGCAACGAATGTGGGATCCTTGCTCAATCATTTCTCAAGAAGTTGTAAATTGTGCCCCCCTGAAGCTATGTCAAAATGCCCCTAAAAGAAAACTTTGTACTGCTTCTGTATAAATAAAGCGGACAGCTTTCTCGCGAGGTCCACAATGATCAAGGAATCCTAGTGGTCCGTCTCTCCTTTCTTTCTCTCTTCTTCTTCCTACGCCTATTTCACGCACCCTTCTTGAGCTTCGAACTCTCGGCTGGAGCTGGACTCCGGCAGCAGAGAATGGCTCAAGTTCTTGTGCCCCTGCATTCACATGAGAGGCCCAGAAGCAGCTCCTGGCTCCTGGCTGCAGACCAGCCCAGCTCCAACTACTGTGACCTTCTGGGGAGTAAGCCAGTGCGTGGATAATCTCTCTGTGTGTAACTGACTTTCAAATAATAAGTCTTTTATAAAAATAAATAAAAAGAACAAGAAATTTGACCTGGAAACCAGCTTGATGAGAACCTCAAATCTCTTTTCCCCCAATGCATGTGACTTCCCTGGGTGCAGGAGTCAAACACCCTGAATTGCTGCTTTCATGATGGGAGCCCTGAGCACCCCAACACTGCGCCAGCGCACGGTCCCCAGCAGCCTGCATGGGGGAGGAGACATTCCCACTGCAGCAGCCCAGGAAAGCCCCAGCTGAGCTCCCCGCCCGCCACAACCGAGCCCTGGGTACAAATGTCACGTAAGCACGGCCGATTGGTCACCAGGGAGATGGCTGTGAAGAGCGGCTATGCCCACTTGGTGCTCAGGGCATGTCCGGGGGTGGGGGTGTCACATCCAATGGGGAAGGAGACCACAAGGAGGAGGTGCCTCGTGGAGAGGGGGTTTAGAGCTGCCACGGGCACTTGGCCCTTCCCTCCCCCAGCCAGTCCACAAGCTTGGGAGTCTCAGGGACACGACAGCCCTCCCCATCGTCCCCACAGCCCCCACCTCGGTATGGAGCCCAAGTTTTCCATAGAGGGTCTAGGCCTGTTCCTAAGGGCCCTCTCCCTCCAACCCTCAACCTATGCTCCCAAGGGAGAGAGAAAATTGCCAGTGCCATGGCAACCAGAATGTGGCACAGGGCACCCGCCAGAACTCTCAGCCCCACTAGCGTGGGAGATACAGCCAGCCAAGGGAGGGCAGTGAAGGGGGCTTGGCACAGGGACCCCACTAAATGTGGGCTGAGCGCTGGGGGCGCCACACACTGCCCACTCTGCAGCCACTCGGAGTCACCCCATCCCCTTGTCATCCCTGCCACTGTCCCCTCCACTTAGACAGCCCCAAGTCCCATCACTCCATTCAGGCCTACACCCCCTCCACCAGGCAGCGACAATCACCCTCAGTGACAGAACACCCAAGGAATTCCCCCCCAGAATAAAAGTCCCTGGTGAGTGCTTGCTGTCTCCCCACCAGAATAGAAGGCTCCAGTGGGTGTCACTCTGGGAAGAGCTTTTTGCTTTTCCGCCACACCGGGGCTGTCACTGTATGTCTGCAGGGGTGGCTGTGGCTCACGCTTGCTGAGGCTCCCCCACTCATCAGGCCCCTGCACAGCCTCCCTGCCGGCTCCCAGAGGCCTCCAGCACAGGGAGTGGGCAAGACAGGTGTCCCTCGACGTCCAAGAATGGTCTTGGGGCCGCTGTGGGTGCCAGCGCTGCACGCCGCTGCGCTCAACAGCGTGGAGTCCGCAGAGCTGCCTTGATTCCACATGCGCCAGTGTGAATGTGGCCAAGAACTTGCCTTCACTCAGCACGGGAGCCGCGGCTTTCTCAGATGAATCCACGGTTTTGCTCCTTGAACGCCGAAGTCTCCTCGCTGGGGATCGGCCATGAGGCACAGGAGAGG
Source organism: Ochotona princeps (assembly GCF_030435755.1). Classification (NCBI taxonomy): domain Eukaryota; kingdom Metazoa; phylum Chordata; class Mammalia; order Lagomorpha; family Ochotonidae; genus Ochotona; species Ochotona princeps. The sequence goes on along the minus strand of NC_080834.1, from coordinate 26,874,268 downwards.
GAGAGGAGGCAGAGGATGAGGGTAGCCCCCAGGGCACCGCCGGGAGCTGCAGGGGTTCCCCAGTGCAAGGCGCTGGGGTGTGCCCCAAGGTAGCAACCTGCAGCTCCGGCGCTCTGAAGTCAAAAGCGACAGGATTTCCATTGCTTTCCTGAGCATCCTGCAGTGTGCAACACACAAAGGCAGGTACTTCAAAACCTTCATGGAAAATACAACGAAAAGATCATTTTGGTTAAAAAAAAAAGGGGGGGAGGAGGGTCCATGTTGTAGTGCAGCAGGTAAAACCACCACTTAGAATGCCAACATCCCATAGAAGTGCCAGCTTGAGTCCGGGCCGCTCCGCTTCCCATCCAGCTCCCTGCCTAAGGCCTGGGAAAGCAACAGAGCACGGCCCAAATGCTTGGGATCCTGCACCCGCGTGGGAGACCAGGAAGAAGCCTCATGCTCTCGGCTTCTGATCAACCCAGCTCCAACCGCTGCGACCATTTGGATAGTGAATCAGTGCATGTAAGCTCTGTGTGTGTGTGTGTGTGTGTGTGTGTGTAGCTCTGCCTTCCAGAATAAATTGTCCCCCAAAATTAAGTTCAGGTTTGGCATGGTAGCCTAGTGGCTAGGGTCCTCGCCTTGCATGCGCCAGGATTTCATATGGGCACCAGTTCATGTCCTGGAGGCCCCGCTTCCCATCCAGCTCCCTGCTTACAGCCTGGGAACGCAGCAGAGGATGGCCCAAAGCCTTGGGACCCTGCACCCGTGTGGGAGACCTGGAAGAGCTCCTGGCTCCAGGGTTTGGATTGGCACAGCTCCGGCCATCGCAGCTGCTTGAAGAGTGAGTCAGAAGACAGAAAATCTCCCTCTCTGTCTCTCCTCCTCTATATATGCCTGACTTTCCAATAAAAATAAACTAATCTCTTTTTAAAATTAAGTTCATGGAAATGCATACAAAAATATGCATAGATTTTAATTTTTTGCACAAAAATAGGCATCTCTTTTAGTTGCACTTTCCACTCTGAAGCGGCCTTGCACACTCTGTCAGGCGTGTGGGGGCGGAGCCCCTGGCACCACAGGAAGCCACGGAGGAATGGACCCTGCTGGCGGGGTCACACACCAGCTCCTGGGCTCTAGGACGCTCTGGGGAGGCAGCATAGGGACCTTGACAGGGAGTGTCTCGCTGCTGTAAGATGCTAAAGCCGTGACTCAGTTACAGGCATCACGGACAGTTTCCTGAAACTGCAGGCCAGTTCTGGCCTCTAATGGCAGCACTGGGTAGAGGTCACCCCGGCCGTGCTCTTGAGCTAAGCCGGGGTGACTGGAGCTCCAGGGACAGGCTGCACAGGAGGGAGGAATTGTGCGTTTCTGGAGAGGAGCGTGTGGCTGTGTTGCCGATGGCACGTGCAGGCAGATGCACTGCTGAGCCCAGCCGAGCAGGGGCCAAGAATGGAGCATCGACATCCAGGTGGGGACAGAGGCCACTGCCCAGCCGAGAATGCCCAGTGCCGGCACTGCCTGAGTCACCGCCTGAGTCAGCTCAGCCCTGGGGCTGCACGGCCCGGGGCACAGACAAGAGAGACTCTCGGAGATGCTGCCCGAGGCCGCAGGACCCAGGGGGCCTTGGCTGCTCATGAACCTCTGTGTTATTTCCCACCACCCAGAGTTCAAGGCCAAATCTGTAAACAGGGACTCAGGAAGCACTGGGGCCTCGGCCTCACCAAGAACTATTGTCCACCCTGCCTCCAGCCTGTGACCCCCAAAACGCAGGGCTTCACAGGTTAGAGCAGAAACTGGGCTTGGGAGACTTTGCAAACAGCCCAGGATCATTGGGCAAGACAGGCCTGGCCCTGGGTTCTCGGGGGAGCTCTTCCTGGGGGTGCAGGGGGTGCAGGTGTGGCTGGAAGGTGGCATGTGGGTGCATGTGTCTGGCAGGGGGTGCAGGTGTGCCCCGGGGGCGAGGTGCCTGTGGCCGAGATGACCCCGGGTGTGTTCTGGGGAAGTCTCACAGACCCAGGCAGCCGCTGGGATGAACTGAGGGGATGAGGACTCTGATCCACTCGCCCGCTGGGAGGCAGGGCCCCCATGAGCAGGAAGCGCTGCGATTGCTGAGGACTGTCCTGGGTGGTGCCTGCGGTGTGACTGGCCCCTGTGGGAGTGTGAGCTCAGCTTACCCTGTGCAGCCACTTCTGAGACAGTGTGCTGGCACTGCCCATGTAGGCTGACCACAGGTCACTTCCAGGACACAAATAACTTCACAGGGAAAGACAAAAAAAAAAAAAAAAGAAGGCCTAGACAACTAATGCTCCAAACACAAGCATTGCACATTCCTCCCTCAGGTGAGTTCAACTCTATACCAGCTGGTACCGGGGTTAAGTGTGGCGTGCAGAGGCTGAGGCACGGGCCTGGCTCCGTACACAGGTGGGACAGACGCTCAGTGCTGGGCTGGGCGATGCCGCCACTTTGCCAACTTGTCCTCAGTGCACACCTTGCCCAGGGACGGGCATTTGGCATTGCACATCAAAGCCCCTGAATCCATTGACAGGCAGTGGCTGCCCCAGCCTCTTGTTCACACACATCATGGGAGACAGCGGGCGTGGCGCAAGTGCTTGGGCGACCACCACCCTCATGGGAGAGCAGGATGGAACTGGGGTCCTGGCTCCGGCCTGGCCCAATCCAGCGGCTGCAAGCACACGGGGAGGCCGGTGGCATTCTGGTGCTAGCTCTTTCACGCTCTCTCTCAAATAAATTAAAGTAAAAATTGTAACATCACCCCTGGCCTCTGTGCACTTGACCTAATTACTGTTCTGATGTCCTTCCAGCAAATGTGCTGCAAATCCATTAACCAGCCCCCAATCTTGGAGATTCAGGTCACTTCTTTCCTTTTAATTTTCTATTATAAATGGCACCTCATTAATAAGATGACATGACATTAAAAAAAAATTTACAGGCAAAGCAAAGTGGTTCTGGCTCTTTGGACCAGACGTGCCAAGCCCTATTAGGAAAAAAGCAAAAATGAAGCTCAAAGATAGCAACTGGGAGAAACTCATTAAGATAAGCAGTGAAGGTTGTTGTCCCCTTAAAAAATGACTTGTTGTGGAAGGTAGAGTTACAGAGAGGGAGAGACAGAGATCTTCCATCCACTAGTTTACTCCCCAGTGGTCAGCACTGAGTTGAGCTAAAGCGTCATACGGGTCTCCCACGGGGCGCGCAGGGCCCAAGGCCTTGGACCGTCCTCTGTGCCTTTCTCAGGCCAGAGGCAGGGAGCTGAATGGAAATAGAGCAGCTGGGCCAGGCAGTGGTGTCCATATGGGATGTTGCAGGCTGCTACACCACCACACTTGATAGACAGGCTAGCAAAAAGTTAATGGTAAAATGTGTCAAAGCATCCAGGGCAAAAGGCACTGCCTTGGCTGGGAATGCGCCAGCGGCCCACCACAACAAGTGCCCCATCACTCTTGCAAACACGGAGCCGGGAATCCAAACAGAGCTCCTCCCCGGTGAGACGAGAAAAAACAAACAGGCCTCGCTGCCTCCCGCTCTGTAGAAAGCACAGCACAGGGGCCTCTGGGCTCATGCCGTGGGAGTGAAATCAGCTTGCAGGCAATTTGGCCGACTCCAAACTCTAAATATGCCTTCCGCCGACACACAAAAGCATCCGTGTTTACCCACTGGCCTCCCTTCCAGGAATCAGACCTAAGCACAGTGAGGGGACAGACACAGGGTGTGCCCAGGAACAGGGGCTTTGCACGTGTGCTCACAGGGGGCGAGAGGGTCCGTGGGCAGGGGCAGGGGCCGGCTTCACTGCACAGGTGCACAGACCCCGCCTGGGGGAGGGCTGGGCCCCGCCTTCCGGCCTGCAGGGGACTTTGCCTTTCTGACCACACTGCCGGAAATGTTTACAGCTGGCAGTAAGTTTATTACCCCAGTCACAGCAGGCCGGCCCAGCCAAGTGTGTGCTGACCACAGTGTGCAGGGCACCCCTGGGGGCGGGGTCTCTGCCCTCTCACCAAAGCCAGGGCACAAGGGCTCTAACTCCTTCAAGGTCACCCTGGAGTTCAAGGTCGCTACTCAGGTCCAAAATCCTCGGACACTCAGGAGACTTCACTTGAGTCTCCCAGCAGCATGTCTCCTCTCCCGGGCCTCATGCCCTCTAAGAGGGCCCCACGTGCCCAGTGTATTCTGCTTGTCTGACAAATTGATTTTGCTCAGATGGGGCAAGCAGCATAGGAAGCCATCAGATTCTTTCAGCAGAAAGTTACGCACATTGCCGGCTGCGGGACCTCAGAAAGAACAGGCAGGTGGATGGATACTGACCCGCTGGGCAGGCCAGGCCGCTGCTGTGGGGAGCGGAGCAGCAGGGTGCCAGCCTACCGCTCAGTCTACATGCCTGGGGCGCCCTCTGCCTATGGACACCTCCCCTACCCCAGGCCCACAGCAGGACACTCATTCTAGGGGTCCAGCATCCTCGGCCTCCTGTCCTTGCCTGTTGGGGACGTTAGCTCTGGTGCTGGCCCCAGGAGCCCTGCCCCTGTCCTCCTTCCCAGCTCGGCTTCAGCAGCCTCAGCTCCATGACTCTTGGCTAAGGGACATTCCAACAGTGCCCTCACCACCATCTCTATCAAGCTCCACGTGAGAAGGGCCTGCGTGCGCAAATGCAGGACAGCAACAGAAGCTGCAGCCAGGCTGGGGAGGGGACAGAGGCTGGCCCATTCCGGCTCCAGGGAGCCAGGAGTGTTCGAACGTATTTGGCCACGCCCTTCCCTCTGCTGGGAGGCAAAGTAGGGTCTCCCACAGAGGTCCCACAGGGCAGGGGACTTCCTTTCCCGTCAGTTCCCACGTGGCACCAGCACCAAGTTCCCAGAAGGTCAGGTTCCAGGCCAGGGAGGTCACTGAGCAGGCCTGCCTGACTCCATCCCAGGCGCCCTGGCCCAGTCCCTGGTCCAAGGGAGGGGCGGTCCTCTTCCATTTGGACCTGGGTTCTGCACTTCTCTGGGCCAGGACAGGCCAGGGCAGGTCAGGGGGGAGGTTTAGGCTGCCCACCAGGGAACCCCAGGGCTGTGGGGCAGACACAAGAGGATGGCTGCCGAGCCAACTCACAGCAAAGCTGTGCCCTTCCAGCCACCTGTGCCTTGCATGGGGAGCCCTGCGGGCCAAGCCTACAGTGGTTCTGAGTGTTTAGAACTGGGTGGGCTGAAGTGACAGTCCTGCCCCATGCAGTGGACCTTGTCCAGTCCACAAAGCTGTTCTGCCTGCCTGCACTGGCATCTCTCCCTGCCTTCATCCCAGGTTTTGCCCCATCAGCTCCACTGGCTGGCACCAGCTACCGTGGAGTCCAGCTGCAGCCAGCAGAGCGTGGCACGCCTCGGCCTCCACAATCGCCTGGACCCACGCCTCCTACTGCATCTGCAAGCGCACACCGCCAGGATCCACTCTGTGGACCATGCCACCACAGCTGCACCCCCCTTGCTGCCCACCCCTCCTGCCCCACCTGTGCTGGGCTGGTCTCCTGTCGCAGGGGCAGCCAACAGGCTGTTACTTTGCTGGAAGGTTCTCTGCACCCAGGGCTCAGCTCCTAAGCCCCGTCCAAGTGTCTCCCTTGTGACCTTGAGTTTGCAAAGTCTCAGGAGCCTCACTGCCCACGTCACACAGGGCAACCGGCCACTCTGAATGCGAATCTGTCGGGCAGCATGCGCAGCCCACCTGCCCTGGTGCCGGGCTCACTCTCTGCTGCCCGGCTCACTCTCTGCTGCCCAGCCCCAGTCCTGCAGAGCCACACACAAAGGGGGAGAGGCCAGAGGCCAGAACAAGGGATCCCAGAGTAAGAGGGGAGCACTCCAGGCCAGCCGGCAGCACGGGCTGTTCCGCCCTGGGTCAGAACACTCAGCAACAAAATCAAACCGTGGTCACAGCTACCCCATGGGGAAGCCAGCTGAGGCCTCAGGGCTGACCCTTCCCCACTCACACTCCTACAAAGCCAACCTGAAGGGACCCCAGTGCCCCTGGAGGCACCAGCTGATCCCCAAGGATGCAAGCTGGCAGCACCGAGTGACCCCGAGGGGCTGGCCAGAGCCCAGGAGGCCAAGCCCCACACCTCTGACCAGCAGTGGCTGCCGCACACCCCACTTGCTAGGTCCCAGCACGGCCAGATGGCCCCGCGGTTAGTCCTTCAGGCCAGGTTGACTGTCCACCCGGTGGAGGCCAGGATGGCCGGGGAAGCAGGAGGAAATGACTACAGGCTGCCGCACATTCAACAGATGGGAAGTCGCAGACCGCGACTTGCAACAGAACCTGCCCCAAGGCCGGCGTCCCAGCGCAGGGAGCGGCCGGCGCGCGCGAAGGCCAGGCGTGGCGGGGGCGGGGGGCGTCGAGAGCCAAAAGGGCAGCCCCGACCCTCAGGTGCCGACACCGCCCGCGCCCCCTCCTGTCCGCTCCAGCACCAGGAATAAAACGCCGTTTTAGCAGCTCCAGGTGCAGCCGGAAGCGGAATGAACGCGGGCGGGCGCTTCTCGGGGTCCCCGCATCCCATCCCACGCCCCCCATCCCAGCCTGCGGGCCCCGCAATCCCGCATTCCCACCCAGCCCCGCAATTGCTGGCCACGGACGGACGGGCGAGCGTCCACGCGGGGTCAGCGCGCGAGCCACGGAGGGCGCTGCGGATGCGCGGCCCGAGCGCGCGTGGTGCGTGACGGCCCCGGGGTCCCGGGAAGAGCGGGCGGGGGAGGGGGCGCCTGTCCGGGGAGGGGCCGGGCAGCGGCGGGGCGGGCGGAGGGGCGGCGGGAGGAGCCGAGCCGCCGCCGCCGCGCAGCGCCCGGGACGCGCAGGCCGGGCTCCGGTTGGCTGCGGGCCCCCGCCCCGCGCAGCCCCGCGCCCGTCCCGCCCCCACGCGCGCCCCGCCCCCGCGCTGCCCGCGGCGCGGCGAGAAAGTAGAGAGAGAGAGGGAAAAGTCGGATCGCGGCGAGCATGGGCTCTGCCTCGTCCAGCTACCGGCCCAAGGCCATCTACCTGGACATCGATGGACGCATCCAGAAGGTAGCGCCCCCGCCCCATCCCTCTGTTCGTCCGCGGTCCCGGCTGGCCGGGGGTCCCCGCGCCGCTTCCCACCCTCCCCCTCCCGGATGTCCCGCCGGTCGCCGAAAGCTGTCGCTGTCAGAGGCCCGCGAGGGCAGCGTGGCATTTCCGGTGGGAGGACCCCGGCCCCCAGCCCCCCGCGCACCCTCGGGCCGGGACTGAGCTGTGTCGGAGCGCGTGGGGGACTGGGGCGCGGTGGTAGCGCAGGGGCTGCGCTCTAGCTACTGTCCCCGCCGGAGGTCTCAGCACCTCGGCGCCCTCGAAGATGTCCAGCGTCCAAGCCATCCTGGCTCTCGGGCAGGCCCTGCCTTTGTTCGCGCACCCGCGGTCCCTGGACCCCTCCCGGCTCGCAGACAGGGACAATGAGAGAGCTGGCTTGGTCGGGGGGGGGTCTAGTTTAGCCCCCGCCCCAGGAAGAGCTTTCTTGTGGACGTTGCTTCCCCATTCCCCCTCCAGTCGCTGCTGCTGTCCTCGCTGTGTGGAGAGAGGAAAGTCAGGGGGGAGCTGCCTGCGCGCCCGCGCGCCAAGCAGGTGCGCCCGCTGGGTTGGGCTCTGGGTTGGGGTCTCAGACGCGCCTTCTGCCAGCAGATAAGCCAAGTCGACAAGAGGCTCTCACCCCCATCCACCCCGTACCCCCCTCCCCCAGCCTGAGCCTGGGAAATGCCAAGCGCAGCCCCTCCCCCGCCTCCCAAGGTCGGTGAGCGACCCCTGGTTCTTTCAGCTCAGGCGAGGAGACCCAGGCCCATCTGCATGGGGCTGGACCTCGTCCCAGGGGAAGGCACTGGCCAGCTCTGCGGGTCTGCTCCAGCGTGCATGCAGACACACATGTGTACGTGTGCACACGCACGCACACATGTGCAGCACACGGTTGCTCGGACGAACATTTTCCCTACACTGGAGGGTGAGTGTTTGTCCCTCGACCAGGACTCCCATGGTGGGGGGGCCGCACCAGGGGCTTACTGAGAACGCCAGGCTGGCTTGGAGCTGAACTGGAGTGGAGCAGTGTTAGGGGCTGGCCCTGAACTGGCTAGTGGTCCTGCATAGTTGATTGACACACGTGTGGCTGGGAAAGCTGCACAGTCCCGGACGGTCAGGTGGTACCCTGGCAGGAGCAGGTTCAGGGCCTCCGTGCCAGGAGCAGATTCCATGGCTGCCAGGGGCTGGTGCCCTCGTCGTCGGCAAAGGGGGTGGTAACGAAGTTCAGAGGCCGTGGTGATGGTGAGCCGGTGAGCTGGTGGGGGCGGGTGGACACTACAGGAGGCTGGGGCATGCACTGCCTCTGCCCATGCTGTGACCACTGCTGCTGCAGATGAGCGCGTGAGCACCAGAGCTGGAGTGTGGCAGACGGGGGGGGGCGAGGGGGGACACGGTATGTCCCAGCCAACACTTCCTTCCCTAGAGGTCCCAGGCACTGGATCTGTTGCAGGCAAGCAGGCCACTGTCTGCTGCCAAGGAGAGTGCTGGCCGATGGGGGCCACAGCGGCAGGTGGGCTGGGGGCTGTCCTGCTGCTGCAGGTCCCAGTGTGGAGCCCCAGGCTCCTGCATTATCTCGCTGTTGGAGATAACCAGCTTCCGGCCAAGACTTCAGAGATGCCAGATAGCTTCTGCTCGCGGGGGTGGGGGCAGGGGGCCTGAAGTGGTCTGAAGGGAGGGGCCTTGGCTCCGGACCCAGCTGTCCCCAAGGCCTCCATTCCCGACTCCTGGCTGCTTGGCTCATGCAGGGCCTTATTTATGATTTAATGACAAAGTCGGCAGACACGCCCTGGTGCCACATCCCCCTGAAGTTGCACAACAGGCTGCAGGACCAAGCGTGAGGTGGGGGGCGTTCCATCTCCCTGTCCCAAGAGTCTGTGCTGAGGCAGCTTGGAGTCCCCACCCCATGCTGTGCATGCAAGCAGTACTGAGGGGCAGGACCCCAAAGTGTTCTGGAATCTGGGCAGGCTGCTCTCAAACGCTGGCCCAGGAGCTAGCTCTGGCTAGAGGACAGCCTCACCTGGCCAGCAGCGTGTCCTTCCTGTTTCCTCAGCCACCCACGGGCTACAGCCTGTTAGCTGAAGGCAGCTTCTGGAGGGCAGCATGTTGCCCAGGGATTCTGTGTGCCCTTCCTTAGTCCAGCCGCTGGTCTCTGCCCGCCTGGCCAGGGAAAGCAAGTGAGACAGGCCAGAAGGAGGAGCCGTATCAGCTGTTGTGCGGACATCCACAGAGAAGCGTCCCGGCCTCCGTGGCTGCTGCCCACCGCAGCGGCTCCTGCCAGGCCCCCTCTCCCACCCTCTGCTTCACCCAGGGCCCTCCCCACTGGGCTCCCTGTCCAGGGCTCATGCATGGTCTCCGGTTCCAGGCCCTGTTCCTCCCATGTCTCCATCCTGCCCTCGCCCTTCCCCACCCCTCTGGCTCCCAGGACCCCCTCTTCTGTGCCTACCATGGCATTGTCTACCTTGGAGTCAGCACAGAGCCCAGGGCCAATGCAACTCACAGTGACTTTGTCCTGCTCCTTACCAAAGCCAGGTGTCTGCCACTTAGGCGACCTGCCTGGGTCTCCGCTCACCTGTGCAAGTGAGTCCCCTGGGCAGGCACTGCTGGCCACCCCCTCTCCACCACCAGGTGGATTGTGTACCCTCCTGGGGCTGTCAGGGGAGCAGGGGGCTCTGGGGGCCTCAGTCTCTGTGCTGACCCCTGGTCGGGGATGGCAGCACTGTCCACTGTGAAAGTTCGCGGCAGCCGCAGCTCAGCTGCACACAGTGGTCAGTCCCAAAGGCCTGCCCGCCCGAAAAGCACAGAGAGTGCTGATCATAGCAAGGCCTTTCTGGTGTCTAGGAGGTGGGCAGAGGCTGCTGGAGATGTGAGCTGTGGTGGGGAGAGGGGTGCCTGCTGGTGACCTGCCAATGGGCCACCTACCCGGGGCTCGTACGTAGTGCCAGAAGTCCCTCCAGTCTCAGCCAAGGAGGTGGGCAGTGGCGTGCCATGGGTAATCCACTCAGAGCAGGGGCCATGTGGGCAGGCTCCAGGAGGCTGTCCTGCTCTGGGCTTGGATGGGGGTGCAGGCAGCCGTGGCAGCTGCCTTTCCTGTATCCCCTGTGATACTGCAGCTGCGGTGGTCCGAGCTTCAGCAAGAGCAGGAGGGCGCAGGATGGGCTGGCGGGCTCGGGGAGACAGAGCGGGTGCAGCAGGAGCCTGAGTTCAGGGCCAACTTGAGGGGACAGCAGGCTCACCCTCTGTTCTGCCCCAGATCACCCACCTCTGTCATCAGAGCCGCACTGGCGACCAAGACCTCTCGGGTCCACACACCTGCTCCTATGGGTGTAGGTGGCCTGCAGGCCTGGGGACTTGGTTAGGCCTTTGCCAGGGAGTGCTGGGAGAAGCCCCAGAACTCCCAGAGGGATCTTGGGTCACCCACACGAGATGGTGGCAGCCCTGCAGTCAGTCTTTCCAACTTTGGCCCCACCCAGACTGGGCCCACTCCGGAAGGCTTCCCCTGCCTGCAGGGGGCCTTGGGAAGCAGTGGCCTCTGGCCTCTGGCCCCTGGCCCAGCTCTCTGCTTGCAGATCCGCTTCCTGGGAAGTAGTCCCCATGTGCCTGTGTAGGTTCACCCTCCTCCCCACCCCTCCCCAGGTGCCGGAGTCAGTGTTCCAAGACCAAGCAGTGTGCCTTGGGGAGATCTGACCATGTCTCGCCCTCACCTGCAGGACAGTGGCTCTGAGTCTACCCAATGTTTGTAAGCCTTGGCCATTGCCCTGCACAATTTTTGTCTGTGGGGTGGGGGTGTTTATCACTGAGTCTCCCCCCACCCCGCCGTTCTGATTTGTGGTTGCATGGGTCTGCTAGGGTGCCCCATCCAATGGCACCACAGGGCTCCCGGGAGTTGTCACCTCTGGGCCTGGGATCTGTGGTTCAGCACAGCCTGTGCCATGAGCCCACTGCTCTGTCCTCTGTCAGGTAGGCCAGGGAGCCTAAGATAAATCCAGGGGTCCCTACTTCCTTCCCGTCCCTGCTGGTGCCAGGCTGCACTGCCCCTGGGGCACCAGCTGAAAACAGCAGGTGGGGACCCGAGCCTGTGCCGGGCCTTGCCGTGTGATGTGGGTGCTGCTCGTCAGATTGGCTGCTTATGGAGACTGGTGGGGTGTCCTGCCTATCTCAGGTAGCCGCCTCGGCCTGGGCAAGGGACACACATGTCAGGAACTCGAGCTGCCGCCTGCCCGGAGGACCCTCCCTGGCCACTGGGTCAGGATAATGCGATTCTGAGCAAAGAAATGGAGAGGAAGCCAGGAGGTGGGGGTGGGGAGAGCCTGGGTTTCTGTCCAAACAGAAGCCCCTAGGGACCCCCAGCACCACGCCCCCTCTGGTCCTCATGCCCAAGGCCCGCTCTTCCACCCGCCCACGCCGTCCTGCCCTTGGCCACTATTGCACATTGAATGTGTCTCCCAGAGCTGCGGCCCAGCCCTCCGGGGACAAAGTCGTACTGGTTGTGGCTGGGCCTTGGTGCCCAGGGCTCCGGCCCTCGTGGGAAGGTGGGGACAGCGCCGCTGCATCCGAGCCCAGGAGTGGGCGTGTGTCCCTCTGTATGTTGGCTGGGCTGTCCAGGGAGGTCCACCCCCTCCCCGCTCTTCCCAGAGCAGCTGTGACCACAGCTGGATGCCCGGCTGTGACCACCCACTTCTGCCGCTTGTAGCGCCTGGGGCAGCCACAGGGGCATACCATGGTTCTGACCCCTGGAGGGCTGGTCTGTCACTTAGGACCTTGCTCCACCCCCGCTCAGGCTGACCAGGCTGCCCCCAGCACCCCACCCACACAGAAGCCATAAACGCATCTGCAGCCCTGTCCGACTCCCTCAGGTTCCCTGCTGTCTGCATCTCGGTCCCCTGTGGAGATGGACATTAGAGCAACAAACCATGACAGAGCACCTGAGAGCCGGCAGGGGAGGGTGTTGACGGAGTGTGACATGAGGCCACCACGAGGGTCCCACGGGGGTGGTGGGGGAGTGCACCGCTGCTCCCCCAGAGCCCACTCCAGCCCAGGCTGCAGCACTCCAGGCGCCAGGGCGTGGCTCAGCCGCCTTGAGGGATACATGTTGGGGGGTTGGGGTCTACTGTCCCCTTGGTCACCAGCGAGACCCCCTCTGTCCTGAGGCCCTGGCACGGTAGCTGCTGGCAGTTTTGTGGCCGCTTCATGGCCGTCTCCGCGGGAAGCAGGCACACGTCTCTTCTTTTCCCGTTACCTTCTCCTCTGCCTGTTTTTTTTTAACATTTAGTTTTGGGGCCCGGCACGGTGGCCTAGTGGCTAAAGTCCTCGCCTTGAATGCCCCAGGATCCCATTGGGCACCGGTTTTAATCCTGACGGCCCTGCTTCCCATCCAGCTCCCTGCTTGTGGCCTGGGAAAGCAGTCGAGGACGGCCCAAAGCCTTGGCACCCTGCACCCACATGGGAGACCCAGAAGAGATTCCTGGCTCCTGGCTTGGGATTGGCGCAGCTCCGGCCATTGTGGCTGCTTGAGGAGTGGGTCATCGGATGGAGGATCCTTCTCTCTGTCTCTCCTCCTCTCTATGTATATCTGACTTGGCAATAAAATAAATAAATCTTTTTTAAAAATGTGTTTTTGAAAGGCAGAGCAGCGGCGGGTCCGGGTGGGGGTGGGGCATGGGGTGTGTTGCAGCCACTGCTGGTTGACTCCCCAGACGGTTCTGATAGCGTCTGGGGCAGAAGGCCAGGAGCCAGGGTCTGCATCTGGGTCTCCCTCATGGGCAGCAGCGGCCCATGGTCTGTGCTCTGATGCCCTCCCGCGTGCTTCAGCAGGGAGCTGCATCAGAGGTGGAGTGGCCAGTGCCCAAACGAGCTGATGGTGAGATGCCAGTGCCACAGGTTGTGGTTGAATATGCGATGCCACTGCATCTGCCCCTTATGCCAGCTCCACTCAGGGAGTGACCTCTTCACCCAGTGCCACCCCAGGGGGCGCATCTGAAGGTTGCTTCTGCAACCTCCCCAGCCCTCACACTCCCAGGCTGCCAGCCACATGACTGAAAATATTTCTGACTCTTTGGCGGGTCCCACACCTCTTGGTTCCAGCCTTGGGTGATGGCGGGAACCCTGAAACCAGCAGGTGGAGTGAGTGGCAGGGCCTGGCTGCACCTGCTCCACCCCCCACCGAAGTCACTCCGTGTCTGCCGCTGCTGCGGGCTGCATGTGGCAGCTGGGATCTGGGGCATCTCTCCACATCCCCTTGAGTTCTGCCAGACGTTCTGATTGAATTTGCTGGCGCCGAGCTGGGTCCCTGTACAGCTGGGATCCTTTGCCAGTGCTGCCGCTGGTTGATGTCTCCCGTGTGTTCAGCCTAAGGCGACAGTGAGGGGGCACCCCGGGAAGGAGACGAGCCGCAGCCCCTCAGGACAGGCCTGCCGCACATCTGGCACAGTGCTGCCTTCCGGCCTCTCGCGCGTCTGTGAGATGTTAGAGGAATTTGCTGTTTAGACTTGGCTGGCGTCCCCCAAATTCCCAACATTTTAAAAACCCCTAAATCTCAAATACTTCTGGTGGCATGGGTGTGGGGCCAGTGTTGTCTTGGTGATGGAGTGGGGTGTGTGGGGTGAAGGAATCAGGAGGCGAGCGATGCATGGAGTTAGGGTGCCCAGCGGGGGATACATTCCTCTCCACTGCTCCCCCTTGCAGGGAGGCCCGGGAGGAGTGGCTGAAGCCTCAGGAGGCGCAAGACCCAGCCTGCAGGTACATGTTGAGGCTTGCGTGTCAACAAACCTGTGGGGGAGAGGAGGACGAAAGAGGGCGCTTGTCGCACACCCCACATGCGTCACACTAGGCTAGGACATTTCCACATGCACATGTGTGGATACACGCCATGCTCTTGTAGACACTTCACACCCCATGCACCGCACTTACAAACACACACAGGTAGAAAGAGCCATGAAGTCAGCCCAGCCTAGGGCCAGAGGTCAGGGCCTAGCAAGATGGGCCGTGGGGGGAGCGGGAGTGGGGTCACGATGCACACTGTAAGGCGCACACCTCCTCTGCCCGTGGTGCGCTTCCTTCCCGGAAGTGGCCCCTGCCTTGCACACTGTGTAGAAGCCATCATTTTTGTTGCTACTTTGTGTTCTTTTGCCAACAGTGGCAGAAAAGCATCCCCCACATGAGGAAGGGAAAGGAGGCCCAAAGCTGGTCTTGAGTTAGCAAACAGAAAGGTCAGGGAGCCATGTGACTGTGACCCATCCCGGTGTGATGACCAGGTCCGACTGGGAGGCCTGGGTGGGTGATCCGTGCCGTGGGCGGGGTGGGGTGATGGGGGGTGGGGGCAGCATCATCTTCAGTGACTGTGTGTTTATTTCTCGGGAAATGGGCATAAGCAGCAGAAAATGGTTCTTGGCTGTGGGCGCTCTCAGCGGGGCTGGTTTCTGGTTTTTGTATTCAGAGCTGGTAATCACAGGCCCGGAAGCTACGGTGGAAAACAGCTTGATTATCCGCCCTGGGCCAACCCGCTGGCAGTCAGAACCTCAAGCTCCCGTCTGCTGTGGGGCAGGCAGGGCCTCACGGTCACTTCCACAAGCTTGAGTCACAGCTTGTGACAGACAGGACACCAGCAGTTGCAGCGGGTCCGTGTCCCGTCGGGCAGGGGCCGGACCCTATTCATTCCAGACTGTGATAGAAATGTATGGGAAAGTGCAGGGAGCCCGAGGCCCAGGGAGGGCCAGGGGGCCGAGACAGCCTCTGCCACTCTTACCTGGTGCAGGTGAGTGGCAGGTGTGACCCTGCCTTCAAGACCATGTGGTAGGACCCTGCACCGCCTCTCTGAGGGTCTCCAGGCTTGCAAGCACTTGGCTCCTATTGTAGCCCAAGCTTGGCCTCTGTCACCATTGGCAGTGGTGATGGCTTTAGTGACATCACATAAAGCCTCGGGGCACAAGTCCACCCTCACCCCATTTGCCTGGAGGGTGCCTGACCATCTATGTGCTGAGGGGACAGTCAGCTGAGCTTTATCTGTCAGTAGGGAGGTCAGAGGTCAATGCCGGCAGCCTTAGCCTAGGTCCGTGGAACCTTCTGACTGCTGTGAAAACTTCCTGTGGCCGTCAGGGCTCCCGGCTTGAGAAGGTGACAGTGGGAGGGCGGTGAGTGTCCAGGGGCCTGAAGCAGGAGTAGCACCTGCTTTCCCCACAGAGCCTCGGAGAGGGGCCCCAGGCTGGGGGGAGGAGGGGCTGAAATCGGCGGTCCTGGAGATTAGGCCTAGGCCAGGGTCCGCCCAGCTGGAGCGAGCAGGGGCAGAGGTCGCATTGCTGCTAACCCCAGCCTCCGAGCACCATCAGCCCTGCATTTGAGCAACTGGTTTTGGGGTTTTGTTTTGTTTTGTTTCATTTTTTTCCTAAATGGATTGCTTGCACAGCCCTGATTAGAGAGCCTGAAGCAGTTAAGTGCTGTATTTATTAGCATCTGTTTGTCTTGTAAATTTACACGACTCCCTGTGGAGAACTGAGGAAAGTGGGTCCCCAAGATAGCCCCAGGCTTGGAGTGTGACTCTGCCATTGTCTCTGCGTCCCCCTAGTCCAGAAAAACCCAGCCTCTTGGCTCAGGTCAGATCCTGCTCAGCTCTGCCCCAGCCAACAACTGTTCACCCTGGCCTCCCCTGATGCTGGGATCTGAGGGCAGCCATGGAGGGGATCCCGAAGATGGTGTCTGTCCTCACGTGGGGAGATGTGTGTGTGTGTGTTGGCTCGTCTTGAGTGTGTAAGTGCTGCAGAAATGCAGTCCGGCCCCACCCCCAGCTGCTTCTGGGGAGACCCAGCCAGGCTCACAGCAACCCCCGAGTCTCTCAGGTGCCTGAAGGTGAGTGCGCATTTGCCGTCTGGAGTTGTGGGATCCCAGTCATGATCGTTGGGGGGGGGGTCTTCTGTCTCCTTTCCCAGCCACGTGCTCACCCCTCAGGGCTGGGAACCTGGCTTTGTCTCTTATCCGTTCCCTCTCCCAGCCCCCCCCCCCCCCCCCCGCCAGTCTCAGGTTTCCCACTGCTGGTGTTCTGGGTACCCCTGCTTCCCGCCGCTGCGTGCCGCTCCCCTGCTAACTGCCATGTAATTTTCTCATCATGTCTGAGATGGTGTGAGCTTCGGGAGCCTTTGATGCCAGAGCAGTTCTGGGTGCCCCTGGGTGGTCACTGTTGGCATCCCTGCCCGCAGTCCCTCACCAGCCCGGTGCCACTTCCCTCCGCTCAGCCCATTGTGTGCTGGCAGCCTGAGAAATGTAAAACCACTGGGGAGAAATGAAGGCTTCCCTCATCCCGGCACTCCAAGAAGCCACCACTCATCCTCGGGGGACCTCCCTTGCACGTGTGTCCATGTAGCCATCCTGAGAGGGGTGACTCATCATGTTCCAGACACAGTGCTGATCTAAGGCGGGCCCTGGACACCTGTGAAACCCCGTCATCACACCATTGATGAGCGATTCTGCCCCATTTCTCAGCAATAAACCACGTGTGGGGAGGGGTGCCTTATGGGGCCACCTGCCTGCCTGGGGCCGGGATTTAGGGGGTCAATGCTGAGTGGCCAGAGTGCTCCTGAGGGGGCCCAGGATGGCAGTGGGCCTTAGGACATGCTTTTTCTAGAAGATTTATTTGCCTATTTGAAAGGCGCAGAGAGATCTTCTGGATACTGGTCCATTCACCAGATGGCTACGGCAGCCAGAGCTGGGCTAGGCTGAAGCCTGGAGGTCCAGCTGAGTGTCCCACGTGGACTCACGGGCCTGAGCCCTTGGGCCGTCCTCCAGTGCTGTCCCAGGAACCTTGGGTTGGAAGTGGAGCAGCTGGGATTCCGTCTGGTGCTCATGGGACGCCACCTTGCTAGCCCCAGGAGATGCCCCAAAGGTTCTGTGTGTTATCATTTCCCTAAGCGCACTTTGTGGGCCTGGGGTTCGGGGCGGAGGGCCACATGAATTCCACACTGCTTTTCCTGGGCCGTGTGGATTCGGGGTCCCTGCCCCACCCCCACCGGGGCAGTGCTGAGCTCTCAGGGGTGACTCTGGGCCCTCTGGAGGCCCTGAAGGACTGGACACAGGCGCTGGCGCCTCTCCCCTGCTTTCTGCCAGGGACAGTGGCTCACAGGATTGGGCTGCACTGGGAAGACCCAGATGTCTGTGGGAGACCCAGATGGCTGGGGAGAGACCCAGGTGGCCGTAGGGAGACCCAGGTGGCTGGGGAGAGACCCAGGTGGCCGGGGAGAGACCCAGGTGGTCGTAGGGAGACCCAGGTGGCCGGGGAGAGACCCAGGTGGCTGTAGGGAGACCCAGGTGGCCAGGGAGAGACCCAGGTGGCCGTAGGGAGACCCTGTGCCCTTGTCTCTGTGTTTGCGTCCATGCACTATAATGGCCTGAGTGATAGCTTTTTCTGTCCACAACCACCTTACTGGTCTCAAGTGTTCCGTCCCATCGAAAACCAGTCTCCAGGTCCTGCCGACCTCCTGTGGAAACCCTGCTGCCCCAGGACAAGGCAAGACCAGGGCTGTGTGGTCTGGGACCCCTGGCTCTTCTGCTGCACTTCCAGGGTCCGTCTGGGGGTCTGCCTCGCTTCCTTGGCCCTGGTGTCTGTGTGCCTGCAGTGCCCCAGAGGCCAGCCTGGCCGTTTGACAGGCCCAGGTCCCCTGATGTGGCTGGCCTGGAGGTTTCTGGAGCAAGCAAACCTCACCACCGTCACATTGCCGGAGTGAGTGAAATCAGGGTGCAGGTTTGGGGTGCAGTGGGGGAGTTCTGGGACAGGCAAGGACAGCGACCCTGGAGCTGCAAGGGGCCAGGAGTGAAGCCAGCAGGCAGCAGTGCCCAGGGCACCTGGAGGGAGGAGGAGAGAGGCCCCCGGCCCCGAGGTCACCTAGGAGAAAGGAAGTGGTTCCACACTCACGCTGCACACAGGGCGGAGGGGACATGGCTCCTCAAGTCCAGCCGCGTCCCCGCAGCATGTGCCTCACGATGAAACTCGGGCACCGTGTCTGGGAACAGATAGTGCCAGGGCCTGGGCCTAGGCATAGAAGCAGGTGACAGCTGGGCCTGCCGCGAGTGAGGACAAGGGAGTGTGAACAGGCCGTCACCAAGGGCACAGAGCAGCATGGCTCACCTCCCTGCTACTCGGGGCGTGGCAGGTGCAGGCTGGTCACTGCTGTCCTCTGCATCTTGCTCTGAATCCCCACTTAGAAGGACAGACCTAGAGAGACAGAAGCCAGAAGGTCCCCAGCCCAGGCTGCCTGGCTGAGGGAAGGGGTGTGACTTGTCGGCCTGCCCGGTGGGCGGGCGGGCAGGTGCATGCTCCGCCTTGTCTGCCTGTAGGGTCTGCCAGCAGCCGGGCCTGTGAACCTCTGAGCTGGGCCTGTGCCATGCGGCCCACGCGTGTCGGGAATGCTTGGCGGCGAGGAGGTAAGCTCTGTGTTGGGCCGGTCATGCAATGAATCGGTCTCACATGTACTCCCCAAGTGTGCAGAGCTGCTGCCGGCTGCCCATTCTGAGGGACGGTGCACTGAGGCTCCCAGTGGCCGCTGCCGTGCTGTGGCATGGAGCAGGCGCCAGTGGACAGAAGGAGTCATCGGTTGTGCTCAGGACTCCCAATCTCAGACGCATGGGTTTTTCCAGAACACACGCCCGTGTACATGAGGAGGCCAGGGGCAGCCAGCTGGGCCGGGCGCTGGGCTGGTGCAGCCCTCGCTGGATGTGGGTGCTGGTGCGTCTCCGTCTGCCTCAGTTCCCCTGTGTGAACGTCTGGAATGCCTGTGGTGTGTTTCCTCACGCAAGAGGGCTCCCAGGCAGGGGCATCCACCCTGCAATGTGAGGCCTTCCGGAGGACACAGGGAACCTGCTTCTCAGCTGTCCCCCTCAGCTACCCACCACGCCCCACCCAGAGTGGGGTCTGTGGTGCGATTGTGTGGAGGCCAGCCCAGGAGAGCATTGGCCGTGGGTTCCGCCCACTCCTCCCTCCCGTCTCATCATTGTAGCGGCTTTGCTTCTGGCTTTGCGGGCTGAGTCAGCGCCTGAGTGGAGAGGCTGGTCTCCCTGCCAGCATGCTACATGGCTTCCGTCCTGCAGGCGTCCAGCTGGTCCAGGCTAGGCCAGCAGCCATTTGGACACCTCCCCGCGCCTCTCTCCCCCCACAGCCCTGTGGTCTGCCCTTCCTGGCTCAGGGGTGCCTGGCAGGCGTAAGACACACTATGGAGAGTCTTCACTGGGTGGGGGCACTGTTACACTGTTGCAGCAGGGGCAGACGAGGCTGTGGCTGTGGACCACCGGCCACCCTCACAAATGCTGGTGAACCCAGCCCTGGGAGGCCCCCGAGCACCCCCAGGCCCGGGCCTGCAGACTGCTGCACCTTTGCCAGAGCCCCGAGGACGTGCCCACGTCCATCCTGTGTGGCATCCCCAGCTCCTTTGGCGTGTCTGACCCCAAGCATGTGGACGCTGCTTCTGTGTCTGGCTCCCATGGCACACTGGCAGAAGACTGCATAGCTGGGACAAACCCAGCAGCATGCCGTGGCAGGTGAATCCTCCAGCTGTGGTGCCTGCATCCCGTGGGGTACCTGTTCTACTCTCCTTTGCTCCCCTTCCAGTCCAGCTCCCGCTACTGCACCTGGGAAAGCAGAGTGGGAGGGCCCGAGGGCTTGGGCTCAGCTCGAGCTGTTGTGGCCATCTGGGGAGTGAACCATTGGATGGAAGATATCTCTCTCCGTCCCTCCTTCTCTCTGTAATTCTACCTTTCAAATAAAAATAAACTAATTATTTTGGGGGGCCCAGCACGGTAGCCTAGTGGCTAAAGGCCTCACCTTGAACAGGCAAGGATATGGGCGCCAGTTCCAATCCTGGAGCCTTGCTTCCCACCCAGCTCCCTGCTTGTGGCCTGGGAAAGCAGTCGAGGACGGCCCAAAGCCTTGGGACCCTGCACTTGCATGCGAGACCTGGAGGAAGTTCCTGGCTCCTGGCTTCGGATCAGCGCAGCACTGGCTGTTGTGCTCACTTGGGGAGTGAATCATCGGACAGAAGATCTTCCTCTCTGTCTCTCCTCCTCTCTGTATATCTGCCTTTCTAATAAAAGTAAAATAAAACTTTGAAAAATAACAATTATTTAAAAAAAAAAAAAAGCAATGCAAAAAGATGTCTTGCCAGAGTCTAAGTGTAGGGCCAGGGAGAATCCAGGAATCATTTAAAAACTGCTGGATTAGCTCCCTGCTTGTGGCCTGGGGAAGCAGTCGAGGACGGCCCAAAGCCTTGGGACCCTACACCCGCATGGGAGACCCCAAAGAAGCTCCTGGCTCCTGGCTTCGGATCAGCATAGCTCCAGCCATTGCAGCCACTTGGGGAGTGAATTAGCAGACGGAAGATCTTCCTCTCTGTCTCTCCTCTCTCTATATCTGACATTCCAGTAACAATAAATCTTAAAAAAAAAAAAAAAGAAGAAGAAGAAAGCCTGCTATATTAGGAAGACAAAAAGGGCTTCCTTATAGACCCAGGAAACTGTAAAAAATGTGTTTGTGTATTTGAACAGCAGAAAGATCCGTTGGATCACTCCCAAGATGGCTTCGAGGGCCAGGGCTGAGCCAGGCTGATGCCAGGAGCCAGGAGCTTCTTCCAGGTCTCCCACATGGGTGCAGAGTCCCAAGGTTTTGGCCTGTCCTCTGCTGCTTTCCCAGTTGCGTTAGCAGAGAGCTGGATGGGAGGTGGAGCAGCTGGGACACGGACCAGCGCCCATATGGGATCCCGGCGCTGCAGGTGTCCGCCTCACTGGTCACACCACAACGCCTGTCTAGAGGAAACGTTTTTAAACCTCGACAAGACCGAGAGCCATGGCATGACTTCTGTTGCCAGCCCATTGCGCGCTCCGTGTCAAGCCGCGTGCTGGGCTGGAGTCCTCTGTTCTGGATGAACCAAGTTCAGGCAGCCGGCTGGGGTCTGGTGAGGCTTAGGAGCTGCCCTAGATGGTGTGGTCTCTGGGGTCAGGGGTTTGCGCCATGGGGAGCTCTGAAAGGAAAGGGGACAAAGCTGGAACCTGGCTGGCCTAGCAGAGATGGCACTTGGCAGGCGGCAGGGACCAACAGGAGGCTGCTGTTCCAGGCCGGTGGTGCCCCCACAGGTGATGCTGACACAACTTCGCTCTGTCCAGCAGGGGTCCCGGGCCCTCTGTGTACACGACTCTCATGCTGACCAGGTGGCTTCCTGTGGACTCCGGTGATTGACAGCGTTGTGCTCTGTTCCCTCCCCCGTGAGTGAGTCCTGAGCCTTCTGAGTCCACTGTGTCTTGGTGTACCGCAGGCCCCCGGAGATGAGCTGTGATGTGACCTCGTAACACCCAGCTGGCCAGTCCTGCCTCACCCAAGACGAGCAACAGGCTACAGAGGAGATGGGTGGGCATTGTTGCGGGGCCAGCCGCGGTGGCTCCTCCCTGGCGTGAGGACTCAGGCAGGCACTGGGTGCCCTCATGGCCGGCTGCTCTCTGTCCCACAGGTGGTCTTCAGCAGGTACTGCAACTCCAGTGACATCATGGACCTGTTCTGTATTGCCACCGGCCTGCCCCGGTGAGTGGCCCTGGCCAGCTCCGCCTCTGGAGAGACACCTGGGAAGGGAACAGGGCCATGTGCAGGAGGGGGGCTGTCGAGGTGTACAGGGACCTAATCCAAAAGGCACACCTGCATCCCAACCCCACACTGCCAGAGTGGGAACTTCCACATGTGACCATGCCTCACTCGGTGCAGGTACGCTAAGCTGGCTAGCAGCATTGCCTTCAGGGTCCTGCACGGCTGTGTGGGAGACCCAGGCACTGGCACAGCCACTGAGCCCCCGTGGGGGACACCCACATCCCACATCAGGGACTGCCTGGTGTTGAGCCCCAGGTCCACTTCTGGTTCCAGCTTCCTGGTGATGTGCACCCCGGGAGGGGCAGGTGGAAACAACCCAAGAGGCAGGTGGGAGCACCGTGGGAGGGACAGGTGGGAGCACCGTGGGAGGGGCATATGGGAGCACTGTGGCAGGGGCAGGTGGGAGCACTCTGATAAGCAGGTGGGAACACCCCAGAAGGAGCAGGTGGGAGCACCCCAGGAGGAGCAGGTGGGAGCACCCAGAAGGAGCAGGTGGGAGCACCCCAGAAGGAGCAGGTGGGAGCACGCCAAGAGGCAGGTGGGAGCACCGTGGGAGGGGCAGGTGGAGACACTATGGGAGGGGCAGGTGGGAGCACCGTGAGAGGGGCAGGTGGAGACACCATGGGAGGAGCAGGTGGGAGCACCGTGGGAGGGACAGGTGGGAGCACCGTGAGAGGGGCAGGTGGAGACACCATGGGAGGGGCAGGTGGGAGCACCGTGAGAGGGGCAGGTGGAGACACTATGGGAGGGGCAGGTGGGAGCACCGTGGGAGGAACAGATGGGAGCACTGTGGCAGGGGCAGGTGGGAGCACCGTGGGAGGGGCAGGTGGAGACACCATGGGAGGGGCAGGTGGGAGCACGTGGGAGGGGCAGGTGGAGACACCATGGGAGGAACAGATGGGAGCACCGTGGGAGGAACAGATGGGAGCACTGTGGCAGGGGCAGGTGGGAGCACCGTGGGAGGGGCAGGTGGAGACACCATGGGAGGGGCAGGTGGGAGCACGTGGGAGGGGCAGGTGGGAGCACCGTGGGAGGGGCAGGTGGGAGCACCGTGGGAGGGGCAGGTGGAGACACCATGGGAGGAACAGATGGGAACACCGTGGGAGGAACAGATGGGAGCACTGTGGCAGGGGCAGGTGGGAGCACCGTGGGAGGGGCAGGTGGGAGCACATGAGAGGGGCAGGTGGTGGCCCTAGGGCTTGAGTCTCTGCCACCCACATGGGAGACCCAGATGGGCATAGCCCTTGCTCCTGCCTGGCTGGGCACTAACCATTTTGGGCGTTTGGGGAGTCCCTGAATATCGATGAGAAATCGTAATAAATAGTGGCATGTTTGAAACATAATTGAGTTTCATGTTTAGAATTGGGATATACAAATATGTTCCAAAACCTAGTGGGCAGGGGGAATCCCAACAACTTCTAAACCCAAGTGTTTGGACCAGGAACCCCCAGCCGGTATTAGCTTTGTAAATTATCCCCCTCCCCTGAGAATCCTCAAATGGGCTGCTCTGAGACGCCCACCTCCCCGTCCACGGAGAGTTGTCACAGGGCCTTGTACTCCCCACTAGGAACGCTAGCCACGTGCGGTGCCTGTGTGTGTTCTTCAGAGCTGCCCAGTGCCTGCCTGTGCCCTGCCCCGGGGACCTACCTGGTCTCTCTAGGGTCCGTGTGCAGGTGTAGTCTGTCCCTGGGCGGGGGACACACTGATGTGCCTGTCTTCCAGAAACACAACCATCTCCCTCCTGACCACGGACGACGCCATGGTCTCCATCGACCCCACCATGCCTGCGAACTCGGAGCGGTAAGCAGCAGCATCAAACTTGCTCTTCCGGGGCTCTGACGCATCCCTGCCACAGCTGCAGGTGCAACCTGCCCGCTGCAGCATGGTGCCCAGTGCATGCTCCCCCTCGCCATTCTCCGTGAACCTCCCACACTGCTGTGGCCTTGGGCAATGTCGCTACTTCATGGTGGGAAGGGGAGCCCCCGTCCCCTGTTCCTCTGCAGAGGCGCCACCCCTAATCCCCAGGGTCTTGCACTTATGAACTCATCCAATCACCTCCCCTAGGCTCCATCCCAAAATCCTACCATGCGGCCGGGAGGGAGGGGAGCTCACGGCTTGGGCATTTAGGGCTGGGGGTGTCTCAGACTTCACAGACCATGGTGTTGAGCCACCTGGCATGAGCCCTGGGGAATGAATGAAAGAATCGACGAACGAACGTGCTTCCTGCCAGGGCTTTCATCTTGCCAAGGTGAAGGGGTGCACCCCAGCCTGTTTGCCTACACTGACGGCCGAGTGGAAGATGAGAAACTGGGCGTGTGGCCTTGTGCACGGTGCTGCTGTGGCCACTGCCTCACCCACTCGCCAGCACAGGGGCAGCAGCCACAGTCCGCTTCGTCCACCCCACATCTGGCTGGTCTCGCCTCCCATGCATGCCCACTCGGCGTCTCCTGGGCAATGGGGCACATACACGGACCCTGCCTGAGGAAGCTAGGGGGACTCATGTGGCCATCTTGTGTCTCGCAGGACGCCCTACAAGGTGAGGCCCGTGGCCGTCAAGCAGCTCTCAGGTAAGGCTCCCTTGCTGGGAGGGATAGCAGACGGGCATGCTGTGCCAGGGCAGCTCTGGTGCCTGCTCTTGGTCCGCCCCATAGATCTCAGGGTGCTGGTGCGATTGTGCCCACAACATCGCCCACTCGCTGGTCTGGGGGTGGACACTTGGGTGACTTCCCAGAGTGAAGGCTCGTGTGGCTGCGGCTGCTGCGTGCAGTGAGGCACTTGGTGGGTACTTGGTGGGCAGGGCTTGGCCAACCCTCACATTTCATGCAGCTCCTTGGTCAATCTGGGAGTGCCGGGCATACCTTTCCGGAGAAGTGGTCGCAAAAATTGAGTTCTGCTGGAGACAGGCGCTGGTATTGGCTCTCTGGGGTCCTGGTAATGGGTGCCTGGTGGCGGGGGTCCAGGCCAATCGACCCAACAGATATTTGCAAACTCCCTTTTGTGCTGTTTCCAGGTGTTCTGCTGGCTGCTTTGTTCGCTCTTTATTAGTGCTACCCTTCCACTCACTCCAGGATTAGTTGGCTTTTTATTTTCTTTACTTAGCTCCGAAGGTAGTAATGTACAAATGTAACGTACAGAAGGAAGAGCTTCTCCCCACACTGACCTCCCAACTCTGCCTGGGTAGTTTTCTTTTTTAAAGATTTATTTATTTTTTAATTGGAAAGTTGGATAGACAGAGAGGAGAATCTTTCACAAGGCCACCTGCAGCCCCACACCCCATGGGCCCAGAGTGGCAGCCCCCACGTGCCCGCCAGCCACAGGCGGGGTAACGCACTAGGCTTGATGCCACCAGGAACTGCCACTTGGCCACCAAGAGAATGGGGACACGGTTGCAGGCTGAGTGACAGATGGCAGATGTCAAGCCCCCCTGCCCGCTGCCTGGCAGAATGGGCTGAAGCGAGCGGCTGTGGCCCAGGTGAGTGCGGTGATGGCGGCGCAAGGGGGGTGCACTCTCCCAAGTGGGTGTCACAGGTGGGAGTTGGCCCACGAAAGCACGTCTCCTAGGAGACCAGCACTGGGCTGCAGATGAGCTTGGTCATCTCCTGGCACGACGCTTGCCCAGGGTAGTGGGCAGCTCCTGGTCCTGGCACTGCCCCAGGCAGGGTTCTGGGGGGCTGAAACTTTGGGGGAGCAGACACGTAAGCCTGAACCCCAAAGCTGGGCCTCTACTCCTCACACTGTGATTGGGAGTGGCTCACCTGTCTGGCCAGGGTTGGGCAGGTCCTTAGGGCTCAGCAGTAAGACACACACCTGCTAGAGCAGCAGGGACAATGCTGGGGTCTGAGGCAGGGCCAGGGCAGGCTGCAGTCCTTTAGGGTGATTCTGAGCTCTGTCCCAGGCGCAGCTGGCCACTGGCCCTCCCCAGGCTGCTGAGGTGTGGTGTACACTGGGTGCCCCGTTTCCAAGGCTCACCCTGGGTAGATCTCAGCACAGCCATCACTGCACATGTAAGGCTGGAGTGGGCACAGGCCTGGCACAGGTGATACCTCCTGCTGCAGGGCCTGTGTACGTGTGCGTCCAGTTCTGCCAGAGACTTCCTGAGGGCAGCAGTTGGTTCCCCAGCTGGCGCTTAGCTCCCACCGTTGGCCCACTCTAGCACCTGCTGAGGCTGGCAGTGTGGGGAGGGCACCTGTGGGTGGCAGCTCTCTTTCTCTCAAGATAACACAGTGAACGAATTAAACACCTCAATCGGATCGTGCCCCTCCCCCCACCACTCAGCCCCAAAGCTTCAGTCCTCACCGCCAACCTCAAGGCCCAGGACTTCCCAGCCTCACCTCCACAGAGCCACAGGGAAGCACGTTTGGTGGCCAGAGACGCCCCAGGTCATGCCTCAGTACTACAGAAAACTCCCCGGGGTGAGGGCCTCTGGGGCCACTTAAAAATTGTTATTGTGATTGGAAAGGTTGAGAGAAGGAAGACAGAAAGATCTTCCATCTGCTGCTTCACTCCTCAAATGGTCACAACGGCCAGAGCTGGGCAGCCTGAAGCCAGGAGCAGCTTCTGAGTCTCCCATGGGCAGTTGGGAAAGGAACCGGCGTATGGGATGTTGGCACTGCAGGCAGAGGAGCAGCCTGATACACCACGACGCTGGCCCCGCAGCCACTCTCGTGAGGTTTACAGGTCTCCAGAGGACCCAGGGTCAGCCACTAAACTGCTGGCCCAGTCGGGCACAGTCCACCTGATTGATGCTGAAGCCAGAGGGTCAACTACTAGTGCGTTACCCTGCCTGTGGCTGGCGGGCACATGGGGGCTGCCACTCTGGGCCCATGGGGTGCGGGGCTGCAGGTGGCCTTGTGAAAGATTGTCCCTGCTGGGAGGGTGTGAGATCAGTGTAGGATAAACCATGCAATAGAATCTCCCCTTCAAGTGCAGCCAGCTCGAAGGGCCACCCACAGCAGGAGTGCCCGGATGCTGGGGGTCCCAGAGCTCCTGCTCACCGATGGCTCCTCCTGTCACAACAGTGGAGAGGAAGCTTCTCCGAGGCCACGGCAAGATAGCTGCCTCCTCGCTTGCCGCTCCTGTGCCTCAGTTGCCCATTCCCTGCCAGGACCACCCGGAGGGTGCTCGGCTTCCAGTGTCTGAGTCGACTTTTGGGGGTCCCAGAAATCGAGGGCTGAGCAGTGCCGTGTTCATGACGCAGCAGCCTGGCCCTGTGGCGCACCCCTCCTGCCCTCAGGGGGCTGAGCAGGGCAGTGTCTGTGGAAGGTTCAGCCGGGCCCCACCTGCCAGGTGTGAGACACCCCAGCGTGTGACTGTCCCGCACAGCCGGAAGTTCCCACAGCAGGAGCCCAGAGGGAGGCTTGCGCCTCCAGCTCCGCTCTTGCTAAGGAGCCAAGTGCACAACCCTGATGTTGGTGGGAAATAATGACGCGTCTTAATATTCCTTGCTATTCTTAGCGCCGTGGCGTCCCAGAGGCTCAGCCGTGGAGGCTTTGTCAGCACCGCCTTAGTCATCCTGGCTCGTGTTATTTCTGAAACAAAAAAAAGAGCGCCACGTGCAGCCTACGAGATAACTGCTTCTGGAACTGTCTTTCCAGGCTCCTCTGGGGTGCTATGCCCCTCAGAGGCATGGTGGCAGCCTACGAGATAACCGCTTCTGGAACTGTCTTTCCAGGCTCCTCTGGGGTGGTATGCCCCTCAGAGGCACGGTGGCCCGTGGTGACATGGGGATCTTCAGGACCTGCTCACCACGTAGCCCGGCGTCTCATCTGTCTTCTGCAGGCCTCAGGAGAGCGGACAGACCCGCCACACAGTTGCACCC
Organism: Ochotona princeps; assembly: GCF_030435755.1. Taxonomy (NCBI): domain Eukaryota; kingdom Metazoa; phylum Chordata; class Mammalia; order Lagomorpha; family Ochotonidae; genus Ochotona; species Ochotona princeps. Next base: position 26,846,819 of record NC_080834.1, on the reverse strand, counting down.
TGTCCAGCCACCGTGAAACACACACATCTCCCATGTGCGGGTTAAAATATATAGATTTACTTATTTATTTGAAACGTCAATTACACACAGAGAACCTATTTACATTTCCCAAACAGCCAAGCTGAAGCCAGGAGCCTGGAACTTCTTCCTGGTCTTCCAGATGGGTGCAGGGGCCCAAGGCTTTGGGCCGTCCTTGACTGCTTTGCAGGCCACAAGCAGGGAGCTGGGTGGGAAGCGGGGCAGCTAGATCTGACTGGCGAGTGAAAGCATTCTTGCATGTAACCTCATGTCAGGCAAAATAGGGAACATTTCTGTCCCCTGCTTCCCTGTCCCCCATGCCCTCGGAGAGTTGGTCCCACCCCCAACCAGAGCACCAGCACAGGCACTGTTATTTAAAACAGTTTGCGTTCTAGTTCATATGATATTACGATATTATTACGCGCAGCTAATTCCTGCAGCCTGGTTCTTTACCGTGAGCTGAAAACAGCAGACGCAACGAGGTATCTTAGCAGGTTTATTCCAGCAGGGCAGGAACGGGGGGGGGGGGGGGGGGGGTGGAGGTGGTGGAGAGAAGGAGGAAGAGGAGCAGGGAGGGGAGGCCGGAAGGAGAAGAGTGAGAGCGCCACCTGGGGGCCTTTGTGCCTGCCAGGTGTGGGGGGTGGGGATTGGGATGAGGACAGGCCCCAGGGGATTGGTGCCGGCAGGGACTGGGGATGATTGGTGAGTGGGCGGGGTTGGGGGAAGGGGCTGGAAGATTGGGGGTGGGATTCTCAGGTGGAATGCCAGGTTACATCTGATTGGTGGATGGCTGGAGTGGCATGGTGAGCTGTGAGGAAGAGAAAATGGCGCTGGGTCCAGGGTGGGATATTCAGATAACTCCTTAGAGGCACACCCTGCCTGCCCGCAGCGACTCACTTCCGGTCACTGAGATGGATGGACGCAGCATCCCATGGGCTCAGCTCTTTGTGCCAGCGTGAGGCTGCCTCATGCACCAGCTCTGCTGGGCATGGTTGCAGGGTCACTTCTCGCAGGGCACTGCCCATCACTCCCACCTTCCTGTGGGCAGGAGCCTCTGCTGGGTCCTGCTGAGCACGGGTAAGTGACCCCCGCCAGGAGCACACCAGGTCCCTGTGTGAGTCCACAGGGAATGGAACGGAGCTTAGGTGCGTTTTCCGGGGTGTTTGAAGGCCTGCTTGCCTTAGCGAGCCAGAGGTCTACCTGCTCCCCCACACCAGGCCTCCAGCATTGTAAACATGCTGGCGTTCGAGCAGGCGCGAGACCTGCCTTAGCGCACTGTGGTCCTGATTTGAGTGACCCAGCTGGTACGTGGCGTCGATAATGTGCTGATCAAGGCTGCCGAGCGCCTGCTCTGCACATGATCTGAGCAGATTTTGGGCTCAAGCTAGTTTGTTTTTATTGCCAGTGGTCGGAAGCTGCGCATGACCTCGGTGACACGGGGCAGGTACTCGCTCTGGTTTCTTGCCTGCGTCTTCCGTTTGCTTCGTGGGGGTCGCTGAAGGAGCGCATGGGTTTGCTTTGATGACGGATGAGGTGGCAGGTGTTTCTGCATCTGTGGGCTGCTGGCTGTGCCCTTTCAGGTAGGAAGAGAACAGCGTGCTGTGCTGGAGGGTAGAAGCTGGTATTCGTGCCCACCACCCCCAACGTGTGCAGTCCTAGCTGACGACAACCTGGCCTTGACAGTTGCTTGTCCATCTTGGCGGGTGACAGGGTGGGGGTCTCTGCCAGTCCCTGTCTGTCCCCCAGGTCTGTTGGTCCATCCTGCTCCTGTACCATGCCAACTAAGCTGCTGGAGCCAGGACTCCAGTCATTGTGCCACCCTCCTGGTCTGCCCCTGCATTCTCTGTGGTTCTGGCCGTATCAGCTCCTTCGTTACTTCCCTGTGAGGGTTAGGGTTAGGGGTCGTGTGCCATCTCTCTGACCAAGTTTAGAAACCCTGCCGTGAGCCTGACCGCACTTCCGGGCTGACCTGGGGACAGCGGCAGCCTCGGTGTGAGGAGCGAGCCTTCCCACCCGGCCTGGTGAGCAAACCCTCAGGACACACCTGGCATGCACACTTGTCTCACCAGAGTTTGTGACTTTCAGGAAGGGGTGCCGCACGCCCCTTGGTGAATGTGTCCTGAAGTATTTTCTGACTCTTCTGAAATGGTATTTTTCTGGCGGCCTGGCTCATAACTGTACAGTATGTTTTAAAAAAAAGGATCTATTTGTACTGGAAAGTCAGATATACAGAAAGAAGAAGAGACAGAGAGGAATATCTCCATCTGATAAATCACTCCTCAAGTGGCTGCACCGGCCAGAGCTGCACCAATCTGAAGCCAGGAGCCAGGAGCTTCCTCCAGATCTCCCATGGTGGTGCAGGGTCCCAAGGCTTTGGGCCGTCCTCGACTGCCTTCTCAGGCCACAAGCAGGGAGCTGGATGGGAAGTGGAGCAGCCAGGGCACAAACCGTGCCTGTATGGGATCCCTGCACATGCAAGGTGAGGATGTAGCTGCCCAGTTTGTTTTTTTGTATCCTGGCCCAGCCTCGCGCCACACTGCTTGATCCGTTAGTTGCGGGAGTTGGTATTTCCATAGCAACAGCTGCACCAGCCTGAGAATTATCTCCTGGGATTAAAGGCAGTTTTAATTCTCCCATTCCTGTCTCCTTGGGTTTTGTGCCTTTGCTGCCAGGACAGCCGAGTGCTGGCAAGGGCTGACACTACCGCGTGTTTGCAGACTTGCGGGCTTGCGGGCAGTGCGTTCAGTCCCCCGTCATGTCCAGCTGTAGCCACATGTTGCAAGTTCCCGTCTCTCCGTCTGGTCCTCGTTCCCAAAATTGCGTTTTCAAATGTTTGTGGACAGAATTCTTTGTTGAGTCCTGTCAGGTGTCCTCCCTGCACCTGTTGCAGCAGGTGGAGGCAGCATGCCTTTTGTGCCGAGCTTCTAACGACTCTTACCAACGGCCACTGTTGGGGTTCATTCCAGGTCCCTGCTGCAGCTCCTGGGGGTCTTCACCTCCTGTTAGTGCAGGGCATGATGCTGTGTGGTTTTCCAGCGTTGGCACTGCTGTGCGTTCCTGAGGTTCGTCGGCTTGTCTCGGACCACTGGGGGGTGACGCCACCTAGGCTGTGGAGCTGAGCCCGCTGCGCTGCCTGTCCTGGTTTCACCTGCAGGGAGTGGGTGCCCAGCGGATGCCAAGGCTGGGATGCCCGTGTGTGGCTGGGCTTTGGTTGGGAACTGGAACTTGCCTTTGTTACGTGTCGATGTGGCAGTCAGGGTGACCCCATAAACACGTGGAAAGTTGCCTTCCTTCTCTCTGTCCTAGCGGATTTTATGTGATCTGTATTATTTCTTCCTTTGTCACTTTCCTTGACTTAACGTGGTTGACACAGGTCTACCATATTGCTCTGTGTATGTGTGATTTAAGAAAAAAAAATTTTAAGTTTTAATTGAAAGACAGAGTTATAGAGAGAGGAGAGCCAGAGAGAGATCTTGCACCTGCTAGTTCACTCCCCAAATGGCCACCAGGGCCAGGATGAGCCTGGCTGAAGTGGGAGTCAGGGATCACTTCCAGGTCTCCCACACAGGTGCAGGAACCCAAGCACTTGGCTTGTCCTCCGCTGGTTTCCCAAGCCTCAAGCAGGGAGCTGGGTGGAAAGTGGAGCAGCTGGGACTAGAACTGGTGCCCGGTGCCCGTCTGGCATGTGCACGAGGCTGATGCTCCAGTCACCACAGAAGTGGCATTGTTCTGTGCTGTGTCGGGGGCAGCTTCGGACCCAGCCTCCAAGGCCAGCAGGACCGAGTTCCTCCAACTGGGCTGGATCTAGACTCCAGCCAACCCTTTTCTCCCCCACAACAGCGACTCCTGTGCAGCACACCGCACCCCCGCCCACCTGGATGAAGGAAGGACCAATCAGCTACTGTCTGAGGAATAATGACTTGGGCACAAGCTTTTCCCCACAGCCCTTGGTTACCTTTGACCCCACGCATGACTCCCCTGCAGGCAGTGTGTGGGTTCCACTTCCCAGACTGCTGAGCCGCCCCATCAGCGCTGCCTGCAGGCTGCACCCCACAAGGGCCCCATTCCGGGCAGGTGGTGCTTCGGGTCTTATCTGATGGTGGCAAACTCACCACGTGCAACCCACCAGCGTGCCTGGGCTTGGACACTGGACTTTGGTGGTGCTCTGCAGATACCCAGGCGTGTTACCTCAGCCACGCATCACCGGGTCAGTGGGTATCTGGCCTGACTCAATCCCTGGAGGAGGAAACCCCAGACAGGGCCACCCAGGCCAGCCCTCATCTGCTTTGTGCAACTGAACTTCCCTTGGGGTATCCGGTTACAGAGCCTCCAGCACTCATGCACTTCCTCCCTGCCGCCCTGCCCCCAGCCCCGTCCCCTGCAGTGGACCTGCAGGAAGGAAGGAGGCGGGTGCTTTTCTGCCCCGCATCTTCCTCCCTCTGCTGATGGGCACCACCCAGAATGACCGCCTGGGCTGCCCGGGGCGGGGCGGGGCCGGGAGGCTTGCGTTTGTGGATGTTGCCACTAAGTATGCCAGCATGCAACAGGTTACAAGTGGGATCCCACACGAGCTGCCTGCATCAGCACCTGGACCGGGGCAGGTGCGCAGGGCAGTTGTTCGGACTGCCCATGAAGCCTCAGGGAGGCACTGGGAAGTTCTCCAACCTCATGCAGGATCCACCAGCTCTCAGCCCTGAAAGGAAACACTAGGGAGAAATCCCACTGAAGTCATGCAGGACCCTTTCACCTCACGTGGGGACTCTCTGGTGTCCTGTGCTGTCTTGATTGTGGGTGAACTTGGCAGAACACAAATTATCCTGCTGGTGCTCAGCGAGGGCTCCTGTGCCTTTAAGAAGCCAGGCGAGGTCACTGTTAATCATACAACTTTATTGTGGTCCCTGCCAGTAAAGGAAGCACCCCCTGGGCCCAGCATCTTTTATGACATCCATAAAGGGTGGCTTGCCAGTAGCCGCCCCTGCCTTAGAACAGTCCTCCACCCTCTGCAGGGGCTGGCAGAGAGCGAAAGTGGGGCAGGAGGTGAGTCCACCGACTGGGACCCGCAGGCCTGCTGCTGCCTGCTCTGGACAGAGCCCTGGCAGATAGGGTCGTGGGCGGCATCTCTTTGGGGGTTACAAGGGGAGGAGGCTGGTTTCCCCTCGTGTAAACAGAAGATCCCTTTCTGAGGGGCCAGGGAAAAGGGCGCGTTTGGTAGTGAAGGTTTGGCGGTCGGGAGGCTGGCTGCGTGGCGCTCAGAATTTGTGGCTAGCCAGCCCAGCGCCAGTGCAGCAGCGACACTGGGACACTGCTGCAGGAGCTGTGCCCCACCCCCAGCCTCTGGTTTTGGGGGGATCCAGGCTTGCCCGTGTCCAGGTCATCATGCCCCCAGCCCCAGGCTGAGGGCTAGGATGGGGCAGTGGTCAGGGTTCACCCTGGGCTGGGGCTGCAGGCACCAGCCCAGGGCAGACAGGTGGGAGTATCAGGCTCAGCTCTGGCGTGTGGAGGTGGCCAGGGCTGCTGGCCGGTTTGGCCATGTGCCTTGAAACCTGATTTTCCTGTTGTGGGTTTATCTGAAACAGGGCAAACAGTTCCCGGAAGCAGGGGGTGGGGCAGGGGCAGGTCCTAGGGCTCTCCTCCAGCGTGGTGACGGGCAAAGCACAGGCAGTAAGAGGCAGGACTCCCTGTCCGGGGAGGCCCAGAGCCTGGCAGTCTAGAGGGCTGCCGCCTCAGCCATCTCTGGGGAGTGGGGGCTCCCCAGGCCCCCTTGGTATCATTTGAGGGGCCCCACTGAACTTGCACTGATCTGGCCTCACTCTAAAAAACTGCTTCCCCCAGGCCCTGCAGCCCTCTGGGACCACAGAGAGCTTAACTTAAGCCCCCGTCGAGCTGGCAGCACCTGCCTGCCTGTAGGACACCCACTCCGTCCTGGGCTTGCTAAGGCTGCGCAAGCCTTGTGGTTGCCCAGCTGTCACCTTTGTGAACATCCAAGGTGCCCAGGGATGCAGCCAAGGGGGCTTGGCAGCATTGATGAGGGACATGGAGGGCCCGGGCCTCTTGGTCATGGCCACCTGTTATGTCCAGTATCCTGCCCTCCAGCCCTGGCCTCCACTTCACCCCGCACCATTCACGCAGGGTCCTCAGGGCCCAGATGACCCTGCCGAGTCCCTCAGCTGCTGCTGGACATTCTCGGGGCCTGGAAGAGACTGGACCATAATGCCCCAGGTTCAGTACACATCCTGCAGCCCCGGACGTCGGGCGGTGCGGGCCCAGGTTCTGCTTGCGTGTGGTGGTGCTGCTGCCTTTTGACAGTGGCAGTGGAAGGCTTTGTTTTCCCAAGCCTGGACCGTGTGGGTTCTCTGGGAGTTCTTGAGGTGTTAGGAGGGGGGAGAGCACCTGTTTGGGACCTCGAGGTACCAGCCCCTGAGTGTACCTGTCGCCCCACACACCAGGATGCATGGTGTGGGCGGTGATGGTGAGATAGACATGCCAGGCATAGCCTGTGGCTACCAGCATACCTTAGAGCACCCGAATCTGAAATGTTCCCAAATCCAGAATTTCTTAAACTTGACCTCAACAGGAAGCCGAGCTCCACGTTGTTTCTCTGCACAGACATCCGTTAACAGATGTCATAAACAATTCCCTTGGGACTGTGTGCTGGGGGCACTGCAGGAGACCAGGCAGAGGGACGGAGAGGCTTGGCTTGTTGCTTTTGTGGCCTCCGGGTTTGGAAAGCTCGCCGTGGTTTGTCAGGCACATTTGCCACGGGCTTCCCAGGAAGTAAGCTCTCCCCTCAGGGGTATCAGGAACGTGTGTGTATGTGTGTGTGTGTGGAGGGGGCTTAGGCTGGGCCCCCACCATGGCCGGTGATGCATAGGCAAGGGTTTCAAACTCCAGAACATCTGGAATCTGAAGCCTCTCAGACCGAAGGGGGTGCTTGAGTCTAAGAGTGGCAGCGGTAGCCAGGCCTCGAGCAGATGCTTCCGATGGGCTGGGCGCCAGGCTGAGCACGGCTCACGCCCCCCACAACCCGGAAGGGAGCTGCTGGGACGGGGAGCCGGAGGCTCTCCCAGGCACCCCCTGCTCTGGGCCTCAGCTTTGCTGGAAACCGCTGACTGGGCATAAGCTGAACACACAGCGAACCATGGTGCTGCCCGTAAGACAGACGCCCAGCGCTGCACTGGAGGCACGCACTGGAAAACCCCCTCCTCATGTCCGTGCTGTCCTGGAAACAAGCAGAGAACAGACTCCGCCCCAGGCACTCTAGACTCAGCTCCCTGTGCTGTTCCCACATTTTGCAAACCTTTAGCTCTGAGAACATACCCAGGAGCCAGCCGTGGTGGAATCCAGAGCTGGAACATCTCTTCCCAGAAGGACCCCTCCCGCTGCCCAGAATGGCCACACCCACTTACAGCCCTGCTCTCCCCCACCCCCACCCACCCTCAGGCCCCTGGGGGTCCCTACTCTGCTGTCCCTTCCCATACATTTGTCCTTTCTAGAATGTTCTGGAAATGCAGTCCTACGGTGGGATACCTTTGGGACTGGTATTCCCCACTTGGAGTTGTCCTTGGAGACCTTCACCCTCATGGTAGGATGAACCCCCTGCTCCCTTCCGTGTCTGCATGGCCTCCCTGGTGGGCAGGGGCCATGGTAGGGCAGGCGAGGCTGGTACGCCCAGCAGGGTATATGGCTATCCCCAGAGGAGGACTGACAGAGGATGCTGCTGGAAGCTTCCCAGGCCTCTGGATGCTGGAGCATTCCTAGGCAGGCTTTTCGTGCCCAGCACCATCATCCCTGTGCCCAGGGGTGTAGGTGCCAGGCCCCGCGGTGGCTTCATGCTTGGTTTCTGGAAGAAGGTGTCCACTTCTGTCCCAGTGTGATTGAGCCAGTTGGCACTCACGCCAGCTCCATGGGCCTCCATCCTCTCCCCCACCCTGCCCAGCACCAGGCATTGCCACGTGCATTGTGTCTTAAGACATCTCTGTTAACGTGGAGCTTGCCTAGTGTGAATTTGCATTTCCTAGTGGCTGATGAGAGCCGGCATCACGTGTGCACGGCTGCTCTGGCTGAGGGCTGGCCTTGGGAATCTGTCTCCTGCCTCTGTTCACACTGTGCCCTTGGGTTTGGAGCCATAGTGCCTGCTTTCTCTGCATGTTCTCGGTTTGGGTCTTTGGCAGTGATGTGGTTTACAGATGTGTTTTTTAGATGTTTATCTACTGGAGAGGGACAGAGAGAAAGAGACAGGTAGCTGTGCTGGCATGCCTGCCACAGCTGGTACTGACCTCGGGCCAAAGCCAGGGACTCGAGCCAGCTTCCTCCCCAGATGGTGAGACCCCAAGCACTTGGAGGAGGCTGGCGCGGGAAGCTGGAGCCAGGAATCCCACCTGGCTGTTGTGTAGGACATGGGCACCTTGTCTGATGATTGGCAGACAGCAACTGGCATTAAGCCATCACTTACAGCACCAGGATCCCATGTGAGCACTGGTTCAAGTCCCAGATGCTCCATTTCCAGTCCAGCGGAGGCTGCCTTGGTTTCCTGGCTGTTGTGGCCATCTGTGGAGTGAGCCAGCGGATGGAAGATTCTCTGTAACTCTTTCAAAGTAAATAAAGTAGGCAGACACTCCCCCCCCCCCCCCCCAATCTTAGCTTCTTCTGCAACATTGTGTCTGAGTCTCTCCTGTTTCTGTGTAAAGGTGAGGATGATCTTGTCCAGCTCTGCCAGCGGCCCTGCTGGGGTTTAGCAGGAACCCCTTTTAAAGGCATATACCAATCGGGGGAGAGTTGGCAGAGTCCTCCAACCCATTAGCAAGAGTTAAACAATGTTGATATTCACCTGGTTTTTTGTTTGTTTTTGTTTGTTTGTTGTTTGTTTTGTAGTCTTTAACCTGCAAATTCTTTTTTTTTTTTTCATTACAAAGTCAGATATACAGAGAGGAGAGACAGAGAGGAAGATCTTCCTTCCAATGATTCACTCCCCAAGTGAGCGCAACGACTGTTGCTGAGCCAATCCGAAGCCGGGAACCAGGAACCTCCTCCGGGTCTCCCATGCGGGTGCAGGGTCCCAAATCTTTGGACCGTCCTCAACTGCTTTCCCAGGCCACAAGCAGGGAGCTGGATGGGAAGTGGGGCTGCCGGGACCAGAACCGGCGCCCACATGCGATCCCGGTGCATTCAGGGCAAGGACTTTAGCCGCTAGGCCAAGCCGCCAGGCCCTTGATGGCTTTTTCTGGCATTGAACCACGTGGCATCCCAGTGCCAACCCCTCACTAGCTCCTTGTGCAGTTAGGGTCACCTGGGGCTAGGTGTCGAGCAGCACCTCATTCATGATGTGGGGTCTGTGTTCATGGCCGAGGGGTGTGGGCGGGGCTTTCTCTCTGTTGTGTCCCTGGGGGTTGGGTGTCAGGCACTCCCCTCACCTGGTACAGTGAGGAGAGGAGTCCCTCCTCCTGTTGGGAATTGTGTTAGCTCTTTTGGCGGCCTTGGTGGCATTCCCCAACGGAGACCACTGGGGAGGCCTGGAGATGTCTCTGTCGGCGGTTCCTAAATGACTGGTGCATCCGCCGTGGTAGCAAGTGGCTTGTTTTGAGCCCTGGCAGTCTGTGTCGTGTCTCCCTGCAGACGACCCGCTCTTGGTTTCGTTGCCTTTCATTGCTGCTCTCACAGCTGTTCCCGTCCTTCCCTACGCCGTGCCGTGGGTCTGTCTGGCTCTCCTGGCTCTGGGTCTGAAGGTGGGATCATGGGTGGCCACACTGAGGTGCTTTCTCGCTCCTGATGCAGCAGTGGCTCTGGCCACGTCGCGCTCTGCGTCGCAGTAGCATGTTCTGCAGCTGCACCCAATGGGCAGCCGTTTCCGTTCTTGCTGCGTCTCATGGCTCCTCCACCCGTCACCTGCATGACTTAGCAGTGTTCTGCGTGGGTTTCCGAGTGTCCGAGAGCGCCCTAGGGTCGTGTGTGCTGTCAGCACCCTCATATTTGCTGAGGTTTTCCTAATGAGCCGTCAGTGTTGGAATATGTCCACTTGGCGTCTAAGAACATGAACTCTGCTATTCTTGGGGGTTGTGAAGTGATGAGGGAGGAGAGGAAAAGGGACCAGGAGATCACCCTTGCAGGGGACCCAAGTGATCCTCAGGGTGCCCACAGGCCACACCTCTGCCCCGGTCAGGAGCCCACGTAGGGGGAGGGATACTTGAGGCCAGGGCGTCACCAAGGCTGAGCCCCATGTGCTATGCTCTGTGGCGGGCCCAGAGGCAGCAGCCATGCCGTGCCTGGGCCACATGGACGTGGGGCTCCTCGGGGAGGCCCAGGGAGCCACGTCTCACTACGCTACTGGGCACAATCCGAGGAGGAAGCTGTGTAGCCAGGAGCTGGGAACTGGGTCAGGGGTGACCCAGCCCAGCTGCTTCTGGTGGCGTGCAACAGTCCAGGGGACATAAAATTGTCAGTGCTCTGGCAGGTGCCAAGGGCCACCTTGAGGGCTGGGTGCAGATCAGTGAGCTTGAAGGTCACCGTTTTTCTTTTTGTGTCATCAACGTGGTTCGTTATAAAAGATGCAGACAGTAGATGTGAGAAACTTAAATTATGTCTAACACAGGTGCTGGGGGGGGCTGGCCACCTTACTGTTTTGGGGTGACGCTACAGAGGGGGTCACTCTGCTTCTGGTTTAGTGATTTTTTTTTAAACAGACATGAACGTTTTCTGAGCTACTGTGATTTTTAAATTTTTATTTACTTGGAAGCAGAGTTTCAGAGAGAGAATCTTGCGTGAATTCCCCAGATGGCCATGGCAGCTGGGCCTGAGCCAGCTGAAGCTGGAATTCGGAGCTTCTCCTGGACTTGGGCCATCCTTCCGATGCTGTCCCAGGTGCATTGGCAGGGATCTGGACGAAAAGTGGAGTGGCCAGGATCCAAACTGGAACCCACGTAGGCTGCTGGTGCTGCAGACACTGGCTCTGCACGCTACGCCACAGCTCCGACCCCACCGAGCTCCTGTTTCTAAGGCAAGCCATGACTCCACAGTATAGTGAGTGGGTCATTCTTTATCTCCTGGGCCACCCTTCGATGGCCAGCCACCATTCTTGCTGTGTTGTACACTTCAGCGGACCGTGGACTCAGGACCACGGCACAGGGCTCTGGGAGACTCTGAATCCCGTGGCCAAAGTGGACGTGTTGGGCTTGGTTGGATTTTGTGTGTTTGGCTTTGCAGGTGAGGGGGTTGGGTCCCATGTCCTCAGACAACTGGGACTGAGCCTGGGGTGGGCTCCTGGCCTTCTCTACATCAGAATAGGCGGGTCACGGTCCGCCTGGGCCCCCAGTCTCCCGGTCCTGGCCATGCCCAGCCCAGAGGAGCCAGCCAACCTCTCCCCCTGCCACTTCCTCCCGGCAGCTACCATGGGAACACCGTGTTTTACACTGGGATTTTGCCTTGAACTCACTGTCACCATAATTGCCCCCCATAAAATGGGCCTGGGCTTTGCAGGGCAGCAGCTTCCCGTTGCCTGCTGCTGATGGCCACGCTGGCAAGGGCAGTGCACAGGCCAGGCGGACACTGTGACACAGTGCTGGGGGACTGAGAGGAAGCCCTTGACCAGGGTCTGGGCTGTGTTCTACCTGCCCTTCCTCTTCAATTTGCAGAGAGAGAAGAATTCGTGCAGAGTGTGCTGGCCCAGGTGGCAGAGCAATTCTCCAGGTACGGAACCTCCAAGGCAGGTGCCAGGCGTGGCCGGGTGTTCTCTGTGACATCTCAGTGCCCAGGGTTGTGGGAGGGTCAGGGCAGAGGGAACCCGAGTGTTTGAAGCTTTCCCCAGGGCACTGGAGCTCCCCACCTGGGCCACTCCGCAATGCCAGAGCAGAGCCCCCATCCTGGGAGATGCCCGGTGGTTTCGATCGTCTTTCCCCCCAGAGGTGAGGACTTGTACCCGCCTGCAGGTCTCACCCACCATGGCACTTCCTGGTGCCCCCAAGGCAGTGAGAGTCGCCTGAGCTTGGCTGACTCGCCTTCCTTCTTCCCCAGGGCGTTCAAGATTAACGAGCTGAAAGCGGAAGTTGCAGACCACCTGGCGGCCCTTGAGAAGCGCGTGGAACGTGAGTGACAGCTCTGCTCCTACAGGCACCTGTCTCCTCCGGCTGACTGCGTCAGTGTGAGCTGTGCAGGACGAGGTTGAGGCTGAAGCAGGAGCTTCTTCCCGGTCCCCCACCTGGGTGACAGGCGCTCAAGCATTTAGGCCATCCTCTGCTGCCTTCCCAGGTGCATTAGCAGGCAAGGTGGAGCAGCCGGGTCTCAAACTAGTGCCCTTAAGGGATGCCAGCAATATAGGCAGTGGCTTAACGTACTGCACCATAGCGCTGTCCCTCCCCAGCCCATTTCTGTTGTAAAAATCCCCAGGCGCCAGGGATGACCATCTGTGGGTACTGTGAGCCCCGGGTGAGAGCTGGCTGTCTGAGCACCAGGGATGGCGTGCTGTGCTCCCCAACGTGCTGCTGCCTCCCCCACGGGGAGAGAAGCATCTGCAGCCACACAGGAGGACTGATGCGGGGGCCTAGGCTGCAGGGAGGCTGGGCCAGTGTCCAGGCTGGGACGCGGTGAACAGGCATCACCCTGCCTGTTAGCAGCAGGCCGGACGGCGCCATTGCCCAAAAGCTGGGTCAGGCCTCAGAGTGGGCAGTGAAGCCCTCCTATACCAGCCTGGCACCCCCATGCCCACCTGGCCCCCACCTCCCACCCCAGCCCCACAGGTGCACACCCCCCAGGCAGCCAGTTCACAGGTCTCCCCTGCCAGTGAGCAGCAGCTAGCCCAGAGGTTCAGGCCTCTACCACTGCCTCTGGCTGGCCCCCAGCCCTGTCTCCAGCAGGGTCTCCTTCCCAGGCATGGGGCAGAGGAAACTCTGGGCCCGCCTGGCGGGGTGGAAGTCAATGTCGTCTTCCCGTGTGGGCTGTTATGGGCTCACGCTGCCACTGGGGGACTGGCATGCTGCACCACGCAGACACACACATAGGTACATGCATACTCGCTAGTGCACACACACGCCCAGCCTCGTGGGGTGTGAATGAGCTGCCTCTGGCTGCTGTCTGTTTATTCCATGGCCTTGTTAACAATGTCCCAATCCTGAGATGCAGGAAGAGGCCTCCATTTCTCTGTCTAGCCTTTCCTGCAGAGTCCTGGGGCCCTTGGCAATTACCGGTGGTTTTATCATCAGGGCCCTGGCTTCCGCCCAACTCGCTTCCTTCCGGGTGTACACCCCTCCCCTTTTGGACCGGAAGCCTGGGCTCTGCCAAGCAGACCCCTGGGAACAGGTTAAGCGGGTTCATGCAAACACCCCCTGGGCTCTGGGCCAAGCCAGACCTGGCTTCCGCCCAGTTGCCTTGCTGGATCCAGGCATTTATTCATATCCTCTGGTCTGGTCTTGGCAGAAGTGTGGGAGACCGCTCTGCCATCCCTGCCCACCCCCCTGACTCCCGGCCCCTCTCACCAGCTCTGTAGCCCCAGCCATGAATACAGCCACCCAGGATGAGGCCGCCTCAGGCTCCTGCCCAGCCCCTACCCCACGCACTGACCTCCAGGGCAGACAGTGTCTGTCATACAGGATGGATCTGAGCCCTTGGCTGCAGGTGGCCTGGATTTACGGAAGTCACACGGGCCCTTGTAAGGGTTTAAGAGCCCAACAGGACAGTGCTGGGTGGGTGGGAACAGCCGCTGCTATAATGTGGGGTGCATGGGGGGTGCTCAGTCCAAGCCCACCACTGGGCCCCAATGGATCCAACTTCCTCCTTGGCCTCCCTCCGGTGGCCCTTGCTGTCCGGTGGACCCCAAGGCCAACCCCGCCCCCTGGGGTGTAGAGAGGAAGGGGCCAGAAGCCATGGAAGCTTCTGCCTGGAGCCCCAGGCGTGCAGGCAGAGCTACACCTGTCCTCTCCTGCCTGCAGGCTGCTGCCTCCTACGGGCCTTTCCTCCCAGCCATGGCTTCTGCAGCCCTTGGCCATGTGGTCCCTCCCTCTCAGTTCCTCTGCCACGTGTCCAGGGTTCAGATCAGGGCAGTGATGCTGGGGTGCCTAGAAGGCTCGATGCTCATGTCAGTGCCATGGTAAATAGCCAGGAGAGCTGGCCTTGCTGACTTCCTGTCTCCCTGTGATCAGATGTGACCTTGAACAGGATCAGAACCCACACAAGGCCACTTGGTACTTATGGGGAGAGGGAAACAGAGAGCATTTTCTGCAGGGTGCGAGTGGCCAGCTGCTGCGACACAGGTTCACGTCCGGCACAGCTGAGCGCACGGCACGGGAGACCCGCGTGGGGTGTGGTCTGTTCTGTCTTCTGACAACCAGAACAGCTACGAAGATGCATGGCTGCAGGCAGGTGGATGATCGATAAACAGGGTGGGTAGAGAAGGGTGGGAGGCGTGGATAGTCACTGGCAGATCGGATGGGTAGGTGTGTGAGACCGATGGAAAGGCTAGCAGGTGGCCAGGGAGGATGCTGGAGTGGACAGGAAGACTCACAGAGCAGATGGGGTGCTAGATATTCCAATCCGAGATTAGTTCTTAAATATTCTTCTCTGTAGTTCCTGAATTGACCCAGTTTTCTGTCCAGAACGAAGCTCTGAACTAGCTGGGTCTGGCCGGGCAGTTTGGACCCTGTGCCCCCAGTCCCCTGCCTGTCCGCTCCCTCTGCAGGATGCTCAGCCTTACCCCTGGCCCATGCACGCACTGCAGCTAGTGCTATGGTGCCTGCCATCTGCTCACGCCCACGTCCCACGGGCAAGCCACGGCTATGCACGGTGGCCCGTGCAGCCTGCGCAGGAGCCAGCTGCCTCTTCCTGGTGGGATGAGGAGGAACGTTCCCTGGCTCCTTCACGGCCCCTCGCTCAGCCTGCAGCACTCAGGGTTTCCACCAGGGACTGAGTCCAGCCACCGCACTTCTGCACTGTGTCTGCCGAGCCCCCACCACACTTCCTCCCTGTGGGAGGGGATCGCCAAGAGCCAGCCGGATTCCTGAGTGGCGCTGTGTCTCCCTCCAAGGCCCTCGGTGCTTATTTTTAGTAGGGATGCAGAGCCAAACTGGATGAGAAAGTGGCTGGAGTGACATCGTGGGTAGTGTCTCTTTTTTTGCATAAAAATCGAGTGTGATTCCAAAATAAGAAGGTTCCTGGGGACTGGCACGGTGGTGGTGAGTTTCCGCTGCCTGTGGTGCTGGCATCCCTTATGCCGGTTCAAGTCCCAGCTGCTCCGTTTCTGATCCAGCTCCCTGCTAATGCACCTGGGAGAGCAGCAGGGGACGGCCCAGGTGCTTGGGCCCCTGCACCCACCTGAGAGACCCAGGGCAGAGTTCCTGGCTCCTGGTACCGGGCTCGGCTCCTGCTAACTCTGCCTATTCCGTCCTCCCTGTCCACAGGGCCCGGTTTAACTGCTCCCAGGGGCCTGTGAATGAAAGGCATTTATCTTAATGAGACTATAATCCTCGTTGGAACACACGCGCCTTCCGCTGCATGCTAATGAGGAAGGATCACATTTTCCCTGTTTCTTTCCTTTTTGGAATAAAAGGCTCCTTTGTCCCCCACCCCCATCCTCAGCGGGAAGGGGTGGAACTAGATGGGAGGAGAGGCGGGGCCTCAGTCCCATGGAAACGAACGCAGCTGACAGGTGCCACGGTGCCAGGTTGGCCACGGCCCTGCCTGCCGGGGCTGGCCAGTCCAGTGGGGCTGAGCCAGGTGGGGAAGTGGCCTGCATCAAGGCCGTGTCTGCCCAGCCAGACCCCCTCCAGACCAGGAGCCTCCTCCCTGTAAGTAACCCTGTGCCATTTCCTGCTTGCTGCCAGTGGAAGGACTCAAGGTGGTGGAGATTGAGAAATGCAAGAGTGACATTAAGAAGATGCGCGAGGAGCTGGCGGCCAGAAGCAGTAGGTAAGAGGGCCAGGCTGCGGTGTCCCTGCCCACATGGTCTCTCCCAGCTGCGCGGCTGTCGGAACCGAGGGCGGTCATGGTAGGTGGAGGCCAGGGACACGGTCTCGTGTGTGAGGGCATGACCTTCCTGTGTGTCCCTGCACTGGCAGGACTGTGTCCAGTGTGAAAGAAGCCCCAAAGGCAATTTTGAAAGGAAGAGAACAACAAATGGACAGAGAAATTGAGCTGAAAAGGGGACCAGTGTCGTGCTGCCCACCCCGCTGGGCATAAACTCACAGCATTTGCCCGGGACAGTCATGTTCTCTAGCTGTGAGAACACGTGCCAGCTTCACGTGGCCTCCCTGGGGCACGGCTTAGCAGGACTCTGCCAGCCCTGGGGGCACAGCCAATGAGAGGGCACCCCGTGTGCGCGGGGAGGAGCCCCATGGTGATGACAGTGGGGACCGCGATGTGGGCAGTGGTGATGGACTGGGTGAGGACTGGGCCCGCTCCTAGCCGTGACCTAGTGTGGTGCTAGCAGTGGCTGGGGAAGGAGATGGAAGGCATCGGGCAGGTGGAGCCAGCCCTGAGCCCACAGCGGTAGCCTCAAGCCAACCCAGACACATCCCAGCCAGGACTGGGTGTCAGGAGCCAAGAGTGTCCTTGGGGACAACAACGGACGGTGGCCGGGCCCCACCCTGACACAGATTCCATGTGGCTTTGTCCACCGGCAGCTTCCCCACTCCAGGATGGGGTGGTCCTTGGGTCCAGGCCCTCTACTTCCCTCCCCAAGCCATGGCCTTGACTGTGTACTGGGCTGGGGGTTGGGGGGAAGGGAAAACCAGCTCCCAATAGACATGAGTGGAAGCGGCACCGAGCCAGCTGCTCCGTGAGTGGGAGGATGCCTGTTCCCATGGCAACAGGGCGCAGGGGGAGTGGGGCTGAGGCTGCCATGGGTCGGCAGATGCCAGCGGCTCTTGCTGCTCCGGGGGCTGGGGTGGAAAGCAGAATCTGGCGGTGGAGCCCTCCCGCCTGGTACAGGGTCCTCAGCTGTGTCGGGGAGTAGGAGTGCCTCTGGAGGCAATGTGGGAGGCAGAAGGTACACACTGGGTGTGGGAATGGCCAGGTGGGGGGGTGGGGGTGCTGGGACTTCCTTGGTATTCCTGGAGCTCATCACTGCGCTCGTGCCAGGCTGACCGTGGCAGCCTCTGGGACAGTCGGTCACCTGTCTTGCTCATTTGTTCAAGCTGTGTTGGCGCCTCCTCCACCCCTACCCCATATGCATCATGGGATCCTGGCGGCAAGCACAGGGCCGAGGGCAGTCAGAGAGCAGGACCACAAGGGCTTGAAAAACTTCTCGCCCGTGTGCACAGGGCCTGAGGCTTAGAGACGTCCCTCCTAGAATGAACTGCCCCCAAACCCCAGAAATAGCTGGCCCAAAGCCCCAGATCACACCTGGACTTGGTCGCCAAGTAAAGGTGCCTCATCAAAAACACAAAACTTTAAAATGCAGTGCTTTGATTTTGCTTCACTGTAGCCTCACAAAGCATAAACAACAATTTTGCCAACATACAGTTCATAGATTTTTCCAGAAGGCCACACCTACCCAGCATTGCCAGCCCTGGCTTATCCCTCACCTGACTATGGGTGTCGGCTGTAGCATTTCTGTGTTCTGTTTCCACCTTAAGCCCCTCACTCGCCTTGGCTGTGACTCATGCACCTCATGGCTTGCTGGGGTGCATGCCCCGCCCCAACCTGGGCTGGTGAACCTACAACAAGCCGGACGTGCCCCCGACACTCCGAGTGGGAGCTGTTCACGTCCAGCCAAGCTTAGGTCCACAGTGGTTTCCATGTCTGTGTAGCCCCTGGTGGCAGGCAAGCGGCCCCACCCAGCAGCCCACTCTGCCCAGTAGGAACTGGTCCTTCTCCTCCCAAGCCTGCTGGGCTCCCCCTGCTGTGTTCTGGGGCGAACCCCTCAATACTGAGGGATGGGAACACCCCGTCCACGCCGTGTGCAGGAATGCCTGCTGCATGTCTATCAGCAAGGACTGGGCTGCCGAGTGAAGTGTGGCCATGACCCCAGGGCCTCAGGGGCGCCTTAGCACCAGCAAAAAAATTCCGGAGAATCTGAAAAGCAATACAGAACGCAGTGGAGTGGCTGGGGGGACAAGGCTGGCCCCATGCCACAGGTGCCCAGGAACACTCCAGAAGGATACCCTGTGCTATGAGCAGATATGAGTTCCAAGGTAGAGTTTGAAGGAAAGGAGTGCGGTTTTTGTTGTTTATTTCTTTTTATTTGTTTGTTTTAAAGATTTATTTTATTGGAAAGTCAGATTTACAGAGAGAAGGAAATAGAGATCTTCTGTCCACTGATTTACTCCCCAAGTGGCCACAACGGTCAATGCTAAGCTGATCCTTAGCCAGGAGCCTCTTCCAGGTCTCCCATGCAGGTGCAGGGTCCCAAGGCTTTGGGCCATCCTCGACTGCCTTCCCAGGCCACAAGCAGGGAGCTGGATGGGAAGTGGGGCAACCAGGACACAAACCGGTGCCCATATGGGATCCAGGAGCATGCAAGGCAAGGACTTAAGCCACTAGACTACCATGCCCGGGCCCAAGGAGTGGGTTTTTATTGTCTCCTCCTGGGTTATCATGGTTTGTAGAGTAATGGGCTGATGTGGGTCCACCAAGGAAAGGTTTCCTGGGTCAGACCACTCCCCGTCCTCCGCCTTCCTACGTGTGCCCCAAGGCCCAGGCGAGCCTAGGCTCAAGGCTGCCTTTGTGACTTGCTCCTACAGTAGATGGGGTTGAGTTTGGGGCTCTGCTGGCTGAGTCCCACACCACCCCTGACCCCCACGGTGGCTGGCTGCAGGTGAGCCCACAGCCCAGGCAGCCAGTAACTAAACACGGGTTCGCATTGTATCTGCAGGACCAGCTGTCCCTGTAAATACAGCAAGAGGCTGACCCCTCGGCGCGATGTCCCCACATACCCCAAGGTGAGTGTGGACCGTGCCCAGGGGACACGCCATGCCATGTCCACAGCTCCCCACCCATGCTGCGGGCCAGCTGACCACTGGACAGTACCATGCGTGTCTCTGTCACTCACTTTGCTTTGCAAGCAGACAGTCACAGCTTGCTGTTGCTGCTCGGCTCACATGGTGTAGTGATCTTTTTTGTTGTTGTTAAGGTTTATGTTACTGCTTTGAAAGGCAGAGTGAGAGAAAAGGACAGGATTTGTCTTCCGCAGATCCCTTCCCCCAGATGGCCACCACAGCCAGGGCTGGGCCAGGCCAAAACCCAGGGGGAGCCTGGGGTGCCCTCGGCGTCTCCCACGTGGGTGCCTCATGGGTTAGCGGGAAGCTGGATCAGACACAGAGCAGCCGGGACTCGCACCTGTCACAGACGCCAGCCTCACCTGCCGTGACACACAGCTGGCCGCTCGGATTTGCCATGTCTGCACCACATTGTTAGAAAGCCCACTTGCTCAGCTCTGCTGTCGGGCAGGTTCATGGGAAATCCATGTTCTGTGACAACAGGCGTGGGTTTCAACATCTGGCATGAAGATAAACTCGTGTCTTAACTCCTGTGTCCACAGACTGTAGACGGCCCCTGGGCTGGGACTCCACCTAGAGCTACTACTTTTCATGCACGGTGTCTTGTCTCGGTTGTAGGTGATGCCGGGCCTTGGTCAGGTGCACAGCGGAGAGAAGTACGTCGTGTCTCTCACAGTCAGCTATGGCGGCCAGCCAGGGGACAAGCCTGGCTGGTCAGCCAGCTTCCAATCCCTCCATGTGGGCAGCAGGGCTCTCCTAGCCGTGCCCATCAGGTTCTGCTGCAGCCCAGAGGCCCAGCACGGCAGGGAGCAGCCAGGAGCCCCACTGTGGGCAGCAGTGCCCGGCGGGTGCCCCCCCTCTGTCCTGAGCCTCGGCCTGCACTCTGCCTACCCCAGGGCACTGGACACAGGCCAAGGCCTGGAATACAGTGCCAGGGTACCACCAGCTTCTGTTCACAAGACCAGGAGAAGACCCTAAGTCCCAAAACACTGCCCCTGGCTTCTCTTTAAAGCCATGGCCTCCCAGGTCCAGCACCATGGTATAGCAGCCAAAACCGCCACCTGCGGTGCCAGCTTCCCCTATGGGCACCGGTTTAAGTCCTGGTGGTTCCATTTCCAATCCAGCTCCCTGCTAAGACTCCTGGAAAAGCAGCAGGGGATGGCTGAAGTGCTTGAGCCCCTGCCCCCATGTGGGAGACCTGGCATCGCAAACAGTGGCTTCCCCCACTGTGCCACAGCTCAAGCCCCGATTCTGTGATCCCAGCAGGGTCACCTAGTCTCCCTGTTGCCACTATGCCCCCCATGAGCACCCCTCGTCCTATCCCTTGCAGCACTAACAGGATTTCCTCCCCACAGCCAGGTCCCTGCAGAGCCTGGGAGTTTGTGAGAGGGAGTGAGGAGGAGGAAGTGGCCACCCCACAGCCCAGTGACTCAGGCCCTGGGACTGGCTCACCTACCCCCTTCCTTCCAGTACCTGCTCTCCCCGGAGACCGTGGAGGCGCTGCGCCGGCCGACCTTCGACGTGTGGCTCTGGGAGCCTAGTGAGGTAGGCCGAATGTAGCAGGGGCCAGCTGTTTTCTTCTCCACTGTAAAGGGAAACCTTTGATTCTACAGGTTTCTGGCCCCCTCGACCAAGACTGAACTGAAGCAGGGTGCCCTGACGGGGGGTCGGCTAGGGGTACAGGAAATCTCCAAACTCTGGCTTCTGCCACACCTGCAGATGCCCTAGCCCACCCTCTAGGCCAGGCACCTGCTGGGACTCTGGCTGGGCGTCACTAAGAGCGCAGCCATGGCCTTCCTTGTGGGCCCCCACCCCAGCTGCCTTTGGCCAAAACCTGCCGAGATGGCAGCACCAGCATCACCACCAGTGGTCTGTACCCGCAGGCCTGCTGCTGTGGTCTGTACCCTCAGGCCTGCTGTGGTCTGTACCCGCAGGCCTGCTGCTGTGGTCTGTATCCTCAGGCCTGCTGTGGTCTGTACCCGCAGGCCTGCTGTGGTCTGTACCCGCAGGCCTGCTGTGGTCTGTACCCGCAGGCCTGCTGTGGTCTGTACCCTCAGGCCTGCTGTGGTCTGTACCCTCAGGCCTGCTGTGGTCTGTACCCTCAGGCCTGCTGTGGTCTGTACCCTCAGGCCTGCTGTGGTCTGTACCCTCAGGCCTGCTGTGGTCTGTACCCGCAGGCCTGCTGTGGTCTGTACCCGCAGGCCTGCTGTGGTCTGTACCCTCAGGCCTGCTGTGGTCTGTACCCTCAGGCCTGCTGTGGTCTGTACCCGCAGGCCTGCTGTGGTCTGTACCCTCAGGCCTGCTGTGGTCTGTACCCTCAGGCCTGCTGTGGTCTGTACCCGCAGGCCTGCTGTGATCTGTACCCTCAGGCCTGCTGTGGTCTGTACCCTCAGGCCTGCTGTGCTGGGGCCCCAGGGTGTCCTGGGCAGGTTGCTCACCCGCAGGCCAGAGGTCATGGGCTGGAGATGCCGTGGCCGGTGCAGGCCACAGAAGCTGTCCACGGCATCAGATCACAGCATGTTCTGCCCTCTGCAGAGGAGAGAAAAGTGAAAGTGCCTGCAGCTGGCGAGGGGTGGAACCTCAGAGCTGCCCAGTAGGACCCACAGACAGCTGTGGGCTTGGACACCCACCTCCCGCTGATGGGCTGATGGGCTGGGGCCACCTCCAGGAAAATCCCAAGGTCATTTCTGACAGCCTACTGGGCGAAAGAGTGGCCAGGGGCTGCCAGTGGACACAGCTGCATGGGAAAGACCCTTGCGATTGTTTTTGCTGCCTCTGCAGCCTGAGCCCTCGGAGCACACCCCCACCCGTGGCTGCAGAGGTGGAAGCTGGCCAGCCGTGGTCACCTGGGTCACTGCACTGTGTCCTCCCTGCAGGTGGTCCAGCCTCCCAGGGAGCGGGGGGGGGATGGGCTGCCATGCGGGAAGCCAGGCTTTTCAGTGGCAAAAGGGAGCAGCAGTGAGGACACACCCTGGACCCACCCAGCCTCGCACACCTGCTCGGGCATCCCGGAGGCAGCTCACAGCACCAGCCATGCAGCCCTCCATCCACCTGGCAGTTCCGCCCAGCGCCCAGCCCCTCCCAAAGCAGCCAGAGGCCATGGCTCCGCCCTGCGCTTGTTCCCTTCTCTCCTGCATTGCCATAAGTCCCACAGGGTCTGTTTCGTGGCCAGGCCCCAGCATGGCACCAGAGCTCCAGACCGCGAGTGTGGGAACAGGTGCACTGCCACCAACCCCACAGAAGCCGCACCAGATGGTCCCGTCTGTCGCCCGTCTTTGCCGCAGGCATCGCAACCTTCCAGGCTTGCCACAAGCCACTCTGGGCTGGTGGGACAGTGGCCAGGGCTGTGATCCTGGGGATCAGTGTCTGGGAGGATGGACACTGTTAACCACAAGCGACTGACCAGCCTGCCCCAAAGCCAGGACCCATCAGAAAGAACCCTTGTGTTCCATAAGGGGATCCCAGGACACCTGGTGCCTGGCACATTGCCTAAGCTGCTCTTATAGGAAGACAAGTGTCCTTGCTTCTCCTCCCACCCCCCAACACACACACACATGACACTTGCGTGTGGCGAATTGCCGGGCTTACAGATCCATCCTTGGGGATACCTGGGTCCCCCACGGGGCCTACCCCAATCTCCTCACAGAAGGATACCCCTTAGGCTAGGTCAGGGTCCCCCTGGTGACCTCATGGCATGTCAGTCGTCATGTTAAGGGCCCAACATCCAGATGGAGTCAGACTTGATGTGTGATTTTGGGGGTCCATGACCTGAGTTGAATTAAGCAGCAGTTTGTGGTAAAGGGAGATTTCCTCTGCAGGGCAAGGACTGCACCTGCTGGGACCGCATTACTTCATCTGTAGTGATGGGCAGATGACCCGAGTTGGGCAGTGACAGCACCTGTCCCCCAGCAGGGCCTGGCAGTGCCTGTCGGACATACAGGTGCAGCTATATGGGGGTCTCCCTGGAACGGGGAACTGCTGAGTTCCTTTCTGCCTCGAGTCCTTGCAGATCGGCTATAAGATCTGGGATGCATAACCCACAATGACACCGCAGAGAAGCAGGGTTGGTCAGCAGGGCCGACGGCGTGGTCTGTCTCCTGGCTCACCTGCTGGCCCTGTGGCCTTTGACTCCAGGACTGTGAGACACCCGGGCTCAGCTTGCATCTCCTGCCAGTCTGCAGGGCACACGATACGGTCCTCCTGAGCAGAGTAGGGGATAGTCCACTGCCCGGTGCGGGCACGAGGTAGCTGGGGGAGGGCCAGAGGCAGGTGGGTGGCCTGCTGGGCCAGTGCTGGCCATGTTGCAGCAGGTGCCCAGGAGTTGGCCCACTTGCCTCTCCATCTGCATGTCTCCCACCCTGGGCTCTCTGCCCCCCTTGAAGCAAAGTCCACTTGACCCAAGTGTCCACTTTTTTTTAAAATCTCATAGCAGGGTGCTGGTTCAAGTCCAAGATATTCTTTCTTAAAGATTTATTTGTTTATTTGAAAGACATAACTAGAGAGGGAGGGAGAGCTCTTCCATCCACTTGATTCACCCCTGAAATGACTGCAACAGCTGGAGCTGGGCCAGCCAGGAGCTTCTTCCAGATCTCCCACGCGGGTGCAGGGTCCCAAGGCTTTGGGCCGTCCTTCACTGCTGTATGGGAAGTGGAGCAGCTGAGACTCAAACCTGCACCATAGCACCAGCCCCAAGTTCTCGCTAAGTCCTGGTCCCTCAGCCTCTGGCCAAATCTGGCCTGTCCTCGGAGACCCAGCTGCCCTCTGGGACGACCCCGCAGCCTGTCTGGGTGACCTTGCAGGACCATCCATGGCCCCTCCCCCGTGCTGGAGCGCGATGGTCAGGAGCCGTGCTGGGGTGTCCCCGCTGCGGCTGATGACCCCCGGGTCCCCGCAGATGCTGAGCTGCCTGGAGCACATGTTCCATGACCTGGACCTCGTCCGAGACTTCAACATCAACCCCATCATGCTGCGCAGGTGGCTGGTGAGTGCCCTTGGGGGCTCGGGCTGCCGGTTCCTGGGAGACTGAGGACACACAGCCCTCGGGTGCTTCCCTGCAATGCTGTTTGCCCCCCGTCCCCACATTACCATCCTTGTGTGGGAGAAATAGGGCAGGGTCTGGGGGCACAGCATGGTCAGTGGGAGTGTTTGAGGAGTGTGCGTGTTGAGGTGAGTGTGTGAGGAGTGTGTGGGCGATGTGAGTGTATGAGGTCTGTAAGGAGTGTGGATGAGGTGACCAAGGTAAGTGTATGTGTGTGTGAGGTGCCGAGTGTGTGTGTGGTGAGTGACGCCGAGGTGACTGTGAGAACCGGGTGTTTGATGCGAGGCGTATGAAGCGTGTGGTGTGAGTGAGCCCTGGCTGAGCAGAGCGGCGCCCCTGCCTCTGGCGGGGGGTTGGCGGAGCCCTGGACACAGCACCTGGGGGTGGGGCAGTGGCGGTCGGGCGCGGGTAGCGCCACCGTCCGTCTCGCCTGCAGCTGTGCGTGCAGGACAACTACCGCAACAACCCCTTCCACAACTTCCGGCACTGCTTCTGCGTGGCACAGATGATGTACAGCATGATCTGGCTGTGCCGGCTGCAGGTGGGTCCCCCCCCCCAGACCCCACGGCTGCCAGAGTGCCCCCATGGGTGCTGACCCTCCAGGGAGGAGGCCACACCTGCACCCTGCTCTCCAACACAGGAGAAGTTCCCCCCGCTGGACATCCTGACCCTGATGACAGCAGCCATCTGCCACGACCTGGACCACCCGGGCTACAACAACACGTGCGTGCCACCCCTATTCCTCATCAGCATTGGGGGTCCACAGTGCTCCCAGCCTCTGGCTCCTCCAAGCCGGGAGCGATGCGTGACACCACACTCACACTTGTGCGCTTACAACACACCCCCTACTCACACCCTTCACAGCGGCCTCCTCCTGGAGCAGCTTCTGGTAGGAGTGGGGTGAGGGGGCTGGAGCAAGACCTGGCAGGGAGGGGGGTCTGTGGAGACCTGGGGAAGAACTGAGTGCCACAGGGCGTGGCCACGCCCCCCACAGCACTGACCCATCCCAGCCGTGGGACATGGAGCTGCACTTCCCGTAGGTTAGTGGGTGTTTGTGCCATGGCGAGGTGTAAGCCCTGGAGCTCCCTGGAGGAGGCCGTCTCCACTTGCAGCCCCCGACCCAGACAGGCGACCCGGCCCTCCTCCCAGGCTTCTGTCTGTGGGGAAAGCGTGACCCTTTCCACAAGGGGTCACTGTCCTAGGGAAGTCGGAGTGCGTGAAAGGGACCCTGTCGGGCAGTCCTGTGGGAATGTGGGGATCACCCAGACCCAGGTCCTGGCAGAGGGGCTGCCTGGCATGGGTGGCCGCTGTGACCTGGGCACCTGAGCCTCCAGCCGTGTCCCGCACAGGTACCAGATCAACGCCCGCACAGAGCTGGCTGTACGCTACAACGACATCTCGCCACTCGAGAACCACCACTGCGCCGTGGCCTTCCAGATTCTCGCCCGGCCCGAGTGCAACATCTTCTGCCACGTGCCGCCCGAAGGCTACAAGCAAATCCGGCAGGTGCCTGTGCCCGACATGGTGTGGGGAGGAGGCGGGCACCCCCAGGGCTGCTGGCCGGAGCACGGGTGCTGAGGCACTGGGAAGCAGGAACAGGCCTCTCCTGCCCCTCCTACACAGTGGAAGACCCGACCCCTCTGAGGCGCTTGCAGCTCATCAGAAATAACTATACACACATACCATACACAATACACACATCACACATATACACGCCGCTCACATACATATACATTCACCACACACATACACAACAGATACACCACTTGCACTGTGCACACACACATACATACCACATCTACACATACGCACATACAGCCCACACACTGCTCACACATGTACACACACATACAGCACACACACATGCATACAGGAGGGGCTGCCACTGTATCCCAGCTCGGCAACTCACCTTTTAGATTTACAAGGGGAGGCTTCTTGGGGTGACCCTGATGGACCCTGAGCCTTGGTTGCCAGGCTGGGAAGGGTTCTCTGCACATGAACTTCAGGTCCGTGAGAGTGCCCATGCAAGCCCCCAGGCCAAGGACAAGTGTTGAGGGACTGAAACAGGAGGAACTGAGCGTGGGGGGCTTCCTGCTCAGGCCTGAGACCCCACATCTGGGGACAGAGATGTTCTGGGGAGCAGGTGACCGTGTCACTGCCACGGAGGGGTGGAGGCAGGGAGCCCTGGGCACGAGGCCTGGGGCATTTAAGCAGACACGCCCCCTCATATTTGACCCCCACCACGGGCCCCCCACATGTGAGGCAGGTCCTCCTGCTGACGCCTTGGGACTGGACTGAGGCGCCTGGGTCAGGGGCTTGGGGGGTAACTGAGCACCCCGTCCGCAGCACAAAGAAGTCTGCCCTGAGGTGCCAGAAACAAAGAGCAAGGAGAGCAAGGGAGGGCTGTGCCAGCCGCGCCCGCTGGGGAGTCAGTCTCTCATTTCCTGGGCTGGGTTTCAGGCTGGCACTTGAGGTTGTTGGTTTAGGTGGTGGTTTTTGTTTCGTTGTAACATAGAACAACACATCTGAAGCAGAGGTGTGCTGTAGGTAGTGGGTGGAGAGATGGGGTGGGATGGGAGCAGTACATAGAGCTGGGTGGGTGGGTGGATGGAGATGTGGGTGTGTGGGTGGATGGAGATGTGGGTGGGTGGATGGAGATGTGGGTGGGTGGGTGGGTAGAAGGGTGCGTGGGTGGATGGAGATGTGGGTGGGTGGATGGAGATGTGGGTGGGTGGATGGAGATGTGGGTGGGTGGGTAGAAGGGTGCGTGGGTGGATGGAGATGTGGGTGGGTGGGTGGGTAGAAGGGTGCGTGGGTGGATGGAGATGTGGGTGGGTGGGTAGAAGGGTGCGTGGGTGGATGGAGATGTGGGTGGGTGGGTGGGTAGAAGGGTGCGTGGGTGGATGGAGATGTGGGTGGGTGGATGGAGATGTGGGTGGGTGGATGGAGATGTGGGTGGGTGGATGGAGATGTGGGTGGGTGGATGGAGATGTGGGTGGGTGGGTGGAGATGTGGGTGGGTGGGTGGAGATGTGGGTGGGTAGAAGGGTGCGTGGGTGGGTGGAGATGTGGGTGGGTGGATGGAGATGTGGGTGGGTGGGTAGAAGGGTGTGTGGGTGGATGGAGATGTGGGTGGGTACATAAGGAGATGATGGTTGAGTAGCTGGGCAGGTAGAGCATGGGTCTGCAGACAAATGGACAGATGAGGACTGCATGTGAGGAAGATGGGTGGACAGACGGAGGGATGGAGGGACAGAAGAAGAGGTGGGTGGTCGTGCTTTCAGATAATGCTGCTTTTCCTAAGCCAGTATCTGTTTAGCAAGACAGAGAACTATTTATACCTTTTAAAAGAAAAGCTCGTTGTTTTTTCATTTTAAAAATCATCAAGATTGTTAACTGTGTTCCGACTTCACTCACTCCCAAACTGTGCACATGTATGCCACGTGCACAGTAGAGAGAGAGAGACCCCCAAGAATCAATTAGACACCCCTTCCTCCCACCCCAACAAGACCTGGGATCAGACCACACTAGGGAGTGTGGCCAGGTTCCTGGGGAGTGGGAAAGCCACACTGCAGACTGTCCGTGAACTTGCAGACCCGCTTCCTGCATCCAGGGGCAGCGCCCAGCAGGCTGCGGGGCAGGCCTGCTGGCTGAGGACACCAGCATGCACGGGGCAGTCCCAGGGCCGGGCAAGGCCTCCTGCCTCCCCTCGTCTCTATCCACCTCTGGACGTCAGGCTGGGCACTGTTTGGCCGAGTGCCTGAGGGCTTAGTGTGGCTTCCCAGGACCAGCTCCTGACTCCTGCTACCTGCTCAGACCCTGGGAGAATGTGGGGAGGGCTCACGGGGCCAGCTCCCTGCCGCCTGCATGGCGGACCTGGACTGCCCCAGCATTTCAGGGGATGAACTAGCAGGTGGGAGATCCCTGGGCATGGGGCTCAGGCTTAGGGCACCAGCGGGCGCTCGTGGGGCAGCTGCCGTGGCCTCCCCACTTAGGGCATGATCACATTGATCCTGGCCACGGACATGGCGCGGCATGCGGAGATCGCGGACGCCTTCCGGGAGAAGCTGGACAGCTTCGACTACAGCAACGAGGAGCACACCACGCTGGTGAGCGGGCAGAGCCCAGAGGCCTTTGCTGGCCCTGCTGGCTGTGAACGTGGCCCACGGTGCCTCCCGCGGAAGCCCTCAGTTGCCCCCGCCCCAACCCACCCAGCACACAGGTGCAAGTCAAACCTCTAGCCCTGGTTCCCTGAAGGTGAAATGGTCTTTCCCACAGAGGCCCAACCCCCACGGGGACCCTGCGGGTTCCTCCTGGGTCAGGTACACTGAGCTGAGTGGAGCTGTCCTTGGCCACGCCACATTCCCCATCCACGGGCAGGGCGCGGACACTGGGGCGGGGCCTCAGGTGACGTCATACCACGTCTACCCTGAATGGGCGGCGGCTACTCTGGCTATGAACTCCAGGGATGGTTGGGACACTTTGGGGGACCCTGTGGCCTGACCTGTATCCTTCCAATCAAGCATGATGGCCTGTGCCTGCCGGGCTCAGAGGCATACCCACCTCCTGGCAGACCACAAAGGAACCTGAGGGAGGTGGCCTCCTGCATAGGAGAGTGCTGAGGGTGCTGTGATCAGGGCCTGGGTGGCCAGGCAGGAAGGACAGACAGACCGCAAGCAGGGTCTAGCAGGTGCTCACACAGGATAGGGCGCTGGGGGCAGAGCCAGGGCTGCCCCTGACCCATCAGGAACAGAGACCTGGGGCCCGTCCTCCTTCTGTGGGTGCCCATGACACGCGTCCCACCGCCTCGCGTGCCCTGAGCCCCAGGGCCTCCTCTTTCAGCTGAAGATGATCCTGATCAAATGCTGCGACATCTCCAACGAGGTACGCCCCATGGAAGTCGCCGAGCCCTGGGTGGACTGCTTGCTGGAGGAGTATTTCATGCAGGTAAGGGTCTGGTCATGCCACCCCTCTGCCCAGTGCCAAGGACTTGGGAGTGAGGCTGCGTGGGTTGGAGCCAGCACGGTGGACAGGTGGATACCAAGCCTGCAGCTGGGCCGGCCTCCGGAGATCCTCAGGCAGGCAGCTGAAGAGAGACGGGTCATTATTGAAGACAGTGACGGCCCACAAAAGCTGATGTCGGGCAAGCACCAAGGTCACCGCTGGCTCCAGGGACAGACTTGTCAAGCACATTGCTTGGAGTTCCAGAAGCAAAACTCACAGAGTGGGAGAGAGCATACCCTCCTACCCCCATACCTGCCATGGTGGTAGAGTGAGCTGTCAACCCGTGTGGATTGCCATGGGCAGGTTCTCCACGGGATTGGAAAGCCACAGCTGATGGCCCCAGACGCTCCTGGCAGGGGTTCCACAGGCTGCCTCTGCCCAGCAGCCCGGGCCACCACCATGGTCCTTATAACTCCCACCTGCATGGGCAGCCACGACTCCGGGTGGCCCTGGAGGTGGGCATCGGGCACAGCGTTTCCTTTTTTTTTTTTTTTAAGATTTTTAAAAATTTTTTAAAGATTTATTTATTTTATTACAAAGTCAGATATACAGAGAGGAGGAGAGACAGAGAGGAAGATCTTCTGTCCATTGATTCATTCCCCAAGTGGCTGCCAACAGCCGGAGCTATGCCAATCCAAAGCCAGGAGCCTGGAACTTCTTCCAGGTCTCCCACGCGAGTGCAGGGTCCCAATGCTTTGGGCCTTCCTCAACTGCTTTCCCAGACCACAAGCGGGGAGGTGGATGGGAAGCAAGTCTGCCAGGATTAGAACCGGCGCCCATATGGGATTCTAGCGGATGAAAGGCAAGAATTTTAGCCACTAGGCTACCGCACCAGACCCGGGCACAGTGATTCAAGCAGCCACTGGGGACACTTGCATCCCTTATCAGGGCCTGTAGTTCAAGCCCCAGCTCTGCTTCTGAGCCAGTTTCCTGCTGATGTCCATCCTGGAAGGCAGCAGCACCCTGCCCCCAACATAGGAGACCTGGATGGAGTTCCAAGCTCCTGGCTTCTGCTTGGCCCAGCTCCAGCTGCTGTGGGCATTTGGAAAGGGATTCAGCAGATGTATGTTCTTTCTGTTTGTCAACGGAAAAAATTAAGATGTTCTTGCCTTTCATTGTCCTTGCTATCAAATGCTCACAGTGTGCTTGCAGTTCTGTTGGTGGCTGGCTATGTTTTTGTGGATCCCTTGGTGGCCAGCTGTGTGGCTGTGGCTCAGTTGGTGGCCAGTTGTGTGACCGTGGCTCAGGTGGTGGCCAGATGAGTGATCATGGCTCAGTTGGTGGCCAGCTGTGTGGCTGTGGCTCAGTTGGTGGCCAGCTGTGTGACAGTGGCTCAGTTGGTGGCCAGATGTGTGGCTGTGGCTCAGTTGGTGGCCAGCTGCATGACCGTGACTCAGTTGATGGCCAGCTGCATGATTATGGCTCAGTTGGTGGTTAGCTGTGTGGTCCTGGCTGAGTTGGTGGCTGGCTTTAAGGCAGCTGATCTTGCTCTAAGATCAGTGTGTTGCTCAGTACTCCAAGGTCCCCTGGGCAGTGTTGTCCTTCAGGTTCATCTCCTGTCCCATCCCCCACCTCTACAGAGTGACCGTGAGAAGTCAGAAGGACTCCCTGTGGCCCCGTTCATGGACCGAGACAAAGTGACCAAAGCTACAGCCCAAATTGGGTTCATCAAGTTTGTCCTGATCCCGATGTTTGAGATGGTGACCAAGGTGCGATGACAGGACAGTGGGACTCACACGTATGTGTTTGCACGCCCATGTGCATTCACACACACGCTTTGCCCTGTCCACCTCCCCGCTGGCCTTGAGGGACCTTCAGGGAGTGCCAGCGTCTCCAGTGCCCTACCCTTCTTCTTGTAACCCTGGTCACCAGGCTAGGTCCTGCCACCTAGCTGGGATGGTCGCCCTGGGCTCCAGGTGCAGTCTCCTGCCCCCTCCCCCGGTCGTGCCCCCCAGTCATATCCCACCCAAGCAGCCTGGGCCACCTGCCCATGACCCCGACCCGCGTGTAGGGCCCAGCGAGGAGGGAGGGAGGCAGTGCGGAGGTCACCACCCGCATGCGTGTCCGCAGCTTTTCCCCGTGGTGGAGGAGCTCATGCTGCAGCCGCTCTGGGAGTCCCGAGACCACTACGAGGAGCTGAAACGGAGGGATGACGCTGCAAAGGAGGGCCTCACGGTGCGTGGGGAGCGAGCAGGCAGCAGCAGGTGGGAGGCCCGGGGAGGGGACTCACAGCTCCTCGCGGGTCACTGTGCTGTGACCCCAGGAGGCGCGGGCCAGCTCCTGCCCCTGTGCGTGCAGGTGTGTGGCCCCGATAGCACCTCCTGCAGGCTCAGGTTCAGCCAGTACAGGGGAACCCCCAGTCTGCATGTGTGTATGAGGTGGTGGGGGGAAACCTTGTCTGCAGGCCACAGCGGAGAGCAGCCCCTGCCCGCCTCTGCTCCCTAGAACTGAGCCCCCCACTCTGCTCCCTGCCCACACACCAGGAACGGAAGACAATGGAGAACTTGACACCAGGGAGCAGAGCTGCGAAGGCAGACCCACAGAGCTGCGAAGGTACCGACCCACACCTAGGGCAGGTGGCAGTGGCAGCTGAAACAGTGAGAGGAGGGGTGGGAGGAAGGGGAAAGGACTGGGGGAGCGAGAAGGGCTGGAGTTGTCTGTGTGGCAGAGACCCTGTTTTGCCGGAGCTGGCAGCAAGCAGAGTGCGTGGACACCACCCTGTG
Organism: Ochotona princeps; assembly: GCF_030435755.1. Taxonomy (NCBI): domain Eukaryota; kingdom Metazoa; phylum Chordata; class Mammalia; order Lagomorpha; family Ochotonidae; genus Ochotona; species Ochotona princeps. Next base: position 26,815,123 of record NC_080834.1, on the reverse strand, counting down.
GTTGTCTTAGCAACTGAGTACGCTGAAAGCTGCTCCCTGCCCCGTGCTCAGCTCGTGTCATCGTTCCAAAAGTGTACCTAAGAGAGGAAGCTAGCTCCTGCCCGCCAGCTCGCTCTCCCCGATGCCCAGAGGGCGGCAGAGGCTGGGAGCTGGGGACCTAGTGCAGCTCGCCCACCTGTGACCACTCACGTCCGCTCCCAGCAAGCATGCACCACTCCCTTCTTTTCCCGCTGCAGACCAGGCCTGAGCCAAGCAGGACGGTGACGGAGCGGCTGTCCGGATGGGGCCACCCGAGCTTCCTGGGGTCCCCCTCCATGCGGGAGAGGTTCAGACCCAGCACACGAGGCCACGCCCCCCTTTGCCAGAACGGTTCTGTTCCTTGATACGCAACAAAGGCATTCCTGACACTGTACAGAATTTTTATTTTTGAACTCTCTTTTAAATAATATATTCTTATACAGAAGTGGGTTCTGGATCGTCTTTTTGGGGTCTGGGGTAGCGGGGAGGTATCCCAGCCACTGCCAAGGGCAGATGATGCGACCAACCACACTATACCAGGCTGTGCCAGCAGAGGGAACTGCGAGGCATGAGGCAGGCGGGGGTGTGGTGTGTGTGTGTGTCCATCTCTGGCCCAGCAAAGCCCTCCTTGTCCGGCTGTGGCTGCCCTCTGCCAGAGCACCTGGAAGGCCAGCCTCACGTAGCTCCAGCGAAGTCCACATTCATGCTCACACACTCCCACGCATGTACACTGGCATGACACCAATCCCAGTCTGTCTTGGTCACACATGACCTGCATACTATGCACACACGTGTCTGCCTGTGCACTCACATGTTCAGGCACATGTATGTGGCCATTTACACTCAGTCATACATGCACATGTGTCTTAGACAAAAGCCTGGCCCTCAGACACTTCCACACGAGAGGTTGAGCCAGTGGCCAACCCCGGGTTGGGTGAGATGCAGCCCAGCGAGCTCAGCATGTAGGGGAGGCCGAGGACAAACAGCTCCTGCCCCCAGACCCGCAACCATCAGCCCGGCTGGGCCTGTCACTTGACTTCCTGTCCTCCCCAAGGAGGCACAGCAAGGTCTGGAGCTGGTGGATCCTGTCCCACCCCTGGGCCGTCAGTGTGACAATCTGTTGCCAGGAGAGGAGAGACCCTAGTTGCTGATGTCCTAGAGGGTTCCCCCATAGCTGCAAGTCCCAGTTCTGCCCCATCCCAGGTCAAGTCACCTGCACAAGTGCCCTCTTCGTAATGTCAGTACCACTGTGACAGTCCTCGCCACTAGCATTTGTAGTCAGACCACAGGGGGAATGCATGAAGCAGAGCTGGTGCATTCTAGGTGTAGACTAGGTAAATGGGCGTGGATGGGTCGTGGGTGCTGGGTGGGTAGATGGACGGATGGACAGACCGATAAGTGGCTGAATGGATGGATAGATGTGTGGATGGATGGATGGATGGATGTGTGGATGGATGGATGGATGAATGCGTGGATGAGTGATGGAAGAGTGGGTGAGTGGAAGGATGAATGGGCAGGTGGGTGGCTGGCTGGCTGGCTGGATGTGTGGATGTGTGGATGTGTGGATGGGTGATGGAAGAGTAGATGAGTAGATGGCTGATGGATGGATGTGTGGGTGGATGATGGATGGGTGAGGGGAGAGTGGGTATATGGAGGGTGAGTGGGTGGGTGGATGGATGACCTGTGAGGGGCTAGATGGAAGGATGGGTGGACATAGCCATGGATGAGGAAGTAGCAGCTACTGGACTGCAGGCATTGTTGGGGACTATGTCCTTGCAGAGCTCACGGTCCCCACACCGGAAGGACATCAGCCATGGCCCACCGATGGTCAGGTTTTCGCTCAGAGGTGTTTTAGCAGACCCCTGTTGTTGGCACAGAGGGGCCATGGGAAGATGGGATGAACTGCCCCGGGGAGAGGTGGCAAGAGGACAGTCTGCTGGGTGGACATAGCCCAGCACTCACAAACTGTGCACCCTGAAGCAGCAATACGGGGCTGGGCGTGCTGGCACAGGGCGTGCTGGCACGGGGCTGGGCGTCCTGGAAAGGTGGGAGGAGGGAGAGCCCTCGTCCTACACCAGAGTGCTCTCCATTGCGCAACCAGGGGCCAAATCAGCCTTGTTCCTTGATGAAGCTCCAGAGAACCCCATGCTGGACAGCTCCCGGCTCCTGCTCCTCCTCATCTCTGTGCAGGCAGGACTCTTCTCACCCAGCGTCCAGCCATGCTGCTTGCCTTACGACATCAGAGGTGCCTCCTAAACACACAAAGGGCTTGAAGAACTGACCCCATCGCGAAAAAGCACAATTAAGGGATTCCTAGCAGCGAGTGCCAGTGTCTCCCCACACCCCCGGCATCAGCCAGAGGTACAGGGTCACTGAGAGAGAGCAGCTGCATGTCCACACATGGAACGGAGTGCGTCACAGTGCAGGCCAGGCCAGGCCAGTCAGCTGGAGTCGCAGACTTCAAGGAAGTCTAGTTTGGCTGAAAAACACGCACTAACTAGCATCCAGTGCAGCAGAATGGAGATGGAAAGCTTCAGGTGGCCACGCCCGGACTTTGTTCACAGGAGGATTTGATGGGTGAAGTGACCAGCGACCACCTCACATCCCTCTTCACTCAGATGCTGGCTGGGAGCACAGTGTGGCCGCCAAAGGAGCCACGCGGATGGGCGGAAGCCCATGGGCGGGACCAAGCAGAACACATCGTCTCCAACCCTCATCTTGGCATTCCCCAGGTGTCACATCCAACAACCCTCACCCGGTTCCCACCTTGGGGTCACCCAGTAGCCCCCGCCTGGGGCTCTGTGCCCAGCTCCATCTAAAGGCCCCGGAGCACTGTGCTGTGTCCATGGCCTCCATCGGGTCTCACCCACATGATAAGGTAGAGTCCCTAGAGGCTGGCTTGGTTCCAATGCTGAGGATACAGAATTTATATATCCATTTTGGGATGTTGAATTTACAAAGAGAAGGAGAGCTAGGAAGATCTTCCATCCACTGGTTTACTCCCGAAATGGCTGTAATGGCCAGAGCTAAGCCACTCCAAAGCTAGGAGCCTCTTTTGGGGCTCCCACGCGGGTGCAGGGTTCCAAGGCTGTGGGCTGTTCTCTACGGCTTTGCCAGGCCACAAGCAGGGAGCTGGATGTAAAGCGGAGCTGCTGGCACTCAGAAAACAACTTCTGTCTCCAACAGCCCAACAAACCAGCCTCCTGCACAGGGCTGCACCACAGCAGCCCAAGCAGGCTGGACTGGGGACGGAGACTAGCAGCAGGAGGCAGCGTCCTCGGGTTGGGGAGGACCCCGTCCAGGGGCCTGGACATGCGATGGACACAGAATCCATGAGAAAGCAGCTGAGGAGTAACAACGCGATGGCAGGCACTTGGCACAGCGTTTGCTAGCTAACCAGTGGTTGCCCATTGTGTTTTCAGCCCAAACAAAGGGTGGCAGGCAAAGCAGCCCCCAAAAAGCTGGGGACCAGTAGGGAGGCAAAATGCATGGGGGCGTGGCTTCAGTGCACCAATTGCTTTTTTTTAATGTCTTGAACTTCATTAGTTCATAATCATTTATTCCATGGTACAGTTCCATGGGCGCACCAGTCTCTTCTGACTAGCATCTCACACACCTATGCACATTCATCTGCTGTGGCCCTGCCACTGCTGCGTCCCAGGAGGGAGACCCTGCTCCAGCTGGGGGTGGGCGCCGTGTGGGGCAGCTGCAGCAGCAGGGCGTCCCTGCGTTAGTCGGGGCAGTCCGTGAGTTACCCTCTCAGGTCATGGCAAGCTGGGTGTGATCTGGGGTGGCTGAGAGGAAGCCCAGAGGGGAACCGTCAGCCCTCGTGGGGTCCAGCCTCCTCCCTGGGAGCCCTGGGGGAAGCACTCCTCAGCCTGCGGTGGGAGGGTCGCTCTGGTGCCCGCATCCCTGCTCATTTGTGGCCTTAGCACCCACAGGCGATCTGCACATCGCCCGCCCCAGCCACTGTCCTGCCTGCCTCCTGCCCGGGGCCCACGCCGGGCAGTGCTCCCTGTGGGCCCGAGGGCCTTGCCCTGGCTGGCGGGTCATTTGTATATTTACAAATAACGCTGTTTCACCCGCCAGGTCCCCAGCGAGTAGGCTGAGGAAACAGTTCAGGTGGGCAGTGCAAGGACCTGAGCTCATCTCATCTCCAGTGCCAACCTGGCCCCCTGCCAAAACCCACCCTGGGGCGCAGCAGGGGACAGGCACTGCTGGAGTCCCTGCCACCCACACATGAGGCCTGGCGTGAGTCTCAGGCTCCTAGTTGTCGGGAGGCATTTGGGGAATGAGTTGGTAGATGGAAAGCCACTTTCCTCGGCTTCCAAATAAAAGCATGAAAACTAAATCTTTATTTCAAAACAAATAACTTAGAAGCAACCAGTGCAAACATACTTGTTCATCATGTTCCCTCCCAACCCGCGCTCCCCTCTGGTCTCTGGGCCCAGGTCTTCCAGCACCACCTTCTACGGCAGCGTGTGTGTGGGCCTGCAGCCCGGGAAGGGAGGCCTTGGATGCCCCGCCGGCTCCGCCAGAGACACTGCCGCGAGGAAGGCAGGTTTTCCTGAAGATGCCGACACGCTCCCGGGGAAGCTGGGCAGGGGCCGCAGGCTCTGCTGCGGTGGGCACGCTGTGGGGTGGCGGCCGCAGACCCGCACCCCTGCGAAGGCATGCTTGCAGGCACCGACAGGTGCACAGAGCCTCTTCTGACTTGTTTCCAGCCTTTTTAAGACTGATCCATTGATTTGGAAGAATTATGGAAAGAGAGCCAGAGAGCAAACAAGCTAGCTTCCCCTCACAGACAACCATAGTGGCCAAGGCTGGGCCAGGCCAGAGGCAGGAGCTGCTTTAGGTCCTCCCTAGGGTGCAGGGTCCCAAGGCTTTTGGGTCACCTTCCACTGCTTTCCCAGGCCACTGGCAGGGAGTTGGATGGGAAGACGAGCAGCTGTGACTCAAACTCAAGTGTTTACATGAGACATCAGCATCAAGGATGGTGGCATTACCTGCTATGCCACAAAATGGCCCCTCCAAACATTTTCTTTTATTCATTAATTACATTGTATTATGTGACACAGTTTCATAGGTACTTGGATTCTCCCCTCCCCTCCCCAAACCCTCCCACCATGGTGGATTCCTCCACCTTGTTGCACAATCACAGTTCAAGTTCAGTTGAGATTCCCTCATTGCAAGCGCATACCAAACATAGAGTCCAGCATCTTATTGTCCAGTCAAGGTCAACGGCTTCTTAGGTATACCCTTTCTGGTCTGAAGGCAGAGCCAGCAGAGTATCATCCCAGTCAATTGAAAGCTCCATCATACCATCAGCAAAAATTTACATCATGGAATTAACTGACATAGTAATGAGTAACCAATGTTAAAAATAAATGCGAGTTCTTAACCACCTTCTGTGACCACCTCATTGACATTTCAATTTTAGTTTATACACAACATATAACATATATAACATGACATGTTATACATAACATCATATCATCTTAAATTAAGCCAAACATGTGGTATTTAACCTTTTGGGATTGGCTCATTTCCCTTAGCATTATGGTTTCCGGTTTGGCCCATTTGGCCATAAAGAACTGCATTTTGTTTTTTTTAATAGCTGAGTAGTATTCCATGGAGTAGATGAACCATAGCTTTCTTATCCAATCCTCTGCTGATGGGCATTTTGGCTGCTTCCATGTTTTTGCAATTACTGATTGTGCTGCTATGAACATACCTCCAAGCATTTTTAAAGATTTATTTATTTTTATTACAAAGTCAGATATACAGAGAGGAGGAGAGACAGAGAGGAAGATCTTCTGACCGATGATTCACTCCCCAAGCGAGCGCAACGGCCGGTGCTGCGCCGATCCGAAGCCGGGAACCTGGAACCTCCTCCAGGTCTCCCACGCGGGTGCAGGGTCCCAATGCTTTGGGCCGTCCTCAACTGCTTTCCCAGGCCACAGGCAGGGAGCTGGATGGGAAGCAGGGCTGCCGGGATTAGAATCGGCACCCATATGGGATCCCGGCGCATTCAAGGCAAGGACTTTAGCCGCTAGGCCATGCCGCTAGGCCATGCCGCCAGGCCCCAAGCATTTTTAAAACGTATTAATTCAGAGCTCCCTGCAGCAGCACATATACTAAAACGTGTAACGCAGCTCCCATGGCCTACGGTGCCAGGCAGTGGGCAGGACCAGTCCGTTAACCAGCAAGGCTGACCCTGAGCATCTCCTACATTCACGAATTTCAAAGCAGGTTTGTGTTCAGAAGGCAGAGACCAAGGCAAAGTGGGCACCCACCTGCCGGTTCCCTCCCTAGCTGCCCACGATGGCCCAGACTCAGGCCAAGCCAGGTCTCCCCGGGACGGCAGGCATGTGGGCCCTTGAACCATCACCACTGCGTCCTGGGCCTCAGCAGGAATGGGACTCACCCGGGAGGGCCCTGTGACGTGGAACACAGGCACCTACACCACCAGACCTGCACCTGCTCCACGTGTGAACCAAACGTCCTGGGAACTGGCACAGAAAGGGGCAGCTGAGCCATCCCAGCCAGCACCACATGCAGGCTGCAGTGGAAGAGAAACAAGGCACTTTGAAAAACGCTGGAGCGTCCCAGCTGGACCCAAAGGGAGAGGGCCCGAAAAGCGTCCCCCTCAGACCTGCCCCTGTCCCCTTTGAGACGGGCCGGGGGGGCAAAAGGCCAACCCAATAGCCCAATGTGTAGGTCTGCTCTGCCCAAATGGAGCAGTGAGCACATCAGTCACACGCAACTCTAGCTCCATCTATTTGGGGCTCCATCCACACGCACCCTCTCGCTATCCCCGTCTTCACGGAGGCGGGTACATCCCGCTGACAGCGTGCAGCCAGGAACCTGCCATCCAGCACGGCCTGAAGGAAGCGGGGTTCTGGCCTGGCCCAGCCTCCGTCACTGAGCACGCTGGTGCTGCCCTGCATGCCTCCCAGGTTTGGAGGGCGACAGGACACACCGTGGAGTGTCATCCACGTGCAGGAGCCAGGTTAAAAGGCCCCATGGGCCCGGGGGAGCAGCCAGAGAAGTGCTGACACAGTCCCTCTCAGGTGAAGGTATCCGCCACCGCGGTACAGACCCCACGCACTTCAGTCACTTGGGTGGCAGGCGTCCTTGGGCCCGGGCATGTCCTGCTGCTGGCGGCCAGCACGATCGACTCTGGAGTGGAGGGGCTGTACCGGGGAGGGCCTGGTCAGCAGCTCAGGGCCTGGTCCACTCTACTCTTCTTGGCCGGCCCCGGCGTGCCGTGCGGGGGACTCCTCCGGCGCTGCTGCAGCCGCTCCTCCTTCCTCTTCAGGTACGCGGCCATGTTATCGAAGGTGGCCTTGTAGAGGCCGCGGAAGCCCTCATCAGCCCCAGTGGAACCTGCCAAGGAATGAGAATCGGGCCAGGTGGGCAGCTGGACTCCCGCAGGGCCCCACAGGCCACCGAGCCATATCCTGGCTGGACCTGGGGGCCACTTCCACCAGAGCAAAGCCATGAGGCAGGACAGCAACCCCCAAGTTGGTGCCCATCACAAGCACTCCTAGCTGCCCCTTGAGGAGGCTGCCAGGCTGCGGCTACCACGGGGGAGACCCACAAGGCAAGGAACTGGGCAGCAATGAGGGCCTGAGCCTGCTGTCGCACACCTGGCTGGTCAGGGGCAGCAGTGACCCTGACAGAGCTGCCTTCGGGCTCCTGACCATGGAGACAGTGCATGGTTTAGGGGTTTGGCCTAAGCTAAGTGGTTCCCAGCCACTGATCTCAGGGGTCGTGGAGCTTGAGGGACAATCACTGGACACAGGCCGCGTGGGCAGCACACCCAGCACACCCGCCTAGCTGGGCCTGCACTTCAGCATCGTACATGCACAGTCCTATTGTGGAACATGTCAGCAAAGCAGAGCCAGTCTCTGGCTGGAGCCTGTGTGGGCTGACCCCCACAAGACATGGGCATCAGGACGGCAGGTGGGGCCCCAAGAGCCTGCATGGGGGTGGTGCATGCCCAGCACAGCCACTGTGGACCCACTAGGAAGGGGCTGCCAGAACAGAGTAAAGCTGCGCCAGGAGGAAGCAGCCTGGCACTGCCTGGCCCTCTCACAGCGGGGAGGGTGCAGAGGCCAGGTAGGTGCCATGGAGACACTACGCAGGAGTCAGCAGGCCAACAAAGTGTGAGCTCAGGGCCCTAGCACCCCAAGGAACCCCCAGTGCTCCTGGAGGGTGCTCTGGCCTTGTGCGAGTTCTCCTCTGCGCAGCCGCCTCCACAAGCAGCACAAGATAGAGCTGCAAATGAACCCACAGCCATAGCCGCCAGCTCTGCCGGGAGAGGGCAAGGCCTGCCCAGGAGTCCGGCCCAGCAGCCACACCTCCATCCAGCAGCCCCAGGAACCTCTTTCCTCAGCAGCTGTAGCCACTCAGCAGGGCCCTGCACACAGTACACAGGTCAGTTCCCTCAACACCTGTGGCTAGGGACTGAGGGCTGCCCGGTGCCACTAGCCCGGGCTCCGGGTTGCAGCTGCATGGCTTTCCGTGTGAAGCAGGCTCCTATTGCAGGAGTCCTCCATGCCCTGCCCCTCCCCGCGAGGCTCTTACCCTCCAGCATGGCCCAGTTCCTGCGCAGACAGTGGGACAGTCTGTCCACCAAGGCACTCGCAGGAACAGCCTGTTGGGACGGAGCCTCTGTGAGCAGGTAGCGGAGCAGCACAGCACAGAGTGTGTGGGGAGTGGTCAGGCTGGCCAGGGCTGGCCAGGGCGTGCATGTCTGGGGGAGCACCCTGTGGGAGAGCACGCAGCAGGCCAGCAGGCACCTCACCTTGGCACAGCGGCAGCGGGGCGGCACCCCTGGGCCTGGTGCTGACCAGGTCTGTGACAAAGGACCGACGAGGCTCTGGAGTGTTTCCAGGGCCCCCAGCGCTTCCTCTACCTTAGGGACACACACACTCTGATGGCTCCACCACTGCCCGGGCACAAGGCCAGCACCTGCATGGGCCATCCCCCAGCCACAAGATAACTAGTAAAATAAATAACACTTAAAATGTATAGTAAACAAAAACTAAGCACTGGTGTACCACGTTAGACATGGGGGCCAGGAGGTCATAAGGACCCGTGCACCCCAAGGTCTCACTATGCACACTATTTGGCATCAGGATACACCCACTCTCCCCAGAACACAGGCTCCCCTGCCACCTCCCTCCACCCTAGGGGACACAGGCTCCCCTGCCACCTCCCTCCACCCTAGGGGACACAGGCTCCCCTGCCACCTCCCTCCACCCTAGGGGACACAGGCTCCCCTGCCACCTCCCTCCACCCTAGGGGACACAGGCTCCCCTGCCACCTCCCTCCACCCTAGGGGACACAGGCTCCCCTGCCACCTCCCTCCACCCTAGGGGACACAGGCTCACCTGCCACCGGCCATCCAGGGGCGTGTAGAGCACTAGGGGGGCTTCGGGACAGTCCTGGAGGACCCAAAGGCCCTGAGCCTCCTCAAAGGCAACATCCCACACACGGTGCTGGAAGGTCAGCCGCTGGGCGAATGCCAGCTGCTGTGCAGAAAGGTCCAGCTGGAAGATGTAGACCACGGGGACGCTGTCCATGAAGAGGGCACAGTTCGGACAGGGACACAGGCCGCGTCATACCCAACACATACTTCTCAGAACATGTCTGCCCATGACCTCCAGCCCGAGCCCAGGCAGCTGTACCCCACCTTGCGTCCCATAACCCCAAGTGCCGAGACGACTCAGCCCCAGCCCAGGCAGACCAGCACAGGGCCCCTCCTGTGGGGGCGGCAGGTTGGGGGGGTCTGGGCTCACTATCTGGCCAATCTCCAATCCACCAGTCCTCTCTTCCCTGTCAAACGATCACCCTGGCAGCTCCCCAGCACACACCGAGCCCTGCACACAGCCCCAGAGCCTGGGCCGGGTCAGAGAGCCCCAGCTGGGCCGTACTCCGTCCTGGCCTGCCTCTGGGAGCACCCGTCTCAGAGGGATCTGTCCCAGGCAAGTCTGAGGGGAACTGCCCGAGGTCACTGCCACCGCCAACCCACAGGGGACACTGTGACCTTTGAGTGGAACACCAGGTAAGAGATCAGAACGCAGTCCCCTGGCCCCACTGCAGCCCCCAGGGGCAGTGCAAACCCTCTCCGGCAAGCCCAGGCTGGGTCATTAACTCTCCCCTCCCGGCTGGCTCTGGGAGCCAAAGGCGCAGCCACTCACCAGTCACACAGGAGTGCCACGTAGTCCTCCTGGGCCCAGCACGCAATCCTGGACGCTGCCAGTCGCTGCGGGGACAGATGGCCACTGACTGCCTGTCACCTGCGGGAACCCACACAGAGCCCCCCGCGACACACACCCAGGAGAGGCCGAGAACTGTGAGGATGGCCCAGCAGCTGGCGTGGGGACAGAGGGAATGCCAACTCCCCCTTCCTTAAGAGGCCCCACCATGCTGTGGCAGCAGCAAAGGCCAAGGTTCTGCTCCCCTACCCCGCTCCAAACCAACAAAATGTATCAAGAAAAGGGGGCAGGCAGGCGCTCAGCCATGACCTCATCGCCCAGGACACCCTAGCTGCTCCACTTCTGGTCCAGTTCCTGCCCATGTGCTCACCCGGTAGGCAGCTCCCTGCACCCCAGCCATCCCCGTGGAAGTCCTGGACACAGTTCCTAGCTCTTGGCCCAACCTGGCCCAGCCCTGCTGTTGTTAGCACCTGGGGCGGGAGCCAGCAGATGGTTTTGGAAGTCTGCCTTCCAAGCAAATAAAACTAATCTTTTGTTGGAAGTTGACCTTCCAAAGAAAATAAATCTTAAAAAAAAAAAAAAAAAAAAGGCAGGGGACTGGCACAGTAGCCTAGTGGCTAAAGTCCTTGTCTCGCATGCGCCGGGATCCCATATGGGCGCTGGTTAGTGTCAAAGCTGCTCCACTTCCCATCCAGCTCTCTGCTTGTGGCCTGGGAAAACAGTCGAGGACGGCCCAAAGCCTTGGGACCCTGCACCCGCGTGGGAGACCCGGAAGAGGCTCCTGGCTCCTGGCTACAGATTGTTTCAGGTCTAGCCATTGTGGCCACTTGGGGAGTCAATCAGCAAACAGAAGATCTTTCTCTCTGTCTCTCCTCCTCTCTGTAAATCTGACTTTCCAATAAAATAAATCTTCACAACAACAAAAAAAAGCAGCAGCTGATGTCCAGGGCCCAGCAGGAGGCCCAGGCCAGAGAAATCACCCACAGGGCCAGGAGCCGCACCGTGGTGTAAGGGAGGGCTGGGGGGACCTGCCCTGCTGGGTCAGGCACCCCGTGAGGTCTCACCGTGGTGTAAGGGAGGGCTGGGGGGACTGCCCTGCTGGGTCAGGCACCCCGTGGGCTCTCACTGTGGTGTATGGAGGTTTGGGGACCTGCCCTGCTGGGTCAGGCATCACCCACGGCATCTCACCATGGTGTACAGGGGGCTGAAGAACCTGCCCCGCCTGGGCTGGCAGAGGCACAGTGATGGCATCTGCTGAGCACACTGCCGGCTCAGCCTTCCCTTGCTGGGTCAGGCATCACCCACAGGGCCTCACTATGGTGGACGAGGCAGAGGTGAGACCCAAGTGCCCTTCCGCCTGCTGGTTCACTGCCCAGATGCCCCAGCGCTGTGCTGGGGGCCTGCAGGGTGGCAGGTGCTCCCAGCCACTGCTCGCCCCTTTCCTCCAGTTCTGAGGAGACGCGGCCTTTCCCTGCATCAGCTGCCGGAACGCAAACATGGTAACCACACCACACACGGGCCGAGTACCTGTAGACCCTGCCAAGCACAGCAGACAGGGCCTTGGACAGCGCAGAGCCAGTGTGAGCGGTGAGGACACCTTGCACACATGAGGGCCTGGGGAGACAGCAGCTGGCCCCGGGCCCCCAAGACAAACGCAGGTAAATGTACTTACCTTGTGGTCCGCAGGCTCTGCGGGCTCCTGCAGTCTGGCTAGGTGACAGCAATGCAGCTGACGGCCACTCCTGTACTCCCAGAGCCTCAGGGTACAGTCCTGCACACACAGACATGTATGTCATGTCACACACGCACCTCCACACATGACAGAAATGTGGAGACCAACACGTATCACCAGGTGTCTCCATGACAACAAGAAAGGGACCCACTGTAGCACAGCACATGAAGCTGCCACCTGCCAGGACAGCATCCACAGACACTAGCCGAGTCCCTGCTGCTCCACTTCCGATCCAGATTCCTGGATAAACAGCAGGAGACAGATCAGTGCTTGGGCCCTGCCCCCCGATAGGGGACCCCCAGAAGCAGCTCCTGGCTTCTGCCTCACTCAGCCCTGACTGAACAGCCTCCTTGGAAATCAGTTGGTGGGTGGAAAATGTCCCTCTGTAGTTCTAACTTGGAGACCACAAGCCCGCACGGAGCAGAGCAACATAGGGACTGGCTGGAGACCAGTAGGCCAGGACAGGGCGCAGAGCAGCACACTGCGAGGCAGGCTTGGGGGACATCCCAACCAGAGGGAACTAGAGCTTGGCCACACGTGCTCCGCCCTCTGCCTCCATGGAAGCAGGCCCCGCTCCAAGAGACGCAAGAGGGTCATGCGGAACTGGTGACGAGCCCGGCCAGAGCCCCCGGCTGCCTGCCAGACGGCGGGGAAACACTGCCTCACTGGGACCCTGCCCGGCACCAGGCCACCACCTGCGCCCGTCCGGAAACACCAAGGGGGGAGGTGGGAAAGGTGCCCGAAGACTGTGGCTGCCAGCAGCCCCACCCCAGCCACGGGGCTCCCCCAGGGCACTCTGCAGAATGACGCAGGCAGCCACTCCATGAGCACGACTGGCCAGGTCCCGCAACGGCCTGGGACAGGCGCCCAGGGGTCCCGCAGCGGCCTGGGACAGGCGCCCAGGGGTCCCGCAGTGGCCTGGGGCAGGCGCCCAGGGGTCCCGCAGCGGCCTGGGGCACAGTGCCCACAGGGTCCACCTGTACAGCCCAGATGCTCACCTCAGCAACTGCAAGAACTTCCCTGTCACCTGCTCCAACCCAAGACCCCAACGCTGTCCAAGACACAACACAGTCTCAGAACCGAGGCTAGACTGAGTCAATGCCCATGTGTACACACACGACACATGCAAGCACAGACACACACCACATGCTTTCATACTCCACATATGTGTACCCAGATCCCACACGTGTGTACACATAGTCGGAAGTGGGCCAGATAGGGTGCAAACCAAACACATCTCTAAGATACAGACATGGGCACCACCTAGTGGCCATGGCTGATGACCCGGGAAGGAGGGAAGACAGAGCCAAGGGGGTGGGCCTGTTCTCCCTCTGCTCCAGGAGGGAGAGAAGACAGGGAGCCGTGGGGGGCGGGTCTGTTCCTCTCTGCTCTGGTGCACTGAGGGGTACTTACCCCAGAGGAGGACAGCAGCAACTCAGGGTGCCCAGGAACCACAACGATGCGACTCACAAACCTGCAGCAGCACGGGAACGGAGGCTCAGTCACACGGCAGGGACTGTGGCAGGGACACAGCCATGCCACTCACCACACTCAACAGCCCACTCTGTGCACACCCCAGCTAACCACATGACCCGCCAGGTTCCGGCCCAGCTGAGCCCCCCAGCTACAGCTCCGTGGGAAGATCCGAGGTGCCCTTCCTGGTGACAGAGCTCAACACACCTCAACGTCAACATAGCCCTGCCCCTGCCTTCACCTGATACAGGACCGGTGACGGCGGCCCCCCCACCCCACCGCTCACGAGCTGGGTCACACCGGCGACCCTCAGGGATGACATGTGGCCAGAAACCTAATTCCACTCAACCCAGCCCAGCTCTCGGCACGACCTCACAGCCTGGCTCTCCTCAGAGCCTGACCTGGGCTGCTGGTTCTGAACGTGGGCTCTAGTGCCTACCAGGGTCAATCTCCTACTCTCCTCCATGCCCGAAGACACTGACCTTGAGGGACCACGACAACATGGGGCCCTTGTCCCCGGTCTGGCCGCCAAAGGCCTCCCCCCCAGTGCCCCTCACGCTTGGGTCTTCCAAAAGGAAACGGCCCAAGCCAGACCTTGCACTGTGTGGTCACCACACAGAGTATGTGGCCCCCAAGTTCCCAACAGGATGAATGGAACCCCATTTCCCCATTAACCAGAACACCCACTGAGAACTCATGCTGAGGCTGCAGACAAGAAGCAACCACACCCCCAAACTCGCAGGCTCACGGTCACGAGTGCCGGCCAAGTACAGACAGCACGAGCCTCAATGGCAGCCAGATGTTTAATTGGCCAGCTGCTGTGCTACAAGCGACAAGAAACGAGCGAGATTAAGCTCAACACAATGTGTGCATTTCCCGCAGCCAAGGGAGTAGAGGCACGACCCCCGGGGTGAGCTTGCAAAGGCCTGGAAACAGAGGCCTGTGGCAGGCAGGCCCACGCAGCAGGAAGGCCCCAGGATGGACAGGGCTATACAGTGGGCTGGGCCACAGGGCAGGCAGGCTGGGAAGAAGGAACCCCAGGTTGTGCAGGGCCATGCGGCGAGCAGGCCCCACGGAGAAGAATCCAGGGTGGGCTGGGCCATGAACGAGCTGGGCCATGGTGTGGGCAGGCCAGGGAGCAGGAGCCGGAGCTGGGTCCCCTCAGAACTCAGAGAACGATGAGCAGCCACCAAGATGAACAAACCAGGGACCACCAACCTCCCACCTGTTCACCCAGGACAACGTGGGCTGCTCAGGACTGGATGAAACCCCTGCACAGATGCTGTGGGCTCACAAGTCGCTGAGCAGCAGGGATGCACCCCAAGAAACGGCCTGCAGCCAAGCACGTCACTGGGGCTGACAGTCAGCCTGTGCCCAGCACATGTTAAGGGGCCCAGCCGGGATCCTCCTTGCACAGGATGCACTTCTGCTGGCCGACGCACACACCTGCCTCCACACAGAACCTCAGGCCCGCCACAGGCCACAAAGGACAGTTCCTGGAGCAGCTCACTGCAGCCGGCTGCAGTCAGAGACGGCCCAACCACAGGGCGTGGCCCCTAACAGACACACCCGGACCCCCACTGCCAACCCCGCCAGGCATGAGCCACAAGCGTTGGCTGAGGCTGGAGTGTTCCAGAAACAAAGCCAATCATACCCAACCCCACACCGCTCAGTGACACCATGCCAGACACACACACAGGCTCGCTGGCCATGGGCCATCCCCGTCCCCACTTCCCACCGTACCCCCACAGAACACAGGAGCCTGGGCCTTCTGCTGGGGAGCACTCACTCAGTGTGGCCCAGACAGAAGGACTCGATGCAGTGTGGGGCCGCGGCCCAGCTCACGCGGATCTTCTCGTCGCGGTCTGCAGTGAGCACGAATCTATCGTCAGGACTCACGGCCTGTGGCGTGAGGGACAGAGGCTGCAGACTGGAGTCTCTCGGCCCAGTGTATTCCTCAGGCCTGCAACTCCACAGCAGGCAGGACCAGGCCCGCAGGGATGGCCGGGGCCCTCCTTCCTCCCCAGGCTGCCCCCCAGTCCCAGGTCCCCCTTAGCCATATGTATGCTCCTGGAGGGCGGGCTCCCTGTTGGACCCATGACCCCCAACTCCCACGGCTACCTCACTCACCCAGCCACACCCCTCCCATGTACCAC
Organism: Ochotona princeps; assembly: GCF_030435755.1. NCBI lineage: Eukaryota > Metazoa > Chordata > Mammalia > Lagomorpha > Ochotonidae > Ochotona > Ochotona princeps. The sequence goes on along the minus strand of NC_080834.1, from coordinate 26,799,515 downwards.
ACCCCCAGGCACCAGGTACATGCCTTCCCAGTGGCCCCAGTGTCTATGAACGTATTGTCTGGGGGTGCGGGGAGGAAGTGGGGCACAGGGGCGATGGCCCTGGCTCAGGGTTCCTGCTTGGCCCAGCTCCGTCACCTGCTGGTCTCCCAGCCGGGCCAGGACACACTGGCCCAAGCCCCCACATACCACGTCCAACAGCATGGACAAGTGTCCGAGCTCGAGGCGGCCGCTCGCATCTGGTTCCGACACGGAGAAGGAGTAGACGTCACCGGACTTGTCGGCCACCAAGACCCTCTGCTCGGAGGCCGTGAAGGTCAGGGCCGTGCACCTCCTCACCACGTTCCTGCAGGCCAGAGGCACCCAGTGAGAGCCCAAGAGTCAGCCAGGGTCCCCGCAGACCCCGAAGCCTCCAAACCACCCAGGCTTGATGTGCAAGCTGCATGTCTAGGAAGGCGTGAGGGCCTGCCATGCCACAGTGGCTTTCGGCATTGTGCGGCTGGCACTAGCCAATGCTTCACCACACACCGGCCCAGCTGCAGACTAACTAAGCCAGGCCCGGGGGAGCACCAGCACAGACCCGGCTGGTGTGGGAGCACGTGGATCCCGCAGCTGCTTGCCCCATTCCCCTCCCCACCCTGATCAACCATGTAATCAGTATTGAAGAGAAATGCCGTCCCCATCCTGCACATCAACAGTGCCCCTGGGCTTTGTCTCATGGGCCCAGGAGCAGAAGGGCAGGAGAGGACGGGGGCCTCTGGGCTGTGTCCCCAGCCGCCACCGCTGCAGCCTCCTCCCCACCTCCTCCCTCAGCAGCCAGAGACTGAGGCCTACGGGGACAGATATGGAGAATCAAAAGACCACTGGGTAAGACCAGCCAGAGCTCCCAGAGCATGCCATCACTTGAGCCAATCCTGCTGCAGACTAAGGAAGCAGGGGTGAAAGACACAGCCCTGGTACCCAACAGGGCACCCTCACTCTCGGCCTCCCCACCCACCCTGGACAGCCCCTGGAACCCAGCAAGGCTCGCTGCCCCTCCATCACCTGCCACAGCCTCCAGCCTCTGCAGGACACAGCTCAGAGGCTGGGTGCAGGCGAGGTCTGGGCTGGGGAGAGGACGGTACTGCCCGGGGCATCTGCACTCCTGCCCAGTGGGCTCCGTCTGCTCAGCACACCACCTCGCAGTACATGAGCTGACTGGACCCAAACCCGACACCTCCCAGCACACACAGACTCCCCCTGGGTCTGAGGGGCCCAAGGCCCAGTAGAGCAGCCGGGGCCTCAGCAACGGCAGTGGCATGCAACTATGGAGAGCACACAGCATTAGCATTTCATACCTGACACTCAGACACTGCCACGGCTTTGTACGGAAAAGAATCAGACGCTTACTGTCATCAGTTACGGCAAAATAGCTGCCGGACGTGGAGAAAGCAGCCGCCAGGATCGTGTCACTCCCCTTGTCCACCGGCTGCCCGTCCTCCCTGGGCGAGACAGGAGGAGAGTGGTTAGACCTCAGCCAAGAAAACCAGGCCGCACTCCTCCCAACACCTGCCGGCCCCCCGGCGGGGAGCTAACAGGCATTCACTTCACCTGCTGAGGAAGATGGCGAGGAGCTCCAAAGGCTGTCGTTCTACAAGAGTGAAATCTAACTGAACAGAAACTCCCACGGCACGTAGGCCAGAGCTGAGTTGGAGGGAATAGTTTCAAAGTATAGTGGGCTAACCCCCTCCTGAGGCGCCAGTTCAAGTCCCAGCTGTTCCACTTCTGATACAGCTCCCTGCTAGTGACCCGGATGGCCCAATGCTTCAGGTCCCTGCACCCATATTGAAGATCCGGAAGAAGCTCCTGGCTTCGGATTGGCTCGCCAGCCAATGCAGCCATTTGCAGAGTGAACCAATGGATGGAGGAACTTTTGTCTCTGTAACTGCCTTTCCATGCTCGGCACAAAGGGTCAATGGCTAAATCCTCGCCTCGCGTGTGCCAGGGTCCTATATGGGCACCGGTTCATGTCCCAGCTACTCCACCTCCCTTCTAGCTCCCTGCTTCAGGCCTGGGAAAGCAGTTGAGAATGACCCAAAGCCTGGGGACCCTGCATGCTGCCCGGAACATCTGGAACAAGCTCCTGGCTCCTGGTTGCAAATTGGCTCATCAAACTCAGTTGCAAACTGGTTGGTTGCAAACTCAGCCATCGTGGCCATCAAGGGAGTGAACCAGTGGGCGGAAGATCTTTCTCTCCTTCTCTCTGTAAACCTGGCTTTCCAATAAAATGATTAATTCTTAAGACACACACATACAAACGCTGAGCCACAAGACCAATGATACATTCTATCTGTCAAGTGGCCCCTAACTTTCCTAGCCCTGCCTTCAGCGCCCATTCACCGTGCAGGCCATTATTTCAGGCAGCCAATCACCTCTTGCGACTGCCACCAGCTCCGAGGACTCGGGCGGCCGCTCGTGCTCTGGAGCGCGTCTGCAGGTGACTTCCATGTCACGCACCCACTCCCTGCACAGCCCGTCTTCCAGGTCCCTCTGTCTCACAGGTCCCAGCTCCCGGCCCTCCAGCCACTGGCCCAGCGCCTCACCCTCCACTCTCGGGCGTCTTCCTCTCGGCGGTGCTGCAGTCGTACGTGAAGAGGCTGGCGTCGCCGTCGCTGAGGAGAGAGGACAGGCCGGGGTGGCTTTAAGGAGAGCACAAGGCGGGGTTCAGCCCCGCCAGCCCCCACGTGCACAGGTGCACGCGCAGGGGAGAGCTGGGCGGATGTCCATGGCCACAGGCAGCAACGCGGCCGGATGTCCACCCACCTGCCCGGCACAGCCCCCCGACCACAGCCTGGCACCCTCAGGGAGTCCTGTACACACTCGGGGTCCTCAACGTGGAACCCGCACTTGGCCCTCGCCGACACTGCACCGTGGACACTTCGTCCACAGGCCCCCGCCTCTGCCAGTGTCCATCTCAGCGCTGGAGGACACTCGGCCACCCTGGGAAGCGAGCCTGCGCCAGGAGCTGAGCACTGCCAGCTCCGCCCGTGGTGTGTAAACGCCGGGCGCCGGGAGAAAGGGCCCAGGGGACAGAGGCATGAGCCGCCCGCGAGCCGCGACGGGTGGACAGAGCGGACCAGGAGCCACGGCGGCCACCGGGCTCACCTGCTCGCAGTGGACATGGCCAGGAAGCGGCTGCCACCCCGCACCACCAGCGCCTGCCCGCGCAGAGCCAGCCCCACCGGACACGCCATGGACACCTGCCGGGCCGCGCCGCCACCCACGTGCTCCCCACCCCGCCGCGGCGCCGGCAGTGACGTCAGGGACGTGGGACGTGCGGCGTAGGTGCCGGGCCCGCCCCTCGCGGAAGCGCCGGCCGCACGCATGCGCAGATGAATCCTTTTTTTCTCCTTGCCAGGACTTGACCTGGGTG